>NC_057345.1:54565000-57065000 GCF_016509475.1 Prionailurus bengalensis | reverse complement strand
GCTATTTATCTTCTCTCTGCCTCAATTTTCTCACCTACCTAACAGAATAACAGCGTTGTTGTAAAAATTGAATGAAATAATAAATAAAAAGTATTTACAATATTGTTTAACACATAGTAAGTGCTGAGTAAAAGTTGACCATATTATTGTTACTATTATTATTATTAGCATTATTATTATTTTTAGCAATTTCTTCAATTTACAGATGAGGAAATCTGATGCATAAATAAAGTGATTCATGCAGGTGTTCCACAAAGTCAATAACAGAGTCAAGAGTAGGACATAGTGGAGAAGCTCTAAAAGTACTGAGAAACAAGGATATAGGTTTAAAGAACTGAAAGTTCCAGTGAGTATGAAGATTATAGTTAGGGTTTACAAAAGGCAGGAAGTCATTAAGATAGAAGGTAGTGGTACTTAGATAGTATTTAAATGTATAGTTATACAACCGTTGTAGTTATTGGTAATGACAGCTACAGGATATGACCAAGGTAGTTTGTATGGTAAGGTAGAATAAAACCATTGCAGAAGATTTAAAGGGACTGAAAAGCAATAGTGTTGGAATAATCATCATTACATATATTGAAATCATTAAGAATTAAGACATGGTTAGTTTTAGAGAGTAAAAATAAGCCAGGAGCTAAATTTTTGAGAAATAAGGGGAAGTGACCCAGGGGGTAGTGGAGGACTACAGCAAAGTATAATGGTGGGTGGTAAAACCTGATGACGTAAGACTCAAAGTTGGGTGCTTTTATGGAGGACAAAGGGAAAATGGTGTGAAAGTGGCACAGAGAAATAATGATACCATCTATCCCACTTTCGGGGTCTATATAGGAAAGGTTTGAGAGACAAAACAGCCTGTGATGGAGAGGAATCTGGGGAAAACACGTGAGGAGAGTCAGGTTTCTGTTAAGAAAAATAAAGTACAGGGGAGGCTAAGAAAACGAGTTGCACTTCAAGATTTGCTGAAGATCAGTGCTGAGTTCTAGAAAACACAGGGAGAGCTTAAGGATCAGAGAAGTTTAAGGAGATGGGGAGGGTTTGAAAATGAGTCCAAAAAGTCATTGGGAATTAGTCCTGGGTATGAGGTATGATTGTGGTTTTCTTAGAATGACTGACTAGATCAACCAGGCTAGATTACTCTGGATTTTTGGGAGAGCTGCCTTGAAAATAAGAACTTGTACCACAAACTTATGAGCATCCTCAAGAGCGGCCAATCCTCACCTTTGATAATTTTAGAAATATCCAGAAGGCCTTCATAGTAACTGAATCCTTGTTTGCATATCCACCTCCATGTTTGATTATAATGTATCTACATTCAGATATCATATCACAATCATCTTTGTGTGCCCCAAATACTTAATAGAACTTTTTTATTGAGGTATTGAAGCTAAATATTTTAATATTTTAAAAGTTTGGATCATATCTATTGAATGGCATGTGCTATGTTAAAAAGTACTTATGTTTTAATGTTTTCTAATAAGGATGAACACATAGAAATAAGGATATTTCTTAGAAAGATAAGAAATAGAAATAAGGATATATCTATCCTTTCGAATAAGGATTCACAATTCATGGCAATGAATATTCAATTAAATTCAACATATACTGAATAACTTGTTTTATACATGAAATAGTGCTATGTACTGAAAGGGATACAAACATGAATAAAACATTGTTTTGGTCCTTGAGAAGCTAACTTTCCAACAAAAGAGCTGAAATTTGGAAACAAGTAAATCAATCCAATCATCTGTCATTTTGGAATTATTTAAGAGATTTATTGATCATGAAAGCACAGCATTCCTTATATCTCCACCCTCAGAGGAAGGACCTGATTTCTGGTAATCCAATCATTTTAGAGTGATGACGTCTAGCAAGTATCCCAGTTAGTGGATGGTTAGTGGATGTTGTGTCAGGAAGTTCCTCGTAGCTAAATTATAACACCAACAAGGAAAAACACCCTCTTATATTTAAATATTTCATATATAATTTCAAACAGAAAAGGAAAAGAGAGGCTAGGTTTTTCCTTGCAATATGCATGCTATTTTATGAGTTGTATTATACATAAAAATACATACACTCTAACATCCTCAGTAATTTTCTAAGTCCTACTGAGAAGCAAGTGCTTTGAGAACTTGACAAAGGGAAAAGAAGGGAGTTTGGCAAGAAGAGTTAACAGAAGTCACACTTCGTCAGTGGGAGTCAAAATAATACAATTTACATGATTCGGGGAAACAGGGGGTTTCTAAGCAGCCACCAATAACGCTACATATATTAGTCAGCATGCCAGCCCCCTAGTGAACTATCAGTTTGTAGATGAAAGAAAACACTGCCTCAAAGTAACTTAAAATTGCTGTGTGGGCAGGGTGATGAATGATCACCACAGATTGCTGCCCCCACACCTCTTAATGGAGCTTTATAAAATGCAGCTCCATGTACAAACATGCCTTATTTAAAAAATTCTCAGCCATAGGCAGGTTTTAGTACTCATGGAATGCATATTCTATATGGCTCCTCTATCTCACCTATCTGTTAGACGGGGCTTAAAGCAAAATAGATTAGCTCACCAAAAGGTTTATGTGTATCAGGGAAGATCAAAGTAATGGGCAAGGATCTGAGGACCTCATTTTATGATGTTAGTTTAAAGAAGCTTGGCCTCATCTGAGAAGTGTGGTTTGAATGTCTGCGGGGAGCAGATCTTTCTGGCTAAGTCTATCCTATTTCTATCTGAAGATGCTAGCCTGGTTGTCCTTAATTCAAACCATATTTTCAAGCACTTAATACAGGGCAGGAAACCAACAGGGTTTCTAGGATAAAAGCAATGAATGAGATGGAAGTGGTCTCTTGCATTGCAGATCTTCTGGTCATATTTTCAAAGAAGGAATGGAAATATGGTACACTAAATTCCCACAGAGCAGAAACACAAATTTTATGAGAGCTCAGAGGAGCTGTTAACCTCCAGGTGAGGATCATCAGAAGACTTCTGAAAAAAGAAAGTTGAACCTAGAAGCAGAAGGCTAAGTAAGCATTGGTATGATGAAAGAGTGGTCGAAGGAAGGACATAGGAGGAAAGACTATGTGAAAAACTGCATGTGGAAAAGCCAGGAAGGGGGCGCCTGGGTGGCGCAGTTGGTTAAGCGTCCGACTTCAGCCAGGTCACGATCTCGCGGTCCGTGAGTTCGAGCCCCGCGTCGGGCTCTGGGCTGATGGCTCAGAGCCTGGAGCCTGTTTCCGATTCTGTGTCTCCCTCTCTCTCTGCCCCTCCCCCGTTCATGCTCTGTCTCTCTCTGTCCCAAAAATAAATAAACGTTGAAAAAAAAATTTAAAAAAAAAAGAAAAGAAAAAGCCAGGAAGTAGGAAAGTATGGTGCATTCAAAGAAGTAAAATAATTTCAATGCAATTGGGTCAGGTATTATCTTCTTTGTTTCTACGGATGGGCAGGAGAGAAAGAAGGTAGTTTTCAGAGATGAAGTTGTCAAGATAAGCAAGGTCTACCAATGAAGAGCCTTGTACACTAGATTAATAAATTTGTGTATTTTCCATGGGAGACACTAAAGGATTTTAGCAGAGGAGTGACATACTTCCTCGAAAAGTGGTATAGTACAGAGGTTGTGCCCACAAACCCTGGAGTCTGACTTCTAAGTTATTTAACCTCTGGTACTCAGTAATCACTGAGTAGGACATTCTGTTATTATCTGGGTCAAAATCAACAGGCTTAATTCCTCTCTTACTTCTTAAATTCTAATCCTCGCATAAATTCCATGAATTTAATGACATTTGAAAACTTGGTTCCATTCTTCTTTTGAATCCAAGATAGTTTTGTGCCGTGACTCACACCATGCTTCTTAAGAAGCCAATAGACATAACCATACAAGCATTTCCCAGGAGAGTTGTCTGAATCAGTTACCTCTGACAAGGTACCACCTTTAGCCACATTAGGAAAAACCAGGGTTTCCAAAGCTTGTGTAGCCAAAAGCTTCCCAGTCTTGGACACTTTAGTGAGCTCTCTCCTCCTCTTATCCTTAGGTATCCAGCAGTCTTCAACTGCCTTTTAATTTAAGAAATGCCCTCCAACAGCCTCTATGAGTCATTCTTAACAAAAAACTAGAATCTAAAACATACTAAGCCTCTATATCTAACTATATGTTTACAGGAAATACAAAGGACAAAGTAATATTTGTTAGGACATCATGACAATCCAATCACCCAAATCTAAAATATGGGAAAGTCTATAGAACTAATGATCCCATTTCTTCACCAAATAAATTTTTTTAAGGAAAAAAGAGAGAGAAGAGACATGTTTATTCAAATAATCTTAAAATTAAATCATTTTAACAGGCACACCAACCAATTCAATGTGCAGCCTTTGTTTGAACCCTGATTTGAACAAACCAACCAACCACTGAAAAAAGGACAATAAAAAGGTAATTAGAAAATGTGAACACTGAATACTCAACTGAGGATATTAAGAAATTATTGGGGTGCCTGTGTGGCTCAGTCTGTTAAGTGGCCAATTTCAACTCAGGTCATGATCTCATAGTGCATGGGTTCGAGCTCCTTATTGGGCTTTCTGCTGACAGCTCAGAGCCTGTAGCCTGCTTTGGATTCTGTGTCTCCCTCTCTCTACCCTTCTCCCACTTGTGCTCTGTCTCTGTCTCTCAAAGGTGAATAAATGTTAAAAAAAAATTGTTTTAAGAAATTATCAATTCAAAGGGTGTGAGAATGAGATTGTTGCTATATTTTTAAGATTTATATTTTAGAGATACTTACTGAATTACTCATGAGTCAAATGATACATGGATCCTCTTCAAAATATCTATCTAGTGGTGGAGTTATAGATTAATAAGATTGGCCATGAATTCATAATTACTGAACTGCTGTGATGAATATATGGGAGTTTTCTATCCTCTTTGCTTTTTTCTACATCTGAAGTTTTCTATAATTAAAAGTTACAATTCTTCCAAAATATAAAATAGCCTTAAACAATAATTAGAAGTTCATTTGCTCAAAATATACTGGACCAATACCACTCAAAAGCAATGTATTTCCTGGAGAGATGTGCAAACCAAAAAGGATTATTATACCTTTTGCAACAATAATGATGATAATGGAATTTCAGGGGTCTGAACAGGTGGGAATGAATTGGGCATATGCAAGAGAAGCACTAACATCACCTGGGAGCTTGTCAGAAATGCTGAATCTCAGGGCTCCCCCCCAAACTTATGGCATCAGAATCTGCATTTTGATAGCCTCCCCTGTGACAGATATGCACATTAAACTTCAGGACTCAATGAGCTAGTGTCAGGGAGTATTCCATAGCATAGCTCTAAACTAAAGTCAAAGTGGGTGTGTAGAAGAAGTGGAGAAAAGAAGCCATTATGAATAAAACTTTGTCATGTATATAACAAATACTATTTCATTTATTCATTCAACATATATTTATTGAGCACATGCTATATGTAGGGCAAGGTTTTATGTGCTGAGAAGACTGTAGAAAATACAGCAAAAACCACTGACCTCATGGAATTTAGTTTACTAATGACTAACTCACTCATACTGAGTGTTAAGAACTGTTTCTACACCCTTTATATGTGTTCACAAAAGAAAAAGAGGTTAGCTGCTGGAAAAAAAAATATTCATAAATCATCAGGTCAAAGCATGATATTAAACACTGAACAAGTCAACCTAACCTTAAAAGCAGAGCTGACTAGCACTTCTAATCTATCACACATTGTTCCTCTACTCTTAAGTCTGGCATAGTAGCCCAGGACATCTTAACTTCCATATGCTACACTAGTGATTTTCTATTCATCCCTGGTCCATTAATTCCTAGAACCCTCACTGTGGCCTAGTTTCACATGAAGCCACATAGAAATGGAAGGAAGAGAACAGACATGGTTTGAGAATCTACTCTTTGATAAGTACTTTATAAAAAGCACTCTAAATATCTCTCACATTTAACTGAAAAAATTATAATTCAGATTAACCAAGTCATCCAAAGTCAAAAACCTTCCAAGGGTTAAGCCCCTCTATATTCAAAGTCCAGTGGTTCTCCAAGTTAATATGTACCAGAATCACCTGAGGGGCCTGCTAAAACACAGACCACAGGTTCCTCCTCAGGGTTTCTGATCCTGCAGGTCTTGGTAGGGACCTGAGAATTTACATTCTCAGGGGATGGTGAAGCTGCCACTCACACTTAAGACAACTGCTTAAGTAACATTTAACCTACTTCACAGAGTAAGTCTGTTCCCTCTGCCATAAAACAGTCCTTCAAATATTTTATAGAAGCTATTTTATCAGTTAGCCTAAATGAAGTTATAACAAATACATTCCAAAATGCAGACTGGCTTAAACACAAGATGAAAGAAACATCCAAAAAGGGGTTTATTTCCCACACATGTGACAGCCTGAGGCAGGTGATCCTAGAAGTAAGATAGCTACACCTCTCCCCCAAAAGGACACTCAGGCTAAAGAAGACCCTGAAATACTTAACATGTGGCTTCCAATATCCCTGCAGCATTCTACAAGGAAGAAAAAGTATAGAGAAGACTGAGTAGGAATTCTATATGGGTCAGTCTGAAAGAGCACAAGGGACACATTGCTTTTATGACCCAGTCACACAGTCACATCTAGCTGTGCCAGAGGTGTACCATGTACTCTAGGCTTGTGCCTAAGAGGAAGAGAAAACTGATTTTAGTGAGAAGATTTCAGTTTCTGCCACCACAACCCTGTTCATTTTTCTATTTCTTTTCCTTAGTCTTCTTGCCTACAGTTAAAGATCCTAAATTCCCTAGGCAATATTTATTAGTACATATGTGCCACATATTGTGCTGGACCCTAGGGACTCCCACGGCAGTAAATACAGTGTCTGATTTCCTGCACTTTACCATATATCTAGGAGTCTACATTAAATAAATAATTACAATTATTATAAGAGCAATGAAGATACAGAATAAGTTGTAATGGGGTCCTAACATAGTTCTCCCAGGGTGGGGATAGGTGTGAAGGTGTGCACAGAAGGTTTTATTTTTTTTACATTTGTAAAAATGTTTATCTAGTTTTGAGAAAGAGAAAGTGTGTGAATGGGGAAAAGGCAGAGTGAGGGGGAGAAAGAATACAAAGCAGGCTCCGTGCTGTCAGCGCAAAGCCTGATGTGGTTCTTGAACCCACGAACCATGAGACCATGACCTGAGCTGAAGTCAAATGCTCAACTGACTGTGCCACCAGGTACCCCAACACAGAAGGCTTTCTTTAGGAAGAGATGTTGAAGAAGAAATGTGGAGGAAGAGTAGGCATTGTCTAGAGAAAGACTAGGGTGAAAGGAGCACAGGAAAATAATTCTGTTCCAAATAGAGGGAATGATGTGAGAAAGACCCACAAAAAGAAAAAGCATAAAAGCTTTGAGGAACTAAAAGAGGCCAATGTGGCTGGCATATGGAGAGAGATAAGGAGGATGGCTCAAAATGGGACTGCTGAGGCAGGCAGGACCATGTAGGCAGCACTAAAGTTGATTCATTTACAGAAGAAACATTTACTCAGTGACTTTCATGGTCCAAGTTTTCAGTTGGGTCCTACAACTACAGGAGTGTAAAACACAAACATGGTCCCTGACCTCATGGAAATTAAAATTTAATGAGTAAAACTTTTATTAAATAATTATAAAATTAAGTACTATAATTTATTTTAAAGATCAGATTAGATAATAATGTTATGAGAGCATTTTAATGGGGAACTAACATAGTCTGAAGCTTCAAGAAAGGCTACCCTGAGGAAGTAATCACAACCAAAGACATTAAGAATGATTACATTCATGAGGACAAAGATGTTCTTGTCCCCATTTTACATATGAGGGGCAAAATAAAGGCTGACCATTAGATGGCTAGTTTGTGCCAGAGCAGAGATTTGGCCCAAGTCTGTCTGACTCTAGGTCCTGTGGCCTTACTATTATGGCAGGCCTATAAATGTGTTATGGAAGAGAAAATAATACGACACAAGTCCTGTTCTAAAGGGCTTTGGGGATCATAAAACAAACACACGTGAAAAAAAAATTAAAAAGGCTTAAAATTATTTTTTAATTCTTTTGTGATTATAGACTTAAGTAGTCAAGGTTGGCTGTTGGGAGAAGAAAGGACATGGGCTGTGTGCCTCAGGAGACCTAGAGAGTGAGAAGAGAAATGAACACATTTTGGGAGCAAGAATTCCATTGCATAGATGCTTAGGTACAATACTTTATTTAACCAGCTACTAATCCATTGAATGCCACATTTACCTAGACAGTGTTTCTCCATCTGGTCCATCAGGCTATCATGAGAGTGTGCCAAATGCCTTGCTGAAATGCAGATAAGTGATAGCACAGATATCACATTTTCCTTTATGTGAATCTGCTTCATTATACTTCCAGTGCCAAAAGTACCCCATTGAGAACAAGAAGTCAACCATTAAGATGAATCCACTGAACAAAGATGTGTTCTCCAAGGCTGACTGCTTCTTAAAAGCATTGTTAAAATGCTACCTTGTCACAACTAGACAAGTGGTATCTAGCATAAAAGACACAAGGCTGGATTCAGTGGCACCTTGGATTCCCATAAGAGCTCTGTCACTACCAGCCCACTCACTGGACTCAGTGCTACTCATCAGCATAGGGCTAAGGAGAATATCAGTTTATTTCATTCATTTAATCAGCAAACATTCACTAGTTACCTACTCACAGACAACTGCAGGTACTGAGGTTACAGAGCAGAATAAGTTAAGTCTCTCTCGAGGGATTCATATTCTTGCAAGACACGAAACAGACATTTACAATACAATGTGGAAAATGTTAAATCTAGGCACAGAAAAGAACATCCTTAACCCTGCACAGAGGATTCAGCAAAGCTTTCACATGGGAGATGATATCTGACCAGTTCAAATTCAACGAGTTTGAGTTCAATAGTGGGTTGAGGATGCATAGAGGGCTGTAAGGATATTCCAGGCAGAGTAAGCCATAAGCAAGGTATGGAATCCTGCATGGGGTTAGGCATATTAAAGAAATAGTGAGAAGACCAGTGTGGCTGGAGTGTGTTAGATATGAGGCAGGGGGTGGAGGGTGGAACTGTCAGGAGACATGGTTGGAGACAAAGGTTGTACTGATACTATGTCCCAATACGATGCTAAAGTGTTTGTATTCTATCCTAGAAGCAATGGAGAAACAATGGAAATTTTTAAGGGAGAAATACTGAGGTTATATTAATTTTGAAAATAAGATTCTCTTATGTTTGACATAATCCAAGTATAATCAATTACTCATGAAACTGGTACAGAACTTGACTATTCTACCATTTATTAGCTATGTGAGCTCAGGTAATTAACATCCTCTGTAAGGCTCCTTATGTATAAAATGGGTATAACAATGGTTTACACCTAAACTTTCTGGAATTGAGTATGAATAAAATAAATACCAGTTGTGGCAGTGGTTTTCTAAGGCTAAAAGTATTACTCTATGGATTCATGGGCATGTACTATTATTATTATTATCATCAATAACAATAAATGTTATATTTATTGAGTGTTTACTATATGCCTGGTAACATTTACTTCATAAATATTTCAATTTTTGTAATATCTCTAAGAGACAGATATCGTTAGCATCATTTTAGATGTGAGAATAATGAGACTCAGAGATTCTAAATAACTTGCCCCAAGCAATGGAGCAAATATCTAGTAAGGCTTAGAATGAAAACAAGTATTTATTCCACTTACCATACTGTTTTTTGGCTTAAATATAAATGATATTCTACCATCCTCCTGCAATTATCTAAGCCAAATATATTTTTGGCTTATTTTTAATTAGGCATCAGGAATACTGTGCCATGGAGACTAAAGCAAATGCTATCCTTTCTCTTTTACCTGCTGTCACATGGACCAGTAAAGAAGCAACAATTCTATATTACAGGAATCTGCTTATACCTTATCCTTTCCCCTAGTTCTTCCTACCAGCCATTCACTGGGTCATTTTTCTACATCCTCTTGTATTTTTCATGCAACAAGCACACAGCAAAGATCTGGCACTTGAACCATGCTGCCATTTGGGTGAATTATCTCATGATTTCTATTGGAACTTGGCATTCAGCACATGTGAAAAAGTCTGTCCATGTTCAGGGTTGGGATCAGAAAGGAGATTATACTGGGGTCCCCATGACTAAGCCTTTTGACTAAAGACCCTGAATCTTGAGGATCCTGAGGACTTGGCTACCTATCGAAAATATTTGTTTATAATCTGGCAACTATTTTTATTGTCAAGAGATCTCAGTAAAAATCTCCATGGATGAAAGAGTGAGTGATGGGAGTAAAATCTGAAAATCCCACTCTGAGCTCATTAAAATTGGTGTCAGACAGATGAACCAAGAACTCCAAATTTCTATCTTTCAGATAGTGCACATTCATCATATGGTAGTGATGGACACATCAGATGCAGATGACTTTGAGCTCTAGCTGTCTCTTTTGTTTTTTTTTAATTATATAACCTAGGGCTGATTATTTATCTTTTATTTACTTTTAGTTTCTTCATTTGTAAAATGGAAAAAAAAATACTTTTCAGGGCTATTGTTAAAATAAAATGAAATAAGGGAGTGCCTAGAATAGTGCCTGTGACCCAGAAGGTACCCAATAAATGGAGGCATCCTGCCCTAATTACTACATAACAATTATGTATCTTCTCAGACTTCACTGATCAGATTTAACCAAAGAGTGGGAAAGTCTCCATTTCATAAGCTGCTATGAAGACACAACTTAATGGGTTTGAAAGCATTATTTATGAAAGAAAAATATAACATGAGTTATCCATTGTTTTCCTTTTGAATTATTTATGAAGTGTTTGGTAATAGGAATTCAGATCAGTCAGAATAAAAGCAATGAGTTGATGTTTGCTGTGCCATGCTTAAAAAAATTGAGTAGCTTGAGAAAACATTATTTCACAAATTGTATTCTCGCTTAATGATTTAATCACTAAGGATACATGTTAACAATCACTCTAAATAAGTGCTTGAAAGAAAAATATACTGCTTCTCACCACCCACCCAACAATCTGTAACTTGGCTCTTTGGAATTAAATGGTCACTTACAAACACACACACACACACACACACACACACACACACACACACATCTTGTAGCAAAGCCTAAAGAAGATGGAAAAGAAAAAAGAAAAAGGCTCACTTAATGAACTGAAAGCAGGCATCACAATACAAGCAGGACACTCCTTCCAAGATGCCCATGATAACTTTTTCATGAGAAAATACTACCTGTCAGGGGAACAGTGAGCAGATTTATTTCAAATCTAAGCTTTTTTCTATCCACCATTACCTTTATTATAGAGGAAGCAATTAAAGCCCAGAAATATTAAATAACTTGCTTAATATCACACAACTAAACATAGTGAAGAAGAAACTCTAAACGAAGCCTCCGCTATGCTCTATGATATGCTGCTGCTTTTGTCAGGCCTACAAAGGAGCTGGCATTTAGCATCACTCCTCATCTAACTGCTGAAGAAGATTTGGGGGCACCTGGGTGGCTCAGTCAGTTAAGCGTCCGACTTCGGCTCAGCTCATGATCTCGTGATTCATGAGTTCAAGCCCCGCGTAGGGGTCTGTGCTGACAGCTCGGAGCCTGGAGCCTGCTTCAGAATCTGTCTTCCTCTCTCTCTGCCCCTCCCCCACTCATATTCTATCTCTGTCTCTCAAAAATAAATAAACGTTAAAAATTAAGGGGCGCCTGGGTGGCGCAGTCGGTTAAGCGTCCGACTTCAGCCAGGTCACGATCTCGCGGTCCGTGAGTTCGAGCCCCGCGTCAGGCTCTGGGCTGATGGTTCGGAGCCTGGAGCCTGTTTCCGATGCTGTGTCTCCCTCTCTCTCTGCCCCTCCCCCGTTCATGCTCTGTTTCTCTCTGTCCCAAAAATAAATAAAAAACGTTGAAAAAAAAATAAAAAAATAAATAAAAAAAAGATTTAAACAGGAATGACCCTACCTATCAGTTTACAGTTCCCATAAATCCCATCATCATACCCTTACAAAACTTTCCAAGATGCTAAAACTCTTATTAAGAAGGGAATTGTGGCAAAAATAATTGATTAATCATGTAACAGCCATCTCACCCTTACCTATGAAGCCTTGCATTTGTTCAGTGTGTGACAAGTACTCAAGGGTGAGTTTATAATGAAGCTCAGGGATCCCTCACATGCATGGCTGCTTCTGAGGCCCTAAGAGGGGCGCTAGCAAGTTGGTATTTAGAATTTCATATTCCTTTACTTAAAAAACCATTAGCCTTTACAAAAGCTGAATCCATCCCTGTGCTACAGAGTAAGGAATTTGCCCCAGATCTAAGAAATGAATCATCATTGGTAAAAGCCAGTCAGGGAAATTGTACTTTTCTTCACTTGTAGTTTGGTCTAGAGAAGATCTGCTGAAAGCTTCTTGAAACAATATTGGTCCAGAATAAAATAAAAAGCTACAAAAGGAAAAGCCTTTTTGCAATACTATAGCATCTCTCACTCGCTTGTTTTGTATCTTCCTGTGTGATGCTCTTAGCTATTGAAGCATCTTAGAGCCATAAAGAAATGCCAAGAGTATCACATACAAGCCAAATGATCATCCTGATATGACTGAGTTGATGGACCAACCCTAGGACCTCTCCTTACCAAATTCCTTGTCAAGAATGATCATGACCATTCACAGATATGATCCCAATCTGTGTGTGGTCCACTCACCAGCTGATGGACCTTCAAGTGTTTCCAAAGTTATGGATATAATGGATAAAGGTGCTATGAACAAGTCTGTGTGAAGACTTATGTCTTCATTTCTCTTGGGTAAATACTTTGAAATGGAATTAATGGGCCCTATGGTAAGTGTATGTTTAACTATATAAGAAACTACCAGACTTTTTCCCAACGTGATTATACAATTTTGCATTATAAAATTGTAATTTTGTATGAGAGTTCCAGTCCTCTATATTTTTGCCCTTTCTTAATTATGTCAATCTTTTTCATTTTAGCCATTCTACTCTGAGGTTGTAGTTGGCATGATTTTAACAAGTATTGACCCAACAACTAATAAGGTTGAGCATTGTTTTTTCATGTTTATTTGACATTCCTATATCACCCTTTGTGAAATGTCTAAATCATCAGGTTTCATAATTTTTATTGAGTTGTAAGAGTTGTTTATATATTCTTTTTTTTTAATTTTTTTAAATGTTTCTTTATTTTTGAGAGAGAGACAGAGACAAAAAATGAGCAAGGGAGGGAAAGAGACAGAGGGAAACACAGAATCCGAAGCAGGCTCCAGGCTCCAAGCTGTCAGCACACAGCCCAACGCAGGACACGAACCCACGAGCTGTGAGATCATGACCTGAGCTGAAGTCAGACACTTAACCAACTGAGCCACCCAGGTGCTCCCAAGTTGTTTATATATTATGATTAGAATTTCTTTATGAGATGTATATTATGCAAATATTTTCTCTTAGTATTTGGCTTACTTTTTTAGATTCTTAACAGTGCCTTTTGAAAAGCAAGTTTTTTAATTTTAAAAAAATCCAATAAAAATGGTTAATGTAATGCTTTTAGTATCCTATCTAAGAAATCCTTGCCTAACCCGAGGATACAACCATTTTATTCTATAGTTTCTTCTAGAGTTTTTTTTAATATTAGCTCTTATATTTACATCTATAATCCATTTCAATTAATTTTTATAGATATAGTAAAGAAAGGGCTATATTTAGTTGTTTGCACATGGATATTAAATTGTTTTGGTCTCATTTGTTTAATCTTTTCAACACATCCATGAATTACCTCAGGATTTTTGTCAAAAATCAGTTGAACTTACATGTTTTGTCTATTTCTGGACTCCATTCTGTTCCATTGACCTATATGTCAACCATATGTTAACACCACACTGCCTCATTTGCTGTAGCTTTATAATTAAAGTTTTGAAATTAGGAAGTATATGACATCAACTTGTTTTTCTTTGTCAAATCTGTTTTGGAAATTTTAAGCCTTCTATTTACATTTTCATATGAATTGTAGACTCAGTTTGTTAATTTTTGTGAAGAAACCCTGCCAACATTCTGACTGGGACTGAATGAATCTACAGTCAAACTAAGACAAAATTGACATCTTGAAAATATCATGTCTTCTAATCCAGTAATAATTATATACCCCTCCATTTATTTAGGTCATTTTGAATTTCTCCAAGCAATGTTTCATGGTTTTCAGTGTGGCAGTCTTACACAGATGTCACTAAATTTACCTCAAAGTATTTCATAGGATTTAATGCTACAGTACATTATATTTTTATTTTAATTTCCAATTGTTTGCTGTTAATATATAAACATAAAATTGATCTTTGAACATTGATCTCATATACTGTGAATGTGCTAAATACAATGATTAGTTCTACTAGCATTTTTATGGATTCTTTCAGATTTTCAGCAAAGATCATCGTATCATCTGCAAATAAAAACAGTTTTACTTCTTTTTCCCCATTATATAGATACCTTTTACTTCTTGTACTGCCTTAATGAAGTGGCTAACACTACCAGTAAGGTTAAATACAAGTGGTAAAAGAGTGATATCCTTGCCTCATAGAAGGAAGAATTCATTCTTTAAACATGATGTTGGGCTATAGGGTTTTCATAGATGCCCCTTTTACAGATTAAAGAAGTACCTCTCTATTTCTAGTTTCTGATCTTTGTTTTAATTAATGGCCTTTTAATTTTGTCAAACATTTTTTTTGCATTTTTTGGGGTGATCTTATGAATTTTATTTTTCTGCCTCTTATATACCAACTTTCAATGATTGATTTTTGAATGCTACAATAGCAATGTATTTTGGGGAGAAATCTTATTTTCTCAGGAAGTATCATCTTTTGTGTATGTTGATGAATTTTATTTGCTAAAATTTTATTAAAGAGTTTTGCATCTGTGTGTATTAGGTTTCTATGTTGTTGTTATTATAGTATCATTGGTTTTAGTCTCAGTTATAGTGGTGGCCTCAAAGAATGAGGTGAGATTTATTCCCTCCTTTTCTATTTTTCAGAAATGTCTGAATTGAATTTGTATTATTTTTCCCTAAATCTTTGATAGAATTTACCTGCAAAGCAACCTGGGTCTGCAGTTTCCTTCATGAGGGATTTTTTTTAACAAAAAACTTAATTTCTTTAATAAATTTTGGAATCTAGCTATTTCTTCTTCAATGAGTTTTGACATATTATAATTTTTTGAGGAATTTATCCATTTCATCTAAATTGGTAAATTTATTAGCATAAAGCGTTTCACAACATCCTCTTATTACCCTTTTATATCTCTAGAATATGTAATTCTGTCACCTTTCTCATTCATGATACTGACGGTTTCGGTGTTTTTCTTCTTCTCCTCATAAACTTGGTTTAGAGAGTTGTCAATTTTCTTGATCTTCTCAGAGAACTAACTAGCTTTTGGTTTCATTGATTTCTTCTATTGACTTTTTTTTCTAATTCACCAATTTCTGCTCGGATAATTATTAGTTCTGCTTTCATCTACTTAATTTAGATTTCATCTGCTCTTCCATTTGACTTGAGATCTGGGTTGTTTTTTCTTTTCTTTTTTTCTGTCTAATTTAGACATTTAGTGCTATAAATTTCCTTTTAACTCTTACTTTAGTGGCATCCACAGATTTTGATATATTGTGTTTTAAATTCTACTCAAGATAATTTCTAATTTCCCTTTTGATTATTCCTTTAACTCATAGGACATTTAGAAGTATACTATTTAATTTCCAAGTATTTGGAGAGTTTCTGGACATCTTTACATTATTGATTTCTAGTTTAATTCTTCTATGATCAGAAAATATTCTTTGTATGGTTTGATAATTTTAAAATTTATACAGACTTGTTTTAAGCAGAGAATATGATATATATTGGAAAATGTTCCATTTGCAGTTGAAAAGAATATATATTTTGCTCTGCTGTTAGATGAAGTTTTCTATAAATGTCAAATAGGTCTAATTGGTTGATAATTTTGCATAGATCTTATGTATCCTTACTGATTTTATTTTGTCTATTTGCTCAACTGATTATTGAGAGAATGGTATCAAAATATTTAACAATAACTGTAGATTTGTCTATGTCTCTTCACAATTTTGTCAGATTTTGTTCTATTATTTGAATGTTTAGGATTTTTGTGTCCTCTTGATCATTAATAAGTGACATTCTTTATCTCTGGTAATATTCTTTGCTCTAAAAATCTACTTTGGAAAATATATATAAATAAAATAAAATCTTTTTTCTAGATTAATATAGCCAATAAACTTTTATTTTTGTTAGTGTTATCATGGTATATTTCTTATCATTTCACTTTTAACCTATCTGTGTTTTTCTATTTAAAGTGAGTGTTTTTCTGGCAGCATAGAAGTTTACTGCATCTGATTGCCTGTATCTTTAAATTATGGTATTAGACCATTTACATATAATGTTAATATTGTTATGATTAGATTTAAATCTAACTTAAATTAACTTTTATAACTCTTCACCATGTAATAAGAACCTCCTACATCACTATTCCTTAGCAAAAGATCTAGCTTGGTAAAATCAGGACATACTGAAATAGGAAAGGCTTGTGTTATTCATCCCGATCTTCAGTGAAATTCAGTTACATTTAGACTCAACAATCCAAGAATAAAATTTTTAAAAATGGGAATAAAAATCATTAATCAGAAGTCAAATCATACTTCAGTGGATTATCAGACATTATTATCTATCCATAATCTGTTCCAATAAATTTCATCCATGGAGTATATTGTAAAACACGAGATTTGTGTTACTTAGAATTTTTCTATATTATGAGAGCTTTAAATGCACTTCCCTTGTCTCTGATCAAACTTCCTTACATGAACACACATATAAAATGTACGGAGGAAGAATAGAACTTGGGAGACTATTACCCTCAAATGAATAAAATTCAGTAAGACAAAAATAATTAGGCACAAAGTTAAAACAGCTCCAAAATACTGGGTTTTTTTCTACAGGCAGGAACCAAATACATCAGACGTTCCACTATGATTATAAGAGGGATATTCCAATTGCCAGAAGCTAACAGCATTGGTAATAAGGTCTTAAGTCAGATAGAAGAGGATATCCTGACAGAATTCATTCTAGGGGGCTAGGAATTTTGAAAAGATAATACCAGTACTCTTCTCAGGATGTATTGGAGGTTTGCAATATATCTTGTATCTTCTTAGTACTAAATGTGGAGTTAAAAGATGAAAATTCCAGAGAAAAACATCAAAGAATTCTTAAACCCTGTCAAATAACCATGTGGATTATTTTTTCTGCAGTGAACTGACTTTGTACAACCAAAAATTTACCATATATTCTATGATTTTACAAAAGTAATAATGGGGGCAACTGGGTAGCTCAGTCGGTTAAGCGTCCAACTCTTGTGTGTCCAACTCTTGATGGTTCGTGGGTTCAAGCCCCACATTGGGCTCTGTGCTGACATCATGGAGCCTGCTTAGGATTCTTTCTCTCTCTCTCTCTCTCTCTCTCTCTCTCTCTCTCTCTCTCTATCCTTCCCCCACCTGTGTGTGCACTCCCTCTCTCCTCTCTCTCTCAAATAAACATTAAAAAAATTAATAAATTAAAAATTAATTTATGGTAATAATATGGTAATAATGGCAATTTAGAGAAGTTACTAGATATACTAATTCAGCAAATATCTTTATAAAAAACCTACAATTGGTATGGGCAAATGGGTGTGGTAGGGACATGGGACCCCAACCAGCATAGTCCATAACAAAAAGAAAAGAAAAAAGAAAAAAAAATCTGGAGGGAATTGCTTCTGAGTGGCTCCACCCTGGAGCTGTCATCTTTTGGCAGAGTTACAAAGATGTCTTTTCACTGCAACATGCAATGGAAAAGTTAAGAGTTCTCTGTGAATCATCCTAGCAACAGTGATATACTGAAACATGTTGAAGCAGCAGCTTGAAGAACATATATTCAACTAATAAAGAAGAAAGAAGACTATCTTTCTTTGTTATTAAGTAGATAATACATGGACAAAATGGAACAAATACCTTCTCTTAATAAACAAAACCTCCCTGATTGGTTGTAGTAAGACAAGTGTATAGAATCAGATAAAACAGAATCAGATGAAAGAAAACAAACAGACAAAAATACCATTATGATGTAATTTCTTTCCAGAACGCTTTACGCAACCACAGGTCACTTATGACTCTCATTTTTCTGTGTGTAAATCCTCATCCAATATATGCTATAATCCCTCTGTTGTTTCTTGATTATAAATGGCTAGCATCACAGTTTACCTAGAAGTTACCAGACACAAAAACATCATCAAAGGTTAGGGGAGGGGGGCTTCAAGAACCCAGGAGTCATCATGATACTGAGGGCATATTACTAATCACCATGGAAATGAGAAGGAAATGGTTGATACAAGGCCCTATTCAACATTTCTGTTTCACTGCTCCCAACAATCCCAAATCTAGGATCTAATGTACTACCCACCAATCTCTAAATATACTGCTTTCTTGCTTCTTTGCCTTTAGAAATGTCATTTTCTTAATAAAAAGACCAGTGCCTTTGTCTCCCCCTTCACATTAGATCCTCTCTGATGCTTCTGTTCTCCCCACACTCCCACAGTTTAATTCTGAGCTGCTTAGCACTCTGCACTTGCCTCTCACAGAAATATATATTGCAATTGCCTCCTTTGATAGCAAGTGTTTCCCTTTTAAAGTGATTCTTATTTAATATATTTATATTTATTATATGCCTACATCTTTCCACAAAGAACTTGAGGTAGTTTATAATAAAAAATACTGCAATGAAATATTTAAATGGAAATAGAAAACTAAAACTGAGGAAACAAAAAATATAGAAAATGCCAAACATAAAGAACAACAAAATTAAGGTATTTAAGCTTCAAATTTTTCTTTTTTTTTAAGTTTATTTTTATTTATTTTGAGAGAGAGATAGAAAGCAAGCAGGGGAGGGGCACAGAGAGAGAGACAGAATAAGTAGGCTCCTTGGCAGAGCCTGGGCTCGATCTCACAAACCTTGAGATCAATGACCTGAGCTGAAATCAAGAGTTGGATGCTTAACTGAGTGAGCCACCTATGTGTTCTAGGCTTCAAATATTTCTTTCAGCTTCTTGGAATCTGCTTGTAAAAAGATTGTCTTCAGAATGGCAGAGAATATTGTTTCCCTTGATTCTTCAAGGGAAAGAAAGTTATTCCCAAGCAGGGAATTCTGAAGTAAAATTCATCATAGGAGACTGTATATAGAAGACCCTAATATATAGCAGATAATATTCTCAACATTGGTGGAGCGCAATAGCCCATTGGTGGAGCGCAATAGCAAATAACTATTTCTTATCTCTACATTCAGCATAAATAAAGCTCACAATATTAAAATGCAATGTGGCATTGGTGATTTTGCAATAGTCTGAATTAAGAAAAGCTAGCCAAATAGTCTTTTGATAATTTAGTTTGCTACAAAGATATAGGGCATTTAAAACAAGTTTCCTAAGTACTTTCTTCAGATGGTCCCTTAATAAAAGAAGCCAGAATCCACTAGACTAGTGCTGCCATCACTGTGTGGGTATTTCCCCTAAAAAGAGAAAAAAAAAAAAAAGGAGGGGATGTGGAAAAATAATTTAACAAACATTGGTTCAAGCAAAATTAAGTTGACTCCTTTCTACAGGAATTCTCAGAGAATTAAATTTGCCAATATGTTTCATAAATCTCCAAGAAGAGATTGTAATTCATAGTAGTTCTCAAATTTATCTGACACATAAATGCCACAAATTTATATGACACCAAGAGAATCTTTTTTTTTTTCTCATATAAGCTATTAACACCCTCATGGAACACAATCTGAGGAACATTGTACTGAGCTACATGCACATCAAAGGAAGGGGGTTATCAAGTTTTTAATGTATCTGCCTAAGTAACTAACACTGTACCTGGTACCTCAATAAATAAAATTTTTAAAGTTGACAACTGAAGGTAAAGGAAGGAAACTATAGTTATGTGTCATACTACAAGTGGGCTTAGAAAAAGCAGGACATGCTGGGACTATTGTACAGACAACACTGATAACAGAGCCTACCACATTCCAGGCAGTATTAGTATTGTAAGTACTTTGCATAAAAAAAACTCATTTAATCTTCCCAACAACTGTGACATAAGTACTATTATCTTCATTGTGCATATGAGAATAGAGAGAGGGACAGAAGTTAAATAACTTGCTCAAGGTCACACAACTAGGAAAGCAGATTTGAACCTGAGCTATTCAGTTCTAAAGTTTATGCACAGTATCATTAACTAGAAAGTTAAAAAAACTTGAACCAAGTGATATGATAACTTGGCTACAGAGGCTAGAGTTGTAGAAATAGACAATCCAAAGGACAACACTCAACAGGTGAAGAAAGTCAATTTATCGTTCAGGTTGTCATGGACTAGAGGGATAGATCATAGGCAATGCTTGAAACCAAGTGGGTAGTACTAGCCGATTATAAGAGATCAATCCCTTTGTGGCAACAGAATCCTGTTCTGACACTCAGTAACTGGAGGAACTTCCATGGGCCTCCATTTCTTCAGACATAAAATGGTGATAAAATAACCTGTTTTGGAGAGTCATTTCAAGGTCTGAAAATGTAAAGCACCTTGCATGGTATCTAGTAAAAGCAAGCATTCACTGGAGCATGGTTATCACCAGTCAGTCCTCATGATCATGAGGTAAATGCACTTAGCTCCATTTTATAAATGAGTAAAATGAGACTCCAGATGTCAAATAACTTGCCTAAGGTTCCACAGCTGGTGAGAAGAATAGATCACCTTCCACTCACTTGGCCTCAAATCCAGTGTTCTTAGCTCTCTTAACAACAAAATATGATGCTAAAGAGTTTCTAGTCCACTGGCTATAAAACCTGAAAGACAGCATCAGTAAAGGACAAATTGAGGTAAATATATATATATATACATACATAAAACACTAAAGAGACATGAGCAATCTCTCAGAGGGAAAAAGAGAAAGAGAGAAAGGTGAAGACAGAGTGGTACAAGGGCAAGGGAGAAATATCTAGAACTTATATAGATTTCATGGCAGTAATAACAGATTTACAGAAGCCCACCCAGGAGGCTTTATGAGGTTTTATAGTGAATTCTGTTGTAATGAATGGTTTTCCACCACCTAATTTATCTCTGAGTTTCTACACGTGTGCCTATACAGTGATGTTCAGGTTCAGAGGTTATTCTCTCTGTAGAAGGACTGTAGTTGATTTCAAGGACTTTGCAGAACCCTTAACTATGTAGCAACAAATAAGAAGTAACCAAATTATTCTTCTTGCAGGAATTCATCTCTCAATTTAGACAACAGCATTGTTATGGTTTAGGGAAGAATCAGGCTTTGCTACCCAACCCAGGATATCAAATGTAGGTTTTTCCCCAACATCGATCCATGAAAATGCCTCAAAACCCATAATTCTAATTTAGAAAGAAATATTTTTGTATTAGCATTCAGTCTGAAAGGCAGTTGCTCCTCCTTAGACATACAATTCTAAACTACCTTCCTGCTTACCCTAGTTTTAGTTAACTAGACACACACTAGAATGCAGAAATGTTACTGAAGCATTCATTTCTTTAGGCTTGAACTATTTAGGTGGAAATGAATGATGCTTTGAAATCTAAAGTGCTCAAGTTTTCAATCATGCAGCTATTCTGCAAATTTCCAGAATCACGTCCACAGAAAAAGAAGATGATGTGGAAGTGTTGGGGTTCAGAGTCGATGGCCAAGAAAGAATTCTTAAGATGTCTTTGGTGCAAAAAGGTGGTTTTATTTAAGAACAGAGACAGGACCTGTAGGCAGAAAGCTGCACTGGGGTTGTGAAGGGTGACTGATTATATACCTTCAAGTTGGGAGGGGGTTAGGGATGGCATAAGTCTTTAAGGAATTTTGGAAGCAAGATTTCCAGGGCCTTGAGTGGACTAGCTATCGTTGGGAAAATTTATCGCTGTCTAATAAAACCTTAGTCATGAGACCCTTCAGATGTATATCAGTGAGGAATATGCTTGGAGGATGATTGCTAACATATATTTGGGGGGTAAAGACAAAAGAAATTTCCAAAGGAATTTTTTATTTTATTATTTTAGAGAGAGAGAGCGACCACGTGCGAGCAAGAAAGAGGGGCAGAGGGAGAGAGAAATAATCTTATGCAGGCTCCACGCTCAGTGTGGAGCCCAGAGCAAGGTTCGATCCCACTACCGGGATCATGAGCCAAAATCAAGAGTTGGACTCAATTGACTGAGCCATCAGTTGCCCTCCAAAGGGATTTTTATGTTAAACTAGATTTACAGGATCCTGGTGGGGGAGGGTGTCAGAATAATATTAAGCTGAGATCGCACTTTGCCCTTAGCAAAGTGTCATCATCAAATGAGGTAACCCTGAGGAATGTCATTCTGCCTGTTTCAAGGACTTCTCAAGGGGTTACAGGTAGCAGGAAATTTAATTTCTTCTTTTGCCTTTGTTTCCCACATAAAAAGAGACTGATAGTTACATAATTAACAAGCCTAACCTGAATAACCAATATTAAAAAGAAATTGGATGAAATCAAATACATTCGAAGTTAGTAAATGTCTATATTCTCCTTTACAGGGTAGTAAAGAAAGAGAAATGCCTAGCTTCAAAAATGGATAAATCATTTTTGTTGACGGAGATTTCATGGCAACAATGGAAAACTTAAAGAGCCTGAGCAATTAACCCATATCTATCCTTTCAATAATGTTACTCGTAAAAACCCAGACTTCAGTTACCTATTTGTAAAATAGTGATGGATCACTATGTTGTACACCTGAAACTAATGTTACATTGTGTGTCAAGTACAAATTAAAAAAAATTAAAACAAAAGAAAACATAGGTGATGGAGGATGAAAGCAGATTGGCCCTCCAATTCTAAAAGTCTGTCATTCAGTAACAACTGACAGACAAAAAAGGAACTCTATAAAATTAACTGTTATTGAGAGGAACACACAAATAAACCCTAGAAAGAAACATTATATTTTACCTTTTCTTTAGCCAAATTTAATCATTCTTATTTTTTCTTCAAGAAACGGTTTCCACATGTAGAAGTATTTATAAGTAATCAGCTCACCCAAAAATAAATATGTCAATGAATATTAAACTCATTAAGTTTTGCTAAATAAACCATATACATCTGCCTTTTGTTCCTTCAGAAATAAACATTAACAGTGAAATAAATTTTTCCTCAGCATTTTTATATGATTCAAACTGTGAATAGAAAAAAATGAAAAAGAAAGCTATTAACAGAGTACGTAAAAACAGATTGTTAATATTAGGACAATCCAATGAATGCCTTCAGTGTAAATGCCAATGACATCATCAATGCTAGAAAATAGTTCTCTTAAAATGATGTACTCTTTATGAGTTTCTTAAGCAGAAGGGCAGAAAACAGTCTCCAACTTGCAGGAAACTCTAAGATAAAAAATGAGAAAAGTGGAAACACTTATTCCAGATTTTTCATCTGTGGCATGCCTCAAACAAAGTATGCCAGCCTCCTCTCTATTCTGCTCGGAGTCCATTGTCTAAAATGGGAAGAGGAGGAGGCAGGCCAGCACTGAGTTATGTATACCACAATGCAAAGATCTTCCTAGATATAGTTAATACATCTAATGAAATTTCCAAAGATCAGCTTTCTCTACCCACTCCTTCAGCAATGATCCTACCCCACATCAATGAGACTCCCCAGAGTAAGCAGTTATATCAAACCCCTAGGGAAGTATTTGCATTTCAAGAGACTGTGAACAGATCCAGAGTTTTTTCATACATATGTGTGGCCCTGCTATGAGTAGCAGAGTTAAGAACATAGACTGACTCAGGCTTCTGGTCTTTGAATTCCAGTTTGGCCAATCTGTGTGACACTGGTGGTAAGTCACCTTTTTAACCTTAACTTTGTCATCTATAATATGGTAATAGTAAGAATTGCATATAGTTAAAGTTAAATGGGGTAACCCATGAACAGTGCTTGATGTAATGTCTGGCATATAATAGTATTAAATAAAAAATGTTACCTACTGTTACTAAAAACAACATTTGTATGGGAAAGGACTTCCTACACTGAACCTTATAGAAAAAAACTATATCTATAAGTGATAATTCCAACATTCTTGTATAGACAAGTCTCATTTCATAGATGAGGAATCAGAGGCTTGGAGAGAGTGTATATAAATTGACAAATTTAATTTTAAAAAAATTAAAACACTGATAGCCAACAGAGCCAGAACCCAAAACCAGGTCTTCAGCTCTATAAACCAGGCCCCAGCCATTACTTCATAATTCTTATTCTCAAAACAGGTATAAATATCTTTGAAATTAACAAAAATAATTACTAGGTGTCTTCAGTGGAAGACTTTTCTCATTAACTGATTTTATAAGGTCTCTGTGTCTTTCATTGTCCTTGGGCTATTTAAACTATAGATACCTGATAATGCAAATGATTCTTGTCTATGTATATGAAATGATTTTGAATGGTATAAGTGCATTGATTTTCTTCCCCCTCTGCAGAAATCGGCTGTACATCTGTTAAACAAATTCATTTAACCATCCTAATTGCCAATAACTATTTCTGCTCTTTGAAGTCTCCTTTGAACCAGCTGTAACATCTTACTGGTTTCTTCATTAATTAATATATTAAATAAAATCATTTACATGTATTCACATTATATTTGTGGTAGTCATGATTTTACTGTGTGTTTAGAAATTAGCCTTTCACACACAGGAGATTTCAACCATCTCTAATATCCTCCTCTAGAAACAAACACAAGGGAAGTCTCCCAGTCCATGAATTTTGGTGGCAGAAAGATGATGTGCTATTATCAGATATTGAGCCTGATTCTCAAAATGTGTAAACGGCCATTAGTCACTTTAGGAAACAATATATATTAACTCTTACAGGTACTAGGATGTTATGAAACAAATTTATGGTTTTGTTCTGTGGGTCCAGATTAAAAACGTCAAGGGGATCAGAACAGCTTGAAGAGGTCCCATAGGTCTTCTCTCTTAATCCCTTTCCTTTTCTCAATTCCAGCATTTACAGAACACAGAATGGTCACTGCATCAGCATTCTTCTCTGCCTCGGCTCTTAATTGAATTCTTGCACTCTATTCCAACAGAGCCTACTCACAGCAATTCCCTCGGAGTAACTATGCCTTTCCTGAAGTCTAGCAGCCTGGATGCAAATAGGACAGAGCACCCACCATAGACTCCTTGTGCCTTTGCAAATCCAGGATAGAAAGTGCTGGGCTTTCAGAACCCAGCACTTCTCTTGCAGTGGGAAGAAAAGGCCCTCTTGCTTTCCCTTTCATGGCTCTCTGTGTTTTATGATGTCCACATTCCAGGCGGGTGTGAAGCCCTAATACTCATTTATAAGGTAGGGAAACAGATGGAGCTGGTTTAATTTGTGAAGACAACTAGTTATCTTATAAGTACAGATGGAGTAAGTAGCACAATTATTACCAGAGAACTAAGGCTGCCAGATGGTTTGGTTTAAAAAAAAAAAAAAATCAAGGCTGACTGCCAGATTCACAGCAGAGATGGGTCTATTCCCAGAGGTATAGAAAATCATGCAGATTTAAATCACCCTGCTACTTATCTAGTAGTCTGCTCCTCCAAAGATATAGTCCTCTGTGACTGCAAAGGGAATAGGAGAAAGTCTCAGTTACTAGGTGGTCAGTATGGCATATTAGCAGGCTTTCCAAAGGTTAAAGTGAAGAAAGGGAAAGGATTACTTGTGCATAATATAAGAAGTGTCAGAAATCTGCTTTTATTTTCCATTTATTTACTTTTGAAAGAGAGAGAGTGTGTGTACACGTGTGAGCACAAGCAGGGGAGGAGCTGAGAGAAGAGAAGATCCCAAGCAGGCTCCACACTGTCATTGCGGAGCCTGACCTGGGGGCTTGAACCCACAAACTGAGATCATCACCTGAGCAGAAATCAAGAGTCAGACACTTAACTGACTGACCCACCCAGGTGCCCCAGCAATCTGCTTTTTTAAGCACTAAGCTTTAAAGGGCATACTGATGTGGGATAAAGAAGCTGTGTTCTGTGTTTTATTTGTTTGTTTCTCAAGTCCAATGTTTGCATTCAGAACTCTTCCTTTCTTGGCAATCTCCCTAAGAAGATGGGAGCTTCCTGGCTGGCTGTTCTCAGGCTCAGCACCAAGGGCTGAATCACAAGTATCTCTGGGTTAAGTTCTCTCAAAGTACCAAGTTAATTTGTCTAGCAAAGTAAAAAATCATTAAAAAATGGAAAGCCAGTCTGTGTAAACTCCAGATTGCTGATTAAGCAATCTGAGTCCTGAGGCTAAATTTATAGGTCTCCTTCACCCTGCAACAGCTCCTCTGTGGATCACATCCATTAATGGTGAGGGCAGAGAGGGGCCCCTGGGTGGCTCAGTCAGTTGTCTGACTCTTGAACTTGGTTCACGTTGTGACCTCATGGTTTGTGGGTTCAAGCCCCAACTCAGCTCTGAGCTGACAGTGTGGAGCCTGCGTGGGATTCTCTCTCTGCCCGCCTCTCTCTGTCTCTCTGTCTCTCTCTCTCCCTCCCACCCTCTCAAAAATAAATAAACTAAAACAAAATGATGAGAATAGAGAGAAGTACCCAAATGCCAACAGTGCCCTTTGAGTTATAATCCAGCCATTTTTCCTCCATATTATTATATGTGGTTGCTTTCCCTTAGTCTCTTGTCCCAAGGGGCTAGCTATGGTAATTTTAGGGTCAGAAAGAATATTGCCATCCTATGGGCAGAAGTCAAAAAACCCCAAATGAATAATTTGAGATTTCAGCTTGGAGTGTCTAATGGCAGGCCAGGGCTAGGACTTGATACAGGTATTATAGAATGATTGCCAAAGATGTTTTATGTCTCAGAGCCTTTCACTCTTGTCTTTGTTTTTTCATCTTACACTCATTTAGATTAAGCATTCAAAAAATTACTGAATGAACAACTGCACTTCCCCTAAACTTCTACATACTGATTTAGTTACTCATTCAACAAATGTGTATAAAATCATCTCCCTGTGCCAAGAACTCCTGCCATGATGGAAATACACACTGCAGCCACTAAAATAATGACTCTAAAGGCAGAGAGCGTTGGGTTTGAATCCCACCTCCCTACTTCCTTGACAAATTGTTTTACACCTCTAATCTTAAATTTTCTCAGTTATGAAATGAAGATAATACAATACATATTCTATGGGGCTATTATTACAATTTTTAAGGCCAAAATACAGCATAAATATGATTAACAACATACCTACTATGTAGAATTCACTCAGTCAGCAAGTCAAAGATTTATTTCTCACACTTGCATAAATATTCCATTCTTATTCTGAGCTCCATACTGCCTCCTTCCATCTTTTTGATTTCAAAGAGTCTATCTGCTCCAATATTTTAAAAAGTTGTCTGTATGCCATTATTAGTCCAAGAGAATACAGTAGACCAATATTTGCAAGGGAGGAGGTGTGATGTGAAAATTTGAAAGAATAGTTTTAGTCTTCTCGTATGGTCTTTCCAAAAAGCTTATGTATTGAAATACATATTATTTCTTTATAAATTATTTTTTTATTTCTCCTTAATATTTATTATATTTGTTATGCTTGAAAAAATTGTCTTAACCTTTCCCAACAAAGGTTGGGAGACTTTACCCTGGCATTCTTTGTGGAGCCTTAATGTAGTCTCATCCTGCCTCACACCCATGCCAGTTACAATCACAGCACAAAGTACTCAGCTCAATCCTCCCCAGGACTCTGCCCCAGGATATTTGCACCTCTTCTCCCTTGGTCCATGTTTCCTCTGCTAGCCACATGTCCCAATTTTTCTACACTAGACTCCCCAAAATAGTAACAAATCTCTTCTACCTTCTATCCTTCGTAACAGGTCACTCCCCTAACCTACTTTCTTGCCTCCTCTCTTCTGTGAAGATTGGCTCCCCTTCTTTGCATAGCATGGGCACTCTCGCAGCTCCTTGGTGCAACCCACCAAATCCAGTTTTCTTTTAAGTTGATGCTTGCTGTCCCAACAGATTGCCCTCACTCCTTGTTGTTGCTGTCACCTAACTATACCCTAGCATACTCTCCCACATTCTTTGTGTAGCAACATAATTATCTTCCTTACTTCCATTATTTTCCTACCACTCATGGCTTTCTAAATAGTGTCCATAAGGAGAAAACAGATACAGGGCAAATAAAAAAGTCAACTGAAATGTCTGAAAGGATTTTTGTAAATTTGCAGAAGTAAAGAAATCTTTAAAAGTGATAGTTTTTCTAGTCAGACTCTTAAGAAAGAAAGATGTTCTTGAATTCTAAGTTTCCTTTAAATATGAAGAGCCAGCCATAACCTGGTCAAATTAGGGTATTTGAGTATGTAGTTTATACCAAAAACCAGAGTTTAAGCTTAAATAAAGAAATGGAGATATCTTATGCCTTATTTCTAAATTCTGTGGAAAAAAAAAAAAAACAACCTCTCTAGAAAAATGTAATTCTCTAATCTAGATTGAGAAGACAGGAAAAATCTCTTAGGGGAAGTGACCTGAGATGGGAAAGACACCAAGAAGATTTGGAGAAATTATTCTAAGTAAAAAGCATTTACAAAGGCCCTGCAATATAAGCTAGATGAACACTGGAGAGTGATCATTGAGAGGGGTAGGTGATTTAGGAGGTGAGTGGGAATTTACTCACTCAACAAATACTTGTTGAGCCATGTCTATACACCATGCATTATTCTATGTATTGAAGATTCAGCACTGAACAAAACAGATAAAAATCCTTGCTTTCACAGAGCTTATATTTTAGTCATGATAGACAGTCAATACAGAAAACAAATTAGTAAATTATATATAATATAATGCCAAGGAGAGAAATGAATCAGAAAAAAAGGAAAAACAGAACAGAGGTAGCAGTTTTAAATAGGGTGGTTAAGGAATGCCTCATCGAGAAAGAGCACTTTAAACAAAGACCAAAGGAGGTGAGGGAGGTGGTAACAGGGCAAGTCTGTTCTAAGCAAGAGAAACAAATGTAGAGACTGAGTTGAGAGAAGATCCTCTGTGTTCTAGGAAACAAACAGTTTGGTAGTTATGGCTAGAAACAATGGACAAAGGAAAAGAGAAGGAGATGAAGTTAAAGAAGTAATGGGAGCTGGATAATATAAAGCCTTGTCAGCCACATTAAGGACTTTTTCTTCTCTCTGAGTGAAATGGAAAGCCACTGAAACAGAGAAGTGGCATGATCTGATTTATATTAAAAACAATCATTTGGCTCTGTGTTGAGAATAGATTGTAGGTAGAATCAGGGAGGCCAGTTAAAAATTAATGGTAGCTTGTGTCTGAGTGGTAGCGAAAGGGATGGTAAAACTAAGCAGGTTTTGACACATGATTTCCCAACAGGTTAGATGTAAGCTATGAGGGAAAGGGAGAAATTAAACTGACTTCAAGGTTGCATCATTTCTTTTCCCTAAGCAACTGGAAGAACAGAGTTGCCATCTGAAGAACAGGAATTACAATTTATTCAACTGGAGAAGACTTGGTTGGAAGATGTTTGAGGAAGAAGATCAGTATTTGGCATGCTGAGTTTGCTATGACTAGTAAATATCCTTCAGAGGTATTCTGGAGCTTTAAATCTGGAAGTTATCATCAGATAGATGGCATTTAGATAAGTGATAATCAGTGAGATCCTCAAGTGAATATACAAAAAGAGGAAGGACTGAAACTTGGGATGCTCCAAGGAGAGACCAGTAGAAGAAAAGGAGCAAAAGTAGTTACTGAGGTAGAAGAAATGCAAAGTGTGGTACACCAGAAACAAAGTGGAAAAAAAGTTTCAAGATAGAAGGAATGAACAATTATCTAATTACTTTAGACTGGTCAAGTAAGATGAGACTTAGAATCAGGAATTGTATTTGACAACATGGAGAGGATGTTTGACCTTAAGAGAGTAATTTTGTTAATGGTAGGTGCAAAAACCTGAATGAAGTAAATTGCCAGGAACGTGAGAGGAGAATAGTAGATAGTTTCAAGAACTCTTTAAGAAACATTCCTGTGAATGGAGACCTGAAAAATGAGACTATAGCTAAAGAGAAAATCATGGACAAAGATAACAATATTAGTATCACCAAACAGAACGAACCAGTTAAAGGAAAGAAACTGATGGTGCAAGACAGACCGGTGAGAATTGATAGGATAATGTCCTTAAGTAGAAGGTTAGGATAGGCAATAGGTGGAGATGTAAACTTCTGGTTGGAGCACAGACAATTCATCCACAGGAAAACAAGGTCAAGCATATGGGTGAGCCTACTGCAGATGTGAAGGTGGGAGCTTGGGTAAGAGCATCCCTATGTTTCCTAGAAAACACGTCAGTTTCCCAAGAGCAGGAGTACTATGGTTGAACACTCATATTGTCAAATCCCCCACATAATAAGACCTCAATGAATTACTCTTCAAGAAGAATAAAGAGGTATAGTCTTTATATATACTATACAAACACACATACTATATCCATGCATAGTTATTCATATCCTTTCCACAAGTTCAGCAAAGAATAATGTCCTGAACTGCCCTATGAACATTAAATATCAAGTTCAATTATAACAAAAACTGTAAAGAAAGTAGTATATCAATCTCTGTATGAATTCATATTTAATGACATACTTGACACTTAAGCTCACCTCTCACACCAAGTCACTTTTACTTTATAACATGAGTTTTTTGCTAAGCAGACTCAGAACCTTATCACATAGGATACTTCTGTATTCTTCTAAGATAATCAAAATCAAATCCAAAGATTTTTGTTTGTTTATTTAGTATTTGTGTGGTCTCTTATCATTTAAAAATTGATTGGATAGCTTTTTAAATTCCTTGACCAACCGAGCAAATAAATTTAAATTAAAAACATTGACTCACTCTATCTAGGGTAAAAGTCTAATTTTCCAAGTGAATAGGCTGACTTTTGTTTCTGGCACTTTGGCCCCTATATACCCTGACTGACCCTTCCACTGTAAATAATTTTAAATGATGAATAAAAGATATTTTGAGACTTTTGATGTATCAATAAACTAGCAAGTAAAAATTACTCAGAAATAACCAAGAAAGAAGTGAAAACAGCTAAGCTGAGCTAGTGAACTTAAGCTTTGTTTTTCATAAACAAAGAGAAGGGAAAACAAAGCTTGGAGCCAATACATAACATAGGCTGATAGACAACCATCCTGTGTAAACCAAGGGTCCTCATGTAAACTGGGGCTTCCAGGGAAAGGAAAACTAGAAATTACCCTTCTCCTTCCCCCAGGGTCTTGCAAGGAACATTACTTTTCTTGAATTTTGGTACTAGATGGAAAGAGGTTTAAAATCTCCTTTGATAATTGAAACCTCAAACTACTCTTTACTTTACTGGCTGAGATTACATTATAGATGGTCTCAAAAACCTCAACCTGAGAATCTAATTCTAAATAGATGGTCCCACATTTACAGTATCTCCAGGTGCCTAAAATAAGGAAACACAAATCTTATTTAGAGGAATGCACTTACATCAAAGATCGCAAAGAATTACCAGAAATAAAGTTCTAAGAACTATGATTATAGCCTGAAATATCAAACTGACAAGAAATAAGACATTTGAGGAAGAGTCAGTAGAAACAAAGAAATAGTAAAATTATATCTAAATAAAATTCTTCATTTGAACTATCAAATACAGACTATAAAGTATATATGTGTGTGTGTGTGTGTGTGTGTATACAATATGTCTTAAAAATAATCTAAGAAATTCCAAAAAGAAAAAAGAGTAAGAGGCTAGGTCAGTATGGTGTACTAAACACTCTGAAGGACCCACCAACTACAAAACACCAGTATTCTGCAAAAAATACAACTTTCATGCATTCTGTTTAGGGGAAGTAAGGGAAATTTCAAAGAAAAAACACTATCAAAAAATATGAGGTAAAACAATAGTAACATGCATTAACTATATGCAAAATATAGAGTGACCATAAGGACAACTGCCATTTATGGGAACACTAAACTTTGAGATAGTCGCAAGTTGATGGAGTTAAACCTGAGTCATAGGGACTATGGACAATTGGGGCTGATTTTTTTTTTCAACGTTTATTTATTTTTGGGACACAGAGAGACAGAGCATGAACGGGGGAGGGGCAGAGAGAGAGGGAGACACAGAATCGGAAACAGGCTCCAGGCTCTGAGCCATCAGCCCAGAGCCTGACGCGGGGCTCGAACTCACGGACCGCGAGATCGTGACCTGGCTGAAGTCGGACGCTTAACCGACTGCGCCACCCAGGCGCCCCGGGACTATGGACAATTGAAAGAAGCAAAAAAAAGTTCAAGGACAGAAGGTCCCTATTGCTAAATGAAGCAAACAGTAAACCTCTTAATGAAGAAATAATTTTAGCTCCCATATTCATCAGAGATTAAGACCAGCTAGGAATGGACTCAAAATCAGAGAGCATCAAACATATATGAAAACAACATTAAGAGAGTTCTAACCAAATAACAATCACCAAATTTAAATTTTAGATACATTATATTTAATAACTGTGTACATGTTGTTTAGAAACAAAGAATGGAATAAAAACAATGAGTAAGCAATATGAGATTATTCCAAATAATTAGGTAGATAATAACTAGAACTTTCAGAAGAGAAAATAAACAATTGTTAAAAGATTTTTAGATGTAATGGATGGGGTTGAGCACATATTGTCTACAGTTGAAAAGAAGATTAGCAACAAAATTAAAGAAATTACCCAGCATGCAACACAGCAATATAGGAAATAGAAAAAAATTAAGAGATTAAGAGATATGGAAGACAGAATAAAAAGGTCTAACATAAAGCTAACTGAAGTCCCAGAAGGACAGAATAAAAAAACAAGAGACAGTATATGGGGAAAAAATGGCTTAGAATTTTCTAAGACTGAAAAAAAAAATGTGAATTCATGATACAGGAAGCACAATCTATACCATGCAGAATAAATAAATAGAAGTCTACACCTAGACACATTATGAAACTGCAGAAAACAAAAAAGAGAAAATATTAAAGGGGGTGAAAAATAAAAGACAGCTTATGAGAAAGGAAAGATAGGCTATATACCATGCTTTTTTTTTAATGTTTTTTTTTTTTTTATTTTTGAGAGAGAAACACAGAGTATAAGTAAGGGAGGAGAAGAGAGAGAAAGAATCTGAAACAGGCTCCAGGCTCTGAGCTGTTAGCACAAGGCCCAACTCGGGGCTTGGACTCAGGAACGGCAAGATCATGACCTGAACTAAAGTTGGACGCTAAACCAACTGAGTCACTCAAGCACCCCTACCATGCTTCTTAATAGTAACAACAGAAAGTAAAGATAGCAAAATAATATATTAAAATAGCTGTGGAAAACATAGCTGCCAAACCCTACTTTTGTACCCAAAAAATCATTATTTTTCAAGAATGAGGGAAAAATAAATCCAGCAGTCAATTAAAAAAGAAAAAAGTAGTACATTTAACCAATACTCATGTGCTTAAATAATTCTAAAGGACATATTTCATTATAAAATTATCCCATAAAGGTCTGAGAAGAAACAGTAAGCAAAGAAAATAATAAACTTGAAGAAATGTTAAGAAATTAAAAATGGTAAGCAAAGACATGTATAAACATGTATATAAATCTCAAACACAAAATAATAAATAGTTGGAATGGGTCATTAAAGTGTTTTAAAGTAAGCATGCACCAAAACATTTTTATGTTAACCACAAAAAAATAGTAATAGGATATATAATTTCATACCTTTAGAGTAGGGAGAAATGCAATAGGAAAACAAACAAACAAGAATGACTAAAAAAGTTAATGACAAAAAACAAAAGACTGGCGGTTGGGGGCTTGGGGCACAAGCATAGGGAAAGCTGGATATATGAAAACAAAAAGAAAGGTGCTAGAAACAAGTTCAAATAAATGAATATAATAAATACTAATGGGATAAAGTCATTTTTAAAAAGCAGACTATAAGATTTAATTTTTAAAAACCACTTATGTTGTTGAAGAGAACTACCAAAAATATAAAGACAAAAACAATTGGAAGTTCAAAACTGGAAAAAGATACCAGACAACTCTAAACAAAAGAAACATTAATATAATATTGTCAGAAAAAAATAGATCTTTTTTCAAAAAAAATTTTAAAGTTTATTTATTTTAGAGAGAGAGAGAGAGAGAGAGAGTGAGTGGGCAAGAGGAAGACAGAGTGGGAGACACAGAATCTGAAGCAAGCTCCAGGCTCTGAGCTGTCAGCAGAGCCTGACGCGGGGCTCAAACTCACGAATTGCGAGATCATGACCTGAGCTGAAGTCAGATGCTTAACTGACTGAGCCACCCAAGTGCCCCAAAATATAGATCTTAACAAAAGTATTTTTATGGGTTGAACAAATCACTACATACAGTAACATTTAATTCATTTGGAAGGTATAACATTGAACCTAATATAATACAAAAAAACTTCAAACTTTGTATGTGAATTCTGATGAACTGTAGGAAAAAGTGGACAAATCCACCAACAAAGTGGGATGTTGTCAATACAACTCTCTCAGTTGAAAAGATAATCCCAAAATAAGTAAATATAGAGGATATTTAAGCAACATTGTTAGCAAGTTTGATTCACTGGACACAAGTTCTTGTTTCTGTGCTCATCAATTAAAGAATACGTATATTTCTAAGTGCACCTGAATATCTACAAAAATTGATCACTTAATAAGGGGTATAAAGCATGTATCAAAGAATCAGTATCATTGAAATTGCCTGCTTGTATAGCAAAAATATTTTAGAAGTTAATTTTTAAAAACTAAAATTCATTTATATTGTAATTCAAAAGCAGTTTTAAATAACTTACAAAGAAGTTGAATGAAAGAAGAATGAAAGAAGAAATCACAAAGAAATTTTAAATGTATACGAATTCAACAAAAATGAAGATGACACATTGAAACTTATGAAATGCAAATAACACATAACTTAGGAATTTGTAGCCTTAAATGCTTACATTTAAAAAGTGGAAGGGGGGTACCTGCGTGGCTCAGTCAGTTAAGTATCTGACTCTTGATTTCAGCCCAGGTCATGATCTCATGGTTCAAGGGTTGTTGAAGCCCTGCATCAGGCTCTGCAATGGCAGTGCAGAGCCTGCTTGGGATTCTCTCTCTCCCCCCCTCTCTCTCTGCCCCTACCCCACTTGCTCTCTCTCTCTCAAAATAAATAAACAAACTTAAAAAAATTAAATAAATAAAAAGTAAAATGTACATTAGAACAGGAAGACTAAATACATTTGGGTGCTTGGGTTATTGGTAAAGGGTAATTTAAGCCAAAACTTAACAGAAAAATAATAGTGGATGATATTATAGTCTATTAATTTTATCTGGTTGTATTACAGAAGAATAGAGCAAAAGGCACTTAGGACATTTGTTATAGACACACTTAAAAAAAAATAAGCCAAGAATCAGGCAAATTTCAATTAAAACTAATAAGGGATGCATGCATAATGGTAAAGGCATGTGACCCATAAGAACCGGGTGATTTTATAAAGTATCAGAACTTACTTATTTGAATAAATATTGTTTGCTACAAAGAGGTTACTATTGGTCATACCAAATATAAAGAACAATGAAATAAAGTGACAGCTTTAAAAATAATGATGTAAGTTTCAGCTTCTGTAAATAGCTAAATAGATTCTAAGAAACCAATCTTCCTGCCAATGACAACTATAATTTCCAGGGAGGGGATCAGGGGGTGGGGAATACACACACACACACACACACACACACACACACACACACACACACACTTACCTGGTATTAGAGAGTGAAGAGAATTTGGCAGATGATGGGAAAAGGAAAGTGACCAATAGTTGGAAGACAGAAAATGCATTAAGTTTTCCATTTGCTTTAGGGCAGGCCCTAGTCAGTTCCATCAGCCTAAGTGGGAATATATAAACAAAAACAAAAACACACTCTTACCAACATTATGAACCAGGAATGTGATGCCTATAGCATAATATACAGAGTGTCCAAAGATTGAAGAATCATTTGATATTTTTAAAGGAAATATGTAGAACAAATAATCATACAAAAATAGGATTTTTTCAAGAATTAATATTGAGGACCAGCATATATTAAGCATTGTGAAAAGGTGCTAAATTAAATCTGGCACTGGTTCTGCCCTCAAACAATTTATGGCTGGACAATTAACAGATAACTAATAAGTCTTATCAATAAGATACAGATAAAAATTCTATGAGCTTTCAGAAGAAGGGATGGAACAAACCTTGGACAAAAGAATATTTGAGATGGGTCCTAAAGAATGAGAAGCTTTAGATTTTACAGAGAAAAAAGGCACTCCAGGAGGAGTGCAAAAACATGGGCAAAAGTGAAGAAGCCAAAAACAATGAGGAGATCAGGAACAGTGAGCAATGCAATAGAATAGGTAGAATTGAGGATAAATGGATCTTACTAGCAGGAAATTATTTTGATAAGGTGTCTGAGGCCATGTCAGTAAGAGCTCCCAATGCCAACAACAACAAAATGGCCAAGATGCCTCCATCTCTTGAAAACCTCAAATGATAAAAAATAAAATAAAATAAAATAAAATAAAATAAAATAAAATAAAATAAAATAAAAATAATATAATATAATATAATATAATATAATATAATATAATATAATATAATAACAGCTAGAAGATCTTAATACTCTGTTCAAAGAACTCTAAATCTCCTAAAGGACAATAAAGAAGCTATGATTTAAGTAAGGATGTAAAGTAAAAAATCATGTTCTGAGACTATATGAAATGCATAGTCTGGTTAGGAAGAGTTACATAAATAAGGAGGAAAATGAAAGAACGATAATAAATAGAAAGTATGAACTAGAGGGCAAGAACCCCTCTCAGAATATTTACCAGAAATATGAGATAAAAGAGAAACACTGTCCACTAAGTCTGAAGCAAAAGAGCTAGGGAGCATAGGACAGGATTGTTTTACATATACATTGTATCTATCTATAAGAAGTGAGTATGGCATGGGGGGTGGGGGCGGGGGGAAGAAAGCAGGAGAAATAATATTCCAGTGTGCCAGGAAATAAGTTATTCCTCAGAAAATAATCAAATAGTTATGAAAAAAATTCCCTCTCAGAAGGCTCTAAGAGTGTGTGTAGCTTAAGTCTAAATAGTCCTATAGTCTAAATAATTGACACTTGATGTTTTCAAGTGCTTTCCGGTTATTGCCACAGATCTGACTCCTAACTGAAAACAATATTGTATTGTAGTTCTGGTGGGTATCTGTATTTCAGGTGCTGACTGCTCAGTCTCTTTTGTATTTGCACTACATTAAGAAGCTATCTCTTTATAATGTAATATAATTCAGGCAGTTTTGTTTTTAACACATACCACTCATGTACACACACATTTTTCGGGGGTGCTGCTGCTACTGAACAGGGAGTAATGACAAGCAGAGCACACAATGACTGATAAACACTGTTTAATGGAATTACCTCTCAAGAAATAGAGGACAATCTAATGAAGCTCCCTGTTAAACACAGTCCAGGCACGTACGTGGTGGCATGATGCCCAGTTTCTCCATTACCAGAAAACATCAATTCTTAGGGCGCAGGGAAAAAGGTAGATCTGGTTAGCAAGGTCAGCTCATTTTCCCCTCTCATGTCAAATGCCTTCTCTTTAACATGAATATTTCTGAACCTTCAGGGAAGCCCACTGGAGGATAACAAATATAAATCATGAAGAGAAACTCTTATTGACCTTTTCTGAAGACTAAACCAAACAGGAGTAAACAAACACACAAAGAATCCCAGACACATAGACATGTAGTCTGTGTATCTATAAGTTACCCAAATATCTCCAGTTAGGGAAAGCCATGTGATGGGTCTTCATTTTCCCCTGCCATCTAGTTCTACCATAAAAATTTGTCTTTTTTTTTTTGTATTTAATTTAGGAAATATTTTCTTAGCTTGCAAGACTTAAGTGCCACTCCTCTATTAAGCTATTCCAAACCTTTGTACTGGAAGAAGAATGGATTGTTTCCCATTTTGTACCCTCTGTTTATTACACTCCTACTTATAGACTTTAATGTCAATACCTACCTGCCTTCTTATATATCTGAATGTTATTCATACTTTGGCAACATGAAACAAATAAATGCTATAAAAAGCTATAGATTGTGGCACAAAACAGAACACTACATGGATCTCTTCTACTTGCTTTTTCCATCTAACAGGACATATTATTAGCCACTGTTGGCAAGTTCAATATTCATTCCATTAACACTTGTTGAGCATACATAGGCCAGACTGAGTCCCAGACACAATGCTATTGATAGGGATTTGCCAATGAATAAGACATGATTTCTACTCTAAATGAGCTTAACAGCTAGCAGAGGGTAATAAGACAAAGACTGAAGCAGCACCAAGATGTCAGGGACTTCTGACTTATTAGTTTATTGATATTGTTCCAGAACCTAGAATAAAATCTGACACATACTAGGTCTATGAATGAATGAATGAAGCATGGGAGGTTATGGTAATACATCGGAAAAGAAGTACTGAACTATTCAGTACTGCTGTACCTTCAGAATGGCACTCTGCCTGCTGGACTGACCTTGCTTAGGTCTACCTGAAACCATGCTCTCCTCACCTTAGCCACATCCTGGCAGTCAAAAACTTTCAGACACCCCTGTCTGCCTTGCCCCTTGATGCTACACATGACTAAGCCTATGATGTTCCTAAAAGTAATTACCATGATGACAAAATATATCAGGAAAAATATGATAACTAAATGTCAGCTTCAAAGCAAAGGACATAAGTCACAGTGGTTTCAACCACCTTTCTATGCATCAGGCCTGAGTCATAGCCCAAATCTTCAGTGGCAAAGAATTAGGAAGTTTCATCACCTCTGCTCAGATGGGTATGAGCTCTACTTATACATTTAGTACATTCATTAAGGTAAGAAATACTAAGAAGAAAAGTATCTGCTATTCTCTGTACCTATCTCACTCACTTTTTTCCTAAGAAGAAATTCTGACTTTTCTAACCAAAGAAATAGAAAAAAAGAAGTCTGGATATTCATAGCTCAGCTCCTTTATCAGCTTTCTTTGGACTCAACCTAACCTCAGGATGCACACATTCTTATCTCCTTTTGGTAGAAATGTTATCTAGGGTGGGGAGGATCTATTTTTGAAAGGGAAGGACTGTAATAATATCTACCCCATAACTATGTAGGTTACTAAACTACCATAAAATCATACAAAAATTATTGAGAGCTCATTTGAACCTCAGATGCAAGCTAAGCTTTTCATTGCATTTTTACTGCCAATAAGTAGATGTTCTGACCTCTAAGTAACTCTAGTGTCTATCCCCCCCGCCCTCTTTCTCTTTTCAGAACTTGGAGAAAGGAGAATGGTCACTTGGAAAGGGAACTAATTAATATTCACTGAGCACTTACTACATACAAATGATGTTACTGCTAGGTACTATTTATATAATTTAATATTCACACCAACTTTGAGAGGTATTAGTCCCATTTTACAGATAATAGCAATTGAGATACAGTAGAATTACATGTGTTCAAAACTGCAAAACAGATCTAGGACTCAAATTCAGGTCTGTATGAATGCAGAACCTATATTCATTCCACCCATACCACCATGCCTCCTGTTTATCCAATGTGCTTTAAAACCATCACTTGGCACATCATTTAGCTTAAAAGGCTGGAGGCAGGAAGGGAAGGATGAAAATATTATATAAAAATTTTATTGAATTTGAATCTGTGGTCAAGAGATTCTGTGTCAATGATCTATCTCCTCAAGCACAATGTATCCTAATGTTACCGATTTAATTTGATAAAAAGCGTAACTAATTAAAATAGAACAGTAATATGTACTGAAATGCATATATAGAATTATAAACAATTATATTTATTTAAAGGGCCTTGTAAAAGTTCCTATATCTTGAGTGACGTAGTGTTTATATTTGGATCCCCAGCCACTAAGCTAAATCAAAATCCACTTGGTAGAGTGATAAAAGTGTGATCACCTCACATCCATCAAAATGGCTAAAATCAAAAACTCAAGAAACAACAAGCACTGACAACAAGTATGTGGAAGAAAGGAACCCTCGTGCACTGTTGGTAGGAATGTAAACTGGTACAGCCACTGTAGAAAAGAGTATGGAGGCTCCTCAAATATTAAAAATAGAATTACCATATATTCCAGTAATTACACTTCTGGGTACTATTCAAAAATTATGTAAACACTAATTCAAAGGGAAATATGCACCCCTATGTTTATTGCAGCATTATTTAAAACAGCCAAATTATGGAAGCAGCCCAAGTGTCCATTGATAGATGAATGGATAAAGAAGATGTGATGTAGCATATATATATATATATATATATACATATATATATATATATATATATAATATATTCCAGTGTGTGTGTGTGTGTGTATATGTGTATATACACATATATACACATATACATATATATACACACATATATATATACACATATACACACACACACACACACACTGGAATATTATTCTGCCACAAAAAAATGAAATTTTTCCATTTGCAACAAAATAGATGCAGCTAGAGAATATAATGCTAAGTGAAATAAGTCAAAGAAAGACAAATTTAATCTTCACAACACCTTTCAAATAGGTACAGTTATCATCATCCCTATTTTACAAATGTATAGTTATTTTCCAGAAAAAATCAAGGGAAGTAGAGATTACAAACTGAAGAAGCACAACTACCTAAGATACAGAGATATGACCCATTCATAGTTCAGAATGGCCAAAGTATAATTTAATGTGGGAAGGGGGCAGTTTGAGAGCAGGAAAAGAAGTGATGGATGAACCTAGAAAAAGGGGTCCTGCAGCCCGGAGAAGTTTTCTCCCAGATATCCACATGGTCAGAACTCTCACCTGCTTCATTCCCTTGCTCAAAGTTCTCCCTTCATGGGTATCCCTCTCCTGACTACCCTGATTTAAACTGAGCACTAATTTTATTCTCTATCCCCTTTCCTGCCTCTTTACTTTTTCCATAGCCTTACTACTACTTGAGCAACTATATACTTCACTTTAGTCATCTTGCTTACTGTCTTGTCTCTCTTTGATAGAATATGAACTCCATGAAGGCAAGGATTTCTCTCTGCAGGTTTCTGTCTTACATCTCAAATGCCTACAACAGAGCCTGGGTCATAGGAGGCATTCATTAAGTAATGTTGACCTGAACTCTTAATTTTATCCTCATTTTACAAATGTGGAAATAGGCACAGTTTAGTAACTTGCCAGATTCATAGTTAAAAAGTAGCAAAGTTTGAATGTGCAATGTGCTATGGATTTGATGTTTTTATTCACTATATTGAACCTCTCCTCCTGAAGTACATATTTAGTGAGGGGAAATAGAAAACAGGGGTGCCTGGGTGGCTCAGTCAGTTCAGCATCTGACTCTTGATTTCGGCTCAAGTCATGATCTCACAGTTTGTGAGTTCATGCCCCACATCAGGCTCTGCGCTGACATCTTGGAGCTTGCTCTGCTTGGTATTCTCTCTCTCTCTCTCTCTCTCTCTCTCTCTCTCTTCTCTGCTCCTCTCCCACTCACGCGCGCATGCACACATGCTCTCTCTCTCTCTCTCTCTCTCTCTCTCTCTCTCAAATAAACATTAAAAAAAAGAAATACAAAACAAAGAATTAAATTAATATAGAATATAAAGTCAGGTGGTGATTCATCTAAAAAAAAGAAAACAAGGAAGGAAATTGCAGGGTTAAGCAATGTCATGTTCCTGTAACAATTTTTTTCCCACTACATCAGACTACTGTCATTAACTCCTTCACCTCACCCACAACCCACGGTGTATCAGATTCAGCATTTTAGGTGAATTGCAAGAGAAAGGAAGCCAGACCTATAATGCTACCCATGGGATAAGAGGTAGGAGCAACCCCATTTTATGTATACAAACTGGGCCAATAGGCCTATAGGAGTGTATACAGCAATAAGACAGAATCTTCACTGATGAATGTGGTGATGAGAATGAACACTTTGAGCAAGATGTACTCTGTGTCAGACACTGATCTAAGTCTTTGTGCATGCATTGGTAGTTTCTGTATCCCCATAACTCTCTAAGGAAGGTATTATTATTATCTCTATTTTTCGGTTGAGGACATTGAGGCAATCAACAAGAGAACTTGGCAGCTAGGCCTTTTTTCTAATCACCAGAAGGAGTCTAAAGACCAGAATAATTGAGTTCTGATGGATCCAGCAATTTCTATCCTGAGACCTATTTTTGATGGATTTATAGTTGGGCTTTGAAATATGCAGAATATAAGACAGAGTAAGTATATAATTATCAAGGTTGCTCTATGACCTCTAGTCAAACCTCTATCACCTAATCCCTAGGCAGGATATAATTGCCAATACTGAAGTATAAGGGACAACAGCAAGGGTCAAAAATTTTCCTCAAAGCTCCACCCTACCTTCCCGATCCTCACACACAGCCCATTAATAGGTGCCCTGCTCTCAGACCCACCTGAATATAAAAAAAAAAAAAAAAATACATGAATGCATTTGCTGGTAAAGCATGTAGATGTTGAGACTTTCTGACATTCAGGCAGTTAACCCTCCTGTTAAAAGCCCTAGCCACTACAACAGCCTAAGGCACAAAGAAAATGTCAACGATATCCAGAATGCTCAAGTGAATAAATGGGCTTCTCTCCAAGGCCTCAGGAAAGAGCAGGCTGAGCTTAGTAAAAGCAGTGGGAATCTTGCAGTATTTGCCATAGCCATTGCAGGGACATTCATACCACCAGGCTTAAGGGAGGGTTAGCAAAGAGAATCACAAAATGAGGCAGGAGTAAGAAAATGCAGAGATGGACTTTTGCTTTCTATTTTAACAGTTGTTGTTAAGACTTTTGTTTCATTTTCCCTTTCTCTCACACACTCTCTCTGCACACATATTCTCTCTCTCTCTCTCTCTCTCTCTCACACACACACACACACACACTCAATCTCATTCACACTCACACACACTCATAGACACACACACACACAACGCACACACTGTGGAATCCATATGCTCTCACTCCTCTCTCTCTCACACACACCCTTTCTCACACATACTCTCACATTCGCGCTCTCGCTCTCTCTCTCTCTCTCTCTCTCTCTCTCTCTCACACACACACACACACACACACACACACACACGGAGATGAACAGTAAATCCTTTAAATGCAGATTAAACTTACCACTGGATATAAACTGCTAACTAAAAGCCAAACTAAAGATCAAACCCAATTTTAATAGAACCATATATATGAAGATGATTTAAAATTCATGTCTTCATTGGAAAGTCAGCTGACTGGAGCTCCTTGGTGCAGGATTCTGTCTAAAATCTCCTAATGAGGTGCAAAGCTGGTGATCATGCTGGTCTGTTTCACCAGGGGCATCTTTAGAAGTCAGATTCTGTGAATCTTATTTTAAAATGCCCATAGTGTTTGGGGATTTGGAGGTTTGTTTGTTTTTGTTTTTCCTTAAAGCAGTTATTGAGAAGCACAGATACCTATCTGAAGCTGCAACTCGCAAAACTGTGTTTCCTTAAAAAAACTTGATAACAGATTTACCATCAAAAATATGTATTCTTAACTATACATATAGGAAAGTGTTCCATTCAGTGTATTTATTGCTCTTCTGGGAATAGGAAATATCTAATATGGTATCAAGAAGTGTACCAAAATAGGGGCGCCTGGGTGGCGCAGTCGGTTGAGCGTCCGACTTCAGCCAGGTCACGATCTCACGGTCCGTGAGTTCGAGCCCCGCGTCGGGCTCTGGCCTGATGGCTCGGAGCCTGGAGCCTGTTTCCGATTCTGTGTCTCCCTCTCTCTCTGCCCCTCCCCTGTTCATGCTCTGTCTCTCTCTGTCCCAAAAATAAATAAAAACGTTCAAAAAAAAATAAAAAAAAAAATAAAAAAAATTTAAAAAAAAAGAATAATAAAAAAAAAAGAAGTGTACCAAAATATAACATGAAAATATAGAAGTGGATAAAATAAAAGCACATTTCAATTGTTACTTGCATATAATAATGAGTACCCCTAAGCAGTTCCATGATCTGATCTAGTGGAAGGCAATCCCCTGGGCCTACATTAGTGCCAACTCAATTCAGTATACAATATAGTACCGATTTTTTTTATAAAAGGTAATATTGAATGAATTAAACTACTTTCTTTTTAAGAAAATCAGATAAGCTAAAAGTGTAACTGGACCTTTAAGACAATTTTACAGTATCTGGAGAGTCTCAGCTGTTTTGGATTGTAACAGGCAGCTAGTTCATTTTTCTAGTGTTCCTTCCTTTTAAAGGATAAGCTGCCAAGAACAATTCAAGGTGCTTTAATAGAAAGTCTTATGCTATCATTCTATCTATGGGCCATTTCAATACCTGGAGTAACTTAGGCAAAGCCATTGCCAGTTCATGAATTTGCACTCAATAAGAATAAATACACAACACTCAGGACAAGATAGCAAACCTTGAAATTTATTTTCCTATCTCACTGAAAAATGACCTTTCTTATCAACACTTACTAAAAATATGATGGGAAGAAGGAGGAGCCAGACTCCTCCCTGTTCTTTCTCTTTAGGCTTTTTGGCTCACAAGCCAGGCTAGCTGGATCTGAAGCTTGACTCTGCCACTCAAAAGCTGCGTGAACTTGGACAAGTTCTTTAATCTCTTTTTGGCTCAGTTTCTTCATGTGTTACAGGGGACTCTAATAGTACCTACAGTATGGAGTTTTTGTAAGGATTAAATAGATTGATATTTACAAAGAACTTAAAACATTACATAGCATATGATGTTTAAAAAGTGTTAGTTAATATTATAATCATTGTATACACAGGCGAAATATGTTCTTCCTGTATACTGCCATACTTTCCAAAAGCTTTAAATATCAGCAATATTCCATGACAATAAACTTCCATATCTCTAGTGCCAGTGTATTTCTCAGGCTCAAGATCTGCATTGTGATTTGACTGCCTTCAGGCTTTATCTTCCCTTGTCATATGTGCACTTCCTTCTGTTTTGGGTCCTAGTTAATGGTATCATCATCCCCTAACTGTCTAAGCAAAAGTCTTCAAAATTAGTCAGTATTGAGTACTTGCTATGTGCTTAACTAGCTCTGTAATGGTAATCCATGGTGAACAAGATAGACATGATCACTGACTTTATACAATTTACAGCTCTAAAGGGAAAAACGGGACATTGAAACAGTATCAAATAACAAATATGACTTGGTATCTATGCTCTGAGACCCAGTTACAACAACAGATCTAAAATAAAAAGAGTATAGGAAGGAACAGAGATTCCTACTAGAACGTTCTTTTCCCTGAGTTACTGTAGAAGACCAGTAAAGGATGCCTGATTCATTTTTTTCTGTGTCACCTCATCAGAAGGGAAAACCAAACTTGACTGATAGTGATTCTGGGGGACAGGTGACTGTCAACATTCACTGAAGACTGAGCTATCTGAGGGAAGGTATAGTGGTACATGGTGGCACAACGTCCATCTCTGTTTCAGAGGGTCTGTCCCTTACATACATTCAACCACATACTTATACAGCCAAAGAACTTTCACTTCTTCAGGGAAAAAACAAATGTTTATCTCTAACACCTGTTTCCATTTATAAGTTACTCCCTAAGAAAGTTACATTAGTGGTAATTATTTGTACTTGCATTCAGATGTTTCATTCCATTCCCCAAGCTTTTACACTTCATAGAAATAATTCCTTCACTAATACTTACAACATATATGTATGTCATGCACTGGACAGGTTTCAGAAATACAGTTGTATATGAAACACAATCCATGTCTCAAGAAGTTTTCAGTCCATTGCAGGAAACAGGTAAACAAGCATACCCTACATAGTGCAATGAGCGATATGTTAAGGGCACTAAAGAAAGCCACCTATGCTCTACAACTGAGGCAAATAAGACTTTATGGAGAAAATGACATATGAGCTGAGATTTGAAAGATAATAAAAAGTTAATTGTAAAGGCGAGGGGAGGGGAAGGAGGAAGAAAAGAAAAACAAAGTTCCAGGTAGACGGTATAGCTTTTTTAAAGGCTCAGACACGAGGCACAATGTGACATGTTAAAGAAGTTAGAAGGAAAAATAATCTAGTATGACTAGAGACCAGAATGATGGTGAAGAATTAGAGTGGGGAGAAGCGAGAGATGGAGCTGAGAAGGGAAGCATTTGCCAGATCATAAGTAGTTTTGCAGACCATCCTAGGGAGACTGCATTTTCTTCTTAGGGCCATGTAAGCCATTAATGGCTTTAGGCAGGAGAATGACATTATAAGATTTTTTTTTATATAACAAACATTCTGGCTGATATAAATGATAGACTAGACCCAGAAAATTAGAGGTCAAGATATTAGTGTGAAAAGTGAACTAATATTTCCAGCATGTGGTGAAGGGTATGCCTAGTGTAATGAGAGATGAGGAAGCAGGGACCAGGGTAGTAGAAACTGGAGTGGGAAAAAACTGGACTGGAAAGATAACAGAGGTAAATATAGTAGGATGTGGTGATTAATTAAATGTGACAGCAAGAATGAGGGAGCTCCAGGTTCCAAGTTATCTGGCTTGGACAAATTAAGTCAAAGATAGGGTCATTTACCAAGATGGAGAACACAGGATAAGGAATGAGTTTGGGAGTGCAGTCCCCATCAGATATGACTTTCTAAACTTCTCAGGGTTCTCTTCTCAATGACAGAGGTACATATAAGCAGGCCTATTAATGATCACCATATTCTCTGTTATGAGCTAACCTGTGTTCCCCCCAAATTCTTATGCTGAAGCTCTAACACCCAGTACCTCAGACAGAACTGTATTTGGAGGTAGAGGCTTTGAAAAGTGATTAAGTTAAAATGAAATCCTTAGGATGGGCTCTAATCTGATCACTGTCCTTATTAGAAAAGGAAATTTGGGTACACAAAGACACCAAACATGTGCATACACAGAGGAAAGTCCATGTGAACACACAGAAAGGAGGTAGTAGCCATCTGCAAGCCAAGAAGAGAGGCCTTAGAATACACCAAACCTGTTGACATCTTGATCTTGAGCGTCAGAGCTGTGAGAAAATATGTTTCTATTGTTTAAGCCAACCAGTCTGTGATATTTGATTATAGCAGAATGAGTGTGGAACAGCAAACTAAAGTATCCTCAAACTCTAATGTGGACGGCAATCACCAAGGAACCTCATTAAAAATGAGATTCTAATTTGGAAGGTTGGGAGGGAGACCTGGGATTCTGTATTTGTATCAGCTCCCAGGTGATGCCCATGCTGATGATCAGGATCATACTTTGAAAAGCAAGAATTTAAATGAGTATTTCTCAAAGAGCAATCCAGGAACTCCTTACAACCAAGTGGCTTATGGCTCTTGTTAGGTAGGCACATTTCTGAATTAAAAACTTTATGTCAGGGGGTAGGTCCCAGAGATATACGTTTTTAACAAGCTCACTAAGCAATTTTATGCACACCAAAATTTGAGACTTCCTCCCCAAAATCATCTTCAAGTACCATAAACAAATGTGATAATCACTCATCTGCCACCTTGCCATTTTTCCCCTTGAAAACTGGAATGTTCTCTGAGGACCTACCGCCACTTATGGAGAGACATTGACTCTAATATTTGGGAGGAAACCTCCTCAGGAACTGACACTCAGAATAGAAGTTAAAAGCAGTTCAGAGACACAAACGTAATTTGGAAAGAACCTCCCAGGCTTTTAGGCAGCTGCTTTTACATGTGAAAGGTGAAAGGTAATGCAATAAAACCCAGAAGGAAAAAAACGTGATAATACTTCTAGGTCCCTTCTAAGGAATGTAATTTGCTTCATTAACTGAAGCTTCCCACCTCCTCCCGCGGACTTGAAATCAAGGGTATCACCCTCTGAACACTAAGGCAATTCTGGACACAATTGTAAGTCGTACAATTTGCCTGTCATCTGGATCCCCTTGCCTTGCTCTTTTATATTCATCTTTACCTACCCATCAACTATTTCCTCTTCTTTTCCAAATTTTACTGCTCCAAACCTAGTTCTCCCTCAACCCAGCCAGATACTACATGAAACCTTAAATGGACTGAGCCCTGACAAGAGAGAGGGCAGAATCTAGTGTGGAAAGACTGGTCTTGTCAGGCAACTGGGATTCTATTCACCCTTTCACTCTCCAGGCCTTAGGACTCCTCAGGCAAGTCTGTTATCTTTCTGGCCCTCAATTTCCTGAATGTGAAATAAACCTGAGCTAGATTACCTCTAAAATCCTCTCAGCTAATAAAATACTCTGATTTTGCAAATGAATAAAAAGAAGTTTAGGATCTATTGCTGAATTAATTTTTCACCTGTTTCTTTTGTAAATCTGAAAAATTCAACTCACTTTACCTCAATTTCTTATCAGTAAGAATGGACTAACAGTATATCAGCAGACTGCCCCAACTTTACCCAACCAAGTTCTGACCATTGCCTGTTTCCAAAGTCAACTTTAGCCCATCCTTGTCTCAAGGCTTTTCCTGGTCACTATACAATTTGCCTCGTAGGGGTGGGAGATGCTGGACCACAAGTCCATTTCTCTTGCAATGTCACAGGACTTCATAAATCCAAATGAAGGAGGCCAGAGCTATGGTTACTTAGTAGGGTTACGAATTCCTGACTCCAGTGCTGGGATGAGGGAGTGGGTTTTGCAGACTACAATCTGCTCAAAATCTCCCCTCAACTGGGAGAGCAGTTACTGTACCTCTGGTTCTTGGAGAATAGTTGGGTAGCAATCAAAGGCTTCTATACCAGAGTCTAAACTGTATATTCTAATTTAGTGATAAAGTTCAGGATTTAGAGTTAGAACTTGGTGCAAATCCAGGCTCTTTTACTTACTTTGGTAATTTATCCAACCACTCTGAATCTCTGTTTCCTCCTTTATAACATGGAGCAATCCTCCTTTAGAAGCATCAGGAGAATTACATAAAATTATATACATAAACCACTAGTGGAACAAGGAGAAATTATTAAGTGTTAAGTAAATAAATGGTGAATAAATTATTGCTTCACTCATCATATCCCAAAAGAAGACCAAGCTAGTTTCATTATTTCAAAATGTCAGATCCCTAGGATTAAGCTGACCTATCCATAAAAACTGTTTCCAGCAAAGAGGCATTCTTAACACTTCAAAGAACAAACGCCATCTGAAAGTGCAAGCTCTGCCAAGTGAAAGGTACACCTAAAACCCTGATGTGGATGTTCTGTGGTTGGTTTATGTGTCTTTAACAGGGAGAGCAGTACTTTTCTTTTAATGAGCTCTTCCACAGTCTGGGGACACTGGGGGACCATTAGAATTTTCCTCTGCAAAATGAACAAGGCTTGTGGTTCCATAGTAACCACAACTGAATAATTCAAACTGAGGAGCTTACAAAATGGCAATTTACCCAAGAATGTTTTTATAGTCCCTTATGCTATAATACTAATGAAAGGGCTTCTCATCAAGACCGTTATTATTCTAAACACTCACACACACACACACACACACACACACACACACACACATATATATATACACCTTATTTTCAATATTTTCTTAGTACTACCAAAAAAGAGAGAGAATATTTGTAAGTGAGCAAGGATTCTTTTCTGTGAGCCACATTACCTTCCCTCTCAATACTTGAAGTGGAGTTTCATTTTGAATTACAACACATCTGGGTCATAACTGGAGAGAGAGTGGAACAACCGCAATCAGCAGAATCACTGATTGCACCTGTAATGACTGTCAGAAATGTGCCTGTGGGGCAAAAAGTCATATACAGTAGCACAAAACACACACAGCCAACTTGCCACTTTGCCTCAGCTAGTACTCAAAAGCACATCCATGGACTTCATGCACCAGAATCACCTGGAGAGATTTTTTTTTAATTGCAGATTTGGAGGCTCCTCTTCTAGAATTTCTCATTCTATATATTTGATATAGAGCCCAGGAAGAAGTATTTTTAAAAGTTCTCTTGAATGATGTGTAATAAGATTTAACAGTTATTTCTTCCCTAACCGAATTATGTATTATACTGCCTGAACTAGGAATAATTTCCAGGAAGGAAAAATTCACTCTGAATCCATGGTATAGGCCATTAAAATATGTGGCTGAAGCATGAATGGAGGAAATGTATTTACACATCACTATTTTGCACTTTAAATGCTAAGATCATCCCAAATTCAATTTTTAAAATCTGAAATAACCAGAAATACACTTTCCAGATCACTTGATGAACCAAAATTCATTCCTCTAATAAAAAGAGGCAAAACCATTAAACATAAGGACATATAAAGATTCCATTTTAAAGAAAACAACTTCTGAGGTGTGGTCCAGATTTTATATCTCATTCACTTCACTTTCAGCTCCTAGCATGCTGGATTCTCAATTCATTAATGTGTTGACACCAGGTCATTGCTGGGCTCGGAATCTTCAAAGCAGTGTTCACTCCGCTGTGCTAACTATAAGCCTGAAATGTTAACATTCCTCTTTATGCCAAACGACCTTGGACTTCAGGCCTTCCCGAATGTCAAATACCAACAATAAACCTCCTATACCCAATTCCCTGAAGGGTCTTTAAAAGATGAAATGCATAGGCCAACAGCAGTTTATCAGAAGACTAGTCCAAAAATAAAGAGCTAAGGTTCTTTTTACAACTTCAAAAACTAAGGAATGTATTATTTGCTGGTAATAAAACAGAGTAATTAGGCAGGAGATTTGAATACATTTTGAAAAGTTGTATCTGTGTCTAATTAGCCATGACAGAACAGGGTTCTTGCCTAAAGCATAGGAAATGCAATGAATGTGACCTTGAAGGTCAACTTTCAGTGATCTATATTGACCTAGGTCTGAAGTGAGGTTCTGTGGCCTTTAAATCTACATGAGGTTATTGGTGATATAACTAGAACAAAAGAGTTTTCTAGTTAATTTTAAGTTACACAAAAGATCCAAAAGTAGGCCTGTATTGGACACTTTACCCATCTCGTGTCATTTTATTCATACTACAGTGTTTAGTAGCTATTTTAAAATCTGTTTTACAGATTAGAAAACTGAAATTCATGTAAGTAACTTTGCCATAGTCGAAATACAATGAATTTTCAAAAATGGAATTAGAACACTTTTAGTTCCTCAAACATCCTAACCTCCTCATTTTTTTCTTCTGTATTTGTTGGCAAAATGCATAAATTCATAATATGACTGTTTACTTAATGAGTTTTCATCCTTACTAATGATCTCTGGGTGCCATGGAAACAGGGACATTCTGTCTTTTATTTTCTATTTACTTGGAAGCCAGAACAATAGCTGATTTCTATACAGTAGGCTTTCAATAAATGTTTACTGAATGGATGAATGAATGAATGAATGAACGAACGAAAAAAAAGGAAAGGAAAGGAAAGGAAAGGAAAGGAAAGAAAAGAAAAGAAAAGAAAAGAAAAGAAAAGAAAAGAAAAGAGAAATCCTGACTGACTCCATAACCCATACTTTTTCCCCTCTAACTCCATTTTTTTTCCATAACCTAATTCCTGCCACCATGAATTCCAAATAAACCATCCAGTTACATTCTTGGGGCATCTTTATTATCAGCAAGGTGTAGAAAACCATTCAAGTTTACTTTCAAATTTTCATTTGATTTTTTTCTACGTCATTTAAACAAAACTCTAAGGAAACATGAAGAGGCTAGATAGTGTCCAACTTTTCCTATAAGATGTAAGACTATGAAAGACCCCTAGAAAGAACAATTCCAAACAGTATTATTAAGAAGCTCACAATATAACCCCAGTCTAGACAAAAGAATACATGAACATCTAGATCTTGTAGTTTTCCCAAGAAGTACTTCATCCAGAATTCATTTTTTTCAATCCTTCTTTCCCTAGTTGGAGTCCGTTTGGAAAAATGCACGCCTATCTACAAACGAGCGTCTAAATTTTTCTCCCTTTTTTCATCATATTCATATAGAAGGTGCTTTTTCTTCCTTTTTAGGGGTTTTGAAGATCTCTTACAGGCAGCAGCTGAGGAGTTTCCATGGCACAGCTCCTCTGCTAGCTCATTTCAATTTGAATTCCTCCCCCTCAGACTGCAGCATTTTTGTTGCTTCCATGAAAACGGTATTTGGAGGTTCTTATTCAGGCTTCCTACTTCTCTGTTTCAATGATGGTAGCTTTGTATTTGTGCTTGATATGCAGCACTTTGTACATTTTTTAATCTCCCACTCTGCCCCAGATGAATCAATGGGCAGAAATACATTTGGGCATTTTGTTTGCTTTTATGGTTGATTACAATCAGAATAGTCAATCCATCTGTATCAGCTTAGAAGGCTCTGACTTTTGTTAAATAATAGGAATATGGGTAAAGGTAGTATGCCATCTAAACATCCGACTTAACAATTAAGCACATGGATGACAGATTGACTTTCTTCTTAACATAGTGTATGATATCATATAGACACAATCTATGTCTTAAATTCTTTGTTTCTTTTGAGACGTTAATTTTTACCTTTCTAATTTTAAAATCACATATGTTCATATTTTGAAAGCATTCTTTCAAGTTTGCTGCATAATTTAATGTTCTAATATGTGTTTGTGCAAAACATTCACAATTTAAAAGAGCATTTGGATGTGTAGATCAGTTGCTTAAATTCTGACACAACAGTGCAAATCAACAAAGTATGATTTGAATCTGAATGTATGAATTTTACATAATATTCACTGGCAAAACTAAAATTCTGGTACTCTCAGGAGATAACAGTGATAAAAGATACATTCAAGAATGTTTATTCAGGGCCTGCTATATGTCAGGCATTATGCTAAGTGCTAGAAACACAAAGATTAATAAGATGAAACCTCTGTCGTTGAAGTACACATAATTTAATAAGAAAGATAATTTAAACTAATCATTGATATATAAGCTGATATGAGCTGTGATCAAGGTATGGAAAATACAGAAATTTTCATATTTTCCTAAAATTAGGTACCTTCAAAATTAACAACATCCCAGGGCTAAGATATTTCTCCAGTGGTATTTCTTTCTCTTTTTTTAACCAAATATTTTTTTCTGGGAAGATAGTATTTGGGTGACAGAAGGATCTAATGGTAAGAATGATTTAACCAACTTTCTCATTCTCTTACAATTGCATCAATTGTAAGAAAACACCCATTAGGATCGATTCAAGGCAGGGGAAGGGGAATAAATAAAATCACAGTGAGGAAGAAAAATGCTGGTTCTAAAATCTTAAACAAGGAAATCATTAGGTCTCAGAGAGAGAACTGTAAGCAATTCAAGACCTCACAATAGAGAAAGGAATCCACACAGATGCTGCAGTTGCGTCTCTATGTGGGACTGTGACAAGGTAGGAAAACTGCTTGAACTGAAGGTGTATTATATATAGAAAAGACTGCTGCGGGGTGAGAAGAAGAGAGGCTGCAGTGTCCCAAGAGAATAAGGTTTGCATTAGACAATATGCAAGTCAACAAGACTAGAACCAAGAGAAAACAATAAGTCTGTCATGAGAGTACTAAAAAAAAGCACAGGCACAGAAAAAGTAAAAACAAGAAAATCTGTGACAGTGCTGGACTAAGAGGAAACTGGACCAGAGAAAGGAGGTGAAGAATAATGCTCCCATTTTTTCCAGAAGCATTACTATTCTTCCCTTAGGTGTAAAATTGACTAGAGCATACGTTCCTTGAGCTTATGTTGTATATTAAACTCCATACTAGTGATTGTGTCTGTGTAGAAGCAGGGAGAGTACAACATTCCAAAAGAAAGGGCCCCTTTGCTGACTGCACTGGAATTGAAATGACTGGAGACTGTCAGCTTTGAAGTCTGCCCAAAGTTAGCAGATAGAGCCTGCCACTTGTAATTCACTCTTGGATCACTTCCAGCAACCCCTGTATTTCACTCCCTAACTAGTCTGGTTTGACGTAGAGTCCAGGAATAAATGCAATTATGGTTGCTGTTTCTTCCCACCCTCCTTGGTCCAGTGCAGCCTTTGTGTTCAAATCCCAATATGGCTATTAAGGAAATCAGCATCACCCTTTTGCAGTGGCTAATGGTGTCAGTCTAGGAAAGGAAAAGGCTGTGAAGGGAAGCAAGTGACAGTGCAGGATCTCAGAAAAGTTCAGCAGTCTTTCAACTGTCAACCTCCTTTACAGAAAATAAAAAATGACAATCAATTCCTGAGAAAGGTTATAATTTCCCAAACCAGATTAAAAGGCAATGCCAAACAGCAAACTGCAGTCAAATCTCAGGAGGTGTACTCTTGCATGTGTTCTCTCTCTCTCTCTCTCTTTCTCCCCTTCTCTCTATCTATCCTTCCTTCTCTCTCCCTCTCTCTCTATCCCTCTCTCTCCATCCCGCTCTGTCTCTCCCTCTCTCCTGCCAAGAGTTTTCTCACATCAAGCTGCTGGTATGGGTTGCAACTGAATGAGTTGAAAAACAGTTTTTGACTGAAATGAGAAGGGTTTTTCTTGTTGTTGTTGTTTGTTTGTGGGTTTTTTTAAGCTTTGTATTTGCATTCCTTTCTCCCACTTTCTCTCTTCTCTTGGTTCAGCACTCCTGGTTTGTAAGACTCAGCTTGGCTGTCAGCCATTCTGGAAAGTTTTTAATAACTTCCCTGCACCCTCAAGCTGTGTAAGTTTCTACAGTAGCTACATATTAGAAGTTTTTTATTGTCTGAATCCCCTAAAGACTGTGAGTCAGTGGGACAAATCTTTTACCTCCATATCTTCAGTTCCTGGTGAAATGCTTGGCACAAAGTAAACTAACATTAAGTATTTACTGAATGAGTGAATGAGCATTATGTTCTTTATTTGATGTCTCTCTGAGGTAAATGAGAATCTTTATTCTTTTTCAGCCAATGATCTTAGGTCCAGAAAAAGGATACTTTCAGAGAATTCTTAATTATGCATTCATTCCTAGATGGAAAGGTATTAAAAACTATTTGGGGAATGATGCAAAAAAGATGGGTTCTTCAATTAATCAAACTTGGGCTCTTGGCCTGGATTTACTAATTATGAATTAACTCTGGGCAATTTACTTAATCTCTCAGAATCTGAATTTTCTCACCTGGAAAATGGAGAAGATGATATGTAGTCCTATGGTTATTGTGAGAATTAAATATGTAATTCATACAAAGCATTTGGAACAAAAAACCTAGACAACAGTAAGCACTATATAAATATTAAACATTACCAAAATGCCCAGAACAGTGCTAGGCACATAGGAGGAGCTGTATAAATAGCAGTTCCCTCCCCCATAGCTTCACTTATATGCAAGGCCGCTAAAGGCCAGACATTGTTTTCAAAGAATGTATATTACAGTAGCAGAAATAAGATATTTCCTCCACAAATCAGAGTCAATGATGGATGCTGTGATAAAAGCAAAGTGGTCCAGGGGTCCTGTTTCATCACTGGCTTCCCAGTAAGGTAAGATCTAATTCAATACATGGAAAGGAATTTTTCATAACCTGCTTTGGGGGATTTTAGGCAAAGATTTAGTGCAAACCTTAACTCTACTTGTGCCTATAGAGATTTATATTGTGCTTCTAAGTCAAATAATTTAGAATCAACTCTATTGCATATATTAGGAAATAAATACCCCATAAATATACTCTTGTATCTATCCCGCTCCCTGGAAGCTGAAGATAGCCATGAATTTTTGTTGCACTTTTCATTTTTCAGAAATGGCACATATAATAAATAAATAAATACTTGAAAGGCAAATCAATACAATATAACCTTGTTATAAGATACTCTTTCGTGGCTGTTTTAAATAGGCTGTCATGAATACAGAATTATCATTTCCTTCTGCATACCAATGTAAACTGTGACATGATCTATCCATGGATTTAAATTCTGAACACAAAGATCAACAAAGCCTGATGATACATCATATTCACTTTTTAAATGATCTTCATTTTAAATGAAAACTATTACAGTTCCAATTAAGTAGCTCCATAAAAGGTATAAAAGATTTATATGCACATGTTCTTCATACTGATAACTTAGGAAAGAATTAAAATTTACCCAATGTACACATAAAAGAATAGATATCGTTACTATTATTAGTGACACCACTCGATAAGAGTGACAATAGCCACAATAGATGCTCTTTAATGAGTGCTCTAAGACTCTGGCTATTGGCTCATTTAATCCTTACAATAACCTGAAGAGGTAAGTACTGTCACCCCATTTCACAAGCAAATTAACTCACACTCTCATATGAATTTTCTGTTCACCCTATATTTCTGCTTGGTAAGCAGGCAAATTTTATATCAAGTAATAAAAATTTAACTTCTAGCCCCCTCCTTTCACACTGATCAAACCTGACCTGTGTATTGCCTTTATCCTCTTCTTCCTGGGTATGGCCTTCTTAGGACATTGAAACAAACTGAGATCCAAAGTGACCAAAGCAACACAGGAACTCAAAAACAGCTCAAAGAAAGAGTGATGGAATAAGCTAAATCTGTTTTACCATACCATCACCCTTCCCTTATAAATGTTCAGAAAAAACAAAATAGGGGCACCTGGGTGGCTCAGTTGATTAGGCATCCGAGTTCAGTTCAGGTCATGATCTCACAGCTCATAAGTTGAAGCCCTCACATGGAGCCAGCCCTCACTGACAGTGCAGAGACTGCTTGGAATTCTCTCTCTCTCCTTCTCTCTCTGCCCTTCCCCCACTTGCATGTTCCACCTCCCCTCAAAATAAATAAACTCAAAAAGAAAGAAAAAACAGGGGGGGGAGGGGACTAGCTATGTTCATATATTGAACAAATTGGCAATAGAAAAAACATTACACATATTCTGTAATGCCAAATGGTAGAGCTATGACCATGGGTATACATTACAGAAAAATAATCTGACTTAAAAAGGAAATTTTTAGGCCTTTCCTTCTAATGATCACAGCAGTTAATTTGCTATTGCTGATGGTTTAAAGCAGAGGCCGAAAACCAAATAACCAATCACCTGCTCCCATGATAAAGGATTTGAGTATCTGCTAGTTGATTCTATTGAACATCTTTTCAGGTACTCTCCAACCCTGAGACTCTATGATCCTTTCTTCTATACTTTAGAAAAGAAGAATTCTAATTTTATACTGCATGTTAGGCCAGCAGTTACTTGACTCTGTCAATTTTTTTAAATCTCTAGCACCACCTATAATTGGACGGGAGTATTGTGCCTACCTCACTTATAAAAGCCCAGAGATTTGTTCCCCATTTTACATTTCTTTCACATATATAAAGTTTGAGGCTCTTTTTTTTCCTCATTTGGTCTCCAGTCCCTTTCCATCTCTATAATATTCTCAGAGTCTATCTTAGTGATGCTCTGGTTCCATCTGGCCCCTTTACTCACTTAGAGTGTATGAACAACCACTTCAAAAGGTCCTCAATTCCCTAGTTCTACTTCCACACATTCACTCTTCCATGATATTCTTACCACACACTCTATAGAGAATAGTTATGCTATCCCACATGATAGGAAGTAATGATTATGGGCCAATTACTGCTCTAAGTTTTAACTCATTTAGTCACTGCTACCCTACAAGTATGGTCGTTATCCCCATTTGAGAGGAGAGAAAGAAACAGAGGTTCAAAGCTAGTGGAAGAACTAGAGTCTGCTCCTAGGGCCAGCACTTGTAAACCACTATGCTACACTGTGTCGCTCAGTGCCTTCCACCTCCCCTTCTCCACCTAAAATCTGTCTTGGTTGTCCCTCTCTTATTTCTTTCTGCTCTCTATTCTCTCTCCCCAGGTTCTCCTCGCTTTGTGTTCTTAATGACAGGTCTCATTTCTGTGTTTCCTCTGTCTGTTCACCTTTGATCCTTTCCATCTTCAGTCTCAATCCTCTCTCTGCCTTAACTTGTTGTAATCTAGCAACTTCATGGCCCTACTTAATCTGCTCTTAAATCTCCTTCTTTACCTAAGTGGTCCTCTTTATCACTGTGCCTATACAATCAATTCTGTTCACTACAACTCTTTTGGCAAGTCTCCTGGTTCTTCTATTACATTACACTCTGCCTCTGATTCTGCTCCTACTTTTCCAATCTGTCCTTCTTTCTTCTACTTTTGCTCTTTGTCTTCCTCTTGTCATCTAAAAATAAGCATTCCCCAAGGCTCTGTCCTTGACTTTTCTCCTCATGACAGCCTCACCCACTGAAATAGTTTAAATTCTCTCTTCTATGTCATGAAATCTCATTTGTGAACATTAGAACCAGCTGGGGCTATTCCTTATTGTGACTTCTTGTCCTTAAATGTGAGGGTTTCAAATGTGTTTGGCACAGTAAAATGGGGAAGGACAGATTCCATGACAGATCTTCCTGGAACAACAACAACAAAAAAGTTACTCTCTGGGCAGAAGCACAAGATGAGGGAGAGATTAATACAGTACATCTACTCCCAGACTTCTAGAATGCACTTATCGGTATACCTTAAATTTTTTCCTTGATTCCTTTTCACTATTAAGATCAATTTAATGCTCCCTAAAACTAAGGTTCTTACCTCCTCTCCCCCAAATGCCTCCTTCATTTCTACTGTCATTCCTACTGTGTCAAAACCTTTACAGTTCTGAATGCATCATGCCATTACATTCTCTAGGTCTCTGAATATGACGCTAAGGAATTATTTGTATAGAATAGCTTGGATGATGTCACTATCCTGCAGTTTTTCCCATGGACATTTAGTATAACCTAAGGTTTTGTTTTGCTTTGTTTTGTTTTTCTTCTTTTTTAAATTGAGATACACCTGACATATTAGTTTCAGGTATAGAATGATAGGATTTAATATTTGTATATACTGTGAAATCACCACAATAAGTCTAGTTAACATCTACATAGCTACAAATGTGTTTTCTTGTGATGATAGCTTTTAGGATCTACTACTCTCTTAGCAACTCTCAAATATGCAATACAGTATTATTATATAGTCTGTAGTATAGCCTAAATTTCTTGATCTACCAGATGAAGCCCATTCTTTCAGTTTCTCAATATCCTCCATATGGTAAACCTATGATACACACTGTTCTTTAAATATACCCTGAATTTCTTGTCTCTGGTAATCTAATGCTGTTAGTATAGACTGCCATTTCTGAAACATCTCATATCTTCAGCTGCCAAAATTATATTTGCCCTCAAAACTTAACTCTAGAGCCTACAGGTTTGCGACCTCTTTCTTTATTGTTCTAGCTTTAGGAGATATGATCTTTCCCTCATCTGAATGCTCTCAGACCTAGTTTTCTACCTTGTTTGATATATTACATATGTGTCTGATTACCCAAATATTAGAAGCTACTTAAAGTCAAGAAAAATTGTCTTTCTTATTTTTATATCTCCTGCAGAGGTAACAAATGTTTAACATAAAATGGACAGTCATTAAACATGTTATCTTAAATATGGTAACTTTTCCCTCAAGTGTCTGCAGAGTGGGACCTCTATAAAAAGCTACTCAGCAAAATGCCTACAATATTGCCAAATTCTCAAGAACAAGCCCAAGGATCATATTTTAACTGAAATTATAATGTATTGATTCAGTTTTTGTCAGAAACTGTGGGGAATAAGCTTAGAAATTCCCTGGACTTGCACCAATGGGTTATAAAGGCATAAAGAATTACAAAGCCATAGGATGCTAACACCCAAGTTTGGGTAAACAAGATTAGGCCCCCCAGAATAGAGAGGGAGGGGCAAAGTTATAGGAGGTGAGCAATATTAGGTATTCAGGGTGAAAGTGCCCCCCAATTTAGTACTATAGCAGAAAGCTGCTTTCACAGGAAGAAAGGACCATATTAGGTAAGCAGGTAAATAGAGTTATAGATCACTGCACTGTGGATGAAACTTCCCAGAACAGAGCTGATTAGCAAAAGAAAAGGTGCCTTGTTAACCCTGAGGTTATTTGCTCAATCTGTTTTATCCCCTAGGCTAGCTAAAATAAACAGAGGCTGTGCCTCACGTCCACTGTAAACAACCTTCCTTTTGTTTTGTATTAACCCAAACCCCTAACCCCAAATATCTTTAAGACCCCCTTTCCCTCAGGTCCCTGAGTTAATGTTCACAGTTTCATTGTCTCTTTGTGCACATCCATCACCATGTTTGTAAGCCTTCCGATCCTAATAAAAATGGGGCAAGGACCCTTATTTGGGGCTCTTGTCTTTTCCCGGACATTAGCCATCTCTTGCATTTAATCATGCATCCGGCTCTCTTGCTAGACATGAAAGAACTTTAGACTTAGAGTCTCTGACAAGAAAGAACACATCTCTAGAGAGGCTAAAGTTCTACCTCCAATAAAAAAGTTTCATTTGCATTTTACTGTTTTGGTTTTCAAATTATTTTTAGCCGTTGATAACAGGGGGCATTTAATGGTGTTAGCATCCACAATAAAGAAGGGATAAGCTGAGACACCTATTCTAAATGTCAGAACAGCTGAAGTTAAATGGTCACATGTAGAAATCAGTACCCCTAAGATAATGTTTGGCAAAAACAAACAAACAAAAATTCTCTTAGTTTTCTTTCTTATTATTTTCCCTGTTTGACTACTTGAAGTTTGACCTTACTAATCTTGGAAAAAAAAAAACAAAACATAATACAAAGAAAGATTATTTAACTTTATGTGAAGCCAGCCAAAAGTTACTTGGATAATCATACAGACAGGAAATGAGAACATAAATCTGACCACTGCCATGCTTACTTGTTAACCTTTCAGTAGGCCTCTGCTAATTTCAAAACTTGAGAATATGTCTCAAACTGAAGAAGGTACTTAAAACAAAGAGGACCAGTGTTGAAATAGCCAAACAAAAAAGCACCTCAAAATATATACAGAGTTTATAACTCCATAGTTCTCCAGTCTTCCAATACTCATGATTTTGGAACTCTAAGAAAAAAAAAAAAAAAAACACAGTGTAGGCATCCAATTAAAAAGAAAGTTTATATAATCAGTATATGTAATTTTTTCATGTATGTTCTTTATATTTATTTAGATATTGATATTTACATATTTTGATATCATATATATTATTTCTAAAAATTACAATACTGCAAAGTTTTAACTCTTATAAATAGGTAAAATGACACTTAGAGGGTTTATATAACAAGTTGTACAGCTGAAATTCAAATCAAGTTCTATCCCCAAAGTTCTTTCCATTATGAAATAATTATTTAAATGTAACTTCAAGAGTCAGAGTAAACTCTTCCCTTGTATCTTTAAAGGCAACAAAGGGTAAGTGGAAATATTAAACAAAGAAAAATATGGATTAGACAAATAACTTGTTCTGTGAGAACCTCTGAATTCCAGAGCCACTTCCCATTATTATCCTATTCTTATATATTTGAGAAAGACATGCAGAAGGTAGACACATGATTTTTAACATGGGAAAGTAAAGATTAGAGAATATTTGGAAGAATAAAGACATGGTATAATTCACCAGTAGTCATGATTCATTCAGGCAAAAGCAATAAAAGTGGCCAGACTTGAATAATATCCTATTCAAACATTTGTTAATTTAACAAATACTTATTAAGGACCTGTTCTAGATGTAAAGAATACAATATTAACAAAGTCAGATTAGGTACTTTCTGTCATGAAGCTTATATCCTGCTTATATTCCTCAGACATTAACTCTTCAAAACATATTCCCAAACGCCACCTGCTTTAGCACAAAACAAGAATGGTGTATCTGCTCTCTGACATCATAATATTCTGTGTAAAATTCTCTCACTGTTTTTGATATGTTATAATGTTGTGCTTAGGTGAATTCCTCCCCCCTCCAAACTTGAATTAAATTGAAATTAGAGCCTGTAACTTATTGAATTCTGTATTTCAAGTTTTTTCCATGATGACTGGCATATAAGAGGTGGCCAATATAGGCTTATAAAATTGTTGAAAAGAAAACATTGGACTCCCATTTTCAGGACTATGGTAAACTAGGGACCAGGACAGACTATTTTATTTAAGCCAATTTACTATGAAAGATAGAAAGTCTTTTTAACTCATCTTAAATTTATCCATAGACCAACAAAAGCATAAGGAATATCTGAGGCAAAAACAAGAGGCCTAAAATCTAGGAAGGTAAGATGACTATTTAAAATATTTTTTGTGAAAGAGTATTTACAGGGGCGCCTGGGTGGCTTGGTCGGTTGAGCGTCCGACTTCGGCTCAGGTCATGATCTCACCGTCCGTGAGTTCAAGCCTCGTGTCCGGCTCTGTGCTGACAGCTCAGAGCCTGGAGCCTGTTTCAGATTCTGTGTCTCCCTCTCTCTCTGACCCTCTCCTGTTCATGCTCTGTCACTGTCTCAAAAATAAATAAACGTTAAAAAAATTAAAAAAAAAAAAAAAGAAAGAGTATTTACAAAACCAGGAAAGTTAAGCCTTGCTTTTTCAGCTTTATAAATCTTGAGGCATGAAAAACTTCTAGGGCCCAATCAAGGTGGGGATTCTAACAGATGATCAGCCCATTTAAAAAAATAATCACAAAAGGGCAACACTCTACCACCCCCTCTCTGATGGACAATCAATCAATATCTCAAAACATTCTGTTAGTGAATGAAAAACCATCTTCCTTGAAAATTTTAACAAAGAGCCAGATTTCATATTGTTTGAAAATTGAGTTCATACTACATTGGTGGTGGGAAAAGCCTCAAACCAACAATTTGTTGCAAATAGTCTTAATCTGGTAAGAACTCCAGATACCTAGCAGAAGCTAACTAATTCTCTAGAACAACCCTCTCTTATCCAAGGATTTAAAGAGTTTCCACAGAAGAAGTACACCTTATCATCAAGAGTTAGTAAAAGGTCAAAGACAAAATGTATCATGAAGTAGAACCAAGCAGAAAAAAAAACCAACAGAATCAGATACACATGGAATTTAAATACTAAATTTAGCAGAAACAATATATTGACCATCCAGCTTTAATATTTTAGAAAAATAAAATAGAGGTTTTATATTATGAGTAAAGGGCCAAGTGATTTGAAAAGGGACTAAAAAGAACTTCTAGACATTAAAATAAAAAATAAAAACTAAGTAGACATACTTAAAAGCAGATTAGACACAGCTAAAAAGATAATCAATAAACTGAATAATAGCAATGAATACAGATGTCAAGAGACATGAATGATAAAGTGAGAAAACTAACATACCCTAATGGAGTTCCAACAGGAGAAATGATAGAGAACAAAACAAAGGCAATACCTGAAAAGATAATAGCTGGGAACCTTCCAGAATTAAGCAAATGTAATTTCACAAATTCAAGGACCCCAAAGACCTCAAGCCAGTGGAATGTTGAAACTATAGGATATTTAAAAAAAAATCTAAAAGTCAGCCAAAGAAAACAAATAAACAAATAAAATCAGCCAAAAAAAAAAAAGACAGATTGCAGTCAAAGGAGTATCAATTAGATGGCTAATTTTGCTTCAGCAACAATGGAAGCAAGAAGGTGGAAGACATTTCCATTATAAAGAGAGGAAATAACTCAGATTACTCTAGTAACGTAACTTTCATAAATGGAGAGGAGAAAAGGACATTCCAGAAACATGAAAAGTTTTAAGCTTTCCACCAAAAACTTTTCACTAAAAGAAATTCTAAAGAACATATTTCAGACAGAAGGTCTGAATTTCAAGAAGGAACCAATAGCAAAAAGAAGCAGTAAATACCTTAATAAGTTTAAACAGACTTTGACATACGAAAATGAATAAATAAAACTTGCAATATTTTAAAATAATAGCATTAAACCATATGGCAATAATAACATATAAGTCAAGAGGATAAATGGAATAGAGTGTGCTAAGGTCTATGTTCTAGTAGACTGATAGTCAGATGTTTTGGCTGGCATCAGTTCGGATCAGCATCCATGTGTAATGATCAGAGCACATAGTGCGCTGGTGTTAAATATTTTGAATAGAAATTGTGGGTAAATGTTTTTAACTTTGATAAGATATGGATGCACATTGTAATTTCTTAGATAACCATGAAAAGCATAGCAGAATAAATTGTTTTTTTTCTGAATTAGCAAAATAAATTCAAACTATTAAAGGGGGAAATGAAATAACAGACCAAAAACAAAAAAAAACAAAAAACAAAAACCAAAGAATGAATAAAAAGAAGGCAAGAAAAGAAAGAGAAAAAAGTAGAACAAAGAAAAACAATAGAAAGCACAAAGATGGTGAATTTAACCCAAGTAAATCTGTAATTATGTTAAATGTAGTATACTTAAGATCTGCTTCATTTACTGTATATAAAGTATACCTCAATTAAAAAAATATAAATTCTTTTTTAAAAAAATGTTTTTAATGTGTATTTATTTTTGAGAGACACACACACACACACACACAAGCAGGGGGAGAGGCAGAGAGTGAAAGACATAGAATCAGAAGCAGGCCCATCCAGGCTCCGCTGTCAGCACAGAGCCCGATGCAGGGCTTGAACACAGGAACCATGAGATCATGACCTGAGCCAAAGTTGGACACTTAACTGCCTGAGCCACCCAGACGACCCTAGACTAAATTCTTTAATTACAACAAAAAGCTTTTCATATTGAATTTTTAAAGTTGAACTAAATACTGCATTCACCTGAAACACTGGACTATTAATAGGTAAAAGTAGAAGAATGGGAAAATCTATTATACAAATAGCAAGCCAGAAAAAAAAAAATGGTATAACCACAATGGGAACAAATTCCTTCAAGGGAAAAAGTGTGGCAAAAGATAGAGTGCATTATATATTAACAAAAGCTTTAATTCATTATGAAGAAATAATTCTAAAAATCATATATGTATAATATTAAATATGTAAGTACAAATTTGAATACTAAAAAGAAATTGACAACCTACTATCATAGTAGGAGATTAGCATGGATTAGTATAACATTCTCTGTAATTGACAGATTAAGCAAAAATAAATAAGACAGAATTCATTCAAATGAAATAATTAAAAATTGAACTAATGTCAATATATAGAATACTGCAACCAACATCAGAGAAATATATATTAGTTACAAGCATAAGAAACATTGATGAGAACTTATCCTATGCTATGTAAAAAGTCAAATCTAAGTATATTTCAAAGAATTAGTACTATATGTCATCATCCATGACCACAATAAAATTAATTTAAAATCAATAACAAAATGTTAACTAGAAAAACACAAGTCTGGAAATTATTAAACACACTTCTAAATTTATGAGTTAAAGAAAGAGTCATAATATTTATCTAGAACTTCAAAATATTGAAAAATACTACAATTTAAAACTTGTACAGTATGGCCAAAACTGTTGTCAGAATGAAATGTGTTAAGGGCTTAAAATTTAAAATTCTTAAAAAGTTACAAAGCTAAAAGTTTAAAAACTGTAAGATAAAAGAAAAAATTATTTTAAAAGAAAGAGCAAAATAGTGTTAAAAAATAGCAAAATAGTGAACCTCAAGAAATGCACTTTTAACAACTGTCAAAATCAACAGTTGTCTGCTACTATTCATAAAGCAAAAGAGAGAAAATGAAATAAGCAATACTATAAATGAAAAAGAGACACAATTATTCTCTCAGCAGATACTTATGAGTATGTACTTCGAACAACTTTACACCAAAAGTTTGAAACCTTAGATGAAGGAGATACATTCTTTTAAAAATGCAACAGAACTTAATTGAAAAGAAGTAGAAAGCCCAACTAGGATTAACGACAACTGTTAAGTAATTGACTGAGAATGTCAACAGTTTTTCACAAAATTAATTTTGCTTACAAATTTTAATATCTTTATAAAATATTCAACACACAAATCTAATAACACACAAAATATTCCAGGTTACAAAGTAAAAGAAGAAACAGTTGCATTCCATGTTATAAGTCTAGGTTACCTCTGATACCAAAACCACAAAAAGACAGAAAAAGAAAAGAAAATTAAAGAACAATCTTATGCAATGCACATAAATGCAAACATCCAATATTAAATTTAGCATCAAAACTTAAAAGCACAGTATATAAAAAGAAAAGTCAAGAACAATCTCACTCAAAAAAATAGATAGAAATCCTAAACTGAATACTAGCAAATTGAATCCAGTAATGAAGAAAAAACACAATATCTATTAAGTTGGGCTTATATTCAGAATGCACTGGTTTATTATTAAAAAATAAGCTAACATAATTCATCACATCAGCAAAAACAATCATATGATTATCTCAATTGAAGCAGAAAGAGCACTCGATAAAATTTAATATGTGTATTTCCAAAACTTGCAAAAAAAAGTGAAATTAAATCATTCCCTATAAAAATATGATTGAAACAAGGGTGCCTCTTTCACCACTTCTACTCAACATTACAGGAGAGGTCCAAATCAGTGCCATAAGGCAAGGGAAAAAATTACAATTTTTTAAAACAGAAGGTGCAAATATTTTTTACATTTTGCATAAATATGAAATGCATTTTGTGTAATTTATACTCAATGGTATCTTCTAACCAATGAAGGATTCTAAAATATGTAGTTATTAGAAAGTAATAAATAAGTAATCAGAAATATTAGTAAAAAAGTTTCTATGTAGAAACCTCAAATGGTTAGTAGTAAATTTTTAGCATTAACAGGAGTTCAGCAAGTTTCTAGGTATAAAATCAGTATCAAAAAGACAACTATATGTTTATATACCAGTGATAAGTAGGTAGAAAAAAATCAAAAAAAGGTACCATAAAACTGTCCCCTTTGCCTCTTCTGCATCCATTCCCCCAGAGGCCGCTACCTTGTATGAACTTAGTATGAAGGAAGAGGCTCAGAGGCTGGACCAGCATCCATCTGGCAAGGACTGATCCTGGAGAGAGTTGCCTCAACCTTAGGCTGCCCTCCCCACTCACATGTAGGGGTTTTGAGATGAGTCCTGCTTGGTTTGCATTTGGGGCACTTAGCCTTCTCCACTGAGAGTTAGGAGCCAAAGGATATGACTAGGTGTGTCTACCCAGCAGTTCTGTTTTCTTCTTCCTTGGGCCTCTGAGCTTTACTGACTTCTTCTTCCCTTCCCAGTGGGCTCTGGTTCCCCTGGGAACTTGCTCTGGGTAGGAGTAGGGCCTTTGCAACCTGGCCTAGGTGGGTAGACTATAGAAGGGACTGGTAGGAGTCTATACTGCTTTGACTTCTCTCCCTTTGGTTAATAAAAACAAATGCTTGTTTTTCAAATAAACAAAACGAAAAACAAAGGTACCATTAAAAATAGCATTAAAATATAAGGTACTTACTGGCACAAAAACAGACACTCAGATCAATGGAACAGAATAGAAAACCCAAAAATAGACAGTCAAACGTATGGCCAACTCCTCTTTGACAAAGCAGGAAAGAATATCCAGTGGAATAAAGACAGTCTCTTCAGCAAATGGTGCTGGGAAAATTGGACAGAAACATGAAGAAAAATTAACCTGGAACACTTTCCTAAACCATACACAAAAATAAACTCAAAATGGATGAAAGACCTCAACGTTAAGATAGGAAGCCATCAAAAGCCTCCAGGAGAAAGCAGGCAAAAACCTCTTTGATCTTGGCCGCAGCAACTTCTTATTCAACATGTCTCCAGAGACATGGGAAATAAAAGCAAAAATGAACTACTGGGACCTTATCAAAATAAAAAGCTTCTGCACAGCAAAGGAAACAACCAGCAAAATTAAAAGGCAACCAACAGGATGGGAGAAGATATCTCCAAATGACATATCAGATAAAGGGGTAGTGTCCAAAATCTATAAAGAACTTATTAACCTCAGCACTCAAAAAACAAATAATCCAGTGAAGAAATGGGCAAAAGACATGAATAGATACTTTTCTAAAGAAGACATGCAGATGGCCAACCGACACATGAAAAAATGGTCAACATCACTCATCATCAGAGAAATACAAATTAAAACCACAATGAGATACCACCTCACACCAGTCAGAATGGCTAACATTAACAACTCAGGCATAAACAGATGTAGGTGAGGATGTGGGAAAAGAGGATCTCTTTGGCACTGCTGGTGGGAATGGAAACTGGTGCAGCCACTCTGGAAAACAGTATGGAGGTTCCTCAAAAAGTTAAAAATAGAACAACTCTAGGACCCAGCAATTGCACTATTGGGTATTTATTCAAGGGATACAGGTGTGATGTTTTGAAGGGGCACATGCACCCCAATGTTTATAGCAGTGCTATTGATAATAGCCAAAGTATAGAAAGAGCCAAAATGTCCACTGACAGATGAATGGATAAAGAAGATATGGTGTATACATACATACATACATACATACACACACACACACACACACACTCACACACACACACACACACACACACACACACACACACAATGGAATACTACTCGGTAGTCAAAAAGATTGAAATCTTGCCATTTGCAACTATGTGGATGGAACTAGAGGGTATTATGCTAAGCGAAGTCAGTCAGAGAATGACAAATATCATATGACTTCACTCATATGAGGAGTTTAAGATACAAAACAGATGAACATAAGGGAAGGGAAGAAAAAATAATATAAAAAAAAGAGGGCACAAAACATAAGAGACTCTTAAATACAGAGAACAAACTGAGGGTTTCTGGAGGGGTTATGGGTGGGGGAATGGGCTAAATGGGTAAGGGGCATTAAGGAAGAGACTCAGAATGAGCACTGGCCGTTATACATTGGGGATTAATCACTGGAATCTACTCATGAAATTATTATTGCACTATATGCTAACTAACTTGGATGTAAAATAAATAAATAAATAAATAAATAAATAAATAAATAAATAAATAAAATTAATATGTATATACACACACATAATGGATGCACACACACACACACATATATATATATATGGTACTTAGAAAAAAAACTAAAACAAGTGAACCCTCTATAGAGAAAATTAAGAAATTTATTGTGAGACTTTTAAGAGTATCAATAAATAAAAATATATGTCATGTTCATGTGTTGTACTTGTCAGTATTAATTAGGTGCTAGTTCTCCCCAAATTGTGCTACAGATTCAATGCAATTACTTTTAAAGTTATACCATTCGGAAGTGTGTGGAACTATTTCATTATTGTGGCTGCATACAAACCACTTGAAAATTCAGTAGTTTAAAATGACAGCAATATTTATTTCACTCATTAATCTACACTTTGGGCTGAACTCTGTGGGAATCTCTTGTTTATGCTCAACTAAACAATCAAGCAGTAGGGATCTTTTCTTTTTTTTTTGGCTTTGGCATACACCTGCAGGTTTCTGTTTGTTTTTGCTTTGTCTTCTTTCATTTATTTTAATTCCAGTAGAATTAACAACATATAGTATTACATTAGTTTCAGGTGTACAATATCACAACACAACCATTCTATAAATTACTCAGTGCTCATCAAAAGTGTATTCTTAATCCCCTTCACCTGTTTCACCCATCTCCCCCATCTACCTCTTCTCGGGTAACCATTAGTTCTCTATAGTTAAGAGTCTGTTTTTATGTCTCTCTCTTCTATGTTTGTTACAGCACAAAATTTACTATAATGTAGTAATACTAGGTCCGTAACATAAGTGGAGTGAACTCCCTGAATTTGCCTGATTTGGGGGAATGTTTCAAAGAGGAGGTAATGATTTGAGCTCTGATTTGAAATACAACCATGTGTTCAGAAGACTGGCATACAGAAAAATATATTTTATATGGGATAGCAGGTGCAGTGGAACCAAAACATAAAAAAACATAACTTTTTTTCATGGGAGTCTAAGCAATTTTCTCTGACAATAGTGAAGTATGAACAGGAAGATCAATAAATGCTGAGAACAGAGAAGTCAGCTAGGGCCATATCCTGGCACTACTGATTTTATCATATGTGTAAAATAAGGAAATTACATGGTCAGTTTTGTAATGAAGCTCTACTACTCTGGTTAAACTATTTAGGAAATGATGAGATGAGAGAGAGTTAAGTAAGTTAGGAGGCCACTGGTAAGTTATACCAGTGAGAATTGGTGAAGGCCTGAATTAATACAGTTAACTAACTGTAATCAAGGGATGGAAATAAATCTTCACGAGGTAGAATCAATGAGTCAAAAATAACTCAGCTTTTTGGATAAATTCTAGTCGGTATTCTTTAGTTAAGACATGCAAAGATACTCATTTAGATATGATAGAATCAAGGACCAAGGATATCCTCATCAAGGACTCAAGATTTAAGAGAGAAAAAACAAAAAACTTGGAAGGGGCCTGAGGAGAACTAGTGTGAACCTCAGAAGAAATATCAATAAATAGTGTATCATAGAAGCCAAAGGAAAAAAATATTCAAGAAAAAAGAGTATTATGCAAAGAGAGCCAAATGGAGAGACCTGTCAAATGCAAAAAGACACCAGTAAAATAAACACCAAAAAGTAACCATTGAATTTGCTGGTTAAGATGTGTATTAATGAGGTTTTGTGTGACAAAAACTCAAATCAAAAGAGCTTAACCAAAAACCAGTAGAAATCACATGGCTCATGTAACCAGAAATAGTGCTAGAAATTTAAACAATTAAGATAGTGACTCTATTCATCTCTCAGCCCTACATTTTGTATGTTGATTTTATGCCTTTGTCCATAAGGAAAAACAAAACAAAACAAAACAAACAATAACAATCTCTCTTCTCTTGCATCCCAACATCTTCAGGCTTACATCTCTCAACTTCAAGTCCTAAAGAAGTTAAAATAATATTTATTTTTAACAACAGTCCCTTCAAATACCCTCTGAGTCTCATCAGGTGTAACTGGCTTGGTTGTTTTCATAAAGCCTATCACTGGAACAACCACTTACCAATGAGACACTATTCTGACTGACTGGGCTTTCATGATATGCCCCCATTTCACTGACTGACCCACTTGAATGTAACCTCCATTAGGGAAGAGAATCTAGAATAAAGATTCTAGAATAGTACCTGATAGGTAATATGTACTCAGTAAATAATTGTTGAGGTTTCCAGTTCTGGCTATGGCAAATTATCTTGTATAAAATTAATCTTACTACTAATAAAACTAGAAAAACCAGAGAAGATTTGATTAAAAATATAAACATTTTCACACACATACTCTTTCTCTCTCTCTCTCTCTCTCTCTCTCTCTCTCTCTCTCTCTCAAGTTTCTAAGAAACTTCAGTAGCAAAGATCCCATAGTGAAGAAAAGGGCAAAGAGGTAAGACCTATACTTGGCACCATTTATTTTATTTGCTGATTCACAAGTAGAAGCTAAGAGGATGAGAAATTAATGTAAACTTTCAGAAGTCAACTGAAAAGACAAACACTGGAGTTCAGGTTCTACTGGGGTGAAGAAACTCAGTAAACATCCCAGGCTTACAGTTAATTCTGAATAGGTACACCTTAAAATAAATATAAACTGAAAAAAAATGAACTTAAAATTCTAGTCAATTTCAGCCCTGACATATAAAGTTTAGAAGTTGTCACTCCCATCACTTTATCTAATTGATATTTATAAAATATTCCATTAAAACAGCAGACAATACATTCTTTTCATGTACCCACAAAACATATACCATGACAGGCTATATTCCAGATCATAAAACAAACCTCAATGAATTTAAAAGAACTGAAATCATACAGAATGTGTTCTCTGACCACAATGAAATATAATGAAAAATCGGTAACAAAAATATACCAAAAAATATCCACATACAATATAATTCTAAATAATCCATGAATTTAAGGGAATTAATATGATATATATCATAACAAATTTGTGAGACACAACTAAAACACTAGCATCAATTATAATGCAATGTTATATAAGCTACAATGGAGTGGGAAATTTACAGCACTAAATGCTTATTTTAGAAAAGACAAAAAGTATCAAATCAATAATCTAAGCTATCATCTCAAAAAACTAGGGAAAAAAGAGCAAAATAAACACAAAGCAAGCAAAAGGAAAGAAATAATAAAAAGCAGAAATCAACAATGAAACAAAAAACTGGCTCTTTGAAAAGATCAATAAATTGACAACCCTCTTGGAAAACTGGTAAAGCAAAAGGAAGATATAAATACCAATATTAGGAACGAAACAGGGAACATCACTAATGATCCTGCAGATACTAATAGGATAATATGGAATACTACAAACAACCATAAATCTTAGAACTTAGATGAAATGAATGGGCCAATTCCTCAAAAAAACACAGATTACCACAATTCATTCAATAGAAAATAGATCATTCAAGGTGTGCCAGGGTGGCTCAGTCAGTAAGCGTCCGACTCCAGATTTCGGCTCAGGTCACTATCTCCAGTTCATGGGACGGGATCCAGCCCTACATCAGGCTCTGTGCTGACACTGTGGAGCCTGCTCGGGATTCTCTCTTCCCCTCTCTCTCTCCGCTCCACCCCTACCCACGTGCCCCCCCCCCTCAAAATAAACATTTAAAAAAACATTCAAATAGCCCTATAACTATTAATAGAAAATAAGGTCGTAATTTAAAATTTCCAACAAATTTGGGGCACCTGGGTGGCTTGGTGGGTTGAGCATCCAACTTTGGCTCAGGTCATGATGTCACAGTTTGTGAGTTCAAGCCCCACACCGGGCTCTATGCTGACAGGTCAGAGATTGGAGCCTGCTTCAAATTCTGTGTCTCCCTCTCTTTCTGCCCCTGCCCTGCTCATGCTCAGTCTCTCTCTCTCAAACAATTAAAAAAAAAAAGAAAAATAATAAATAAATAAATAAATAATCCAACAAAAGAAATGATCAGGCCTAAATGTTTTCATTGGAGAATTCTACCAAACATTTAAAGAATTCTATGCAATATACCAACATGCAACAGTACTAACCAGCAATTAGATTCTTAGGCTTATATCCCAAAGAAACAAAAAATTATGTTCACAAAAACACTTGTACACAACCATTTGTAAAAGCTTTACTTATAATAGTCCCAAACTGGAAAAAACCTTCTGTAAGTGAATGGTTAAACTGAGCACATCCATGTAGAAATAAAAAGAAACGAATTATTGATACACATAACAACCTGGATGAATCTCTGGAAAATTATGCTCAGTGAAAAAGGCCAATTTCAAAAAGTTATATACTATATGAGCTGGTTTATAGAGTTTTTGAAATGACAGAAGTACAGATGTGGAGAACATATCTGTGGTTGCCAGGAGTTAAAGAGGGAATGGGGGCCAAAGAGACATGGATGTGACTATGAAAGGGCAACATGAAGAACCATTGTGGTGACAAAAATGTTCTGTACTTTGTATCAGTGGTAAGATCCATGCTGTAATTTTGCACCATGGTTTAGCAAAACTTTATCATTGGGGAAAACTGAATAAAGCATTATGGGATCTCTCTGTATTATTTCTTACAACTGCATGTAAATCCATCATTATCTCAAAATTTTAAATTTTAAAACAAATAACTTATTGTTAACATAATGTAAAGGAGCCAACACCTCCAAATCATACAGACTAAGAGTAAAAGAAGGATGATTCTCCAAAGAAATGGGAGAATAAAGGCTATATGCAAGACACAACTCTCCAACACAGAGGAGCATCATCAAACCTTATTCATTCCTGTTATTTGATGTTGTGACTTCATATTTACATGTTTATAATCAAGACTTGGGAAAAATATATGATTTGTCTTTCCTCTACCAATGGTAATCATGGAACTACTCACTTCTGATATAGTCCTTAAGTGTACTTTGGAAAAATACACAAATATTCTACTACTACACTGATGATAATAACATTTCTTAGATGGGGGAATGAAATAAATAATTTACAAACAAACATATTTCCCTTGTACATTAATTTCACAAAATATATAAATCCAAACCATCATTATAGAGTAACTAGCTTAATGAGCTGTTACTAGTTATCAATATAGTATTTAATATTCTTTTTTAAAGTGCCCTGTCTCTAAATTTCCTGTGTTTAAACTGCAGAAGTCTGTCTCTGCTAAGTATGAGAACAGAAACACAGGGAATGGGAAATTGGCCAAGTTACCATTAGCATCAATCAGCATTCCTTGTATGCTCACAGAGAGCCTGGTACTGCACTACTGAAAAAGCAGAACCCAAAGAAGTAGAGCTTTCTTGGATTTACCAAAGGCGTTTTAACTGCCTTTACAAGTTTAAAAGTCATTTTACAGACCACTGAGAAGAGTGTGGCCTGTTTTCAATGGTTCATATTTTTAATTGGATATGCCACTTCACACTACAATGGTACTATGTTCAAGCATCCATTGCAAGGAATAAGAATTACTACTAAACAAAGCAGTTTACAAGCCTTGCTAGGAAAGCAAATGAGTAGTGGGTAATTGGCAAAGTGGCCGGTTAGGTGCCTTCCTAATTTAAGATTCCACAATTTCATAAACAGTACTAAATGTTAAAAAAAACTGAGAGGTCACATGTGTATGATGCTTTATGGTTGAAAAAGCACTTTGACTTCAATGATTCATTTTATTCTTATAATCAGCCCTATGAAGTAATTACTCTTTCTCTTTTAGAAATGAAAAAATGAGGTCTGAACGTAACGTGACTCTAGAAGATTATACAGCCAATGAGTAGTGGCATATGGGTTTGGACCCAGGTCTCATGATGTGTAAATCTCTCACTCTCTGACAACACCATATCTTAGTAACAAGTACGTGGTACCAGAAGAACAACAGAAATCAAATAATTCTTTCAAAGAAACAAAATTGGTGCGAAGTTCTCTTTCCTATAATCTAGTTACATTTTAAAAAGTGACTTGATTATAAATCTGAGAATTGGATAGTCTGGGGATGAGAGTAAGAAGACTGTCCTCCTCACCCCCCATTCAACTGCCAGTGAAGGTATTAGTTCTCTTTATTTTTTATATGCAACATACTTTTTTACAGACCTTGGGCACATTTACACAGCATATTAATAAAAGACAGTGCCTAAACCAAGGATTACAGACTCAGCTTGTAAAATAAAAGAAAACAGTGGATATGTACTCACAGAGATCTACATACACACACACACACACACACACACACACACACACAAACACACACACACACACCCTGATGGCATCTAAATGAAAAGGAGCTAACTCCTGAAGCTCAAAGCCAAAAGTAATGATTAATAGGTAAGATGCCATTTTCCTAGAAAGCAATTTATAAAATGGCTAGGATGGGCTGCTTTTTTATGGACTGCAGGAGAAGATTTTTCAAAGTTTAGGATCATTCTCCATATAAAGTTCTGTTTTTAAAAATAATAAACTACTATTAATAGTTCTTTTTTTCTACCACTAGTTTGTATCTGGCACTGAACTAGGGAAAATTTACATATCCCATGCCTATTTGTTGCAAAAATACTAGTGGGTAGGCATTTTTACCCAATTTAACAGAAGCATAGACTAAGGTTCAAAGAGATTAAATGTTCAAGATACTATAACTGGTAGCTGGGACTTCAGTTTAAGTATGTTGGACTGTAAAGTCTACTTTGTTTCTATTATACCATCATACCTCAATTTGATTTTACAGATGTTATCACCCACCTTTTTCTATCTCTTATCACAGATATTGGCAGGCATCAGAGTTAAGAAAAATTGGATACTCTGTTGTGCCCCTTTTCTGTCATTTGATGGTAAAAAGAAGGGAAAGGTGTTCTTGCTTTGGGGAGACACTCATGTGCCAACAGTAAATAAAGCACCATCAGTATAATGTAGTACTGTCACAAGGATAGACTTTTAGGCCAACAGAATAGAACTGAGAGTCTAGAAATAAATCCATACATACATAGATAGGTCAGTTGATTTGGACAAGGTTATCAAGACCACCCAATAGTGAAAGAATAGTCTTCAACAAATTATGCCAATACAGCTGGATAACAACATGCAAAATAAAGGCCCCAACTTCATACCATACACAAAATCAACTCAAAATGGATCAAAGACATAAACGTAAGAGCCAAAACTATAAAATTATTACCAAAAAAACACAGGGATTAATCCTCACAACCTTGGATGTAGCAGTGGATGATGGTATTTGACACCCAAGCACAATAAAAGGAAAAAGAGATAAATTGAACTTCTTAAAAATAAAAAAAAAACTTAGGTAAATCAATAGACATTAAGACATTTCTTTCATGTAGAGTGAAAAAAAATGTGTACAAATCATATATCTGATAAGGGTTTAGTGCCCAGAATATATAAAGAACTCAAACTGAACAAAAAGGCAAACAATCCAATTAAATAATAGGCAAATGACTTGAATAGACATTTTGCTAAAGAAGATATATAAATGGCTAACAAGTATATGAAAAGATGTTCAATAAAATTGGCCACTAAACAAATTCAAATCAAAACCACAATGATAAACTACTTCACACCCACTAGGATGGCTATAATAAAAAAAGGAAAAAAAAAAGAAATGAAGGAAAAAAATAAATAAACTTAAAAAAAAAGGCACTCAAATTCTTGTTCCTGTGCTGGAAGCCAAGCTATCCCAGCCCGAGTGGCAGGGCCCGGGCTGCGGACGAATTGGTGACTGCAAGGCAGCCCACCAACAGTGAAGCTTCTTGGACTCCCGCTTTTAGGTAATTTGGCCTTAATAAAAGTACCTGGGGTATTGTCTGTTGGGGAATTGCCCTCAACAGGCCCCCCTGAGAAAAGAACCATTAGGAAAGAAAAAAAGGCTCTGCAAGAGATTGTGCGGCCCTACATTTGGCCCTTGCCATCCCCTATGGAGACTCCTCTACTTACAGGAAGGATAGCCTCATACACTTGTCAGCAAAGGAGGCCAACAAAGGAGAGACATATGAATTTGAAAGCCTCACTCCGGCAACTAAGGAGTGTATCTACAGGCACAAGTCACTCTAACCCCTAGGCCCACTTGGCCCCCAGGAGGCATTCCAGATGATAACTGAACCTAGTTGGTCAAGAAACAGAATGGTTCATTGGTTCCTAGGTGCACTGTCTCTCTGAGAATGTATGAGGCATGGGTTTCTAAGGCCCTCTCAGCCCCTTCCTGGCACCTCGGACCAAGGCAAACACTTTTGTTCCTCAAACCACAAATAGTTCAGGGAAACAACTAAGAGGTCATGTCCCTGTAACTGTTCCACTTGAGATGTTGAGAGATAGATGACCTTTCATGAGAACAGCAAAGCAAATGCTTTATAGATTATAGATAAACGCAGATGCATAATGGAATACTGTAAGAAATTAATCAATAATCAAAGGGTATGGGGGAACATTACAAGAAAATCGCCATGTTATTTCTCAAAGGCTGATTACACATAGGAACATTTTCAAAGTTAGGTAATGTTAGAAAAACATAGATGACGTATGCTCCGAGGAAATCACTAGCAAATATAACGTCACGTTTGCTACAATAAATCGGCCAGTTCAACACACTGCTGTTGTCTGTGTCCATTTTTATTTTAGTTTTAGTTTTTTTAGTTTTTCATCTTTAATTTTTTATTTTAGTTTTGTTTTATTTTCACTTTTCACTGACACTGTTCTTCCTTCGGGAACCCCTGGACCTGTTGGAGCTGGACTCCGGCATTCCTGAGTGTTCAGAGCAGCACTATTTACAGTAGCCAAAAGGAAGAAACAAATTAAATGTTTGTCTACAGATGAATGGATAAGCAACCTGTGTGGCATGTGTGTATACATAATGCAATATTATTGCAATAAAAAAAGGAATATAATACTGATATATGCTACAATATGATAAAGGCTATAAACTTTGAACATGCTGAGTAAAAACAGCAAGAAAAAAAAGGTAATATGTATGATTTTTTTTTTATGTGAACCATCAAGAAGAGCAAATCCATAAAGACAGAAAGCAATTAGTGGTACCAAAGGTGGGGGTAGGGAGAAATAGAGAGTGATGACCTATTAAGTACATGGTAGGAATGTTGTGATGTGATGAAAAAGTTTTGAAACTAGAGAGAAGTGGTAGTTTCACAGTACTGTGAACACACTAAATGACACTGAACTGTATATACTTAAAAAAACTAAAACTAAAACAAAACTAAAGGACAACCGATAGAATGGGAGAAGATATTTGCAAATGACATATCAGATAAAGGGTTAGTATCCAAAATCTATAAATAACTTACCAAACTCAACACCCCAAAAACAAACTATCCAGTGAAGAAATGGGCAGAAGACATGAATAGACACTTTCCCAAAGAAGACATCCAGATGACCAACCAACACATGAAAAGATGTTGAACATAACTCATCATAAGGGAGATACAAATCAAAACCATAATGAGATACCACCTCACACCAGTCAGTGGCTAAAATTAACAACTCAGGAAACAACAGATGCTGGTGAGGATGTGGAGAAACAGGAACCCTCTTGCACTGTTGGTGGGAATGCAAACTGGTGCACCCACTCTGGAAAACAGTGTGGAGGTTCCTCAAAAAATTAAAAATAGATCTACCCTATGACCCAGAAATAGCACTGCTATTAATTGACCCAAAGGATACAGGAGTGCCGAGGCATAGGGGCACTTGTACCCCAATGCTTATAGCAGCACTTTCAACAACAGCCAAATTATGGAAAAAGCCTAAATGTTCATCAACTGACGAATGGATAAAGAGTATGTGGTTTATATATACAATGGAATACTACTTGTCAAATGAGAAAGAAATAAATCCTGCCATTTGTAACAAGGTGGATGGAACTGAAGGGTATTATGCTAAGTGAAATAAGTCAGTCAGAGAAAGACAGATATCATATGTTTTCACTCATGTGTGGAACTTGAGAAACTTAAGAGAAGACCATGGGGGGAGAGAAGGGGAAAAATAGTTTCAAATAGAGAGGGAGGTAAACCATAAGAGGCTCTTAAATACAGAGAACAAACTGAAGGTTGATGGGGGGCAGGTGGGGGAGAGGAGAAAATGGGTAATGGGAGGATACTTTTTGGGATTAGCACTAGGTGTCGTATGTAAGCAATGAGTCATGGGAATCTACCCCCAAAACCAACTGTATACACTGTATACTAGCTAACTTGACAATAAATTATATTTTTAAAAAAGCTAATTGTATGTTGTATAAATTTCACCTCAATAAAAAGCAAGTGAGCAACTCCAAGGTTAGTCATGATGGCACACATCTCAGCTACTTTATTTTGGGGATACACTAGACTATGATCACTGTGTTTATTATCTTATTCCCTAACTGAATTGATTACTTTCATGTATCTCCTTCTTCACCACTATAGGTAGATTTCAAGGAGATCCAATACCCGACTTCAGTTAGCTCCTCCATGTTTAATGATCAAAATACACATCTTTATAAATACAATGTCCCTATATCTTAATAAAATGTACTTATATCCTCACATTTTAATCTGACACATTTTTTTAATTATGAACTTTTCTTCATAAATATCACAAGAAAAGATTTGGTAAACAATTTTTTTTTATTTCATGGGAGTACTGAAAAAAGGACCATTCTCCAAGAGAAAAATACCAGTATCAAATTGATTTTGTTAGCACTCCTACACCAGAGAAAAACCAAGGACACCTATTTTGATTTGACCAAAAGACTTGTGACTTCAAAATAAGATAAAAGGTACAATGAGGAAAATTGGAACAATTAGAAATATTCATCATGTTAGCAAATAGCAGTATCACACCACTGTTGCCATCTTGACATTAACAGCCAATGAGAATTATAGAATTCTCATAGACTGGCAGGTGTAGAACAGGGCTAAATTCCCTCCCTAGAATTAAAAAAAAAATCCCTCTTTGAAATCCAGGCTATGGTACTATTTTTCGTTTGTTTTTTTTAACTTTGAAGAATTTACTTAATTTTCAGCAAATTCCTTCAAGCACGAAATGTGATCGTGTGTAAGAAAATATTTTGTGAAATACTAAAAACTCAAAACAAAACAAAACAAAAAATCCTAAAAGTATAAAATAACATTCTTTACATACTGGTGATGAAAAAATAAGAATTAAAGGTGCTGTGTCATGTAAGGAGATTTTTAACAAGTGTTTTCACTCATTCAACATTTATCGACTTGTTATGTAACATAATAGGCATTAGGGATGTTGAAATAAGTAAGTCTTTGACCTCAATTTGTTCTCAGTATGATAAGTGCTACAACTTAAATAAAGACAGGATACAGTCAGAGGACAGATGGAATATGACAAATATGAGGGAAGCGAGTGGCAGGTCAAAGGATGCTTCCTATAAGATATTATGTCAAAGCATTCCTTCAGTCCTGAGACATGGGTTAGGCAAATAAACAAAAACTAAAACTAAACTCTGGCTTAGAGTTAAACAGGCAAAGGCAAAGAGTTACGATAAAAGATGTTCTATAGAGAGATGCAAGTATTTTAATAGAACAAAATATAGGAAAGAACATTTATATAGCAGTTCAAGCTCAAGGGCCAAGCAAAGATCAAATTATGAAGGAAATCAAACCAGGCTCCTTGATAAGGAATGTGTCCTTCACCTGGAAGATATTCAGGAAAAATCAAATGTTTTGAACATATGAGAAAACTGACAATATTTGCAGTTAAGTATAAAACCTGAATTTCAGTAAAACACAAGGTTGGAGAGACTTTGCTTCTAGCAATATTGAAGATTAGATGGTGGATCAGATGTGTAGCACAAATCCTTTCAAAACAAGAAATATTAAGTTACAATTTAATCAATGATTACTGAAATTTAAGTTACATTTTTTTTAATGTTTATTCATTTTTGAGAGACATAGAGAGACAGAGCGTGAACAGGGGAAGGGCAGAGAGAGAGGGAGACACAGAATCCAAAGCAGGATCCAGGCTCCGAGCTGTCAGCACAGAGCCCGACACGGGGCTCAAACTCAAGAACCATGAGATCATGACCTGAGAGGAAGCTTAACCGACTGAGCCACCCAGGCACCCAAAAGTTACATTTTTAACAGTGAGTAATTTGGAAATAAAGGGAAACCATATGAGGTCCACAATGTCAAAAGAGAATGATTCTTAAATACGTGGTCTTCATTTTCTCAGAGGGTTGGGGGATTTTCTAATCTTGAGTACTTGGGAACTTGAGTATTAATAGGCCAGTCATTCATACCTATCAAGAATAAGAGAAATGGCTTGGTGCTCAATCTTGGGAAATCAGAGCAGAAACGGTCAATGAAGCAAAATCCCCAGAAGAGAGACATCACCAAGTGGAACCCCCCTAAAAAAATAAAATAAAAATTAAACAAAAACAAAAAACAAGAAGCATTTGAAAGTAAGAAATGTTTGGGTAAGGGTAAGGGGAAAATCTTGAAAATTCCTAACCAGCACACATGATGTTCTATAGCAAATGCCCTGTGACATAATGTACTATAAAACCAGGCTCAAGGCATTCCCACAGATGGAATTTTAAGGATATTGGATAACAATACATGAAAATCACAGTACATCCAAGAAATGCATCATCAAGAATGACAACTCTACAGAAAAAAAAAAACATACTGAAGAATCAGAGGTACAAAAATCTGAAAATATTAGAATTATCAGACACAAAATATGTTTCAAGACATAAAAGGGACTAAAGAATGACAAAAGAAATGACAAATTTTTCAGGTCTGAAAATCAAGCATGACCCAGACAGATTTGGAAAAAAAACTAAACACCCTGGAAGTAACAAATAAATTCACTGAAATTTAAAACTCAATAGACAGGTTAATAGCTAAAGACAGAATTCATAAACTAAATAATGAACCTTAAAAAATAAAGAATTCAACACAAGGAAGTGAACAAGATGTTATATATGAAAAAGATGTGAAGATATATAGAAGAAAAACTGAGACCATTCACTGATTCTAATCAGACTTCCAGGTGGAAGAAACTAGAAAGGATGGGGGAGGAGTCACACTAAAAAGAGATATTGGCTGAATCTATAATGATTTGCCTCTGTCTATAATGAAAAAGCTTTCATTAGATCAACCCTCCTGCTAAGAAGAACAGTAATGCTGGATACATAAAACAAACAGCTATTTAAAACCATCAAACAACTATGGTAGCTAGGACATTAAGTGCCAAGATCCTAGAGAAAAGAGAAATCTTATTAAAAGTGAGTTTGATATTCTCTAGCTGATATATCCCCTGGAGACAGTTGCCAATTTGTAAATATCTAACTTCAAGCAGTAAGCTGTGGCTCAAATCAAAGAGAATCCCACTTCTGGAAAATGGAGTAACAGAAACTATCCTCACCTTGCGCCCTTAAAAAACCAGAAAATACAAGAAATGACTTTCAAGACACTGGACACCAGGCAACAAAGAACAATAATCCCTGAGAGATGTAGAACAAATAAATTTTACTGCACTGAAAGAGTTACTGTTGCCCAGAAAGTGGTGACCACATCTGACCTTATAAATTGTTACAACATGAGAGGTGAGAAATATTTTAATTTCAATTTCCTATTATGAGTCAGGATAAGTATCTTTTCTTATATTTAATGATCATTTCAATATCTTTACTGTCTGCTTATGTCTTCTGCTGACTTTCTATAAGGTCTTTTTCTTCTCTAATTTTTAAAGTTCTTTATAAATTAGGTAAGATTCTCTTGTACCTGAGGTATATGTTACAAACACATCATTTCATTTTGCATTTGACTTTGTCATACAAATATTTTCTGTTTGATAGGTAAATGTGTTAATTGTTTATACTGAATTTGGATTTTGAGGCATAATTAAGAAGTCTTTGCCTACATCAGGATAAAACAGAGGTTTATCCATGCTTTCTCCTTTCTATTATTATTTTATATCTCTTATCCACTTAGAATGAATTCTTATGTAAACTAGAAATATGGATTTTGTTTCACTGGTTTACTTTTGTTGTTGTTCAAATGTCTATCCAATTATTCCAGAAACATTTATTAAAAAGCCCACCTTTGCCTACTAATTTGAGATCTCATCCTTATCATAAACCAAATTTCAGTATGCTGTTGGTTTCTTTTTTGGACTTTGGACTTTCTGAAATAAAAAAAGAAAAACTGGCCTGTCTACTCATTGATGTACCAGTACCACAATGTTTTAACAAAATGGACTTATAGCGTGTTTTATCTGGAAAGGCTATTCATTTCTTACAGTTTTGCTTTTTCAGTTTTCCTAGCTATTCTTGCATGTTTCTTTTTCAGTATTAGCTGTATTATCAACATATCAAGTTTCCACAGATACATTGATTTTTATTGGGATTGCTTTAAATCTATAAATTAGGGAGAAACAACATCTGCATTATAATGACTTACCCTGTTTTAAAATAAAAACTGTCTTTTCATTTTGTATTTTTGGGGATTGTATAAAGTTTTTTTCATATACTTTTGGCATATTCCTTTTTAAGTTTACTTTTAAAACTTTGTCTTACTTGTAAGTGAGGTTTCTCTACCATTTTATCCCCTACATGGTAATTGTAAATGTGAGGTTATTGATTTCTGTATATTAATTCTATACCTGCTATCTTGCTGAATTCTTTTCTTGTTTAGGTTTTATCATAGACTTTGATACCATTATATCATCTGCAAATAGAAATAGTTTTACTTCTTTTCTAATTGTTAAAACTCTAAATGGCTTCTCTTGTCTAATTTTATTTGCTAGTACTTCCATTATAAATATTAGTGAATATGGTAGGCATCCTGCCTTGATGATCATGAGGTAGACATGCTTCTAGTGCTTCCCCACTAAATATGATGCTGGTTTAGGAATAGGATGGATACAAATATAGGCATAGATATAGATATACAATTATGTTAATAAAGTATTTACCAATTCTATTTTTCTCCTTAGACCTATTAATAGAGTATATTGCATATATTTTAAAATATTAAACAAACCATGCATTCCTGGAATAAGTCCTACTGGGTCATGCATGTTTTATTTTTTTATTGTAGTGTCGGATTCTAATTGATAATATTTTACTTAGCATATTTTGTACTGATGTTTATATGCCACATTGGTCAATAATTTTATTTTTTGTGCTATCTTTGTTGATTTAGCTACTAATGTGTTTTCATCATAAAAGGGACTTTGAATATTTCCCTTCATTTCTGTGCCTTGGAACAATTTATGTAGCATTAGGACTATCTAAACTTTAAATATTTGGGGAGCCTGGGTGGCTCAGTTGCTTGAGTGTCTAACCGGATTTCAGCTCAGGTCATGATCCCAAGATCACTGGACGAATGCTGCATGGGCTCTGTACCAAGCATGGAGCCTACTTGAGATTCTCTCTCTTCCTCTGCCCCTCTCCCCTGTTCATGTGCTCTCTCTAAAATAAAAAAAATAAATTAAATAAAACTTAAACTTTAAATATTTTATAGAATTCCCTTAGGCAGTTGTTTCTTGATAACTTAAAGTATTTTTTCCATGAAAACTGATCTATTTAAACTTTCTACCTCCAATGGGTTCAATTTAAAAAGTAAACTGTTCCCCATTTCATCTAGGTCTTCATATGTATTTGCATAGGGGTCAGCAATATAATTTCTTTGTTTTAGAATTTCTTCTGGTTAAGCCTATTCACATATATTGATATAACTGATAAATTTTAATGTAATAACTACTAGGTGTACTGTGTTTTCTAGGTTTCTTTACCGATAGTATGTGGGAGGTTTTTTGTCTTTAATTTTATTTCTTTTGGTATATAAAAATATTTATGTTTTGGCTATATTGGTTACTTTTGTGCTGATAGTGTCGTTAAATGCCCTTAGATTTCTATTTTCTTATTTAACTTTTACTATCTAGTTTGTCAGTCATTAATAGTATCTTTGACACCAACATATCGCTTATATAATAGTTTATTCTACTTTCTCATTATGTCTCCCTTCATCCTTTTAGCTTCATTATTTCTACTTTCTAAGAGCACATAATATTTACACATTATTCTTCTACCCATCCTCACTTTATTAATCTGATATTTTAAATTAAATAATTATTTTTGCTGAAACTACTCTAGTTATCTTTTTGTTGATTGAAGTTCACTCTCTAGTTGTTTGGCCCAAGGAAGACTCAAAGATAAAATATTCCTGAGTCATTGCATGTTTACTATTTTCATATAGTCAAGACATTTAAAGGACAACTTGGATGAATATAATATCCTTGGTTTACAATTCCTTTTTTTTTTAATTTTTATTTATTTACTTTATATATAGAGAGAGAGCACAAGCAGGGGAGGGACAGAGAGACAGAAAAGGAGACACAGAATACAAAGCAGGCTCCAATCTCTGAGCTGTTAGCACAGAGCCCAACACGGGGCATGAACCCACAAACAGTGAGATCATGACCCGAGCGGAAGTCAGACGCTTACTGACTGAACCACCCAGATGACACGGTATACAATTTCTCTGTCTCAATTTCTTGAAAACAATGTTCCTTTGATGGCTTGATTTACAGAGGCCCTGAGGATTTTCTCTTTAAAATCATTAGTTTTACTTGAGTACATAGCAGAGCTGATAATTCTGGGATAATTTTCCCAGGCATCAGTCTGTCTTTGGAAAAAAAAAAAATATATATATATATATATATAAATTCCAGACAACTTTTCTTGTAATAGAACTTTAATATTAGTAGTGTTTCAGTGTTTGAATTTTCATCTTCATGGATTCCAGTATGTTGGATCTCCTTTCACTGTATTAATTTTATAGTTATATCTCTAACATTTTTACCTTATTATTTTTTTTAATTTATTTAGAGGAACCTAGTATTTATTCAGCTCTATTCATTTTCTTCATGTGCTTATTTAGTGATCTATGTTTCAATATGGAATTATGCTTTCCAGTTATCTTCTGCCTCCTGGTCAATTGGAGGTGGGTGGAGTAGGATTTTCTTCATCTGAAAAATTTTTATTCATATGTTCTACTTTTTTCTTATACTGGCTTTGTACATATAAAACTCATATTTTTGCTGTACTATTGGGACCTCATCAAAATAAAAACTTCTGCACAGCAAAGGAACAATCAGCAAAACTAAAAGGCAACCAACGGACTGGGAGAAGATATCTGCAAATGACATATCGGATAAAGGGGTAGTATCCAAAATCTATAAATAATTTATCAAACTCAACACCTAAAAAGCAAATAATCTAGTGAAGAAATGGGCAAAAGACATGAATAGACACTTCTCCAAAGAAGACATCCAGATGGCCAACCGACACATGAAAAAATGCTGAACATCACTCATCAGGGAAATACAAATCAAAACCACAATAAGATACCACCTTACTCCAGTCAGAATGGCTAAAATTAACAACTCAGGCAACAACACATGTTGGCAAGGATGTGAAGAAAGAGGATCTCTTTGGCACTGCTGGTGGGAATGGAAACTGGTACAGCCACTCTGGAAAACAGTATGGAGGTTACTCAAAATATTAAAAATAGAACTACCCTACAGTGCACCGATTGCACTACTAGGTATTTATCCAAGGGATACAGGTGTGCTGTTTCGAAGGGGCACATACACCCCAAAGTTTATAGCAGTACTATCGACAATAGCCAAAGTATGGAAACAGCCTAATGTCCATAGATGGATGAATGGATAAAGAAGATGTGGTGTGTGTGTGTGTGTGTGTGTGTGTGTGTGTGTGTGTAGTGGGCGTCTGGGTGGCTCAGTCAGTTAAGCATCTGACTTCAGCTCAGGTCATGATCTCACACTCTGTGAGTTTGAGCCCTGTGTCAGGCTCTGTGCTGACCACTCAGAGCCTGGAGCCTGCTTCAGATTCTGTGTCTCCCCCTCTCTCTGCCCCTCCCCTTCTCATGTTCTGTTTCTCTCTGCCTCAAAAATAAATTAAAAAAAACATTAATACACACACATACACACACACACACACACACACACACACAATGGAGTATTACTTGGCAATCAAAAAGAATGAAATCTTGCCATTTGCAACTATATGGATGGAACTAGAGGGTATTATATGCTAAGCGAAATTAATCAAAGAAACACAAGTATCATATGACTTCACTCATATGAGGAATTTAAGATACAAAACAGATGAACATAGGGAAGGGAAGCAACAATAATATAAAAACAGGGAGGGGCAGAAAACATAAGAGACTCTTAAATATAGAGAACAGAGGGTTGCTGGAGGGGTGGTGGGAGGGGTGGGATAGGCTAAATGGGTAAAGGGCATTAAGGAATCTACTCCTGAAATCACTATTGCACTATATGCTAACTAACTTGGATGTAAATTTAAAAATAAAAAATAAATAAATAAATAAATAAATAAATAAATAAATAAATAAACTAACTCATATTTTTGTATTTCTGAGAGCAGTCTGACAATTTAGGGTGGTTTAAAAGATTCCTAGTTCAAGACCACTTTTCTGTCAGTGTTTCAACATTCAATTTCTTTAACAGATGGCTCTTCTTTGAAGAGTTATGCCCTTCAAATCTAAAATTTTATTTTTAAGGATCATAAGTTTCCCCTATTTCTCCTTTTCTCTTTGCCATGCAGTTTCCACCTTATGCTTCTTTCCTTTTTCCTCTACTCTTCTTAAGTATTACCTTTACAAAGATGCCTCCTTAAGAGGTCTCCCTTACCTTTACATAACATTTTTGTAGTTAATACTCAAAATTACCAACCTTTTTTTTCAGGATTTCCTTACATAGATTGACTTTCTCTTTCTGCTATTGATTTTAGTTCATTTAGGCGCTTCATTTCCTCTTTTTCTCTTCCACAGTTTTTCTAGTGACATCTTGCATTTTATAAAGACTTGCGGTAGAGATCTGAGAAATAGATCCACTGAAAGTTGATTTTTATTTTTCTACTTAGGAACATTTTGAAATATGTAATTTCTTTGACTTATAATTATACTAAAAGTATGGGATCTGTGTGGTTATATTTGTTCTTCTACTTCAGGAGTCAGCAAACTATGGCTCCCTGGCCAAATCTAGTACATCACCTGTTTTTGAAATAAATATCATCTTTATTTGTTTATGCATTTTTATGATTGCTCTCACACTACAATACTAGAGTAAAACAGTTGTGACAGACTCTGGCCCACAGAACCTAAGATATTTACTATCTGGTCCCTTTACAGAGTAAGTCTGCTGACCCCTGATCTACCTGTTTTTTTCAGTTTTTGGAGGATGTTTTAGAAGATTCAAATTTAGGTGCATGCCATGGACTATTCAGAAATCATCTGAGAAATTCAACTTTAAGAATTCAATTTCCTTAAGATGACATACTCTAAGAGCCTTAAAATTGCGACACTAAAATAAAGTAATACCACACATAACCCTATTTTCTCTGGCAGTAGGAGAAAGGTAAATAATATTTCTAAATACCTACTGTAAGATAGGCACTTGAAATTTTGCATGTATTATAATGTTCCACATAAAAACTCAAGGATATATTCATTGTTTTTCTTTCCACAGATGAAAATGCTGGTACTCACAAAGACTGTTTACTTTTTTTAAGGTCTTTTTACTGACAAATAGAAAAATTGGTATTCCAGCTCAGATCTCTCTGGTTCTAAATTCTGTATTCTACCAGACCTCTCCCGCTAATTTATGAATGTGAATTAGTCTAATTATGTAGCTATCTCAGGTAAGTCTAAAGAATGCTAGATGCCCTTTAAGAATATTACACTTTTCCGTTTGAACTTTTTCCTATCCCTGATTAATTTGAACCACTTAATTCCACACCACACACTTCCAACCTTTTTTTTTTCTTTATTCCTGTGCCTAACTTTCATGAAAGATAACTGCCAACCCAAGCATTCTCATAACACACTGTCAACCATGTCAGGAAAACTATGCCTTAGAGACCTACCCATCTTTCTCATCAAAAAACTATCAAATTTAGCTTCTGCTTTGGTCTAAATATAAGACCCTGAAAGCCAGAATGATTATATATTTGAAGTCTTGTTGTGTCACATATTGCTAAGTCTCATAAAATGGTATGTGCACACACACATATACACGTGCTATATAGATTTGCCAAAGTAAAATACAGTCACTCTCTTTCAGAAGCTCCTGAAATTGAAGCAACAGACTGCTTAAACTGTACCTCCACAATAAAGGACTGAAGCAAATAAACCTGAAGTAAACTGTGGACCTGGGGTATCCTGAGAAGCTGTTTGGTGTTTTTAGCAATACATACTACCATTTCAAAACAATCAGTCCTTCAGGGGCGCCTGGGTGGCACAGTCGGTTAAGCGTCCGACTTCAGCCAGATCACCATCTCGCGGTCCGTGGGTTTGAGCCCCGCGTCGGGCTCTGGGCTGATGGCTCAGAGCCTGGAGCCTGTTTCCGATTCTGTGTCTCCCTCTCTCTCTGCCCCTCCCCTGTTCATGCTCTGTCTCTCTCTGTCCCAAAAATAAATAAACATTGGGAAAAAAAATTAAAAAAAAAATCAGTCCTTCTATCCCTTACCCTAAGGGGATGTTTCCCCAGGCTTTGCCTCTCATTAAAACCAGTAAACCATCAAGTCCATTCTTTCTTTTTTAATTTTTTTTAACATTTATTTGTTATTGAGAGACAGAGTGTGAGTGGAGGAGGGGCAAAGAGAAGGAGACACAGAACCTGAAACAAGCTCCAGGCTCTGAGCTATCAGCAAAGAGCCCGACGCGGGGCTTGAACTCACAGACCATGAGATCATGACCTGAGCTGAAGTTGGATGCTCAACCAACTGAGCCACCCAGGCACCCCCATCAAGTCCATTCTTATTACACAAGATAATTTCATATGGGAGGGAATTTGGTAGCAAATTATAAAATCTAGTTTTGTCATCAGTTAATTAATACACATTCATGGGCAATTTCTTACTTGACACATCCCCAAAGGCAAGGGGATTAAAAGCAAAAATGAACTACTGGGACCTTATGAAGATAAAAAGCTTCTGCACAGCAAAGGAAACAACCAACAAAACTAAAAGGTAACCAACAGATTGGGAAAAGATATTTGCAAATGACATATCGGACAAAGGGTTAGTATCCAAAATCTATAAAGAGCTCACCAAACTCCACACTTGAAAAACAAATAATCCAGTGAAGAAATGGGCAGAAGACATGAATAGACACTTCTCTAAAGAAGACATCCGGGGGCGCCTGGGTGGCTCAGTCGGTTGAGCGTCCGACTTCAGCTCAGGTCACGATCTCACGGTTCGTGAGTTCGAGCCCCGCGTCAGGCTCTGGGCTAATGGCTCAGAGCCTGGAGCCTGTTTCCGATTCTGTGTCTCCCTCTCTCTCTGCCCCTCCCCCATTCATGCTCTGTCTCTCTCTGTCTCAAAAATAAATAAACATTAAAAAAAATTTTTTTTTAAAAAAATAAAGAAGACACCCGGATGGCCAACAGGCACATGAAAAGATGCTCAACGTTGCTCCTCATCAGGGAAATACAAATCAAAACTGCACTCAGATATCACCTCATGCCAGTCAGAGTGGCCAAAATGAACAAATCAGGAGACTATAGATGCTGGAGAGGATGTGGAGAAACGGGAACCCTCTTGCACTGTTGGTGGGAATGCAAACTGGTGCAGCCACTCTGGAAAACAGTGTGGAGGTTCCTCAAAAAATTAAAAATAGACCTACCCTATGACCCAGCAATAGCACTGCTAGGAATTTACCCAAGGGATACAGGAGTACTGATGCATAGGGGCACTTGTACCCCAATGTTTATAGCAGCACTCTCAACAATAGCCAAATTATGGAAAGAGCCTAAATGTCCATCAACTGATGAATGGATAAAGAAATTGTGGTTTATATACACAATGGAGTACTACGTGGCAATGAGAAAGAATGAAATATGGCCCTTTGTAGCAATGTGGATGGAACTGGAGAGTGTGATGCTAAGTGAAATAAGCCATATAGAGAAAGACAGATACCATATGTTTTCACTCTTATGTGGATCCTGAGAAACTTAATAGAAACCCATGGGGGAGGGGAAGCAAAAAAAAAAAGAGGTTAGAATGGGGGAGAGCCAAAGCATAAGAGACTGTTGAAAACTGAGAACAAACTGAGGGTTGATGGGGGGTGGGAGGGAGGGGAGGGTGGGTAATGGGTATTGAGGAGGGCACCTTTTGGGATGAGCACTGGGTGTTGTATGGAAACCAATTTGACAATAAACTTCATATATTGAAAAAAAATACACATTCATGGGCCTTCTCTGAACAGACAGAGTTCTTCTGGTTGAAAACTGTTATTAGTAAAAGTTGTTTTGGGAATTCAGAGATTTTCATAAGATCCTGATCTCTTGATTCCTCTAAGATTAGTTTTCCTATATAGTCATTCTATAAATACCGTCTTAAGCCATTTCTACTCAGAATATATTTTGTGCAATATAAAAAGCCAAAAGATCTAGCAGGCCTGGGGTTTGGGGATGGCAATGTATTTCAGTAATAGAAGTGACAATAAACTGGATCACTTTTATGTTTAAAAATTCTGTACAATTCTGAAGGTCTCACAAGTGAGTAACACTCTCCAAAGAGCTTGAAAGAGAATTCTTTACACACATACCAAAAAAAAGAGAGAGATTAAGTATTTGGTAATATTTTTCTAAATCATTCTAACAATGACAATTACAGGCCCAGTATATCAAAAATATCAAAAATCATATTTTGTAAATTTATAATTATGTTTAATTTAGGGAGTCATACTACTTTTTTCAAAAGACAACTCTAATGAGCTTAGAAATACATTTGAGATTTTTTATGTGGCATCTCTATTACTTTTATACCCAGTAGGCACATGCTTGAAAACATACTTGGCAGGTAAATCTATATCAGAAGTAAATAAAACAAAGAACATTGTTTAAAACTGGCACAGGATGGTTGATAACAATTGTGATATACTTGAATAGTATAATAAAGCTGATGGTCCCTTATCCCTTTATAGAAGGAAGTTCCTATTTGAAAGGTAAGTACTTTGAAAGCTGAAGAATTCTAAGACCTCTACTACTAAGTGAAAAAGAAAATTTTTTGAAAAAGAAAAAAAAACATGTCAGGACTAAAAGAAGTGTTGTACACCTGAAACTAATATTATACTATATATTAACTGATATTTAAATAAAAATGTTAAGAAATAAAAAAAGGTGCTGTAGCTCTCATAAGGATATAACTTTCAATTAAAGGATGGTTTATGCAGTCTAAGATGAAGCTTGAATAAGAATGCTAAGTGGGAAGTGTTGATCAGAAGGATATCTATGGAAGAAGATGAGAGGAAGATCAAGTTTGCTAATGGAAATGGAAGGAGTTACATCAGAAATTCAGGAAGAAATATTCAGTTTAAACAAATTTGGGGGAAGAAAGAATCAAAACAAGAGAAAATGGGCTGTATTGTGCAGTGGTTTGCTTTTTTTGTTTGTTTTTTTAAACTCACAGGCATGAGGGTAGCTATGAGCATGATGGGATTCTAACTAGATAGACACAAGGTATTGGTCAAAGACACACTGAACATATTCCCCCTTTCAGATATTTGTTAAAGGAGAACCTCACTTTATAATAATGGTAATAAAACATTAAGAAAATAATACATGCAATTGAAATAAGAAGTAAAAAGTGGGAGAACCTCACATAGCCACGAGAAGCTATGGGAACAATTTATATTTCTGACAAAAAAGAATGCCATCAAGTAAAATAAAGTGACTTATGTAAGAAAAAAGGATATATTTTAGCCTATTTGCTTGATAAAGTTTCCAGCGACTGCTGACATTTTGTTTTTCCTGCTACTGGTTCGAGGCAAGGTTAATAATAAATCACATAATTATATAGCTATCTTATGTTACCTGATATATTTTCACTTTGCTGCTTAGAAAGAAATCCCAGAAATCAAGAATCCAGGACAGGGAAAAGATAGACACATGCTTTACTGAGGCTTTGAATATCTTTAGCTAACTTCTGGCAATGCTTGCCTGCTCTTGCATTCCTCCAGAGGTATGTAACAACCCAGAGAAAGGGCCTAGAACAGAGTCATCATGATATTAATATTACACCTAGGTTTATAAAAGAGTCTACTAGTTTTCATAAGTCAGACATGATTGCAAACCTAGATTCTACCATTTGTTCACTCAGCATCTCTCTCAAAATTACAATGTATCTCTGAATCTGAGTTCACTCATCTATGTAAAGGGATAATAACTATACTTAACTTCCAAGTCATTGTATGCATAAAAGAAAATACATTTAAAGTTCTGAATTTTTGTTACCATTACAAAGTTGAGCACTTGCTACATTTAGTGCTCATTTTGTACTTGAGCATGTAAGTTTTTTAAATTCCTTAGATGTAGGCACTATATCTTATTCTTTCTTGTCAATTACCTAGTACCTAGCCATATCTGAGTCAATAATGGAGAATAAGAGAAGTTGAGGAAGCTTTTGACTGATGGCCTCAATTTTTGCTGAAAGGCATGATAGACTATGTATTAAGATTGAGAACAAAAGAGGTTAAAGAGAAAGGGTACATACTTATAGTATCCAACGATGTCATGGGAGAGGGAGTGAACCAAAGACAGGTAAGGGGGGGTGAAACTGGTTCTGAAGACTCAGTGTGGGTTAGGAAGCATAAATTTGCATTGTTGTAAATCAGCCTGAGACTTAAAGGTGAGAAAGAAAATGCAAAATGAATTCTGATTACAATTCACCAGAATAGAACAACAGTTGGATGGGTATAGGAAAATCAAGTGAACAATTTATAAAGACATGGAAGAGTGGTCTATGGGACACTCAGAGAAACTGGGGGCATTTCATGAAATGGATGCTCCTTAATTAGAGGAAGAGATATGGAAACAGTTAGCTGGGGGACCAGGTCAGAGTTTATGGACAGAGAATAAAAGGGCTACTGGAGTCTGCACTGCTGAGGACAGGAAATTATAATGATGACAAATTCAGGAGGATTCCTGTGAGGAGAGATTTAAGTGCAACTGAAAGGTGAACAGAGTTTTTAAAATGCAAGAAACTTCCAGTTTTAGCTCAACCATGTAGGGAGCTTGGAAGTAACTGCTCTCATCTTTACAACAAGAAAAATCTAAACAAAATCAATGATTTATTGGACCCATGAGAGAACTGAGTTTACAGAGCAAACCACCACCCCAAAATCTGGAGAAGCAAGTAAATCCAGAGTCATAGCCAATATGTCCTTATATGAAGAAGAAGCTACTACAGCTATAAACTGGTAGAAATACTAAGAAGGTACTTTTGACAAATTACTGGAGGATGTGTATGGACAAGTGTGAGTGTGAGAAACTCTGAGGGCTGCAGTCCTAGATGGGCATTCAAACTTGTATGGGCTTTACTTCTAGGAAACTGACCAGATTCTCATGGTGAAGAGCTAGGAAAGATCCTCTCATGGCTCTAGCAAGGGAGGGTTACAGTAATCCTACAGCAAAGTACCCAGAGCCTTCTCCATAACAAAAACCTACTCTCCAAGGAGGAAAAACCTTACCAAGTATGTTTCCCAGAGCCAGGAGGAAATACATTTTTCTCACTCTAGAGTCCTCCAGCCTTTCTGTCTCATCTAAGGTAAAACAGGAATCCATATAAGAAGAAATACGTGTAAAAGTCATAGTCCAGAGACATGGTCCCATTAAAAGACTGAGATTTAATTAAAGGATTATAGAATATTCCCCATTTCCCAAATATTACCACCATTCCAACAGGACTCCAATAAAGTAGTGCATTACTGCTAAAAAAAGCTGTAAAACACAAATTATTTTCTCTGAGAAGGTATTTAGGGAAGACAAAGTCGAGAGGAACAAAATGAAAAAAAAAATAGAGAAATTTGAGGCTCCTGGCACCTACAACTTCAGAAAACATTAAATAAAGCCCAACTCATTGCTAGGTAACCATAAATCCTCAAACTAGAGGCCTATTGACCTCAATTCCCTGTGGTAGGGAAAATAATGCATTCCCCACCCCCAGAGATGTTCATATCTTAATTCAGAACCTGTAAATATGTTAGGTTACATGGAAAAGAATTAAGGTTACAAATGGAATGGACATTACCAATCAGCTGACCTTGAGATGAAGACATTATCCTGGATTTTCCAGGTGGACCCAGTATAATCATAAGCCTAGGTGAAAGAGGGAAGCAGGGTGAGAGAACTAGAAAGGTGGAAGCCTGGAAAGGATTTAGTCAGAAGTTTCTGGCTTTGATAATGGAATGAGGGCCACAAGTCAAGGAATATAGATGGCCACTGTAAGCTAGAAAAGACTTCTGATTTTCCCCTACAACCTCCAGAAAGGAATGTTGATACCTTGATTTTAACCCACAGAGACATTTTGGACTTCTGACCTTCAGAATCTTAAGATAAATAAATGAATCTGTGTTGATTTAAGCCACTAAGTTTGTGTTATTTTGTTATAGCAGCAATAGAAAACTAATGTGATTCCTATTACCTAATGCAATAAATAGGTCCAGCTTTCAACAAAAAATTAAAAGGCTCAGCAAAGGGGGAAAATTAGCCTAAAAGGACAAAGTAAGCATTCAGAACCAGATTCAGTTATGTTGGTATTATTAGCCAGGCAATTTAATATAACTATTTTTATTGTTTTAAAAGCTCTGGTAAGAAAGAAAGAAAGAAAGAAAGAAAGAAAGAAAGAAAGAAAGAAAGAAAGAAAGAAAGAAAGAAAGAAAGAAAGAGAGAAAGAAAGGAGAAAAAAGTAGACAACATCCAAATAAAGATGGGTAATTCAATCAGAGAGATGAGAATTCTAAGAAAAAAATCAAAAGGAAATGCTAGAAATCAAAAACACTAACAGAAATGAAGATTGTCTTTGGTGTGATCACCAGTAGACTTGACACAGCTGAGGAAAGAATCAGTAAGCTTGAAAGTAGGTCAACAGATACTTCTCAAATTAAAATGAGGAGAGAAAAAAAAGAAAAACAAAGAACAGTGCATATAAGAAGTGTGAGACAATTTTGAAAGCTGTAACATATGCCTAATTGGAATAGCAGAAAGAAAAGAAACAGAGTAGAAGAAATATTTGAAAAAACCATGGCCAAGAACTTTCTAAAATTAATGATAGGCACCAAATCACAGATCCAGGAAGCTCAGAAAACATTAAGCAGAATAGAAAAAAAAATTTTTTTAACTCTTATCATATTCAAACTGCAGAACACCAAAGGCAAAAGGGAAAAAATACTGAAACAAACCAGAAAGGGAACAAAAGCACCTTAAGCCAGAACAAAAATGAGAATTTCAGTGAACTTTACATGAGAAATCATAGAAGCAAGGAGAGTAAAATATTTAAAGAATTGAAGGAAAAAACCCACCAACCTAGACTTCTATATACAGCAAAGTTATCATTTAAAAGTGCAAGAAAAATACTTTATCAGACAAGCAAAAACTGCATGAATTCATTGCTAGCAACTGCCAAAAGTATTAAAAGATGTTCTATAAGGAGAAGGAAATGATTTGTTAGCAACTCAGGAAAGAAAAGCAACAGAGAAGGATAAATCACAGCTAAAATAAAATATTTTATTTTTCTTATTCTTAATTGATCTAAACAATATCTGTTTATTTAAAATAATAACCATAATAATAATACATTGGGAAAATAAATAATAATGATGCATTGGGTGATTATAGAATAAGGATAAGTTAAATGAATGACAGCAATGTCACAAGAGACAAAGGGAAGAATTGAGAGAACTCTGTTATGAGGTACCTATATACTACACATGGAGTAGAATAGGGTTATGTGAAGAACAACTTAGATTATTTATAGAGTGTAAATTATAACTCTAAGAAAACCATAAACATTTTTAAAGAAGTATGGTTGATACACTAAGAGAAGAAACAGAATGAAATAATATTAAATATTCAATTAAAATGAGAGGCAGAAAAATAAGCCTCTGACAATGAATATAATACAGTTACAAATATGGCTGATATTAAACCAAATATTTCAAAAATTATTTTTTTTAATTTATGTATTCAAGTAATCTCTACACCCAATGTAGGGCTCAAATTCACAACCTCAACTCCTGACAAGCCAGTCAGGAGCCCCTCAAAAATTACTTTAAATGTAACTGATCTGTATAAACCAATTAAAAGACAAACACTGTCAGACTGGCTTATAAAAAAAATAAGACCCAGCCATATGTTGTCTACAAGCAACTCACTTCATTTTATTTTTATGTATTTATTTATTTATTTTATTTGAGAGAGAGAGCATAAGTGAAAGCGAGGGGAGCAGAGGGAGAGAGAGAGAATCTGAAGCAGGCCCCATGCTCAGTGCAGAGCCCACATGGGGATTGATCCTACCAACCCTGAGCAGGGTTGAGTTCAATCAACTCAACCACCGAGGTGCCTCTACAAGCAACTCATTTTATTTTTTTTAATGTTTATTTATTTATTTTGAGAAAGAGAGAGAGCTGGGGATGGGCAGAGAGAGAGGGGAAGAGAATCTCAAGCAAGGTCCATGCTCAACACAGAGCCCAAACTGGGGCTTGATCCCAAGAACCGTGACCTGAACTGAAATCAAGAGTCAGACATTTAACCACCCAGGCACCCCATCAACTCACTTTAAATATAAAGACACAAATAGGTTAAAAGTAAACAGATAGCGAAAGATATACCATGTTAACACTAATCAAAAGACAGTTGGAGTAGCTATATTAATTTCAGACAAAGCTGATTTCAGAACAAGGAAATATATCATGGATAAAAAGGACATTACATAATACTAAAGGGATCACTTCTACAAGAAGACATACCTAGCTTTTAAACATGTATGCTCCTAAAACAATGGTGAAATATACATGAGAAATAGACAAATTCACTCTTGTAGTGGAAGACTAGATGTAAGCAAGTGATAAGTGGATCAGGCTTAAAATTAGTAAGGATATATTTGACCTGAACAGCACTATCAATCAAATTGATTTAATTCACATTTATAGAAGATTCCATCCAACAACAGAATACACATTCTTCTTGAGTTCACATGGGACACTCACCAAGATACACCACATTCGGGGCCCTAAAACTTACCTTAAAAATGTAGAAGTCAATAGAAAGTGTGTTCTCAAACTACAATACAACTGAATTAAAAGTCAATATGAGAAAGATACCAACATAGTCTCCAAATATTTGAAAAAATTAAGGAATACACTTCTAAATGATGCAAGGGTCAAGGAAGAAGTCTTAAGGGAAATTTTTAATTAATTTGAAATAAACACATATAAAAATGCAACTTATCAAGATTTGTGGGAATAAGTGAAAGCAATACTTTATAGGGTACTTTGGAGTATTAAATACGTATTTTAGGAAAGAAAGAACAGCAATTGAAGCCTAAAGCAAGCAGAAGATAAAATAAAAATTAGAATAAAAATTAATGAAATTAAAAATAAGAAAGTAATGAATAAAATCAAGGAGTCCAAAGATGATTTTTTAAAAATACCAAAAAAACTGATAACCTCTAGCCAATTGATAACTGGAGACCGAGTCAGAGAGATGGAGAGATAGACATGGGACACAAGTTAGCAATATCAGAAATTAAAGAGGAGTCATTACTACTGATCCAATGAAAAATTTTTAAAAACCTATGAATACTATATCCCATCCTTGAGTCCACTCAGGCAACAGTTCGATTTTCTCTATAGGCAATAAGTTGAACTGTTCAGCAAAATAATTACTAAACTTCCCAATTTATAAAATATGTTCTTAAAACTCAGTATAGAATCAATAATCTTGAAAACCAAGGCTTTACATTGTAAGTAGACAAAATAAAAAACAATATTTCTTTATAGAAAACAATATTTAAGGTTAAAAAAATGCAAAAAGCATTAAGAACATACAACATAAATGTTATTATACCATCGATGACAATGTTGGGAAAACTGTACCGTGTTGTAAGAGTCATAGAAAAAGTTTAATTAACTGGTGGAAGCAGGGAGATATTTTTTCATTAGTGAAAAATATAAGCAAGTTTGGTCACTATTGTGAGCTGGGAAAAGTGTTGGGATTCTGCTCCTTTCAGGATGATTCCCTGAGTGAGGGATCTTAGAATCCTCAGGAAAAGGTCAGGAGAATCTCAGAACTCTGAGAATTGGCATACCTCCCAGAGAAGCCTTGGCTCATTAATAATCTTGGCCAGGTATTAGTTTTCTAATGCTACAATAGTAAATTACCACAGATTTGGTGCCTTAATTGTCTTGCAGCTCTGTAGGTTATAAGTCCATCATGGGTCTCATTAGGATAAAAATCAAGATGCTGGCAAGTACATGTTCCTTTCTGGAGGCTTTAGGAGAGAATACATTTTTTTGCCTTTTCCATATTCTATAGGTCAACTTCATTCTTTGACTCATGATTCCTTCCCTCCATCACCAAAACCAGCACGTTTAATCTCTATAACCATTCTTTCATAGTCACATCTCATTCTGACCTCAGCTTGGAAGTTTTTCAATTTTAAGAACCTGTATGATTAAATTTGGTCCACCCAAATAATCCAGTGATCCCTTAATTTAATCACATTAAAATCACATCTTCAAAATTATTCTGACATGTAAGGTAATTTACAGGTTCTGGGGATTAGAATGTAGACATGTATGGAAGGGAAAGGGTGGGGGGCAGATGCATTATTCTACCTGCCAGACAATGCCTGAAGAAAATGTGTAAGTAGATGGACTAGAATGATATCTTAAAGTACCCCAGATATTAGAGAAAAAGCATATATTTACTTTCTTTCCAGAGGGCACAAAAGGTTTTTTTTAATGTTTGTTTATTTTTGAGAGAGAGATTGAGAGAGAGAGAGAGAGAGAGAGAGAGAGCGAGCATGAGCAGGGGAGGGGCAGAGAAAGAGAGGGAGACAGAGAATCTGAAGCAGGCTCCAAGCTGTCAGCACAGAGCCCAACAGGGGGCTTGAACCCACAAACCATGAGATCATAACCTAAGCTGAAGTCAGACATTTAACCAACTGAGCCACTAAGGCACTCCGAGGTCACAAAAGTTTCTGAGAAAGAGCAGGCTCACTGGAACAAGCTCAAGAATATGATGAAGAACGACGTCAGAGTGTATAATGTGGCATATTCTGTCAATGACAATGGAAAGACAATAGATATGTCAAAGAAAAAGGGCATTGCCTAATGACGAGGCTAAATGACTTATAACTCAATTGATGCCCACAACAGACAGAGAATAGCCACAGACAAGACATCCCTCCCTCTGATGTCTAATGCATAACCTCCTGGAATTAAGACTTTACTGATATGTCTATATAAATTTTTATTTCATTGAATTCATATCATGGAAAGACTGAGTTTACATGGAGGTGACTACATGAAGTTAATTTTCATTGGGGAGATTCTAGGCAGCAATAAGTTTACCAAAAAATAAAAAACAAGTTGTTCACCTAAATGTGATTATGAAATTTGTTTTCACTTTGCAAACATTACTTCTCAAGTGAAATACACTAGAATAAAATCTCAGCTCCACCATGTGTATGTGACCTTGAAAATAAAATGCAATGCCTCTAAACCTCAGTGTTTTCATATGCAGTAACTTTGTAAACTATTTAACAGAAAATTGAGACTCTAGGGGCCTGGGTTGTTGTAATGAAGAAAAGTAAAATGCTAATTAAATTGCTCTGCTGAAAAAAATTAGATTAGAACAAAAGAATACAGAAAAATATAAGCAAAGAAACATCATGGTAGAAGGCTAGGGTCTCACTTTGAGACTTTTAGGGTCAGAAATAGCTAACTGAAATTTTAAAGACCTTTTTTTATTTTAAATTGTGTTACTATGATAAAAATACTTCCATCACTCCAACACCTTGAATAAAGTGTTTGTTTGGGGGCTTTTTAGGGGACTTTATGTTTGTTTTTCTTCCAGCTTTACTGAAGTATATGTGCTAAATAAAAATTGTATATGTTTTAAATGTACAACTTGGTGTTTTTGAGTCAACTCTTATATACACACAAACACCTCTCTGTGAATGGTTTGTGTAATACTAACTTAATTAACTCAGTTAATGCAAGGTAGAACAAAGACAAACAAAATCAATTAAATAATCCTTTTTTATTCTAATTTATTGCCAAATTGGCTAACATACAGTGTGTACAGTGTTCTCTTGGTTTGGGGGGGGGGGTAGATTCCCATGACTCATCGCTTACATACCACACCCAGTGCTCAAAAAATGTGCCAAGTGCCCTCCTGGATGCCCATTACCCATTTTCCCCTCTCCCCCAACTTCTCATCAACCTTCAGTTTTTTCTCTGTATTTAAGAGTCTCTTATGGTTTGCCTCCCTCTCTCTCTGTTTGTAACTATTTTTTCCCCTTCCCTTCCCCCATGTCTTCAGTTAAGTTTCTCAAGTTCCACATCTGAGTGAAAACATATATCTGTCTTTCTCTGCCTGATTTATTTCACTTAGCATAATACCCTCCAGTTCCATCCACCTTGCTACAAATGGCAGGATTTCATTTTTTCTCATTGTCAAGTAGTATTCTATTGTATATATAAACCACATCTTCTTTATCCATTCATTAGTTGATGGGCATTTGGACTCTTTCCATAATTTGGCTATTGTTGAAAGCCCTGCTATGAACATTGAAGTACATGTTCCCCTATGAATCAGCACTCCTGTATCCTTTGGATAAATTCCTAGCAGTGCTATTGCTGTGTTATAGGGTATTCTATTTTTAATTTTTTGAGGAACCTCCACACTGTTTTCCAGAGTGGTTGCACCAGTTTGCATTCCCAACAAGAGTGCAAGAGGGTTCCCATTTCTCCACATCCACACCAGCATCTATTGTTTCCTGAGTTGTTAATTTTAGCCACTTGCCCAGTGTGAAGTTGTATCTCAGTGCAATTTTGATTTGTATTTCCCTCATGATGAGTGATGTTGAACATCTTTTCATGTGTCTGTTGGCCATCTGGATGTCTTCTTTGGGAAAGTGTCTATTCATGTCATCTGCCCATTTCCTCACTGGATTATTTGTTTTTGGGGTGTTGAGTTTGGTAAGTTATTTATAGATTTTGGATACTAACCTTTTATCTGATATGTCATCTGCAAATATCTTTTCCCATTCCATTGGTTGCCTTTTAGTTTTGTTGATTGTTTCCTTTGTAGTGCAGAAGCTTTTTATCTTGATGAGGTCCCAATAGTTCATTTTTGCTTTTAATCCTCTTGCCTTTGGAGACATATCATGCAAGAAATTGCTGCGGCTGAGGTCAATGAAAAAATTAAATTCAACTAACTCAGTGGAACAGTTGGATGCCACAAAGAAGTAGAGGAACATAAGCCCCTAGCAATAGGCAAAGATCCTAGAAAAAGTTCACTTTATATTTATGCCGAGTTTGTAATAAGAAATTTATAAGATCTTTGGGTGCCTGGGTAGGTCAGTTTGTTAAACGTAAGTCTTTGTCCTAGGTCATGATCTCGCCATTCCTAAGTTCGAGCCCTGTGTCAGGCTCTGTGCTAACAGCTCAGAGCCTGGAGCCTGTTTTGGATTCTGTGTCTCCCTCTCTCTCTCTCTCTGCCTCTCTCTCTCTCTCTCTCTCTCTCTCTAAAATAAATAAACATTAAAAAAAAAACTTTAAGATATTTACAAGATCATTTCTACAGCACTAATTTCCAATCCCCAATCTCCAATTTCTAATTCCTCTTCATTTTTACTTAGAGCAATACTACATCCTTATGTGTTTTTATTTGTGTATTGCCTATGAAAACAGTTCTTCTTGTTTACCATTGCATCTTTGTATAGTATAACTCTTCTAGAACATACCAAGAGTTCAAAAAAAGTGTTGGATGACTGAATGAATGACTATATATCCAGATCTTAAGTTGTAAGAAGATATTGGCTTACTTCTGAGCTATACATGTAAATAATTATAAAACAAATAGCAGACCAACACTGCTGGCTAACATGAAAGGATATGGATCAGGAGATTATGAAAGGGAAGAGAGGATGAAGAGGAGATGAAACATGGGAAAGTACCACAGGAAGGGAGGACTGTGGATTGGTAATAAGATGGAGATCCTCCCATAGGAAATGAAATTCCATTAGGGGAGTTCTTATCAGTAAGCCATTGTTGCAATAATGCTATAAAACAATCCACCCCAAAACACAGTAATAAGCATATATTACTTGCTCATATATCTGCAGGTTAGCTGATGTTCTTCTGATCTATATTTCACTCAGCTAAGCTTAACTGCAACCACAGATTCAGTTCATGAAGCTCAATGTGGTTTTTACTCCCTTGGGAATAATGGATAATATGGGTTACATTTTTTTTTAATTGTTAATTTTTCAGAGAGAGAGAGCGTGCACACATGGACATGCACAAGTGGGGAGGGGCAGAGAGAGGGAGACACAGAATCTGAAGCAGGCTCCAGGCTCTGAGCTGTCAACACACAGCCCAACATGGGGCTCAAACTTGTGAACCGTAAGTTCATGACCTGAGCCAAAGTTGGACACCTAACTGACTGAGCCACCCAGGCGCTCTGGGTTACATTTTTTTTTTCAATAGGAGGGCAAAAAGAGCTCAAAGAATGTTAATTAGAATCACAGAAAAGTTGTAAGGCCTAGACTGAAAACCAATACTGTCAACATTTCATTGGCCAAGGAAAATTACATGACAAAGCCCAACATTAATGGAAGGAAAGAATACCCCTTCATGGTGTTTCAAGACGAGACAAGGGAAAGTAGTGAATATTTGCTTCACAATAATCTAATCTTCCATAGTATACTAATTGATAATAAACCCAGAAATCTCAATGACTTAAAGATTTATTTCTTACATTATAGTTCAGTGTAGATCAGTGATGTATGACAATTTTTCAGTCATTTAGGGACTCAGAGTTTTTCCATCTAATAGCTTATGACATTCTCTCCATGTCATCCTTGAGAAATGTCCTATCCAATAGAATAGCCACTATTCATATGTTGCCACTGAGTACATGAAATGGGGATTCAGTCTGGTTTGAGATGAGCTTCAAGTATAAAATAAACATTGGATTTTGAGGAAATGGTATAAAAAATTAAGTATCTTTCAAATAATATTTAATTACATTTTAAATGATAATATACTGGATATATTGTGTTAAATAAATGTATTAGTGAATTTCAGTCATTTCTTTTTATGTTTTTTAATGTGGCTCCTAGAAAAATTTTAATTATGTATGTACTTACTTTATATTTTTACTGGACAGCACTGCTCTAGGGACCAGCCGACAGATAAAGAAGTAAGAATAATGGGGAGACTTCACTGGAAATTTGAGGAATCAATATAGAGATGACATTCATCACTCTTTTTGTATTCCATTACCTAGAACTATCACACAGGTGCAAGGGAGCTGGTAAACTAGGGGATTTGGGAAGAAGGGTAGAATACAAATATTGGTGAGCACCATTCCTCATTTCCCATCCTGCCTCCCATCTGAAGGTGAATTTCTTTCTATAAATCAAGAAGAAAAAACAAAACAAAACAAAACAAAACAAAACAAAACAAAACAAAACCATGGATGGGGCCAAGATGTTGCATTACAGAAGAGGAAAGAAATAGAACAGAGACCATAATGGAAGAGCCATTACAACTGGAGAGAAAACTAATCATTAACGAAAAAATAATGAAGCACGTACCAAAAGTGGATAATGACCCAAGGACACAGGAAACCCAGACAAAGACACAGATCTCTGGCTTTGAAATTAATGGTCTTGTCTTAGATTTTCCTTCCAACTCTGTTCGGTAAATTTTACTAAATTACTTAACACTTAATGAGAAGGATTCTCTGAAAGCTTTCCTACTTCTATACAACCTCCAGATCTGACTTTTTATTACATAAATGTATAAAATATGCCATATGTTTGCTTCAAAGCTTGTAATTATTTTAAGCTGGTAAGTTTTCACCCAAAATCTTGTACCAGGGATGCCGATGAGAGGATTTTCCTGTAACCGGTCAGCTCTTTATAGCATCTATGTCAGGTAGTAAGGGAATAAATGCAATAATGTTCAGCTTGAGATTTGGTAGATTCATGGGAGGAAAATGCCTGACATCAATGTTTACATAACCACTCAGAGATATGGTGTCAACACATTCAAATATCTCTGCTCAAACTTTTTTCCTTATGATAATTTCTATGAAGTTTTCTAATCTTCAAAAAAACATAATTCTACAGTATTTATTTTAGCAGAGCATATACCACAAAGAAACATTGTGCTTGGTGAGTCTAAAAGCTTGTCTCTCACAGCTCTGTGCTTCTGTCCTGCTAAGTTTTGGTGAAGTTTTCTTAAGCCACTTTTTAAGTTACTTAACTTACTATTTATTTTATTGAAAAATATATTTTTTTATAAAGTGCATTCCAATAGTGCCAGATTCCAGAGCGATGAGAATATACAGTGAAAAAAAAAAAACCTCCCTTACAGGAGTGCTTGATGCATAGGGGCACTTGTACCCCAATGTTTATAGCAGCACTTTCAACAATAGCCAAATTATGGAAAGAGCCCAAATGTCCATCAACTGACGAATGGATAAAGAAGATGTGGTTTATATATACAATGGAATACTACTTGGCAATGAGAAAAAATGAAATCCTGCCATTTGTAGCAAGGTGGATGGAACTGGAGGGTATTATGCTAAGTGAAATAAATCAGGCAGAGAAAGACAGATATCATATGTTTTCACTCATATGTGGATCCTGAGAAACTTAACAGAAGACCATGGGGGAGAGGAAGCGGGGAAAAAAGTTACAGAGAGGGAGGGAAGCAAACCATCAAAGACTCTTAAATACTGAGAACAAACTGAGGTTGATGGGGGGTGGAGGAGAGAAGAAAGTGGGTGATAGGCATTGAGGAGGGCATCTGTTGTTGTATGGAAACCAATTTGACAATAAATTACATTTAATATTAAAAAAAGAAAAAAGAAGAAAACCTTCCACTAGCCATCTAGTTTCTCTCCCCAGTGCATCATTGCTGAATTTATTGTCTGTCCTTCTAGAGACATTTTAATAACTGGAGATGGCCATTAGCAAACTAATGCTTAAAAATCAATCTCTTCTCAACTATTCTTTCAGAAAGGGACAGCAGTTTGGGGTTGTAGTTGGTTTTTTTGTTTGTTTGTTTATTTTTTGTTTTTGTTCTGTTTTTACAGCTATCCTAATACAAAGTGAAACTGCCTGTGAAATATAATCTTAATGTTTTCTTTATCTATCTGACTAGTTCATTTGGGAAAAAAATTTCTTTAGCAGGTAACAGTGGTCCACCCTAAAAACTTTCCTACATGTTCTATGGAAAACCTTTCAGGAATGTCTCCCTAGTTTCACACTACCTATTCTCCCTTTCATGGATTAACAGAATAATTCCAAACCAAGAGCATTTTGCATTTGGATAATAAGATCCATCCCTTTCGCAAACAGTAGAGGACAGATATATGTATACAAACATGCACATACATACACATACTGTGTATGTGTATATAAATACATATATACATATTTGTGTTTATAGATATGGGATTTATATATTAATATATGTTTATATGCAAAGAGCATATAAAAATATATTTATGTATGAGGTTTATATACATCAGATAAACCTTATTGCTTTCTTACAGCCCCACAAACATAAAACTCATAATTTTTTCAGACTCCATATTAAGTCAAATACATTAATTCCTCAAATACATTAATTCCTCAAACAAATCACAATGCACCCAACACTTTGACAGTCATTGAGGATATTAACTAGAAAAATATATCCTTTCCTTTATGGAGTTTATAGTCTATAAGAGAAAATCAGAAAATTAAACAAGTAATCAGGTGTATGATAGGGTTAAGGCAGGTTGCTACCTAAGGAAAAAATATTTAAATAAGAGACTAAAATATGAAGAAACAATTAGAGGCAGAGAATAATATTCTAGTCAGAGAAGCTGCATATATGAAGGCCCAGGGACAAAAGAGAGTATCTCAGATTTAAGGAATCATATGAAACATTTTTACAGGATTTTAGAGTATAAGAGCAGAGCTGTGAGACAGTAGTGGCCCAAAAAAGAAAATGATAAACTACCTGAGGGCAAAGGACAAGTCATGACAGCTTTACAAGAGTTAAAATTGAGGTACATGATATAGATAATAAGCAGTTTTTCAGGTAAAGGAAATAATATAATAGCAAGACGAAAGGCACAGGGATGTGAAGTGACAAGTAACTTGTGCAAGTGTATGTAACTAATATGTAACAATTCCAGGGAAGTTGTACTCCGAAGTCCATATTCCAACCTCATGAACAGACTTGGAGCCATTGCAGAACAGCAGTGAAGCATACAGAATGAAAGATTCCTAAAGTAGCTTGTCTGTGTTACACCCTAGTGACAATCAGGATTTGTTTAGATCCTTATCACTTTCCCATTTTATCCTTACAACACCAGCCACTAAGCCTCTCATACAACTCAATAGTAAAAACATAAATAGCCTAATTTAAAAAGTGGGTAAAAGAATTGAGTAAACATTTTTCCAAAGAAGATATACCAATGGACAATAAGTATATGAAAAGGTGCTGGACATCACTGATCATCAGAAAAATGCAAATGAAAATCACAATTAGACATCACCTCACACCTACTAGAATGGCTATTATCAAGATATGTGAATTCAGCAAAGCTGCAGGATATAAAACCAATGTACAGAAATTGGTTGCATTTCTATACACCAATAATGAAGAAGCAGAAAGAGAAATCAAGGAATCAATCCCATTTACAACTGCACCAAAAAAAACCCATAAGATACCTAGGAATAAACTTAACCAAAGAGGTAAAAGATCTGTATGCTGAAAACTATGGAAAGCTTATGAAAGAAATTTCAGAAAACACAAAGAAATGGAAAAATATTCCATGTTCATGGAGTCGAAGAATATTTTTAAAATGTCCTTACTACCCTAAGCAATCTACAGATTCAATGCAATCCCTATCAAAATAACACCAGCATTCTCCACAAAATTAGAACAATTCTAAAATCTTAGAACAAAAAATCCTAAAATTTTCTAGGAGACAGAAAAGATCCCAAATATTCAAAGTAATGTTGAAAAAGAAAACCAACGCTTGAGGCATCAAAATTCCGTACTTTAAGCTGTATTACAAAGCTATAATCATTATGACAGTATGGTACTGGTACAAAAACAGACACATAGATCAATGGAACAGAATACAGAACTCACAAATGTATGGCTAATGAATCTTTGACAGAGCAGGAAAGAGTATCCAACGTAAAAAGAGTCTCTTCAGAAAATGGTGCTGGGAAAACTGGACAACAACATTCAAATGAATGAAACTGGACCACTTTCTTACACCATCAAAAAATAAACTAAAAGTAGATGAAAGACCTAAATGTGAGACAGGATACTATCAAAATCCTAGAGGAGAAAACAGGCAGCAAACTTTTTGACCTTGGCCACAGCAACTTCTTAGTACACTTGGCTTTAGAGCCAAGGGAAACAAAAGCAAAAATGATCTATTGGGACCTCATCAAGATAAAAAGCTTCTGCACAGCGAAAGAAAAAAAATCAACAAAACTAAAAGGAAATCGACAGAATGGGAGAAGATATTTGCAAATGATATATCAGATAAAGGGTTGGTATCCAAAATCTATAAAGAACTTATCAAACGCAACACCCAAAAAACAAATAATCGAGTGAAGAAGTGGGCAGAAGACATGAATAGATACTTTTCCAAGAAGACATCCAGATGGCTAAAAGACACATGAAAAGATGCTCAAAATCACTCATCATAAGGGAAATACAAATTAAAACCACAATGAGATACCACCTCACACCTGTTAGAATAGCTAAAATACATAGACAACAACAGATGTTGGGCGAGGATGCGGAGCAAGGGGAACATCTATGCACTGCTGGTAGGAATGCAAACTGGTGCAGCCACTCTGGAAAACAGTATGGAGGTTCCTCAAAAAATTAAAAATAGAACTACCCTAACAATGCAGCAATTGCACTACTAGGTATTTATTCAAAGGATACAAAAAACTGATTCAAAAGGGCACATGCACCCCAATGTTTATAGCAGCACTATCAACAATAGCCAAATTATGGAAAGAACCCAAATGTCCATCAACTAATGAATGGATAAAGAAGATGTGGTATATGTATACAATGGAATACTATTTCGTGATCTAAAAGAATTAAATCTTGCCATTTGCAATAATGTGGATAGAACTAGAATGTATTATGCTAAGCTAAATAAGTCAAAGAAAGACAAATATATGATTTCACTCATATGTGGTATTTAAGAAACACAACAGATGAACATAGGGGAAGGGAAGGAAAAATAAGATAAAAACAGAGAGAGGGGCAAACTATAACAGACTCTTAAATACAGAAAACAAACTAAGAGTTAGTGGAGAAGGAGGTGGGGGTATGGGCTAAATGGGTGATGGGCATTAAAGAGAGCACTTGTTGGGATGAGCACTGAGCATTATGTGTGATGAATCACTAAATTGTACTCTGAAAACAATACTACACTGTATGTTAACTAACTTGAATTTAAATAAATAAATTAGGGGCACCTGGGTAGCTCCAATGGTTAAGCATCCAACTTCGGCTCAGGTCATGATCTTGCAGTTCGTGAGTTCAAGCCCTGAGTCAGGCTCTGTGCTGACAGCTCAGACGCTGGAGCTTGCTTTGGATTCTGTGTCTCCCTGTCTCTCTCTCTCTGCCCCTTCCCTGCTCATGCTCTATTTCTCTCAAAAATAAATAAACATTAAATTTTTTTTTAATAAATACGTTAAAAAAAAGACGAGAAAGAACAAGCATTGACAAGAATAGAGAAAAGGAAACCCTTGTGCACTGTTGGTGGGAATATAAATCGGTAGAGACACTATGAAAAACAGTATGGAGTTTCCCCAGAAAATTAAAAATACAAATACCAAACAATCCAATAATCCCACATCTGGCTATATATCCAAAGGAAATGAAATCAGTATCCGGAGAAGATATCTGAAAACCTATTGTCATTGCAGCATTAGTCACAATAGCCAAGGTATTGAAACAAGGTAGGTGTCCATTATTTGATGAATGGATAAAGGAGATGTGATATATAATGCTTTGTATATATGAATATTATCCAGTCATGAGAAAGAATGAAATGCTGCCATTTGCAACAACATGAATAAAATGAGAGGATATTTTGCTAAGTGAAATAAGACAGACAGAGAAGGACAAATACTATATGCTCTCACTCACATATGAAATCTTAAGAAAAAAAAAAAAAGAGCCTAACTCATAGAAACAGAGCAAAATAGTAGTTACCAGGGCCTGAGGCATGTTGGAGATAAGGAAATGCTGGTGCAAAGTTACAAGCCTTTAGTTATAAGATGAATTAAGTTCTGGGGATCTAACGTACTACATAGTGACTACAGTTAATAATAATTGAAATTATCAGAAGTAAGGGGATCTAAAACATTCTCACCACACACATACAAAAGGTAACTATGTGAGGTGATGGATGTGTTAATTAACCATATTGCAGTAATTATTTCACAAGGTATATGTATATAAAATCATCACATTGTATACTTTAAATGTATGCAGTTTTATTTGTCCAATATGACTAAATAAAGCTGAAAAGAAAATTTTAAGTTGCATTAGGCTTTACCAAGGAACTTAAGGAATGATTAGTCGTCCCTATAACCTTTTAAATAGAGTGCACTGAGGCCTGTTACCTGCTGTTTATCTGCTGCTTATTTTTAGCATGTTCTAGTTAGCTGTATAGTCAATAATTTTTAGCAAGTACCTATGGTGAGTCCACCACGTTAAGTGCTGTATGGGTATAAAATAAAGTCATTTTCCCTACACTAGAATCATTCCTAATTTAGTGAAGAAGAGATAATATATAAAGCAAATAGAATCAATAATTAGAGCAGATATATTCAAATTATAGACTCAGCAGAGCCAAGTGGAACAATATCACCAAAACGTCAAAAACTTGGTAACATTTATCCATTCATCTCTTATTTATAGCTTGGTGAAAGATAGATTTTTAGAACTAGCCTCTAGAATAAAATAGACCCAGGAGGGTCTATGTCTCTCTGTCTCTGTCTCTGTCTCTGTCACTCACTTGCTCTTAGAAGTTGGGCAAGTTCCACAAATTTTCTGTACCTCAGTTTCCTCCTTTATAAAATACAATTAATAACAATTTCTAATTAATCAAGTGAAGATTAAAAGATATAATGCATATAAAATACTTCTCATAATATCTGATACAATATAAGCCAAATTATTCTTCATCAAATATTTACTGGGGGATTTAATAGGTACAGACACTCACATTATGCCAAGAACACAAAGATGAATCAAATAACACTGGACTGTTAAATTACCTGTAAATAATTCTACCACAGTAATGTTTAAATCAGACATAACTTCTGCATTCAGGTTTCTATAACTTGTAAGCTAATCATGAATTCTGCTAAATTCTTCAAGTGTTGAGAATAAGAATGATTCAATGTTGAGAGGGCAACTGAAAGAACAGCCTTAAATTAGACCTTTTCAAGGAGAAGAATTAGCCTCCTTGTTCTTATTCAAAATATAAAGCAATCAATCTTTCATGGCACTCAAAATCTCTCATAACCAGTACCTCCTAGCACCTACAAAATTATTGGTTTAAAATTTAGATTGTTCAAGCGAGGCTAGTCCCTGTAGATATATTTGAACATAAAAACAAGAAACCATCTTGAACCAAAAAAAAAAAAATTGCCTTAAGTCCTTACATGCTACACAGTTCTTCCCTGCAGAAGCAAATCACAATGTGCAAAACTGACACTCCGTTAGTAGGGGGAGGGGGGACAACCTGACTATGATATATGCTAACCCTATATTTATATGTCTCTGCCTATACAGGGAATGTTCTTTGTTGTTTGTTTTCATTTACATGGAATCACTAGAAGCACACATATAAGACAAGAAAACTAACATAATGCATAATAGGTCTCAAGGTAGATATAAGGAATTCAAAGCAGTATGTATGTCAATACAGGAAAGCTGAACTGAGAATATTCTGACACACATATTTCTTATCCACCTTCTCAATCAAAATCTGTAGCAGAGAAGTAATTTTAACAATACCCTCACATATTATTATAAACAAGCACAGACCATTACTGATCACAAATACTTGATGAATATAAACATAATAAATAGCTAACTGTTATTATTAACTGCTATAACTCAATCTAGAGACAATTGGCTCCACATTTTATATGTATTAACTCATTTAATTCTTGTAATAATATAAACTGGGTTCCATTATTATCCATACTTTACATATACATGAAACGAGCATTGAAAGAATAAGTAACTTGACCAAGGCTATAGAGTCAATTTCCTGATTTGTAAGTAGTAATGGTAACAAACATGTTAATAACAGTGTTTTACCATTTACAATGTCATCCTGAGTATATTTTTCTCTCTAATCCTCAAAACACCCTTAAGATCAATAATGAAGTTATTAGCTTATCTGTTTCACAAATGAAGTCACTTCAGAAATTTTATAACTAGAGCTCAAGCCAGGTCTTCTGACCATGTTTTCATTTTCTTTGCACTCTGGTTTCAAAAGTTCCTTTAAATCCCAATGTTCTATTATCCTATGAAATTGTAAAAACCCTTTTTATATATAAATATATACATAGCTTACATAGCACTTATTTCCATTATGACGCCTTTTTCTGAGTATGTCACATATATTTTAACACATTTAATCCTTACAACCCCATGGGTACACACTATTATTATCCCACATTATAGATGAGAAAACTAAGAAACCAAGGGGTAAGCAGGGGAACCTGAGTGGCTCAATCGGTTAAGTGTCTGACTTCAGCTCAGGTCATGATCTCAGGATTCATGGGTTCGAGTCCTGCAGCGGGTTCTGTGCTGAGAGCTTAGCGGCTGGAGCTGCTTCAGATTCTGTGTCTCCCTCACTCTCTATCTCTCCCTGGCTCACACTGTGTCTCTGTCTCTGTCTGTCTCTCTCAAATACAAATAAACATTAAAAACAATTTTTTTAATAAAAACAAAAAACAAGGAACCAAGAGGTAGTTAATTTGTTTAGCAAAGTATTTGTACAGCTAGCAAATGGCAGGGCTAGGATTCAAACCCAAGTAGCTGTACTCCAGAAACTGCTCTTAACCATCACATGGCCCCATAAACCATTATATTAAATGCTCTCACAGAAAAAAAAAAAAACTCAAGTGATTTGTTTTAAAAATAAAGAATAACATTTAAAATAACATGTCTGGGGCACCTGGTGGCTCAGTCAGTTAAGCAGCTGACTTGATTTCGGCTCAGGTCATGATCTCATGGTTCACAGGGTTAAGCCTCCAGTGGAGGTCTGCACTCAAGGTGCACAGAGGCTTAGGATTCTCTCTCCTTATCTCTCTCTCTGCCCCTCCCCCTGCTCATGTGTGCATGTGCACTCACTCTCTCAAAATAAAGTTTTAAAAAATAAAAAGTAAAATAAATAAAATAAAATAAAATAAAATAAAATAAAATAAAATAAAATAAAATGTCTGACATAAAACACTGTCTAGAAGGTGAAGTGAATAAATAAATCAATAAATATTTACTGAATGTTTGCTTTGGGCAGACATTATATTGAGCACTGCTGAGAATATAAACAAGTTACATCCCTGTTCTTAAAAGGAGTTTATAGTCTAGTTGGGGAGAATAAGTCTACATATATAAAGTAAACAAATAAAATTGGGACAATCATTGTTTATTCATTCATACACAATATAAATATCAAGTGTGTAATACAGATAATAAATGCTATAGAAAACTGCTAAGACATGGAATGTAAAACCTAAGCAAAATAAATCATAAACAGGAAAGTCTTAATGCAGCTTTAACCAAAAAACAAAAATTGAGGTTGATTCTTATGAAAATATCATCTTTTTCATAGAGAAATACAAAATTTAGCAACATGTTTACCCTAAACTTCATCAATCCTTTCTAAAAAAATTACATTTAGATCAATATTTGTAGCAACAGAGTATAAGAGATGACAAATGTCTGACATCTTTTACATAGACTTAAATTCTTTTTTTTTTTAGACTTAAATTCTTTTAAACACCTGATTACTGAAGAGTTATCTACAAAATTTAATGAAATGCTTAGTTGCTAGATAAAACAATATGCTATATTATTTCTTGAAAAGACGAACACTTTGTGTCTATAATATTGATAATATGGCACACTCTGCAATATCCAAAGAAAGCATTCAACCTTCCCGTATTCCTTCCCTTTTAGGTCAAGAAGTATAAGAGTGCCTGCCTCCTCTTCCAATATCCTCTTCTGGGTGGATTTTACAGTATTTATAGCATTTACATGATAAATACAAGGTCCATTAGGAATAAAAATAAAGACCGGGTGGCAATGGAATCATTGAACATCATTAACAAACATCACCCTACTTACTCATTTTGATATTACTTGTGCTGCCAGTTAATTATATTTAGATAAGAAAACAACAATATACACAGAAAAAAAAAATCTAACCATACTGAGAAAAAAACTGAAATGAATCACACTTGGGTATGGAAATCCACTACAAAAGAGAAGTTACAGGAGAAACTTCTGTAACAAGGGGGGAATAATCTGTCAGAATCTCTTAAGCTAAAGGACTTTTTCGTGTAAGAAACATTTAAAAAGCACTTGCTACTATGCTAGGTGCATTGAAATGTGGAGAAAAAAGACATAGTCTTTGACATTCATATTTGAACCATTTATATTTAGGTTCAATTTTATTGAGAAAAATATTATAAGCATTATAATGGAGATTGGTCCCTCCAAGAGGAATATATGAGAATGAAGAAAAAGCGAGTAACCCTCTGGAGAAATGAGAGAAGGTGTAAATGAAAGGATGGCTATACATGGCATATTGAAGCTTGAGTAAAAAATGACCACATGGAAAGGAGGAAGGCAGGAAAAATAAATCCTGGAATTACACCAGACTTTTCTCCAACAAAGGAGACAGTTTATTTCCAAGTGGCCAAAATGAATGAATTTTCCTTCTTAATAACAAAAATTTTCTGTAAAAGACTAATATTGGCTAATCTGTTAAAATGACTTCTGCATTTTCAAATATCTTAAATCTATCTATCAATCATCTTCAGATTAGTCAAAAATCTAGTGCATTAAAAAATGTAAAGGATGCTATCCTCCTGACCACCACTGCCATCACTGCACTCCACTGGTAAAAATACTCTGTAGGTAAAATTCACAAATGTATTGATAAAATGAAAATTTAAGATTTAAAAGTACAGATTCTTTATGAGACATTATCTCCAGCAAATATACAGCTGCAGCAGCATGCTATTCTTTACTGTGATGCAAGTCACAACTATATCCTTACTGTAAGGACTGTGTTTAGACTAGTCAGAATCTCATTTTTTTTTTTTGATAAATGATAGGACTGATAATACTCAGAAGAGGATTGTAGTTTTCCTAATAAGGGGATGCAGAAGTCTCTTATAAATAGATTGCTGCACACTTTTTTTAGTTTATTTCTTTATTTATTCATTTATTTATTTATTTATTGAGAGAGAGAGAGACAGAGAGAGAGAGAGAGAGAGAGAGAGAGAGAGAGAGAGAGAGAATCCAAAGCAGGCTACATGCTGTCAGGACAGAGTCCAACACAGGGCTCGATCTCACGAACTGTGAGATCATGACCTAAGCTGAAATCAAGAGTCAGATACTCAGTCAAATGAGCCACCCAGGTGCCCCAAGATTGCTGCACACTTAATCAAAAAGGCTTACACTCTGCAAAAGCAAAAGAGGATGGCAAGTATGGAAAGGTCCTCTCTAGCACTGATCATCTGGGGAAGACAATTTGAAGAAAAGGACAAAACTGGAAATCCTTCAGGACAGCCCCTCAAACTACAATATGCAAATTCCCTATAGACATCATGAATTCACTGGGCAACCCTCCATCAAATGTGTGTGTATATATATATATATATATATATATATATATATATATAATATGAAATTTTTTGTCAAATTAGTTTCCATACAACACCCAGTGCTCATCCCAAAAGATGCCCTATTCAATGCCCATCACCTACTCTCCCCTCCCTCCCACCCCCCATCAACCCTCAGTTTGTTCTCAGTTTTTAAGAGTCTCTTATGCTTTGGCTCTCTCTCCCACTCTAACCTCTTTTTATTTTTTTTTCCTTCCCCTCCCCAATGGGTTTCTGTTAAGTTTCTCAGTATCCACATAAGAGTGAAAACATATGGTCTGTCTTTCTCTGTATGGCTTATTTCACTTAGCATGACACTCTCCACTTCCATCCACATTGCTACAAAGGGCCATATTTCATTCTTTCTCATTGCCACGTAGTACTCCATTGTGTATATAAACCACAATTTCTTTATCCATCAGTTGATGGACATTTAGGCTTTTTCCACAATTTGGCTATTGATGAGAGTGCTGTTATAAACATTGGGGTACAAGTGCCCCTATGCATCAGTACTCCTGTATCCCTTGGGTCAATTCCTAGCAGTGCTACTGCTGGGTCACAGGGTAGGTCTATTTTTAATTTTCTGAGGAACCTCCACACTGTTTTCCAGAGTGGCTGCACCAGTTTGCATTCCCACCAACAATGCAAGAGGGTTCCCGTTTCTCCACATTCTCGCCAGCATCTATAGTCTCCTTATTTGTTCATTTCAGCCCCTCTGACTGGCATGAGGTGATATCTGAGTGCAGTTTTGATTTGTATTTCCCTAATGAGGAGCAACGTTGAGCATCTTTTCATGTGCCTGTTGGCCATCCGGATGTCTTCTTTAGAGAAGTGTCTATTCATGTCTTCTGCCCATTTCTTCACTGGATTATTTGTTTTTTGGGTGTGGAGTTTGGTGAGCTCTTTATAGATTTTGGATACTAGCCCTTTGTCCGATATGTCATTTGCAAATACCTTTTCCCATTCCGTTGGGTGCCTTTTAGTTTTGTTGATTGTTTCCTTTGCAGTGCAGAAGCTTTTTATCTTCATGAGGTCCCCATAGTTCATTTTTGCTTTTAATTCCCTTGCCTTTGGGGATGTGTCAAGTAAGAAATTGCTACGGCTGAGGTCAGAGAGGTCTTTTCCTGCTTTCTCCTCTAGGGTTTTGATGGTTTCCTGTCTCACATTCAGGTCCTTTATCCATTTTGAGTTTATGTTTGTGAATGGTGTGAGAAAGTGGTCTAGTTTCAACTTGCTGCATGTTGCTGTCCGGTTCTCCCAGCACCATTTGTTAAAGAGACTGTCTTTTTTCCATTGGATATTCTTTCCTGCTTTGTCAAAGATTAGTTGGCCATACGTTTGTGGGTCTAGTTCTGGGGTTTCTATTCTATTCCATTGGTCTGTGTGTCTGTTTTTGTGCCAATACCATGCTGTCTTGATGATGACAGCTTTGTAGTAGAGGCTAAAGTCTGGGATTGTGATGCCTCCTGCTTTGGTCTTCTTCTTCAAAATTACATTGGCTATTCGGGGCCTTTTGTGGTTCCATATGAATTTTAGGATTGCTTGTTCTAGTTTCGAGAAGAATGCTGGTGCAATTTTGATTGGGATTGCATTGAATGTGTAGATAGCTTTGGGTAGTATTGACATTTTGACCATATTTATTCTTCCAACCTATGAGCACGGAATGTTTTTCCATATCTTTGTATCTTCTTCAATTTCCTTCATAACCTTTCTATAGTTTTCAGCATACAGATCTTTTACATCTTTGGTTAGATTTATTCCTAGGTATTTTATGCTTCTTGGTGCAATTGTGAATGGGATCAGTTTCTTTATTTGTCTTTCTGTTCCTTCACTATTAGTGTAAAAGAATGCAACTGGTTTCTGTACATTGATTTTGTATCCTGCAACTTTGCTGAGTTCATGTATCAGTTCGAGCAGACTTTTGGTGGAGTCTATTGGATTTTCCATGTATAACATCATGTCATCTGCAAAAAGTAAAAGCTTCACTTCATCTTTGCCAATTTTGATGCCTTTGATTTCCTTTTGTTGTCTGATTGCTGATGCTAGCACTTCCAACACTATGTTAAACAACAGCGATGAGAGTGGACATCCCTGTCGTGTTCCTGATCTCAGGGAAAAAGCTCTCAGTTTTTCCCCATTGAGGATGCTGTTAGCTGTGAGCTTTTCATAAATGGCTTTTATGATCTTTAGGTATGTTCCTTCTATCCCGACTTTCTCGAGGGTTTTTATTAAGAAACATTGCTGAATTTTGTCAAATGCTTTTTCTGCATCGATAGACCAGGATCATATGGTTCTTATCTTTTCTTTTATTAATGTGATGTACCACATTGATTGATTTGCGAATGTTGAACCAGCCCTGCATCCCAGGAATGAATCCCACTTGATCATGGTGAATAATTCTTTTTATATGCTGTTGAATTTGATTTGCTAGTATCTTATTGAGAATTTTTGCATCCATATTCATCAGGGAAATTGGCCTGTAGTTCTCTTTTTTTTACTGGGTCTCTGTCTGGTTTAGGAATCAAAGTAACACTGGCTTCATAGAATGAGTCTGGAAGTTTTCCTTCCCTTTCTATTTTTTGGAATAGCTTGAGAAGGATAGGTATTATCTCTGCTTTAAATGTCTGGTAGAACTCCCCAGGGAAGCCATCTGGTCCTGGACTCTTATTTGTTGGAAGATTTTTGATAACTGATTCAATTTCTTTGCTGGTTATGAGTCTGTTTAAGCTTTCTATTTCCTCCTGATTGAGTTTTGGAAGTGTGTGGGTGTTTAGAAATTTGTCCATTTCTTCCAGGTTGTCCAGTTTGTTGGCATATAGTTTTTCATAGTATTCCCTGATAATTGCTTCTATTTCTGAGGGATCGGTTGTAGTAATTCCATTTTCTTTCATGATTTTATCTATTTGGGTCATCTCCCTTTTCTTTTTGAGAAGCCTGGCTAGAGGTTTATCAATTTTGTTTATTTTTTCAAAAAACCAACTCTGGGTTTCATTGATCTGCTCTACAGATTTTTTAGATTCTATATTGTTTATTTGTGCTCTGATCTTTATTACTTCTCTTCTTCTGCTGGGTTTAGGGTGTCTTTGCTGTTCTGCTTCTATTTCCTTTAGGTGTTCTGTTAGATTTTGTATTTGGGATTTTCCTTGTTTTGAGATAGGTCTGGATTGCAATGTATTTTCCTCTCAGGACTGCCTTTGCTGCATCCCAAAGCATTTGGATTGTTGTATTTTCATTTTCATTTGTTTCCATATATTTTTTAATTTCTTCTCTAATTGCCTGGTTGACCCATTCATTCCTTAGTAGGGTGTTCTTTAACCTCCATGTTTTTGGGGGTTTTCCAGACTTTTTCCTGTGGTTGATTTCAAGCTTCATAGCATTGTGGTCTGAAAGTATGCATGGTATGATCTCAATTCTTGTATACTTACGAAGGGCTATTTTGTGACCCAGTATGTGATCTATCTTGGAGAATGTTCCATTTGCACTCGAGAAGAAAGTATATTCTGTTGCTTTGGGATGCAGAGCTGTGCTTCTGCGGATCCATCCCTCCGGCAGCAGGTCTGACTCCTTCCCGGTGCCGCAGGGCCTCTCCTGAAGCGGATCACTGAAGGAAAAGCGAGATGAGCCTCCCCCTCCCGCCCCAGTGCACATTGCCGATACACCCCAGCTAATACGCCAGATCCCCAGCACCACAAGCCTGGCAATGTGCAAGTAGTCCAGATGGGCCACGCCACCCCACAGTGAATCTCGCTCTTAGGAGATGGGAAGAGAAGGTACACACCAGTCTGACTGTGGCCCCAGCGGTGGGCTGGGGGCAGACATCAGGTCTGACTGCGGCCCCACTCACCAACACAAGTTATTCAAGACAGCACAGGGGAAGTCCCCTGCAGTTCCACACCACTCCAGGGACTATCCAAAATGACAAAACAGAAGAATTCCCCTCAAAAGAACGTCCAGGAAATAACAACAGCTAACGAACTGATCAAAAAGGAATTAAACAATGTAACAGAAAGTGAATTTAGAATAATAGCCATAAAATTAATCGCTGGGCTTGAAAACAGTATAAAGGGCAGCAGAGAATCCACAAAGATCTACAGAGATCAAGGGACCAAGGAATAGCCAGGAGGAGCTTAAAATGCTATAAATGAGCTGCAAAATAAAATGGAGACACCCACAGCTCGGAATGAAGAGGCAGAGGAGAGAATAGGTGAACTAGAAGATAAAATTATGGAAAAAGAGGAAGCTGAGAAAAAGAGAGATAAAAAATCCAGGAGTATGAGGGGAAAATTAGAGAACTAAGTGATGCACTAAAGAGAAATAATCTACGCATAATTGGTATTCCAGAGGAGGAAGAGAGAGGGAAAGGTGCTGAAGGTGAACTTGAAGAAATAATATCTGAGAACTTCCCAGATCTGGGAAAGGAAAAAGGCATTGAAATCCAAGAGGCACAGAGAACTCCCTTCAGATGTAACTTGAATAGATCTTCTGCATGACATATCATAGTGAAACTGGGAAAATACAAGGATAAAGAGAAAACTCTGAGCAGCTAGGGATAAACGTGCTCTAACATATAAAGGGAGACCTATAAGACTCGTGACCGACCTCTCTACTGAAACTTGGCAGGCCAGAAAGGAATAGCAGGAAATCTTCAATGTGATGAACAGAAAAAATATGCAGCAGAGAATCCTTTATCCAGCAAATCTGTCATTTAGAATAGAAGGAGAGATAAAGTCTTCTCAAACAAACAAAAACTGGAGGAATTCGTCACCACTAAACCAGCCCTGCAAGAGATCCTAAGGGGGATCCTGTGAGACAAAGTACCAGAGACATTGCTACAAGCATGAAACCTACAAACATCACAATGACTCTAAACTCATATCTTTCTATAATAACACTGAATGTAAATGGACTAAATGCGCCAACCAAAAGACATAGGGTATCAGAATGGATAAAAAAATAAGACCCATCTATTTGCTGTCTACAAGAGACTCATTTTAGACCTGTGGACACCTTCAGATTAAAAGTGAGGGGATGGAGAACTATTTATCATGCTACTGGAAGTCAAAAGAGAGCTAGACTTTATATTACAGGCTGTAACAAGAGATGAAGAAGGGCATTATATAATAATTACAGGGTCTATCCATCAGGAAGAGCTAACAATTATAAATGTCTATGTGCCGAATACGGGAGCCCCCAAATATATAAAATAATTACTCACAAACATAAGCAACCTTATTGATAAGAATGTGGTAATTGCAGGGGACTTTAACACCCCACTTACAACAATGGATAGATTATCTAGACACACGGTCAATAAAGAAACAAGGGCCCTGAATGATACATTGGATCTCTCTGTCTCTTGAAAATAAACATTAAAAAAAATGTTTTTTAAATCACTTAATCTTACTACCCTTCTAAGTATTCTTTTCCAAGTAACTCATTGAGGAAATTCTCAATTAATATAGATGTGGTTTCAAAATTCTAGTCTTAGCCTGATCCCTTGGGGAGGCTTGGTACAGGAATTACACCACACAGTTTGTTCCACCCAGAGGCAAGAGTACTGGGCTATTTCACCTCCACATCAGATAGTCCCTGGCTGCAAGCCTAGATGGGGAAAGGGAAGGAAGAAAAAAAGGGTATATCCTCCCTGGAATCTCCAGGCAAAGTGACCCCCCCCCTTGAAATCCTCAGAAAAAGGATGAAGGTATATGCTGTTAATGGCCAACACCAGTAGTAGCCAGAAGATGAATACAAATCCAACTAAAGGGAATCTGGGCAAGGCTCCAATAACATCTGATATATCTGCCAAGTGTTTAGCCAACTTTTGCTTGGATACTTACAGTGAGAAAGAACTCACCATCACATGCCCTTCTCCACATAACAAGGCAGCCCATTACAATCCTTGTATGGCTTAGAAAGAAAAGTCTTCCTCTTGTTGGATGTGGGGGAATAAAAGGAGGTCATTCCAGGACAGCATATGCAAAGACCCAGAGTATAAAAAAGCATAATGGTATGTATTGTTGTTTAGCTAGTACTAAGATTTATTGTAGTTAAACTTAAGATGTGAAAGTATAAAGTGACAAGATGGTCTAGGAAGATGGCTATAGGCCAGATAGCTAGATAATGAAAGACCTACATCCCTCATCAAGGACTTGTGATGATGTTATAAGATACCACTAAATGTATTTTAGCAGAAAAGGGAAATGATCATCTCCTTTATAAAGCCCATTCTGTAGTGGCCCTCTTGGCGCAGTGGGCAGCGCGTCAGTCTCATAAAGCCCATTCTGGAAGCAATGCAGAGAGCAATGCTACCTCATTATGTTAACTTTATGGGCTTTCACATCTGTGTTTCCTCTGGACTATCAGCTCTTCAAGGACAGAAACCTTGCCTTATTTATCCTTTTATTCTGAGTACCTAAAACAATAAATGTTTATACAACCGAAATGAACTGATCATAAGGAAGAGAAATCATTACAACAACTCCAGATGAGGGATGTTAAAGGTCCAAATCAAGAGTGAGCAAACCATAGCCCACAGGCCTAATCCAGCCTAACACTTCTTTTTGTAAGTAAAATTCTATTGGAATACAGCCACAGCAATTTGTTCACATACTGTCTATAGTTCCAGTCATGCTATAATAGAAAGGTGAATAATTGCAACAGAGACCATATGGCCTATAAACCTAAATAGTATCTGCCCCTTTACAGAAAAGGTCTGCTGACCCCTGGACTAAACTGAAACCATAGTCATATAAATGAATAGGTGAGATGGATACAAATGATACTTAGGAGAAAAAAATCAATTGGAGTAGCCACTACTCATTGCTCTTAGTTCTCTTTCTTGGTATTATGTACACATTAGAGACCCGCATTATAAATATGTATAAAAAGCTTGCAAGTATCCCAAAATATCTTTTCATAATTTCTATTAATTTGTCAAAGTTAAATTGAACTATCATTTCCATAAAGTTCCTTATACTCTAAAGAACACACAGGGTAGTTCATTTACCACCAGGCCTACAGATCCAAAACAGAAACTATCCTGTTTGGTCCACTTAAACTAAGACAGTCCTACAGTAATGGGACAGTATCAGCCCTGGGGTCTCTTATATAAATCTTCTAAAAGGCTCCCAACCTCTAAATCATTGCCACATTCTGGTCTTCAGAGATGGCCTAAATCTTTTTCACCTCATTAAGCTGCTCTGCACCAGAGTCCTCTAAAAACTTTTCATCTGAAAAGTCCCCATAAGGCCTGAAATTTCTTTTCCCTTCTCTATGTGGTTGGAACATAAAAGATTGCAATTCAAAGAAAAAGTAAAGAACTGTCATGGTCCTTTTTGTTGGCATTAATCTCTGAATAGTGGATTTAGGGTGACTTTTTTTTTTCAGTTCGTGGTTCTCCACTTCCTGTTTGAATATACACTACAAAGCCTCAGTGAAATGTATTTATAGGACACAGTGAGCCAGTTGCTATGTCTTTTGTATCAGGACTTGAAAGATAAAGGCAGGCTCCTTTCTTAAAAAAAAAAAAAGCAATCTGCAGCCATAGAAACATCTAATCTTAGTCATAGCACCAACACCCCCAGATGGGCAAAAAAAAGATGATTTAGATTAAAAGTTGCTCATAAAAATGGATTTTTAAACATCACACCTTGAATAACAAACCAATGAGGAAAACTTTTCCTAACTTACATAGAATTTAAGAAAAATGAAAGAACAAATAATGTATTGGTACTTTTATATTTGAAGATTATTTACCTCAAATATTTAGTTGCTGTAATTATTTGGAAGCAAGTAAAATGTCGACCACACATCATACAATAGAATGTTTTTCAAATTAATTAAATATATAAGTGAGAAAACAAGACTAAAAATATAAAACCAGAAGAAAATGTATGTAAATATTTCTGATTTCAGAGTGGAGAAGGATTCTTTAAGAATGTGACTAAAAGAGGAATCTGAAAGACAAAGTGATAGATTTCAACATATAAAACTTAAGACTTCTGGATATATTAAAACAAAATATTCAAATTTTAAAAGCAAGTAACCAACATTTGGAAAATGTTTCAATGGAGATGACTAGAAGTTTCATTTTTTTTCTACAAGAAGAAACACATGAAAACATAACTTTAAAAAATAAGCATAGAATATGAGGATATGCATGAAGAAAAAATGACCAATAAATATATGAAAATATTCTCAGTCTTGCATATAATCAAATAAATATAAATAAAAACAGCAAAAAAATACCTCTTTTGCCTGTATATAAGCAAAGATATTTATTTCAAAGATAGTATACAGATATAGTAGTTCAAATGTTTTTGGTTGCAAATAACAGAAAACCAATTCAAGGTAATTTAAACAGTGAAAAATTAGTAGACCCTCAAAATTTCCTAAATCCATAGAGAGGTTTGCCTTCAGGCATGGTATAATCAGTAATCAAGCTCCAATTCCCTATACTTTTTTTGGATCTGGTCTATTTCTCAGCATTGTGCTAAAGCTGGCTACTCTCATGAAGGCAAAATGGTGACAGTAATTACAGGAGCTGGCTTTGTACTATACCATTCAGGAAAAAAAAAAAAAAAAGAGAGTATCTCTTCTATCAGGCAGCTCAGTCCTGGCATTCACTCTGATTGGATAAATTTAGATCATATTTCCAATCCTTGACCAATCATAGCCAAGGAAATGGTACCCTCTAATTTGAGTTAAATGTCCATGTCTGAACCAATCACTGTGGCAAGAGAAATAAAAGTTTGATAATTAACTTAAAGCATTCAGGGTCCATTCTTGGTATTCAAGGAGGGGTAAATTCTCTTCAAGTCATGTAGCTGATACTTAATGCAGGAAGAGGAATAGACTAGCAACACTGACAATGTATACAGAAACAAGCTCAGTTAGGCACAGTGCATGGAGCAATAAATTACTGAAATATTTTTAAGAAAATTGGACTATAAGGGCGCCTGGGTGGCGCAGTCGGTTAAGCGTCCGACTTCAGCCAGGTCACGATCTCGCGGTCCGTGAGTTCGCCCCGCGTCAGGCTCTGGGCTGATGGCTCAGAGCCTGGAGCCTGTTTCCGATTCTGTGTCTCCTTCTCTCTCTGCCCCTCCCCAATTCGTGCTCTGTCTCTCTCTGTCCCCCAAAAAATAAATAAACATTGAAAAAAAAGAAAAAAAAATGAAAATTGGACTATAAATATCAAAGCCTTAAAAATGTATACACCACATTTTTTTCTAGAATTCCAGATGTTAAAATTTATCCTAAGGGAATAATCATGTACATAGAAAGATATATTACGTTGGTTTAGGGTTATCAAAAATTAACATCCAAGAATGGAAAATTAGTTAAATAAATATGACATATATGATAAATAACTCGTAATAGAATAGTGCAGAAGAAGATTTACTGACATATAAAACTAATCAAGATATATTGCTAAATCATTAAAACCAACAGTATAATCCATGTTCGTTACTTGTTTTTAAATTCTGAACAACCTGTTTTGAGATATCCAAAAGTCTTAAGAGATTATCCTATTTTTGTAAACTGTATATACATATAGGTACACATTGAAAAAGACATATCAAAATGTAAATAGTTGTTACCTCTGGATAGAACAATTATAGTTTTTGTTTATTTTTCATAATTTCTGTATTTTATAAATTTCCTTAATGCTTATGAACTATTCTAGTAATGAAAAAAATTCATGTTTAAAACAAATAATTACAAATAATAGTTAAAACAGTTTGAAAGAAATAATTAAACAAATCTACATTTTGAAAAGATTTAATGGGAACTGTGACTTTAAGAATGTGTTAGTGAAAAATTCCGGAAGTTCTCAACTGCAGGTTGAGAAAAAGCCCACATAAAAGCAGAGTTCTACAAATAAAATCTTTAAATAATCTGCATCTTATCCCTGGAGGAGCAACAGCATGAAGCCACCCTTTAGTTGTACAGCTTTAGCCCACCTGAGCTTAATGCTAAGCTTAATGCTGATTTTATCCATAATGACTCTTCTACCCTCTGGGGAAAAGCTTAGGGTAAACAAAGAAATATAAAACCTCCCAAGAGGGCTTTCCAACTCCCTGATGAATCCTTTTTTGAGAACAGGCCCAAATATTCATATTTATACATCAGTGCAAGTAAAGGCTAATGACCCAAAATTGCACTATATGTAGCTCCAAATGTACTATATGTAGCTTCAACTTTCACGTAATTGTTTCAGAGAGCAAATAATGTGGGTCTGGCCTATGTGAAAATATGTGTACACTAGTCTATAAGAATAATCATCTAAATTTAATGTGATTATTTTTAAAAGTCAGTTAAACTATAAATGTATTGGCTTCATCTATTGATGTGTTATATAGGCACAGACCATAGAAGCTAAATATGCATCATCTCAAAGAGAGCTAGAAAGCTGAAAATACATAGTCCTGTATGATGTGAGAGGATTCAACGCATATATGCTATCTACACATAGCTGATCCTAACTCCATTGCTATAGAACGTACACTATGCTTCAGTCAACATACTACTACAAAAATAGACCAAAAACAAACCAGCAAGTAAAGGAGAGAAAAGAGCACAAGGTATCAAGGGAAAGTTTCCTTTTCTGATTTCTGATTTAAGAAAGCAAAGTTCAAAGCATTCATTCATTCAACATCCAATTAATGTTTGTACAGGATACAGAAGTGAATTAAGTGAACAAAAATCCCTGCTTCATGGAACATTCTACTGGATATATATTCTACATATGCTTCTTTTCCCTCTTGCCTTACTATTCAGAGAATGAAAATGAAATTGGGTATCCAAGAGAGGCTGGCAAGGATTGAAGGACAGGTACCTTTGGCTAAGAAGAAAGCTTGGAGAGCCCATCCTATCTGAATTCTGGAAAGAGGAAGAGGGAAAAACAAGTCTGTTGTCAAAATCAGAACCAGAAATTTGTCTTTGGTGCCGCCTTCCACCTTTCTATCATAACCCTCCCCTATTTACTGGGTCTTCTCTTTCCTATTCCTCAATACCAACCATTTTTTTCAGATGCCCAGTCAATAGTGGATGAGAAAAGAATGAGTAATGCTATATAGATTTTCTCCCTATGGATGCTGTTGTACCTATCAGTGTCTGATCCACATGGAGACTACTAAGGGAGGAAGGGATGGATGGATGCTTTCATGGATGCATAGATTAGTAAGTAAAAACATAAGTGATGAAAAAGTGAAAAAATAAGTGAAGGCATAAACAAAAGAATGATTAGATTCTATAGAGGAAAAGACTTAAAGGTGCTCATAGGAACCTCATGAAGTCAGAAATGGTAAAGATGCGAAAAAAATAAAAAGAGATCATACCCCAAAGATGTGACTGAGGTGACAGGATCCAGGAGGGGGGAAAACAACAAACAAAACTATAAATACAATTATAAAACTAAGCCCCAGTGAAAAAGAAAAAAATCAAAGCACCTCTTAACGATAAGCAAAGGAGCCAGAGGGGAGGTCAGAGGATCAGTTCTGACTGCAATCTTGAATCCTGATGCAGTAAGAATATCTCTGCTTCTGAAAACAGCAGGCTCTGAAAGGCTTCATTTAAAGTGGAATTAGGGATTTATGCATAGAAGTATGCACAGAACTCTTGAGAAGGGCTCAAACATTGTATACTCCAAACTGAGATGAATTCTAACCATTTATAAAAGATCTCTATTATTTTTTATTTAAATTTAAAAACACAAATAAAAATAAATTAAAAGCATCCATAATATTCTGATAATCAGAAGTATCTTTGAGAGTTTTATACCATTTTAGTGTGTATGCACATATACACATGTGCTTATATGTGTTTAGTATAATACATATTTAAGTTAAATATATTTAATACAATTTGATGTGTATTATTTAAGAGATTCATATTTTGTTTTGAAATACATACATACTAACACATGCATACATATGTATATGCTTTTAACCTGCTTTTTTTCATTTAAACATATTATAAATATTCCCATGAGAAGAAACTGCCTTTGGTATTATAATATTTTATCAGCATGCTTTTTTAATTGTTTTTCATGTTTATTTATATTTGAGAGAGAGAAACAGAGCACAAGCCAGGGAGGGGCAGAGAGAGAGGGAGATACAGAAATCAAAGCAGGCTCCAGGCTCTACACTGTCAGCGCAGAGCCCGACACAACAAGGCTCAAACCGATGAATCCTGAGATCATGACGTGAGCTGAAGTCTGGTGCTTAACCAACTGAGCCACCCAGGCGTCCCTTTTTTTTTTTTTTTTTTTAAGAGCGTGCACACAAGCGGGGTGGGGGGAGGGGGGTGGAGAGGGAGAGAGAGGGAGAAAGAGGGAAGGAGAGAGGGAGAGAAAATTTTAAGCAGGCTCCACACTCAGCACAAAGCCCTATTTGGGGCTCCATGCCACAATCCTGGGATCATGATCTGAGCCAAAATTAAGAGTTGGATGCTCATGGAACTGAGGCACCCAGGTGCCCCACCATGCTATTTTATTTTATAGATATACTATAATTTAATCAACCAATCCCCCATGTTAGACATTTAGTTTTGTTTTCTCCCATGTTTTGTTATTTCAAAGTAATTTACGTTTTTAAAATACTGTTTTCTTTTTTAAAACAAAGTGCTATCTATATTCTCTGATTATATCATTATTATAAAATCCTTGTGTCAGAATTGCTTGGTTAAAACAAATTCAAAATGTCAAGGCTCTTAATAAGCATATTAATTATGACGACTTCAGTTGCTATTAACAATAAAAAAACAATCAAAATTAAAATTATTACTTACATAACTTTAACAAAGACTTATTTTTTTTTAACGTTTATTTATTTTTGAGACAGAGACAGAGCATGAACAGGGGAGGGGCAGAGAGAGAGGGAGACACAGAATCTGAAACAGGCTCCAGGCTCTGAGCTGTCAGCACAGAGCCTGATGCGGGGCTCGAACTCACGGACCGTGAGATCATGACCTGAGCCAAAGTTGGACGCTTAACCGATCAAGCCACCCAGGAGCCCCAAGACTTATTTTTTTTAATGCTTATTTATTTTTGAGAGAGAGAGACTGAGACAAGCAGGGGAGGGGCAGAGAGAGAGAGGGAGACACAGAATCTGAAATAGGCTCCAGGCTCCAAGCTGTCAGCACAGACCCTGACACAAAGCTTTACCTCAGGAATGGTGAGATCATGACCTGAGCCAAAGTGGGATTTTTTAACCTACTGAGACACCTAGGCACCCCTTAACAAAGACTTTTTAACTGGTCTTATAAATAGAGTCTAGAGATAATTCAGGTCACAGAATTGGTTTGCTCCAATAGGTCAACAGTGCCATAAGGACCATGCTTCCTTTTGTCTCCTGCTCTGACTACTGTTGATACCCTCAGAGATAACAAATGGCTACCAACAACACCTGTCAATACATTAAGCACATCTTCCCCAACCGTCAAACAAAAATTCTAAACTTCTAGTTAAGTTTGGATTCTTGAGCCAGCAGCTTTGGCAAGAAGGTTAGATATTGTCAATTTATAGTCCTACAAATAGTGTGAGTTCAGGTTTCCTCCAGCCTCCACTCATATTGAGAATTAACCTTTAAAATATCAAAAGCTACCAGCCCTTGGCTGGCTCAGTCGGTAGACCATGAGACTTAAAAAATCAAAAGCTACCAACTTGACCAAAGAAAAGAATATGCCATTTTTCTTTTTTTCTTTATTTTCTTATTAGTTTGGCCTTTTTAATAGTGAAAGCTTGAGCTCTAAATTCAGATGGTCTATATTTACATTTTGTCTCCTTGACCATGTAGAGTTGTTTCCTCTTATGCAAATTAGAAATTCTCTGAAAAACAAGAGTAAAACAGAATCCCCTTAAGTTCCTATGAATATAAAATAAATTTAGAAAAACCTGGTAAAAGTTAGGTTTTGTTTATAATTATCATATTATTTGTATTACTAAGTTGTTGTGATTACCTATTTATTTCATGAGCTCATTTTTAATAGCCATTTTTAAAACTTTTTAATTCCAGTACAGTTAACATGCAATGTCATAATAGTTTCAAGTGTATAATTTAGTGATTCAACAATTCTATGCATTCCTCAGTGCTCATGAAGATAAGTGTACTATCAATCCCCTTCACCTGTTTTACCCATCCTTCACCTACTACCTTCTGGTAACCATCGGTTTGTTCTGTACACTTAAGAGTCTGTTTTTTGCTTTGTCTCTTTTTTTCTGTCTTCATTTATTTCTTAGATTCCACATATGAGTGAAATAATATGGTATTTGTCTTTCTCTGACTTATTTCACTTAGCATTATACTCTCTAGCTCCATCCATGTTGTTGCAAATGGCAAGATTTCATTTTTTTAAGGAATTTTATTCTTTTTAAGCTATTTATTTTGAGCGAGAGAGGGATGGAGACAGAGAGAGAGGGCAAGTAGGGGAAAGGGGCAGAGGGACAGAGAGAATCCCAAGCAGACCCCATGCTCAGCACAGAACCCAATGCAGAGCTCAGTCCCACAACCATGGGATTACAACCTGAGCTGAAATCAAGAGTCAGAGACTTAATTGACTAAGCCACCCAGGCACCCCAAGATTTCATTCTTCTTTATAACTGAGTAGTATTCCACTGTGTAGCCCATTTTCTTTATCCATTTATCTATCCATGGATACTTGGGCTGCTTCCATATTTTCGCTATTGTAAATGATCCTGCAATAAACATAGAGGTCCATACATGTATCTTTCAAAATGAGTGTTTTCATATTCTTTGAGTAAATACCCAGAAACGGAATTACTGGACCATGTAGTAGTTCTACTTCTAATTTTTCTGAGGAACCACTATATGGTTTTCCACATGGGCTGCACCTGTTTGCATTCCCACCAATAGTGCAAGCGGGTTCCCTTTACTCCACATCCTTGCCAACACTTATTGTTTCTTATGAGGTGATATTTCATTTTGGTTTGGTTTTGCATTTCCCTGATGATTAGTGATGTTGAGGATTTTTTCATGTGTCTGTTGGCCATCTACATATCTTCCTTGGAGAAATGTCTCTTCATGTCTTCCACCCATTTTTAATTGAATTAATTGGGTTTGGGTATTGAGTTATTTAAGTACTTTACATATTTTGGATACTAACCCTTTATTGGATATGTCATTTGCAAATATCTTTTCCCATTCAGTAAGTTGTCTTTTAGTTATGTTGATTGTTTCTTTTGCTGTGTCTAAGTTTTTTATTTTGATGTAGTCCCAATTGTTTATTTTTGCTTTTGTTTCCCTTGCCTCAGGAGACTTATCTAGAAAAATGTTGCTATGGGCAATGTCAAAGAAATTACTATCTGTGCTCTCTTTTGAGGATTTTTATGGTTTCAGGCCTCACATCTAGATACCTAATCCATTTTGGATTTATTTTTGTGTACAGTGTAAGAAAATGGTCCAGTTTCATTCTCTTGCATATAGCTGTCCAGCTTTCCCAACACCATTTGTTAAGAGACTGTCTTTTTCTCATTGCTTATTCTCATCTCCTTTGTTGAAGATTAACTCATTGTATAATTCTGGGTTTATTTCTGGGTTCTCTCTTCTGTTCCACTGATTGATGCATCCATTTCTGTGCAGTACCATACTGTTTTGATTACTACAGCTTTGTAGTAAAACGTCAAATCTGGGATTTTGATACTCCAGCTTTGTTTTTCTTTTTCAAGATTGCTTTGGATATTTGGAGTCTTTTGTGGTTCCATACAAATTTAAGGACTGTATGTCCTAATTCTTAAAATATTTTGTTGAATGGGGTGCCTGGGTGGTTCATTTGGTTAGGTGTCCAAATCTTGGTTTGGGCTCAGGTCATAATCTCATGGTTTCAAGGGTTTGAGCCCCACACTGGGCTCTGTGCTGGTGGCATGGAGGTAGGAATACTCTTGTCCTAATATAGGAATAGCTTAATTTACAAAAACACCTCCATCCTTCTGCCACTCACACTGTCTCTGTCTCTCTCAAAAATAAATAAAATTTTTTTTAAATGCTGTCGGTATTTTGATAGGGATTACATTAAGATTGCTTTGAGTAGTATGGACATTTTAACAATATTTTTTCTTCAAATCCATTAGCACAGAATGTCTTTCCATTTGTTTGTGTCATCTTCAATTTCTTTCATCAGTATTTTACAGTTTTCAGAGTAAGTTCTTTCATTTGCTGTTAAGTTTGTTCCTAGGTATTTTATTATTTTTTGGAATAATAATAATAAATGGAATTGTTTCCTTTTTAAAAAAATGTTTTTAAGTTTATTCATTTATTTTGAGAGAGAGAACATGAGCAGGGGAGGAACAAAGAGAGGGAGAGAGAGAGGATCCCAAGCAGGCTCCACACTGTCAGCACAGAGCCCGATGTGGGGCTTGAACTCACAAACTGTGAGATCATGAACTGAGCCAAAACCAAGAGTCAGAATGCTCAACCGACTGAGCCACCCAGGCTCCCCATAAATGGAAGTGTTTTCCTAATTTCTCTTTCTACTGCTTTTTTAGTGTATAGAAATACAATGGATTGCTGTATATTGATTTTGTATCCTGTGACCTTACTGAATCAATTTATCAGTTCTAGTAGGCTTTTTTGGTGGAGTCTTTAGGGTTTTCTATTTATAGTATCATGTCAACTGTAAATAATGAAAATTTTACTTCTTCCTTACCAATATGAATGCCTTTTATTCCTTTTTTTAAAAACAATCTGATTGTTGTGGCTAGGACTTCCAGGACTCTGTTGAATAAAAGTGGTGAGAGTAGACATCCTTGTCTACTTAGACCTTAGGGGAAAAGCTCTGTTTTTTACCATTAAGTATGATATTAGCTGTGGGTTTTGGGAATAGCCATTTTTAATCTTAAAAGGGAGGTTTATTTTACTGTCTGAAATGTGTATTTCCTCATTTAAGGTATATGTTTAGGTAACAATATTGTCTTCCCTAGTTAAATGGCAATTCCTACAGACAGTGGCCATGAGTATCTGAAAACTTGAAAAAGTAGTCTTGTTACAGAGAATGGAAAATCAATCACTGATGAGACGGTGAGAATATTTGGGCTTACCCTCCTCCACCACCAAGATATTGCGTATAAGGTACTTGTGTTATAACTCCCCGGAATCTACAGAACACTAGACTTCCTTCACTATAGCATTTCATACAAAAATGCTAGCAATATTATTTAATGACATGACTGATATCAAAATGAGTCACCCCAAAGACACAACCAGAATCATATATGATAAACATTATGTTAGACTTTTTATAAAGTCCACAAATAACTGTAAAACTCAGCCTCTTCTTATGATAATATCTCTAAAAACAAAGAGAAGTCTCTCATTCACAAGTTATGAATACTCTTGTCCTAATATAGGAATAGCTTAATTTAAAAAAAAAAAAAAAAAAAAAACCTTATATGAAGCCATTCCTCTAACTGGGAATAGAAATGACATTTTTAGTTTGTTCAATGTGCAGTGTGATTCCTATCTGAGTAGTGTTATTTCTGGCTCCCCGATGAGCCACTGTTAGGATTGGTCAAAAAGGATCTGGGCTCCCTTCTTCCCTTTTGGATATTTTCTCCCTCTGAAATTGGTTAGAACAGAGACAGCTTTTTGCTTCCACCTCAGAATTCAGCAGTTCTGATTCCTCAACATATGAGTTCTAAGGAAATTAAACGTATTTCGGTTATGCCCCCAAAGCTCTCTCCCTGCCCTATACATGCAGTATGCCAAAGCTACATTACTAATGAGTGTTGCTCAATCTCATGGTTATTTATCTCTCTTTATATATAAATGGTGCTTGTGGAGCGCTCTCTATCATGCAAATGGGCCTTATTATCTCAAGCTAAAAAAAACACCCTTTAAGAAAGTTATGCCCTGTTCTGCAATATTTGGCAGTGTTCATTTTAACTGAATCACTTGTTAAGGCAAAAGTACTGTAACCTGTAATAAACGCTAAGATTGTCAGATGCATACTTGTACTGAATTAATATTTTATAGCTTCTTGGCCTTGTGTGGGCTGACTGTTCTACTGGAATGCTCTAGTACCATGGAAACGCTTGGAGATATTTTCTCTTAATTGTAAGAATGTTTGACAGATAACAGTACAGTACCATGAAATTAAATTCCATTGCTGATGAATTCTGATCGGCTTATAACTTGCTTTATCCTATTATTTGAGGGTTTCTTTTTTATTTTGAAGCATTGCAACATCTGTCCTTGTCCATAATCACTTCTTAAAAGCCTTATTGTCAGCATTATATATACATAATTATCAGATAAAGATACCCAGTTTTTTAATTAAAAATTTTCTCTATTTTTTAAAAAAATCCAACCTGTGAACTATGATTAAATTTTTTTAAAGAATTACTTCTTTAAAGAAGAAATAATTCTGCTAACATCTTTCTATTACTAAACTGTGACTTTTTTAGGCACAGTTATATTGACCTTAAATTCTAATGTGAAAAAATATTGGCATTTAGCTAGGAAAAAAATATTTGTAACCTTAAAAACAAAATATAAAGAATGTGCATTATATATTCTTATGTCTAAGGAATGTGCTATTCTTCCACCTTTCCAGTCCAATGAGATGCAACAGAAAATATTTATTATTTTTCTACTTAAGACTTCTGACCCAGTTGACTCAAGTTTTACTCTAAAACTCCTATGACCCTCATGAATCAGATTCATAATGGAAGCCAAGCATCTAAATCTCTAGACAGAGTTTCCCAGAGAAACAGATAGCTACTAATGACATTCTTTCTTGCTTGTCCCTTTTCTCAAACACATTTAAGAGGGTTCAAGTCATTATCTGTGGCCAACTCATTAAAATGCTTTTTTTTCTCCTATGATAGCACGGCCATGAACACTAGCAGGCTCTGACTCTTAACTCTAAAAGAAAGAAGTCTTTCACTCCAGTATTTGGGTTCTACCAGGTTGGCCCTCACTCAGATTCGTCATTAGCACTGGTTCTCACTCAGGAATGTTCTGACACACCATTTCCAGTCCTAAATATAAGCAGAACGCTGGGAAGTATAGCTCATCATTTAATTCAACTGTCTTTTCTTACAAACATGCCCATGTAGACTTTACCTTTTCTTTCTTCACAGAGTTGAAAACTGAGGAGTAGCTAAGAAAGCAGTACTCAAAATAATGAGTTAAACATTGGTGGATAAAAGCTGGGAATACATTAAATGTTTCTCCTATCACAGGAAGTTTACTGAGGGAAGAGATTGCTTCTGGTTAGGAGTATCTGGGAAAGGTTTTATGGCAGAAAGGACACTTAAACATTTTATGTGTATGTGTTAGAAAGAATAGCAATCCAAGGTGGAAAGAGGGACTAATAAGCAAATTGTAGGCAGAAAATGGTCCCCCAAAGCTGCCCACATTTTAATCCCTAGAATCTGTGACTATATTGCCTTAACATGGCAAAAGGGACTCTGTAGGTGTGATTAAATTAAGAAGGTTTTTTTTTTAACTATTTATTTATTTATTTGTGTGTGTGTGAGAGAGAGAGAGAGAGCAGCACAAGTAGGGGAGGAGCAGAGAGAGGGAGAGAGAATCTGAAGCAGGGCTCTATGCAAAGCCCCAACACAAGACTCTTGTCTCACAAACCATAAGATCATGACCTGAGCCAAAATCAAGAGTTGGATACCTAACGGACTCAGCCACCCAGGTGCCCCAAGTTAAGAAGTTTTGACATGGGAGGTTAACCTGAATTATTCATATAGACCATAAATATCCAAAGTGTTCTTATAAGAAGAGGGAGGCAGAAATGTGAGTTCGAGAAGAAGATTTGAGGACAGAAGCACAGGTCAGAATGATATAGCCTCCAAAAGGCTATATATCAAAAGGAAAAGGAAAAAAGAAAATGAAAACAAAAAGGAAAAGGAAAAGGAAAAGGAAATAGATTCCCCATAGTATCTCCAGAAGGAATGCAGCTCTGCAACACCTAGATTTTAGCCTACTGAGCCCATTTCAGACTTCTGACCTCTAGAATTATAAAACAGTAAATTTGTGTTAAGGCACCCGTTTGTGATTCTTTGTTATAGTAGCAATAGGAAATGTACACAAAGGCAAATGGAAAAATGTGTAGTATTTGCAAGGAATATTAAAGACCTCATAGTGGGTGGCGCATAGGAATAATCAATAAAGGAAAAGATGGAAATAATAATAACAATAATGAGAAGATTTTAGTTTCTGCTTTAACGTGCTTTCATATTCGTTTTAAAAACATGATTCCCATAGCAACACTCAATCTAGGCATTATGATACTCTCCATCGTAAAAATGAAGTTGCTATGGCCCATGGAAGCTAATTGCTTTGCCCAAATTCACAGTTCTGTAAGTGTTAGAACTGACTAGGAGCCAAGGTCCACCAACTCTTCACCTCTTTCCACTGTACCACATCTTGTTCATACCAGGCCACCTAATTTCCGAGGGGTTTGAATGTCAAGCCAAAGGGTATAAAATTTATTCTCCAGCTATAACTTAAAGGCTTTTAAGCAAGGAGTGGAATAATCAATTAATATAACAGCATAACATAAAGTAGATAGAGAGGGAAGAAAAAAAATATCTAGAAACTGATTAGGTTAACAGAATAGTGGAGGAGACAGGAAACAAAGGCCTGAACCAAGGCCAATCGTGGGAATAGAGACAGGCATATTGGTTATACAGGGAAGGGGGTAAGGACAGGTAAAAAAAAGAAGCAGGAAATTAATCTTTCTCATTTATTACCAAAAGAAAACTTAAAGTTTTCTAATATATATATATATATATATATATATATACATATATATATATATATCCCTTAGAAAATAAGTTAATGTACATTTAAGTATGATATATAGACATAAACCATAAATTTCAAATAAAAATTACGTTTTTAAGCCACATCAGACTAACCTTAACTCTTTAAATTCCCATTTCAAAAGTTTTTAAAAATTTCTTAAAAAATAAATGAATCTCACTACTATATTTTTTACAATAATACCGGAGTTCTTCTTATCTCATTGAGGTCAACTATCTGGCAACCAGTGGAAATTGAGAATAGAAAAGTACCGCTCTGTTCTTCTCACAGTAACAGCAACATACTCTCTAAATCGTCACCTTTCTGACAGGTCTTTCTTGACCCCATCCATCTCTCACTCTATTATCTGTTTTCTATTCCCTTCATACGATGTTGGTAAGCTACAAAAATATCTTTGGGTGATCATCTTTGTTATACATCTGAAACATTTGCTCCTGCATTATGACATGTTATTTATTGTTCCTATTCAACTGTCAATTTTCATCATGCCCATTTTTCAATCTTGATTGCCTTTCCTTTTGTGACCTTGATTCTTGGAAGTTTTCACCAACTTTATCACAGTTCATAATTCTGATAATGACCTTGATAGGCTGAATAATATTCCACCCAAGATGTCTATGTCCTAACCCCCAGAACCTGTGAATATGTTATCTTACATTGTAAACTGGACTTGGCAAATTTGACTGAGAATTTTGAGATGGGGAGACTATCCTAGATTGTCCAGGTGGGCCTAATGTAATCACAAGGATCCTTATGAGGGAATGAGAGGCAGAAGAGAAAGTGAAGACAAACTGAAAATCAAGATACGGATTTTGAAAATCAAAATACAGATAAGTAGGTGAAGAGAGATGAGTAGAGGCATTAATGATCACACGTTGGTTCTGAGAAATAACCTAATCTAAAAATAACATCAACTTTTACTTACTCCTAAACTCAACCAATGAGACAGAGAGGGTGGAATAAATGTCCTCACACAGACCAGGGGGAAAGATGAGGCAGATCTACATAATACTCAGCCCTACAGACATCATGTCTAGCTTGGACATGTGGGGGATGTCAGATGAAGGGTAGGGAGGGTTATTTAACAGTTTCCAGAGGTAAAGAATTTTTTTTAGTGAAACATCCTTACTGTCACTTTTATCCCATATTCTGCCAACCTTAACCCCACATCTCCTACATCTCCCCACCACCCACAATAAGGGAAAAAGGGGAAAGAAATTAACATTTTTGAGTACCTATTAATGTCAGACAAGATGTATGATTTTTTTTCTTTTTTTTTTAATTTTTTTTTCAATGTTTATTTATTTTTGGGACAGAGAGAGACAGAGCATGAACGGGGGAGGGGCAGAGAGAGAGGGAGACACAGAATCGGAAACAGGCTCCAGGCTCCGAGCCATCAGCCCAGAGCCCGACGCGGGGCTCGAACTCACGGACCTCGAGATCGTGACCTGGCTGAAGTCGGACGCTTAACCGACTGCGCCACCCAGGCGCCCCTATGTTTTTAATTTATTACATTTCATCTTCTCAAAAGAGCTAAAATTTCTGAGTCTAATGTGGGCCAAGCACTGTGTATCATACATTACATAACTTATTTCACGCTAACAACTATTCTTTGACGTAAATGGTATTGGTATTCCCATTTTGTACATGAGAATCTGAACCCTACAGAGGTTAAATAATTTGCCCAAATCAAGCAGCTGGCAAGCTGCAAGGCTAGGATTCCATGCAGGTCTCTCTCTCTCATGCCAGAGCCTAAGTTATTAACCATTGCCCTAAGAGGTAGATACTAGTTTTCTTTCTTCATAGATGAAAAAAAAAAAATTAGTCACAGGGATATCAAGTAACTTATATTACTGTCTCCAAATGAAAAGTAGCTAATATGGACCTTAAGATATTAGTTATACAATAATAATGAGCTTTATATTTGGAAAGCAGATAAAGTTCAGTTTTTTGGTAGCTTTATAAATTGTGATTTTGTAAAAATCATCCCCAAAGTTACATGAGACAACCATTCTCTTACTCAGGCTCATTTGGTATCCACAAATTGGCATTAGGGTAAATCCGGGCACTCAGGAGCTACAAAGTAAAACCTACTGATTCATCAGAGGGCAGAATTAGGGTGTGAAACAATGGTGTGTCAAAATCTGAATGTGGAATAATTAAATCTCTCAAGCACAGCTGCACTTTTAATTTTCAAACATGTTCTTAAGGGAAATTTTGTGTTCCATAATTCCAAGGGCTTATTTCTCTCAGATCCAACTTGTTGATGAGATTTGTGTAGAGAGAAGCCACTTGACAAAATCTCACACAAACCTTCTCTAACCAGAGTCTCAACATGAGTTCCATGTTTCGTGGAGTGCCCCTCCATCACCACGGCCACATATGCAAGCCATATGACTCCCAAGCAAAACATGACACAAACTTCTACCTCCTAGATCAATTTGCTTCAGATAACCAAGCCCAAATAACAAAATGGAGGTTTCTTTTGTACTTCTTTCTTTTGGTTCAGACATACGTTCATGTACAAAATACACAAAAGACTATTTTGTTTTTGATTAAAGCTTCTATTTTGAGCAAGGCAAGAGCTAAACTTGGATACTGCAGTACTCATCCGTTTCATTCCTACCACTCTGAAAATGTGTGTTAATTTATCCAGAACCTGTGCCACAGTAAAAATAACTTCACATGTACCTGCAATACCTCACAGCTCAAGGAATATGAAAACAAAAAGTTCATGAGAGTCTCATGTGTTCTGGTGAGAATACAAAAGAAGCTACTAATTAGGAAAAACAAAACAACCATCGATGGAGCAGCTGCAGTAATTTGCTGTGCCTTTCTGGCATTATGGGAAACTGCATGCATTATCACAGTCACTTTTCACAGCATAAAGAGACTTCATTAGCTTATTTTTCCCCAAAAACTCCATCCATTTTAGTCTACAGAAAAGAGTTCACAAACCTAAGGTTGAAATGCTGAATCTCAGAAAATGTTCAAAAAATGTCCTTCAACAGATTTTGAAAACGATGTTTTTGAATAATTTTCAATTATAGTCACAAAGTGTTTAGTTGCAACATTCCCTTTCCCTTGATGAGAATTCAGGAAAACTACTATTTTACTTGCTGAACCATGGTAGGAATATAGTTTTGGTTGGCAATAAATAAAACAATAAGATGGAGAGTTGGGTGGGGAAAAAAGAAAAGAGTAAAGTTGCCAGTAAACAGAACGAATGTGTTTAAAATACATTCTGAGGAATAAACAAACCCAATCAAAATTCAGCAGAACTTAAAAGCACATTTCCTTGAGATGAGGGGTCCAGATCCAGCAGTGCTGCTGAGTTCTGCCATGCTCTCAAAGTAAAGGATTGCATGACCTGAGCCAAAAGTGGACAACTCTGCATTCAGAGGACAAATTTTGACAAGCCTCACCCAAATCTGAACATATAGAGCTTCTCTAAGCACACCAAACTGAGAGCGCCTATAAACATGAAGTCATTCTGGTTTTAAAAGTCAATAGATACATTCAAAGGAAAAACAAGAGTTCATCATTTCCATCATACAGAACTGTGCTCCCTATGTGCCTGCTAGTTTCCCATGTAAAATGAAGGTTTTTATTAAATTATAGGGTGTCGCATACATAATTTTAAATACTAACATATTATTTAACACTAAACTGTGATCTCAGGATTGAGTTTAGCCACGTTCCCTCCTCCCATGACAGGGAGGCCATGTGGGAAGCAGGCCTGGCCAGTCCATGTCGCACAGTTGGCATGAAGAAGCAGCACACCTTTCAATAATTGTTTTCAACAAATAGTAACTGAGCATCTGCTGTGGCCCCACCCATAGATAATGAGCCTGGAGGCTGTCTATGGAAAATGGTGTGGGAAGCTGATTTCCAAGGCTGAACCAAATAAGCTTATCCAAAATAGAGTCAAACAAGGGCAGCCTGAGGACAATATTGGGAATAGAAATGCTAGGGAAGCAGCAGATAGAGGAGTCCATGAACAAAAGCTGTTCTCAAAACATGTGGCAGATAGTTGTTAATGTCCACTGAAGGGTTTTTACCTGCTCTTGGAACATTCATGTAAGTGTATCGGTATCATTTGAAGGAGCTGGAATGTGAAAATAAATTACACTCTTTTTAAAAATAACAGGTTCAAATAAGCAGCTTACGGTATAGGGTAATCATTTGAGACTATGTATTTAACACCTGCATTCCTGCATACTCTTTGAAAGAATCAAAGAAACATAAAAACTAGGGAAATATCATCTGTACCAATATAGGATTGAGCAGCAGTGCCAAGAAATAAACCTTTTTTGTTGTAAGCCAATGAAATTTTAGGGATTTGTTTGTTCCAGTGCATATTTATATGCTATTTTTTCTAATTATAAAATAAATACAATAAAACAATTTATACAAAAGTATAGAAATTAATTGGCAGCTTATATATACATCAAATTAATCACTATGATTAGCTCCAGAAAAGTGGAGGAAATGGTGCTGAGAATGGTGGATAAAAGGGATTATTTCTTCTATTAAAGAAAAAGACTTGAAGCAAATATAACAGTGTAATAATTACTAATTTAGGTTTTGGGTACATAAGTATTTTTCATACTATTCTTTGTAGTGTACTATATTTTTACTATTTCAAAATTAAAATTAAAAACAACCCCAATTATATACATTCACTGAAGAAAACTGGAGTTTGTATAAAACCATAAAGAAAATTAAAACCACCTATAATCCTATCATCAGGAGACAAAATTGTACTAACACTGTGAATATATATATATATATATATACACATACTATTTTTACAATTTTATAAAAATGGGCAGTCTATGGCCTACTTTCTTTCATATAACAATTAAAGTTTTCCCATTATATTAAGTAATGGTTCATAGCATAATTATTTTCTTGAGAAAAAATACATATAAACAGAAGATCAAAAAGTTATAGGGAAACAAAAGCAAAAATAAACTACTGGGACCTCATCAAGGTAAAAGCTTCTGCACAGCAAAAGAGAAAAAAAAACCAACAAAACTAAAAAGCAGTTGGCAGGATGGGAAAAGATATTTGCAAATGACAATATCAGATAAAGGGTTAGTATCAAAAATCTATAAATAACTTACCAAACTCAACACCCCAAAAACAAATAATCCAGTGAAAAAATGGGCACAAGACATGAACAGACACTTTCCCAAAGAATATATCCAGATGGCTAACAGACACGTTAAACATGCTCAATATCGTCACCAGGGAAATAACAAATCAAAACCGCAATGAGATACCACCTCATACCTGTCAGAACGGCTAAAATTAATAACTTAGAAACAACATATGTTGGTGAGGACGTGGAGAAAGGGGAACCCTCCTGCACTGTTGGGGGGAATGCAAACTGGTGCAGCCACTCTGGAAAACAGTATGGAAGGTCCTCAAAAAATTAAAAATAGAACTACCCGATGACCCAGCAATTGCACTAGTAGGTATTTATTCAAAGGATACGAAAATACTGATTCAAAGGGCACATGCACCCCAATGTTAACAGCAACAATATCAACAATATCCCAATTATGGAAAAAGCCCAACTGTCCATCAACTGATGAATGGATAAAGATGTGGTATATATACACAATGGAATATCACTCAGTGATGAAAAGAATGCAATATTGCCATTTGCAGCAACATGGATGGAACTAGTGTATATTATATTAAGCAAAATAAGTTCATCAAAGAAAAACAAATATCATCTGATTTCACTCATGTGTGGAATTTAAGAAACAAAACAGATGAACATAGGGAAAGGGAAGGAAAAATAAGATAAAAACAGAGGGAGGCAAGCCATAACAGACTATTAAATACAGAGAACAAACTGAGAGTTGCTGGAGGCGAGGTGGGTGGGGGAATGGGCTAAATGGATGATGGGCATTAAGAAGAGCACTTGTTGGGATGAGCACTGGGTGTTATATGTAACTGGCGAATTACTAGATTCTATTCCTGAAACCAAAACTATACTATATGTTAACTTACTTGGATTTAAATAAATGAATAAATACACACATACACACATACATAATCAAAAAGGTCTTATTTCCCTCCATCATCTCGTGTTCTTATTGCTCCATTATTTGTCAACTTGATGAGCAAAAAATATTCCATCTTCTTTTTTTTTTGCATTTGTTTGATTGCCAGTTAGACTGTACATTTTTGCATGTATATATAACATTGTAATGCTGTATACCTATAGTGGCTACCAGCTCTATTTGCCTGGCCTGTCTCTCCATTTCTGAGCAAGAACTGATCCTCTCCTTTCTTACATTGTTCTAAAGGAAATGGCACACAAAATGCCTTTGCCCATACCTAATTGCAGGGATCATCATATAACCCAATCATCCTCCAGGTGAGATTCTATTTCCTGACTACAGTGATTAGAGGGGTGGGTCACTGCCCCAACCAACACCACCCAGAAGATCTCCCTGAGATTTAATTTTTGGATGCTGGAAGGCGGCGGGGGGCAGGAAGCTCTCATATTTTCCTCAGAGTTCATGATACACAATATAAAGAGATGAAATTTGTGACATGAAAAACAAAATGTGGACGGGAAAAAAGGATAGAGAGAGTTTTTATATGCAATCATATATCTGCTTAAAATAGATTATTAGATCTATAAGAGGTTTTTATGCAAGTCTCTGGATAACCACAAAGCAAAAACTTACAGTTTTTACAAGTATAATAGACGCACACAAGATAAACAGAAGGAATCAAAGCACACAACTATGGCGGATCACCAAATCACAAAGGAAGCCAACACGAAAGGAAAAAAGGAACTAAAAAATCCAGAAAATAATAAGATGGCATTCATTAGTTCTTATCAGTAATTAAATGTAAATGGATATATTCTCTAATCAAAAGGCACAGAGTATATGAACAGATTAAAAAAAAAGGACCCAACTATATGCTTCCTCTGAGACTTACTTCAACTTTAAGGATGCACATAGGCTCAAAGTGAAGGGATGGAAAGGTAACCTGTACAAATGGAAATGAAAAGAGAGTAGGGGGAACTATATTTATATGAGATAAAATAAACTTTAACTCAAACACTGTCAAAAGAGACAAAAAAAAAAGGTCAGTACACAATGATAAAGGAGTAAATTTATCAAGGGAAATAAGAATTGTGAATATATATGCACCCATCATACCTAAATATATTAAACAAATACAGATCTGAAGGGAGAAATAGATAATACAATAATAGTAGGGAGCTTTAATACCCCACTTTCAACAATGGAAAGATCATCCACACGACTATCAATAAGGAGACAATGGACTTGAACCTTACTTTAGAAATGGACCTAACAGACATATACAGAACACTGTACCTAAAAGCAACAGGACACAAAAATTCTTCTTAAACACAGATGTGATATTCTCCATGATCGATCATATGTTAGAACACACACACACACACACACACACACACACACAAAGTATTAGTAAATTTTAATTTTTTTAATGTTTTCTTTTATTTTTGAGAGAGAGGGACAGAGTGTGAGTGGGGAAGGGGCAGGCAGAGAGAGGGAGACACAGAATCTGAAGTAGGCTCCAGGCTCTCAGCTGTCAGCACAGAGCCCGACATGGGGCTCAAACTCACGAACCCACAAGATCATGATGAGCCAAAGTTGGATGCTTAACCAACTGAACCACCTAGGTGCCCCAAGTCTTAATAAATTTAAAAAGACTGAAATCATACCAAGTATCTTTTCCAACAATGGTATGAAACTAGAAATAACAAGGGTAAAACTGAAAAATTCACAAATAAGTGGATATTAAACAATAAGCTCTTGAACAACTAATGGGTCAAAGAAGAAATCAAAAACAAAAGTGAAAACACAATATATCAAAACTTCTGAGATGCAGCAAAAATAGTTCTAAGAGGGAAGATTATAGTGATAAATGCCTACCTGAAAGGAAAAGAAAGATCCCAAACAACCTAACTTCACACCTCAAGCAACTAGGAAAAGAACAAACTAAGCTCAAAGTTAGCAGAAGAATAGAGTTTAAAAAAAAAATCAGAACAGAAATAAATGAAATTGAGAAAGGAAACAGTAAAAAAAAAAAAAGATCAATAAAACAACTTAGAATTTTGAAAAGATAAAATTGACAAACCTTTAGCTAGACTTATCGAAAAATAATAAAACAAAGGAGGACTCAAACAAAATTATAAATAAAAGAAATATTACAACTGATACCACAGAAATACAAAGGATCATAAGAGACTACTGTCAACATCTGTATGCCAACAAACAGGATAATCTAAAAGAAATGAATAAATCTTGGAAACATACAACCTACCAACAATGAATCATAAAGAAATAGAAAATATGAACCAACAATAATGAATAAGGAGATTGAGTCAGTAATCAAAAGCCTCCCAAAAAATAAAAGCCCAGGACCTGATGCCTTCCCTGGTGTATTCTACCAAACTTCTAAAGAATTCATGCCAATCCATTTCAAACTGTCCCAAAAAAATTGAAGAGAAAATAGTCCAAACCTCATTTTACAAAGCCAGCATTACCCTCATGCCAAAGCCAGATAAGGACACTACAGGAAAATACAACTTCAGGCCAATATCCCTGATGAATACAGATACAAAATTCTCAAGAAAATACTATCAAACTAAATTCAACAGCACATTTAAAGGATCACAATCAAGTGAGATTTATCCCTGGGATGCAAGGATGGTTCAACATACACAAATTAACAATGTAATATACTACATTAATAAAATAAATGGTAAAAATCATATGGTTTTCTAAATAAATGAAGAAAAAGATTTGAAAAAAATCAACACCCATTCATGATAAAAGATTCTCAAAAAAATGGATATAGAAGTAAAGAACCTCAACATAATAAAGCTCATATATGAAAAGCCTATAGCTAACATCATACTCAGTGATGAAAAACCAAGCACTTTTCCTCCAACATGAGGAACAAGACAAGGGTGCCCACTTCCACCAGTTAGATTCGACATAGTACTGGAAGTCAAGCCAGAGAAATTAGGCAAGAAAAAGAAATAAAGACATCCAAATTATAAAGGAAGACATAAATCTGCCTCTCCTCACAGGTGTTATGATCTTAAACAGAGAAAATCCTGAAGACTCCGCACATAAGCTGTTAGAACTAATATATTCAGTAAAGTTATAGGATACAAAACCAACATGTACATATCAATTAGATTTCTATATACAAACAATACAATGTCTGAAAAGGAAATTAAGAAAACAGGGGCAACTGGATGCCACAATCGGTTCAGCCCCTGACTCTTGATTTTGGCTCAGGTCATGATCTCACATTTCATGAGTTCAAGCCCTACACTGGGCTCCATGTTGACAGTGCAGAGCCTGCCTAGGATTCTCTTTCTCCTTCTCTCTGTCATTCCCCTCATCTGCTCACGTACTTGCTCTCTCACTCTCTCACTCTCAAAATAAATAAACTTTAAAAAAAGGAAAGAAATTAAGAAAACAATTCCATTTATAATAGCACAAAAAAGAATATCTAAAACTAAATTTAACCAAAGCGGTGAAAAATCTATCTGTACAGTAAATCCTAAAATTGGTACAGAACCTCAAAAGACCTCAAATAGACTGAGCATTCCTAAATGATAATAAAGCTAGAGCCCAAAAATAAACCATACAGGTTTATTTATATATTTATATAAGGTCAACTAATCCTAGACATGATTGCCAAGTACACACAACGGAGAAAGGACAATCTCTTCAATAAATGTGTTGGGAAAACTGGATGGATAATCATATACAAAAGAATGAAACTCGACCTCTTACACCACTTACAAAAATTAACTAAAAATGGATTAAGAACTTAAATGTAGGGGACCTGGGTGGCTCAGTCAGTTAAGTGTCTGATTTAGGCTCAAGTCATGATCTCATGGTTTGTGAGTTCGAGCCCCACATCAGGCTCCGTACTGACAGCTCAGAGCCTGGAACCTGTTTTGGATTCTGTGCCTCCCTCTCTCTCTGCCCCTACCCAACTCATGCTCTCTTTCTGTCTCTTTCTCTCTCAAAAATAAACAATCATTAATTTAAAAAAAAAGAAGAAGAACTTAAAAGTAAAACCCCAAACTGCAAAACTCCTGGAAAAAAATATAGGGAAAAAGCTCCTTGATGTTGGTCTTGACAATGATTTTTTTTAATGTGATAGCAAAAGCACAGGCAACAAAAACAAAAATAAAAAAGTGAGACTTCATCAAATTGAACTGCTTCTGCATAGCAAAGCAATCAACAAAATGAAAAAGCAACCTAGGGAATGAAAGAAAATATTTACAAACCATGTATCTGAAAAAATTCAAACCATACAAGTAAATCATATAACCAAATGGCAAAACAAAACAAAACAAAACAAACAAAAACAAAACAAAACAAAAAAAACAAAGAAACCAGCCCAATTAAAAAAGAGGCAAAAGAATGTGAACAGACCTATTTCCAATGAGAGAAAATATTTGTAAACCATGTATCTGATAAGGGGTTAATATCCAAAATATATAAATAAGTCATACAACTCAATAGCAAAATAACAAACAATTTAAAAATGGGCAAAAAACAAGAATAGATAGATTTCCAAAGACATAAAATAGCCAGGAGATACAAAAAGTGCTCAACATCACTAATCAGGGAAATGCAAGTGAAAACCACAATGAGATATCACCTCACACTTGTTAAAATGGCTCTTATCCAAAAGATAAGAGACAAATGTTAGCGAGGATATGGAGAAAAGGGAATCTTTGTTCACTGTTGATAAGGTAAGTTGATACAGCACTATGGAAAATACAGAGGTTCCTCAAGAAATTAAAAGTAGAACTACCATAGCATACATCAATCCCACTTCTTGGCATATACCCAAAGGAAATGATATCATTATCTAGGAGATATATCTGTACCTTCCCCTGTTCATCACAGCATTATTCATAATAACCAACATATGGTAATAACCTAATTATCCATCAATGGTAAGCGGATAAAGAAGATACAAATGGATGAATGCACACACAAACACACACACACACACATACACACGTACATATATATGCATATACACCTACACATACATATATACCATGGAATATTATTTGGCCATAAAAAGGAAATCCTGCATTTGCAACAACATGGATGAACCTGGAGGATTAAACAAGACAGAGAAAGACAAATAGTGTGATCTCATTTATATGTATAATCTTAAAACAGCAAACTCAAAAAAAAAAGAGTAGAGCTGTGGTTCCCAAAGACTGGATGGTGAGTTTAGCCAAAGGATACAAACTTCCCATTAGAAGATGGATGAGTTCTGGGGATCCAATGTACAACAAGGTACTAAAATTAACAATACTCTATTGCATACTTAAAAGTTACTAAAAAAGTAGATCTTAAATGTTCTCACTTCAATATAAAGGTAACTATGTGAGGTGATGGGTATAATAATTAACTTTATTGTGATAATAATTTCACAATACGTATGTGTTAACAAATCACCACATTGTACACCTTAAAATTATACAATGTTATATATCAATTATATCTCAATAAACCTGTACAGGGTTGGGGTGGAGGGAGAAAGTAAATATTCTATGCTCTCTTTCTGACCTTCCTATCTCACTATATTGTCTTCCTCACCTCTACATGCTCTCCATAAATTAGTGACTTAACACATACTTTTTTCTAATAAAACTTAATATATATACGAAGTTCTGGCTATCCAAAGTCTTTTATCTGGTTTTCTATTATGATATTACTTTATTCATACTGATTTCTAAATATTCTTTATTCATTGATGACATTTGTCTTCCATATATATAGTAAATATCTTTTATTTTTTGTTGGCTTATATTTTGCTTATTTTTTAACAGAGGATTTTAATTTTACATTGTCAGCGTGCTTTTATTTTATTGCTTCTTTCTGAGTTGCCACACTTAGAGAAACCTTTCTTAACCTGAAATCTCACATATATTTACTAGTGTTCTCTTCTAATCACATCAATCGGTGCTTTTTTTTCTCATTTTAATACATCTAGAATGTGAAGTTTCTTTTTTAAGTATATGTATGTATCCTATGGACCTAGTAATTGTTGAAGAAGTTAATATGTTGTGAGTAAAGGAAGTTCCAGCTTGATTTTGCATTAACTGGTCCATATCCTGAAGTGTGATCAAGACTGTGATGGTTAATTTTATATGTCAACTTGACTGGGATAAGAGATCCCCAAATAGCTAGTAAAACATTATTTCTGAGCGTGTCTATAAGGGTATTTCTGGAAGAGATAAATGCATTTATATCAGTGGACTAAGTAAAGAAGACTGCCTTCACCAGTGGGGGTAGGATTCAGCCAATCTGTTGAGAGCTTGAATAGAACAAAAAAGACAGAAGAGGGCAAATTTGTTTTCTGTTTGAGCTCAGACATCCATTTCTTCTTTCTGCCTTTGGATGCTGGCACTCCTGGTTCTCAGGCTTTCAGGCTGGGACCTGGTTCCATCAAACTGGTATACCGTGAGGCCCATAATGCACGGGCTGTCAGACTCAGCCTAATTTATACCATCAACTTTGGTAGTTCTCCCACCTACAGATGGGAGATTTAGGACTTCTCAGTCTTCATGACAGCGTAAGCCAAATGAACATCTATATTTTATTTATATAAAATATATATAAATACATTTAAAATATTTAAAAATTTAAATTATTTAAAATTAAATAATTTAAAAATTTAATTAATTAATTAACAAAATTTTGTACTTAGGATTCTCCAGAGAAACAATACAAATATATATCTATATCTATACCAATATAGATATATATTTGTATTGTTTCTGGTCCAAAGGATCTGAAGATGTCAGACTTAGGTCAGTCATCCTAATTCAAGAAAAATTAGGTCAGGGGGAGCCTAAGTGGCCTAGTCAGTTAAGCATTTGACTCTTGATTTTGGCTCAGGTAATGATCTCACAGTTTGTGAGATCAAGCCCCACATCAGGCTCAATGCAGCTCTCTCCCTCTCTCTCTGCCCCTCCCCTGCTCTCTCTCTCAAAATAAATAAATAAACTTTAAAAAAATGAGGTCAGTTTTATATCCATTTCCACTGCTGCATCTAGACATTTTCACTATTCTCACACTAGCAGCCTCAGCCATCAAAGTGAGGAGAGCAACTTTATCCCTGATGTCATTTAGGCAATTATTATTTTTCATAGATTAGGATTATGGTATTATGGCAGAGAATGTTGCTTCTAATTGCAAAATGCCTTATTACTTTTAGTATACCTTAGCTGTAAAGCGGCTTGATTATTTGTTCTCAGAAGTAGAAAAAAAAAATGGACTGTCCAGACATATAAGCCCAGGTATGGTCGTATTAATAGTGGTGGTGGAGGCTATGTGCATGTGTGTGTTTATATACATATATACATGTATATGTATATGTATATGTATATATGTTTATATACATATATATATACTTGAAAGTATTCGTATAAACATACAATTTAAATACCTACACATTAAGATGCTTATTCATAGTGTCTTATAAACTTTACTCTCACAGATATGGTTCTAGAAAACCCTACTTTGTTAATCAATCAGCAAATCCTCCTGCCCTGGGCAAGACACTGAGGACAGATACATAAAGTAAAAGGACAACTGCTATCCTAGGTGAACTTCTAGTAGAATAGAATAATCAGGACCAAGAAACAAACAGAAAAAGTAACAGGTTCAAGTAACAATTTTTTTTTAAATATACAAATATCAGCTCTAAACTAGTAAGACACAGATAGAATAGTTTTAACAGCCCATTTCAACTCTAAGTCTAAGGACAGAGACCCAATGACTTGGCTAGGAGTTGGGGCTTTGTGGCTATGTATAGGGTCATGATCATCAGCTAGTCTAGAGGAACAGACCATCCAATTCACCAAAGATTCTATGTTAATATAAAAGTAGGTGTGGGGTGCCTGGGTGGCTCAGTCGGTTAGGCATCTAACTTCAGCTCAGGTCATGATCTCACAGTCCATGAGTTTGAGCCCCACATCAGGCTCTGTGCTGACAGGTCAGAGCCTGGAGCCTGCTTCAGGTTCTGGGTCTCCCTCTCTCTCTGCCCCTTCCCCACTCATGCTCTGTCTCTCTCTCTCTCGTAAATAAAATAAAAACATAAAAATTTCTTTTAAAAAAAGTAGGTGCAAGTTCTCAAAACATGATAAATTGTAAAAGGTCTCTGTCCCTTCTTCCATTTCAGCACTTTTTTCACTGACATTTATTTATTAAAAATATTTTTATATTCTCACAAAATATAAAATTCATTTATAATATCTACAATGAAATAGGTTCTATGTTAAGCACCAGAAATACAAAAATGAAAAATTCAGCCCCTTCTCTTATAGAATTCACAATTTAATGAGATCCCTGGGTTGGAGACAAACAATTATAGTGTGAAAAATGCCACCAGTCTGGGGAGAAAAGGAGTAAAAAAAAAAGACATGGGAGGCTTCCTGGAGGAAGTATTACACTGAAACTTGAAAGATAAATAAGAATCTGGAGGGAGGGAGGGAGGGAGGGAGGGAGGGAGGGAGGGAAAGTGTGTGTGTGTGTGTGTGTGTGTGTGTGTGTGTGTGTGTGTGTAGGATGGGTTTATGTGGTTGGAAGGAAAGATCATAAGCATTGTGCATCATCACTGAAAGAAGCGCTATCAAAATAAACCCATTGTGTTCTTGAAGCTCTTTGCACGTTTACAAAGCACTTCTTTGTTGGCTACAACCACTGAGAAAAATAGAATTGAAGTGATAGGATCTCAATATACAAATCTACAACCAGCTACCTGCTGTGGCTTTAGCCACTCCAGCAGGGTTCTTAGAAATATAGATCATGCAGAAATACAGATCTTACATATCATCATAGCTGGCAAGTACATGGTGTTTACTAAAAGCCAGGGCTATGGTCACAGATCAATGAGTACTGGACTAAGCCTCAAAAATCCCTTTGGTATAGAACAGTAGTTTTCATATTGTGTGCATTGGGGCCCCAGTGTTTTCAAAAGGAGACACAGAGTAGCACACCAAGCTAGTAGAAGTCCAGAATCCCACTCCCAATTGCCATTTTATTGGTTTATGTATTAGAATGTTGCCTAAGGGTTTTCTTGAAAAGAGTTCTGCTGTTAACAAAAAAAAGAAAAAGAAAAAGAAAACAAAAAAGGTTAAAACCATTGTCCCACTAACCTATACATTGATTGCTTCTATTTTTTTCATAATTATATCTGGAATACCCTTAACCTCTAATAAAATTTATAAAGATATAATAACGGATTCTCTGGTCCTAAGGTCTTTCCAAAGACATTCTTCTTCCTATATTCAACCTCCCTAGTTCCCCATTTCCGTATCTTTTTGATTCCTAATGTTCCAATCCTCCATTCAATATGGTTTCTTCCCAGGAAAAGAGATGCTATTCTTTCTTTAGAATTCCATCAGCCCATAATTCTTGAGGCCAGAAAAGTTACACTTTTTCCTCCTACATTTGCCCTGGTTATAGACTTTCCTCAAAATATGTTTTAATTAGAATTGCTATTACTGATACTTTACAAGTCAGTACATTCATAATCCCAGAGAAAAATGATATGCACTCAACCATGGATGGACTCTCCTCCCAAACTCTTTTCTCTACTTTAGAATTACTCAGGACTATATACTTTAAAGAGTAGAGAACATCCTTTTCTGTCATTCCTCTTTCTGTTGCTAAATGTACTTCCTCTGTGCTCACCCCATTCCTTTTATTCATGTTCAGCTGGGTTTTAAAAATTCTAATCTGTTTCATAATTTGCTTCTCCATTTTCTCTGAGCCTTTTATCTTTGTAAGCAACAAAAATTGAATTCAAACCCATAAATAAAAACAACCTATGCAATTGGAAAGCCCAAGGGATGCTAACTTCAGGCATAGCTTAGTCTAGGAGTTAAAAAGATGTCATCAAGGGGCACCTGCGTGGCTAAGTCAGTTAAGGGTCCTACTCTTGATTTCAGCTTAAGTCATGACCTCACAGTTCGTTAGTTCAAGCCACACATCGGGCTCTGTGCTGACAGCACAGAGTCTGCTTGAGACTCTCTCTCTCCCCCTCTTTCTTGCCCCTCTCCCACTCATTCTCTCTCTCTCTCTCAAAAATAAACATTTAAAAAAATGAAAAGAAAGATGTTATCAATTCATGCTTATCTCTCCCCTCACCCTTCTCTTTCCACCCCTTCTCTCTCTCTCCCTGCCTGCCTCTTTTCCCTATCTCTATCATCATTTTTCAGTTATTGTTTCTCCTATATTGGCCTGTACTAAGGTAAACTCTTTCCATGTGTCAACAAATATGGTCCTTAGCCCCTGTGTTTTTATAAGTAGAGGGACTTTTTCTCAGTATGTCTATCAGAGAAGAATACCAGTTGCCTTTATCTAAGGCATGTGTCCAACCATGGGCCAATCACAGTAACTGCAGAGGAGAAGATGATCTACTGACAAAACCTAGATCTCCTGCACCCCCCCTCCAACTCTCTCTGCCATCCCCAGCCTCACCACAGAGAAGGTATGGATATGATCTAATGTTGAGGCAGTTCCCAAAAAGAAACAAAACTAAGAAACATACAAGAATTAGCATTATTGATTTCATTTGAGTATCTTCTTCCTTTTTTAATTCTCTCAAACTCTCTCATTCTATTGCAAAATTAGAAACTAGTCTAAGTGAATGCACTTCCATTCTGGGTTTTTGATACTCTCCCTCCAAAGCTTAAGCAGTAGCTTTTATTCTCATACCAATGTTGCATCTTTTATTTACTGACTGTGTTTTCATTTTGTCTGGAACCAAACAGCTCTGAGATCCAAAGTGTCCTAGGTAAAACTTTTTAAAATTTCTTGCTTCAACTTTGGGTTTGCAATAAATCTGCTAATTTTTTTCTCCACTCAGCCCAAGAGAATATATGCCTGATATATGAACCCCTATACTTCTCTATTTCTTATTTCTGCTAGATTTTTACCACTCCCTTATTTATGATTAAACTCACATTCTAATTTCCCTGACATATATAATCATAATCATCATTTTCTATTCTGTCCATCCTGGCATAGAAACAAGATTGATTAATTGACAAAGGATGGAAAATGGTAGATGACAGACGGACAGACAGATGGACAGACAGGTAAACAGATAAAGAAAATCTATTTACTTAGAAATAGAGCTAAAGCCATCCCATGTACCAATAATTGCAATTCCAATTCAAACAAAGAGAACTGTTAGGCTCTGCCTAAAGCAATATATTCCTACTCCCTAGAAACACCCACCAAGATTCCTTCCCTGTGCTAAACACTTTGCCTCTAGCCAATGTTCTTTGAAGCTCTTTGAGCAGACCTTCCCTGAATGAAGAAATGGAGAAATGACTCCCCATACCTGCCAAGGTCAGATTGCTCCAAATGGGTTGTGGTTCTCCAGGTGATCTTATTGCATAAGGCTCATGAATGAGCTCCAAAAAATAATCTCCTTTCCTACCAGTGTCATATATCCCATTAGTCAGAGGCCCTAATCAAGATAATCTCCCAAATCAGGAAATCTTTTTCTGCTCACATAACACCCATAAGAAAATGTTTTAAATCTTGACATCCCTCAATGAACCTGGATCCCTAAACTTAGTTCCTGATATATATCCTAACTCCCATCTGCAAATGATAGTCATGTATCTGAGCGGTGAAACCAGACTCAGTCTCATTATATCCTCCCATGGCCATAGGAGGACAAGAGAAAGCCTTCTTTTCATCCTACCATTTCTCCCTTAAACCATCCCTTCAATGTTTCCATTTCTACCCTGATCTACTTGATCTTTCAAAGGTCAAGAGATATAAACCAATAAGAGATATCACACGGGAATCAGAAAAGAAAAATTCAATAGAAATCCAAAAAGAAAGTCATCAAAGTGAACACATCACCCAGAAAACGGAGTCCTGCAGAAAACATACTGAGGGATATCTCAGGAAGAACATTTGTCCTAGTTATGAAAAGGTTTATTTCAGCAAAACCCACTGAGTAATGTAAAGACACTTCTCAGCCACCTTTGTTTTTCTACACACACACATGCACACACACACACACACACACACACACACACACATACACACACAAAGCCCAATGTATAGCAGTAATAAATATATTGCATAGAGACCTACAGTAATGAGGTACAACTTTAAATATTTAATTGATAAAAACATATACTTTATGACTTTAGCTAAAAAAATTTTTTTCAGTAACACAGTCATTAGAGTTCTTAAGAGGAGAATTTTGGAAAGACAGATGTCCATGTTCAAAGAACATTATTAATGTTCATAGAATGGACATAAGGTGAGTATATTCAGTTAGATCTTATTTCAAATCCCAGCTTCACATCCCAGGTAAATTATTTAATCTCTTTGAGCCTCAATTTTATCTCCAGGAAAATGTAAACTCCCCCCCCCATAAGATTCTTGGGAGAATAAATTAGAAATCTGACATAGCATACCCAATAAATGATAATAAATTATAGAATTTTATTGTTAAGTCTATTGTAGCTAAAAATTAGAGAACTAGTAACTCTACCCTTTCTTCCTAGATTTAGAATAAAATCTTAACTGTTTACTTGTAGTGATTATTACAGAATCCAGTGTCTAAACAAAAAGTCAAATTTAGCCAGGCAAGAGTTTACTTGAACCAACTCTACCATGAAACTTTATATAGTATTATTTCACAATTGTGATATAATATATTTACTCAGGTCTCCTCAACCAATAACTCTTCACTTTTTCTAGCCCCAATCTGAAGTATTTCAACAAAATGCATCTTCTTATATCTGTATGCATCAGCATTGTCTCTTCACCAGTTTACAAAATGATAGCAATAAACAGATCATTGTTTCTGAGTCACTCTAGCATTGTACCCTCTTAGTATAGCACTATAGGAACCAAAAACAGGCTTGATCTTAAAAGTTCTTCTCCAGGAAAATAATAAGAGCATCCAATTACTAAAATATAATCAATGTTCCTATAAAGCAAATTCTCAGATATTTTTCAGTCTTTCATGGTCTGCCTTTCAAATTAAAAATATAAAAAGATAAAGAAATAATAAGTTTTGTGATGTAGAACTTATTAAAGATACTGAGAACATGCTTCAGAGTGTAAAGAAAAACTGAATCAGAGTCAAAAGACCTAGGATTCAATCTCACCTTTGCCATTCATAAGCTTTAGCCATTTAAGCTAAGCTTCAGTTTTCTCATCTGTAAAATAAGAATAATAATATCTACTTCACAGAGTAATGTGAAAATTATGTGAAAAATGCCAACTCCAATGCTTTCATGTAGTAGGTCCTCAAAAAAAAATGTAAAAGAATGCCTAAATACTCTTGTAGTTCTCTCTCCTTCCTTAATCTTAGGAAAGAAAATTAATTCAGTTAATCAGGACTTTCCCTAATACAGCACTGGTTTCCCAGTATCAACACTCTTGTTTCAAGAAAAATTTTATGTACAAACATAAAATGTTTTACATTATAATATGGTCAGAGCAGAGCTCCTTCTTTCAACCACCCATCCATCCATCCATCCATCCATTCACCCATTAAATATCATTGGTGTCCAGTGTTGTAGTAGACACTGGGAGTACAAAGAATAAGATATGGCTCCTGCTGTCAAGTAAATTGGCATATAGTACTGTCTAATCTGTTCTGGATGAGTCTTAGAAATTGGTTGTTTCAAAGTGGAAGATCCTGGGTGGACATGCAGAAACTCAGGTCAGAAATAGGGGTACATGAAATGGGCTATTTGCTGCAGACCTAGCAGAATATAAGCTGAAGCCAGTCTTAATAAGTGAGGCTGCTAGAAAACAAGAAATAGTCTGAAACATCAAGTACAACATCAAGCTCCAACAGGAAGGCTCAACACTTAAGCAAGACAAAGTAAGGATTCCAAGGGCAGATAGATCTCATATGGTGACCGCTTACTGGAGAGGGGTTTTCATTCAAAGGGCATAGCTACTTAAGAATTGGATAGGAGTAAGTAGTAAATGACTTAGAGCAAGTTTGAAGAAGGAAAAAGTTATGGATATACAGGAAAACATACTCAATAAAGTAATAACATATAAAATTTTAGAAGTATAAAGTTCAGTGAGGCACCACATCCTATGGCAAACATTGATGATTTATAGTTCATTCAAAGGAAGGAACTGCATGGGTAAAATGGTCCAGATAGGATTTCACACTAGGAATGCTTGAGGCAACTAGGTTTATTTAGCCTGGAGAAGAGAAAGCTGTGCCATAATAACTGATACTAAATATCTAAATGGCTATGAGAGAGGAAGGATATAACATTCTGAGCTCTTGAAAAGCCATTTCCAGAGTTTTTACTATGATCTCTGGTCCCTTCTAAGATATAAACAAATCTAACTATAGCCTAAATAGTTACTCTAGGCTGTCCACTTAAGACAATTGTGTTTAAAGTTCAATTGTATTATTTCCTTTCCAAACTTTTCATCCTATATACTGTATCCTTTTTTACTGGCATCCCCTCTTAGCCACCAAGAAGGAAACTTGGAAATCATTCAAGGTACTTTCTCTAACACATCCACATCAATTTAGTTACTAAATTATCTTCATTCTATTCCTTTTTTAAAAAAAAAATTTAATGTTAATTTATTTTTGACAGAGCGAGAGAGACAGAGCATGAGTGTGGGAGGGGCAGAGAGAGAGGGAGACACAGAATCGGAAGCAGGCTCCAGGCTCTGAGCTGTCAGCACAGAGCCCGATGAGGTGCTCAAACTCATGGACCGCAAGAGCATGACCTGAGCTGAAGTCAGACACTCAACCAACTGAGCCACCCAGGCACCCCTTCATTCTATTCCTCTAACATGTAAAGGGAGTTTTCCAAAAAACAGCTATGACCATAGTTCAATTTCCTACCTAAAACTCTTAATGGATCTCTGTTGCCTAGAGTAGACTTTCTCAATGCACACAGTACCAAGCACAGTCCTAGGTACAGTGTTTGAGTGCATGGGTAGGTGTGTTCCAGGTACAGAAGTTTGGGAAACAGAGTTTAATTGAAGCCTCTTAGTCATCATAACATTAGCATACTAAAGTGTGAGAAGTCTTTAAAGAAAATTGTTTTGATTTGTGCAATCAGTATTTCTTAGAGGTTTTTTGGTTGATCTTTTAATACCTCTTATTTTTCCATAGTTAGTGTTCCAAAGAATACATTTCAGTGAATGTTGGGCTATAAAACAAAATGGCCTATAAACCCATTTAGAAGAGGTTTACAACTTTATCTGCTATTGTATTTATCAATCAATCAATTCAGGAAATAATTATTGAACAGCTGTAATGTTGTGTGTTAGGGATACAATAGTGAGTTACTAGACATAGTTCCTGTTCTCACATATTTACTTACAGTTTCCAAAAATTCTGACATCTTTTATTTCTCTAAGCCATGCCTATTACCTGGAATATCCTTCTCCCATATTCAAATTTTTTTCTTAATGTTATTTATTTTTGAGAGAGAGAGAGAGAGAGAGAGAGAGAGAGAGGAAGAGGCAGAGAGGGAGGGAGACACAGAATCGGAAGCAGGCTCCAGGTTCTGAGCTGTCAACACAGAGCTCAAAGTGGGGCTTGAACCCATGAACCATGAGATCTTGACCTGAGCCAAAGTTGGATGTTTCATCAACTGAGCCACACAGGCACCCCATCTTCTCCCATCTTTAGCTGACAAACTTCCCATTCTTTAACTGCTTATACCCTAAATTCTAAGCTCCTTGACCAAAGAATATCTTATTTTTATTTTTCAATGCCTAGCATACAGTTCTACTCAATAAATGCATGTTACATTAATAAATGGATAAATGACTAATATCAAGTGTCTTTATTCTAATATTGAGAATTCAGTTTAAATTTTCCAATTAAAACATATTTTTGTAATAGTGATTTCAAATGAAAAGACATTAATAACTTCTTACTTTAAGGAGATGCTTACAAATCTCTCTCTCTCTCTTTTTTAATGATTTTTTTTGAGGTGGGAGGGGCAGAAGGAGAAGGAGAGAGAGAATCCCAAGCAATCCGTGCTCAAAGCACGGATCCCAATGCAGGGCTCAATCTCACAAACTGGGAGATCATGATGTGAGCCAAAATCAAGAGTCAGAGATTCAATCAACTGAGCCACCCAGGTGCCTCTCTTTTTAAATTTTATCTTCTGACTCCTTATCCCAGTTGTTTAGCATAAATTACAGGTATACCTGTCATACTCTTAATTGTACATGAAGTACTAATTTGCAAGAGTTTTAAAAATTTATGTTACATGTAAATTGAAGTAAAATAGCAATTTAAAATTGAATTTAAGTTTTAAATGATCTGATCTCCGAAAAACACAAATACACAGTAAAATTGCTTTGTCCGATCATTAACATAAACTCAAGTGTCACAAATATTAACATTTTAGCATTCCAAATGCTGGGTGAGCCTACCTTAAACCAGCATGGTTTGTCAATGGGTTCAGAAATCAAAGAGCTAAGCTCATTTTTTACACTAACAACAGTGAATATGCTAGGTTTTATAGATCACATATGGTTAGAATTTACCTAAATCAAGTGTCAACAAGTAGGTTATTCTGGTGAATGGGGCCAAAAGAAGGGAGATTTAGAGGGAAATATTTATATACTAGTGATAAAGAAAAAGCACATGATATAAATGGGAGGAAATAAACTTGAAGGAAAGAGGTTAGAGATTGGCAAAAGACTGGCATGTGGAAGCTACATGGTAAATACAGGGGGAGTCATTATGGCATTCTACCTACTTTTATGTATAAGTTCTCCAGGTAGAATGATTATGATGTCACACTGAATATGGGATTTACACAAAGAAATGAAGACTAGAACACTGGTAATAAAATAGAAGCAAAATATTTTTCTTACTTTTAATTATCCAAAAAAATGCGATTGTCCAAAGCAAAAATAGCTGCAACGTATTTTGTGTTTATGGCATATGTAGAAGTAAAATGTATGACAACAAAGCACAAAGAATGGAAGGAATACATCAAAGGGTATAATATTTGAAAGTAGGATGTCAAGGGAAAGATGGAATCCAGACTGCAATGAATCTAACTGTATTACAGACAAATCTCATAACCTCAAAGAGAACTGGAAAAAAAAAGGTGCTAAACTAAATTATTTTTACAGGATACTGTAAAGCTAAAGGCAAAAGAAACTATTCTCAAACACCATTTGGAATAGTAAATTTGTTTATAAGGTTATGTGTTACCAATTCTCAAAATACTTTATCTGTATACAAGAGTTGAGCAAATAAGCAAATATATATAATGAGAGGCATGTTTCTAACTGTTGAACTAAAGACATTTAAAATAAGGAGTGAAAGAAGGCTAAAATTAGCTGTGGGATAGGACTGAAATCAGACCTATCAATATGGAGTTGCAGTTTTACAAAAGCATAAACATACAGAGAGATGTACAAATGTAGAAACAAACGTAAATGTGTGTCATGAATTAGCCAGTATAAATGAGGCAACCTGAAAGAGCTCTCAAAAACCAAATTAGGAACAATTTAAACAATAAAATGTATTATTCAGTGTATTGGATTATAACCCAATGATTTTTTAAAAATCCAACAGTTCATACTGATGTAATTAAATAACTGAATAAATAAATGGCAGATAAAGAACAATTCTTCTTACAGAATGATTTCAGTTAAGAAATATACAAAGAACAGGGGCACCTGTGTGGCTCAATCAGTTGAGCGTCTGAACCTTGGTTTCAGCTCAGGTCATGATCTCGTGGTTCGAGCCCTGTAACAGGCTCTGCACTGACAGTATGGAGCCTGTTTAGGATTCTCTCTTTCTCTCTCTCTCTCTCTCTCTCTCTCTCTCTCTCTCTCTCTCTCTCTCTCCCCCCAAATAAATAAATAGACATTTTTTTAAATGTAGAAAGAATGAAGGAAATAGAAAATCACCATTAGAACACCACAATGTTTTGTTTTTAGGCAAGATCCACTGACAGTAATTAGTGAGCAAAATTTAAGAGAAATGGAATATCTGCATGGCTTCAAAATAACTCTCCCACAATATTTACAAATTACAAAGGGAAATATAGTAATGTTTAGAATATCCCAGCAGATGGCACTTAACCAAGGTTAATACCACTGCTAATACATGTTAATATTGTGAAACCGCCATTAAAATGCACTGAGAGGGGCACATTACCTCTATGGCATCCTTCCCAATAATGCATAACCCAATAACCCAACCTACTCATGAGAAATCATCAGACAAACCCAAATTGAGAGACATTCTGCAAAGTAACTGACCAGTAGTCTTCAAAAGTGCCAAGGTCATGAAAGACAAGGAAAGATTGAAGAACTGTCACAATTGAAACAATAAGGAAACATGATAACTAAATACTGGATTGGATCCTAGAACACAAAAAAGAACATTGGTGAAACACTAGATGAAATTCAAATTATGTAGTTAATAACATTTTACCAAGATTAATTTCTTAGTTTTAGCATATATTTTATGGTTTTGTAAGATGTTAGTATAAAGAAGAACCTGGGTAAAACTGCAACTCTTCTGTAACTCTTAATTATATCTCAAAATTTAAAAGATGAAAAAATGGATTACTGATTAACCCTGATCTCAACGAACTCAATCCCTTAGGGAAAAAACACATAAAATAATACATTATAGTGTGATAGGTGTGAACAGAGATATAAAGTGTTATGAAAACCAAGGACTAACTGCTGAGCAAATCAACAAATGTGTCTAGGAGAAAGTGTAAACTTTGAGGTGAGCCTTATAATATGCTGGTTATAGAAGAAAGCTAGAATTTCCAGAAAGAATTTTAAAACATAAATGAAAGACTGTGGAATATTCCAGAAACTACAACTAGACTGATATCTGAAGCAAAGGTGAAGTGGTAAAACTGGAAATACAAGTAAACATTAGACCCTGAAAATGTTATCTTCTATTCTAGGTAATTATGAGTAACAGAAATGCTTTACATCAAGGACATGATAGAGGTAGTTTTATGTTTTAGAAACATCACTTTGATAATATTATGGAAAATAAAATAAAAGAGCACAAAGTGTTCTTTCAATGTTTATTCTTCCAATTTAACTTTTATCTAGAATGATATATTAACACAATGTACACCAATTTCATAAACTCTTAGTAATGGAAATATTGGGAATTTTCAAATGCCAATACATTAATCTTCACTCCTCATATGAAACAACCTAGAAATATCTATCGCTCACCAGAGAAAATATATTTAAAGTTCAAATACTATGCTTAATTAATTCATCAAAAATATTCTTGGGGTGCCTGGGTAGCTCAGTCAGTTGAGCTTCTGACTCTTGATTTTGGCTCAAGTCATGATCTCATGTTTCATGGAATCAAGCCCTGCATCAGGCTCTGCCCTGGTAGTGCAAGGTCTGCTTGGGATTCTCTCTCTCACTTTCTCTATGTCCCTTCCTTCTCTCAGAATAAACAAACAAACCTTAAAAAATAAAAAAATTAAAAAATGTATTATTTGTACTTCTTTGGACAACATAAAAATAATAATACCACTAATGCTATTGTTTGTATACATAATATTTACTAAGCATCTACGGGTGTGAAGCACACCATCACAGGTGTTAAAGATTTAATATTAAAAACACAGACCGAAATAAAACCCCATTCATGAAGTCCATGTTCTAAGGCTCAGTGGTGATATAGAAAAACATGATTAACTAAATTACATATAACTGTATATTGGAAGGTGATAAGATTTTTGGAGAAAAATAAGAGGTAATAGAAAAACCAAGAAAATGTGGTATTGTAATCAAGAAGTGAAGAAAGCAATTTAAGGGAAAAAATGATCCAAGTCTATCAAAAGCAGCTGATGGTTTAAGATAAATAGAGACTGAGGATTGTCAATAATTTGAAGGTTATTTGGACCTTGGCAAGAACAGTTTTGGTAGAGTGACTGGGGCAAAAGCCAACTGACTTGAATTTAAGAATGAGAATAAACAACAAAAGGAAAATAAACTCTTGCTGGGAGATTTGCTACAGAAGAAAGAAAAGGTGAGGTCAAAAGTTTCTCATTAAAATGGGACAAAAACAACATGTTTATGTTGATAGGAATGATCAGATAAAGAGGAGGAACTTGTTCATATGGGAGAAGGAGGAGAAAATTGTTGGGAACATGTCCTTGTGTACGAAGAAATGATGGAATCTAGTCCACAAATAAAGATGCCATCCTTAGATAGAAGTGGGACAGTTAATCTATAATGGCAAGGGTCAGGCAAAGTAAAGGTAAAGAAATGGTGGTTAAGCAGGCAAGTGGTTAAATCTGATTGTGGGAAATTGTGAAAACCATCTTCTGAAAGTCAACAACTGAGAATAAAGATGGTTAAAAGGTTTAGAGATTGGAGGAAAAAGATGATAGAAGATAGTTAACTAAGGAAGTGGGAAAGTGCATCAGAAAGTACAGTGATTGACAGGGAGCATTAGAGGTTTGTATCATAAATTTCAAATGAAAGCTGTCAACTATGCCCTCTTGTTTTTTTCCTGCCCTGTTCATCTACATTGGAGCAAACAACCCTATGTCAGATATAACCAGTATTAAGAGTTTCACAAAAACATATGACAGAGAAAAGAGTAAGACAACTATATATTAGAGGGAAGGGTATTAATGAATGAAAATAGCAATTAACTAGGTAAAAAGATAAGTGACATCATGAAGGAGTAAGGGACAGTGAAAAAATGTTAAGATCAAAGGACTGTCTTCCAAATGGGCTGAAAGATCGTTAAATTCAAATATTTGATAGAATGACCCCAAAAGAGGGCAGAGAGTAGGATGCATGAAACTGAGATTATAGGTGTCTACAAAACTCCAGTAATGACAAGGTCATGCATGTTTACAAAGTCACAGACCTTATTCCCAGGTGCTTGACATGTATTCACCCATTTAAATGACATAAAATACTGATGATCTACTTAACATCAAGAAGCATAATAAACCACTGCAATACCAAGTAAAGTAGTAATAATTACAGACTTAATCTTCTCTTTGGCAATCCATAGTTTATGTCAGAAGCAGATCATCACAATCCCTCCTCATTTAACCATGGATAGGCAAGGACATCTTTCTAGAAGGTTCCTATGCATCTCTAAGAAAGATACTAATCACTTCACAGCTTGTATTGAAATATCTGTCTGTTCTTTGAGGCTTCTTCTGTTGTTATCAAGGATGTTATTTATATAAGTTATAAACAAAGGTAAATTCTGTAGCAAGAGAATATTGACTACATGTTAATTTAATAAATCATCTTCCCTAAGGAAGAAGGAAATATATTTTTAAACTTAGAGGAAAATACAAAATTCAACAAATAATCAAAGGGGTTAATTATGTATATGTAAATTATATAATCAATGAGTTAACCCTCTTAGAATGCACTGAAGTTTTTCTCTAAATCTACCAAATTCCAGAATAATGTTTATTTCTCAAGACAGTGTCTCGTATTTAGTTGGAGGTCAGTAAGTATTAGTCGAATGAGTGAATAGAAAGTGAGACTGTCCTTTCTTGAAAACTAGTGACCTCCATCCACACTTAGTTTTTTTCATTTTTTTTTTTATAATATAAAATCTCTGAGTTAAGCCTGTTTTTTTTTTTTTTCCTTTTCCCTGGACTACACTTACACAAGTTCTTTCCCAATTCACATTAGGTAACAACATTGCTTCATAAATACAACACTGCCAGAAGTGTACTATTTATAGCCCCTTGGCTTCAAAAGACATCCCCCCCCCTCATTAATTTGTTTCCTTTTGGTCCCAGTCCTCAGCCTTTATAGGACAATATGTAACAGGAACAAATCTTCTTCTGCTTTGCTCATGCTCAGAGGAAGCTGAGAGCCTGGAAAGCTATACTTCATATACAAAGATGATGCCAGCCAAGCCCTGGCAAGAGAATGACTGAGCATTCTCAGATTAATTTCATGGCTATTTGTTCCATCCCAGAATCACATCAAGCACAGCCCTCCAAGTTGAAATTGCATCACTCTGTCCTTGCTGCCCAGGTAAGGGCAGTGAAAAATGAGCATATTCCCTACCCTCTAATGATAAATAATGACTTTTCCCTTTACAACTGGGATGTATTATACAGCATTACTGTATGTATTATACAGTATATACAACTGGGATGTATTACAGCATCATCAGAATAGTATAATTACCAAACAAAATGATAAGATATATCAGGACAGAAGGAGCTTAGATTAAACTCACAAGAAATAGGCATTTGCATCTTTACCATCCTTCAGTGTCACTGCAGTAATAGAAAAATGGCAACTGGAAGGTGCATAATAAATATCCCATTAAATATTCATTGGATTATAAATAACTTAAAATTTTAAACTACCCAGTAAAAGATTATAAGAGAAGGGTGCAAACATGTATGGCTGCTAAGGGAAAACTGACAAGCAGAGTTGGAGGGAAAAATAATAGAGGAACGATTGAGTATTAACTGGGTAAAGAAATACTGTGGGCACAAAGAGACAAGATGGGGAGCATTAGCTTGTAGGGATTGGACAGGGCAATTCTAGCTTTCACAATTTTGATCTGTAATTGTCCAGGTGGACCAGTATTATGCTTCCTACAATAGGGTCATTCTTACAATCATATTTAACACTATTAGTCCCTTAGTCATAAGCATGGCTCTTAACATTTTAGAGGTTCTCCTGGCCGTGAACTTATTCTTTGTTTCAAGTTTATGTGACCCATTGATCTGGGTACTGAATCAAGACTTTGAGTATTCTAGATTCTTATTTATTAAAATAGCTTGACCTGTGATTCCAGTATCAATAAAATAAGAATAGCAGTAATAACTTGTTGGGAGCACTAGGCAAAAAGAGGATTGAAAAAGAAGGTTGAGGGAATTAACACTGAAGGTTGAAAGGTTAATGGGAATTAACATTCACTGAGTACCTACCAAGAATGAGGTACCATCTAAATACTTAGCAGTTACATATATAATCTTACTTTATCCAACAACAACCCCGCCTGGTTAGTATTAGTGTAACCAGTTTTTAAAATGAAGGAAGTGAAATTCAGAAAAGGTAAGTGATTTGTCCAAAATCAGAGTAGGAAGGAGGTAGAACCCAAATTTAAATCAAAGTCTATTTTAAACCCATAGGTCTTATTTTTATTATCTCATATGGTCTTATTTGTCCCGCATCTTAGATCATAATAAAAAGTAAAAGTTACAGGCAAATTGGGGTTGGATTCTTCATACCCAGTGCTTCTTAAGATTCCTGGCACAGAGTATGCACCCAATAAATACTTACTAAAGGAAAGAAAGAAGAAACAGAGTTAGAGAGAGGATATGGGAGAGGTAATGAGACAGAGGAAGAGAACCACATTACCACTCAATATTAAACCATTTTTAGGAATATCATAAGTATAACCAGTTAAACATAATTTTTAAGAAGATATATACATACAAATACAAAAAGAACACATGTGGCAAATATTTTAACTAGTTAAATGAGGGAACCAATAAGATATTACAAATGATACAAAAGGGAAATTGAAAGAACCACATTTAGATATAAACCATAAGGAATGCTGAAATGAATTTGCTTCATAGATGCAAAACTGGTTAATACCTACAGAGCAATAATCAACCACCTTTCCAGGGGACATAATCTGCACTTCTATGGACAAGAATCATTTGCATTACTATTTTAATTGTACAACTTTATAAAGTCATAAAATAGCCCAAAGACCATGAAAGGCAGAAATAACCTAGAAGAAAACACTAGACAAAAGATCCAATAATTTTGGTTTTTGCCCATTTCAGTCTTTCACAGTTTTTTCTGACAAACTATTTTGAAAAACTTACTATAGAAACAAGAGTAACTTCAGTTTTACAAAGTATATCCTAGGGGCGCCTGGGTGGCGCAGTTGGTTAAGCGTCCGACTTCAGCCAGGTCACGATCTCGCGGCCCGTGAGTTCGAGCCCCGCGTCGGGCTCTGGGCTGATGGCTCAGAGCCTGGAGCCTGTTTCCCATTCTGTGTCTCCCTCTCTCTCTGCCCCTCCCCCGTTCATGCTCTGTCTCTCTCTGTCCCAAAAATAAATAAATGTTGAAAAAAAAAAATTAAAAAAAAAAAAAAACAAAGTATATCCTAAAAGTTTAACTCAATCAGTGGACAGCAATGTGTTTCTGATCATTATCATTAGAGGTTTTCCTGGTTGTGACCTTTTGTTTTGGGTTTACATGGCTTGTTAGAAACCAATGGCAATCTATGAAACACAAATGATTAAAGCTATTGTATATATTTCTTCATGAGGGTAAAAGATTTTCAAAGAATCATAAAAGGGAATATATTTTCCCTAAAAATTTGAACTTGCAGAATTCAAACAGCGGAGAATTATAATGCCAAGAGTTAAAACCAGAACTCTGCCAGCTGCCATTGGACAGCCATTCTCCCACTGCCATTTTGTGCTTTCTTCCACCATTGCCAAATTGAGCAAATAAAGTTTATGTCCACCTTCAGGTTTGCTGGTTGGAGTCTGTCACCCTTAAAATTTTTGTTTGTGTTTTTGTTTTGCTAGATCTCTCTGATCTCTCTTTTTTTCTTATCATCTCTTTCCCTTTCTTCCTGCAGAGCTTATATGCCCTTCAGGTCTATATTTCTAAAACTGGAACACTGTACAAGCATATGAATCACATAGAAATGTGTTTTATGACTTTTCAGATATCTACATTATCCAAAGATTTAATTACACCTGTCTCATTACCTTACAGCCTGAAGTTAATGACAAAGATTTATTTAAAGTTCATTTACTACTGGTTTACAGGTTGTTTTCATATAGTTTATTTTGTGGATAGTACACTAATCTCCCTGTTCATAGATATTTCCTTATCCAACAGTAAACATTATATGCTGTATATGGTACAGTATATCACTCAAAACTACTTGGCAATTTGTTGCCTAAAAATGATTAACAAACATCAGAAAATATCTCCTCTGGGCTCAGGACATATTTGATAGAGAACCTGATTAAGTATAGCATGGCATTCACCTACTTAACATGAATGTTCATGCTATTGCTGGTCTAATCCTGCCTATTCAAGATGTGGAAATTGTGTAAGCGGTAGAGTATTCCAGAATAATAGAAAGACATTCTGTTCATCTCCAAATTACTACACAGTCTACAAAGAGGCAAACCATAGCCAGCACATGTCAGCACAACATTGAAAGTTATGTATGAGTGGCAATTTAGGGGCTTTTATAGTTGCTCCTGGAGTGCTGCCCATCCAGGATTTTGCTATACCAGTTTTGAAAAGACACTACCAAACTTTAAGCCAGCAATCACATTAGGCTATTGGCAGCCAAAGGATTATTCTGTCCTGGAAAATAATAGGAGCACAATAGAAAGATGCTCTTCTCCCTATTTTACCATAGTGCTCTCCTCAGCATAATAGAAGACTCCAACTTTGTTTGTTGAAGTGTGTCCAGATCTTTGAGACAAAGATACTTTAAGAATGTTTTAATTATGCATGGTAAATAAAAACAATGGTACTTTAAATAATTGAAAACCTGGATGATAAGGAGTAACAGTTACTGTAATCTTGTTTTTATTACCACACAATTTATACCCAGGATATGTACAGAAAGAATTTAAGATTAAAAATTCATTTAACTAGGGGCAACTGGGTGGCTCAATCAGTTAAGCATCTGACTCCAGCTCAGGTCATGATCTCGCAGTTTGTGGGTTCAAGACCTGCACTGGGCTTTGTGCCTAGAGCCTGGAACCTGATTCGGATTCTGTGTCTCCCTCTCTTTCTGCCCCTCCCCCATCCTCTCACTCCTTCTCTCTCTCTCTCTCTCTCTCTCTCTTTCAAAAATAAATAAACTTTTTAAAAGATTCATTTAATTAACATTGTGCTACATGTCAATATGATATGGTCTTCCTTTGAAGAATCTATTTGTCAGAGAGTCATAAACTAACTAGATAAAGTACCAAGGAAAGGCAGAGAAGGGAGATTAATTCTGCTCAGAGAAAATCCTGGAGGGTTTCACACAATTGATATGAACCTTGAAGAATAAGAAAAGGAAAAAATGTTTTTCTGGATGCCTCTAAGTAAAGGTATACCAAAGGAATTACAAGTAATTAGTTGTATCAAAAACCAAAGTTATTGGATGGCAGTATAAGGAGCTGGAAGGGAAAGGGGAATGTAATACTCAAAATCCAAAGGATATCATTATAAAGAACAATGAATGCCATGTTAAATATTTTACCTAATCTATTGGTAATAGGAAGCCTCCAAGATTAGAAAAACAGGAGAGGTATGTAAAAGTCAAGTGAAGAAAAAGTGTCAAGAAGGGAGTGGATAATGGTACAAAGGCGACAGAGTGATCATGATGGGTGAAGGGACAGGACATTTTTATTTTTCTGCTCAACATCTAAAGCACTTGGTTTTTTTGTTTGTTTGTTTTTGTTTTGTTTTAGGGGAAATCCTGCTTTATGTGAAGGGCAAAGGGTCATGTTTTCACCAAAGAAGGTAAAGAGCAACCAGGGTTTATTGAGATAAGTGGTCCAGTTCAGGCGATTAGATATTCCACCCAGAACTTTCAGTCTCAAGTGAGAATGAAAATGTATAAAGATAGCTCAGAATTCATATTCAGAGCTGTGGAAGTATTCAGCATTCCCCACCACTTAACTGAAGTATGACTTCATGGGACCTATTACTCAGGAGTTTTTTTGCTTCTTATGCATTATCTAAAATGAAGAAAGGTAAACAGGAAAAGCCAAAGTTGAAATTCTTTTCCTCTTGTTTGCCAATGAAAAGACTTAAGCATCTTCATAGGCTAAATGGCACTGGTTAGAAAGATAGAGATTTTAGGAGAGAGGCAATATTTGATCACATGAAATACCAAAAATGAGTTGGAAAATAAGTGGTTAGAAGGCTCTTTTGGAAAAGTTAGTCTTTGAAAAGTGGGAAGGATAAATGAAGATAAAGAAAACTTAGTAGTTCAAGGAGAGGGATTTTGAGAGTTTCCACATGTGATAGGATCTCTTTTATCTGTGAAAAAGGGAGATTAAAGAGGAAGTACATGTATCTTAATTAAGAAAGATGATAAAGGGTTAGAACAGTTTAACACTAAGAAAAGATAATTACTTATGGAGAGGGTGAAGAAAATGTTTGCTAAACACTGCTCACATTGAAAAGTCAGTATGTGCTACCAATCAAAACCATCTTACAAGTAGTGCAGCCATATTCTTTATATAGCAATTTCTTGGGGAAATCTGTAACCACCATATTAAACCAATCCAGTGGAGGTATTTCTGCAGAAAACTAAGGTGGTGCAGTCCAAGCATAGAGATTTCTAGTCATCTAAATTTCTAAAAGATAGAACTTAAACAATAGATGAATCATATGTAATTTACCTCATAATATTTTCTCAATGTCTTCACTCTAACCACCTAGAAAATTCTTATTCATTCTTCAAGAAACAATACAAATGTGGCCTCTGATCTGTAGTCTTTCTCCACCTGTAATAGACAGTATTTCTCCTGCCTCTCTTAGTCATTGTGTCACTGTGTTCAAGAAATAATTATAATACTTATCACATGATAGATCAGTAGTAAATCTACTTCCCATGATAAAATGAGAACTCCCTGGAGATAAGTACTACATGTTATTCATTCATGAAAACCCAATATCTGCAACAGCACCTAGAACATAATAGGAGCTCAACAAATGCCATTTGGGTAGGTTAATGAATGGATGAAATTTTATTGACTACCATTTATACTAGTTAAGTGATTGATAGGAACTGAGTAGTTCATATAACTATACCCTATGATGCAGATTGAGAGCACAGATTCTCTACAGCTTAATAAAGAAGGATCCATACTAGCCCAATGTTTTGTTCTCTGAAGTTCTAGAAAGTGCAATAGAGTATGTTCGTTAGTTCATATTAAGGATATTAAAATACTGCTGTCTAAATAAGGCATGTAATAATTGTGACTCTAATATCTTGGAAAATAACTTTATATATCACATAGACATAGCATATATTCTGCTTTTGCTACAGTTACTCTTACTTTATATCATACAAACACTTCCATACAGTAGTAGATTCTGAATTTCTTAATAGGAAGGGCTTTGAGGCAGCACTCTGGTTGGATGAGTTCCTATGTGCGTGTGGTAAGCAAAGATCAGGTTCTAACAAACTTGCCTGAAGCTGTGCCTGCATTCTAAGCATCCAGTTTTTATATAGGCTGTATGTTTAATGTGGAATGGTTTGGGGGAAATACTGAAAATTTGGGAGAATATTATTACAACACCAATTCCCAATAGTAAAAATATAAAAAAACAGGTGTACACACACACACACACACACACACACACACACACACCACTCTCTGGGGACCATTACTTCCATAATCAAGACCTTAATTATACCAATATGTTAACACACACAATAAGTGCATCTCATCTTTATGGATAATCATCTATCTTATCTTAATCTTATAGAACAAAAGGAAGACTATGGAAAAGTATAAAAACATATTTATTAAAATGTGCTTTCCCTGAATTAATGATGAATGTAATAGCTGGTTAAGAACACTCTCACGAGTACCAGTAGCACTGTGTGTTTCTTTACATCCTACTTAGTTAGAATTGCCTGTTTACTTGTTAGTCTTTCCCACTATGTTATAAATATCTTATTTATTTTTGTCTCTTCCATGCCTAACACAGTCCTTGGTATTTGTTAAGCATTAATGAATTTTTCTGAGTGAACAAATATATACAGAGAGATAGATATATAGATACAGATAGATGCCCTTCATCAAGTAAAAAAAAGGCAACATTGATATTTTAAAGAAGATGGACATTATATGAATATTTGACCTTTCCTCTTAAAGACTAAATTGTTATCTAATTCTGTGTGCTCACATTAGTACTCCATTTTTTTCACTCTTTATATCTTATTTAATCAATGTCTGCCATGTCTAACCAAAATATGAGGAAATTCAATATTTTTTCCTTACCTTTCTAGTCAAAAAGCTATGTAATAACAGAAAATCATTACTAATGGCATGCACTTGAAAAACACGATTCATGGCACAAAAACAGACACATAGACCAATGGAATAGAATAGAAACCCCAGAACTAGACCCACAAACGTATGGCCAACTCATCTTTGACAAAGCAGGAAAGAACATCCAATGGAAAAAAGACAGCCTCTTTAACAAATGGTGCTGGGAGAACTGGACAGCAACATGCAGAAGGTTGAAACTAGACCACTTTCTCACACCATTCACAAAAATAAACTCAAAATGGATAAAGGACCTAAATGTGAGACAGGAAACCATCAAAACCTTAGAGGAGAAAGCAGGAAAAGACCTCTCTGACCTCAGCCGTAGCAATCTCTTACTCGACACATCCCCAAAGGCAAGGGAATTAAAAGCAAAAGTGAATTACTGGGACCTTATGAAGATAAAAAGCTTCTGCACAGCAAAGGAAACAACCAACAAAACTAAAAGGCAACCAACGGAATGGGAAAAGATATTCGCAAATGACATATCGGACAAAGGGCTAGTATCCAAAATCTATAAAGAGCTCACCAAACTCCACACCCGAAAAACAAATAACCCAGTGAAGAAATGGGCAGAAAACATGAATAGACACTTCTCTAAAGAAGACATCCGGATGGCCAACAGGCACATGAAAAGATGTTCAGCGTCGCTCCTTATCAGGGAAATACAAATCAAAACCACACTCAGGTATCACCTCATGCCAGTCAGAGTGGCCAAAATGAACAAATCAGGAGACTATAGATGCTGGAGAGGATGTGGAGAAACGGGAACCCTCTTGCACTGTTGGTGGGAATGCAAATTGGTGCAGCCGCTCTGGAAAGCAGTGTGGAGGTTCCTCAGAAAATTAAAAACAGACCTACCCTATGACCCAGCAATAGCACTGCTAGGAATTTACCCAAGGGATACAGGAGTACTGATGCATAGGGCCACTTGTACCCCAATGTTCATAGCAGCACTCTCAACAATAGCCAAATTATGGAAAGAGCCTAAATGTCCATCAACTGATGAATGGATAAAGAAATTGTGGTTTATATACACAATGGAATATTACGTGGCAATGAGAAAAAATGAAATATGGCCTTTTGTAGCAACGTGGATGGAACTGGAGAGTGTGATGCTAAGTGAAATAAGCCATACAGAGAAAGACAGATACCATATGGTTTCACTCTTATGTGGATCCTGAGAAACTTAACGGGAACCCATGGGGGAGGGGAAGGAAAAAAAAAAAAAGAGGTTAGAATGGGAGAGAGCCAAAGCATAAGAGACTGTTAAAAACTGAGAACAAACTGAGGGTTGATGGGGGGTGGGAGGGAGGAGAGGGTGGGTGATGGGTATTGAGGAGGGCACCTTTTGGGATGAGCACTGGGTGTTGTATGGAAACCAATTTGTCAATAAATTTCATAAAAAAATAAATAAATAAATAAATAAATAAAAAATGGAATGCATACCCACAGTGAAAGAAAAAAAAAAGAAAAAAAGAAAAACACGATTCATATTTAATTTTTAGATTTGGACATCATAAAATTTACAATCATAACAATCTATGCAGTTGTCATGCATAAGTAGCTTCAGGAGGTCAGAGTCAGAAATATCACCCTCTGAAATTATAACCAACAAAATGAATACAAAATGGAAGTAATTAGCCATCTGCAGAAGTAGCATGTTGTATAAGGTCTGATTCATCTCTATACCTTGGCATAGTGTCCCTCAGGGAGCTGATACTGTAATATCCACCAAAATGCTATGGCATGGACAATGACCACTGTGAATTATCTTCCAGGTGAACTTCTCATGAGAAATGTAATAAAGAAGCATTCAGGTTTATATCACATTCTCTTCTGCTATCAGTTAATGTGGTAGGTTCCCCCAGAGCATAATCAGCCCCTTGCTGAACCATTAAGAGGACATTTCTAAATCTACAAAGCTGAGAAATGCATTCTGGACCCATGGTGACCCCATTGCCATTCAGACTCCTGTAAGTTCAGTTTACTCAGTCTAAATCTTTGCACAAACCTCCTCCTACCATCTTACCTTCAACAGGTTATAGAACACTGAACAAGTAGGTGATAGAAAACGCATCCTCTGAGAAAATAACCAAGGCCCTGCTGAGACATGTGTGCCTTCTCAACACACCATGTCCCCCAATTAACAAGGTGACAAAGAAATTTATTTTCCTCTACTACACCTCCTTATTGTAAAATTTAATGTTAATGTATACTGCCCTTCTGGGAAAAGGACAACCAAAAGTCCTAGTTGTTTCAATACTTCAGTAAGTCCATGATGGTCATGAAGAAAATAAATTTCTGACATATTAAACCCAGATCTCTCAGAGTATGAAATGTAGCTTGTTATATTTCTTCAATATTTTTTGATTTGTGGGACAGATTGTGACTGACGACAGTATGCAGCAAACTGCATTTCATAATTTTATCTGATGACTCATTCTCTCAACAAGATGGTTGCCTCCAGACAAAAGAAATGGTTTTGAATTCAAGCAAACAGAAGCTTCACAGCTTCCAAGCAACACCACATTATGTTGAGCACAACAACAAGCAAGTTCTTTTACTAGGGGTCCTACAAAGAATAGAGGCTGCCTTGAAGGGCATCTTTAGAGGCAGCTGAGAAACTGCATGGCCATCTGTTCTGGATGATACAGAAAAAATTATTGCATGCAAAGAGGGTCACACTAGACAACTTCTAAGTTAGCTTCTAATTCTAAATCTGATATAAAAGATTATGTAAAATACAACTAATATAAGTGCCATTTAAAATTTCTCTTCTTCAAGATAAATATCTACATCGGCTTACAAGGAAATAAATTATCTTGGTCAACCCAATTAAAAGGGGCAGCAATTTGAAAGACAATGCCTAAAACAAAATTCTGGCAAGAAGAGAAAGGATGAGAATGTTCCTGACATGCAAAGATCTGTTTCCTAAAGAAGAAATGGCAATTCTCCTTAGGAAACACTGACATTGATGTTTCCTGCTCTTTAAAAATAACATAAATGTGTAGGAGTCCTTATTTCTTTATGAAACTAATTTTTTATTGTTAGGTCTCCTTGGAGAAATATAATTTTTTATGATTTCAACTGGCATTTGAAATCTATTTTTGTGGCTTAACAAGAAAAGCAATACTACCATCATGTGGCAAAAGAGATTAAATTTATTTTTTAAAAAATAAAAAAAATTCCAAAGATGAAATTTAAATCCAAGAATAGAAGTTCTAACCAAATGTACATCCATTCTTGTATCGTTTAGATAATGTTCCTATCTCTCAATAAATAATTTTCAACTTTTCCAAATTCTTGTAATAAAGGCAAAGTTTATATGACAAAGGAAAACTGTAATTAATTCTTCTCATTTAAGTTAGACTGTGAATAGCGGCTTCCATCCTGTTTCCTTGTGTATTACCAGTAAAACAAAAGAAAAAATCTGAAAGCCTATGAAAGTATCATTTATTTTACTACAACAGTACAGTCATAAATACTTAAACAAGCAAGCAAAGAATTCTAGAAAGATAATCAAGCAAAGAACAAAAGCTAGAACTTTGAATATTACTTCAAATTATAAGATAATTTCCCATGTGTTATCTTAATTAACCCTAACAACCATCATCTGATATCATTATTAATATCTACATTTTACTAATAGGGAAACTAAAATGCAAAGATAATAAATAATTTACTCACAACCAGAAGGTAATTTCACTTACTTTGTCAAGATTCTCATGATGCACTAAGGAAAAATTAGCCATTTTCTTCTCAAACCCTGCTAACACTTTGCACTAACTTCTTACAGCACTTATCACATTGCACTGTAATCAAGTTTTTTCTCCCTCAGTTGTAAGGAGGATTCTTGAACTTGGTGATACTTATTCAGTAAATATTATCAAAACTTTACTTACTCACAATGAACAACCTGAAGTGGATTTCAAATACAGCTTTCTCTACATCAGTGGCTCTTAAAGTGTGGATCCTAAGCCAGCATCATCAGCGTCACTGGAACTTATTAGATATGAAAATTTGGGGCCCCTCTCCTAATCTACTAAATCAGAAAACCTGAGGATGGGGCCTACCAATCTATGTTTTAAAATGCCCTCCAGGCGGCACTTGGAATGAGCACTGGGTATCACACATAAGTGATGCACCCCTGGGATCTACTAACTAACTTGAGAATGAATGAATGAATGAATGAATGAATGAATGAATGAATGAATGAATGAATGAATGAATGAATGAATAAATAAATAGATAGATAGATAAATAAATAAATAAATAAAATTTTAAAGAATAAAAATAAAAAGCCCTCCAGATAATTCCAATGTACCCTCCAGCTTAAGAACCTCTGTTCTCACCAAATCACCAAGGTGGATACTGCTGTGTGCAGCCCAAATGACGTGCATAATGAAAGCACTCAATCCACCTGCTGCTAGAAGCAAAGCAACTGACAGTTCTCAGCTGAGTCCTTCTCAGAGAACCGATCCCAAAGAAAGAGAGTCCCCTCACCTAAGGACACACTTGAACATCACCTCCTATGGGAAGCCTTCATTAAACAATATATTCTTCTCCATGTGGGCTGAGGGTCTCTGCTGTGTGCTCCCATAGCACTTTGTTGATTATTTCATCATAAACAGCACTGCACCTGGAATATAAATGGCACATCCATTAAATAAATGTGTATTTATTTAATGACTATCACTTGTCACAATGTGTCTAAATCATCTCTTTAAGTGTCTATTAATAATCTTCCTCTCTGGACAGTAAGCTCCTGGAAAGCAGAGACAATACTTCATTTATATACTAATGTCCAGTGCCTGGCACACTATCTGACTAATTAGTGCTACATAAATATTTAGTAAATTAGTAAACATTCTACTTTCTGTGGATTCAAAGATGAATACAATATGGACCCATCAATGAGAAATTCACACTCCAGTTGAAAAAAGAGGACTGTGAACTATATAAATCATGGTGCCACCTGATACATGTTAGTAAAGAGTATGAACAAACTGCCTTACACCATACCAGGAATAATACTATCTCCTTTTACTTCAATCCTGCTTATCTTTCACAGCTCAAGAAGACAGATCTCTCCCTTCCCTGACTTCCTATAATATATACTCTCTTTTTCACACATTTGACTCACAGTGTATATATATTGTTTAGCAGTGTTTTATATATATGCCCTGACTACCCGTATAAGTTGAAAATCTAGATTAGGAAATATGTCTTCGTATCTCAAATGCCTAAACCAATAACTCAACAATTATCATATAGTTGTCAATTTAGTAAATATTTTTATGGAAATAAAAAATAAACTAGCCCTGCCTTAGGTAGGGTTCCCTAGGAAACAGATTTTGAACAGAGATTTGCATATAGAAGATCAACTGGGGAATGTCTGCTCCAGAACACCCAGAACAGGGTGACACTATTGCAACAAAGGCCTCAGCCCGTCCTACAGGAGCTCTGGAGCCATGATGGCTCTTCTCGCTGTCCCACGTTGAAATCTGAGACTTTATGTCCCCACATCATCCACTGAATGGAGGCTGTCCCTAGGAAGGGGCATAACCTTGGAAAAGACAACTCCTTTCAGCAAGAAGTAATTACTAGAGGGACTGACTACCTGTGAATGAATCATCATTACACAATAACGCCTGCAGAAAGGAAAGTTTTGGGCCAGCAGAGGGGATCTGGCTGTGCACCTCTGTATCACTGTAGTACCAGTGTTTTAGTTGTGAGAACTAATCATACATGTGAAGAGACATATTTGCTGTTATTTGTACTTGGCTTAATATTTGATGTATTGATGTTACATCTCCATTAAATAAATTCTGAAAGCCAATTTGTCTCAAGAATTTAAACAGTAACTACTACATATTTTACTCAATACCTTCTTTAAAAAATTTAAACTATTATTATGGCTGAGTCTCCAAATACTCTCCTTTAAATAGCAGACAAACCTGTACAGGTACAAAGATTATAAACTCAGCTTTGCACAGTGTGCCTAACTTGATCTAAAGCATCAACACCATAGATATAAATTATTTATTATTATTATTATAACTTCCAAGGTTATTGCTTTATTTATATTGATAGTTTCCTATGATTCTGAATAATTTTCATTCCTTCACAGGAATCCAGGTTGCAGAATTTGGTTGGGACTAATAAAACCTGGTGGCTTACATATAAATGATTCAACAGCCACCAGTTATTAGAATGAGACCATTACTAATGTGAAGATTTACTTGATACAACATGAATTTTTTAAACTTCTGTCATGTGATTTTAATTTTTGAGACTTGATATCTTCCCCAAAATGATGTGTTCTTTTCATTTTGCATGGCTGATAGTCCCTAACTCATAGCTTTTTTATTAAGATATATCAACACATTTTGTATATTTTAATACCTGAATTTACTATTAGTATTTTATTATAACTACCAGAGATATTTAGAGGTTTCATATTACAGAACATAAGAAACTGAGTCCGTATAACTTGTCATTTTGGAACATCATACTAAACTTTCTTTATAATATTGACTTCAACCCATGACTATGATATATCATTTTACATATTTAGGTCTTATTTAATAATGTCTTTCAATAAGGGTTGTGTTTGTCTCCATAGGAATCTTAAACATTTTGTTATATTCAAAAAACATTATGTTGCTATTGCAAATATCTTCTTAAATCACATTTTCTAATTAGTTGTGATGGGAAAGAAAAATAAAATTGATTTAAATATCAATATTATATATTATAGCCTTGTAAACCTCTCATTAGTTTTAATAACTTCTCTATAAATTTCTTTTGGTTCTTCAAGTAGACAATTATATTGGCTGAAAATAATCATTTAGGTTTTTTTCTAAACATGTATTCCAAATGTTATTCTTTTAATTAACTTATTAAAAAACTGATAACTACAAAAATGTTGACTTAAAGTGGTGATATCAGGTAGACAAGTCTTGTTTCTAATTTTTAAAGAAATTCTCTTAGGAGTGATGTTTGGTATGAATTTTTATGGATAGCTCTAGCAGGCTAAAGTTCTCTTCAAGAATTTTCTTTCTAAGAAGTTGGTTTTTTTAAATATTGAATTAGTGTTACATTTTTTCAATATTATTTTATATCTTGATATGATTATATCATTCTTGTCCTTTAAATTATTAAATATACATTGATTTTTCTAATTCTAATGCTGCATTCCTATAATTCCAATTTCATAATAATGTGTTAGCCTTTAATGAATTCTATTCCTTAATATTTACTTAATTGTTTTGTGTGTTTTTGTGTGAAATACCTCTATAAAATCTTTGTTTCTTATCAGTTTTTGTTATCAAGGCCTTACTAGCCTCATAAAATGAGTTAGAAAGTTTAGTATTTCCCAATAAGATGGTATATTTGTCAGTTGTCTTACAAATGTGTCAGTGGTTTTCATAGATATTTAAAACTAAATACTAGGTGCATGCAACTTTAGAATTTTGAATTTTCATAGTGAAAAGAAGTTTTTACCAAGGCATGCTATTTTTCCCTAGTAATTCTTTGTCTTAAATTCTTTCTTGTCTGATATTTAAGTAATAGGCAGCTTATATGAAAGCTTTCTCGTGTGGCATCAATATGCAACAGGTAGGAAATTCCAAAGTAAAGCGTGCAGCAAGACTATATTTTCAAATGATGGATCTGAGAACTGGTTTCACATATTTAAAAATCATTTGCTCACACGGAGCATCAAAACATAGCAAAAGGGATAGAAAGGATTAAATAAGAATAGTTATTCATTGTACTACTAGCAGTCAACCCTTCCACTATCACCACAGACAGAAATATAAAATGTTAGAAACAATTCCCTATGTATCTTTCATATTTATACATGTTTAGGCATTAACAGCCCTTTTGCTCCATGACTCTTTCATCAGGAATGGTTTTCAGATGGCCCTGGCAGGATAGAAACAGAGACTCACTCTGGAGAAAGTTTATTTACATTTATGTATAATAAAGATAGAGACATCTTTTCTCCTGAAAACATTACAAGGTAATAATGATAGAGATGTCTCCCTTTCTCCCCAGAGGTACTTGTTTATAGACCAGGTAATAAAGATAAGGTCTCTCTCCAGAGAAGATGGGTAGGTTTGCCAGCAGTCTCTCATGAGATTGGAGGTTTCCTGGGGCGCCTGGGTGGCTCAGTGGGTTTAGCGTTCAACTTCGGCTCAGGTCATGATCTCATTGCTCGTATAAATTGGAGCCCCGTGTCAGGCTCTGTGCTGACAGCTCAGAGGCTAGAGCCTGCTTTGGATTCTGTCTCTGTCTCTCTCTGCCCCTCCCCTGCACCCCCCCCAATCTCTCCCTCTCTCTCAAATATAAATAAACATTTAAAAATTAAAAAAAAAAAAGATTGGAGGTTTTCTAAGATCAGTGTTCCTCAGCTTTGACACTGACCTACTCAGCACAGAATCCACCTGGATCCACTTCCAGATCACTTCTTGTAAAACTTTCAGGAAAAGGAAAACTGACGTGAACCTGCAGCTCATGCCGCCTGCTGTGCTGTAAATAATAAACTCTAAATCCATTTGGGATCATTGTCTTCTGATCAGCCAAAATTATGGAAGACAAGCTACTGGCATCTGTCACCATGCTACTATTTCCAAACTGCTTGAGAACTTCAGGTCTGATAAAATTAAAAAAAGTCTGCAGAAGTTCTAATAACTTGTTTCTTACAAAGGTTCTTGAATCCCAAAATCAGATGTGAAATTCATAGTTGGAATGTCAGTATGGGATCATTTTTAAAAGTCACTACTTAAGACAACTTATTACTAGGATAAGATGATCATAACAAAAAGACAATGTGAAAAGTACTGCCGGGGCACCTGATAAAAGAGCATCATCTGAAGAAGAGCCATTGCCCACTAAGAAAGTTGTAGTTTGATGGGCGTATGTTTTCAGAGAAGCCATGAAAGGACTCCACAAGAGAAAAATCAGTCAAATAAAAATTTAAATCAGTCAAATAAAAATTTGGATATACCCTTTACTTCTTTTCCAACTACAATATAGCTCCTTTCCCAAAGACTATCCAATTACAGCTAAATCCTTCAATGAATGTAGAAGTGTTCAATAATGTTTGAAAGGAATCTGTTTTGCAAGGTAATATAATATTGGAATTCTTTTCTAAGAGTAAACATAAAAGTGGTGGGATCTAGAAGTGTCACTGAATAGCAAGGAAAGTAGTAATCACCTTTAAAGCATTGAGTAGGTATTAAAAAATAGTAGGTAACAAAGGTAAAGTCGGTTTCATAGTTATACTCCATAAACACTGATGGCTCAATATAGCCACTACATTAAAGGAGTTAAACTAGCTTTCTTTTAGTTACATTTGCCTACTATAACTTTTTCTAGTATTTGTTTCACTCTAGTTTGAAAATTTGCCTTTACATGGATAATTGAGTCTAACATTTACATTTACTGTGTTATATTTGTTTTTACTTTTTCTATATGATTTCATTTTCTTCTTCCTGCATTCTTTTGAATGCATGTAGTTTCTTCAATTTTTCTTTTATTCATTCTGCTTTTTCCTTGTATAGTTTTAAAGTTAGTTTAATCATGCCACTTTATTTTAATAACTTTAGAAATTTTCCATCAAAATCTAGACTTGAAAGAAAAAGTATAAAAGCTTAAAATACTTTAACTAAAATCACTATCTTTTAACTTCTATTGTCCAGAAGCTCAGGGCTTTTTTTTAAATTTATAGTAGTTTCATCTTTTTATTACCTCACAAATTGGACATAATATATTTACTCAAATGTTTACCATTTTCTTCTCTCATTTCAGACCTTCTGTCATTATTTTTCAAATGAAACATTTATTTTTTTAATTTTTTCCCAGGAAGTATTAACCTTTTATATTTCTTTTTTATAACACAAACTATTTTTATTTATTTTTAAGTTTTTATTTTAATTTCAGTTAGTTAAAATATAGTGTTATATTAGTTTCAGGTATACAATATAATTCAACAGTTCCATGTATCACTCTGTTCCTCATCACAAGTGCACACCTTAATCCCCATCACCTATTCTTTCAAGTTTTTATCTAAATTCTAGTTAGTTAACATACAGTTTTATGTTAGTTTCAGGTGTACAATACAGTGATTTAACACTTCCATACAACACCCAGTGCTCATCACAAGTGCACTCCTTAATCTCCATCACTTATTTAACCCATTTCTCCCAACCCCTCCTCTGATAACCACCAATTCTCTATGGTTAAAAGTCTATTTTTGTTAGGATATAAAATATATAAAGAACTTAATAAAACCCTAAAATGAATAATCTAGTTAAGAAACAGGAGACATGAATACACATTTTTCCAAAGACATACAGATGGCCAACAGACACATGAAAAGATGCTCAACATCATCAGTGAAATACAAATCAAAACTACAATGAGGGGCGCCTGGGTGGCGCAGTCGGTTAAGCGTCCGACTTCAGCCAGGTCACGATCTCGCGGTCCGTGAGTTTGAGCCCCGCGTCGGGCTCTGGGCTGATGGCTCAGAGCCTGGAGCCTGTTTCCGATTCTGTGTCTCCCTCTCTCTCTGCCCCTCCCCCGTTCATGCTCTGTCTCTCTCTGTCCCAAAAATAAATAAACGTTGAAAAAAAAAATTTAAAAAAAAATACAATGAGATATTACCTCACACCGGTCAGAATGGCTAAAATCAACAACACACAACACAGGTGTTGACAAGGATATGAAGAAAAGAGAACACTTTTACCCTGTTGGTGGGAATGCAAACTGGTGCAGCCACTTCGGAAAACAGTATGGAGGTTCCTCAAAAAGTTAAAAGTAAAACCACCCTATGACCCAGCAATTGCACCACTAGGTATCTACACAAAGAACAGAAAAATACTAATTCAAAAGGATACATGCACCATGGTGTTCATAGCAGCCTATCTACAATAGCCAAATTATGGAAACTGCCCAAGTGTTCACCAACTGATGGATAGAGAACACGTGGTATATATATACACAATGGAATTTTAGCCATTAAAAAGAACAAAATCTTGCCATATGCAATGGCATGGATAGAGCTGGAGAGTATTAATGCTAAGCAAAATAAGTCAGAGAAATACAAATACCAAATAAAATGTATCTTTTAAAGGTTCTTTAGTGAGAAGTTAATAGAAAGTTTTCTTTCTCTCTTTTTATATACCTTAAAATGCCATGATGACAATTATTTTCTCTCCAGTCTCTGCAGATTTTATCCCACTGCCTTATGGCTTTCCTTGATGCAGTTGACAAGTCACTTGTCAGAATAGTTATATTTCTTTGTAAATAACCATTTTATTTTTCTCTCTGGCTGCTTTAAAGATTTTTCTTTTGGTTTAAAAATTAGAACTCTAATTAGATATAGTTAGATGTTCTCATTTTTCCACATCTCTTAGTTTCTCTTTACTATTTCTCATTACTTATTTACTTTTTGTTTTACTGTCTTTAATTTCTTCAGATCTTTCAGTCTCCTAAGTAACCCATCCATTTTATATCCAACTGTCCATTTAAAGAACTTTTCTGGATTTTTTTCAAATATCAGATAATTTTTATAGTTTCTTTTTTAGGTAAATTCAAAAATATTTGTTCCATTTACATTTAAATAATATTTGGACTGATATATAAGTCTCAGATCACAATCTTCCAGTATTATATGTTACTGGAAAGTCTGTGGCCAGCTTGATATATTTTGTTGTTGGATAACTTAACCTCTTTGCCTGTATGCACAAAGTATTTTGTCTTTATTGCTGGCATACAGTAAATGTCAAAATACAAAAAACTTTTTCTCCATTAAAAAACTGTAAGATAATTGAATACTACCAGCAAAAATAATATCAACATATTGTGGGGATTATGACCCATATTGACATAAAACGCATGACAAAAATGGCACAAATGAGGGTGATTAAGTGTAAAATTGTATAGTTTTTACACTATTTATGCAGTGGTCTAATATTACTTGAAGGTGAATGGTGATAAATATATCTTAAATATTTTAAACTTTAGAGCTGTTACAAAAAAAGTAGAGCCAATAGGCAATAATGAAGGTAAGATAGAATATTAAAACACACAATCTAAATAAAGGCAGAGGGGTGCCTGGGTGGCTCAGTCAGTTAGGCATCCAGCTTTGGCCCAGGTCATGATCCTGCACTTCATGAGTTCAAGCCCCACATCGGGCCATGTGCTGACAGCTCAGAGCCTGGAGCCTGCTTCAGATTCTGTGTCTCCCTTTCTCTCTCTCTCTGCCCCTCCCCTGCTTACACTCTGTCTCTCTGTCTCCCAAAAATAAATAAACATTAAAAAAAAGTTTTTTAATAAATTAAGGCAGAACATCAGGAAAAAGAATATATGCCACAAATAAGAAATAAACAGCAGATACTGGACTTAAATCCAAATACACTTAAAATTATGTTAAATATAAAGAGTCTAAACATGCCAATTAAAATGTAGAGATTGTCGGGGTGCCTGGGTGGTTCAGTTGGTTAAGTGTCTGACTTCAGCTCAGGTCATGATCTCACAGTCCGTGAGGTCAAACCCTGCATTGGGTTCTGTGATGATAGCTCTCAGAACCTGGAGCCTGCTTCAGTTTCTGTGTCTCCCTCTCTCTCTCCCTGTGCGTGCTAGCACTCTGTCTGTCTGTCTGTCTGTCTGTCTCTCTCTCTCTCTCTCTCAAAAATAAACATTAAAAAAAAATGTAGAGATTGTCATGAGGTACCTGGGTGGCTCAGTCAGTTAAGCATCTGACTTCGGCTCAGGTCATGGTCTCACAGTTTGTGGGTTCGAGCCCCACGTCGGGCTCTGGGCTGACAGCTCAGAGCCTGGAGCCTGCTTCAGATTCTGTGTTACCCTCTCTCTCTCTGCCCCTCCCCTGCTCATACTCTGTCTCTCTCTCAAAGACAGATAATAAACATTTTTAAAAAAAGTGTTTAAAAATGTAGATTATCAGAATCACTATGGATTTTTCTGTGATAATTTTTTTAGGATATAGTATTGCTTTTCAATTTTTGATTCAAATATTTTGGTTCTAAAACATTTCTTGAACTATAGTTTTCAATCTTTCTATTATATTTTTCAATCAAAATAATTATGGGTACTTGAAATTCTCCTTAGTCTCTCTTCCATACAAATATCTCTCCAACCTTTTTTATCTTCCTATAGACACTGTAATAAATTACCACAAACATAGTGGCTTAAAACAATAAACACTCTCTTACAGCTCTAGAGGTCAGGAATGTGAAGTGGGTTTCACTGGGCAAAAACCAAGGTGTGGGTGGTGCTATGCTCCCTCTGAAAGTTCTAGAGGATAATCTGTTTTCCTGCCTTTTCCAGCTTCTAGACCTGCATTCCTTGCATCCCTTGGACCATAGCCCCTTCCTGCATCTTCAAAGTCAACAACATTCCATCTTTAAATACATCTCTGCTTTATTAAATCACTTTCTCCTTTTCTGTCACCATGGTCAAATATCTCTTTACCTACTTCCCGTAAGGACAGTTGTGATTACATTAGGGGCCAGCAGGATAATCTCTCCATCTCCAGATACTTAATCACATCTGCAAAGTCACCCTTGCCATATAGATAACATTCATAAATTCCAGGGATTAGGATATGGGTATCTTTGGGGGCATTATTCAATTTACCACAAATCCTTTTTAATTACTTGTTCATTTCCAATTCATTTTGCCTGCTTCTCCCACTCCTACTGGGTTTTCAATCACTTCCATTATCTTTTGTTATATTAATCACATGATCTTCATTTCCGGGGGTCATTTTTTTTCATTAATTTCTTCTTAATCTGAGCTCATGTATTTTTTAAATTGTAAGAAGTATTTAAAATCTTCAAAAAACAATATGATTTTAAAATAAATTTGAAAATTCTTTGATGCTTATCCCATCAAAAGCTGGAGTTTAATTTTCCTTCTTTTAAATATGGGTTACTCTTGTTGACTCACTTGTAACAAACAGAATATGACAGAAGAGTCAATATGCAGCTTTTGAGGCTAGGTTATAAAAGGCATTGTTGCTTTTGCCCTATGATCTTAAAATCGCTCACCAGGGGGTAAGCCAACAACCATGCTGTAAGAACAATAAAGCAGCCTGTGAAGAGGTTCATATGGAGAGACACTGAGGCCTCCCACCAATAAACAGTAACAATTTGCTAGCCATTTGACACAGAAGAAAGATGGTTGTCTATGAACCAGGAAGCTGGCTCTTACCAGAAATCTCTCAATGCCTTGATCTCAGATTTCCCAGCCTCCAGAACAGTGAGACATACATGTTTGTTGCTTCAGCCACCTAGTTTATGGTATTCTGTTATAGAAGCCCAAACAGATCAAGACATTCTTGTTCTGTAAAAGACCATTAAGCCATGAAACATTCTGAAATTATCTTTATGCTTAATGCATATGAGTTCATCTATAAAGTCAAAATATAAACTGATAGCTACTACATCTCACAAAGCTATATTAAGAGTTGATACAGGGGCACCTGGGTGGCTCAGTCAGTTGAGTGTCTGACTTCAGCTTGGGTCATGATCTCATGGTTCGTGGGTTGGAGCCCCATGTTGGGCTCTGTGCTGACAGCTCAGAGCCTGGAGCCTGCTTCGGATTCTGTGTCTCCCTCTTTCTCTGACTCACTCTCTGTCTCTGTCTCTGTCTCTCTCTCTCTAAAAAATAAAAATAAACATAAAAAAAAGAGTTGATACAGTATTTTATTACTATATTGGAGATTTAGGAAAAGTAATATTCAGATGGTAACATTATTATTGTGTTATGACCTCCCTTTATGGTTTGGGTAATGAGTTATTTAATTCCCATAATATTAAACAATTTAAATAAAACTTCTAGAGATGGACAAATTAAATGGTTTGATGGCATAATGTTTAGAGTGAAGCAATTGAATAAAACTGTAGGGATATTTGTAATCAAGCTAGATTTAAGTAACATCTGATGTACTTTTATGGAATAATAGCTTTGATGATAAGCTAATTTGAGAAAAGTAGGTCCAGCTGTATATTCATTAGAAATAAGGAAAATGCTCTCCCTAAAACATAAAGCAACATACAAGAGGCAATCTAGTAAAGCATCCATTAGCTTAAGAATATGTATATAATTCCAATGGCAGTCTTAGCTCCACCAGTGACTAAGCAAGTTCATTTCGGCTCCTTCTTTTATGTTTCAGTGCCTCAGAAAAACAGTGTAAAACAATAGTTTCATATTTATCTTGAATATTTCATGAATACATTGTGATTTTAAGTGTACTGATATGGAGAAAGGGAACAGATATACGCACATTTTAGGGAATAAGTCATTTCAATTTATTAGGAAAAAAACTTTGGAACTTTCAAACTATATGTATTATGAAAAAACAATATATTATCATTAAAGACAATGTTATTTCTCTCCCTCTCTTTTTTTTTTTTTTAAGTAGACTTCACACCCAATGCAGAGCCCAATGTGGAGCCCACCACAGGGCTTGAACTCACAACCCTGAGATCAAGACCTGAGCTGAGATAAAGAGTCAGATGCTTAAACAACTGAGCCACCCAGGCACCCCACAGATAATGTTATTTCTAAATAGTTTGAATTTATTTGCACTTACTGACTCTAATAAGCACTTGTAAAATTCTTTTAACATCTTAGCAATTTTATAAGATGCTTTTAGAAAGCAGTTTTTTTAATGTTTACAAATTTGTGGTAAGGTGTATAGTATTCCTCACTCTATCCTATGAAAGATCACAATGTGGTATATCACAAAGAAGATGGGTTTTATGTGCCATACAAACCTGAGAGGGAACCTTGACAAATAGTTTAAGTTACTTAGTAATGTTACCTCTTCACATCTGTTTTCTAATCTATACAGTGGGTATTGTAAAACCTACCAGTGTGGTTTGGAAGATTAAGTGAACAACATATATTTATTTAGTATCTGAAATGACATAGATGCTTCTAAATATCTTCTCTATTACTAATTCTGAAGTAATTTATCAATTTGTTCTCCCTTCCCTTGCTCTACGTGTTTCGCCCTCTTTCTACACCATAATCTGATCATATAATTTGATCACAAAAGGATGATTGATAATTCATGAGTTTGAAGAGAGAAAATTCAATCACTTTCTAGTTCCTTTTTGGATTATAATCATGGGTAAGAAAACTACAGCTCACAGGCCAAACTCAGCCTGCAGCCTGTTTTTACATGACCAACCCATGAGCTAAGAGTAAGTTACAAAGAAGGAAGAGGAAGAGGGGAAGGAGCAAAAGAAAGAGTAAGGAGAGGAAGAAAATGGGGAAGAGGAGGAAGAAGAGACTATGTGACAGACTATATGTGGCCCAGAACACCAAAAATATTTATATTCAGACCCATAAATGAAAACATTTCTGGATTATACCCTGAAGGCATTGTGATCTGAAACCTCATCTTACTGCATGGAATTGAGAATTCACCATAATTAGCTATAAGGAAATAATAAATAAAAACCTAGACTTGGAAATAACTGTGTTTATTAACAATAAAGAAACCAAATAAAGATTAAAGGTATAACAAATCTGTGATTATTTTTAGATATTAGTAAAAATAATTCTTAGTTACCTAGAGTCTGAGTTAAAATTAAATTCATTTGAAATGTTGCTTAAATTACTAGAAAGCTTCCAGTTTTGCAACCAAGCAGGCTCACTGCACCATACACTACTTGAATATTACAGTAGTGGAAGTTAAAGATGTTTAATTAAAGTGCTTGAACTGCAATATTAGTAGTTATTTATTGAGCTGTTATTTCAGAATTTTGGAGGAAATACAATTTATGTGTTAAGCAAGCAATAAAAACCCCAGCATAAAAGTCAGACTTCCAACTACCTCTTACTCCAGCAGAAATTTAACTTTCTTGCCAAACCTGATTTATTTTCATATGCCCAAGCATATGGAAATGAGCACAGGACTTAGTCAAGGTACAAAAGAATCAAATTGCAGGCAAGAAATTTAATAAAAATTAAAAATGTAACCCATAATGTTAGTGGTCTTCAATCTTAGGAATCCTGTTGTTCACTATATAGATAAGATACATGAACCCCTTTTCTCGGAACTGACTTACTACACACAAGCTGAGCCCCCCCCCCAGCATTATTTGTCCCATATGATCATGTTAGCCCAGCCATAATCCTTCCAAATGGATGCAATCAAATCTTTCTCCTAAAATGGGGTTTCAGATTCATAGTCAATCTCTGTTAACTGCTTGAGCATTTGTGGAACAAAAGTAGGGGTGGGGGGTCTTAAGCCATATTTATAGAGAAGCAGGAAAAAAAAATCTTTAAACAAGGAAATGTTCAGATTCACAGAGCAAGGCCAGAATAGACTATGCTATTCTGTATCTAGAAAAAAATCTGTGTCATTACCTTGTCTCCTGATGGGCTTCCTGTTTCTGTTTCCCATCCTGTGAGGCCCAGCTGACCTTCCTATTCCCCACTTGTGTGAAATACCATTAATCCATATATAATACATATTTATTTTCTCTACAGCACTGCTCCCTAGAGCTTCTGATCAGTAGGCCTGAGAATCTGTATTTCCAAAATGTTTACAGGTGATTCTGAAGTGTGGAAAGGAGACCACACTTTGAGAATTACTACTTTAAGGTCATTATGTATACAAAAAAGTCTTTGGTTCGAGTGATGGGATGGGGTGGTTGAGCGATGATATGGTATCATTACACAGGTCAGCAAATTGGAAAAAAGAAACTATGGTCTTCAATCTAGATGACCCTGCTGCGATATGAACCATCCAATCATCCAAGCACCCCTTAATACACTAGTGTTTCTACCCACTGTGTGATAAATCAGGACTTCAGAAACTGTTAACAAGTGTCTGAAGCCATGACTTCTAGTGTCATGACCTAGACCTCTAAGCCTTGTTGAAGAACCATCACTTCCATGAACCATGAGTTTTGGGGGAACAAGATGCTGATCCTTATTAGTCCCAACAGCCTTCCATCATCTATGATACCCAAACTCAAGGACTTGAACATCTCTAACATCTTTCCCAGAATGAACCACTTCTATTGGAATCCTTCCCAATCTATAATAATCCATTTGCATCACTTTGATGAGCCTAAGTTTTCAAAACTAAAGGTTCTGTTTGACATATTGAGGGCAAGAGGCTAAGTTACTGGGAAAGAAGGGAAAATCTCTGAATATAGAATGCAAGTCATTAGCTTTGGGTAGGTACTAGAGTTGAAATATAATAAATCTATACATTACACAAGATTCATACAGTACAGGGCTATCTCCCAGTCTGGAAGACAGAATCCACCCACAATCTCTTTTTTTTTTTTTTTCAACGTTTATTTATTTTTGGGACAGATAGAGACAGAGCATGAACAGGGGAGGGGCAGAGAGAGAGGGAGACACAGAATCGGAAACAGGCTCCAGACTTTGAGCCATCAGCCCAGAGCCTGACGCGGGGCTCGAACTCACGGACCGCGAGTTCGTGACCTGGCTGAAGTCGGACGCTTAACCGACTGCGCCACCCAGGCGCCCCCACAATCTCTTAAGGTCAGAACTTCAGTATATCAAATCACCTTCGTGTCAAAACCAATTCCTGTAGATTTTTATTCATTCAACAAATACTTTTTGGGCACACATACTTCAGTGGAAGACCCAGGCTTCATAGGCTTTAATCTAGCACAATCTAGCACAAAATTTTATATAATTTTAAGAAAAATTATATAAAATTATACGCATAAAATCCTCCATAAAAATAATGAAAAAGTAAACCACAATAAATTACAAATTGTATTAAGTTGCAATACCAAAAATATAAAATCAGAAAGTGAAATATGTCCATTAATTAACTTCCTTTACTAAATTAACTTTCAGCTTCACAATTTGTCATTAGTAATGACACGAAAAATTTTAGAATTATTGTCATATTTGGGAAAAACCATCAAGAAGAGGACTGTTTTGACTAGGGGTTGATAAGTGAAAAATTTATTTATCTACTTATATTTTACTCATCTGATATTTGGAAGACTTTTCCACAAATTAGCTTCTGGCTCTGAACTATTCTGTTTGTTCTCCTCTTCCCACATACTTTAGGTCCTGAAGCTGTAGTGAGTTCATATTATAATTACTGCCTATGCTGCACTTTTAAGCTTCAATCTTGATTGAGTCAACACAGCAGGCTATAGTAATATTCCTAGAAAACATCTCTGCATCAGCATGGCTAGCAATGATTTAACTCTATGGGGGAATGAATACAAATAACATAAATTGAAAAAAAAAATAAAAATAAATAAAAATTTAAAAAAAAATAAAATAAAATAAAATAAAAGAAGGGGCGCCTGGGTGGCGCAGTCGGTTAAGCGTCCGACTTCAGCCAGGTCACGATCTCGCGGTCCGTGAGTTCCAGCCCCGCGTCAGGCTCTGGGCTGATGGCTCGGAGCCTGGAGCCTGTTTCCGATTCTGTGTCTCCCTCTCTCTCTCTGCCCCTCCCCCGTTCATGCTCTGTCTCTCTCTGTCCCAAAAATAAATAAACGTTGAAAAAAAAATTTTTTTTTAAAAAAACAAATAACATAAATAAATCTCATTAAACAAAGTATATTGGCAAATCAATTTCCTCTAAGCCAGATTCTGAAACTATCCATAGCTACTTGAGTGCCAAGCCAAAGATGCAGTAGAAGGATTTATTACAGACTGAAAAAAAATCTTATTTTTAAAAAAAATCTTACAAAATCTTATAAAAATATATGAAAACTGATAGGGCCTCTCCCAAGACTTTGGAATGAACCCATGCAAGTAAGAGGCCCTAAAACTATGCTGCCTTTAATTCATGCTAAACCTACCTCTATATCCTCCCACTAGACACACCAGGAGTTGGCTTTATTTTAGAAAAATGGAAAAAAAAAAATACAAAAAAAAAAAAAAAAGAAAAATGGGTGACATTTAAAAGGTAAATGCTCTGGACTCAAGAAGACTGGGCACAACTTTGAGGCTCCTACTTAATGCCCTGTTTGTCATGGGCCATGCACTTGACTTTAGTTTCCTCACATCAAAGATGAGGCTGGTGGGTAATAATGTCTCCACAAAACACATATTTAAGTAAATGCAGGGTTGTTGTTCTTTTGTTTGTTTGTTTGTTTGCTTGCTTGCTTTTAGAGAGTGAGAGTATGAGTGGGGGAGAGGGACAAAGGAAGAGAGAAAGACTGCTAAGCAGGCTTCACGCCAGCACAGAGCGTGATTCCATGTCCCTGGGATCACAACCTGAGCAGAAATCAAGAGTCAGATGCTCAACCAACTGAGCCACCCAGGCACCCCTAAGTGAGTGCAATTTTTAAACTATAGAGTGATTTATAAATGCTTATAATTATTTTTATTAATAATATCAGTACTACTATTCACACTACTAGTTTGAATAATCAACTTAAGGTTATAAAAATTGCTTTTACCCTTCTGCATTCTTAGCATCTAGTCTCTACAATGTTTGTTCCTCTGTGACTAACCTAGATGAAATAAAAGCATAGCAAGATTACAGACTTGCTATGCATGGACTCCTAGTGCACAATTATCCTTTTCTGGAAAAGGTTTCCCTGGTAACTTGCCTTACTAAGCCTTTTACCCATAAGTACCTGAAATAGCCAAGCAACCACTGAGTGTGTGAGTTATTTTTTTTAACAATCTCTGTAAAGTCCAAGAAATTTTTGAATAGGACTTCTTAAAACAGTTATATCTTTTTTCCTATTCTAAGCATTATTGCAATGTATTGGAACAGAACCTTATGATTATTTTTGTTTGTGTTTTTAACAAAGATAGATAGGAGTTCGCTCATATCAAGGGATCAAGCTAATGTACCTTAAGATGGCTCATGGCTAATCTCTCAGGTAAATATACTTGGGAACCCAGCAAAATTCCCAAACTTTTAAAGGAAATTTTATAAAAAGACAGCATTCAGAACTTTTCACAAAACTTTATTCATATTTATCTGACAGACTAAATTTAGATTTAGATTTTCTCTTGAATACTTTGCTTGGAAATCAAGTTTCCAGAAAAGAAATTTTAAAGATTAGAAAAAGAATCTGGCATTCTAAAGTGGGCATAAAACTCTTAAAAAAATTACTGAAGTGCAAAGGGGATCATTTTAATGTGACGTGGCAAAGAACGAAGAAAAATCAAAACAGTTCTTGGACCATGCCTGTTAATAATCCTGAGCAGATTTGAAATAATTTTATGGTATTTACATTATAGCAGAACACTGTAGAAACACAGTAAAATTTTAAATATATCCCCACAATTCTTATAAAGTAATTATTTAACTAGTAAGTAGAAAGTGAAACCAAAGCATAAAAGAACAGAAATGCACAAAATACAGGGTTCCTGGGTGGCTCATTCAGTTAAGCATCCAACTTCAGCTCAGGTCATGATCTCATGGCTCATGGGTTCGAGCCTTGCATCAGCCTGTCTGTGCTGACAGCTCAGAGCTTGGAGCCTGCTTTGGATTCTGTGTCTCCCTCTGTCTCTACTCCTCCCCCACTTATTCTCTATCTTTGTCTCTGTCTCTCTCTCAAAACTAAACAATAAAAAAAAAAAAAAGAAATGCACATAATAAACACAAGGTATCAAAGGCACTAATTTAAGAAATTTAGGTGTTTTAAAGTATTAAAATGTTGATAGCAATTTCTCTGGGTGTTTATTTCCAGAATAGGGTCTTCTCTCCCTATTGTGTACCATAGAGTTTAGGATCAGCTTTTCTATGTATCATGTTTGGCTTTTCATCCATTCAACAAATATTTACTGAATACCTACAATTTTGCAGATACTATGTGAGACACTGGAGGTATAAAAGGAGAACAACAAAAAATGAAAACACTAATTTGAAAAAATAAATGCACCCCTACGTTTATTGCAACATTATTCACAATAGCCAAGATATGGAAGCAACCTAAGTGTCCATCAATAGATGAGTAGATAAAAAAGATGTAGTACATATACATAATGGCATAGTTCTCAGCCATAAAAAAGAATGAAATCTTGCCATTTGTGACAACATGGATGAACTAGAGAGTATTATGTTAAGTGAAATAAGTCAGAGAAAAACAAATACCATATGATTTCACTTATATTTGGAATCTAAAAACAAAACAAATGAACAAACAACATTAACAAAAGAGAAACAGACTCATAGAGAACTAGTAGTTGCCAGAGGGGAGGGAGTCAGGGGATGGGCAAAATAGGTGAAGGGGATTAAGAGGTGCAAACTTCAAGTTATGAAATAACTAAGACACAGGGACAAAAAGTATATCACAGGGAATGTAGACAATAATACTGTAATAATTTTGTCTGGTTAACACATGGTAACTACACTTCTCATGGTGAGCATTTCATAATGTATATAATTGTTGATGGGGTGCCTGGGTGGCTCAGTCAGTTGAGCATCTGACTTCCACTCAGGTCATGATCTCGCGGTCTGTGAGTTCAAGCCCCGCGTCAGGCTCTGTGCTGACAGCTCAGAGCCTGGAGCCTGCTTCCGATTCTGTGTTTCCCTCTCTCTCTGCCCCTCCCCCACTCATGCTCTGTCTCTCTCTTTCTCTGTCAAAAATAAATAAACATTAAAAAAATTACATAATTGTTGAATTACTATGTTGTACACCTGAAACTAATATATTATATGTCAACTAAGCTGCAATTAAAAATACACACACACACACACACACACACACACACACACACACACACAAACTGAGAACAGAAGAATAATGGTCCCAAACCTCTGGTATTGAAATTTTAGTGGAATATAACAGGAGGACCATATGAGATTTGGTCCTGCATTCTAGGAATTACTGCAAAGGCTCGATATTATATGCAAAACATGTAAAGTTCCTACATTCTAAGCTCAGAAATTCATCAACAGTTGGGCTCACATTTATCTTCAAGGCCAAATGAGGGGCAAGAATCCAAAATCTTTTCTACTACACTCAATGCTCATCATTTCTGACAGTCACAACACATAGAAGACTGGGGAAAAGAGAGTGAATTGCCTTTTCAGAAGTGCAGTATCCAAGGAAAGACAAATTTCTTCTTTTCTCAATACAGCTAAATGAATGCTTCTCCTTCCAAAATCCACTGGAAATGGGGAGCTTCATGAAAATCACTTATACAATAGTAGGATTTCTACAAGAAAAGGAGAAAAACGTTTTGTTCCCAATTGAATATTTGTGGAACCAACAGACTCATTAATCTACCCCTGGGAAACCATCAGCTGGAAAGAGAGAAAGAAGATAGGGCTAAAACAGAGGGAACAGTAAAACTGCACTTATACTGTTAAGGCTGAGGCAAGTGGACAGTAAGATGCTATGGGGCAAGCAAAGAGCTAAGGGTACAGGTAGCTCTAAGACAGAGCTAGATTTCCCATATGAGGAAGTCATCAGGGAATCTGAACAGATTCTGACTCATGACAGAAATGACCAATGGCAGCCAGAGACCTCTCATCAATTAACAAATAATTGCATCCATTCTCAGTTCAATAAGCAGAGGTTTGGTGTGGTTTTTTTTTCCTATCTCCTTCCTCTCCACCAGAACCTGAGAGAGGAGCTAGACCCTAGAAGAGGAAGTCAGATGGGGAAATTGTGTTCAAAGCTACTGAAGACCAGACAGTACTAGTTATGCTCTGAAGACAGAGTTTTGAGTAGAGTTTGAGACAGAAGTCTTAAAATATACAAGACTGGGATGTTAAAGGCTGAATAGGACTGTTCTAATAACTGAAAGTGCCTGGAATATTAAAGAGTCTATTTACAATTCCATTAGGCAAAGTGAATAGCATTGGTCTCCCAAGAGTCTGGCTCAAGTCATGAGGAAAGCTAACAGCGATACAAATGGAACCAAGCAGATGTGTCACTGAAAGCTAGATGTGGGATTTAGGCAGGCCCAAATCCCAGAAAAGATATCTGAACTAAGATACAGATTTGAAAGCTCTCAGCACCTAAAATATCACCAATAAATAATAATATTAACAAAAATATAATAAAATAATATTAACAATAACAAGTAACATTTATTGACCTAATTGCCAGGCACCATACTATGAGTCTTATAGGGGTTAGAGAATTTAATCCTTAGGACATCCTAATATACCAAAGGTTCCATTTTGTACCCATTTTTCAGAGAAGGAAAATGATATTTATAGAATTTAAGGGACTTGCTCCTGTCTCCTAGTTGGTAAATAACAGAACAAGTATCTAAACAAAAGTAGTTCTGACTCCTCCAATGGCCACTTGCTTTATTGAATTCAATAAACTGCCTTCTGAAGATTTTCAACAGTATGAAAGTAGATATTATCATTTAGAGATAAAGTAAGAAGGAAGAAAAGATAGATAAAAAATAGGAAAGATTAATTTAGATATTTTGTAAGATGAGGACAGTGAGGTCATTACAGAAATATAAAAGGTTGATTTGTTTCCCAAAACAGTGTTGAGAGCCAACTTAGAATGAAGAACATAACTTTATAATAGCACCTACTTTGCTGGTGGTGGATATGCCTTTACAAGCAAAATGCTTGTTTTCTCTGAGACATCACATTTCACCTATCAGTTCCATTCTCTATTCCTTAATAACAGCAGCACAGAATAAAGTACATTATTAATAAGTTTCTTATATTTATATACTTATACAAAAAAGGTACAGATAGTGAATGAGTATATATATATACCTTTTTAACAACAGTGGTATATTTTGTGGATTACATTCTTTTAATGTGATTCATTTCATAAGTTATAGAACATTCTATATTTCCGGTAAGATGCAGAAAACTGCACTAAAATTGCTGAGGTCCATTTGTAGCAAAACATCCAAAGCTATTGCATTCACTATCCTTCTTTCTTTACATAGCCACACCTCATTTAACTGACACAGCACAGGAAGGAGAGGTGCAACATAAACTCTCCAGGGTAGCTGAACCTTACTTACTGTAGTATCAAATTGATTCTACTTTAATTAATTTGATGGAAACATTTAAAAATATGTTACATACTTTCAGTCCTTTATTCAGAAGGTACATTATATAAAATGTATCCTTTTCTTGATGGTCTAGACTCATAAATATCATTAGAGTATCTGTGGTACACTCTAAACTAGCAATACTTCCAGGAGGTATTCAGGTCATTTTCCTTTAGACTAAGACCACTTCAGAATAGGCATAATTACTTGAATAAAACAAAGCACAACAAAGAACACCATGTGCCTTGGATTCGGCTACACATGGATTAAAATCTTGGCTCTCTTATTCAGGAGCTAAGTCACTCTTTAGGTAAGCTACTACCCACTTCATAGGCTTTGTTTTCCCATTAGCAAAATGGAGGTAAAATAAGAGTTAATAATGAGTAGGTACTAAGTGCTGGCTACTATGCTATGGTCTTGACTCCAGAATGAGCAGTATAGTGCAAGTGTTAAAAAAAAAAAATGTGGAGTTGGATCATTTCCTAGCACTGTTGCCTTAGGCAAATTACTTAACCTCTCCATGCCATACTTTCATCATTAGTAAAAATGAGATCATAAAGATACCTTCTTCACAAAGTTATTGTGAAAGTTAATATCCAAAACACTTAGAGGAGTGCCTAGATCCTAGTAAGCATTGAGTGATAGTGATAAAGCTGAGGAAGAGGATCTCATGTAATCCCTCTAGCAATCCTGAGTTACTTAATTTTACAATTACTTATTTTGGAGATGAGGAAATTAAAGCTCAGAGACCTTAAATAACTTGCCAAGGTCACACCACTAGTAAGGAAGTGTTGATATCATATGCAAGGATGTAACCACTAAACACTGCCGCTATGTGCGCACTCCCACGTGTGCTGCTCACACTGTTGGTGAAGACCCTAGAGTTATGCAGGGCACCACCTCATAAAGTAAAGCAGCCCTGCCACCTAAGGTTGCCTCCTTATTTCATGCAATATCTTTTGAAGGTTAAGTGAAAGTATGGGGCACTCGACACAGTTTCTTGCACACAGCCTTTCAATAAATGATAAGTGTCTATTACCCTGTCATGCTTCAGTTTCTTTTAGCTCTTTTGGCTATATCTAATCTAGTACATGCCAAACCTAAAGAGAAATGGCCTGAGGGATATGCTCTTACCTCCTACTAGGCAAACTTCGTGGATTTCTTGACAAATGTTTTATTCTGGGTGTGGTGGAAATTTTCTAAAATGGTCCTCAATGATCATCACCTCCTGGTATTTATGCCCTTGGATAATCTCTCTCCCTGAGTGTGGGCTGAACCTAGAGATTTGCTTCTAACCAACAGATTAGGGCAAAAGTGATAGATGTCACTTCCAAGACTGGGTTATAAAAGACTATAACTCTTATCTTGCTTACACTCTCTTGCCCTCTCACTTGCCCACTCTGATGAAGCCAGCTGCCATACTGTGGGCTGCCCTATGGAGAGGTTTCGTAAGAAACGAAAGGTAGCCTCCAGGCAATAGCAGCCAAGTACTGAGCCCCTCAATCCAACAACTGATAAGAAACTAAACCCTGACAACAAACAAGAGTATACTGGAAGCAGACCCACCTGAGACAAACCTTATGATGACTACAGCCCAACCACGATGGCAACCTTGTGAGACCCAGAGTCAGAGGACCTGCTAAGCTAGACCCAGGCATCTGACTCACAGAAGCTTCCAGATAATGTTGTTTTAAGCCAGTAAGTTCTGAGGTAATTTGTTACATAGAAATATACACTAGGGCTTGTACTATTTAGTCTCAAAACCCTGCTTATGTTTCATATGGTTAACCAAGACCACACTACTAAAAATAGATAACAATCTCTGACAAAACTTTTGCCACATGGTATTGCTGTTATGTGATTTCTTTTTTGCCTATCATAGTAGACTGTGTGAGCTCTTTGAGAGTTAAAACTGCTGCCTTCATTTTCTAAAAGCAGGAACCCTTGTTATCTACCAAGGTTGGAGGATTTTTTTACAATACCTGGGATTCCTTGTCTCGCCACTTGCAGAATTAAGAGGTGGACACAAAATGAGCAGCAGGCAAAAGTTTATTAGAGTATAAGGTTAGAAAGGAAGAATAGTAGGAAAGCTCTCTTTACAGACAGGGGACATTGGAAAGTGAATGCCTGCGACAATAGGCAAGGGTCTTTGTTTTATAAGGTTTTGGTTAGCCTTCCCCCTTCCCTTCCTCCTTGTTCTTTCTCAGGTTCTACCCTTATTGGCTTGATAACTCTAGGTGCTGGGTTGTCCATTCCTGATTGGCTCATTTGCATTGTATGAGGGGTGGTCTATGGCCATATTTATGTCTTTTCTCAAATTCCTGAGGGAAAACTGCAGGGGAGTAGGTGGTGTCTATTACATTCTTAAGAGGAACCTTACACCTGAGGGTGTGTGCTGTGGTCAGACACTCCTAGCATTGTTCCAAAATAGGTGTTTTGCCCCACCCAGAGACCTCAGGTCCTACCCTTTCCCTCTCCGCCCATTGAATCCTATCTTCTCCTATCATAGTAATACCAGAAAGAAACAAAATATTGGAGGGTATATGAATGAGGCAAGGAGGCTATGATCAAAGAAATGATTTCTGACTTCAAAGACCTACAAACAAAACAATCAGAATGATGATAATATATGAAATGTGGGTACTCAAGCCATTTGTAATTAGCCCATGACCAGTAGCTTATCAGAGACAATAACCACATGTTGAAGAATCAGTGGCAAAGCTCCCTCCTCACTTTTGAGAAAGGAATCAGAGCTAATGCTGACAACCCAACCCTCTGTAATACTTCTTGGCCTCAGGAATGAGAACCCAAGACCAGAACATCACACCCAGTTCCATTCCCAGACACAGCATGGAAAAAGAATAGGGGGTAAAAATCTTGACACCTCACTTAGAGCAAGCAGTTAATTAAAAAAAAAAAAACTATATGCATTGAATTTTAAAAGATTAATATTACATCGCACTTAAAAAAATCAACTGTTTAGTGTACTTTATCTCTTCAAGTTGACCTAATCCTTGATGGCAATTCATTTTTTCTAACTTTGGAGGAATATTTCAGAAATGTCATAACCATTTTTTGTTTAATAATTTACCTTTAAAAGTTTAACTATTTGTTTAGTTTTATTGTGCTAGCATTTTTGCACTTTTAACTTGATAGCAAAAATATTAAAATATCTGTGTTTTTCTTTTCTATTATGCATTTCTTATATAATGATGGACAAAGTTGAAAAGAGATTATAGCCAAAAATATAACACAGATCACAACACAGGGGCTTTGGGTTCAAGTTTCAGATATTTAGCTAACAAAATGTGTCCTTAGATAATATTTGATCTCTTGATGACTTAGTTTCCTTATTAATCCAATTAGTATGATAACTGCTATAGAATTTCTATCTGGATAAAGTGAAATGATAAATGTGAAAATCCTTTGATAAGGTTAAATGAGCTGTTCAATGCAGATTATAACATAGATGTCAAGCTGCATCTATGACCTCCTTCAAGAAGGAACTAACTCACCTTCTCTAAAAAACTTTCTCTAATTCCAATTTTGCCAAGCAATTTGCTTGCCACTAGAGTTCTTCTGTCCTTCTTGTGTGGTTTATGTTATCACATGCTTATTTATAATGATAATTTTCACTCAAGTTAAAGGCACAAAAGTAGAAAAGGTTTTAAGATAAATATCAAAGTGAACTTTCACCTTCCGAATTAGCACCAACCAAATGTGTGCCCCAAGTAATTTGTTAACCTCTCTAATAACGTGATTGAATGTTATACATCTAGAATATTGCACATCATCTCTCACCACTAGCAACAACTGAGCAACACTTTCAGAATCATATTTTCCAGGATGCACAATGGCATTATTTCCAGGAAGTTTGAATTTGTTTACAGGGTACCAAAACCTCCCGGTTCCAGGAAAATCCTTGCCACAGACAAGCTCCCATGAAAAGAAGAAATGGGAAGGAATACCTCCACTCAGGTCCTAAGAAGCGTAGGTTCTTCTATCAAACATTACCTAACACCTGATTGGAGCTGAGCCATCAAACGACCTTTCAACACACAAGCCCATCATGCCTAGAATTCCAGACCAACTGCAAGTACATCATGCTGGACACTTGACTACCATCCCCACACATGCCTCACTGCAAAGTGAGGTAAACTTTGAAGGTTAGAGAGCCCAATATCAGCAGGTCTTGTTCTGCTGCTGTGGCAGAAGCAACTTTCATTTTCTCCAAAACTCTTCCACTTTATATCTACAACCTCTTCATCAAGCATAGATAAAACTGAGTATAAACATTTCAAAGTGTAAGCAACACTTAGTTGTGCTTAAGTTCTTAAGTCTCTAGTCTTTCCTAGGGTTTCTACTCCCATTATTTCATTGTTCCAAATTCACTTTCCTTTGTTTTTTTGTGACTGGTGTGGTAAGAGAAAAGGTGAAGAAGAAAAACTCATATACAGCCCACCATTTCCACAAGGATCCTATCTGTGTGGAGTTGAGGATCCTACCTCAACAGGTACAGAGATGCTAAATCACTAAGTGGTTAGCATTGCAATCACTCAATTGTAATCATGGTGCCTTATCCTTGAGTTATTTCTCTGACACAAAGGCATCTCTGCCAGAGTGCTTTCCAAGTCATCCAAACTTCCAGTGCAGGCACTCTTATCCCAGGGTACACCAATCATCCCTAATTATTATTCCAGTTTCTAGAGAATATACGGCCAAGACACCACAAACTGTACTCTCTATTACAATGCAGGAAGCTATTCCTAGAGAAAACAGCACATTTTAGATGAGATTAAATATATCTTATATGCACCTACAGCACACTTATGTGCATGCCCTTATTAAAGCATCTATCACGGCATTATTTTGAAATCATCAATTTTATCATTGAATAAGAAAATTATAAAAACATTGTTTTGAAATTTTCCCAGTCAGACTGTAAACTCTTTGAAGACAGGTACCAGACCTTAGCATTCTTTTTTCAGAGCTATATATCTGTTCATGTCTTTTGTATTAAACTAAGTAAGAACAATGTTCTGGGAACTTGTAAATCCTCAGGATATCCCTGCCATATTTCATATCAAAATACAAAAATACTCCTAAAATCTTTGAAATGGAAATATTAAGCACTTTTTAAAAATGAATGTTCTATGATCTTAAATTTCTTTGGTATTGCTGTAATTAAATTTTCCAAAAATATGTGCACGTCTTAGCATCAACATGTATTTAGATTCTAACTCTTTGACTTAACTTTGCTTTATTCAAGTGCCATAGTAAGATTCTCTCACTAAAACAGAAAACTTAATACTTCTCATTTATAAAATATGATGATAATACAAAATAGAATTATAAAAGATTGTAGGTGCTTGGATAAGCAGTGAATAGGAGACAGAAATGCATCATATTTTCTATATTAATTAGGATTTAAAGAGATAATAAAGTCTTAAAACTAAACAACTGAGTAACTAGATAGCATATTAGAAACTAAGTGAAAAGCTTTAAGTGAAAAGCTATCCATCTCATTTTTTGTTTTAGACCATTAATCACAGATTATTCTTACTAACTCCTTTGTATTAATAATAGAAACTTTCTTAGTAATAAAGGCAACATAAATTTGGCTCTGTGTAGTTATTCCTGAAGGCCCCTTGATTTCAGAGTAAATAAATCTCTTTAGATTATAATGTTCTATAAAATTGGCCATGTTCATAGGGAACAAATGCTATCCTATCCAAGTGTATTTCTCTCTCCAACACTGCCCCAAACCACCCACCCAACCACAAATACACATTAAAAACCGCCAGAGTACAACTTTTGTTTTATTTCATGTGAGAGTATAACCTAGATCTCTCTAAAGAGACAGACAGGTTGCCTTTTGGGAAGAGCTCAGTATTGCAGTTTATGCCATATTTTTTGATTCAGTCAACAGCACTTACTGAATAGCTACAATGTCAGCCGACCCCTTCATGCAATTTACAGTCCAATAAGCATATAACACTTGAGCTCACCACATCCTTGAGAACACGGACATTCAAGCACAACCTAAGCAAATTCAGTTATTTTTCTCTATGTACTAAACTTAGTACAAGCCTATCTATGCATACATTTTGTAATACCGAAGTTCTCCATCAGAGTATCTAGGTCCCCATATGCTGTCACTCTCCTTGAGGTCTGGAGTCCACCCGCAAATAACTTAAAAATAAATTATCATGATGTTCCAAAGCTCTCTTGTCCATGAAGACAGAAATATTCATTTCCACCATCACCTTTCAGTCATGCTCTCTCTCTCCTGAAGGCTTTAGATTTATAGCCTATTCCCTCCTTTTACTCATTCTTTCATGCTATCCAGCCAAACAAGATTGTTTTTCTCTCACTATGCTTTGGGAAAATATTGAGAAACTAACTTGAAGGAATAAACTCAGAAATGAAACTTCCAGTGACAAGAGGAGAAATGAAAACAAAAGGTATCAAAAAACAAGCTAGGAGAGATATTAAATTGATATATCCTATACTTGAAAGCCATGGTGATCTATCTGTAAAATTGAGGATAAAATAGGTAATGAATCGAACAAAAATGGGATTGAAATTTCAAAGGGACATTTCAAAATTGACATGTTTTTCCCTTATTCATAACAGATAAGAAAAATAGAAGGGATCCGAAAATAAAACTTCAAGACAAGCAAATAGATACATGGACCCACTGTCAGATAAGAAAACAGTTAAGGAAGAAAGCTGCTATGGATGCCATCAAGAATAATTATAATAAGCCTTACTTATGAGTCTGTATACATATAAAATTATTTATTAGTAATTGTAAATTATGCATGAAAACATTTATGACAAATAATTATTTCATTAACATATATCTGATCAAAATCATGTAGTAATTAGGTTCTTAGTGTCATTTAGTGTAGGAAAAAGTGTGTAAACTTTTCCAGGAACTCACTCTTTAAAAGATAAAATAACATTCAAGCATCACTATTTTTACAGACCACAGTCCTCAGGGAGATCTATTTGTGAAATTACTCATAAGTCAGAAAGGGCCTCTACAATCTTTATATTTGGCTAATTTGTTTTTGGCCTTGAGTATTATCTTAGATCTTCTTTGAGTTAGATGTCCATCTTATGTACCATCATAATATCTTATACTTCTATCACAAAACCAATTAAGCCTTATTTTATTGGCTTGTATTTCCTGCAAAATTGCAAGTAATTTTGAGTGAAACTTTGTTTTACTGTCTAATATAGCCACAGATCTAGCAAAGTCTCCAAAACATAGTAGGTAGTTAATAAATATCTACTGAAGCAATGAATGAATGCTTAGATAGAAGTGATAACTTACCAAAGAGTCAAGAATATATAGTCTAAAAAATCTGTCACTTCCTGATAAGTATTCCTGGAAAATCTTAGAGAGGATCAATGTTAACATTAAGGTGACAATTAAAAGCATTATGGTGCCTAAGAAATGTATGCCTATTAGAAGCTTAGGACTCTAGGAAGTAAGCATCCAACCTGCAATAGCCTGATTCTCAAAAGTCCAATTTTACAGTGTTCATGATACCATGTCCTATATTTAGAATTCCTTGTAACGACCGAAGCCCAATGAGACTATAAAGTCTCTGAGGTACAATTAAGTTAGAATAACTAAATGTTCATGAATTTTAAAGTAACAGCTACAATATAATCCCCCTACAATTGCTTGTAACTGCACAAGATCTATGTTTTATAAAGGGACAAACTCAGAAACAAATTAGAGTTTAGGTTATTTTGGTATATATGAACACTTTCTTTCCCCACCCACCAATTCCTTAATAGTTAACATGTATACTGAATAGAGGTTTTCTACTTATAAGTTCTTTCATTTAATATAAGATTAAAGAAGGATCTCCATTGTTCATGTTCAATTACATAGGAATTTCAATTTGGTTTTCAAGTTATAAGAATGAACCTATCCATTTTAAGAAAAAAGGCAGCAAGTATAGTAACAGACAAACTAGACTAAAGAGATACATAAAGAGAGATTTTTTAAAAATCAATCACCTACTACACCTGCAGCAAATACTTTGAGGAGTAAACAATTATAATTACATGAAGAACATTATTTCTTTCAGGATAACAAAGAACAATGACTCGCTTAATGTCTAGAAGAGGACTTGTACATGAGAGAAACAAATTTCCTCTCATAAAAAACAATAAATTATTTCCAAAGAATATTTTATTCAAAAATTCCTAAATTGAAATGCTAGGATAATCTCTCACCATAACCAATCAACCAGTTATTTGTTTTTTTAACCAGTTATTTATTAATAATTCACTACTACACCAAATATAGCTATAAAACCCTAGAATACATGGGGCAGCTACTTGAGGACTCTGAAAAGTAAACAGCAGTAAGAATACCAAGAAAGAAAAACCAGAAATCAAAGCACCACTGAACTGACAGTGAGTTTTAACTGTTATTTTACTCTGGAATCCTTTGGGCTGTACTCTAAATTGAGTAATTAGATTAGATAACTTAGAAATAGAATTTGGTCAGAGAAAGTGCTAAGAGAATCCCTCTACTGCTGGATCAAGGACTTCAGGGCAAGTAAAGGGGTCCCCTAACACTCACAGAGAGAACAAGAAATCCTTTTTTTTTTCTTTTTCCCATTTGTTCATGCCCCAGCCCCCAAGCAATCCATTGGTGGCTCAGTGACCATAACAGACGTGACAGTGGAAGAACAGGAGCCTAAAACTTTATGTGAGGGGAATCTTCATCTTCACTCATATGAGTTGTGTTCCAAAGAGAATAAGGAAACTGCTCCCCTTCCCACCACTGTCCTCCTGCTCTTTTGCACCAGATATGGAGAGAATCACAGGAAGTGTATGAGTGGAGTAAAGACCCATGGTTCTGGCCAGAGGACCAGAAAGGGAAGCCCAAGGAAGCAGCAAAGTACAGACAAAATTGCAGAATGAACAGTGTGGGAAAGTAATACCATAAATTGTTTATAAACTTCTGTGCTCACCCACCAGCTGCATATGTGTGTATTTGAACTTAAACAGCAGACCAACAACTCTAAGAAGTGAACCATGATGTAAACCACTGCCCAGATCTCACACTGGCCGCTGAGAGTGATACATACACAAAAAAGACGCTTTATACTATAAAAGCTTTAGAAACAAAACCGATATTGAAACCACAACCTGCAGAAGGCTGGTTGCAGTTTATGGCTTGAACCCAAGTAGGCCAATTGCCAACTAAAACAAAAACATCAATTTTTTTTTTCATAAAATTGAAATAAGACTCAGAGTCTGATAACATAATATTCAAAATGCCCAGGATAGGGGCGCCTGGGTGGCGCAGTCGGTTAAGCGTCCGACTTCAGCCAGGTCACGATCTCGCGGTCCGGGAGTTCGAGCCCCGCGTCAGGCTCTGGGCTGATGGCTCAGAGCCTGGAGCCTGTTTCTGATTCTGTGTCTCCCTCTCTCTCTGCCCCTCCCCCGTTCATGCTCTGTCTCTCTCTGTCCCAAAAATAAATAAACGTTGAAAAAAAAATTAAAAAAAAAAAAATGCCCAGGATATAATTCAAAGTTACTTGACATATGATGGATGAACCAGAAAAATCTCACCTCACATTGGGTAAGAAAATCAACAGAGGCCAATGCTGAGTGACATGGATTTTGTAATTTTCTGATGGAGATTTAAAGCAGCTATTATAAAAATGCTCCAACAAGTGAGAGGAAATAATCTTGAAATAAATGGAAAAGTAGAAAAATCTTGAAATAGAATATATAAAGAATCCAATGGAAATTCTAAAACTAAAAAAATGCAATAACAAACTTAGAAACTGAATAGATGGGCTCCATAGCAGAATAGAGATTACAAAGGAAATTAGTGAATTTGAAGATAGAGTAATAGAGATTGTACAATCTGAAAAATGGAGAGAAAATGACTGAAAAAATTAAATTACATTAAACAGAACCACAGGAATCTGTAGTACAGTAACAAAAGGTCTAATATTGGTATCATCCAAGTTTCACACAAAGTCAAGAAAAAGTATATTTATAAAAAAATTTTTTTAAGAAATAATGGCTGAAAAGTATCCAAATTTGTAGAAAAGACATAAAACTACAGGCTCAAGAAATTTAGTAAACCCAAATAGAATAAACCCAAAGAAATCCATGCCCTGAATGATCATTATCAAACTGCTAAAAACTAGACAAAGGAAATAACATAAAAGTAGCAGAGGAAAAATAATGTATTATATACAGAGAAAAATTATTCAAATTACTGTCTCATGTAGGCCAGAAAGAAATGGGACATTTCATAACATATACAAAATGTGGAAAGAAAATTATTGTCAATCCATAATTCCATATCCAGAGAAAATATCTTTTAGGAATGAGGGTAAAATAGGGATATTCTCAGATTAAGGAAGATAAACCAACAGAATTTATTGCCAGTCAATCTATCCCAAAAGAAATGTTAAAGGAATTTCTTCAAACAGAACAGAAATAATACCCAAAAGATGCCTACAGCATTGAGAATGAAAGAAGAGCAGCAGAAAAGGTAAATATCTAGGAAAATATAATAGACTATTCTTATCCTCTACAGTCTATAGTTCTTGAAAATATGTTTGATATTTTAAAGTATACATTTTAACATTGTCTTGGTAGGATTTTCAATGTATGTAAATGTAATACACAAAGGAATTACAATACAAGGGGTTAATGAAGGGAACTCTAAGGTGGAAAGGTAACTGAGTGTTTTATAGAAAATAAATTCTAGGGAAACAAAAGTAGATGTAAGAATTCCAATTGCAGTGTGACTTTAGGAAAATGACTTTTAAAGTCAGAAGCAAGATCAATAAGGAATAGACTGGGGAGAGGTGGAATATGAAATCCTTACATGGCATATAAGAATCCACGTGATTTAACTTATGCTTCATCTCAATCTTTCTTTCCTGTACTACCATATAAAAATTACTTGCAATTTCCCAAATATTCCATATTCACATGCTTCCATAACTCAGTAAAAACTATTCTTTCTTATTAGATTTCCTTCTTTCCTTTCTTCACCTGGCTAACTCTGATTTATTTATCAAAATAAGCTGAGGTATTTTCTTCTCACAAAGGCCCTCCAAAATTTCATTTTCATGACTTTCCTATGCATCCCACAGAATTTATTATGGTTGTCATGGCACTTAATAAAATATATTATCTGTTTATTTAGTTAGGTATTTAAATAGTACACTAATATTATATCCAAAATAAAAATTTCAAACAGAAAATAAATAAATATATATATTTATAAATATAAAAATTTATAAATATATATATTTATAAATATATAATATATATATACATATATATATATATATATAAACCTCATAGATAAGAATAAAAATTTTACGTGAAGTAACATTACATACTCTTTTGCTACTCCTAGACTGATGTGTGTTATCCTGGGTTTTTTTGTTTTTGTTTTTGTTTTTTTACTAATTTATATAACTGCACACATACAAATTGGATAAGACTATTTGTATTGTTCTATAACTTCTTTTTCACTTAAAAGTATGCCCTAGGGAAAAAAAAAGTATGCCCTTTCCAGGGCATCTATCCATGACAGTAAACATGTATCTACTTCAAGGCATGGATGTGGCACACTTTATGTAACCTATTTCCCTTCTGATAAAAATTTAGTTTATTTTTGGGGGTGTCTGGGTGGCTCAGTTGGTTGAGCGTACAACTTCAGTTCAGGTCATGATCTCATAGTTCGTGGGTTCGGGCCCTGCATCGGGCCCTGACAGTGCAAGACTGACTTGGAATCCTCTCTCTCTCCCTCTCTCTGACTCCACCCCTCAAAATACATAAACTTTTTAAAAAATTTAGTTCATTTTCAATTTTTTCACTACTTAAAGAATGTTCCAATGAACATTTTTGTGGATAAAAATAATTTATATTTATAAGTTACATCCTTAAAAAGTGGAATTTCTAAGTCATAACACAGGTAATTTCAGTTTTGCTTGAATTCTAATATACTGTGTAACAAAAATCCATGCCATTCATTTATTCGGCAAGTATTTATTGAATGCCTACTGTGTGCCAGGCACTACTATATGTACTAAGAATTTAGCAGTGGACAAAAACATTCTAAATCCATTCTTCCATGGAGTTCACATTCTAATTCACAAAAGCAGATGACATACATATAAGCATATACCATGTTGATGCTGATAATGTCTAACAAGAAAAATAAAGCAGGATAAGGGGATAAAGACAGCATCCAAAACAGCATCACTTTGCCACACTCTGGCAGGGGTACGTGTGATACTATCAACCATCTCATCTACAAAAACTGTAATAAATTATTTATCATTCCCATGATTATTAGTGAATGTATATCTTTTCATATGTTAACTGGCCATGCAACTGCCATTTTACCTGATTATTCTACTCATAGACCATAAGCTCCTTGCAACCAACAGCCGTACATTTTTTACCCCTAGATCCTATCAGAGTACCTGGCATAAAGTAGGCTAAAAGACTGACAATATAAGTAGCATTCATTAACTGTATGTAACATTAATCACATTATTATATACATATCTAATGTTAATTACATGCAAAAACTCTTTGTCTTAAAATTTCTAATGAATACTATTAAATGAGTAACATAATAAAATTATAAATCAGTAATAATTATTTTGGGAAATAAAAGTCCTCTCAAATCAATATATCACAGGAATAACTGGAAAATAAATGAACAGACTTAAACTCATTTAGAACCAGTAAAAAACTGCATTTAAAATTATGTCTAATACATTATCCCATCAAGATGTATCTTGACCATTATTATAATGATCCTAACTAATGTAGTTAAATGCTCAAAACCTTCCAAGCGGTGCTGGAAGGACTTTTATAAAATATGGAAAATCAATCAATGTGATACATCATATTAATAAAATAAAAGATAAGAATTATATGATCCTATCAATCGATGCAGAAAAAGCATCTGACAAAATTCAGCATCCTTTCTTAATAAAAACCCTCGAGAAAGTCGGGATAGAAGGAACATACCTAAAGATCATAAAAGCCATCTATGAAAAGCCCACAGCTAATATCATCCTCAATGGGGAAAAACTGAGAGCTTTCCCCCTGAGATCAGGAACACGACAGGGATGTCCACTCTCACCGCTGTTGTTTAACATAGTGTTGGAAGTGCTAGCGTCAGCAATCAGACAACAATGGGAAATCAAAGCCATCAAAATTGGCAAAGATGAAGTCAAGCTTTCACTTTTTGTAAATGACATGATATTATACATGGAAAACCCAACAGACTCCACCAAAAGTCTGCTAGAACTGATACATGAATTCAGCAAAGTCACAGGATACAAAAGTAATGTACAGAAATCAGGTGCATTCTTATACACTAATAGTGAAGCAACAGAAAGACAAATAAAGAAACTGATCCCATTCACAACTGCACCAAGAAGCATAAAATACCTAGGAATAAACCTAACCAAAGATGTAAAAGATCTGTATGCTGAAAACTATAGAAAGCTTATGAAGGAAATTGAAGAAGATACAAAGAAATGGAAAAACATTCTGTGCTCATGGATTGGAAGAATAAATATTGTTAAAATGTCAATACTACCCAAAGCATTCTATACATTCAATGCAATCCCAATCAAAATTGCACCAGCATTCTTCTCAAAGCTAGAACAAGCAATCCTAAAATTTGTATGGAACCACAAAAGACCCCGAATAGCCAAGGTAATATTGGAGAAGAAGACCAAAGAGGGAACCATCACAATCCCAGACTTTAGCCTCTACTACAAAGCTGTAATCATCAAGATAGCATAGTATTGGCACAAAAACAGACACATAGACAAATGGAATAGAATAGAGACTCCAGAATTGGACCCACAACAGTATGGCCAAATAATCTTTGACAAAGCAGGAAAGAATATCCAATGGAAAAAAGACAGTCTCTTTAACAAATGGTGTGGGGAGAACTGAACAGCAGCATGCAGAATGAAACTAGACCACTTTCTTACACCATTCACAAAAATAAACTCAAAATGGATAAAGGACCTGAATGTGAGACAGGAAACCATCAAAACCCTAGAGGATAAAGCAGGAAAAAATCTCTCTGACCTCAGCTGCAGCAATTTCTTACTTGACACATCCCCAAAGGCAAGGGAATTAAAAGCAAAAATGAACTATTGGGACCTCATGAAGATAAAAAGCTTCTGCACTGCAAAGGATACAGTCAACAAAACTAAAAGGCAATGGACGGAATGGGAAAATATATTTGCAAATGACATGTCAGACAAAGGGCTAGTATCCAAAATCTAGAAGAACTCACCAAATTCCATACCCAAAAAACAAATAATCCAGTGAATAAATGGGCAGAAGACATGAATAGACACTTCTCTAAAGAAGACATCCAGATGGCAAACAGGCACATGAAAAGATGTTCAACGTCACTCCTCATCAGGGAAACACAAATCAAAACCACACTGAGATATCACCTCACGCCAGTCAGAGTGGCTAAAATGAACAAATCAGGAGACTATAGATGCTGGCGAGGATGTGGAGAAACGGGAACCCTCTTGCACTGTTGGGAATGCAAACTGGTGCAGCCACTCTGGAAAACAGTGTGGAGATTCCTCAAAAAATTAAAAATAGACCTACCCTATGACCCAGCAATAGCACTGCTAGGAATTTACCCAAGGGACATAGGAGTGCTGATGCATAGGGGCACTTGTACCCCAATATTTATAGCAGCACTTTCAAACAATAGCCAAATTATGGAAAGAGCCTAAATGTCCATCAACTGATGAATGGCTAAAGAAATTGTGGTTTATATACACAATGGAATACTACTTGGCAATGAGAAAGAATGAAATATGGCCTTTTGTAGCAATGTGGATGGAACTGGAGAGTGTTATGCTAAGTGAAATAAGTCATACAGACAGATACCATATGTTTTCACTCTTATGTGGATCCTAAGAAACTTAACAGAAGACCATGGGGGAGAGGAAGGGGAAAAAAAAAGTTAGAGAGAGGGAGGCAAACCATAAGAGATTCTTATAAACTAAGAATAAACTGAGAGTTGATGGGGGCTGGGAGGGAAGGGAAAGTGGGTGAGGAGGGCACCTGTTGGGATGAGCACTGGGCGTTGTATGGAAACCAATTTGACAATAAATTTCATATTTAAAAAAATTATGTCTAATACATTATCCCATCAAGATGTATCTTAGTACCATTATTATAATGACCCTAACTAATGTGGTTAAATGCCCAAAACCTTCCTAGAGGTGCTGGAAGGACTTTTATAAAATATGGCAGATTCAACATAGTCAATGGCTTAAACCCAATCAACATTAATTGCATCCAAGGCAACTTAATATCCTTATTAGCTTAAGGCAATCCAGGCTATACCTACAGCTGAACTTACGCACCATGTATCAAAGGAATGGAAAGTGTAAGAACAATCTGGGATATAAGAAAGATGAATAAGGGAAAGCAATGCTGTTTAATCAATCAGTAAATGTCCACTATACTAGGAGAGAATGTTCCTTCATCCTGCAAGGCAAGAGTCATTTACAGACTTCATGCAGTCTTTTCTCACCAAAAAGTTCACCAACCGCCCCATCTTCTCTATAAATCCCCTTCTACCAATGTTATTGTCATACCCTGAGTTCACCGGATTTCTCATGTACATACTGTAGTTACAGAGCAGTCCACCAAAGGATTTTTTTCTGATTTGAGAACACATACGTATTATACTTACATACCAAGATATGTCTTAGACATGTATAACTGTATATCTACAGACCAATTAATTTTTAATGGATAACTTTTAATTGAAAAACATAGAAATCATATTAAACAAGGGCAGACATTTGATGATTGTCTATTACATTAGCATTTTCTATGTATACTTACTAAAATTCATTAATGAATTTTACTCCCTCCAGGAGAGTATAAGTCCTGACTAAGCAGAGTTTAAAGAAGAAGATAGGATTGGTGTTAAAGTTCAAAGAAATGTAGAAGTCTATAAAATGACATATCAAATGAAGACCAGCATTCCCTACAGCCTCCTCCCTTACTACTATCTCTTTACCAGGAGAGACAAAAGAGTAAGAAAAAAAAAGAGAGAATGAAGGAAAATGTAAATGGAAACTACTTCATATGAATGACTTTAGGGAAAAAACTAAAGTTCTACATTAATGGCAGAATATAATTTATAAAATTTTATTACTGTTACTATCATGCTCTAAACACACACAAACACAAATCAGAATTATTCAAAGAGAAGAAATCCAAGGGGAGGGACCTAAACAATAATATTCAAGTATACAAAAATCTTAACCAAAATGAAATTGAAAATTACTTAATTAAAAATTTTTCCACATAATTTCTAATACACATTTTTAAGCATCAACAAGACATAAAAGAAAAGTGATTTTAGAAAAACTTTCAACAATGATGTTAAACAAAAAATTATTCTAGTTAAACAAAAAATTCTGATTGGCTAGAATACCCCATATAAATCAAGTATTTTTTTTTACCTGAATTTCAATTTTATGTACACATAAGATATACTTAGTCTGTTTTCACAGAGATTAGTTTACACTCTAAAATGTAGGATTTCCAGTTGAAAAGCTACTAAATATTGCTATTAGTTTTTAAGGAAATGTTCAAATCCCTGTCTCTGAAGACTTCTAAATCTGTATGGCCTAGAAGTAATCAACCTTATATCAGTATCCTGATGTGCTACTAAACAGAGAACTCCAAAGACAATCCACTCAGGACCTAATGTGCAATTATGTGAGAGCATTCACATAAACCACAGGGAGGAAGGGAGGAAAGGATTCACTCTTTTATTGTGTTCCCTAGTACATGAATGAAGGGTCTCAGAATGATCACTGCTATTTTTATTATCATGGTTGTTTATTAACCAGCTGAACTGTAAATTCCTGCTTCTCCTTCCAGTTTCCATTAAGCCTCAGCCACAAAGGCTTCCTTGTCTTCCCTGAACAGGGATGGACCTTCTTTCTCCTATGCTCCCACAGTGTTTTAAACATACCTCCATTATTGCCATTAAATTCTTGTATTTTAATTCCTTATTTGCATGACCATTTCCAATGCAAATTTTAATCTCCTAGAGAAAGACATTCTATTATTTTTCCAAAGCAACGTTTGCTTTTGTTGGAGTTCAATATATACTTGTTAAATGAAGGAATGATCAATCAACATTGTATCAGAGATTCATTCCTCCAGTTCATTATATAGAATAAGACTTGAGATGGCAAGACAGTGTCTCTGACATATTTTCCATTCCCAAACTCCCTGTATTACTAAAGAAAAGGCCTATAACTGCCTTCTTAATACAAAGAAAGAAGTATTTCCTGCTTCCATCAAAGACTAACCTCTCCAATTCTATTTCATCCCTTCTGGTTTTTCATGGGATTTGCTCTCACAATTATCTCCTCTCTCCTGCATCATCAATTATTCTCTTCAGTTTAATTATTCCCATCAGTTTACATAGTCTGGTATCCTGTCTCTTAAAATTTTTAAATACAAATAAAGCAAACAAAAATAAACCCTGTCTTGCCTTCATATCCTCTTCCAGTTACTATTTCTTTAAGAAGCTGTTTCTCATCTCCCCTTCACTGTAAAACTTCTTGAATGTGTTAGTGGTATTTGTCTTAACTTCCTCATTCCCATTTTCTTGTAAGTTCTCTCCATTTAGGCTTCATTTTTTTATCACCACTACACTAAGACTGCTATCAGGAAGGTGCTACTGATCTCCATGTTGTCAACGCCCATAGACACTTCTCTGTTATCCAACTCAACCTCTCAGGTCATTTGACAAGGTGGGTCACTCCCTTCTTCTAAAGACATTTTATTCCCTTAGCTCCCTTAACACACAGTTAGTTTCTTGTCCTGTTAATTCAACGACTGTTTCTTAAACTTCTTTGCTGACTCATCTTCTTCCCCTCAACCTTAGGAGTGACCCAATGGTGAGCTCCATTCTCTTTTCTACATCTTCTCCTACAGTATTAAATACAATCTATATACATTTGCCTTTCAAATTTCATTCTGTAACTCTGACCTCTCTTATAGTGACCTGTGAACTTGACATCTGCACTTGAATTTCTACTAGGCATCTCATAATTAACAAGTCCAAAGCTGACCTCTTGATTCTAATTTGTTCTTCCCCCAATCTTCTTTATCAAAATAAACTTTACGATTTATCAGGTTGATTTCTTAAGAACAATAAGGGTCTTTATATTATGTATTGTTCTGTAACAATTCTCCCAAAGAACAGCTTAAGACAATAAACATTTATTAATCTTAGACTCTGTAGGTCAGGAAACCAGGTACAGCTTACTGGTTCTAGCCCAAGGTCTCTCGTAAGATTGCAGTCAGGATATTGTCAAAGATTGGTCATCCAAAACTTTGAGTGGGGCTGGAAGTATCCACTCTAAGGTGGCACACTTAATCAGTGCTGACTATTAACAGAAAGCTTCGATTCCTCTCCACATGGTCATCTTCAAAAGACTTTCCAATTAGCCTCATGATATGGCAGCTTACCTCCCTCAGAGCAAAAGATCCAAGAGTTAGCAAGGCAAGAACAGGAATTCCTTTTATGACCTAGTGTCAAGATTCATACTGTCATTTCTGCAACATCCAATTGGTTACTCAGGTTGGCCCTATTTGGTTTGTGATGGGATAACACAACACCAAAAGCATGGATCACTGGCAACCGGCTAATACAATCTCACATAGAGAAAAAGAAATCACATAATTGAATTCTTCATAGTCTTTTCAACCCCAAATCTTTCTTTACTATAAAATGTCCCACCACACAAAAACACAACACAGAAAAATATGGAATATGGCAACCTGACTACTGGTTCCTGTCACTCTCCTCTTCCCAAGCCTCAGTATATTTGTATAGTGTGTTTGAGACTATAGGATTTACTAGAAGCTTTGGAAAAGTAAGTTAGGGACTTTCATATACTGTGTACTAAGTAGGAGACTAGAAGTCTCAGGAGGTAAGAGTCCCTACTAAAGAAAAAAGTCATAGGTCCCAAAATTAGCTTAGCTGTCAAACATGTGAGAAGCTCTTCAGGAAGGCCAGAACCTAATTGTGAGCAGTCCTGATAATCTCCCCAATGCAATTATATGACTTCTCTGTTTTCTATATACAGCTCTGTAACATACTGAAATGATATAAAACCTTACCAAGGAATTGAAAGGCATTCTCGCTGAGAAATATCATCATTAGCACTCTAAAAAAAATCTTTTACTGGAGATCATTGAATTATAAGTGACGAAAATCTAAACAAACAAAAAAAAAATGTTGTACCATACAATCAAATTCTAGGGATGTAAGCTAGCCTCAGAAACACTAAAACTACTACTCTAGCTTTCGTTTCTGTTTCTCTTTAGGCATTAATGTATTTTACAGACTAGACGTTTCATTCAGTTGTAACTATAGCTAGCATTGGCCCCTGGTTCATATTTTCTCAGTTTAGTTACCAGAAAGAGAAGGCTCTTCCCCCTGGACCCAATTTGAAATAAAAAAATCTCAAAGGACTCTCCTTGATCCAGCGTGTTAACCACCTCACTGAATCAGGGGAACTGAATGCTATACCTCAGTTGGATACAGTGTTCATTCCTGAGAGCAAGGAACATGGAAAAATCCATTCAGAACGCATGTTATAGTGGAAGAAGTAGTTGTCCAAAGGAGGAGGAATGCTATTCCCAAAAGAAATGAGAGCCAATTGCCAGACAAAACAATAAGCGTCAACTTTACTTCTAACCTTAAACTATAACAGCTGTCAACATACTTGAGCGGGCAGGATCTGGGAAATTAATGGTTACAAAATAAAAAGTAGTTATTTTAATATTTTCATGGACTTAGCCAGTATTTGCTAGGACTCACCTCATTTACTGGTGGCAAATTTTAAAAATATATATCTTAGAAGAATATGTAAATGAAAGCAAATCAATGCACACAATAAAAAAATCAGTTCAGAGAAGGTCATTTTTGAGAATTTCATAGTGAGTTACTATAAAACATAAAGGTGTAAAGGAAATTGGACCAGTGAATTCAAAGCTCAGTCATCTCAAAACTTACAGAAAAAAAAAGACAATAAAATAAAAATCACAGAAGGAAGGACATTAGAAAAATAAGATACACCCAAGATATCAAATAGCCAATAACAGTTTCAAAAGCAGGGAGAAAAATAGGCTGGAGCGACTCAAAAGAAAAAGAGGAAATTTTCTCAGACCAGACCAAATACTAGTCAAGATTTATGAAATCAGACCCAAAACTTTCCATAGCATGGAAAGACTAAGAAATAAATAAACAAATAAATCTTACAAATATGGAGAAATATTTTATAAAAAGTTTCCTAGTGGGCGCGCCTGGGTGGATCAGTCAGTTAAACGTCTGACTTTAGTTCAGGTTATTATCTCACGGTTTGTGAGTTCAGCCCCTCATCGGGTTCTGTGCTGGCAGCTCAGAGCCCTGGAGCCTGCTTCGGATTCTGTGTCTCCCTCTCTGACTGCTCCTCCCCTGTTCACGCTCTGTCTCTCTCTCTTTCAAAAATAAATAAAACAATAAAAAAAAAAGAAATTTTTTTAAGTTTCCTAAGAAGAAAAGATTGGATTATATTATCCATATACAAGCTTTCTTTTTAGTGATAAGAAAAACTCATCCTTTCACCAAATATTAAATTCCTATGAACTGTTTAGCAGCTGGAGATACAACAGTGAACAAATGAGATAAAGTTTCTGCTATGGAACTTATATTCTAGTAGGACCAAATGAAACTGCAGGCAAAGTGGAAAAAGCTTGCTGAGATAAATAATCTCTATGTAGGTAGGAAACTTTGCATTTCACTGTATTTTGTTTCATCATATTTAAGAGGTGATACTACATTTATTTTGTGATATTTGTTCTATCAATTAGGATTATGTTCAGCTCTAAAATTAAATTAACAGAGGTTCATATTTCTCTTATATATAAATCGACAGGTAGGTGGCCTGTGGGCATTCTAATAGTTCAATTCCATGAAGTCTTTAAAGACCTAGGCTCCTCCATCCCTAACAATGTATCCTGTACCTACCTGGCCACACCACACACACACACATATACACACACATACACACACCTGATCTCCCAAAATTATTTGGGGAATCCAAGGAATTAGCATTTTAAGAGGTATCCCAGGTGATCCTAATGAGGTGGTTTGTTCCCCACCTAAGAAATCCTGAGGTAGGGGTATGAGGAAAAAAATAGTGAAATAAAATTACTTGCAAGAATCAAACTATGAAATCAATAAATAGTTGCTAAGAGCAGAAATACACAAAACTAACTAAAGGAATATAAACGACTCACATTTGACAAAATCCTAACTTTTAGATATTTTCTTGTCTACAGAAACAGTCAACGTGAAGCTGAATGATGCAAATCAAGTCCTCAGACATAATAAAAGCACCTAAAAAAGAGTCTCAGAGGCTTTCTCAAGATGTGACACCTACATCTTGTTGCACACCCTTTTAGAACTTCTCCAACCGTTCTCTTATGAAAAGTTTGGATTTACTTGTCACCTTTTAAAACATGCCAGATGATACTTTATACATTTTTTTAATATTTATTTATTTATTTATTTATTTATTTATTTATTTATTTATTTTTGAAAAAGAAAGAACACAGGCCAGGCAGGGGCAGAGAGAGGGGGGAGACACAGAATCCGAAGCAGGCTTCAGGCTCTGAGCCAGCCGAGCTCGAACTCATGAACCGTGAGATCATGACCTGAGCCAAAGTGGGACACTCAACTGACTGAGCCACCCAGACGCCCTGATACTTTATAACTTAAATTAATTTTGTGCCATTAATATTATCCTCTGTCAGGTTACGTCTTAAAAACTTAGGTCATATTAAGCTGTTGCTATTCATATCAAAGGCTGTAATGAGATCATTTTCAGCTAACGAGTTAGGCAAAAATGCAAAATGAATTTGGCTTTCACATTCTCATCTCTCTTTCATTCTGAAGAGAAATAGGAGGCAAAAGAAAAGAGAAAAGAAAGGACAATATATCATAAAGCCAGATAAACAATAGTTAGCACTATGTTATAACATCTATCACTCTACTTTTCCTTAAAACAAAAGCAAGATGGAGTTGATTGTTTCTGTTTACCAAGTGGTTTTTGAAAATTCCTATCCACTGGTCCTGTTCACAAAACAGATGCATATCCATCTAAATTATCTTAAGTTCAATAGCTAAAGTAAACTTCAGACCATTATACTACTCCTCCCTAGAACACTTCCCCTTACCTGGTCTTTTTGCTAAGTCCTATCCTCTAAAATTGCTGTTTAATTTCCAATTAATTATTCTACAGTTACCAATCACTCAACCTCTCAGTATGCTGTGCAAGGCATTCCTACGATCAAACAGTTTCAAATTGGTGATAGAGCATTTATTTTCTGACCTCCGCCAAGGAGATCCGGGACTTTGGGTAAGTCTCTTCAACGTTCAGAACTTAGTTTATATCATTTGAAAAAATAATGTTTGGGGGCACTTGGGTGGCTCAGGCGGTTAATCCCACTCTTGATTTCGACTCAGGTCATGATGTCACTGCTTGTGGGTTCAAGTGCCAGTGCAGAGCCTGCTTGGGATTCTTTCTCCCTCTCTCCCTTCCCCTCCCCTGCTCTCTCTCTTTCAAAATAAATAAACTTTTAAAAAGAAGAAGAAAAAGAACGCTTGTTACAGATTTTCTAAAATCCCATCGAATTTTTAAGCCTATGATTGTGATTTAAACATAACCAGCATTCCTATAAAGACATGGTAGATTTTCTTCAGGGGAGCTACTTGGCAAGTTTTACACAACCTTTCCCAAGCCCTTCATGGTGTGTGTACTTAACGGAAATCTACTTACGCTCCATTTTACCTCCAAATTAAAGGGGGTGTGGATAACCTACATTTTTGCACTGAGAACAGAATCATGGCCCCTGCTAAGCTGTATCAGAACGACAGCACAGCAACATACACCCAGGAAGCTTTTTAGAAGCAAAACCAAGGGATTTGTCAGGTGAAAGCTACGCCCCAGAGATGCTTTGTTTTACATGCCAACCACTGCTGGAGATCCTGTAGGGCCAGGCTAAAAGGGCTTAGGGTTTTGTTTTCCTTTTTCTTTTCAAATTTCAAATTCCCTTAATCCAAAGCCTGGTCTCCAAACCATCCAGTCCGTGACTAAACTGCCTCACCGGTTCTTAGTGTGGAAACAAGACTCCGCCTCGCCTGCAACCGCAAGAGGGAGAAGCAGCTCCAGGACAGCCGGGTGAAGCCCAGCGCCCGTCCCACGGGCCCGGCCCCGGCGCTGACTAGCGGGTGCCAGCCACGCACCGCCAGCGCCCCAGCCCTGAGAGGCTCCACTGTGCAAGCCAACCGCAGCCGGATCCCGGCGGCGCGCCACGTGACTCAGGACCGCGACCAATCAGCGCAGCCCTCTGCGCTATTCAAATCCGCGGCGCGGCGGACGGTTGTTCCCAGCCAGCCGCCGTCGGGGCCCCCAGAGCCCTAGAGTCGCCTAAGGCCGCCATGCACCGCGCTGAGCGCTGACAGACCTCCGGGCCCGGCGGGCGGAATGGAGAGTCGGAGTGTGCCTCCCGGACCTTATCGGGCCACCAAGCTGGTAAGACAGCGCAGAACGACTAGACCGGCCAACCGCAGCCGTGGCCGCCACCGACTTTACGTGAGAGCGTTCGGAGTTTTGCCTGGGGCGGACAGACGGGTCCCAGAACCTGGTTTGGGTTTGGTTTTCTGAGACGTCGGGGGAGGGGGGCGGGGGAATAAACCGGTATCAGGAAACCCTTGCGGGACACGCCTCTCCCCCTTACCTGGAGGTCGGGGCTGTGTCCCTCCCTGTGAGCCGTTTGTCCAAAGGGTCTCGTCCCCGGGATGGCGCATCATACTCTGGCCTTGTTTGGGCGACAACTGTGCCTGCAGTTGTCAGCTTGCCCTGGAACATCAGAGAATATTATGATTTTAGCCGTTCCCCACGTCTGATTTTCTACCCCCATCTGGATACAAAAAAAAATTCGGAGTTCCATTACTCTGGAGTGTCAGAATGGGGACAGTCCGAATGTGACAGCTTCGTTTTGCGGGGCCTGTAGAATTCAATGCAGGATCTACCGACTGAATAGCACTAGGTAACAGCTGCCCGTTTAAAAACTAAACCCAGAGTGTTTAAGATACTCGTCAGGAACCACTGTTGGTAGTCACTGGATTTGTACAGAGTCTCTGTGCACTTAAATTTTCAAACCAAGAGAATACAGCGCCACGGGGTAGGAGACATTAGGAGAGTGACTTAACTGCTGTGAGCCTCAGTTTCCACATTGGGAAAGTAGAGCTAATGATGCATATCTACCTTAAGGATATCCTGAGAGGATACTGCGTGTGAACGTGTGTTGTGATGTATAGATCCTATGGATAGGCTACAGCTCAGTGTTTCTTGAGTAAATAAATGTGTGAAATGGGAGGTGTGGTGGGAAGAAAAGAATACAGTTATTGTGTTTTCAACTCTTAGGTTTTGTGTTGTGGTGCCACACAGTTGGGGTTACAAGTCAGATTTCTTGGCCTCTAATGGAGGATTTTTCAATTAAAAAGTGAGGTGTTCATTTTGCACCACCACCACCACCTTAGTTCTCCGCTGTTCTAGCTGCCACAAACCTTGAAAGCTTGGGTTGGGGACAATTTAGAAAATATGAGTATCTTTTTAAAACATAGGTATATCAGTGTTATTAAATATATAGTGGACTTAAAGCTTACTTAATTTGCCTCATCTGTTCGGTGTTCACTATTGGAATCTTTACATAAGAAACACTATAGTAAATATTGGAGCGCCTGGGTGGCTCAGTGGGTTAAGCGTTGGACTCTTGATTTCTGCTCAGGTCGGAATCTCCCAGTTGCTGAGTTTGAGTCCTTCCTCAGGCTCTGCACCGACAGCTGGAGGCCTGCTTGGGATTCTGTGTCTCCCTCTCTCTCTGCCCCTCCCCTGCACTCCAACGCACGTTCTCTCTCTCTCTCTCTCTCTCTCTCTCTCTGTGTGTCTCTGTCTCTCAAAAATAAACGTTTAAAAAATACTATAATAAATATATAAGATATTGCAACATTAAAGGTATTTTACCAGTAAAACTACTGCCTGCCATCAATTTTGTTTGGCCAGCTTGGTAGTTATTACTGCAGGTTCTAGAATATTCAAACCTGGGTTTCAATGCCTGAGTTCATCACTTAGTTCTGTAACCTTGGTCAAATTATCAGTCTCTCTGTGCTTCATATTCCTTATATGAAAACGGGATAATAATAGTACCTATTCATAGAATTGTGAGAATGAAAGTGAAGTAATGAATGTAGAGCGGTGTCTGACACAAATGTTACCAACATTTTACTAATATTAGTTAAAATTTAAAAAAAAAAGGGGGTACTTTCTCTGTTGAAGGTTAAGAAGCAAGTTCATTACAGTTCTTCATTATTTCTAGGTTTCCTAAATAAGCCAACCAGCCAATAAGTGCCTTTACACTATTACAAAGACATATTATTACAATGCCAGAATTAATAAAGAGAAATCAGTATGATATATAAAATTTTCTATAGTAAATAAGATCAATGATTTCACGAATTATGATGTAATCAGATATGAATAAAATAATGTTCTTTGTCTAATTTGTTTTGAGTCAGCACAATGTTTAATTTCTTTTTTAATATTTTCTTTTTGCAGTGGAATGAAATTACAACATCTTTTCGAGCAGGAATGCCTCTAAGAAAACACAGGCAACACTTTAAAAAATATGGCAATTGTTTTACAGCAGGAGAAGCAGTGGACTGGCTTTATGACCTATTAAGAAATAATAATAATTTTGGTCCTGAAGTTACAAGGCAACAGACAATCCAATTGTTAAGAAAATTTCTTAAAAATCATGTAATTGAAGATATCAAAGGCAGATGGGGATCAGAAAATCTTGATGACAACAGTCAGCTATTCAGGTACTGAACAGATAAATAACTACAAAACTGAATTACTTAACAATATAATTTAACTCCACTTCTATAATACTTTTACTAAAATTGCAGCTTTTTCAGAAAAAAAAAACATGTTTTCTTTATAAAACTGTTACTGCTCTTAGTGCAATTAAAACCACTTAGAATTTAAAGTTAATTGCTACACAATTAAAACTTTTAAAATGTTAGATAGTATATATAATAAAATAAATATTGGGAGGAAAGGATGTGATATCACTTCTGCATATTCTGAAATCTGTAACATTTCAAGGATAGGTCATTATTAACCTTTAGTTTCATAGATTCAAGAATTATAAGACAAATTCTCACAGGTCCTTGCCTCCAAGTAACATAATCTTATATAACCTAAGAATACATGTGATAAAAGAAATAATAGCAAAATTTATATAATAAATAACAGAAGAAATATACTATAGGTTAAAGAGAATATTTTTTAAGGATTTACCATATATCAGAAGACCTGCTTTATGATTTACATGTTTTCTTACTTAATCCCTGGTTAGGTATTAACTTCTTTTTACAGATGAGGAAGCTGAGACCATGCTTCAGTAAATCTTGTTATATCTGTCTGAAATATGTTCTTCTACCTTGAAACACTGTAGACATTGTCAGATTAGTGAATACATTTGCTCTCCTGTCAATTCTATTGCAGCCTCCTCTGTGGAGCCTTTCTGACTCCCTTAGGCCAGCACCATTGCTTTTTCTCTCATGTGCAGGGTTCTATGTTATATATCATTAAACTAGGTCTTTGGATTCTAATATCCATGTTTTTTCTCTCTAAAAAATTAGTACTTTTCAAATGAAGTGCCTTAGTAGTTGATTCTTGTGTATCAAAGATGATTTATGTTGTACAAGTAAATTGCAGTAACAAACATGTGAGTAGTTCCTTTTGTATAGCACTCTACAAATCCTGCCTGTCTTAACTACTGCTTAGGCACTTTGTGAGCTCCTTTGCTATTATCCATCCTTTAGCTGTTACTGGTTCTAAAGGTCCTAGACTTGTCTTTACTTCACTGTCTCCCTGGGCAATCTCTTGCCATGTCTTCACCTACTTTCCTTATAACTTTCAAACTTCCAACCCAAATATATCCCTGAGCTTCAGACCTATTTTTGCCCATTAGGCACTTCAGATATAACATATAGAAAAATCACTATCATGTCTTAACCCAAATTTTATCTTCTTACTCCATACTTAACTGAATAGCACTGTCTTCCCTATAGCTGTTTTGATTGTTTTCCTTTTTCTCCCCTTTAAATATGATTTAATTAACAGACCATCTCTGTTATACCACTTTAGCAGTTCTCTGATCTACTCCTCCCTTCACTCTGATAGTTCATTTTGTTAAACCATTTTTCTCTCTTACCCAGAATTCTGCATAACTCTTCAACTAGTCTCTCTGCCTCTAAGTGTTTTATAATGTTAGCAAATTTATAAAGTATACTTAAAAATAAACTTTACCAAAAATGTGTGAGACTTTACTGGAGAAAATTATATAATTGTTTTAAAAGTAATAAGTGAAGAAGGATATCCTGTTGATGAATCAGAAGACTTAGTATCCAGAGCACCTGGGTGGCTCAGTTGGTTAAGCGTTGGATTCTTGATTTCACCTAAGGTCATGATCTCACAGTTTGTGAGTTCCAGTCATGTTGGACTCTGTGCTAAGGGCACAGATGGCACAGAGCCTGCTTGGGGTTCTCTGTCTGCCTCTCTCTCTGCCCCTCCTCACTCATGTGTATGAGCTCTCTCTCTCAAAGAGAAATAAACATTTTTAAAGAAAGAAGACTTAGTATCATAAATAAGTCATTTCTCCCCAATTGATATATATATAAATTAAATGCAGTTTCATTCAAAACCCCTATATAATTTTTTATAGAATTTGACAAGCAGGTTCTAAAGTATTTTTAGTAATATAAAAGTCCAAGGCAATTTTGAAGAACAAGGAGGAGAGAATTTCCCTACCCAATATCTGGGCTTAAATTTAAATAATTAAGTACTGAAAAAACAAAACTATACATACAGTTGATCCTTGAATAACGCAGCTTAGGGGCACCAACCCCCTCCCCTTCATGGTCAAAAATCCACATACAACTTTTGACTCGCCAAAAACTTTAGTGATAGCCTACTGTTGACCAGAAGCCCTATCAATAAAATAAATAATTAACACACATTTTGTACGTTAAATGTATTATATACTGTATTGTTACATTAAAGTAAGCTAGAGAAAAGTAAATGTTATTAAGAAAATCATAAGAGAGAATACATTTATAATACCGTACTGTATATACAAAAAATGTGTATAAGTGTGCTGCACAGTTCAAACCCATGTTCAAAGGTCAACTGTACATGGGAACTTGGTATAAGAAAATATTTTTAGGATCATGGAATAAGAACTTCTGAGGTCACTAAAAACTTATGCATATTTTATTTTATACATTATACATATATCTTATATATTAATATATAAATACCATAGAGAAAAAAAACCAAGCCATATGTTGTTTATGTATACTTATTAAAAGTATAAAAACATGAATAAGAAAGAAACACTAACTGCAAGTTAATGGCTTCCCTCAGAAAGAGAAAGAAATAGAATAAGCAAAGAATTTGATTAACAAAAAAATAATCATGAAGTCTTTTTTTTTTTTTTAATAATGAAGTCTTGAATAAAATGTTAAATATTGTATTGTTTGATGGTTGATGATTACATATCTGGATGTTGTTTACATTATTTTCCGTACTTTCTTGTATCTTTGAAATATTTTTTATTATACTGGAAAGGGGAAAAAGCATTATAGTCAAAAGGAATAACAGAGACCAAGCTCTGGAAATCAGAACAAGAACAGTCAGACAAAGATCAGAAAATATATATAAATTAGATAGCTTGTCAAAGAAATTTAGAAAATGGAACTATTTTTTTCTTCAACAGAATTGATCCCAATAATAACTCTTACTTATCCAGATATAAAGTTAGAATACATACAATATACTAAAAAAGTAGGAAACCATTAAAATGTTTTTAAAGGTTTAATGGGAAAATCAATTTATGTAGAATCTTCCTTCCTTGGTAATATAAATAATATAAATAAATTCAGTTCTTTTGTGATTTTTAAAAGATAAACAGACACTAAAACTTTGTTTCTGATCTTACATTATTTAATTGCATATTATTCTTAAACCAGATTTCCTGCAAATTCTCCGCTTAAAAGTTTTCCACGAAGGCATCCAGAATTGAGAAAAAACAGCATAGAGAACTTTTCCAAAGATAAAGATAGCATTTTTAAATTACGAAATTTATCTCGTAGAACTCCTAAAAAACCTGGATTACATTTCTCTCAGGTAAAACATCCTTTTTACTAATCACTAGTTTAAATTTTATTACCATGTGCTTAATTATAAAACATTAAATGTTATAAAACATTTAATATTTGAAGCCAATACTAAAGTCTCTTGACCTACATTATATTCCAAAAATATGTGTATATGTTTTACTGTAGAACAATAGAACCCATAGGAACAATAATAAAAATGGTAATAAGACACACCTGAAACAGTATTTGTATAACTTAAACATGTTTTGTTTTAAATTGATTTGAGAGTGGTAGGGGCAGCTACAAAACCAAAAAGCTTTATTGCCATATGTTAACCTTATTCCTTCAGGTGACACTTAAACTTACAGCTTCACTGTGGACTGTTTACTAGTAGAATTACTAAATATTAGGAATTATGTCAGTTCAATATTTCCTTAATTTGAGCATAGCATGTTAAACCAAAGTAATTTTTTTTCCAGGAAAATATAGAGAAAATGAACCATGTAATAATCAATGAAGATCAAGAAAACTCAGTTGATAATAGAGAAATAAGCCCAGAAGATATTGAAGAAGTTTGGAGATATATTATTCTGATCTAGTAAGCTAAAACTAAGCTCTAACCAAGTTCCACAGGTGTTCTAGAATGTTAATTTGACATTTTTATCAAGATCTACAAATGCAAAAAAACAGATTAGTTCTTAAAGCTTAGAATTTAACCTGTATTTGTATTTCTTAATAAGTGCTCTTGAACTTCTAGTACAGTTGAAATAGAATGTTTGCAGTATGATTTGTTTTTTCTTTGAGTCAAAGTTATATATAGCTATAGTTCGGGGTCTGTATTGGAATCATTACAAGGTTACTAAGGTAAGTATATTTGAAAGTGGATACTAACTATAACCTTTATCAGTTTGGCTTAAGAAAAATATTCTGATGGCTTTGTTTGCCATTCGTACTCTTTAATATTTATATCCCATTCCACTTATTTTATGTAGAAAAAAGAAGTTTGTATTTTTTCTTCTGTTTAGCCTGCAAACCATTTTAGGTGTGTCATCCCTAGAAGAAGTCATAAATCCAAATCAAGTAGTTCCTCAATACATAATGTACAACATGACCAATACAAGTAAACATGGAATAGTTATACTACAAGACAAATCAGGTTGGTATCAATAAAAGAAGTTGGACTCTTTTAAACTTGCTAACATAGGTTGCAGCTATTGTGGGGGTGTAGAGAGACTAAAAATGTAGAAAGTAGAATACTTTAACTGAAAAAGTATTAGGGGGAGATTATATCGTAAGTGCTTTAGTAATCATTTAAGTGAATATTATTGGTACTATTATTTTAGCCTCTCATGGTATTTATGCATGATTTTTTTTAAATGGCAAGGTTAAACATCCAAAAGGTATGAAAATATAATTAAAACTATTGATTAACTACATTTTATTGAGGGCCTACAATGTACCAGGCATTATACTAAAGATTTAGTGATGAACAAGAGAAAAATGGTCCATGGCTTCTTGGAGCTTACATGAGCAGTTATATATAAATTTACACAAGTCAAGACATATTCAAAACCCTCAAGACCAAAGTCTCAAGACCAGTATTTTAAAGATCACTGGTTTATTATATATATTTATATATATATAATGTATTGATTTTAGATATAAGATGGAAAAATCAATGATATATTCAACCCAGCGGCATTACATTTAAAACTTAACATTTTAAGAAATGTATCAATAAATCTCAAAATGTTGACTCGTTTTTTATAATGAATTGTTGTCTGTAGAATTAACTGGTATGTATTACTTGGGTTTCTTTGTGTTGGCAAGAACTTTAAAGTTTGAATTGTAGGAACAAAAAGCAAAAACTTAAGTTATGTTGCATATGCATATGGCTTTGTACCACTCCCATCTTAAATTACCTAAAATCACATATTTAACAGTATATTCTCTTATTCAGACTTTCTATTCTTTATAACCATAAACTCTTTAAGTTAAGTGTATGTGTGGTTTTTGTGCTGGTGTCAAAAAACAGTTCAATTTCATGCAGCATACTTCAGTTAGTAGCAAATGAAAGATTTTAAGCAAGCCTCACTAAAAGCACCCTAATATTCAGATATATAATTTCAATCATAGGTCTCACTCAAATCAGTAATATTCAAATAGCATACCTATAATCAGAATGGAAATTAAGATAAAGAAAACATGGTGACAGTGGACAAGTATGAACATTAACTATTTATGAACCCTCCACCAAAATATCCTCAATTTGGGGGTAATTGTTTTATGTATTCTGGAAAGAATCAAACTCAAGATCTCTATGACTTTTAAACTTGTATTTTAAAATATTGTCTTCACCTTATGTCTTATTAAACATATAATAATTTTTAATCCTGGTAATATACATACATATACATACATACATATATATGTGTGTATGTAATTATATATAATAAGCGTAAAGTTTTAAATATAGTATCATGGAAATTAGGTGATATTATTGAACAATATAAATTTTTTTTGTATAGATGACCTTCCTCACTGGGTATTATCTGCCATGAAGTGCCTGGCAAATTGTAAGTTAAACAAACAAAATGTGTATGTATATATATATATATATTTATAAAATATATTTATATAAAATATATATTTATACTATTTAATAAGAGCTAAGGAAATTTTGAAAACAATTTATAGAAATCCTGATAAAGTATGCTATTTCTTTTGATGTTTGAATGACAATCTAGTAGATCTGATTGCATTTCCTTGCATGTGGAATACATTATAAAGTCCATAACTTTTTCTATGCAGATGGTGATTTCATAATTTAAGTTCATCATTTGTAGCTCAGTTTTCATAAATCATAAAATCACAGGCTAGTGGATATCAAAGGATTTTTAGGTATAACTTACACCAGTTGCCTTAGTGAGGCCTATAGAGTTCAAATAGCAACTTTCAAGTAATAGCTCTTATAAAGTGGAAAAGTTCAATCAGAAATGAAGTCACATTAAATCTACTTCATTCCCCTTGCCATTGTACACAGCGTCAACACTGAGCTGCTTCATGACATGCTTGTACTCCATAAGATACATTAATGGAACTTTTATGTTTATAAAAAAAAAATGATCTGTCACTAATCAGTAAATGGAAAAAAAGCTTTTTCAATAGTGAGCAGTGATAATTAATTTTTATAATTTGAGACACTGGCTCAAGTACAAAGCCCTAATTGCTTTAAAAATCAATTTTTTTATTTAAAAAAAAGTTTTTTTTAATGTTTATTCATTTTTGGAAGAGAGAGCGAGCGCAAGCAGGGGTTGGGGGGGACACAATCCAAAGCAGGCTCCAGGCTCTGAGCTGTCAGCACAGAGCCCGATGCAGAGCTCAAACTCACAAACCGTGAGATCATGACCTAAGCTGAAGTCGGATGCTTAACTGACTGAGCCACCCAGGTGCCCCTAAAAATCAGTTTTAAAAATATGCAGAAATGTGTGCTTCTAAATCATTAAAAGTTAAATTATATTTTAATAATTTTTTTATAAAAGGATTTTTTTCTAGTTCTTATGAAATGAGTATTTTATTAATAATGTTCAAGATAGGTACATATTCCCTTGTTGTCCACTGGGTGTCAATATGACAAAATAACAGAATAAATAGCAATAAAGTAAATAATGTAAGTTATAGAAAGATTTTATTTATCAAACTGAGGTGTAAAGATCTTAATCATAAGCTTGATTTGTGAGTTTCTCTTTCTGCCTTCCCCCACCTAACTGCCCTTCTGTCTTATACTTTGGCTCATGGTTAGCAACCCAATGCTTATATTTTCAGGAATTTCTCAAATATCCCATGTTTAGAGGTTTTTTTTCCCCTTTCTTACCAGTCCATGTTATACCTAAATGATAGCAAAGATATAACTTACTGGATTCCAGTTTACCAATATATCTAGCTAGAGGTAGCATTTAAACTTTTAGTTATTATTCAATCCCCTACAGTAATCCTGTGACATATAGGAATGAGTGATTAATATACTATCCCCAGTTTTTTTCTAGAAGAGAAAGTAAGGCTTTTGAAAGTCTTCTACTGATACATAAAGATATATGTATTCAAACCTAGACACACTAACTATAAATTTTGTATTTTTAATTCTAATAAGAGTATGTTCTTAGAAAATTTTCTAATGATTATCACATTTTTTTATTCTACATATTAAGAATATATCTTATATCCTCCTTAAGCATCTAACTCTTGATTTCAGCTCAAGTCATGATCTCACAGTCATGAGATCGAGCCCCATGTCAGGCTCCACGCTGAGTGTGGAGCCTGCACGGGATTCTCTCTGTCCCTCCCCTGCTCACGTTCTCTCTCAAAAACAAATAAATAAACTTAAAACTTTAACAATAATTTTTAAAAAGATTTTTACTTTGCTCTACATAAAACCCATATTAGCCTTTAAGCCGTTAAATGTGTGTGATTGTTTTCTTCAATCCTTTTTCAGTGTGTGTGCTCACATTATGACCATACAAAAATTTGCTGGCAGAAAAGTAAAATTATTTGGGTTTGGGAAGCGAAAAATTTTAACTTGAAAGATAAAATAGTGACTCTCAAACCTGAGTGCATATTACAGTCACTAGGGAGACTAGCCAAAGATTCTGATTTAGATGATTCATTAGGTAGGTTCATTCCAGTTGGACTAAACATGCCTCAAAAGCTTCTTATTAGTGAAGATTCCCACACTCAGCATTTGGAAACTACTAAATTAGTGAGCCAGCAGCAAACATTTCTAAGTCAGTAATTCTTAGCTTCACCTCCATAAATTCTGGTTTGTACAGAGGAACTTACATATTTTTAATAGGCACATTGAATGAGTCTGATTATGTAGTCCATGGAGCACACTTTAAATGTTGTTAGACCTCAAAGCTCTGAGTCTTGCTTTAAGTGCTCTAAGTTCTAATTCTAGCTTTGCCACCAATGTTTTTTTTCATCTTAGGCAAGTTACTCTAACCTTCAGTTTCCTCATCTGTAATATGAAGTCAGATCTTATTTCTGAGTAAAAAACTAGTGAGCAAGCATGATTCTTTGAAGAACGTTAAGCTAGGGGCGCCTAGGTGGCTCAGTCAGTTGAGTGTCCAACCCTTGATTTTGGCTCACCTCAGGATCCCAGGGTTGTGGGATCAGCTCTGCGTCGGGCTCTGCACTGAGCATGGATCCTGCTTAAGATTCTCTCTCTCTTCCCCTCTGCCACTCTCCCCTGCTCTCTCTAAAAAAATAAAAAATAAAAATTTAAAAAAAGAACATTAAGCTAATGAAATGGCAATGTAAAGATATTATTTAAACTCATTAAGGGTATGCTTCATGTCAGACAAAATTTATTCATGAAAATGTAAATTTACAAAAGATAATTTGGAAGAATTATTTTCATTATCTACATATTCTTTGTTTTGTAAAATGAATTGCAATAAAATCTCATTAAATAACCTTACTGCTTTAAAATATATTTCAAATGTTGCCTTATATACAGTTTTTAGGTAAATAAGTATTAAGACAAAATGCTAGTAGTTACTTGCAGTGATTTTTTTTTTTTTTAGAGTTTATTTATTTATTTTGAGAGAGAGAGCACATGGGTGCAGCAGAGGAGCAGAGAGAGAGAGAATCCCAAGCAGGCTCTCTACCCTGTCAGCACAGAGCCACACAAGGAGGCTCAATCCAAGCCGAAATCCAGACTCGGATGAATGCCCAACCAACTGAGCCACCCAGGTGCCCCTATTCGCAGTGATTTGTAATGAAAACATAATGAGAAAGAATGAGATGTGATGTGCACAATTCTTTGAAATGTTTGAACTGTGACAGAATTTGTTAAACTTTGCTCCATCATGGAGAACTTTTTGACACTTTTTATAAGTATATCTAAATTTTTATTTAAAATAAAATATATTGGGGTGCCTGGGTGGTTCAGTCAGTTGAGTGTCCAACTTCAGCTCAGGTCATGATCTCCCAGTCCATGAGTTCAAGCCCCGCGTCGGGCCCTGTGCTGACAGCTCAGAGCCTGGAGCTTGTTTTGGATTCTGTGTCTCCCTCTCTCTCTGCCCCTCTCCCACTCATGCTCTGTCTCTCTCACTCTCAAAAAAGAAAAAAAAAAAAAAAAAAGAATAAATGTTAAAAAAAATTTTTTAAATAAAATATATTTTACCAATTTTTTTTGCCTTCTATCTTTTAGGGCCAAGAAGTAATATGAATAATCCAACTTACGTTGGATTTGAACGAGATGTATTCAGAACAATAGCAGATTATTTTCTAGATCTCCCTGAACCTCTGCTTACCTTTGAATATTATGAATTATTTGTAAGCATTTTGGGTATGTATGAGTTTTTACTTATTATGTAAATTTATTAACATTTTCAAGTTTCCCATAATTTAAAAGATCTCAAAGTGTAGGTAAATATGAAGATGGCAAGCTATAAATTATTTTACAGTTTGGGAATACTATGGTTCCCGTTATGTTGTCTTCCAGTAATTCAAATATATCATTCTCACACCAGTTATTCACATCAATCGGGTGTACTACAATTCAATTCATTTCTGACACTGACTACCCAGAGTTAGACCAGACCCTACAAGTGAAGGACAAATTCCTTAAATTCTGATACTTAACCACCCAAAGTTATGTAGACTCCACAGATTAAGGGCTCAGTTCCACAAGACTGCCCTCACACTTCAGGTACCACCTGCAGATGAGGTCCTCAGGCTTACTCACTCGCATTTCTGCCCTAACTACCAGTTTGGGTGTCCCTACAACCTTCCTTGGGTTTAATAATTGACTACAACTCACAGAACTCTGGAAACTGCTTTATTTAATGAGTACCAGTTTTTATAAAAGATACAAATCAGAAACAGCTATGTGGAAGAAGGGTTGTACACAGCTTTCATGCCCTCTCCAGGGATTCCACCCTCCCAATCATGTCAATGTGTTCACCAACCTGTATGCTCCATTGGCCTTGTTACTTCATAGTTTTAACTGAGGGTTAGTTACATAGGCATGATTGATTAAATCATCAGTTATTGGTGATTTTGCTGAGTCTTCAGTCCACATCCTTCTGTTGTTCAGGGAGGTCTGAGGTAGGTTGAAAGCTCCAACCTTCTAAGCAAGTTCAGCCCTAAGTCACCTCATTACCAAAAACTCAGATGTTCTCCAGTAGATGTACTATGGATAACAAAAGACGCCCTCTCTGGAAATTCCAAACGTTTTAGGAGCACTATACCAGTTACTAGAGACAAAGACCAAATGTGTAAGTTTTATTGTAGTACAGTTAGTTGTCTTATAATTAAGAGCTTTCTAATACTTGTAGACGAAGCCAGTGATTTTTTAATGTATTTGACTCAATTCCTTTAATTAGATTGTTGAAAAGATTTTTAAGTGATTTATATCACAAGTTGGAAAACCTCTACTCAGTCTTGCACTTTGTAACTGAATGTTGCATGTGTCCTATTTAAGTGGCTTCTGAATTAAGCAACTGCTGTTGTACTATACTAACAATATATACTATAGTAATGCTTTATTTTTTAACTTTACTATTGTTTTTGTTTTATTTTTGTCCACTGTCACACAGTTGCATCTTAATTTTTGTTTCATTTCCTGGTAGTTGTTTGTGGCTACGTCACAGTTTCAGATAGACCCAGTGGGATACATAAAATCCAAGATGATCCACAGTCTTCAAAAATCCTTCGCTTAAACAATTTGAATTCCTTCAAATCAACTGAGTGTCTTCTTCTCAGTCTGCTTCATAAAGACAAAAACAAAGAAGAATCAGATACTACTAAGAGACTGCAGATAAGTGATCAAGGATTTCAAGAAAAATGTGCTAAGAAAATGCAGCTAGTTAATTTCAAAAATAGAAGAGCCAGTGCTAATGACATAATGGGAGGAAGTTGTCATAATTTAATAGGCTTAAGTAGTATGCATGTTCTATCCTCTAACGTCAAATCAAGATGCTATTCTTTAGAAGGAATTGTAGACTTACCAGGGAGTTCAAGTAAAGAGGTCTCCAATGTCTTCCATCAATCTGTTGTGAATAGAGAAGGACAACATAATAAGCAGTTTTTAGAGTCTAAGACCAAACAGGAATCCCTAATGAATCTTCATTCAGAGGAAAGTACTCAAAAACCACTCTGTGTTGGTTTTAAGAGAACCTCTACTTTGACTGTTCAAGACCAAGAGGAGTTATGTATTGGGAAATGCAAGTCAAAACAGCCTTGTAGATCTCAGAGTTTACTTTTAAGAAGTAGTACAAGAAGTAATAGTTATATCAATATGCCAGTGGCTGAAATTATCATGAAACCAAATCTTGGACATCTCAGCACAAGTATACAAACAGCTATGGAAAATGAACTCGGAGAGTCTAGTACCACAATCAATAAAAGACTCTGCAAAAGTACAATAGAACTTTCAGAAAATTCTTTACCTCCAGCTTCTTCTGTATTGACTGGCACACAAAGTAAGGTTGATGCTTTCAATGCATGTAATATTAACTTTTAGTGCTTACTAACTGTTTTGCTTACCTGTCTTTTCTTCTCTGAAACTGCTTTATATTTTTCCTCCAAAAGGAGAAGTTTTTATCGTAAAAGACTCTTGTCATGGCATAACCAAGATTTATTCTACTTATATAAAGCACTTATTTTCTTTTACTTCATTTTAACTTATTCTGAGTCACTTTATTTGTAGTAAGTGAAGGATATTAGTACTCAAATAGGTTATGAAGAAAATGAGCATCTTACCATGCTTTTGAGAAATGTGGAAATTTCTAGGGACAGTTATAAGAAATTAGATACTAAAATATTATTTTAATACTTATATAACTATATTCTTTACGTAACTGTATATGTGCATAGTATGAAAGCAACTAGTGTCATTGATGATTTTTTTTCGGGGGTGGGGTATAATTTGCCTTCCAGGTTTGCTGCAACCTCATTTAGAGAGGGTTGCCATCGATGCACTACAGTTATGTTGTTTGTTACTTCCCCCACCAAATCGTAGAAAGCTTCAACTTTTAATGCGCATGATTTCTCGAATGAGTCAAAACGTTGATATGCCCCAACTTCATGATGCAATGGGTACAAGATCACTGGTAAGTTGATTTCTTAAGGAAAGAATAAGCCTTGGTTCATAAACTATACAAAGAAAAGCAAATCACCTAAAAGTACTACTTGAATGATGTCCTAGTCTCAAAATCCTAGATTCTTGGGGTAGAAAGGCTCTTAAAAATATCTTTCCTAGTAGCAGAATGTTGGTGCATTAATCCTTTGTGCCCAGTATGTTGTACTTTCATATCCTGACCTTTATCTTGTCTGAGCACTTTACCTCTTCATTCATATCACTTCGTAGTGATTGACCTAGACCATCAGACCACATTCCATTGCTTTATGCCAATGCTGTTTGGTGGGGAAGGAAGAGGAGATAGCAGGCACAGTTAAAAGCATAAGGGCACTATAACTCTAGAGAATTATGGGAATATTATGGTAGTGGGAAAGTTGTATTTGATGAATTATGTGAATCAGGATAGCATGTCACTGTGGGTAAGAAATTGGGACAAACTACTGTGAAGCAGTCTCAGACTCCATAAGAGGATAAGGGTAGAGGCATTTTATACAGCTATTGATTGGAAATGAACTCTTAAAATAGTATCTTCTCTCTCTTTCTCTCTCTTCAAGAGCTGCCACTTCCTCAGTGCAACTTCAAATGATTTTCTTATAGCAAGGAATCTAGAGTTGAGCTCTATTCTTCTACTCATTAAGGACAGTTCTTTAACAATGATAGACCCAAACTACAGAAGAAGAATTATTCTTGCATAATTGTGACACCATTAAAAAGCACAGAGAAGTTTGTAGAGGAATATATTTTGAGAGACATGACTAGAAAGGAGATAATTTCAGTTTTATGCTTTTTGAGTTTGAGTGTATACAGGACATTCAAGTGAAATTTATCCAACAGACTGTTAGAAATGTGAGCCTGGTGAAGATCAGGGCAGAAGGCAGATTGTTTGGAGGGAGGTGGTAATTGAAGCTTTAAGGGTAAATGAACTCTACAAAACTAAGAAAGAAGACTAGAAAAGCTAAGGACTGAGTCTTGGAAGGAGAAAGGAAAACATGACTGACATGTAGGAATAAAACCAAAAATATTTCAATTCAATAAATATGTTCATTGTCTATTATGTACAAAATTCTTAAAATAGAATTCTTATAACTGTAATTATTTTAGAATGAGGTGTCTGTTTACGTGTGTCTAATACTTAGTGGGTAATATGGATATGATTGAGAGTAAATGAGTTATGAAACACAAAACTTATCCCAGAATTTGAAGACTCCTTATGATGGAATTGAACAATACATGTATTGTCTTTAAAGTGTGACAAAATAATTAAAGACTATTTTCCAGAATTTCAAAAGCTAAATGGTACCAACTTTATAACCACTAAGTTTATATATTATGCATTCTCCTGGCTTGTGTTTTATGAGATTAATTTAATGTAATAAGTCATTATTCTTTAACATTCTTTAAGTAACATATCTATATGATACCAATAGAACCCATGATATTTACTGATACAATTATGACAAAATTAAAGAAAAAACTAAGCCTTTTATAATCGTTTGGAATTATATTAAGGAAATACTTAACAAGTACTTTAAGCTCTTACCTTTCTAATGTAATTAATTGTCCTCATTTGTAAGCTGAAGTCTGCTTATCACTTTATCTCAGTACTTTAGCATGATACCCAGAAACTACTGATACTCTTATTTATATAATACCTTAAATTTTTTAATTCACATCTTTTGTTTCTAGATGATACACACTTTTTCTCGGTGTGTGCTATGCTGTGCTGAAGAGGTGGATCTTGATGAGCTTCTTGCTGCAAGATTAGTTTCTTTCTTAATGGATCATCACCAGGAAATTCTTCAAGTACCCTCTTACTTACAGACTGCAGTGGATAAACATCTTGACTACTTAAAAAAGGGCTATGTATGTATTGTAAATCTTAAAATTGTCTGCATTAGTCAGTTCCAAGTGGCAAATTCATCTCAAACTAGCCTAATGAAAAGGGAAGACTTTATCAGCTCACGTAAATAACCTCTAAAAGTCAGGAATGTAGACAGAATTTGGAGACTCAAATAGCAATAAAACTGTTTCCTTCATCTCTTATTTCCATCTTGGTCCTGTATTTGACAAAAGGCTCCTTCACATGATGGGGGATCCATAAGTGTGATTAAAGTTCTTAAATCACAGACTTAACATTTTTAATCCAAAGGAAAAAAGAACTATCCCTTCACCTACCAGTTTGAAAAGTTCTTCACATGGACTCTGATTGGCCCCATCCAGGCTAAATACACATCTTTTAGGTGGTTGAGGGTGAGTGCGTTGGAGACAGGGCCATGCTCTGATTGGCTCTCCATAGATTAGAGGAGAATCTGTTTTCAAAAAAGGTGAGGATAGTGGAGGTGGAACGGGAAGAAACTATTAAAAGAAGGAGAGAAGGAATACTGAGTAACCAAAACAACAGATGTCTATTATATTCACTCTTTGGCAGCCCAGCACATATATTCATGTTTCTTCCCATACATACCATTCTAATATTGCCCTGGCTTAACATAATTATCCCTATAATTTCCTTCCTTTATGAGCAGATGTTATAGTATCTTCCCATGCTCCTACACCTCAAAAACAGTATATGAATACTCTTACTACGTCAAAACATTAATATTTTAAAGTGAATTAAAACATCACTTTGGGGCACCTGGGTGGCTCGGTCAGTTAAGCGTCTATTGATTTCAGCTCAGGTCATGATTTCGTGGTTCATGAGTTCAAGCCCCGTGTCAGGCTCTCCGCTGACAGTATAGAGCCTGCTTGGAATTCTCTCTCTCTCTTGCTCTCTCTCTCTCCCCGCCCCCCACCTCTCTCCCTCTCTCCATCTCTCTCTCTCTGCACCTCCCTGCCCACACACACTCTCTCTCTCCCTCCCTCCCTGTCTCACAAAATAAATAAAACTTTTCAAATATTACTTTGATTTTTATTGTTTTGTAGTTAAAAGAATAAAATACATGGTTAATAGCAATGATGATGGATGGCTGCCTTATTTAATACTTATTCTGTTCTAAGCCCTCTATATACATTATCTCATGTAATCCCCATTTTACAGATGAGGAAACAGACCAAGAGAAGTTAAATAACTTGCTGAAGGTTACAAAGCTAGTAGGTTGTGGGTCTGGGATGTAGATCCTGGGATTTATCACTACTCTATTGCATAACACAGTTTTTTTTTTTTAATGTTGAATGTTTGGTGGCGAATGAATACATGCTAAATCCCATCAAAAGAACACTTAGCAAACAGGAACATGAACAGAATTAATAGACTTGGACTATATCATTTTGTTCAAAACAGATTAAAAATCCTGGAGATGGACTGATTGTTCCTTTGCCAACATATTCATACTGTAAGCAGATTAGTGCTCAGGAGTTTGATGAACAAAAAGTGTCTACCTCACAAGCTGCAATTGCAGAACTTTTAGAGAATATTATTAAAAACAAGAGTTTGCCTCTAAAGGAGAAAAGGAAAAAACTAAAACAGGTAAGAGAATGCATAAGTTCTCAATCACATAAATCTTTTTAAATATGCCGTTGCTGATTGTTATTTAGTAACATTTAGCATCTAATTTCTCATTATTTTGGATTTTAGATATTGTATATATAGGTGTGTATGTAAATGTAACCTACATTCCTGGTTTTACTCTTTATAAATATAAATATACTCTTACTAAATTTAAATAATAACAATAATAATAACAGATAACTCTTCCTTTACTTCCAATGATTATAACTTAGATTGCCCTGAAAAAACAGTTATAAAATTTGATTGTAATACATAGCTTTTGGTGACTCATTATTACCATTTACAATTTTTATCTCTACCAAAATTCAGTAGTAACATGATTCTGGCAAGTTTAATTCCAGGTCTAAGATACTCAAATATGAAATATACTAGATCATTCTGGCCTTCATAGGCTTTACCAATGGAAAGGAAGAACATCTAGAATTTAGGAGGAAAACACATCAGAAGAGAATCCTAGTATATTAATGTTAACTGGGATCTAAGAAATTTTACCTTATACCTTTCATATATGAGAAAGCAGAGGGAGAGGAAAGGATAAATTGAAAAGATACTCATTTCTGAAATACATCTTTGAGAAAGTCACTGAATTCTTATAAAATGTTGAACTTGGCTTCAGCTAGGATAATAATGTTAAATACTCTCTAATTCCTCACCTCATTTTTAAGTTTCAGAAGGAATATCCCTTGATATATCAGAAAAGATTTCCAACCACGGAGAGCGAAGCAGTACTTTTTGGTGACAAACCTACAATCAAACAACCAATGCTAATTTTAAAAAAAACAAAGTTTCGTAGTCTAAGATACTAACTGTATTAAAAATTATGTAATACTTGTAGAACTTTGGTGAATGAAGCCATACTTAAGAATTTAGCTACTAAAAAAGGAAGTCTATTTATTAATAAGGTTTTTCTAAATAAAACACACGTATGGAGGTACCAAAGTAATTTTTTATCAGTGTAAGACTGCTAAGAAAGTAGTGAGTCTCAACTGTGAGCAAATAACAAAAGCAATACCAGATACTTTAACCAGAAACATTTTTTTTTTTGACACAACATCTGGAAAAGCTATTACAGTGTGTGCTAAAATTTTATTTACTTGAATTTTGAAACCTGACATGTTTATCAAGATTAAGCTATAATTCTGTTTTTAAAAGAAATTAACTTATCTGCACATGTGCTTATGAATATTAGTTAAAGTACAAGTTATTTAGGGATACTCTTATTTCTAAGAATAAGAATGTGAAGAATATTGGAAAACTCAGTGAATTCTCTACTGTTAAATGCTGCACTCTTTTGTATACTCTTTTTCTACTTTTGATCTATTTATATATGTGTATTTTTAAAATATGTACATGTAAGTCTTCATTTGGCTTTAAACATTTATCCCGAGTGCTTCGGTCATTCAATTGTTCAATAAATATCTCTTTCATTCTTATGTTCATGTATCTACTGGAAGATAGTGGTGTAAAAGAAGTATAAAGCAATCATGTATTCATTCAAAATATATTTATTTAGCAACTACTATGTGCCTTTTATGATTCCAGTTATGGAGAGACTAAGGTGAATAAAACAAAATGTCTTTCTTGAAAGTATTTATTTTCTAATCAAGGGACACACCTATCAGATACTTAAAATAACAATACACACTCTGAAGGAGTCCTTCAGCTGAATACTGAGCTCTTTAATTATGTAACAGTTCTCTCAGCTAGTGTTTTTCAAACTGTTACATATTAGAATCACCTGGAAAGTTTTAAAATAATACATGCTCAGGCTCTACCTTGTATCAGTTACATCCAAATTTTAAGGGATGATATATAGGCATCAGTATTTTCAAACTCTCTAGATGATACCAATATTTACCCAACTTTGAGAATCAGTCCCTAAACACTTTTTATAAACAAGTAAATACCAAGCTGGTGGCACATTGGCTTTATTATTTCACTGGAAGAAAATACAGATTATAAATGCTTTTCATCTTAATACAGGGTTATCCATATTTCTGCTTTAGTGACTTAACACAAACTTGAGGCAGTTTTTCTTCCATATTTTACTCTAAGATTATTTAATATCCATTCAAGTGTAAAAGTGTACAGAGTATCTGGGATGTCATAAACACTTATTGTTCAATGACTTTTGATTTATCAATGTAATGTACTCTAAAATGACAGTGTTTCATTTGAGATTTTTTATTAAAAACTTGAATAGAAAATGGCAACTACATATCTTTTGCCCAGAAACCTTAGCTATAAGATTATAGGACCAAATTAGAGCTTTTTCTAAGGTGTTTATATGCTAAAACTTCCTGTTTAAAGATGTATAATAATGTGAATTCGATGCATATTGAGATAAAAATTATTGTGGGTTTTGTAACAACTTAATTTTGTTTTTGTATTTATTGATATTAAATATATAAATACTATAAAGACAGAGTAATTTTTCATCTGAGCTAGTGTGCATGCAATTGAGATTATAAAATTGGTGTAACAATTTAGTAACATGGGGTGCCTGGGTGGCTCATTTGGTTAAGTATCTCACTCTTGATTTTGGCTCAGGTCATGATCTCACTATTCCTGAGTTCAACCCCTGCATCTGGCTCTGCACTGACAGTATGGAGCCTGTCTGGAATTCTCTCTCACTCCCTCTCCCTCTTTCTCTGCCCCTACCCCACTTATGTTCTTGCTTGCTCTTGCTTGTTATAAATAAGTAAATAAACAAACAAACAAACCTAAAAAAATTTTAATGACATGAATTTGAAGTCAGGTTTGAATTTTACCATACTATTTACTATGTAACCTCAGACAAATTACTTAACTGCTCTAAGTTCTACTTTCCTTATCCATATGATAAAGATTATAATAGTATCTCTCTTTTAGGATTATTGTGAGAATTAAACTGAATAATGCATATGTAGTGCTTAGCAGTATCTAGCCTAGAAGAAGCATTCTATAAATATTAACAATTATTATTAGAATTACCTAGAATTATAGCACTTAGAAGAGATCTTAGCAAAAACATAGTCCTGTATTCTTTCAGTTGCTTTGGGCACACATGAACCAAACAAAATTGTGAACAATTGGTGAGTCTTATTAAACTATTGTTTAGTTACGAGATTAGGGTTCTGATTGTACACACTGGCTAAAAAATTTTAACCCAATATAAAGGGAAAATTTGATAAGGAAGGAAAGTGCAAATACCTTCGGAACCAATATTCTTGAGTATGTGAAAACATGGGATGCAGTTTTCACCATATGTTTCTATTCTATCATTGGCAATAATTTGACCTCATATTTGGTGGAATTAGAGATAGTTCTGAAATTTTATATCCTGGCAACCTGTGTACTTCTCCAACAGATATACCTGCCTTTGATTTTGAAGGTAAAGAGAGTGTGTGTGTGTGTGTGTGTGTGTGTGGCGTTGAAGCATTTCTAGGAGAGAAAATGAAGGATAGCTAGTTTTTAATATTAAACTCTTAACTGAAAGAAATAAAGTCAGTTTCACTAAAATAAACTTAACAGTTCTAAATACAATAAAGTACAGCAACTAACAATCTTTTATTACTCAAAAATAGCTCTTTTATTGACTCAGAATCTTATTTCTTATTTTCTAAGAACTAGGGGTGGGGGATGTACAGATTAGCTGTTATCTCCTGAAAATTTCAGAATGTGCATGGAGGAAATGCAGAATGTATAAGACAAATGAAAGTAGTGATGATTTTTTGCTCATTATAAAAACAATTTTTGAATCAAAGCATAGATTCATATACACTGGTTGATCTCTGAATTGTTCTTCCATAAGCAACTAGGAGACCAAATTATATGAAACAACTGTTTTTAGACAATGGGCTGTAGGTAATATGGGACTGTGATAACGGAGAAAAGGGGAAACAAAGGTGGTGAGACTTATGATTACCCTTAGATTACTACCTGGACGCAACTGCCAGGCCACAGTACAGGGAGAGAGAACCAAAACAAAGCCCAGTGTCTCACTACATTTAGTAGCTGGAGGCCAGAGTTCAGGATGACTGAAGAGCTGCAAAACAACAAAAAGCTCTAGAGATCTGCAGAATAGTCTAAAGGTTTTTTCTGAGTAATAATTGGGGCTGTGTGAAGGAAATCATTTGAGTACTATTCAACAAGACAAACAAAAGAATAACATAAGCAGTAAATCAAATAATCCCTGGACCTCACTGAGCTGGGAATAGTTCATGTTACCAGCCAGAATAGAGCTTCTAATACATGGGGCATTGGATAGCATCTTCAGGAGAGTTATGCTTTACTAGTGGGACCAAATTAGCCCTAGAATAAAAACTGGTTTGGATTAACCCTAACAAATCTTAAAAACAAGCCTCAAAATGTTCAAATTGATCAAGTAACTTCCTGTGTGCCACCATAAGTTCCACACTTTTAAAAATAAAACAAAACCCAGCATTCAACAATGTAAAAATCACAATGTCCAGCATCTAATAAAAAATTACCAGACATGACTTACTATGTGATCATTTCATAATATATACAATGTTATATCATTATGTTGTACACCCAAAACTAATATGTTGTATGCCAACATACTTCAATAGAAAAATAATAGTAGTAATAAAAAGAAAAAAATTATTAGACATGCAAAGAAACAGAAAAAATATACATAACCCATAACGGGGGGGGGGGGGAGTGGGGGAATCAGTCAATAGACACTTACCTTGGAATGACAGATATACTGGAATTAACAGACACTTTAACAATTATTATAAGTATATTGTAGGATATGAATGAAATAGGGAACACAGTGATAGAAGATATTTAAAAAGATCCAAATAGAAATTGTAAATATTAAAAATACAATACCCAAAATGAAAGATATATATAATGAAATTAAGAGCAAATTAGAGACAGCAGAAAAAAAGATCTGTGAACTTGAAAACAGCAATAGGCACTACCCAAGATAAAGAGAAAACAAAATGAGAAAAAAGCACAGAGCCTCAGTGAAGTGTGTGAAACTATGAAACTGAGTATGTGTACAACAGGAGCCTAGGAATGAGAGAAGAAAAAAGGAAGACAAAAATTATTGGTCAAAAGTAATGGCATTTCCTCTAAATGTGATGAAGACCACAAATCCACAGAAACTCAGGTAACCCCCAGCAAAAGAAAGAAACCACACCAAGGCACATACTACAATCAGGTTGCTGAGAACTATTGATAGAGAAATCTTAAAAGTATCCAGAGAGGATCATCTGGGTGGCTCAGTCGGTTAAGCTTCTGACTCTTGATTTCAGCTCAGGTCGTGAAAGCCCTGTGTAGGGCTCCACACTGACATCTCAGAGCCTGCTTGGGATTCGCTCTCTCCTCCTCTCTGCCCCTCCCCTGCATGCACACGCACTCTCTTTCTCTCAAATAAACATTTTTTTTAAAAATCCAGAGAAAAACATAATTTATACAGGAAAATAAAAATAACAGTAGACTTGTAAAAAAGCAATCCCAGAGAACAATTGAATGATACTATTTTATATTTGCTATTCTGGCTGGGAGCTGTTGGCAGTTCACCAATAAAAGTCTGGGCAGGGACTATTAGTACCTTACCAGCCACCAGTGATAGTCCCCTCATTATGAGCCAGCCATTGGCTGATCTGACTCTAAAACTCAATTTTAGTCATCTTCCTGGAACTAGTCTTAGTTCTATTATAGGTCATGTTCCCCATATTTTGAGACAAATATTTGCATAGAATATTACTGGAAAGTACTCTTGGGAACACTTGTAAGAAAGTGATGGAGTTGGGATGGGGCAAAAGAAAAAGTTGAACTACAGTGCAATTGCAACAGAGGCCTCAGCTGATCCCATGAGGGGCTCTGAAGCTGAGATGGCTCTTCAGAATTGTCCCAAACAGAGAAAGTGCTAGGCCTTTGTACCTTTATGTAAACCAGTCACTGAATATGGGTTGATTCTGAAGAGGAGGTGTAACCTTGAGTGAGACAACTCCCTTCTGCCAAGCATACAGTTCCTAAAGAGGACTGCAGCCAATAGTCCTGGCAGCTGGGGGAATTCACAGAGGATCCCTAGCATTAAAAAGAACAAAAAGTGGCGAGGGGTTGGTGGGGAGGATCTCTGTTAATATGAGACCAGAGAGAAAGGGGGACGGAGGGAGGAGAGGTTGTGAGAATCAGTTTTCATTTAGTTTTTACTTTAGCATTTACTAATTTTAATTTCTCTTGTTAAAAAGTTATTTCCATTTATTGTAGATGATTTGGAAACAAAAGTTTAAATCACCCATAATCTTACCAACCAGAGACAGCCCTATGAAAATCTTGGAAGTTCTTTCTCCAGGACTTTATGTCTTTTAATGATTCAAGAGAAAGTAGCTCTTTTTTTGTCTTCTAAAACTTCTATGGCTGCTTAGGATTTAAGATTGGTAATAAATTTCCCAAAACTTCATGCCGAAGCTAAAAATACAATGATCAAGACCTGCCATTCTTGTTCATTATGTACAATGTCTCAGATTTTTACATTTGTGGGCTTTCATCAGCTTCCAGGTTACTTGGAAGTTCTGAAGACTGCATTCTGTCTCATGATTCTCACGATCTGATTTGTCAGGCAGCACCTTATGCTCAAGCAAAGAGTCCAAATTTCTTTCTCTTCCCCAGCTTAATTGATACTCTTGTGTCCCCTCCACTAAGACTCATGCCACCTATTGCTAGGCTAGAAATTATCAAGCACAATACTCATTGTTCATTAAACTGAAAATCAAATTTTAACATCAAACAATAGATTGGAAGGAATCACCCTAATGTTGGTTGAATTTAACTTTTGGAATCATTGTTGGATAATTTCTACAATGACTATCTTTTGTTTTGTTTATTTAAACTATTAGGAAGTTTGATTTTGGTGACTCATGGGCAGCAGGGCCATCTGCAGGTCTCCTCTGATGCAGCTCTGATTAGTCCTGAATTGTCTTCTTAAAAGGGATTCGACTCTACTGAATATTTATGGCTTTATAATGTTAAATACAAAGTGATATGAAGCACAAATTTAAGAAGCATAAATTTACAGTTACAAATCCCTGTTAGGGATTTTTTAACCCACTGAGCTAATATCAATTGTATGTATAATTATAGCCAAAATAATAAACATAATGTATCGGACCTTCAATATATATGGAATGAGCATAAATATTGGGATCATGCAGGACTGGGTTCTAATTGTGGCTCCATTACATTAACATTTTTAATCTTTCTGACATGCAGTTTCCATATTTATAAAATGAGAATGATACTTCCTTCTTGACATCTTTGAGAGCCCAAATGAGATAACATGTACAAAGTGCCTGGCATAGAATATGCATACAATGTGTCCCAATGAACAATAGTTCCCTTTCCCTTAAAATTAAAACAAACACGTAAGAAAATCTAAAGACTATTTATTGCCTTTGTACCCAGTCTGTTTAAGAGTTGTAAAATATACCATTACCTTTTGGGGGAAAATGGAGTTTGAAGGAACTGTCTTCTTAGGATACTTATTATCCACTGTGCCCTCTGTTTTCATTTTTATGCCTTTTACATTTTAAATATATGTAGATAACTGCAAAGAACATTTCCTCAAGATAATTACAAGCAATTGATAAACAGTACATGCTGAATTGGGGGGATATGAAGGCTTATTTTTTAATGTGTATATCCTTGTAACTGTTCTAAATTCTATCATTTTTTTTCAAGTGAAAACAAATAAATATAAATATCTGGAAAAGGAAAATATATGAGATTATCCTTATATAAAATATAAATGAGGGGTGTCTGGGTGGCTCAGTCGGCTAAGCATCCCACTTCAGCTCAGGTCATGAACTCAGTTTGAGTTCGAGCCCCATGTTGGCTTGTGCTGACAGCTCAGAGCCTGGAGCCTGCCTCGGATTCTGTGTCTCCCTCTCTCGCTGTCCTCCCTCCCTTGCTTGTGCTCTCTCTCTCTCAAAAATAAACATTAAATGGGGCACCCAGGTGGCTCAGTCGGTTAAGCGTCCAACTTCGGCTCAGGTCGTGATCTCACAGTCTGTGAGTTCAAGCCCCCCCCGTCCGGCTCTGTGCTGACATCTCAGAGCCTGGAGCTTGCTTCGGATTCTGTGTCTCCCTCTCTCTCTCTGCCCCTCCCCCACTCACACTCTGTCTCTCTATCAAAAAATGAATAAATGTTAAAAAAAAATTTTTTTAAACATTAAAAAAATGATAATTCCCTCTCTCTACCCTTCAAGTCTTTGCTTCTACATGGAACAAGACAGAAAAGGAGAAGGCTTAACTGAACAATTCAGATTTGGGATAAACTTTCTAAATTCTTAATATATACTCTCAAGGGAACCCGAATTATGTAGTAGACAATTATTTCTCTTTGCAGACTTTTCTACCAAGAACTCAGAAAAATCTTTGCCTTGGGGGATTTTATCATCTATGTAGAAAGCTGACACAAATACAGTTACCTGGGTAAATACTACACCAAGACAAGATCCTTTGCTTATCCAGCATTTAAGACATGTTGGAAGCATGAATCATGCTATGATGATCCATAAAGTCCAGGCTGAGCTAAAAGAAATATAGTAAAACCTGTGCTATCTGGAAAACACAGGCCAGAATAATTAGTAATTAATCATTTTACTACTGGTTTCCAAAGACTTCCGAATCACATTAATTGGCCTTTGTTAACATCTACTATGTTACCGTGTGTTATTTGCGGTAACAGTCACCAGTCCCTCTCATCTTCACCTGACTGAATCAGACTGTGTCCTTAGTACTTAGCTGAGGCACCCCCTCCTCTATGAAGTGGCTCTCTTGTGTGTGCTCCCAAAAGACCCCATGCCTATGTCCAGTACTGAGCTTACCACAATTTGTTAAAATAATTTGCTTACCTGTCTGTCTCCTTCCATCAAACCATGAGCTTCTAGAGGCTAGAACTGTCTTGTTCATTATTATCTCCAATACCTATCAGTGCCTAGCATACACTTAGGAGAGATTCAAGAGATGTTAAATGAAATAAATAGCTAGCTGCACGGATCTGTCTTGGGCATGGGGCACCGAAGTCTCTAAATGAGATTTTATAGAATAAATGTTTCTGAAAAGTTCTCTTGTACAGTGTCTATGATTTTCACAGAACCAATCAGTTTTTGATCCTCATTATTCACAACTCCATATTTGTGAACTCGTCTGCTTTAACCCTCAAACTGACACTTGCAGCACCTTCACGGTCATCCCTGGACATACCAGAGTGGCGTAATATTTGAATCACCAACTCGCATGTTTCCAACTAAGGTTGAACAAGGTGACATTCTGCCTTCTTGTTTCAGCTCTCATACTCTAAGTAATTGTCCTTTTTTTGCAGTCTATGTGGTGCTATGTTTTTTTGCATTATTGTGCTTTTGGTCTGTGGTTTCACTGTTTAAAATTAACCCCAAGCATAGAGCTAAAGTGTTATCTAATGTCCCTAGGCATACCAAAACTGGAATGTGTCTTACAGAGAAAATGCATGTGTCAGATAAGCTTCATTCAGGCATGAGTTATAGCACTGTTGGCTATGAGTTAACATTAATGCATCAACAACATATATTAAATAATATGTCTTTAAACAAACACACACAAAACAAGGTTATGAATTAATGGATTGATGAAAATGTGACCAGAATCTCACAGGAACCTAAACTTGTAATTATCCTAGAAGCAAGTTTTCAGTATTTGCTAACTCAGTATCCATGGTGACTTTATAGAACATTATTGCAAATAATGAGAATCAGTTATTTGCATTGCCATATGTTTACAAAGCAGTGGAGGTGTCATTACTGATTTTTCCCCTATACATTTCTATGTTTCCTGTATTTATTACAAACATGTACTAATTTTATTACAAGGATAATATTTTTCGGAATATATATATTGTTGGAGATAGTGTGGTATGATGAGTACAAAACACTGATTTAGCAGTCAGATCTGGGTTTGATGTTCTGTCATTCACTAGCCATGTAACTTTGGAAAAGTTATTTAACTTTTCACAGCTGTTTCCCCTTGTGTAAAACAGGGATGATACTATGTACCTTGGGGAGTTGAGAGTTAGAAACAATATATCTAAAATATCCAGCTCACAATGTAGTACACAACGCACCCTCAATTAAAACACAGCTATTAATATTATTAGCTTTCTGCTGGGACCAAATTGTGGAGGCCCAAACAAGCCTCAGAGGCTCACAGGACTTAGGGCATTCATGTTTCATCCCAATTGCTAACCCCATTCACAAGCACAAGTTTTATAGATTCGGTGCTTCAGCTTCTTTCCACTTGTGTTCGTTCTGTCAACTATTTTTTTAGTGTCCAAATGTGCAAGAACTTTTCCAGTTCTCTTTTCTGATGTGCTAAATCATGTGATTTAGACCTTTGTGGAACTACAGTGACTTTGATCTCGGCTTATATACCCCATCAAATACGGGGATATGGGAGCTGGGACAATTAACTCTAAAAAGTAGCCTATTTTAGAAAGAGCTTCTTTTTAAGCAAGTCCCATCAGATATTTGCTTAGGTACAGTCCCAGCTGTTTGCCTTTTAAACTGTTTAATATGTGTGGCATGATAGTGCTTGATTTTCCCACAATGACCTCCCAAAGGTGTTCTACGTACTTCTTCCTTTTAAAAATTCATATTCTGCTCTCTCTCTACCAAGCTGGGAAGATTAAACTACCAGTACATTTATGAGAGTCTAGCCTGAGATGGTCAATAGGATCTGACTGTTGTACAGATTTAGCATACTTCTAAATTGGAAGCTCTATTTCAAAAAGGAATTTTTGAGAATAATTGAATCCGCACCTCAGATAAATTTAATAAGAATGACTTGGACATAATTCATGACAGAATTCATGCTTCTAAAAATAAACTCACAGTGGGAGTTCCACTTGGTCTCCCATACAGGGAGGGGCAGCAGTGTATTTCTGTGTGTCCCCCCGCATCATGATCTCAACTGTGTTGTCCTGTTCCTTAGTATAAGAGCACTTGAGATGTCACTATCTGTGTACCCATGTGTTGTCCAAGAGGCTGACAAAATCCCTCCACGCATGGCTCAGTGCGCCACTGCTGCCATTACCAACACAGTTTTGCTGACCTCACCCTTCAGTGTTTTCCTCTTGTCTCTGCTTTTATGCTGCATTCTGCTTTTCTCCTGCACACTGAAATGGCCTCTCTGTACATCCTCTTTGCTTTTGCTTCAGCTCTGAAGCCATGTTGGAGAGACTATTTACCTTTGGGAAATGATATTCTTTTGCCACCAACCCCCTCACCATGTGTTTCTTCTGTAACACACCCTGGATCTTGGGAACAGGAAACAGTAAGTAGTTTTTTTCATTCCAGAACATCCTGGGCCATAGCTACACAGCAGGGATCAAAGCAGGCACACATCAAAAACACCCCAACCGAGAGGAGCAGCCCTCAAGCTTCAGTGCCTCTGGCTCTTGTTATCATCACTGCCTGTGAGTCATGTGTATCTCATCTCATCTTTCCCCTGTCTGCTGTTCCTTCTCCAGGCTCTGCGAGAAATCTGTTCTTTACCAAAAACTTTCTTAACAATTCAAGATAAAAACTCCTTCAACTTTTCCCATCTTTCTTCCTCATATAATTAGTAATAGATAAATAATTTCAGTGATATTCATCTGGCATTTCTTAAGCCCTTATTGTGTGCCAGATACATGCTAAGTGATGAGCCTTAAAAAATGAATGACACACTCCCTACTCTCAAGGAGCTTTTGAGTAATGGAGCAAGACAGCCAACACATAAACAGTTCTAATATAGTATAATACAGTCAGTGGTGGAGGCAGGCAAAGGGGCCTTTGGGAGTAAATAAGAGGGATGCTATTTCTCAGATAAGGCGAAGCCCCTAGCTGAGTATTTTTCCAGGCAGTGGGTGCTGGGATGTTGAGGAGGGGTATGCAGGAAAAGGGCGAATCATAGGGATGAGATACACTGTTAGGGAGGAATAATAGAAGCAGAAGTGCTGAACTACGTATTTGAGGCAGGGAGTTACTGGAGACACAGCTGGGAAGAAAGAACATAAAAATTTATCTGACTCATATTCAAAAATTTGGGCTTTATCCTATAAAGATGAGCTTTACTAAAATGCATCCTCCTGTGTCTGCTTGAATAACAGGCCCCCCAACAAGTTCATGTCCTCATGCCAAAACCCCCTGATTATCAACCTTATAAAACTTAAAAAAAAACAATAACAAAAACCAACCAAACAAAAAACCATTTCAAATGTGATGAAAATAAAGATCCTGAGATAGAGCGGTCATCCCAGATTACCTGGGTAGACCCAATATAATCACAAGGGTCCTTATAGAAGACAGGAGGAATACGGAAGACAGATGTGAGGAGATGGAAGCAAAAAACACAAGAGAAAATTCGGCGCAGCTGGCTTCAAAACAGGAAGGGGCCACAAGTCAAAGAATAGAAGCAGCCTCTAGAAGCCGGAAAAGTCAAGGAAATAGATTCTCCCCTAGAGGCTCCAGAAGGAAAGTGACCTTGTCCAGCCAATTTAGACTTCTGACCTCTAGAACCATAAGATAATAAATTTGTGTTGTTTTGGTCACTAAGTGTGTGGTAATAATAGGAAATTAATACAACTCCTGAAGACCAGAAATTTTGGGGTTTTTTTCTTCTGTATCTTAAACAGTACCAGAATACACCACCCCAAAATATGCCTCTTTGGCATATGGGTTATTTTGAGCTAAAGGCTACTGAGAACCAGAACACCCAGAAAAAGATCTAAAATCAGGGCACACGTTTCCCTTTTGTAAAAGAAATTCACATTTATGGAGGAAATTTCCATTTGTAAAGATGTCCCCCTTTCCTATAACAGGAAAAGGAGAACTCAACAACTCACCAATGGAGAAGGCACTGACAAATCTGGTTAACAAACCTTATTAAACCTTATTACACTGTTGCTTACTATACGTTTTCTGGCCACCTTCCCACAACTTACCTTTCTTCCCAAAAGCCCTCTACCCCTTTATCAACCACCCCCAAAATGTAAAAGCTTACCATGACTATTTATGCAACTCACACTTCTGCAGTTAAGCAATTTCAGCTGGGCTCAGGATAGTTTTTCTGGTCTTGCCTGACCTGGAATGTCCTCAGCTGAGATGAATCGTCTTCATTTCATGTGGTCTCTCACCTTCTAAGCAGGCTAGCCTAAGCTTTTTTTCATGGCAGAGTCAAAAGTCCTAAGACACAGAGTGGACTTGGGCAATACCTCTAGAGGATTAGGCCTGGAACTGGCACAGCATCTCTTCTACCACATTCCATTGGTCTAAGGAAGTCACAGACTAGCCCAGTTTCGAGGAGTGGGAAAACAGATTCCATCTCTTGATAGAAAGAGTTATGAAGACAGATTGCAGAGGGCATGAATAAGGGCCACCATTTGTTATCAATCTTCCACATGACCCAATGATTCTTTTCTGTCTTACCTCAGCATCATAACTACTCTCCTTCTGAAGTGACAGAAATAATAATAGCTGACATTTATTGAGCACTTGTTGCCAGGCAGTATTCTAAGTACTTTGCATTAATAATTTATTTTATTCTCAGAAGAACTCTTTGAGGTAGGTATAATTATTACTGGCATATTAAAAGAGGAAACAAAGGCACAAGGAGGTAAAATAATTTAAGAGATCCTCTCCACCAGGAAAAAAAAAAGATCTCAGAGGAGCCATGTGATGCTGCTGAGAATTAAGACAGAAGTGAACAGCTCTCCAGATCATCTGAAGGCATGAACACTTTTCCATAGCCTCCGGTCACAACAAAAGGCATTCCTTTTCCACAAGATTCAGACGCTAAAGCACTCAAGAGAATGAAGCTGTCCCACCATTGTTAAAGAGAGAGTTGTACATTTACAGTCTCAGGCAATGATTTTTAAAAGGCAAAGTTTTAAATCATCTTTAACGGGAAGAATTCCTCTGTGTAAGTTTTCTTCACCATCCCTATAGAATCCGTTTTGTTTTAATTCCAGCAATCTGAATCAAGTGACAATGATGCCGGACACTGGGAACATCAGGAATTATAGGAACTTACAATTTGACATAGCAAAGTAAACTGGAATTAATGAGACAATACTAGAAGAAGAACCAACGAGGTAGTTCCAGAGAATTGAGTCTTTCCTTAGAGCCAAAAATGACCCTGACTGGCCTCAACTTTGAAGCATGCTCTAACCAATAAGAACAAGGTCCCTTGCCTCTCTGTCTGATCTACCTCTGATCTTGCCTTTTAAGCTTTTCCTACCCTGATAACAGGCATCTAAGTTCTATTGTGTCTGCCTTGCCTTAGCCAGCCTGCATGCCCTGTTGTGGTGTTTCTCCATCTTGTCTTAACTACCAACTTAGATCTAATGAGCCTGAATCTTCAGAGAGAATCTGTATTTCTAAAAGGTATCCCAGGTGATTCTTATGACAATGTAGATTTGGTAAACACTGCTTTATCTCTCATGTAGCATGATTTTAACTAACATGACTGTTTGAATCTAGAAAGATCACAGCTTAATTCTTATTGGCTTGACAGACTCCTACAAGCTGGGTTCATGAAAATTGGTTTCCATGGTGGGAAGTAAATTTTGCCAGGGAACTCAGTCTGGACATTCATATTGGGTATAGCCCAATTGAGAGACAAGACCTAGAGCCCCACCCCTGATAATCAAAAGTGACATAGAAAAGTGCTCTCTGGGGGCACCTGGGTGGCTCAGTCAGTTAGGTGTCTGACTTCGGCTCATGTCATGATCTCACTGCTCGTGGGTTCGAGCCCCGCGTTGGGCTCTGTGCTGACAGCTCAGAGCCTAGGGCTTACTTCAGATTCTGTGTCTCCCCCTCTCTCTGCCCCTCCCATGTTTGTGCTCTGTCTCTCTCTCTCAATAATGAATAAATGTTAGAAAAAAAAAAAAGAAAAAGAAAAGTGCTCTCTGGCATCCATATGGGCCACACATGGGCTGTCAGAAGTAAATGTTCTCTGGTGGAGAGAAAAGATTAAAATTGACAAATATGAAAATATGCTTTGACATACCCCAAATCTAGTTGCTATACTCCACACCAAGGCCATTTTAATTCTTTTTTTTTCCATTCTATTTTTTTTTCAATATATGAAATTTATTGTCAAATTGGTTTCCATACAACACCCAGTGCTCATCCCAAAAGATGCCCTCCTCAATACCCATCACCCACCCTCCCCTCCCTCCCACCCCCCATCAACCCTCAGTTTGTTCTCAGTTTTTAACAGTCTCTTATGCTTTGGCTCTCTCCCACTCTAACCTCTTTTTTTTTTTTTCCTTCCCCTCGCCCATGGGTTCCTGTTAAGTTTCTCAGGATCCACATAAGAGTGAAAACATATGGTATCTGTCTTTCTCTGTATGGCTTATTTCACTTAGCATCACACTCTCCAGTTCCATCCATGTTGCTACAAAGGGCCATATTTCATTCTTTCTCATTGCCACGTAGTACTCCATTGAAGGCCATTTCAATTCTAAGCTGAGAGTAAAAGCAATGAGACTTTTACTAATAAGTTAGATACACTTTTCAAACTTTAATATCCTAACATGTAAGTGGGAGGTTTGTACTAGATAATCTCTAAGCTCCTTTATACTAATCTTGGATTCTGCGTTGGTCTAGTCAAAGAAAATATAACTAGTCATTGGTATGACTGATATGTTTATTGAATTGCTGGTAGTTTTACTATATTAATCTGACTGTTAATTCAATAAAGACCAACAAATCTACTTATTTCTGTAAACCCAGCTAATGTTTCCAACTTAATCCAAGTTTGGACATCGGGCAGGGAGGAAGAAGGAACTCCTTGTCACTTCCTTTTCTCTTCACCTCTTACATTCCCAGAAGCTCTGAAAGAATCCAGTGGCCCAATGACTGATTAAATAGTTTTCCTCCATTCCATAGTAGAGAAATTCATTTAATGCCCTTCATAGAAGAGATGGCACCACTGTCTCTTCTACCCTATTTCAAATGTGAACTTTATACTGATTCTTTCAAATCTATGTTCTACTAGTTAGAAGCTTCACAGCCATAACAATCTAAAATAGATCTTCTCAATGTAACAGTTAAAATGTAATTTCAGTGCAATTGGAGCCTTTCTAAATCAGTTGTTAAAAGAAATTCCTAATTAATGAATATAAATAATCACACATTACCCACTCAGAAATGTGTCCTCATACAAAAATATATAAAAAAGCAATTTAGCTCAACAGTAGATGATTCAAACAAAAAAATCTATAGTGTCCACTCAGAAGTGTGAACACTAAAAATGAAAGTGATTTTTAAGATGTAGTTTCCAACTTTTTTTTTTTATTTATTTATTTTTGGGACAGAGAGAGACAGAGCATGAACGGGGGAGGGGCAGAGAGAGAGGGAGACACAGAATCAGAAACAGGCTCCAGGCTCTGAGCCATCAGCCCAGAGCCTGACGCGGGGCTCGAACTCACGGACCGCGAGATCGTGACCTGGCTGAAGTCGGACGCTTAACCGACTGCACCACCCAGGCGCCCCAAGATGTAGTTTCTTCGAATAATTGCCTCAACTGTATATGACCAGGCAGTTATTATGAACTTAGCTAAAGAAAGATCATGAGAGATTTATAGTGGGAAAAAAAAAAGCTAGCAAATCGGATTGAATGTGAATTTCTGCATTTATGATTGATGCCAGAAAAAGTCATTGTAGCAGTTTCACGGAATATCTCACAGCTTGAATGCACATTTTTGTGCCATTATCAGCAGTTGCAAACTAATCCTCAAAGCTTGCATGGTAAAAACAAAACAAAACAACAACAAAAAACAAAACAAAACAAAGCTTGCATGGTAAACTATTAGAATCTAATTTAATTTCCGCCCCCCCTTGACCTTTTTTTTTTTTATGTAACATAAGCAGAGTTTGGAAATAAGTCAATTTGACAAGTCTGACTTGAGCATCTTTAATGAATTCTTTTCTGATATTTCACTTCTTCATAATTATATTTGATGACCTATCAAATATCTGGCCAGATGTTGAATTATAAAATATCATTAAAGCCCCATAACTTATGCACAACTTTACCATGTTTTCTTTTATGTGTGGCTTCTCTCCTTCTCTTCCCCTGTGTGCCCTTGTACTATTCTGACCTTCTGAGAAGCAACTTAATTCTGGCAGAGGTTTTCAATGTGACACCTCATTTTACAAACTTGATTGGAATTCAGGATATTGAATCATGGCTTGAATAGTTTGAGCTAAGCTACAGCATTATATTTCACAAATATCCTAAAAAACAATCTTCCTGCCCATTTTCTACAGTGGCTCAAGGCCATTTGATTATAAAATATATGCTTTATTGAATATACATTGTTTTAAAAAATGGGTATTCTCTTCATAAACCATAATAATAGCATCCTCATCAAATATAGATATTACCTTGCTAAATGGGTTTACCTCTTCCTTTTTTTGAGTTATGCTCCCAGAGTCATTTTGAGATAGTGAATTAACCTATAGAAGGAGGAAGTGTTGTTCATTTACCTCTTCATTCATTTTTAGGCATTGTTCTTTTTTAAAAAAAAAATTTTAATGTTTATTTTCGATAGAACACAAGGCGAGAAAGAGAAGAGAGAGATACAGCATCTGAAGTATGCTCCAGTCTCTGAGCTGTCAGCACAGAGCCCGACACAGGGCTAGAACCCACAGACCATGAGATCATGACCTGAGCTGAAGTCGGTCGTCCAACAGACTGAGCCACCCAGGCACCCCTTCTAGGCATTGTTCTTGGTCCTAGAAACCCATACATGGATCCTGCTGCCAAGGCCATGATCCACAATTAACCGCTGCCTTTTAAAAATTTTATCTATCAATTTATTGCTTCATATTGGAAGAATATAGAGCTGCCTTTGCCATATCATGAAGTAAGTACTGGATATTGCTCAAGTGGACATATAATTAGCTTCTCACTTGTTTGAGTTTAGGAAGTACTGCTGTTTATTTGTTTAAATTTGAAGGCAATAAAAAGCTTGATGTTGTCACAGAGATTAGTATTAAAACTTTAAAAAAACATGTACTGAGGGGCACCTGGGTTGCTCAGTTGGTTAAGAATCTGAATCTTGATCTCAGCTCAGGTTTTGATCTCAGGGTCATGACTTCAAGCCTCACACTGGGCTCCACACTGGGTGTGAAGCTGACTCACAACAAAACAAAACAAAACAAAACAAAACAAAACAAACATACTGAGCACATAACCCTATTATTATTACACACCAACCTCATTTGGGCTTGAGAATAAATGTGTTGGCTGTTAGACTGTTGGCTGTGGGCTTGAGAATAAATGTGTTTGACTGTTAGGTGTCAGACCTAACCTGACCTTTTGGTTAAAAGTAACCAAAAGACCCATTTATCCAAAATAACTTCCTTGACAGTCAACCCTAATACTGAAAATTTATACCATTCATTCATCTAATCATCCATTCATTTGTTCACTCACTTATACCGGCTGTGTTCTGCATTGTGCTAGACAATGGGGACAAAAGACTAAATAAAAACACCCTAATCTTGATGTAGAGAAGCTGACAGATTGGTTGGGGAAGCAAATAAATTGCCAATTATAATACAATACAGGTGTTACAATGGGGAAATACAAAGCTGTGAGGTAATGCATGTCATATGTTATATATTCTTGGGGTTATATTGTCTATCTTAATTAAATAAAACATCTCAATGAGTGAAAAAAATAATAAATTAGGCAAACACTTGTGCTCATGCAAACTCTAATGAAGTCTGATGAAGAAAGGGACTTTGGGGCACCGGGTTGGCTCAGTCGGAAGAGCACACAACTCTTGACCTTGGAGTTTGAGCTCCATATCGGGTGTAGATTAAAAAACTTTAGAATAGGGAGTTTCTCTTTTGATTCACTACCATATACATAGTGTACACACTATTTGTAAGTCTTAACAGTCTTTTTAAAATTTCTTGCCTCCTGCATTATCCAGCCTGCATTAGCATATTATGCCTAATGCCTTTAGTCATAAAATACTATAATCTCACTTTCCCACTTCCAAAGATATGTAACACACACCCCCCAAGTTGTTCTATATGAAGTTTAAGCAGGTCTCTGAAATTTATGTCAAAAATTTTATCAATTGGTGAACTTCAGCTCCCAACCAAAATTAAGCTCTTAAAGACTAGATTTATCCTCTTGCCTGAAATAATAAAAATTAAAACAACAGTGTCCGAGATACTCAACATCATACGATAAAAAATGATGATCACTAAACAAGGTAAGTCATCCAAATGTACCAGCTTAGTGCTATGAAATGTTTCTGTGCTGTGATGCCCAGAAAGTGAACCTAGATAGAACCTAGAAGATTCTAGTTGCGGAGATGAAGCTGAGAATCTGAGGAGAATGCAGTGACTTAAAATTCACAAGAAGGAGTCCCACAGAGGGGAAAACCTACAGAGAGAATTCTGAAGCTCTGCATAATTTCCCCCTTAAGTTTTCTGCTGAAATATTTATCAGTGCTTTTATGTAAGCAAATTACCCAAGGCCAAGAGGAATCTGTCTGGATATGAGGAAATTATAGTCACCTGCATTGAACTGAGAGTAGGACCTATCTATTACCACCATCCAGACTAGAATCTCATGATTCATGGAGAATTTAGTAGAACATACAGAAAAATTCTGCCTTAGTATTTGGACAGTACTGGCAAATTGGCCTTACGCTGCACGTTTCAATCCCACTTGAGAAATCTTAATAACAAAACTCAAAAGGACCTGTTTCCAAAAACAATGAGTCCCAGAACAAAGCACAAAAATGTTTAAAGAAATATAAATAAACCTAGCAACCAATGAAGTAAAAATGTAAATGCCTGGTATCCAATAAAAATTACCAGGCATGCAAAGAAGCAGAAAAATATAACCCATAATTAAGACAAAAATCAGTCAATTGACACTGACACATATGTTATAGGTACCAGACAGGTATATTAAAATATTCAAAAATTTAAGTAGAGATACAGGAAATATTAAAAAAAAACCCAAATAGAAATTCTAGAGATGAAAACTACAATGTCTGATATGAAAATACACTAGATGGTATTAACAACAACAGAATTGATTAATCCAAAAGAAGGCAGAAAAAAGGGGAGGGACAAAGAATGGAAGAAATGAACAGAAAACAATAAGATGGTAGGCTCAAATTTAACCATATCAATAGTCACATTAAATATGAATGGTCTATATATCCCAACTAAAAGACACATATTATCAAATTGATAAAAAAGACCAAACTATATTCAGCCAACAAGAAATTCAGTTTTAAACACAAACACACACACATATATATATGCTTAAAGAGATGGGTCTTTGGAGCACCTGATTGACTCAGTCAGTTTAGATTCTGACTCTTGATTTCAGCTCAAGTCACGATCTCATGGTTTATGGGATCAAGCCCTGTGTTGGGTTCTGCACTGACAGCACAGAGCCTGCTTGGGATTCTCTCTCTCTCTCTCTCTCTCTCTCTCTCTCTCTCTCTCTGCCATACCCTGCTTGCATACTCTGTCTCTCAAAATAAATAAACGTGAAACAAAATTAATAAAAAAATTAAATTAAAAAAGATGGTTCTTTGAGATCAATAACACTGATAAACCCCTAGCCAGATTTATCAGTGAAAAAAAAGGAAAAAGGTATAGTTACCAATATCAGGAATGAGAAATGCAACATAACTACAGATTCTACAGATATTAAAAAAATAATATGGAATTATTATAGACAACATTATACCAATATATTCACTAGCTTAGGTGAAATGGATAAGTTCTTTGAAAGACACAAACTAACAAATCTTATCAAATAGATATCTTAAATGAAATAGATAATCTAGAGTCCCGTCTCTACTAAAGAAATAGAATTTGTCATCAAAACCCTGTCAAAAAACAAAAGTTTCAGGCTTAAACGGCTTCACTGATGAAGTCCATCAAACACTGAAGGGAGAAATAATAGTAATCTGTACAGAGTCTTCCAGACAAGTTAAGAGCTGATAACAATTTCCAACTCATTCTTTAAAGCCATCATAAACTAACCAAAAACATTACAAGAAACAATACACTATAGACTAATATCCTACATGAACATAGATGTAAAAGTCTTAAACAGAATCTAAAAGTTGATTAAAATGATGATATATGTTTCTGGTTTATCCCAGAAATGCAAAGTTGGTTTAATATTCTAAGAAAATAAACATAATTCACCATATTAACAAACGAATAAATAATATTCATATGATAATCTTAATGAAAACAACAACAAAAAGCATTTGACATAATCTAACATCCATTCCTGATTCAAAACCCTCAGTATGTAGAAAATTTCCCCAACCTGATAAAGGACATCTATGAAAAAAGCTATAGCTGACATCACACTTTATGGTGACAGACTCAGTATTTTCTACTTAAGATCAGGAATTAGACAAGGATGTCCTCTTTTACCACTTCTATTTAACACTGTCCTGGAGGTTCTAGTCAATAAAATAAGGTGAGAAAAGAAATAAAAACCATCTAGATTAGAACAGAAAAAATAAAACTGTCTTTATTTACAGCAACATGATCTTCTATTAGAAAATATGATGGAATCTACTTAAAAAACTGCCAGAATAAATGAGTTTAGGAAGAATGCAGGATACAACATCAATTTACAAAAATATATTTCCATAAGCTAGCATCTAACAAGCAGAAATTCAAATTTAAATAAGTACGATTTACATTGGAATAAAATATTTAATAACTACTTACTAAGTGCTGGGCTTTACCAGACAGTGACAAATAAACAAGGGCACTGTCTCAAGAAACTCTCTAAGTAGGGAAACAAGAACAAAAACAGATAATATACTCCAATAAGTAAAGGAATAAACATATATGTGGACATTCAGTCAATTGTTATTAACAAATTTCTTTTATTAGTAAACCTATTTTCCCATTGTCTGAGAATGACCCATAAATAATCTAAAATTTCATAAACTGGATTAGCACAACCAGGATTCCTAATGCTATTAGAATAGTTCTTTTTCTGATATTCATGTGCCTAAAGTTAAGAGGATAAATTATTCCTAATCCACATTTGAGGTTCTTTTGTCTAATCAGTTCTCTGGTCCAGAGAGGGTGAAAAAAGTCTGTTCTGAAAGATTTCAGCTGCGCATTCTTCTTTGCATTTGTACCAACTTGCAGAACCAGAGAACTTAAAAGTGTACTAAGGCCTTAAATAGCTGAGGCACCATTAATCCACTAGGGCTGGCCCAGAATCCTCTTTTGTGCTTTGTGTGTCTGTGTGAAGCAAGAGCTAATTAATTAAAATAAGACTATAATCAACATTTTAAGTAAAATATTTTAAATTCTTCAGAGAAAACAAGCCCAAATTCCACTCATTTTATAAACACAATTCTAAGATTATTCTCGTGCTCAATTCACTAAGGCAGTTATTTTAGTGACCTATATTAACTCGGTTGAACAAACAAATTTTATTGAGTTCTTATACTGATGCCCTGAACATAATGATGCATAGGCTCTACCTTTTTAAGGATATGTCAAAACATATCACACCCAAGCCAGAGACCACAAAGTAAACTATTACTCACATAGCCATGTGCAAAGCAAGGGGATTTCCTGAGGGGCAAGACCCACCAATAGGAGAGCACTCTGGGGGTGCTTGGGTGGCTCAGTCAGTTGAGCGTCTGACTTCAGCTCAGGTCATGATCTCAGAGCTCATGAGTTCGAGCCCCACATCGGGCTCTGTACTGACAGCTCGGAGCCCGGAGCCTGCTTCGGATTCTGTGCCTCCCTCTCTCTCTGCCCCTAACCCACTTGCATTCTGTCTCTGTCTCTCTTAAAAATAAATAAGCAGTAAAAAAAATTTTTTTTAATGAAATAAAATTAAATTAAAAGAGAGAGAGCACTCTGGTATCTACTAGAGAAGACAGAAGATAGAGTGTGCATGGTCAGGGGACTATATATATATCTATCTCCTTCCCCATGACATTTTTCAACGATGCCAGGGCAGATTAATTTTGGCAGTGGTGGGGAGATAAGAGGGGCAGGATATTTGCCTTGCATGATTTATGGAGGTGCAGCAGAAGTGAGTGCAGAGATTTTGCTAGTCTATTGGTTTTCACCCTGGGGGAGTAGCTGGGGTGGCTGCCAGTTTCCATCCTGACAGGTGTTGAATGGTTTAGCCAAATGTCATTGTGCTGGGTGATTTAATTCTATCACTCAGCAATCATCAAGAAGCTCACAAACTAAAGTGGAAGATAGACATGCTAACAATAAAACAATGTAACATGATACATATAAAAATGGACTTACATAAACGTTTCCAAAAAAAGTATAAAAGAGAGCATTCTGTCTGAGGCATCACAGGAAGGTGATGCTCTATCAGGGTGGTGATAGAAACTAGACATATACCAGATGGACAAGGGAAGGATGAGAAGAAAAAGAAAACTTTTTCCAAGAAAAGTTAGCTAGACTCTACGAACAAAGGGAAGCATGAAATGGTACACAACTGATGAGAAGCAATGAGCAGCTTGGTACTGCTGGAGCACAAATCAAAGAGAATGGCAGATGAGGACACAAAGACACAAATGACATAGGCAGGGATCAGGGTATGGGGGATCCTATAGTCATGCTAAAGTGCTTAGACTTTATCTAGTAAGTAATGCAGACCTCTTGAAAGCCTCTAAGAATATAAGGGACATGGTCTAATTTTCCTTTAAGAAGAATCACTCTGACAGTATTATTGGGGAATGGTTGAAGACGCAGATTAGGGACAAGTTAACTGGGAGGCTTCCAGGAGCATCTGTCTACAAGGAGTACTAAAATCTTATTAAGCACATAATAAAATCGAGAAGATAATATTTATCAGAACTTAAGTGTGGGGTTAGAAATAGTACTTATAAGAATACAGACTGGAATCAGTCTGGAATCAGACTGCTTTGGTTTGAATCCCACCTCCACTGAACAAGTTTCTTCAGGCTAAGGAGGATCCAAGGTGCTATAGGAGGGAAGAAGAGTGGACAAGTCTTACGGAGAAGATGAATATCTTGCAGAATCTCACATTTCATCAGGAACTCTTGATACATCCATTTCCACTCAACTATTCCTCCCCTAGTCTTAAAGAACAGTATGACATTCAGTTGCTAAAAATCGTACTTAGTTCTTCATGCATCTGGCTACAAAATGGCCCTAATTCTTCATCTCTCCCTGTATCCATGACCTTGCTGTGTGACACTGTAGTTCTCACTAAAGGCAGAGGCTATTTTCATACCCCTTGAGGTATGGGCTGGTCCCAGGACTTCTTTTGGCTAACAGAAAATTGTGGAGGTGGTTATCAGTTCTGAGCCTAGCCCTTAAGCGACTTTTTGTATTTCTACTTGCTCACTTTCATTTCTGCCACAGGCAGAATGTGCCCAGGTTATCCTGCTGGACAAATGTGTATGGTAAAGCCAGTTTACCCCACTCATCCCAGCTGAGACCTAGAGATTAACCAACAGCCAGGCAAATCCCATTATGACAGCAAGTCCAGCCAATATCAGCAAATCTACCTAGCTAGCCACTCCAGGCACTTACTGTTGTAGGGCACTCAGGTTTGATGATTAATTTTTATGCTACAAGAGATAAATGATAGTCCCCGTGACTGCATTTTCTTACATCCCAGGCATATCAGTTACATCACACAAAGCCCTAAACTTCTACCTACCAAACAGATCTCAAATCCATCTGCATTGCTCTACTCTAGACTAAAAATCATTACCAGCTCACCTGAACTACTACTATTGCTTTCTCTGCTTCCACTCTAGATGCTTATAATCTGTTCTTCAAATATCCAGGAGACTGGTGTAAATCAGATCATCTCAGTCATTACCCTGTTCAAAACGCTTTAATTTCTTCTTACTGCTCTAAGAATACAATCTAATTCAAGTTCCTCACCATGACCTCTAAGCCCAGCATAGTCTGCCACATGGCTGGGATTATTCTCTCAAAAATGGTTTCTTCAAAGAAATGTGAAATCAGTTCCTATTAAGAAATCTCTGCATGTAGAGGTGCCTGGGTGGCTCAGTCGGTTAAGCTTCCGACTTCGGCTCAGGTCATGATCTCACGGCTTGTGAGTTTGAGCCCTGCATTGGCTCTGTGCTGACACCTCAGAGCCTGGAGCCTGCTTCAGATTCTGTGTCTCATTCTCTCTCTGCCCCTCCCCCACTTGTGCTCTGTCACTCTGTGTCTCAGAAATAACTAAATGTAAAGAAAGCTCTGCATGGGGCGCCTGGGTGGCGCAGTCGGTTAAGCGTCCGACTTCAGCCAGGTCACGATCTCGTGGTCCGTGAGTTCGAGCCCCGCGTCGGGCTCTGGGCTGATGGCTCAGAGCCTGGAGCCTGTTTCCGATTCTGTGTCTCCCTCTCTCTCTGCCCCTCCCCCGTTCATGCTCTGTCTCTCTCTGTCCCAAAAATAAATAAACGTTGAAAAAAAAAAAATTAAAAAAAAAAAAAGAAAGCTCTGCATGAAGAAAGGAATATTATTTTGGTAAATGTACCAAAATATATCAAAATGAAATAGTTTGTTTGGCAGACAGAAACTGAAGATCTGATTTTTCTAAACAACAAAAAATTAAGGTGGAGAATAAGAGGAGAGGAAGAAAGAAAAAGGAACAACACATTGGTGATCCAGTGTATAACACCGAAACAACAGAAGGGTACGGTCGGATGAAAAAGAGATCCACATTTGGGGCTTTAGAAGCCAAGAGGTCAAAACAATGCTTTGGGAAGGATAGAGCCTAGCTGTTTTCTGCCTTCACCCAAGAGAGAATATGGAGAAATGGGTTATCTCTGAGGTAAAAGGTATTAGCTGGAAGATTAGACATGAACTCACACTCCCTAAGCATGAGCATTGCTGAATATCACTTAATATTTGCACAGAGTACCTTGAGCTAAAAAATGCTTTTGCATACTTCCTTTGTTTTATACCTGAAGAACTCCGGGTTCCGTGAGGTTCAGTGCACAGTAATTAGTTTTCATTTTGACTTTAATAAAGCATGCTAACTTGATGACTCACATGATCCATGAGTCTATAAGTCTTCCAGGAATGAACTTTGACTTATATTTTTTTAAATGACCCTCAAGCCACTGATTTCTAGGATTGAAACAAGTTGAGAAATAAAGGCTACCAAAGATGCAAAACTAAATTCAAAAATCACCAAAATTAATTCCTGTTCTTAAACAACATGGCTATGGTCCCAGAATACCAAAGTCAACACAGGAATACCTATGAAAGGCATTTGGTACAGTCATGGGCACTCATCAGATTGGTGTTCATCTCCCAGAAAATGCTCTTCAATAGAAAATGCAGTTTGTCAGTGCTTCATCATTCAGCTGGTATAGGTTTTCTAGCACCTGGCTGCCACAAAGCCTTCTACTTTGGCCCCTTGCAATAGGAGGTGAAAATGAAGAAAAGCAGCTGGGTTATAGCATTCCTGGAATTTCTCTTCAGTGGAATGACAGTGGATAGTGGACAGGTATCACAACATGGCCCATAACTCTACTCAAGAAGAGACACTTCTGAGGCAACAGAAGTGGTGCAAGAGATAGAAATTCCTTTTAACATTGCTTCCTACACTGCCTACTCTGCCTTCTCCCACTCTGCTCCCTTTACCAGATATTTTTTTTATCTTCTCTGTGCCCATACCCTGCGTGTCACTTAGATTCCAACTCACTCTACTTCCCTATGAAGTCTTCCAACTATTACAGCCCCCAGTGATCTCTTTCTTTAATAAATATATAAAAATCAGAATTCATTCTCTCTGCGTTGCTAAAACATCTCTCTCTCTAAAACACACACACACACACACACACACACACACACACACAGTATGTACTTCAAGTATTTGTACCATATTTCAATCCAGAAATCTATCCTTATCCTTTTTTCTACCTTTTATTTCTCCAGTGCATTTACCAATCATAAAATTTGATCAGTCCATCTCTGGAATATCTCTTGAATCTGATCAACCCCAACACATCCCTCTACATCAGTTACCTTTACTTGTTTGGTCTGTAATTTATCTTGCCCAAATCTCCCTTTCCAATATATAGAATGTAAGTAAAGTAGTCTTAGTAATGCAAATCAGATTGTGTCACCCTTCTGAATAACACATTTTGGTGATTCCTTGTGTTCTCAAGATATGGGTCTCAATTTCTTTACATAGTTTACAAAGCTCTACATAATCTGGCCTATGGTTATCTCTAATCTAGCTTCATCTTTCACCATTTCCCCAAATCACACTCACTTCTAGACTTTTGTAAATGCTACCAGCCACGCCTGAACACTCTTCTCCCTGCCCTTTGACTGGCTAACTTTTACATATTCTTCTTATCTCAGCTTAGAGACTTCCTCAAAAATCCTCTGGGACCTCCATATACCAATATAGATATTCATCCTATGTGATACCACAATATCCTATATTATCAACATTTTACAGACACAGAGCTCTTAGTTCTAAACAATGAAACCGACTTCAGTAAACCAAACAGCACACAAATATTTTAAATATTAGGTAGCTAATAGAATCCCTGAGATGGCTAAAGGATGGGGCTTGGATAACACCAGGCCAGTGATAATACACCAAGCCCCACTGTCGAATGGCTCCATGGAGGCACTATGACTGCCTTGGATGAGCAGAGACACAGCTGGTGCTGGGCACTGGGTACTACCATGAGTACCCCTGCCCCTTCCTCTGATTGGTGGAGCCCAGGTCACAAGTCTGTGCCCTCACTGCAAGGAAAGCTGGAAAAATAAGCTCTTGCCTTCTGTCTTGGGATGCCCAGGTTAATCATTTTGTTTAAGAGCTCTGGGGTAAATAGCCATAACTACTTCTTAATTTCAAAATGGATAATGAGTTTCTCAAAAAATGCTAAAGTCATCAGCTTGTATAGTATATATTTTGTCCATTTCCAGTAGGCAGTACCATGTCTGTTCTGGCAAACTGAGGCTTATGGAAATGTGAAGGAAATAAGGCCATCTACTCTCTGAGGTCTCCCCACATACCAATGAACAGGAAGGTGAGGTGGAGAGCAAGCAAGCATTAGTGACAGGCAAGGACATGAAAAGGGCTCATCCTTAGCAAACTGGAAGGACATAAAGTCCTCAGCCTCATTGTAACTGGGGTGCTGAATGGGGCCAATGAAGCAGCCAGAGAGGGTTGGAGGTGCTGCAATATGCTTCCATAACACTCCATATCATGATTATTCCAATCATGGCACTTAAAAAATTTTATTCAATAGTTTGTTAGTTTCTTGTTTTCCTTGCAGAATTACACCATCTGTGATGATGGGGACAATGCCCATCCCTGTCTGACTCATAGACGATATGTAATAGATGTTTTAAAAAGATGTAAGTGAGTGAATAAATGAGGGTGAAGATGAGGGCACAGAGGTGGTAGAGGGAGGTGAGTGCCAGAGAATAGTGCCAGTTTCCAGTGGGGTGACCCGGATCAGCTCAGGCCTGATGCTAGCCACTCCCACACAGCTTCTTTCTTTCCAATCCACTTGTCATTCTCTTTGGGAAGGATTGAGGTCTCTGGAAAACAGCCAAAAAACTGTTATGGGAACGGCAAGCCCAAATAATGCTCAAGCATCAGGAGGATCTAAGTGCTGAAAGCCACTTCTGTTCCCCTTCTCTCAGCTGAGGGGGTGGGAAAGGGTTTGGAAAGCCCTAACTCCTTTTAGAGAGACTTAGAAGGCATATAAAGGCCCCTGGTTGAGGACTTGCTTCCTCATTCTGCACTTCGTGCCAGAACTCTCAATCCTTCACTGAGAGAAAATGTCCATCCAGTAAGTATCTCTGAGAGATGTTTTTAAATGCCTTAGTGGGTCGATAGTAAATGGGCTATTTCAAGGGGTCCTGAAGAGGATTGATGGCCTGTTTATGGGAGGCCTCCAGTCTTGACAGGGAAAATTTCTTCCTATTTATATATTGAAGCATATATCTAGCACTTAGGTCTAAATTACTGTGGGATTTTTGTGGCTGGGCCTTGAAAGCAGTGGTGAGCATGAAGGTTGTAATGAGGCAGGTCTAGGTTCCAGCCATTTCCTAGCTATGTGATTTTGGACAAATTACTTAACTTTTTGTAGTCTATGTTTTCCCATATATAGAATGAGCATACAAGTATTTACCCATTGTGGTGACATAAATGAGCTAATAGCATACAAAGTTCTTTTTATGGTGTGCGGCACATAGTAAGTGCTTAATAAAAGATGGCTATCATAATTAGGGAGTCTGATCAGAGTTCCCACTCTAAGAAGTTCTAAAATGGAGCCAAAGTGAGGAGGCAGAAAATAAGCAAGAATATTACCTGAATCTCCTAGTCAGACTATTTTTAAAGGGCACCATAACTCTTGGAGACTGTTGAAGAAATGAGATGATAGGAAGAGATGATAGTATAATATAGGTGAGTAACAGAGAATGAGTTACTAACCCAAAAAGCTGTCATCTCCCTACTCTTGGAGATTCTTTATGAAGCAAGAGAATCAACAAAGCAGTGCAACAGGGCAGGGTAATTCTGTGAAAAGGACTCTGTCGGGAAGTCAAGAGATAGCAATAGGATTAGTTGATTTCAGAAATATGGGAAAACTGCAGAAGGCAGAATTAAGTCCACCATGACATTAAACGGGAGGTCATTTCCCTTCACATCAAAGGTGGAGGACTGACCCAGGGGCCCTGCCTTGCAAACCTGGTGACTTTTTCAGCCCCCAAATACCATGTGCTCCCAGCAAAGGCTAGACTGGCAGTGGTGCATTGTCGTTGATCCAGAGACTGCCTTCTCTCCTGAAGCTGTGCCTCTGTCTCAGTGGACTTTTTTGAGTATCAACATGGGCTTCTTCCCCATTATTCCACCTTTTCAGAGTTGAACATCCTGCTGGTGGTTACAAGAAACTGTTTGAAACTGTGGAGGAACTGTCCTCACCACTCACAGCTCATGTTACAGGTTGGTCTCACCGGTCTTGAAACCATCTTCTCTTTTTTGTCGAGATCCCTCTTCACTGGCTTTTGTTCATTGGCATCTCTCAGTAGTGTTTCCCACTGTGGGCTACAGACAGGGGAATCTGGAGGTGTGGCCTTTTTGTATCAGAAATCTATTTCCTCTCATTTACCCTTTATTTCCCTAATGTAGAAAAATCCTGCCTGATTGGAATCCCTTGGGGACTGAGACTACACCTTTGTCATCTTTAAACTAGTCAGTGCCTAACTCAGTGTCTGGCACATAGTAAATTTCCTATAAATGTCTGTTCCATCAGTGTCCGGATAAGTGAGGACTTGGGTGACAAGCATCTGGAAACATTACAATAAAGGGTGGTAGGTTTCGTGCCTGTTACATTGCTTCTGGAGTCAGACAGATGTAGGTGCTAATTGCAGCTCCATTATTTTACTGGCTGTGAATCTCACAAGTTACTTAAACTTTCTGAGCCTCAGTTCCCTTACCTATCAAAAACCAAACTTTCCCTCATGGGGATGTTGTGAAGATTGAGTAAGACTAATTGAAAGATTCACCTAGTATTCAACACAAAGCAATCAACAAGTAGTTATTATTACTATTGTTAGCATCATTCAAAGACCTCACGTGACCCGTACAGCATCCTTGCTTGGATATGGCAAGTCTCTCCCCTACCCCCATTTCCTCTTCTGTAAAATAGAAGAGATGAGCCAAATGCTCTTTCTCAGCTAGATTCTGATGCTAACAATTTAGGCTCTAGCAATGAAATTAATGTTATGCCTTTAGTTAAGTCATGCTCTCTTAAAGTTTTTATCAGAACTATAAATTCTTAGGAAGCAGGCTGCTGAAACTGAACTGTTGGGAATAATCCATTTGTTTAAAAAAGGTTGGTAAGGATTATACAAACACTGCACTTTTCAATAGATAAAAGGGCACAGACCTTACCGCTTAAACTAAAAGTCTTAGGCCTTTGTTGTGTACCCCTCATTTTGCAGATGAGGACACTGAGCCCTAGAGATGTCACATGGCAAATCCTGAACCAGAATCCAGGTCTCTGACACCCAGCCCTGTGCAATTCCTGCTACAGCAGGTTAACCTTCATCTGGAAAGTAGCCCATACCCTCAATGGACCCTAGATTTCAAAAAGCCAGTATTACTGTTCCATTTAAATGCTCTTCTCTATTGAAATATCTTTTTATAGTGTTTTGATCCCTGCTCCTAATCTACCTCTCCTATTCCTCACTCCATCAAAATATATCAAGAAATTTGAATTTTTTCTTAAAAGGCAAATGTATTGATACCTGGGGAAATCTGTTAGAATCCATTTCCTCAAGGGCCTTTTCCTTGTCTCCTTCCAACCCTTTATCCAAACTCAGGCATTGTGACATTTCCCGCCACTTGGTCTCCTAGTGAAAGGAGAGTCAAGTCAGCAGGCATTTTTGTCAGGGATGCCCAGCATGAGAACTGGGAATGAAAATCACTGCCAGCTTTACGAAGAGGCTGCCCAATTGAGCTGCTAATATAATCACCACACCTTACCAGGGATGAGCACAGCAAAGGGCAGGAGTAAGAAGCAATGTTCTATGTCTCGCCTTCATCACAGGCAGGATCCCCCTTTGGCTCACTGGCAGTCTCCTTCGATGTGGGCCAGGACTCTTTGAAGTTGGATCTGAACCATTTTACCACCTGTTTGATGGGCAAGCCCTCCTGCACAAGTTTGACTTTAAAGAAGGACATGTCACATATCATAGAAGGTAAAGAATGCTAGGTCCTACTCCTCCTAGGGGTGAGACCTAGCTCAGCTCTTCCTCCTACGTGCTTCTGAACCTCTTGAACCCAAGAGGAGACCTATATATTTGCTTACTCTCAGAATCCACTGGGCCAGTGCATTTGCATAGGTACCTGGGAGGTGTGCCATGATAAAGAACCTAAGAACTAGAGCTTTGGGGTCCAACATGCCTGACTTCAAATTCTATATCTACCAGACACTATTTATCTAGGTGGGCAACGTTTGGCAAGATGTTAATCTCTAATTCTTGGTTTTGTCATCTCTAAAATGAGAAATAATAGAGTCTACTTCAGGGTTCGTTACAAGGATTAAATGAAGCACCTGGGAAGCATTCAGTAATAATAAGTTGTTATTATTACAGTTACTGTTATAGTTATTAGACCATTGGTTTTCTTGACTCCTTTTCTTTTTTAATAATCAGAAAGGCCCCTGGGAAGGAGGGAGTGGGGCACAAAGAGGGAAGGACCAGGGGCGCCTGGGTGGCTCAGTCGGTTGAGCGTCCGACTTCAGCCCAGGTCATGATCTCATGTCCGTGAGTTCAAGCCCCGCGTTGGGCTCTGTGCTGACAGCTCGGAGCCTGAAGCCTGTTTCAGATTCTGTGTCTCCCTCTCTCTCTGACCCTCCCGCATTCATGCTCTGTCTCTCTCTGTCTCAAAAATAAATAAACGTTAAAAAAAATTTAAAAAAAAAACAAAGAGGGAAGGACCAGATTATGTCATAATAATACAAGAAAGAGAAGTTTTCTAAAAACAGGGGATTGTTGCTAAAAGGCTTGAAGGCTTAAGCCATCACTCCAGGAAGTACCCATTAACACCACAATAAATAGTCTTATGCTTTAACATTCAGACCTGTTAGACACTTTGTTGATCACCACAGGTATCAGGAATTCTGAAGAGCAAATGGAGGCTTGAAGTAGTCAGGATACCTCAGAAGGTAATAGAAGAGAATTCGATCAGATCAAGCAAAAATTTAGCTAAGAAGTCAGAGAAAGCTTTCATATGCTCACTAAAGACCTTGGTACTTTTTCCTCTTCATAACTTTGTTTCTTCATCTATGACACTTTAAACAGTTATACAGATTGCAGGAAGTGCAAAATCAGATTTTAATTGATTTTCCATGTGAGAAATCCTAGGCAACGTATGGGATATAGTTCGGGAGTTCTGCCTGTGCAAGATACTGGATTCAAGAATACCCTACTTTTAAAACTAGCAAAACAAATTTTACAATTGAAGAAAAAACAAGAGTGACAAAGAGAGACTGAAAAGAATATAATTCAACACACCATGTTCTGTATTTCTCCACTCAGTGTAGTTGATGGGTTATAGGCTACAGGAAGCTGGAGGTCTTATGTGAACTACCCACTGCATAGTGTGATATGGAGAAATGCGTGTTTCCTGGCTTGGGTCGACTTGAGTTCTAACCTAGCTTCATTACAGACGCCAACCGCTTAATTTCTGTGCTTGGACACAGCAAGTCCAAGCCACGAGCCTCAATTTCCTCATCTGTCACTGGGAGGTTTGTAAGGCATAAATTCAAGCCCACAGCATTGTCTCTTTCTTTCTTAGTCACCCTGAGAAAGTGACCTGGCAATACTCTTTATTCTTGATGTAGTGGATTTAGGATTCCACATTCTCTCTGACCATTCTCAGCTCCATATGGACATACTGACTGGCCCTGCCTATGACCCTTTGCCATGTCTCTGTGTCCTCCAGGTTCATCCGCACTGATGCTTACGTTCGGGCAATGACTGAGAAAAGGATCGTCATAACGGAATTTGGCACTTGTGCTTTCCCAGATCCCTGCAAGAATATATTTTCCAGGTTACTGAAACTCAACGGCATATTATTAAAGACATTTTACATTAGCCCTTCTCTCTCATGGCTTGGAAGTTACTGGACTGAAAACTCCATTTGTTTCTGCAGGTTTTTTTCTTACTTTCGAGGAGTGGAGGTCACTGACAATGCCCTTGTTAACATCTACCCAGTAGGGGAAGATTACTATGCCTGCACAGAGACCAACTTCATTACAAAGATTAATCCTGAGACCTTGGAGACAATTAAACAGGTAGGACACAGTGCTCAGGCAACATTGCTCAAGACTTTAGAATTTGCACCCTACCATTAATTGTGCAGTTTGGGGGAAAGAACACGAGAGCCAGATAGATTAAGTTTCACCTCCTTGCTTTGTCATCAACTACTACCTAATGTGAGAGGGCAAACTTTGTTCCTTCATCTATGAAATTTTAAACACTTATAATACGGGTTGAAGGAAAATCTTTAAAAATGCTTAACATATTCATTCATTCATTTGTGACACAAATATTTATTCAGTCCCTTCCATGTATCAAAACTTACACTAGATGCAAAGGACACATCACTAGGTAAGACAACATGGGTAAGACAAAAATCTGGAATAAGTTATTGAGTTAATGGGAAGCTATTGAAAGTTTTTGCTCAGAGAAATGGTATAAGCAGAGCTGTGCTTTAGGATATTTAATCTGGAAGGTGTGTGGGAAGAAAGAAGAGATAAGAGACGGTTAGGAGACCAGTTAGGGGAATTTAAGACCAAAACTAGAAATTCAGTGTAGTGTAAATAGAAAGGAATAATAGTCCCAACACTAAGTCTCTATATCAATAGCTGATTTATCATTCTCAGCAGACTATTTACTAAGGCTTAACATATACTCTCAATAGCTCATTCTTGTTTTTAATGTATGTTTGTAATCATATAAGAGTATGTGTTAGATCATTTAGAGAAGAACTTAAGCTGAGTTCTTTTGTTTTTTTAAGTTTATTTATTTTAAGAGAAAAAGCATGTGAGAGTGAACAGGGGAGGGGCAGAGAGAGAGGGAGAAAGAGAATCCCAAGCAAGCTCCCTGCTGTCAGCGCAGATCCCATCATGTGTGACAGGGCTCGATCTCACAAACCATGAGATCATGACCTGGGCCAAAATCAAGAGCCAGCCGCTTAACCGACTAAACCACCCAGGCACCATGGAGCTGAGGTCTAAACCATTCATTTAACTCTGATAAGTAAACCTGTACTCAAATTGCTATGGGAATATAACTGCAAATATAATGTTCATGTATGGCTTCAAAACAGCCTTTATTAGGGGTCAGGTTCCATTGTCAACAGCACTGTACCTTGACTTCATATAAAAATATAGTTTTAAAAATCTGAAACTTTTTTATTACTATTACTAAAATAGCTTCCTAACCAGTGCCTTTGCCTCTAGCCTGATTCTCTTAAATACAACTTCCTTAATTCAGTAGAAGCAACGTTTCTAAAACTCAGGCATAAATGTGTTACGGTATCGGAGGCATCCACAGTTTCTAAAATAAAGTCCAAACAGGGCTTTGCAGCCGCCTGATTCTTCTTTCTCCTCCTGCATGCATGCCTTTGACAGCAGCCATGTTCGATGACTAGTAATCCCCAAACAGCACGTGCTATTTCACAACTCAATGCCTGTACATCAGTGTTCCCACTCCCTAGAGCACACTGTCATCCTTCTCCACCTGATTAACTTTTACTTGTCTTTCAAGCATTAATTGGAGTCATTGTCCTTGAGAAGCCCTGCCTAATCTCCCAGTCTGGGTTAGATGACCCTTCTCTACAGATACCATTTTGCATTTACCAGCAATGTACTATATTTTATATACAGCGCTATCAAATAGAACTTCCTGTAATGATGGCAGTATTCTATACATCATTGTCCAAGTGCTATTGAGCACTTGAAATGTGACTACTATGACTGAAGAACTGAATTTAAAGTTTTATCTAATCATAATTAATCCACATTTTTATTACTACATGTGGCTACCATATTGAACAGCACAAGTCTAGACTACAGTTGTTGAAAGCAAAGACCATCTCTGTTTTCCTAGACCCTGGCACAGTAATATTAGCTCAATGAGTACTTGATAAATGAATGAATGTCTTGCCTATTATTTAAATAAGAATGCTAAAAACTCCCTTTAAAACACATTCTCCTAATCAAATAGAAAGAATTGTGGTTAAATAAATATATACCTCATCAATTATTCATTCGATAAATCTGTGTTGAGCCAGTCCCACGTAGAAATTCTAGTGCTGATTTTGCCAGCATGTGGCTCTGTATCCTTGAAAAAGTCACTTGACCTGTCTGGGACCTCAGTTGTTCTTTCTATAAACAGAGAGGTTTATGCTAGATTTGTGATTCTGAATTTCTTATGAGACTCCAAATTGAATTAAAGCGCTAAATCTTCTCTCCAAAAACATTTGCATTTAATTTAATTCCAGGAGATTCATGGTTCTCCTGAAGTCTATTTAGGTTAAGACTCTATACTAAATAGAATCTTGGGGTTTCTTTCAGTTCCAAATTTATACTCTCCGCAAGACAACAGGTTTGGTATTTAGATTATACTATACAAATTTGCCATTTTTGTAAAATAAAATTACTGCACATAAGCAGTTTCACACAATTTACTTAATAAAATAAGGGGGATATAAAGAAACCCCAAGATTCAAATTACCACTTTGAGGACAACCTGTATGCGCAAAAGGAAAGTGGCTAACTAGAGTAGCATCTGGTATACACTGAAGAGCACAACCAGGGACATCTCCAAGATTTCAGAGGTGTTGGGGAGTCAGCATGGGGGTCAGAGGAGAGCTCTGCACTGAAAACGGGCATTCAGGCAGACCTGAAAGAGGGTAGAACCCAGAAAGATGCAAAGAAAGAGAAAATGCACTTAGGGTGAGGCTGCAAGTGGTAGCAATGAGGTCAGACCTAGAGACCAAAGGGGTAATACAATCTTTCGGTTTACATGGATGACCTCTGCTCTCTTTCCATAGGTTGATCTTTGCAACTATGTCTCTGTCAATGGAGCCACTGCTCACCCCCATATTGAAAGTGATGGAACTGTGTACAACATTGGTAATTGCTTTGGGAAAAATTTTTCAATTGCCTACAATATTGTAAAGATCCCTCCACTACAAGCAGGTCAGTTTACCAATTTGACTCTTCCTAAAACAAGTATCTATATTATGAGAAAGCTACCAGAAATACAGAATACCAGATCAGTATACCAGGATAGCACTATATATGCATGGTGAAATTATTCTCAGATTGCCCTTGCCCCTATCCTACCAGGGACCGATGGTTAAGGGCACCATAGCAGAAAATGACAACTTGAAAATATAGAAAACGAGTGGCCAAGTTGTTTTCTACAATGTTTCAAAAATATTGTGCATATGTGTATTTGATCATATAAGAGTTAGATTAAAATTCAGGAAATGTTTATTGAGCACTTATTCATGTGCCAGGGAAGATTAAATTTTTAAAACAACCTATATGTATGCATAATTGCACGTACACATATATGAAAGTGTACTAAGTATTTTGTGTGTGTTTAATTCCCCAAACTCCAAACAAATCTATTAACTCATGTTAATATTATAGAGAAAGAATATTAAGACAGAAAGAGAGTACTCTTTAGAATTCTCCATTCATCCTCCATTCATTGCCAGAAATTTGATAACCATCTTGGTGACAGAACTATTTGAATAAAAATGGATTTTTGTTTAGTATTGGGTAGCATGGTTCTGAAGATATAGTTCCTGAATCAGCAGCATTATTTGGGAAGCTGCTAGAAATCCAGATCCCCACCCGTGGTTGACTAAATGAGGAATTCTGGGTGTGGGCCCGCAGTGAGGATTTTTAAGAAGCTCTTTATGTCATCCTGAAGCACACTAAGGTTTGAAGACCACTGACCTAGCAGTAAACAAACTTTTATGTGCTTAGGAATTACTGTACAGAGCTAATGACACAAACCCACATATACTGTACTTTGTAGGAAACTTAAGAGATTATAAAAGGCATTTTGACCATACAAAAGTTTTCCTTTACTCCCTGACTTAGCACCTACCACCTCCAGTTGTACGATGTGACTCCCCTGTACTCTGCCTGCACAACACTCTTTGAGTGCACTTTTCCAAATCTGCTGCTATTTGGATTTTCCTGGGTGACTGCAGCTTCTCATGAAATTTCCCTAAGAAACACCAATGACTGAGAAAATGAAAATAAGCTCTAAAACAAAACAAAACAATCAAGATCTGGAAATGTATTTCTTTACTTGCATGAGCTGTTCTAAATGCTTTGTATTAAAAGAGAAAAGAGAGGCTTTTTCCAAAGCCTTTTAAAACCGCTTTATTTCAGACAAGGAAGATCCAATAAGCAAGTCAGAGGTCGTTGTACAATTCCCCTGCAGTGACCGATTCAAGCCATCTTACGTCCATAGGTAACTTGAAGGCCTGCTATGAATCTTCAGGAAAACCAAGTTTAAAGATCTGTTTTGCCTACCTTTGATACCAATCCTGATCATGACATTTTCTTGCAGAAACCTAAATTTAAATGTAATTAATTTCACGTAGGCACTGTTGATTCATATAACTGAGCATACCTCATGTGCACGTATTTCTTTGTGGTTTGAAAATCAGTCCTTCCCATTCACAAGTTTATTTGTGTTTCTAAACAGTTTTGGTTTGACTCCCAACTATATTGTTTTTGTGGAGACGCCAGTCAAAATTAACCTGTTCAAGTTCCTTTCTTCATGGAGTCTTTGGGGAGCCAACTACATGGATTGTTTTGAGTCCAATGAAACCATGGGGGTAAGACTTACATTTACTTACCAGATTCATGCTTCTGAAGAAGGTGTTTCATAATGTATGCTGTTTTCCTTTTTAAATCCATCAAAATATTTTCCTCACTTTTCAAGGTTTGGCTTCATATTGCTGACAAGAAGAGAAGAAAGTATCTCAATAATAAATACAGGACCTCTTCTTTTAATCTTTTCCATCACATCAATACTTACGAAGACAGTGAGTTTCTGATTGTGGATCTCTGTTGCTGGAAAGGGTAAGAAAGGACATTGGATAATATTATGTCTCCAGTCACTCCTAGAAATTAGGGACATTTTTCAGCGATGCTCTCAATATTTAATCTGAATTACATCTAGAAAAATAAAGTATGCTTAAGTCGCAGAATATAATTGAGAAAGCAGTAGGAAGGCTAGGTAATCAGAAGCACTCACAAACTGAATATTAAAACCACAGTTAATGACTGAAAACCGATCAGGTCTATGAACCTGACCTGAAACTAAAAAGTGCTATGACCTGATAAGTAAAAGTAAATTTAAACTTAACTTCACTGCAACTTGACAAGATCCCTTGGGGGGGGGGGGGGGCTTGAACTCCACCCACTCTGGATTTGAAAGAAAAAGGCATGCTTTCTTCAGAATACCGAGTCACCAAAAAGACAGTAGCCTCTAAAGACACAGATGGAATCATGATGGAGAAGCAGAACAGAAAGTATCATATAAGTCTGCTGTTATTTAAACATATCCATGAGGCAGGTTTGTTTGTTTGCTTGCTTGCTTTTCATGCAGCATGAGCATGGGCAGCAGCTTATGGCTCTAATATACCTGGGTCATTAGCAGGTTCTGAGTTGGAGAATGAAGGACAGGCAGGCACTTGTTCTTTTAAAAGGCATGGATTGTCTCTCCGAAATCATTTGCAATTGTCTGCGCTCATGTCTGACTTCTTACTTTTGCAGATTTGAATTTGTGTATAATTACCTATATTTAGCCAATTTACGTGAGAACTGGGAAGAAGTGAAAAAAAATGCCAGAAAGGCTCCCCAGCCTGAAGTCAGGAGATACGTACTTCCTCTGAATATTGACAAGGTAACCACCCTCTACACAGATTTCAGATATAACCAGAATGTTTCATCTCTCTCAGGATTTGTTCTCCTGCCTTATGTTTATACATAAAATCTTGAAATTTTAGAGCTGGAAGGAACTTTAAAAATATACTAATTCAACTCCCCTCATTTAACAAATGAGGAAACTGAAGCTCCAAAGAGTGACATGACTTAGCAAAAGCCAATGGCAGCAGAGCCAAAATGAAAACCAGGTTTTGATTCTAAATCTGCTGTTCTTTCATTTGCAAAATCCTTTAAAAATATTTTTTCTCCGTGAATAGTGCAGACCACTGATGCCTAGGATCCTTTGTCAATAGTATAAATAATTTAATTCAAATAATTTGAAATTCTAAAGAAATGAAGCTTAAAAAAGTACCCCTGTAGGGAAATCGGCCCATTATTTTGGTTTTCTGCAAACCATCTGAAGATACCACCACAGGATAAACACCATTAATAGCCTTTGGCAGTCATCTTTTCATCTCTGCTTTTCCTTCCTTGTATTCAGTGGCTCTCTTTTTAGAATATTAGATTAACATCAAGAAATGTTAGTGTGATAGAATACCAGTCAAAATCAAGAAAAATATAATTTTCACAATAGATACATGGACACACACTGGGTAAGACAGCTATATGGAATGTAAAACACTGTACTCAAAGCTTAGATCAGATGTACTGGGAAATAAACCCAGTTTAGAACTAGACACTATTGCTCTTAAGCAAGCTTGTAGGCTCTATGAAGAATGAGAAAAGAAGAGAAGGTTGAGGTGGAGTAAATGAGCTTCTACAAAGGCAGGGAGGGTTTAAAAAAGCAAAACTTGATACAGAAGTATAAAGAAGTTGGTGGAGCTGATACATTAGGAGCATAGAGGAGATGGGCATGGGGCAGAGAGACTGGAAAGACAGATTGGAATGATCTTATATGGGACTTTAAGCACTTCTAACTTGGCCCTTAGGAAGCATATCTCTGGTATATGTAGTTTAGTGCCCATAAAATACCAAATGAATGAGTCCATTGATTTTAGTGAACTCTTATTTGACTAATAATGGTAAAATCACAATCATCTTTAAATTAAGGAAATAAAATAAGATCATTTAACTTAAATATTCCTTACCTCAGTGTCTTCACATTCAAAAAGAGGAAAAAGGAAAGATTTTCCTAAATGTGTAGCCATCACTGTCTGAAGAAAGACCACCCAATTGTAAAATAGGGAACTTCAGTGATGATGAAAAATGTCTAATGTCACCCGAGACCCTACCTTCACTTTCTTCCAATAGTTATTAATTACCCACTGTAACACAGCATCGTACTAAATTATTTCAGTGCGTACATCAATAGGATATGCTCTTGCTCTCCTGGAACTCATCACCTAGTGTGGTAGGGAGGAGGAAGGTGATTCAGTAACGATAACACATGTCAGCATGAGACAAGTAGTGTGAGGGAGGCATAAATTGCTTTGGCTATTCAGAGGATGGAGCAGTCACACTTGTTTGGAGAGATTCATGGAACACAGTCATTTGCAATATTCTGGCAGAAGAGATGAAATTGAAGCAGATCAACTTAAGGCAGAAATAATAGTTTGAGGAAAGACAGAGAAGTGGGGAGGGACAGAAAAGCAGCAGGAACTGACTTAATCCAACTAGTTGGAACATAAGCATAAGTAGTGGAATACATTGTTGGGGGGGGGGCGATAAAAAAGCTTAAAATGCAGGCTGGGGCACCTGGGTGGCTCAGTTGGTTAAGCATCTGACACTTGATTTTGGCTCAAGTCATGATCTCATGGTTTGCGGGATGCAGCCCCGTTTGGGGCTCTTCTCTGTGAGTGCAGAGCCTGCTTAGGATTCTTTTCTTCCTCTCTCTGTCCCTTCCCCACTCACACTCAGTCTCTCTCTCAAAATAAATAAACTTTAAAAAAAAGCAAGCTGGTAATCTCTGAAAGCATTTTTTTTTAAGTTCACTTATTTGAGAGAGAGCACAAGCAGGAGAGGGGCAGAGGGAGAGAGGGAGAAAGAGAATCCTAAGCTGATAGCACAGAACCCTATGTGAAGCTTGATCTCAAGAACTGTGAGATCATGACCTTAGCTAAAACCAAGAGTCAGAAGATCCACAGACTGAGCCACGCAGGTGCCCTCTTTTGAAAGCTTTAAGGCCAGGATAAGAGGTGGTACTTTATTCGGCAGGTGATGGGAGACAGTGAAGGTTTCTGAGCAGAAGGAAACCATATTTAGAGCTAGGGGACTGGGTACTAAGTGTGCTGATTTGCATGGTTCTCTCTACTACTAAATGTCCGCCTTCCCTGAACAAGTCACTCAATCACTGTAAGTTCACTTGCCTGCTCTGAAACCCAACTAAAGTGGACTAAATAATAACGAGGGTCATTTGCAGCTTTAATAACTTGATTTTCTAAAATAAATTTCTGAATAAGTGCTACTGGAAGTGTAAAAAGGACAGAGATGGGGACCTGCAATAGAAGACAATTAAAATCACTCAGGCGAGAGAAAAATGTAGTACCAGGAACAGGCAAACACAGACAAAAATAAGAGCTCCTATAGGTGGAATTACAAGGGTCTTGCATTTGATTGGATGGAGGAATGAATTAAATCTTTGATATGCAAAATATCATAGAGATCCTGTAAGCCTACATGTCTAGAATAGTGATACCTTTGGAAATAGGGAGTTAACAGGCAGAGCAGGTGTGGGGACAAATATGAATTGCAAAACTATGAGAAAGAGAGAGGATAACGAGTAAGGAGGTTGATTTCACGTCAAACAGAGCCAGGCTTGAGTTTCAGCTCTGCCACTTACTAGCTGGGTGATTTAACCTTAAATTTCCTTCTCTTGGTCTGTAAAGGGAAACATTTAACCTTGTTAAATTTCCTTTTCTTTATTTATAGCCATCTTACTGGGTTGTTGTGGTTGATAAATGAGTTGATATATGTCTGTTATTAAATAGAGCCCTTGACACAAAGTAAATGCTAAATAAATATTCGTCATCATCATCATCATCAACAACAACAAAATCACTATCAAAACATCTTCATGAAATATGCTTCATGGGCTTTCATACATCAATGCAGGGCCTTGGGAGATCAATTAGAATTGATAGTTACTGATATAGAAATGATGATCAACTATATGAGAACACATAGATGAGACTGCTAACAGGAAAAAATAAATCTTATTTCAAAATACATTTTTTAAAAGAAACTTACCCATTTGCTTATTTTAAAAATGAATTTGATAGCCCAGAAAATGCTGAGAGAAGAAAAGATGGCCAGGCATGGAAGTTTGGGAAAGTGTCATGTACAGAAGTTGGTATAAAAAGAGGAGACAGAAAGGGAGAGAAAAAGTCTTTAAAGAGCCCTAGCTAGAGCTAAGAGAGGGCAATGCCACATTGGATAGGGCAAGAGGGTTTCATCAGTGCCCACTCCTATGGGCGAGTTAAAAGGATGAAGACTAAAAACCACACACTAGATTTGGTGATCTCCAAAGGGAGGAGGGTGAGAGAGGCAGCAATCAGGATTCAAGGCACTGAAGATGAGCAAGTGGTAGGATGTGGGAGCACTTACTCTAGTCCACACTGAAAAGTTTGGCAGTGAAGGGAAATATCGGTCATAAATTAGGAGAAGGAGAGATAAGAAAGAGATTGAGGGAAGGGCTAAGGAGAGGAAAGAGTACAAGATGAGTGAAATTTCCAGTCTAGTGATTAAGCTAATGGTAGCATCTTTAAAATACATCTTTATTTTTTTGAATAGGCAGTGCTTTCAAATGGTCAAAAATCAAAATGATATGAAAAAGTACACACTGGGAAATCTCACTCCAACTTCTGTCTACATCCAGTCCATACCACCTCCATTCACTTTCTATGTGTAACTTTTCATGTCTTTCCTTTTCTTTGGTTGGTTTGTGCAAATATAAGAATACACACACACACACACACACACACATACATGTAACTATTATTTCCCACTCTCATACACAAAAAGTAACTTTCTATATCCACTGTTCAGTGCCCTACTTTTTTCATTTAACAATATATGCAGAAGACCTTGCTGTTTTCAACTGCACAGTATCCTGTTTGTGAACACACCCAAGTCCCACACTGCTGAGCAACAGAATTGTTTCCAATCTTCGGCTGTTACAGATGTTATGAGGAATAACTTTGTATATGTGTTCTTTCATACATGCATAGATATATGAAGAGGATAGATCCTCAGAAGTGAGATTTCAGGGTTAAAGGATAATTGCATCTATTAAAAAAAAGGGGGGGGGATGAAAAGGAGGAGCTAGTTTGTTGGGGAAAGCAAAAGTAATGTTACAGATTTCTTACATAAAAAACTTTATTTACCAATAGAAAAAATAAGATAGAATGAAGTAAGATAATCAATATAAACTTACAAGTTCATAAATAAGTCTGACATAAGCATTTGATCTCTTCTACCCAAAAACCACCAAGTGACTTAACACTCCATTTCACAAAATCTCATAAAACTCTCTCCATTTCTCTATTTGCTCTTTATCTCCCACCCCTTCCTCTACTATTTCCTCTTAATGCACCTCTTAATACACCACCAGAAAAATCCCCTCCATCCTCCTCTTAGAATGTTCCTCTTTCTCCTTCTCCTTCTCCTTCTTCTCCTTCTTCTAATCAAAAACTGGCTTTCTTCCAAGGATACTGATCTCTCCAGCAGCAACCTCCAGTCTTCTACAGCCCTTATATCACTTGGCCTGGGGTTAGGGTAGGGGTTCTCTTTGTCCCACTTTTCTGCATCCAGATTCACTGTTCCTTCCATCCACTCTTTAGATATTCCAATTTTAAATCTCACTTCAACGAATTATATAGTCAAGTGGCATATACACCTCTCATTCCCTCATTATTGTTGTCATGTACGAACCACCACTCACTCACTTCCCCTCCTGGCTCAATGTCACACTCCCCAGATCTACTCCTGACTCTTGGTCATTTCCATATATACATCATAGGTGATTCTTCCAACAACTTGTCCTCTCAGTTCCTTGACCTCTTGCACTGATCATGTCTTCCACTCTATCTCAGCCACTCACTCCCCATAGTCACACACTTGACCCTGCCATTACCTATGACTGTGCTCCTTCCAAAATCTTAGTTTTGTGCATGACATACTCTGACTATCACCTCCCATCTTTCAAGATCACTTGTCCTACTGTGATTCTTTCCAGGAACGTCCAATCCACTGAACCTACCACCTTCTCACTATACCTCACTCCACTGAGAACTTACCTGTACTCATTACTTAACTAAAATTCCATTGTCAAAAATTATAATCTTAGTTCTTCATTTCTCTTACCTTTATTACTTTATTGAACTCATTTGTCAAAACCACAATCCTAGTTAAATTCAACTCTCCACCCACTCTACACTTGTACCTCCAAGGCTGAAATTAGGTGCTGAAAACACACAATCATGTTAATTGGTTCATTTTTAAATACATGACCACAAACCTCACTGCTACATTTCTCAACTTCATTTACTCTCCCACTTTGCTAGTTAAGTATTTCACACCCTCCTCTCTTCAAACTTCTAACACCTCCCACCTCCACACTCATACTCAGCTGATGGCTCTGCTTCCTATTTTATTGAAACAAATGAAAGAAATCAAAAAAGAACGTTATACTCCTGCCACCACGTCTCCCCACCCACCAGCATCTGTACTTGTATTGAATTATCTTTCATCCCACCCAGAACTAATCCTTCCCATTTTCCCTTCCTTACCCACTCAAGGACATCACCCAAGCAATTCTCCCCCTTTCCTGTATCATTACTCTCCCTTCTCACTGGATCACTCATATCCTACCATTATTTTGGCCTCTTACAAAATCCTTCTCTTGACTCTTCTTGGCCCCATCGGCTATCCTCATTCCTCTTCTTGTATATTACCTCTTAATGCGAGAGGGCACTAGAACTCAGCCCTTCTTTTTGTCTTCTTTTTCTACATTCATTCCTTTTGTAAAGACTCATACTTTAAAGCAGCCTATATTCACATTTTCAACTTCAACTCAAGCTTCATATATGCTACTACCAACTCCAAGTCTCCATTTAGCTGTCCAATAGACAGCCCAAGTTTAGTAAGACAAAATCTAAATTTCTCCTCTTCCTCTACCAAACCATTTACCCCACCTGCAGTAGTCCCCATCTTTGTTGTGACAGCTCCAACCTTTAATTATTTAGGCCAAACACCTTGGATTCATCCTTGACTCCTCTCTTAATTTCATGCCTCTTCCCCACCCCATAGCCTATCTATCAGGAAAACCTCATGACCCTACCTTCCACTTCTCGCTGACTCCAGTGCTACCTAGTCTGAACTCCAGTTCAGCCTAGTCTGAACTACTGTTTTCTTTTGACTGGACCACTACATGACAGACTAGTTTCCCCAACTGCATTCTTGCTTCCCCCCTACTCCTAAGGGTAATCTCGACAGAGCAGCCAGAGTGATTCTTTTAAATATCATAGCATGCCAATCCTCTGCCCAAAATCATTCCATGGCTTCCCATCTCTCACTCAGAGTAAAAGACCAAGTGCTCACAATGACCTATAAAGCTGTACACAAGACAGCTCTACCCTCCTCTCCAGCTCCTTTTCCCCAGGCTCAATTACTTGCAGCCACACTGGTCTCTTTAATGTTCTTCAGCTATATTTGGCATCCTCCTACCTTAGGCCTTTGCACTGTTTATTCTCTTTGTTTAAATGTTCTTCATGCCCTGTTGATTTCTTCACCCCTTGCAAGTTTTGTCCCAAATGTCACCTTTTTGATGAAGCCCACCCTCACCACCAAATAAAATTGTAACTCACCTACCCTTCACACTTTTGATCTTCCTAACTCTGCTGTATAGTTTTCTCCCCATACTCATGATACACTATACACTTTTAAATTATATTTATTGTTTATGTTCCCCAACTAGAATGCAAGCTTCATGAGGAGAGGGAATCTATTCTCTGAAATATCCCAAATGTCTAAAACAGAATCTAGCACAAAACATGTACTCAAGTATTTGATATACATATTAGTAAATAAATGTGTTCCTAGAAAGACCTCATGGTATCCTTTCATAAGATAATCTGAAAATCACAGGGCGGGATAAGGGGTTGACAGATCTTAGACAACATCTGGTCCAAGAGTTTTTCTGCATTTTTTTTGACAACATAACTATATGATTTTTTTTCAAGCAAAATCAAAATATATCCCAGCAATAAAGATACATTGTATCTTTATAGTACAGATAAACACTAAATGAATCCCTAGAGTTTGAAGTCTTTTGTCATTCTACAGGAAAACATTTTTTTTTCCTCAGAGGCCCTCCCTTAGAGCCCTAAATTTTCTTTGAGGACAATTTCATTGGACACATGTGAAGATTAAGGGCCTAGAGGTTACACAACTTTCCCAGGGATACATAGGCAGTGACTCACACAGGCACAGACAGCTTTCCCAGTAGTGCACTTGGTTGGGTTTGCTTGCCTGTAGCTGTCTGCACTTCTCCTCCCTACACATTGATTTAAGAAACAAAGAACTCAAGAGACAAAACTCAGGAAGACTGCATTTATGGCGGCTTGATTTTTTCCTTCCTTCTCACTGAGGTTTCTGTTATCCTCTTTCCTTAGGCTGACACAGGCAAGAATTTAGTCACACTCCCCAACACAACTGCCACTGCAATTCTGTGCAGTGACGAGACTATCTGGCTGGAACCTGAGGTTCTCTTTTCAGGGCCTCGCCAAGGTGAGATGATTTAGCGAGGGAACAAACTGTTCCATTCAGAAATTAACTTGAGTTTTCCTAAGCATGTCCTCTATTTTGTAGCATTTGAGTTTCCTCAAATCAATTACCAGAAGTATGGTGGGAAACCTTACACATACGCGTATGGACTTGGCCTGAATCACTTTGTTCCAGACAGGGTAATTAATCCATCTTACCTAATGCTAGAAAAGTAGTTTGTGTCCTCTACTAGCCAAGTAAAGCACATTGACTGATTAATTGATCGATTTCTCTTTCTTGCAAGCAGCTCTGTAAGCTGAATGTTAAAACTAAAGAAACTTGGGTATGGCAAGAGCCTGATTCATACCCATCAGAACCCATCTTTGTTTCTCACCCAGATGCCTTGGAGGAAGATGATGGTAATGAAAGCAATGGATATGTCTGAACACTTTCTTTTTATTGAAATTCTGTATGTTAGTGCATTAGGAGAGAAGCCACGGTGATTACTCCCTAATGTTCAGATGTGATCCTTAATACTACTGAATGTGAAGCACTAAAGAATTTAAACTTATTTGAAAATAAGTTTCATCTATGGCCAATATCACTGATCACTCATGGGAAAACGTTAAAGCACCATCTGTGTCATAATGGAACATCATTGTCTACTCTAGATGGAGGGAAGGTGAAGAGAGAACAGCGTGAATTCTGTTTTTGCCTTTTCTGATTTAGATAAATTTCTGAAAAAGGGTAGACTTCTAAGGAGAGAAATTGAGTATTTTAACAGATCAAAGAGAATGAGAACGAGGCTTTGCGCCTCTGCTTTGGGTTTGTTCTTTTATAGTAAGCCAGAGCTACAGCCTGTAACACAGCAACTCAATTACAAAGCATCAATCTTTGTTAACTATTGATTAGCTGAGACAGGAAGGTAGATTATACTCTCTAAGATTAAAATATGGAAAATCACAGATAAATGAATAAAATAAAGAATTATAGAGCCATTTCAGGCTGAACAATTTTACAAATAGAGCCAACCCAGACAAAACTGCAAAATGTTTGCTCCCATTTTGTTAGAAGGAAGTAAGCTTCTAGCTAGGTCTTGGAAACTACAGAAATAATACACCTTACTGTTTTCAAAGTCTTTTAATATATATTTTTCATCTGATTGTCACACTTTTTTTGCAGTAAGTTATGTTAAATCTTATGTTACAGATAAGAGCACAGATCCATTCAATTAATAAGATTTTAATGAACAGCTAACTCTGTCCTAGTAATTGTATTATGCTACTGGGATATAACAAGTATCCCAATGACAATCCCAGAGACAAGACAGATATGGTCACTCCCTTCCTAAAGCTGATACTGTAGGGAACATAAAGAGTTTGAAAGACCTCTTCAGGGTGACCACATTTGTCAGTGCAATACCTTCTATATTATTTCAATGACATTTAATCTATGGTCCTGGGATTTTTTTTCCTTCTTTTAATTTAACATTGCCTTCCTTACTTTTGATTAACAGGTGTAGTTCTGAGTGTGGTGGTGAGCCCTGGGGCAGGACAAAAGCCCGCTTATCTTCTGATTCTGAATGCCAAGGACTTGAGTGAAGTTGCCAGGGCTGAAGTGGAGATTAACATCCCTGTTACCTTTCATGGGCTGTTCAAAAAATCCTGAGCACATTCCAGCAAATTATATTTCTATTGACAGAACTAAGAGAAACAGTCAGGTCTGCAATCAGATTCTGTTCAATTTTAGCCTGCTGTATTATATGGTTTTAACTTGCAGATGCACACAATTTTTGCAATATTTTACAGAAAGCACAAAGTTGAGCAAGCAATTCCTTTACAAAAAAAAAAAAGTACGTATTTAGATAATCATGCTTTCTCTGAGACAGACAGACCATAAGTAAAAACTCTATATAGTTAGTAATCAAATAGAAAATGAATGTGGATTTATCAAACTTTTTGGTTCCTATTATAAAAGTGTATTTTAGGTACCCATCTGCTCCAAGTATTTTTTAACATTTAAAAGCCAAAGTTCTCTATACCAGATTTGTATGTGGCTTTGCTGAGTCAAAGCAGTATCAAGCAAAAAGGCTTAATTCCTAAATATCGGACCAAACTTTTTCACAAACCAGGAACTATCATCTAAGGGTAACCCTAGTAATTGTGTATATATACACACATACATACACACATACATGTATGTATGTATGTGTGTATATATAACTGCTCTGAGATTCTCAAGCTTTATGAAAGGCATTTAATATAGGTAATTACTGATTATTTCTGATTTTACAATGAGAAAGCCTATCTCTAATCGACTGAGGGCTCTAACCAAAGAACATCGCAAAGACTAAGTTATCTATTAAAAACTTATATAACATCAAAGCAATTACATATAGCAGTGACTATAACTTTTTGAAATACTCACAAATAGAATTTCTACTTAAAATAAGAGTATAGGATAATGTCAGGGGGTTATATTATGTTGCCTCTTATGTTAATCATATTTAAGCACTGTGCAATCACCTGACCTAAGTGAAAGACAGAGAGAAAAAGAGAAAATATTAAATCATTAACATTCAATATTAATACATTTTAAGTACTTTTATTTTTAAAATTATTCTCCTATGTGCTACATGATGTAAAAAAATGAAGATTGACAAAAAATTATATTGTATATCTTAATCCTGGTATTTTATGCTAAGAAGTATTACATATCATTGTATTTAAGATAATCAGCATTGTGTTTGACTAAGTAAAAATAGCTTGAAGGAACAGACTGACGAGGGTACTTGATGTATCCATTTGATTTCTTTATTTAGATAAAATGCAAACTCATTTTTTAAAGTTATAAATACTCATTGAAACATACTTCTCAAAGAAATCTAAAATTATAGAAAAGTAGAAATTATAAAGTAAAATTATACAGAGCTCATCTAAGCTCAACTACCATTAAGATTGGGTAAATTCTTTTCCATCTTTTTTCCTCCAGTGGATTTTTAATGTAATCATTGTTTCATTGTGGCTCATTCCTAGCTAGAACTAGAAATTTCACAAAAGAAAAGAAAAATGCCAGAGAATAACACACAATATGTGACTGTAGATAAACATCAGTCTGTTAGTTTTTGTCTCTAGACATGGCATATGAACATAATTCCACAAAGAAGGATATTTATCAATTTGTGCTTAATAAAGCCTCCCAATTTGAGAGAGTTCCTAAAGTTGCCCCTTCCTACATTTGCCAATCACTCTGTGCCTTCTTCCCATTCATTTTCCATGAAGCAAGTCTTGCAATTTGGGGTGCCCACCTCCCCTCTTTCTGTAGAAGCTCATTATGAGCACTGTGCTCTGTGAAGAACACCAGTGTTTTTTAAGATAGGAAACAGATAACGCCACAGTAACATTCTGCCAATACCATTTCACCAAAATAGGAATTCTCTATACAATCATTGCTAAATAGTATGCCAAGAAGGCTTAGGAGCTACCTTTCAAGACCCAAAATGGGATATGGGCTTAAGTGTTTTAATTAGAATAAAGGAGATTTAAGTCAGACAAGAGGGAGTAACTTGGAAATTCAGATTGAAAAAATTAAGGAAACTGCTAAGAATCAGAGCTACGTATTTGGGGGATCTAGAGAACCATGTCCCATCTACAAATAAATCTGTTTTAAGGAAAAAAATTCAATTGGATTAAGACAAATAAACCTGTGGATAAGCAATTATTTTTAAAATAACAAGCTGCTTAGAGTGCTTTTTCTCCCACTTTGATCACTTTATATTTGTCATAGCCAAGTAAATAAAACTTTTGAAAATATCACCAAAGGCTAATTAAAAACTGATAATTGCCTTATGGCAGACAATCTAGACATAGTTCCTGTGCTGTATTGTAAACCAGAAAATACCAATAGACAGCAAAGGCAACCTACTTTGCAAGAATTCTGTGACAATATTATTCCATCATCCCACAGTCTGGCTGAAATGCAGTGCTTTCTTCTGTAAACCTGATAGGAAGAGTATCAATGATTAGGGATTATAGAGAAAATATACCCTTAAAGAATCCCTAAGGAACATCCCGAAGGAACACCAAATCTGGTAAAATTCAGCCTCGATGGGAAAACTATCTCTGAAAGACAGGAAGAAAGGAAACTCATACTCGGACTGCCTTTTACTTTTAGAGAAAAGGGAAAATTATTCCTAAGACTACATCCATCATGATACTATCTGCACCATTTTAAAAGTGAGGAAAGGGAGGCCAAGTTACTTTTCTAATGAGAAGCAAAACGTAAATTAAAATCTAAATCTAACAGTTCTCCTTAAAAATTTGGTTGGTTTCTGATACCTTTTGAAATATCCCTACTAATTGAAACTTTTATTTCAAATACAACAACTATCATACTACTTAGTCTTCAAGTCTGGGTGCAAATAAAATCTTTGATGGGACAGTCGCTCTTACTATTGATTAGTAGGCAAAAATGCTCCTTAAATAATAGTGACCATATATCAGGTTATTATGCCAGGGATTCTACTAACCAGTTTCTATAAAATCCTATGTGTAGATTTGATAATCTTATATTGCAGATAAGGAAAGTGAAGCTCAATAATCTTAAATAACTTGGCCAAGATTCCACACAGAATGGGGATCTAATTCAAAATATCATCTGTATCTGTTAGGCACACTGAACTACTACCTGGAGGTATTTCACAATTTCAACATTAGATTACTACACTCTTTTGGACGATATCCAAGAAGTAGACATAGAGGAAATATTTCCCAATTCATTCAGAGGCCAGTATTACCTTATAGCAATTTCAGACCAAAACATCACAAGAAAACTACAGACCGATATCAGTTTTATTTTATATGAAAAAAATGATCAATAAAATACTAGCAAACCAAATTCAACAATTCATAAAAATTACTGTATCCAGTGGTATTTATCCTAAAAATTCAAGGTTGGTTTAACATTCAAAAATCAATAAATGTTGCGTACCATATTGATAAAGGACAAAACCACAAGATCATCTCAGTAGATGCAGACATACCATTTGAAAACATTTAATAACTATTCAAAAAAAGGAAAAATATTACAAATAAAAAAGAATTTGTTCATCTAGGCAAAGAACATTTATGAAAAATACACAGTTCACATTATGCTTTATGATGAAATACTGAATTTTCCCCTGCCCCAAGACCAGGAACAAAAGAAGGATGCCTGTTTTCCCCGCTACTATTGAGCATCGTACTGGAGCTTTTAGCTGCAGCAATTAGGCAAGGAAAAGAAAATACAAAAGAAAGACTAAAACCATCTCTATTCACAGATGACATAATTTCACATCAAAAACTACTAGAATTCACATCAAAAACTATTAGAACTAATAAACAGCTCCGCTAAGTTGCAGGATGCAAGATCAATATACAAAAATTGGTTGTCTTTCTATACGCTACCCAAAATAAAATAAATCCATTTACAAAAATATCAAAAAGAATTAAATACTTAGAAATGAACTTAATAAAAGAAATGTCAAGACTCGTACACAGAAACTACAAAATACAGTTGAAGCAAATTAAGTAAATGGAAAAACATCCCATGTTCTTGGATTTGAAGGTTTAATATTGTTAAGATGGCAATATAATCCAAATTACCCTACAGATTCAATGCAATCTATATCAAAACTCCAGCTGCTTTTAATCAGAAATTAACAAACTGATCCTAAAATTCATATGGAAATGTAAAAGACCGAGAATAGCCAGAGCAATCTTGAAAAGAAAGAGCAAAGTGAAGGGCTCATATGCTCCCATTTCAAAACCACAGTAATCAAGACAGTATGGTACTAGAATAAGGATAGACATACAGATCAAAGGAACAAAACAGACAGTTCAGAAAACAACCCTCACATTTGGTCAAATGATTTTCAACAAAGGTACCAAGACAATTCAATGAGGAAAAAAATTGTTTTTTCAACAAATGGTGCTATGAAAACTGGATATCCACATATAAAAGAATGAAACTGGACCCTTACTTCACAACATATACAAAAATTAACTCAAAATTGATCATAGAACTAGATGTAAATACTCAAACTTCAAAACCCCTAGAAGAAATCATAAGGGTAAATTATAACCTTGGATAAGGCAATAGTTTCTTAGATGTGATACCAAAAGCATAAACAACAACAGAAAAATATAAATTGGACTTCACAGATATTTTTTACATTTGTGCCTCAAGAATACTATCAAGAAAGTAAAAAGACAACCCATAGAATGGGAGAAAATATTTACCAAAATATATCTGATAGGAACTTGTATATGATATATAATAGATTATGTAGTATATATTCTAATAACATTCCTAGAAATATTAGTACTAGAAATATTGGTGAAATTTTATTCACTTGATTTCAAAGCTAGCTTTAACAAAAGCTTAACATTTAAAAATTATATGCATAATTATGCCCATTTCTTACTATACTTTTCATACAATAGACAATGCATAATACTTAACATCCTTTTGGAATCACATAATCTTGAAATTGAAAGGACTTGAGAAGTCATCCAAACTAGCCTTTATCTGAAGTATAAATCTTCTTTTCCACATTTTAGGTAAGGGATTATATAATCTCTTTTTCAATTCCCTGGTGAAAGGAACCCATTATTTCTGAGACAATAGGTACCATTTATTTACAGATCTATTTGTGAGAAAGTCTTTACTAATTAAACCTACTTACATTAACATTATAAACAATAACTCTCTTACCAAGAAGAACAACAGAAAAATCTTGCTTTGTTCCAAGAAAGCAGTGCTTCTGAATATTTTTATGTTAGCCTTAAATAATAGGTATACTCAAAACATACAAACCACAATAACAAAAACAGCCTGGTAACAGAGAATCACTAAGATATTAAAGTTTTGTGGTCTTACAAGTTAAATGGCAGAACCATAATCCCTCAAACTAAAAATGTGTTTAGGGTCATGTGTGAGGCAAGTCAAATGGGGACACTTTTTTTTTTCCTGACTTCAGTGGAAGTTCCCTTACAGCTAACAGACTTAGCATTTAAGAAAAACATTAGTAAATTAAGATTACAGTATAATACCTAGAGTTTACTTAAAGTTATAAGTAAGCCTTCACTCAACATAAATGTTGAAGATAAAGTTTACTGTAAGATAGGTAATGCAAGCACTTTGGAAGGCTCTGTTGCTATCCATAAATCTGTGAGCAAGCCTCTTCACCTCTCTGGTCTCCAGTGCCCTCAGATCAGAAGGACTGGACTACATGACCTTTATGGTTTCTTCTAACTTTGAAAATTCTGTATAGGATGGTAGAGCCTAGGGATAATTAGTTCCTTATAGACTTAGATAGTAACATCCTCAGTACTTACTGATTATCTACTGTGTTCCAGACTCTGTTCCAAGGACAGTGGTGAAACAAAATAGACAAATATCCCTGACCTTATGGAGCTTACCTTCAAGTGGGTTAGGCTTACCTTCTAGTGGGTTAAGCAGATAATGAGCAGTAAGTAAAAATAAGTATGCTCAATAATGGTTAGTGTTGAGAAGAAAATAATAAAGAAGGAAGAGGTATATGAAATATTGGGAAGGTACCAAAAAACTTTCTTTGTCTTGGAGGGAATCAAAATTTTAGATATGATGGCTAGAAATGGTCTTAAGGAGGTAAAAATTTTAGTCACGTTGGAGGGAAGAATCTGCAGCGGAGTGAACTAGGGGAGTATGAAGATGAAGGCAGAGAGGACTAGAGGATTAGGAGGAGGTTGGTGAGATCATGTGGACTTTTGGATTGCAAGTAATTGAAGAGTTGTACACAGAAGTGTAAGGTGATCTGGTTTACATTTCAATAACATCTCTTAAGTAGCTCTTCTGAGACTTGACTGAAATAGAGCAGAGCTAAAAATAAGGGGGCTGTTAAGAAGCTACTGCAATACTCCAAGGGAGACAGGATGAAGGTTTAGACTAAAGAAGTGGTAATGGTAATGAAGAAGAAGTGGTGATGAAGGTGATAGAAGTGGAGGAGTATTGGATATACTGTGAAGATAGAGCCAACACAACTTTCTGACAGACCAGGCTCAGGGGAGAGAGTGAAGAATCCAAGATAACACCATAATCTTTGCCCTGATCACCTGGAGGGATAGAATTATCATTAATGGAAATATCAGCATGGGAAGCAGGTTTAGTGACAAATACTAAGAACAGTTTTTGACATGGTAAATTTGAAATGTCTATAGAGATCCCATGGTATGTCAAGTAAGCCACTAGTTATAAATTTCTGGAGTTGAGGGAAGTTCAGGACTGAAGATGTATTTGATAGTTATCACTTCGTAAATGGTATTTAAAGCCATGAAATTAAATGAGATCATCTAGGGAAGGGACAGAGATACGAGAAGAAAGAGTTTCAAAGACTGACCTCTGGGGCACTCCAACATTTAGAAGTCAGAGAGATGAGAAGAGATTAAGAAAATAGAAAATGAGTAGACAGAAATATAGGAGAAAAAAACAAACAATATGGGTGTTTTGGAAGCAAAGTGTTTTAAAACAAGTGAGTAATCAATGGTGTCACATGCTGCAATAGGTCAAGTTAAAGGATTGAGAATTGACCTCATCTTCTCATCAAACTTAGCAATATGGGAGTCATTAATAGACTTTGTTAAGAGCAGTTTCTGCACTCCTCTGGGAAAAGATACTTTATTGGAATAGCTACAAGAAATAATGAAGAGACAATTGAAAATATAAAGCATATAACATACATTCAATAAGTTTCTCTGCAAAGGGTCAATGAGATAATAGTGGGGGTGGTTGGGACAGACTTATATCCAAAAAAATTTTTTTTAATTAGAGAAATTATAGCACACTTAAATACTAAGAACGATCTGGTAGAGAGGGAAACATGATGATTCAGTAGAAAGAAAGGAACTCTTCTGGGACAATGTCCTTGAATAGACCAGAAAAAAAATGGGGAAAAAGAACACATATACATTGGATAAGTTTAGGAAGTTTAGTATCTATACAAAAAACTATTATAATGAATAGTCATGTAGTTTAAGCAGAGTAAGACAGGAAGATGGAAGATCATAGACATAAGGTCAGAGGTCACATAAGGTCAAGTCATTTGGGGAGTAGGAGAAAATAGGAGATAGTGGGTGCAAAGTAGAATGTGTGGAATTGAGATTATAGAGAGTTTGCAGTAAAGGATAGGACATTAGAATGAATGACCAAGGAAGGGTGAAGGAGATTAAGCAATTTACAATACCAGAACAAATGTACAATCATCTAAATAAATATTGAATTTCCCCCCAAATTATGGCAAGGGTGATTTGGGGTGGGAAAAGAGTTATCTAACAGATAAAATGTTCAAGGAATAAAGGTTAACAACCTAGGAAGCGCTAAAATGATTACATTAGGAGGGGCAATGGATGGCAAAATCTGATAAGAGGAGATTCCAGTGGGTGTTTTTTATGGAGGAGAAAGAGAAGATGCCCTGAAAATGCCAGGCTCCATGGTATGTATGAGGTGCTTGGGAAAGGAAGCATTCACCACTTGAAAAGGCTGCAGAGATGCAGCGTTAAAAGGGTAGAGCCATGTTTTGATTACGGAAAAAGGAGAAGAGAAACCTCACAAATGAGACTGATAATAAAGAGGATTTAACTGATGATTCGCATAGAATTCTAGAGTTTTAGTACATGGAGCTAGAAAAGATGAGGACAGAAGAGGCAATGCCTAGAGTAGGATAGAGCCCTGGGAGTATATGAACAGTGACAAAGGATATCATGACATTACTTCTGATGCACCAAAAGCACAAAGTTGTTGAGAGGTTATGCACATTTAGGAGAGAAAGCAAAAAACTGTTCAGGGCCTCACACCTGGCCCCTACTGAGAGAGATGAGGAGTCCTATAGAAGAGTAGTCTTAGTTAAGGACACTGACACTCTGGAGCTTTGTTGACGATGGCTGCAATGATGGTCTTACCAGACACTTTCTTGACCCCTACCAAAGACAGTCTGACATGGGAGTAATCTTACTTACTTAACTCACTCACTCACTTTCTCTATGTACTCACTTTCTATGCTCAATGCATTTTTCTATGCATTAATCCTAATAATTAGATCCTAATGATTATATATTCATGATTAAATAAAGTACTACTTCACTACAAATAAACTCGAGATAGTGAGAAGTTAATGAATTTGTCCAACAGCTGGTAAGTACCAAAAAACAAGATTTGTACAAAGGTAGTCTGGCTCCAGAGTCTATGAGTTTAGTCACACTATAAGTTGACATTTCAGATGATGAAAGAAATGATAAAATGTAATGACTTCCCTCAAGTCCATCTATTGATTGACAAAGCCAGGATTATAACAGAGCACAGGACTCTCAGTAGCCCTTGCTTCTTTGACATCACCCATGTCTTCCCTGATAATGATGTTATTAAAACTGTATCTACTTATACCTTTGATTGCAGAGGTAGTTCTGAATGCAGGACCATAGCCTGCTACCAGAAGAGAAGTTGAAATTAGCATTTCTATCATCTTTCTTGGACTGCTCATGGAATCAAGACACTATTTAGAATTGTTTCTGTACTGTTGAGTGCTTGGGAAAACAATAAAACTCATCTTGTGGAAGCCAGTATTCAAAATATCTCACGTCGATACCATAGCATAGTTTTTGCTGCCAAAACAACCACCAATGACCAGAGTTAACTTGGGTAAAACTGCATGGGCAACTGTGGCCATCATAAAAGCCTGGGCTCTCAGCCTCTGGAAAGATCTTCTGCCTGCAAGGAGGATAGATTTTAAAAATGAATTACTCTATAAGATTTCTAAGAAATCTTTGTGGGTATCACTGGGTCAAAGGCAAAGGAAGTGGAGAAAAGTAAAACAAAACAAAACTTAATGAAAAATAAATCATCATTAATAACAAAAACAAAAATAAAGAATGCACTAAATAAGGCTATGGGTTAGAGAAGACAATTTTTAAAAATCTCTATATAGGGCACCTGGATGGCTCACTTGGTTAAGCATCTGACTTTGGCTCAGGTCATGGTCTCATGGTTGGTGAGATTGACCCCCATGTCGGGTTCTGTGCTGACAGCTCAGAGCCTGGAGCCTGCTTCAGATTCTGTGTCTCCCTCTCTCTCTGCACCTCTCCCTTGCCCCTCCCTCAGTTGCCCTCTCTCTCTCTCTCAAAAATAAACATTAAAAAAAATCTCTGTATAACAGAGTATCATAGAAAGGAGGTCACTTAGGAGCCATCCCTGGAATGTGTAATATATAATTAACTTTAATCCAGTGACATAAATAACTATACCAATAATAAAACTGCTCTTCCTATGTGCCATGCTAAGGGATTTGCATAATTTTGCATGTTCCATCCTCCTAACAAGCTAGAAAGGTTGGCATTATTATTTTTATTTTTCAGCTCAGAAACTCAGAAAGGCTAAATAACTTCCCATTTACAAGGCTAGGGTTTGAATCTGAATCTATCCAGTTCCAAATCTTGTGATCTTAACTTTCCTGAAACATGAAGAACATTCTTCCGAGAGAAAAAAATAAAAAATTTAATATAACCGTGTCACGATATATTTTTTGCTATTTTTACTATTAGTTAGGGACATAACTAATTCTTTCAGAGACTAAGTACCAAGATGACTTAGACACGATTTTATTGATGGAGCTAATAAAAAAAAGACCGAAATATAACTATTACCTCTGCTTTTGATAACTCTCTCTCAAAGAAATTAAACTGAGCTTCACACAGGCATGGAAATGTCTCCTCTGTTCATTGTTTATTTCCCATTCTAGCCACAAAGCTAGGTACACTGAAACCACTCAGTAAATATTTGTTGAAGGAAAGTATGCTAAAAGACTCCATGGGTGTCAAGTCAAAAAGTATCAGAAACACTTATTTTGCTGAAGTTTTAAATAGAAAATACAGAAAGCCTATTAACTAACCAGATCTAAGCCTTTTCCGACAGCAGCTTAAAAGTCCAAGGTGACATCCCCGTGAGAGACTTGCTACATGATGCTGTGGGGTGTGTTTGGGACAAACAGAATCAGGATGTTTCTGTGACTACACAATTGACAAAGTTGTTCCCTGTACGAGATGCCGCCATTATTTGCTGCAATTCCAATCAGATGTCTGGTAAAAGAAAAACACAAAATCACCCCTTAGTCTTAAATAATTTCTACCTCTGTTCTTACCACTGCCAACAGCTTTGAAAGTGCATGCCGAGTCTTCCCTCATGAACGAGGCTGTGTAAATCTGCATTCCTTTTCACGTAAACCATAGCAAAGCAACAGGAGAACAACAACAACAGCAACAACAACAACAACAAACTTCCTACCTACTTCATTTTAAGTAAGATATATAAATATATTTTCAGGCTCCAAAATAAGCATAAGGCTATCGAAAGCAATTGGGATGGGGCATCAGGGAAAAAGTGAAAGAAGCAGCAGAATAGAAAGAGGTCTTGGTATTCAAAATATTACCATGGCTTGCATGGCAAGCACAAAGCTTGCAAAAATGAGGGAAAAAACTAAGGTAAGAAGGGCTGGCAACCTTAGGCCTCCAAGATTTATTTGATAAAAATCAGCTAAAAAGGTAGGGCTACACACAGTCAAGCCACAGTTGTGGAAGCTATCTGTCTCTGAAGGAGCAGCAAAGAAGAGCAACATTAGGGCACGAAGTTGGCATGCTACTTTGGCCCCTCTGCCGACCCTCCTCAAATACACAAAAATAAATCTCCCAAAAATTGCTGACCCAGGAAATTCCAACTCAGTAATTAATCCAACTCAACTAGGACAGCCATAACAAAGTACCACAAACTGGGTAGCTCAAAATAATAGAAATTTATTATCTCACTGTTCTGGAAACCAGAAGTCTGAAATCAAGATATCTATCACCAGGGCCAGCCTCCCTCTGACCTATGAAGGGAATCCTTTCTTGCATCTTCCTAGTTTCTGGTGGCCCCAGGCATTTCTTGGCTTCTGACACCATGACCCGTATCCTCAGTCTTCAGATGGCATTCTCCCTGTATATCTTTACATAAGCTTCCCTCTGTGTGTGTCTGTTTCTGTGTCCAAATTTCCCCTTTTATAAGGATACCAGTCACATTGAATTAGAACCCACTCTAATAACCTTATTTTAACCTAATCACCTTGTAAAAACCCTATTTCCAAATAAGATCACATTCAGAGGTATTGGGGTTAGGATTTCAATACATCAGGTGAGGGGATACAATTCAATCCATAACAATGAATACTAAGAGGAGACTAGCACGACATCAGTGAAAGAAAAAAAAGGTGAAAAGTGCAACAAAACTGCCAAGAAATGAAAAACTCACCACAAAAGGTACCATGGAGTAAAACACAAGTAATAAGAAACATGTGAGATTTTTATGAAGAGCACTTTATAACGCTGCTAAAAGATGAGAAAAATTCAAAGGAAAGCTAGAGGGCGCAATAAAGATAGAAAAAATAATAATAATGAATTTCTGTATGCCTCTGAGTCTCTGCCAAAGTAACAGACCCTCTAAATGGTGGAGGTAAATGGCTGCCTAAGGTAATGACAACAATTCTCAGCTTCCCTTCTAACTTTGTTAACTTCTGAACAATGGGACATGAGCTGAATATGAGATAAGGTGAGATCTTTCCCTTAATATTAAGAAAATAATATCTTCCCCTACCACTTTCTTCTTTGATACTAACTCCAAAGAGGGCATGGTACAGAGACACTTTTGACCTTGCAGATTAGGCAAAAGGCTAGGCCTAGAGGAGGAACAAGATGGAAAGAGACTGAGTATAACGTTGAAACTCAGCTGCCCCAGCCTCAGGAGTCAGGCCAGCACCTGCAAACCCACCCTCTAAACTGGCACTGGTTGTCCCAGGCTCTAGGCAGGCCTGCCCCAGTGCCAGATCATTGCCTGAAGTCCCTCTAGGAACCCCGGGGTTATTTTTATATTCACAATGAATTATTTATACTTTCATGTAAGTATATGCTTATATGTACATATATATTCATGTGCTGTATAATGGGTATATACATATATAAAAATATATATGGTTTTTTCATAAAAAGGATCTTGAATACTAATAAAAAATATTTTTAGACAGGTCAATAGTGGAATGGAGATTCAGTAGAGTTAAATCAGGGATGGTGCAGGAAATTTCGTAGCTCCGTCTTATTCTCAAAGTGACTTCATTGAAATTAATTTGAATTAACACATCCAATATTGAAAATTGCCAAAGTATTAATCAATCACTACATTATTCTACCTTTTCTTTTTGGTGCTTATCAAATGTTAAATTGATATTTTCAAAGATATAAACAACAAATGTAAATTGGCCCATCTGACAAACAAGATCAAGTATTATTTTCAATATTTTCAATATCAAGATCAGGATTATTTTCAATATTCAGTATCAAGTATACTTTAAATAAAGTAATTACTTTAAAATATAAACTCAAGATTCTTTTAAGTGTATGACCACTTTGATTCTAAGAAGACTAAGTACTATTTTGGAAAAATAAAGCCATTTTCTCCATTTTTGCTTGGCTAAGCCAAAATCACTTATAAACTACTATAAGGATTTAATTTTAAAAGAATGTTACAGTTACAATAATGAGCCCTTTTTCCTATTTACCAAAAACTAAGCTTCAGATCTAAAAGAAATCATGATAGGAAGCAGAAAGATTGAAATTTATGGGCTGGAGAACATTGTCATGAACAACTAATTTTTTATTCAGGTTATGTTCAAGAAAGTAAGAGAACAATGTACAAGTGGATACTCTTTTCACTTGAACTTCTGGTACAAAACCCTTGTCCATATTTACTTTGCAACAAATTAAAATATTTTAACTTCACAATAGTCTTGATCCCCTTCCAAGTGGTCTTTTGTTCTCATAACACAATGAAATGTTAGGTCTAGCTATGTCATTCCACAATTAAAACTCTTCATGGTTTCTCACTGCATTGAGGATCAAGTACAAGAATTTCAGATATTCAGAATCTCACTCACAGCCTACCTCCATACTTCATTTCCAAAATTTAACTTCAGTGACATTATAATTCTTATAGTTTCTCTTATTGATCATGTCTTCTCTTGCCTCTTTGCTTTTGCTCATGCTGCCCCCCTTGCCTGGGAAGCTAAATTTCCCTATGCATTTCCCTCATTACTTCTACTCATCCTTTAAAATTTAGCAAAAACATCAACTTCTCCAATAAGTCATTTGTGACTTACTCAACAAGGCATCCGCACACACACACACACACACACACACACACACAACACACAACCTCTTATTAAATGAGTCTTTTCTTTGTCCCCACATGTACCATACACCTTTCTGCTAAAGCACTTACCTACTGTTTTATGATTGTTTCTCTGTCTTCTCCACTAGATTTTAAACTTTTTGAGAATAGGATCTGTGTTTTGTTTATCTTTGTGTGTCTGCAGCTAGCACAGTGCATGGTCCTTAATAAGGACTTAAATATTCATTGAATGAGTGAATAAATTAACAAGTGAATGAGGACCAAATTGCTACTTGTATCTATGAAGAAAAATCTCCATAAAATTTAAAATATAAGTTTCTTGACCTTAAATATCCACTTGACTATTTCCAAGGGCCAACTGTGTAAGCCACTTATAAGGCTATCCACTTCCTTCTCTAAACATAGACTCAGTCTCTATCTGCTATTCTCTTGTCATGAGAGTTGCTTATAGTAAATATTTCTGTATATTTTCAATGCTTAAAGGAACCCTTCGTTCCTAAGCAAGTGGTGTTAGAATACTAGCAATAGCATCTAAGAAAATAAAAGGTTAAGGTTTAAACATCCTAAGAAGCAAATTGACTATCAGTATGATATTAGCCCTTTCTCATCGTGGTTATAACTATAGCCTTCATGGTAGAACCATTCCAGAACTGTTACATTTTTCACTAGAACCAGTCAATGTCTAACCTCCCATGAAATATGAGCCCCAAATACTTTAGAGCAGGTAGTCCCCATGGGGGTGAAACAACCCCAGCGGGATTATGGAAATATGTGAGGCACAACTGGATCATCATGAAGATGGAAAAGGGGACACACTGATGACATTTAAGCCAATCCAGTTTTCTAGCAATTTAAGGGACAATTTGATCAAAGAAGAATAACTCTGTACTCTTCACAATCAAAATCTTGACACTTAGGTGAGTGAAAAACTCATTAATGACGTTAGAGACCAGAACATAACTCAATCTTATAAGAAGTCTAGTATATTTTTTCTTGATTTTAATATACACAGAAATTTCCAGGAATATATGACCATCTGAGGGAAGATTATCCTTTATTGGTTTGAAATTTTGACTGTCAATAATTTCATATCATTATGTCACTGGTGACAAAAGAGCTTTGAGTGTAGCTAGTGTTTGAGGAGCTGAATTTTTAATTGGCATTTTTATAAGCAAGAAACCCAGTCTCAGTATCCTCTTAAGGATATCAACACGCACAAATGGAGTTCGTGACAGGGAAAAGTAGTAGATATGTTTAGTTAGACACATTCAAAGGGCCTTGGGTTAGGATTTGGGGTTTGATCTGATAGGATATGGAAATTCATTGTTGATTCGTCAACAAATGAAGAAGGTGCAGAAGAAACTGCAATGGAATCATCTTAATGTGTACATCTGCAAAACCTACCAATGATTTCATCTTCCCATGAGGTTAATTAGGCAGCAGACTGTAAAGGAGTAAGGGTCAGGAGCCCTGGGTACTAGCCCTTTTTTGCTTCTTATAAGCTATGTAATCTGAAATGAGTCACACAAAATGCTCTGATATGAAGTTTGTCCACAGAGTTGGAAGAATTATATCTGCCCTATCAGCCCTCAAAGACTGTTGTAAGACATATAAGATAACACATATAAACATCTTTGGTAAATCGAAGAGAAGGATGTAAACGTAAGGCGCTAACTCAAATAATATAACTTAAATTTGAGAGTAATAAATGTCTCAATTAGCAGTAAACTGTAAATACCAAAAACTTAATTAAAAAAAAACTACAGGAAAGTACCAAAGAAGTAAAGTCAAGTTTACTCCTGTTATTAAAAGCAACTTTTTGTTATCCACACAGGTTGCTTGGGAAACCACCGCAAGCAGATTACAAATCCCTTGACTGCCAGCTCTGCTCAAAACCATCTCTCTCTCTCTCTCTCTCTCTCTCTCTCTCTCTCTCTCTCTCTCACACACACACACACACACACACACACACACACACACACTTCATGTTATTTCCTTAACACAGACTCACTTCACAAAATGTTCCTAGGAGTTGTCCCAAAGCATTTTGAGCAGATAATCAAAAGATTGAGGGAGCCCGCTGGAAAAAGGAAGAGCAAATAGGGCCATACAGTTATGTCAAGTTCACCCTATTTCCTGTAGTCAGAAAAGGAACTTTCGTTTAATTGCAGGAATAGTGGCCATGAGGAAACACCAATCCTAAAACATAAACAACAATAAACAAAAGGTCATCCACTGAAGTATTTGTTTGGAAGGCATGATGGAAACGACAGCTCTTCAACGTGCCCAGATCATTCACCATCTGAAAAAAGTTTTTGATTCTCAAAAAAAACTCTGCAAGATAGCAAAGTAAATATTCTTTGTTTATTCAACCCTTTCACTTGGCTAATATTAATTGAGCAACCACTATGTTTTAATTACTGTCTAGACCAGTAGAGCCTTCTGTGATGATGGAAATGTTCTATCTTGTGTTGTCCAATAGTGTAACCACTGGCCACATATGGCTACTGAGCATTTTAAATGTGGCTAGCATGTCTTATTAAGCTTGTTTGTAAACAAGACAACCTAGTCTCAACAAGCATATTACCTGCTTTCATCAAAATCTCCTTTCTCTAACCCACCCTTTCTTCTCAAGGGTCAAAGCACAGCACTGAAGCTACTCTCCTTGCCTTACTCTGATTTTTATGTGTCCTTGAGGATGGCAAGCTTGCTCTAACTAGCTGAGAAAACTCTCCCTTTATACCCCTGAAAGAAGTGTGCCTGTCCCCTCAGGATAGATTTCTAGTTTCCAGATTCTGATTACATCAAGACTGGTTTATCTCATCATCTACCAAACTCAATATTTCCAATGTGTTGCTGACCACACTCTGGAGAAATTTATAATATATCTAGACCAGTGAGGCATAAATCTCTAGAAACCAGGAAATCAGATTGTCCTAAAAAATTTCATCCTAGGATGAGGAGAAAGGGAAGCATGCTAAACTAAGAAAGGATCATATGATAGAATTTTAAAAATGAGCAAAGAGAAAAGAAAAATAAAAAAGGATTCTTTGCGCATGTTTTTCCTAATCCGTGTGAGGGTATCACTGGCAGTGATATAAATACTAACAGCTAACGTTTATTGAACACTTACCATGTATCAGGCTCTATTCTAAGTACATGTATTATATCATTTAATCTTTCCCCAACGCCTATTTCACAGATGAGAAAGTGGAGGCACAAAGATGTGTGACTTGCCTAAGGTCTCACTTCTTGTTAAGATGGAAGCTAGGTTTGGATCAAGGCAGGCTGTCTGCAGTCTTCATTCTCACCCACCAGTATTCAGCAGCTGTCACTACTGTACTAGTTCTACCTCTAGTTATTCTCCTCTTCCTCCCCTCCCTCCTCCTCCTACTATATTATACTACTACTACTCCCTCTGCCTCATACTGGTTAAGAGCACAGTCTCTGAAGTCCGACTGACTAGGTTAGAAGTCTAACCTCAGTACTCACTACTATTGACTTGGCAAATTACTTAACTATTCTTTGCCTTGGTCTCATCCCTGAAATGAGGGTGACCGTAGTATCTACTTCATAGGATTATTCTGATTATTAAATAAAGTAACGTATATATAACATTTGGAACAGGTTCTGGCACACAGCAAGAAGTCAATATATGTTTTTGTGTTACCATCCCAGTTGGGGCAATTTACATAGTCATCTGAAAGTTTGCAGTTTATTTTAATGGCATCTGCTTCAATTATTTCCTAGAACACTGGATCGGGGAAAATCATTAATTCCTTATCCAACAGGCTTTGGGGGGCCCTCCAAAATAATATAGCCAATGAAACATTTAACTAATAACACTAGATTTATTAAACCAGTTGTTCTTACACCTCTCTAGAAACTCAAAATTCATCATGTGTCCAGCATATTCAAACATACCCACCGGATATTCTTTAAATATCTATGATGATGATACATGATTCAGTATAATTTGCCTCTTAATTACCATGAAAAATTTTAACTTAAGCACTAAACAACGACCTTCTTCTAGAGAAAGTGAATTTGCCTGACACAGGAAAGTGCAGTATTTTAAAGCAACTGGGGGGTGCCTGGGTGGCGCAGTCGGTTAAGCGTCCGACTTCAGCCAGGTCACGATCTCGCGGTCCGTGAGTTCGAGCCCCGCGTCGGGCTCTGGGCGGATGGCTCAGAGCCTGGAGCCTGTTTCCGATTCTGTGTCTCCCTCTCTCTCTGCCCCTTCCCCGTTCATGCTCTGTCTCTCTCTGTCCCAAAAATAAATAAACGTTGAAAAAAAAAATTTTTTTAAAAAAAAGCAACTGGCATAGCAATCAGTGCAGCCTAATTTTTACTTTGAGCTGTTGAAGATTTAGATGCTGAAAGAAGTTTCCCACTGCAGAACACTCTCAAACCCTGGGAATGGGACTAATATTCACATCATAGCATTCTCTCTAATGGAACTTAACTTGAAATTCTCTTTCAACCATAAAAACCCTTAGTCCTCTTACATGGTTGATAAAATGAGGTTTAGAGGAACTAGTTCAGATTATCATTGAAAATATCAGCCTTAGGAGAAAGAGTACTTTGTCTTCTTGTAGCTTAGCTTCACAAGAAAAAAAGTGCTCCTGAAAAGTGTATCTTACCCTCGCAGATGAGCAAAACTTGTTACAAGTGTCATTCCGCATTCTGGCTTGAATTCATGGAATCAACTTCTATCTGTTAACCAGCTCAACATCTACAAAAAGAGATATGATCTTATGCCTTCATAACTCAACTAATTTAAATGTCTTTATGATTTTTGCAGAAATTTAGTTATAGTTTTAAATTTATGGGTAATTTAATTTAGTTAACGTCTGCCTTTTCCACTGCCAAGTAAGTTCATGTGTCACATAGTAAGTACCCAGTGATCACTTGCTGAATAAATTAATAGATGAATTAAAAAACAATTTAAAAACTCATTGTATCCTCATATTCATTCATTTACCTAACAAATATATTTTAGTCACTCCAAAGGATACAAATCTTGGTAAAGCAATAAGCTAATGGCCAGACCCTTTGCTTTCTTACGCTATCAAAAAATAGCAATCCTGTGCCTTCGAATTTTGGTACCTACATAACCACCAATTATAATAGCTATTATTTTTTAACATGGTGCCAGACAATGTACATGAATATTGGATTAAATTCTTATAATGACCTTATGAAATAGATGTTATCATTGTAAGCATTTTATAGATAAACAGACCTAGTGAGTACATAATTTACTAAAGGTCAACAGTCTTAAGCGGCTGAAAGGAGATTCAAAATCAGGATCATTGAATGGTAAAACCTGTTTGTGACTCCTGTGGTTTTTCAGTTTCATAAGCGTTTACCCCTGCTTGATAAACCTTTCTGAACTTCTTCATCTCAAAGATTTCTTTCTACCATTAATTATCTCTCCACTTCCATAGAATCCTGGAACTAGGCAATCATAGATTTTCAAACATTTCTAACATTTTCTTTCGCCCATGTGTTTGAAATATACTAACAGAGTTTAAAGATAAAAATCGCATTTCCACAGGAGCTATAAAATCCCATGAAATTGGAGTAAGCTTGAAAATATGTCAGACTTCTAGCTCAAGTCACTCTCTACCTGATTAAATACAAAAATTTATAAAAGGGATAATTATTCACTATCACTAAGCTGTAACTTTTGGTGCCACATTTTAAAACTAATCTAAATGCTTGGAATAAATGCACCATAATTTTTAGTGAAAATGATTACTCACTTGTCCAAGCAATCATCTAGAAATAAGTTTACTCTTTTTCCCTTACCAATTTAAGATCTAGATAAGACTCAAAATTTTGACATACCAGTCCATTTAGCTTTTTGGGGCTATATAAACATACATCACATTCCACAGGATCTTCAGGTAGATATCCATAATTTAATGAAAGAAAAATATTTTAAACTAGTTGTAGGCTTCCTCTTCAATAGGTGCAAAATAGTCAATACCACCACTAACTCTAAGTGCAACAAAATTAAGGTATGAACAGGAAAAACTACAATTCAAGACATCAAATTATAGATAAAAATTTAAGCCTGTAGATTAGAAAATAATTACATTCTCATATACACAGTACACATTGTGTACATATTTTACATCAAGAAAAAAATCCTACCTGATCTTGGCATCAGAAAGAATTGTGTTTCTCTTGGGGTGCCTGGGTGGCTCATTTGGTTAAGCATCCAACTTTGGCTCAGGTCATTATCTCACGATTTGTGGGTTGGGCCCTGCGTTGGGTTCTGTGCTGACAGCTCAGAGCCTGGAGCCTGCTTTGGATTCTGTGTCTTCCTCTCTCTCTGCCCCTCCCTACTCATGCTCTTTCTTTTTCTCAAAAATAAATTTAATAAACAAACAAACAAACAAATAAATAAAACATTTAAAAATAAATGAAAGAATTGTGTTTCTCTTGAACAGCTGGACTTTTTTTAATATATATTAATTTTTGAGAGACAGAAAGAGACAGAGAATGAGTGGGGGAGGGGCAGATAGAGAGGGAGACACAGAATCTGAAGCAGGCTCCAGTCTCTGAGCTGTCAGCACAGAGCCCAACCCAGGGCTCAAACTGTGAGATCGTGATCTGAGTTGAATGAAGTTAGACGCTTAACCGTCTGAGCCACCCAGGCGCCCCACAACTGGACCGTTTTTAACTTATGTGACTTGTAAAATTAATTTGAATTCCTTTTGCTGCTCGTTGTTAGAAAGGTTAGAATCAGGTTTGTGTCTCAGTTATTGGAAATATTTAAGATGTTGTGGTAAACGTCTATTATGGACTCATTGCTCATTCTATTTTATGTTCCTACCCTACCTCTCTGCCATCTTCTTTTTATTTCTTTGAATTTTAATTATTGCTTATTTAAAATAACTTAATAAACTGCCTTAAAATACTTTTTAAAAACAACCTATTTCTTTCTTTCCAATCTTTATATTTTTTTCTTGCTTATTTTTTTTAATATTTTAATGTTTATTCATTTTTGAGAGACAGAATGTGAATGGGGGAGGGGCAAAGAGAGAAGGAGACACAGAATCCGTAGCAAGCTCTAGGCTCTGAGCCGTCAGCACAGAGCCTGACATAGGGCTTGAACCCACAAACTGAGAGATCATGACCTGAGCCGAAGTTGGATGCTTAACCAACTAAGCCACCCAGGTGCCTCTTTTCTTGCTTTATTATGCTGGATAGAACCACCAGTATAAGGCTAAAGTCATATGAAACATTCTTATTTACAGCCTCAGAGTGGTGGCTTTCAACAGGATTTTCTTTTGTTTGTTTGTTTTGGTAAATACTCTTTATCAGCTTAAGGATGTTCCCTTCTATTTCAGGTTTCCGGAGAGTTTTTATTATAAATGGATATTGACTGTTATCAAATGATTTTTCTGTGTCTATCAACCTATGATGTATCTTCTATATTATGTTGATGTGATGAATTCCATTGATTGTACAAATTTGCATTATTGGAAATAAACTCATTATTGGAAATATTTTGAATATTGCATTATTGGCTGGTTTTACTATTCTTTTTATAAATTCCTGGATTTGGTGTCACAATATTTTATTTAGGATTTTTATATCTAGATCAATAAAAAAGATTGACTTAAGGGGTTTTTGTTTGTTTGTTTGTTTGTTTGTTTGTTTATCAAGCTCTTGTCAGGTTTTGTTATGAAAGTTATACAAATCTTACCTAAAAAAAAAAAAAAGTTCTTTTTTCCTCCATATTCTAGAAAGGCTTGTGTGACATGCATTATTTCTTCCTTTACATATTTTGAAAAACTCATTGGTGATGCTATTTGAACTTGAAGTTTCCTCTACAGAAAGGTTAAAAATTTCTTTGCCATTTATAGAATTCCTTGCTTTTGTATTTCTTCCATTACTTTTGGTAAGTTTTATTTTCCTAGAAATTTGTCTATTGTATTAAAATTTTCAAATTTACTGACATGAATTTGTTCATAATGCATCTCTGTGATCTTTTTTTTTTTTTTAATTTTTTTTTTCAACGTTTATTTATTTTTGGGACAGAGAGAGACAGAGCATGAACGGGGGAGGGGCAGAGAGAGAGGGAGACACAGAGTCGGAAACAGGCTCCAGGCTCTGAGCCATCAGCCCAGAGCCCGACGCGGGGCTCGAACTCACGGACCGCGAGATCGTGACCTGGCTGAAGTCGGACGCCCAACCGACTGCGCCACCCAGGCGCCCCACTCTGTGATCTTTTTAATATCCCCTTTTTCATGCTTTCTCATTTTTTATAGCATCTCACCTTTTGTCTTGACAACTAATACCTGATATTTACCAATATTATTATTTTTTCAAAGAGACTATATTTTTACTCTATTGATTTTTTAATTATATACTTGTTTTCCATTTCAGTATTTTCTGCTTTTATTATTTATTTTCTTTCTCTGGCTTATTGTGATTTCAGTTTGTTGGCATTTTTCTAACATCTTGGAACGACTGCTTAGACCATCGGTCTGTTCTTTGTATGATTTCAATCTTCTGGATTTTGTTTGAGATGCTCAGGGTCACATCCCTAAGCCAGGGTGATCACCCAAGTTATGGCCATTGCACAATGCCTGGGTGGCTCAGCTGGTTGAGTGTCTGACTCTTGATTTTGGCTGAAGTCATGATCTCACAGCTTCTGGGATCCTGCCCCGCCCAGGGCTCTGAACTGACAGCACAGAGCCTGCTTGGGATTCTCTTTCTCCCTCTTTCTCTGCCCCTCTCCTGCTTACATGCCCCCCTCTTTCAAAATAAATAAATGAACATTAAAAAACCCTGATCCTTCTTCATAATGCTAAGATTGCTCAGTGTCCACAAGAATAGCCTGCAATTTACCCTGGGTTTTGAATACCACCTTTTGAGAGCAACTAAGCTGTTTTTCATCTCCTTTCCTACCAGGAATGCAGAATGGCTCCTCCCAGTTCTTCCAAAGAGTTATCTTCTTTTGTAGCAGCTATTACTAAAGCTGGCCCTGATAGGAACAATTTTGTTTACAATTCTACATTCCTCAGTCAGGCTAGAAATGAAAGCAGCTCCTGCTACACAAAAACCATATACAACTGCTAAAGTGAATGAGAGAAACAAACAAAATATATTGTTTGTCTGGTCTTAAGATTATATTGTCATATTTACCTTCTAGGTCAAGGTCCGAAGATTCATCTTATGAAACAGTAATATAAAACTTCTAAAAACATGATAATTCCCAATGCTGGCAAGAATGTAATGAAACTGGTCCTCTCCTATATTTCTGGAAGAATTATAAATAGGCATACCCTTCATTAAAATAAGTTGACAGCAGGTATCAACTTTTCAAAGGCTATTCTTGTGAAGACTGAGCAATTATAATCTGAGCATTTTGAAGAAGGATCAGTTTTTTTTTATTTCAATATTCATTTATTTTGAGAGAGAGAGAGAGAGAGAGAGTGAAAGCGAGTGAGCAGGCATGTGAGCAGGAGAGGGACAGAGAAAGAAGAGGAAGGAGAATCCCAAGCAGGTTCTGTATTTCCTTCTGGGAATAATTTGCAAAAATGTATCAAGAGAAATAAGAAAATTAATAACCCTTTTATTCAGTAATTCCACTGTTAAGTAATCTAGTCTTTAAAAAATTTGCCATATGAGGGGCACCTGGGTGGTTCAGTCAGTTAAGCGTAGGACTTCAGCTCAGGTCATGATCTCATGGTTCATGGGTTCGAGCCCCACATTGGACTCTGTACTGACAGCCCAGAGCTCGGAGTCTGCTTCACACTCTGTGTCTCCCTCTCTCTCTCTCTTTCTGCTCCTCCCCAGCCTGCACTCTGTCTCTCAAAAATAAATAAACATTTAAAAAAATTACCAAATAAGTTTATTATAGTAGAATATTAGTGATAACCTAAATTTTCAATAAAAGAAATGATGGAGAAAATTATAATACATTTATAAAAATTTAATGTTATGCAGCCATCGATAGCAACTTAGGAAAATGCAGATGATACTGATGTAAAGTATAGCATACAATTTACAAAGACCACATGCATATTCTGATTATAGATATGTACACATATGTATATGAAGAGAAGACCAGAAAGAAATGTGTCAGAATAATAGTGATGTTTTGTCAGTATTATGTGTCATTGTTTTCCCTTTATTTGAATTTTGATTTTGTTTTCAAAGTTACTGTGATACTTCTTTAAGAAAAATATGTACGTTTTCATAGGAAAGAAAAAAATTCAGACATTTAAATTTATTTTTAGGTAACAGTTCTATAAATGGAATGCAATATATTAGATTATTAAAAATATCATTTTCTAAATCCTACATAAAAAAAGTTTTAATTTGGAAGTTTCCTATGGGATTTTTATTGAAGATTATGATGTTATGTTGTATATCATTCTACCACTATACTTCTCATCTGGAAAAATCTGCCTGAGAAGAGAATCAGACATAAACTAATAAGTTCCACAGAAGACTTCACTAAAGACTTATAAAATAAAAATCAATTTCTATTAAAAAATTTACAATTTGAATGCACCTGGGTGGCTCAGTAAGTTGAGCATCAATTCTTGATATCAGTTCAGAGTCATGGAATCAAGCCCCACATCAGGTTCCTCACTGACTATGGAGCCTGCTAGGAATTCTCTCTCTCTCTCTCTCTCTCTCTGTCTCTCTCTCTCTCTCTCCCTCCCTCCCTCCACCCTTCTCCCCCACTTGTGCTCTCTCTCTTTCTCTAACATAAAAAAATTTAAAATATCACAAGTTGAAACACATACTATTAATCATGTCTTATACATCTTCAAACTTTTGACTCAGCACTCTAAAACTATAAGCTATAAAATTATATTCTAAATTTTAAAATATTAAAATACTTTTAACATATTACTAAAATAGAGGTTTTAAAAATGGGAACAGTCATAAATTTAAAGAAAAGTGATTAGTAACTTACATTTTTCCTTTGTTTAAAATAATCTCAAAATTAAATGTACTCAAATATATTCTTTTGAAAGAGAGAGAGAGTGCACAGCAGGGGAAAGGGATAGAGGGAGACAAAGAGAATCCCAACCAGGCTCCACACTCAGCATGGATCCCTATGCAAGGCTTGATCCCAAGACCCTGGGATCATGACAAGCCAAAATCAAGAGTCCGAGTGATGCTTAACTGACTGAGCCACCCAGGTGCCCCTGTATTTATATACATTTTAAAGCAACTGTAATGAGCAGCACCTGGGTGGCTCAGTTGGTAGACCGACTTCAACTCAGGTCATGATTTCACAGCTCATGAGTTCGAGTCCCTGCATCAGGCTCTGTGTTGACAGCTCACAGCCTGGAGCCTGCTTCGGATTCTGTGTCTCCCTCTCTCTCTGTTCCTCCCCTGCTCATACTCTGTCTCTCCCTCTCTCAAAAATAATTAAACATTAAAGTAACTGTAATGAAAACTCCTAGTAAATCAACAATAGGTGGAAACATCTTTAACTTAATAAAAGTCATCTGTTACAAACTAGCAGGATACATTAACTGTAGAAGCATTCTAATAAAATCTAAGTCAGGAATACTATTACCATTAGTAGTTAATATTGCCTGACTGTGCTAGGAAATACAATAAAGAATGTTGAGAGAGGGGTGCCTGCGTGGCTCAACTGGTTAAACGTCCAACTCTTGATTTTGGCTAGGTCATGATCGTGAGATGAAGCCCCCCATCACACTCTGCAGGAAGGAGAGTACTTGTCCTATCAGATATCAAAACATACAACAAATCCATAGTAATTAAAACTGTGTAGTATTCGGGGTGCCTGGGTGGCTTGGTCGGTTAAGCGTCCGACTTCGGCTCAGGTCATGATCTCACGGTCCGTGAGTTCGAGCCCCGCGTCGGGCTCTGTGCTGACAGCTCAGAGCCTGGAGCCTGTTTCGGATTCTGTGTCTCCCTCTCTCTCTGCTCCTCCCCTGTTCATGCTCTGTCTCTGTCTCAAAAATAAATAAACGTTCAAAAAAATTAAAAAAAAAACTGTGTAGTATTCAATGATTGATAAACAAATGAATAGGGGAGCTAAATAGTTGGTCCAGAGATAGATCCATGCATGTATGATAGGTTAATATAAAATAAAAGTGGTATTTCAAATCAGTGGGAAAAGTTCTTATCTTTTGAGAAAAAAAATGATGTCAGATTTCTATCTCCCATAAAACACAAAAATGAATTCCATATTGGAATAGGGGCTTTCTTACATATGACAAACTCTAGAAGTCAACGACCAGAAAAAGGACAAAGATTTGAGTGTGTAAAAAGCAACACTTCCATAGAAGAAAAACTCTACAAACGAGTTAAAATCCACATAGTATGATAGAAAATATTTGTAGAATATAACAAACCAGCAGTTAATATCCCAAATATATAAAAAGCTCCTATGAATCAATGAATAACAACCAAAACTAACTAATAGATAAACTGGCAAATATATAACATATACTTCATAGGATTAAAAAAGTAAAGTTGTCTAATAAAAATATGGAAATGATTTTTAATAATGGTAATAATACAAAAATCATAATTAATATACCAGTAGGGGTTGTTCTTCACTTGGAAGCTTAGAAAAAAAAGAACTAAAAATGTTCAGTGTTGGTGAAGATGGGAAGAAGTTGGCACTCTTCTTTACTAACGATGGGGTGTGTATTTGTACAATATTTTGGTGGACAGTCACAAACTAGTAAAATTTGTTTTTTTTCTTTTACTTTAATTTTATTTTTCATGGAGATATAACATATATGCTCTCAAGCATATAAAGTGCACTAATATTACTTATGCAATTCACTGATTTTTTACACATGTATAATATCACGTAATTACCACCAGCATTAAGATATGGTAACTCCTGTCATCACAGATTAGTTTCACCTATTCTTGAATTTCATGTAAAAGAAATCATATAGTTAGTATTCATTTGTGTCTGATTTCTTTCAATTACATGTCTAAAAAATTCATCCATATAGCTGAGTGTATCAGTAGTTCAAATTCTTTGTCAATTTCCAGGTGATAAACATTTAGATTATTTCTAATTCAAGGTTGATAGGAATAAAGCTATTGTGAATGTTCTTGCATATGTCTTTTGGTGGGCATATATCCTCATTGCTGCATGATTGCTGTGTCATAGAGGTGGAAGATCTTTAGCTTTAATGGATATTCCCAAACCATTTTCCAAAGTGTTGTATTAATTTATATTCTCACAAACAAGATATGAGAGTTCCACTTGCACCATATGCTTCCCAACATTTGTTATTGCCAGTCTTTTAATTTCAGCCATTCTCATGAGGATGTGATGGTATCTCCTTGTGGCTTTAATTTGCATTTCCCAGGTAGGTAATGATGTTAAGCACCATTTCATATGCATAATTGGTCATTTGCATACCCATTTTTTGTGAAGCACTTCTTTCTAATAAAATGTGAAATGCACATACATGAATGAACCCAGTCCTTCCACTTCCAGAAGTCTATTCTCCAAAAATATTCACCCTATTTCTGCAAGAAATTTGTATATTGAAGTATTGCTTATCATACCAAAACACTGGAAATAATGACACATTTTGTTTAGGGAAACAGAAGAAACTGGGTAGCTATCTCTAACTAAAACTAAAGCTATTTCTGAATCAGAAATTGTTTCAAGACAAGAATATTTTGTTAGTTGAATCTTTAATATATCCGAGGGCACTGGGGTGGCTCAGTCCATTAAGCATCTAACTTCAGCTCAGGTCATGATCTCGTGGGTCCGTGGGTTTGAGCTTCATGTCTGGCTCTGTGCTGACAGCTCAGAGCCTGGAGCCTGCTTCAAATTCTATGTCTCCCTCTCTCTCTCCCTCTCTCTCTCCCCTTCCCCTGTTCACACTCTGTCTCTCTCAAATATAAACATTAAAAATTATTTTAATATATCCACATGCTTTTTGCTTCTATTTTAAGGAGAAAAGCCATACTAATAATGAGCAGGAAAATCTACTACACATGCTCAAACTTTTTATTCTAATCCTGGGTCTTCCTTCTGAGAATAGTCCAGCGCCTGACCTGGGTGGCTCCTCTCTTTGCCCTCACAGCACTCTCTGCTCCCCACGATCATTACTCTTACATTAATTGCTCTCCCCTACCCATACTATACACCTCTTTTAGGTAGGGATAAAAGCTGATTCATTTTGATATCATATCCTCCAGCACCTAGCACAATGCCATGATGGACACTAAATACATATCTGTTGAATAGAACTAAATCTGAGAATAACAAAAATAGCAAAAGCCTGGACAAACAGCCAATCTCAAAATTACTGGTTTGTAGATTGCTATTGATTGAAATTATAGGTCATTTTGCAATGAACTTGTCACAGAGTCAACTAGCTTCCATGATTTTTAATATACAATTTTTAATCCTCCTTGCCTTGCTGTTTAGTACAGGAATGAGGATGTGACCCAAATCTGAGACAACCAGTTATAGAATATCTCCATGGCTGGGATGCCTGGGTGGCTCAGTCAGTAAAGCATCCGATTCTTGATCTCAGGGTTGTGAGTTCCAGCCTTACATTGGGTGTGGAGTCCACTGAAATTAATAATAATAATAATAATAATAATAATAATAATAATAGTATTACTAATACTACTACTAATAATAATAATATCTCTGTGGCCATAGTGCTATGACATAAGATGACCTTGTTAGAGCAAAGCTCAGGACCCTTGTGGAAGAGAGTTGCTCTCGCTCTGATGTGAACAAAAAGGCATGTAGCCCTGGTTACAGGAAATGGTCATCTAGCAACCATCCAGGCAAACAGCCTGAGAACAAAGACTAAAACCAAAATAGAAGAGAAATATAACCAGGTCCTTGATCAAATGCTTGTTGTCTACATTACCAGTGGAATTTTTCATTTTGTGAACCAATACATTTCCTTTCTCACTTAAGCCACTTTGGGTTATATTTTCTGGGGTTTTTTGCAAATGAAATTATCTTAACTAATACAAACTCTAAGAAGTTTACTTTAGGGGTGCCTGGGTGGCTCTGTCAGTTAGGCATCTGACTTCAACTTAGGTCATGATCTCACGGCTCATGGGTTCGAGCCCCATGTCAGGCTCTCCACTCTCAGCACAGAGCTCTCTTGGGATCCTCTCTCTCTCTCTCTCTCTCTCTCTCTCTCTCTCTCTCTGTCCCTCCCCGACGCTCTTGCTCTCTCAAAAATACATAAACATTCTTAAAAAAAGTTTACTTCAAAATCAAAATATCTGGCCATGGACTCTCTTCAGAAATATTTCAAAGGCTATCTCAGCTCCAAATCCATTATAAAGCATTCTCAGACAACTCCAGGAGACACTTTTATCACCATCCTATAACTCCAGAGTACCTCTTGTTTATACCTCTCATTTATAGATGTTACTCTTTTGTAACACCTATTATATTGTTATATTGTATTATCAGTCTTCTCTTATTTTTTTTAATTTTTTAATGTTTATTTATTTTTGAGAGAGAGAGAGAGACAGAGAGAGACAGAGAGACAGCACAAGTGGGAAGGGACAGAGAGAAAGGAAGACACAGAATGTGAAGCAGGCTCCAGGCTCTGAGCTGTCAGCACAGAGCCCAGCACGGGGCTCGAATTCGTGAACTGTGAGATCATGACCTGAGCTGAAGTCAGACTGACGCTTAACTGACTGAGCCACCCAGCCTCCCCCTCTTATTATTTTTGTATATTGCATTCTTAATAATTGAGCTCATTGACTATCCTTGTGTTTTCTACAATATTTTGCAGGCAGTAGATTGCTGATTAAATTCAATTCAAAGTTAAATAATTCTTTAAATGTTCTGTATCAGTCAGAAAGATAGACCTATGGTGTTGAAGGAAAATGTCAAAGCCAAACTATTGAAAATGTATAAATGACAACAGCACTTGAAATCACTTTAAATGTTTGCACTAGGGACTTAACCTAATTCCACATATGACACAAAACACTTTTCCATGTTATAATACATAACAGAATACTAATGCTTTACCTAGTGCTACATTTTAGAGAACACTATGTATATAATACAGTGCCAGGCACCTTCTCCTTCTTGCCTCAAAGACTTTGTGCTTGTCTACACTTATAATCTGGTTTATTATTGCTCATCTTTTAGGAATAGATTTCCCTGAATCTGTAGATTATAGATTTCTTAATTATAAATTCTCACTATATCTACATATTTTCTTCATTGGGTCTATTACATTTGCCATTATATAAATATCTATGTTTAAATCCATCTGTTCTGCTAGACTATAGCATACACCAGAAAAGGGGCCAGAGCCATTTTACTCTCCTGTGTATTCACATTGACTAGAATGTGACTGGAAAATCCTCAATGAATACCTGTAGAATGAATTAACATTGCAGGAGATAGTTTCAGATTAACAATAAGTCCTCAAGAACAGTCAATGTAACTGTGCCCCTCATCTCTGCTGTCTTTGGTAATCAGCCAAAACACAAGCTTCTTTAATCCACTATTCCCTTACATGCTATCTTTTCCATACTATCCTACATTCCTTCCTCACTTGCGATTCTTCTTCCCATAGCTGTCCTACTTCTCAGGGCTCTGCAGAATTCTTGAGTTCCTCCAACAATCCTTTTTATATTCCCAACCTAGTTAAACAATGTTCCTCTGCCTTCCTAGTCTTACCAGAAACTTGGAATCCCCTATGAGAATTTGTCTTCCCCTCAGCCCCCTCAAGGCTATTTTGTCAAACTCCAAGTACCACAGAGTCCAGGCAGCACATGAGGGTAGGGGAAAGGATGGTTCTTCTATATCCCATTCTTGATTTCGGCTCAGGTCATGATCTCATGGTTCATGAATTTGAGCTCTGTGTTGTGCTCCATGTGGTCAGCTCAGAGCCTGCTTGGGATTCTCTGTCTCCTCTCTTTCTGCCCCTGCCTCCCCCCCTTTCTCAGAATAAATAAACTTTAAAAAAAAAAGAGCACATTAAAAAAAATTTGAGCTAATGGTTAAGTGCTATAAAGTGGGGTAAGAGCAAGTCAGTGGCTGACAGTGGGTGGGCTATAATAGATAGGAGGGTCGTAAAAAGCCCCTTCAAGAAGATGATACTTGAGAAGAGATATCAATGAAGAAAGAAAAAGCCACCGGCAGAGAGAAGAGCAATGTTCCAGCTCCCAAGGCAGGAAGGTATCACTGTATTCCAGGGGCAGCAAAAAGAATGATGTAGGTGGAAGAGAGTGAGCAAGGCTGGAAATGGTAAACATGAGGTTGTGTAGGCAGTAGCCAGAATATGTAGGACCTTGTAGGAGTTTGGATTTTTTTCTAAGTGAGATGGGGAGTCACTTGGGGTTTTGACGAAGATAGTAACTTGATCTAATGGTTTTAAAACATTATTCTGGTAGCTGTGTAGAGAATAGTCCAAAGTGGGGCAAACATGAAACTGAGTGGCCAGGCATGACACTCAGTACACCCAAGGATGTGATGATGGGCAAGAAAAAGACTTAGAGAGAGGCACAGAGGAGAGTGATGAAGAACATGGACTCCAGCAATTCTACCTGGGTTTGAACCCTGGCTCCCCCTATCTTATGCTGGGTGACCACAGGCAACAATTTGATGTCTCTGTGTTTCAATTTATTTGTATATAAGAATAGGGATAATAGGGGCACCTGGGTGGTTCAGTTGGTTAAGTGCCCAACTTCGCTCAGGTCATGATCTCACAGTTCGTAGGTTCAAGCCCCACGTCAGGCTCTGTACTGACCGCTCAGAGCCTGGAGCCTGCTTCAGATTCTGTGTCTCCCTCTCTCTCTGCCTCTTACCCACTCACGCTCTGTCTCTCTGTCTCTCTCAAAAGTAAATAAACATTAAAAAAAATTTTAAATAGGTATAATAACACCTATTTACTTCCTAGTGTTGCTGCAAAGATTAAATAAGTTAATACATATTCAATACTTAGACCCAGTGCCTGGCACAGAATAATCCAGTATAAATTTTAGCTATAAGCATTCACAGACCTGGGTGGAAATCACAGGTGTATCAAATGGCATTGGAATTGATCATTTACAAAAGCTACAGTGAGTGTTAGTACAAGGTGCTGAGGAAGCACATAGGAAGAGTTCCTAGCTAGTCTTAGCACAGTGATTGGGCACACAGTAGGTGCACAAATAATTATTTACTGTGGTCAAATTATATGGTCTTTTCTTTTTCAGATGGATCTTTTGGGTATTAACTTTAATTCCATAAAATGCTATTTCTGGTACACAAGAGTAATCTCTTGGTTTATTTGTTATAATAGAAGTCATTTTCACTTTTAAGTATTTTTATTAATATTTTCTCTTAAGATCTTATAAATTTATTTAAGCCTAGTTATTCTAAGAAAAAAAATGTTACCCCTTGATAACAAATAGATAACACATAAGATACAACGGTCTCTCCACATTTCCAAGTTGTGACTGCACCAATGATTTATTAAATGGACCCGCCACCTTTGGCCTAAAAGCATCATTGCCTTCCCTAATTTATTAGCAATGAGTCACCACAGCTCAAGAACATCTTACAGATTAGAGATGGGAATAAAATGAACCAAAACAAATGGACTTGTAAGAAAATGTAGTGAATGACTCCGTGTCATTACTAAAATACCACCACAGGAGGGCCCAGTGTCTTTCCTTGAGTGCGATGTGTTCTCCAGAAGAAAGACCTTTAAGCCTTGTGACTCCCAAGGACAAGCACATAAAGGAGATGAATCACTTTCCAGTTTTCATCAGTGAATCATGGTTGAGATCACCACTACTTAATTTGGGCTTTTCAAATGTATGAGTCATCACACAAGCCCCTGCATTCTAAATTAGAATGAGAACAGATCTCGTGATGTTCAGGCAAGTAGCTCTAAGGGGTCTTTCTTCCTGGAAGCAAGGCAGTTTGACGGGGACTGGAAGAACGGGTGCAGCACATCGGATGTGTTCCAGCCAGCCAGCTCAGGCCCTACACTATCGCAGCAGCTCTCTGGAAATCAGCCCAATTGAGTCACGTCCTGAAGTTAGAGGATAGCGAGAACTCTGCCAAGGGTATAAGTAGTGTGCATAATAGCTCTGCTAAAACCACATGATCCAGAGACACTGTCAGGCACGGGGATCCTACCAACATAGCTCAGGTGTTTCCTTCTTATATCAAAGATGTTAGCACTTACACTTATCTCCTCTAATACAAGTCACACTGTCATCCCGGGAGAGCTCCACAATCCCATGGATGACCTACTGGACTCCCCAGCCCCTGGCTTCTTTGACCTTCTTAGTGCTAATAACCTTCATCTCACATGTCCCTCTCCCACCTCTCATATCTCATACTCCCATGTCCACCGGAGATTGCTATAGTCTTACCATTACTTGGAACCCTTCCCTCTCATAAAGCTTGAATTCAAACACTCCACTCACTGCAACCTTCTGCCTGTCTCATTCAGATACTACCATTCTATTATTCAAACTCGTCGTGACTTCCACACACCCTCCTCTGTCTCCCAATGTCAGCCCCTCTTGTCGTCACTTCCTTTCCAATAATAGTTGCCACAGCAGTAGTAATAGCAATAAGTAAGTAAGAGCAATTTACAAGAGTAGTGACTTTTTTGAGTCCTAAGCATCTCCTTGCCTTCCCATCATTTAATTCTCAGGGCTACTCTGTGAACTAGATGTTGAGGGCCTCAGTCAAGCCCTCCATGCTAAGCCCATTCATTCAAGTTCTTGAACTGAATGTGTAGACACTGCTCATTATATTACAGTGCAACTGCACACACTAGATGCCTAGCCATCATTCTAAAATCTAGGACAACGTGGCAAGATGGCACTGGTGGCTTAGTGAGGAACTGTACCTGGAACCTATCCGACTAGATACAGGTTTGTAAAAGGAGGTTTCCTCAGCCTTATAAAGTAATTATACTGAAGTCTGGGTGTGACATATTTTAGAATATAAGAGACTTGGTAAGCCCCTATGCAGGGCTTCCTGCAACCTGGTAGGACCTCATCCTGGTGAAGTGAAACATGACCACCATCAACGTAGGCAGTTGTTCTGTGAAGAGCTAAGGAAATCTGAGAAGCTACACTCACCTCACAGATCTTGGGTGAGATACCTGAAAATCCGTTGCTTAGCATGTATCCTTTGCTCTGATAACATCTATATGTTTATGTGTCAGAGTTTGCCAAGCCTCCAGCCTGACTGTCTCCTAATGTATTACTACAGATAAATGATTATCCTGGTTTTACAGATAAATAGTATAGCTTCTTATCACTTCAGCCATTCTCTTGCCAACAATTTCAACTCCCTTCCCCAATGGTAATTTCATTGCACCCACCTGTCCAAACCTCTATCCAGCTGAGATTTGTCTCCTGTGTCCTGTAGAACAATACAAGCAAGTTCCTACTTGACATTTCCCTTTGGCTATCTCACATACTCTTCAAACTCAGCATGTCCAAAACTGAGCTCATCTCCTCCTCAATACTGCTCCAACTTGTTGACTGGTGCAGCCAGTCACCTAACCTCAAAAGTCCAAAACCTGCACGTGAACCTTTCTTCTTCCCCTTCTTCATAGCCCAGTTCCAAGCAAACACATGCTGATCATTTAGTCTCTATTATCTCTCAAGGCCATGCACTCCTTTTCATTACCACCATCACTCAGTTCAGATACCTTTAGTCTGGAAGAGTCTGGTCTGATCGCCCTGCAATTTGGTCTGCTCCCTGTAATTCATCTCTATACCGCAAACAGTTTTTTCTAAAGGGAAAACCTGGTAACATCCTATGCTTAATACTTTAAATTATTTTTCCCACCATTTTCAAGATAAAGTTCACATTAGTATACAAGACCCTTTGTAAGCGGTCTGTATTTACCTCTTCATCTCTCTCTAGCCACTTGCCCCTTGCATTCTAGCTCCAGATACACTGAAATACTTGTAGGTCTATCAATTGCTCTCATACCTTCAAGTATATTTTATATGTATTTCCTGTGCTCAAACACACACACACACACACACACACACACACACACACACACCACACTCATATCTGCCTACCTGTATATGCATAAACACTATAATCCAATTTAGTTGTTACTTCCTTGCTCCTCAGATCTGCAGAATTTCCTATCACCACCTCACTCTCAGGTTGGGATTAAGTAATCCTCATATGCATTCCTGTATTACCCAATCATAATAGTTAATACATCATATTACCATTATATATTTCCTTATTTCCCTCATCCAACATAAAGTCCCTGAAGAGCCAGAAATATTTATTATTCAATCCTCAGTGTTAATCCAATGTCAAGTAGTGCATATAAGGTGCCCAGTGATCATTTGTAGAAGTGATTTGGTCTGAGATCTCAACTCTCTGAGAACACATACTATCCAGGTATATATACTCCTCACAGAATTTCCCTGAGGGATAAAGCATTAAGGAGCTTAAAACTAGAGTTACCCCTCTTTATTATGGGCTTTTAAAAAATTTTTAGAATCGTATGTGACCTATGAAAATTCATTTAATCAGTGACCTATGAGATTGTCCTATAAACCTCTGGCTAGGCTGGGGGCACCTGGGTGGCTCAGTCGGTTGAGCATCTGACTTCAGCTCAGGTCATGATCTCGCAGTTTGTGAGTTCAAGCCCCACGTCAGGCTCTGTGCTGACAACTCAGAGCCTGGAGCCTGCTTCCAAGTCTGTGTCTCCATCTCTCTTTGCCTCTTCCCTGCTCATTCTCTGCCTCTCTCTCTGTCAAAAATAAATAAACTTAAAAAAAAAAAACACCTCTGGCTAGGCTGATTTTATATGGTTTACTAAAAATGTGATCTCTTTTGCTTAACAGTGTGTGTGTGTGTGTGTGTGTTTAATTATACACACATACACTCACATTATTTTTCTACTGGTGTGTAACAAATTACCACAAACATAACTGTAAACAACACAAATTTATATCTCATAATTTCCAGGGGTCAGGTGTCCAATACACTTTAGGTGGCCCTCTGTTGAGGTTCTCAGAGATTGTATGAAATCAAGATGTTAGCTGAGCTGTCTTCTCATGAGGAGGTTCTAGGGAAGAATCTGTTTCCTAGCCTATTCAGGTTGTTGGCAGAATCTAGTTCTTGTGGTTGTAGCACTAAAGTCTCCATCTTCTTATTGGGGGCTGTTGGTCAGGGGTCACTGTCAACTCCAGAGGTTTCTCAAAATCCTCAACATGCGGCTCCCTCTGTCTTCAAGCCACCAATGGTAAGTTGAATTCTTCTCATGCTTTGAATCTCTGACTTCTGCTTCTCCGACAACTCAGAGAAAAACTTTCATCTTAAAAGGTTTATGTGATTAGGACAGGCGTACCTGGATACGCTCACTCTCTTAAGGTCAACTGATTAGTAACCTTAATTTCTTCTGTAAAATCCCTATTCCTATGTAATAAAATCAGAAAGTAACACCAGAGGGCAGAGATCAAGGACTAACTTAGAATGCTACCAGAATACTTAGAATACTGTCCAACTTTTCTTCTTCTTATGAGGACACCAGTCATTAGATTAGGGTCTATGCTAATCATGACCTCATCTTAGCTTGATTATATTTCCAAATAAGGTCACATTCACAGATTTTAGGTAAACATGATTTTAGGGAGGAATTATTCAACCCATTATATTATTTATCCTTGCATGAATTTCACAGTTTCACGCCATTAAACAAAAGCAACACCCACAAATCTTTTTGAGGTATCTCTTCTCCATCTCTGGTTTCTGCTCAGATGGCTGAGGGACAAAACCCCTAGGTTTCTCAGACACCCTCTGGTTTGATTGATGGGAGCCCTGTATCACACCCTTAATCTCCTAGAAGAGTCTTATGTATGACTGAATACTTTGACCTATTGGCCTTTCTGTTGTTTTGACAAAAAGATGAATAATCACACAACCCTCTATACCATGTTTTCAGAAGCCACTTCTGACATTTAGAATCTTTTACCATCTGGAATGGTTGAAACTTTTCACAATTATCCAGACTTTTATGTTTACCAGGATTTTTTTTTCCCTTCAAAATATTTCTTTTTTCAGTTAAGGAGTGCACCTGTTGTGATGAGCAAAGTGTGATGTATGGAACTGTTGAATCACTATATTGTACACCTGAAACTAATATAACACATATGTGAGCTTACTAGAATTAAAATAAAAGCTTAACAAAAATTAAATTACTTCTTTTTTCTTAGATTTTAGTATAAGCAGCAAGAAGAAACAAACAAGCTCCTTCAACCCTTTGCTTGGAAATTTCCTTAGCTATTATATCCAAGTTGTCACAAAATTCTGCTTTTGACATAACTAGAGGCTACAATTTTTTCTAAGCTTTCTGCCACCACATAAGGATTTTCCTCCTTCCTCCAGTTCCAATAACATGCTTTGTACTTCCTTCTGAGTCCTCACCAGCAGTGTTCTCAAAGCCCAAGTTCCTAATAACAGTCTGTTCATGGTGACTTATGATTTCTCCAAAACAATTTAAGTTTTCACTATAATGCTCAATTCCTTCTGAACTTTCATCAGCTGCATCTTCAGTGTCCATGTTTCTGCTAACAGTCTGTTCAAGGCAATTTTAGGTCTCTCCTATCATATTCCTCAAAATTCTTCCAGCCTCCAGCTATTGCCTGATTCCAAAGCCACTTCCAGACTTCAGATATTTATTATTGTGGGGCAGACCTCACTTTCAGGTACTGGAAAATCTATATTACTCTTTTATTGTGACATAATTACCACAAACTTAGCAGCTGTAAAGAACCCACCCTTACCATCACACAGTTTCTGTGGGTCTGTAGTCTGGGTTAGACCCGTCTTAGCTATGACCTGTGCTTTAGCTACGTCCTCTGCTTAGGATCTCAAATACTGAAATCAAGATGTTGGCTAAGCTGGAGGCTCCGTATGAGAATTTGTTTTCAAGTTCATTCACGTTGTTAGAAGAATCCAGTTCTTTCTGGCTGTAAGACTGAGGTCTCCATTCACTTTCTGGCTGTTGGCTAGGAGTCACTTCCAACTCCTACATATCACTGACATTCTTTTTTAAAAAAAAATATTTATTTTGAGAGAGAGAGAGGGGGAGAGTATGTGCGCGCAAGTGGAGGCAGAGAGAGGGAAGAAGAAAATCTCAAGTAGGTTCCGAGTTGTCAGTGCAGAGCCCAATGTGGGGCTCAATCTCAGGAACCATGAGATCATGACCAGAGCTGAAATCAAGAGTTGGATGCTAAACTGACTGAGTCACCCAGACACCCCATCACTCAAATTCTTCAACTTGTGGATCTCTCCATCTTCAAGCCAGCAATGTTGGCTGGAATGTTGAATTCCTCTCATGTTTTGAATCTCTGACTTTTACTTCTTCAACTAGGGAAAGAAAACTTTGCTTTTAAAGGATTCCTATCATTAGGTTAGGCCCACACCTGAATAATGTCCTTATTTTAAGGTCAACTGATTAGTAACTTAACTACCTCTGTAAAATTCCTTTTTCAGGTAACATCCCATAATCACAAGAATAACCCCATCTTGGAATTCTGCCTATTACGTATCTTTGTACTAAAAATACTCTAAAAACGTATCAATAGTAGTGACTCTGAGTTTTCATTTCTTTCTGCTTTTTTATTTTGTACAATTAAAAAATATATGACTTTGCAATCAAGACAAATGCAAAATGACACCACCATTAGTTTAATTAAATCACTGTGGCTTTATAGAATCTTGGAGTTATCTGCTCACCCATTTGTAACGACGACAAGCATGAAGTACTGATTACAAAGATTGCATGGCCAATTTTCAGAAAGCTGGTTCTGTTGCATTGTAAGCTTTTCCTACAAACACAAGTACACACACGCATTTCTAATAAAATAGTCTTCTTGCTGTTGAGAATAGGTAGTTTAAAGTTGTGCCTGTCTTCTCACTCTATCTACTTTTATAGCAAAAGAATCACAATGCTAAGGCCCCATTAGGTATAACCAACTAGCTGCTTCCAACTGAAATAGCAGAGCAGGATTGCATAATACAGTTGGTTTTTAGCTTCCCCACTCACTCGCCAAATGTTTATGAACTCCCACTACATGCCAAGAACTCGGGTACAGAGTTACAGATGGTACACTCTGAACTCAAATGAAGAGTTCAAAATTTCTCATTTTGCCCAATAGGCAAGTTTCTTATTTTGCTTAAATATTTATACTTTAAATATTAACTACCAAATTTTGGAAGGCATTTAAGATATTCTAAAAGTGTCTTCACAATTAAACAAAAAGACACCTGCAGTCTAACCACTGTTTATTTCCTACTTCTTAAAAAACTGAAGTTAAAAAAAAATTTGGCAAATTGTAATTTTTCTTCCAACATGACCTTTGGTTGACATTCTCTGGGCTATTTTGACAAATAAGAATCTGGCAAAAGACCAAAGTTAGATACCTTTGAGATCACATACCTTTATGATCACATCTCTTTGTCTTCATCATCTGTTGTTTGGGAACATACCGTAGTTACCCCCAAATGCCACTTTGAAAAAAAAATCTTCTTGGCTTAACCTTAGCCCAACCCAGCCAATCCTCCAAATCAACCCAGCAGCAATTCTGGCAGACCTTGGAGAAATGGAACACCAGGCTGTTGTTCATGGGCTGTTTCCACTGGAGCATACTACATTTTACAGGGGAAAGATGATTAGTCGTTTAGAAGGTCTACTCCTTGAGCAGTGAAATATTATAGTGCAGCCTGACATTTTAACATAACTTCAAAATTCTTGACTAAATGAATTCCTAAACTTTACATTCAGTTACTGTTCTCCACCTGCTTACAATTACTCATCCCGAACTGCAACTCTCCTGGCCAGAATTGGAGCAGGTGGGACTACAAAGAAAAACCCAAAGAAGTTCAATGGGTCCTGGAGCTGAGGACAGGTAAGGAGGAAGAGCCCAGCCTGACAGTGGTTCTTTTTCTATTCCCCTTTTCGAGTTCCTCTGCCCCATTTAACTGTCTCCCACTAGCTTCCTTGCCTTTCCTCATTTAAGAGAGCTTCCTGGCCACCATTAATTCTCAAATGCTGCCCAAACATCCCCAATTTTTCATCCTTCTGCTAACACTGGCCCTTCGGGTGCTAAACACAGTCATGTTGTGCTTCTAAGGGCTCAAAGTTAAAAGTCACATTTTATCAAGTACCTTTTCGATGTCAGGCCCAGAATTAGGCCGTGGGTATCAGGAAGGGAACTAGACCCACTCTCTACCTTCAAGGTCATGGAAGAAACAGTCACACACACAAGGGTCTACACTGCATTAAGTTTTTATGTGAGAGCACGAAATGTGGGTTTATCCTGAATTGATACACTAAGGGAGGCTAAATTTTAACACCCTTCAATACTACCAAACCTAATCAGGTACAAGACAACAAAAATTTTCCAAAAATATCTGGGTGTGTGTTGAATTTGAGGTAGGACTGCTTTCCAGGGAACACTAACAGTGGAACAAGTATATTCCTAGAAGAGGTTTGTATGTTAGCAGAAAGGGAGATCAAGTTTGTGAAAGAGGTGCATTGTGGGAGGTTTCAGGACATGCTATGTATCTGTTTATCTCAGTAAATTCTTTGCTCAGAGATAAGAAGGAAGTATGAAATGAGTTTGTTTCCCAAATATGGGAGGCAGGACATGAATAAATGCATTTCTAAGTGCTTATCTTGGCGAAGAGCAATGCAGTGTGGCCTCTTTGCAAGTCAATACGTAGAACCATAGAGAAAGAATTGGTGAGGCCTAAGGTCATCCTCTTCCCCAACATCCTTGTAAAGCATTTGGAAAAAAATATGATATTCCCTTGCAATGTTATAAAGACTGCTCTTTGTAACATTATTATATGTCCTTCCCATGGAAAGTTCTCCCCATTCAATCTTTTTTTCATTACTAGCAACCAAAGACACATATTTGCAACCTAATTCTAGGGTTGAAGGCCATGAACTTGAAAGACAATTTTCAAAGTTGCATGTTTCAACCTATAATAAAAATGTTTTTGAAAAATGGGCTAGAAATAGCACAGATCCCACAAAGGGTGTGGCAGCCCAGGCCAACTGGGGGATACAGGAATAGGGTGAGAGGAAACTTCAAAGTTTCCTCTGGAGGCTGGTCTCTCTTCATTCTTCTTTTACTCATTCCTTGCTCATTAATGGAATATTTATTATGAGCCACTTCTCCTTCTCCATGCCGGTCACTGTACTATGCACTGGGATGTAGAGATGAATCAACAGTTCAACTAAGCTCCTCAAGATACTCTTCATCTAAGGCTGAGAACAGGAAGGTACGTGATATAATAGAGTATCAATTAGAGTATAATAGAGGAAGACAAAAACCAGGACAGGCACCAAGCCCCAAGGCATACAAAGGAGAGTGTACCTCCTTCACTAAAGTGAAGGGAGTCAAGGAAAGCTTCTTGGAAGAAAGAACATTTGAGTTGAATCTTGACAGTGTTAAAAGATTTTCCTAGGTGGAAGAGAGACATGACAGGAGAGAGAAGTATATACAAAGGCCTAGAGATAGGGCACCTCACAAAATGCTGGGAAACAAGAATAACTCAGAACAGCTCTCTTCTTTCCTACCATCTTTGTATCACTAATGATGATGGTGATGATTTTAACTTTCTCATAACTCAATTCAGGCTGGTTATGAACTTACATGTCCCACTGGGGGTCTACCAACTACCACAGAACTACCCTTGTGTATGAAGTACCTCTTTGTACAGGCTTTGCTGCTCTTGAGGTTTGCTTCCACAGTGTATCTGTGGGCTGGTTGAAAGTGACCATCCAACACTGGGAAGGACCTACTGACCCTGGGTTTGCCCTTTGGTAAGCCAGAAGGAACAGAATTCTAGCCATCCTTGAGGTTGTCTAGCTATTGTGTCTGCCTCCCAGATTCCCAGCAAAGACCAGGAGGCCACCATGGCTGGTGAGGAAGAGCTTGGAAACAGCTTTCTCTGGACATTGAGAAGGAAGGGCCTTTAAGTGCTGACCATGTCCTTAGGAGAGTGTAATTCCACATCACACCGACAAGGAGTCATAAGAACGAGACTGTGTTTTGCTCAGTCAATGTGCCACAAATTCTCCAACTACAAAGAAAAAAGGAAGAAGAAATGTAATTTAAGTTCTTAGAAAGTAGGGCAAAATTTCATTACAACATTTTAAAGGCAAAACTAAACAAAGCCAGCACCTTGCCTAAGCATAATGCAGCATGACCTATGATTAAATTGACTCCTTGGCCTGCTTCTGTGCCAGGGCTATCAAGTGCATTACTATAGGCCATAGAAATGGCCAATATTGATATTAATCTGCTTGTTAATCATTAACTTATCTAAATTTAATTTTTTTTATGTTTTAAACAGCTTTATTGACATATAATATACACATGAGAAGTTTCACTGCCCCCCCCCTAAAATTTGCCTCAGATTAAACGTACTGTTCAATGATCTTCAGTAAAATTAAATTTAGAGTCATCGCCACAATCCCACTTTAGAACATTTCCATCACCCCAAAAAGATCCCTCATGCCTACTTGCAGCCAAACCACTTTTCCACTTCCAGCTTGAGGCAACCACTAATCTACTTGCTGTCTCTATAGGTTTGCCTTTTCTGGACATTTGGTATAAATGGAATCTATAACAACAGATCTTTTGCATCTGGCTTTTTCCAATCAGCATGTTTTTGAGGTTCATCCATGTTGTAGTGAGGTTCATCAATAGTTCATACCGTTTTATTGCTGAATAATATTTCATTATATGGGCATTATGGACATATCACATTTTATCTATTATATTTTTGTCTTAAATTCTATTTTACTTGACATTATTAGAGCCACTATAACTTTTTTAAAAAATATATGTATTTTTTTTTATTTTTTTAAGTTTATTTATTTATTTTGAGAGAGAGAGAGAGAGAGAGAGAGAGAGAGAGAGAGCAGGGGAGGAGCAGAGAGATAGGGAGAGAGAATCCCAAGCAGGGTCCACAATGTCTGTGCAGAGCCCAACGCGGGTCTTGAACTCACAAACTGAGAGATCAGGACTTGTGCTAAAATAAAGAGTCATATGCTTAACCAACTGAGCCACCCGGGTATCCCATGCCACTATAACATTTTTATGGTTACTGCTTTCATGATATATACACACACAGGTACACATATATATACATACATATAGATAGATAGATAGATAGATAGATAGATAGATAGATAGATAGATACACACACACACATTTTTTAAATATTATATTTTTTAAAGTTCTAGATTTACAGAAAATTTACAAAAACTGTAAAATACAGAGTTTCCACACAACTCACATTAATTTTCCCCTATTATTAACATCTTACATTGGTATGGTACATTTATTAAAATTAATAAACTAATACTGATACACTATTATTAATTAAAGTCCATTCTTTAATCAGATTTCCTCAGTTTTTCTTTGTCCTTTTCTGATTCAGGATCCCATCCAGGAGGCCACATTACATTTGCTTATCATGTCTACTCATTCTCCCCTTGACATGAGAGTTTCTCAGACTTTCCTTGTTTTTGATGACTTTAACATATCTGAGGCATCCTGGCCAGGTACTTTGTGTAATGTCCCTCCATTATTACGTTTTCCTTGTGATTAGACTGGGGTTATGCATTTGAGAGGAAAACCACAAAGGTAAAGTGCCATTTTCATCACATCTTATCAAGTATATATACTATCAACATGACTTATAACTGTTGATGTTGAGCTTGCTTAGCTGACTGTTTGTCAGGTTTCTCTCCTGTAAAGTTACTCATTTTTCCTTCCTTTTCATACCGTACTCTTTGTAAGAAAGTCACTATATACAGCCCAAACTTGGAATTCTTCTGCATGGGAGGTCTGTCTCTTCACCCCAGTTAATATTTATTCAATCACTTATTTGTATCAGTATGGACTCATGGATACCCATTTTATAATTTGGATTATGGCCCAATAGTATCTTACAAATTTTGTTGCTTAAATTATTCCAGCTTTGGCCACTGGGAGTTCTTTCATTTAGTTCCTGTGTCCCTCAGATGTATGTCCAACACTGTGGGTGTCTGTTTGTTAGCTTGCTTTTGAACACTTCCTTACTTTCTGACACTGTAGGATGATCCAGGCTCATTTTGTATATTTCCTGTCCTAGTCCTAGAATCAACTAGTTCTCCAAGAAGCCCTGGTTCCTTTTATTGGTGAATGTCATTAGAAACCAAAATCTGGGCACTAAGTGTGCTAATTGCTACTGGCCTGCTCAGATGACAGAGCAAGGAAATATACATGTATGTACTAACCTGCACACATACACATCTCTGTATATAAACATCTATATTGATATTAAGCCTAACATGAGTTCATACTAATGTCTCAAACTCTAGTCCATTTCCACTTGAATCCTTCTAGCCCTCTCCTTTTGTTTATCAAGGATACATACTGTGGACATGACTTATCATTGTAACAGTGAGACATCACCTAACAGCTGACTCCCATCATGACATCAGTTTACTTACCTGTTCAATTCCAGAATAGCAGTATCAGAATTGTTAAGCTGTATGCCCATGGGAAATAACTTTATCAACTAGTGACAGTGCATATGCATAGTTTCTTGTGTCACTATTTATAGACTTCATTCATTTCCAAAGTTACTTAGGTCAGCACCTCTTACCCAAGCCCCTTCAGTGAGATTGTTTTACACATTTTTAAGACATACAAGAGAGACAGTGTTGTCACATACTGGATTCAATCCTCAGATTCCTCTACCTCCTAAATGATTTTTTAATATTTGCATAATTGAAGTTCACTCTCTTGGCTCTAAAGTTTTGACAAATGCATAATGTCCTATATCCACAATTATATTACCACACAAAATTCTTTCAACACCCTAAAAAATTTCCTGTACTTCATCTACTGGGACTTCCTCTGCACTCCTATCTCCTGTCAACTCTGATCTTTTTTACTGTCTCTAGTTTTCTCTTTTCCAGATTGTCATATATTAGAATCATAGAGTATGCAGCCTTTTAAAAATGGTTTATTTCACTTAGTATATGCATTTAAAATTTATCATGCCTTTTTATGGCTTCATGTCTTTTTATCACTGAATAATATTTCACTCCACAGTTTACCTATTCACCTATTAAAGGACATTTTGGTTGTTTTCAGCTTTTGGCCATTGTAAATACAGCTACTATAAACATTCATGTGCAGGCTTTTTGTGACATAAGGCTTCAGATCAGTTGGATAAATATCTAGGAGCACATTGCTGGCTCATAAGATAAGATTATGTTTAGCTTTATAAGAAACTGCCAAACTGTCTTCCAATGAGTCTGTTTCTATGTACCCACCAGCAATAAATGAGAGTTCCTATTGCATCCTTACCAGCAACAGGTATTGTCAGTTTCCAATATATGTTTGTCAAATGCTTTTACTTTCAACATATTTGTTGAAATTTTATTCGGATTTATATCATGCATTTTTTGTATTTCTGTTCTTCTTTTATTGCTTTTATTGTATTTAATATTTTCTAGTGCACCACTTAAATTCATTTGTAGGATGCTGTTATGAACTAAATGTTTGTGTCCCCCTAATGTTCATATGTTGAAGCTCTAATCCTCACTATGATGGTATTTAGAGGTGGGGCCTTTGTAAGGTAATTAGGTTTAAATGAGGTCATGAGGAAGGGCCTCCATATTGGGATTCATATCCTTGTAAGAAGAAGAAAGGAGACCAGAATGCTTTCTCTCTGCCATGTGAGGACAAGCAGCCATCTGTAAGCCAGGAAGAAGGTTCTCATCAGGAACTCAATCTGCAAGTACCTTGATCTTGGACTTATTCTCCAAAACTGTGAGAAATAAGTATCTGTTGTTTAAGCTGTTCGGTAAAGGGTATTTTATTACAGCAGCTTGAGTGGAGTAATACAGATGTCTTTTACTATATACATATATATAATATGTACATATATATATATATTAGTTATTTTCTGGCATTATTTCTTAAATATTTTTCTTCCTCTTTCTGTCCTCTACTTCTGAAACACTTATGTTGGATCATTTGTTGGTACTCCTCAGGTCTCTGAGACTCTGTTCATTTTTCTTTCTGTAATTTCTCATAATTCTTGATGTATCTTCACTTTCACTGATTCATTTTATTCTGCCAGCTGAAATTTGTTATTGAGCCCCTTTAGTGAAATTTTCATTTCAATTATTGTTCTTTTCAATTCCAGAATTTGTTTGATTGTTTAAATAATCTGTATTTCTTTATTGATATCCTCTATTTGATTAATCACTATTATTTTTCTCTTTATTTTTTAAGGTACTGGTTCCTTTAAACATGCTCATAATAATTGCTTTGAAGTCTTCCTCTGCTAAGTTCAATATATGGCCCCCTCAGAGAAAGCTTCTATTGATTGCTTTTGTAGGAGAAACAAAAAATTTTACCTCTACTCTCTTAGAGTCTCCAATTGGGCCTGAGAATTAAATTGATATAACACACATTAACAAGAGAAATGCAAATTTATTTAATATTAGTTTTACATGACACGGGAGACTACATAGTGAAATAAAAACCCAAAGCAGTGATAAAACCTAAATGCTTATATACTGACTGCATTGAATGAAAGGTGGCAATTGTGGAAAAGCAATTAAAATAAATGATGAGAACAAAGGAATATTGAGAGTTATTTTAACAAGGTTACTTTGTAGAGGATTCTCCTGGTCTTGACTCCCACTTCTGGTGACAAGGATGTTTCTTTCCTCCTGATATAGGGAAGGCAGCTCTACTTTCTGCTTCCAGAAGGAAAAGGGGAAAACAGAGTTCCCTTCTTACACTCACTATTTTTTAAGTTCCTTTAACTCAAAAATAATCAATATGCCAAGACAACTTATTTTGGGGTGGTATGTCCTGAACCCTTTATTTCCCCCATCTGAGAAATTCCCCAAAGTTTCACATATTAAAAGCTGAGCTGTTGACTGTGCAGAGAAGAAATGAGTTAGTAACTGACTGGCAAGGAATCTTTAAAGGAAGAGTAGAACATAGATTGGAACAAGAATGAATAAGCAGAAAAGAAAAAAATCTAAGCACATTTCTCCATATTCCATTAAACCAGTCTCCCATCCTTGGGAATAGTCCAATCCAATTAAAAAAAAAATAGTTGAGCCTCATACATCTGATGGAGAGTGTTTATCTTGTCCTTTAAAGGTGCAGATTAGACACTATTTTCCCATGTGATTTACACAGGAACAGCGTTCCCCACCAGTAATTGCAACAGCTCCTCCTAACTGGGCCATCAGTGTGTCCAGGGCACATTTGTGGAATAAAACAGAGGCTAGACTATTAGCTTCCATTTGAAGTGCTTCCAATGTTTGCACATTGAAGTTTGAACTCCGTTTCTATTATTATGGAAAGATTACAAACTGCCTTTTCCAGCTCAGCACTACCAAAGCCTGGGAAAAGGGGTCTCGATGCTGAAAAGAATTTAGAATTGTGGGTCTTCTGGGACATTGTGCCTAGTACACTTAGTATGTTTATGCGGCAGTACTTTATAAACAAAGGTGCCCAAGTTTGCGATTTGGCTTACATTTGAAGTAGAGCACCTGGTGACAGAAGGCATCAGGTATCCAAGTCCATATTGTCCTGCCCATTTTTGAATCCTTCATATACCTCATCAAATAAGATCGGAATGAAATTTTTGATGCATCAGGTTGGTGTTTGGTGTGTTTTGTCATCTGTCATCTGATACCTCCCATTTTCCATGCATTTATATCCATCCATAGGAACAGAATAGATTGTGAAGTATCTGATATAGAAGACTTATAGTTCAGGTTTGGCAGTTATGAGACTTGGTTTTGTTACCTGGCTAAAATACTGTGACCTAGTCCATAATTCTGGTCTAGCCATATGTAATCTTGGGTGTTGGGGAGCATAATTAGGGGAGCAACTAAGCCACCCCAGACTGCATAAGGGTGGCCTGTGAGCTAGCTGTAACATCTAGTGATTTGACATGTGTTTGTACTATAAGAGTCAGTGCCAGGGCCATCTATGACCTTTGTGAGGCTTGAAGACGTCACCTAGGGAGCCAAACCAGAATTTTACTGTAATATTGCCTTGGTATGTCACCTAGGAAGGATCCAGCACCATTCCTGTTTTCAACACAGAGGGAAAAATTCCCTTCTAATGACTTTACCTGAGCAAAGAACAGTCCTTGAGAATCTTTAAATGTTTTCTCATGTCTGATTAGCAGAAGGGGAAACAAAGTGATATTGTTTTCGTGGATGTGGATACCATACCCTGTCATATATTCATTTGCCAGAGGTAGTTCATATGGGCAGGAACAAAACTCATTTCAGGTTCTTTTGCATGATCTAGAGGTTGACATGACCAATAGCCAGACTAGTTAGTTAATGTGGCCAGTGTTTGGAAAACCAGAGTAAGGAAATGTCAGGTCTATGCTTGACCTGTTGAAAAACACAGTGAGGGTTAATAAGAGCAAGACACAATTTGAGAAAAAGGCCATAGTGGAGGATCAGAGGGAGAATAAGACTGAGATAAGCAATCTTTAGTAAGCCTTTAAGTAAATGGTCAAAGAAAGAGGAGGCTTCACTTAAAGTAACAGTGTTGTTTTACTTTGTTTTATTTTTTGTTTTTGTAGACTAGGAGACTTAGTAGAAGGAGAAAATAGATGAAAGTATAGTTTCTAATCCATGTTCTTGGGGAAAGCTGTTTACTTCATGATATCATATGCTTCTTGGGCTTGGGAATTGATCCTAGAAATCCTTACTGTAAGGTTACCTGTAGGAATGGTCTTCCAGTTGTCTTGGGAGTGCTGATCTGGGTTTAGTTTGGCATAGCTTATAGGAATTCAGGAGGATTTTTCTTTTGTTTTGATGGCAGTGTAAATGGTTACTTTACTTGATAAGGTCATTCTCAGTGAGATGGCAGTGTGTACTATCTTCTAAAAACCTTGCTCTTTCCACCTTCCCGGTGGAAACGGATGGTAAGGGATGTTTGGAGGTTGTAACTTTTTTTTTTTTTTTACCTATTGATGATCTGTTCCAAGTATCCTAACTAATTCTTGTATATAGCTAATCATAATCTCACATTGCTCACTAAAGTCCCCATAATGTTCACTCAGTCTGGGAATGGAAGGTTTGTAGATGACAGTAGGCATAGGGCAACTGAACTTTACTTTTCAAAAGGGGATAAACCATGTCCCCTATTTGGAGTATTCTAGATTTTTATCAGGGTAAGAGATAATATTTAAGTCCATTTTCTTGACAGACTTTTCCTAAAATCCTTTTTATGTCTGAGTTTTATTCCACTTGCCCTATGATTGAGGTATGAAATGAGTACCTCAGAGGTTTTGCAAGCAGCAAGTTATTTCTGCTGTCAAATGAGTTCTTTGATCTGATTCAATCCATAAAATAATGCCAAAACAAGGAAAAATCTAAGTTATTAATTTCTTTACTACTGTTGTGGCATCAGCACATCTAGTTCAATAGCATTCGGTCCATCCACTAAACACATAGACAAGTACCATGCAGTGGGAATGGCTTAAAGCTGGAGGCAAATCTGTAAAATCCATTTGGAGTACTGCAAGGGGCAATGTGGGCCTTGGAAGACTTCCTAAAGCAAGTTGGTTTCTTCTAAAACTTTGGTGACATTTACAAGCAGTACACTGGGAAATAATTTGGTCAGAAATTGTGTGGATGCCAGAACAGAACCAATTATCTTTTAATTCCATTACTATCCCCCATCTGCACATATGTCCCCATTGATGGGAGATAAGTGCAAGCCGAAAGGTCAAAAGAAAAAGGACCATAGAAGTTCGCTTAGCACAATGTATAATCTGGTTAATTACTGGGCACGCTTTTGTATTCATTCTCTTTGTCAGACTTGGGGACATTTGATAATCAATAATATCAATCAAAGATAAGGCAAGTTTATAAATTGGGTAGTGATAAAATAGGGGGTCTATTTCAGGCTGTATGTTTAGCACCTTTGTCAGCCCTATTATTTCCTAGAGATACAGTATTGGTCTCCTTAGTATGAGGTAGACAATGAACAATTTTAGTAGGGAGGTGTATAGCCTATAGTAGGACCAATCATATGCCCATTGGCAATAGGACTACCAACAGAGGTTAACAATCTGTGAGGTTTCTACATTGTGCCAACAGCACGGCTGACTCCAAAAGCATGTCTGGAGTCAATGTAAATAGTAGTTTTTCCTTTCATCAGTGTGCAAGCTTTAGTAAGATCTGTAAGTTTAGCAATTCAGTCTGATTTTACAGTGGGCAAAGAGTATGCCTTGTGTTTCATGTGGGGAACCTAAGGCATAACCAGTTATTATGTTTCCCCAGAAATGTCATTGACAAGAGTCACCGCAAAATGGAAGTAAGTCTGGGTTGTCTAAAGGGGCATCTAAAAAGCTTTCTGGTGGCTTTGGGACCAATTCTATAGTCACAAGGCAGTCACATGGAATCATCAGGGAGCAATAGAATAGTCAGATTTAAAGTGTTACAACGATGTAAGATGATGGAAAGACTGTTAGTAGGGCTTGTTCATAGGTGGTCTGTGGCCATGTAGAGATGCTGTGTCTTATGCACTTATGAGAGAGCAGACACAGCATGGGGAGCATAGAAGTGAACAGGGAGCCTAATATAAGAGTACTGGCCTCGTCAATTAGGGCAGCTGTCGCAGCTACCACAGATACCACACACAGGTACAGGACCATGCCTGCTGCTACAGGGTCCAACCGATATGAGAAATATGCTTTAGGACATATCTGAAAGGTAAAAGGTGGTTCTATAGCAATCCCATTATTTTCATAGCAATATAGCTGAAAAGGTTTGTCAAAATTAGGTAAGTTGAGATCTGGGGGTGTGACAATGTTCATTTCAGAGCTTCGAAGAAAATTAATGCCTCTGCAGGGAGTGGGGGAGCCCCAGGAAATGGGCTTTGAGGTGGTATGGTGGGGAGAGCATGCAGGAGTTTAGCAAAAGCAACAAAGTTAAGAATCCATTGGTGACAATAGCCCGCTGCCCCTAGAAATATATGTGGTTGCATTTTTTTAGGGAGAGGAATGGACAAAATTGAGTCAAGGCATTTTGGAGTTAGCTTTTGAGTGCCTGAGATATCTCATGTCCTAAGTAGGTCACAGTTGTTTGTACCCATTGAAGTTTAGACTCTGGGAGGCTTTATGGCTGCTTTTAGTGCCTTTAGGAGAATGAGACAATCTATAAGAGCACTGTGTGCAGTTTAGTTACAGAGTAAAAGGTCATCAACATACTGAACAAGTGTGGAGCCTCAGGTAAAGGCTACAGAATCTAAGTTGGCTTTAAGGACTAGGAAGAATATTGAGGGAGACTCAAAATATCCCTCAGGGATGTGAGTCTCCATGTCAACTGTCTCCCTCTAAAAATAAATGCAAAGAGAAATTGCAAGTCAGAATGCAATGGAATTGAAAAGAGGGCTCAGCAGACATCAATTACTGTAAACCAGGCTGCGTCAGCAGGAATCAAGGTAAGAATGGTAGCTGGATTAGAAACTACGGGTGGCGAGGAATTACAAAGGAGTTTATACCCTTAGATCTTGTACAAATGGACAGATTTCATTCCCATTTGAATAAAATCCCCCCTTTTTTTTTGGCAAGATTAGGATGTTACAGGGTGAGGAAGTAAAGATAAGAACACCCTGCTATAAAAAAAAAGTCTATCATATGTTCAATTCCTAATTCTGCCTCTCCTAAGGGGTGTACTGGGCTACTAATAGGAAAAATTTGTTCTTTTTCCAGGAAACTTGCACAGGATCTACACTCACTCAGTGCAATCCAGTCTCATTTGCATGTGAGGCCCAGAGAGTAGTGGTGCAAATTTTAAGGTAGCATCTTCTTCAGAGGATTTTAATTTGAGAGAGGTTTTCATTAAGGAAAGTAGCAAGCTTGAGGTTTAGTCCAAGGGCATGGAAATAAAAATGCCTTCCTTACAGCATTGTATGGTGGCATTAAGTTACACACCACATCCCTAACCAAAAGATCACTGGTGAGGATTCAGAAATAAGAAAGGCATGAGGGGTATTAAGAGGGACTAAGGATATTGGGGTGGCCTGAGATATGGGTAATGGAATACATTGTCCAGACACTCCAGCAGCTTAAATAGAATCAGAGATGACAGCAATAATCCTGAGTGAATGGTAGAGAGAACTGCACCGGTGTTACTTAAGAAGTACAGTTTCCGGGGGTGCCTGAGTGGCTCAGTAGGTTGAATATCCAACTCTTGATCTCAGCTCAGGCCATGATCTCGTGGTTTGTGGGTTCGAGCCCCATATTGGGTTCTGTGACCTGACAGTGAGGAGCTTGCTTGGGATTCTTTCTATCCCTCTCTCTCTCTGCCCGTACCAGTGCTCTCGCGCATACTCTCTCTGTCAAAATAAATAAATAAACTTTAAAAACAATATACAGCTTCCAATCCTCAATTTTAAATTTAATAGTAGGTTCTGAGGTGTGACTGAGAATTAGTTTATCTCATCAATTAGTGGGGTATCATCCTACAGGCAGAGAAAAATGGACCTTCTGAGGGTGCTGGTGTTTAGGGAAATTGTCTGAGCTTCCTTTTACTTAAGTTCAGGATAATTGTTTTCCTGAGGCCCTAGTTTTTCACAATATCTGCAGAAGTCTGGAGGAAAATAGGGAAGGCCCTGTGATTGATGAGAAAAATGAGTGGACTCTGAGTTACTCTTAGAGTCATCATTTTTGCTCTTGTAAAGACTCAATATGCACAGCAATGACTGTTGATTTTAATATTTTTGTCTTATTTTCCTATAAGCCATTTTCAAAGACTTATGTAGCTATATCAATAATAATACTGATACCTGCCCAGCCAGTGACACTATTTTGGGTTTGTCTCTTTATATCAGAGAGACTAAGGCAGAAATTCAAAGATTTCTATACTCTGGTGTTTCAGGGTTTAATGTAATGTTTGTAGAAAGTGTACCACAAAGGTATTAGGATGTTCCCCTTCCTTTTGAGTGCATCTTTCAACTTTAAAACCAACTACCTTAGAGGAAAAGACCTCTATTATCCACACTATCAAGCTCTGACTATTGGCCTGGATAAGCCACTTGCAGGAGAGTCTGGGAGAAGTTCTGGCTACCTGTTTCCTCTGTTGGGGGTGATTTTCTTCCTGGGACCATCTAGCCTATCTCACAACTACCATGTAACCATGGGTGGGAAGAATAACCCTGAATAGCCAGTCAAGGTCCCCTGAATGGAGGTGTGAAAGGCCACACATCTTTCTAACTCATCTCTAAATGTGGCAGGATCAGGGCACCTGGGTGGCTCTGTTGTTTAAGTGTCTAACTCCTGATTTTGGCTCAGGTCATGATCTCACAAGTACATGAGTACTTCAGGCTCTGCACTGGCAGTGTAGAGCCTGCTTCAGATTCTCTCTCTTCCTCTTTCTCTGCCCCTCCCCCACTCTTGCTCTCGAGTGTGTGCGCTCTCTCCCTCTCTCTCGGTCTCAAAATAAATAAACCTAAAAAAAATTAGGGATGCCTGAATGGTTCAGTCAGTTATGCATCTGATTCTTGATTTTGGCTCAGGTCATGATCTTGCGGTTCATGGGCTGAAGTCCTGCATTGGGTTCTGCACTGGCAGTGAGGAGCCTGCTTGGAATTCTCTCTCTCTCCCCACCCTCCCCGACTCATGCTGTCTCTGTCTCTCAAAATAAATAAATAAACTTAAAAAAAAATTTTTTTTTAATTAAAAATTTAAGTTTGGTAGGATCTTCTGGAATTAGAGGCAAAACAGCATACTTTGGAATTCTTTGGACCTGCTGTCCAAGGTACATGGATTCTCTGTGGGAGGGGTCCAGGATACACCCACAGGGTGGGGCACTGCATAGAAAGCCCTAGCATTGACTGAGTTTGTTTTACTGAGCCGGGGGTAGTAGGAGGAGGTGTAAATTATGGCAAATTTATTTCCTGGCTGTCAGCATTTACATAAGTAACCTGCATATTCCAGGCCTGGAGATCAGGCCAGAGTGCTCTCTGTATATCTTGCAGGGAAAGGCAAGATAGGTGTTTAAGAGATTTTGAGGGCAAGTTGAAGAAGTTTTGAGAGTTAACAGAATTTTCTAAGGAGATAAGGTCAGATTTTGAGAAGAAGGGTTTGAGGGAGGGACTCAGAGATTCAGTAGATCATCTGAAGGGTCAGGGACAAGAAGTTGGGGGTACAGGGAGTATAACTGGGTGGAGAAGGAAGATTTAAGTGGGTATGGATTAAAATTTTTGTTTTAAGCTTGATAAGGCTAGCCATTACATGCCATTGTGTCCACTATTTTTTTAAGTGTATTTATTATTTTGAGAAAGAGAGAGAAAGTGCAAGCGGGGAGGAGGCAGAGAGGGGGCGAGGAGGGAAAAAATATCCCAAGCAGACTCTGAACTGTCAGTGCAGGGTTCCGGCCCATGAACCGCCAGATCATGACCTGAGCCAAAGTTGGATACTTAATGGACTAAGCCACCCAGGTGCCCCAGTTGTGTCCTCTTTTTAATTTGATCTTCCCAGAAGTACTGATAAGACATTTGTTTAGTATGAGAGCTCTCTAAAATTTTTTCAAATATAGAAGTTTCTCCAATTCAAACAATCCATTATCTGCCCATTGACAAGTAGGATCTTCAATGTTATATTTATTTCAGTAGTCACTCAATCCAATAAGCCTTTTTATGGAAAGATCCAGAGGTCACTTTCCAAGCATGGATGTAAGATGCAGCCCCACGATCCAAAAAGTTCACTTCCAGAGTGACCCTAAGTAAGCAAAGATCTTCAGCAAAGATCTTCATTGTCACAAATGATAATAGTGTTTGTGAAAACCGTGTCTCCAATGTCCCATAAGAACACGAAATTGCCCCAGTACCAGACCTACTCATTTGTGACACAGGATAGGCAATACTTGGATGGGACTTCCCTCACACTAACAAGGCAATAAAGGTTAAGGTGACTGGGGCCTTTTATTAAGACCAGTTCCCCTGAGAACTGGCATGTTTAGACAAAGAGAATGCTGCTTGTCACTTCTTGTCTTAGGTTTCCAGCCTGTTGGCTGGCCACCTGATAAAAACCCCACCACCTGTGCCCTACCCGCCCCCCACCAACACTGGCAGAGACCAAAGAGGATATTCTCAGTAGTCACAAGCTAAGATCTCAGGACATAAAACAAGATGAAAGGAGAAGATCAGCCAGTTGTTGGGTTTTTAGTTTGTGACCCACAGCAAAGTTTGTCCAAAAAGATACTGACTTGATGAGAACTATAAACTTAGCAGTCTATGAGGCCAGCTCAAACAACAGGCTTCTTGGACCTATGTTTGTATTTTACCCTATAATTCTCCTCCTTATGACAAGTGACACAAAAGACAGAAACAAAGAAAAACAATGACCATCTCTGGGAGGAAGGAAATCAATCAAAAACAAGAGTATTTGGAAAGTACTGGAGTTGCTATACCCCAAGAACTAGCTTACACGAATGTTTTCCCTGCCAATGTGAACTTGGAAAGAGAAAAGGACAAGAGGAGACTCTTCCCACTCTCATCTAACTGGAACGTACAGGCAGAGATCTGGGAGACTGACATGTAAGAACTCTTTACCTACTGCAGACTTTGTCAATGTCCCGGGCTCTGTCAGCTGCGGTCCCTGGAGTGAACAGTGTCCCAACCAGTACAATCCCATTCTCATCTCCAGAAACTGTTGGGGAGGCAAAAGCTTTATCTCTACCCTCTTAAGGTTTCTGGGTGCGTCTGTCTAAGAATTAAATTTACATATGACCAATTAGCAGTAGAAAAACATACAAATTTATTTTATGTTAGTTTATATGACATGGGCACCTTCATAAGGAAAAGAAGACCCAAAGAAGTAGCAAAACCTAAATACTTATATACTGGGTTGAACAAGAATGGCAATTGTGGAAAAGTAAAATAAACAAGGAGACTGAAAAAAGATAAGAGTTATTTTAACAAGGTGGGCTTGTACAGAATTCTTGTGACCCTGACTTCCACTTCTGGTGATAAGGATGTTTCTTTCCTCCTGGCATAGGGAGGGCAGCTCTCCCATGGTCCTTCAACTTCTGCTGTCAGGAGGAAAAGGGGGAATCAGACTGCCTTTCTTGCACCTGCTATTTTTAAGTGCCTTTAATTCAAAATAATCAAAATGCCAAGTTGGCATATTTGGGGGTGGCATGTCCTGAACCCATTCATTTTTCTTCCTGTGTATGGGCACACTTTCCTGGGTTTATATTTGTTGATTTTGCTCTTTTTTTGCATATATTTTTTAAATTGGAAATTCTACATAATATATGGTAGCAACTCTGGATTCTTATGCCCTCCAGGGGTAGTTGTTGTTGCTGATTTTTTTGTTTAATGACTTGCCAGGATTAACTCTGTAGAGTCTGTCTTCCCAATAGTGTGCAGCAATCAATGTTTGCTCTTTTTTTTTTAATGTATTTTTGTTTTATTTTTTAAGCCTGGCTCCCTAGGGGTCAGCACAGCTGAATGGTCAGCCAGTGATTGATGAGAGGTTATGCATTAACATCTTGTAAGGCTTCCACTCTTTGCCAATGGGGCTGTGTGTATTTAAGGAGTATAATCAAAGTTCAGGCAGTTTACAGGGCTGCTCTAGCTTATTCTTCCCACATACTCAAGGCTTCACATTCATCAGAGACAAGTAGATAGCCAAGGCCCTATCTGATCTTTCCTCTGTGTGAGTATATCCTGGAGCATGCATACAGTCTTCCAAATCACCATGGCTAAGTGAACACTTATGAAGGCCCACTATCACTATCTCAATCTCTGGATTTCCCTTTGAATTTTCTGGCTGGTCTGTCAGTCTACTGCTTATCCAAGCAGTATTGTGATCTCAGGCTAGCTGCAATATTGTCCTTCTTAAATTGTTTGCTATTATTCCTGGATTTTCCTATCATTTATGGCAATACCCTTGGGTATCTGTGTTCCACTCCAAAGCGAGCCAGTCCCCTCTGAGGAAGAGGCTGTCAGTCCTCACAGCTTGCCATGCCCCCAGTAAAATCACTGAACAGCAGAGCTGGAGCGTAGAATGGCAGAAGCCCCAGGATAAAATGCCACAACTCCCACCATTCTTACTGATGTTTAGGGGTTTTTCTTGAATAAATACTTCTCAACTAGATGGATGCCTTTGGTCAATTTTCAAAATCCTAAAGTGGTTATTTTTGACAGTTTTGTCTGGTTTTATATTTGCTTTTTGGGGAGAAGAAAATGATTGACTTCCTCACTCAACCATTCTAGAAGTCGCACTTCAAGTCAAAAATTTTGCAGGGTCATTGTAACATTTCATTATGACATGTGAACAAAGAAAAGATACGCAAAGTTTATGGACAAAATTATGAATGAGGAGGCATATGATATTTTAAATTAAAAATCAATATCTAAAAGATAAAACTGGGGTGCCTTATTGGCTTTGTCGGTTAAGTGTTCAACTCAACCTCAGCTCAGGTCGCTCTCAGGATCGTGAGTTCAAGCCCTGCATTGGGCTCCATGCTGGGTGTGAAGGCTACTAAATAAATAAATAAATAAATAAATAAATAAATAAATAAGATAAAACTATATAGATCCAATGCAATTCCAGTTAAAATGCTAGAGGGATTCTTTTTTTAAAATTTTTTTTAATGTTTTATTTATTTTTGGGAGAGAGAGAGAGAGAGACAAAGTGTGAGTGGGGGAGGGGAGAGAGAGAGGGAGACACAGAAACTGAAACAGGCTCCAGGCTCTGAGCTGTTAGCACAGAGCCCAATGGTGGGGCTCAAACCCATGAACCATGAGGTCATGACCTGAGCCGACGCCACAAGCTTAACTGACTGAGCCATCCAGGCACCCCAAAAGGATTCTTTATAGAACTTGATTAGATAGTGTGGATATTGCCACAAGGACAAACCAATGGTACAGGTTAGAAAGCTCACAGATTGTGGTAGGCAGAATTCCAAGAATGACTGCTGATGATCCTCGCCCTTATGTAATATCCTTCACTTTGAATGAGGTCAAATATGATGAAATATCCCTCATATATGATTATGTTATATAGAAAGATGGAGATGATGTGAACAAATATAATCAAATCAAATGAGCCCTTTAAAAGCAGAGAATTTTCTCTGGCTGGCTGAAGAAAATGAACTCAGAGATTAGAAACATAATGAGAAATTGACATGCCTCTGCTGGCTTTGAACATGGAAGGTCACATGCCAAAGACTATGGGTGGCCTTGAGTTGCTAAAGTGGACCAGGTTCATAGCCAAAGAAATGAGGACATTAATGCTATAGCCTCAAAGAATTGAATTCTGCCAACTATCTGAATAAGCTTGAAAGCAGATTATTCTCCCGAACCTTCAGATAAGGGCCTGGCCCAGACAACACTTTTGACATTTAGGAAAACCCAGCTGAGCTGGACTTCTGATCCATAGAACTGTGAGGTAGTAAATTGTGTTTTTTTACACCAAAACATTTGTGGTAATTTGTTACATAACTAATACACAGATCTATAGTTTTATAAATTTTGAATAAAATTGTATAAATTTTGATATATGACAGAGCTGACTTCGCAGATCATTGATGAAGGAGGGGGAGGTCTATTCAATGAGTAATTCTAGGACAAATGGCCAGACACACAGGAAAAAAAAAAAAAAGACCGGATCTCTACTTAAAATATGACCAGCAAATAGAAGCCCTTACATGTTTATAACAAATTTTAGAAGTACTTCATGAACCTGGCTTAAGAATTCCTTACTCAAAGATTTAAAATACAGGAAAAGATTGAAAATTCAAGTACACACAAAAATTAAAATTCTGTTTATCAAAGGAAGGTCAACATTAAAAAAAAACTAAACAAGGAAGGAAAAGACAAGAAGTCTGAAAAGCACACGTGTATCGCATCTCAGGAGTCACCAGGGAAGTGTATTTGAAGACAGGAAGTTGCCATCTGTGTTCAATTCTACTGAGAGGCAGACTTAGAGGAACACAGTAAAGTGTGCATTGGATTTAAAGACGCAAACAACACTGGTGAAGAGAACAAGAGCCGTTTCAACCAAGTAGGAGGAAACCCAAGGTAGTGCATGGACTGCTTATACATCCCCTTCCAGAAAATGCCACACCTTCCTAAATACCCAAAATGCCACAGCACTTGCAAATTCCCAGTTGTCCTCAAATACCTAAGCATAGTAGAGACAGATTTCTATAACCGAAAAAGTATAATTATGACCTGTTTCACAATTTACTTAGCTGATTTCATGTGCTTTTGACAATTCTGTCATTTCTCTGAAATTTCTCCCATAACAGAATTGAGGCAATCTCTGCAGTCAAAATAGTTCTTTATTGTTTCTAGTCAAGCTGAGCTTTCTGGAGTGTCACGGGATAGATATGTGAGGTGCGTCCAGCCAGTGCTAAAATCCTACACCTCATATGTGTGCATGCAGCACACACATACAAAAAAAAAAAATCTGAAATGAACCTTCCCTCTCTTCTTGCTCTCATTGTACCTTGCAAGGTTGACCTAATCGGTCATTTTGACCTCACTACTTCAATAAAAAGAAGTCAGGTTAGGAAGTGCAGGGCACAGGAACAGAGATTCCCCTGCTCCCTCAGTAGGGGTCGTACTTCAACCCATGGAACTTTGAAAATATTCCCCTTCCTCAAAATTACTCTCCTCCAGCAAAAACAGCTTCTAAACTACAGACACTCTGGATGTGCAAAAGGATTTCAAAATTTCACTAATGAAGATTATAATTAAAATATTTAAATAGGTTTTTAATTTTCTTTCTGGGCTATGCTATTTCCTAGTCCTCTCCAGGAGCTGCTATTGTTCAACCCTGACAGAATTCTCTGTTAAAAATTATAGCCTGCTGCCTTTCAGCATCTTCATTAAAATGCAATGCTGCCAGATATATCTGCATGCATATGAATGAAGCATCTATAGAATAATTAAGTCATGAATAACACATTGCTGAGCACGGCTTTTCCTGAATAGGGAAAGAATGTTATTTATGAACCCAGAGATTTTATATTATATGAAAAATAATTGGCAATAATAAGTATTATTTGAGGACTCATTAATTTAAATTATGATTGCCCTGTTATAGACTCCTTTTTTAATAAAATGGCCATTTACATTGGAAAATGGATGTGAATTTATGTGCTATTTTTCTTCATTTTGCTCAAAAGGCCACCCAAAAGCTTTTTGGCAATGAGGATTGCATAATTTGAGAATCTTCTTTTAGATCTATTATAAACAAAAGGTCATTAGCATCCCAGCAACTTTACAGGCCTGGGTTCAAACTCATAGCAACATATCAATGGAAAAACATAGATACTATTCTTAACCAGTTCTTAGGTTTTTTCAAGGAATACTGTAGAAGCAAACACTGAGGTTCCCTGAATTCAGCCCTCCCCCAACGCAGTGTGTTTGAGCCACGAAGCAGTTCTTTTAGGAAAGGCCCCTAAGTTTAGTAATGACCATATTCTAGAGTTAATCTGTGCTGTAGTTTCAGTTCTGCACCCTCCTAGGATTCTTAGCCATAAGGCACTGTGTGCTAAAGTCACAGAGGCAGAGGAAAGGGGATACAAGACTTAAGGTGTAACATCTCTTCCTTCTTGACCTCCCTCAGGTCCCTTGGTTGATTCTCTTTCTTCATCACAGTTCTTTGTGATTCATTTCACATTTGACCTTTTCCTTCTTTTCCAACAGCCAGCACATGTAGCAAATTCTCCCTGAGCAAGGGGTAGAGTCAAACGTCAAGGGAGCAAACAAGGGACATCTACTGAGTCCCCAGGGAACTGAAGATCTGCTGTAAATCTTGGGAACCCATTTCCTCCTTTCCAATTTTCCCTTTAAGGGGCCTGTCTGCTCTCCTCCCTTTGTACCTGGATTGTATACAGCAGCTTCCCCTCTAGCTCCCTGCCCACAATCTCTCATGCTCCCATCCAATGCCCCACCTTGCCTTTCTATCCTCCACACCCCACCCAATACAAGTACATGCCCCAAACCATCTCTGACTACATCATTTCAGTGATAAAAACTCAGCGGTGACTTCTCATGGCACTGAGGATCAATTCCAAACCACTCAACATGGTCCAAATGCCCTGTAAGACCTGGCTGCAGATAACCTCTCTGCCGAGCCCCACATGGTCCCCTCCCTCCAGAATTACTCCAGTAATTACCAGAATTACTCACCACTCCTTGAGTTCATCATGTTCCACATCCTCACACATATTGTTTCTCTAAATGACATCTGTTCCTGCTTAAACTTTCAGCTCAATACCCTGCTGGTCCTGCAAGCATTCCCTGACCATCCCTACTCTTGCTGGTTTTGATGCCCCCGATGGCACCGATGGCACCCCAGGTATCACATTTACACCTCTAGGAAAATGGTTTCTTGCAGCACAATTGTGGATTTGCAATTGTTAATTTGCTTGTCTGTTTTCCCTGCTAGAGTATAGTCTCCTTGAAGGTAGAAAAGCGTTTTTTTCAACTTTGTATTCTTATCACTGGTACCAGTGCATAGTTATAAAAGTTACTTGAAGGAAAGAATGAGCTATATATAGGACAATGCAGGATGAGGTAGGAGTTGTCACCTTCTGCTTTATATGGCAGTGAGTAAAAGCATAGGTTCTTGGAAACCAGATGGCTTGGGTTTACACTTTGACTCTACTATTTGCCAAATGACAATAAATTATCTTGTTCCTCTGAGCCTCCATTTCTTAATCTATAAGATTATATAATATATAGTATACATATAATATATATATTATATATAGTGTATATATATGTATGTATATATAATGCATATATATATTGTGTGTATATATATATTATACATAATGTGTATATATATGTATATGTATAATATATATACTGGTATCTCACAGAGTTATTTGAACATTAAATTAAGTGAAAGAATATAAGTGTTTAGTGGGGGCTGGCACATAGAATGCAATCAGTAATGATAGCTATTAGTATTCTTGTTACTATTTTTATTACTATTATAAAACATAGCTAATAAAAACTCAAAAAGCCATTTGGGGTGGGGTGGGATGTGTTGGCCTTCATTTTAAAGGTTCATGATATCATTAAAATAGAATACTAGACCCCTAAGTAATCTATAACAAAATATCATAACTAAAACAGCACAAGCAGACTGGCAGACCAAATTTATTTTGCTACTCCCTCTGGTTCTTCAGTCATAGTGTGGTTGGGAGAAGGATCCTCTACTTTAATTGTAATAGTTAAATTGCATCTCTTTATGTTTGTTCCCACATTCACTGAACACGTATCTTTCAAGAGGCACTGTGCTTAGTACTAAGCGAAGAGTTTATTTTTTTTAATATGAAATTTATTTTCAAATTGGTTTCCATACAACACCCAGTGCTCATCCCAACAGGTGCCCTCCTCAATGCCCATCACCCACCCTTCCCTCCCTCCCATCCCCCATCAACCCTCAGTTTGTTCTCAGTTTTTAAGAGTCTCTTATGGTTTGGCTCTCTCCTTCTCTAACTTTTTTTTTCCTTCCCCTCCCCCACGGTCTTCTGTTAAGTTTCTCAGGATCCACATAAGAGTGAAAACATATGGTATCTGTCCTTCTCTGTATGACTTATTTCAATAAGTGAAGAGTTTAAACAGCACCGAATAACTCTGGAATATGGTCATTACTAAGCATTACTAAGATGATACCCTGACCCCTGAGTCAGAAGGTCTGCCTTAACTATGGCATTCACAAGTGGAGTAACCATGGGCAAGTCATATCTATTTGGGCATCCATTGTTTCCTCACCTACATAATGAGAAAGGTAGACTATCTGACCTAAGGTTCCTCACACCACTAAAATCATAATTACAAGTGGAAGTAGGGATCCCATCCTACCAAAAAATTGTCACTGCAGTGGGACTAAACTATTACAGTATAAGTGACCTGGTTCTGTCCACTTGGTCCCCTCTCTCCCTGCTCTCATATCGCCAGACTAATACTTAGAGTTCATGTAATGGAGTCCCCAGAATGGGGGAGGTGTCAAAAATACAAGAGCTGACTGGGTGGTTATTTAGAGTAAGAGCAGAGAGAGCTGCAGAGTGACAGAGCAGGTGGATGGAGAGGAAGAGTAGGAGGAGATTGAGAAAGATGGTAGGGATGGAATGACAGACAGGGAAAAGTTACTGGGTGCTACCGGAGGTAGCCAGGGATGTTCATGAGTTGCCACTGGATACAATCTCTAGTCCCATTTATGCCCTTCAAGAGAAGCACGTGAAACAGACTCTGAAGGACTGTACTTCCCGGGATGCAGCATCTCCTGAAAGATTGGACCAAATGAGTCAAAGTGTCAGTGGACAGAAAGAAGCACCAACTGGAACACCCACAAACATGCGTACTCTGAACACGTATTTAATTTTCAGGGCAAAGAAGATCCATGAAATATGCTTGGGGTGGCTTCAGAACACTTAAAAAATTAAATTTTTGTCATTTTAGAGACAAAGAAAAGAGAAGAGTGGTGAACTTCATCATCATCCAACAGTAAGATGGTTGGATGAAATCAATCCATTTAAATGACCTAATCAACAAAACCAAACAAAGTATTCTAATATTGTGGATGGGAAATTATTTCACAAACATGTTAGGATTACCCAGAAAGTTTATTTTTTTCCTCTTTTTGTTTTATTTTTATTTATTTTTTATTTTTTAATGTGTTTTTTATTTATTTTTTGAGAGAGAGAGAGGGAGCACAAGCGGGGGAGGGGCAGAGAGAGGGGGGGATAGAGAATCTGAAGCAGGCTCTGCACTGACAGCAGTGAGCCCAATGTGGGTCTCAAACTCACAAACCGTCAGATCATGACCTGAGCAGAAGTCAGATGTTCAACCAACGGAGCCACCCAAGCACCCCTCTCTTTTTGTTTTCACAGATGTGAATAAGGCAGGTAACATGGTCTCTGTTTTAAGAAAGGTATGACTACCTTTCTACTCAATATAGCAGACCTTTTAGCTGGATTTTTAAGGAAACTAAATGTCAGCTGGGTAAACAACATGTGTGAAGACACAGAATCTGATGAATTCAGAGAACCATAAATCATTTAGTAAGACTAATAGAGGACTGTGGTCATTAGGGTTATTAGATCTGCATTTTAGAAAGATTACTCTGGTCGCAGAGTGGAGGACGGCATGGAAGGAAGCAAGACCAGGGAGTCCAGACTGGGATAAGAACCCAGATGAGAAACAATGGGAACCTGAACCAGACAATGGAGTTGAGAATGAAGTGGGGATAAAAGACCGGTTTGAGCCCCAGCTTTTGCACTTACGATACATGTGCTCTTGGGCAAACTACTTCTCCAAACCTGAATTTCATAATCTAGAAAATGTGAATAAGAGTACATAGAGCTGTTAAAGAATTTTAAAAAGACAAGGCGTACAAAGCATTCAGCACAGTTCCTGGAATGAAAAATATAGACCTGGAAGTAATCAGTAAATGTGTGTGAGTTAAACGAGACGGCCCAAATATCAGATACGGAAGAGAAAAGCAGAGGGTCAAGGTTGTCCTCATTAAAACAGTGGATCTCTGACTCCTGAAACCCTAACCCTCCGGCTGCTACAGAATCCCACTGCTTTCTCAAGGAAGATAAAACCCACACCATGTAAATGCTGGTACCGCCACTACCAACCAGCTATTGCTTTTTGGCAGCTCTGTCTATGGCTCGTTTTTGGAACCAGGAGCAAGAAAGGAGAGAAAAGAAAGTGTAAGTGAAGCCCTCTGGTCTGCCTTCTTGATAAATCCCACCATCCCTCACTAGGCTTACTGAAGCTGGATGGTTTTTCTCAGTTGCTCAGATGGGATGGAAAAATGAGGTCTGCCTTTTTATTCTGTTTTGATTTTTAGATTTAATTAGTGTTGTTTCTGGGGAATTCATTGCTTTAATTAATGATGTGCCCTGAATCTCTTAAGTGAAGAATGCCACTGCAAACATGAATATGTAATGAGTACAACTTTCTTTACCCCAGCTGAGGAGGGTGGCTGTTGCTTGGCTATCACCTCTCAGTACAAGTACAAGGAGCTCAGGTACTAAAAGGAGCTGGGCTACAAGGTTTTATTTGTGTATCTGTTTTTTTCAGCTCGAGTGCTCTTTTGTTTTATTTAAAAGCTGGGTCCATTAACAAGGAAACCAGAGAGAAAAAAATAATCAGCTTGCTTTGGTGTACTTTTAGACCTTCTCTTAACCGCTTATAAATCAATAAGCTAAGTTCTAAATCAGGGTTTCTCAATCTCAGCACATTTTGGACCAGATAATTCTTCATTGTAGGATGCTGTGCTGTGTATCATAGGATGTTTAGCAGAACCTCTGACCTCTAACCAGCAGACTCCAGTAGCATTTCCCATTTGTGACAGTCAAAAATTGTCTCCAGATAATGGCAGATGTCTCCTGGAAGCAAAATTGCCCCCAGTGGAGAACCATAGGTCTAAATGAAGGACTTAATTTACAGGAAGGCAAAGGCAAAGCATATTAATCAACAATAAACATATGTGTATTGAAAATTTGCAAAATAGTGTTTGGTGTGGTGAAAAATACAAAAATGCTAGAAGTATTATGCAATATCAGGAAAGACCTTGGACTAACAGTCTAGATCCACATCTGCTGCATACAAGCTATGTGTCCTTGAGAAATTCACTTACCTTTTCTGCATTTCCTCATCTTGCTAAGGAACAAGATTGAGAAATGTAAAGTGAAAAGATATATGTATTTGCAACTGGATGACTCATCTTAGTACCGTTATCTAAAAGCCTCTAGTGATGAACAAAAGGTCTTTGTTCTCCAGTCTGACCCGTTCAACATTTTTATTATGACTTATATGAATGAGGACACAACTGATGTGTTGATCAAATGTAAATACAACACGTCTCTAGACGTGGTCTAGAATGGTCTCTAGCTGGGCGAGAGTACCAGAGCTTGAGATGCTATGGAAAAGCCACATCTAGGGGTGCCTGGCTGGCTCAGTCAGTAGAGCACATGACTATTGATCTCAGGGTCATGAATTCAAGCCCCACATTGGGTGTGGGGCCTACTTAAAACAACAACAACAACAACAACAACAACAATTTTACAAAAAAAAGCCACATCTAAGCAAAAGATATTTGTGTATACATAATGTAAAGCCATGCATTGGAACTCAGAAATTCATACCATAGCACAAATACCAATTTGGGGAAGTCATTGTGTATACAGGTGAGCAAGAAGGAGAGTAGGAGATGATGAGATAATAGATATAGGAGTTCAATTATATAGGGTCTCCTAGCTCATATTAAGATAACTTTGTCATTTACTCTGAGACGGAAAGTCATTTGAGGGTTTGAAGAAAGGAGTAACTGATTGGACCAATTTTTATTTTATCAGATTACTTTGGTTGCTGCACTGAGTATAAGTTAAATGGGGATAAGGACAGAAACAGGGAGAACAATTAGTAGGCTACTGCAATAAGCCAGGAGAGACATTATAGCAGCTTGGACAAGGGGTAACAGGGAGTACAACAGATTGGACCTGGGATATCAGAAAAAGAAAGGAGTTGATATGACTCTAAGATTTTAGATTTAATAAGATGGAAAGATGGAGGGCCATGAGCTAAGAGGGGGTAGGCAAGCTAAATGATTTAAAGGTAACATGAAAAGAGAACATCTGTGAAGGCAGAATTTGACTCACTCTATAAAAGTTTTGGATGAAAGCCAAGAGGTAGAGTGCATAGATACCACCATCTGATTCAGGATAAGAAAGCAGTGGCACCAAAAGAGTGGGTAAATGTGTGAGACAGCGACTTAGTAATAATACCGACCTTTGCTCCTACTTCCTGTGAGCCAGACACTGTTAAGGACTTTGCTACCATTGTTACAGCAAATACTCGGCGCCCAGGAAGAGAGAAGCCACACGTACTCGGGGAATCAGAAAAGACTATTTACTGTGCACCAGTGCCGGCCCAGCAGAGTCACCTCCAAAGGTTGAGCCCCAAACCTTGGCATCGGCCTTTTATGGCTGGGATGGTAGGGGGTTGAGAGACAAAAGAAAAAGGGGAGGGCGCCCTCGTCAGTGGTGCTACACAGGTAGTTGGTGGAGGCACAAGGCAAACAAGATAACAGAAGCCAAAAGTATGCAAGGGGAGTATCCAGCCTTGGGCATCTGGCTGGTCCCTTTTATCTTGTTTTTATTAGCTTTTCTTCTCACCATTATCTCATTTAATCCTCAAATCAGTCCCATTTCACATATGAGCAAATCAGAGTTTGTAAGTGATTAAGCTATGCAGAGGTTAGTCTGAGTTCAGACTGGCAAAACTGATAACTCTGAGTGAGTTAAGGTTAACCTTCCTGTTGTTTTACTCTTGCTTCAACCAGTAAGCCATGCGAAAACAAACAAACAAACAAAACCAAAACACACATAAAAGCAAGATGGGGGGATCCCTGTGCAGCTCAGTCAGTTAGGCATCTGACTCTTGATTTCGGCTCAGGTCATGATCTCACGGTTCATGAGATTGAGCCCCATGTCCATCCAGCTCCATGCTGACAGCACAGAGCCTGCTTGGGATTCTCTCTCTGCCCCTCCCCAGCTCATGCATGATCTCTCTCTCAAAGTAAATAAACTTTAAAAAAATAAATAAAAGACAAATGAAAAGAGATAAAGCTCTCTAGCAACATTTTTTCTCAAGGAACCAGCCTAAAGTGAAATCATTTCAGCAACTCATGTAGTTGGGAGATCCTCCAGGTTGGAAGAATCTGCAATACTTTACTTGCCCTTTAATCCTTTTCAAGGTGGAAGGACCTTTAGACCCTAGTGTCAAGGCTCCAGCTTCCTAATTTTTGGTTAAGCCACTGTTATCTAATCTAATTATCTCCATTTTTTGGTTCTTGCTTGGGCAAGGTGCCCATGTGAGCCTCCATGCCATGCCATTGCCATTACTGTGGCCATGGCCCGCCACAGTAGTGAGCTAGCATTTGAATGTGGGCAATCTGACTCCTAAGCCTGGTCTAAATAACTGCCTCCACACTATGTGCACATAAAAGCATTAAAGAAGAGACTCCAGGGGCGCCTGGGTGACGCAGTCGGTTAAGTGTCCGACTTCAGCCAGGTCACCATCTCGCGGTCCGTGAGTTCGAGCCCCGCGTCAGACTCTGGGCTGATGGCTCAGAGCCTGGAGCCTGCTTCCGATTCTGTGTCTCCCTCTCTCTCTGCCCCTCCCCCGTTCATGCTGTCTCTCTCTGTCTTAAAAAAATAAATAAATAAACGTTGAAAAAAAAAAAAAGAAGAGACTCCAAACCCATTTGGAAAAATGAAGTTGAGAAAATGTAAACCTCACATATGGCACAGATTAGGTGACAAATAAAGTAACTTCAAATGTCTAGAACATAAGACTACCTCTTTGCCAGCCTGTTGGGTTGGTGAGCTATGATAAAATACAGGAAAGAATTGGAGAGGGATTGTTATTATTACATGTTTCTGCAGGGCAGAAATCCAAATCGCAACTACGTCTTCTGCAATGGGGATATCCTCTGTTCTAGATCTTATTCAACTTTCTTGTTTCCAAATAAACCGTAAGAGTAGTGTGTGAACATATTGTTTCTGCTTCCAGAATACCTTCTCTTATCCTCTTTTCTCCTAGATAATAACAACTTCAATACTTGACTGACAGACCACCTTTTCTGTAAAGCCATTCAGAATCCCACTCTTCTATCCAGTCAGCTTTGAGCTCTCCCTTTCTCTCTGATCCCAGAGACAGCCTCTTGGACTTGCTTTGTTCATCTGATTGTTACATATATTTATTTACTTAAAGGTTTCCTCCAACAATATACCATTTCCTTGGATGATTTTTTTTTTCTGAGCTCTTTTCCAAGATGCTGATACAAAATGCTGTTGCTGACTGTTCTGAGTTTCATTTATCTAAGTAAATGGCTGGCTATCACAAGCAAGGTGAACTGGAAAATGAGATGGTGGTGGCAGGGTAGGGGGGAGGAGTTTGTATTGGAGGCCCTTGCAATAGTCCAAATGTATAGAGGACTTGAATTTGAATGAAGATGAGAATGGGAAACATGAGGAATAAAGGAAAAATGCAAGATATATGGGAGTTCAAGACATAAGCATACAAGAAAAGATAAAAAGGATCTTTCTAAATGAATGGGCATTTCTGGCAATATGGCTTTATAATCATTAAATGAGACCGCTTGTAATAAAACGCACCAGAAAATGCTAAGGAAAAAAAAATTTCTTATTGCAAAAAAAAATTTTTTTAATGTATAAGAGAGCTGATGGGAAGGAACAGAATTACTCAAAGGAGTCCAATAATGCACAAAAAATGTTCAGTTAATGCAAGAGCCAACCTTTTCCTTGGGGTACTTGCTGATTCCTGGCGGCCTAAAATCTGAATTTTAATGAGTTTCTGCAAGCAGGAGACACAGTCAGAGGCCTAAGTAGAGTGGGAGGTTGAATCAAAGATTCTTCCACAAAGTCAGGACCACCAAAGGGTAATACCCTCAATGAGTGAACTAGAAATAGGGAGTCTCTCTCTCCCTATAGTGAGACTCTTGGTGATACTTGCCTTTCTCAGCCTTAGCTTTGTGTGAAAAGGAAAAATATGAAAATAAAAGAAAAAGTAATGTTTCCCCTGGGAATTCCTCATAAAACGTACATTCTCATGGTTTAAAGGTGAAAATCTACACTGCATATATTTGAAACCCTAAGCCAAAGGTAAATTGACCCTTGGTTGATAGTGCTCCCAGAAACCTGGCAGAAAAATTAAATCCACTGTAGAGAAATTAATTTTAGGCACAGACTTGAAGAAAATTCTCAGAGATAAAATTCTAAGATACATAAGTTCACAATAAAAAATTATGGAACTGAGAGGCACCTGGGTGTCTCAGTCGGTTGAGTGCCCACTTCGGCTCAGGTTATGATCTCACGGTTCATGGGTTTGAACCCAACATCAGGCTTTGCACTGACAGCACAGAACTTTCTTCAGATTCTCTACCTCACTCTCTGCCCCTTCCCCACTCACGGTCTCTCTCTCTCTCTCTCTCTCTCTCTCTCTCAAAAGTAAACATTAATTAAAAAAAAACATATTTTTTGAATTGTTGAACTGAGAAGGAAACAAACCATGATGAATAAAAGTTAGCAGGCAGAATACATAGAATAAGACAATAAAGACTAGGTGTTGGAATAACCAGGCCCCAAATATTAAATGAGTATGTTTAATATGTTTCAAAAAACAAAAACAAGCATTGAAATACTGCAAAGGCACAAGAGACTATAAGAATTGGACAGCGAGATTTAAAATAGAACCACATACAAATTCTAGAAACAGAAAAAAAAAATCAAAATCAAAAAGCAGCAGATTAGACTCAGCAGTGGAGAGAGTTAGTGAATTGGAAGATAGATATTAAAACAAAAATTTACAAATCACTACACAGAAAGACAAAGGAAACTATGAAGTAGAGGATAAGACAACTGAAGGAGATAGTGAGAAAGTCTGCCTTCCTCAATGCATTGGTAAGAAAACTCTGAAGGGAATATGAGCTCTATCAACTGCAAAATTCAGGTGACTTCAAAAACTGCCCCCTGCTATGCAGATTATTAACATTAAAAGAGCATGGGTAATTGCTGAGTTCCAAAGCGGAGAGGAAAGTCTGCCAACTTGAGGCAAAAGATAGATGAAAGGGAAAGTCTGACCATCCTCTTCTCCCTTCTCACTGAAATCAATAGTGTCATATTAATACAATCCCAAAAGAAGTGGGGAGCTGGGTCCTAAAAGCCACAGGCCTAAGGATAAACTTATAATGGGACCATGGCACAGGGGATGATAGGTTTTCTGGAAGCAGCATTGATTGTTGCTCATTCTCCCTGCTCATATAAACCCTGCTCAATTAAAACAATCTAGAAAATAATTATATCCACCCTTCCTCCTTGTCAGAAATGGCTAAAGATCTGCCCCTAAGAGAAGGTGTGAGAAGCCCATCTTTTGTGTCCCAGTTGTAAACATCCTTATGCAGAAATAATCACTTGGAAGAACAGAAGGGGGCAAGCTTCTTCTGTACAGGTCCAGATAGCAAGTATTTTAAATTTGAAGGCCATATGATTTGTATTGAAACTACTAAACTCTACTGTTGTAATGCAAAAGCAGCCACAGACAATGCATACGCAAATGAGCATGGCTATGTTGCAATAAAATTTTACTTACAAAAACAGCTGGTGGGCTACTATTGGTAACCCCTTATCTAGAAGTACAAATACTGGCAGCATTCAAGAAATGAAACTATACTAAAATGATATTTTAATGGTCACTCATTTTTAAACTCACGCCAATATGATAACTGAGGAAAAACATGCTCTAGCACTTGGGCATTGTGATAATGTAAAAGCCTGGGAAATACAACCCAGTGAGTCACAGTGGCCCAATTTAAACCATATACTCATAAAGGATAAAGTGACCAAGTGGTTAAGGCAATAGTCTGCTAAACAACGTACACATGCTGATACAGATCTTAACAGATGGAGTGAAAATGACTCTTTCAGAAGGCACTACATGTGGCAAAAACTTTGTTATTTTCACACAGTGAAAGTCATTCACTTCTGAGTAAGAGATACCTTGATGTACAGGCGGAGAAGAAATCCCAAAGGAAGCACAGCATTAGAAAGCAGATGATGTTGAAGGAGGCTTACCACAGTGCCCTTTCCTTTGGATTCTGCCCCTGCTATTATAAAAGGTTATTCATGTCATTTTATCACACCTCTAGCTTCAAACAAACAAAGATTTCCCGGTAAATCAGAATTTCATGATTTTGTTATTATAAATACAACGTAATACTTTCTTTTTCCATTTGGAACAAAATGGGTGTGTCTTACAAATTTTCATTTTCTTTTCTTTGGAAAACTCAAGAAATAGAAACAGAAAAAAATTATAAAATTTTTAGAGAGTAAAAGTGTTTTTTATTTTCAGATAAATTTTTCATCATGCAAAATGCAAAATAATGGTTGATATCACTTACTGTTTACAATGTCCAGGCACCATTCTAAACACAGTATGTGTATTATCTTATTTAGTCCTCATAACTCAATAAAGTGGGCACTATAACTGATTTGCAAGATATATGTGACAGCCACTTAAGACATCGATTTTACTTCATTTTCGTGGCTTTCCTCATATCCACTCAAAAATGCCAATATTAAACTCAGTAAAGAACTTATTGTGTGAGACCACAAAAGTCTGAGGAAATTAGAATGGTTCATTTTCCCAATTCTTGTAGCCTTCCTTACTAGGGGAAAAGAGATAAAGATAAAATAAGCTGAAGTCAGATCCAAGTTCCTAGATGTTAGAATTTGCTACATGAACCTTTACTCCCTCACTGCTTGTTTGGGGGCTCCATGAGACAGACAGCTATATTATTGTGGGGCTGCAAGAAGTGGGGACTTGTACCTTGCTTGCCAATTTCTTGTCAGCTGAGCCTTAGGGCTTGCTACCAGAACTTGGGTAAAGGAATATGAGGAGGAAGGGATGAGTACTGGCGAGGTCAGGCAGAAGAGGGCAAGGCTCAGACCCCAACTTCTTCCCACCACACATACACCATGTTTCCTGAGAGATGTGAACAACAGGATCACAACCACCCCCACTGACCTCAAGAACAGGAAGACAAGGATATCAAAATATGGACAGGAAGGGAAGGTTTTTACCTAATGGATCATGTTCACCAGAGATGTAGGTAAGATGGCTGTCAAATGGAAGATGCCGCCAATTACTTAATGGAAACCGCAGATGCCTAGATAGCTGCTCAGAGACAAGTGTATCACCATCCAGACCTGTACAGACCTAAAGTTCTCCCTCAACAGGAGATTTGGAATGAGCTTGATCAATGGCGATGACCAATTGAGGAGTGTGCAGTTCATTAGCCAACACCAACATCTAGGTGATCATGAAAGGATCTGTCCCCCAACACTACTTCTTCCAGAAACGATGAAAGGAAGGAGGATAATATTTCGTACCTCTTTTTTCCACTATTATCTCCCAACCAAATGTGTGTGTCAGTTCAGATCCTCCAGGAAACAGACAATTAATTGGGGGGGCGGGGGGGACAACTAGGAAGAATAAAGGGGAAGGAATAGTAAATGGAAAAAGCCTTCCGACCATGATGCCACCTGACAGTTGTAAAAGGAGAGGAAAGAAGGAGGATTGGGTAGGTAGTTATAGATCTCAGTACAGTACAGATCTCAGAAAGTCTTGAGCAGACCAGTGGGGCACCCCAGAGCCAAGTTTACCCATTCGAGAAGCCCTCTGTTGGGTAGGAATGGCCCAGCTGTAGTACTTCTGACATGTTGTTGTTGGCTTGGAGCAGCCCAAAGAGCATGTAGGCTCCTTGACACAGACACCTCAACAGATCCCAAAGGTACGGCATCTGGAGGCTGTCAGCTAACTATTCTCTTTGCAGCATATTCTCACATCAAGAAAGATATGAGCAACATACACCATTAGCTGCCACAAGATCTATGATGTCTAATCTGGGATGATGGATTGGGCTTCAAACTTGGACATTAGAGTGAACTTATAAAGATTTTGCTCCAATTATAAAGATTTTACTAGGGGAGTAAGACCAGTCACAACCTCTTCATTCACCATGTTTTAAGAAAGAACTAGGAAACCTGGTACATCTACTCTATATCAATCCTTTTATATATTCATTTCCTCCCACTCACTGCCTCCTCTCACCATTCAACCACATACCTGTCCTAAGAACACCTTTTCTGGTATCAAGACCACATTCTGCCAGATGGCAGTGCAAGTAATAATTTAAGTATAGCTGGGACGTTGCTTTTAGTAGTTGATAAAAGGATGTGTAATTTTTTTTTATCAGTTTTTGTCTTAGCATCTCATTCTTGTTTTAAAAAATTTTAAACGTGGCCAAGAAAGAGAAATCATCCCTAATTCAGGATAGATCTCAAATCAAGATATGAGAGGCTATTATAGCATTACTGAACCTAATCAAAGGGGCCAGAGAAGGTTTATTTGAAGAAATAGTTCAAAGTTAAGATCTTACAAGGGGAGGGAAGCACACAGTCCAGGCAGAAGAATTTACATGTACAGGGGCTCTGAGTGACTGAGGCAGGGTTATAAAATGAGACTAGAAAGGTAGTTGAAAATCAGACATTCTCACATAAGTTTCATTATCCTAAGAGTAACGGTAAGGTTTTAATCAGAAGAATGGGATAGAAGAAGGATGATATTATCAAATTTGTACTTTGAAAAAAATCTCTCTGGATAAAGAATAGAGAACAGATTAGAGGATGCATGAGGGGATACTCAGAGATACTTAGGACATTTTGTTTATTTGTTTCATTTTGTTTTGCTTTGTTTTGTTTTAGAGCTTAAGTGAAAGATGAGACCATCTTGGACAAAGAGAAGTAGATGGATTCAAGAAATATTTACTTGGCAAAATATCCAAAACTCACTGGTGGACCAGATATGGGGCTTAAGAAAGAAAAGGGTGTCGGGGCACCTGAGTGGCTCAGTCATCGAGCACCCAACTCTTGATTTCAGCTCAGGTTATGATCTCATAGTTCGTGGGATTGATCCCCACTTCAGGTTCTGTGCTGAGAGCAAGAAGCCTGCTCAAGATTCTCTCTCTCCCTCTCTCTCTCTGGCCCTCCCCTGCTGGCTCACATACTCTCTTTCTCAAAAATAAATAAATAACAAAAAAAAAAAGGGAGAGAGAGAGAGTGAGAGGTGTCAAGATGACTCATAGGTTTCTAGCTAGAGGCCCAGATAGATGGAATGATAATGATATTCACTAAAATAATAAATAACAAAAGAGAACCAAGATGGAGGACAATGCTATGAGTTCAGAATTAAACAGTTTACCAGTTAGGAATCTTTTAGTTGATAGTGACTAAAAAACCAAAGTCAACCTCACTTGAAGAAAGAAAAAAATGTGGTAGCTCATGTAATTGTAAAATTTATAAGTACGGCTGGCTAGGGGGCACCTGGGTGGCTCAGTCCATAAAGCAACTGACTTCAGCCCAAGTCATGATCTCATGGCTCATGAGTTCAAGCCCCGCGCTGGGCTCCATGCTGATAGCTCAGAGCCTAGACCCTGTTTCAGATTCTGTGCCTCCCTCTCCCTTTGCCCCTACCCTGCTTGCGTTCTGTCTCTCTCTCTCTCTCTCTCTCTCAAAAGTAAACAAACATTAAACATAATTTAATAAGTACGGCTAACATTACCAGTGGCCTCATTTAAGGATACAGTGATATCACCAGGATCCATCTCTCAATTCTACTTCCTCTAGATTGGCTATATTTTCAAACATTGCATGGTGGCTCCCGGCGGCTTCAGGTGCACATCATCACAAGACTTCATTCAGTGCAAGAGGAAATTCTCTTTCCAAAAATTTAAACAAAAAATTCCAAAATCAAGTCTCTTTATCCTTTATGGTAGAGATCTAACCCGGAACCAATCACTATTGCTAAGATGATAATATGTGCTCACTGGATCCTGCTAAGTCATCCTCAAAAAGAAGTTCATGGCTAAAAATGGAGGAGGGTTATATATCCCAAAACAAAATCAGGCATTATTGCCACAAAAAGGGTAGTGGACATAAGTAGTGAAACCAAAAGATAACTATCTCTTATAGGTAAATATGATTTCTGAGGTTAATAACAGTCAGGATATGGTGGACATTTAAGAAAATCTAAACCTCACTGATAAACAAGGTGCAGTTAAAATCAGCTCTGAGCTTTGGCAGAGGTCAAGACTATGGGCTTTCAGTGACAACTGACTTGATACAGGAGCACAGACTGCAAGGGGCAAAAGCGACATAAGATACAACCAAGAAAATCCATTTTTTAATAAAGATTCTCTGGAAAATCCATCAGGTATCTTGCTGTGGCATAATCAAAATTGATTTTCTTTCTATTTATGTTTGATTCACATTACACGATATGGGTTCAGTCAGTCTGTCTTACTTTTTCAATTTTTTAAGTATTCCTCCAGATAGCAATAGAAATATAACCTAAAATGGACAAAAGCAGGAGGGAGTGCAGCTTCTTTATTTCCTGTTGTATCAGCCAAACCTATTTCTATCTGGGAAAACTAACTGGTACACAAAAAAACCCTTTTGGGGGCTGTCTTGGAATGACTGAAAATGAAAAATAGTTTCCACTAGAGGGTGCTAAGTCTCAAAATAAAAATACAAACCAAGTTCAGTACTTTCGATTTTCCCATACTTTTCAATATTCATTGAGCAACTAATAATTGTATTAGCCTGGATTCCCCAGAAAGCAGAGCTGAGGCAAAGCTTATGTGCTACTACTTTATTATAGAATGTACTCCCAGGGAGCAAGAATGAGGGAAAAGGAGAAGAAGGCTGGGAAAAAGAGCCAATCCAAGAAGATACATTACTGCACAGGTCACCTCTTGAACACACGGATTCCTAGATCTTATGGTACCTTCCACTACAAAGCCATATAAAAACTGCTTCATAGAACTGACTATCCAGACTGGTTCAATCTTCCATTGTCAAAGTTTCACCCAGTGGGCACTAATTCACTCCATATGTCTGAGTTGCATGTTTGTGGACACTGAGCATATTTTCAGTGTCTCATGCCAGTGACTACAGAACAGAAGGTGAGAGATACACAGAAACGGAAAAAGGAAAGATGATGTCAGATTATTCTGTGGAACTGGTCCCAGTTCATGCACAGCTAGGTATTCAGTGCCTATGTCTGGAACAAGTAGCCGTAGGCCTCAGAGACAAGCAGGAAGCACACAAAAGGTGTCCGACATGATGAACAATGCTCAAAATAAACAATCCACAACTGAAAGGGAAAATAAACACCTTACCAAAGATTTAATGCCATGCAAACAGCAGTTGGAGAATGTCCTTTGACAGTAAACATTTAATTACACATCCTGTTTAACAAGACAGTTAGTTGTGAGTTTCTCAGGTATTTTTTTAATGTTTATTTATTTTTGAGAGACAGAGAGACAGACAGAGAGAGAGAGAGAGAGAGAGAGAACAAGTGGGGGAGGGGCAGAGAGAGAGAGGGGCGGGGGACAGAGAATCCAAAGCAGGCTCCAGGCTCTGAGCTGTCAGCAAGGAGCCTGACATGGGGCTCGAACCCACAAACTGTGACATCATGACGTGAGCCAAAGTTGGATGCTTAACTGACTGAGCCACCTAGGCACCCCCTTAGGTACTTCTTAGTTGAAAACAGATTGCATTAGACTTGTTAAGAAATCAGTTTTGTTATTTATCCCTGAATTAATCTTATTTCCTTTGCCAAATAAATGCCATATTGTGATTGAATAAACAGAGTTATTTTTTTAAGAATGAGAACTTTTGAATTGTCTTCAAGTTGATTCATTTTGAAATATTTATAACTTTTACTGTGGCATTAGAAACAGATAGACTATAACAAGAAGACAGTTAAGCTGTGTCTTTAAACAACTATTGCACAATACTACAAGCTTGTTTTACATTTGTCCACTTAATAAATCAAGCCAATTTTGTATATAAGGATTTGTCTAACTGCCATAATAATTTTCACCCATTTATCCTACCTGTTAGATATTTGTTCTAGATCCTCTTCTGTTCATTTTAACGCTTTAAATGTTAAATTTAAAGCCATTTTCAAATAGGCTTTTTATTTGGGAGTAATTCCATGCTTCCAAAAAGTTGAAAAAATAATGGGGCACTTGGGTGGCTCAGTTTGGTTAAGCATCCAACTTCGGCTCAGGTCAAAATCTCGCTGTTTGTGGGTTCGGGCCCCACGTCGGGCTCTGTGCTGACAGCTCAGAGCCTGGACCCTGCTTCAGATTCTGTGTCTCCATCTCTCTCTGCCCCTCCCCTACTCATGCTCTGTCTCTCTCTATCTCTCAATAATAAATAAATAAATGTTTAAAAAAATTTTTTTAAGTTGCAAAAATAAAAATAGTACAAATGAATACCCATGCACTCATTATAGAGATCTGCCCATTGCTAACATTTTACTGTTATATATGGTTGTAGTTTGTGACTCTTTACCCCTAAATAATTCAAAGTGTATTTCCCAAGAATAGGGATAGCATATCAAATAATCAATTATATCGTCAATCAATTATACTGTCCAATTCCAATATTATTAGTTAATCTACTAATGTCTTTTATACCATTTCTCCAATAGAGGACCCAGTCTAGGGTCAGGTACTGTTTTTAGTTGTAATGTTGCCTCAGTCTCCCTTGGTCTAGCATAGTTCCACAGTCTTTGCTTTTCATGAACTTAACATTACTGAAGAATATAGTCCCATCTCCCTTTTTCCTCTCATTTTACGATTGTCTAATGTGCCCATGTGATTAAATATATTCTCAGCCAGAGCATGCATAGGCTATGTTATGTCCTTCTGAGGGTATCACAATTGGAGCCCAATCACTTCCGTCTGTCCCTCACTGGAAATAATTTTGATCATCTGGTCAAGGTGTTATCTCACTTCTCTGCTATGTACTTATTGCTATTTAAATTCCTCCTTATAATAAGCAATATGTGAGAAGACACTAAAAATCCATACAAATATCCTGCTGCTAAGCAAAATTTCCTTCTGAATTTAGCATCTGTTGATGATGCTTGCCTCATCCAATCTTGACTATGATGGTTATAAAATTTATGATTTACTACAGAACAGTCGGTCCTTGGCATTCTACTATAAGCAAGAATCCTTCTTTCTCCTCCATATATCTTCCATCAGTATGGACTCATGAATTTCTATGCTTTTCAATAGTTTAGAATTCATTACTGTACTTAATTATTTTATTGTTTAAATTATCCCAGATTTGGCCAGTAGGAGCCCTTCAAAGCTAGCTCCTGCATCCTTATGATTCTTTTTTTGGTAGCATTTCCTTACTACCTGGTATAATAAGATATTCCAGAACCATCTTGATCCTAACTTGCTCCAATTCTGCAATCAGCCATTTTTCTAAGGAGCCCTACTTCCTTTTGGTGGGGAATCATATTAGAAATCAAGACTTGGGTGATATGTGTGCTCACTCCTACCATTGGGGGAGAGAGGGTCTTTACTTCCTGGCTTTTTCAACCAGAGCCAAGAAACCTATGCATACCCAGGCATACAAATATGCATATATACATAAATATATTAAAATACATGGACATATAAAGATATGCATACATCCATTTTTTTAAGAACTCAAGGGTCCGCACTGAAATTTCCAGTAACTCATGCCTACAGTGTTTTTTCTTGCTTTTCTATATTCCACAGTTGTATGTCCCTTCTTCCACAAAGAGAATCCTGATTTCCAACATCATATTTATTCAATTGTTGAGTCCAATAGTACATCCTCAATAGTTTCAGAATTTCTTCTCCAATAGTACTATAATAAACAAAACTACTAAGAAGAGTTCAGAATTTATTTCCAATCCTAACCCCCGAAAGGATTGAGAACCATTATTCTATGCCCTGCCCCTAAGTGTCTTCTTCGATAACTCCCAAATCTACCCTTCACTCCATACCTTCCAAACCCCATTTTCATATTAACAACTATGTGCTTGATACCCCATCTAGGCAGGAGATCAATATATCCAAAACTTAATTTTTCTTCAACAAGCCTGTCCATCCTTTTGCCTTATTCCTATTCTTTTAGCCTTATTCAATTTCAAAATTTTGGATTTAATCTTCATCTCCTTTTTTCCCACTTCCTAGCACCCCATCTCTCAAGCAAAGTAGAAAGGACACAAGATTTGGAGCTCCACAGACTTGAAATCAATCTCAGCTCTTCTAGTAGTTGTGATATCAGGAAAATCACCTCACCTCTTGGAGTACTAGTTTCCTCATCTTTATTTTTTTTTTATTTTTTTTCCAACGTTTTTTATTTATTTTTGGGACAGAGAGAGACAAAGCATGAACGGGGAAGGGGCAGAGAGAGAGGGAGACACAGAATCGGAAACAGGCTCCAGGCTCTGAGCCATCAGCCCAGAGCCCGACACGGGGCTCAAACCCACGGACCGCGAGATGGTGACCTGGCTGAAGTCGGACGCTTAACCGACTGCACCACCCAGGCGCCCCCCTCATCTTTAAACAGGAGAATAACAATACATACTCTGCAAGGCTTTTATGAAGATTACAAGAAGGAGATTTTGCAAAGTGCCCAGCTTTGGCACACAGAACTCTATGTATATAGATCCCCACGTCACCCCCAGATACTTTCCAAGACCTGTATGGTCAATATATTTTGACCATAAATTGGTGTCTCTAGAAAACTCCAGAATCTCTTTTCACCCTCCTTTAACCCCAAATCTCAAGGAACAGAGTTGGTCAAATCCCAGGAAACTATACTGCATCACAGTTCTAAAGAGAGAAGATGGTAAGTGGTTAAAGACTGACCTCACTTGTAGGTAATCAATTACAGTCACTAAGCAGTGCTAAAAGGTAGCTTGGGGTGGGGGCCCCTAACTTTCCCCCAAATCCCCATCAGCACACCCACCACACCTAAATTTTTGAAAATGATAATTTTATATGGACAGTTGATATTTTGGTCAATTTTACATATACTTCCAGTAAGGCATATTTTTAAAACCTTTGCTATTTTTATTATTCTGTAACAAACAGGATAGCCACGTCCTGGCCCTCTCTCTCCCCAGATACCTATTAGCACCCTTCTTGATAGAACATATTACCTCCTTTCCTATTGCTTCTCCTTTAAGGTTGTGCCACTGTATAAACTGTCCCATATACAGCTCTCCAAAAAAATCTTCCTAAAGTGTAACTTCACACATGCCATGCTCCTATCCATCAAAACTTTCCTTCACTTCCAACTGTTCAAAGAAAATAAACAAATTCCTCTTCCAAGCCCTTTGCACTCAGGTCCCAAACTAGCTCCTATGTCTCATGGTTCCCCAAATTACAGCCTATACCTTAATTCTAGCCAAAATGGATTATCTGCTATTTCCCAAATTGTCCTCATACTTTTTCTTTCATGCGGTTCACTCTTCCTGGATGTCTTTTATTATCAGATCACTTGCCTGTCGAAAGCCTATTGGTCCTTCAAGATCCATCCTCAGTACTACTTTCTCCCTGATGGCTTTTTTTTTTTTAACTTACACTGGTTTTAGTTAGGGAAAAGAAATAATTGGGGTTTTTTGTATGTATTTATCAAAACAAACAAACAAACAAACAACACTTACTTATCTAGAATTTGGAAGAAACTGGGACCGGGAGTAAAATAATTGGCACCTGATAATATACTGTGAGGGCTTGATACTTTAGCCTCAACAGACCCAAGTCATTCTTGGTGGACCCTAATTTCGCTATCAAATAGCCTTGAACAAGTAATCTCTTTGGCCTATGCTTATCATCAATAAAAGAAACATAAAAAATATCTTCTTTGGAGAATTGTTGTGGAAAATAGAAATAATCTTACACATGGTAGCCTGTTTGTCACTGTTGCTGAACATGCTTAATAAATGTCTCAGATGAGTTGGGATCCAAGAGAGACCAGATTCTAATCCCAACTCCGTCAACACCTTGAACAATTCACTTCTTCTCTCTAGGCATCCTTCCCTCCCATCATGTGTAAATCAAGGTGATAAAACCTGTGTCCTCTGACTCTGAGTCAACCTGGTAGTTCATCCCAAGCTGCAGGGTCCTTAGTTTAGGCCCATACTTTGTGTCGCCACTAGCCGGCAGGATTGCCACATGGTTGCTTGGCCACTCCCTATTTCCATCCCCATCTCCAGGAAGAACTTGCCTTCAGAATTCGGGACCAAAACAAACAGAATATTCCAGCCCGGCAGTAGCCAAGGCTTTGAAATGGAGTCTTATCAGGCTATAAAAGGAGATGGGAAAGCAAAGTCTCTAGCGCCTTTCTGCAAAGAAGACACTGATTTGTCTCAAGCCCAGAGGAGCAACTAGGACTCCAAGAGTCAAGTGACATCTCTCCAGCCCATCTACTACATGACAGAGGCCCTTGTAGAGACCTACAGGTGACCCAGGCCAACACCAGAGCACCCTTTGAAGAATTTGACGCTGAGTCCCTCAGAAACCACTTCGCATGTCTGGTAAGATACTTGTGAAAAGGTGAGATTTGGACTTATAATGTCCATATGTGTAGGTAACTCACTTTAATTTCCCCAATCCTGTTTTCTCCTTTGTAAAACTAGCATAAACCAGGTTTCTGAACTTGCTCTGTCTCCCAGGGCTGCAGGCAGTGCAGAATCCTAGAAAGAATATGGGCTTTATGAATACACAGACTTGCTTCAAATCCTGTTCTTGTCATTTATATGAACCCAAAAAAGTCTTCTAAGTTTCCTCATCTACAAAATGGAGATAGAAAACCTTTCATTTCACAGTGCTTTCTGAGAATGAAATCAAATAGAGTCAGGACAATGGCACATATAGAGGCTCAATAATGTTAGATCTCATCCCTCATTATAAAAATACAAAACAGCATGGTTCCATAATCATTAAAAATTTATACACATGCATAGAAAGGATAAAATCAAAACACATATATCAAACAGTTAGTATTGACTTCCAGCGTGTACCCCTCTGTCATTTCTCAGTTTTCTAAAATGAACCATTATTACTGTTGTCACTTGTTTTTTTTTTTATTGTGGTAAAATACATGTAACATAAAATCAACCATTTTAACCATTTTTAAGTATACAGTTCTATAGGATGATGTACATTCCCACTGTTGTGCAACCACCTGCCATGCCACCATCCATCTCTAGACCCCTCTTATCATTCCACACTCAAAATCCATACCCATTAAATTACAACCCCCATGATCCCTTTATCCTGTCCCTAGAAACTACCATTCTGCTTTGTCTCTACGAATTTGACTATTCTAGCTAGACACTTCATATAAGTGGAATCATACAATATTTGTCCTTTTTTTGTCTGGCTTACTTCCTATTTCACTTAGCATGATGCTGTCAATGTTCATCCACGTTGTAGCATGTATCAGAATATCCCTCTTTTTTAAGGCTGAGTAGTGTTCCATTCTAGAGATATATCACATTTTGTTTATCCATTTATTCATCAATAGATATTTGGATTACTTCCACTTTCTGGCTATTGCGAATAAGGTGAACACTGGTATGCAAATATTGGTTCAAGTCCCTGCTTTCAGTCTTTTTGTTACATACCCAGAAGCAGAATTGCTAGGTAATATGGTAATTCTACATTGAATTTTTTGAGGAATGGCCATACTGTTTTCCAAAGTGGCTTCATAATTTTACGTTCCTTTTTTTTTTTTTTAATAATAGCCACCCTAATGGTGGGTAGTGGTATCTCATTATGGCTGTTGCATTTACCTAATGTGCTGATTTGCATTTCCCTAAAGATTCGTGAAACGGAGCATCCTTTCATGTTGTTAAGAAACTTAAAAAAAATATTTTTCTACTAAACAAATGGATATATTATGGACTAGAATATAACATTCATATAAATTTTCAAGTTAAACCATGAGACCTCAAAGAAATTTCCCATATTGGGTGGGCATCTTTGATCTACGCCCCTGTATTTCCCAGGAGATGCCATTCGTTCTCCTTCCTTCAATTTTCCTCTACCATGGGGATGGGTCTGGGGACAGTTTGAAAAAAGTCTTCTTGTCCCTGAATTCAATCAGGAGAAGAGAAGGTGTAATAAATCAGAAAGACCACAGCTACCTGACAAGATAGCATTTAATAAGAGAAAGTTTCCAGAGGCATCTGGGTGGCTCAGTCAGTTAAGCGTCCAAGTATTGGTTCTAGCTCCAATCATAATCTCATGGTTTGTGGGATCAAGCCCCACATGGGGCTCTGTGCCAACAGTGTGGAGCCTGCTTGGAATTCCCTGTCTCTGCTTCCTTCTCTCTCTGCCCCTCCCCTGCTCACTCTCTCTCACAATAAATAATTTTTTTTAAGAGAGACATTTTCCAAAGGAAAGTCAGCCCAAAATTAAAATGAAATCAATTTAATAAATATGTAAGGCATGTGGAAGGAAGCCATTCTGCATGTGTGTGATCAAGTTACTCTTCATGAAGAAGTGAGTAAAACAGACACAGCCTAATGAGTATCACTGATGGAAGAGAGGACCACAGGAAGTGTCATAGAAGGATCTAAAACTAAGGAGTGCAGTAAACACAGAGCCAGATGCTGAACTGATATGTCAGGAACTACAGAGGGAGACAGACCAGGGGCTAAAAGGAACACATAGAGCAGGTTGTCCTAAACATCTGTCTGTGGGCAAATGATAGCTAATCAGCAGTGAAAAGAGAAAAATAAGAACGTTCTCCTGAGTTTTTTATAAAGCCAAATTTACTCCACATGGGAACTACCATAAGGGATTAAATGTCATTTCTTTTATAAAATAAAAAATAGTTTTAATGAACCAAAATAAAAGGTGCAAGCCCACATCATTTCTCAAATTTTATTGTGACCTTTTTTTTTTTTTTTTCGTCTGTGACATTTCAGTTCTCCTAGCACTTTAGGAATTGCCAGCAAGGAGCAAGAAGTAGGGATAAGCCATGGAGAAGGGCCAGGTGGTCAAGGTGAGTTAAGGCCCACAGAAGACTTGGTTTAGGAACTCCCACCTCTTCCAGACAGGGCCCTTGTATGACCTGATATATGCAGCCTCTTTCTTCACTCCCATCCTTCCAAGCCAGAGACATGCATTTAAAGAGGCAGGAATCTGCTAACATCTTTCAGATTTTTCTGACCCAACCTCTAGAGAAGGGTTGGCAAACTTTTTCTGTAAGGGGCCAGATAACAAACTTTTTAGGCTTTGTGGGCCATATGATCTCTGTCACGACTACTCAATGCTGGCATTGTAGCGCAAAAGCAGCCACAGATAATACATAAACAAATGGATGCAGCTGTGTTCCCCTGAAACTTCATTTACAAAAATAGGCAGAAGCCTAGATTTGGTTCACAAGACACAGTTTGCCAAGGGGTACTCTAAAGAGCAGAGAGGAGAACCTTATAAAACCCAGATCGGACTTGGCAATAAAAATAGATTGTGGTCATTTTATACACGTGAAATTTGTGGCATATGGAAACGTGTGGTTTTGAGTCCAGCTTAAACAGATGTTTTCTGAGCATCATTATCATCATCATTGCTAGAACTTTATGATGATAGTTGACCCTCGAACAATGTAGGAGTTAGGGATGCCAACGCTCTGTGGGTTTGAAAATCCACATATAACTTTTGACTCCCCTAAAACTTAACTGGTAATAGCCTAGTGTTGACTGGAAGCTTTACCTACAACATTAATGGTCAATTAACACATGTTTTGTATGTTCCATATATTAATACTGTATCCTTTTCAGTAAAGTAAGCTAGAGTAAAGAAAATGTCATTAGGAAAATTATAAGGAAGAGAAAATACATTTATAGTACTATATGTATATTTATTAAAAAGAAATCCACTTATAAGTGGACCTGCGCAGTTCAAACCCATTTTGTTCAAGCATCAACTGTAATTGCTATACATCAAGCAATATACTAAAAATACCATATGAATTAGTTTACTTAACTCTCACAAGCACACTATATGCTGATATCACCAGAAGTTTCACTTTAGATCTAAGGGAATTGAGGAATTGGGAGGTTCAGTAACTTGCTTAGGCCCACTCAGTTGGTGAGCCCTGGGGCTGTGGTTCATAAAGCAGAATGTGGACTTCTGCTTCCAGCCATGGTGAGATGAGATTTACCTTCCCACCTTAAACAACTAAAACACTGAACACAATCCATGAAATAATGGTTTTCAGATATTCAGTAGCTGGCAGAGCAGGACAATGACCCCAATGAGAAGGTAAATCAAGAGGTAAGCCCAAGGATGCCCCTGCTTACTGTCTGCAGAATTTCCAGGCTATACCAAAGGAAAGAGGTTTGAGGACACAGAGCGTGAATGGAGTTCCTGGAGGCCAAAGCAGCTAAAGTTTCTGAGGCAAAAACTGAAGAAGAGAGAGCTGCACAGAAAGAAACTCCAGAGAGATACAGAGGATTCCCCTTGCATCTTTAGCTGAGTACTAATCAGCACATGTGTGTAAGGAAACTGCTGACCCAGAGACAGAATGATCAAAGACAAGCACTTCCCAGGCTCACCCAGGGTTGGGAATATTTTATGTTCCTTCCAGCCAGAGTAAAAAGATCTCCTAATATTTGCCTCCTCAAAAAAATATCACCTTAGTAGTAGGGTTGTATCAATCCTACACTAAAGGCTGTTCTGGACCCGCCTAAGAAAAATTAAATCAAAAGGATCAATTTGTTTCCAAGTAACTTGGAATTTTGCATTCCCACAAAAAAAAAAAAGAAAAAAAAGCCTAAAAAATATCTAAAAGATTGAAAAACAAATCTGCAACCAGCAACATACAATTCACAATGTCTTCCACCCAACAAAAAATTAACACGCATTCAAAGAAGCAGGAAAATATGACCCAAAACCTGAGGGGAAAAAAATCAGTCAATAAAAACAGATACAGAAATACCACAGATGATGTAAATAATAAACAAGGAGGTTAAGACAGCTTCTATAAATATACTCCATATGTTCAAAATGGTGGAGCAAAGCATAAGCATGATAAGAAATTAAGGATATGAAAAAGACCTCAACGATAGAAAACAAGCAATGGCAATCTCTGAGATGAAAGGTCACTCAACCAGTAAGTGGCAGACCTGAGATTACACCCCTGGATGGACTCCAAGTTGTGGTGCTCATTACATTACTGGAACAGTTTTGTAGCAAAGAAGACTGATCACAGAAGGCAAATCAAGCACCATTTTCTTAATTAAACCAATTGGTTCACACATGCAAGTAGCATTTTAAAAATTTCCCTGAATATATCAGAACTATCTTCTGCTTACACTGCGCTGTGGGGATCAAGGCTTAGTAGCCACTGACGTGCATAATCTCTGACAATCAAAGTAGAGGGTACTAGGAAAAGAAACAGAGTAACAACCACTGCTACACAAGTGTAAATCTAACCACACCCAGGTGAATTTGTTTAGTTTCTTTCTTTTTGAGAATATTCACCCTTTGGTTTGTTTGTTTTTCAGACAAACGTATATAATGAAAGTTCATTAATTGTGCTTCAGTTCAGGAACTACTCAGATGGTATCGAGACCTTCTTGATCCATGAAAGACATAAGAGGCATTAAAGAAAGACAAGACACTATTTTTTTTAAGGTTTTACCTTTAAGTAATCTCTACACCCAACATGGGGCTTGAACTTACAACACAGAGCAGGAGTTGCATGCTCTAACAACTGAGCCAGACAGGCACCCTAAGAAGACACTACTGTTAATGGGAGAAGATCTTGCCTATCCCCAGGGGAAGTCCACCTGATTCTGGCACCCACATTCCACCACAGTGGGGCTGGAACTCATCATGTGGCCTTTTAGGATTTTTTGAGGGCAATATCTAACCAGTAAAAAAGAATAAAGAGTTTTCAAGTCCCTTTGCCGTGTTTATTTTCACATTACACATTGCTAACCACCCTTGAGTTTATCTATTTAGGTAAAGCAGACTAAGTAAGACCATAGTTCCATATGTAATGCAGCACATCTTACAATTAGACACCATCTTGAAGATTATGTAGTCCCCTCCTGCCATTTCACAGGTGAAGACACCAAGGCCACAACCATAGATGATAATGGCAGAGCTAGAACTAAAACCTCTACTTCTCAGAGAATTGGAGGACATGGAGGAAGAACCGGCTGTATCCTTCAGAGCTGTTGGTTTACTGGGTCAGATCCTTAGCCTTGCTAGATGGAACTAATACCTTCTGTGGATTACATGAGATAATATATGGATGTTGCTTTAAGTTTACATTTATTTCAGTGGCTGCCACACAGGAAAAGCTTACTAAATGAACTTAATGCTCCCCCCACCCCGAACTTGTTGACTAGTATCCTCTCTAACAGAGGGCCCTGTTGGAATCTACACAAAATTAGAAAAAGCCAACCATCCTGAGAGCCTAATAAACATGGATATTTTCAAAGTCTAGGTAAAATAATTGAGGTGAAGTCTCAGGAAGGTGTAACTAGAATACAATTGATGGTGGGAAAAGAGCTGTGGCCTAATGAATTTTATTTTAATCTTCCTAAAGAAAGATGACAATGGAAGGGGATCTGCAGAGGAACTAAAAAAAGGGCCAGAAAAGAACATGAACTGGCCATGTTGCCTCCAATTTTGTCCAAGAGAGGTGATGCCATGAGCTGGATGATATTGGTTGTTACATTCATCCAGGGAATGCTTTCTTTTCTGATTCTGCGCTTTCTAAGCACCTGAGAATAATAAATGTTAGAACAATATCCTTGCCTTCTCAACCTCTAGTTCTCCCCTCTTTCCCTCTCCTCCCCTTCTCTCTCCTCTCCTCTGGCTTCCTCTCCCCTCCTCTCCCCTTATCTTCCTCCCTTACCCTCCTCAGACCCACTCTATTCAGGACCATGTGGTATGCAGATGTAAAACCAATGCATTCATTTGGCTACCCTAAGAGGAAATCAGCCTCAGAATGAATACAACACTGTAGGAGGCAGAGGTAAGGCACAGGAGCATGCACACATATACACACACGCAACAAACACAAGTAAAACCAGAACTTGATAAAATGGCTGAGTACCTAAGTCAGTAGAACTCCCCATTGCATTCTGCTTTGGATTTCCAAACATAGAAACCATCAACCCCTACCACCACTGCCAACGTTCATGTCACGCATTTTGAAATGCAGTTCCTGTTACTTACAACAAAATGCAACCTAATGAGTCAGCATTGGATTATCGTGAGGACTTTCCCACATAAGAGACAATGTACCAATCAGCCAGCATACATATTCGGTCCAACTGAAAGATCGCTTTCAAACAAAACTAACAAATTAGCATTAAGTTTTATGTTGAGGTCATATATGACTTTGTTTAACATGATTCATTTACTTATTGTGTGGGATGTGTCTTCTAGACTCTCTAAGTGGTCATTTCTAGCAATACCAACAATTTCACATTTCTGAACCTACAGATCTAAGGGCCAGACCGTAAAACGTGGCCACCATGCTCCCGTGTTGCACTTGTGTGATCCAGACTAAGTATCTGCTCTGTTCATCTCATCTCTCTCCTTTACAGCATCCAGTTCACAAAACTCCCATTACAGTGCCCTTTCCACCATGCCTCATTCTCATTAGGTGGTTAATTACATCATGAGCTTGAAAGTAATAAAACAGCATTTCTTACTTTTTGTTAATTCAGATAGGCCTGCCCTCCAATTAGTGCAAATTATCAAGGTTTTATTATATACATACATATGTGTTTGTGTTTGCAAAGTTTCATTGATGAATAATGACTATGCAGCCACCCACGGACCAGATGGAAATGATTGGAGATCATTAAATACAACATTGTTAGGTCATTTCCAGCATGTAATCAGCAACAATGGCTGTGGTTAGACTTGTTACATAAACAGATGGAGGAGAGGATGACTCACTGAGTGCAGAATTACTGAGGCCTTAGGTGTCCCCAATAGGGCTTACAAGAAATAAGCTTGGGGACTGCTAGCATGGCTTAGGTGGTGCCTAGGTTGAAGGAATGATAACAAGAGCTGGGTCTGCTCATTGCATGTTGACCATAGCTTGAAGTTATGAAGAGACTCTCCCTTCTCTTCCTTCCTTCCTTGCCTTATGTCCGTTTGTTCTTTCTTTCTTTTCTTTCTCTCTCTCTCTCTCTCTCTCTTTCATGTTTATTTTGAGAGAGAAAGAGAGTGTGTGAGTGGGGAGGGGCAGAGAGGGGGAGAGAGAATTCCAAGCAGGCTCCGCACTGTAAGTGCAGGGCCCAATGCAGGGCTCGATCCCAAGATCAAGAGACAAATGCTTAACCGACTGAGCCACCCAGGTGCCCCTATGTTCTTCTTTCTTAAAAACACTTATCGAATGTGCCACTCACTGGGCTGTTTATTTAAAAAAAAACAGTCCCAGGGTGCCTGGCTGACTCAGTCAATAGAGGATGTGACTCTTAATCTCAGGGTTGTGAGTTCAAGCCCCCATATAGGGCATGGAACCTCTTCAAAAATAAATAAATAAATAAATAAATAAATAAATAAATAAATAAATAAATAAAATTTTTAAAAATTAAAAGGACAGTGCTAATTTCTGCCACACTATTTCCCGATTCCATGGCCTTACTCAAGTAAATTAACTTCTAGAAGGTCAATTTCTGCATTTAAAACTGAAGATAAAGTTGCCCTCCATGCCTCTACTCCAGAGTTGCTTTGAAAATACAATGAAATTAGTGAGATAAAAGGAAGGAAACCCCTAGGGAACTGCTATTATTATGCCGTGTCCAGCACCACTGTAGCCCTCTAGCACATAATGTCATCCTTGTGCCTTGCTTCTAAGCACATTTTTGCTAACGCTTATGTAGTACTTTATGTGTGACGTTTGTTACCAAAAAATCAGGTTTCATCCCAGCTCTACCATTTAATAGCCGTGCAGCACTGGGCAAATCTCTCAAAGTCTCTGGGCTTCAAGAGATTATTGAGAGGAATTAGGTTAGGAAGGAAAGAAGGACAGAAGGGAAGGAGTAAGGGAGAAGGGGGAAAAGGAAAGTAGATAGGTAGGTTTTTGGTTGCAAGGGCCATCTTTAAAAAAGAGAGAACATTTATTTTCAGGATTTATATTGTCTGGAGGAGGAACAAGAAGGTGACAGGACTTAAGACCCCTCTGAGAACCAGACAACTCTTTCAAATTCTTTCTCATTGCATCTATTGCTCTCCACCTATCTGGTTAGTGCTCACTGTATAATCTAGAGGAATCCTGAAGCAAACCAATCTGGGTAAGTTAGCAAATCATTATGGCCTCCATGAAACAGAGGCCCCCACACAAGATTGTCTCTAAACAAGCCCACACTGGCTCAATCCATGGCCACTCCTGCTCAAAGAACAGTCAAGCACTACTCTTCTGATTAAGGGGCTGTAGATGGGCCAAGGGATACTGTATGTGGCAGGAAACATCACTGACATTTCCAAAATGTTCCAAAAGTCAGGAACACAGAGTACACTGTGTTGAGAAAGAAGCAGTAAATAGAAACTGCCCCCTGAGTACTCTGAGGGTATATTTAATGTCCCACAGAAGGTGCCATGGCTTAGGGAAAAAGAGGTTAGGTTCCAGTCAGAAAATAATTTTCCTTGCTTAAAGTTTCCCTTCATTGCAGCAAATAGAGAAAAAAAGAAAGTTAACATGTATGGGGGGGAGGGGATGGGAGAGAACAGAGGAGGCAAGTACCATATATAAACTCAGCACCCAGAGTATAGAGATGAAATGAGGGAAACAGAGATGAAACACCCCGCAACCATTCCCACAGCACAAAGGCAGGCAGCCAGCATTTTGCAGCAGGTTTGGGGGGATTCCAGTCTCCTCAGCAATACTGATGATAAAATTTGATACTCAATGGGAATCCTGAGTAATACCATAAGTAATTCCTACTAAGTGCCCTAACAAATATGCACAGAGTAACTTGGGAACAAAGAGTGTGGGACACCAGAGGAAAATCAGAGGAAGCTGGAAGAAGATAAAACTAAACTGTATCAAAATCAAACCTAACCTCCTCAACAATACCTGTCTGCTATGAATTGAATTGTGCTTCCCCACAAAAAGATATGTTGGTACTAACTCCCAGTCCCTCAGTACCTCAGAATGTGACCTTATTTTAAAATAAGGTCTGGGGTACCTAGGTAGCTCAGTTGCTTGAGTGTCTGACTCTGGATTTCGGCTCAGGTCATGATCTCATGGTTTGTGAGTTCGAGCCCTGCATCAGGCTCTGTGCCGACAGTGCAAAGCCTGCTTGAGATTTTCTCTCTCCCTCTCTCTTGCTCCTCCCCTGTTCGTACGCTCTCTCTCTCTGTCTCTCTCTGTCTCTCTCTGTCTCTCTCTCTCTCTCTCTCTCTCTGTCTCTCTCTCTCTCTCTGTCTCTCTCTCTCTCTCTCAAAAGAAACTTTAAAAAATAATAAGGTCTTCACAGAAGTATTCAAGTTAAGATAAGATCATTAGGGTGTGCTTATATAATCCAATACAACAGGCAGTCTTATAAAAAGAGGAAATTTGGACACTGAGACAGGCACACATAGAAGGAAAATGATGTGAAGACACAGAGGGAATGACATCCACCAGCCAAAGATGGCCCACAAACTACCAGAATTTAGACAGACTTGGAACCGATTCTCCCTTAAATCCTTCAGAAGGAACTAACCCTTCCAACTCCTTGATTTCGGACCTCTACCCTAAATTTCTGTTGCTTAAGCCACCTAGTTTATGGTATTTATTTATGGCATCCCCAGAACAGCAATATACTATCTAAGGACGTTTATCAGTTCCTCAGGGAAAAGGAGAATAGAAAGTGACAGAACCTCATTGGTAAGTACACATTCTTATTGCTTATAAATTATCTTATCATACTGTTTTTGTACAGTGTATAGGTTCTCAAGCTCCAATATAAATTCAGTCCTTCCAGCCCTGAGTTGGAAGCTCTCTAGCATCTATTCTAAATATCTGAACTTGGTGTCTTCTACCTGAGTATTACAGTCTCGATTCCAGTAGCTGCAGTAGTCAAAGCCAGAATTCCTCTTTAAATGAGAATGACTCTTTAATATGGCTTTGATTTTTACTGTCCAAGTGGGCTATATGATACAGAAGCACCCTAAAGACTGTGAAATACTAAGAAATAACAAGAACATATATCCCACTGATCAAAAATATTCTATTTTATGTCTCTTCCTTATCTACAAAGACAGCTGCATGAAAATCCTATAAAACTCCAGGAAAGTGGTACCATGGCAAAAGTTCTATTACACCAGAATTACCCTAACAGTAACACACAAAATCCCCTCTGAGAATTCATTTCCCCTTTCCCCTCACCACCCTTCATACAACTGCATCATCATCTAGATGAGTTAGAGGAAGTCTCTCTGTGGCAAATTCCGGTAAGTGCTCCTCAGTATATCTACTCTTCTTTTTTTAGTTAGCCTGTAAATTTTATCTGGAGGCATAACCTCCCAAAGTGAAGACAGACTTTCCAGCTTCCACATATGTGCTCCTGTGTGATTAAGTTCTGACCAGTGGCAGGCAAGTAGAAGTGTTGAATGTGGTTTCTCTAAAAAGGGAACACGTGTGATCAGTATCCTTCTGTCTTCCTGGTTGGAACATAGACACGATAGCTGCTTCTTATAACACGATCCCTAAATCATCCACTGAGGATGGTGTAACAACATGACAGAGGGAGGCCAGGCCTTTGCCACTGTGTATGCCTACCCTGGACTGCCAACACCGGTACATTTTTGTCAAGAGAGAATGACAATTCTGTATTGTTTAAGTCATGATTATTCTAGGATTTTTGTAACATGCAGTCAAGATTCATCCTAAATGATTCAGTGCCTTGGAATACAAAGAACAGAAAACTTACGTTGCAATGGTCCAAAGAATATGGAAGCTTATCTCACGTAAGGAGAAATCCAGAAGTCAGGCAGCCCCAAGACCAGTTAATTCAGCAATTTAGGGAGATCCAAGCACCCAGATTTGGGCATCTTTCTGGCCTATTTCCCACTGCTTCCCCACAACACCTTATACTTCAGGCCTGATGAACTACTGCTGGTTCTCTAAATACGCCATGCTCTTTTAAGTCTCCTTTCACTTAAATACACTGTGGCTTCTCCTTGGAATACTCTTCCTTCCCTTTTTAGCTGGTGTCTTAATCAGCTCAGGCTGCCATAATAAAATTGCACAGACTGAGTAACTTAACACAAATTTATTTTCTCACAGTTTCTAGAAGCCCAAGATCAAGGTTCTGGCCAATTCCGTTTCTGATGAGGACTCTCTTCCTGGCTTGCAGAAGGCCACCTTCTCCTTATGTCCTCACATGGTCTTTCCTTAGTGCATGGGGTGGCAGGAGAAAAGGGAGTTAGCTCTCTGGTGTCTCTCCTCATAGGGACACTAATCCTTTTAGATCAGGACTCCACTTTGATGGTGTTATCTAACCTCAAGTATTTTGGTAAAAGCCCTACCTCCAAATACAGCCACATTGGGAGTTAGGGCTTCAACATGTGGATTTGGGGAGGACACAAACATTCAGTTTATAACACCTGGAAATCTCCTCTTAATCGTCTAAGATATAACAAAATCTCATCCCCTTTTGGAAAGCCTTCCCAGACTTGAGAATTAGATGTCTCCCCTTCAGTTTCCACATTAGTTCCTATCATGCAGTGCCAATCCCATTGAACAATGATTAAATACATATTTGTCCCCTCCTTGTCAGTCCACAAGAGTCTTAAAAGCAAGGACAGTAGTTTGTTTGTTTTATACACCTAACACCTAGGACAGCACCTGGCACAAAGTTGGTGTTTAACAAAGGTCTAAGGAAGAGGGAGAGAAAGAAACATCACATCTTTAGAAGAAAATGTAATCTGTATTCCAAATGAATTACAATTGAATTACAAATGAATTACAAATTACAAATGAATGCCAGAACATCCATCATCCACTGGATTTGTCTTAATGATATATAAATTCAATTTCCAGATTACTAAACTTGGTGTAGTGGGTAAGTGTCAGGATTAAAATGCTGTCTTCCAACTTAGTGTCTATATGACTTGATTAATTACTTCCTATGGTAAATCTTAAATGATTCTAAATTCCTTGATGTCCCTCCTATTCCTTTCTCCTTGAATCTTGGCTGGCCTTAAAGACTTGCCTGTGGTAAAGTCACCTTCTGGGGGTTCTGAGGCTATATCATAAGAAGACTTGCAGCTTCAGCTCAGGCCTCTGAAATCCTTGTTCTCAGAGTCCTGGGGCACCATGCAAGAGGCCCACCTACCCTGAGTCCACCATGCTATGAGGAAACTCAAGCTGGCCATGCAGAGAGACCATGCAGAGAAAGAGATGCCTGAGCAGCACCCAGACAATAAGTCATCCCCACCGTAACGAGCCTGACTCTGCTATGCCCTGTCCAAATCCATGACCTAAAGAAGCAAGAGGTAACAGTATCATTGTTGTTCTAGGCCAATAAGTGTTGGAGTAGTTTGTTAAGAGGTAATAGATGATGAAACACTACTGGGCCTCTGTGTTCTTGACTAAAAATGAAGATAAGAACAGTTTCCAGCTCTTGGCACTACGATAAAAGTTAAACAGGTTAGAATTTATAAAGCACTTAAAACAATACCCAGCCCAAAGTAAGTGCTAATAAATATTAGATATTTCTACTTTACTTCTTTATGTTTGGTTTCCATAGATCAAAACCATTTTGTTTTGGCAAATTTAATGATGGCTTAACTTAGGCAGTGGAACTCGATTCATGCCCTGTTATAGGTTAAGGCGATCTCTTGCTGAGAATCTGTAGGTGGAGAAGGTGGAAGGAACAAGCCCCTGCCCCAATTACCAACGAATCATCTCCCCAAGACATCAGACTATGGCCTGGGCCTGAGAGAGGCCTCCTAGTAAGCTTCCAAATTTTCTGTTTACACGGCTGGAGTTTTTTCTTTTCCTCCTCCCTCCTGGGATAATTTGACACTAATGGGCAAAACTATTGAGGGTGGAAATTGTTGGTCTTTTCTCCCCGTGTGCCTGGAATCCAGCTTCAGAGGAGGAGAAATACAAACATGACACTAATGGACTTCCCTTGTTCTCAGTTCTTCTCATTTCAAGACAGCAGTCCCTTTGGCATCAAGGCTCCTCACTTCAGATCCATTAGCGCCGGGCAAATGAGCCGTGTGGTTTCTCTCATCTCCTGCCCATAAACCACCACACGTACCTCTCTCCTGACCCCTCCCTCTAGTTAACATTGTTTAACAGACTCAAGGACACAGTTGCGGTTCTTTTCTTCCTAGAAGAACAAAATGTGCTAATGCTCCTGGTGCTGGCCATCTGGGTCGGTGGGCTGTTAGATGCTCTCTCTTTTAAGATGTTATCGATAGTCTGTTACTGAGCACCTGGGTGATGGAAAGGGCCCCTGGGAGCCCACTGACACCCCTGTGTTACTCCACTGACACCTCCTGGCACAACCCATTTACTCTCCTTGGACTTCCCAACCTGGCCCTGATTTTACTGGCTCTGGGCAGCGTCAGGATCCTGAGCTGCTGGGGTTCGGAGGCTGGGGAGGGGGTGCAGAAGAGGGACCCAGGACTTAAACTTAAACAGCTAGTACCCTAACTCAGCTAGCTTATGAGAAAAGGGGAAGCATTTATGGACTGGGCTGGATATTTAAGCAGCATCTGGATCATAGGAAAGTGTATCAGTTTTCAAACTGCATACCTGGGTCTCAGGCCTGCTTGGCCTCATACTAGCTGTCTGATGTTGGGTAGCTATCTAGATCTCAGCCTGCTTAGTTCTTTAAATGGGAATAAACTATTTAGCTTAGAGGACAACTTTGACAGTTGGACGAGATGAGGTTTTACCTTTATGCCATACAGCATCTGGGAAGGAATGCAGGTATCGACCATTACCAGAAAGAGCCTGGTTTTCTTGTAGCTGGATCACAAACACACTTGGAATTCAGAGGATGTTGCAAACGTTTTTTGCTACTGTTCCTAACAGGTTGTCTTTCAGTCCACAAAGAATCTGCAATCTCTATTTCCTCTTTACTTCCTTTTTCCTTTCTAGCCTCTGCCCTGGGTCCCAGCCACAGGCAGGGTCTGTCCCTCGTGGCTGAGCCTGAGACAAGCCATATTCCAGGCACCTTCTGAGCAGAGCTCCTGAAATGAAACAAGACTCTTGCTGATCCTGATTGTCTCCTTAGCATAGCTTGGATGTATAATAACATTGAAAGATCTGTCCCTACCATGGGTGAGAATGGGACCAATTTAAAGGGACAGAGAGGTGCACCCTGACCAAGATGGGAAGCACCTAACACATAGTAGGCATTTAATAATGACCCTGCTTCCTCTAAATCTTTACTAGTTCTTCAGCCTACCAAATGTATGACTGGGGGCAAGCTGCTTAACCTCTTATGCCTCAGTTTTCTCATCTGTAAAATAGGGATAATAATAGAAGCTAGGTCATGCATGGGGTTGTTACAGAAATTTGATGAGCTATACATATAAAACTCAGAATGATGCCCAGAAAATAATAAATAACGTATAAGGGTTTGTTGGTATTATTCGCTATTTTAATTGCTTTTTTTTTTTTTGAAATTGGGTTTCAGGGCACCTGGCTGGCTCAGTCAGCAGAGCACGTGACTCTTGATCTCAGGGTTGTAAGCTCGAGCTTGGGTGTAGAGACTTCTTAAAAATAAAATCTTTTAATAAAATGAAATAGGTTTCCATCTAGGTTAACACAATTTAAAACTGAAGGTTCAAACAATTCAGTCTCTCCCTTCTCTCTCCTTATATATAGATTTTAAAAAGTTGTTTCATTTGTTCAAAATCCCATTCGTTGTGGTGCAGGGTGACTGCACCCTGTGGGAGTAGACTGGGAGCCTACAGGTCTGAGGTCTTCAGGCTCAGCCACTGTGTGACCTGGGGCAAGGCACCTGGCCACCTGCTCCTCCCTTTTATCCTCCATAGCTCACTCTTAGCAGGTGATCTGTGGCATCAATTCACCTTCAGACCAGGAGAATGGCAGGGCCCCTTTGATACTGAATCCCCGTATTTTTCCTTCACCCTTGATTCCAGGCAAGACTGAAAGCAGACTGTTTTCAAACTGTTCAATTCTCAAGAGAGGAGGAAAACCTGCCTTCAAACATAGCTTACTGCCTTTCCCCAAGATAAGCACCACCCCCAACCAAGGCTCCCTGATTATCAAACATGTCAGCAGTATTCTAAGAATCCTGTATAAAATAAGCAAACCAGTCCTCCGGGAAGACCTGAGGGATTGCTTTGAATAAAGTGAATAAGCCTTAATGCATAAATGGATACATCCTCATTAAGCTGCAGATGCCTGGAATCACCAGGACAGTGACCCTCACTCAGGAGGTGCTGCCCCTCTGTGGGTGGGGGTCACCAGGGAGCATAATTGTCTACCCTCTGTGGAATACTTGCCTCCAACATCTTTATATTCTCATCGTGATACCTGTAGAATCACGATTTTTTTTCTTTCTTTCTTTCCTTTTATCTCTCTTTCCATAGTAGTCTCGAGCCCCTGCTATGCACCAGATTCTGTGCTTACTGACAGTTACATAAGGAAGATTAAGACATGCTTCTCGCTTTCAAAAAATTCACACATCAGCAGGAAAAACTAAAATGTAAAGAATTCTATAATACAATGCCAGGCTAAATCTGGTTTCCCTGTTAACACTCTAATGGCACTTAGTACTTTGCCTTCCTATAACTTGTTATAAGTTAGAAAATGTATTTGTCTTTTCCAGTAATTAATTCTGCTCGCCCTCTCCCTCCTCCACAGTATAGGCTGTGATGCTTTGAGCTAATATTTACTTAGTACAGATTATATCGCAGACACTGGTTTAAGTGTCTTACGTATATCAACTCTTAATCTTCACAACCACTTTAAGATGAATGTCCTAATATTATTCTCATTTTACAAATGAGGAACTCAGACATGGAGAAACTGAGTAACATGCTAGAGGTCACACAGCTGGTAAGAGTCAGAGCCAGGTCTTAAACCTAAGCAGTATGGCGTCAGACCCCCGCTCTTAGTTCTACATTAAAGGGAAGACATCAAAGCTTTTTTAAAGGTGATAGATATGTACATGATACAGTCTAGAGAGATCTCCTTGTAAAATTATTGTGTTCTGGTAATGTGGGTAAACTTTAATTTGTCTGGAAAATCCATTCATGCAGAATCCCTAGTGACAAATGCAAGTAAGTGAGGTATTGCAGTGTATACAAAAGATGAAGAAGGGGGAAATGGCAGCATTTAGATCAGATTAAGAAAAAGAACATTTGTTGAGGGGCACCTGGGTGCTGCAGTCGGTTAAGCATCTGACTCTTGGTTTCGGCTCAGGTCGTGATCTCATGTTCATGAGTTTGAGCGCCGCACTGGGCTCTGCACTGACAGTGTGGAGCCTGCTTGGTACTCTCTGTCTCCCTCTCTCTCTGCCCCTCTTCTGCTCACTCTCTATCCCTCTCGCAAAAAAATAAATAAATAAATAAATAAACAAACAAACAAACAAACAAACAAACAAAAAGGACATTTACTGCAAAGCGAGTCTATGTGTAGAACTGAAAAATGCAAGTATCCGAAGAGCACAGGGCTGTACCTTATCAGATTTCTGACTTGATCTAAATTTATAACTATGAAAACCAAGAAAATTGCCTAAAGAAAACCTATTGCCTAAAGAACTATTGCCTAAAGAAAACCCACTCTGAGTGTTATACCAATTCAAGTCATTGTCAGTCTGTGGGCAACAAGTACTTCTCTGGTAGACCCTTACCATCTCATCAATTGAAATAGCAAAATGCCTATCAAAAATAAAAGATTCCTTTATGCAACCATGTAATCAAAAGACTTACTAAATTCAAAACTGTTTGACTATTCTGTGTCTTATGAAAGTATCACACAGAGACTTTTTATCTTGATGTGTTAAATTCTTGTTGGTAGTTTAAAGCATGAGGCCACACCAATTAGGTTTTGACCCCAGATCTCTTACTAATTGTCTACATAGATTTTAACACATCATTTAGCCTCTATTGGTCTCAATTTACTTAACTGCAAAATTAGGAGACTGAAATGGATTGTTTTTAAGACTCTTTTGCTCTCCTCTAACATTCTGAAATTTGATGATGTATTAAGCCTTTTTATATCTTTGTATAATGGTTTATTTTCATTCAGTTATGTTAGAAAATATTCATGCTTGACTCCAGTTCAAATTATTTCCATGAGTATTTACTATAATAAAAACCACTGAATTCACTTAGAAAATAAACTGGGGTAGTGGGGTGCCTAGACAGTTCAGTTGGTTTCGTGTCTGACTCTCGATTTTGGCTCAGGTCATGATCTCACTGTTTGTGAGATAAAGTCGCTGCGTTAGGCTCTGTGCTAACAGCACAGAATCTGCTTGGGATTCTCTCTTCTTCTCTCTCTGCCCCCCTTCGCCCCGCCCTAAATAAATAAATAAACAAACTTTAAAAAAATAAAAGAAACTGGGAATTAGGATTTGTGCCCAACAAAGTCATGCGGTTCTCAGAGCATCAATAAATAGATGAGTTCAGGACATCTGATACAGAGATTACTGGTGTTTACAAATGCCAGGGTTCTGCTTTTCTTCTGGACACAGAGCTGGACCACATCCTGCAGTTAGCTGAGGCCATGTGTCTGAACGTCCACCAATGGGATGTGAACCTATGTGGCATGAGCCAGTTCCAGGGTGAAATATAAAAACCTCCTTCACATATTCCTGGTCCTCCTTCCCCAACCACTTCCCCAACCACTAGCTAAATAGACAGAATCTGGAAGGTAGTGAAGGAATACAGAACTAAGACAAAAAGAAGTTTGCTCCCGAATGACTATGTAGAGCAGAATGCTATTGGGTGGTCACATGAAAGGGAAAAGAAAATACCTATTGTGTTAAACTACTGAATTTGGGCAACAGCCTACCCTGACCAATACATCATCCTTTTAGATTTTTATCCAAGTGAAATTGCATTTTAGTGAACATCTGGTTCAACCCTGAAGGAAGGCATTCTCACAAAATGGTAAGTATAAGGACTTCTGCTGTGACACCCCTAACACCTTATCCTGCCATCTTACACATGGTCGCCCTAGTTTGCCAGTCATCCACGGGCACTTTCAGCACCTCACCTGCTGCTCCCTATCCAGCGCTTCCACAGCTTCCTAATGCTCCATTATCCAAACCTCCTCTCTCATAAGTGCGGCTGAGCTGTTCTTCATTTGTGTTTGCGTTTGTTATTTTCTATGACATAACTTGCAAAACATGTTGAGTTTTCTAATCTGTCACATTATTGACGAATGTTTCATCGCAGTTAAGACTGAAAGCTGTTTAAGAAAGCTGTCTGTAGATTGATCTATTTCTCCTTGCACTTCTATCAGTTTTTGCCACATATATTTTGAAGCTCTATCATTAGGTGCACATGTGTTTAAGATTACAATGTACTCCTGATGCAATGACCCCTTTATCATAATGAAATGACATTGATCATTCATGGTAATATTCTTTTTTCTGAAACTTACTTTGCCTCCCTGCTCCACTGCCTGGAAACTCTTTAAAGGCAGGAAGATGGGACAATTACATGGCTTGTCTCATGTGTTTCCCATCTCAAGAATTACTGCCTTTCATTGCCTGTTGTCCAGTGTCTTAAAAACTATTGCATCACATATTTTAGCCAGTTTTGGTTTGTTTCGGCCAGGAGGGTAAATCTGGTCCCTGTTATCCCAATCTGAATCTGAAAGAAAAGTCAAAAATGCTCTTATGCATCATTTCATTTGTTCCTCAGAGGAGCCCTCACAAGGTGACTCTTATTATCCTTTTTTTTTTTAATCAAAATACTGAGTCTCAGAGAGGCTGCATAATTGGCCTAAAGTTACAGAGTTAGTAAAACTAACTGAAGTACATGGAAAGGTCAAGATTGGGTGATAGGTGCATCAGTTTTCTGAAACTAAAATTAGGCACATGCCATGAGATTATTTACATAATAAATCTCAAAACAATTAAAAAAATCAAAATGGTCATGCCTGGGTGGCTCAGTCGGTAAAGCATCCAACTCTTGATTTTGGTTCAGGTCATGATCTCAGGGTTCATGAGACTGAGCCCTGCACTGGGCTCTGAGCTGACAGCCCAAAGCCTGCTTGGGATTCTCTCTCTCTCCCTCTCTCTCTGCCCTTCCCCCACTCACATGCGCTCTCTCTCTCTCTCTCTCTCTCTCTCAAAATAAACTTTAAAAAAATCAAAATCCTTGTTAGTACACATGTAGTAATTTGCCTTACCTGGCAATAGTTGCAGTACATGAAATGAGGTCTGTCTCAGCAAATCTGGGCTACAAGTTCAAAATATTTGATGGGAAGGATGATGAGATATTATAGCCAGTGAGACTGGACAAAGGATAAAAGTTAATGACACTTATTTCAGGTAGGTATTGGTCCTGCCATATTTTTAAAATATTCTCTGAGCCATCAATCACAAAGGAAATGTCTTCAGTATTCATGGAAACACGGAATGGCTTGGGAGGGGCCATCCAAAATAGATGATTCCATTTATGCTACAAACACAGTAGTACGTAGGGTACAAATGCCTCAGTTTAGCAATGTTCTCCAGTGGGCTGGGTGGGAACAATGGGAAAGCCTAGTTCAAAGGTGCCTTCTTCTTTTAAAGTACCTATCATGGTGTCTGACACATCAGATTCCGTTCAGCAAGTGTGCGTCCCCTTCCTTTCTTTCCAACCAGAATAGATCACACCAAATACTATCTCTGTCACAAAGGAAGCAGCAACTCAAGGACATGCAGGCAAGGCTGGATGAGGAGGCTTAATTTGTTTTTATCTTGGAGATCCTTCCATTGACACTAATTAATCTCTCCCTACAACTTGGAAGGTTAGCAAACCTCTTTTAAAATAGCAGCAATATAATGCTCCCTAAATGGGATTTTAACTAATGTACAATAATTACTCTTATCATAACAGCATCTCTTTAGCACATTCAGAAGAGAACCTCGCCTGTCTGCCCTAAGTGGTGTTATTAGAGGGAGGAGAGTGTTTTTCCTGTCCATTCATGCTCCAGCTGCCATTTAGCTGCATTCTGTGGGGACAATGATCCTTGCCTTTCATGGAGTGCAGATGGAAATGCAGAAGTGCGGCATTCAGAGAGATTCTGCTGTCTGCCAACAATTCTAGTCAGCCCTTCTCTTTGGAAAGGCTTAATATTTCCGAGCTGTTATGAAAACTTCCTTTAAAAAGAAAACTGCTTTCTGAGTTGACTATTGCCCAGAAATAGAGGTTAGAAGTGGGGAGCTGCCACAGCAGACCTGGCCTTTACATAAAGCGCCTTTTTCATTTGTTGAAATGCAAAGAGAATGTTCGCATGAACCAAAACTCAGTTGCCCAAAAATCTAATTGGAGAGCTCATGTTGCCGTTGAACACAGTTGCAGGGAAGCATCTGCTTAAACTCAGCCCCTCTGCAACCTACTGAAGTCTTAAAAGCATGGGCCTTTAACATCATATCAGGCCTGTGTTCAAATCTTAACCTGCCATGTACAGACATGGCCTCAAAGGCAGTGCTGTGCCGTAGAACTTCTGCCAACACAGTGATGTTTCTGTATCTTTGCCATCTGGTAGAATAGCCACTAACTACATGTAGCTATTGAGCACTTGAAATGTGGCTAATGAAACTGTAACACTGAATTTTTATGTATTTTTTATTTTAATTCATTTAAATTAAAAAGCCACATGGGTTTGCAGCTACTCTTTTGGAAAGCACATCTCTAAGATAAAAACAAGCTGTTGCATCTTGTACCTCCTCCCATTAAGAAAGACTTGCGCCAGGGAGCTTGGCTGGCTCAGTTACTGGAGTATGCAACTCTTGATCTCGGGGTTGTAAGTTTGAGCCCCACATTGTGTGTAGAGATTACCTAAAAATAAAAATCTTTTAAAAAACATTAGAGGGGTGTCTGTGTGGCTCAGTCGGTTAAGTGTCCGACTTTGGCTTAGGTCATGATCTCACGGTTCGTGGGTTTGAGCTCCACGTCAGGCTCTGTGCTGACAGCTCAGAGCCTAGAGCCTGCTTCAGATTCTGTGTCTCCCTCTCTCTCTGCCCCTCCCCTGCTTACACTCTGTGTGTCTCTCTCTCAAAAATAAATAAACATTAAAAAATTAAAAATAAAATAAAATAAAAATAAATTAGAAACAAAGAAAGAGTTGCGCCTTCAAGCACTGAGTTGGCCTCTTTAGGTTCTGAAGAAACATAAGATAATGGGGAACATTTTTTATGTATGATATAAATGGGGAGCCATTTATAAGATGACTCAGATGGCTGCCGGCTTCATATAGGACCCAAAGCAAGAGAGGAGTTTGCAGTAAGTTGAGACTCTGGGCCCACTTGCTCTCCCACTCTGACTATAAACTGAAGGTAGCAGTGGCAGGTGAGAATGCTGGGTGGAGGACCAGGCAAGTCCCAATAGGAGAGTCACAACATAATCTCCTAGAACTTGAGGGTAAAGCCATGTCATTTGTAGCACAGAACAACTATCTGTTTGAAAATCAACACCCGACATTCTACCCAGACCCTAGGAGGGACTAAGTACTGATATCAAGGACTATGTGACCAGAGCTTCCCATCATATGCTGGATATTGTTTGATCCACTGTGTTGTAAGTTCAAGCAAGTGCAACACAATCTATGGAAACAGTACATTGGGGATTGGGTCCAACTAATTCAACAAGGTACAAGTAAATTGCAAGTGACTCAGACTCCCACTCACCTATCTTTATTGTATAATTATCTCTCCTAAAACTCAAACCTATAGCTCATAGTGGGATTCCCTACAACCAATTGTCAAAGAGGAAAGAATCTGGGCTTAGTTCACAGATGGGTTAGTATAATATGCTGGTGCTGACTGAAAATGGCCAACTACCCTTACAGTTCCACTCAGAGGTATTTCTAGAGGACAACAGTGAAGAGAAATACTCCCAGGGGGCAGAGCTGCTAGCAGTATACTTGGTCACCGAATTCTAATGGAGGGAGATGTAACATGAGATACTTAGACTCCTGGTAAGAGGTTGCATGACTTGGCTAGCTGTCGAGGGGCCTCAAACGAACAACACTGGAAGATTTAGCACAACTAGTTCTGGGGAAGATGTATGCAAATGAATTAATAGAAGTGAAGATGAAGCATGCAGACCTTTGTGTCTCACCACAATGCTCATTAGAGAGTGTTCACTGCAGAGGAGGCTCTCAACAATTAAGGGAATAGGATGACTTCCTATAGATATCATCATTTGCCCCATGCCTTAGCAACCTCAAAACTCATGAAATGGGCCAATCAACAGAATGGCCACACAGTAGGACTAAAGACACTAGATGGTCCTAACAGCATGGACATCCTCTCATCAAGACAGATACAGCTGCTGCCATGGTGAATATCCAGTTTCCCAGGAAAAGAGACTAACTCTGAGCGGACATTATGGCACCATCCCTCGAGGCAACCTAAAGGTTGGCAATAGACAAATACAATGGGCCACCTCTACCATGAAAAGGATAGTGATTTTGTCTCACTGAAATAGAAATCTAGTTAGGATGTCAATTTGCCTTCCCTTGCACTTCCCTCAGCATCACCATCCACCAGCTCACAGGATACCTGATCTATTAGCATTTGTTCTATACACCACTTTTTGGAGCAAGATCACTATTTATGCCAAAAGAAGTGTTGCAGTGGATGCAGTTACATGAATCACTCATCTAACTACATAGACCTTCACCAGGAGAAGCTGTCTGATAGAACACTGGAGAGCCCCATGTAGCTAAGGTTGCCAGGTCAGGATTGGTTGCTGTCCTCTAGGATGGAGAGTATGTGTTGATTAATGGCATATACACAGTGATGCTTTATTTTAAATAGCATGAATACTGGGGCACCTGGGTGGCTCAGTCGGTTAAGCGGCCGACTTTGGCTCAGGTCATGATTTCGCGGTCCGTGAGTTCGAGCCCCACGTCGGGCTCTGTGCTGACAGCTCAGAGCCTGGAGCCTGTTTCAGATTCTGTGTCTCCCTCTCTCTGACCCTCCCCCATTCATGCTCTGTCTCTCTCTGTCTCAAAAATAAATGAACATTAAAAAAATTATAGGGGCGCCTGGGTGGCGCAGTCGGTTAAGCGTCCGACTTCAGCCAGGTCACGATCTCGCGGTCCGGGAGTTCGAGCCCCGCGTCAGGCTCTGGGCTGATGGCTCAGAGCCTGGAGCTTGTTTCCGATTCTGTGTCTCCCTCTCTCTCTGCCCCTCCCCCGTTCATGCTCTGTCTCTCTCTGTCCCAAAAATAAATAAATGTTGAAAAAAAAATTTTTTTAAAATTATAAATAGCATGAATACATGGGTATGAGAAGCACAGGGTGAAAATAAAATGGGTTCTTTTACCATATTTCTAAAACTCATAGAATTTGTACTTTCCAATCATAGGTTCTAAAAGGTTAGAGATTGTGGTTCCTGGGGACCAGATGGGTAGGGTGGGATGGGAGAATGCTTCTATTGCATGACACAGAAAGGTTCCTGCTGAACTTAAAGGTGTGACCTACCTGTTCACTTTGAGCTCCTTGTACCAGGAAACAATAGGCAAGAAAGGAGTTATTGCCTTGTCAAGGGTAACTGATCTTCATTATCATGAGAAGGAATCCAGAATTACTTCTATGTAATAGGGATAAAAAAAGGATGTGTCAGGAACCCAGGAATTCACTATGGGATCTCTTTGTGGTTTTATGCTGAGCAAATAATCAATTGTAGCAACCATAGCTTGACAAAGGCAAGGCAACTATGGATACATACCCTCAGGGATGAGAATCCATGTCATTCCAGCAGGCAAGCAACTGAAGGTGATGGAATTCTAGAATAGATGGAGAAGAAGGGAGATGATATTTATTATACTCTTGGAATCAATTGAAGCTGACAGCATCCTGTTCTCACCAAACAAAAGAAAGAGAGTGATCACTGTATGTGGTAGACAGGTATCATGACAGCACATGGGTTGATGTGAATAGTGCAAGGGGGTGGATTGTTTCATATACCACTTATGGCTGCTTCAGATTCTCTCGACCTATGTAGTTACCAAACTATTCCAGCACCAATAGCCGACATATTGACAAACTCTGGTTGGACTCTGACAAACCTAATGTGGGCACCACCTAACAGAATTTTACACATGTCCACACAATGCACATCTTGCCTCCTACTCCAGTTGATGCTGAAGGATGAGATGACATGGGACCTGCTAGGTACCACATAGCACAACCTGGAAGTGCAAAAGAATTAATGTCCTAGGAAGCAAACTTCTGACCACTAAGAAATGGAAGCACATGGATAAATTCTCCCTCTTTTCTGCCCAGGAAGGACTGACTTAAGAAGCAATTGTTTTTATGGTCTCTCAGAAAGTCCCATGAGATTAGGTAACAGACACACTTGATACCACATACAACCAGCTTAATAATGCACCTTTTCATCAGCTCTTCCCCCAATATCCCTATCTTGCTCTCCTCCTTCTTCAGCCCTGCTGTCTAGGATTAGGAGAACCCAAGCCAAGGGAGAATGGAATTACTGAGATTTTCTGGGTGTGTGTGTATGTATGTGTACACAGTACATACACACACACACACACACACACACACACACACACACACCAGATGCAAGAAAACAGGGGGCTATGTTTAAACATCCTATGAAGAATAATGTTAATATGCATCTGTCCACTTCAGGGAGGCAGCCTCAACTCTTGCTTACTCATTGTCTGTCAATTCCAACTCATCTATCCTTCAGACCTCACCCAAATTTTTCAGATGGCAGCACCAGCAAACACATAGAGGTCCCCAGAAGAGGAGAAGGCCATAAAGAAAAGGAAATGAATACTGACTAAGCACTGTGCCACATATACTCCATACATTATCCACTTCTCACAAGTAGGAGGTATTATTATCTCTATTTTACAGAGGAAGGAATAGGAGTGCAGACCAACACCACCCAATTACCAAGTGGCTGAATATCAAACTCATATTTTTTTCCCACTAATGTAATTTCTACAAACTGGATTCTTTTATTCAGGACCAGAGTTGTGTTAAGATACTCTGTTTCGTGACCTTATTTGACTCAGAGAAAAAGAAGGCTGGTATTTGGGGAAGAAAAAAAAAACCTCCCACAAACTATCTTGGCAAAAGCAGAAGTTAAATACAGTTATATGTAAAAGAGGAAAATAAAAGAGAACAGAGAAAGTCAGAAGCTTAGACTGCATTTGCCCAGATCAATAGTTTACCAATAGTGTGACACAGAACACCTATGTATCCAACAATCTGTATGTGTAACTAATTTTTTTTATCAACATGCTCAATACACTTTGGCTATCACTAAAGATATTCTGTTTAGCCACTGATTAAGCATTGCATTCAGTGGCTTATGTAACATGATGTAGTCAGAGCAAAACTTGCTCTGAACCAGAAAGATTTGTATCACAGATTCAAGCAGGTACCAAAGAAAGAAGTGTTTGCTGGAACACTTGAGAACATTGTCCTCTGTGTATATAAAAAAGAGCAGTTAGGATATTCAAATTTTCTAGCAAACAGCAACAGCAATGCTGGAAGATCAAGGGAATACTGAAAAAAAATTAAAATGTAAGAATATTATTCTCTGTAGTTCAGACTGATCGATAATGACTGCTAACTTGTTTACTGCTGTTGGATGAATCTTTTAATCCTTTTAAGTCCTGCAACTAAAAATAGCAGGAACATGAAAAGTGTGAGAATTACTGTTCTAAGAAACCTATTTATGTAACCAGACTTGCCACCTCACCTAAACTGAGAAAACAAATGGGAAACCCGGCTTGTTAAAGCAATTTATTGTGTTCAAAAACCACCTTTCCCCACCAGTACAACCAAAAGAAAAATAAGGGGCACTTGGGTGGCTCAGTTGGTTAGGTGACCCACTCCTGATTTGGGCTCAGGTCATCATCTTGAGGTTCGTGAGTTCAAGCCCTGCGTCGGGCTCTGTGCTGACAGAGCAGAGCCTGTGTGGGAGTCTCTCTCTCTCTCTCTCTCTCTCTCTCTCTCTCTCTCTCTCTCTCTGCCCCTCCTGTGCACTATCTTTCTCAAAATAAGTAAAATAAACTTTAAAAAGAAGAAGAAGAAGAAGAAGACTAGTGAGACAGAAATCTACATTCATGGAGCTTTCTGTCAGAATCAGCAGCATTCCTTTGAGACAGGTGACTCACCTGGGCCCAAGTGGCCCAGAAACCCTGAAGGGCAGAAGACACCATTCACTAAAAATATATTTGGGACGTAGAAAATCTAAAAATGAAATTCTCTGAGACCTGGGCAGCAGTTACAACATACATTAGAAAGGGCCAGAACAGGGTCTCCTGGGTGGCTCAGTCAGTTAAGCCTCTGACTTTGGCTCAGGTCATGATCTTATGGTTCATGAGTTTGAGTCCTGCATCAGGCTCTGTGCTGACAGCTGGGAGCCTGGAGCTTGCTTCAGATTCCACGTCTCCCTCTCTTTCTATCTCTCTGCCCCTCCCCTGTTTGTGCGCTCTCTCTCTCTCTCTCTCTCTCTCTCAAAAATAAATAAGCATTAAAAACTGTTTTTAAATAAAGAAAGGGCCAGAACAGGCACACCTGGGTGGCTCAGTCAGTTAAATGTCTGACTCTTGGTTCCAGCTTGCATCATGGTCTCACAGTTCTGAGTTCAAGCCTGGCATTGAGGCTCTGTGCTAAAAGTGCAGAGCCTGCTTGGGATATCTCTCTCCCTTTTTCTCTCTGCCCCTCTCCAGCTTGCGTGCTCGCTCTTGCTCGCTCTCTATCTCTCCCTCTCAAAAATAAATATATATAAAAAAATCTTTTTAAAGAAAGGGCCAGAACAGGCTTCGAAAGAAGAAAGCCAGGATTTTGCTTTGACCTGGCCCTTCTGTCTCTATTTTGTAGCACATGAAGGGAGTCTGCAGAGTGTAGAGGCTTTCTTCAGTAGATCCCACATTTGCTGAAGAGCAGAGGTGAAATGAGCCACCAAATGCTCCAGAGAGGCTCTGAAACAAGTCAAGCCCCCTGGTCAGGCAGAGACTGAGGAAGCTGTTATTGACCCTACAAATTGACTACAGCACTTTCAGGAGAGTTGGCTGCAGTTTCCTTTACAAGATTTAACCACAACAAGGAGACAAGTTTCACTTGCCAAAATCTCTTCTTTCACACTGCTGTCCTTTTATCAAGATTTGATGACAACTCAATATGCAGCATTGGCTTCCACATTTGGCTCCTGAAAATAACAACTGACATGTGAAAAGTGGCCCATGGTGAAAAGGGTATGAAAGGTGCTAGATGAAAACAGTAACTCCACCATTTACTGTTTGGGTAACAACTCTCTGAGCTTCCGACTGATCTCAGTTAAATAGGGAAAAAAACGATACTTGCCTTACAATAGTATTATGAGAATGATTTCATGTAAAGGGTCCAGCCTGTAGTGGATGCTCAATAAATGTTAATTCTCTACTCTGATTACAGTTAAATTCCATGTCTCCTTTAATCCTCACAGCTTTCTAAGGAATATAGTCAGGTATCCTCACATAATAGACCAAAGAAACTGACACTGATCAGTTTATCATTGTGGTGAATGATAGAATTAAGGGTTGTCTCCACGTCTTTTTAAACTCCTAATGTCTTTGCTCCTTTATGGAGTCATCAGGTTCTGATTAATTTATTCATTCATTCAGCAAACATTTTTTTCAGTGCCTAATAAGCACCAGATATTAGAAATAAAGGACCCAAAGAACCAACAAATCTCTTTCCTTGTGGAATTTCTATTCTAGTGAGTGGACCATGTCAGAAGGAAAATGAAGTGGGGGGATGGGGGGCTGAGTGTGTGTGCTAATTTAAAGCAGCTGGTCTGGAAAAGGTTCAGATAAGCTGAATTTTGAGCAGAACTGAAAGAATAAGGAATGAGCCAATATAGATATATAAGTGATTATGTTTCAGGCAGAGGAAACCATCAAGTATAAAGGGCCTGAGGTAGGAACATTCTGCTTCCATCAAAGGAATATCAGAGAGATTCTGGCTCTGCACTTGCATTAATATCTTGATTCTTGTGGATCCCTTCAAAAGAAAATGAAGGAAACAGAGTGTGGCCAAGCTGAACCTTAAATCTGATAGGTTTGGGTTGAGTTAAAAAACGTCATTTTCCACTTTTGTCTATTGCTTCCCTCAAACCTATTCCCAGCACTCCCAAAGTGTAGACAGGGGGCTGATTTGAAAGCTAGACAAATAGAAATTCTACTGAACAAATAGAAAGTCCTCATATCTCGTCAGTACTGGATGACTTATAAAGCCCTCCCATAGTCACTACACCATTGAATCCTTCTGACAGCCCTATAAGAAAAGAAGGCAGGACAGGAACTATTGTCCCAGTTGACTAGTAAGGAAACTGAAATTCAAATTACTACTATTGCCCAATAAAACCACTGTTAAATGCAGAGTCTACATTAAAATCACTAGAATGTGGGTCTTCTGGTTTCTACACATAATGCTATTTAATAATAACAACTGCCATCTATTGAACACTGTATACCTAATGTTCTATGAATAGTTCATATAAATTATCTTATTCACTATTTACAAATGCCTATGAGATGCATGTATTTCCCCTATTTTATAAATGAAGAAACACTCAGAAAGTTTAAGTAATTCAATTATACCTCAATAAAGCTGAAATTAAAAAATAATAAAGTTCTTATATTGACTTAAAAAAAAAAAAGGTTAAATAAATTGCCCTTCTGATACTTTTGGGAGATTTAGCCAGGATCAACCTTGCCCCAGTGGGTGCTGTTGAGTGTCATATAGAGAAGTTTGGGTTTACAAATGGATTTTGACACAGTTGACCACTTCTTCACTCTTACCACACTTACCTCTCCAAGCTTTTTTATTTTTCCCCCTAGAGACATCACTTAAGATTTTCCTCCTACCTCAAGGCCATGGCTTTTTAGTTTCTACTACTAATTCCTTTTCCTCTATAATCATCTTAATTTTGGAGTCCCCAAGGGCAGATTCTGGGCCCTTTTTCATTCTTCCTCTCCCTAGATGGTTTTACCCATCCCCTTGGATTCAAATATAAACAGTTTCTAAAGATCCTTAAACTTCTGTCTCCAGCTTAGCAGTTCATCTGAGCTCTAGAGTTTCTTCCACATCCAATGACTTTCTGGCATATCTGCCTGCTGGTTTCACCAACATCTCAAACTAAATGTTTCTGAAATGAAAACATATGAGTCCCTCTTCTCTCAACTCCTAAACTGATCATATCACAGTCTTCCCTTTCTCTGAAAATGACAGACCACCAGTTGTTAAGCCAGAAATTATGATTTTTTTCCTTTCTCTCACTATCAGCAAATGATATTGCTCTGTCTCCAAACTAAATCCTGAGACTCTCTAGTCCTCTCTGCCCTAAGCCACTATCCATTTTCATCTATGTCACCTCCTAGCTCTCCTACTGTGCCAACTCTTAGCCTTCTCCCATCAGCTCTTTTTTACATTGATTTTTTTGAAAATAAAAACCAGCTTATGTCACTCCCCTTATTTCAAAGCCCCCAGTGACTTCCCATAGATGCAGCAAATTTTCAAGTTTCCCCTTCTTTCCTTCATTATACTCCAATCATGCTGGCTTTCTAGAAGCTCTTAAACTTTCCAGTTCTTTCGCACCTCAGCACCCTTGGTGCTGCCTCTGTCCGGAGAGCTTCTCTTTTGACTCTTCATGTGGCTGGTTTTTTGGTCTCATCTTGAACTCCGTCTCCTATGGGAAGCCCTTCCTAACTATTAGAGTCTCTGTCACAGCACCATGCTTACTTTCCCCACCACGCTTACCACAACCTGTAATTATCTTTTTTTGTTTATGTATTTATTTATTGCCTGACCTCACATGAGGGCAAGGTTTTTTTTGTCTTGTCACTATCACGATACAGTCTCTATACATATGTGTCCTCAGCACACAAAGTTCAGTAGATATTTATGGAGTGAATGAAAGAACGAATAAATGAATCTCAGTTTTCATTTTGCAGGCCTCCATTTCCATAGAAATTGTGTCGTAGTTATGTTTATCCTCTGTGGTCTGCTACTCTGAAAACTTGGGGAGGCATCCCAGTGATGAAGTCATGTAGAAATGAGCTGTGGTCAGGACCTAACTCCTATTAAATAAGAACAAAGAGGACAAACCATATTGACTCAAAAGAACCCAGGCCGTTAGGCCAGGTGCCAGAAGTTTTTGCTTTTTCATTTCCTTAGGTATGTAACAGACTTGAGTTTCTGAGAAGTCATCCAAGATATGACCATATATTACAAAATCCATTTCACTTAGCCCTTAGACACATGTCATGCTCCATCTCAATATCAGCCAGATGTCTCATCAGCATTTACAGGGTTGGAGGTCATATCTGATCCAGGTCTTCATGTTTGTCACCAAAGTAGGCAATGCAACAATATAATCATAATAACTATTTGTCTTATGTTAAGAGCCTACTGCATGACAAGTACTGCTGGTACTAGGTGCTCTGTGTGTTCTTTTCTTGGTTAATCTTTGCAACAAATGAGGAAGATTCTTTGCCCAACCGATAGACAAAGAACCTGAAGCTCAGAGACGTTACATTATTTGCTCTGATGCCAGGCTTACAGCTGATAAGAGATAAAGCAGAGACTGAACTCAAGGTTTCTGATTCCAGAGGGAGCATTATTGAAACTATACTGTATTGCCTTTTGGAAAAAAGAAATCACACCGTCGTATTTGTATTAAATTATTTAAATCATTGGGCATACCGTATTTTCTGACCAACTCGCGAAATATGATTCTCTTTTTAAGATGCAATCTGTATAAGCTCTCTGGCTCTCCACTATTCCTCGAGGGTGAAATACTATCAGTGATGCTGTCACAGGAAACCATCTTTACTTACCTTCTCTGGGTAAACAACTGGCTCATAGACATTAGAGATTCCTCTTACCTGAAGACTCCTCAAAGAGGAAATGAATCCACTTCAGTAATGATTTGAAGAAACCTAGATTTCCTAAAGTTGCTGATAAGGTCTCCACAAAGGAAAGAAGAAGGTACCATTATTCCATTGCTCATTTTCTCTCTGGAGCTTTAACTTAAGATTTCATTTGAAGCTTGAAAACTACTGCCCTTGAGAAAAAGAGAAAGGAAAAAAAAAGAAGAGGGAAAGAAGGAAGGAAAGAAGGAAGGAAGGGAGGAAAGGGAGGGGAGAAAGGAAAGGAAGGAAAGGGAGAGGAGAAAGGAAAGGAAGGGAAGGGAAGGGAAGGGAAGGGAAGGGAAGGGAAGGGAAGGGAAGGGAAGGAAAGGAAAGGAAAGGAAAGGAAAGGAAAGGAAAGGAAAGGAAAGAAGAATCTTTTTTTTCTTGGAATGGCTTACACAATTAAGTCATCCTGACACCCTATGTGACAGAAAGAGATGGGAAATAGTAGACAAAGAATGGTGTCTCCTTAGCAAGAAAGGTGAAAATAGATGTGTTCCAGCCCCAGAAAGAAAGTTAGGTTGAATGAGAATATAAACTTCTTCAGCTAGAATATCTACATAGATGTGAGAGAATAAGAGCAATGTTTTAAACAAAATCAAAGAATAAGATCTTGTATACAGATAGTCTTCCACTTTTGTAAAGAACTTCTAGAAAAGCACACTAAAGTTGTATGAGTAAAAGTTCAACAAGAAGTCATGCAAACAATGTGAGAGGAGGTCAATCCACAGAAAATTAAATGTATTAGAAAATTCCTAAGGACACTTTAGATGATATACTACTAACATTTCACATATATTCTTAGATTTGGTTTTTCCTCTGTAATTTAACAGTTGTCCTCCTTATGTCCAACGGATGACTACCTGAGACTTTCAGTATATCTAATGACTTAGATTTACTAAATCTAATGATTTACTGCTCCTTTCTAGCCACACATTCTCTCTAGGTAAATTCCTGTAGACCTATGGCTTTAAATCATATCCATATGCCCTTGACTCTTAAAGCTTCATTGCTAACCCTGATATTTCACCAAAGCACCTTTACTGGTATTTCTAAATCCCTACCTAACATCTCCAATAAGATGTATAGTATGAATCCTAAACTTGAAATATCCAAAGCAATGTTCTCATTCCCTGAAATTTGATCACTCTGCAATTTCTCATCTCAGGAAATGACTACACCACATATTGCTAAAAACAAACAGCTCTTGGAGTTATCCTTGCCTCCTCTCTGTTCTTCACATTCCACACACATCCAATGTTGGCTTTACCTCCAAATGTTATAATATTCATTCACTTCTCTCAGTCTCCTCTGCTACCACTCTAGTCTAAGCCACCATTATTTCTCCACTAGATGCAATGCAATAGCTTCCTAACTCATCTCCCTGCTGTTGTTCTCACCCACCTTCACATAATTTGCTCTCTAGACAGCAAAGCTAAAAACATAAATCAGACCATATTACTCTCCACTCACAACTTCCCAGAGGTTTCCAATTATACAAAGAATAAAATCCAAACTCCTTGCCATGGTCTAGAACAGAGCAGTCCAAACCAAGCCATTTAGTAAGGTGTGAAACCAATGTTCTGGGGAAGGATCAGCATTTTAAAATAAAATAAAATAGAAAATATCAGAGTTTATTGTATGTAGTAAGAATAAATATAATCTCATGAAACTTCTCTTTCAGATGTGTGTGTGTGTGTGTGTGTAGTGGAATGCAATGTCAAATGTATTTTCTGTGGGAAATACGTTTGAAAGCCACTGGCCTACAAGATCTTAAAGATCTGCTGGCTCACATCTCCTGCCTAATCTCCCATCCCACTTTCTGCTCATTCAACATACTCCATCGCTTCCAGCCTCTTTATTGTGCCTTCAAAGAGAAGCTTCTTCCCATCTCGGGTCCTTGGCACTTGCCTGGAATGCCTTACTTCCTATTATTTGCATGGATGGTTCCTTTTTACCATTCAAGGTTACCATTCACATATCACCTGCTCTGAAAGCCCATCCTCTAGGGGCACCTTGGTGGTTCAGTCAGTTGAGCATCTGACTCTTGGCTGAGGTCACAATCTCACGGTTAGTGGGACTGAGCCCCAGGTCAAGCTCTGCAACTGATGGTCAGGCTCTGGGTTAACAGTGTGGAGCCTGCTTGGGATTCTCTCTCCCTCTCTCTGCCCCTCTTCTCTCTCTCTCTCTCTCTCTCTCTCTCTCTCTCTCCCTCAATAAATAAATAAACATTAAAAAAAAAAAAGAAAGCCCGTCCTGTCACTAATCTAAAGCAGCATCACCACTTCTCTATCACATTACCCTGTTTTATTTTCTTATGCTGCTAACCATGATCTTGCATATTTGTTCGTACATGATCTTTCTCAGCCCTCCTGACGTAAATTACATAATGCAGGGATCTTAGCTGTTCTGTTTGCCACTTATAACAGCATCTCAATAAGTACGGTTGATAGACTATTGACTATTTCAGTTTTACACATGTTTGTATAAAATAAGGACAGCTTATAATGAAATGCTTAAATAATTATAGTAGCACTGCTGTGAAAACAAAGATGCTGTGGCTAACACCGCACAGGGACTGGCAGGCAGGACCCGTGGGAGAGCCTGAGCGGCTCATTTGCCAGTCAATCGAGGAAAACCCAAATTCAGTGTACAAAAATGCAATTTCTTGGCCCGTAAAATACGAAACCTCAGAGTGGTTGACAATGGCCTCAAATAGTTAGGGACATTGTCATAGTTTTTGTCTAGTGCCCTGTGGTTCCTGACAACAAAAATCCTTAAAAACAAAAGTGTTCAGCATGAATTCCCTTCAGATATCATGGAACCAAAAGTAAAATCTGCATCCAACACCTTGGATCCTGAATGGAGGAGGAGGGACACAGGAAGGCAAGTAAATAGTAGCAACTGTCAAGAATGACAAGATGAGGGCAGGGTCAGAGTGGAAACTGCCCTGGGGAGCCAGGCCCAGAAGGAGACTCTGGAGCCTCAGAAAAAGGGACCCATATTCCCTTCACAGCCCCACCCAGCAGACTCCTTCAAGGGGTTATTAGGATTATCTCCTCAATCTTTATTTAATTCTTTCCAGGTGCCCAATCACAAAGGGGCTTGTGTGCTAAGCTGAGGCATTTGAACTTTCTTCTAGGTGGTTTGGGGAAACTCTGAAGAGTTTAAGAGGGGAGTGACCCATTGGGGTGTCTCTCCTAGAGCCCTCCTCCTGGCTACAGTGTGGATGGGGGGGTTGAAGCTCTGCTGGTTGGAAGCTGGAAGATATGTGGCAGGCTCTCCAGGCGAGAAGCAACAGAGAGCCTAGAGAGCCTAAACAGAAGCAAGGGGTTGGTGGGAACCGGAGGTTGTACGGAGGGACAGACCCTTGTGGGAATCTGACTCCTCCTACTTACCAGTTACCACTTCCAGTCTGTGACCCCGTGCTGGTTAGGAATTTCTAAGCCTCTTTGTCCTCTCTATAAAATAAAGCAGAGAATGGCACCAACTTCAGAGATCCCTGTGAGGATTTAATGTGATAATGCATGTAAACTCTTAGTGCCTGCATAGTAAGTGCTCAACAAACGTTAGTTACTATTTTAGTCAGGTACTATTATTATTTTTGAGTACCATGGGAGGCACCGAAGCGGACCGAGACAGACCCCTCATCCAGCAAAACAAAATACCGTGGGCCTGTCACAATGCTCTGCAAACACGGAAAAGCCACAGCTTAATCTTGCCAGCGGCGAAGGCTTCGCAGAGATGCACCTGGAGCCCTGAGTGAAAAGTAAACCGCATTCTGAAAGGCAGTGGACTTAGACTGAAAACTGCAACTCAGTCGAATGCAAACAGAGCGAAACTGGTCCTGACTGTGGTGAGTGTCTGACGGCGCCGGTGGGGTGGGGGTGGGGAGAGTCAGAATCCGGGCACTGGGCACTTTACCTCTGGCTCCTCCTTTCTGAGACACGGCTCCAATCTTAAGCTAGTAGGAGAGGCCGCAGGGGTCCAGGCCCACAAAAGGTCGGGGGTTGAGGGCCCCTCAGCACAGGTTTTTGTCTGCAAACCCAGTTTCCGAGGTGCCTAAAAGTGTACAAATAGTGAAGACAGGCCCAGCCGAGCCAATTCATTACCTCGCCTCCGTGCTGCATGCTGATTATTTGCTCTCCATATCACCTCTCCTCAGGGGGCTCAAAGGAATCAGCAAATCCCCCGCATCAGAGCTACGAATCCCCAGCACAACCCATTCACACACAGCGGGGTGGCTGGGGATTAATTGGAGGGGGAATGTTGTGAATTCCAGAGAGTTCTTTCTCTTTGCCTCACAGCCGGTGGCCGGGGATATTGCTACATGAAAGCTTCCCTGTCAGTATCAATCATCATTGCCTGGGCTGCAACATTCCAGAGAATGAATTGGCCTCATTTGGTAACTCAACTAGAGTTGGGAGGTGGGGGTGGGGGTCATTCCTGAGGGGCCACATTTGTGGGCCCTAATTCTTGTTCCATAAGTGGTTTCAAAGCAAACAGAAACCTAGAAGGCCCAGCTTTCTTTTTCTGGGTTCCCTCCCTTAGCGATGTTAGAGATGGAGTGGATCTGGAAGAAGGGTGGGAAAGGGGTGGTACCTGTGTTAGGGCCTGGCAGGAAATTAGCTTGGGCAAAGCCTTGGCTGAGAGCAGAGAGGCAGCCCAATAGCCGCTCCCGCCGCCCCCCCTCCCCTCCCCCGGGTTTCTCTTACTGCTTTGATTCCAGGCCGACTTTCTCCTCCCATCCCCAGGCTGCTCCACAGGAGGCCTGTGGGCTCTCCCCCACCTCCCTGCCGAATGGGGCCCAGTGCCTAGAAGTCTGTGAACCCAAACTCCTCGGGTACCCTCCTGGAGGAGGGCAGATAACAAGAAATGCAAACGTCAAACCTTTTCCTCAAGTTAGCAAATGCTGGGAGCCCACAGAAAGGACAAGGAGGAGCCTCTTCCTGGGATTTCACATCTGAAGTCTACAGACTCAAACCTTTTCCCGGTTCTTATTTTTTTTAATGCCAAGACTTCCAGGCTGCCTTCTCCACTCACCCACCCCCTCAACCCACCCCCCTGCCCTTTCCATCACCAACCTGCTCTAGCTCCTTCTGAGCACCTCTCTTCACTCCTAGTCCCTCCCTCTGGGAGAAAAAAAAAATGAATTCTGCAAAAAAGAATTTCCTGAAATTCCCATCAAGTCAAGAGCTCAGAGCGTGCACCCTAGGAAATCCAGGCGTCCAGGCCACTGCTCACTGGGAGAGGTGCCCAACCTGACAGTCCTGGGAGGCTGGAGCCCCCAGCTGGACTCTGTTCACCTATTCTGGGGCCTGTGACCCCAGGGAAGCAGCCAGGCTCCTGCTTAGTGCATCCATAAGATGGATGGTGGTAATAACTGCTCTGCCTCCCTCTTAGGATTGTGTATGGATTAATGAAAGAAGAGATTAAGAAGTGATTTGTAAAGCGCTCAGTGTAAGGTATTATGATTATTAAATTATCTCATTGGGCCCAGTATTGGGCATGTTAGTGATCTTTGTAAAAGCCTCACTCTGCATCTACCTGCCTCTGTCCAGGAGAGTCCTGGTAAAATGTGCCCTGGGAGGGAGAGAGATTAAAATGCTATGCCAGTATATACAAAGAAAAACCCAGACAAAAAGCAAGATCATTATTATTTTTGAAAATAAAAACAGTGTGATAACCTTTCAGTATCTCAAATTACATATGCCCACAATGTGACACTACCTCTTGTGGGTGTTATCCTAAGCCAATAGTCCATTTTCTGCGGGTTCCTTAACATAGCAACAGACAAACCTTGGCCTGAAAAGCAGAAGACTCTGTGTAATATTGAGCAAGTTGTTTCTCCTCTCCAGGCCTCAGTTTCCCCACCTCTAAAATATGTAAGTAGCACCGGGCTTCTTTAAGTTCTTATCCCACTCTTCTGTCTTGTAATTCCTTGGATGCCTCCAGTAGGCATCCTAACTTAGCAACAGTTGGGGCCCCAAGGTCATTTCATACTTGATAGAATATCAAAGAGTTTAACTAATCCTCATCCTGGGATAAAGGACTAAGTGAGCAAACAATACAAAATCATGCCAGCCACTTAGGGACTCTTAATTCTACTTAATCATAATGAGAATTTTTCAACATTTGGAGACTGCTCTGGGGAAAAGCATGACATAATGCCTCCAACACTTAGAGCTGTGCCATTGGCACAGAATCTCCATCACAATTAGCAGTTTTCTTACCCCAAATGCTTTAATACAAAGTGCCTGCTTCACTTAGTAACTCCACTCAACAAGCTGACACCTGAAAACCACAGCCTAGGTGTTGCCAAGGTTCCTAAAGAACACGAGTCCACACTCCTCACCATTTCATCTCCCCAAATCTGAATGAACTCTCATCTAGTTTCAGACTCAGGGTTTTTATTGCCCAGCTGCACACGTCTGCCTAGAGAGACACTTTCCCGTCCTTTACAGCTGCTTGCTGTCAGCCGGCTTGTCTGTCCTCAGTGGGAACTTTCAGGTTCAAGTCTCTGTCTGGGGAGTCCATATACAGCCTTGGCTATTATTCTGATGGATCGTTTTAATTCTTTCCACTTTGATCATGTCAGTTTCCACAACAAACAAGGCTCACCAGAAGCATTCCTGGTCTCACAAAGGCAAACACACTTGGCTTTGCATCATAAGCCAGAGGCCAGAACTCTTCTGCTTTTGCTTCAAGGCTATTTTAACCCTTGGTTGCAAAAGTTTTCCAGTTAACCCTTTTTACCTTTCATTCCCTGCAACCATTGACGTGTTCATCTCCTCCGGAGAAATGCAATGATTTCCAGTCTTTAATTAATTAAGGATCCAAGTGGCAGATGCAGTTCACACACACTGGAGCCAAGCCCTGGCTAAGAAGATTCTTTTGCTCCAAATGCTCTGCAGTTCACTGAGAGTAACTTCGGCTAATAAAAATAGCTTTGTCGACTAAGTTGCCAGGAGCCATTTTAAATCATTGAAAATATTATCTCATTTAATATTGGCAAAGTATTAAGGTGAAATAGGAATTATGTTGACTTCCTAAGTAAAGAAACATAGGAGTTAGAAGCTAAGCTTTCTGTCCAAGATGACACTGCCAGCCTGGAATGGTGCAGGGGTTTTAACCTGGATTTGTCTGGCCTCCGGGGCAGGCCCTAATGGTGAAATGTTAAATGTTAGACGTTAGCACTCCTTAGGCTGTAGTAGAAAGAGTTCTTGACGGACAGTAAAGAGGCCAACGTCTCTGTGGCCACTTCCATCAAATCCATTTTCTCTATGCCTTGATTTCACTACCAGCAAATTGAAGATAGAATTAAATCAGTTTTTTTCCAAACCTCAGTCATTCACTTTATTACTCATACCACTCATATTATTATTTAATAACTATTCTTCCTTAAATCAATGTACTTTTAAAAACTAAATATTTTTAAGTAAGTTAAACTTAAAAACCAACATGACTTGCTCTAAATAGATGGTAATAATAAAAATGAGATGATTAAAAATAATAACGTTAAATTCTAGCTAGACACTCTTGCCAGCCATAGGCTAGCTCTAAGACTTAGGCTAACCTTATGTTAAATTGGAAAATATGCAAGTTAGTTAAAGACATTGCAGTTAGTTAAAGTGCATTGAAGACATATTAACAAATACACTCTGAGACTTTCTCCTCAATGTAACCAGGTGGGAAGAGACTCCAACTGGAAACACCTTTCTCACTACCTTACTCAACGTTACTTAACATCAGTAAGTACTTGAGGTAGTACTTAACAATGGTACTACCTCAAGTTATCTCACCTAAAATTGTTTTACATACAACCAGAAGTCCCCATCTCGTATGTGAGCAGATGATAGATACTGTGTTTCTCTCTGAGCATTTCCAACTCTGAAACACTTCAATTCTAACTAGAAAAGTTAATATTAACGCCTATTAAATTTGAAACTTAATTCACTAGCATTCAGTGAGTACTCACCGACCTGCAGAGAAAGGAAAATAGGAAGAGATCTTGACAATAAACAATCACTGTTATCAATTTCTTTAAACAGCAAAATAAATGAAGACTTTTCTTTGGGAAGTGTCTTCGAGGACTACAAAGTATATCACCCCATAGCCATGTAAGAATTTTGTGTATTTGCTAGGGTATGCACCAGTAGGTTTTCAAAGTGTGGTTGAAGTCCCTGGGGATAACCAACATCCTTTCAGGTCAAAACTATTTTCAAACTTTGTTTTTAGTGTTTTTATTATTTATTTTTGAGAGAGAGAGTGCGAGCAGGGGAAAGACAGAGAGAGAGAATGAGACATAGAACCCAAAGCAGGCTCTGGGCTGTCAGCACAGAGTTTGACATGGGGCTCGAACTCAGGAACCGTGAGATCATGAAGTTGGACGCTTAACCAACTAAGCCACCCAGGTGCCCCAAAACTATTTTCATGATAATACTAAGATGTTCATGCCTTTTTCACTAAGTTTCCCAGAGGCTACGTGAAGTGAGATACTACAACAGATGGAATGCAGAAGTAGACATGAGAATCCAGCTGTCTTCCATTGACACAAATATTAAAAAGATTTGCAGAATGCTAAACAATGCCATTCTTCTCACTGAATTTATTTGGGAAAACACAGTCATTTTTCATAAAAATGAAGTTATTTATGTTAACATATAATGAATGCGTCATTGTTATTTTAAGACAAGTATTTTTAAATGTACCAATTTAACTTCTCATGCAGTAAACACTGGTAGATAGAATTCACATAAACAAAAGTTCTTTAGAACCTCAGTAATTCTTAAGAGTAGAAAGATGTCCTGTAGCAAAAATGGTTGGTAATGTCTGAGGCCATTAAAAACAGCAGGCCTAGTGTACATCAGCTGGAATATGAAATGAGCGAAGTCAAAAGTAGTTCATTATAGAATTACCCATAATGGGGAGGAGTAAGAAAGAGCCATGCAGTTAGCAATAATGAATTATTATATTTAGTAATAATGAACAGTTAGCGCTTCTCAAATGATCAACTCAGGGACATCATTTCTGATTGTGACAAGGGAAAATTAAGAAATTAAGAAGAGGGCACCTGAGTGGCTCAGTCAGTTGAGTGTTCAAGTCTTGATTTTGGCTCAGGTCATGATACCAGGGTCATGGGATCAAGTCCCAAGTCAGGCTCTGTGCTGAGTGTGGAGCCTGCTTAATATTCTCTTTCTCTCTCCCTTTGCCCATGTCCCCTCTTGTGCCCACTCGCTCTCTCTAAAATTGAATAGATAAATAAATAGAAAATAATAAAAGGAATTAAGAATCTAGTAACCAGAAAATGTTATATGTGTGTGTGTGTGTATATATATATATATATATATATATATATATATATGCGTGTGTGTGTGTGTGTGTGTGTATAACAGGGAAATAATTTTGAATTCCAAACATTGTGACTGCAGCAATGTAAAACATGTCTGCTAGTACACACACCTAAAATGGGAATGTGAAAAATGGAGACTTGGCTTGGGAAGTTTGCATAAGAAAATTTGTTCTTTTACAAATTACTTTTAATGGTGTCCCCACATGGCTTATATAATCACTATAAAGTGGTAACGTTTAATTTCTTGTCTGTTGAAAAACTGCTGAAAGGTTGGGACACTTAAAGCCATGGTTCTCGGATCACATGGCTGACTAAATCAACAAGTTAGGCCAATGTATCTTAGCTATTTTACTAGCTGAATCCCATCAGTTTTATAGCCATAAGTTGTCACTATCAGTTGAGACCATGGCCAAAAAATATAATTGTCAATTAGTGTGTTTCATGTAGATAAGGCCAAAGTGTATTCATACCTATACTAAATGTCTCACTCTCATTTTGATTCCGGGAGCTCAATTTACAAAGAGAATTAACATTTCTCTTTATTTTAAGTGGTTTCTATGGATACCTTCGATGAAGCATTTCATTCACATCTATCCAATTTAAGCTTCTTATTTTAATTTAAATACATTTTCCATTCCTCCAGAATTTGGATATGATATCTGCAGTTCATTTTCTGGACTTAACCTACAAAAAGCATTTATGCACACAAAATTTTAAATTAATATGTTTAAAGGTTTAAAAAGAGAGAGACACTCCTGCAATACAGAAAGTCATAATCTCAGAATTGGAATTCCATTTTTATTTGCCTCATACTCACTCAAAACCTGACCTGTAATCTAGAAAATCATGTTTTCTGATTTTGGTTTTTTGGGGTCATTATTGGGTGGGTTTTTTCCTCCCCTTTCTTGATCTCATTTATTGTTATACTGCAGTTTTCTTACTTAGCATAGATGGGATTAAAACTTTTTTAGGTTCTAGTACACTTAAAATTTAATAATACTTTAGTAAATACGTAGTGTAGAAAAATTGGGGGAAAAGTTTTTTTAAAGAATACAACCTCAGGGGCGCCTGGGTGACACAGTCAGTTCAGTGTCTGACTTGGCTCAGGTCATGATCTCACTTCTCTTGGGTTCAAGCCCCATGTCAGGCTCTGTGCTGACAGCTCAGAGCCTGGAGCCTGCTTTGGATTCTGTGTCTCCCTCTCTCTCTCTGTCCCTCCCCCATTCATGCTTGCTCTCTCTCTCTCTCTCTCTCTCTCTCTCTCTCTCTCTCAAAAATAAGCATTTAAAAAAAAGAATACAACTTCAGATAACTGATACAATGTTGCCAGCATTTGCTAATCAATAAACACTTAAAAAAATTCCCTTTTCCAAGAAAAATTAATATATATATATATACCTGTTAGGAAGAGATCTGATGTCATCTCTAACTACAAATCTTTAATTCATTTATTATGCAAGTTTTATATGTCTCAGCCTAGAAACCAAAGTCTTCCACATATGATTCCAGACTCCTGCCAGTTTTATCCACCACCCCTCCCTACACAGACCCACTACACTACAAACTGGCCTACTGAGTTCTGGGGATGAGTCTCCTTGCTACCTCCGGTTTTTACCCTTACCATTCTCTCTCCCCTTAAAATACCTCCTTCAGTTTCCCTCCTGTCTGTTAACTGAAATCTTATCCAGGGCCCAAAACAGATGACCAATGTCACTCCCCTTTCTTGACCCTCCCAAATAGAAGTGCCCACTCTTCTCTTGATGGCCACAGCCTCATTACTCTATCCCATGGTTTCTAAGATTCATTTGTGTACTTGCTTTATCCCCTACTTCAAAATAAAAACTCCTTTAAATTTTTTATATTTTTAATAAGTAATGCATACATACAATAATCATGCAGTTCAGAAGTCACCAAAGGATATTTGAGGCAACATGTCTGCTTCCTACCCTCCTCACCAGTTCTTCTCCCCAGAGGCACCCAATGTTACCAATTCCTTGCATATCTTTTCAGAGATAGTCTGTATAAGTGTGGATATGTGTGTGTGTGTGTGTGTGTGTGTGTGTGTGTGTGAGTGTGTGTGTGTGTGTATATGTACACAAATGGCAGTATACTTTCATGTTATTTTGCAGGGTGGGCACATCATGTTGGCCAGGTTGTGCCTTAACCAAGGGCACCCAGTGGAAAGGGTGTTTTTGGGGGGGCTGGAATCCAGCTGTGCTTCCCTGGCCAAGCTGTATGCTCTGTGGTCCTGCTCTGTACATCCTAAAGAAACAGGCTTTCTTCAAATTTCCACAAATGCTCCTTCGAGGCTAGCAGTGGTCCTAGTGTGTATTTTTATTTCATTTTTAATTTTCACTTTGTTGTAAAATATTTTTGTTGTTTTCTTCACTTTGCACTATTACAAGAAAGAGCTTGTGTTACAAATCCATGTTTAAACACTGTCATTGGGGGAGAAAGATTAATTTCCAAAACCCGTTTTCAAGCACTGGCCTATTTCTTTAGACTTGCCAATTTGTTTTTTATTTTTTATTTTTTTTAATTTTTTTTTAACATTTATTTATTTTTGAGAGAGAGACAAAGCGTGAGTGGGGTTAGGGCAGAGAGAGAGGGAGACTCAGAATCCGAAGCAGGCTCCATGCTCCAAGCTGTCAGCACAGAGCCTGATGCGGGGCTCGAACCCACGAACCATGAGATCATGACCTGAGCTGAAGTCAGATGCTTAACCGACTGAACCACCCAGGTGCCCCTAGACTTGCCAATTTAGAAGTCATCCATGGATATGATATACTAAGCTGATGTTATTGTTTTCAAATAAAATATCCATGAAAAGGCTTCAGAAATGATGAAAATATAAATGATCATACTTATTATAATGGTTATTATTCTTTTAGAGTTTATTAAATCTAAAAAAATGTTAATTTAATAATTAAACATTTTTCTTTTCCCCAAATTAGTCTAGGACATTTGAGGGGAAAAAGTACTACCTCCCTACCCTAAGGGCTCATTGGGTATCAGTTGCAGAACATGTCAAAATCCAAGATTCTTACAGTTTCGGAAAAAAATTTATTTTTAATGCTTCTCACTCCAGGGGTCCCTTTTGATGTATTTCTGCCCTCATTTCCAATAGTTAAATCTAAACCTGTGTTTCTTCTTAGAAAATTCATCATTCCACTTTGGAACCTGAGATTTGGAAGCCAGGACCATGGCTCCTGGATATGAGAACCCAGAGATTCATTCTTATATCCAACCACCTATATTTATTTTATAAACCTATCTAGATTATAAACCTTAGATACATCCCTCTAAGAACTTTTTTTAAAGTTTATTTATTTATTTTGAATGAGAGAGAGAGAGGACAGAGAACGAGCAGGGAAGGGGCAGAGAGAGAGAATCCCAAGCAGTTTCCACACTCAGTGCAAAGCCCAACACAGGGCTCGATCATGCAACAGTGAGATCATGACCCGAGCTGATCAAGAGTCAGTCGCTTAACCAACTGAGCCACCCAGGTGCTGCAGAATTTTATTTTAAATGGTCCTGCCACTCTGTTTGGGGATGTTACATTTAGGTCAGAATCTCTGGAAGACAGGGGTACCTGGCTGTCTCAGTCAGTGGAGCATGCAACTCCTGATCTTGGGGTCATGAGTTCGAGCCCCATGTTGGGAATAGAGATTACTTTAAAAAATAAAATCTTCAAAAAAAATTTTTTTAAATAAAAAATAAATAAAAATCAAGTAATGTGCCAGCAATCATCTGCAAACCCAATGCTGGCCCTTATGCTGTTTCTCACACTCAGTTCTCTTCTGACCTCAGGCTCAGAGAAAAGTGAGCAAGATGATGACGGTGAAGATGATAAACAGAAGGAGAAGAAGAAGCTATGAACTTAGTGGTTAACTTTTTCAGGTCTCCAAATGCCAGGGAGCCAAAAGTGCCCTGTGAAAACATCCTGCTTAATTTAAGGTAAGGTGTATCCCTGGCATAGTTTTCATAAAGTAAAATTAAGTATTAAGACATTATCGCCTTTCTTTACGTTGAAGGGGCCTAGAAGACTTCACTATGGCATAAAAATTATGTTGAACTGAAGGCATTTGAGAAGGCCTTTTTCCCTAACTCCCTTATGTAACTAAGAGCAGAGCCTCCCAAAAGAACACAAGAGGACTCAGTTGTCATAAATCCCCTAACCCTTGGGAGCAACCAGGAAAGCTTGACTCTTTTTTGTTGTTGTTGTTGTTTAAGTTGTATTTAAGTAATCTTTACATGCCACGTGGGGTTGAAACTCAAGACCCTGAGATCAAGAGTTGCATGCTCTTCTGACTGAGCCAGCCAGGCACAGTGGAAAACATGACTCTAATGACTGGTGAATAGAAATCAGAACCACATCTAAACAGATATTGTCATAGAACTGTCTTATCCCCTATCTATTCTCATAAGGGCCCATTTATCTTTCCTAAAAGTCATTTATTTTCCATAATGATGTATACACTTGTATTACTCCCTCATATTATAATCTATGTATTTTATTTATTTATTTTTTAAACCACATTTTCTTTTTTTTTTTTAATTTTTTTTCTCAACGTTTATTTATTTTTGGGACAGAGAGAGACAGAGCATGAACAGGGGAGGGGCAGAGAGAGAGGGAGACACAGAATCGGAAACAGGCTCCAGGCTCTGAGCCATCAGCCCAGAGCCCGACGCGGGGCTCGAACTCACAGACCGCGAGATCGTGACCTGGCTGAAGTCTGACGCTTAACCGACTGCGCCACCCAGGCGCCCCAAATCTATGTATTTTAAAGGCAAAGACTAGGAGGGGCACCTGGCTGGCTCAGTCACTTAGGTGTCCAGCTCTTGATTTTGGCTCAGGTCATGATCAGATTCCTGAGTTCAAGCCCCAGGCTGGGCTCTCCACTGACAGTGCAGGGCCTGCTTGAGATTCTCTCTCCCTCTCTCTTTGTCCCTCCCTGCTTGCACTTTCTCTCTCTATAGATATAGATATAGATATAGATATAGATATAGATATAGATATATAGATAGATAAATAAACTTAAAAAAAAGTTTTTAAATAAAGACAAAAACTAGATCTAGCCTATCTTTGGATGACAAGTAATACCAAGACAGTATTTTGTGTATATAATAGAGATCAGGTAGGAAGAAAACTTACCTAAGGGCCCTAGCATTATGAATTGGAGTAGTTCCTAAGGTGGTCAGTTCTTAACTATTAGCTTGGACAAGTCCCTTTTCATTCTCAGCCTCAGCTTTCTCCTTTGCAAAATAAGAATCCTAGCACTTGCATGGAAAACCCAGCGATTAGAAGAGCCATCCCATTTAGGCATCTAGCAGAAAGTCTAGGACATCAAAGACATGCTGTAAAGTTGGTTCCTCTGATTCCTCCCACCTCCTGAGCACACACCTGAACAGTGAGGAAGCTCAGCAGTCCTCACATCTGGATCCAACCACCCTCTCTCCTACCCAAGTGAAAATTCCCCAAATAAGAGTTTTTCTTAATAGGCAATGGATGATAGGCAAAATCCCTTCCAAGGCCATAAACAGTCAAAATGTCAGGACTTCTGGAAACTGCTGAGCTCTTGTTCTGGGCATACTGTTATATTAGCTTATCAGTTACCTTAGTGTCTCCTGGGTCAGCCAAGAGAGGGGACTGGAATGGTGGTGGGGGTGGTAGAATGGGTTGAGCTGGTACAGTGGGGATGGAGAAAGGAGGGATGAAAGAGGTCACCACACCAGTCGGCTACGCCACCAAAGGGAGGTCTATGGTAATGAGAACAGTGACCTGGTTTCTCTGGGAATATATATGAAGTATGTGATTTTGGCCTCTGTGTGAACCTGTGAGTCCATGTTCATGTGTGCAGGTGAATCGCACAAGAGAAATCCATGCACTCATGCATTCATTCTTGTGTTCATATTCATCAAATTAAATGAGCTTTTTAAAATGCCCCAAGTTCTGGCAGTGGGGGAGGGGGAAGATAAATAAGAGATCCCCCACCTGTAAGAGTCTGACTACAATTTGTTTACACTCTGTTGGAGACAAAGGAGTAAATGCTTTGCAGGTCTTGTTCTATGAGAAGTTAGCGCCAAGCACTAGGAAACTTACCCAGGAAAAGAAAGAAGTTCTAAACTGGGAGTTTTTTCTCTGCAGGTTCTACAAATACATTTAGCTTCATATATTCCCCTTCTCAACCCCTCCCCACCCCAGGAATTCATTTGGAAATAGAAACAAACTTAGTGAGACCTTCACCCACCCCCACCCCCCTCCCCTGCCTTTTGACATGTGCTGAAAAGCCAGTACTATGTACTGGCTCTTTCCTCTCTTTTCCTTCACCAATTTCCAGCAAGCAAAATAAAAATGTCTTTGAGTTACAGCGTTTCCCCTTGTCAGTTGTGGTAGATTGTAGACTCCGAGGCACTGGCACAGGACCTAGCACACAGGAAAGCCTCAGAAAACGTAGTCCGAATGTTGTAAATTAGTGAAATGGTTTCATTTGTAGAAGGGAGATACCGCCTTCTCATTCTCGGTGCTATTGTGAGAGTAGCCTTACCGTGAGCCTGGCCTTGAGAAGCACTTCATACATGGTAGGTGGTATTGTTAATATCAATACTTAACAGTTTAGTGGATTATACGAAAACATTTAAAATATTTATTTTTGCTTTTACAGTAAAGAGAGAGAAAAAGAAAGTAAAACCATTCAGGCCATAATTAAAACCACGTGGGGCACTCCACGGCTCTGTTTTCCAGACCTCTGCAAGAGCACTACATATTGTTTCCTCATTTTAGCCAAATTCCAAGATCTAAGAGTTACCCCCAGGAGAGAGCATGCCTTTCCAGGCAGTGGCCATTATCTTGCAAACCTCTGTTATCTAAACAAATTGTCTTCTTGGCTCCACGTTTGGATTAGTAAATAACCACACCTGAGGACAGGGCAGTCAGGCCCTCTGCTATTTACAAAAGATTCCAGTCCCTTGGGTCACAGCCTAATGCCTGAGGAACCCAAGCAACAGCGTTTCCAAGGGCTGCCTCACTCAGGACTCACGACTTTGACTCCTTTGCCTCCCAGGCAATTGCTAACCACAGAATTCCCCACTGCCAGGTCTCCTGGCCAGTGTGCAAACCAGTGTGGTTCCCAGGTCTGATCCTAAACCAGCAGCTCACATCTTCCTTTGCTGAGATTACCCTGTAAAGGCAAAGTCTGAGTCATCTGCAAATGCCACCGTTGGATTTGTTATTAGTATGGGAAGTGGATTATTTACTAGCATTTGTGAGAAACATCTGGACTGCCACCTCAAACTGGAAGACTTGATTTTACCCCCTCACTCCAACTGTCACCAACAACAACGTTAGAAATGAGGCTGGACCCCAAAATCAAAGGCACATGCAAGGTTTTATTGGCGTTAGAGCTTGAGCTGAAGGGACACACAACAATAACAAAATAGTTATGCTGGCCTCCTAGAACAGCAGGGATGTCCTACCTATGTAAAGAAACTTCCCTTTCAGGTTCCCATTCCCACACAATATGCCAATGAGGGAAAGAAAAAGGAAAAAACCTTGTCTTGATTGGTTGGAAGGGCCTCGTTCTGATTGGTCAATATCTGGGTCCTCTGTATGAAGTCCAGCTGGTGTATAGGGTCCCATTCTGGCCTGTTTCTGGTTCTGCTTTGTAAAAGAAGCGCTTTAAACAATAACAGCCATCAGACAGTGCCTTAGGTGCATAATGTTTTTCAGTTTGCGCTTGTTCCCGTGGTCCCCGTCTTACGGCTACCCGGATTTTCATTTTGAAAAGCTGACTTCTGGGCCTGATGCTACAGATCTCCCAGTTCAGAAACATCACCCACACAGTAGATACACAAGAAACAGTTTCAATTAATGAAGAAAATGTCATTGGGGTCTTAACCTGAATGAAGACATTTACCTATCTAGGTAGAAGATCATGCTTGGCAAGATAGACTCTCAGGCTACCTGTTTAGAAAGAAAACCTGTAGGGGCGCCTGGGTGGCTTGGTCGGTTAAGCGTCGACTTCGGCTCAGGTCATGATCTCACGGTTCGTGAGTTCGAGCCCCGCGTCAGGCTCTGGGCTGACAGCTCAGAGCCCGGAGCCTGTTTCAGATTCTGTGTCTTCCTCTCTCTCTGCCCCTCCCCTGTTCATGCTCTGTCTCTCTCTGTCTCTGTCTCAAAAATAAATAAACGTTTAAAAAAAAAAAAAAAAAAAGAAAGAAAACCTGTAAAGAAATTATACCTGGCAGGCAGTAGGCACTTTTTAAAAGTTTGATTCACAATGGTAGGGCCAGAGGGACCATGTGTGTGTATATGTGTGTGTGTGTGTGTGTGTGTATGTATATACATATATATGTATTCTTTATGTAATTGAAAATTTTTATATATAAAAAAGACAAAAGGAAATATGACAAAATGCTAACATATATTTTCATGTTGTGGAAACATATATTATGTCTGTTCTTTTCTATATTCTATATTTTTCAAAAAATTCTCAAAATTAAACAAAGAGGATGGTGCCTAGATTTGCTCATCTAGAGAATCTGGACTAAAGGGCACCAGAATTTTTTCATAAAGGCAGAAGTGGCTTCTGCTGATTCATTCATTCATTCATTCATTCATTCATTCATTCATTTATTCATTCATTCATCTATCTGCTGGCTCTTTTTTAAAATATAGCCTGGGTCCTATATCCCTCACAACAACCTTACATGTCAGGTATTATAATAGTCATTTTACAAATGAAACCAATAAATGAGGTGCAGAAAAGTTAGCTAGCTCAAGATCACACAGCTGTATATACTGAATAGGGCTTCCCACAGCCCTCCTCTTTAACTACTATCATGATGAACTGGAACCACAGAAATTGCCATCCTTGAATAGAGTACCTAGCATAGTCCTGTCTCCTGTCTTCTTCCTGGAATCAGAGCTGAGCTAGAGAATTTTTATGTTTTCTCAAAGGCAGTGTTTCTGAACATTTGTTTTTTTCATTATCATATCCTTTAAGGAGACTTTTTAGACTTTTTTTATTTCCTAATTTCCCCCTCCCTGTAAACTTTATTTTAATTAAGTTTTTTTTAATGTTTTTGTTTTATTTTTGAGAGACAGAGCGCTAGTGGGGGAGGGGCAGAGAGAGAGACGGAGACACAGAATGTGATGCAGGCTCCAGGCTCTGAGCTGTCAGCACAGAGCCCGACGCGGGGCTTGAACTCACAAACTGTGAGATCATGACCTAAGTGGAAGTCGGATGCTTAACTGACTGAGTCACCCAGGTGCCCCCCTGTAAACTTTTAATACTACAGATATACTGTTTACCTATTTATGTACTGGGCAGGGACACAAACCATTGTAGTATCTGGTTGTCTCATTCTCCAAGAACCAATTTTTACCTCCTTGGCAATAATGTCCTCTGCTAAGAATACAGGTTCTAAGGAAGCCGATATCAAGAATTTCTCAAGGCCTTTTATATTGCCACTGTTTATCCACCTGTTACAAAAACATGAAATGAAACAAAAGCTCCTACCTGGGCTGAAATCACAGGAAATACAGCATTGGAAGAATTTCAGTTTTTTCTCCCCCACTTCTAAGGTGATGTGTTTGAAGGGTGGCTGCGGGTGTGTTCTGAGAGAATGGGGAATGTGGAACACCAAAGTAACTGCCTTGGAGCTGGGGATTCCAGTCGTCCTTATTACACAGAGTCAGTTTTCAATTATGTTCGCTAATGAGGTCCAGCAATAGGATGGGTAATTAAAATCCACAAAGAATTCCCAAACCTCATTTAGAAAAATATTTCAAGCTCCTTCTTGAGCCTGTGAACATGTAAGAACCAGACTGGGATAACTGTTCATTTTCTTCTATTGTTTCCAGACTCAGATGGAATGGGAATAACAATCATGCCAGGTTCTTCTTTGTATTCATTTACTCAGGACTTCTCTTTACCAAGCACTTTGCATGTCTCATTCACCGAGGTGTCTCGTTAAGCCCATAGGCTCTATATGTGGTGAGTATCAATCATCCTTTCTATTTAAAGAAATGAAAACCTACTTCCCCAAAGGGCTGGGAAATGGCAGAATCAGGGTTCAAGCTCAGGTGTTTCTAATTCCAAGTACATTCCTTTATGGTATCTTCAAAGCCTTATGAAAAAGTTAGACCTGGAAAATGTTCAATTCAATGGAATTCAGTGCATTTTGAATTGTTGATCAACTCAAATGTTAATAATTTGAGCTTTAAAGTTAGATTGACTGGATTTATTTTTTTCTAATCATGTGTCCATAAGCATTTCTAATGTCTCTTGTGTTTCTCTCAACAGTCTAATCAGTAAAACCATTGTAAGGAGGATTCGAGGATACAATGTTTTCAAGCACCTAGTACTACATCTGCATCAAAATATCCTGTTTCCTGCCCCATCCATTAGCCCTTATATCATTTATTTGGCTTTTGTCCTATGCCGCCCTGCATTGTTACCTCTCAGTTTACAGTATCTGTCTGGCCTTCTTAGCCAAATTGTAGGAACTCTGGGATCACAAGCAGTTCTCATGAAGGTGGTTCTCAAATTTTCAAATTGGTATTTTTTCAATGTATGAAACTGGATACACTACACATTGACACTCCAAAAATGACAGTTCTAAGCTAATTTTAGACTTCTACACATCACCCAATGAGCAAGAACTTGAACTCTCAAATGGTGGTGTCTCTTGCCAGGATGACGACCATTTTTGTTTATTCTCTTATATGCATAGTTTATTGCATTTGTCCTTCTAATTTTATAACAAGTGCAAAACAGTGACAAAAAGGTGATAAATAAGATGGTGAGATGATAAAAAACATCACTTAAATGGCAGATCTATATCCTCAACTGAATGTTCATTGAACTTCAACCTATATCTGCATTCAACTTTGGAGGATAAGAATAAAATGCAAGGTTATCATGAAACATTGGGATTCTCTTCTCAGGCTCTGCCAAAATGGACAGAGTGGTGGTAGGAGACATGAAGAAATCTTTAGGTTATGAATTGTCAGTATGTGTAAAAATCATTGCTATGACTCAAATGTCCAGAGGAGTTCAAGGCTGAGAGAACTATTGCCAAGAGTAAAGCTCACACTGATCCCTGGGAACACAGGCCAAAGTTCAATTTCCTTTGACATAATTTTTTTAACAAAAAAATAATACAATAAAATCATCATCGTAAACTCATACTCAATCTCCTGCACAAGTGCATTTGCAAATCCTTTTTCACATAATGAAATGATTTTTTTTCTATTTACAAGATGCCGTTTTTAGAAACTCAGTTCTTCAAGAGCAAAAATATCTGTTTTGTGCACCGATGTGCTCCAAGCACACAGATCCCTGCACAATCACTTAATAAATATCTACTGAATATAATTCAATTAAACTGAAGTTGAAAGAAGATATTACTTTATAAAATTACTTACTATATTCCATATTCTCTGTGTTTAATAATCATGTGAGCCTTGTGTAACCCAGGAGTTTAAGAAAATCTAAAATGGAGAATACACTTAGGATTTTCTTATTTTAGGTCTTTGGGTCCAGATACATACTGAGTTAGGTTCTGTCTCGCATTACGTATGCAATATTGATCAAGTCATTAAACCTGAACCTGATTTAAAATAGATAAATAGTAACACATTTATGTACCAAACTATTGATTTATTTATATATCCATCTCATGGTTAGGACAGCTTATAAGAATACATAAAATGAACCAAAACATATTCATACACATAAGTACTAAGAAAATATAGGTTAGATGAGAAGCTATGATAAAGAAAAAAGCCTCAGTTTTTTCATTTGTAAGTTAAGAAATGACACCAGCCACACAGGTTGATGTGAGTATCGCATGTGATATTAACTTGTTAAGGTTAACACAATTTTTTTTTTGAGAGGAAGAGCACGAGCGGGGGAGGGGCAGAGAGAGAGGGGGACACAGGATCAGAAGCAGGCTCTGCACTGAGAACAGTGAGCCCGATATGGGGCGCGAACTCATGAGATCATAACCTGAGCCGAAGTCGGATGTTCAACCTACCTAGCCACCGAGGTGCCTCAAGGTTAACACATTTTAAACCTTTTAGCTGTTGCAGTCATAATCGTAATCTTAAAGGTGAGTAGCATAACTTCATGTTTCTACTTACACACCACACCATTGGTGGCATTAATCTCCCCTCTCCACTGTAATCTTCACAATGGTTGTAGATGCTCAGTGGGTTTTCAGTACTGAGGGTGACACTGTGTTGTAGATTATCTGCAAACACAGCCAGCAACAACACTTCCTATTCCCACACATCTGCTGGGTCTCTCATCTAGAAGCAGTCTGTTTTCCTTTCTCTTAAATCTGGGAGGGCCTTGTGACTTGCTTTGACCAAGAGAATGGAACAGAAATAACACTGCACCAAGTTTTGTGAAGCATTGAAGCTTGTATTCTCACTCTCTGGGAGTCCTGAGACACGATGTAAAGGAGTCCATGTACCCTACAAGAAAGAGAAGCCATATGGAAAGAAATCAGCCTGGCCATCCCTGGCCATTCCAGCCACCCCAGCTGGAGCTTCAGACATGTGAGTGAAGCTAGCTGAAATCATCCAGCCCAGGTGAGCCATCCCAGCAAAAACCATATGGAGCAGAGATAAAGCTGCTGCCACCAAGTCCTGCCCAAATTGGAGAGTCATTAGCAAAAATATGGTTATTGTTATTTTTTTTTAATTTTTTTTAAACGTTTATTTATTTTTTGAGAGACAGAGCATGAGCTGGGAAGGGGACAGAGAGAGAGGGAAAGTCACAGATTCTGAAGCAGGCTCCAGGCTCCGAGCCATCAGCACAGAGCCTGACGTGGGGCTCGAACCCATGAACCATGAGATCGTGACCTGAGCCGAAGTCGGCCGCCCAACCGACTAAGCCACCCGGGTGCCCCTGGTTATTGTTATTTTAAGCCACTAATTTGGGGGATGTTCCCTAGTCTGCAATTGATCAACAGGGTGGTTTTCCCTGGGCAGAACTCTAGCCTCAGAAGGGGCTATCCAATAGAGACAGTTTTGTCTCAGTTTTTATCTCATGTCCTGAGCAACTTCCTCTTTATTTTGTCAATTGCCACTCCACTACCTGTCCTATCTGCTATCCATGGGTTTTCTTTTTTTTTTAAAGTTTGTATTTTTATTTTGAGAGACAGAGAGTACACAGGGGAGGGGCAAAGAGAGAGGGAGAGAGAGAATCCCAAGCAAGCTCTGCACTATCAGCACAGAGCCCAATGTGGGGCTCGACCCCACCACTGTGAGATCATGACCTGAGCCAAAATCAAGAGTTGAATGATTAACTGACTGAGCCAACCAGGCACCCCACTATTATCCATGGATTTTCAAGGAAGATCAGTGATGTTGTATAAAAGACCTTAATGCCCTCAGAGAAGACTACCAGATGTGCATATTAGGTAGGTGGAGATAACATGTAAAACTCCTTTGTTTGGCAATAGAGAAATGAAAAGACGGGCACTTTATAGACCAAATATTAGAAATCGGATGTCACAGTGGCTTGCTTGCATTAGGCAAGAAGGAAGGAAAGAAGAAGGAAAATGACATTAGTCAGTCTCAGTAGCCCCCAATGAGATATTGGTATTGCACAGGAAATACAACCACACTTCCCTTATAAAATGATAAAGAAGATTAACACACACACAAACATGCCCTTTTTATTCCCAGTTTTAATGTATTGTACAATCAATATTTTAATGACAAGGAAAAGAATAAAATAAGCCACAATCAACTATCTCCATTTGCCAAGTTCCTTTCCAGTCATTTTCCATGCCCATTAACTGTAAGCCCTTATTTTTAGCTGGTTAATTATCCAACTTCTCTTGCACAGGCCCAAAGACCAATATGAACCCAAAGCAATGAGGGAGGCAAGAAACGGAAAAATAAAGGAACTGTGCTCTTTATCTCCATGGAGGCATGGAGTGAAGGTGTTAATGGTTAATTTATCTCTTCATTTATTCAGTCAATGAACATTATTGCAAGTATTTTAAGTACTTTCCATTTCTTAACATTCTTCAGCTGTGTAATTACTTGTTCATTGGTCTTCTGCCCAATTAGACTGTAAGCTATACATGACCAGATCTGTTTTATCTAATTCACTACTGTTTTTCCAGCATTTAATATAATGCTTAGCACTTCAGAGGCATTAAGTAAATATTTGTTGGACTAAAGCAGGGGAATTGCAAGTCTAGAGAACACATTTACCAAACCAGAGATGGAAAGGAAGAAGAAGAAATGGTGGTTGTTAAATTAAATAGTGTCTGAGAGTCTATATATTAAAATGAGAGCATGCTTGCCCTAATGTACTTTAAGATGAATGTGGTCTATTTGATTAATGCTGCTAGTTAGAATTTGGGTCTTCTGGAAAAAAAATAATGAAACCATCTCCGGAGACATTGTGTATTCAGTTCATTTAATATTTATATTGAACTTCTTAAGTCAGCATCCTCAAGGAGACCAAAAATGATCATTGCAATGTGCAGAGTGATACTCTGGAGGATGGGGTAAGAGCACTCCCCACTCTCCCAGTCCCAGATAAATCAACATAGATTGAGTTAAATATAGGTACTCTCCTAAGGGGTGGAGTGAGTACTCCAGATATTCAGAAAAGAAATATCCTTTCTTTTTTTTTATTTTTTTTAACATTTATTCATTTTTTTGAGAGAGAGGGAGACGGAGCGTGAGCAGGGGAGGGGGACACAGAATCTGAAGCAGGCTCTGGGCTCTGAGGTGTCAGCACGGAGCCCGACGCGGGGTTTGAACTCACGGAGGGTGACATCATGACCCGAGCTCAAACAACTGAGCCCCCCGGGCACCCCAAGAAATATCCTTTCTTATCTCTTTCTCCATAAGACTTCAGCCCAGGCTTAAAAAGGAGGTTTGCTCTTACAAGGAATAATAACCATATAAGTTAGGGTAGAGGTCAAAAAGGGACCCGCAAATTCAATGGCTTAAATAAGATACAATTTTATCTGCTCTCTCATAATAGTCTACAGGTAGGCAGACCAGGTGAGGAGACAGCTGTGTTCTAACAAAATAATTGAGACCTACTTTCCTTCTATCCTGTTGATTCATCATCCTCTACTAAAGCAGTACTTTTCAAATGTTAATGTGCATTTAAATCACCTGAGGATCTTGCTAAATGCAGATTCAGTGGGCCTAGAATGGGGCCCAAGATTCTGTATTTCTAAAAAGCATCCAGGTGAGGGGGGTACCCGGCTGGCTCAGTTGGAAGAGCATGTGACTCTTGATCTCAGGATCATGAGTTTGAACCCCATGTTGAGGGTTACTAAAATTAAAAAAAAAAAAAACTTAAAAAAATCATCATAAAGAAATAAAAAGGATCCAGGTGATGCTGATGGTGCTAGTCCAAGGACTACGCTTTGGGTAGCAGAGCCCTAGAGCACTGTCATTATGTGCGTGGTCAAAGCCGGGTGGCTGGCACATCTTGTTTACAGTTCTCAGGAAGGAAAAAGAGAACAAGTCCAGGGCAAGAAGTTTCCTTTCAGCAAACATGTGGAAATAATATACACACCTTCTGTTTACATTAAAAAGTTAAAGCCTGGGCGGCTAGCAAATGTGCTTAATCTCTAGCTGGCAGCCACATTACCAGCAACAAAGTGTGGAATAGAGGGGAAAGGCACTATCACCATGGTGAAAAGAGAGACTGGATATTGGGGAACAGTTAGCAGCCTGCACCACAAAAACCAAGAAGGCAGGAGCTTCTATTCAAGCAATAGGATGAAATGAAGCACCAAGAAGTAGGATGTATGAGCTAGGTGTTATTCTGACACCCGTGAAGACAGTTTTAGTGAAAAGCTGTTGGATCAGAAGCCAAGGGGCGGTGAAAGCCTTCCATGTTGTGTTTAACTTCTGGATCGTTTTGCCTGAACAACCTCTGTGACTTGTTCCTGGGGGTCCTGAAAATATGACAGGTAAGTGAGAACAACTCAGAGACTTTTAGAGACAGTGGGTGGATTCTGATACCTACCTGCGGTTTGAGAAAATAAATGTAAAAAAAAATCAAGAACATAACTAAGGAAGACATTAGGCCAAATGTTAAGATAATTCTAGCATAAATTAGGAACTTCTGGAATTATTTAACATGAACTTATATCTCTATGACTATCAGTTTACCCAGGACCTCTATTGAAATTTATGTGTTTCTGACAGCATCAGAAACATAATTCATTGTCCACCCTCTGGATAGACAAATTTTCTTAGAACCTTCAGCTGACTATTAATTTTAGGAATGTCCAGTAAAGAAAATTACATAACCTTTTCTGATATCCCCACCCCATTTCAACATTTAATTATCCTGTAGTTTTTAATATTTATTTATTTATTTAATTGAGGGGGAGGGAGAGAGGGAGAGGGGGGAAGAGTAAGCCAGGGAGGGGCAGAGAGAGAGAGTGAGAGGGAAATCCCAAGCAGGCTCCACACTATTACTGCAGAGCCCGACATAGGGCTGTAACCCACAAAACTGGGAAATCATGACCTGAGCCAAAACCAAGAGTTAGACACTTAACCAAGTGAGCCACCAGGCACCTCTAATTATCTTCTATTTTCACAAGATCCCTTTTGTATCTAATCTAGTTGAAGTAACTACTTTGGAACTCTTCTGAGATTGAAAGTGGCATTGTTAAAATTATGCCAGGACAATAGATGGGCTCAGGTCATGATCTCACGGTTCATGAGTTCAAGCCCCGCGTCAGGCTCTGTGCTGACAGCTCGGAACCTGGAGCCTGCTTCGAATTCTGTGTCTCCCTCTCTCCCTCTGCCCCTCCCCCGCTTGTGCTCTATCTCTCCCTCAAAAATAAATAAACATTAAAAAAAAGAGAGAAAATGTTGTGAACTATGTAGACTTTTTTGTAGGAAAAAAACCAAAAAAACCCAGCTACTTGAGGATCACTTGCCCTGAAGTCACAGTATGCACATAGAACATTGTAGATGTTTCTCTAGCAAAAAAAGAGAAAAACTCAGTGTGTTGTATATTTCCATTTATGCTTTTCTTTTAAATGAAGGAAGCATACAACTGGTTGAGATATTCAGAAAAGAAATAAGATCCTTTCTTATCTTTTTTCACATGGCTCTGGCAGACATTAAAAAATAGATTGTAAACTCTGGTCCATTGTGACCATAAAGCTTATTGCATCATTTGGTAATTCCTATGTAAGATTCTGTTACCAGAAGAAGCAGGGAGAGTAAGAGTGATGGGCGGACAAAAATACAAATACTATCATACTGGACAAGTGATAAAAGCTGTTAGAGTGGTGTGGAATGTGTGTGGAACTTACCCCAGTGATATTGGCAGTCTGAGCAGGAACTGCCCTCCAAGATGAGAGTTTGGGTTGTGTCTGGAGAGGAATGTTATATGGAAGGTGTTAACTCAGAATCACATAGCCTAGAGAAGTATGAAAAAAAAAAAAACATTATGCAGGAAAGGGAGCTAAGAAAAAAATCAAATGCAGCCTTAAGCCACAGAGACTCAAATGGAAGCATAAATATGGTAATGCATAAGATAAAGACAGTGAAGTGAGAAATGAGGGGCTGAGTGGTCAAGGTCAGGCATTTCCATATATGACTTTTTAAATATTGCATATCGGGTAGAGAATTTTTCTTTCAAATGTGGGTTCTGGTTTGTTTCACCATAGTGGAAAATACTCCTTAATTAAGTTGCAAGGTACCAAATAAGATGAATTTGTCATTTTTTAATGTCTAACTTATTTGTTACTCTTAGAAAATCTCATTTTTAACATTTTTTATTATTTATTTATTTATTTGAGAGAGAGAGAGAGCATGTGAGCAAAAGCAGGGGAGGGGAAGAGAGACAGGGAGAGAGAGAATCCCGTGCTGTCAGCATAGACCCTGATGTGGGGCTTGAACTCATGAACCGTGAGATCATGACCTGAGCCAAAATCAAGAGTCAGATGCTTGACCAACCTAGCCACTGAGGTGCCCCAGAAAATCTCATTTTTGACTTGATTCAGAGGTAGAAAATCTCAGAGAAGACAGCCTCCATCTCTTGGCAATCTGTTCCTGGTGGGTTTGTTTGGCCTCCTTCATTCTCTTGACCAAAAATTTAGTATACTCTGCAACGTCTTCCTTATTCTTCTTAGTACACTGTTTCTTTAGAGCAATATGCCAACACTTGTGTTGGGGGACACATGGGGTAACAAGACTGAATCTTGGGCACTTGGTTCTAGGTTTCTTACCTTCTCTGTGTAGCGGCTTCCTCACAACATACTGGTGGACATCATCTTCTTTAGAGAGATTGAAAAGTTTGCAGATTCTGCTAGCTCTTTTGAGCCCCAGGTGACAAGACACAATAGTATCAGTGAATCCAGGAATATCCTTCTCCCCTTTTTTACAATGACCAAGTTGAGAACATTGAGATGGGCATCCACAATGCAACCCTGAACAGATTTGCATTTTTCCTCCAGTCCTCCTTGCTCTGTAGAAGTCAGCAGCAAGTGGACATAGCCAAGAGTCAAGACACCCTGCTTCATGGAGAAGCCTTGTTTTTCATTGCCACCACTGACTCAGACCACATAACCCTCCATTCTTCACCCAGAGCATCAGCAGCAACTTCTGTGTTCATACATTTCTCATAAAAGGTAGGAAGTTTGTGTTCATCATCCACTTCAGTGAGTTTCTGGCAGCCAGTAGCTGGGAAAGAGATGTTCATCTTCATCCTGAAGCAGCCCACTGCCTCCGAGGCACCCTGAAAGAGAGCATGAATTTGTCATTTCAAGGAATTATAAACCATGTCTTGAGACAGGAGGTCACTTCTCTAGACTCCCTACTGCCTGAGCGAGAGGCATGAAACCAGCAAGGAAGCCACTAGGAGGCAACACTGGTGGTACTGTGGAGGAGAGCTGCACTTGAGTATTCACCCTTTCTGTGCTCTATCTAATGCCACCAACACTATCAATAACCTTTAAATGTGCTGCTTCCCAGCAGAGTTGTGATGTGCGATAAAGCTTTGTTGGATGAATGGATGATTGGTGTTTTTATGTCTTTGTCCCCCCCCCACCCTTCAAATGTAAACACAGCCTGAAGGTCCAACCATCCCTCTCTTACCACTTCATAGCAACCAAGCCTAGAACCTCAATCAGACCTAAAGACCTCATTTCAGTATTTTCTACTAACAAATTTCTGTTTGTTCAACTTGTTGATGGCTATATTTCTCTTTGCATTCCCTTTCAGGACCAACAGGACTAATTTCTGGGATATAACATATAGTTAACCAGCTTGAATTACAGATACAGAGCCCAGCTACCAAGCATGGGTCAAGGGCTTACTGTGGCAGACACTGAGTAACTATACACCAAATCTATTTTTTCTCCTTCCTGGAAGCTTTTCCAGCCTTGTTTGTAATTAAATGTGATCCTCTTTTAGCTAATGGAGTGTGAGCAAAAGTGATAAGTGCTAATTGTAGACCTGTCCAATAACCTTCCATCCCTCCATAACATACCATTTTTGTTTTCTATTTCCCTGGCTTAGTGACAAGAAGCATGGTGAGCTGGGAGCCCACAGGTCAAAATAGCAGACCCACAAGATAAAAGAAGCCCTAAATCTTTACTTGGAGGAGAGACACTTGCCAGTCAGATACCTCTTTTGGACTTTATATGAGTGAGAAATGAACATCTTTTGTATTATGTTACTGAGATGCTAGTATCTATCTGCTAAAGCAACTAGCATTACCCTAACTGAATCATATACACACAAAGAAAGAATCATGGAAATTACAGCTCGAAAGCACTTTAGAAATCAAATCCAATGCTCAACATTCAGAAAGGTGAAATGATTCCCCAAGAGTAATCTGGTACCAGAACCTACGTGTTATATATTAGTCAGGATGAACTGAAACTGCAGTAAACAAAAAGAGTAATGTATTGGCTCATTTTATTGAAAAATTCATGGGTAGGGCTGAATCCAGACGCTGAGACAATGTTATCCTGATTTGGCCTCTGAGTGAGCTCTGTTCCATGAGGTGGTCTCTGTTCCCACGAAGGCTCTCCACTTCTGGGAGAAAACTGTTTCCTGGCAGCTCCAAGATATAACCCCGACAGAGTGGAAGTTTTTCTTTGCCCACACTTTAAACAAAAATCTTGTAATAATTGCTTCTGATTGACCTGGCCTTGTCATATACCCATCTCTGAACTAAATGATGCAGCCACCACCCTATTGACTAGCTACGTGGCATCAGCCTCAATCATAAGATCTATAAAAGCCAGAGGTCAGGGTTCTTACCCAACTTTACTAGATGCACCCTCTCTCTTTCACAAGAGCATTAACTATGCATTTATTGGGGCACCTGGGGGAGCTCAGTGGGTTAAGCATCCAACTTCAACTCAGGTCATGATCTCATAGTTCATGAGTTCGAATCCCACATTGGGTTCCATGCTGATGGTGCAGAGTCTTCTTGGGATTCTGTCTCTCTCCCTCTCTGCCCCTCCCCCACTTACTTGCACACATGTGCACATACAGTCTCTCTCTCTCTCTCTCTCAAAACTAAATAAATAAACTTAAAAAGAACTATGCATTTATTCGTTGAACATTTACAATATGCTAGGCTCTGTGTAGACTGCTATAGTGGATAAAAAGAACAAGATACAGGTCCTTCACTCTACTCTCTATCCTGTGTGTCTGATAAAACATATACACAAATAATTACCTGGCCACCAACCAACAATAAAAAAAAAACTGACTATCTGTCATAACAAGGATATACTTAGAGTTTATGATTATGATTTCCTGCTATAGGACCACATGTTTGTTTAAATCCACAGAGAGAAAGGGGAACCTGGGTGGCTCAGTTGGTTAAGCATCCAACTTAGGTTCATGATTCGTGGGTCTGAACTTCCTGTCAGGCTCTGAGCTGAGAGCTCATAGCCTGGAGCCTGCTCTGGATTCTGTGTCTCCCTCTCTCTCTGCCCCTCCCCCACTCACACTCTGTCTCTCTCTCTGTCTCTCTCTCTCTCTCTCTCTCTCTTTGAAAAAAATAAAAATAAATCCACAGAGAATCAATGCCGCTAAGAAAAGTAGACATGGTTAAACTAAGGGATTAAAGAAAGACAAATTGAAACATAGTTGGGTAGAGTATAATAAACCTGGTTTTTCCTTGCAATTCCAAATTCCAACTTTAACTGCCAAAACAAAATGCCCAATTTACCAAAAGTAATTTAGACAAAGTAGAAGTGTATTTCTTGGGGTGCCTGGGTGGCTCAGTTGGTAGTGTCCCACTCTTGATCTTGGCTCAGGTCATGATCTCACAGTAGGAGTTCAAGCCCCACATCAGGCTCTGCACTGATGGCATGGAGCCTACTTGGGATTCTATCTCTCCTTCTCTCTCTCCCTCTCCCTCTCCCTCTCTCTCTCTCTCTCTCAGTCTCTCTCTCAAAAAATAAATAAGTTAAAAAAAAAAAAGAAGTGTATTTCTCTCTCATAAAACATCCTAACTAAATAGGGGATAATAAAGGTAGCTTCTTAATGTTAAAGCCTGAAGTTCCTTCTGTCTCTGCCATTTAGGATGGTGTTGTTCTCTCCCCATGGTTGAAGATGAACTGCTAATACATATCCTTAGTCAGCATCTGAGCAAAGAGAAAGAGGGCAAGATTCAGCAGAAAGACATGCTTTTTGCTTCTAAAGGTACGACCCAGAGGCTGCAAACATCACTTCTGTTCATATCGCATTGACTACAAGGAAGTTTGAGGAATATCTTTTGTAGCTGGGAGTTCTAGTAAAGCAAAGAGAGTGGATACCAAGGAACTATTAGCAACCATGCAACATAATAGAAATAATCACCTAATCTATCAATGAGTTATAAGGGAGAACCTGTAAGCATTCTTTAGTCAAGTTGTATCATAGGAAACCAAGGTCCAGAGAGGTTGAGTGATTTGCCTAAGGTCACATAGCAAATTATAGAGGGAGCCAGGACACAAATTAGTATCAGTCAACTTTGAATGGTAGACTGTTAATATCATCTTGTGCTGTCTTTCAAAGTGCTTTTTTACATAAAGTTGTGAAGAGGAAAGTAATAGTATAGACATCAATGAGAGTATTTGTAAGAAATGTCAAAAGGCAAAATACTGATTTTTTTTTCATTGCACAGTTGATAGAGCTTATATACATTTTAAAGTGTTTAGTTGTGTTATTTAATGCAAACTAATATGCTGTCGTAAAAATTTAAATACTATACAAGTTGTTAAAAGTGAAAATCTTCCCCTTCCCAGGAGTAACCACTGTTAACAACTAGTACAGCTCTGCTTATAGAGATTTTCAAAGGTTCTTTTGTCTATTCCTAAAGTGAGAGTGTTCCCAACAATTTTTTTTTTTTTTTTTTTTTTTTGTAGAACCAGGAAAACGGAATGGCAAGTAGATCAGCAGAACCATTCTCAGTCACTGAAATTGAGGTGGTTCTTTGGCTGGGAAACTTTGGGGGTCCCTGAGGCCAGGCAGCAGAGAATAAGTTCCAGCACTGGCTATGAGGTGGGGCACATCTATACTTGTCATCTTGCCGACACCAGGACTGGCTACTTAGCACCAATTCTTTCCTCCATCTCCATAACCTAGCTCTCCCTACCCAAGCTGGTATATTCCTAATGACACTACTTTATTTCCCCCAAGAAGACTGACTTCCACAGTCAAGTATACTGGGTGGAAAATATTAAGGTGGCAGTGTGGGGACAGGAAGAGCATGAGTTTTCTGTGTTATTTCCTAACGATTCAGAAGTGACAGCCCCAGGAGTTTCTCTGTATCCCCAGTTTACTCTGTCTCTCTACGAGATAGCATGTGCTAAAAGGCAGGCAATCTTGCACCACCATTTACTATATGTGTGCCTTATAGCAAGTCATTTAGTTCTGAGCCTAAATTTCTTTTTTTTTATTTTTTAATGTTTATTTATTTCTAGGAGAGAGAGAGACAGACAGACAGAGAGAGCATGAGGGAGGAAGGAATAGAGAGAGAGGGAGACACAGAATCCAAAGCAGGCTCCAGGCTCTGATCTATCAGCACAGAGCCTGATGCAGGGCCTGAATCCACAAACCACAAGATCACAACCTGAGCTGGAAGTTGGACACTTAACCAACTGAGATACCCAGGTGCCCCATGAGCCTAAATTTCTTTATGGTGACTAGAGACAATCTCACAGGGTTAAGAAAATTAGTGACATGTTGTGTATGAACAGTACTGCCTTATAAGCCTTTGTGGAAACGAAGCTTCAAGACTCTGCTGTCAATGGGCTAGACTACCTTTCTTTTGATTCAAGTAATTCCTAGTATCAAAAAGAGTAAACAAACTCATATACCATTGACATTAGTGTCAACAGACACATAATTGTGATTTATAAAAAGATTTTGAGAAATGAGGACACAACAACAAAAATTATTAGACCAAAACCTAACATTCTCAATTCTTTAGGGACTTCAGCAGGTGTCAGATTATAGACTTGAATTGCCCTGGGTATTTTTAGCATTAATAATAGGAGTCTTTTTAATGAATAGACAATAATTCTATAATATTATTCCTGATCTCAGAGAGCCTAGTCCTTTTTGTTGTTGTTTTTATTATGACTTCTACTTCTATTATTTTTACTTTTAGTTCTGAAGTTTTATGAAGATTTTCTGGACAAAAAGAGAAATGAGATCGAGGAAGCCTATAGGACTAACAGTCAGCAGGTACCATTAGTTCAGCCTAAAGGTGGTGGTTGAAGGCTGGCCTCTTTTCTGATTAATCAGCACCTATACCAGTGCTAATAGTGAGTTTTGTATTAAAAAAGCAAATGTCAGGGGCGCCTGGGTGGCTCAGTCGGTTAAGCGCCGACTTCGACTCAGGTCATGATCTCGCGGTCAGTGAGTTCAAGCCCCGCGTTGGGCTCTGGGCTGACAGCTCAGAGCCTGGGGCCTGTTTCAGATTCTGTGTCTCCCTCTCTCTGACCCTCCCCTGTTCATGCTCTGTCTCTCTCTGTCTCAAAAATAAATAAACGTTAAAAAAAAATGTTTTATAAAAAAAAAAGCAAATGTCAGTTTGAAAGCCAATTCATTCTGGAGGAGAGTAGTTTAAGTAAACTTAAAACATCTTCATTTTATTTTGGTACAGAGTTTTAAATCAAATGCAGATATGTTTTTCAACTCCCCAAACAAATGTCATTTACAAGCTAACTAAACTGCATAGAATTGTCCTTGAGTCTTGGTGCTCTGTTGTTAATAGTTTGGGGTCGCTTATAAAAGAAACAAATGAATCACCCTCCTCCACTGCTCCTCTCCCTACAAAGAAACCCAACAAACAAAACCAGTGGGTGTCATTAATGTACTAACCCTTGTTCCTTACAGACACAGGGGACATATTTGTCTTCCAAAGAATACAAACATTTAATCCTTTTCATTCCCTGAGAGATATTCCTCAATCTACATTTTCTGTTTAAATTTGAAAAGCTCTAAACAGAGATATGTATATATTGATTGATAAGTATTTGAAAAGAGTGATTTGTGAATCATTATTAGGTTTATTGTTATTGTTGTTTTTGAAACATTTTAAGCCAGTGACTAATAAAACTAAGATTTCTCAGCTTTTTGAGAGAGAGAGAGAGAGATACATGGAGCATGAGCAGGGAAGGGACAGAGATAGAGAGGGAGACACAGAATCCGTAGCAGGCTCCAGGCTCCAAGCTGTCAGCCCAGAGCCTGACACAGGGCTAGAACCCATGAACCGTGAGGTCATGACCTAGGCCGAAGTCAGATGTTTAACCAACTGAGCCACCCAAGCACCCCAGATTTCCCAGCTTTTTCAAGCAAACATTAGAAATTCTTCCCATTTCTTAGCCTCCAATAATTTATCCTCTATTCATAGGACACTAAGAAAAGACAGCATGAGGAATCAGTTAATTTAGAAACTCCTTCTCTGTCATTTATACATATAGAAACCAGATATATAGACATGTAGAAACCAAATTATGAGGAAAACAAGATCAGAGAATTCCATCATATTTCTATAATGACTAATGCAAACAATAAATTATTTAAGTCACTAAATCTTCCAAGTCTAAGCATAGCTTACATAAATGAAGAATAAAGGTCAAGCTTATTTGATTCTATTTTTAAAGTTTATTTTTACTTATTTTGAGAGAGAGAGAGCAAGCATGCATGGGGGAGGGGCAGCCAAGTGGAGAGACAGAATCCCAAACTCTGTCAGTGGAGAATCCCTTGCTGTCAGTGGAGAGCCCAACTTGGGGCTCGATCTCACAAACCATGAGGTTATGACCTAAGCCAAAATCAAGAATTGGACGCCCAACCTTGGCACCCCAAGGTCAAGCTTATTTTGAACTATGAGTTATTCTCCTATTGATACTTTTCTACAATACACTGAAATCTTCACTTGTTATGTTTAGATGTGAGATTGTGAATGATCAATTGCTTTGTTTTTACTTCAAACATTTTTTTGACTAATGTATACTACTAAAATTGGAATTTTTAAATTAGAAAAATAAATAAAATATTATAAAGTCACTTCTATCATTGCAATGCCGATGTGTGTACTAAAATGTTGATCCCACTGCTTTGCCAAGCTCCAAAAAAATCTGAAATGTAAGAATGGATGTGTTCATTTTGCCATTGTCCTCTACTGTTCAATTCAATTAATCTTAGAATTTTTTGATGAAATCTATCTGGGTTGGCAAGATATCATAATTCTGAAGTCAGCCTACTTTCACAAAATTGAATATTCCTCTTATGCAGTAAGTCTCAGGAAGGTAACAAGAGCCAAATTATTCAACCTAGAAAGAGTCTGAATCAACTCTAGTGGAAGCTAAAATTCATAATTTGATTTAATTTTGTGTTATACTCATTTTATGAACTTTATTTTATTTTTATTTTAGAGAGAGAGAGAGTGAGAGAGCAGGGGAGGGGCAGAGGGAGAGAGAGAGAGAGAAGGAGGGAGAGAGAGAGGATCTCAAGCAGGCTCTGTGCTCAGTGCAGAGCTCGACATGGGGCTTGATCCCAGGACCCTGGGATCATGACCTGAGACGAAATCAAGCCAGACATTCAACCGACTGAGCTACCCAGACACCCCATCATTTTATGAAGTTTTAGTTAAAGAATTGGGCACCTGATTCTGACCAGGAAATGAAGCAAGGACTTAGGCACATTTTCTTTAAACAAGGAAGGTTCATATTTCTGATAGTGATATAACCATTAAGGCAATTTGTTACTTTTGATATTTAACAACCAGATAATTTCTAAAAAAGATTGACTAATGACTAACATCAGTCAGAGGAACTCTACTAGTTAATTAAAATCCCCAAAAGGAAATATCACAGCAATCTTCTTCAGTATAATTTATGAAATCAGTCAATGAGACTGAAATCAAAATTTGCCCTCATGGTAGAGATGACTGGTTTATTGTGAACTCTGAATATCAGCAGTTAAGTACAGCAAAATTAGACAAGAAATAGTTAAAACATGATAGCTTTCAGGGATTTAATTAATTTCCACCATTAAAATGATTATTTCAAACTTATATTTCAATGCTTATGTTTCAACCTGTTAAGGGAAAAGCCTCTATTGACTGTCTCAACAAATGCAAAATGTTTATGACTTTTTCCCTAAGAATTGAGGCTAGAAGTTATTAGAAACTTATTAGCAGGAGAAATAACAGGGGTAACTGCAATAAAAATCATTTTTTGTGTGTGTTTTGTATATTTTACTGGATACTAATACCACCTATGTAAAGCAGAATAGCCTAATGTTGAAGAATATAGATCTGTGTCAGAATCCTGGAATCAAATCTTGGCTCTGCCAATTATTAGTGATAAAACCTTTAACAAGTTAATATAACCCATCTGAGACTCCGTTTCTTCATCTGTAAAATGGGAATATCTCATTGCATGTTACAATGATTATATAAAATGCAAAACTACAGTTTCTTATTCAAAACCCTAAGGCCAAGTGTGTTTCAAAATTTAGCGAGCATGTTTACAAAAGGAAATATAGTTTATATACTGTATATTATGCGATACCTCCAACAGAGGTTGGGATAGCAGTCCAAAATCAAATACATTGTGTTAGTCAGCTATTGCCTCAGTATTTCCACATTAACAAAACACTCCCAAACTCAAAGGCTTACAAAAGCAATTGTATGTTTTTCTTACTTATAGATCTGTGGGTCAGAAGGGATGACTGCTTCAGGCTGCTGGTCATCTGGGCTCAGCCAGGATTGGCTGTGTCTTTTCCAGATTGCAGTTTGGAGAGGCTATCCTCTCACTACTCTCACTCTTCTCACTCTTCTTGGATCAGCAATTTCCTAGGGCAGGCTTCCTCATGTCAAATCATAGGAACAAGAGACACAGGGACAAGCCAAACTCAAATCCCACAAGTGACTTAGAGCCCTTGCCCTGCTCTCATCACCTCCAGTCATGTTCCCAAAGCAAGTCATATGGCTAAGTCCGAAGTTAGGGTAATATTTTTTAGGAGGAAGCAAGTGAATTATTTCTGTAAAGTACTCAAATCTATTATACATGCTGCCTTGTCTTCAGTAAAACATATAAATATATTCACATTAAGTGGGATAAACACATATTATAAATAACCTCATGATAGTTTGGTTTTCAGAACATTTTGGATTTCACATTCACAGTTAAGACATTGTGGATCAGTAATGTACTTAGTATAGGGCCTGATATTGGTCTTTTTCTGGGCTTTGTGATACCTGGAAACTTAACTATTGGAAGCTTTTCCCCATGTTATGCCAAACAGAATGTATCTGTATTCCCTCTTGAGTATATGAATGAAATTGCATTGCAACTGGTTAAATGACCGCATCTAGATTCTACTGATGCCTAAACATTTCTTAATTTTATTAATGTTTATTTATTTTGAGAGAGAGAGTGAGAGAGATCACAATGGGGGAGCAGCAGAAAGAGAGGGAGAGAGAGAATACCAAGCAAGCTCTTGGCTGTCACTGCAGAACCTGACGTAGGCCTGGATCTCACTAACCTTGAGATCATGACCTGAGATAAAATCAAGAATCCGATGCTTAACCAACTGAGCCACTCTGGTGCCCCTTTTAAACATTTTTAAACTAATATTTATTTATTTATTTTGAGACAGAGAGAGAGAAAGAAAGGGAGAACTTGGTGTTTTGTTTTCTTTTTTTAAAGTTTAGTTATTTTGAGAGAGAGAGAGAGAGAGAGACAGTAAAAGAGAGAGCATGCAAGCACAAGAGAGGCAGAGAGAGACAAAGAGAGAATCTGCACTGTCAGTGCAGAGTCTGATGCGGGCTCAAACTCAAACTGTGAGATCATGACCTGAGCTGAAATCAAGGGTCGGATACTTAACTCAGTGAGTCGCCCAGGTGCCCCTCTTTTGCTTTATTTTTTTTTGAGTTTTATTTATTTAAGTGATCTCTACACCCAACATGGGGCTCAAACTCACGACCCTGAGATCAAGAGTCAGATGCTCTACTGACTGACCTAACCAGGCACCCTAATTGTAATTAATTCACTTTACAGTTTGCTTTTTGAATGTGAAAGCCAATAATATTTCTTTAATTCTGAAATACACAACTGTAAGTATAACATAGTGCTTAAACTTCACATTTATAGCTAATTTAATCCTCTTAATGACTCTGTGAGTTAGGCACTTTTATGATCCTCAGTTTGCTATCCTCAGATAAAGAAACAAGCATAGACACTCTAAAACTTTAATCAAATTCACATACCTAGGAAGGTGCAGAATTGAGGCTCAAATCCAGATGGCTCTCACTCTCTTCTCCTTTCTATTAACCTTGGGCTAAACATTTTTGTAAACACAGAGAAGCTCAGTTTCTCAACAACCTGCTCTGGATTTAAAAAGTCCCTGTTTGCACGTGAATATAGGACTTCTCTAGCTATCTTTAAAAATTTGGAAAACCTAGTCACTACTTTACTATCTGTCAATTCCATTTATCTGTGAGCTCCAGAAAATCTGGAAAACCATGTGATGTATCATTTTCCAAGTATCTGGCATAATGCCTGGTATATAATAGGCACCAAGTATTTGTTGAACAAAAGGAATGAGTACGTTACACATAAGTAACTAATGTTTCCTAAACACGAGCCTTCAAGTTAGTGGTTTTTAAAATTTCAAACCAGTCATGTAGTGTTTCCTCTCTTGTCCATTTACTTTGCGATTTCTACTCCTGAGGCTAGGTGCTGCAGTAAGGATGGCCTCCTTGGTGCTCACGGCAGGCCACAGCTACTGCTAGCACCTGATCCCTAATGTTCTCCACAGCGCCTGGCTGTTTCAGATTTCATATACTTCTTTTGCGGCCCCCACAGGACCTAACAGAAGCTCCAGACCCATAGGAGGCACATAAGAAAAACACTTGTTCATTTGGATTATAACATCCCTGAAGCCGGTTTACCTATGCAAGCCAATTGTGAAAAGGCTTAAGGAGTTAAGCCCCAGGGACATTCCTGCCATTCAGTTAGTACATTTCATCCACTCCTACTCTGTTATCTCTCTGCTTCAAGAACATCTGAACAATTTCAGGTTTGTTAATTAAACTTCAAATTCTCTGTTTATTAACTAATTCATCCTATCATGTTTTTAACCAGAGTGAGACAGTTACTTAGACTTCAATAATATGCTCCCCAAATAAAGAAAAAACAATGTTAGCCTCAAGTTATACTAAGGCCAAATAATAATTAGCGACTATACTATTTTTTGTATTTCCTTAAGTTACCTGAGAAACACGTTTCTAAGGAGATATGAAGTAGAGGCGTGGACTTATGTTTAAAGTAGAATATTGCCCAATAATAGTGCTGTCTACTATATACTTATCCCTAACCCTTCTTGCCTAGATTGTAATTAAAAGAGAGGGTTATTATAACTTCATGGTTATTACTTGTTTCATGTTACAGTAGGTTGGTTGATGTCCTCTTGAAAAAAAAAAACTCAACTTTAAGCTGAGGCATTTTTCTAAATACCCCAATGCAATTCTTATGTGCCAAGATTATGATTTCTCAAGTTTTGGAAGAAGATTAAATAAATCCAGAGATGTATGAAAGAAAAACAATAGAAAACAATACTGCTGAATTACTTGCAATTGAACCAGACAAGATTCAAAGTGAATTGCATTTATTTTTCAAGCTAGATCATGAAGAAATAGTAAGTCAAAAATAAGTAAAACGAGAGAAACTTTTTATGTTCTCAAAGATTTCTTGGCGATTTTCTGGGACTTTAAAAACTGACGCACACACACAATTAACACAAACTTCCCATGGCTTTTAAAAATTGGCTATTTTATTACAATAATAGTACAGGTTCGATATTTTAAAAATTAACAGAATGGAAAGGTACAAGGTCAAGCAAAATTTCCCTGCCTAGTACTTTGTAATCCTACTTTCTGGAGAAAACCACTGGTAACATTTTCTTCCTTTTATAGCCATTGAAAATATTTCACTTTTACTATTTGTATTTGTTTTGCTAGGGCCACCATAACACAATACCACAGACCGGGTGGCTTTAACAACAGAAATTTATTTTCCCACAGTGCTGGGGTCAGAAGCCTGAGACCAAGTGTTCACAGGGTCATGTTCTTCTAAGGCAGCTCTCCTTGGGTTGTGGGTGGCTGTTCTCTCCCTTGGTCTTCATGTGCTCTTTCCTCTCTGTTCTAATCTCTTCTTATTCGCACATCAGTCAGATTGGATTAAGGCCACTTTAAGTGCCTCATCTCAATTTAGCCACTTCTTTAAACATCCTATTTCCAAATACAATCACATTCTGGGGTTCAGGGCTTCAACACATGAATTTGGGGGAGACAGTTTGGCCCATAACACTATTAAAAGCAATACTACAACAAAATTGTAAAATTCCTGTACATACATCTGAAAACTTTTGCAGGTATATGAGAAGGATAAATGTCAAAATGGACATCAAAGGATATGCTCATTAGTAACTTGGAAAGATATTTATAAATTCTCTATAAAAGGTTTGTAATAACTTATACAATTGACAATACATAGAAATACCTATTTCCCTTCAGCCTTGAGCCTACCTAATCTCTTAATTTTTAATTGTACAGAAAATATGACAGTTTATTCTTGTTTTAATTTGTACACTTTAAAACATTAATATGGTTGGGTATCTCTTCTCACATTAATTGTCTAAAATATTTTTTCCATGAACCCCATACCAATTTTTTTCTATTGAGTTACTTATCTTTTGTTTACTTACTTGTGAGAATGTTTTCTTTTTTTTTCAACTTTTTTTTTTTTTTTTTAATTTTGGGACAGAGAGAGACAGAGCATGAACGGGGGAGGGGCAGAGAGAGAGGGAGACACAGAATCAAAGCAGGTTCCAGGCTCTGAGCTGTCAGCACAGAGCCCAATGTGGGACTTGAACCCACGAATTGTGAAATCATGACCTGAGCTGAAGTCAGACACCCAACCGACTCAGCCACCCAGGTGCCCCTTGATGTCTTTGAAAATACTCAGAAAGGTCTTTCCCATGCGAAAATTATTTGTGAACTAATATTATCCTATGTTTTCTTCTATATATTTTATGTTGTTGTTGTTGTTTTCATATTTTAGTATGGAAGGAAAAGAAGAGAATTCAGCTTTATGTTCTTTAAGCATTTGGCCAGTCTTACCAACATTGTTTATTCAACAATTCATATTGCCTCATTTACTAAAGTGCAACTTTTATCATTTATTAAATTCTGATAATGAGGATGATTTATAGATTTTCTCATTTGTCTCATTGATCTGTTTGTCTAGTCCAAGATCAAGGAAACACAGTTTTAAATATTTTATCTATTATTTCCCTCATGAGTCTTCTCTTTTAGAATTTTTTCTGATGTGTATTTTTTTAACGTTTATTTCTGAGAGAGAGAGAGCATGTGCAGGAGGGGTGGAGAGTATCCCAAGCAGGCTCCAAGCTGACAGCAGTGAACCTAACAATGTAGGGCTCAAATTCATGAACCATGAGACCATGACCCAAGCCAAAGTCAGATGCTCAACCAATTGAGCCACCCAGGCACCCCTCTTACATGTATTTTTTTATATGTATTTTAGTATCATTTAGTTTAAGTTTAAAAAAAAGTCCTGGGGTGTCTGGGTGGCTCAGTCAGTTAAACATCCAACTTTGACCCAGATCATGATCTCACAGTTTGTGGGTTCAAGCCCCATGTCGAACTCTCTGCTCACAGCTCAGAGACTGGAGCCCACTTCAAATTCTGTGTCTCCCTCTCTCTTTACTTGTGCTCTCTCTCTCTCTCTCAAAAATAAATAAACATTAAAAAAATTTTTAATAAGAAAAAATCAAAAAGCCTTGTTCATATCTTCGATTGATTCAAAGATAACTGATGTCATTCTAAATATTGAATCCTCTATCCAAATTAAGGATGTCTTTACATTTATTAAATTTATATATATATATACATCAGAGGACTTTTACATTTCTATGCTTTATTATCACATTCATTCCTGGAATTTCACCTCTTCATAGTGATTGTGAATGAAACATTTCTTTCCATTCTATTTTCTGAGAGACAATCATTATTTGAAAGTAAAGTAATTGACTTGGCTTTTATATTAAATTTGTGATTAGCATTTTAATGAATTCTTTTATATCTTGAAATAATTTTTGAGTTGTTTGTATTTTTTTATTTTAATTTTAATGAATTTATTTATTTATTCTGAGCAAGAGAGAGCACACCAGTGGGGGAGAAGGGCAGAGGAAGAGAGAGAAAGAATCTCAAGCAGGCTTCATGCTGAGCGTGGAGTATTTGTATTTTTAAGGTTTACAATTACATCAATTACGAATAATTATAAGTTTGTTTCCTTCTTGCCTTATTTTTATTTTCTTATTCAATTGCATTGGCTAGTATTTCCAAAACAAATACCAAATAATAGGTGGTGACTTTTCAATTCAGCATTGCACTGGAATTAGCCATTATAATAAGACAAGAAAACAAAATAAAAGCTATAAAGTTTGGAGAGCAAGAAGTAAAATTATCATTATATATGACGATTGCTCATGTAAAAAATGAAAAAAATCTACAAATAAATTATAATAAATTAATTTTACAAGGTCACTGGAAAGAAGATCAATATAGAAAAACAAATATATATATATACACACACACACAAACTATACAATCTATATACAATAGATTATATATATATGTGTGTGTGTATAATTATATATGTGTGTGTGTGTGTGTGTGTGTAAATATATAAAACACTACCAAACAAGAACATAAAAATTTTAAATTATCATTACTTATGTGTGACTTACTCATTTGGTCATTCATTTTGTTCAACAAATATTTACTTGGTGCCTATTATATGCCAGGCATTATGCCAGATACTTGGAATATGATATATCACATGGTCTTCCTGATTTTCAGGAGCTCACAGCAAATATTTAGAAATAAATCTAACAAAAGATGTGCAAGACCTGTTCCCTAAAAATTACAAAATATGACTGAAAGAATCTGAAGAAAATTCAAATCAATAGAAGAAATCCTATGCTTATTGATGGGAAAGTTTAATATATGAAGACATCATTTCCTACACGATTGACTCATGCACTCCTGTATTTGTAGATAAAGTCTTAAAAGAGTTGATTAAGTTAAAAGAGACCATTAGGAAGGCACTCTAATCCAATATGACGGATGACCTTACATGAAGACAAGGAGACACCAGGGGTGTAAGCACACAAAGTGAAGACCATGTCAAGAGGAACTGAGAGTGGCTATCTGAAGGCCAGGAGAGAGGCCTCAGAGGAATGCTATCCTGCCAGCACCTTGATGTTGTACTTCCAGCCTCCAGAACTGTGAGAAAATAAATTTCTGTTGCTTACGCCACCCAGTCTGTTCTGTGGTATTTTATTATGGCTTCTGTAGCAAACAAGTATAATATTCATTTATAGGAATTAATCAATGTGTACATGTGTGATTTATATAGTTTACTGTATGTAAGTTACATGTATACCGGTCTAAACAAACAAACAAACAAATAAATAAAGTTTCCTTCTGGCAATCAACCCAACTTATCTCCAGCACAACCTACTTGTCATCAAAACCTGTCTCACAGTTCATCCACCATCTTCTACATGGCTCATCACAATTTCTGATTGTTTTTGAACTCCACCCTAGGCTTTTCAAGCTACAGCACTTTGCTCTACGCTTCCATGACAAGGAGAGAAATGGTTGTGTGTGTGTGAAATTAGTATGATCTTGTTATTTTGGACACTTTGGTGAGCAACAAATTATTGGATCTAGAAATGCACCAATAACTTTCTGAGTAGCCCTTGATTTCTGCTTTCCTCTCCTTGTACTTCTGCTTTCCCATATGAAAAACAGTGATAATTATAATTGGACAGACCTCCAAGGTTGTGAAGATTACTGAGATATTATCTTAAAATTGTACAGAATTGGTGCTACACAAACAGGAGAAGGTGTTATTATTCTCTGTCTAGTAATAAACATGGTTTCAAATGATAGCTTTTAAAGATCTATAGTCATAATAAGAACATCACTTATCCACCCTTGTTATGTTCCTACCTCCCATAGCCATAGGTATCCAAAGCAAAATGCTGAAGACATTCTGACATACCACATCTTCAGCTGGATGTATCAGTTTTAGAAGTTACTGTCCCTTGATTTTAACCTTGCCCACCTATATTTTTCTTTTTTGTCTACCTGGAGAATACCTACTTACCTTCTAAAACTTATCTGAAGTTATGTTTTTCTCTAAAGACTTATCAGAACTCCTTTTTCTCCAATATAAAAAATCAGTCTCTCTTTTTCCAGCTCTCTGTTGCCAACGTACCCTTATGTGTCAATCCCATGACAATGACAACTGCTGCTATTCACTATAGCTGCCCTTCGTGTTACCATGTTCTAGGCACTGATCAGAGTTCTTTATTTACATTAAAACTTAAAGTCTTGGCATCAATCATATGATATAGGTACTATGAAAAAAAATAAAGCACAAATAGTTTAAATAAATTTCCTAAAGTCACGTGGCAAAACTAGGCTTTGAACAAAGTCTGTCTGGGTCTTGAATTTGTTCTTTTAACCTCTGTGCAATCCTACATGTCACACTTCATTTTATTTGTTAGCTTTAATGTCCTTTCTATTTTCTAGATTTTTATTTTCTTGAGAGAAGAAACATTTTTTGAAGTATTTAATGTCTTGCATACAGTAGGTGTTCAATAAATGTTTGCTGAATGGGTGGAAGGTGGAATGAATAAAGAGATCCTCACTTTCATACTGCAAAGTTACCTGTTGTAAGTACCATTTGAAGTACATATTTTTTATTATTGTATTTTAGTTATGTGTTATATTCTATGTATCTCTGCATCTACGTATCAATGTATCCATGTATCTACATATGTATGTATCTATCCATCCATCCATCTCATTTGGAACAGTGCCTGTTACACTATAAATATAAGTGTTTGGTATTATTATGATGATGTATTATTTATGAGGCTGGGCAGATGGTATTCTCAGCATCTGTTGATCATGGTTATAAAAGAGAAGTCTAGGATGATTTCTAGGTTTCCACTTGGGTCTCAGGATAGCCAGCACTTTGGAATAGGTTACATAGGGGAGGAATACCACAGAATCATAGCTTGGTGAAACTACCTTAGGTCAACTGGCCTATTCCAGTGATTATGTTATAAGGAGAAATACATGAGCTAGACTGTGAATTATATACAATAATGTACAGACAAATGTCTTGGTAAGTCCAAGAATAAGAAATAATCTAAAGTAGCAAGATCTTAGAGTATTCAGTTAGATTTTATTATATGTGGACTTTATCCATAGGCTTTATTTGTAGGCAATAGGAAGATATTGCAGAGTTATATTCAGAAAGTGAAGAAAACAGATCTGTATTTTATAATGATCACACTTTGGAGACTGTATGCCGACTGGATTACCTATAGTAAGAAACCAGAGATTGGAGTTGATAGGGAAGGTCTTCAATAAGTCCAAGTTGGAAAGATGATGAGGGTCTGGACTTGCAGAGAGGTGGGAGGGTGGAGAGGAGAGGCTAGCTCATGTATAAAAGAGGTAGAATCTGGTCTGGATAACTGATTGGATATGTGGGTAATGAATCAAGGATGGCCTTGAGGTATGCAATTTGGGTGGTTGGAGAGTTGGGCAGTTAACTGAGATAGGGAAGGCATCTGCTTGATTTGGATGTGAATGTAGTTTGTCTAGGAAGAGATGTCTAGGAAGCATAGGCTCTTTGAGTCTAAAGTTGAGGCAAGAGGTCAGAGCTGAAGATACAGATTTGCTCATAGACCGTCTGGGAAGGGATGAGGTAAAGGAGAGAATGGTGAGGAAAATTAACTTTCAGAGAGTGGGCAGAAGAAATGCAACCAATGAGAGAGAGCAAAGGGGATGTTAGAGAAGTAGGGGAACTGAAAGAGCAGATTTTTTGAAGCTGAGGAGGTGAGATTGTTTCCCAAAGGATGAGTGTTAAATTTCAGAGGCATCAAATAGGATGAACACCAAAGAGGTCACTGGTGATCTTTGTCAGAGCAGAGCCAATGGAATGTTGGGTCTGGAATCTAGATTGTCTGCAGGGGGTCAGGAAGGGAATGGGAGGTGAGTTTATAGAGCCAGCAAATGTGAAGTGTTATTTTCAGAAATTCGATTTACAATTAAAGGAAAGAAGTTTGTGAAGATTATGAATTAAGGAGAATGCAGAGCTGAGAAGGATATTTTTTAGGTTGGAGAAGATTTGAAAGTAAGATTGAGGAAAGATATGAAAGGATGTCATTAAAGAAGCAAGTTATAGAAGCTGATAGAAGATCATTAATAATAATAGCTAACATTTACTGAGTGTGTACCATGTGCTAAGTGCTTTATCTGGTAAGTACTTTTCATGTGCTAACTCATACAATCCCCATTCTTACCCTGGCAGGGGCTAAACAGGACATACGCCCTTAGCTATTAGGCTATGCTGGGCAGCTCTCTAAAATAGCTCTAAGAGCATAAGGACAGGTGGATGTGCTTAAGTAAAGGTATATACTTTGCCCAAGAGGTCGTTCATTGTTTCCTTGGAGATCAGGCATAGGAAAATATTAATCAGGTTGGAGTGTTTATATCTGATGGCTCGTTCTCCTGACCTACCCAGTAAAATAGAACATCTGTTTTGAGAAGAAGGTGAAGAGGCAAAAATCTGGAAGTAGAAAGCTCTAAGAGAATTGCTGCAAAGCCAAGGATTCCACGAGAATTAAATAAAAACACTTCTGAGTACAACAGCCTTTTTATCTTAAAAATTTTGTGACCTACTGGAATAGATAAGACAAATCCCCAAATGACTGAAGTATTGGGGTAGCATGTGTAAAGGGACACAACAGACCTAGCTATATGAGGGTTTACCCAAGGTAGATACTGTATCTGCTTAGGACGAAAAAAGGATCAAAAAAGTATCTCAAAGTATGTGTGATACTTGAAAGAGTTTCAACAGGCAGTCCTGAGGCTTGCCATCCCATTCTTTCTAAGTAACAGCAGGGTTGTTCAAGGAGAGAGAGCTGTCAACAGGATTACAGGAAAGTGGGGTTGAGGACAATACACCATCATGGGAGAAAGAGCCCCTAAACAGAGCAGAACAGGAAAACAAGGACTGAAGGCCTTGAACCTCAGTTTTCTGACTAAATAATGGCAGCCACCGGTAAGATTACCCTCTGCCTCCTCCTCTAGTTCCTCATTATTGAGGGCTTATCAAATTCCTGGCACCTTGATAAGCACTTTATGCAGTGAATGTATTCAATCCTCACCACAGCTTCTGTGAAGATGCCATCATCTCCACATTTACAGGTGGCTTAGCTGAGGCTCAAAGAGGTCAAGCTATGTGACCAAGGTCCCACAGTTCCACCAGGTCTGTTTGATCCTTATCCTTGCTTCTCACACTGCCTCCAATAATCACGCAGCAACACCTAGCACACAGGAGAGGCTCAATAAATTACTAATGAATAATAATAGTAATAATTACTCATATGTAGATAAATTTGGGGGATTTATCAAGATGTGTAATGTGAACAAAACCCACAGTGCCCTTGTGGGAGTGGCAGGAGAGGGGAAAATATATATTTTTAAGTAGGCTTCACATGCAGCGTGGAACCCAATGCGGGGCTTGAACTCATGACCCTGAGATCAAGACCTGAGCTGAGATCAAGGGTTGGATGCTCAACTGAGGCACCCAGGCCCCTCAAGACACTATTTTAAATACTTAACACAAATTATCCCATTTAATATTTATAACAATCACATATGGGGAAAGTATTTTTTTAATTTGTTAATGTTTATTTTTAAAATCTTTTTTAAATGTTTTATTTATTAATTTTGAGACAGAGAGAGAGACAGAGAGAGAGAGAGAGAGCATGAGCAGGGAGGAGGCAGAGAGAGAGGGAGACACAGAATCCAAAACTGGCTCTAGGCTCTGAGCTGTTCAGTGCAGAGCCTGATGTGGGGCTCGAACCCATGAACCATGAGATCATGACCTGAGCTGAAGTCAGATGCTTAAATGACTGAACTGCCCAGGGGCCCCAAATGTTTATATATTTATTTTGAGAGAAAGATACAAGCAGGGGAGGGGCAGAGAGAGAGGGAGAAAGAGAGAATCCCAAGCAGGCTTCACACTGTCAGCACAGAGCCCCATGTGGGGATTGAACTCAAAAACTGTGAGATCACACCCAAGCCAAAATCAAGAGTCAAGCACTCAGGTGCACCTGGGTGGCTCAGTTGGTTGAGCATCCGACTTTGACTCAGGTCATGATCTCGCACTCCATGAGTTTGAGCCCCACATCAGGTTCTGTGCTGACAGCTCGGAACCTAGAGCCTGCTATGGATTGTGTCTCCCTCTCTCCACCCTTCACCTGCTCTCTCTCTCTCTCTCTCTCTCTCAAAAGTAAATAAATATAAAAAAGAAAGGGTCAGACACTCAACTGACTAAACCACCCAGGTGCCCTGGGGAGAGTATTTTTTATTTTTAAAAATTTATTATTATTATTTTTTAAGTAGCTCTATGCCCAACATGGGGCTTGAACTCACCACCCTGAGATCAAGAGTCACTTGCTCTACTGACTGAGCCAGCCAGGCCCCCCTGGGGAGAGTATTATTATTCCCATTTTACAGATGAGGGCACAGAGTGACCAAAAAAAAATTACTCTAGCTAGCCTAGACATACAACTAGTAAGTGGCAAAGTCAGGACTCAGACCACAGGTAGTCTGGCTCCAGAGCCCATGCTTCTCTCTGCCATACTGTGCTGACTCCAGAGTGTGGAGGACCTTGTGCACTAAGCTAAGGAGAGCACCTGCTGTCCTTTCTCTTTCTCCACCTGAGGTCTCCTCCTTGCCTCCTACATCAGGGATTCTTTAGGACCGACTCTCTTGGCTAATACAGCTGTTGCATCATGCACACACACCTGCCATGAGAAGTTTGGTGAGAGTGAGAGCCTATCTGTCTTTTTTGTATTTGTATCCCAGCACTTGCCAGATACCTGGCATATGGCAAACATGTAATAAATATTTATGAAAGAAATGAAAGAAAAATCATCAAGTCATTCAGGCTCCAGAGTTCTTAGAAAAGGAAGACACATATCAGAAATTGGGAATTTTTACCCTCGTATATTTTTACATTAAGATGAATAATATTGATCAAGCAACTTCAAATCCTTGGCCAAGAGGGTCTTTGTTAGGGACTTACATGATGACTACAAAATAAATAACCAAGCAAAAGTACTTTAGGAATCAATTCGCAGGTTAGCTACAGCCAAAACTAATTCTGTACACTGAGTCTTCTGATAACCTGAATGTCTTTTGCTAGCATGTGTTCTTGAAGAATGTCCTCAAAACACTGAAATCATGTTTAATTACTTTCATGAGTCATTTGACTTGAAAATTGATCTTCAGCTTGGAAAAGCCTTAATGGCAAATACTACCAAAGAATGGATTGCAAAGATTAAGGCTTAATTGAGGGAGTTTGATCTGAGTGGGAGTGAGGTGCTGAGGAAGAAAACAGAGCTGGATGTATGAACAAAGGAGCAGCAAAAAACGCTGCAACAGTGCCTGTCTCCAAACTGGCAGGAGAAGGGGCTTCTGAATGAATGTCTCCTGAGGGAAACATGAGGTGAGGCCCTTGTGCACACCAAGGATTCCATTTCTCCTCACTTCCACAAGTCTGTAGGTTTCTTTCCTTTGGTGAGTTCAAAGGGCATAACTGACATAAAAGGAAATAAGAACCAAGGCTCTGAAGTGGGCTTTCTAACATAGGCTGCATGAGCTCAAGGCCTCTGTTGGGCCCACTGCTCTTCCCCAGCCTCTAGATCTGTTTCTGGCACTCAAGGAGGTCAATACATATGTGGTGACTGAATGAATGAATGTTGTGTTGTAGCTACCTTAGAATCTCAGCTTCCCAGTGTAGTAGCCGTGTGGCCAAGGGAATATTCCATAACTTCTCTGAACCAGCTTTCCTCTCTTTAACATGATAAACGTAGTACCTACCTCACAGGATTGTGGTGTAGATTGATAGAGATAACACATGTAAAGCATTTAGCAAAGTGCTTGGGCTGAGATTAAGTCTCAGCCCTTCTTCCTGCCATTGGCCATCTGTGGAGGGCCTTCCTTTCTGAACCCATAGATAGCTGGGGACCATAACGTGTTCCTTCATCATTTACTCATTTAACAAAACTTATGTGCCAACTCTATGCTCTGGGGCTGAGTGTTATCTACACATCACTGGATCATTGTCCAAGGAGGTGTATCTTGGCCTGGCCAGACTCTCCTCCCACTGCCACTCTCCATGGGAAAAAGCAGATGGAGAGGTACTTGTGAGCAGGATGAAGTACGTGGTGAAATGGCGAGGGAGCACAGTCATGAGGGCAAGGTGGGCGGGACAGAAGCATTCAGCACAGACCCCATAAGGCCTACACTATGGAAACTGGCAAAGAGAGAAAGACTTTTCCCTACCTCTTCTCCAGGAACCAAGCATATGTGATCTTGGAGGTTTAAACACTGGCACATCCCAGCCCTCTGCAGCAGTCTCTTTCAAGCCTGGGAAACAACGGGGGCCTGGCTGACTACTTCAAGTTGTCAGCTGCCTCCCACCAGAGGCCTCTGGAAACCTATAAAGTTTTTTTTACTTTGCCCTTCCAAGTTGCCTGGGTTCAAAAAGCAATTTCATAAGAGACAATAATTAAGGGTTTTATAGTTCTTTTTTTTTTTTCTATTTGGGAACAGAAACCTTCTCCCTTATAACATGCAAAATATTCATTGAGTGCCCACTCTGTGTCAGGCTCTGACCTAGGCACTTTGTAACATATGTTTAATGCTTACCACAGCCTATGAAGTTAGTATTAGCATCTTCTTTTGTTTTAAGAAATAAGAAGAGTAAGCCTCAGAAAGGTAAGTAATTCTCTTATTTATTTACACAACCGTAAGATTTAAAGCTGTGATTGAATAAACCTAATGTCTGAAATGTATGCGGAATGTCAAAGAAAAGATGTAAAGCTGGGTGCTGATGTGTAAAAAGGGAGGCAGTGGTGGGGTATTTATTAAGCTATTTCATCAAAAAAGATCACCTTAATGTACTGGTCTTCTAAGCTCTGGGTTCTGAATAGTTCCTAACCAAGATTGGTGTGTGAAAGGAGGTGCTAGAAAAGCTCTTGTATTTACATACAAAATAAGACAATGGGGATCACAGAGAAAGAAGGGAAGGATGGTTGGGGGTGGGGGAAGAAAAGGATTTTAAAAGAAGCTGTGAATATATATATACATATATATATGTATATATGTATATATATATTCATGTATGTATACTGAGTGAAAAGTGACACTGAATAATAGAGTAAGAACCCAAAGTGCCTGCTCACATTCACAGGCACTAACTACAAGAAAATGCCAACAACAGAAGAGCCCCGGGGATGCCATTTATGGGTAAAAGCTATTTATGAGAATGAGAAGACTGGAGTGGGATTATTACTCTTGTTAGGTCCCTCTGGGAAGTAAATTAGGTGTTTGAGTAGATATATGCAATTCTTTTAGATCTCTGCATTACATTTATTTCAATGACAATAATGGAATGCTGCCCTTGGCTTCCAAAGTGGGCTTTCTTAGCTCCAGGAACTGAGTCCTCCTCTGTGCAAGGTGCAGTGCTGGAGCTGTAAGAGAGACAAAGGCTCTGGTCACGCTTTCCTTGTGTTTAAGCAGCTTGCAAACCAGGGTGACAATACAGCACATATATAGATATATGTGAAAACTACAGCCCAGGTTACATATGCCAGATAGGAATTTGTCAGTATATGCTATGTAGGAATTTGGGGGGTGGGGGCAGGGCTGGTGGCAGTTAATTTACCTTCACTTACTCATTTATTCATCCATTTATTCATTCATCCATTCAATAAATATGCCTTGAACATCAGTATATTCTTCCATAAGACAAACCCTTCAAATAAAATGATGGATAAATCAGGATCTCCAACTTAAAGTCTAGTGAAATAGAATTGGAATGATCCAATGTTGTTGGAAAAGTTGGATTGCACTCTTGGATTATCCAGTGTCTGGGACGATCTACCTCAGGACCCACAACAAGTGCTTTACTGGTGATCGAAAGTATTTTTTAGAATAGAATGTTTCTATGTTTCAATTTTACGTACTGTTGTTCAGAGTTCCATACTAGATGTTAACCTTTCTAAAGCCCTTCTCAAGTAGAGTTAATCTCTCACACTGTTCCTAAAATATGCCTCGAAAAATAATGATAATGTGGTAACATTTTAGAGCTGAGGAAGAACCAATTAATGATCAGTTTTACTAGTTTTTAATGCAAGGTTATCGGTTTCCCTTAAGGGTTCTTCAGTATAATCATCATCACCATGTCTTGCAAGAATACCATGAGGCAGATGTTGCCATTATCTGCATTTTATTTATTTACTTTTATTTATTTATTTATTTTTAACGTTTATTTACTTTTTGAGACAGAGAGAGACAGAGCATGAACGCGGGAGGGTCAGAGAGAGGGAGACACAGAATCTGAAACAGGCTCCAGGCTCTGAACTGTCAGCACAGAGCCCGACGCGGGTCTCGAACTCACAGACTGCGAGATCATGACCTGAGCCAAAGTCGGCCGCTTAACGACTGAGCTACCCTGGTGCCCCGATTATCTGCATTTTAGAGACAAAAAAGCTAAGCTTCGGAGTGCTAGGTAACTGTAGTGGCCCATAATCACACATAACAAGCAAGGGGCAGAGCTGGGGTCTAAGCTCCATTCCAAACCCAGACAACTCAAACACTCATGCTCTTTTCAACTTGTGTGTGTGTTATTCCCTTGGGAAATAAGGATCTGACAGTCATTTTAAATTTTTAAAAAGATATCATAGAAATTATAAATTTTTCTTGAAGCAGCTCATGGTGATAAATACTGAAAATGTCTGTTCCACACACAGTTTGGTAATATTGGTCATCTCATGAGAGTTAGAAGCATTGATTAGCAATTAGAAATATTAAAAAAAATTTTAATGTTTGTTTATTTTTGAGAGAGAGAGAGAGAGTGACAGAGTGCGAGCAGGGGAGGGGCAGAGAGAAAGAGAGAGCGAGACACAGAATCCAAAGCAGGCTCCAGGCTCTGAGCTGTCAGCACGGAGCCTGACATAGAGCTCAAACTCATGAGCCATGAGATCATGACCTGAGCTGAAGTCGGACGCTCAACTCACTGAGCCACCCAGGTGCCCCAGAAATATTTCTTTTTAATTAAAATGGTTATCTAATAAGTGCCATTTAAAAATAGGGGACCACCCTTGTGGGGAAACAGTATTTTATTCCAATAATCTCATTTTCAGATGGGAAAACTGGTACAAAAGAAGTGAGACCAGTTACTCTAAAGAGATGCACTTGTGAACCAAGGGAGTAGCTTGTGTTGTAGCAGTTAATAGAAAAATGACTTGAGGAGGGTCACCTGGGTGACTCAGTGGGTTAAGCAGCCGACATTGCCTCAGGTCATGATCTCATGGTTCGTGGGTTTGAGCCCCATGTCAGGCTCTGTGCAGACAGCTCAAAGCCTGGAGCCTGCTTCAGATTCTGTGTGTCTCTCTCTCTCTCTGCCCTCCCCCACTCATGTTCTGTCTCTCTCTCTCTCTCTCTCCCTGTCTCTCAAAAATAAACATTAAAATTTTTTTTAAAAAAAAAAGGAAAAATGACTGAAGGAGCTTGCTAATGTTAAACAAATATAGTACACTCCCTTATCTGTGGGATGTATGTTCCATGATCCCCAGTGGATGCCTGGAATCGCAGATAATACCAAACCCTGTATATACTGTGTCTTATCCTATGTGTATATACCTATGATAAAGTTGGGTACAGTAGGAGATTAACAACAATAACTAATAATAGAATAAAACAATTATAACATACTGTAATTAAAGCTATGTGAATGTAGTCTCTCAAAATACCTTATTGTACTGTACTCAGCCTTCTTGTGATGACATGAGATGATAAAATGCCTTTGTGTTGACAGGAAGTGAGGTGAATGACAAAGGCATTGTGTTGTAGCATTAGGCTACTTATTGACCTTCTGACAATAGGTCAGAAGGATCATCTGCTTTCAGACCATCAGACTGCAGTTGACTGCAGGTAACTGAAACCATAGAAAACTAAATCCTGGATAAGGGGGGATGACGATAAACCAATTCAACATTCTTGTGGCTCCACTTCATATTTGAAGTTCATAGAATACCATTTCTGTCTTCTTAAATAGAGAAACTTAATATCAAATGGAGAGTAAATCTTGATAGTGAATCCTTTCAACCTTAATTAAAAAAAATTCCTTGGTATTAAAAAGAAATTCGAACCCAAAGGCATCATTATTATCCAAATGTGTGGAAGTTGGTAGCTTGCTGAGATAAGAACACAGAATGTGGAGTTAACTAGCAGCAGAGGTGAGAAAGGCATTCCTACTTCTTTTTATGATGTCCTGGGACCTACTCCAGTCAAGGGGAAGAAAAGTGATGTAAGCTCTGAAAAGGTAAAGAAGGAAGGCAAATATCCCACACTGGTCTATCTGTGTTTGGTACCAAACACTTCTGACCACTACTGTTGACAGCAATTCTGTGTGCTGCTTCCCATCTGATCTGGTGTTCTCCAAAGTAAAGGTCATTAATCACTATTCAGTGAATAACAGCTGGATGTGGGCTCCTCCAGGACAGGAGTGTCTTCATATCTTGGTATCCTCAAGGGCTTAAAACACAAAGCCTGGAACAGGTTAAGGGCTCAATATGTGAGCCCTACTGGTTAAAAGGTTGAAGGAATGAATGGATAAATAGCAACTATATCCCCAGAACTCTTAAGAACTGTTAGGCTCAAGGAGATGGGTTTTCAATGCATAAAGTATGGTACCCGTCCTTGAGGAGTGTCTAGTCTAGCTGGAGACTAGAAATGAATACTTCTATTAAGTGTAATCTGCATGGTATCTTCCATAAGGGCAATGCAAGTTCAAAAATAGAGCAGAGAAGAGAGGATTTGGGGTATTCCCTTGGCATAAAGAGGCTGTGGATAGAGGGAAGGGACAAGAAGCCAGGTGTCTAAGGAACGGTGGGTGGTAGAAACCTTGTTTGTGTAGGAGTGGGGGATGACCAAACCAAGGGTCTGTTGGGCAAATGAGTTGTGCTGATCAAGTGACCTATTTATGGAACATGGAAAAACCAGGTCCAGGAATTTAGGCTTGATAGAACAGGAAATCTCTGAAGAGTCTCAGCTTCCTTCTCCTCGAGAAGTTAAGTGTAAATATAAATATATCCTCACAAAGAGACAACAAACATTGCAACTAAATAAGTGTACCATCTAAATCAAATAAGGTCTCTTTCAGGCTTTTGAAATGCAAGCCGTGGGCTTGCTTTCACATTCATTTATTCATTCCACAAAAGTTTATGGAGGACCTACAAGACCTAGAATTTTGTTAGGCACCACGGGGGGTGGGGGTGGGGTTCAAAGATGAATAAAACTCGGTCCCTATCCCCCAGGAGTTTACAGCTCTGTGGAGACAAACATGTACACACAGGTCCTCACAATAGGAGCTAAAAATGTAAACACGAGTTGTAGGGGTTTAGTTCACGGAAATACTACACGGAGGTGATTTGGAAACTTAGGTGACGAGCTGGTTTTTAAATGAGGTTTAAAACTCCGACGGAGTAGAATATATATATTTAAGGGCCAGGGTCAAGGCTCTGGAAACTCTTGGAATGGGGGATAATGAACAGTGGTCTGACTTGGCTGGAGCACAGGATTCCTCCAGGGGTGCAGCGGAGGAAATTTAGCTGTGTATGCGCCCAATAACTAAGGCTGGGACCAGGTCGAAGGAAGCCGAAGACTATTCTGCATCTCTGTGCTTTGACTTAAGCATCTTTGGGTCCCTTTAAAAAATTCTTCTCTTTCCCAAAGAGAGTTCTAGCAGTTGCGGGTGGGGCCCGTTTCCTAAAGTCAACGCGTAAGTTAAAGGTCTGCAAAGCTGTCCATGGGTGATTTAAATCTCGCACCAGAAAAGGAAACGTGAGAGGCGGGGTAGGGGGAACCCACTTAACAACAACATCAACCCCCAAACGACACCAGCCCCAGGCGGGACAAGCTGCCAGACAGACCGGGGTCGGGACGCCAGCACCCTCCGGAGCTCGGAGCCCCGCACAGGCGGGCAACGGGGAGAGGAAGAGAGAGAGGGAGGGAGGGAGGGAGGAAGCGCGAGAGGGAGGGAGGAAGAAAGGGAGGGAGGCAGGCAGCGTCATGTGATCCGCTTCCCTGCTCCTTTAAGCGTCCACAGGCGGCGGAGCGGCCACAATCACAGCTCCGGGCATTGGGGGAGCCCGAGCCGGCTGCGCCGGGGGAATCCGTGCGGGCGCCGTGCGTCCCGGTCCCATCCTCGCCGCGCTCCCGCACCCCTGAAGTTTTGCAGCGCCCAGAGAGGAGGCGAGGGAGGAGGGAGCCTGAGAGGAGAGGGGGCAAATAGCACACCCTAAAACATTTATTTCAAGGAGGAAAGAAAAAGGGGGGCGCAAAAATGGCTGGGGCAATTATAGAAAACATGAGCACCAAGAAGCTGTGCATTGTTGGTGGGATTCTGCTCGTGTTCCAAATCATCGCCTTTCTGGTGGGAGGCTTGATTGGTAAGTGCGAGAGCTGCAAACTTTTCCCCCTTTCTCTCTTTTCGGGCCCCTTCCCTCTTTGCCTCTCGGGCTACTTGTTACAGTATCACTGCCTTGCTTCTATGATCTAATTAGTCCGGCTATTGTGCTTAAGAAAGCAGAGCTCCATGGGGCTCCGTGGGGCACAATCCAGTCTAGTGGCTAAGAGAAAAGGAGGGGAAAAAGTTTTGGCCTAGTTTCAGTATCCACTTGAAAGGAAGGAGGGGGGTGGCGGGGGTGGGAATCTTAAGCATGGCGACGGATCGCGCGAGGAAGCGCTGGGTTACAAAGTTGATTGCTGCTCCCCCCGCTTTTTCCCGCGTTCCCCCCTTTTCCTCTCCGTTCCCTCCCAATCAGCTCCCGGAGGGCAACGTAATCGACTTTATTGGGAACAACAGAAGAGTCAGGGAACTGCGCCCGGCGCTAACCCGGAGTCCTGCTACGGGGCTGTGATCGTTGCCTGTGTAAACCCATTTGGTCGTCTCAGCTAGGGGGTGAGAGTTTGCGTTTTGGGGTCCCAGCCTTCGCGCCCGCTGCTTCCTCACCGCACCCCACCCCCACCCCCCGCCGCGGCCGCGGACGGGTCTGCGAGGTGGGCCCGGAGGCGAGATGCCGTGGGGTGCGGTGGGAGAAAGTCCTTGGCTGGCGCTGCGGGAAGTTGGGGAGGTCGGAAGGGAAAAGCGTATCCGTAAGGTGTTGCTCTTGGCCTCCTGCCCTCTCGCGAATCTCCCCTCCCCCACTTCTCAGAGCCCGCAGAGCTGGGGATTCTGAAGCCCCCAGTCCTCCCAGGGCGCCTAGCAGAGCGCCTCCCGCCTCCCGCCCCCGCCGCGGCTCCCCGCAGGTGACAGCTCTCCGGCCCCCGGCGACGGCGCCTCCCCTGGCGAGCGCGGCCCGGACCTCTGGGAGCCAAACAGGCTTCCGAGTGAAGAAGATGGTCTCACGGATCTTCCACTCGGAAAAACTCCCTCTTGGCTGTCTCTCCGTCTTCATCCATCCTCCAGCCTCGCCGCACACTCGCGTCCCCTTCCCCCTTGGGATTTAGGACATCCCGGTACAAACTTCAGTGCCAACTTTGCAACGGGCGCGGATGGGGTGGTTTTGCTTTCTTCGCGGACCTGCGAAACTTTGCGGAGTGGAGAGTCCGCGGAGGGGCTTTCTCCGCCCGTCCCTTTGCGAGAGTCAGCGCCGCGCGGGCGCCGTCGTCGGCATGGTGGTGAGAGCCGCACAGGCTTGGGCACCTCGAGCCCTGTGTGTGCCGTTTTGTCTCCAGACTTGGGTTTGATGCGAACAAATTAAAGGGAGTCTGGTTCTGTAAATCACTGTAACATCCAAGCTAATTGTTTTAAACAAAGGAGAGTGGGTGAAGCTTCACCGAGGCAGAAATTTCTGGAGGAGATCGTGCCTTTCTCTCTGCGTATGTATCCACAAAGCAGAAAGGGGTTCGGAGTTTTACAAGCCCGTATTCTCCATTTGGGCCAAACAGCTTAATCTTTTTGTTCCTGGAACCCTCACCTCTCAAATACATACACGCGCGCGCACACACACAACGGGGTTTGGCTTTCCTGTTAAGAGCTCCTGTTTGGCTACGTACAATCTCCATGTTTCCCTGTATTGGATTTTTCGAGGCTCTTAATACATTCTCTGCTGGGAGCTGAAGGCAGCCTTCCCTGTGCCCTCACAGTGATTATGCAGCGGTTACAATTACACCTCTTGTCTCCCTTGATGAGCAGTTGCAGTTAGATGCCATTGGATCTTGTGTGATTTCAGTGGCAGACCATAATTAAAATTTCTTGCACCTTGTGCTTTCAGAATTAAATTGGCCTATTATCCCTGTCTGACCTTCATCCTCTTTGAGGTTTTTGCACAAGCAGCGAACCATTACACATAGTTCCCTGGTGTTTGTTGGTGTGGGTTTCTTTTTCTTTTCCTAAGAAGCTGATCTCCTAGCCTCGAAGAGCCCATTATCCACTGTTGTGGGTTTCTTAGGGCTCTTCCGGAACTAGTATAATTTCTGGGATCTTAGTACTGTGGAGCAAAGGTGCAAAGACACTGGTGAGTGGCTGCTGGACATTAACGTTGCTGTAGGATCAGAACAGTTTTATATTCAAAGGGGTTTGCCTAGAGTAAGTGGTGCCAGGAGTTGTTTTGCCCAGAGAATTTGGTTGGTGACCATACTTGATAACCATCGCAAAAAGTTAGTGATAGGTCGTAACTCCAACTAGATTCTTCTCAATAGATAAACTGTTGCAGTTCCAATTTCCTTGGAAAAGAAAAAACATCTATAACACTTCTTGGGGGAGGGAGTTGTGTAAGTTTACTCCTTAGCTCCCCTCCTTCCTCAGTTGCCAAGACATGTCCTCAGCTCTGGCCATAGTAGACTGCAAAGATCAGATTCAGTTCACCTTAAACACTAAATAGTGACTTAGCCTTTGTCTCAACTGTTTAGACAGTGTTTGTTTGTTTGTTTTTGCTGTTAAATCAAGGAACTTGGGTACACTACAAGACCCCCAAATGGGAAATAAATATCAACAAAAGGTAAGTGCAGTGTTTTCCCACCAGACTTCCCTAAAATGAAAAGCAGGTGAAACCGAGCAAAGCCTGGAATTTCAACAAAGTGGCAAGTGGAATCAGTAGTTGAAGCAGTTTGTAGGCTGGAAAGTTGAAGTAAAGTTCAGAAACCTCTTCCTCCACTCTTCTCAGTGAGAAGAGAACTCCACTGATAAGTAGGAAGTCAGGGGTGTGTGTGTGTGTGATGGGGGGGATGACTTCACTTCTTTTTAATGCGTCTGCAGAGGCTAATTGAGAAAGTGATATAAACATAATTTACATTTCTTTTTGATCATTGTTGGTTCCCATGAAAGGAAACATGGCAACCTAGAAAGGGGAGGCTCTGAATGGCAAAGTTCCTGAGTATAAAAGTACTCCATACACGTATATACAAAACAAAAACAACCATCCATCCCCCCCCCAAACAGTCATGACAAACCATGCACCCCAAAGTGACCAGGGAAATCAGTTAACCAACAAGTTTCATTTTCTTCATTGGTAGATCAATGAGTTCAAAGTCTCTAGTTACAAAATGGTATGAATGTTTCAATACTTAGAGAATTTTATATGCTGTTTTTACACTGGCATTTGGTTGCAGCCTTCTAGAATTGGTGGGGGAAATTTAGACATCAGCTAAAAAGCAGATAGGAGGGATTGGGTTTTGGTTTAGCCAGCTTACACACTTCCTACACCAATGGCCTTTCGAGAACCAAGTTTTTGTTTTGTTTGCTGCTTGTTTTGTTTGTTAGTTTTTCTTGTGCCAGTGTCTATATACTGCAAACCTTTAATGGTATTTTGTAAAAAGTCTCTAGAACACAATATCTTATAAGGTGGAATTTGGGGTATTTAAAATTTCGCTGAATTATGCCATGCTTTTATAAAAACTTTGAACCAGTATAAAATGATGCATCTTATTGTTTTCTTATGTGTTGAGAAGGTTTCTTAAGTAGCTAGCTTCTTTAGAATTTAGAATGTCTTTAAAAACTTAAGAACCCCTAAAGGAAAAGAAAATATTTTTAAAGATGTAGCCTAATCTTTATCCTCCTTGAAAATAAGCCTGCAGAAAATGCAAAAAATAATTTCCCTTTGATTTCATGTTTGGTGAATTTAGTTCATGGAGAGGCAGCTGCAGGGGTGGTGGAAGGGGGGAAGGGAAGGAGAACCATGTGCCCTGAAACAAGAGTGCAGCCTACTAAAAATTGTGAACTTGAATCCCTGGCCCATTATGTGCAATTTGCTCAGCTTCAAATTAGTCATGTCTGGGGGATATAATGGTTGAAAAAAGCAGGTCACTGTTCCCACCTGTTCTAAAACTGTTAAGAGTATGAAGATCAGAACTGAATGAATAAAAAATGATTGCATTGTTTTAAGCATAGCATAAATGAGAATATTCCAAACTTAAACTCCAGAGAAGTATCAACAAATTGCCAATATTGTATCTTCAGGGAGAATTGCTTTCTTTCAAAAGCTTACCATACCAGTAGTCTTTTTTGTTTTGTTTTTTAATGCTGAGAATGTTATGTGTATATATAAGCATATATAATCACTTAATTTTTACATGGACTTCTCTACTGCTTTTCAGTGATATAACCTATATTATTGTGCTATTACTATTTAAATGGGAACTATTGATAATCTTGTTTGTGGTCCATTCTTGTGAATTTTTGTTTCTGCTATTCTTATTTGGAAGTTCAAGGATTTTAAAAAATAAAATTACGCAGAATTAATGTGAAGGCTAGGCGGAGCATGTAAAGGTTTGCTTCCCAGTACATTAGGTTTTAAGCTCGTGGTATTTATTATATTTTAGCATATTTTAATAATGTGATGCCAGTAATCCTGCAGTGTTTGGGTGTCTGGTGAAAATCTCAAAAAGAACTAATCACTTGGCTTTTGGTTGATGTTAGCCCACATTACTTTCTGTATTTGATTCTCCTTTTTTATTTTGTAAAATTTCGTATCTGACTGAACCATGTCATTTTTTTTTTCTTTGTTAAACTACCCGAGTGTCTAATGTGGTTTGTAGGAGTACTGTGCAATCTCAAAAATTCGTCTTGTAAAAGGTGGGAAATTTTTTATAGCTGATATTACATTACTTTACTTTTAAACTTAACTACCTACTTGGTTATTACAACAAAATCATGCTTGTTCTAACAATCTCAAACCAAGCTTTCATCTAATCCTTCCATAGAGCCTGTCTGGCCTTCTTTTGGTACTTTCCCTTTTTCTTATTCAAAGTGAGAAACATTTCCTTGAGATAATCATGCAGAGTATGGCTCTGTAAGGTTTTCAAATCTCCTGCCTGGAACTCAGATCTAGACTCAAAGCCTTTCCTAGCTAGTTGACATTTTGCAATAATTTGGCATTAAAAAAAATTTTTTTTAAATCCATATAGACTGAGGAAAGAATCTTACCTTATCTTCCTCATAAAGGTGTTTCTATGGAGATTTGGAATTTGAGATTGTATGAAAGTTCTTAGGTAGGGTTCATACCTAACATGTAAAATATTGATTTGAGCCTGCTCTGTGCCCAGGATAGGGCTGCAATGCTGATTGGGGGTTAGGAAAGAGGGAACTTGAAGTCTGAGTAACCTAGGAGAGCTAGAGGTAGAAGAGAGCCCTTCTTAATCCAAGTCCACCAGCAAAGGATTTCCTGTGATGACGTTTGTAGCATCAAGATAATTCTCACTTACTGGGAATCTGAGAACACATGAAATGAGAAACACTGTTAATTATACTATCAAATAATTTTATTAATATTTCATCTTGAAATAAATTTATTACTAAAATAATTTAACAGATGTTCAACATTAGTTAAGGTCTGGCACACAGTGCACATTTATCTAATTTAATCCATGCAAAGCCTTGCCAGATTGGTGGTGGTGTACCTATTTTACATGTAAGTAATTTGGGATTACCTAGCTAGTCAGGGTCAAAGTTCTGAATGGGCTCCAGTGGATCTGACATCAGAGCCACAGTCCTCCACCATCAGGTTATCCTGCCCCCACCTCTCAAAGCCTTGACTTTTAAGATTGAATAAATGTGGTTTAAAGCCAGAAAGATGATGAGTAACATTACAAATGCAACTGCTTTCTCATTTTAATCATTAGGTAACATAGCAAATGGAAAAAAAATCAAATATGATGAATGAAATGGAGTTCAGCTTTACGTAACTGCCTGGCCAAGGCTATGGGAGGACACCTTTGGAGAAGTCTGCCTATACCCATCTGACCAATTTCTTACAGGTTCTAACTAGTTCCTATAATTGTGTGAATCATCCATTTGGCTGAGCAGCCAAGTTCATTATCCATAAAAGCGTTTGAGTTCTGCCACTTTAAGGAAGATTAGTCGATTTTATTTTCTCAGGTTAGTGGTTTTAACATAGTTATGTAGTTATATATGTCTGGACTTTTCCAAAGGAAGCAGCGAGAAGGAAATCAGCTGTGGTTGGAGAGGATTTTCGAGGGTGTGGATTGGCAGTGATGGTCAAGCAGTTGAAAGAAGAGCCTTTTACTCAGAGTTGAAAATTCTGTTCCCCAAAGGATAATTTCTGTTTGTGTACACACCCATGCATAATAATGAGAGCATTTCAAACTAGAGGTTTCCATGCTGACACCATGAATAGGTACATTTTGTTCTTTGGGAAAACTGCTGATAGACTTTGTCTATTCAAAGATTTACTGCTCTCAATTTTGATAGAGGCTGTAACAGATGATAAGAGACGGGGAACATCAAGACGTGAAATGATCATGTCTGTTTCATTTATGTCTTGTGTCTTCTCTGGGGTGTTGTGATGGTAGCCTAATAGAACACATGGATGTGCCACAGGTGGACATTTCTGAGAGAACGTGTCTGGATAGGGAGGGGGATGGGAGTGGAGAGGAACTTGAGGTGTTGGCATTTTCAAACTGATGATGAAATGTTTTGCAATTACCATTCTCATAATAGGGCTAATCTAAAAGGATTGCTAAATAGCAGAAAAGAGCAACTCATGTTTTAGAACACAAAAATTTTTAGGCTCACCTTTTCACCTTTTACTGCTACCTCTTTTCCCCGCTTCCCCCATGTTCTGCCTCTAATTAAATTTTATATGGGAGCAAAAGTAATAATCAGATTGTCATCAGACCAGTAGTGAGGGATTTGGTTTATTATGATTTGTTGCTTTTTGAGGATTTATTGGGTGGCAGTGGAAAAAGTATTTTACTTGTATTGATTCCTTTAATGATCATAGCAACCTAGAGAAGCAGATGCTTTCTCCGGTTTTCAGATAGATTAGATGCTCATTTAAGGAACTTTTCAGAGGTGACAGAGGTAGTAAAGAAGAGGGCAGGCACTCAAGTGCATGATCTTTGACTGAATTCTAAAAGATACTGTAAGTCTAATGCCACTCTCCTATTGTACCTTTAATTCCTATAGGAAACAAGGTGCGAAGTGTGATAAAATTGACTCTACACAGGTTTGATAGAGGATGGAAGCTTAGTTTCCCCTTTTTCTGTTTCTACCTCTTTCCAAAACCACATACTCCCGTCACTGCACGGGTACTAATAATCATTGTCTTGGTTACTTCCTAAACAGATGATCCTGACTTTGAATACAGCAGCCACTGTAAATGTTGACCAGTGCTTGCAGGCCATGCTGGGGGCGGGGGTGAGGGTGCAGGCCTGAGAAAATAATACCTCAGCTCCCTCCAAAGAGAAACTATTACACATAGCAAAGAGGAACTGAAAATTGTTATTGAAAATGTGTCACAATAACCAACCTCCTGAATGCCCGGAAGGCTGCCTGGACTTAGCCTACAGAAGAGATCCTGAATATAGCTATTGACTACAGGTGAGGGGAAGGAAGATGGGGGTAGAATATGAACTCAGGAAAGAAAACCTAAGGCCTTTATAGACATACAAGGCCATCTCTTTGGGACACAGCTTGTATTTGGATTTCCAAAACCTTTTTCCGATACCACCCACTTCCCGCATACTGAGCTAGTGTTTCTGTCTCCTCTGATTTTTAAAGTCCTGGGCCTCCAAGGGCAATTTTCTGCTCCCTCTTTTTCCTTCCTACTCCATTCTATTAACATTTCCAGGTAAAGAGGTGTTCTTTCTTCACTAGCCCCTAGGAATTATAGGACCTTCTTAAACTTCTGGTTAATTCCCTGGGTTAACTCAGTGGCTTTATCCACAAATACACATTTCCAAGAAAGCAGAGGTAATTGAAAGAAGATGCCAAGTTATTACATTTGTTTTGGCAAAGTGTTATGATTTTTCATTAGAAAGAAGGTAATGGATCTGTAAATGCCTGGCTCAGTTTCTTTGCAAACCCCGGATTAATACGGCTAAGCTCTTGAGAACTGGTTGGGTGGGGGGGCAGTAAACTGCTGCTTTAGCCCTGGCTGAGCCCCTCCCAAAGAGAGAGCTCCTGATCTTAAGGCAGTATCACACGGTGGAGAGAAACCTGACTGGAACTGCAGAACCCACCTGTGGTCTCAATGATCTCAAGTCACAAAAGCCCCTTGGCATCTCCCTCCTCAACCGTGATGTGGGACAGAGCCCTCCTACATCATGGATGATGGCTTGAGGAGCCACCCTGTCCAGGACATGGCACCCCTTGGGGTGTCTCACTGAACCAGGCCCACCAAAAATGTGATTCCCAGAGGACTTTTCATTGAAGCCATCTGCTTAACCCCCATATCCATCTCTCCTACTTTTCTTTGGTTCCTCTCTGTTCCTAGATCTGGGGCAGCTTAACTACAACATTGTTTATATTCTACTCTTTTTCTAGCACCCCCAGATTCAGTAACCCAAAACATACCTGGTTTGGATATGAGAGTGCACAGAGAGGTCATCCTGCTTTCTCACATTAATTCTCCTGTTATCACGGAATGTCTCATAATGAGCCTTCCCCAAAAGGTAGATATTAATAAGTTGTAGATGACTAGTAAATAAGAATGCAAGTCTAAATCATTGTCCTAAAGCACGCACATTTTATTCCAGGAGAACTCCTCATGCTTTGACTCTAGGTCTGTTCATTACTTTTACTTTACTTTATACACAGTTTAAAAAAATATTTAAGTAATCTGTACTCCCAATGTGGAAATGTAGGTCTCATACAAACAACCCCAACACCAAGAGTTGCATGGTCCACCCACTGAGCCAGCCAGCTGTCCCTGCCTTTTTTTTTTCTTTAAGTTTATTTGTTTTGAGAGAGAAAGAGAGAGAGCACTAGAGGGTCAGAAAGAGAGGGAGTGAGAGAGAATCCCAAGCAGGCTCTGCATCACCAGCGCAGAACCTGACGCAGGGCCTGAACTCACAAACCATGTCATAACCTGAGCCAAAATCAGGAGTCAGATGCTTAACCAACTGAGCCATCCAGGTGCCCCTGGTTTATACACAATTTTAGTAGAGATTTAGTAAGCCATTTTCTAAGTGCACAACAGTTGGCACGATTTGTTACCAAAATTCACTGGTAGCAGAGAGATGCAGGAGTGTAGTAGGTAACATCAGGACAAAGGAAGAATGCCCAGGATTCTTGGACTCTGGGATACAGGCGAGGCATTCCATACCTCAGTAGCCCCCCTTGGTGGCATCGTTACTTTATAAGCTGATATGATAATTGGTTCTGCTCTAAAGTTGTGTGCTCTTATTACTTGCCATGAGTGCCACTTGTTGGGTCCACTTTATCTGTATATATTGATGGTATTTGGCCTGAATGGAAGCTGTGGGGCTTTTGCTATTAAATTTTAAAAAGGGTCTTGGAGACCATCTTGTCCTACCTCCTTGGAAGAGGAATCAGAGTCCCAGGAAAAGGAAGGGACTCGGTTTATACAGTTGAAGCTGAGCCATGGCTTGGATTCAGATTCAAATGCTAATCAGCACTGTGCTCCTGAGTTTCAGCGTGAAGATCATGGGAAGGCCATAGAGCTAATGAGCAGAAAATTCCCACCTTGTGGTTCTTACAGTTCTATTGACTTTTCTGTTACTCGAAAGTAAAACAGCAATAACTTTAATGTCTTCTCCCTCTTACTTAATATCTGTATACTTAGTATTCTTAGCAATAGAATTACATGTAGCGTTATGCTGTTCTTTTGTTTTTTAATTTTTTTTAACGTTTATTTTCTTTATTTTCAGAGAGAGAGTTATAGGGTGCGAGTAGGAGAGGCAGGGAGAGAGGGAGAGAGAATCCCAAGCAGGCTCCATGACAACACAGAACCCAACATGGGGCTCTAAGTCAGATCATGACTGGAGCCAAAACCAAGAGTCAGATGCTTCACTGACTGCTACTCGGGCGCCCCAGTGTTACGTTGTTGTGTGTGAATTTTTAAGAACACCACAGAATTTAAAACAACTAAATTCCTTCCTTGCTTGCTGAGTATGCTACATGCCCTAACTCTTACTTGAAAAATGTTGTACATTTGAAACATAAAAACAAAACAAAACAGGGGTGCCTTGGTGGCTCAGTGGGTTAAGCCTCTGGCTCTTGATCAGGTCAAGATCTCATGGTTCGTGAGTTCCAGCCCGGTCTGGCTCTGTGCTGACAGCAAGAAGATTGCTTGTGATTCTCTCTCTCCCTGTTTCTCTGCCCCTCCCCTGCTCCCCACCCCCCCTCTTTCTCTCAAAATAAAGTAAATAAACTTTAAAAAAAAAAAAACAACAATAAAACAAAAGACAACAACAACCCAAGACTATGGCCCTTACTAATCCAATCAAAGTACTGTCCTTGTGTTTAGTTTTAAGACTTAATCAATCTGAGGCTCCCTTGTCTAAATTCTGTGACTAACTTTTGTGCTTTCAGGGAATGTTTGTGGCAGGCATAATTCTGAAGTTGTAGTGAGTTTGGGGGAAGTGGCATGCCCTATTTTTTTGGTCTTTTTGCATACAAAAGAGAACAAAATTGTTCATTCTTCATCTCTGCCACCTCTTGACTCTGAAGGTAATTGCAAGCAGAAAATTCAAATTGGGAAAATACGGTTGAGAGCTCCATGATGTTATAATTGCCATCCATATTTTCGTGATTCTAGGGGTACAAGGGTTATATTGTAAATTCTTACTCCTGCCTTTTTGTTGAAAGTAAGCAGAATCACAAAGCACTGTGTTTTTTCTGCATCCTCTGCGTTAGTGGGAATGAATATGGACTTTTTAATTGAGGTGTATTTAACCCACATCATATTAGTTTCAGGTGTAACATAATGGTTCAATATTTGTATGCCCTGTGAAATAACCACAATAAGTCTGGTTACCACACAAAGTTACAAAATAGTTTTTTCTTGTGATGAGAACTTTAAAAAAAAATTTTTCTTTTTTGAGAGAGAGAGCATTAGTGTGAATAGAAGGAGGGGCAGAGAGAGGGGGAGAGAAAGTATCCCAAGCAGGCTCCATATCATCAGCACACAGCCTGATGTGGGGCTCAAACCCATGAACCATGAGATCATGACCAGAGCCAAAATCAAGAGTTGGACGCTTAACCGGCTGAGCCACCCAGGTGCCCCAGTGATGAGAACTTTTAAAATTTACTCTTTTAGCAACTTTCAAATATGCAATACAATATTATTGACTGTAGTCACCATGCTGCACACTAATTACATCCCCATGCTTCATTTTAGAACTGGGAGTTTGTACCACTTGACCTTTTTCATCAGTTTTGCCTAGCCCCTGTCGCCTTCCCCTCTGGTAACTACCAATCTATTCTCTGTGTCTATTAGTTCTGTTTTGTTTGTTCATTGGTTTTGGAATTTAGATGCCATGTGTATGTATAAATGAAATCATATGGTATTTGTCTTTGACGTATTTTACTTAGCATAATACATTCAAGATCCGCCTGTGTTATTGCAAATGGCAAGACCTCACTCTTTTTTATGGCTCAGCAGTATTCCATCGTGTATATACACCACACCTTCTTTATCCATTCATCTATCAGTGGACACTTAGAATGTTTCCATATCTTGACTATTGTAAATAATGCTGCAATGATTATGGGGGTGAATATATTTTTTTGAATTAGTGTTTTCATTTTCTTTGGATAAATACTCAGAAGTGGAATTACTGGATCATATGGTCATTTAATTTTTAATAGTTTGAGGAACGTTCATAGGTTTTCCACTGTTTTACAGAGTGGCTGCCCTAACTTACATTGTAACAGTGTGCAAGGGTTCTCTTTATTCCACATCTTTGCCAGCACTTGTTATTTCTTGTCTTTTTGATACTAGCCATTCTAACAGGTGTGCAGTGATATCTCACTGTGGTTTTGATTTGCACTTCTGTGATGATTAGTTATGTTGAACATCTTTTCATGTGTCTGTTAGCCATCTGTATGTCTTCTTTAGAAAAGTGCCTATTCAAATGGTTCTCTTCTCATTTTAAAATCAGATTGTTTGTTTTGTGTGTGTATCTGTGTGTGTGTGTGTGTGTGTGTGTGTGTGTGTGTGTGTGTGGTTGCTGATGTTGTTGAGTTGTATGAGTTCTGGGGTTATTTTAAGATTTTTTTTTTAAGTAGGCGCCATTCCCTGCATGGAACCGAATGTGGGGCTCGAACTGACAACTCTGAGATCAAGAGTCATATGCTCTACTGACTAAGTTAGGTGCCCTGAGTTCTTCATGTATTTTGGATATTAACCTCTTTTTGGATATATGTTTTGCAAATAATTCAGTAGATTTCCTTTTCATTTTGTTGATGGTTTCCTTTGCTGCACAGAAGCTTTTTAGTTTGATGTAGCCCCACTTGTTTATTTTTGCTTTTGTTGCCCTTGCCTTTGAAGTCAGATCCAAAAAATCATTGCCAAGATCAATGTCAAGGAGCTTACCAACTATATTTTCTTCTAAGAGTTTTATGGTTTCAGGTCGTACATTCAAGTCTTTAATCCATCTTGAGTTTATTTTTGTGCATGGTGTAGGATAGTAATCTAATTTCATTCTTTTGCACGTGGCTGTCCAGTTTTCCCATTTACTGAAGAGACCGTCCTTCCCCATTGTATATCCTTACTTCAAATCATAACTTTTATGTCTCTGTTTAACATGCTTGCCTTTAGGTGATCACAACCAAAAAGTTGGATTCCACATTTTATTAAATCCAGCCCTTTCTCAAGGCAAATCATGCCTTTTTGAGGCCCTGTTCTTTTTCACTCTGGGTTCTTATAGATTTTATCTGCTCTCATTTAGGTTGTAACTCGCCCGAGAACGGAATGCCTTAAATGTGGAAAAGACACGTCCCCACATTCCTTTCTTTTCTCTGTTCTGTTGAGCTAGTTCTGGCTTGTGTAAAATGGGCTCCAACTTTAGCCCCAGCTTGCCTGGGCCCAGGGAAGTTGTAGATAAGAAGTTTACTGAGGGTTTGAAAAGACTGTGCCATGGGCCTTGCTGTCATTTATAGAACACACCTCTATAAGCTTGGAAGGAATCAGCTTCTTCAGAAGTGGGGGTGGTGTGGGGCGTGGCTGTGACTGGCAACCCTGGGACCTTAGACATCCTTTGAGTCACTCTTCCTCTTCATTTTACAAAGTTTGCAGAGAGCTGGTGTTAAATCCCTGGCACCATTCTTTCAACATGCCCAAACAGAAGAGAGTTTTGTGCTCTGAGAACATGATATTTCTGGATAATAGTTGATGAAAGAGAAAGAAACAGGATAATTTGTAGACACAAGATTTTTAAACTAAAGGGACACTTAAGGTCACCTTTCAGTTGGCATGTTTCTTTTTTTCTAGGTATCAGAAGAATCCCTCCCTTCCCCCTCCTCCCTACCTCACCCACCTGTTAAAAAAGGGAAAGAAAGAAAATATAGTTTGGGAGAAGGATCAGCAGTATGTGTGGGATTTGAACAAAATCCTCATGAGTATATATTTGAGACAATACTTTTTCCTGGGGGACTTGGGTTAGGTACAGATACCAGCTCCATCCAGGGAAGTCCTCTGTCTCATTGTAGAGTAGTCTCCTGGCTAAGCAGAAATGCTGCAATAATTTTGAAAATTTCCTTTGAGGACTTGGGCTTCTTATCGCATTTCTAGGAAACACTATAAACAGCATGGTGTTGGTTCCAGGTTTTCCTGTTTCTGTTTTTGATAAATGTACTGATCCTTCCATTCAAAGTGATCAGATTTCTAACTGATGGCCTGTAGTTTTATGTTTAATCAATGGGTGTGATCTGGTTTATTATCAAACTTGCTTTGTAACTTGGACAAGCCATTTATATGATGTGAGCCTCAATTTCCTCATCTCAAGGACACCTGGCTAGCTCAATCAGTAGAGTGTGTAACTCTTGATCTCAGGATAGTGTGTGTAAGTCCCACACTGGGTGTAGAGCTTACTTAAATAAATAAAACTTTCTCCTTCATAGAAAGGTTGTAGGGTTTAATGAGAGAACATAAGTTACCTATATATATGTGTTAGATCAATCCATATATATTAACTATTTCCCTTATTTACAAGTTGTCACTAATTAACTTCTCAAGATTCTCTTTCTTTCTTTTTCTCTTTTCTTTCTTTCTTTCTTTCTTTCTTTCTTTCTTTCTTTCTTTCTTTCTTTCTTTCTTTCTTTCTTGTCATCCTCTGGTTAGGATCATAGCAGGTCATTTCTGCTTCTTAGTGGATTATATAAAATTAAAACCCAGCAACCCTGCTTGATAGCCTTCTATTAGACACAATGCCTGCTGCCCAACAATTTAAGAAGCATGTCATTTACCCATTTGGTGAATTAGAGCAATTAACTTTTGATCCAGTTAGTGATAGTTTTCACCAAGGTTTAATTTGAATCTTAAATTTTGCTTTTAAAATGCTGGATGAGTTTTCACGACTCTTTACAGCATGGATAAGCCCAGGTAGCAAGACTTTTAAATGGATATTACTCAATACATGGAAGAGATCTGGATTCCATCCATGCTTGCTGCAAAGTGAATCCCAGTTGTTCTGTTTTAAATTATAAAATTGAAGTCGTTATCCGTTGGGAATTTTTTTTGCTTCTAGATATAACGTAAATGACAAAGACCTTTGAAAGTCAAGCTTCAAGGAAAAGTGTTTCTTTTTCTTATAAAATATTAACTACTTCTGACACATTAGCTAGAATTATAATGCTATTTCGTAAGAAATTATGAACAAAAAGTAAAGATAAAAATAGAACCTCTGTAAGACTGTAAGCTGCATGAGAGCAAGGAATATCTAATTTGCTTGCCTTCATCTTTTTTTTCAAAGTTTATTTATTTTGAGAAGAGAAAGAGAGCATGCAGGGGAGGGGCAGAGAAAGAAGGGGAGAGAGAAGCTTAAGCAGGCTCTGCACTGTCAGCCCAGATTCCGAAATGGGGCTTGATCTCATGAACTGTGAGGTCATGACCTGAGCTGATATCAAGAGTCGGACGCTTACCTGACTAAGCCACCCAAGTGCCCCTGCTTACTTTTCTCTTGACTGGTTACAACAGGGTAGTGCAATATAGGTGACCAGAAAAACTTCTAGGAGAAAGAAAGAAATGCCTTGCCTTTGGACTTACTGCAGAAGTAGCTAAAATGCTCCAACTTTAAGGTCTGCCCTAAGACTTTAACATTATAGTCCAAACTACTCTCTTATAATTTAAATGAGAGAAAGGTTTCTTATTATTCACTTGAACTTAAAAGATGGTGCCACCTTCATGGTTTGTATGCTTCCATTTATAAAAGTGTATAATTTTTGGAGTTCTGGAAAGGGACCTTCACCTATTATATTGTGGAAACTAAGGCCTAGAGAAGTCACAGTGACACAATAAGATTTGAATGAAATGTCCTGACCACTAGTGGAGTGTTTCATTGCCCTAGCCTGTGGTTACACTGATTACTATTATGTCTAATCTATGTATTTGGTCTTTACTTGGCCATAAGGGTAGAAAATTGACTGTGACTGCTTGCCCTTACTGGTTGATAAAGTTTGCTGGGAGGAAGGGAACACACACTACTATCTGTATTTCCAGACTTTGAATATTCAAATGAGAATACTGAATGATAGTGGCAGTTTTGCATTTTATTGTCTTTAAGAAGTAAATGTGTTTCTTCTGCTCCATGAGGGCTGGTTTTTAGGGGCTTCTTTCAGAAGACCATGTAGTTTGTTTTATTTTCTATAAATTTTTAGACAGGAAATTCATCTTTCAGAGCTTTCCTCCTAAGAATTTTGTAGAAGTAGGGGCGCCTGGGTGGCTCAGTCGGTTAAGCGTCGGAATTCAGCTCAGGTCATGATCTCAAAGTCCTTGAGTTCGAGCCCTGCGTCAGGCTCTGTGCTGACAGCTCCTGGAGCCTGCTTCGGATTCTGTGTGTCTCTCTCTCCCTGCCCCTCCCTTGCTCATGCTCTGTCTCTGTCTCAAAAATAAATAAAAACATTAAAAAAAATTTTTGCAGGTGTTACTTGCGCCTCTTCGTAGAGATCAGTAATATATTTATTATGTCGGCTTTTCTAACTGACTGCCCTTGACAAGAAAGCCTAATACATTCCAGTAACCACCTCTGCGGGCCATTGTGTTCGGCTGGCTGACTGGTGTGTGGGAATGAATTCCTCCACGAGGTCCTCCAGGCTCCTGAAGGGTACTGAGCGGCCCTGAGCTGAATGTGTGCCTGCAGGCAAAGAGGAACTGAGCCTGTTGACTGGCTAGTGGAGCAGGTGAAGATGGGAAGAGAGATTTAGGGAGCAGATGTAAACTGAGAGGGAAGGAAGCAAAAGCCAAGGAGAAAGCCACGCGGAAATCGGACTTGGACTTCTCTTAGAGGAGGGAGTATTGCGGGGGGGGGGGGGGGGGAGGCTGCTCAGAGCAGCATCGAGTAAGGGGGGGAGGGAGGCGGTGGCTTTGGGAGAATGTTAGGGGCTTGAAAGAAAGGCGGCCAGGAGTGCCTCCTCAGCCTCTTCATGATGTCATCCTGTACTCCCTCTAAAATAATGATAACTTTTTTTTTTCTATGGCCCCATCCGGGACTGTAAAGACTGGGTAAAACCCCACTGGCAACCGGAGTTTATTATTCTAAACATAAGAAAGAACTGTGGGGTTGGGAGCACTGGATGCATATCTCAGCTCTTCCACATGCTGCCTCTGTGGCCCTGAGGAAATTACTGCCTTGTCTCTCAAATTGGTAAAATGGGAGCAGTAATGCTCACCTCTTGACGTTTCTGAGAGTTAAATGACACAGTAAGTGAAAAGATGAAATGAGATAAGAAAGTGAAAAGTGCCCGGCACATGGTAGACACTTACCACGTGCTAGGTACTGTTTATGCTAGGTACTGTTTTACTATCGATGTTATTCTTTTAACCCAGGAGGGAGTTCCTGTTGTTGAATCACCCATGGTCCTTTGGGAGGCTCGCATAGAAGGTTTTCTGCCTGCTCCGAACTTGGCCATCCTGGTTCAGAGAGATGTAGATGCTTCTAGAGTCAGGTTTATGTTGCGTGTGTACATTTAAAATGTACATGTGCTTTTGTTATCTCCCAGTTTATTTATTTTTTTTGAACAAGAATACAATGATGTGAAAGGTATTAAAAACAAAGAAAAAAAACCTCCTGACATCCATCATTTTAATACAGTTCCATGCTAATTTTTTATTCTTTCACTTCCTGTGACTGAACATCGCCAATTTTATATAAAAAAGTATAAAAGCCTACTTAGCAGAGGCTGAAAAGTTTATTGTTTACACCTCCACCAATTGTATGTTTACTTTGGAAATGCAGCAGTCAGCTCCTCCTCTCCTCCTTCTAAACTTTCCTCTGATACTTAACTCAAGATTGCTTGTTGAACCATTGAACCATGGGAAATTCATTTTCAAAATCTGCTTAATTGCTGTGAGACTTTTAATTTGTTCTGGATGATGGTGCTAATGTCTGGGAACTGGGACTGAAGCCCTCCGAAGTTGTTAATTCAATCAGCCGCTGCGCCCTTGCCATGCCTAATGAAGGAGGGGGGGCATCCAGATCCTTCTCACAAAGAGGTTGGGTCCCTCCTGACCACCTTGTCAAAGATGAATAAGAGAGGCCCCACAGTTAGGTCGAACACTTGGGGCAAATTACCAGGGTGTCAGTCCACATTATCCAAAGTCCTGGGTTGTACTTCCCCAAATAATTATTAAGTAGGTTTTATGTAGGACCCCAGAGTTTTAAGGCATGGATGGGTTCCATGTGCCTGTTGCTCACACCTGCTAATCTTCAAAATTCTTTAATGACTGCAATTCTGTTTTGGCTCTGTCTATAATCTGTAAGATCATAAACATCTCCCCCAGACTATTGATATTCCCGTTAACCACTGAAGTTTTCCGTGGCGAGACTGGTGAAAGCTTGCTCTGTCCTCATGATAAATTAGCTTGTTTATTCCTCTTCTGCTTATTTCTATCCTGCTGTTGATTAGTGTAATGAAGCAGAAGTCCATTGTGTATGTTCATTGGGTAGCGATCCTCTGGCACCAAAGGGGGTAATTGAGTAGAAAGGCAGAATGCTGTTGGTGCATGGGAGAAGTTAACACCACATGAGGTCACCAGGCTTCAAGCTTTAATCAATGTGGACACAATGCAATTGAGATTTTGAAAAGGGTTTGTTTATAGTGTGAGAGTAAGGGTCAGTAGTTAATTTGAAATGCTGTAGGTGTGTTTTCCTTGAACCAAGAAGGTACAGAGCATGTGTCATAGAGGATTGTAAATATCCTCAAGGGAGGGATGTAATTGCGGTAGAGGTTTAAAAAGAAGGGCATTTAAGAACTTCAGTGCACTTATTATTGATCCATCCATGCTTTATTTAAAACTTTTACCGTTCTTCAAAATGGGAAAGAGACTGTAGAAGAAACACTATATACGTCTCTAGCACAGAGGCACAGCGCTACCAAGAAACAAGGTTTTTTTTTGTTTTTGTTTTTTTTTTTAAAGCAGTGATTTCCTTTGGGACGATATTTGGAGCGCTATAACATATTGCTAGTATTAGTAGTGTGTGCTAATTCTAAAAGAATTCTCACTCTCAGAAGTTTACATCTTCTGGGATTTTTAATTGCTGTGGCTTGAATGAGATAGTATGAAAACCATTAACCCCTGTACTTGTTCATGTTGCTGCCCTTTTCCATTGCAGGCTCCCATCTATACCAGGCATGCCTGTCTCCTTCTTGGATTATCTTTGGCATTTCTCTCCATTATTTCGTTACCTCAGTTTCAACAGTTAGAAACACTATAGTTTTGTGATCACTCTGGGCGATCTGAAAGTAGAGAAGGCCCTGTCCTTCTGTTGCAGGGAGACTTTGCAGGCCAACATCTGTTTTTCACAGATGACTATGGGAAAAGAACATAAAGTCGGTGGTAGAGCCAGAGGCTTGACATGGACTCTCAGGTGTTTTGCTGAATATATGTCAAATGTAGGTGATGAATTTATACTCTTACAATCTCACATTTGGATGGTGCTTTTATCCATCTTCAAAGCACTTGCATAGACATCATCTCACTTGACCTTACCAGTGGTACTCCAAGATAGGCCGCTGGTTCACCAGGGATATTCACATTTTAAAGTTATGGAAACTTAGAGGGAGAATAGCTGTGTTTGTGGTGAGTTTTGTTTGAGAAAGTTTGACTTGGTGAGATTTGTTTGCAGTGGAATTACTCTGGGGATTTGAAGTTTAATTGCTATATGATGATACGAGGAAGATAGGGGGAAAAGCTTAATTTTTTTTTCAATATATGACGTTTATTGTCAAATTTAATTTTTTTTTACACAGAGAATTATTTGTCATAGAAGTCACTGTATATTAGCCAAGCATTGCTTTTTGAGGTGTCGCCAAGAAAAATCAACGCCATCAGTGGTCCATCTTCTTCACCTTACCTGGTGCAACACTCAGTGGCTCCCATAAACAACTATTAAACAAATATAGAAGGAATCTCTCTTTGAAGGAACAACAAATTTCAGCCTACTCCGAGTATTCAGATGTTTTGATCTTTTTCCTTGGCATAATCAGGGTCGACCCTGTGGTAAATCTTAAGAAGGAGGTACGGAGTGCCTAGATGAGAGTGAAACTAATTTACGAGGTTTAACTAGTGAATGGTGCTATGGTGTGGTCATTCACTGCATTAACACTTCTGTCTGCTTTCCTCCCTTATTTATGTCCTGCTAGTAAATATGCAGCAAAAGGCCATTTTTGATGTTGCTTTGATATCTGTTGGAATGGATGTACCATAATTAAGTTACCCAATTTCCTATTGGTGGACACAGATGGTATTTCCAGTGTGGGGACTGTATATTAGCAATACTGGGGAAGACTTCCTTGTAGTTAAATTCTTATTCATACCCTTAATTATTTCCTTAGAAACTTCACTTCTGTGAATTTATCTTAGGTCAAAAGGCATGGTCATTTTTTAAAATGTTTATTTGTTTATTTTTGAGAGAGAGTGCGCGAGAGAGACCGCACAAGCAGGGGAGGGGCAGAGAGAGAGAGAGAGACAGACAGACAGACAGAGAATCCAAATCAGGCTCCAGGCTCTGAGCTGTCAGCACAGAGCCCAATGCGGGGCTCAAAACCATGAACTGTGAGATCATGACCTGAGCCAAAGTGAGACATTTAACTTACTGAGCCATCCAGGCACCCCAGAAGGCATGCTTATTTTTAAAGATTTTGATTGAGACTGCCAACTTGCCTTTCACAGATCAGTGATAATCACCATATCACCCATTAGTCAAATCTGGAAGTGTCCATCTCCCTGCATCTTAGCCGGTACTGGGCATTGTTTTTATTTAGAAAAAAATTCTAATGTGCCAAGAATGTCTTTTAATTTATGTGTCTTTGAGTATTGGTAAGGATGAATCTCTTTTCATATGCTTTCTGGCTATTCTTTTGTGACCTTCCTTCATGGTTACTTCCTTCATTTATTTCTATCCCTGTAATATAACTTCTTAGAGATTAGAGGAAGGAAGACTTATTGGGGAGGATGGTTCAGCCTAATTCTGTTGATGGAAGGACCCTGAGTTTCCTTGTTGCACTCATTCCTCTCCACTCTGCATCTGTGGTTGAAAAGAATCTTCACCTTATAAACTTCACAGGTGAAGTTTCACTCTCATCTAGGCACTCCGTACCTCCTTCTTAAGATTTAGCACAGGGTTGACCCTGATTATGCCAAGGAAAAAGATCAGTTAACCAAGCCATAATGAACACGTGGCTCAAGTTAGTCTACTCACAGTGAATTCTGAAGCTTGTTGGATGCCACAGAGAGATGTCTTCTCTTTTTCCTTCTGAACTTCAATCCAGATAATATGAGCCTAGAACTGTTGGGAGTCCTTCTAATGAAGCCTGAGAATGAAGCTAATAAAATATAAGGTAGAATTCAGTGACTGTAGAGAAGCGAGATCTGTTCACATAATTTGATTTCTCAAAACAACCACTATCTAAAGACTATTCTATCTCTGGACATTTTCAGCTTCAGCTTGCTAATTGATTGATTAATTTTTGCTAAAGCAACTTTGAGCAAGATTTCCATTTCTCTTACAGCCAAAAGACTCCAGACTGATGTACTTTCTGTGTCTTGGTTTAAAGATAGGTTGATGGAGACTATTACTATATTGCATAAGGTGTATCTTGAGAGTTTGCTCATGTTTCATGGAATAAGTCTTCTGTAACAATAAAAAATAAAATCAGGTATGGAACCAACCTTTGTGAGGCATAGCTCGTCCAACCAGAGTGGTAGAGGAAATGGTGTGTGTGTGTGTGTGTGTGTGTGTGTGTGTGTGTATTGTACCACTGTTGGAGCATCAAGTGGCTGGTGAAGATCATTAGTGACACTTCCTGGAACTTGGCCAGGCTGTTGGCTTTGAAGTGAAGCTCATTGCAACACATGCTCCTGCTGAGCTGGATGTCTGTGTGAAATGTATGGCAACAGGATGTCCCAGCAGATAAAATGAGGTTCTTGAAGGCATAGGAAAAGCTTTAATGACTGCCCAAGCAGAGCAGTATTTCTGGGGATGGTTGGGAAACTTGAGTAGATGTTACAATGGCTTGAGGTTTCTTTAGGACATCCAAGAGTCTGTGAGGCAGAACAAAGAATGAGCCAGCATGTTACTGTAGTCCCTGAACTGGTTTAGTGATGGGCTAACAGAAGGAAGTGCACACGTGGCTCTTGCCTTCGAGCAACATAAATTTGATTGGAGAGACAGGATCAATAACATTAGACAGTTTGTCGTTAAGGTCAAAGTTGGGTGAAATAGAGTGTGTTCTAAGCATTTTTTAAATCAGATAAAAAGGTTTTTTGTTTTGTTTTGTTTTTTGTTTTGTTGTTTTTTTTTTTTTGAAGAACTAGAGAGTTTGACCTGGGCCTTTGAAGTCTGGGTGGTCATTTGAAACACAACTTGATGTGCATAATCCACAACAAGACTCACCTCGTTTAAGGCACTAAATTAAAAATGAGCTTAATAGAAAAAGGTATGAACAGAGTATCAAGAGATCTGACTCTGGCTTCTTTTGCCTTATCACTCAATCCCCATGCTTCTTCTTACCTTTATTATTTGCTAATTGGACATGGTAATGCTTTCCCTTGGCAAATAGAAACATGTCTTTATAAAGCCAAATATGTTGGCCTTTCCACCCATTTCTTTCCTTTTTATTAGAAAATCCTCAGTAAATCCTCAGAATCTTTAGGCTACCTACAGATTAGAAATTTGTTTAGATGGTGATTAAGGTCTATTTTAGTACTTTGCTGAATTCTGAGGAATGTAAGGAGGCACAAAACATGATAATCTGTTCATCTGTGGTGTTATGGAAAGAAATCACTGGATGTGAAATGAACGAGTCTGGGAATTGACCACTCGCCAGCTGTGAGACAAGGTTTGCTTTTAGGATCCCATCTGTAACCGACCATAGATCTGTGGGATCCATGACAGTGATGTAGAAGAAGATGAAGATGGTGCTTATCTTTTGCAATGCACCAAAAACAAAGTGGCAGTGTTTTAGTTGATTTAAGTATGCAGGACATATATATAAGAATATTGTTAATAAAACAGAACAGCATATTACAAGAAGAAATACTAATTGAACATTTACTGTATGCCCGGAATATGCAAAGTGTTTTATACACGTGATCTCAACTACTGAGGTGGTTGAGTTGGAACAAGAACCTTTGTCTCACTTTTGTTTTTATGTTTAAAGATCTTAGAGACCGGAGGATCCTTAAAGCAGTGTTTTGGACTTCCTTAACTTGTTAATTGTATTAAAAAGAACCCAAAACCTTTATTCTAAAAGCAATGGAGTTTGGGGGATAAAACCTGGAGGTGGTTGTAAATTGACCAGAAGGTTTACAAATACCCATAAGGACAGGCATTATGTTAGACATTGTGGGCAGGTCCATTCACCAGGACCTTCCGTCGGTATTTTCCTTTGTGAACTCTTTTGCTGAATGTCCCATCATCCTTTGTTGAGATGAGGTCCTGTTCATCCTGTCTGCTTTCACGACATGAATGTTTTAGGAACTCTCCACAGACTGGCTGGATTGTCTCTCTGGGCTATGAACAGATTGTGTGGGTGATGAGACAAGTAGGTAAAGACTCAGCAGTCAACAAAGCGAGTGGAAAGCTCTTTCTCTGGCTTTCAGAATGGAGCTTGGACACAAAGGAAACTTCGTTAATCATGCCTCCTTTGTAATCAGAATGGTGGAGGCATTTTTTTCAGCCCACTATTATTTTGTCTTCTGTCTCGTCTGAGTTAAACCAATTGTTATAGCTAATTGAGGGGTTAAAAATTTCCCAGACACAGCCAGGCAGAATCAACTTCACTTGATAAAGGAGTGGGGTCAGTTCTGATTGGAAAACCAATTCAGGTGTGGGCCAAGTTTCCTGCAGTCATGGCACTGGTCTGGTAGGATACCCTTGTCCAAAATCTACATGGTGGCAGCTTTGTGCTTAGATGATGAAAATTTCATGTGTGTGTGAGAAATGTGGAAGAGATGGGTAAGACTTGGCGGTTTTGATGAGTTTACAAGATCCAATCACTTTTTAGTACTAAGTCCCTAAAATAAGCACTGAATGGAAAACTTCAAGCATCTCAATTTACCAAGGAACCTTGGACAACTTACTTGTTTAATCTTTCTATAGTTGCTTTCTTTTTTTTTTTTATTTTAAAAAAAAAATTTTTTTTTTTCAACGTTTATTTATTTTTGGGACAGAGAGAGACAGAGCATGAATGGGGGAGGGGCAGAGAGATAGAGGGAGACACAGAATCGGAAACAGGCTCCAGGCTCTGAGCCATCAGCCCAGAGCCTGACGCGGGGCTCGAACTCCCAGACCGAGAGATCGTGACCTGGCTGAAGTCGGACACTTAACCGACTGCGCCACCCAGGCGCCCCTATAGTTGCTTTCTTAGAAATCAAAGAAGGATAGTAATCTTTGGTATCCACTCAACCAGCATTGTGTAAAATAATGAGACTGTAAATGCTTTGAGTGCCCTGGAGATGAAGAGATAGGGAACATTCTCTTAAGTATTATTCATATTTAATATGGAAAGATGAATCAGAATAATTTTTTTAAACCTGTTATGCTTTCAGCACCTTTCTTTTATAAGGGAAGTTGTGTGCCTTAACAGAGGTTGACTTTGTAACAATTTAATTTTCCAAGACAGGTCCTGCAAATTTACAATGTGGTTGATTTTCCAAGAGGAAAGTTTGAGGTTAGCCCTGTCCTCTCTCCATTCCCTGACTCTAGTGGTTAGATGTTTTATAATGAATTGTTGGTTGAGGGTGAATCAAGGGGAGTGAAACCAAAGACAATATTAGTGTTTTACGAGACAGCTGATCAACGATAACTCTAGCTATCCCCTAACTGTGTGTTTGCCTATTTTCTTTTTTTTTTTAAGTTTATTTATTTATTTTTGAGAGAGAGAGAGAGAGAGAGAGAGAGAGAAACAAAGACAGAGACAGAGTATTCAAGCAGGCTCTGCACTGCCAGTGAAGAAACCGAAAGGGGGCTTGATCTCGTGAACTGTGAGATCATGACCTGAGCCCAAATCAAGGGTTGGATGCTTAGCCGACTGAGCCACCCAGGCACCCCTTGCCTATTTTCTTTAAATGGAAATTTGAAACCAAAATAGTGAGAAGTGGCTGTAATTTCCAAGAAAGAGGCACCACAATGTTTTAGGGTTGGAAGAAGAAAAAGAGCTGCCTGATTCTTGGTCTATTTTTCTTTTTTACCCCCAATACCCTATCCCTTGGTTATCTGTTTAGAGCAGAAGGAGAAAAATCCCCCACAAAGTCTGATCTGATCTCACCTAAATATTTTCTTCCCAGGCATGATTGGAGTTTACCTCTCCTATTATGGTGATAAGCTACTACTGATGCTTTCTGCCCAGTGGAGACTCCACCACCCCTATGTGCTGTTTGTGTGTTTTCAACAGGAATTGACTATTTCACGGTTCTTCATAGAAACAGATTCTTGTTTTGTAAGGGGCCTGGGAATTTGTCTAGTCCAGCCTCACCCATACTGGGGTCTCCCAACAGGGATGGCCTCCCTCCATCACCCTCCCATTGCAGTGATGAGTTAGCTGTTCTTTAGACAGCATGTTTAATTTTTTGATCCAGTTGAAACACTATGATGGTTCAATGTTCTTTCTTATCATTTAGTGGAAAGCTGGCTTCCATTACCACGTCGTAATTTCCACTCACAAATCCTGGGTTTTCCTTTTGAAATAATCTAGAACATGTGCTTCCCTTCTGTTAGACAGTGGTCTTTGAAATCACTGAAAATGATTACCATTTCTGTCTGTTGACTTTCCGTTTTCTAGGTGAAAAACCTCTGGTGTAGACTCCTTACCATACTTGCTGTCCCTCTTTGGTGATTGTATTCCCAGTCAAGATTATCTCAGCTACTATGGCAACCAGCTACTGCTTGTTGTTTCTACTTAAGAGGAAACCACCATTTTCCTGTTTTCAGTAAAAATCTGTAATTTAGAAGTCAACATGCTAATGTCCTTAGAACAAAAGAATTTGTATTTCTGGTGGTCAGCTTATTGCACACAAGCTTGAGTTTTGCAATTCTCTGTGCACTGGCCTCACCATATTAACTCCTATGCCTTATACCAAATGCATTTCCCAAATATCTCTCTGCATTGGTTTTTCTCACTAAGAGACATAGTGTGGCATGAGGCAAAGAAAGACTGTAGGCTCAGATGAGTTTAGGTTCAAACCCCAGTTCAGTTGCTTACTGGCTGTGACCTTGGATGAGTTATTTACATTTCAGAGCCTCATTTTACTTATCTCTAAGTAGAGATTATATCTACCACTTCTGTATAAGAATGAAAATCAATCAAGTTAAATCCCCTAGCCCAATACGAGGTACATAAGAAATTTCCAACAAATAGTAGCTGTTGTAATAATTTATATTTTGTAGATGACAGCCTGATGCAGACAGTCCAGCAGGTAGGCAACTGCCATGGTTGAGAACTTGATATCCCTGTAGTTGCAAATTCTGAAAAGGGAGTGTCACAGAATGGCTTGTGAGGTATAAATATTTCTTCTAAGCCTGGGTGATTGGGGTAAAACAGGGGTTCTCAACTAAGAGCAATTTTGTCCACAAGGGGATATTTGGCAATGTCTGGAGACAGTTTTGATTTTCATGACTTGCTGGGGGAGGAGGGAAAATGCTACTAGCAACTGGTGGTACGAACAGCTAGCATCCTACAATGCACAGCAGCCTGCAGTGTACCAGATGGCTCCCAAACAGTTATCCAACCCCAAATGTCAGTAGTGCCTAGGTTGAGAAACCCTGAGATAGAAGGACAGGAGCAAGACATCCAGGAATACTAAGAAGGAATTGGCAGGTGTAACTGTCTGATGACGAGGAGCCCCGGCTTCAGACAAAATATTGAAATAAGATGATGACTAGAGTAGCTATGGCTCTAACCTCATTTAGTCTAGCCTCACCATCCTAATGTGCCTTTCTAAGATGTCAATCCTTTCCAGCTTCCCAATGTCATGTGCTAGTTAAATAAATCCTGCCAAAGGTTTATATGAGGTTTTTGTGCCTGTTATCTTATTTTCTTATGCTGACCCTACTAAAGACATGAATGACCTGATTGGTCTAGTCTTGATGTGGTCATTCTGTCACAGAAACAGACAACCAACAGAAATAAGTTTAATATGATGTAATAACTTCAGTTCTTTATTTCTACTGCCAAAACATGGTGAAATTCCCCTTTCCTTTCCCATCCACTTTGATGCTTCTAGCCTCTCTTCTAAAATCTCTAAAAGACTGATTCACCTCTGATAAAACTGCTTCCCCAACCTAAGCCTATTTCTTCTAATGGCCCCTTTCTCTTGATTGTGTATCATGAAAACCCAGAGAGTCCATCTAGTGACAGCTGAACTCTCATGGGGGCAGGGGAAGGTGAGGGTGTGCAACAGAACAGGCAGAAAGTATTCTCTGTATCTGTAGGGAAGATAGGGAAGAGGGGAAGGAGTAGAGAAGACGTGTTAACATTTCTGGCTATAATTGTTTTACAAGAATAACTGTTTATAAAAATAAAACAGTTTGTAAAAATAACTGTGGAGAAAAGGTGTTATAGTCCCATTTCACTGTGTAGAAAACTAAGGGCTAATTTCGTGCTCCCTCAAACAACAATACTCCTGGTATTTCTCAGGGAATGACATCTGAAACATGCAAGTTAAAGTTCTTTATGGAATCATCTCTGAGTTGGGGCCAGTCACTGAGTGACAAGGAGAACCTCTGTTTTTAATGACCCAAGATCCAGACCTTCTAGTTCTCTAAATGTTGGTTAATACATCCCTCAGGGGAAGATGACAGGCTAGAGAACGGGCAGTATGTTGCCATCTCCCACCAGATTATTCTTCTCCATCTGTCGACAGCATTGTTATTCCCACGTTAACATTTAAGTCCTTACTATGTGCAAGGTGCTGAAATAGGCTCTTCCTATTAATTATTTTATCTTCACAAGAAATCTATGGGGTGGGAACTCCTAGTAAAATTTTACAAAAAGGAAACTGGCATTCTGTAAAGCTCTGTAGGTTCCCCAACTGATGCTAGTAAGTAATAGAACTGGGATTTGAATCCAAGTTTTGCTTGTTTTGTTTGTTTGTTTGGTTGGTTGGTTTGAGGTTTTTTGTTTTTGTTTTTGCATTGACAGCTTTTGCTTTTAACTTCTCTTATTCTGATCTTGTAGAATATTTCATGTTTCTTCAGCAACATAAAGAACCTTCCTGTAAAAGCAGTTCCCTTGCTGCATTGTGATCATTGTTTTTCTCCTGTGGAGTAGTTTTGTGTAAAGAGTAATCTGGGTAAATTTTGAAATATGTTAAGAATCCAACAGTTTAAATGGAAAATTCGAATGAATGTTAGGAGTTGATGTCTCATTAGCAAATTTGGTCAATGATCTTTTGGCTTAGGGCAGTGTGTGCCACAACTTCCATTTCTTCTGAATAATAGACCCAGCTCTGGTGAGCTTATTTCTATCATCCTGAAAAATAGAGGTTGGACATGCTCCAGATTATTTCATTGTATTGGAATGTCTTTGTGTTGTAGTATACTGTGAGTGTACGGGCCACTGGCTGGAAGCTGGAATGGAGTTTTGCTTTTTCATCCACTAAACAATTTCATTATGATTGGATTGGACCCACCTTCCCATGGTTTATATTATGGAGATACATTTCATCATGCTGAATACATCAATATGAAGTTTTACAGTTGACTCTTGTTTGTCCTTGCTTTCTAGCTCAGTTCAGTGGTCTCACCAGTAGTTGGAAGATAGGAAACACCCAGAGACCCTTCTGACCCCTAACAGCAAAAGAACAGAGTAGGATGACTAAGGTCTCTTCCTCTAACAGATGTGAATATCCAAAGGAAATGAGGGGACAAGGGGCCTAGATGGACAAGGCTTGGCAGCCTCTACTCTTGGCATATAAATTGACCCTAATTTAAAAGGATATGTTTTAACCTTAAAAGAATGACTTTTGCCATAACATAGAGTATAGAAATTCCCTTAAGACTCATGGAATTTCTAAGTCAGAAGTGACTAACAGTTAAAATACCACCTTTCACAGTTGAGAGAACTGGGACCCAGTGTTGATCAAATAATTTGCCTGGTTAGTCATATATCCAGCGCTAGAACTCAGCAATCCTGCTTCGTGGGATAATTCATTCTGCCAAGTTTCTTCTCAAATCTGCAGTAGTTCAGGAATAGCAGACCAGTTTGTGGCCCCGAACTGGAACGGTAAATGTGTGAAGGGGTGTCATGGAATGTTAATGCTGAAGAAAGCCCTACAGGCTGTTTTTTTCGTCCCCATCTAGTGCTCTAATGTCCTCTGCACGCTTTGCACTCACCAAGTGTTACCGGCAGGAACACCTGTATGCACACAGGTGTGGGCTGTTCATTGTCTTCAACTGGTGACCTTAGGATCCTCAGATTTTACTGATCTCAGATTTCCTTCCTTAGAACCTGCAACTTTGGGACTACTAGAATAAATCTAATTTCTCTTTCAAATCTCAATCATTCACGTATTTGACCTTTTATCTGTAACCCGTTCCCTCTGGCCCCCTCTAAACTGAGCTGTTTTCTGTAACAAGATGTCAGCTTCTACATATTCTACCTGTGACAGGATTTATTTTCCTTTGATTCCTTTCCTAGCAAATAACATTACCATCCATCTGCTACCCATGCAAGAAACGTGGGAACATCCTTGACTTCTCTTTCTCACTCACATCCCACACGGATCAATAGGGTCTATAAATTCTTCCTCCTAAATAGTGCTTCCTTCCTACTCATGATTGCATCTACCTGTCACCATTCAGAATTCCTATGTGTCGTCTCAAAAAGTCTGGTACCCATCCCATGCTCCACAGTTCCTTCACACCGGGTCTTCCATTGCTTTTCTTTGCTAGTTCTTTGGGAACTTCCATATATGATTCATTAGACCAGTGAGAAAAATGCCTTTAGAGCTGCTGGGTAAATAAACCGTTCATATAGCTGAGCTTTGCCCAAATTTCTGTCTGGGCCTATTTTGTAGATTTGACCTCAAAAGTAGGATTTGATGCCTTTAGAAGGGATGTTTGCTTTTCTCTCTAATAAGACTTGTTTGGAGGATATTAATGAAATGGCCAGAATTTTCCCTCTGTGTGTTCTTAAGAATATAGATTTTGCCATTAAATCTTCAAATATGCAGCCATGAATTCTATACATTTAAGGCAAAGGTGTGAACATTTTATCTCATTTTGTCTCCAGTTTTCTTTCTAGCATGCAGGCATTGATCTCCATAGGGCAGTACTCAAATAGGATAAATCACTCAAATAAATTAGTCCTACTTTTGAGAACCTCAGTTTTCAGAAAAGATGCTTGAGAGTAGTTGCCTAAACATGCTCCCACAATTTTAATGTTGGCTACAATCCCTTTGGGAGAAATTTTTCAGAAATTACCATGTTTTTCAGGGCTCCTGGGTGGCTCAGTCGGTTAAGTGTCCAACTCTCAGTTTGTCTCGGTAAGTGTCCCAACTCTCAGGTCATGATCTCACAGTTTCATGAGTTCGAGTCCCACATCAGGCTCCGCACTGGCAGTGTGGAGCCTACTTGGGATTCTCTCTCTCTCTCTGTCTCTCTCTCTGTCTCTCTTTCTCTCTGTGTCTCCCTCTCTCTCTGCCCTGCCCCCACTCATGCTGTCTCTCTCTCAAAAAATAAACTTAAAAAAAAATTTTTACAAAGAAATTACCATGTTTTTGCTTGCCTGTTGTCTGTCTCATACACATTCTTTTGATGTGTAAATTTACTTTCTTTCCTGTGGACTGGGATGATAGTATTTCAGTTTAGGAAAAGTTCATTTTGTTGTTGTTGTTGTTGTTGTTGTTGTTATTTGTTTGGGTTTTTTTAAGTTAATTTCTTTTTAGTAATCTCTATACCCCATGTGGGGCTCGAACTTACAACCCTGAGATCAAGGGTCATGTGCTCTGTCTACTGAGCCAGCCAGGTGCCCCTAAATCAGCATAATTTAATGTTAATATGTTTATTATGACAAAAAGACCCTTTAATTCAGGTTTGGAGGATGCACATGTTCAAATCTCTATGCTTGGTGTCACAAGGAGCAATAAAAATGTGGTCCCTCCTCTCAGGAGCTTGTAATTCTGTAGGGTTCAGAAGATATGTTTGCAAATAAAGTGGAATGCTATAATAAGGACATAGACCACATGATCTTGGCATCAGAGGAAGTAAGGATCATTTGTTACTGAAGGGATATTGGTGAAGGCCTCAGGTGCTGCAAGTTATAGGCATTTAACAAATTGAATGAAGGAGGTGGCACTTGAGATAGAACCTAGAACTAATGAAAATATTAAAATATTTAACAGTCGTGTGGTGATTTTACTTAATTTTGTTATTTCAGGGTTTTAAAAAAAACCAACATTTCCTAAGAGTATGACTGTTAAATTCGCAGTTTAGCTTTAAAATTTACCTCTCTGCCTTCAATTCTAGGGAATTCAGAAGTTCTAAGGTCTTACCTTTTCTTTGAATAATCAGGGATTGATTATTCCTGGCATTTGTGAAATTCCAGATAAAGCCATTAATAAGCCTTGTTGACCTTAGCTTGTACTATCCAGCACTGAAGTTCTGACCCTTCAGAATGCCAATGCCCCCTTTTGTTTTTTTAATTGCTTTGCGTTGTTCTGAACAACAGAATAGAAAAATAAATCAGTAAATTGCATGAAGCTTTCTATTGGGCCGTACAGCCTCCATTCCCTAGTATTTCACATGTGTGAATGGGAGACTTTATCATTTTGGTGTCACTGAGAAAACCTTCGTTAGTTCAGGCTTTTATCTATTTGGTGACTTCCTGAATGTTTCCATGGATGGAGAACTTGCCCTTTCCTGAGTCAAGTTGTGCCATTGTTTGCTTACCCAAATTGTCTAGCCTACCTCTAACTTGTATCCTTGGCCCTTATTCTGCCTACAAGATCTGTCATAGAGTCATCCATGGCAGCTCTGTCATGTGTTCCTGAGTTGGATTTTCTCTAGGCTGAAATTCTAGCCTAGAATCTGAACCCCAGTAAGTTATGGGAGAGTAGCCATTAGTTTCTGTCTGTGCTTTTTGGGAGCTTCTTTCCACCACGCCTTTATGGTACTCTCTGGAGGTACTTTGTCACCGACTGAGTCTCCCAAATGAGCTATCCTGATGGTTCCCTTAATGTGGTGCCCAGTCCAACGCTGGGTAGTGTCTTGTTGGTGGAGCTTCAGCAAGTTCCCGATGGCCCCAGTCAGTCTTTCTCATCCATCTCTTTGCTCTACACATTACCTCTCAGGTAATTTGAGAGAGCTAATTAATAGTGTGAGCTAATAATCAAGCAATGGAGAGGCAATGTGATGTAGTGGAAGGAGCGTTGGTGGTTTTAGTCTGAGCTCTGCCACTTGCTGGTGGGACACAACCCATCAGTCTTCTGTGCGGTAGGGGTCATTGTAATGATTTATCTGTTTACTGTGAGGATTTGATGACCCAAGCATGTGAAAGTGCTTTGTACGATGTAATGTGCAGTCCACATATTAGTTACTGTTTGTGTTAGTGTTTGTGACAATATTGACAAAAGGAGAATATTTGTGATTTATGAATAATCAATTAGAAGTAACAACTGTGTGAAATTTATAGAGTGTGACAGGTACTCCAGAACAAAGCAGCTGTTTCTCCTACCATGTTTAATTTGGGGCTTTCCTAACCCTAAAATTTTAATGCCAAAATGTGCCGGTGGCGAGCTTGCTCATGAAGTGGGGCCGGTTGACCACCTTTTTGTCACCCCTATGGCTGCAGCTCTGCCAGAGCAGCTTTGGGGGCCCCTCCCAGGGCTCAGAGATTTCCCACACAAGAGCTGGTTCATCCTCCATGCTGGGTTTATGAGATCATAGCCAAGGTAGTAAATTATAAGATGCTATAATTCACTTTCCATAGGTGGTCTTGGCTACATTCCACAGCCTTTTGGCTAAAAGGTGGCTGATTTTGAAGCACTGGCACAAACTCAAAAATTCAGCCCAGATGACTGGTTAGCCGAGCAGTGAGCAATAACATCAACAGATGAGCCATTTGGTTTTTCTGTGGAGGTCTTTTGTGTTTACTTCATGTGCATTTAATTTTTACTGTTTTGAGTATTTCTGGAGTGATGGAGAAATAGTAATTGCAGGCATTTTTCACAGACAGAGGTTAGAAAAAGTAATTTGATGTACTTACATTGAAGTGATTTAGTTTTTCTTTGCTGCTAGATGTTAAAGGTGGGGGTCAGGTTTTTAATCTGAATTCAGGGTTTGGGATTTCTCTCCCAATTAGCACGTCTAATGGTCAACAGATTTTATGTACCCTTTGGTGCCAGGCTGTTTATGTGCATTTTATTTTTTTCATAAAGATTTTTAACCGCCCCCCCCCCCCACTTCAAGCCAAAACTACACCAGTCTTGAGCCTAAAGTAATCTCATGTTTACCACAGCATTTCAGATAACTATGTAAGAGTTTGGCTCTGTGTCCCAAAGCACTCTAATTTTTTTCCTCTTGGTTCCAACGTTCCTCATTTCCACGGGATCCAAGCCAGGCAAATAATGGAAGCCAAGTGGTGCTGCTTGCTTGCCGCGTAGGTTCTGACAAATATAGAGTAATTCTTCTATTCTTCAAAGCTGTTACATCTTTGGCTCCAGAACAATGGAGTTTGCAGGCCAAGCATTTAAAATCCTCATCAGCCTGAGATGTAAAACATATAATATTTTTCAATATTTTTTTATCAGAATGAATTACACGAGCATGTGCTGTAATTTCTGAAACTTTGCCGTCAAAATGGCTGTGTCATTTATGCGTGAGTTTACGTGGTAGGGACCTATTAGTAAGTGCTTGACTTTTGTGCGTGCGGTACAAATTACTTTGCATGCAGCTTGGCTGTGTGGTGTGTGTGTATGTGTGTTTGTGTGTTTTGGTGGTAGTAGTTTAGAGGAATGTTCTGCTGTGTTTAAAAATTTAGCTTTCCTAGAACAGATGTTAGCATAATTAACTACTTACTGAAAATTGCTGGCAAGAACGAATTACATTTCACTTAGCATACCCCATTACATGCACTAGGGCATAGCTAGGATAATTCAGAAAATCACCTCTCCAGGTCTTGGCCCTCTAGACTCACTTTCAGCTGCCCAGTAATTGAGCTTGAATTGTGAAATAATATTTCACTTAGTAATCTAGTGAGATTTAATTGGTATGGTTGAAATATAGGAGAATTTCATTTTCAAAGTCAGTGGCAGCAGTGGAGTGAATGTCCTGACCATTATAACTTCAGAGCAATTTCAGTAGAGGAATTAACAGACTGAGTCAGTTAATTCCGAGGCACTAAGTCAGTTTAACACAAGTATTTACACTTTCTTTAGCTAAAACTTTTGAAACTGTCATTATAATGGGACATTCTACAACTTGGATACCTGCTGTAGCAGATACTAAGAAATCTTTTTAGGAACTGACCTGGAGGGAACGGTAAGCAGAATTGGCTCAAAGAATTGCTAGTCGTCTAAAAACCTCCCAACTCAACCAGATAATATGATCTGGCTACTTCGTTTGTACAGTATACCCCACATGTTTCCTTTTAACTAGAAATAAAGCAGGAGGTTTTTGAGCTTGAGAAAGGGAGACAGAATCTCTGAGGGAACTCAATTTAACACATTTAAAAGCTAATTTCTAAATTTAGCTGAAGTTTCTTTTAGGTTAAATAAGTGCTTTCGGGGGCCTTTGAATAAAAACTGTACTTGTACAAATAACAGAAATTTATCTGGTCTCCTTGGTTTCTGCCACCTATGTTCCTTTTCCTTTCTTTTCTGCTCCTCTCCTTGAGGCACATCAAAAAATCCTCAACACTCCCTGGAGTTATCCAAGGGCCCAAATACCCAATACATTTCATATAAGTTCTCATTAAGGCAAACATAGATATTCAGATAGGCAAAGTATAGAAGCAATTTGAGTGTCTGATATTTAATGAATTATAAATCCATTTCATTGTGAAACAGTAGGAATTCCTCTACATTACAAAGGGAAAAGTAGTTTTTAGCTACCTTTAGCTTTGTAGCTCAGGTGAATGTTGTGGAGGCTTACATTATCCAGCTACTGCTTTTGTTCTCTACTTTTCTAGATATGGACTGCAGCCAAGTAATTCTTAGTGTGCCCCCAACATTAATCCTCTCCTTTTAAATCAGCCTCAATTCTTCTTTTAAAATAAAGTCTAGGGGTGCCTGGGTGGCTCAGTTAAGCATTTGACTCTTGATTTCAGCTCAGGTCATGATCTCACGGTTAAACATTAAAAAAAAATAAAGTCTTGGGGCACTTGGGTGGCTCAATTGGTTAAACGTCCCACTTCGGCTTAGGTCATGCTCTCACAGTTCATGGGTTTGAGCCCTGCTTCAGGCTCTGTGCTGACAGCTTGGAGCCTGGAGCCTGCTATGGATTCTGTGTTTCTCTCGCCTGCGCGTGCTCTCTCTCTCTCTCTCTCTCTCTCTCTCTCTGCCCTTCCCCTGCTCACACTCTGTCTCTCTCACTCCCTCAAAAATAAATAAACATTGGGGTGCCTGGGTGGCTCAGGCCATTAAGCATCCAACTTTGGCTCAGATCATGATCTCACGGTTCATGAGTTCGAGCCCCACATCGGGCTCTGTGCTGACCGCTCAGAACCTGGAGCCTGCTTCAGATTCTGCGTCTCCCTCTCTCTCTCTCTGCCCCTCCCCCACTCACACGCTGTCTGTCTGTCTGTCTCTCTTTCTCAAAAATAAACATTAAAAAAATTTTTTTAAAGAAACATTTAAAGGGGCGCCTGGGTGGCGCAGTCGGTTAAGCGTCCGACTTCAGCCAGGTCACGATCTCGCGGTCCGGGAGTTCGAGCCCCGCGTCAGGCTCTGGGCTGATGGCTCAGAGCCTGGAGCCTGTTTCCAATTCTGTGTCTCCCTCTCTCTCTGCCCCTCCCCCGTTCATGCTGTCTCTCTGTCCCAAAAATAAATAAACGTTGAAAAAAAAATTAAAAAAAAAGAAACATTTAAAAATTTTTTTAAATGAAGTCTAATATCTACTTTCTATTTTCTAATATCCAAAATCTTTTAGGAATGAGGTAGAAAATAAATAAATGACATAAAACACAGATAAATAAACCAAGCATTTGTATTTTTATGGGTGTGAAGATCATGACAGCAGATTTTTAACTGTCACTAGATTTCAAGAGTTAGAGCAACCTCCTTGAGTCAGTAGAAGAAAGTATCTGTTAGCAATTATGTATACATTGTTTAAATCAGGGTGTATAGTTCTGTTTTCATTTCTGTCAGCTAATTGCTATGGTGAAAGTAAAATTCTCTGAAATATTTCTTAAATACATTTGGCCATTTTTACCTAAAATCATTACTTTTTCAAACTGAGGAGTTCTGATTATTAATGTTCATAAAGATAACTTACCTTGTTTTTACATGCAGTTTTCTTTCTTTCTTTCTTTTTTTTAAGTTTATTTACTTATTTTGAGAGAGAGCCTGAGAGAGAACAAGTGGGGAAGGGGCACAGAGAAGGAGAGACAGAATCCCAAGAAGGCTCTGCACCATCAGCCCAGAGCCCAATGCAAGGCTCAAACTCATGAACTGTGAGAGCATGACCTGAATTGAGATCAACAGTCAGATGCTTAACCGACTGTGCCACCCAGGTGCCCCATGACTTACCCTTTTAACTGGTCTGTTCTGCACATTGCTTCCCCTTATAGCCCAAAGCAGATTAATCTTTAAATATCACCTTTGTTGCAGGAATATATTCTTCCTCTGGTTTAGGTGATCTAGACTTCAAAGGGGCTCCTGGAAGGCCCAGTTGCCAGGATAGAAGGCAGACCTTCTCCATTCCCTCCCCACCACCCTCCTCCTTTTCTTTCCAGGAGAGTTCGTGGCTAGCCTCGTGGCTACCTACAGGACAGAGATGGTGTCTCAGAAAGAAAGAGCCCCCTAAATGCAAACTCTCTGTTATTTGTGGATCTTTCTTTATTCTTCCTTACATCGCTCTGTAGAGTGGAGCAGAGCTGGTAGGGAGCAGAAGCCGAAGCACCCTAGTAGAAGGATGCCGCTAATTAGAGGAAGCACACAAAGTTAGGCTGATGCTACATTTTCAACTATCAAATGATCTTTTTATAAATTTTAATACTCAAACTCAGACACCTGCAGAACTTACTATGATATGCTAGATATCCTGTGATCTGGCACAAGCTCTTCTTCAGTGTCTTCCCCACTCGGCTGTCCCCCTTTTCCCTCTGGCCAACTGACACGTGCTCTCTTTCAAGGCTAAGTCCAGGCCTCCTGAAGTAGTACCGCCAACCCCACCCCTCTTTACTGCTGGTGCATCCTGCGCAAACCTCTGTCCGAGCAAGTTTCAATCAGGATGTACTTCTCTGCCAACTTCTCAGCCTCCCACACTCAACTGTGAGCAACTCGGGGTCTGGGACTGTCATTTGACTCTATCTTTAGGTAGCACAATGCCCGCATAATAATGATATTCCTAGATAATTGCTAAAGGAACCTTCTTTACTTGTAATAAAGCAAAGAAAGAAATAGTCTGTGCTGGCTTAAACGGAGACCATGTGTCATGTTAGCATGTTGTTTTAATTTTATTTTAACTTTTCTAGGAGCCAACTAAGTCTTGTATCTCTGTCCAACTCTTTAATGACAGGTTCTGGAGGGAGTAGGGGCTAATGATTTGATGTTGACTCAACTTTGAGCATGATAGCGGTAGTGGTTGGCTAGATGGTAATTTGTAAACTGGACAGCCATTTGAGATGCTATAACAGGAAGCTGGCTGGAGTCAATGAATATTGTTCCAAAAGGAGTACAGGTTTAGTCATTGTTCACTTACATTTTTACTCAAGGTTATGTTGTAATGATGACTGGAATTTTTACCTCATTCTAGCGAATTCATTTCTCTTACCTCCCAAGTATCTTTCTGTTGCCCTTTCTCAGGTAATGTCAGGATAAATGTAGCATCTGAAATTATAATTACTTTTCACTGTGAATTATTTATTGCCCATTAACCCCATCATTTGTACATTTCACATGGCTAGAAAGCTGATGTCTATTGGGTTCACTGTAGCATCGAAGAGTACCTAGTGCAAAGTAGGTACTTAAGACATATTTGGTGAATGTAGTATGAACCTTTGTAATTTATGTTTAATTGAAGAACCACTGAATTTTCAAAGAAGCTTCAAGATGAGTTTGTGCAGTTTTTCACCACCTCGAGTTAGAAGTCTTATTGATTTCATATCCCTTTAAAATTAAATGTCATATAGTATCACATTTCACAACTCCTGTACTGTAGCAGAGAGGTGGAGGAGGCCAAAAATACTGGCAGTTGAAGTCCAGATAAGGAAAGAAAAAATGGCCCATGTTTGACATAGTAAACGGAGCTGAACTCAAAACAGGTCAGAGTTTTCAATGAATAACTTGTGGTTTTATGACTTCTTTGCATGATCTAAATGCGGTCTTAAGCTACCACGAGTTAACCAATCCACAGTGCCTGGGCAAATTCACTTTTGGCCAGATTGCTCTGACTACTAAATTGCCCTGATGTTAAAGTAGCTTTTGGCCCATTTTTTTTCTCCCCAAGTAAATGCTATGGATGGGTAGAGGGGACATTTATAATGTGTGCTGAGGCAGCTGGGTGATATTGCATTACTATCCTAGGAATACTGAGGAGTGGTTATTTTTAGCTTTCACCTGAGCAAACATGACTCAGTTTGTTGACCTGAATCCATCCAGCCCCTTCTTAAATATACAAACTCTATTAATCCTTAAACCATGCTAGTGACTAAGTAGGGCCTTCATTACATATACCTGTTAGTTGATTGTGGCTTCTTCAAAGGTTGCAGATAATTTCAACATCTTCCATTTTATTCTTTTCTCTTACAGTAATATCCTTCATACTTCTTTTTATTTTATTTAAAGACAGAAAGTAAACTTTTTTAAAATTTTAGACACTGTTTTATGATGCATGTAGTCACAATTTTGTCTGTAGCTAGTGAAAACACTTTCTATTAGGTATTATCTTTGTTTTTAGTTCTCTGATAGGCTTTCTACCTAAAGAAACACCTGGGAATTCACTTTTAACTGTTGTAGGAGATTGTCCTAAGTTTTAAATATATTATTGCGAGAACATGAACTGTCCATGTTTGAATATCAGAATGTCTTTTTTACTTTCTCAAACAATACAAATATTTTGTGTTTTGAGCACTACTGGAAAAATTGAAGATGTTGAATTATCTTTAGGTATTTAAGGTATGTAAAAGGTTTTTGAGACTAGAGATTAGTCTCAAAATTTATTTATTTATTCATGTGTAGAAAAATATTTGTGATTCCCATAGTATAACTTGAGATGCACTTGAGGCTTCTCCAAGTTCATTGCCATGAGATATATGAAAATATTAGTATTCCTGGGATTTTTTTTCTCTATGCAAGATACACTAGACTAATGAAAGAATGAAAATAATTCAGGCTGCTACAAAGGCAGGCGTTCACTCTGTCCATTAAAAATGCAGCCTTTGTGCCCGTAAAGTGTTCAGCTTCTCTGTTATTAAGTTTGGAATGTGGTTTTGGAGCTTAGCTGAGGAACTCAGCTAGTTATTTTTCATTTTGGTCTAAGGAGGGAGAGACTTGTTTTTCAAAGTGGGGGGGGGGAGGGAAGAAATTAAAAAAGGTTAGGTTCATTTTAGAAGAATCGAAGTTTTAAAATGTAGTAACTATTTTCTGCAGCAAATAGTCAGTTTGAGTATGTTAGCCAAAAATAGAATTCATGACTTTTGTCTCCCTGTCTATTTCTCCAGCCACATTAAAAAGCATTCAGTTAAATGTGCCATTTAGTTTTTCTAATGTCAGAGGGCTATTTGGCTGAGTCAGCATAACCAAAGTTTGATTGATTCATATTTCTAATAAGCTAGAAGTCTGACTTTATGTGGATTACATGTAAAATGTCTTCGTGATACAGCTTTGGGTTTTATTTTTTATTTTATTTTTTAACGTTTTTATTTTTTGAGACAGAGAGAGACAGAGCATGAACGGGGGAGGGGCAGAGAGAGAGGGAGACACAGAATCGGAAGCAGGCTCCAGGCTCTGAGCCATCAGCCCAGAGACCAACTTGGGGCTCGAACTCACGGACCGCGAGATCGTGACCTGAGCTGAAGTCGGACGCTTAACCGACTGAGCCACCCAGGCGCCCCACAGCTTTGGGTTTCAAAGAAAACCTTCCCTTGCATGGATTTGTGGTGCTTCTGTGGTGTACTGAAAGACTTTCAGCTAGAGTTCAGTTGTGCTGTGTTTCTGGGTAAGTTTTAGTAGACATTGCCCCAACTCTCTGCAAACATAACATTTTACTACTCAAAATTTACCATTAGGACAGATATTTAGGGATAGAAAAATGTGTATTTGAGCATTAGAAGCAGGGCAAATATTAATAATGTACCTTTTGCCTCCTAAGTGACTTTCCTCTTGCTTTACATATTTCTCTAGGTGTTATCTGATCTCTATTACAAAAGAAATGATTTCTGCTCCTAAAAGGTCTGAAAGTACAGTATGCCAATTATAATATGCACAGAATTAGATGTTTAAACTTGCATAATTTATAATGTTTTCCTTTCCCTGCTCATTTCCAGAGATAAGTTTTATAAATACATTTTAAAAATATATTGTAATACCAGGACCCACATGATGAAAACTGTGAAAATTTTCAAAGAAATATAAACATGAACTCTAGTTAATGGAGAAGCAATCGTTGTTCTTGGATAGGAAAACTAAATGTTGAGAAAGGATGCCAGTTCTGTCCACATTCATTTGTAGATTTAATGCAATTTTAGTCAAATCCCAGCGAAAGTATAAAAAGGATAAACTTGAATGGATTTGTGGAGGGGACTTACCCTACCAGATACTAATACAAACCATCATTTTATTGGATTCAAAACAATGTTGTATTGAGCCATGATGTGACAGTCCAATACATGAAATAGAGCAGATTTCCCAAAAACATCTATTTGGTTTACATGAGATAAAGGCAGTATCCTAAATCAACAAGAAAGGAGAGTCTGTTCAGTAAAGAATAATTTAAATATTTAGAAAAAATAAAACTTAGAACCTCACTTCATCTTTTACATCAAAACAAATTTCATATGGACCAACTATTTAAATATTTAAGAAAAAAAGAAATTGTAAAAAAAAAAACTAGAAATTAATAAAGGTGGCTGTTCATTGAATTTGGATATAAAGAAAGTCTAAGCACAAAATCATGAGAAAAAGCAAAACAGACATTCTACATAAAATCTGGAACTTCTCTAGATTTAAGTATGCCATAAACAAATTTAGACAGCAGATGGGAAAGTTAAGGTAAGTTACTAGCAAAAAATATTAGGCAAATAATTATTTATAGACAACCTTTATAAGCGAGGGGGATTTTGAGAAATTAAATTTGGTGTTATCATGTGACTGATTATTTTGCAAACACTGGTTGAAAATTTTTAATCATATAAAAATGTAATAGCTAATTTTTGTACTTTTCATGTGCTCAAACACTGTTCACAGTACATATAACTCCTTTAATGTATACAGTGACTCACAGAAGCACATATTATTGCTTTTAAAAACATTTTTTTAATGTTTATTTATTTTTGACAGAGAGAGAGAGAGAGAGAGAGAGAGAGACAGACAGACAGAGCATGAGCAGGGAAGGGGCAGAGAGAGAGGGAGACACAGACTCCAAAACAGGCTCCGGGCTCTGAGCTGTCAACACAGAGCCTGACGCAGGGCTTGAACTCACAGACTGCAAGATGGTGACCTGAGCTGAAGTCGGACACCCAACCGACTGAGCCACCCAAGTGCCCCAGAAGTACATACTATTGTTATTGCCATTTAAGAGATGAAAAAATACACATAGAGAGCTTTAGTAATTCACCCAAAAATTTCTTAGTGTGAATGAGTGGTGACACAGGTAGGAATTAGGGAATCAGGATGGGGCACCAGGCAGGTTGGCCTGGAGCTGGTGGTACTCACCACTGAACTACTCTGCTTCTTTAAGTGAATGAAAATAAAAAGCTACAAACCTATGTATGTTTTGATCCTGTTTTATAGAAATATATGTTAATATGTATGTATTTTAAAGTCATATAATTCGTTTGTAATTTTTTATCTAATTACACACTCATAGAAAAGACAGTGTTTTGATATTTTTCCAACAGTGTTACTTCCCTCTAGTGGGATTTTGGGTGAATGTTGTTTTGAACTTTAAGGTTTCTGTATTTTACAGATTTTCTTTTATAATCACCTAACTGTTTTACAATCACAAAACAGTGTTTTTTTTTTTTTTAATGTTACGTAGTTCAGGTGTGATGATGTCTATTGAAATGCACAGATCAAAAGCATAGCTTTTATATATCTCTGAAGTAGCAGTCAGTGTTTCAGTTTCTACCTCTGATAGGTACCATACTAAGTGAGGGCCTGAGGTCAACATAGTTCTCTCTCTCGATCAAAAGCAGGGTTAGAACTAAGGAGAATCTTAGAAACCTACTGTCTTGGTCAATCTTAGAAACTAACCATCTTGTTTCTCAGATGAGTGTCCTGAAACCACTAGATTTAACCAATTTACCCAAGATGAACTGACAGTAAGTTGTTCAACCAGGCTTCAGACGCAGGACTTCTGACTTCAGACACTGTGCTCTGTGAAGTCCCAGAACCCTCCAAGCCCTGAGGCCTGTGGGAACTGAAGCACAGTTGATTTTTGTGACATTTGTTTGGAGTAAGGAAGTAACGGAACCAAAGTGGTTACAAATACATTCTTTCAATAAAAGTGATGGTGATTGAAGACATAATGGGAAGGCTCTTAGAGATACTTTATGACACCTGTGGAGGTCACTGAAGGATCCTCACCTGGATTTGGGGGATCCCTAGATATTACTGATCCCAATTATAGAAGGCGATATAAAAATTGGGGACAAATGTTAGCCAAAAAATTAGCACTTCAGTGGATGATTTTTTTAAAGCAGAAAACATTTTCTTTTCAGCTCCAGGGCCCACGACGGCAGTGTCCTACATGTCGGTGAAATGTGTGGATGTCCGTAAAAACCATCACAAGACAAAATGGTTAATGCCTTGGGGACCCAACCAATGCGACAAGATCCGAGACATCGAGGAAGCAATTCCAAGGGAAATTGAAGCCAATGACATTGTGTTTTCTGTCCACATTCCCCTTCCCTCCATGGAGATGAGTCCTTGGTTCCAATTCATGCTGTTTATCCTGCAGCTGGACATTGCATTCAAGCTGAACAACCAAATCAGTAAGTGTTCTCTCTTATCCCTTTACTACTTTGGACATTTTTCCCTTCAGGTTCTTTCGGAGCCAGTTCTAATAACAGAAAATGAAAATATTAATAGCAGAAAATTACTGACTACTTGCTAGGCACTCTTCTGAATATCCTACTTTTACTAATCCGTTTCATATTCCTAGCAATTTTGTGAGATAAGTCTTATTTCATTTTGCAGATAGAAACCTTGGGCATCAGTGAGGTTGCTTAAGGTCAGGTGAAAGAGTGGAAGGGCTAGGATTCAAACCCATGCAGCTTGGCTTCAAAGTCTTGCCCTAAACGCCAAGCTTTCTCACCTTTCTAGTGTTAAGAAGGAACTCATCCCAGCAGAGACATTTGAGGATTTCTTAAAGGTCCCATGTTGAGTAAAGCCATCATGTTAGTCAAGATCCCTGTCAAAATGGGAATGTCAACCCATGAGCACCCATTTTCCCATAAAACTAGGGTTTTGTTTGTTTGGTTTTTTGTTTGTTGTGTGCGTGTGTATGTGTGTTTAGCTTACTCAGTTGTGGTTCAAGATTCTGAGCACATGAGACATATACACATTGCATGAGTAGGAGATTACTGGATGATTTCTGGAAGACAGATCTATGTGTGGCATCTGAGAACAATGTAGGGAAACTTAGGTTGAGAAGGAAGAAAACACTTTTTTTTAATGTTTTATTTATTTTTGAGAGAGAGAGAGAGAGCGTGCAAGTGAGGGAGATGCAGAGAGGGAGGGGACAGAGGATCCGATGCTGGGGCTTAAACTCACAAACCTTGAGATCATGACCTGAGCCGAAGTCGGGTGCTCAAGCAACTGAGCCACCCAGGTGCCCCTAGGAAGAAAACATTTTTTACTGACACAGGATCCAGGGTGAGATGGAAAGAGGAAAAGGTGTGTTGGAGTCCTCTCTGCCTGAGGCATGTCCATGGATTAAAGCATCACTGTTTCCAATTCTTATTTTCCTGTATAGGCAATAATCTCAATATTTAATCATTAATTTCATTTTCTACAGGAGTTACCAATACATGTGCTTGATTGGCCTCTTATTGGGAACAAAAAGATATGCTAAGATGACTTTCCAGAATGGAGAGCCTCTTCCATTCATTCAGTCTCTTACCCATTATTTCAAACTGTTGTGGAGTGCCTACTACCACTAGGCATTGTGCTGATGGCTAGACATATGGATACGGATACAGATGAAGACACTGTCCTTTAAGGGGTTTATAGTCAAGTGGCAATGATGAGCAAATAAACAATCATTCTAGTATGATGTGCTAGGGGCTGCAACCACGGTGTGCACAGGAGGCTGTGGAAATACAAAGAAAAGTCTTTAGAACGTGGAAAGGGAAGACTGCCTTGGCACACACGTACATGTGTGTATGTACGTGCGTGTGTGTGTGTAGAAGTGAGCAAATAGATATTTAAAGTGAGTGTCAAAGAGTGAAAACCTAGATGAGGAGTTGGGGGTGAGGGTGGGGACAAATAAAAGAACATTCAAGCTAGAAGGAATGGCTGATATGAAGGTCCAGATTTGCACAGCCTGAAGCATTCCGTGGTGTATTTTGTATTTCACATGTTCACATTCTCTTACCTATTTGCCTTCTTCATTGTTTGTGTAACACATGTACTCATTCACTCATTCAAACTTCATTATGTCCCAACCGTTATGTTAAACACTAAGTACTAACGATACAAGACTGAACAAGAACATGTTCTTTTAAGGAGTTGGGAAAGACAGTGTTTGGGAAACATTTGACTTACCAAAAAGAAAGATATGTGCTACAATGAGAGGAATATGCAATGTTGTGACACTGTGATTTGTAAGAAATGTGTATTTGGTCATTCAGATCACCAAAATATACTTCTCATATATATTTGGTCTTTATCCAGTTCCTGGCTTACAGTTCCCACAACCCTTGGAATTTCCTGAGTGATAAGAACAATGGGAGCATCTTTTGTTATAATATTAGGCGCATCAATCCATAAAGGTGAAATGGGTGTCTTGTTCATAACAAGCCCCTTTCCACCACAACTGGGCTTATATACTGTGGTGACTTTTGGAAAGCACTAAGGGTGGGGGCTGGTTGCCAGGGGAACCAAGCATGAAAACTCTTGATTTTCAGGGAGGGGAGAGGAGCTGGAGGTCGACTCAATCACAAATAGCCAAAGATTTAATGAGTCATGCCTATGTAATGAGACCTCCATAAAAACCCCAAAGAAAGGGATTTCAGAGAGCTCCCAGGTTGGGAAACCAGAACACCTCCTATGCTACCCTGCTGGGCCCCAAGCTTTATGAGGAAACAAGGAATTCCTTCCTTCCTTCCTTCCTTCCTTCCTTCCTTCCTTCCTTCCTTCCTTTTTAATGTTTGTTTATTTTCGAGAGCGATTGGGAGGAGCAGACAGAGACAGAGAATCTGAAGCGAGCTCTGCACCGGGACTTGAACTCATGAACCATGAGATCATGACCTGAACCAAAGTAGGACACTCAACCCACTGAGACACCCAGGCGCCCCCAAGAAGGAATTTCACTAGGGACCTTGCCCCATGTAACTCTGATCGGCTGTTGATTCATATCCTTTGTAATAAATTGGTAATCTAGTGAGTTAATGGGTTTTCTGAATTCTTTGAACTGCTCTAGCAGATTAAACCCAAGTAGGGTTTTGTGGGAACCTCTAATTTTATAGCCAGTTGGTCAGAAGTACAGGTAGCACCCTGGGCCTGAGATTGGCATGTAAAGTGGAAGGTGCCCTGTGGAACTGAGCCCTTACCCTTTGGGATTAGGTGCCATCTCCAGTTAGATAGTGTCAGAATTGAGTTGTGTTGTAGGACACTCTGCTGGTGTCAGAGAATTGTTGGATATGGGAGTACCCACTCCCAATACCCACACACACGCGCGTACACACACACACACACACACACACACACACACACCCTATTTGGTGTTCAGAACCTATTATATATATGTTAACAACTTCACAAATGAATTACTTCCCAGCAAATATTAATCCTAAATATTAAAAATGCCTTCAGTGGTGAGGCTTTAACTTAAACATTTCTATATGTAAATGAATTTCAACGTCTTCTGTTTTTTTTCTCTCTCAAGTATGTATTCTGCCTCCAAAACATATTTTATCTTCATCTAGAAAAAAGATTGTACTAAAGATTCTTATCTTAAAAAAATTGTTAAATTTCTTGTTACATGAGGGCCCATACCTGATGGGGGCAGACTAAAAAATTAAGATCAGCAACTAACAGCTCCTTCAATGAATGTATGAAGTAACTGACACTGTAGAGCCATCAAGAAAACCAGGTCAATAAAATACTTTTTTGGGGCAGTAGCTATAGGTGAGAGCTGTTAACTTTAATACGAGAAGGTTACATGTTAGGTTTGTGGGAATATTTTTTCCCTACATTTATTCTCTATACCTTTGTTTACAGACACTGAGGAAGGCATCAATTAAATAGTGATTACTTGTCTGCTTATAGAGAGATTTTTAATTTTAATAATATTTATAAGACGCTGGAGGTCTATGTTTTCCTCTGATCCTATGTTAACACATGAGACTGCTGTCTACTTTTTATATTTTATCATTAGTTTGGATGCCTTTCTGGCAGAAGCAGTAGGACAAGAAAGAAGGGATCAGGGGTGTGGTAAATAGGATCCTATTATATGTGAATGGCTTCCTGCTTATCAGAGATTCAGCTGTAACAATATTACCTCAAATGTAAGGAGAAGTCAGGACCAATTCTGTTTTTTTCTTTAAACTTTCTTAGGCAGTCGATGAAATGAGTTCCAGATTTCAAATAAGAGATTTTACCTATTTGATATGTAAAATTTTTCTCTAATAAACATACCTTTGAAGAGTCTTTGAGCAGATAAAATAATCTAAGAATTATGTATTGTATTTTAATTTGAAAGGGAGAACACCACTGGGGAAGAGGGAGTGTGGGGGGGGGGTGCGGGGAGAGAAAGAGAGAATATGAATATCTTAAGCAGGTTCCACACTCAGCATGGAGCCCGATGAGGGGTTCTATCCCATGACCGTGGTATCATGACCTGAGCTGAAATCAAGAGTCAGACATTCAACCAACTAAGCCACCCAGATGCCCTAAGAATTATATATTTTAAATGACTTTTAGTCATTTGATACTAAATGTATATTCTTTTCAGACTTTTCCATTTAAGGTGATACTGGTTTTAGCTAGAATTTGAGATCTTGACAAACCCTCAGAAACTGGAAAATATTGACTTACTCTTTTTTTTTTTTTTAATTTTTTTTTTTCAACGTTTATTTATTTTTGGGACAGAGAGAGAGCATGAACGGGGGAGGGGCAGAGAGAGAAGGAGACACAGAATCGGAAACAGGCTCCAGGCTCTGAGCCATCAGCCCAGAGCCCGACGCGGGGCTCGAACTCACGGACCGCGAGATCGTGACCTGGCTGAAGTCGGACGCTTAACCGACTGCGCCACCCAGGCGCCCCTTGACTTACTCTTTAAAAGCTTGTCATTACGTAATCAGTTCTAAGATTCATCAGATTGATGCCTTCGGGGTGGGGGAGTGATGACATTCTAGGGAAATTTATAGTGACAAAAGTGGTTAGAGAATGTATATTATATTTGATTATTGACAAAGAAGATAGTCTATGTACCTTACGTAAAAAAGGTAATCCATGTTTGAAAAAGCAACTTTAAACAGAACCCCTATTTTTCACCTTTTAAACATAAACATTTTACAACCTACAATTGTCCTTCAGTGATAAGTATGGAAAGCAGAAGGCGGTTCAGCTTTGAAGTGGTGATAGTTTTAAAACAACAGGCTGGGGGCGCCTGGGTGGCTCAGTGGGACTTTGGCTCAGGTCCTGATCTCATGGTTTGTGAGTTCAAGCTCCGCATCAGGCTCTATGCTGTCAGCTCGGAACCTGGAGCCTGCTTTGGATTCTGTGTCTCCCTCTCTCTCTGTCCTCCCCCGCTCTCACTCTGTCTCCCTCTGTCTCAAAAATAAAGATTAAAGAAAAAAAATCAAAAAGAAAACCCAATACGCTGTAAGAGCTGGGGAGGGGAGTCCCATTCAAGGGAATCTAGAGACCTATAGATGCTTGGAAACAGGAATAATTGACCTTTCAGTGAAATACCAATGACAAATTCCTAGCAGACCTATCTGTCAAAAATCTGTGATTGAGTTGTTGCTAACTTTTTTCTGAACCTTTCAAAGCCTTGGAATTAACCTGTTTGTCAGGGCACAAACATGGTGCTTCTGTAGAGTTGTAAGGGACACAGGACTTCAGTTTTTACCACATAGAGGAAATGGAGAGAGTATGAGTATACAAAAGGGTGTCCGAGAAAAGTCAGGTGAAACATCTGGTATCTGGATATATGGTTAATCACTGCAAAAAATGAATGCTTATCTGTGTGATGGGCTTAGATTTTCTGTGACACCAAATTCTGTTATTTGAAAACATCCTCTAAAGTGGGTGTATCTCATTCTTTTTAAAGTGTATTATCAGTCACTCGATTTATGTATGCATTTGTGAAAGACAGGTTTGGATTGGCTAAAATGGTGCCCACTTGTTAAAAGGAATTTCACTCTACTGATTACAACTGCAAGTCACATACTTAGCATAACCTCAGACTCTCCGTGGGGCTTCTTTTGAGGAACCTGGGTGCAGAGATCAAAGAAACTTTTTTTTTTGACATGCATCTACCACGCTTTCAAATCTACAGGCTGTTGAAGTAGAAGCACCGAGATTCATTGGCAGAGAGCCTTAAGATAGATTGATCTGTGTCGAGTACTAAATCTAGAATTTTAAGGGGTTTGAAAATTCCTTACACTGAAGAAATAATGGTAAATGCTGTGTGTTAAGAAAAGCCAGCACATCTCTTCTGTTCTTAGGTAATGAAGTCATTGTCTTGCCTTGAGCCACTGCGATCGAGTGTTAAGTTTTATTTGCTTGTTTCATTACTGTAAATGACTGCATGAAATGATGGAATTATTTCTGTAACTGACAAGTGATTTTTCTTCTCTCAAACTGAAAACATTTCTATAAAAACATATTTCTAGTCAAAAAAATAATTAGAATGATAATATTACCCAGTTTTCAAGTTCAATAGCTGAGAGTTCTGCTTCACTTTTTACAAAGTGACTGTGCACTTCCATTTGTACACCTGTTATGGAATGTTAGATAGACACCACACACAAAGACAATTAGAATAAAAGAACAATCTGTTGACTGTAAAAAACAGTCATGTTATCCAGAATGATTAGGGGTGAATTTATAGGAGGAAGAAAGTCTGTGAACTCATTCTTAGCCATTAGCAAGGATCTTGGTTCTTAAGTCTAGGTTTCCAGATGCCTTTCGGGAAGATTCCACAAAGAGAGCTTAATGGGGGAGAGGATTCCATATGCCATAGAACTACAACTGCTAATGATGGATGGAACCAGGCCATTGGTAAAATGGTATTCATGCGGCTGGAGTTCCGTGCTTTATCAGATAGTCTTTTTTAACAAAATATGTTGAAGCAACTACTGAGAAGAAATGTAATTCTACCCTCCCATTACTTTCAAAAAGAGACCGTATTTGAGTCATGACCATGTGACAGTCTCTGTTTTTAAGAAACATTTCTGATTGGATAATTTTTATTATAGGCTGGTGTCATCAATATTTTTTCAGTTACTTTTTATATTTCTTTACCTACCTTACTCAGAGTCAGTGTGAACAAAAGTGACTTCAGATTTTCCCTCTGCCCTCTCCTCCCCAAAAAAGATAAACTGAAAAAGCTCAAAATACATCAAAAAGATCCAGGAGACTTAAATGTGGTGGGGCTTGAGGAGGTGGGTAAAAGATAGGGAGGTTGTCAATATTTGAGATGAGCTTATGTGACCAGTTGGCTTTCTTCATGTGGAGTTCTGTGCCCCCTTAAAACCAAGGCAAGAACCTAGAATTATCTAGTATGAATCAGCCTTACCTACTGACTTAGGATAGAAAGAAACTAAAATCACGGGAGAAGAATATATTTTGTTGATTAACCAGAACAGTAGAGATTAGGAACATCGTGTTTGTTTGCTTTCATTTATGGATTATCTTTCCCTTTGAGGGACTCTCTTCAGCCACAACTTTGGAATTAACCATTGTGAACAGGTTTATATTGGCAGGAACATGGGAACCTGTGACTTTGTTTTATTCGGGTGTGATTATTGGTAAGCTCATTACTTGGATAGCATCACTATAAACTCTCTGGATCTCCATTATCTGGCTCAAAGGTTTTGTGTTATGTATATCCAAGAGAAGAAATACAGCCTAGAAACAGAATTGGGCTCCTCTAAAACCTTCCCATGATTTTTAAATTAATGTTTATAGTTTGGTATATCCAGTCCCTCCTATTTCCTTCCGGTTATCCATTGGCTTGCGGGTCAATTTAACATTGGAAAGTAGATTGTATCAGGTTAGTTTCTAGTCATAACAAAACATACTCATCTATGGTTTCAATAATTTATAGTAATTGTTATTAAACCTCAGCTGTGTGATTGCAGACTTTGAGCACTGCAAGGAATATAAAATGCTGCTAGTCTAGTAATCTTCAACAAAGAAGCCTTATGGGTGGACTTCAAGGGCCAGGGAAGCCCCCTGGTATTCTGTGTAAAATTCCAGTCATATTTATTGTATCTATTTTTAGACTAAGAGGGTTTGTGGCTTTTGTCAAGTTTTCAAGTTGGGTACTTGTCCCAGAAATGTTAAAGGACTAATCTTTTAATTTACTGGACGAAGAAACCTTACACCCTGAGATACTTGCCCACTGTAGCATAGCTGGCTGAATACAAAGCAGGATCTCCTAGTTGTACATCAACCATGTAGGTAGGTGGATGGTACACAGCAACAAGTACACAACTTATACAGGTCAGTGAGCCTTCTACCAAACAGCACCCAAATATTCTTGGACAGAAGTTGCACTGGTCTTTCTAAGATGGTGCATTTTCTATTTTTCTCTCTTAGATCTCCCAATCTGTAGTTCAGCGAATGTAGTGCAGTCTAGAATCTGTTTATAGTACCACAGCTGCAGATCACCCACGTGTCTGATTTCCTGCTCTGAGTTTAGAATATAAACGAGGAGATTCTCTTTGCATCCATAACAAGTATATCCTGGTTACTAAAATAAATCCTGGTGACATCAGTGAAGAATGTGAATAGCAAAGCAGCTAGCAGCAACAGATTCCTTGATGGCACCCCCACTATGTATAAGGTGTTTGGGTTTTTTTTCTTTTTTTTTTTTAACCTCTCTTCTGACTTTGGGTATTCTTGTCAGTATTTAAATGCCAGTCAGTCATCACATAGCTAATGTGAGGTTGTTTTCCCCAGAATCATACTTCAATTTTGGTTAACTTAAGAAAATATAAAGAAAAACGATTTTCTGGATTTGGTTTTCAAAACAAAAATAAGTTAGATGGGGGAAGGAAAATCCTCTGTTCAACAAAGCAGAATTCTACTTGCAAAAGTGCCAGGGACTCTACATTTGAAAAAAAAAAATTCCCATAATATCTACCTGTTGTCTCCACACTGAGGCTAGATATGGTTCCAGTTCCTCTTTTGCTTTAGTAAATTAGTACTAATAGTGTTAGTTGGAGAGGTAGTAGTAATTCTTTAGAGCAAGAAGAGGTTCTGGTTTTTAAATTTTTCTGGTCGAGGTTATTTCCTAAAATAATTGTTCAAGGAGTCTGTCTTTCCTGCCTTACCTGTTATTCATATTATGGCCATAAGGGAAGTTCAGACGTAACCTAACAAAGAAGGTTATATCTTCTTTACAGGTAAGGTTTGGGGGAAGATTGAAAATATTGAAATTTTTATTTATTTTAATTTAAATATTTAAATTTAAATGTGTAAATATTCAAAATATTCAAATCCAGCATCTTAAAAAAAAAGTTGCTGCCACACAGTTGAAGTTGTCTCTTGAAGTATGGAGCAGCTTAACACTGGTAGTAATCAAGCAAAAGCTTGTTGGAGTGGAGAGAATCGTAATGGTGACCACAGTGATACTTTGCACTGGGTGGTGCTGATGGTTGTCTTTGTGGCCAGCCATTCGCTTTGGCTTCATACCATTTTCTTGCAGAACTAGCATATTTCCTGTCCCTCAGAGTGCGGGCTTCCACCACACCAGCTAAGTGTGGTGTCAAAACGTGTGGTGCCACACGACCAGCCCCCCAGCCGCAGCTGATTGGGTTAGGATGGGCCCTCGACCTAAGGAGAGCGATCAGATTCTCTCTTGTGCAACATTGGGATTCAGTGTTTCTAGGCCGACCTTTACTGGCATCTAAATGAGAAGCCCTGAGGGCTCCCTGGGCAACCATCATTCACCACATGTATGGAGAAGCCACAGAGTGGGAAAACCAGGTGTAAAGAGACAAGTGGAGGTGAAGGTCTATGGGGTGTAATTACAATTGACTACAAAAGATGACTTTATTCCTGGTTCTAGTCCCTCAGGTTTGGTAGTACTTTCTGCCCTCAAATTTCTTGAGATACCCTTGTCTCCATCCAGCTGATTTCTTTTCTTTTTTTAAATTTTTTAATGTTTATTTATTTTTGAGAGAGAGATAGAGAGAGAGAGAGAGCTGGGGAGGGGCAGAGAGAGAGGGAAACACAGAATCCAAAGCAGGCTCCACACTCTGAGCTGTCAGCACTGAGCCCGATGCGGTGCTCGAACCCACAAACTGTGAGATCATGACCTGAGCCAAAGTCGGATGCTTAACTGACTGAGCCACCCAGGCTCCTTCCAGCTGATTTCTTTCTACCTAGTGCGGGTGAAATCCTGCTACCTGCAACCGAATCCTCTCTGATCAAGACAACTTTACTTTTATTTCATCTGATCATATCAACAGGTCCCTCTGGCAGAGTGAGGAAATTGACATATTCAGAGTCTTACAGCTGAGAAATAGAGGGGTTATAAGCAAAAATGATCTCTGGAGTACAGTGCCTTGACCCCACCCCCAGTCTGTCTGTAGTGCTATGGAGCATCTCCCTGTTCTGAACAGGAAATTATACCAGATGACTCCTGAGGTCCTATCACTCCAGCTCTCTTTTGCTGCTAGTCCATGACTCACTTAAGATTCTTTTGCTTTATAAAAATCTTATGAGTATCCCTTCAGCATTATAAATAGGTGACTTCACAGACCCTCAAGTATGAACCATTTTTGAAGATGCCCCTCTGCTAGTGGGTGAGCTTAGTGTTGACATGAGTGAGTTTTCTAGTATTTTATTTTGTTATGTGTTTACCTTGCGTTCATTTCTAGTCCTTGGGTAGGCAGACAGGGTTGGTGTACTGGAAGTGTATTTTTAGTCTGACATTAAAAAATGTATCATAGACACCAACACAGGAAGCAGTTTTTAGGTGAGTCAGTGTATAAATAACCTCAAAGAGTTTTCATAAAAGGAAGGTCGATCTTTTAATTCAACAGTCCGGCTTCTGAGTCCCTCTTCCCAACTTCCTTCATTCATTGAGTGGTCATTTATTGGGCTTCTACTACGTGCTGGCATTTTTTGGACTTAGGATTTAAGATACAAAGATAAGTCCTTATCCTTTATACTACAGTTTCAAAAAACCTCATGGCCCTTCTTTGTTACTTCTCTCTATCCTGCAAGACTGAATTTTGAAGGCAGGGACTGTATCTTGTTCATCTTTTTGTCTCCATACTTAGCATAGCCCCAGGCTGTGTAAATACTCAAGATGTACTCAAAATAACTAATTAGGAGCTCAGTCTAGTGCAGAGAGAAAGAAATTAAAAATTACACCAATGTGTTCAGTGCTAAGTGCCTAGAGTATTCCATAAACAAAGAAGGGGAAATGATTAACTTAACTGAGAAGGTAATTTTTTAACCAAGTCCTGAAGGGTGGAATCTTCAAGGAGATGTTGAAATTTGTGACTAATATATGATGGCAAAGAAACAGTCCAAGAGTAGCTGAATTTTGTTCTAGGAAACCAGAGTGTTTGGGCTAAATTCTTGACCTGACACTTATAAGTTTTGTGACACCTTTGATAAGTTAATGAACTTCCTTGTACTTCATTTTCTTCATCTATAAAATAGAGGTGTGTAATTGTAGTGCCACCCTTATAAGATTGTTTTAAGGATGAAACTAGCATAATACTTACGCAGCTTTTACATAGTAAGTGCTTGGTACATGGTCAATGCTCAGTAAAGTTGAGTTCTTATTATTCTTGGACTCAAGCAGAAAGGCATGTGAGTTCTGGAGAGAACGTAGAAGCCCAGAAAGGAAGATAGCAGGGCTGAGTGTGCAATACAAGGACCTGCGTGGTTGCTGGCAGTAGGCCTTTCATTACTTCAGGACAGTGGTTCTTAACTTTGGATCAAGGACCTTGACCTTCAGAGAAAAATGTGCATAAGTCCTATTGAGACATCTTGTATTCATGTTTCAACTGAACCCCCAGAGGTTATCCATGAATCTTTAGGTAAGAGCTCCAACTTCATGATATTGGTGGACCCCATGAGTTTCAAGTTACATGTTGATCAGTACTTAAGCAATTGGAGAACACCCTAAAATAGAAGATGTGGGAAATTTTCAGCATCCTTAGGAGAATATGCCCACAAGGCATGGTTTAATTACATTTGACTGTAAACATGTGTTAACATATAAATTAAAATGTTTTGGAATAGGATAATAATTTAAGATGAGAGTAGAAGTGTGTGGGACACAACCTCTCAAAGCTCTGCAGACTTAAACTATGGCAGTGACTTCTCCAGGGTCACCTCGTTAATAGGTGAGGAAGTCAGGGCCAAGATCCCTATTTTCCCACCATGAAATGCTGTGAAAGAACATGTATGTGAAGGACAGAGAGCCCATTTGTTAGCCTGGAGAAGAATTCATATTGGAGAGAAAAGATAAGCTCCTAAAAGACTGAGGGGGCAGTTAGTGAGTTGCATTGATGGCCAGGCAAAGAAATTTGGAGTTTGATCCTTAAGAAAAGGAATTTAAAATCACGTATCCAGTGCTGAAATAAAATGTGGAATTCAGGATTTGAGATTTGTAGCTTGTTCTTTGTATTATGCAGCAGCTGGAAATCGCATTTCTTTTTTTTTTTTTCCATTTGGACTTCTCACACGGTGGTATTCCCGACGGGAGGGCATCTGTGAACTTTTTAATGGGAGAAGTCGTAAAGCTGGGTTAGGGCTGCTCGCTCGAGGCTGGCTGCCTTCGGAGGCAGGTAAAATCTGACTCCCCTTTTGCTTTTCAGCTACAGACACAGCCATCGCTGCCACCACCAGCTGAGTGACTCGGAATCTAGGGGTTGCCAGTAATTGTGGGTTTAAGTCACAGAGGAAAAAGATAAGAGAAGAGCAAGGCTGGTTTTTCCACAATTAAATGTTGCCTCTCGGGCTTCTCTGACGGCAGGAATCCAAGAGGTCAGGAACCACCAGCCATATTATTTTTCTCCCTGGCTGCCTGCCTTCATTTGTATCCCCTCCTCATTCATGGGAACGAAGAAAAGGTGGGTTGGAAATAAAAAGCTTGTTCTAGCCTACTTTTTCCTTTACGAAACTTGTCAGAAACAAAGCTTTCCCGTGAAACAGACGGAATCCCTTCTGCTAGCTGGCTAGTCCTGCTGGCAGCAAAAAGATATTTTGGGGTGAGGGGAGACAAACACTGTTGAAATGTACTATTGTCCTTTTATAGTTATGATGGTTGTTTCTCGAGTACTGCCGTGTACTCTGGGATTTTTGTATTTGCTACTGTTTAACTCTTACATTCGTCAGACTGGAGTTTTTATCCCTTGTCACTCTAACGCCTTTACAAGTGGCCTGAGGGCAGGGATTGTTTTATTGTTCTTTGTTTTTGCCACAATGCCGCAAGTGCAGAATGCAGCTCAGCAGCTGGTGGTGTGTTAGATTTCTACATTCGTGAAATGTTAGAACTAGATGGACCTTAGTTTGATCCAACTTCGGTAATTAATGAAAGAATACGATGCATAAAATACTCAAATGGTGCAGCTATTAAGTGGCTTTACCTAGACCAAGAAACAGGGCTCCTAACTCAACTGATCTGTGACATAATGGCAAACAACTTGAGCTGTGGAGTCAGGCACACTTGAGTTCATAGTTTGCCTCTCTCCCGCTCTAGCAGTATGATCACAGGCCTCATTTTCCTCGTGTTGAGACAGCAGATAATCAATCATCTGTGTCAGGCTGGCATGTATGTGTCTGAAAATGTTTACACATCTGAATATGTCTGCATGGAGTAGTCACTCAAAAGTTGGAGCTTTTAAAAATCGTTGTTTTATTTCTTTTGAAAATACGATACCTTCTTGGGGCACCTGGGTGGCTCAGTCAGTTAAGCCTCTGACTTCAGCTGAGGTCATGATCTTGCACTCTGTGAGTTCGGGCCCCATGTCGGGCTCTGTGCTGACAGCTCAGAGCCTGGAGCTTGCTTCAGATTCTGTGTCTCCTTCTCTCTCTGCCCCTCTGCCTCTCATGCTCTGTCTCTGTCTGTCCCTCTCTCTCTCAAAAATAAATAAACATTAAAAAATTAAAAATACAATACCTTCTTTATACAAAAACTCCCATTTCTATGGTCTCTTCAATATCAGAAAATATAGCCTAGTTCCTCTTGATGAGAACTTAGGAGAGAGAGCAGGTTAATATAGGGCTCTTAGGTACATCCTGGAATGGACTAGAAATGAAAATTGTCGCCCCCCCCCCCACAGGAAATAAGGGTCACCCCTCTGTGCAAAGGACTTTGGTGGTTTGTTCAGCAGTTAGTAAAGGAGTGCCTGCCTGCTGAGCAAAGAACCTAGAGGTTGGGGTAGTGAGGGAACAAGTCAGCAGGCCCGGCTTGCCTCAAGAGGTGATAGGAACATAAATGAGTATAAGTGATGTGATGAGAGGCAGGGAGGCCATGGGCTGCCCAGACTTTGTGTTGTAGAGGCAAAGGGGGTGCCAACAACACCTGAAGGGCAAGAGAAGTTATTTCAAAGGAGAGACTGAGGGAGATATCAGGAGGGAAAGAGAAGAAAAAGGCGCATGTTCCTGCAGGTGTCTTATATTGAGGGAGGGGCAGTGGAGGTCTTCTGGGGCTCAACCAAGGGTGGTTTTGATTTTGCTTCCTTCTTTCTCTTTCTCTCTCCCTGTCACGGACACATCACCTTCTCTCCCCCCCTCCCCCACTTTGTGCTGTAAGGAGTCTGTCCATCTTCTGGAAGGCTGGGTGGCAGGCAGCCCAATATCGTCTCATTGCTGTTTGGAGCCTGAGTCTGGGGAAGGCCCTTGCTGATTGATCAAGGGTAGGCCCTCATCTGCAAATAGAGCCCCAAATCCTGAATTCCCCACACAAATCCTCTGTGTGAAGAACACTGGCCTGAATCCAGCAATAACACAGCTGTTGAAACAGCTTAGTCACCAGGGCAATGGAGGCAGTGCGGCAGGGGAATGCTGGGGTACAGTGCTCCGACATTTAGCTGGCTGGGAGCCCCCCTGAGAGCCGGTGCTGCAGAGAATCTGCTTCCCGCCCACAGGCATTCCCTTGTTTCTTTGAAGCGAAACCATAATCCCCTCCCTGGGGAGGCCAGAATGAGGAGAGAAACTAAAACATTTTAGGACCCAGAAGAGGAAAAGAAAGGGTCACTCCTTTTAGACACCTGGTTTTTCCCTCTTAACGATCCTTGTGAATTTCTTGGATAACTTTTTTTTTCTCTGCCCCAGGCTAGGCAGTATGATTTAGATGTGGTGGTAGGAGTGGGGAATGTGTTCATTTATCTTATCCAGAAAATGTAGTGACTTACTCAGCTTGTGGGTGTCCAGGTGATGCATGGAGAAGTTAAGAGGGCAAGTCTTGGCCCTTCTGCCTGATCTTGCTTGGATTCCTGTAGCAGCTTTGTCTGCCAGAGCTCTTGTCTGAAGGACTCTAGGCAGATCTGGGCAAAATACTTAGCTGATTTCATCAGGATTTGGGGAGGACTAATAAACTGCCACCAAGTGACCCCATTCCTCTTCCAGCTCTTTGAAGAGCTGACCTTTGTGTTTTCTCTTTATCCTGGACTACTTCTGCCCTGTTTGTTTTGGAAGTTGTTAAGTTAAATTAGCTATCCCTTTCCTTTCCTGGTTACTGTATGAGAATGCAGCTGTCAGTCTGTGAACTCTGCCATCTATTTTTAGATTCAGTGTGAATGAAGCTCTCTTCTCTAATTGCTTTCGGAGAGAAGGGGTGGGGGCAGAGAGAAGGGGTGGGGGCGAGAGGAAGAGGCAGGTAGATTTCTGTAACCATCAAATCAGCTATTCTAAATGCTGTGTACGTTGACAGTGTCCTGGGGAGAAAGCAAAGAAGCCCACTGTGTGTTTTGCTCCCTTGGCTGTCAAGTTTGTTTTCTCTCCGCATTTATGTTGATTATGGTCAAATGGGAAAGAGCTATTGCCATGTTTGCTTTCCAGTGTTTTAACACTTGCCAGCTTGAATGGTTCTGATTTCTCAAGCATTCTTAGGCAAAGATCGGTTCATTGTTGAATTCAGATTACTTGGAAAACAGGGATGGTTCTTCTGGTGATAGTTTCTACGAGATTAGGTAATCTTAAGTATGCTGAGAGCTGTGTCAGTGCAGTGGGCCTGAGTTTTCTCTAGATCTCTCTATGCTAATGTCCCCACCCTCTCACACAGCTGCGGGGCCTCTTTGCGTAAACGTCTTTCTAAACAAAATGCTACAGCATTCAGAGCAAGCTTCTTCCCTTTGTCATCAGACCCTTCCTGCTTGCCCGCCTTGCCCATTCTCTCCACTCCCATTCTCTGCCATATTGAATTAGTTGATTTCTCAATTTCTCTGACTTCATGATACTGTTTGTGCTTCCATGGCTTTTTATTCATGCAGTTCCCTCTGCCTGTAAATCTTTCTCTTCATTACCTAATGAACTCTTACTCATCCTGTAAGTTACAGTTAAACATCACCTCTTATGGATGAGGTGATCCAGAAGATTATGTATTCTGTGCTATATTCTTTGACCCCCTAGCCAGCACTCTTGACATCTTTGTACTGACGGTATACTTTATATTCTAATGTAGTACTAACCACATGTGATTATACTTATTTGTGTTTATGCCTGGCTTCCCTACGCTACTGTAAACAATTAAGAGCAAACTTCACATTTTATGTCCTTTTTTTTTTAAATTTTTTTTTCAACGTTTATTTATTTTTGGGACAGAGAGAGACAGAGCATGAACGGGGGAGGGGCAGAGAGAGAGGGAGACACAGAATCGGAAACAGGCTCCAGGCTCTGAGCCATCAGCCCAGAGCCCGACGCAGGGCTCGAACTCATGGACCGCAAGATCGTGACCTGGCTGAAGTCGGACGCTTAACCGACTGCGCCACCCAGGCGCCCCTGTCCTTTTTTTTTTTTTTTTATCCCCCACTATTGTGCATGGAAACTAGCAGGTGCTTAAAAATATTTGGTGGAAGGAAAAAATGAATTGGATGGAATGGTCTACCTAGCATTAGGGGTTTCAGAGGTCTATTGATTCCCTCTTGGCAGCACCAGGTATTATGGGTTCTCAGTTCCTCATGAACTTCCTTTCCAACTTGGCAAAGGAGGCTTGAGTAGATTACCAAAGACATGACATGTCTTTGGTCGAGTGTCGTATCTCAGTGAGTGCTGTACAGGTTTTCTTCTCTGGAATCTCTTGCAAGTAATCCCACCTATTCCCTTATCCCTACACACTTGGGATATAGACCTCAAAGGCCAACCCTTTTATTGCTTTGCTAATCGTTAAACTCAGAGAAATTCTTTGGTTTCTAGCCCCTGACGTTACATCTTGTTTCCTCCTTTGCCCCCACTAGCCCTTTCAGGCAGAATATTTATGCAGCTCCATATTATAATTTAGACAGACATGGGGAGGAGACACTACCTCCCTCAGGATGACTTTCCTTAAAAGCTCTCCTTTCACCCTGGGGAACAGGTACATTGTTCTTCAGTAGGACCATTGGGCCAACTTTCAGGAATCTTTCTGAGGGGTGTGTGTGTGTGTGTGTATGTGTACATGTATGCATATGTGTGGGAGTAGGAAAAGGGCAGCGGGCCCTGGGGAAAGAATGAATGCCACCCAAACAGAGCGAACTATAGACCACACATGTGGGGTATAGAAATGGTGGAGTAACAGAAGAAATTTTGGGTCATAGAAGTATTTGGAGAAAGAAGGGTGGTGTTAATTTGGCAGATACTTAATGAATGTCTATTCTGTAAAGACCTGGGTGATAAGAGTGGTGAAAGAGACTGAGGCAGTCCCTGGCTTTCGGGAACTTCTCCGTCTTCATGGGAGGTGGGTAGGGAGAGAAATGGTCAGGTAGTCGGACTGTAGGAGGCTAAGTGTTACAGTGACGGATGCACAGGGTGCGAGGGCCACTTCATCAAGTTTTAGTGAGTGAGGGAAGGCAGGATTAAGTCTATCAAATTTTAGAAGACGAACAGGAGTCTGGCATGAGTGGGGATGCAGAGTGCTATCCTCAGCTCAGAATAAAAGGAAATTTTTCTAATTCATCCGCTCAGAGGCGACACCTTTTTAAAATTTGGGGTGCTGGCAGGGACCTTGAGTACAGCCAGTGTAGTTAACCTTGAATAGCAGCTAGCATTTACTGAGTGTTCGCTGTATGCCAGGGCCATGCTCAGCAATTCATGCGCATTATCTCATTTAATCGTCCCAACTGTAAGAGATGGGCATTACCGCTGTCCTCATCTGTAGATAGAAGAGTTGGGTGACTTGCCCACCATTGCACAGGCACAAGTGGTCTAGGTGGGCTACAATTCCAGGCTGTCACCCATATTCCAAGGCTGGAGGCGGAGTGGCAGGCTACACTCAAGGTGACCTGCCACCTGGGTGACAGGAGTAGGGAAGAACTCCTACAATATGAACCTAGAATACCAACCAGGGGCCAGAAATTAGCCTTTTATGCCATTCAGGGAGTTCCAGATCTTATTTTATTTATTTTATTTTTAGTTTTAAATGTTTATTTATTTGAGAGAGAGAGGACTCACAAGCAGGGGAGGGACGGAGAAAGGGAGACAGGGGATCCAAAGCAGGCTGTGCACTGTCAGCAGAGAGCCTGATGTGGGACTCGAACTCACAAACCATGAAATCATGACCTGAACTGAAGTCAGACACTTAACTGACTGAGCCACCAGGGTGCCCCAAGGAGTTTCAACTTGTAAACATTTTAAGGAGGACCATGTAAAGGCATTGAAAGTATTTCAGAAGTCATCTCCCTGGCTGTAGTGTGGAGAACAGACAGGAATGGGGCATGTGGTTGAGTTATTTAGGCCCGAGAGCGTGGTGGCCTTGAGCAAGAGGAGTGACTGTGAGGAGAGAGAGGGGAATAAATCTGCAAGACTTGATGAGCAGATTGTGTACCAGCTTTGGTTGTTTGGCTTTCTGAACCGTGGAAGTAGAGACCTCCAGTGGGAAGTGAGCCTGCAGGTTTGAAACTCCGGAGGGAAATCTGAACTTGAGAGGGGCTGGTGACACACCTCTCAGGGCAAGTGAAGTGAGTGAGAAGAGAGCCCCTCTACAACCTGGCGAACACCGATGGATGTAGTTTTACTATATCCCGTGGTACTTCAGACTCATTCGTTTATGAAACAGTTATATCCCCAGCTCCTTTTCCAAATGTATAGCCTTTAAGCAGTACAGTAGGGATAAGTGGATGTTTTCTGAGTTGTCACTTTGCAAAAGGCCCAATGGGAGGAACGTTTCCCCCATTGCATATTTCAGACTGCTTACTTCAACTAGGAGACGGTGCTTCACATTACAGCAAGGGATCATTTTGACAATGCTTAGCAAAATGTCTTCTTACACGCGGAAAATATTTCTCCAGAATGCAAATGCTTGACGTGATGGAGAAAAACGACAGAGGTAATGTGAACTAAACTGTTAGGCTGGTTTGCGAAATAATTGTACTCATTCATTTTTATAACTGTGCACACCCAGGCCTGTAGGGCATCTTAACAAAACAGCCAGGGCCAAATTTATAATTAGCTGAGTCCATTTTTGCCTGGCTTAACCATGGATGTAGGACAGGGTTGGTTTTGTTATTTCCTTAATTGAAAGCGTCAAGAAAATACAAGCCAGGTCAGAGAGTTTTTGATTGGGGAAGGAACGCTGGCATAAATAACCCCAGATTATATGTCTGCTGGAGGCTGGGAGGAGGCTGGTCTGTGCGGCCTCCTTCTGAGGTTACCCAAACAAGCCCTGGTGACTGGCGGCTCTCCTATGGAATGTGGGAGTGCATGTGAGCATTTTGAAATTTCTTTAATTTCTTCCCAGGGCAAAGGCCCAGGAAAACCAAGGTTTCTCAGGGAACCGAAAAGCTTCTGACAACCATAACATAATTCTTTATTTCCTCTTAATGTAACTTGCCCTCCCCTTTCTCCCCTTTATTTCCCGGTAACTGGTCAACCCAACCATCCTAAACCAGGGTGGAAGGGGAACTAGTATTTTTAAGTACTTGTGTACCAAATGGTCCTGTCAACAGCCTAGGGAAGTGGGTCCCATGATTTCTATTTTGCATGTGCAAACTGAGACTCATTCAAGGTCACTCATCCAGAAAGACGTAAAGATAGAATTCCGAAACAGATCTCTTTGGCCTACAGGCTCTACTATCTTGACTGGAAAATGCCCATTTCAAGAAGTCTAAATGAGAAGCATCCTGATCACTTCCTCAATGAATCTTCATCTTTTATTGCTTCACCCCACCGGGATCCATTCTTAACGTTAAACAGCTGCCCTAGATATTCTGCGGTGCTCAGATTCTTCCTGTTTGTCTCCCCAACCATTTCTTGCTTTATGCAAAGGACTTGCTCTCCTCTCTGGCTTTCTTCTTGTCTTTGGAAAACTGATTGGCAAATGCTTTTCTCATGAAGGGCAGGGCAGGGCAGTTAAACTGAGAAGGTAACATGATTCCTAAGGATATGATTGGTCAATGCTTCCCAATATGGAAAGGCATAGATCTTTCCACCTGCAGTAATACTCTACAGTCTGAGTCTGCACCTACAGAACCATGGAGTGCAGATTTCCTCATGTCAGAGCACCACCCCCGTAACAGGATGAAAATAGTAAATGTGAAGAACCACAGTGCCTTTCCACACCTCCTTTCCCAGTATTCCAAATGAATTTTCCACCCAACTAAAATGTGTCTCCAAAGCCATTTGAGAAATGTGAAGCTTGGACAGCCCACAGAATAGCAAAGCTGCTGGTTTGGTATAGGTGTGGAAAACCATGGGTTTCAAATCTACAAATGCCCTATATTGATACCTTACCACTTTTCCCCATGGAACAGGTATAACCAGTGTCCTCGTTTTATAGGGATCGTTCTCCAGGTGCCAGGGGTAGCCTTGGCCTTCCTGCCATTCTCCCAGGGAGTTCAAATTGGATTCTTCACTTTCATTATCTCTGGGGGTGTTGGGGGAAGGGGGGCAGTATTGCCCACGCAGTATCCCGGGAGTCATGAAACCGGTGTTTTATTACATGCAACATAGTCATTAAAGCTGAACTTTATTTCTGAGTCCATTGGAGGCAGAAGAGAAAATGATTCAGGGGGCTGACTTCACAGCTTTGCTGGGTTTCTCTGGCCAGTGCTTTCCTGTTTCTGAGTTCTGTGTTCCAGGTTTGGACAGGGGTTCATAGTGGGAAGTTCGATGTTCCTGAGACCTGGTAATGATGTTGAATTAAAGGTAGGTATTAGATTTTCAGTTCCCTAATAAAATGATAAAAACAGTAACTAATCCTTCATGCTTTCTGCAGTGTTCTAAGTATTTTTTTTCCCACGTGGTAACTAACTTAATGGTCACAAAATCCTAAGAGACAAGTCCTGTTCCAGCAGGGTTAAAAGCCTGAGCATATGTGCCAGGGGGTGATATCACAAAGTCCAGTAAGGGAAGGTCAGAGGGTCACTTGAACCTGCCATTCTCCCCGTGGTTTCTGTTTTGTAAGTACACTATGAAAGACAGCCAAAAGGTATAGGACTGCAGTTCATGAAACTCTAGAAGCTTGATTCTGATGTTTCTAGAAGTGGGGCTTTTGGAGTCTTGACTTCTGTAGCTCAGGAATGATGACACCTGTCTCAGACAGCACAGGAAGTAAGTGATTGTGAGGATGAGGTGAAACACGTGATACAGTTTGTGAATAGTAATAGAAAGTTTTAGAAAGAACTTCACTTGATGGTGGAACAGAAAGAAAAGAATGGTGGTGTGAAGGCAGTATGAAAAGTGTCACCTCCACAGTATCACCCAGATCACCTGTTATTTCATTAGCTGAACTGCACAGAGAGTTTCATTTTGTTGTAGCTTAGTTTTTGTTTTTAGTGAATTAATTACAGACATTTAAAAATGGAGAGATGTTTCATAACAATTTGCATTTCTGCTTTGTCTTGAAAAAAGCAGAAGTTCTGGTGAGACCGACCTGTACTGCTTCATGATGGCTGTGGTCTGGAGCTACAAGCGGCCGCCTCCAACAGATGGGCTTAGTGCCACATCCAGACCCACCCTGTCCCTGATCTCCCATGTGGTTAGGGGCAGAGTACAACATGAACTTAGCTGGCCCCAGGCTTCCAGCTCCATCATGTCACGTCACATCACGTTCTTAGGGCATGTCACACTTCCCCAGTCAGGTTTCTGAAATGGTGCTGTGTAGCTCAAATGAGAGAATTCCAGACACACTGCAAGCCATGCTCATGGCCTCCAAAGCACTACATATTTCTCTCCCGTAGAAAGCTGCAAAGGCTTTGGTTAGTGTTGAGTAGCCCGTGTTACCGCAGTGTGCTTGATTCAGGTGTCAAGTTTCATTTTGTTTGTTTTTAAAGTAAGCTCTACACTCAACTTGGGGCTTGAACTCTGGACCCTGAGATCAAGAGTTACACCGTCTGCCAACTGAGCCAGCCGTGTGCCCCCTGTTAGGTTTCTTTTGAAGTCTGCTGTTTTCTACCAACAAAGGTAGTTGAGGGTAGTGGGGTTTCGGGGTGACCCAGACCCAGGTTTAAGTCCCAACTCTGTCATTTACTAGCCATGTATTCTTGGGAAATTTCTAACCTCTTACGCACAGGATGGATGGCAGGCGTCAAGGAGAGGGTGTCTGCTTAGAGCCTGTGTTTTTGCTGAAGACTTACTTATTCATCTTTTGTGACTAGTTTGATGGGCTACTTTTAATACCAAGTAGTCTTCTCTAAGCAATGTAAAAAAAAGATAATTGTGTTTTAAGGCAATTTGAAAATGGTTGTCTCCCTCCCATTACCAACAACAGTATGATTTCAGGCAAATTACTTAATACCTGAGGACCTCAGCTAATTCACTAATCAAAAGGAAATATCTGTGCCCCACTTCATAGAGTTTGTTGGGAACATTAAATGATATCATTTAAATGAAAGCGCGGAAGTCATATGGGCTTAAATACAGAGTAATCAGACATGAAAGCAGTGTTTAAAATTTGTTTGCTTTCAACAGCGTACTTTAAAACAGTTTTTCCTTTAGGGATTCCCAACAGATGGGAATAACTCTTAAAGCTGAGAGAAGGCCAGGAGGTGAGTCTGTCTGGCCTTCCCTCTCCCTGAGGCACCTGTTCTGATGAAGCTCACCCCTAACATTTGGGCCCAAGGCAAGAGTGCCTCAGAAAGCATAGCTGTCATATGTCTAAATACCTAAAAGTGATAAATCAGGCCAACAAATTGTTAAGTCAAGTTAAGTTCTACTATCTGATTATAACATTTGCCTTCATAATGCACTGGAAAGCCAGGTTTGAATTTCGTATTCTTCCACTTCTTGGAATTCTGTGCCAAAATGGGACTGACCAAGGAGTTGTGGGCCCCTAAATGCCTTTTCTTTCCACCCCTGGCTCCATCCCCTACAGAAAAGGAGCTTTGAGTGTTATGTGTGTGGACGCCCCAACCTCCTTGCTCCATCTCTGACTGTATCCTACAAAGAGTAGCTTCTGACCACTCTTGAGCCCAGGGGGTGCGCAAGTGGTTGTATAGTTCCCCTTAGGAGGCCAGATCTGGGGAAGACCCCCCCACCAAGGCCATGGAGATAGGCTCAGAGCTATCAGGGTAGGGTATGCTGGGGTCCTGAGTTCTTGGAGCATATTCTAATTTTTTTTAACTTTTTAAATTTATTATTGAGAGACAGAGACAGAGCATGAGTATGAGAGGGGCAGAGAGAGGGAGAGACATAGAATCTGAAGCAGGCTCCAGGCTCTGAGCCATCAGCACAAAGCCCAATGCGGGGCTCGAACCCATGGAGCATGAGATCATGACCTGAGCTGAAGTCGGCTGTTTAACCGACTGAGCCACCCAGGAGCCCCAAGCATATTCTAAAAGTAGGGGTAAGGGGTTTAGGCCCTCAGTGGGCATGTCCCTTTCACTTGAGGGTTTCTCTTCCTGTGAGAAAGGGAATAGTTAGAAGAGGGCCAGACAGTAGGGCCCTTTAAAATTTGGATCTCAAATTAAGGGCCCTTCCTGTCAATATCTAAGGCCAGTGCTACTCTGAACCCTGGGGCTCCAAGAAGCCCAGTGTGTGGACTGATATCTTCTTTTACAGCTTTTCACACTTATACTCTTGAGTCCTGTGGTTCTGGAAGTGTTCTTTCAACACAACATAGCTGAAAGTCCCAATTGCTAATGCCAGTTTTAGAAATGAAAAGGATGTAGGGGCGCCTGGGTGGCCCAGTTGGCTAAGCGTCCAACTCTTGATTTCAGCTCAGGTCATGATCTCACAGTTCGTGGGTTCAAGCCCTGCATCAGGCTCTGCATTGTCAGTGTAGAGCCTACTTAGGATTCTGTCTCCCTCCCTCTCTGCCCCTCCTCCACTTGCTCGTGCTCTTTTTCAAAGTAAATAAATAAACTTTAGGAAAAAAAAAAAAGAAATGAAAAGGATGAAAAAGCTTCGTGTCTAATATGAGAGCTCTGGCCAGTTCATTCTGTTGACCACTGAGGCTGTCAAGCAAGGAGCAGCTGTGGCCAGCTTGAGCCCCAACCAAGAGGACATACAAACTCTGTAAGCATTTTTTCTGTCAAGCTGGGTATCGCACAGTTTCTTATGTAGAGACTTGTACTTCCCTGTTTTCAGCCCTGAGTCTCTGCACTGCCTGGTGTCTCCAAGTCCAGAGTTTCTCCTCAAACTGTGCAGAGACAGGCAGATATAGAAGACCTGGAGATCCAATGATTTTGTGTACAAACTTTGAGCCGGTTACCCTGTTGTCGGCACCATGCCTCACCTGTCTTCTGCAACACTGGTGTTTTCAAATTTTGAGTTCCTTGGGGGTCTACTGGACATGATGGCTCACTTTCCCACAGTAGCCCTTCTGTTGCAGTTTAGGCTGTGCCCCTCTCTCTGGCTGTCAGGAAGCCCTATTTCATGTATCTTTCATTTTTTTTAAAGTTGCTGCAATCCCTGATCTGCTCGTGTCATTACCACTTTTTCCCCTTGTGATTTAATATCCTTTGAATTCCTTTACTGTTTGTTCTGTGGCATTTCAGGAGGGAGAGGAGGAAAATAGGAATGGCCAATTCACCATGTTTGAGGATTTAAATAGTACTAAGAAAGTAGCAGGGCACTGGTGTTCATTGAGGGTTTCATCTACATCCAGATGGCCTCAGATCCCTCCTTTCTTGCATTCTTTCTTTCTCTTTCTGGATTTCAGAGAACTTGGGGTTCACATTGTCAGATTGGCTTCAGGTCACACTGGGCCAGTGGATGGAAAGCCCTAATTTTCCAAACAGCAGTTATCATCTGTTTCTAGAGCCTAGAATTGAACCCCATCTCATAAAGCCAGTGAAAGCTGGTTCTCCAATCATTTTGGAAATGTGATCTGTGTGGTTTGTTTTTTTTTCCCAATTAAGACTCTCCTGTTCTTGAACTTGTTCGGCACAGTTTAAGACAGACATAACGGATAGATGCAATTTTTATTCATCTCGTCTCCTTAGTGAGTTCTGTGGTGAGTTAAACCCATTTATGGTTCTTACTGATATGGAAGTACATGTGAATATTCATTTGCACAATGATGTGCTTATTATTATATTCTTATCTGTGCATATATAAGTCTTTAATTTTGGAAAAATCCTTCATCTTTTACGTTAACTTTCCTCTCCATTTGCAGAAGGGGTTTTGAGTTTTTAAGAAATAAAAGATCCCATTTTTGAGAACTTCTTTGGGAGTAATTTTAAGAAAGACGCCTTGAGACTAGAGTGTGTTACAAAGGCAGCACAGAGCGTACTTAAATCATGTCTCTGAGCGGTGGTTATTTTTATCAGATAGGAGAGAAAACACAGGCAGATGAAGTATGGGTTTCAGGTACCTAAGGCACTTCTGTGGAAGAAGGACCTCACGTTCCATGTAACTCCTCTGGGCAGGCCTAGGACCTGTGTTGCAAGTCTCAGGAAGATAAGTGCTGATCATGAGTCACAATCTGACCACTTGAGCTGCTTCGGAGAGAGTTAGACCCCTGTCTCTGGAGGAGTTTACATGAAAGCTGTTTGACTCTTTGGCAGAGAGGTTAAGGAAGGGACCGAGCATCCAACTTCAACATTCACCCTATGACTTTTAAGTTTCAGATTTGGAGACTTGGATCTGGAGTTTGAGAGAAATGAATGTATATTGTTTTGTCTTCATTTCCATGGCAGAGCCTATGAGAATTTTTGAACTGTTTCCAAAATACCTTCCCAGATGCCATTTCTGAATTGTGCATCCTTTCTCTTGCAGGAGAAAATGCAGAAGTTTCCATGGATGTTTCCCTGGCTTACCGTGATGATATGTTTGCTGAATGGACTGAAATGGCCCATGAGAGAGTGCCCCGGAAACTCAAATGTACCTTCACATCCCCCAAGGTAGGATGCCTTGGTGTCTTAAGTTGATAGGGTTTTTATTTGGGTTCCAGGTATGTGGGAAGATTTACTTTACAGCTCACAGGTATGTTCCTTAGTATGAATGACCCACAAAGGTTAGTCGTCATCCTTTGTCTTAGTAGAGAAAAGGGCAATGCGGTGATTGTATGTCCCTGTTCAGGAAGAAGGAACAGAAGAAAGAATGTCTGTTTGAAGTGATGTGGTTGTTTCTCTGAAATTGCTCCATACAAATAAACCCTTGGTTCTTAAGCACTGAGAGTGTCTGAAGAATGTTGCTAAGTTATTTTGAGGTGTGAGAATCTGTTCATATTGGATCAATGCTTGTGTCTGCTTCTCTGATTCTTAGGCATTCCTTTGTTGCCAGAGTTAATGTGCAGGTACAAAGACTAAAAATCCCAGTGAATACCACATACAAAAAGAGGCCCTGAGGGAGGAAACCTAATTTCATTTGAGACCTGGGTCCTCTAACCCATTTTTAAGGCTCTCCCTTCTCTGGTTCATCCAGGAGGACTCTTCCAACCGCCCATAGGAGGGAGGTTACTCACCTGCATTGAAAATAAGGAGACATTTTGTTTTGGGCAAAGCCCTTTAATTTTATGATTCCTCATAAATGAAAATGCAAAGATTGACTCAGTGACCCTCAAAGGATAGTAGGATTTGATGGTATAAGGACCAGGTCACAGTTAGCCAGGGGCCCTTTTCATTGCCAAGTGCTGTCCTCACACACACCTTCCCAGGTTCTGACTCCCCTGCCCGTACTGACTAAAGTTTCTGTGAAGATGAAATGGAGCCATGGTTATTGTCACTCATGGTTACATTCCTTAAGGGTATTGACATGGAACACCATCAGCTAGGTGACCTCTGATGTCCCTTCAGGTACAGAAATTGTCTCATTTTTTCTGTGTGAAGTGCATGAGAGACCCAACAGCACTGAAACACATTCTTGATTATGTCATCTGGCATCTTCAGATCAGTTGCTTTTAAAGGACTTGGGCAGCTTTGTAATACCTGCTTCATCGATCAGTTTAGTACTTCTTCTCTCCTAGCATTGGCCTTTCCTGGCCTCACTTTTGGCTATCGCTGCAAAGATGGGGTGTCCTGTGGAATGAATGGTAGGAATGGTAAGTTGAAGCTTCTGGGTATCATGCCCCAGCTGTCCACCCTACACTGAAGAGGAGTAAGATGGGGAAGGGCAGGTTCATAGTATTACCATTTAGTTAAAAGTGTGGATTTGGAACAAAACACACTTGGCTTCAGTTCCAGGCTGTATCACTTACTGACTGCATGGCCTTAGGCAAACGTACTTAATCTGTCCAAGCTTAATTTTCTCATCTGCAAAGTGGGATAATAATAGCTGCTTTGGGTTTCTTTATAAGGATTAAATGAGATGGTGGACACAAGCAGGGTGACCTTATTATTTCATATCCTCTCTGGGATATGTTTGGGAATGAAAGAGGAGGTTTCACCAGGTGGGCCACCAGGACTGTTGTGGGCAACCCACACACCCTATATATAGGGGAACCTGGTATTTATGAACTCTCCCTTCCCCAGGTTCCCTAGACCAGAACTACAGAAAGTGTGGTCTGAGGACCAGCAACACCAGTATGACCTCGGAGCTTGTAGGAAATGCAGATTCCCAGGCCTGGTTCACACCCAAAACCTAGTAAGTCAAAATCTCAGGGTATAGGACCAAGGAATCTGTGTTTTAACAGGATTTCACCTCCTGCAGTTTCATGAAGTTTAAATGTCACTGCCCTAGACCCTTTGCTGTCTGCCAAATGTAGTACCATCCCCTAAAAAAATCATCTGGAATTGTTTGGGGGTAGGTACTTGGGGGTAATCTGTAGGTGAAAATGAATGGTAGGGAGAAACCTGAGGTAGCAGGAGAAAGGAATATCTGACCTTTTCAAATCTTTATATGCAGTGGGAAAAATTAATTAAAACCTTTCTGTCACTGCAAGTTGATTGCATCTTTCAGAGGTGAGACTGGTTGGATATCTATGCTCAAGTATATGAAGCTTTGGGGTATGGAATTTCATCCTCAGAAAAGGGAAAAGTCATTTCTTGCCTCACTTACACACTTGGAGGGCGCTGAGAAGCAGAGTGAGGGGGAGGTCATTAAGAAGCCTGGAACTGCTTCTTAATGATGGCTGCTTAATTATCTTTAGGATGTGTTGATCCCTTTCAAGAAAGATATTAAACCTTGAAAAGTGTGAAGGAAATGAATCATCAAATCTCTGCTTTTTGATTGCAGTGAAATTTAGTCTTGAGTCTGAAGATTAAATGAGAAATTGCTTTAAAGCTTTTTAGTCCCTGGTGGATTGTGAGTTGGGAAAAAAAAAAAAAGTCAAGTTGCCACCTGCTGTAATTTGTCCTAATTAGCCAGTCTCATGCTGGAGTTGGGGGAGGACTAAGGGGGATGGGGAAAGGAAGGGGTGGGGGGAGTGCCTTTCTTCCTAAATGCCCTAAATACTGGCAGAGGCAGAACCTTGGTGCATAAGGATAAGTTCCCAACAGGAGACAGTGAATTTGTCTCGGAGACAGGTAGGCCAGGCCAAGATCCCAGAATCTGGTGTGCCTAATTTGTTGAAGGTAAATTTGTCTCATGAAGTGGTAGTGTTACCCTCTCTATAAGGACGAGGAAGTGGAGGACACTGAGAGAACCGTGAATGGGGAATTAGAAGGAACCCTGGAGATCTTTTTTACTTAGGAGGAAAGTGAGGCTGAATGAGGCAGATGACCTTCTCAAGGAATCCAGCAGGGGGCCAGATCAGGGCTAGAACAGAAGTCTCCTGACGTGACGTTCAGTGCCTTCCCTACCGCAGACACATGCCTCAGTACATGTCTGGGGCAACATCACTGTTTTCTCCCTGCTGTACTTGAGGGTCCTCTTCCCCATCAGAGTTAGAGGCTGGTCCTCTTCCCCATCAGAGTTAGAGGCTGGATTTGGAAGACCTATGTCCCCCAACCCAGTACTGCTACTACTTTGGGACCTTGGGCGAGAAATACAATCAAGTCAGTGGCAATAGACTAAGTAAGTTTTGTTCCCTTCCCTCTCAAAACCTCAATTTCTTTTAAAATTTTTTTTTTCAACGTTTATTTATTTTTGGGACAGAGAGAGACAGAGCATGAACGGGGGAGGGGCAGAGAGAGAGGGAGACACAGAATCGGAAACAGGCTCCAGGCTCTGAGCCATCAGCCCAGAGCCCGACGCGGGGCTCGAACTCCCGGACCGCGAGATCGTGACCTGGCTGAAGTCGGACGCTTAACCGACTGCGCCACCCAGGCGCCCCTCAAAACCTCAATTTCTAGAAATAAAACAAGACCCTGAAGGAAAGCACATAAGAAAATTCTTTCTTGCTGTTAACATAGAGGATAATTAACTTCTTCAGTGTGGATTAATCTGAGGCCAAGTTTGAGCAGGGTAGTTCCTGCAGAGCCCCAATACTTGCCCTGATTTATAAGTGTAAAGGAAAGGAGTAGAGAGGAGAGAAGGAATCTACATAAGAAGAATCATCCAGTCTGCAACTGAAGTTTGGAAAAGAAGCAAAAAGCTTTCGACAGAAGAATTGTTTTAAATCTCATAAGCCAAGTCAACGAATAGTTCTGAAAGAATCCTTCAAACCTTAGTGGATGAAAAACTATTATGATTGATTTGTAATGTCTGCTATGAGTGAGGAAGGGAAGAGTGGAAGCATAAAAGCCAGATATTAGCCTGCTGTACCTCTACTTTTGTCTCTGTCTCTATACAAAATTCTGTTTATTGCACTCTAAGCTCTGTCCAATAAAGAATTCTCCAAGATCGCCAAAGGGTGAGAGACTTCATACACCCGTCAGATTGTGGATTACTTGTTATCTTCCTTCTGGTTTCTCCATTGGACTTTTTACTCTAAAGATATACAAAAAAATTATGTTGGTCCTGAGAATATAGGCTTAGGAACAGCGAATTAGGTCTTCCCTATCACTTGGTTAAGAGGTGTACACCAGGAAAATACTGAAGCTGGCATATAAACCCTACATCGATGGCAGACACTCATCTCTTTTATCAGGGAAAAGTCCCTAGCTACTAAAGCCGATGCCTCTACATGCACATATTTACTCCTCTACGCTGACCCCTCAGCAGGGCCACATAGCCAGGAGTCCTGGTGAGGTAGAGCAGAATTTAGTTTTCAAAAGCAACCTGCACCCCTACTCTTTAATGTCTCACAACCATGCTTTCTGAGCAGTAGCTCTTCAATCATTGGCAGGAAGTCCAAGAGGCTTTTCTAGAAATTGGGCTAAATTTGGCTTAATTAAAATTTCTGCTCCCTTCTGCCATCTAACCTCTTGGTTAGAGAGCTTCAGAAGTTAGGAAGCTTCAGAGGCAGAAAATTCCAAGTTGGCACCTCTGACAACCTAATTCCATTATTACCTTTTATCCCTTCTATCTTCCCCAAATTCTAAGTGTTCCTTGACTTGCTTCTTTTTCTATCAAATCAATAAAAGGAAGATATTTTCACCTTCTTGTGGCTTCAGGCAAAAGCCGTGAAAATAATTACTCTTGGCATCCAAGAGTGTGATGAACATTTCAGAAGTTGACTGTTCCATGCAGCCAACAGTCACGGAATAGTAGTGGTCTCCCATGATGTGCTGCAAATAAAAAGCCCTTATAGGCCTCGTAGACCAGGTTATTCTGATGTGAAGCTTAATGCGGATTGAAGAACTGAGAAAGTGTTTGCTAAGAGAGGAGATTTCTGTTTTTTATCTATAATTTTCTGGTCCCACTTCAAATGTGGCTGGGTCTTTTTTTTGGGGGGGGGTGGGTGGAGGGAGCAGCCATTGGATACCATGCCTCCAGTGTGCCCTATTATCTGTAGCTCTGAGGTATACCTTTAAGCATTAGCTTTTCAGCATTGGTGATATGAGGCGAAGGTAAGGCAATTTACACATAGTCTGTTGGAAATAGTGATTATGTCTCAAACTCTCTGCTCTTCTTCCAGACCCCAGAGTATGAGGGTCGTTACTATGAATGTGATGTCCTTCCTTTTATGGAAATCGGGTCTGTAGCTCATAAGTACTACCTTCTGAACATCCGGCTGCCTGTGAATGAGAAGAAGAAAATCAATGTTGGAATTGGGGAAATAAAGGATATTCAGTTGGTGGTAAGTGAATCTACTGGGTCCAGGCAGCATGTGACATTAGAACACCGGCTCAGAACGGTGGTTTGTGAGCATGTGTGTTGGAAAGTAACTCTATCTCACCCTTGGAATCTCCGTGTGCCCACTGCGTCACCTGAGAAATAGAAATGATGGCTGAGATTTAAATTGACATGAGAGATTACAGAAATGGAAAGTAATGCAGTTATTGTACCCATTTAAGATTTTATTATAATGGTCATGATTGTGTAATAATACCAAGATAAAAGTAATTTTTCTTTATATGTCTCACCTTGCAAGGACAAATGTTTCTTTTTTTTTTTTAAGTTTATTTATTTGTTTTGAGAGGGAGAGCAGTGGAGGGGCAGAGAGGGAGAAAGAGAATCCCAAACAGGCTCCACGCTGTCAGCACAGCACCCTATGTGGGGCTCAAACTCGCAAACTGTGAGATCATGACCTGAGCCAAAACCAAAAGTTAGATGCTTAACCAACTGAGCCACCCAGGCACCCCCCTTCTCTTTCTTTTCTTTTTTCTTTTTTTTTCTTTTTTAAGTTTATTTCAAGCACAAATGTTAAAGGTAGCAATGGTGTTTTTTAGGTTCTTTCCATTTTATTTTTTTAACAGGCAAAAAAAAAAAAAAAAAGAACATGGACCAAGAGTCTTTTTTATCTAAAAAAGTCACATAAGAAATGCACATTTATTGTAGAAAATTAGGAAGCAAAAGTAAACACAAAAAATAACATAAAAATTGCCCATAATATCTAGAGAAATAATCACTGTTGAGGTTTTGATATATATCCCTACAGACTTTTTCTATACAGATAGAAAGATACATGCATATAGTTTTTCCAAACAAAAAGAAGTCATACTCAACTGACTTCTTTGTTCCTTGCTTTTTTTTTTGTTTAATAGTATATTGTGAATATAATATAAATATACTTTGCAATACTGTGTAGCATTCCACTGTATAGATTTACCTTAACACATTTTACTGTCCCAACATTTTGGGAGCTATCTTAAAATAGCTCCAATTTTTCAATAAAAAAGTCTCACAGAAAAATCTTTAATCATGCTCTTAGTGATTCCCTTTGTATAGAGTGGGTCCATTTTTTTTGCCTTTTATTTAGATTTCTTACAGTGCCTGAGGAGGGGGCAGGGGAAGGGTGAAGAGGGTACATGCTATGAATATTAAAGCTCTTGATCTTGAAAGTTCAGCAGAAAAGATCTGTTTTCACTTCTCCCCAGAATGTGTTTTCTGGTAGAAAATAACACTAAGATATAGTCACCTTCAAAATTATGATTGGTCTTTGTCTAGGGAATCCATCAAAATGGAGGCTTCACCAAGGTGTGGTTTGCAATGAAGACCTTCCTTACGCCCAGCATCTTCATCATTATGGTGTGGTATTGGAGGAGGATCACTATGATGTCCCGACCCCCAGTGCTTCTAGAAAAGTAAGAACTGATTTCAGAGCACTCTTAAAGAACACTGGCATTCTAGATCTGGCTGCCATGGTCCTGGTTTTGCTGGGGTTTAGTTCAAGTGGTCATTGTGGTACTTAGGCAGGTGATTAGACCAGGAATCATCCTGGACTCTTTTTACTCCTTCAGCTTTCACACGCAACTTATTATTAAATCCTAAGGATTAAACCTCTCTCACATTTCTGTTTCTCTATTCTGTCTTTGCTCTTCATTCCTGTGGTCTGAGTCAGATACTTCTCTCTGTCACTGTGGACAAACTGCCTTGCTCCTAAGCCCAACCCTCTCACCTCCATAAAGATGATATGCTCATAGATATATCCCCTTTCTGTCCCACATTACTGACTTTTCCTTTCTGCTAGATTATTCCCACTAACATGCAAACACACTATACCATTTCACATTCTTAGACAAAACTCTTGATTTTCCTATTTCCCCCTGAAGCCACCACACCGTCTCTCTACTCCTCTTCATATCAAAACTCCTCAAAAATTTTGTCTGTATATCTCCTCCACCTGTTCTTTCTTGGGCCCATTCCACCCCTCAGTAAAACTGCTCTTGACAGGATCTCCAGTGACCTTCACATTCTAAATCCAATGGTCATTTCTCAGTTCTCACTTGACTCATCACCAGTATTCGATGTAATTGGTCATTTCCTTTTTCTTCACAGAGCCTTCTTCACCCTTCTTATGGTTATTCTCCTCCTTTCCTGATCATCACTGACTCCAGTGGTGTTTCCAACCATCTTTTCAACGTCTTAAACTTGGGAGCCAGTGCTCAGTCTTTGGGCCTCTTCTCTTTATTAGCTATGCCTGTTCCCAGAGTGATGTCGTCTAGTCTTGTGGTCTTAAAAATCACCTACACTCTGATGACTCTTCATTTGTATCCTCAACTTCAGCCTCTCTCAGCCCTCAACCCAAATATTCCAGCTGTTTATTTAACATCTTCACTTGCACAAAAATGTAACACATGCAAAGAACAACATTTTATTTCCTCTGCTTCAAACTTGCCCCTCTCTTAGGCATCCCCACTGAAGGAAATGGCAGCTCCATCCTTTCAGCTGCTCAGGTTAGAGAAGTAGGAGTCATCCTTTACTTCTTTTTTTTCACACCCCTCATCCAACCCAGCTGGAAATCTCACTGTATCCATTGCTACCACCATAGTCTAACTCACTTTCACTTCTCATTTCTCACCTGGATGACTAGAAATAGCCTCTCAATTGCTCTTCTTGCTTCCACTCTTGTCCTTCCTATAGTCTATTCTCATAGCAGCCAGTGTTCACTTTCAAGTATAAATCAGATCTTGTCACTCCTCTGCTCAAAGCTCTCTGTTGGCTTTTCATTTCAAATCCTCTGATTTCATCTCCGATCCTCTCTGCCATTTACCATCCCCCTTGATGATGCTTAGACATGCCTGGTATGCTCCCACCCCATGGCCTTTGCACTGCTGTTCTCTTCGTCTGAAATGCTCTTTCCTAGATATCTCTGTAGCCCAATTCCTCATTTTCTTCAGGCCCTGTCATAATGTCTCTTATCTTAGAGACTTTTTCCTCTCCACCTTATGTAAAGTAGTATTCCTTCTTTCTTCATTTTCTTACCTTGATTTATTTTTCTTCATTATATTTTATATTTATTTGTTATCTTTCCTCCCAGACCCATCCTCTTACCCCTGCTGAATGCAAGCATCGTTAGAGCAGGATCTTTGCCTACGTTGTTTACTACTATATCCCCAGCATCTAGAATAGTGACTGGCACATAGTAGGAACTCAATAAATATGAATGTGTTGAATGAATGAATGAATGATATCATTCCACTGTTTAACCTTCTTATTGGATCCTCAATCCTTTTAAGATAAATTTCAAGTTCTCTGATGGGGTAGGCAAGTTTCTTCATGAACTCAGCTTTTTTTTTTTTTTTTTTTTTTTTTTTTTTTTTTTTTTTTACTTATTTAGTGTCATGTCCTGTCATTTCCTGGTATGTGCTACATGCAGATCTCCAAATGCTTCAGGCTGTTCCAGGCTTCTGTGCCTCCATCCAGGCTTTTCCCTTTGCTTGAAATGTCCTTCCACCTCCCCAATCTTGACTCCCAGCTCTTCTCGGTTTCTGTCTCTGCCAAAGTTAGAAGTCCGTGTGGCAGCCTGTGCACACTTCTGTCATATATCACTTGTCACACTTTATTTGGCTCAGCCACTACATATATCTCCTTGAGTAGAAGAGGGCTACTCTCTTAGGTATCTCTAGTCCTAACAAAATGCCTGGTGTGTCATCTGTGCTTAATTAACCCTTGTATTTCATAGGTATGAATGGAAGTATGAATAAATCAGTGACAAAACGCATGATCTTGATAGAGCAGTGGCAATTAATAGTACAATAGGGAAAAAACAAAATAAAAACTAAACTCACAGCTAAAAGAAGTATTTCATGTTGTTTGGAGTGATTTATTATTGAAACAATCATGCTTGTTCCTAGTTGCTGAGGATATCATAATAATGATGATAATGAGTGTTCTTAATGATCAGGTTAATGATTACCTGAATAGGTAAGCGGGGATAATTATGTTCAAAGAGGTCTGCTTAAGAAGGCAAAGGCGGGGGGAAAACATTGTAGGAAGCTCTTAATCTGATTTGGTACCAAAATAAAGTTCAGGGCATTAAGGAGGTTAGGTTCAATTACATAGAAAATGTTAATGTAACACTCCTTCGTTCTGCAGTGGTGCTAACAAAATAAGACATTTTGCATCTCTGTAGAAATGAGAGCTAAGAAACTGATCATATGCTTCAGTCCTAATATGAAACATCTCATTTCCCAAAACTGGTTTTTTTTTTTTAAAAAATCTGCCTCCCAGATGAATAAAGTGGTTTTCCTGATATTCTCTCACGATCAGAGTTATCTTTGCCCTTGGGATTTCCATGACTTTTATCAACATCCCGGTGGAGTGGTTTTCCATTGGATTTGACTGGACCTGGATGCTGCTGTTTGGTGACATCCGACAGGGCATCTTCTATGCGATGCTTCTCTCCTTCTGGATCATCTTCTGTGGCGAGCACATGATGGTAAGAGCCTCCTGACGAAGGAAGGGACTAGAAGGAAGGGTCTGGAGTCAGACCGTTGGTTCAGATTCCTACTCTACCACTTACCAACTAGCCAGGTGGCCTTAGGCAAGTGATTTAATCACTCAGAATTTCAGGTTTCTTGTCTGTAAGATGGAGTTTAAAGGCCTAAAGCATAGAGTTTTGTGAGATTTAAATGAGATGATGTATTTTTTACAGAAAGTAAACACACAAATGTCAACAATTACCACCATTTCCTCTGCTTTGGCTTCAGCTCTTCTTGTCCCCAGGACCAAGGTAACCCCCAGTGAATGTGGGCCTGGCTCTTTCCCACTGGCAACTTATCCAGGTGGCCTAGTAACCCCTATTACCTCCCTGGTCTCAGTTTGCACAGACATCAAATCATATTTCAGGCAGGACTGAAGGTACCATGGATAAAAATAAGAATGGTGCAGTCATCACGTTGTGGCTAAGGTGATGTGCCAGCTGGAGCTTGGTCCTCCTGTCAGGCACAATCAGCTTCGTAGTAGTGGACTGTTTTTAAATCCCATAATGGTTTGGTCACTGCTTCTGAAGACTTGCAGCCCTTGTAGGAGCAGTGAGAGGAGAGAGAGGTGTTAGCTTACAGCTGGGGTAGCCATAAGGGCCCCTCCAGCAGTGATGCACTGAGAATGAGCCCTCACAGCAGGGACAGGATACAGGAGACTCAGGTAGAGCAGCGCAGCCTGCCATGGTGGAGTGCCCAGAGTGAGTTGTGTGCAGTGTCCCCACCTGGGCTCCAGCCTGGCTGCTACAATTTGTCTTCTGCCTTTCCCTGTTTTCTCACTTTATATTCCTTCATTCTCTGTCTCTTGGTATCTTTCCGTATCTCTCAAGAGGAACCACTCTTGATTTTAATGAAGACAGGGAGAATATATGTCTATTATCCTAACCATGAGAGATACTGATATATCTCTTGACATATTTTAATGCCTTAGAGTCTTTATTTTGTCCTCTGGGCACCACCCAACTGATCAAACACAAGTGTTTAGTCACATAGGAATTCAACTCTGAATGAGTCCTTTTACAGACCATAGATCTTCCACTGCTGAGGGTACAAGACCTTTCTTTGGGTTCCCATAGCATCCTCTTCCTATTGCTATGAGGGCCCCTATGGGTGGGCTGATAACGATGAGCTCCTTTGGAACAAAGATTTTGGTCTTACTCATTCTCCTCTGCCTAGAGCCTAGCGTGATGCTTGATATACAACAGGTGTTTGAATGACTGACTTAACTATAGAAGTGCTTTGCTTTCCCCTGTCTCATTTCTCAATTTGGTTTTCCTCAGGATCAGCATGAGCGGAATCACATAGCAGGGTATTGGAAGCAAGTTGGACCAATTGCTGTTGGCTCTTTCTGCCTCTTCATATTTGATATGTGTGAGAGGTGAGCAGGTGCCTGTGGGGTCCTGGGCTAACATGTGCATCCCTATGTCCACTCCAGCTCCTTTAGAGGTATTCAAAAAGGGGAAGGGTGGCCGGGAGCCTATGGGGTGAAAGCACTGGACATGGTCACATCCTCAGATAAAGATTGGGATTAAATCAGAGACAAAGCCCTTTATAGATGGAAGATATTTGTGCTGGCCCTATCCTTCAGACTCTGTTTCTCTTTAAGTCTGCCAGCCTTTCTTAGTCTAAATACAGCTCCCACCCCTCTGGCTGTGAGAAACTAAGAATGTGTAAAAAGAAAGTTCCCCTCTGCCTCTGTATTAATTGTGTCTTTCCATATCGTTTTTCTTTGTAGAGGGGTACAACTCACGAATCCCTTCTACAGTATCTGGACTACAGATGTTGGAACAGAACTGGCTGTATCCTTCCTTGCTGGGTTCAGGGTTTCATTTCTTGTCATAGCCACCTGGTCCCTCAAGATGATTTTCTAAGTCCTGCTAATGTTCTCCATGTGTGCTCGGCCAGAGCTTTGATCCTCAGACCAATGATAACGGTGCAATTAAGGCAAATAAGAAGAATGAATGCTTGCTTTTAAGCCCTGTGAGAGGAGGCAAAATGAAGAAGTTGCAGTGCGTCCTCACAGCAGATGGATCAGAGTTGCTAGTCTTACCACAGCCTGTCTAAATGATCTATACGCTTGTTTACTGCAGACTCCGGCATGGCTAGCTTTTCCCTGCAGCCACAGAGGCTCATATCTGGGCCCCTGTGGGAGAGCCCGTTTCCAAAGTCATCTGTGTGCGCGACTTCTCACAGTGACCTTGGTGTGCCAGCGTACGTGCTGCTGCCATTCCTTTCTGAGACCGCATGGAGATAAGGCTAAGGTGATTAGTTCCAGGGGAGTTGCCGACGCTTCTGGTTGGTTGGTGTAAACTCTGTCTGAGTCATCTTCATGAAGCAGAAGCGACGGTCTTAGCTTATCCCCTTTAGGATGCTGAATTTAAATATTTTATCTTCCTGAATAATATGTCAAGAGCTTTGGGAGAAAAAGACTCTCCTCTGGAGTGGGGAGAAAGGCTGGAGTTGTATTATTTCCTGATGGATAATATCTTGTCACGTGCTGGTAAATAATGCTTTGTTCGGCCATGATGTTTATCTGGGCTTCTTAGTGTCACAAGAACTTTGTGAGCAAACTGATTCAGTAGTATCATTACCTTGAAGATGAGAGAGTTGATCTCACCATGACTCCCATCCTTCCTCTCCAAAATGTGAGCTGCACAACACGGGAAGTACTCATAATGTTAAGTCTACTTCAACCTTTTCATTGTACAGATATGATGGAGGTCCAGGGAGGCAAATAAAATGTCAGGTTTCCTCATTCCAGGGTACTGTTGGCTTTATGGAAGAAGGAGAAACTGCACTAAATGTATTACTTAATGAAATATACATGCTGAGTTCACACTTGTTAAAATTTTTTAAAATATGCAACTTGGGGTAGAGTTGGAGCAGAAAGGACTTGCCCTGCCTCCCAAGCCAGCTCAGTGTACCCCAAGCCTTGGTGGTTCTCAAGTTGAGCTTTAAAGATAGGCCTCAGGGTTGCCCTGATCAGTTTCAACGTATATACTGCCCCCACCCTCATCTCCCAATTTGGCCATCTGTCCTTCTGCCCCCTGTCCCATTTGACAAGATTTTTCTTGTGGTAACAGAAGATTGCAAACAGAATTTCCTCCCTGGTTTTACTTCAAGGACGTAGGTCCCATGCCCAGCATCCCTTCTAGCTGCTGTGGCTGCTCCCATCCCCCACTCCATCACTTCCTGATTCCAGGGTGTCTCAGTCCTCTTATAAAAATCCAAGGACTAACTAGCCCAGTGGTTCTTAAACTTGATCCCTGCTCATGGTTTCCCTGCTCTTGAAAAATCTGATTTCATATATCTTCAGTGAAACCTGGGCTGCATTTTAACACTTCAGGTGATTTTAATGCAGCATTCTACCTGATCAGTAATTTGCAACTGATATCCAGTATTTTAGTGCTTTTCAAATTTATTGTACATACATATCTCCTGGGGATCTTAAGAGGCAGATTCTGATTTAGTAGGTCTAAGGTGGGCCCTGGGATCTGCATTTCTCACAAGCAAGACTCCATTCCTCTTCTTCCTTGCCTCAGAGAGCAATTTGGTTCATTCCATTCCGTTGTACTTCTGTGTCAGAAAATCTCTATCACTGGCATTAGAATACCAGTTTTAATATTTTATCCTCCTGAAAATTGCCCAACTATTTGGAGACAGAGGGTGTTGTTGCCAACAGAGCTGAGACATGCTTGTGTCCCCAGCTAGCCTGCCATTTCCTTTACTGGAAACCATCAGATGGCCTTCATCATTGTGGCTGGCATCTGCCTCTGCCTCTACTTCCTGTTTCTGTGCTTCATGGTGTTTCAGGTGTTTCGGAACATCAGTGGGAAGCAGTCCAGCCTGCCAGCCATGAGCAAAGTCCGGCGGCTGCACTATGAGGTGAGCAAATCTCTTGGCTCATGCAGGATCTGGTTACTCGGTGTCTCCTGCTTGATATGTAAACACATACCACACACCTATACCTGGAGATTAGAAGCCTTTATTTCAAATACACATCCAGAGGTTCTCATGTAATGTAGGAGCTCTGGGCAAAATAAGAGGCTAAATCCGACCTTAAAAACACCTAGCTGGCCTGCGTGGATCTTGGAGTTTTCTGTGGTATATATGTCTTTCTGTCCTCAGTAGGGGTGAACTTGTTCAGCAGGTTCTTCAGCTTTGGGGTGGAATGTGGGTGATACTAGATGGGAGATTTGACTAGGGCAGAATCAGCCTTGAGACTGGGCTTCAGCCCAGGTGATCTGATTTTTAGGCTCCCAAGAGGCTACATTTCCCCTAAAATATCCAGCAGGTGATCAGATAGAATTCGGTAATTTCTGTTTATATATTATGCATCTCATTCAAGGGAAAACACTCAACATCCTCTAATCTCTAATACAAGCAACACATTCTTAATTTTTCAAGGATCCCTTGGACTCATGCCTAAGTGGCTGTCCTTGGAGAGACATGGGCCTAATTCCTCCATGAAAAGAAACAGAAACTGCAGAACCCCAGGGTTTTTATATGCAGTGGATCTGCAACTAAGCACCCCTGAATAAGAGGTGTCTCTCCCTGAAACACAGGTTCCCTTAAATCCTGCTCTCAGGAAACCCTGGGCACTTGCTGAAGCTTTGCCTGTCTCTAGAGCTGGAGTGACACATGAGAAAATTCAACCAAATCCACTTCATGTTGATTAATATGCACATTTCTTTTTGTTCACTGGAGCAGAATTTTATTACAACCGCAGAAAACTTGGATTTGGTGACTTTGAACCCTTGCAGAGAAGCATAACCAGCTTAGCAGGGAAATTAGCAGCCTCACCACGTGCTGTGAATATAATTTTCCCAGGCTCTGGTATCACTGTTTCATGAGAGATAAGAACATAAGAAATATTTGGCCCAATAAATTTTTCAGCCACATTCACCTCTGCAGGAGAAATGTTACTGTGTGAAATTATTTTACTAGTCACTCTTAGGGATTTGGTTTTATAGATTTCTTTAAAATTAGTTTTTTATAGATTTATATATTGAGAAAAGGATTGGTACCAGCTGGGAGTGTGTTAAGCTACTCTTTTTCTCCTTCCTAACAGGGGCTGATTTTCAGGTTCAAGTTCCTCATGCTGATAACCTTGGCCTGTGCTGCTATGACTGTCATTTTCTTCATCGTTAGTCAGGTAAGTGGATCCTGAACAGTCAGGGTGAGAATGTGCTGGAGAGGTGCCTCTATTCTGCATAGAAAATTCTAGAGAGCCGCTGAGGAAGGAGCAGGGAGGCTATAATGCTGGGCAGCTCTTCAGACCATGTTTTTTAAGGGACATTCCACCTGGCCAGAGGTGGACGGAATTTTCCCTTTCAGTACAGCCTCACGGGAAGAAGAAGTTGCTGAATAAATTAAAAGCCTGCAGCCAGATGGAAGGGCACTTATTTCATTTAGTTGAGAATACACTTTTCAAGCCCTATAGCAGAACAGCAATAAGCAAGTATCAGTTTGATTTGATCCTTATCTAGCATTAACATAGATCCTTTTACAGTCCATCAGCCATTCTTTGCAGTAATTATATTGCCACTTAAACATGAAATACAATTCACAAGTCCCCTTGATAGAATCTTACCTTTCTGCTGGTTATTTCCAAAACTCAAACTTTTGCTCTCTTGATGACCTCAATAATGGTAATAATGTTTAAATATTGGTAACTGGTTTTGGAAAGTGGAAAGTACTGTTTAAATCTGACATGCTACCTTTCTGTCATTCATTGGAGCTTTGCAAAGATCCTGTGGGGAAGTAGGGTAAGTTTTGCTATCCCAGTTGCTAAGATATGAAATCGAATGGCCTTAGAGACATTTCCCATTTGTGCTGTTTTCCAGCCGGGTAGGATTATGGATGGGTTATTTCACAGTTCTAAGGTTGAATTTTCTTATATGTAGAACGGATGTTCTGCAAAAGGTGGCTGTTAGGATCACAGGCAGCAACGCTTGCAAAGTAATTTGCAGAGTGCCTGGCACATCGTGGGCAGGAATAGCTGTGCTCTTGTGAATAAAAAAAAAAAAAAAGGGTAAATATTGGGCCAAAGGACATTCAGTAAGTTAGGGACCAGAACCCAGTCCTTTTGACTTTTTCTTTTCTTTTTTTGCCAACTGTTCTGTCCTCTCTGTATTTGGCCCAAACTGAGAATGTAAGTAGTGCAGATAGAGCCTTGGGATGCAGATTTGTCTTGTTCTGCTAGCTTATTTCCTCAGAGGGGCTCCTGTGCTTTTTTGTGCCATAGACCAACCCCCTTGGGCAACCTGGTGGAGGCTGTGGGCTTCTTCTTGGAATGTTTTTAAATGAGTAAAATAAAAACTTTGGACTTCAAAGGGAATCAGATATATAGGTATTTGCAATTATATATGTTACAGATATTACAGATCTATATCTATAATTGTGATTGATATGAAATTATGATTTCTATTGGTGGCAGAATTATCAGTGGTGCTAATATTAACAGGAACTTGTTTTCTACATTCATAAATGAAAGAAATGGTAACTTCCAGTTAGAAACGGGTGAAAATAAAGATATAATTGTTCTCATTCCGGTTCATGGACCGCTTGAACTTTATGGAAGGACACCCAAGGGCGCCTCTGACCCAAGTTAGGAGCCCCTCGAGCCATGTGGGCTCTGCCCACTGGGCAGTGTTAGTGTTGCTGTTGAAGGCTGACGTGAATGTGGAAAAAAAAAATAAAACAAATATGCATATCTGTCTTCGTAAGTTCAGCTTACCACGTCTGCTGTGACCTACACCAGTGCTGTGTTTGTATCAGACTGTTTGTTTATAAAGCCTTGGAAATTTCACTCGCCACTCCAAATGCAGTAAAAATATTTCAAATTCTGAATGAGTTTTTTATTCAACCAGCTGAGACTCAAACAAGGGTGTCTGAGGCCTGACTTATCCTTTGGCCAGTTCCCTCGTGTGACCAAAGTGTCCAGCCCCAGTGCCGCAGTAACGCGCTGTGGTACTTAATATGGCCAGTTGGGGGAGTCCGAGAGAGCAGGGTGTGCTTGGAGAAAAAGAACCTCAAGTTAAACTGGACTGAAGAATGAAAGGCAATCCCAAGATATGTTCCCAGGGAGGCAGAAAGAAAGGGCACTTTTGGTCCTAACAACATGTGTCTGCCACCTTGGAAAGCTGAAGCCACACCACCACAGTCCCCATGCCACTTACCCTCCTGCCTCTGCAGAGGGTCCCTTCCACCTGAAGTCAAGAAGGGACAACTGGCCGATCTTTGAGGTACCTATGTGTTTCCCGAATTTAGCCTTGTATATGTTAGATAGCGCACCTTTTTACAGCAAGGTAGGCCAATTCTTCTAAGGAGCAGAGTTTGTGGCTTTTCTTTGGAGAAAAAGATTAATATTCCATTGCCCCAGTATTTTCTAACATAGCTCCAGCCTGTGGCTGGCTTTTTATATCTGCCGCGACAGTCAGCCCGGAGTGGATTTCTACTCCAAGGGGGTAGCAGCGAGTTCTTTTGGATTCCATTAGCTCCTCACATTCCTCCTGCTGGGTTATTTTTTTAAGGTTTATTTATAGATATCTAAGACGTTTTCAGGCATAACTCTCAATGTCCCAGGTACTGTACTAATATAGTCATCAGAGGATTTATTTTTTAATGTCATTTTGGAATGTCTCAGCAATGAGCTCACCTGAAAGAAAACCTATTGGGTAACTTTTTGAAATAGATCCCAGCCTTAGGTAAAAGGAATGTATTAAAACTCCCATTATACTCTCGGGCTTGCTGAGAGAGCTTGCATTTAAGCCCCATGAAATATAATGCGAGGGGATCTCGCCAGGATATTGAAGCTCTGAGGCCAGGAATGAAGGGCTAACAGGAAGCTGTGGAATGCAGTGACCTTGAGGCTTTGTAGCTGGGTCCTGAGGGGCAGTCTTTTAATGCCTGCCATTTTAATGGCCTCAGTCATAGCAACCGAGAGATGGTACATCACAGTCTGGTATTTTAGCCCCTTCCCTCTGGAAAAGAAAGAGGCGTTCCGTTTAGAGGTAGCGGACAGTAGGGAACAGAAGTGCAATGCAGGGAAGAAGGTCACCAACCTTCACTAAGGGGACCCCCAGGTGCCTGACATTCAGGTCAAGCCACATGCAGCAAACTCCCAGAGAGCCTGTCCCCGGCTCTTTTGTGTGTGTGTGTGATCACTTCATTCTGTCACTTACGGAGGAAATGTTTCCAGTAAGAGAGCCTGTGTCTGGGATTTGGAAATCTTGTTGTTAAGTGGAATGTTGGTTGTCAAGACTACTGGGTGTAAAGGGATTTGACCTTCACTTGGCTCCAGGGGTATAATTGGGTGGTTTCACACAAAAGTAAATTGTTCAAATGTTAAATCAGGAAAAACAGGGACTTTTAGAAACAAGACTTATGCAGGGGGAAGATGATTTTCTTTCCTTTTTTTTTTCACTGGGGGCTATCTGATTTTTTTCTCCAGAAGCTAAAAGAGGGTGAGTGTCACCTCTCTGCCTTGGCGTTAATAAGATTTTGGATTTACAGGGCCTGCCTGCTCTGTTGAGGCTGCTTACTGTGGTTCACGTTGGTGGGAATGTGCTCAGAGCTCAGGAGGTCTCAGGCAGGAATAATTGAGGGAGGAGAAGGGCAGGCACACACAGTCGAGTGACACTGTGTATACAGCTCACTTATGCAAATTCAACTCTTTGCCCTCAGCAGGAAATAATACATTTAGAGATGACAAATTATGGGTACGGGTAATTCTGCAACTCCATGCTAAACAAGGTGCATGTGTCTCACAGCAGACATGAGACAGGGGCACGAATCTGCTGTGGCTCCTCAGGCCACCTGCCCTCATGGTATGAGCATTCTCATTTCAGTGGTTCTACTGTAAAGTTGTATTTTGCATATATATCCAGTTTATTATACCATACATTACTATGTCTAGGATATATAGTGCGTATATATTGCTATACGGATTTGAATATATGAACCTGTGTATAATAATGTGCATTATGGTTAATTAAGTGAGTTTTCGAAGGAAGTTTGGTCTTCCGCAATAGTGGCTTCATATGCCAACTTAACACACTCACCCCTGTTTACAATAATATTCCTACTGTTGAGAATACCTTCTTTTGGAGTCAGAGCCATGACTTTCTGGCTGAGGAATCTTGGGCGAGATAACGTACCTCCCTATGGCATAGTTTACCATATGTTGAGTGGAAATATTACCTGCCTACCTCATAAAGCTGTTATTAAGACTGATCTCTTCCATGTAAAATTCTTACTGTAGTGCCTGACATATTGGCTTTGAATAAATGTCAACTATCATTATCTTTGTTATTATTTTAAAATGTCTTAGCTTTGCTAATATCTGTGTTAGAGAGCAATATTTAAGTGAAATAACACTACCCATTGACGTCTTACGTTTAAGTAAAAGTATCATTATTTACTATGGAATGCAATATTTTCTCTTTACTTTGCAATCTGATATTTTCTTAGAGTGACTGTTTCTATCCTCCCTTTCTATTTCCATGGATTTGCACTTGCATTCCTGCACATGCCAGTACTTTTGTCCATATTCATTCAACAACCGTCTGTCTGTCGAGTACCATTGTGTACCAGGAATACAGGTGACTGTTTTCTTGAGATCAGTCATGCCAGTCCTGACGAGAATCCATTTCAGCAAAATTCAGTACTGAGTATTCCCAGCGTATGTCATTGGAAGTAGGGTCTCTTGAAGGCCCTTCCCTTATTGAGGGACCCGCCGCCTTAACAGAGTGGAAGAAAATCAGAACTGTCTTACGCCATATTACCGACAGTTCCCATCCCAGCCTCCCCTCCTCCATCACACAGAACAGTTCTCTTTGTTATGACAGCAGGTACATATTTCCAGGAACTATCTTAAGACTTCCTCTCCTCTTCCATTATATTCATTAAAAATCATCTTAAGTGTGCCCTAAGTACTGTAATTTTTATAAAGTTAAGATATTCTTCTTTAAAGTAAGAAGAGTGACATTTGGAGACATTGCTAAAAAGTCAGCCCTAAGTAGCTTGAAGGCTTGTACATTGTTCTAAAATCAATAATGGTTATGAAATTCTTCTTTGCCAAAAAATATTCCTGAGCACATCATATCAAGTGAATTATTTTTGAAAATAAGTAAGAGTTTGCAATGGTGGTTTATGCATCACAAAGATGAAAAATTATGTGTCACCAAGGCCAAACTAAAACTGGTAAGTCTACAGTTAACTTAATTAACTGACACTCCAGGTATTTCAAAAGGAAACACCTGTACTTACGGCTTTATTATGCCTGGGGCCCCTGGGGTCGCGGGCTATAAAGACGGTGTCAAATGAATACAGATACCATCTGTATCAGATACAAATGAATAGATTACCATCTTATACTTTATCTCCAAGAGGGTCTCCTAGAGATGGTTTACATAATGCAGTCTCATTAAGTTATCACAGGAACATTTGTCCAGTATTCTTTTACTCCCATTTAAGATTTCCTGTAGCAAGCAGAAGTGGTCAGAGTCGTTTCATTGATCTCAGAGCTGGCACAAATGTTTAGTCACTCGGGTCAACAGTTCTGTTGACAGTTCTTAGTGTAATCCATATGTCATCAGACAGCCCTCAAAACAATTATCAAGTCATTAACATAGACAAAACCAGCCTCAAAACATTCTTGTAGAATTATAAAGCATATGAGAGCTTCATAATTACCTTCATGAGTGACTTACATAGAGTGACAATGTAAGACCTAAGATTTATTGTGTTTACTGTGTGTCAGGACATTTCTAGGAATATGGTTACTTAATTCTCCTCAGTAACCCTGCAAGTTTTTATATTGCCCTTTTAAGGTCATTGGAGTTCAGAGTCTTCATCTTAACTTCACTTACATTAAGCAGAGAGTGCGTGGTAAAGTCTGCATTGAATCCCGTCTCTGACCCCAAGCCTGTGTCTCCCTGCTTCCCCACTCTGCCCCACTAAGGAAAGCGACTCACTCTCACTCATTTGCTTCTTTAATCAGCTTGTCTTCATTGAGCCACTGTGATGCGTCAGGCACCGAGGGTATGGCAGTAAACAAGTCAGAAATGGTTTCTGCCTACAGGGCGTTACATCTAGCTGGGAAGACAGACAGAAGAGGAGTTATAGTTATGGATAAGTGTGAGACTCAAACACAATTTCTTTTTTTTTTAATTTTTTTTAACGTTTACTTATTTTTGAGACAGAGAGAGACAGAGCATGAACAGGGGAGGAGCAGAGAGAGAGGGAGACACAGAATCTGAAACAGGCTCCGGGCTCTGAGCTGTCAGCACAGAGCCTGACGCGGGGCTCGAACTCACGGACCGTGAGATCATGACCTGAGCCGAAGTCAGACACTTAACTGACCAAGCCACCCAGGCGCCCCCAAACACAATTTCTTTAAATTAAGGCTAACTATGTACTGCTGTTCAAGGAAGAGATACTCTCCGGGTGATTCTGATATACAGCCAGTGTGAGAACTACTGACTTTGTATCTGACACACAGTAAGCCCTCAGTGAACCTAAATCCATACTGGTATGATTTAGATTTTAAAAGGAGTCTTACATGGCCCTTTAGTTTTCCTGGAGGTTAGAAGACATTTGGTTTTTGTGTTGGTTGGCTCCTGTCTTGGTGTTATGTTTCTTCTTGGTTCTAATTGCATGTCACTGTCCTTTTTCCATAGGTGACTGAAGGCCACTGGAAGTGGGGCGGCGTCACAGTCCAAGTGAACAGTGCCTTTTTCACAGGCATCTATGGAATGTGGAACCTGTATGTCTTTGCTCTGATGTTCCTATATGCACCATCCCATAAGAACTACGGGGAAGACCAGTCCAATGGTGAGTTTCAGTCTCTTTAGAACAGCTGTATTCAGGATATAGGCTTCAGTCTCTACAAGGCTCACATAGCAAAGGCTCTGGGTTCCCCAGGCAAACTTTCCCTCCAAATGTCAGTGAGTGCCCCTAGGGACTGCAGAGCCATAAGACAAAAAGCCAGCACAAGGCAGGTATTTCTTTAAGTCGTCTTCTTTTTTTGTTTTTAATGTTTTATTTATTTTTGAGAGAGCACAAGCAGGGGAGGGACAGAGAGAGAGGGACCAAGGCTCTGACGCAGGCTCTGCACTGACAGCAGAGAGCCCCATATGATGGGCTTGAACTCATGAACCACAAGATCATGACCTGAGCCGAAGTAGGATGCTCACCTGAGCCACCCAGGTGCCCATCTTCTACTTTCTTAATCTTTAAGTATTAAGGATACTGCATTCTAGCCTGAAACATGTGCCAGTTTTAGTATAAAACTTAAATTTGCTTTCCTTAATTTTTTGAGCAAAATTGACTATTGGAGATTATGCCATATTTATTCTTCTAGTTTGAGAGGCAAAATCTTAAGGTATCATGTAGAATGGAACTAGGTCCTGAGATTTGAAGATTGAGCTGGATTCATTTTTTTTTTCCTGCTCATTCTTCTGCAAGGCTGTTTGTTGACCTGCATCCAGACCAATAGCTATTTACCTACCTGTCTCCATGGCCTTCTTCTTAAGGGCAGTTGGTGCTACCAGGAGCCTTAGGGAACTTAGCCAGTCCGGTTATTTTTTAAGTGATGAAACTGAGGCCCAGAGAAAGGAAGGGCTTGCCTGGGGTTTCTCTGCCAGCCATAACAGAGGGAAATGACTGTCACTGCCTAGGCCATGCTCTTAACTTGGAATAGGTGCCCTGCTAAGTGACAGATCTGAGAGCTCCTTTTTCTTTTGAATACTTAGTCCTACACTGTTTGGCTGCACCCTTATTCTTCCTTCTCTTTTTCACACCTGCTTTACCTTAGCCATTTACTTGCTATTCCTCAAATATAAGGTGTTCTTTCTCAAATCAGAGCTAGTGCCCTTCACTGCCTTGGAGCAGAGATCAGGGCTTGAAGGTCTGCATGTGTGCTATGGCACCACAGGTGGGTCTTTCTCATAGGAAGTTCTTACCATGTGTGTGTTGAATGAATGGATTCATATCCTATGTCCATTTGGGCCTAATAAAACCCTACCCATCTTTTGGGCACATTCAAAATGGTTCCTTTTTCTTGAAACCTATTCCTCATCACTCCAGTTGCAGATCAGCAAACCGTGTTCAATAGAATATTGTTGCCATAGGATGTTGATAGGTTTTAGTAGTCAATTTGAGAATCATTGGGTTTTTAATCAGCATTAATGAGGTTTTTATTTAAAACATCTTAATGCCTTTAGTACATTAATTTTTACTGTAAGTCATTTTAAATGGGTAGGAGGAATAGTGTTTCCCCAGATTACTTTTTTATAAAGTTTATTTATTTTGATAGAGAGAGGGAATGAGCTGGGGAGGGGCAGAGAGAGAGGGAGAGAGAGGATCGCAAGCAGCCTTAACACGGTCAGCACAGAGCCCAATGCGGGGCTTGAATTCACGAACCATGAGATCATGACCTGAGCCCAAATCAAGAGTTGGACGTTTAACCGACTGAGCCACCCAGATGCCCCTCCAAATTGTTAAACCGTTTGGCACCGGACCCCTTTTTCCAGGCACTGTATTTGTTTGGAACTAGTGTTCTAAGGAACAGGCCTGGGGGAACATGATTACACATTTCATATGACACTGTATAAATGTAATGGATGAGTTTGCCTGTGCCTTCCCTTTCCTGCTGGAATATTAACTCCTTAAGAGCCAAGGACAGGTTCTTAAGGGTGGTTTGAAAGTGTTGATTGAATTAATGCTTCAGAAATAAGAGTTCTAGATTAGTTTTCATATTTCACAGATGGGCCAATGATCTTGAGAGCTGGGGTAAAAGGACGGGGTGATGACATGAGAGGAGATGATGTGGGAAGTGAAGGGCATCTGTGCTGAGGGTTGGGATAGTGACTAGTCTCAACCACCATCCACCTCCAGTACTATACCTGCCGCTTCTGTGCAAGAGCATCCTTCAGGCCGGTCTTCCTCCCTCCTCCTTGGCTGGTCACACTCAGTGTGGGAAATGGGGGCACATGGCCTCTCAAACAGTGGACCTTCATAACACCAGCAGGAAGGGACTCTGGGCTTGTGAACGAGAATCTTGATTTCATTTCATGGTCATCCTGTTGGACTTTGACAGAAATCATATGGACGTGCGTGTGACTTGAGAATATTAAGCAGGAACCCAGTAGGTGAAGTTCCTCCCTTCCAGGGAAATACCACATAAAGCAGTCGCTGGACTTCCTGGGAAGTTGGAATACTACTACTAATGGGTAGTAGTTATTGAATTCTGACTGTGTGCTAGGCTGCTCTATGTAAACTATTATGGTTGTTTTTTGCTATGTGACGAGTGGCAGACTGCTTAATATCTTTGTGTACCATTTCTCCCAACTGTAAGTGATCTCTTAAAGTCTTTTGGAACCATAAAATTCTGTGGTTCTCTTCCTTCCCGTTGGCAAAGAAGGAGAAGAAGAGCACCTCCTGTCCTAAGGTGGCAGCCCAGAGGGTGATTCTGTCATAGGTAAGGGGTTTCCAAACACTGGTGAGAATTTGCCCATCCCGGCACTTTTAGGTACCTGAGAGGCCAGAGCCATGGCCCAGCCTGCAGTGGAAGGATGACTGCCCGCCATGCTATTGGGCCAGAGGCTTGATGTGCAAGCCAGATGTCAGGCAGCTCCCATTAGGACTTCTTACTCTGCACAACAGCCACCCCCTGAGGCTTGAAACCTTGCAGTTGAGAATAGCACTTGATCTGTTCCCCATCAGAGTTTTTTGTTTGAAGGCAGCTTGACCTGTAATTTCACAAAAAGTTCAAAAGCTAGTTCTCAGCAGATGGTCATATCCCCCAAATCCCTTGCCAACTGGCGTTCATGGTTTTGTTTTGATTTTTTTTTTTGGATGTCACTACGACTGGGACATACCACTAGCATTTAGTGGCCAGATTCTAGGGATGCTAAATATCCTTCAATGAATAAACAGTCCCTTCTACTAGAGAATTACCCTGCCTAAAATGCCGATAGAACCCATGTTGAAAAACATTCTTCAAGCAGTTTCATGGGTAAACTTTTTTGGGACCCTGTTCTGATCATAAACACAAGTCACACAGTTGAGTAGTTCTGTGATGGTGACATGATCAGCTGTGACTTCACGGCAGCCCATGAGCACCTGGCAGTTTGTTGTGCCCTTCCCTTCCCATGGTCACATGGTACTGTGACCTTGTGCATTTGGAAGGGAGTCTTCCATGTTGGGTTCTCTGATCATTTTCCTTCTCTACCCTCTTTCACTTTTCATCTCTTCATCTGTTGCCAGACCACACAATGTCTCCTAGGAACTATGGAGCATTTGCCAAAATTTTGAAGCTCCTTGGAAAGAGCTAGTTTGGAATATCACATAGAAACCTAGAAAATGAACTTCTGTAATTTAAAATTCTCTGGGTCTCTGGATGACATCCCTTCTCCTCCCCCAGCCTTCCCCTGCTCCTCTTCCTTTCTCGTGGAAAGTTTTTATTTTTAAGTTGGCTTGGGCTCCCCCACACCCCCACCACCTTGCTTTTAAGGTCTGGAGCCAAGAATTCAGTTCTCTTGCTATGGAGAATGAATCCCAGGTTTGTGGTGCTTTTTGCCTTCGTGAGACGGATCCTGGAGAGACCTCTGGAAAAAGCTCCTTTCCAGGAAGTTGGCAGGCAGTTTCTGATGCAGCCAAAGGGGATAAGGAAAGAGAAAGAACATTGAGAGGGGTTGTTTTGTTTGGACGTGGAAAGAGATGCCAAGTGTCAGGAGGGAGTGGGTAGGGAGGAAATGAAAGCAGAGAGCATAGATTCTGTTTCTCCCTTTTGGTCAAGGAATAGACTGACAGAAACAAAGCAGATGGCAGGTTCTAGAAAGGGTCAGCTTCCAAAGAGCGTTTGTTTTTCTTATATATATATTTTTCTCTTTTATTGTGTGCATCAGGAAGCGACCCTTAGAAATGAACCACTCAGTGCTTCAGTATTTAGCACTGTGTCAGGTTTGATAAGATGGAGTGACATGAAGCCCAAAGGAGTGACTAAGACAGAGTCCCTGCTCTCATGGAGAGCTGGTAGCCTTGTCTGAGAGACCAGGCTTCCTTGACTGCCTCCTGAAACTCGGGATATGGCAGAACATCTCCAGGCCAGAATGCCCTCATGTTTTTAGCAGCTCACTGGTGCTGCAAGGATGTGAAGCTGTATGGGTTCCATCTTTTTGGTTGATTTACCATAGCTGCTGGTACCAACATGTTTACATGGATCAATTTTATATACATACATATATATATATATATGACTCTGTATCTATGTACATATGTTTATATATAAACATTTTATGTGTATGTGTACATATATGTATACACATATACAAACATATATGTAAATTTTTTTAATTTAGCAGAGATATTTTAGAACTCTCTTTCAAGGACCATTCACATTTTCTGCCCTGCTCCTGCTGCCTTTTCATTAAAGTTGTTCTTTTTTACCTGTTTCCAATAGCAATTTGTGAGTCATTCTGGATGTCTTCCCAGGCAGGAATGGATCTCAGCTAACCTTAGGTTGGAGTGAAGACAGCATCTCCCAGGGGTTCAGCATCGATGTCCTGCACACACGACGAACTGTCCAAATCCTTTCAGACATCAATTCTCGTGGGAAAGAAAGTTGGAGTTGCTTATAAAGTCGGACGATTCTTAATAATAGCTTTGATTTTTGTGTTCTTTCGTCTATAGAATTCTTGTCAGAAGGTTTTAGAAAAAAACTGAGGAACGGAATTCCTGACTGGATGACTATGACGAAGGGAACAGGAGACACTCTAATTGCCAGCCGGTTCCTTTCTATTTCTATTCGCACTAAATGTCTTCTGTCTGACACACTCATTCTGCTGGAAGCCACAGCAGCAGCCCCAGGTCCCATGTCATGGAGCTCACTACCACACTACGTCAATTTTACTGCCAGAGGCTTCTAAGGTCTCCTGCTGCTTGTTTCACAGAAAAGGTGGCTTTGGCTTTTGTTGCCTCAGTAAATGTTTGGTTTGAGTCATGAGGCTCTGACAGTGGCTGCCTTTTATTGAGGCCTTTCTCTTGGTTGCATGTTAGATGACCCACCCATGGCTAGCCTGGCTTCTCGATGTCTGTGAGCAGTGATGGAAATGGTCCTACCACCAGGGCTGGGCTCAGACTTGGAAGTGGGTCTCAGTAGCCTTTTCCCATTTTCTAATGAAGTTCAGAAGCAGGTCACAAGCCATCATTAGCCTAGCACCTCTTGCTCTGTTATTTGTAGCTGGGCACTTTCTGTCTCCTGCCTCTCCCAAGGTTGCTGTCCCTCCAGTGACCTGATCTCTCCTTTCCCAGGCAAAGTAGATCATTTTTTCCAGGTCTTGGAATTACCATCACTCCACTATAATAGGAGGTACCTCAGTCACTGCTTCCCTCAGTTACTTTTGGGGGAGTAACTTTCTGCTTCCTAAATGTATCAGTTTGGCAAGGCTGCTGTTACAAATACTGCAGACTAGGAGGCTTAAACAATAGAGATTCATTTATTTTCTCACAGTTCTGAAGGCTAGAAGTCCAAGTTCAAGGTATCCCCAGGATTGAATTCTTCTGCAGTTTCTTTCCTTGGCTTGTAGATGGCCATCTTCTCTCTACGTCTTAACGTAGCCTTTGCTCTGTGTGTATGTGTATCCTCATCTCCTTTTCGTATGAGGACATAGGTCATATTGGATTAGAGCCCACCCCAATGACCTCATTTTAACGTAATTACCTCTTTAAAGACCCCATGTCCAAATATATCACATTCTGAGGTAGTGGGTGGGAATTAGGACTTTAACACGTAAATTTGGGGAGGGTATAATTCAGCCGATAACATTAAGATTTCACTCACAGCTTCTAGGTTTTATCGTGTCCACCCTCTTGCAATTGCCCAGAACTTGGTATCTGGAGGCACTTTGGAGGTGGGTGGGGAATGGCTCATCCCAAGCTTGCTATAAACCACCTCATTGTTTTTCTCCTTCTGCCATGAACCAGCCTGGACTTTATTACAGAGAGTTATCTTTTGAGCTTAGCTTTGAAGAATAGGAGTTCAGTAGGTATGGGACTAGAGAAAATTCCACAAGAAAGAATGAAGTCAAGAGTGTTACAGAAAGAACATAAGGTTTGGAGGTAGACATAGGCTGTTTGGAATCCTGGCTCCAGTATGTACTGAGTATGACCTAAAGAGATATAAACTCATGGTATGGGAGCTTTCTGGCTTCTGGATCTGGGTAATGGGGTGTTCATTTGCCTTAGTGGTGGTTGTGAGGCTAGAATTAAGTAGCCCCTTTCATATTCTAAGACTGGTGGTCTCCCAGATTCTGTGAAATAATCTTGGAATTATCTTAGCAGTTTTCCTTCCTTTTATACTAACGTAGCCACAGATAGGCAAGGGATGGGCATTAAAATGCAGCCAGTCGTAGGGAGTTGTGGTTATTGTTGTCTCGTTATAGTGCAGTTTATATAGCTTTGTGTGTCCCCAGGATGCATTCCAGCCAGTTAGAATCCAGTAGCAAGCAGCTACATACCTGTGGGTGCAATATCACAAATATGGATCCGTTGATAGTCCTCAGTGATTAAATCCAATGCCAGAGACTGGTCTCATTTTGCAACAGCTAGACACAAACAAGCCTTCATCTCCTTGTTAATTATCTGAGAGGAGCTGACACCATAACCAGGGAAAGAGACTTACTGCAAACTGAAGAATTCTTTTCTTTACCTTTCTTAATGTATTTTTTTCCCTTTTATTCTTCCCCTCCCCACTAAGTAGGTAACATACTGCATTTTCGGAAAGGCTTTTTTTTTTTTTTTTGTCTTAGATGGAAAGAGACTCCGAGCATGTTTGTGCACTGAGTAGCAGGAGCCAAGAAAGAAGGAGAATAACAGATGGAGCAAGACCTTGGCAGAAGTAGGAGTTGATGGAATTTGGAGGGAATGGAGGGATCCCCACTCCTGCCATGTTACTGCCATATTCCCACATTTACTCCCTAAGGCGGAGGGGGGGCGGGGTTAGCCTTCAGGGTACAATAGAAGCACATGTGAATCATAGAGTTTGCTAGCCAGAGACCCATTGGCTGGGTCTTCATCCCAGCTCTACCAGGAGCAAACTGGGCCACATTAGAGAATAATTTCTCTAATTGCCTATTTGAGCCTCAGTGTCTTCCTGTCTTACAAAGAAATACAGGGCATGCTGAGCCCCTAATAGTGCATACGATAAATACTCATAAATAACAACTCTCCTTACTATCAGTACACTGATATTGTGTACTATAAATTCTTGTTTATCAAACGCAAAAGTAAAATTAATATGCTGAACAATTCATCCAGATTATTGCGTGTATATATTTATGACCATAACACGTTACATGTGGACTCATACTTTGCTGGCAGACTCATTGGCTGTTGGAAACTAGAATATTTACAAAAGAATCAACATAGCCTAAAGGTTGAGAGCCTGGATTCTGGAGCCTTATTGTTCTGGTTTGAATCCCACATAATTTACTAATCTGGCCCTTGGGCAAGTTACTTAACCTCTCTGTGCCTCAGTGTTTTCATCAGTAGAATGAGAATGATGACAGTATTTCTGTCAAAGGTCTGGTATGAGGATTAAATACATTAGTATTTAGAACAGTGTCAGGTACATGATAAACACTATAACATGGGTACTCATTAAAATAAAGAAGCCAGGGGCGCCTGGGTGGCTCCGTTGGTTAAACATGCGACTTTGGCTCAGGTCATGGTCTCAGGGTTCATGGGTTTGAGCCCTGCGTTGGGCTCTGTGCTAACAGCTCAGAGCCTGGAGCCTGCTTCAGATTCTGTGTGTGTGTGTGTCTCTCTCTCTGTTCTTCCCCCTCTCACACTCTGTGTCTCTCTCTCTCTCTCTCAGAAATAAACATTTAAAAAAAGTTAAAAAAAAATAAAGAAGCCAAAGTTATTTTGGCTCAAGTGATCTGTAGAATCATATACATTTTTTAGGACATGCTAATTAGAATCACATTCTAAGCTTAAAGAATTAGCATCTTGGGTTCAAAACCTCGGTAGAATTACATTCTAGTGTGTATTTTTAAGTCTTTGGTGAAAGGGATTCTTTAGGTAAACACCAGGAGATGCTAATGCATTTACTGGGGTGGGCGGGGCTCTCTTTGAAAGTTTGATGACACACACAGACATGCAGATCTGACAGTGGCTTTGAAGTTTTGATGGCTCACCCAGATATGCAAATCAAGAACTAGTTTTGACCAAGAAATTTGAGGCCTCTGCATTATGGTAGACTGAGAAGTGGGCTAGAAGTTGCAGTAGTGAGTATGCAAGCTAGTGACCTGGGGAAATTTACTTGTTGTACAAATCACGGTTCAGCATGACACCAGGGTGCCCTGTGTAAAGCCTCTGCGTCTGCAGCCTTTGCACCCAACTGGTCTGTGCCCTTGCCCGAAGGACGATGAAGCTGGATGTGCCGGAGGCTGGGCTGATACCCCCTTTATTACTTGCTCTGCCCCTAGTCCTGTGGATTGGACCCTTACCTCAGTAGCCCCAAATAACCATTAGCAGTCCTCTGCAACAGCTTAGGACTGCTGCTGAAAGTAGGGTCTCTTAGGTAGAGAGTCACAGACTAGCATTTAATAAGACCGATTGATCTGCACAGCTGCTGGGAAATGGGTCTACAGTGAAAAACTAATACATGTGGCACATGTGAAAGGTGCCATGCAGCCTGTGGGACCAGTGTGTGGGGTGACTCCTGGGATTCACTGATGCTCAGCAATTCTTAGACTAGTGATAAGACATTAGTTGTAAGTGTAGGGCCAAAGTCGCTTCTAAGTTTCAGTCCCAGTTGAAAGCAGCACTTATTTATTTAATTCTGTGGTTTGATTTAGGAAACATTTTAGTTCCCCAAAATATGAAATCGTGCGTACATGGTATAAATATAAAAATCACAGACATAACCAGCACCCCTTTATGTAAATACCCAAATCCACGTGTATGCCCCTCAGACAACAGTCCTTAAACAGTTAGGTCCTGATGTTTTCCATTTTCCCTTTGCCAATTATACATTCATTTAATTTGTGTCCTGGCAGGTAGGAGAACGCTTTAATTTACAGAAACTTATTTTTTCTTGCTGGTGGAGAAAAGACTACATTATTCCATTTTAGCAGAGGAACACCTCTGTCACTGATGATGAGTCCAAAACACTGGTGTTGTATACGGAATCCTGGGGGCAGCAGAAAATTCAGAACACATTTCTGGTACTTTTTTCCTGGAGAAGAAAACTCTTAAATGTTTCTAAATGTGTTACGTGTATTCCCTGCCCAATCTGTTGGTAAATATAGGCAGGTCTTGTTTCCCTTCACGTGGCGTAGCTGCTTTGTCAATTACTCACATGGAGTGGGTACGTGCCTCCCTCCCCATCACTGGGGAGGCGTGCGGTGCTGGCTTAGCCCACAGCAGAGACCTTAGAGTCAGACTTTCCTTCCCTGGCCTAGTTCCCGGCTCTGTCATGTGTCTGCCCCTTTACCTGGGGCAGTTACCTTACTTCCCTCCCTGTTTCCTCGTCTGTAAAGCTGCCATGATCAGAGTGCTCACCTGGGCTGGCTCTCGTGAGGATTAAATATGATTACATATAAAACATTGCGAATAGCGTCGGGTACAAAGTAAGTTCTCATTAAATGTTAATAATTACTACAAATGATAATAAGCATTATGCCGATTCATCCATCATTCATATCTCTTCTCTGGGAGAAGAATGAAACTACTGCAGAGTCTTGAGGAAAAAGGTTAGGAGTTAGCCCTACGCGTGGGGGCCCTGGTTGTCTCTATAAGCTCAGGATGTGAAAGAGGGCTGGGGTCAGGGCAGTTGTTACTGAGGTGCATCCTGTCTTTCTTCTTCCCTGAACACATCTAACACCAAAACCCTCTTTCAGGTGATCTGGGTGTCCACAGTGGGGAAGAACTCCAGCTCACCACCACCATCACCCATGTGGACGGACCCACCGAGATCTACAAGCTGACCCGCAAAGAGGCCCAGGAGTAAGAGGCTGCAGCACCTGGCTGGGACTGTCCCCCACATCCCAGCCCCTCTAAGTAGAGCGGGGAGTGTGCCAGAGAGAGCTCAGGTGCAAAGGAATGCTTGAGGCTCTTAGCTGGGGTTTCTTCTTGGATCCGCGGCATGGACGTTTGTCAGCTTGCCTTCTGACTGTAGCTCTCACAGGAGGATTCCTGCAGCCACTAATGCATTGTGTATAACAAAACCTCTGATATGACACATTTTCTGTGATCATTGTTAATTAGTGACATAGTAACATCTGTAGCAGGTGGTTAGTAAACCTCATGTGTTGGGGGTGTTTTCCTTGGGGGATGGTTTGGGCCAGATGGGGTCTATATGGAGTGGAATTATTTGACTCTTTTTCCTGTTTTAGATTCTAGGATAGATTTTAACATTTTTGCAGCCCAGGATAGGCTGATGTCATAGTCTTCTCAATCCTAGTCTGTGACCACTTGTGTTTTTTTTTTTTCTATTTATATCACCAAGTAGCCTATTGAGTTAATATTTAAGTTGTCGATAGATATGTGTCCCTATTTTTTATGGCACAATATAAAATAACTGAATCTCATGAGAAGGTCTGTTACGCCAGGGGCATTTCAGCTTTGAAACCAAATCTGTGTATCCAATACTAACCAGTCTGTTGGATGTGGGTTTTAAAAAAATGTTTGCTAAACTACCCAAGTAGGATTTACTGTATTAAATGGCCTTTGGGTCTGAAAAGCTTTTTTAACCTCTTGCTTAAAATGTGTTTTCTTTTGATAAGATGCTTCCAACAGCCTCCGAAAGTGTAGATCTGATCATTTAAATAAACCTGTACATGTACGCACATATGTATATGCACACGTCGCCCTCCTGCCCTACCAGCACACAGGCCCACAGGTTCTTTTCCCTGCTGAGTCTATGGGATGGGAAACGGGTGGGGAAATAGCTTTATGAAAAATTAAAATATTTTGCCACCAAATCAGAGTGCTTGGGGATGATATCTGTGTCTGGAAAGAGGGTAATATTTTCTGTGCTGGGTGGTTAACCACTGTCCCCACTCCCCCACCCCGGCGGGACAGTGAGTGGCCACAGGGGCGGGGAAGGAAAGTTCTAGGACATACAAGCAGACAGCTGCCCCCACCACCTTATTCTCACTTCCCCAGTAGCCTGTTTCATTGTATTGTACCTCTGCCTTCCGAGAGACAGCGTGGTACGGCAGAGAGAAAGGATACTGGATCTGATGTTAGAAGGCTCAGTTTCCTGTCAAAGGTCTCTCATTAACAATGTGACCTGGTTGAAGCCACCTGACCTCAGTGTTCCCTCACCTACAAGCTGGGATTCATAAACTTTAACTGCTTCATGGGCTTGCAGTGCCAATTAAATGAGTTAAAGTATATGGAAATGTCTCTTAAACTCTAATCCATATAAATGTGTTCTTCCTGGAATCCAAAAACAATTTTGTGAGTATTTTTCAGACACACACTCCTGCAGGTCTGAGGCACAGTCCATTTAATGTACCCTGATTTTGGCTAAAGTCATGCTGAGCCGCGATGGAAAGAAATATACTTTGGCTTTGGCTCTTCTCCCAGGCCTTTTCCTGTCCTGGTAAACAAGGGATAGTGTATGATCCAATGCCTTCAACATCCACTTTCTGATCGACCACTGTGGTGCCAGGAATTCAGTGTAACTTGTGCCTAGTGGTCTGGAAGGGAAGATGAACATAAAATGTGACTAGTGGTCTCCTCTCCAAAAGGATGGAGGAAGAGTTTCTTCTAAGGACATAGGCCTTCAAGGAGTAAGATTTCACCAAGGTGAAAGGGCAGAGGGAACAGCAGTACCAAAATCCTAGAGGATGTGAAGAACAGAGAAGTTTGAATGAGGCTGGTCCTCAGGCCTGGCTGGCCCACGGAAGGAGTAGAAATAGCAGATGAGCCCCATGCACCTTGAGCCACAATGGGAAGGGCTTTTAGTGCTGTGGTAAGAGCTGTAGCCCTACCCTAAGGTTTTAGGCAGAAAAGTGGTAAGATCAGAATGAACACCAGAGCATGGAGAAGCTAGATAAGCCCAGCAAAGAGATCATAAAGGCCAGAACCAGGGTGATAGTAGAGGACATGGAGAGGCAGGGAATTATTTGGAGATAAAACTGACATGGTTTGAGTGTTCTGAATGAGAGTCTCATAAAAGTCGAGAGCAGAGTCCAATCTCAAGCCCTTGCTGTGTGAGGGAATGGTAGGGCCCTTGATGGAATTGGAGATACCTAGAGATGTGTCTGTGGGTCTATTACTTAAAGGTCTATAAGTAGTAGAAGACAACTCTAGCAACCTTAGCCAAAAGAAGGACTTTACTAGCATTCCCTAGAGTATTTCATTGATCCACGAAAAAGTGGAATTAAACAGAAAGATGAGCAACTGGGACGACTCTAAGAGACCCAAGCACTAGGAATTCATGGACCTTTCCCCTAAAGCTGTACCATTTACAACTAGTCCAAGTTTCTGTCTCACTGCAAAACTAGGAGGGAGTATGCGAGTGGCTCTGCCTCAGGCAGGTGCCTGTCCTTTCGCCAATCAACTGTGTTCAGGAAGTCAAGTCAAATAGCTGCTAGTGGCTCACCCTGTGGATTGGGGTTAGTTTCCAGAAAATCCATTTTGAGCTGGACAAACAGAAAAGATCTGCCAAAATGAGGATGATAAGCTTGGATTTTCCTGGGCTGAGTTTTAAAAGCCATCTTCTGGAAGAATTGACAAGCCAACCATTGGAAATGAAAGGTGAAGCAGACCACTTGGGGTAGGAGGTTTCGCGGTCATTACCATCAGGAATAAGAAGTACAGCTGGGGCAGGGCATCAAAGCATTGGGGAAGATAACTGGCAAGAGTGGTGAACCAGGCACAGCTTCATTAATATAGGAAAGAAAGAAATGAGGTAGATCACCCAGAAAAATGCAAGTTGTCAAAGAAGCCAAAGAAAACCAGATTCACGGGGGAAGAAGTTAGAAATCCTGAGATTTGACAGCATTTAGGGAATGAAACCTGTTGGATTTGGTGGTTCGGATGTCTGTGACTTTCTCAAATGGTTAGAACACAGGTTAGAGGTGGAGCAGAATTAATAGGAGGTCATTTTGGGAAGGAAAGAGGTAGGATTGTTGTCACAAGAGGAACCAGAATAAAGGGAGGGCTTGCATGTTTTAGTCTGAGGAGAGAACTGGACTGAGTTTGTAAACCTGAGGCTTAAGAGCAAGCCATGAAGTCAAGATGACGATGAGGTAACATAAGCCCCAAGGAAGTTCAGAGATTTGGAATCAAGGACACAAGTTCGTGGGTTAGTTTCAAAAAAGTGAAAGGTTTCATCCTGAGACAGGAGAGAAATAGCAGATGGATGTTGGAGGAGAAAGTTGAAGTCCAAAGGAGAGAAAAATTTGCAGCCTGTCTCTCTGGGTGTTCTGTCTCCTCTGCAAACATGAAATGAGTGTTGGAGTTTTACTAAAGAAGGTCTCAGTTTCAAGAATGTAGGTTTGGGGGCACCTGGGTGGCTCAGTCAGTTAAGCATCTGACTTCGGCTCAGGTCATGATCTTAGGGTTCGTGGGTTCGAGCCCCACATCAGGCTCTGTGCTGAGAGCTCAGAGCCTGGAGCCTGCTTCAGATTCTGTGTCTCTCTCTCTGTCCTTCCTCTGCTTGCACTCTTTCTCTCTTTCTTTCTCTGTCTCTCAACAATAAATAAACATTTAAAAAATTTAAAAAAAGATTGCAGGTTGAACACAACCATTTTCCATCAGTGGAAAGTTCAAGAAACTCTTCAAGCAGTGAGAAGAAGCCTTTATTAAGGACTAGAAACCTAGAGAAAAAAAATTATTTACTGGCCATGTAGACCAGTTTTACAAGTTGATCTGAATTTTGCAGGTGGCTTTCAAGAGTATTATAGAAAAGAAGTATAAACTTCTCCAATTATCTGGTTTTAAACAGTAAGAAAATTCACCAACATTCAGCAAGCAAATAAAATACAGTTGCTGTTTAATAGAGAAAACAAAATCAGTTTTATCAGTTCAGTCCCACTGAGTATTCACTAGGTGTTCCTATATTTTTCCCTTCCAGGAAGAAAATGTCCATAATAATGAAATAAGTGCTTCCCTACATGACCTCCAGGTAGTTTTAACCTTTCTCGGAACTGAGGGAAATCACTGCAACAGTTCTGATGCCTGAGTCCCTCGGTGCATCTCTCAGATCTGTTGGGGCCCTTGAAGTCACACCCCTGGCAGGTACCTTTGAGAAGGTTGAAAGAAGTTCAGAGGCAATATTGGTCTTGGGTCTCATTCACACCTTGGCAGTTCTAGAAACTATGTTTTATCAACTGTTTCAAACTGATCAGGCTCTGAGAGACTGACCGGTCACGTTGGGGAATCTCAATAAACTACGATTCCCATGCAATCTTTTACAATGCAGCATACACACACCTTCTGTGGCTCCATCATCCCATTGTCTAGTAATCATAGCGGCTGAAAGAGGAAACAGAAGAAAGGGATAACATGTCAACCACAAGAAGCCTGAGGGATCATCCCTGAGCCTCCAAAGAAAATACAGCTCCCTCAAAAGTGCTTAGCATAATGTGGGAATTCGATCGGGGAGGGTTGGTGAACATACCTTGGCTAATCCTAATCTCAGTTTGCTGTGGAAACATGAATTCTTTAGGACCCCTATCCTTTTTTGATTCAAGCCACCTTTGCTCCTTTCAGGATATGTTGGTGCTCCTGATATGGCCAAACTTGCCGGTGCACACTGACTTTCATGGGACTGTACCACTGTCCCCTGTATTTCAAGGTCCTTTCGTCCTGCTGGGCTACAAGAACCATTCTGATTTCTGCAAGCTTGCTCTCACCCACCATGTTTTGATACATGACTGATTTGGTTGTATAGAGATAACTTGGTTTCCAAGACTACATCAGCAGTGCCTTTTCTCTGGACATCAGAAGGGTCTTCTAGGCACTCCTTGAACTGTCCAGTATACACAGCTGCCTGTCTGTAGCAATGCACTTAGCTTCGCTTGTTGAGAGAAGGCCCTTAAGTATCAAGACCAGCCTTTCCTTTGTGGCTTTGACCCTCTTACTGAATCCCTTCCCATAGTTCCTCTCCCACACTGGGCTGCGCTTCTCCAGGTTCATGTCTCAGTTCCAAAGCTCTTCCTGCAGACGTGGTTTCACGACCCTCCCCTTATGACCACTTGCCTGTTAACTGCACTCTAATTCCTCAGTGTTCCAAAATGTGATACTCAGACTGCAGTATTTGGCACAGATTAGTGTGACAATAATACTTCTACTGGGGTGTGACATCCTAAGAAAATGGCACTAGGTGTTTTAAAAATATCTACGTCTTACTTTTTTGCTTCTTGTGACCACGCAACCACTCAAACACTTGGTGTTTCAAAAACAAATATCACCAATACCTTCTTGTGTATTCAGCAGCATTTTTCAACTTAATTGTTGGACTTTACATGTATCCCTGTGATATTTCACTTTTCTTATACAGATTCAATAGGTAAGTCACATCTTTAAGTTTTAAAGTAAGCACAGTTCGAAATGTAAGTGCAAGTAGTCAAGTGCTTTCCAAGTGCAAAATGGGTTGGCTTCAACTGCCACAGAATTTAGAAATATATTCATCCACGACCAGAAAACCCTCGCAACAGCTTGGACAGCTCTCCTCTGTCCAGCTCTCACTCTGCTTCAGACACAACACATAAACACATATCCCATTGCTGTTGAACTCCCTTTCTTTTTGTGTGTTCTGTAGTAAGGAAATTTATAATTTACATATTTTCCCCCTAATATCGGTTCTTCATAGTCACATAGTAGATAATAAAAGAATGAGGCTCTGAGAGGTAAGTGATTAATTTGGAAGAAGAGATTTTCAGTCCCTGAACCTCACTGTCTTTTGAGTAGCATATTTGTAGCAGAAGCATCAAGAATTTTCTTTTGAGTTGGAATTCTCATTAGAGCAGAATGACCTTATTAGGGAGGTGTTATTCCAGCCTAAAAAAATATCTGCCTGCTCTCTACCTCCATCAATGGCAAGTGTCTGCCCTCCTCTGGCCAAAGGAAGGATGACAGCTACGACTGAGCAAATCCTCAGGACAAAAGTCAGACCTTGGAATCTGGGAAATATGTAACTGCTCCAGGATATTATTGCTTTTTAGTGAATTCTGGTCTTGGCTCGGCATACAACTTTGCTCTGGGATTCCCAGGGCAGCTGAGCACCACCCCCCTCTTTGACCTAGGTAATCTCTGAAGTCCTTACCAGCCCTGATTCTAAGAATCATAAAGGAGGCTGTGTGCAATGATGTCCTGTAGTAATATAGGGTGCCTGATCCAAATCCACTGGACGTCGCCATGTGGGGGGTGCTAATGTAAATAGACCCCAATCAGTTTTTGGCTCTGCAGCCCCCTAGACACCTGTCATTGCTCTTCTGAGCTCCCTCAGGTGGCTCCTGTATCCAGCAGCTCTTTCCATTGGGTGAGCCCAGGTGGGGATGGTCTTTACTCCCAGTTAAGCAGAATGTCTCCAGTTCAGGAACTCTTGAGAGACTAAGCAACAGACAGAAGTGGCCACCACATGAAATCTTCCCACCTGACGTTTGGCTGCCATTCCTCACGTGCTGACCCAATGGAAATGCTTCACTAGCTATGCAAGGTAATAGAGTGGGTTACCCCTGTTTTTTCTAGGTTTAATTTTTTCCTTTTTAGTTTTCTTTCTTTCGTCAACTCATCAATTCACGAAGAATTCGGTTTTCCGTAGGAGTCTCAATTCAATATTTTCTCCAAATAGGTATCGTGGCATAAGTTTTTTGATAATAATTGGGAAAGACAGGATCTTAAAATGGGGAGGCCATGGCCGTGGGCCACTGGAGCTGAGACTCTGGAGCTGCCGTGAGGCTGACGCAGGGGAACCATTCCCCTGCCGGCTGTTGCTGGAGGCTGCCAGTGGGGAGTGCATTCTGGCTTCTGCTATCCAAGGGGCTACCCAGAGGCTCCCAAGAAAAGCACCTTTGATTGTGGCGGTATGGGCCCTGTCAGTTCCGAGGAAACGCACCATCTGGGGAAGATGGACTTGCTCTGGGTCACAGAGGAAATGTGGGAGCTGTAGGCAGAGGCTGAGCAAGCTGAGTGGTGAGTAGGCAGTGATGGTCTCCTGCCCACCGTCCCTGGACCTCTGAGTGAGCTGCCCTGGAGAGCAATCTGCTCCTCTGTGCTGGTGTCCAGGGCAACAGCATCTGGGGCCAGAAGCTGACAGCTGCATTGATTAGAACAGTACCCAGGGACTACTTGAGCCTCCTCTGTGGGTAAAAAAAGCCAAGTGGTGACCTGGTGCGGTGGGCCCTGCCTGGCTAGCGCTCTCACTCTGCGACGAATTGTTGTGCGTCCTCAGCCAAGTTACAGTACCTCTCTGGGTCGAGTTTGATCAAATCGGATGTTCTTTTTTATTATGTCACATTTAGCGTCATTAGTTGCGAAGAATTACTGCATAAGGATATGCACCCTAGATTGCATGGTTTGGAGCACAGGCTGCAGTTATACTGATAAAAATTTGGGAGTGTGCACAGTATTCTACTTGATGCAGAGGAGTGTGTGTGTGAGAAACAGATCCTTAGAGGACAACGAAGGGAAAGAAGAGACGGAGGGTGGGGGAGGAAATTGAAAATAAGTTGGGCCTGTGAGAAAAAATTGCACCAAAATTTGTTGTGAGTTGAAATTTCTGCCAATCGTTCCAACCGACACAGTGCGAGTTAGAGGGGTAGGGACTATACAGGTCCTATAGGTGCAATAATGACCTATTAGCCTGCCAGCCAGCTCAGGAAGGACAGTCCCATTAACCTTCAAAGTTGACATTGAAAACCACCCTCGCCCAGAATCAGTGTCAGTCATAGCTATTTGCTGACCTCTGCTGGCCAAAATAAATAATGTCTGCATTACAAAAAACCGATATTTCTGATGGCAACAATATTCATTTACCCAACGAATATTTATGGAGCTCCTATTAAGTACTAGACACTGTTCTAACACAGACCAGGGGACACCTGGGTGGCTCAGTCGGTTAAGCGTCCTACTGTGGATTTCGGCTCAGGTTGTGAGTTCCAGCCCTAGCTGGGCTCCGTGCTGCTAGTGTGGAGCCTACTTGGGATCCTCTCTCTCTCTCTGACCTTCCCCTTCTCATGTGCACCTACACGTACACTTTCCATTTGTCTCAAAATAAATAAACATTAAAAAATAAATAAAACAGACCAGTGGTCAAAATAGACAAAGATTCCTACCTTCACAGTATTTAATTCAGTAACAACAGTTGTAACATCTAACGTTTAGAGTCCTGGCCATGTAGGTGCCAGGTATTTTAACTGCTTGGTTTATCAACTAATTTTAACCCTCAAATCAATCCCATGGGTTAGGTATGACTCTTTCCCATTTGCCAATGAGGAAATTGCTGCAGAGAGAGAGGTTGACTGATTCAGCCGGGGTCGCAGAGCTGGAAGTAATTGAGCCTCATTTAAATCCATCCATCTGGCTCCAGGACCTGTTCTAAACCACTCCATACATCCTCTTTACTGTTATGTCCTAGCAGATAGGCTTTCCTTCCTGCCCCAAATATTGTATAGACAACGGCGTTATTATATGGCAAACACCAGCTCTGCTTATCTGGTTCAGCCAGTCATCAATCTCTGCCACTGTGCAGCCTCAAGCCGGTCCCTTACCCCAGGTAGTTGTGAGAAGATTAACACATGGCAAGTGCGTGCTCCCAGCAGGGCTCTTTAGGTGTTTTCCCCATTCTCTTCCCTCCCAGATGCTGGCCCTCGGACAGGAAGGTCAAGGAAGCTACAGGAGGAGGTGAATTTCTGACCAGCTGCTCCTGTCTTGAGGTCTTTGTGATTCTTGCTTTTGCAGTTCAGCGTTAAGAGTAGGAGGCAATTTGGAAGTTAGTGGTGAAACCAGAAAGTCTTCTCTGCCTGGACTAGATCTCCAGGGCAAAGAGACAGCAAGAGGGTTTCAGGTCTGCTCCGGGGAAAGCTGGCATCTACTGACCTGCCTGCACGTGGGGGGTGGAGACCTGCCAGTCTCCAGAGAGGGCTGCTGTAAATGGTAAACCGCCAGCAGCTGCTGCCAGGAGGGAGCGGGTGGAAAGTGACAGAACACAGTTTATTTATATATTTTGAGAGAGAAAGACAGCACGGGCAGAGGAGGGGAAGAGAGAGAGAGAGGGAGAATCCCAAGCAGGCCTCAGGCTGTGAGCTTGAAGCCTGGTGCGGGGCTTGAACTCATGAACAATGAGATCATTACCTGAGCCAAAATCAAGAGCCAGACGCTTAACCGACTGAGTCACTGAGGTGCCCCTGGAGTCCTAGAATTTTTAGAAGCCCTTGATTTTTATGTGTTTATTTTTTAAATCTTGTGTGCTCAACCTCATACAAAATATTAATTTTATAGGGAGAGAAGAACATATTTTTTAATTTCATTAAAAATTTTGTTGACTTTTTAAGACAGTTTTTAAAAGTATTATGTTATGGTATACCCCAGAATCCTCTCTTGTCACCAGTGTCCAAATAACAGCAATAATGATAACTGCCATTTAAGAAGCACAGATTATGTGCCAGCATCTCACAGCAGCCCCATGACATAGATACTGTTATTTACAAAACTTAGAGATGAGTACACTGAAATTCAGAGAGGTTATGTCATTTGCCTGGGGTTACACAGCCAACACTCAAAGCTGTGCCTGGATGACCCCATTACCACCACTCTATACTATGTCCCAAAATAAGGGAAGCGATATAAACTGAGTGACCCGCCTCTAGGTCTTAGAGATCTTTAAGAATCATCCCAAGAAGCAGAGAGAATTTATCCCTGGGTTTTGTCTGACCCATTGGTGGGATTTGGAGGCAACAGATCTGTGTGTCCCTGAGAGAGGGGTGGGTAGGTCTGTTCTCACGTGATGCAGATCTGGCAGTGTGGAGCCACCACAAGCCCAAGAGAGCTCCGGAAGGGACCTCTTAGGAAGCAGTGAGTTGAAATATGAAGTGCCAAGGACTGACCCTACACTAGTGAGAGGCTCTCGGTAGCCTTATGTGGGGGTGGGGATGGAGAGTACCATTTATCCAAGCATTAAGGAGAAGGGACTGTGTCCCAGGGGAGGAAGCTTGCCAGAAGCCATGTAGCACTGGGGGCCAGAGCTGGGACTACAGCCCAGGCCTTACAAGTGCAACGTCAGTCCTACCTGCAATCCAGCACCCTGTCCTCTTCCAGAATAGCCCAGTGGCATGATAGAAATGCAGAATCTCAAACAAACCCGGCGTCTCCTCCCAGCCTTGGGCCCGCCACTGAGGCCACTCTAGTCTACACTTGCCCACTGAAATGGCACCCTTAAATTGGAACATGAGAGACTTTTTCTCAAAGGAGATTCAACTTTCTCAGTTTACACTATTCCAGAAGGAATGAGCTCCATAGCATGGTAACTGGCAGTTCGGCTGGGGCACAAATTTGAATCATGTTCACCTTGGGGTGGGTCTCTGGTCAAGGTTCTCAGCTCTTGGGGAGCTGGATGAGGGGGTGGGGAGACGAGGCATCACTTCATCATCTGGCAGGTTTGGTCTCCACCAGTCACTTGGCACTTAGATCTGAGAAGTCACAATTCAGCATAAAAGGAGTTAAAGTGAGGAACCAGCCCTGTTGCTCTGTTTCCTCATGTGTAAAATGAATACGGCGCTCCTCTCCTAGATTGCTATAAGGAAAACATGAGTTAGGACAATGCTTGGCATGTAAGGAACTATCAATAAATGTTAGCTATCATCATCATCATCACCGTCATTGTCGTCATCATCATGAATTCTTGACGCCTGTGGGCTACATATGGCTCTGGACCTTCTCAAATTCCCTCAGTGACAAACAAGAAATGCTATATTTGCTCCTGAGTTTCTCCAAATGGCATGTGCCTTCTAGAATGCGGTATTTCCCTTGTATATCTTCACAATAAGTTAACCAGCAAAATCAGAGTGAAGGCTTATCTCTCATGGGGTGGCCAGTATTCATGGATATTCTGTGTTGTTATTACCCCATGAGCATTGCCATAGATTCACTCAGTCATGGCAGAGACGAATCCAGCCACATGAAGGAGAGGACTCTGGGTCCCTTCCATCCCCTAGCCTGCCCCCCAGAACAGAGACCTTTGCCCGGTGGGCATGATTCAAGTTTGTGCCTTGGCAAAGCTGCCAGTTATCATGCTATAGACTCATTCCACCTGGTACTGTTTAAACCAAGTAAACGGAATCAATGAATGCCAGGGGGGCAATACAGTTTTTCCCAGGGTGCATTTCACAGGATACTAGTTCCATCAAATGCTTACATTTGCTGAGTCGTTGTTGGGCTGTCAAATAGGTTTGAGAAGCATTGGTGTTTTAAGCAAGTTTCTTTTCTGAGGACATCCTCATCCTTCACATGCCGGCTTTCTGAGTCTGCAAGGGAGGGCCAGGGTATGCTCCTTCTCAAACTTCTTTGGCCATCCGGCTCTCTTTTGTTTGTGGGACAGCTTGGGGGACTTGGCGTTCTATGGCAGTATTTCCAAACCTTCGCCTGCACATGGTTCACCTGGGAAGCTTACTGAAGCACAGTTTCTGAAAGGCGGTTTCTGCTTTAGAAGGTCTGGGAGGAGCCTGGGATTCTGCATGTCTATCATGCTCCCAGGTGGTGCTGATGCTGCCGGTCCACAGACCACAGCTTTGAACAGTGGCGTTTGAGAAAAATTTCTGAAAGCTCTGTCTGCTTGATTCCCTTCCCCAGGACTCCTGTGACATCCCTGTCACAATCCAAATGTCTGCTGTGCTTGGATCATGTGAAAAGTGAACTGGATACTGAGCTGGAGTGGATGCTTGGGAGGACAGGGAGTTCTGTCCCTTTTGTTCCCAGCGGCGTGTCCAGAGGCTAGAACTGTGCCTGGATCACAGAGATGGTCAGGAAACACCAGTGCAATGATTGCATCGCAAGGGAAATTAGCAAAGTTGCCCTTTTCCTAGCATTTTCTGAAACATTTGCTCTGCTGAGCTGTGGTGGATCTGAGTCCTTAAGGTCCAAGACTGCTGCAAACTCACCAAAGATTACGAAAACCACCCAAAACAAGTCTTTCTTAAACTTGCAAATCTGACTCGGCCAACTTCTATGTGAGGCCTCTGCCTGTGAAGACAGGGCTGCTTTTCTTGTTAGGGGAGCCTCAGACCTTGTGGTCTCCAAGTCTCATGGAAAGGGTGCTTCCTGGGTTGGCATTCAGGATGCCAGTAGCTCCAGAAAGAAGCACTTTCTTTAAGATGGCACCAAAGCATTCCAAGGCAAGTCCATGGACAACTTACTAGGTTCTCAGATTTGGCCTCATCCTTGTCCCGATGCCCTCATTGCCAGTCCAGACAGGGAGCCAATTTTCTTGCTCTTCAACAATTTGTCTGTCTGTTTGTTTTGATCAGAGAGAATAGGAAGAGAAGCTCTTTGTTGCCATGGTAACTGCTCATTGAGATTCTCTTTTGTTAAGTTTATTTATGTTTTTTTGATGGGGGGAAGAGCAGAGAGAGAGGGTGACAGAGGATCTGAAGTGGGCTCTGCACTGACAGCAGAGGGCCTAATGTTGGGGCTCGAACTCACGAGCCATGAGACCATGACCTGAGCCCAAGCTGGACGCTTAACCGACTGGGCCACCAGGTGCCCCTCTCATTGAGATTCTTAAGTAGGTGTGCATGGAGGCCAAGTCTCCCTCAAATCAGTTCTTTCCTTCCAGGAACTTATAATTTTCTTGGGGAGCAAGGCTACCAATGCATGAGCTATATAGCCAGTGACCAATGGGAGGTGCAGTGGGTGCTTTTCAGTGACTCCTATGCTGGGGCAATCTCAAAAGGCTTCCCAGAGAAGCAAAAATGAGCCAAGCTTTCAAATAGTTGGATAACAGGGGAACACAAGAATGGGTGTGAGAGACTGTGAAGGTGAAATTTCATAAGCATTATTTGGGAGGCAAGGACTAAATTACCCTGCTTAGAAGAAGGTCAGGGGTGTGCTGGGTGGAAAGGCAAATTGGACCCTGGAATGTCAGGTCATAGGGGCTGGACACCTGGGTCCATCTCTTTAGAACTAGAGTCTGGGAGGTATGTGCTGTTAGGTTCAGGCAGCCACAAGGCAGTCACAGAGAGACAGGCTCCTGAGTGAAGCCAGGGGTGGATCACCAGATTGAGAGGGAATGAGAGGGTCTGGCCACTAAATACAGTTGTATAGCTCATGCACTGCACAAAAGCACCTGGCCAAGGGAGCAAGAGAGCACTGAAATGCAGTTCTCACTCCTCTGTGTTTACTAAGGCACCTGCATCGGCTGGCAGTGGTCTGATGGGCTCTAGTCACAGCCACTTGGTGTTTTCTCTTCATGGCAAGACGTTTTCTCAAATAGCCGGTCATATGCCTTCCCAGTGTGTCCCAAGGAGGGCGCTGCTCAGCTTCACACAGGTGTTCTGAGATTGCAGTTAGAACTGGAGCAAACCAGTTTTCTTCTGCTGCCGACTGACCCAACAAGCCAGCATGGTCTGTAGTATCTGTATTTGTCCTCTTCGACTGAATTCAACTAAATCTTCTTCAAGAACAATTTAGCTCCTGGGCACCTGCGTGGCTCAGTCTGTTAAGCATCCAACTTCGGTTCAGGTCATGATCTCAGGGTTCATGGGTTCGAGCCCTGCATCGGGCTCTGTGCTAACAGCTCAAAGCCTAGGGCCTGCTTCAGATTCTGTGTCTTCCTCTCTCTTTGCCCTTCTCCCAGTCGTGTTCTGTCTCTCTCTCTCAAACAGAAAGAAAGAAAGAAAGAAAGAAAGAAAGAAAGAAAGAAAGAAAGAAAGAAAGGAAAGGAATGATTTAGCTCCCAAGTAGGAAATGAGAACAGAGCATCTGTAGCCCTCAGGGTCCTAAAGGTAGGACCAGCAACCAACTGTCCCAAGGGGTTGGGCAGAGATGGGCACACTTGCACGTGCCCCACAGTTTCCCTGCTGGCAGCAGTGAATATCACGGATGCAGATGACACAGAGAAATGCAGATGGCTTGAAGGGCTGTAAGAACCAGTGCTTCCCATTAAGGGTACCGCTGGCATTTTGGTGACAACCAAAAATTCCCCCTCCAGGTTTCAAAGGCCTCTCCCAAGGGTTGAATCACCCCCAAATGAGAACAACTGGTCCCCGCTCTTGACAGAAGAGAAAACAGGCGTAGTAAGGTGTCCAGCCTCTCACGGACAAGAAGATGCCAAAGCAGGGTTAGCATGCATGATGCCTGCTCTGCACCACTTTTCACCAGCTTTCCCCACTCACCACGATTATCTTTCTTTCCCCCCCCCCCAGTCTTATTCATTCTCTATCTAGATCTCTGAATTGAGACCACAGAACATAGTGGAGCCAACTGATCCAAGTTCACCCATGGTCCCCTTGGGCTCCCAACAGCTAAACAGAGAAAAGGTAAAGAGAACAGTTAGGTCCCTGGCTTTGGCCCGCAGCCATCTGTTTTGAGAGGTGGGTGCCCTTAAATATAGATGAGTGGGGCTGCAGGCTGGGCCTGACTTCCAAGGTCATACGTGGTCCTGCTGTGCCCTCTCTTTCCCCTGGGCCGGACCCACATCCCCCACACAACCTTCTCAGACTGGGTAGTAATTCACCACTTTTTTCACCCCGCTGATAAATACTAGGTGAACCTTTCCCTCTCCTTGCCCCGTGGCTGTCCTTACAGTGAGAAGGGGAAATTCATTCTCGCTTGTCAAGGAGGTGAGGAAGAGGGCAGGCAGTGCCAGTGCCCGGCCTGGAGCTTTTGACCACATGCCTCCTCCCCGGGCCTCTACCTGGACCCAGCATGTGACCTGGGGAGGCTACATGGCTCACAACCAGTCATGGGCTTCAAACTTATGCACTGTGATCTCTAGAAACAGAACTCAGAAAAGGCCCTTTGCAGATTCCTGTGCTCCTTGCATTAATAACTGATAATAAATTATAGCCAAAAAATGTTATTATTAGAACTTTCAATATTCCTCCTTAACATTTTTTAGTATGTAATACTTAATAATAAAAAATGTGTATGTAATGTTTATGTAAGCAATTAAATGAAATAAAAGCCCACCAACAACTTAAGAATTAGAGTATTACCGGGGAGCCTGGATGGCTCAGTTGGTTGAGCGTCTGACTTTGGTTCAGGTCATGTTCTCATGGTTAGAGAGTTCGAGCCCCCTGTCGGGCTTTGTGCAGACAATTCAAGAGCCTGGAGCCTGTTTTGGATTCTGTGTCTCCCTCTCTCTCTGTCCCTCCCCCATTTGCACTCTGTCTCTGTGTCAAAAATAAATAAACATTAAAAAAAAAAAAAAGAAAAAATTAAAAAAACAAAAAAGAATTAGAGTATTACCAGTGGTTTTGTATCTGTCTAGGTAGTGGTGCCCTACCCCACACTTTCCTGGCCCCTTCCAGGTCGTCACTTTCTGAATTTGGTTGTTTACTGTTCTTCTGTTTTATTTTTATATTTTATCACATACTTATGAATGTTTCATCTTGCTTGTTTTAAACATTAGAGAAAGATAATATGCTATATGAGGTACTTTTTTCTAGAATTCAAAACCATGTGAGATGCTTTTGACTTGGTCACATGGCTGTACTCTATGCGTTTCACACTCTTGGACGTGTCTCCAGGCACACATATGCAAGAGTGCCTCTAGGTACACATTTAGGAATGGAGTTATGGGTCATAGAAAAGGCAGGTTTTCAACTTTACGATATGGTATCACTTTACAAAGTGATTGTACAAATTTCGTTGCTACTAGCTGTGTGTAAACGTTCCCATTAGCCAACATCCTCATAAACACTTGCTATTGTATTAGTTTTTCCCAATAGTGTATAATCTAGTGCGTAAAATAGCATCCCAGTGGTCATAGTTTTCATTTTCCCAATTACTGAGGTTAATCATGTTTTTATATGTGTATTTGCTGTTTGTATTGTTTCTTCTGTAAAATGCCTATTTGTATTGTTTCCATATTTTACTGAGCTGTCCTAACTGATTGGTAGAATTTTAAGAAATACAATCTGGATGTTAAATCCTTGGCAGTTATATCTGTTATATCTGTTACAAATATCTTCCACCAAGATGTTTGATATTTTTCATTTTCTTTATGGCATCTTTTGGTGGTGTCAATGCAGTCAATTTATCAGTTTTGGGAGGGGTACTTCGTGTGTCTTTTGATAAACCCCACGATTTATTATAAAGATATTCAAATTTTCTTCTCAAAGTTTTAAGCTTCACTTTTCATATTTAAGATTTTAGTCTATCAGAAGTTAATTTTTGGATATCTGAATAAGGATCGACTTTTATTAATTTCCCTATTGGATGACCAGTGACCTTAGCACCATTTATTGAATGGTCCACCCATGATCTACACCATCACTTTCTTCATCTAGCAACTTATCATATATATGTAGTTCTGTTCTGTAGTCTGTTTCTTAGACCAATTTGACTGTCCTGGCTATCCCGCTTTAATTACTTTAACTGTTGAGGAAGTCATGCAGTCTGGAAAGTGATGCACGTTCCTTCATCCTGTTTGTCTTCAACATAACTTGGCTCTTTTTGGACATTAGCTTTTCCATTTGATGATATAATCATATGCCCGTAAAACCATCTGAACCTTCTCTTTGCAGAAAGATTTTGGGCTACTGCTTCAATTTATTTCACAATAATAAGGCTATTTATATTTTCTATTTCTTCCTTAGTTACTTTTATAAGCAATATTTTTCCAAGAATTTGTTTTTATTTCTTTGAAAGTATAGGTATAAAAACTTCAGAATATTTTATTACCACCTTTTTAAAACCTTTGTTTATCTGTGGACATGCCCTTTGTTCATATGTATTAATACCTTGTCTCTTCTCAATCTTACCAGAGATTAATTCATTTTTATAGTCTTCTAAAAGACTTTGGTAGTTTTTCTGTATTGTTTTGGTAGTTTTTCTGTATTGTGTTTTTGTCTCTTATTATACTAATTTCTCTATTATATCCTTGCTTCTACCTTCCTTTTGTTTGTTTTACCAGAAAATCAGGTTGATCCTGTACTTTCCTCACCACCAATTTAGGATTTGGCTTTCTTCGTTCTAATAAGTTTACTGTCCCTTGTTCATCTGCCTTCCATTTTCCAAAAGTCTGTTGCTATCATCTTTTCTCATGTTCTGCTCATCTTTGTGGGTTTATATCATTTTGAAAAATCATTTTGCTATAGTTTTAATGGGTTTAGGGAAAGGAATAAAATTAGATATATGTGTTCAATCTGCTGTTTTTATCTAGAACCTATGATCATTGCTTATTAATCTATCTTATTTATCATCTATTTCTCCCTTGGATGCATCCTGTTTAATTTCTTCAACTTATCTTTTATTTCACTATGTCTTTCTTCTTCTATTTAACCCACCCACTGGGTTTTATTTGAATAATAATAATTTTCCTTTATAAACTTTAATTATTTTTAAAATCTTCCATTTAATTTTTTATGGCACTGCATGCTTATGTCTAGGACTTCATATTCTATTTTTTAAGGATTCAATACATAGTTATTTTGCACTTATATATGATTATTCCACTATTTAAAGTCCTTCAAGATCTAACTATGGTGTTCTTTATTTCTTCTTCCTCTTCTCTCTCACAGTGGTTTGGCTACTCATGTGTTTGCTTATATTTTCCTGAAAGCTGATAGTTATATTTTTCATCTTAATCAGTGAAAATCCTAGAGAGTCAAAGAGAGGAAGCTTTCCTCTACCAAGGATTTGCATTTGCTTTTGCTCAGAGCCAGAGGGTGCTACCCACCTATTAAAAACTTCAGCCCCCTGCTAGAATCCCAGGCTTAATCTGTCCACCTTGTTAGCTTTTGACTGTGGTTTGACCAGCAGGGCCAACTGCTGTGACTTGTGGGTGAACTGCTTTCACCTTTACTCATCACTTGCTGCTGTGTCAGGGTGGGAGCAGAAGAGTCCTATATCTCTTTCTGCAAGCCTGGAAATCAACGTTTATTTATTTTTGGGACAGAGAGAGACAGAGCATGAACGGGCGAGGGGCAGAGAGAGAGGGAGACACAGAATCGGAAGCAGGCTCCAGGCTCTGAGCCATCAGCCCAGAGCCTGACGCGGGGCTTGAACTCACGGACCGCGAGATCGTGACCTGGCTGAAGTCAGACGCTTAACCGACTGCGCCACCCAGGCGCCCCTGCAAGCTTGGAAATCAAATTAAAAGTATGTTTTATCAGGTTGTAATGGTCTTATAGTAGCAAGCACTCCATCATACATAGTTTTCCACAGTGCCAGAATGTTTTTGTTTTTTTGTGTGTTTTTTTGTTTTTTTTTTTGTTTGTTTTTGGTTTTGTTTTTGTTTTGCCAGAATGCTTTTTAATACTACTGGATTCCACTAACATGGGGATTTTGGTATAGGTGTTCAAGACAGAAATTATCTGATCTTCACAATCATCTCTGCCTCTCAATCAGTGCTTGAATATCTTCAAACATTACCATTTCCTTTCTTTATACTCCTTTGGCTTTTCTCTGAATTCACAGCCTCTGGGGTGTGCTAATTATTCCCATGATACAAAATTCTCCCCCCAATTTTCCAGCCCTTCGGCTTGTTTTACCTTCTCCGGAGGATAAACCTATAGGCCTGAGCTGTTCAATATGGTAGCCACTAATTCCGTGTGGCTATTTAAATTAAAATGAAATAAAATAAAAATTTAGGTATCAGTGAAATAAAAATCTCAAAAAGGGAGATTCTAAGTGACTCAGTTCAGTATATTGATGGACGTCTTTGAGTTCAGCTAACTTCTCTTTAACTTAACTGCCCACCTCGGTCCAATCAATCATAGTGGAGAAGGAAGTGAGAGGGGGAACCTTGTCTAGACTAGAGAACATGTGGGGCTGAGTGGTAGAGGTGGGTGGGTACACTGCCTTAGAGGGAGGAGGGAGGACTGGGCCTATGATGGGCCCTCCGTGAGAGCACATGTTATCATGAGCACTGGCTATTGTATGTAAGTGATGAATCACTAAATTCTACTGTTAAAACCAATATTGCACTATATGTTGACTAACTGGAATTTAAATAAAAATTTGAAGTGGAAAAAAAGAAAGATAAAGACCAGCTCCTCATCCAGTAAGCTGGGAACATGCCCCTTTCAAATGGTTTGGGAACCGGCCATCTGGAGTTTTCTCTGTCCAAATATATAGTGTCAGATTTGAAAAGCCACTCTTGCCCTATAAGATACCTACCTCACCCACAGCACAGAGCTATCAGTGGGACCGTAGGAGAGGACGGAAAGCAAATAGCTTTAAAGTGTACAGGTGTTGTGTACATATAAGCATTATTATACCTATTTTCAGATTGATAAAAACCCCTTTTGAGCCTAGGCTGTAGGGCTTGTCAGGACCACTTTGGCCTTAGGGTTGTTTCCACCAATGATTTCATTCATCTCCCAGAGAGCTGGGTTCTAGAGCCGACTTTCTGCAAAACTGTGGGATGGACCTTCTTCTGCATTGTGCTCACCTCAGAGCCTGGGCCTTGGGTCAGGCAGACCCAGGTCCGAGTCCCTGTTCTGCCACTTTCAGCATTGTGCCTATGATTAGGTAGATTGTGTACCTGTCCCATTTTACTCCTGTATAAAATGTGGGTAATAGAATAGTATCTGTCTTATAGGTTTGCCATGAGCATTAAATGTTCCCTCACCCAAGGTGCATCAGTAAATGAGTGAGGCTTGTTTGCTTTGTGATAATGTGTGTGTATATGTGTGCGTGTGCATGTGTGCATATGTTTGTATGGGTATAGAGGCCTCAGGCATTTAGTGCCTGAGAAACACGGAACTTTCTGCCCTGAAATCTGGCATTGTTGAACATCTGGTGATTAGTTCCTAGATTCACCAGGTTTCTGGAATCAAGTTTAGATCTATTTGCCTCTGGGTGAAATCAAGTCACAGCCCAATTTCCCAGCTCCAAGGTGTGAGTCCCAGGCCAGGAGGCCATTGGGCCTGGGGTTTTACTTGCTGCCGAGAGATATCTTTATCCTCCACACTCCCTTTTGGTACAGTCGAGCTGCAGAGGTCACACAGAGACTAGGAATCCCTGAGGACACTATCTTCCAGACATACTTTCAGGGATCCCTTAGGGTTTCCTTGCAGCCAGCCCTGCCCATGCAGACTCAGCATCTTGCTGGAACACTCTCCCCTAACTCCCCTTGGGGCATGTTGCCTCACACTAGCATTTTCTCTTTATGAATAGTTCTAAGTGCCTTTTAATAAACCACTCAAGAATGTATATATTATTGATGTGTCTACATTTCAAATACAGAGCATTGCTATGGGAGTGACCATTAGTTGTTTTTAGCTGGGATTCTTCCCAGGCAAAATCTGCACCAAGGAATTCTAGAATTTCAGAGCCATATACTTGGTTTCCTATAATAAAACTTTGACTGCAGTGACCAATGTTAAGTTTAAGGTTATTATTCCAAAAGAAGAGAGTAGAAAAATGATAGTATTTTACTGTCTTTTCTCTCACCCCTGGTACCTCAACACCAAGCCCATGCCCCTTCTTCTCATTAGGGGCTGAAAGCATTTTTTTTCTTTTTCCCTTTTTTTCCTTTTTCCATTTTTTGTACACTCCTCTGGCTTTTAGTGTACAGAACTAATATATTTCCACAGATGCAGCCATATAATCCAAATCTATCTTTCCACTCCTATTTCCTTAGGTCAGACATATTCTGACTCCTTACTCTAAGGCTGAGATTACTCACACCTCTACATTCCAAGAAATATGTCCTTTCTGGATTTTTAGTTTTGCATGGCAGCTAGTTTCCTAGTAAATCTTGAGCAGAGTTCAGTGAGAAAACTAGGATTCCTTTTCCTCTGGAATTTGGATTTCCTGGAGCTCAGGACCCCTGGACAGTAGCGACTTCTGCCTTCATTTCCTTGTTTGGAATCTGCAACGTTGCCATTTGTTTCTTCCTGGGTTCTTGGGGCAAACCTTGGTTATGGCTTTGTGGAATCTAAACTTGACTTTACAGAAGAGTAATTGAACTGAATGAGAATTTAGCAAATGTGTCTATTCTAACAGACCTTGGAATTCTTTGTTAAAACAATTAAGCATAGCAGCTCTAGACAATGTAAGAGGACTATGCAAAACATAGACACTCAGGTGGGAAGTCTTTTTCCCAAATCCTAAACTATTACCTCTCACAAGGGCAATATATTATCAGGTAAATTAACTATGATGCTTCAACAGATTACAGAAAGAGCAGAACTCCTCAGCTCCTGCTGTTCCTCCAACTTTTCTGTCAAGGAATTAGAAAGAGGAGACTAGAAACTGATAAAGGGCAGATTAGACATTTAGCTTCATTAAGCATGCTGGTCTAGATCAATTAGAGTTGAAGAAACTGGACCATGCAGATTATCCACAGGCAGTGACCTCCCGGGGCCTTAAAAACCAGGAGAGATGCCAAAAAATCAGAGATAAGATTGCACTTCGGTTTTGGTTTTATCACAGTGAGGTAAATAGTCTCTGCAATCCTGAATTTTAAAACACTAAAGCCGAGTGGATGAACTTGACAACAGAAGCAGCCAAGGGGCTAGAAGGGGCCCTGGACACCCACAGACCCAACAGAACTGGGGTGGGGAGCCTTATGATGTTGCACCAACAAAGAGGAGAGCTAGCCTGGGGATTTGCACTGGTTATGCAGAGTCCAACAGGAGTCACCAGTGGGATGCACCTGCCATCAGCTAATGTGAAGTTCAGCCACATTAACGAAACTGTGGTGTTTCCAAAAGAGGTCACTATGACCCCCCTGGACTTAACGCCCCTGGCCACATCTGGAACACTGAGTCCTTCTCCATTGATCCCGATACTGTAGAAAGAAGTGTTTCATATGACATTTACCCTGGGCAACAGGGTCTGCACTTTGATTTTGGTTTTTATCACAATGAGGTGAACATCACAGGGCCCTGAGAGACAGGAGTTGTTCTCTTTGTTCTTAATCAAACATTGCATCGAGGAACATTGAGTTTTTTCCCTACTGCTTCTCCCCTCTGCCGGAAGGTAGGAGTCTCCAAGTGGCTGGGTAGTCCTGGGCCCCAGAGCCAGTGTGGCTTGCTTGGTGATGGGCACATATGACAGAGGAAGAGTATGTCTCAGGTTATAAACAAGCCTTTGAACTCAGCCAGTTAATAGCATCAAGGAATGATCCCATTTTTAAACTCAAGATAAGGCAGCTTCACTAACAATCTGGGCTGTTTTAAAACAAAATTGACTACCTTGGGAAAGAGTTCTTCATCATTGAAAATGTCTAAGAGCAGAGTGTGGTCAACCCTCCAATCATGGATGTGAATCAAAAAAAAGCTTGGCAGAGATGATACCAGTCTTTCTTCCAAATCTGACATGCTACATTTAGACCACCCTGGGTTTCTTTTCTGATGATGAAACTTCCCAAATAGCTTGATTCTTCCAATTTGAAGTTAGGAGAGTGTTATGAATTATAATTTTGGGATTCAGAATCCATTTTATTTATTTATTTGTTTATGCTTTATTGTTTTAGTTTCAAGTTTTTATTTAAAGTCCGGTTAACATACCGTTGTAATATTAGTTTCAAGTGTACAATTTCGTGATTCAACACTTCCATACAGCACCCAGTGCTCATCACAAGTGCCTTCCTTAATCCCCATCACCTGTTTTACTCATCCCTCACCTACCTCCCCTCTGGTAACCATCAGTTTGTTCTCTATGGTTAAGAGTCTGTTTCTTGTTTTGTCTCTTTTTTTTCTGTTTGTTTTGTTTCTTAAATTCTACATGTAAGTGAAATCATAAGGTATTTGTCTTTGTCTGGCTTATTTCGCTTAGCATAATACTCTCTAGCTCCATCCACATTGTTGCAAATGGCAACATTTTATTCCAAATCCATTTTAAAATGAAAAGTCCTTGTAGATGTTCTTTAATCTCTCCCCATCACTTCAGACGCTGCCCGCAATCACTCTGCTCTGACCACCCGATTCATAAGAAGAGAAGGACTGCACTATTTTGTCTCTTTCCAGGTCCGCTAGAAGGACACCATGGTGTTCCCTCAAGCTCCTTCTTTAATCCCTTTGGCTTTTTGGCAAAGCAGTAGGAAAAGAACCCTTTATAAGGACCATGAATATCTCACAGTGGAAGCCGACTTGTGATTGTTCCCTCCTCCTTACCTGCTTCCCAGTCAGCTCAGCCCAAATCATTTTGAAGCAAAAGCACAAATTACAGCTAACTTAGGCCAATCACAGGATTTACAAATTAAACGTGTTCCCATTGGTTTCCCTAGCAACCGTCTCTGAATCACACAATGAGCTAAAACTATTGTTCTATTTAATGGAATCTGATATTAAGAGAAGCCCAACTACATAATTCACAGCGAGTAGCCACCCTGGTGTGAGCAAAAAGAGCACTGAGCATGGGGCAGGAGACCTATATTCAGCTTCCAGTCCACCGGGGTCAGATCCAGGATAGGATCTTATCCCAAGACCCTGGTGGTCAATGCCCCCAACAGAGAAACGGGGTCTGAGCAGTGGAAGGTTAAGGAAGACTCAGGTATTTCTGAGTGAATGAAAGCAACAGGCACAGAACAAGTTGAGGCCAGGGGTCTACTGGACAAAGCTGAGACACGATGAGGTCTGATGCAGAGCCAGCTCATCGAGCTCCACAGGGCCTGAGCAGTGCTAAAAGTGCCAAGGCATGGACCAATCTTGGGCAATGCACTTTATTACGCTGCCAGCACCTTGCTGGGATCTAGGAGGGCGGGCCAGCCAGAGGGCATTCAGTTCTCAGCTTTTTACCCCCACAGCTTGAGCTGTATCATTTTTTCTGGCTTCTTCCAGCTCTTTAAAATAGCAGGAATTTCTGGTTCTGAGCCAATTTTAAAAATGTCATATTTACAGTCAGAGATGAAATAGCAGCTTTACTGGTGGCCCATACTGGAGCCTTGAAACTGGACCGGCCACCAAATGACCTTCAAAATGGCACTACCCTGACTGAATCTGGACCCCTACAGGGACAGAACTGGGGCTATGGCGCAGATGCATGAGGTGGGAAGCCTGCCTCAAACTCATGAATTCTGGAGAAAGAGAGACATGGCTCTCTGGACCCTATGCTGGGATCCAACTGTTCTTCCCATGGGAAATCAGAAGCAGTGAAAAAAAAAAAAAAGGCTCCGTCCTGTGTGCAACTAACCTAAAAAGAGAGCCCACCGTTCAGGACTCTTATGTTCACCAGGAAGAGAAGTCATTCCCTCCCGCTGGAAGAAGTGAAGGAGAGGTAGAGGGATGAGGGCAAGCTAACTTTCTAATGCTCTAAAGAGGGCAGAAATTTGTGCCTTGTAGACTGGCAAGAATGCAGGAGGAGAGAAAATGGTTTCCTACCACAGGGAGGGAGATACTGAATGAAATACTAAAGACACACATCTGCTCATGCTAGATAGTCCTTGCCTCTCCCTGCTTCCCAAAGAACAGACGTCTGGCCACCCACACCTCTGTGTGCAGAAAGACTGCAGCACCCAGAAGCTGTAAAGAAGACATTTGCTCCTACCCACATACATACAGGTCAAAGTCCCCTTGAAAACTAAAATCCGCCATGAGACATTTCATTTCTTTCCAACGACAAGTTTGAGTGGAGCAGAACTATTGAGTTGTTGAATTTTTAAGGGTATAAAAACATTTCAGTAAACTTCCCAGTATTTCTCACCATGACTCAATATAGTTTTATAATTTTCCCAGTAAAACAAAGAATGTGTTTATAAGCCTGTACTTTGCAAAGCCTTTGCTGCCAATCATTCTGAATTGTCACCATCAGAAAATTCATCCCTGCTCATTACCTTTCTAGATTTTTTTGTATATTTCAAAGTTCTTCCTTTGGTAACTAGCACATTAATAATGGCAAGTCCGTCATGTATTATGTGCTGGACAATGAAAGAATGTCTAAGGATCAGAGAGGGAAAACAACACATAGAAGAACATGCTACAGTGAGTGGTTGAATCGGATTCAATCCCAAATCCATCCTCTTTATGCCTGCTTCACACAGGCCTGGAGTGACTTAACATTCAGGTTCTTTCTTTCCAGACATCCTTTTTGCCTTTCACTAGGTAATTGGGTTTGTGGAAGAGGAAGACACTGAAATAAAACCTTTCTGGGGCAGAATAATATATGGTCTTCATTTTTCAGAAAGTAAAGAAAAGCTCTCTCTTGTGGTAGGTTGCTGATGCCCAAAATAATCATAGCGATGGTGATTAGCATTTACCCGCACCTGACTCTGTGCCAGGCACAGTGCTACATATCTTATATTATTTCACTTATTCTTTACAGCAATCTCATGTTACAGATGATGCAAATGAGGGCTGGAGAGACTCTTGAGTAACTTTGTGTGGAGTTTCAACTAGAAAGTGGTGGAACTTTGCCAGTCCAGATAGTTTACTTTTAAATTCTTGCCAAAACCTTTACGCCCTACTTATCCATTCCTACTCCTACCCAAAGTTAGAGATTTAAAGCAAATCCACTTTAAATTTGCATGTTCCTTAAGTGTTTGCATTTATAGATTGCCCACACTTGATTTATTTTGTTCTTTGCCCTCTGTACTTAGGAAGGGATGGGAAGAGAAAGAGGATAGTTGGGGAAAGGCTGGATTTGGGAGCTGTGGGAGCTCTGGGTAGGAGAGAGAACAGGCTGATTCTCTGTACCCCAGGCCAGCTCTAGCCACGGTGTATTTGAAGGAGCAGCAGACAGGAGCTGGAGACCTGGATTCTTCACTAACTTAGCTACGTGAGCTTGGCCACTAGACTTCCACTCTCCAGCTATAGCTTTCCTGCACGGCCGTACAAACAGATTGGAATTGATGAATGATGTCAACTTTCCCCAGAGCATCCAAGCTAGGTAATTCAATCCTATACCATTCAGTGAGAGAAACTGTTAGAAAAAGCCGTGTTTTCTCTGAACAACCGTATTTGCATGTTTGTTTGGCAAATGCTTATATAATGCATACAACTGGCTACTATGTACTGCTTTAAGCACCTTGTTACATCAACATATCTAATCCTCTCAATAGACCTGCGTGGTAGGTATTATAGGTGCTATTACCATCAGTTTATAGGCAAACTGAAGCACATGGTGATTTACTCAAGGTCCGAAAGCTAGTAGGGGTGAAGCCAAGTTGAATCTAAGTAGTCCAGCTCCAGAGTCCATGTTCTTATGTTGTTGTTATTTTAGAGACGATGGAATTCTGTAACTTATCTAATGTTCCTCATGACAACCAGTTTACTTTCACCTTTAGCAAATGTGCAAGCCCTGGGAATGTATGTTTTAGGTGCCAGGTTCACCACCAGCTTTGCCCTGCCTTACTGTTTTTCTCTTACTCTTTACCCCACCAGACTTTTTCCCCTTGGGTATGTCTGTTTGTAATTTACCAAAGCATCATTTTTGGAAGGTGATACTAAAATTTTTAAAAATAATAAAAATAAAGGTGATTCAATGATACAATTTGGAATCTTCCTAAGTGACTTGCTGTATTCTCCAGTGCCTGTGCTGTGCTTGCAGAGGATTTGGGAGAGTGGGAATGAAGGAGGTAGCTCTCTCTTAACAGGAAGTAGGTACAGGTTCTCAACAAAGATAACCATGCTCTGTGTTGGGAAAATTTGTTGGGTGTGGGGAGATTGATTATCGTAATAATTAGGGGATGCTATTCGGATTTACTGGACAAGGGACAAATCTGCTTATGTCCTACAATGAGGGACACAGTCCCAGACAAATTTTAAATGTTCCACTGGAACTTCAGGCAGATAAAAATCTCTACAGTTGCCAGACCCTAGCACCTAACTCCATTTCACGTATTTTTTAAAAGGATAATTTGCATGGTTTTAATATATACTGAATTTTCCAGGAATCCAAAGGGAAGATTGTGCTTTGTTTCAGAACTTTACCAAGAATTGATCACCATTTAGAAATATTCCATCATCAATGATACTGTTTCTGTTTCAATACAATATGCCCGTATCAGTTTGCATTTGTAGATGTCACATTCATATTGATTCTACTTATATATACTTACAAACATGCCCGTGTAGCCTTTATCTCAAAATGTTCAATATAAAGAAAAAGCATCAACAATAAATATTATTTGAATATTATCTTACTTCTCTTACATCTAAATTTACTTATTGTATATAGAAGCAAACATCTGCCAACTTCATTATATCTCTAGTGTAGTCATGTCTGAACACATCCAGGTTGAAATACATACTCTCTTTTCCTTTTACTGAAGTATAGTTGACATACAATGTTGTTAGTTTCAGGAGTACAACAGTGATTCAACAATTCTGTACCTTAGGCTCCCCACAATGAGTGCTGTTACCATCTATCATCATACAATGTTATTACAGTATTATTGACTGTATTCCCTATGCTGAACTTTTCATCCCCATGATTTATTTATCTTACAACTGGAAGTTTGTACCTCTTAATCCCTTTCACCTATTTCGCCCATCTCCTGCCAATCCTTTCCCCTCTGGCAACCACCAGTTTGTTCTCTGTATTTATGATTCCTCCTCCCTGTTTTTTTTCTTTTTTTTTTTGTTTGTTTGTTTTGTTTTTTAGATTCCCCATATAAATGAAGTCCTACGGTATTTGTCTTTCTCTGTCTGACTTATTTCACTTAGCATAATATCCTCTACATTCATCCATGTTGTTGCAAATGGCAAGATTTCATTCTTCCCTATGGCTGAGTAATATTCCATTATATAGATATGGATATAGATATACCATATCTTATTTATCCATTCACCCATCTATGGACACTTAGGTTGCCTCCCTATCTTGGCTACAGTAAATAATGCAGCAATAAACATGTTCCAGTAATTCCACTATAGGGTAGTTATAATTTTAATTTTTTTTTAGTTTATTCATTTACTTTGAGACAGAGGGAAAGACAGCACATACTTGCCACAGAGGGGCAGAGAGAGAGACAGAGAGAATCCAAAGCAGGCTCAGCACAGAGCCTGATGCGGGGTTTGAACTCACGAACGATGAGGTCATGACCTGAGCCAAAATCAAGAGTCAGATGCTTAATCAACTGAGCCACCCAGGTGCCCCTCTATTTTTAATTTTAAAAAAAAAATTTTTTTTCAACGTTTTTATTTATTTTTGGGACAGAGAGAGACAGAGCATGAACGGGGGAGGGGCAGAGAGAGAGGGAGACACAGAATTGGAAACAGGCTCCAGGCTCGGAGCCATCAGCCCAGAGCCTGACGCGGGGCTCGAACTCACGGACCGCGAGATCATGACCTGGCTGAAGTCGGTCGCTTAACCGACTGCACCACCCAGGCGCCCCTATTTTTAATTTTTTGAGGAGCATCTATACTGTTTTCCACCAGGATTGTACCAGAAATATATACTTTTTATTATAAATTACTTTTCGTTTGTTTATTCTCTGTTCAACATAATATATTGTTTTCTAAAAATGTAGATTATTTGTGAATTTCTTTTCAAGATAGCAAAGGGGGTATTACAAATACATGTTTGAAATGGTGGTGGTGTTGTTTGAGAACCACTGGCTAAGGCCTCAAACATGTAGTTTTCTGGCATGTGCAAAGGCCTTCTTCAACTGTGATTCCTAGCTTAATATGACAATAAATAGCATTTTCTCAGTATCCCTTCATTGTTTCTGCATCACTCAAATTCATTTATTCATTTCTCAAATAATTTATTGCATGTTACAAGGGACTAGACACTGTGCTAGGTGCTAGAATGCCAATTTATTTAAACTCAAGTAGACACTACAAATTACAAGATGATAAAATAAACATTTTTTGCCAATAAACTTGAAATTTTTAATTATCAGAAATAATTAAATTATCAGAATTAAATTATCAGAAATAAATATTAGTTTAGCAAGGTTGCTGAACACAGGTCAAGATACAAAATCAATACCAGTAGTAAAAATTACAAAAAATAAATTAAAGCAGATACCATTTACAGTAGCAACAAAAATACCAAATACCTATGAATAAATCTAATAAAAAATGTGCAAGGCCTATACACATAAAATAACATAATATTGAGAGATATTAATGAAGACCTCTAGAAGTAGAGAAATATCCCATGTTTGTGAATTGAAAAACTCCATAAAACATAAACTCCATTATTTATTATCCTCATAAAAATCATAGTAGTGCTTTTTAATAAAAACTTATAAGATGCTTCCAAACTATATATGGAAATACTAAGGGTCACAAATAGCTGAGATTCTACTATGATAGAATAAGGCCAAAGAACTTATTCTGCTAGATATCAATACTGATTATAATACTACAGAAATTAAGGCAGTGTGATATTGATGTAAGTGCAGATAAACAGAGTACAGAAGAGTCCTCAAAAAGACCCACACAGGGGCGCCTGGGTGGCGCAGTCGGTTAAGCGTCCGACTTCAGCCAGGTCACGATCTCTTGGTCCGTGAGTTCGAGCCCCGCGTCGGGCTCTGGGCTGATGGCTCAGAGCCTGAAGCCTGTTTCCGATTCTGTGTCTCCCTCTCTCTCTGCCCCTCCCCCGTTCATGCTCTGTCTCTCTCTGTCCCAAAAATAAATAAACGTTGAAAAAAAAAAATTAAAAAAAAAAAAAAGACCCACACATATTTGAATACTTGATCTTATAAGTTAGCACTGAAAAGCAGAGGGGAAAGGATAATTGAATAAACAATGTTCAGTCTATTGGGCAGCTTTATGGGAAAAATAAACTTGATTATTATGTCACATCATACACAAAAATCAAATCTCAATTGATGGTAGTTCTAAATGTGAAGGATAAAATAAAATTTCTATAAGATAAAATAAGAAGGGTGCCTGAGTGGCTCAATTGGTTAAGCATTGACTTCAGCTTAGGTCATGATCTCATGGTTTGTGTGTTCCAGCCCTGCATCGGTCTCTCTGCCCACTTCGGATCCTCTGCTCTCTCTTCCCGCCCCCCCCCCACCCCACCCCACCACTTGCACTCTCTCTCTCTCAAAAATAATTAAACATTTAAAGATAAAATAAAATGTCTTCATTATATGAAGATAGGGAAAAACATTTATTAAATGACACAAAGATCACCAACAATAAAGGAAAATATTAATAACATGGACTACATTAAATTAAGAACTTTGTCTATTAAATGATATCACTAAAAGAGGGAAAACGTAAGCCACAGAGTAGAAATACTTGTAACACATGTTATTGACAAAGGAATTGTGTTCAAAATACATGAAAAATCTTTTACAAATCAGGAAGAGAGGTACAGATGATTCGATATATCTTCTTCACAAAAAAAGGATATCCAAATAACTGGTATGCCTACAATAGGTGCTCAACCTCTTTAGTAACCAAAGAAATACAAACTGAAACAGACATTCTACCCTGTGACCAGCAGCTCCGCTCCTAGGCACATACTCAACAGAAGTTCAAGCATATGCGTACAAAAAGATATTTACAAGAATGTTCATCATAGTATTATTTTAATAGCCCCAAATTGGAGGCAGCCCAAATATCCATTCACATTAGAACCATATCTCCATTCAGTGAAATAGTCTTCAGCAATTATGATGAAAAAACTACAGAAACATGACATGTGAACAAATCTCACAAGCATTATTTTGAGCACAGAAAGCCAACATAAAAGAATATATAGTGTATGATTCATTTACATAAGGTCAAAAACAAGCAAAACTAAACTACGGCTTAGAGTGTGTATAGTAATTATAGGGAGGGAATAGATTTGAGAGGAACTGAGCTTGGCTTTTGGCGTGCTGGAAATGCCCTATTGACTATGGGATGGATTATATTGAGATATATGCTTATGATTTGTACACTCTTTTTTTTAAATGTTTATTTATTTTGAGAGAGTGAGAGTGCATGCACACAAGGTGGGGAGAAGCAGAGAGAGGGAGAGAGAGAATCCCAAGCAGGCTCCATGCTCAGCGCAGAGCTCAACATGGGGCTTGATTTCAAGACCTTGAGATCATGACCTGAGCTGAAATCAAAAGTTGGATTTTTAACCAATTGAGCCACCCAGGAACCTCTGTACACTCTTTTTTTTTTTAATGTGAGATACATTTCAATAATTTAATTCAATAATCAGCAATGCCTTAATCAGGCCAATCTCGCAAAATTGTTTACACTTCAGTCATAATAATGTAATAGTTGATGTGACAATTTATGAGCAACACTGATGAAACAAAAGGGGGAAATTATCTAAGGTTAATAATTACTAACAAAAGAATTAAATTGAACTCATGGAAAAACAGCTACACACAGAACATAACCAAACACCTTAGAAAAACGCTTCTTGCCTGACTTGACTTTGAGTCTCGCTGGCATTCAAGTGCACTCTGTCTTCATCTGTGAGGCTCCTGCTGGTTCACACCCCACCTATTCTTCCTCTGGTCCCAGTGACACTTTTGTCTTAATCTTGGACCAGATGAAGGCAGAACTCTTTGAACACTGACTGGCCAAGAGCAGAATGGAAACGTCTCCATCAACACGAAGCTGCAAATTGCCGGGATTCATCCTAAATGAATGTAGCCCTCAGAGAACTTGGTTGTTAAGAGGAACACACCCCCAGAACCCTTCTGTGTGGCCCCAAGCTCCCTCATCTACAAGTGGGATACTGAGATTTGGGTTTTAATTTTTAATCTGAGAGTGCAGATTAGTAACCAGGCTGTTTTCCTCTGAGAGGTTTTGTCTTTGCTGTTACTGTCTTTGTTGTTGTAAAAGAGAAAGGCGAGAAGGCAGGGATTTCAAGACCTTTATCATCTTTCCTTAAGCTAACTTTTCTAACATATCTCCAGCAGATCCCGTGGGTGGTGCCTATTAACCAGACAAAAGTTACCACCACAAAACACCATGTGCTTTTTGCGTTTGAGCATTTGTCCATAACTTGCCCACTTATTTCTACCTAGATGAATCAATTCTTGCCTTCAGGGTTGAATTGAATGCAGCTTCCTCTGAATGGTTTTGCTGACTATTGGAGGCGCCTGTGTGTGCTCTTTCCTGTGCAGTCACTCTAATGGCTACATTGTGACTCTATTTTCCACACCTTAAATCAGAAAGCCTGGTCTGTAGAGGGTTTGTCAACCAGTTATGGGTATGAATAGCTATCCATGAGATATTTGAAGGTGGAAATACTGGAATTTCTCATTGCTTTTCCTACAGTGGAAGTGCATATTATCAATGATGTGCACTGTGTTAAGTACTCATATATGTTATTTCTTTAAATCCTCGTGAAAATCCTAGTAGGTAGATGTTATTATATAGTTGCCTAAGGTTATTCTAGAAACAATAAATTGCAGAGCCAGAATTCAAACCCAGCTCTGTCTGACTCTCCAGGCCGTGCCCCCGACTCTTCACAGAGCTGCTCACAGGTGTGGGGAAGGGCACGGGTGGCAGAGGTTGGGTCGCCTGTGGCATCCAGCATGGAGACAAGCTGGGTGAGATGAGGCCGGGCCTGACCGTGGAGTTTTGTCCACGTCAGATCGGTGCACCCTGAGCTGGAGCTCTGTCCCACAAGCAACCGGAAGACAATACGTGTGAGTAAGAAGACTTCAGTGAGCCCTCTGGAAGACGCTCATCAGTTTCAGAGCTTGTGGAGCACTGTGGCTGCAAGCACAGACTCGAGAGCCAGCCTGCATGCAGTTCAGTCTTGGCTTCTTCACTTATTGGATGTGTGACTTTACACAAGTCACTTGCCCTCTTTGAGGTCACTCTGTATGCCTGGTTGTTCTTGTTGTTGTTGCTGTTTGTTTGTTTGTTTGTTTTATCTGCAACATGGCAATGACAGTACTTCCCTCACAGTGCTGGCTGGTGTGAGGTTCAACTGAGTTAATACATGGAAACCTGTCTGTGCTCCTCCTCTCCAAACATTACCCCAGTCTCATTACAAGAAGAACATCAGACAAGCCCCAACTGAGAGACATTCTACAAAGTATCTGACCCGTAATCTTCAAAACTGTGAAGGTCACTGAAAACAGGCAAAGTCTGAGAAACTGTCACAATCGAGAGGAAACTAAGGAAAGATGGTGACTAAATATAGTGCGGTAGGTAGCCTTCATGGGATCCTGAGATAAAGGACATTAGAAAAGAAAATGAGGAAATCTGACTAAAGAATGGAAATTCGTTAAAAAAAGATGTACCAATATTGGTTCATTTATTATAATAAATGTATCGTAGTAATGTAAGATATTTGTAAGAGGAGAAACTGTCTATGAGATATATAGGAGCTCACTATACCATCTGTCCTGGTTAATTTTATGTGTCAATTTGATTAGGCCATAGTACCCAGTTGTTTGGTTAAACACAAGTCTAGACGATTCTATGAAGATACTTTTTAAATGTGATTAATAAGAAATCAACAGACTTTGAGGAAAGCAGATTACCCTCCATAATGTGGGTGAGCTTTATCCAATAATTTGAAGGCCTTAAGAGACAAACTGAGATCCTCCCAGCAGAAATCTGAATAAAGTATAGACTTAAGTTCATAATTATGCATCATCAATGATTCATTAATCGTGACAAATGTACCATACTAATGTAAGATGCTAGTAATAAAGGGACACCGGCTGTGGGGTAGATGAGGTATATCTCTTTACTGTCTTTGCAATAATTCTATAAATCTAGAATGGTTACAAAATTTTTTTTTAATTTTTTTTATGTTTATTTATTTTTGAGAGACAGAAACAGACTGAGAGCAGGGGAGGGGCAGAGAGAGAGGGAGACACAGAATCCAAAGCAGGCTCCAGGCTCTGAGCTGTCAGCACAGAGCCCAACGAAGGGCTCAAACTCATGAACTGTGAGATCATGACCTGAGCCAAGTCGGACGCTCAACCCACTGAGTCACCCAGGCGCCCCAGATGGTTATAAACTTTTTTAAAAATGTTAAGAAAATCAGACTTGTAGAATTCAGTTTTACTGGCAGAAATATGATTTTGCTTTCAAACAGTGAAATGAAAAGCATATGCCATTATGTTCCACAATATCATCCAGAGTCTTGCCGTAGTGGCACAAAGGAGTGAAAATGGATTTCTCTTTATGGACTTGTACAAAAAAATACTTTTGTATAGCCAATGAGTGCTTTACAGTAGAAACACTGCACATATGGAAACAATCAAAAGGGAATACACTGCAGAATCCTGTGATTTAAAAGGGACATAAAATATGCTTCTTGTTTTTAATGGGATAATTATTTTCATTCTTAAATAATTATTCCTCTCTTTCTAGGTAACTCTCTTCTGCCACTTTAATAGACCATGTGGTGAAAATAGAGAACTGGAAGCAGGGGTAAGGGATGTGTAGGGAAGAAAGGTCTTTGTCTGGAAGGTCATGTTCAGAACATCAGGCAAGTTGAAGACAAAACCATTCATTCGGAAGTATTTATTGTTTGCCTACTGTATGCCAGGAGTGTGAGGCTTCTAAAATGAATCATTTACAGGTGCTACCTCAAGCATCTTATCATTGTTCAGGGTTGTAACACACACACACACACACACACACACACACACATGCTTTGTGTATGAACATATAAATTATGTATTATAATTTATAATAAGGATATATAAATTATATCCTTATGTATAATGTGTGTATAATAATTATAAATATGTAAGTCATATATATATATGTATATATATATATGCTGCAAAGATCACTCTTTCCTTACCTCCCATAGGCAACTTTTCTAATGTGTTTAGTATGTATCTTATAGGTAAGTGTTCCTGAAAAAATGTATAATGCTGTTGATAGGCATACATCTTTAATGTATATAAATGGTGAGGTGCCATATATCCCATCCCATTTTCTTTTTTCAGCAAGCACTATGTTTTTAACACCCATTCTTCTTGTTATATGAATATATGACACATTTATAATTGCTACACGATATTCCAAGGTGAGCATCCTGGAAAGAAGGAAGGAAGGAAGGAATGAAGGAAGGAAGGAAGGAGAAAGGAAAGGAAAGGAAGGAAAGGAAAGGAAAGGAAAGGAAAGGGAAAGGAAAGAAAGAAAGAAAGAAAGAAAGAAAGAAAGAAAGAAAGAAAGAAAGAAAGAAAGAAAGAAAGAAAGTCCCTCTTTAGCCAGTCCCATTGTGGTGTCTGACACTCTTCCCAACAGTCCCCTCCTCAAGGAGGCTTCAGTTAGTTGACGCATTCCCTTGGGTCTAGGATATAAGTATTCACTTACACAGATCTGACTGTCTAGGAAAGTTTCCAAGGAAGGAAACTATAATTAGTGCTACTCTATAAATCTTCTCTGCCTCCCAAGAATACATCATTTTTGATTCCTATGGAATTTTTTCTTTCCTGATTCCAGAAGACTATATTAACTTCAGCTCTATAATCCCCATAGGATTTATGAGCATGAATTATATTTCAGGATGTTTACCTGTGGGAGAATAAAGGTGAAAGGTCTGAGAGACAGGAACAGACCTAGTCCTGGCTGTGTCTGATGGTCTGGGCCATCTTAATCTCCTTATGTGGTAAGAATAGGTGCTAAATTATTCTTCCTATGTTTGAATCTTAGTTCTGCAATTTTCTAGCTGTGTAACCTTGGGCAAATTACTCATCTAGGAAGTGATGTAATTAAACCACAGATGATTTCTAGGATATATTCCAAGTCAACTACTGTTTCATCTATAGATGCTTTCTTGGCTCTGTGCCCTTTCAGCATCATTCTTCTCTCTGAAATGTCTTTTCCCCAATGTCCTCTCCTCCCTTCAAGGTTCTCTCCAGACAGCATTTTCTCTATAAAGCTTTTCCTTAGAACTCAGTTTTAAAAAAAGAATGAAAGATTGTTAAAGATGGAATAAATGAAGGTAAGATAAAATCTTTTATATTTCTTATTAATTGTTCTAATAGACAAGTGTTCAAAGTAATAATAGTAAATAGTAACAATTTATTAGGTGATTATAGTATATGGGTGAATGAAATGAATGACATTAATGGTATAAGGGATGGGAGGTATGAATTGTAATACTGTGTTATAAGATACCTTCATTGCATGTGAAGTGGTACAATGTTATTTGAAAGTGGACTTAAATTTGTTATAAATCTATATTGTAAATTGATATGCTAAGAGAGGAGAGAAAATGGAATTACATAAAATGCTCAGTTAAAACCAGAAAAGGAAGAAAAAGGTAAAAAATAAACACAGAACAAGTACAATGAATAGAAAACAGTTACAAACATGGTGAATAGTAAACCAAATATATCAAGAATCACATTAAATATGAATGATCTAAATACATTAATTAAAAGACAAAGACTGTCAAGGTAGATAAGAAGAAGACCTAACTACATATTTTTTAAAATAAGAAACCCATTTTATTTTTATTTATTTTTTTTTTTAATTTTTTTTAACGTTTTATTTATTTTTGAGACAGAGAGAGACAGAGCATGAACGGGGGAGGGGCAGAGAGAGAGGGAGACACAGAATCGGAAGCAGGCTCCAGGCTCTGAGCCGTCAGCCCAGAGCCCGACGCGGGGCTCGAACTCACGGACCGCGAGATCGTGACCTGAGCTGAAGTCGGACGCTTAACCGACTGAGCCACCCAGGTGCCCCAAGAAACCCATTTTAAATGTAAAGAAACAGGTTAAAAGTAAAGGGATGGAACAAGATATAGTATAATAACACTAATCAAGAGAAAGCTGGAATAGCTATTTTAATTTCAGACAAACTAAACTTTAGAAAAGAGAAATTATCAGGGATAAAGAGGGTCATTACATAATGACAAAGGTGTCAATTCTCCAAGAAAATATAACAATCTTTAACATGTACGTACCTAATAACAGAACATCAAAAGACATGAGGCAAAAAATAAATGAACTGCAAACAGAAATAGATAAATCCATTATTATAGTTGGAAACTTAAATACCCCTTCAGTAACTGATAGATCCAGCAGGCAGAAAATGAGTAATAATAAGGTTGAAGTAAACAGCACCATTAATCAGCTAGACCTAATTGACATTTATGAAATACTTCATCCAATAAGAGCAGCACACACATTTTTTTTCAAACTCATATGGAACATTTACCAACACAACCACATTTGGGGCCATAAAACAGACTTGAACCAATGTAAAAGACTGGAAGTCATACAAGATATGTTCTCAGACCACAGTGGAATTTAACTAGAAATCAACAACAGAATGATAAATTTTAAAAACTCCCAAATATTTGGAGGCTTAACACACTTTTCATTAGATGTAGAGAAAGCAGTGTGCCTAGGCAAAATTTATAGAATGAAATGACCTTATTAGAGAAGAAGAAAAAATCTGATATCTATAACTTAAACTTTCACTTTATAAAACTAGAGAAAAAAAGCGCAATTTAAAACTAAATCAAGCAGAAGAAAGGAAATGAAAAACATCAGAGCAGAAATCAACAAAATTAACTGGAAAACATACAAAAAAATCAATGAAACAAAAAATGGCTCTTTGAAAAGATTAATAAAATTAATAAACCACTGGCCTGGCTAACCAAGAAAAAAAAGAGAAGACACAAATTACCAGTATTGGAAATGAAATAGGGGTCATCACTACTGATACGGCAGACATTAAAAAGTTAATAAAGGAATACAGTGATCAAGTAAGTTTCTAAGGGAGTATTTTTTTTTTTTTAAGTTTATTTATTTTGAGAAAGAGGGAACGTGAGAGCAAGAATCCAAGGCAGGCTCTGCACTGCCAGCACAGAACCCAACATGAGGCTTGAACTCACAGGCTATGAGATGAGCAGAAATCAAAAGCCAGATGCTTAACCAGCTGAGCCATGCAGGCGCCCCCCGAAGGAGTAGTTTTAAGATTTGTTCTATATCAGAATTACAGGAAGGGGCCTATAAATTGCAGCCCCGCCCCAGGTCTCACCTATAGATTCTGATTCTGTAGACGTGGGTTGGGTATTTTTAACGAGAACCCCAGGTGATTCCAATACACTTTATCCTAGGACCACAAGTTGAAAAGCACCTAGGGCTCAGACGAAAGCATTAACCCTAGATGGAGAAAGCATAAATATACCACAGGAGATGTGTGGGCCAGGGGCTGGTGGAGTGTTTGTTTTTTTAAGGTTTTTTAATCTATTTTTGAGAGAGGGACAGAGTATGAGCGCGGGAGGGGCAAAGAGAGAGGGAGACACAGAATCGGAAGCAGGCTCCAGGCTCTGAGCTGTCTCAGAACTCATGAACAACAAGATCATGACCTGAGAGACAGTGGGACACTTAACCCACTGAGCCACCCAGGTGCCCCAGGGCTGGTGGAATTTTATCTGGTGGCCTCCTTTCTTTATGGAGAGGATAGCTCTGTGAACAATGGGCTATTTGTACCCAGAAGGTGGTAGGAGCAGTCAGGCTGGAAAGAGAAGTTGTAGGGATGGGAAAAGATGCTTACATGGGGTAAGGGAAGGGATTCTGAAGTAACCCCAATCCTGGAAATCAAAGTTGTAAAAATACTATGTCTTTGTGAAGAATGGGGAACACAACTGCCATTAGTTTTCTACAGAGCTTAAAGAGGGGAGGAGCCTAGAAAGAAACTGGAAGAAAAAAGACTTCCAAAATTCCACTTGTGAGGGTTCCAAACATCACCACCTCTCTCTGCTAAAAAGGCAGCATGGTGTAAAATGCACAAACCCTGGAACTAGCCAGATTTCCCAGCCTAAGATTAACCACTTAATCTCTTTATGCCTGGTCTCCACATTTATAACATGGACATAAAATAATCTCCACTTTATAGACTCAGAGTAAGTTCTAAATGAGTTAACACATGTAAAATTATTCAAGTAATGCCTATGTCATGGCTAACACTCGGATGAATGTTAGCTCATTCACATTCTACAAGCAATACCCTGCTTGAATTTTACACAAATAAGTCTATTAGTTTTACCTCAAACATAATTACTTTTGTCCCCATTTTACAGGTGAAGACACGATGTAAAAGGAAAACAAATGGTTTGGCCAAGTCCCTACAACTACTACGTGAGCAAACAGGAACTGGACACGAGGTCCCCAAACTCCAGCTGCGTTTTCTGAGTGTCTATTCCGTGCCAGGTGGTTGAGAAAGGTGCTTTTTAACATGTCAACACTTGCTATGTCCTGCCCCTATTATCAATTGAGGATATTGAGGATAGAGTTAGAGGCTAACCTGTAAAGAGGTAGTGGAAACAGGGCTGGAGAGCAATTAGGCTCTTCCACACCCCCTTGATGGAATCTACGTTACCCCATAGCATACTGGTTGCCTCAGTGCTACCCACTGGTGCTTACTAGCCCCTGTGAGGAAATCAGAGTTAATGAATCTCAGCCCTGTCAGAGAAAAGCTAATAGCTTTGTGGGAAATAGAAAAAAGTACCTACAAAGCTTTAATACAAGGTGAAAAGGTGCCTGGGAACTCGGAGAGATTCCTTCCAGTTGGAAGTGAACCTTGAAGAGGAGTAGAACTGGGGCGTGTGGATAAGGGGCCTGGGTTGGGGGAAGAGCTGACTGGAGAAGCAGACACACGGAACTCCCAAGAATATCCAGTTAAGTCAGTGTGTGCAGAAGGCTCAGGGAAGGTAAGATTTGAAGGGGAATTTGGGGGTCTGTTGGCAGGGAGCTGGGAATATGAAACTAAAGTTTGGGCTTTAATCGGGAGCCGTGAGAGTTGCGTTGCTTCTGGTTTTTTTGCAAGTGCTTCTTAAAATTAATGTTTTTTACTTTGAGCTAATTGAAGATTCACATGCAATTATAAGAAATAATAGAGACTCTGAGTAACTTTGACTTAGTTTCTCTCAATGCTAAATACCTTGAAAAACTGTAGTCAATATTATGAACAGGATATTAACATCGATACAATCCACAGCTCTTATTCAGATTTCCCCAGTTTTACTTGTAGTCATTTATGTATTTAATTCTATGGAATTTTATCATATATGTAGGTTTGTGTATCTATAACCACAGTCAAGATCTATTCCAAAGATTTTCTGTCTTTCTTCCTAGAAATTTTTTAACTTTACATGTTATATATAAGTTCTCTTATCCATTTTAAATTAACTTTATAAGGTGAGAGATTTAGACTGGAATTTGTTTGCTTATGTGTTTTTGTCCATGGATGTCCAATTGTTCAGCACCATTTACAGAAAAGACCATCCTTCTGTATTGAATTGCTTTTGTGCCTTTGTCAAAAAAAACACAGCTGAACATATTTGTGTGAGCCTATTCCTGGGTTCTCTATTCTGTTCCATTGATTTATATATCTATCTCTCTGCCAATATTACACTGTCATAATTACTGTGGCTATATAATAAGATTTAATATCAAATAGAGTGATTCTTCTCACTTTATACCTCTTTTTCAAGAGAGTGTTAGCTATTCTAGGTACTTTCCATATAAATTTTAGGATAAGCTTGTCTATGTCTACAAAAAACTTTACTGGGATTTTGGCAAGAATTCCGTTAAACCTAGAAATCAGTTTGGAGGGGATTGACATCTTTACTAAGTTGAATCTTCTAATACATGAACATATTATATTTCCATCTATTTAATTTGATTTCTGTTATTAGCACTTTGTAATTTTCAGCATTCAAATCCTTGATGTGTTTTATTAAGTATATACATGGTATTTCATTTTCTTTATAGCAATTTTAAATAATACTGTATTTTTAATTTTGGTTCCCATTTAAGCTGTGTTACTATGTAAAAACATCCTTTTACTTTCAATCTACTTTTGTCATTAAGTGTGAAGTGAATTTCTTCTCCAAACACCATATAATTGGCTTATGTTTTTTTTTTTGGTTTGTTTGTTTTAATCCACTCTACTAATCTGCTTTTTTAATTGGTGTATTTACATCACTTATATATAAGGTAATTCTTGATATATTTGAGCTTAAGTATGCCATTTTATCATTTGTTTTCTGGTTTTTCTGTTTCTTTTTTCTCACCTTCTTGTGAGCTACATTTTCCAGAATTCCATCTTAATTTACTTTTAGAGTATTTGAGTGTATCTCTTTATATAAAAATTGTGTTCTAGGTATTACAATATGCATATGTGACTTATCACAACATGTTGCTATCAATATTTTACCACTTCGAGTGAAGTATGGAAACCTTACCTCTATTTAGGTCTCTTTGCCTTCCCCAGTGTTTAATACCATTACCTCAAGTATCAGATATTATGATTTTTGTTTCAATCATCAAATATGATTATAAAAACTCATGACAAGGATATATTATTGTATTTACCCCCATTTTTACCTATTCTAATATTCTACTTTCCTTTCTAAAATTCCAAATTGTTCTCCATTATCATTTTTCTGTTTGGAAAACTTCCTTTAGCCATTTTTTAAAGGGCAAGTTTGTTAGCAACAAATTATCAAAAAAAATTTTTATCTTAGCCTTTCCTCATCTGAACATTTCTTTATTTCCTCTTTGCTCTTGAAGGAGCAATTTGCAGTTGACCTTTCTTTTCTTTCTTTCCTTTTTTTTTTTTTTTTTAATGTTTTTTATTTTTGAGAGAGAGATAGAGAATAAGTGGGGGAGCGGCAGAGAGAGAGGGAGACACAGAGTCTGAAGCAGGCTCCAGGCTCTGCACTGTCAGCACAGAGCTGGACACGGGGCTCGAACCCACGAACCCTGAGATCATGACCTGGGCAAAAGTCAGGCACTTAACCGACTGAGCCACCCAGATGTCCCAACCTTTCTCTTCTTTCAGCACCTGAAAAATGTCCTGCCATTTCCTCTGCCGTCTGTGGTTTCCAATGAGATCTCTGCTGTCAAATGAATTAGGTTTCTTTATAGGAAATATGTTGTTTCTTTTTAGCTGTTTTCAAGAGTTTTTCATTGTGTTAAGCTTTCAGAATTTAATTATGTGTCTTGGCATGGATTCCCCTGGAGTTATCCCGATAAATTACTTCATCTTCTTGGAACGGTAGGTTTGTATCTTTCACCAAATTTGGGAAGTTTTCAGTCATATTTTTTCCCAATACTCATTCAGATCTATTCTGTGTCTCCTCTCCTTCTAGGACTCTGATAATACAAATGGTGGAATATGGGTTCCTGTCCCACAGGTCCTTGAGACTCTGTTTATTTTTTCCCAGGTGATTTTCTGTCGTTTACACTGAATAAATTTTATTACTTTATATTCAAGTTGAATGATTCCATTCTCTGTCATTTCCATTCTACTATGGAGCTCATTCAGGAAATTTTTACAATTTCTATTATTGTATTTTTCAGTTCTATAATTTCCATTTAGATCCTTTATATAGATTTTATTTCTTTACTGAATTTTTAAATTTTTATTTGCCTCAAGAAAATTTATAAGTGATTTATAATTAAATAATATTATTATTATTTATTATAAAATTATTATCATAATTTATAAGTGAATTACAAGTAAATTTATAATTTATAAGTGATTATTGAAGAATTCCTATGATGGCTTTAAAATCCTTGTCAGGTTATTCCAACATCTGACTCATCTCTGTCTTGGTTTCACTTAATTGTCTTTCTTTCTGCTATATCTCCAAACTTTGGATCCTAATTGGCTCCAGAACTCTAGTCTGGTCTATTCCTTTGAATCTTTGGCCCAGTGCAATGTTGGTTCCCTGGGCTGAGTCTCTTTATTAAGGTAAAATATTTTATACTGGCTTTGAGGTAGAAACCTTGATTTGGATATAGGAGCTACGGTTTCTTATGTTCATTATTCCTCGTGAATTCTATTTCATAATTTTTTAATTTGACCTTTCTAGCATTTAAAGTTTTTGGCTTTGGGATATATAGCTCTCCACCACTCATTCTCCCAGTTTTTCTGTGTGTGTCTATCTTTTTTTCTCTCTCTTTCTCCCTCTTTCTCTTTTTTCTTTGTCTTTTTCTCTTTCTCTCTCTGTCATTCTTTCATGTGAGGCCTCCAGAGTCACCTTCATTCATCTACATCGGTGCTTTCAAGAGCCTCTTTTCTAGTCTTTTTTCATTCCCAAAGACTTTTCAGTTGCTCTAATTACAATAGGCAGAGTAAGTTTCGTGGTTTAGGAAAAATGAACAACAATTTCATTATGGCTTGCCATTCTCACCCTAATTCTTCCTTCCCCTAAGTTCTTCTGCCCTCCTCCAACTTATTTCTCCCTGAAACCTGCTATGTTTTCCAAAGCGAAATCTGCTTTCCTTTGGATTAAATAAAATGTCACGACACTTCCAGAAGCCATTTTTAAAATGCTGAAAGACTGGATATGTGGATATTCTTCTGCAGTAGCTCCTTAAATCTTCCCCACAATTCTTTTTCGTAGGCATTTGTTCCTATTCTACCGAAAAGTAATTTTTCCAAGATTACATAGCTCAAAGGCATATTAAGGTGTATTCAAAAGAAGAAAAAAGGGAAAAAACGCATAAGCATTCTAAACCAAATTCCCTGATGCTAAAGCATGTGCCCTTGATCTCTCCAACATGGATGTACTTTTGGGTAAAAATTAAAAAGCTATGGAAATTTTTTTACTAATGAGCAAGAAATAGCATATCAGATTACTGACATAGAATGATAGCACCAGAAAAAGAATAAAACTAAAATTAGGAAAAGTAGGTTTGGGCCTATATGCATCATTTATGAGTCCTGTAACCTTGAACAAGTAATTTTACCTGCTACATTAGTCCTTCTTTGGCAAATAAGAAACAAATTTGTAAACAAATTACAAATTTCTTTTGCGTAACAAATTACTACAAACTTCCTGGCTTAAAATAATGCTCAACTACAGAACTCACAATCTTGTAGGTCAGAAGTCTGGATGCTCTCTGCTTAATCAAGGATAACATCAAAGTGTTGACTGGTCTGTGGTCTTCTGTGTAGTTTCTAGAGAACAATTTGCTTTCAAGTGCATTTGGGTTGTTGGTAAACTCCAACTGGAAACAGTTGTAAGCCAGAGGTCCACGTTTTCTTGTTGGCTGTCTGCTTCTAGAGGTTGCCCACATCCCTGCCCCGATTTTCTTAGGAAGCTTTTGTGGTAATGATCAAATGAAACCTATTGTATAAGCAGTGGTAAGAAATGTCATAGCTGCTTAAGATCACTGGGTTTATAGGACATCCCTCAACGTTCTTACATAGAACCTCCAAACCACAGGTAATCTTACCAGGACGTAGCTTCTGAAGTCTCTTATAACATGTGTGTTAGTTGGACTTTCTGGACGGACAAAAATCGGGTTTTGTGTTGGAGAAATGCTTACTGAGCAAAGTGTTTGAGGCACCACGAAGCACCTGGCACTGGTGGTGGAAAGGATTCTAGCGGGTCATTCTGTAGTGAACTGAAGGCAGCGAGGCTTGGGCAAGGCAAACCTACAGTAGCCAAAGGGCACAGAAGTGGTTAAAGATGCCTGCACGGAACTAAAAGTGGAAATCCTGTAAGCCTACCCATCCGCATGTGCCAGGGCCTGTGAACCCAGGGTCTCTCCCTCATCCCCCTCTCCCCAACCTCCACCCCCTGGCTGTGGCTGTGCGCACAGTTCCTCCTCTGTGGGAGACGTAGGTACACCGCCCGGCTGGCCCTCCCTCTGCATATGAGCAAGTACAATCTCCAAGCCTGTGCCCTCCATCTCTGGCTGGCGCTGCGGTGTTCAAGCACTTAGTGGGCTCAGCACAGGGGTTGTATCCACCTGCTAGGGGAGGCTGTGATTGGTCTTCGCTGTTGCCACTGCCCCTACCCGCGCCACCACTGATTCTAGAAGCAGTTAATTTGCCCGCGTGCACACTTGGTGGTGCCTTGGAGAGAGGTAAAAGCTATATTCCCGTCTGCCTCCCCACCCCCACCCCAGCACGCCAAGAGACACGGTGGGTAAACCAGTTTGGGCTGTTGCGCATGAGAGCCGGAGGCCTACTTGTCCGGGAAGTGGGTATCCGTCCCTCGACCTTCTGAGGACAGTTGTTGTAGGCAATGGGTCAATACTGGCACCAGAGTGGAGCATCCTGGCTCCTTGGACACCCTCCTTACCCCCATTATTACTGAATTGGGTCCTTGAGGTCTCCAAGCAATAGCAATTGACGAAAGGCCAACGCCTTTCTGCCTCTCTCCCTCTCTCCCTGTCGCCTCTCCCCTCTCCCCCCTCCCTCTCTCTCTCTCCCCCTCTCTCTCTCCCTCTGTCTCTCCCTCTGTCTCTCTCCCTCTGTCTCTCTCCCTCTGTCTCTCTCCCTCTGTCTCTCTCCCTCTCTCTCTCCCTCTGGCTCTCCCTCTCTCTCTCCCTCTCTCCCTCTCTCCCTCCCTCTCTCCCTCTCTCTCTCCCTCTGGCTCTCCCTCCCTCCCTCCCTCCCTCTCTCTCTCTCCCTCTCCCTCCCACTCCCTCTCTCTCTCTTCCTCACTGCCCATACCGCCTTTTGTGATTACCATGGGTGGGCAATGAGCCTGACTCTGCCTCAGTGAAGGGAAGGAGGTGGGATTGGGGGAGCGAGCTGAGACCCTGCCAAGTGTCCCCAGGTAATAGATAGCGAAGGAGACACACGGGCAGTCTTCCAGGTTCTAAACCCCATCTTTCTCTCTTCCTTTCTTCCTCCCTAACCATCTTTTGCTGCTGGGTAAGTGCCAAGAATTTGTGCGCGCGTCTGCCCACCAATTCCCTGCGATGAGCAATAAGTGTTTTGGCTTCAAGAAACTGCTGATTCAGAACGGCTGGTTCAGTGGCTGTGTCCTCTGCCCGCCCTGCTTGTCACACATTCTTTTCGTGCCCCCAGAGCAAGAGCAGGGCTTATGGCATCGTGGCGCATGGTTCGTATGGCGTGTGCAAGAGCGCGCTGGTGCAGAGGGCGGAGCGTGCGGCTTTCCCAATGTGTATCTGCCAGCCATTGAGGAGACCTATCGCCAGGTGCTGAGCTGCAGACCCAGCCTGGGGGCTCTGCACGTCACCGACGTTGCCCGTGGCCACCGCTACCTGGATCTCCAGTGCCTCGCCATTGCCTTCATCCTGGTGTATTCAGTCACCAAGAAGCAAACCGTGGAGGAGCTGAAGCCCTTCGGTGAGCTGTTCCGCAAAGTCAAAAGCAACAACTTGAATAAGTATTCTATCTACTGGTGTGCAGCCAACGCAATGAAAGCGGCTGGGAGCTGACTGGTGAGGGACCGCGCTGCCTGCGCCTTGGAGTGGAATTGCCCGTTCCTAGGGGCCTCCGCCCAGACGGCTATCGGTGTGCAGGAGCTGTTTCACATACTGCTGAAGCACGGGAAGCATCCTGCCACCTACCTCCACCATCCTGAGAAGAAATCCCAGATGCCCAAGACCGCCGAGAAGATGCTACGTAAATACATCATCACGTGAGTTCTGGGTGTTAGGATCCCGAACTTCTCCTAGAGTGTGCGGAAACATGGACCCGTCCCGGTGTAACGTGTCACTGTTAAATGGTTGAAACATTGGAGGAGGAGGTAAAAAAGGAGAACGATGCATTTAAAGACCACTTGGATAGACTGTAGAGATTAATGTTTGAAAAAGAGAATGAAATGCTGAAATGAATTGAAGAGGCCACTGCTCTTCGCGTAACTCTATCGCATGTTATTTTTAAACATTTCAAGTCCTGTAAAGTCTCCATTGTATACTTAATTGTTTAAAAAATGTATTTTTGCAACAAAAGCTGTGGCAGATAGCTTTTAGACAGATATGTTAAACAAGATAAATAAATGGATAATCTATGGCTGAGCATTGGGGGTCGGGGAGAGAAAATAGTGAAAATGGAACTTGCTTACTAAATATGTGCTAGTTATTTCCTAACTCATTTAAAAATGTTTGGGTATTCCACATAGCAGTTTTTGTGGCTTAAGGCTTTTCCTGCAAGCTTTATAATTTCTTTTTCACTGGACAGCAAAAATATCCATTGCATTGAAATTTCAACCACATCTGGGGACGGTTTCTAATAAGAATTTTACACAGGGAAGCTTATTCCCTCTTGAAATTAGCCAGTGGGGGCAGGGGTGCAGTTAAGGAGTCCCCACCATGCAGAGCTGGTTTATATCCATAACCTTTCCAGGACTGACATCCAAAGGAACTCCAGGCACCTCTGAAGAGGATGCTCACTCTGTTGCTGTCCCAGGATAAAAAGGTGGCAAAAAGCAGCCTTTGGCTGCTTCAAAAGTCTTCCCTCAAGAAATGCTAGATGTAGGGAGTGGGGAGGGGGAAGGAGGGTAGGGGAAATGGTGGAATGTGAAATTTGAGAAGTTCCTCTTTAAGGGAGTTATTTTAAAAAGATTAATTTTAGGGGCACCTGGGTGGCTCAGTCAGCTGGGCGTCCAACTTCAGCTCAGGTCATGATCTCACAGTCTGTGAGTTCAAGCCCCGTGTCCAGCTCTGTGCTGACAGCTCAGAGCCTAGAGCCTACTTCAGATTCTGTCTCCCTCTCTCTGCCCTTCCCCTGCTCATGCTCTGTATCTCTCTGTCTCAAAAATAAATTAAAAAAATTTTTTTAATTAAAAAATTTTTTTTAATAAAAAAAGATTAATTTTATATCTGAACATGATTTTTTTTGAGTGAATACTATATATATCCTTTTGAGTGTCTTTATTTTTAGTTGGGGAAAGGAGGTTCTTAATCTGGTAAATTTTTTCCCCCATGATATATTTATTATTGAACAATTTATGTGTTTTTAAAAGTAGCTTCTTACAGGGGCACCTGGGTGGTTCAGTCAGTTAAGCGTCCAACTTCGGCTCAGGTTATGATCTCACAGCTTGTGAGTTTGAGCCCTGTGTCCAGCTCTGTGCTGACAGCTCAGAGCCCGGAGCCTGCTTCACATTCTGTGTCCCCCTCTCTCTCTGCGTGTCTCCCTCTCTCTCTGTGTGTCTCCCACTCATCTCTATCTCTCTCTCTCTTAAAAATAAACAAACATTAAAAAAAAAAGTAGCTTCTTATAGCTTGATTTTTAGGGAAAAAGCACACTGTTGAAAAGTAATCATAAACAGAAGGCAGATTTGAGGGAAGATCTATTTGCACATGCACAAGAAGATAATAAGTTATATTTTGGATAAGATGGTTGCTAGGATAGCCAGGTGGAGCTTTCCAGTGGGGATTAGACTGGGATTGGTGGCTGGAGATGATGAGTTTTCAGCATACAGCTGGTGGTAAGACTATGGAGGGGAAAAAAAGGCAAGATAAAAGGCTTTAGGACAGAATCCTAAGGGAACACAAGCACCCTAGAAAGCTACTGACCTAGAGGAAACTACAAAGGACACTTAGAAGTGACCAAAAGAGGGACACCTATGTGGCTCAGTCGTTTAAGCATAGGACTTGGGCTGAGGTCATGATCTCATGGTTTGTGAGTTTGAGCCCCACATTGGGCTCTCTGCTGCCAGCACAGAGCCTGCTTCAGATCCTCCATCCCCTCTCTGTGCCCCTCTGTCACTGGTTCTCTCTCTCTCTCTCAAAATAAATAAATAAAACTTTAAAAATGACCAAAAAAATAGGAGGAAATTCACAATGTACAGTAATAAATGTTGAAGGAGAAATGAGTTTCAAGGGAAAGTGTGTACTCTATCATAGCAAAAAAAAATTTTTTTAATAGAATAAGATGAGGATTAGAAAGTGTTGCTGACAGTTAGCAGATTTCTGGTTCCAGCCAAGGTAGAGTAACTCCCCTATTCTTCTGCACTAAAGCATCCCTGGACATAACACAATAAACAAGAAAAGAAAAATATTTAAAGATGGGAAGAAGTGAATGGCCTAGGAACCTGGGGATGTAAGAAACGACGTGACGATGATTTCTCTGAGTTTTCTTATTGTCTCCATTCATGCACTGTAGAATGCATCCAGGTCAAATCTACCAACAGGCACAGACCAAAAAGGGCACATTTTCTTTCCCTAGCCAAAGCACTGGAAAAAGAGTGGTTTAATAATAGAAAATCTTTTTGGTAATACGTACCTGAATATCCAACGCCAGCAGCCAAACCCCTGCTCTTCCTCCTCCCCCCAGGGAGAGCTGGTCTTCCACCTCACAATACCCTGCCCTGTGGAAGCAGATGGTAGTGTTCTGATGTCCCCTCCTGGTGCTGGACAACAGGACAGAGCAAGGAGTGAATAATCGTCTATCCCAGAGCAGCAGATGCCCCCATCCTTTCCCCGCTGGCAGGGTGATGTCCATGGGGCTGAGCAGGGAGTTAATGCTCTCAGTCCCCTTCCAGGGTTGTCAGCAGGTGGCTGGCGGGGAGCTGAGGCTCCCTCTCCACCTGCCAGGAGCGGGGCTGAATGAGGTGGTGTGAAACAGTGCAAGCCAACGGTCTAGTCCGCCCCCAGCCCACCCGCACCTTCATGAGTCTCAGCTTCCTTGACCATAATAAAAAATTGGGGACATGGTCATCTCTTAGGTCTCTTCTAAAAAATCATAAGTGAGAAACTTTACATATTACCCTCAGATGGGAGCAAGGAGGATATAAGCCATTCTAACCATTCTTTGAGCTAATAGTGTTATTCAAAGGAGCTAGAATCTGTGAGTTCCATTTTTGTCCTGTCCAACATAGCAACCTCTGGCCTTATGTGATGTCTGCACTTGAAATGTGGCTAGTCCCAAGTGAGATGGACAAGTGTGAATGTACCCTGGATTCAACTACAGAAAGAGTGAACGTAGAATAGCTCATACTTTTTAATATTTATTACATGCTGAAAGGATAATATTTTAGGTATGGTGGGTTAAATGATACGTATTATTTAAACTATTTTTGGTGTTGCTTTCTACCTCTATAAATGTGGCTGCCAGAATATTTAAAAGTATTTTTGTGACTCGTCTTTGTGGCCTACATTATATTCCTCCTAGTCAGTGCTGATGTATGTTCACACTGGCTATCAGAACTAATTTCTAATTTGAATTTGATCACACACATAACCAGGATCAATGATCAAGTGTCGAAAAAATGTTAGCGTGTATATAAAATAATATGTGCCGTCAGATGTCTAAGTAACTTCATGAAACTCAAAATTAACAGAAATGTAACAAAATCCACTGAGAGGTATGTGTGCTTGTAAGTTAATTTGGATAGTACATCTCTATAAGCTACATTTATAAACCTGGGTCCAAAGGCCCAGAGCTTGGGAAAATAAATACGTCAGACAGTGAATTCAGTGAGTGTGTGAGGACTAAAATAAATGAAAACTGAAAATATGCCCACTGCATTGCTATGATGTTTTCCCGGGCTGCTGATACTGACCGACCTGCCATCCATGTGACACTGAGAAGTGGAAAAGTGGAGAAAAGAAATGTGGTGTAGGGACAGTACAATATTGTAAACTGAGACTCAATAAATTTAACTCTTTGGCAATAGTATTATGGGTGTATGTGGGTGTATTCATAGATGCTCATCTATTTTGTCCTCCAGCTTCATAAACGTGGCCTGGAAAAGATCTCACAAACTCTGAACAGCATTAGAATTCCCTTTCTACCTCCAAATTTCCTTTCCGGTAATGTGAACACATCACAGCCACACACCCTTTCCCCAACCAGCCTGGATGATTTGCTGTTCCACCAAACATCCTGTGTAGTTGTTCTTTTACTGTTTTCTTCACACAAGGTACTTTTTCTTCCATTATTAGCCCACCAAAATTTTATTCCCCCTTTCAAATCCAGCCCAAACACCGAAGGCCACTCCCATTGAAGGCTTCCCTGTTTTTCAGTAATCATTCACAAATGTTCTTAAGAGTTGGCAATGTGCTGGCCCTGTGCCAAGCCCCGGTGGACAGAGGCCCTGCCTTCAAGAAGCTGATAATCTGGGGCGCCTGGGTGGCTCAGTCAGTTAAGCGTCCGACCTCGGCTCAGGTTATGATCTCATGGTTCGTGGGTTCGAACCCCGTGTTGGGCTCCGTGTTGACAGTGTGGAGCCCGGAGCCTGCTTCAGATTCTGTGTTTCCCTCTCTCTCTGGTCCTCTCCCACTTGCACTCTGTCTTTCTCTCTCTCTCAAAAATAAATAAACATTAAAAAGAATTTAAAAAAGAAACTTGTAATCCAACAAATGAGATAGGGAGGAAGATAAAAATGTACAGCACAGTGTGACTGGTACTGTAAGTGGTGCATTCCCCACCCTGCTATCATATTGACCTTTTAAAGATGCAATTTGGGGGTGCCTGGGTGGCTCAGTCGGCTGAGCGTCCGGCTTCGACTCAGGTCATGATCTCATGGTTTGTGAGTTCAAGCCCCGCGACCGGCTCTATGCTGACGGCTCGGAGCCTGGAGCCTGTTTCGGATTCTGTGTCTTTCTCTCTGCTCTTCCCCTGCTCATGCTCTGTCTCTGTCTCTCAAAATAAATAAATAAACATTAAAAAAAAGATGCAATTTGATTGCAGTGCTGTTTTTTTCAAGGGCCATCATTTGCCAGCTCTTCTGACAAACGTGCACAAAACTGTAGACAGAGATGTATGTTATAGCATTGTTCAGTCTACCTGGGTGTGAGTCTCATTTCCGCCACTTCTTGTTTGTGGAGCAAGTACTGACATTCTCAAGGTGTTGTTTTCCTCAAATGTAAGGTGGGGGTGATGGTAATAGCTTCTCCCCAGGATGACTGTATTAAATTAATTAATACACACAAAGCACTTAGAATACCGCCTGGCACATTATGAGCAATCCACAAATATTAGCTTTTTGCTATTATTAACAAAAGATTGGAAATTACCTAAATGACCTTCTATATGGGTTCAACTCTATTAAAATGATGAGGTTTATATGAGTCATCACATAATGTCTCCAAGATTTATTTTGAATTTGCTCATGTGTGAGGGTTAATGTGTGTATGTGTCTGTGTGGTTGTATGTACACAATAGAAAATTCTTCTAAAAGGATATTGAAATAATTGATCATTGACATTGGCTTTGAAGATAGGAATGGCCAGTTTTCACTTTTATAAACTTTAATACAGTGTGAATTAGAATATCACGTATACGGGGCACCTGGGTGGCTCACTCAGTTGTGTCGGACATTTGATTTTGGCTCCGGTCATAATCTCACGGTTCCTGGGTTCAAGCCCTGTGCTTGATGGCGTGGAGCCTGCCTGGGATTCTCTCTTTCCTTCTCTCTCTCTCTGCCCCTCCCCAGCTCTCTCTGTCTCTCTCAGAATAAATAAATAAAACCTTAACAAAAATACCATGCACATAATTTTTCTAGTTATTGAAAAAACCCCAGGTAATTTCCTTCTGAGTCCCAACAGGAAAGAACAGAGTGGGAGCTAAAATCCAAATTTTCTAACACCGACTTCAGTGCTTTTTCAATTTTCTTCAACATTAAGGTAATCCCCATGAAGAACTTTCTGGTCCAACTGAAAGAAAATAACTATAAATGTATCCTGCATCTAATGTATGGCATTTAACAGACAAGGAACAGATGAAGCTCAGAACGGTTAAATAAGTAACCTAAAGTCCCAAGTTGAGGTCACCGGGGTTGGGATTCTCTCCCAGATCCACCTGATGTGTCACCAAGATGAACCCAGAATCAACAAAAGTGGGTCTAATCCTAAGTCTCTCCTTCTTTGCTTTTTTGCTGCTCCCAGCCTTGCGAGTTGTGTGAATGAAACCAAACAACACCTGTGAAAGCACTGCGCACAAAGCCCAGCACATAGTAGGTCCTCAGCCACTTAGTTGAATTGGATCGATGCTACCTTCTCTCTCTACCTCTCCTAGATTTTTACTCTGTGGTTAATGCAACTTTCATTCTACCCAACACCCACTGGCTCTCGACTCTCGGAGATTACGTTTGCCTGATATTTGTAGGAGAAGCACATCTGAAAAATCCCATTTCTAAAAGCTCTGTGCTCAGGTGCGAGAGGTAACTAGCCTGCCACGTGAATGCATGTCCTGTTTACTCCTTTTGCTCTGAAAGCTCATGTAACCTCTTTGTACAGGTAGTCATTAATACAGAGTGAGAGAGAAAGAGGGATTCAAAGAGAAATTACTGGTAATTGTGGTCCCCTATCAGTATGTTTTCTTCTCTCTGCAACCTGATCTCAACATTGTGAAATATATTCGTTCCCAGTATAATTGAAATGGGAATTAAGTAGTGCGATGGGGCTGGGCTGTTTGAGGACAAGGCAGCTTGTCGCATGTTTGGAATTGTTGCTTGAAAATGCCCACCTGAGTCAAAATGCCTCATGTCCTGCTGGCGAGGGCACTCCTTGAGGTACTAACTTCGACATCGGCCCTGCCATTCTTAGCTAGCTGGCAGTCTCTGAAAACTTCAGTGGACTGCAGTTTTTTTCACCTGTAAAATGAGAGGATCTCAAACTCATGGTCCACAGTCAGCAAGTAGGGAGTCTAAGTGGTGGTGTAGAGGAAGATCATGCCCAGTCTACAGGGAGGGAGCTTCCTCTACTCAGTTCTATTGAGAAATGTGGACCCGGCGTTCCAAATTTTTCCGATTTTTTTTGAAAGAATCTAACAATTCTTAAATATTGGCAACTAATTAGAAATTGTTCATAAATTCTATTTGGGTCAAGTTACATCAGGCCTGCCAGCCACCAGTTAAAGACCTCAGGCTGGAGAACATGGAAAGTTTCTTACTTATTGGGGCATCTTCAATATTATCTGGAGGAATAAAAAAGTTAATGAGGTAATTCGCTTGCAGTGTTCACAGCGGCACTGGTGAACTGATGAATGGTGTGGAGAAGGGAGGTAGAGGCTCTTGACTGAGCTCGCTTCTAGAAGTTCTGTGACTTACCCTTTCTAAACCCCAGCTTCTCTACCTGGAAAATGATGATACAAGTAACCTCTTCATATCACTGGGCTATGTGAAGTATGTTTAAAGCTGTAAATGTAACACAGATAGGAGATTATTGGGATTATTGTTTGAAGATGGGATATGACAACAATCCAAAGTAAAAAACCAGAACAAAAAAATAAAACCAATTTGCTGAAGTTTATGAAGAGAGGAATCCACACTGGACCGTTAGCCAAGTGTGGTGACAGAGCTTCATAGTCGAGAGCATGGACTCTGAGGTCAGTCCTTCTGAATTGGAACTCAGGCTCTCCTGCTTACTAATCGTGTGAATTTGGCCCAGTGCCTTTGTTCCTCATTTGCAAAATGAGGATAATAATAGTTCCTCCCTCAGTGTTGACGTGCATATGCCTAAAGTGAACCCCAGTGATTCCCATCTCATAGTGTTCCTGGTTTTGTAGAATCCCCTCTTCCTCAGTGGGGTCAAAGAAAGGGGTCAGTGACTTCCTCCTAACCAATAGAATAGGACATGGGTAAAGGGATCTCAGTCTTGTAATTATGTTAAACTTCATAGGACTCTATCTTGACAGACTGGGGCTAGAGCTTTTTGTGAGCTCAGTGAAATAAAGAGCCGTGTTGGAGAAGCCCACATGGTTAGGAACTAGGAGTAGCCTCCAGAAGCTGTGGGTGGCCTCTAGGACCTGAGGTCAATCTCTAGCCAACAGCCAGCAAAAACCTGGGGTCCACAGTGATACAGATGTAAGGAGATGAATTCTGCCAACAACCTGAATTACCTTAGGAATAGATTCTTCCCCAGATGACTCTCCAAATGAGAACACACCAGCTGACACTTGATGGCAGCCTGGTTAAGACTCTGGGCAGAAGACCCAGTTATGCTGTGCCTGGACTCCTGACCCACAGAAATTGTGAAATAAAAAATATGTATTATTTTAAGCTGCTATGTTTGTGATAATTTGCTACACAACAATAGAAAATGAATAGACTCTCTTATATTGTTGCTATATATATTACATGAGTTGATATTTGTTAAATGCTTTCATTCCAATGATATAAAAGTGTTTACATAATCATATTCTGCATGACCAGTTCATTAACAAATACTTGAGTGCTAGACTTTTTGCTTCTGTTTATGACTCCATGGAAGACCTGTGTTACTCCTTTAATAATCTGAAACTCATGAGCAAACATTTTATATGGAAGATCCCACTCTTGCCCTCATTTGGTAATACAACACTCACCACCCACACTCCCACCAAGAATTTCTGAGAGCCCCCTTGGGTTACAACTACGCACAAACTGGTCAGTCCCACTTGGCATTTGCCATGTTCTTCCAGGGCGGCTCAATCCCCCAATAGCAAGGTCAAAAGCCAGGTTCATACTATGCTGTTCCCAATGCTGGAGAATGTCAGGGCTTCATGAGGAAGTGGAAATAAGTGCCTTGTCCCAAATTCTATGCTCTTTGTCACCTCATCCCCAAGGTGGCATGGCTTTTCCAAGAGTCTCACCAAACCTCTTATGAGAACAGAATCTTCACCTCTAGCCCTAAACCATAGCTCAATAGAAGGCCTAAAACTGTTCCTCTTTTTTGGAACCCACTTACTCATATCTCTTCTTTGCCTAACTCAGTTTAACCCTATTACCTCAGTTAACCTTCCCTGATTGTCCAGACTGGGTTCTATCTCCATTGTAAGTTTCCATCACACCCTGTTAATTCCCTTTGCATTATTATTTTTTAATGATTGTCCAAGCAGAGTATAAGATTATGAGCATGAGGTCATATGCGGCTTTTGCTCATTGATGTATCCTAAGGTCTAGCACAATGTCCGGAACTTAATAGATGCTAAATAAATACATGTTAGTGAAGGAAGTCACATTTTATAAAGGAAATTGAGTCTCGGAAAGGTTAATATCTTCTCACGACACAGAGATAGTTTGGGGCAGAACTAGGACTGAAGCCCAGATTTGCCTGATTCCAAAAGCCCTGATCTCCTAACCACCATAACCAAGAGCAAAGCCCCATGTTCTGCTTGCCAAATTCACTCTCCCAAGGGAGAGCCCAAGTCAAACAAATCTGAGGGTAGGATTTTGTTCTTAAGTCAGAATAAGAAACGGACTCTTCTGTGCAGATCAAAAATAAAAATACATGCTTGGAAATGCAATCGCTCCATTGTTTCCAGAAGCTTGTTATTTTGTGGTTGGCTTCATCAGGTCTGAAGTGAGAAAGTTTCCTGGGGAATCGGATGCTAGTAACAAACCAAACAATTTCCTAGGAGAATCAGAAAGGAAAGTTCCCGAGTAGCCTTCTTATCTCTCCAGAACACAGTGGAGAAAGATGGTGTCATCAGAAGGACTTGGAACTGCTACATGAGGACAGGCCAAGGACTTGTGCAGACCATGGGAGGTAACATGTGTGGAAGAAGGAAAAAAGTTCTAGATCCTGGAGTACAAGTGAGCCACCCAATGGGACCCTTAATACAAAGGGAAATATTTGAAAAAAAATGAAATTATTAATAACCAATATATATATTAGGCTCTTCATTTATCCCCATTCATCCATCCACATCCATCCATCTATTCATCCATACATCCATCTTCCAAATATTTAGTGAGGGCCTACTATATTCAGGACGTTTTAGGTACTGAGGATATAGAGTTGAATGCAACAGACTGAGACCTTGCTCATGTGGAACGTACATTCTAGGAGGGTGGAGGACAGGGGGACAGAAAATGAACACATACATAGATATTATGTAATATAACCTCAGATAACGGTAAGTGCTATCAAAAAGTAACAAGGATGAGGGGACCACGTGTGACAGAGGAGCTTTTTGGACAACATGGACAGGACACTTTGTTAACCACAGGACAAAAAACATGATTGCATGTGATTCTATCCTCTGAAGTGCAAACTAGTACTCCTACAGAAGAAGAAATTGAACAGTAGTTAACTAAAGTGGCCAAGAGTCAGACTCAACCCCAAATCCACCTGATGCCGAAGCCTGCATTCTTGGCAGTTATGCTTTCAAATCCCAGGGATGTGGGCTGGTCTGGGTTGAGCCAGATAAGCCCTGGTTTGTTGCTATTATGTTTTCTCTAGCACAAATATTTATGAAGTTTGTATGATGTATAAGACTCTGTGCCAGTCTCTGGAAAAAAGATTCTGTCCCTGCTCTAAAGGGAGTATGCAGTCTGGTTAGAATGCAGACAATTAGCCAAGCACTCAGAAGACAGCAGACTAAACCCTGGGTCTGCAGTCAGAGCAGTGCAGGTGCAGGATCGGAGCAGAGGCTTGTGGCCCCACACCACAACCCTAACACCCTCCTCTGGACCCCAGACCTTTTCATACACCTGTCTCAGGTGCTCCACCTGCCAGTATCTCCTGCTGTCCCTCAAGCCCACCCAGCTCGCTCTTGCCTCCAACCTTTCGCCACCCACTGCATCACTTTCTGTTCCTTACCATGTTTTATTTTCTTCAAAGAGTTATCCCTATCTAAAAGTACAGTGTAGAGTCTTTGCTTCTGTGTTTGTGTACTGTCTCCTCCACTTGGACATCAACTCCTCAAGAGCAGAGCTTTTGTTTTGTTCCATTTTATTCAGTATTATCTTCCAGGCACCTTGCAACAGTTTCTGGCCCAGCATAAGCCCTTAATAAATGTGCTTTGAGTATTTGAATGAAGGAAGGAATGTACAAATCTCTCTCTCTGTGCTTGATGATATCTTAGGGGCTTGGTACAACTACAAATGCATGGGCCTCACCCTGGAGAATTAGAGCCAGCAGTTTTGGAGAAGAGCCTGGACATCTAAAATTTTCAAATGCTGCACAGTTAATTCTGAGGTACAAGAGCCAGTTGTTAAATATTGAGAAATTTTGCGAGCTGGTTGCTAAACACAACAATTGTTAAAAATTAGAGTATGTAGAGCTGCAAATAAATAAATAGTTTAATTATATTTAAAACAAGTACTCAAATTTAGAATACTCAAGACTCATCACTGTAATTCCCAATTATCTTACTACATTTTACTATTATCTGTGTTCTTGAGTGTTTTATGTTGATTATATCTCACGATGGAAATTCTCTAGGATATGTGCCACTGCACATCCCTTCCCGACTCTGTGTTCAGTGATGTCACGTTGGTGGCTTGAAAATGGCTGCCATGGGAGTGTTTACACCAGAGAAATTGCCAAACTCTACAAATCAGGGCTTGGTCCCTCTGGAGAGCCAGCTGTTGAACATTTATCAGCATACCGCTGGGCACACTCAAGTATGACAACCACTGACAGAGTGAGAAGATAATGGATTCAGATCAACTGTGCCACTCACTCGCTGTGTGACCTGAGTAATTGCTTACCTTCTCTGAGCCTAACTTCCCTTAGCTCTAGATTGGACTTGATTGCATCTTTTTCCCTCCCTGGCCCTTCCTGTTCTTCCCTGAGCCTAACTCAGAGGAAGAGAAAATGAAGGTAGAGCAATTATTATTATGGTTGGCATATAAGACGCCTTCAGTAAAAGTCATATAGCTGCTCTTGGGGGGCTAAAGGGAGTCTTTCCTTGAGGAGTGACTTTCTTGCTGGGTACTGAAACATGTTAAAGTGGGCAAAAGAGGGCAGGGGAAAGATTATGTGATTGGGAAAGGTGTTCCTGCCAAAAAAAAGTCATTAAAGAGAAGCCTGAAAGAGAGAGAGAGAGAAAGCATGACGCTTTGGAATACTCGGGGTGGTTCCTTTAGGCGAGAGGAGTAGTTCTCAAACTTTTTAGTGTTGGGACTCCATTACAATGCTAAAAATTACTGAGGATCTCTGAAAGGTTTTGTTTACGTGGTTATGTGGGATGTATCTATTGGTATTCACAGTGTTGAGTTACAACTTTTAAAAAAATTAAAATAGGTGTTTATTAATGTAAAGTAAGAATAAAATAAACCCGTTATATGCTCACATAAATAGCGTACCTTTTATGAAAAATAAGTGTATTGTTCCAAAGCAAAAACTATTTAGTGAAGAGCTGGCATAGGTTTACATTTTGGCAAATCTCTTTAATGTCTGGCTTAATAGAAGACAGCTGGATTCTCATACCTGCTTTTTCACTCAATCTGTTGCAATACCACACGTCATGTAAGCTTGGAGAGACATCACTGAATACTCAGGAGAGGACGAAAGTGAATAAGGCAAAATGTCTTAATATTATTATGAAAATGGTTTTGACCTCAGATCCCTTGGAAAGGCCTGTAGAACCCCATGGGTCCTCAGACCACACTTGGAAAATCTCTTGTGTCATGTATAAAGTTTAAAGTGTGCAGTGAAGGAACTGATGAGGCTTGAGAGCGAAGAGGGGCCAGATAGCACCTCAAGGAGTACATGGAAAGCCATGAGGGCTTAAAACCAAATCATGGGTTATAAAGAGGGAAGTAGTTAGAAAGGCCAAGAGGGGCTCGGGGTGGGGGACCAGTTATGAGGTTGTTGCCATAAAGCACATGAGACATGAGACTGGCCGGAGCAGCAGCTGTGGTAGCATATCTGGAGAGCAAGGGGAGGAGAGCAGAGTTGACAGGATTTGTGGTAAATCATATGTGAGGAGACAGTAAGGTGGAGAGGGTGTACCCTCCAGCTTTTTTTTTTTTTTAATGTTTTTGATTTATTTTTGAGAGAGCACAAGCAGGGGAGGGGCAGAGAGAGGGGGACTGAGGATCCACAGCAGGTTCTGTGCTGACAGCAGAGAGCCCAATGTGGGGTTTGAGCTCATGAATTATGAGATCATGACCTAAGCTCAAGTCAGATGCTCAGTCAACTGAGCCACCCAGGTGCCCACCCCCGCCCCCACCACTCTCCCAGCTTTCTGACTTGGGCAACTGAGTGGATGGTGGGGACATGGGAGGAAGAGCAGGTTTGGGGTGGGAAATAATTAAGTCCACTCTGAATGGGCAATCAGACTTTTCTAGTACACAGTCAACAGATGGGTCAGAGAATAGGAAAGGTATCTGCGCAGAGGTTATGGTGGTCTGGGGAAAACAAACAAAGGCTTTGAGGGACAAACTGGTTTGATTGTGGTGACACAGCTTCTCGGCGCCTTTGACATTCTTCATCAGGACAGATGTATGAAAATGTTAACACAGTACCTGGCACATGGTGGTCCTGCAAATAAATTGGTTATTTTCTGCTTTCATTGGTTTCTGTTTTTCTAATGTGCAAGTGGGCTGCCCAGCCTGTGTCCCTGCAGTCCACTCACAGTTTGGGGCATTCATTTGGGGTGTACAATGGGTGGGCTTAATGCCATTTGCTTCAGCCCTGTGGCCAGGAAAATGAGGGACATCGGAAAATTTATAACGTAGCTATTCTGTAACTTGCCGTGGAAAAATGTAAACAGTGTAGAAATCTGCCAGGAGGATATAAGGGGCTACCCCCGCCCCCCACCCTGCGATGTTTCAGGAGCAGAAGAAATCCGGTGCCAAGTTGTATAGTTACTGCACAGGGTCTGCTTCTGAGTGCAATGATTGGCACCAACACTGATCACATGATTGATGTGGGGATGGCTTAATCACTGGGGGCCCAGAAGGGCAAGGGGTGTGGTCAGTACAGACTCATGTAACTGTCATTCATTCATATACTTACTCAACAAATATTTATTGAGTATCCAACTGGAGTCCAAGCAAGATGCTTGGTCCTGTGGGAGTTATAAAGTGAAATGAGATTATTAGGGTCTTACCTTTAAGGAATTTACAGTCTCTGACACAAAAAAGGAACATTTCTTGAAGTCACATGAAGCCAGGAACTGTTCTAAGCATTTTACATGTATTAGCTCCTTTGATCTTTACAATGACTATACAGAGGTCGCAGGTTAGTACTACACTTCTCATTATACAAACGGGAAAGCTAAAGGAAGGAGGGATTAAGGCACTTGCCGAAGTCCCTAGCACATATGCTCCAGTGGGGGAGATAAGTGAAAGTCTCTGAGAGGATCTTGCACGTTGTCTGGGTCTTCACAAAGGGGCCCAGTCAGGAGCACACCCAGGAACAGAAACCTGAAGGAAGGAGCATACAAGGCTGATCTGGGGGCGGAGGCAACATGTGGAGAGTAATGGGCAATGAGGAGGAAAGCATGGCACCAACCTGACACAGAGTTGGTGCTTCCTAAGTATCTGTTGAATGAGGATTTGAAGAGAACAAATACTAACAAAAATACACAGATAATATGCTGGGACCAGGTTGACAAAGATCTGGAAGCCCAAGTTAAGGAGTTAAACCACTATGTATGTATATATGTGTGTGTGCGCACATATATATATATACACAAATGCGCACATACACAAATGTTTAAACATTTCTTTAAACAACCACATATTTGGTTGATTGAAAAATGGTGTAATTTAAATAATTTGCTATTGTTGGATATTTTCTTTGGTTCTGATTTTGTTTTTGTAGTTGCAAATAGTGCTACAGGAAACAGTTCTGTACATTCACCTCAGTCCTGGTCTCTGAACATCTCCCCAGGTTCAAGGCCTAAGAATAAAATTACTTCATTAAGGGGGTATTACCATTCTTAAGGTTCTTGATCTGTATTTCTAAATTGCATTCTGGAAAGATTGCAACAATTTGCGTATCTACCAGCCCCGGGCAAAAGTTCTACCATCGGACTGCCTGTTTTGCGTCAGCTTGTGAGTACCTAGCCTTGAATTGTGTTGAGTATGCCAGACCACAGTTTCAAATTGGATTTCAAATATTTTGACTTGGATTATGTATCACATCAGGACAGTTCTTTCTTAAAGCCAGGTTTGCGCAGTGGGCTGGGAATTGGATAAGTAACTGTTTATGTTGTGGGAGTAGAAATGAGGGCTGACGTCACCAAGCTCATGGCCTGACTTAAAGGGATGCAGCTTGGAGAAAACTAAAGACCTGGGAAGAGGACTGACTTTTCAGACACCTTCTCATTAAGTCAACTTCAGCATAAGCAATCCTGATTTTGGGGGACCTGATTACCCTGAATTTTTATCCCTTTTCTGTCTCCTCCTGATGAGTTGGGATTTGACCACCTCGCTTTTCATTAACACCTCCACCAGAGAACTAGAAGAAGGTATAAAAGGAAAAGAAAATCAAAACTTCCCAGATTTCTGTTTTGATTGGTGGGAGGATAAAACTAGCAAGCAAGTGAATGTTCTCATCATCCCTGCTCTTTTTGACATCCCCCCCAAAATCACAGAAAATTGAGATATTGTTTCAGAAATGATGGAAAAGGGTTTTCTTTCTATCACAAAAGATGCCTGATTTTTCTAGCTCTGGATAGTATAATGTCTAATATTTTTTTAAAAATGTAGCATACAGAAGGTTTCCTGTTTCTCCAAGAGATTCCTGGATGTTGTCACATCTCCTAGCACTCATCCTCATTGGCCCAGTTTGCTTATCTGTATGATGAGCAGGAGGGGATAAATTAGCTTAGTATTAATTCTAACCCCAATGATTCTTTGATTTGAACACCTTAATCCAGGCTAAATGCCCTGGGGGAAGATCGGGGAGTAAAAATTGGAGGAACCTCTCTCCTTTGTATTTCCTATGGACAAACTACAGTTCTCTCTCATGACACCTACACTATTCTAAGTGCTCCATGAATGTTATGCAGCCAGTTCACACGAGGACAGGTACTGTTAATAGTGCAAAAATTGACAGATGAGGAAACTGAGGCACAGAGGTTTTTAGTAATTTGGCCAAGGTCTCACAAACACTAAGTTGCAGAGATGCATTTCCTCCCTGGCCTCAGAGCGAGTGCTCTCAAAACATGGTGCTATGATGAGAAAGAATGAAATCAGGCCATTTGCAGCAACGTGGATGGAACTGGAAGGTATTATGCTAAGTGAAATAAGCCAGTCAGAGAAAGACAGATATGATATATTTTAACTCATAGGTGGATCTTGAGAAACTTAACAGAAGACCATGGGGGACGGGAAGGGGAAAAAAAAAGTTAGAGAGGGAGGGAGGCAAAGCATAAGAGACTCTTGGATACTAAGAACAAACTGAAGGCTGATGGGGGGTGGGGGAGAGGGGAAAGTGGGTGATGGGCATTGAGGAGGGCACTTGTTGGGATGAGCACTGGGTGTTGTATGGAAACCAGTTTGTCAATAAATTATATATATGTGTGTGTGTATATATATATCATATATATATATCATATATATATACATATATATATCAAAATATATCACACACACACACACACACACACACACACACACACATATATATATCATGGTGCTATGCTGCCTCACAAAAAAAGCTTTGCTCAGTTAGGCTCTGGAGGGTTCTAAGCCTGCTGACTCTGCTTCCTGATATTGACCCCTTTGAACAAGTCTGTCTGGCTTGCCTCGAACCAAAAATGGTAACACAAGAATCACACCTCACTGTAGTGGTGTGAAGTATAAGTTAAAGTGTTTGTAAAATAACTTTATTCACTTATTGGGATTTGCTAGCTGTGTGATTTTAGGAAAGTTTATTTGCTTTCCCTGTGCCTCTAGTTACATATGTGTCAAATGGACATGATGATAGTATCTTTTGCAGGAGATTGTTGTCAAAAGCAAATATATGTAAAGGGCTCAGAATGGTATCTGGCATAGTGAAATTATTCTTTAAGTGCTGTTAATATCATTACAGTATGTTATGTTATATTATAAACTACAACTATATATCAGGTACTGTGCAAAGCATTGGAGAAAAAGGACTGAAGACAGGTGGGTTCTTCCCCTTGGGTCTAGTGAGGGAATGATGATGATGATGGTGATGATGATGATTTTGAGAGAGGGAGAGAGTGTGTGGGAGAGGCAGAGGGCAGGAGAGAGAGAATCTTAAGCAGGCTCCACACCCAGTGCAGAGCCCGATGGGGCTCAATCTCACAAACCATGAGATCATGACCTGAGACTAAATCAAGAGTCAGATGCTTAACCAACTGAGCCACCCAGGTGCCCCTGAGGGAGTTATTTTAAATCAATAATGAAAAAAGGTAAATGTTGGGAGTGTTACAAAGGAAAACTGTATGATGCTCTAGGAGCCACCAATATAAAGCTCTAACCAGAACTGATGAGGGAAATTGTCAATAAAAATAACTTAGTGTGGCAGACACTGAAATATTATTTTCTCCCCAGGGTTATTCCTTCCTTACTTTCTGTATTGCCTCCTTTGTTTTCTTCACCCCTGCTATCCAATCCATAAACAAGATCTACTGCCTCCAGTTCTAAAATTCACCCCAATCTCTTGAATTCCACCAATACCAGCCTCACCAAAACCAGCACCATCGCCATGTTGCCTCCTGAAGAAGTCTCTGAATATTCTCTTCCCATGTGTTCTCTCTGTCACCCCTACAGGCCATCCCCCACATAGAATCCTACATAATCTTGTTCAAATCTAAATGTAAATTAAAATGTTCCAGTGGCTTCCATTTATACTTAAAATCTGAACCTCTTACATTATCAACATGGTTGATTATGCTCTAGATCACCTGTCCCACCCTCCTCTCTGACCTATGGTATACTTGTCTATCCCCATCCCTGTGTCCTAGGACCCAGGCCTTCTTTTTCCTCTTGACAAAGCTCATCCCTGCCACACACAGCTCAGGTTACTAAAAGGTGATCCAATCAATCTGCCCTCTTCCGCCCAACTGCCACCCTCCAGAGAGCCTGACACTCCCTATTCCATTATCCTTTTATTTCTCTCTCAATAACCGCCATAAGAAATGATCTTGCTTGTTTATTCTCTGTCTCCCCACTGTTAGAAAATGAGATTCATGGGATCAGGGTCTCTGCCTTTTGATCCACAACTATCTCCAGCATCTAGGACAGTGCCTGGCACATAGTAGGCACTCAATAAATATCTGTGATTTTAATGACTGACATTAAGCTGAATCCTAAAAGAAGGATGAGAGTTAACCAAGATGAGGAGCAAGAGTCTTCCAGGCAGTAGAACAATGTGTTGACAGGTCTCACTTGAGAAGAGTATGGTATCAAGTGGACTAGAAAGAAGGCAAATGCAGATGGAGAACAAAGAGCTAAATCGGGCCTGGTACAAGATGAACTTGGAAAATGAGTAGGGCCAGAACCTGCTGAGCCCTGTAAGTCATGCTGAAGGTTGTAGACTTTTGTAAGGGCAGTAGGAAGCTATTTTAAGGCTTAAGCAACAGGTTCAAGTTAGTCATTTTTGTATGGAAACCAATTTGACAATAAATTTCATGTAAAAAAAATTTTTTTCTTTAAGAATATATATATATATATAACCTTAAATAAATAAATAAATAAATAAATAAATAAATAAATAAATAAATAAAGCCTCTATAACCAATGGGTGGGTGTAGAGTGGATACATAACACCAGGTCATACCTCCCCTTCCCTTACCTCAATCTTCACAAAAATCCTGTGGGGTGGATAATGAAAGTGTGATTATTTCCAAGCTGTAGATTAAAAAAAGCAAAGGTTCTGAGAGCATAAACAAGTCATGGATGGTCAAGGTGACTTTATTCTGGACTCTCTTGGCTTGAAGCAGCCACTGACAAAGAAAACAGGGAGGTGCTTAAGGAGATCACTCAAATCCCCTTAGTGTCTCTTCTCCTCCCTGTTCTAAGGAGGGAGGGCATCAGGCACAACATACATTTAGAACGTTGGCTTATGATAAATGTTCTACTTCCTTATGAAGAGCATCATGAATCTTGTGTCTTCAAGAGTTTCTCTGCTCCATGAATTTTAACAACTTTCTTCAGTGTATAAACTTGGCCTCTCCCTGTCCATGGTTAACTTTTGAATCCCAGATGAGCAGATATATTATACGACTGAGTCACAAGAGCACTAAGGCCATCCATCCATCTGCCTTGCTGTAGGTCAGTCTTTTTCACCTGTGACTGATGAGACTTCTGCTCTGGTTTGCTTCCACATCACTCTTCTTCCCACTACTCTCTCCCTGCATGATGAGAGCCCAGAACTGTGGCTGCTGTAGGGGGGGGCAGGAAGGGAGGCGACAGTTACTGTGGGCCTACTATGTGCCAGGCTTTGGGTGAGGTGCTATACATGCCTGGTACAAGCCCGATCTCATTTAATCCATCCACAACAATCCCTTTTCTGTTTTGTTGATTAAGAGAACTAAATCACATTTTGTGGGTAAAACCTTCCAACACATTGGAATCAAAGTCAACATTCTCTGTTCTGACTATCCTCATGCTGCCTCCAACCTCATTGTTTCTCACATTATAAGAACCACCTTACAGGTGTTTGTCTCAGCCTTGGGTTTTTCTCTCAACTATTCCATACTCTGTTACTGCTAGGGTCATCTGACTGAAGCCCAAACCTGACTGAGTTTCTGCCCTACTCAGAAACACCCCCTGGCCCCCCGTTGCCCATGGTTTATTGACCAGTAAGGAACAAAACCAATCATGCCACAAGTACAATAACCGAAGAGGGCTGTTAGGGCAATATGAGAGGAAAAAACCATGATCCTTTGGCTGGTGGAGCAGTGGGGGGAGGCGGGGGGGAGGAAAGACTTCACAGACAGTGGCTGAGCTGAGTTGGTGGTGGATAGAGGGTTTTCTCTAAAAAAATGCAGCAATGTGAAAGTCGTGGCTCTGGCTGCCCGTGAGATGCATAACTGGTTGTTACCGCGCTGCGGAATCTTTCTCTCAGGGCTGCAAGGAGCAGCATAGCAACAAGCAGTGATTTGTTACAGCTAGGCTGTCAGGCAGTTTATCTGATGTTAGTGCCTATGTGAACTGCATGATGATTTATGAAACTCAATTTCTCTACCAATATAGGCAAACAGATTTAGTAGCACAGTGAGGAAGAGCTTAGGGAAAGGCAGCCTACCCCCTCTATCACCCCAGCTCCACCTCTATGGAACACTGAAACTGTGATTTGGACCAAGGCCATGGAAAATAAAGCCACAGGGTTAGGGCAGAGCTTCCAGTGAGATAAGGAAAATGATTAAAACAACAATAACAACCCTGGAATTCAAATGCCATGGCGTCTCTTTAGTTTTTCCCTTTTTGCCTTATATACTTGACTTTCAAAATATCTCTTCTCCTATGAGCTGAAGGAAGGGGTGTCGGTGCCCTGGGAAGGTCAAGTAGACACCATAAGGGTACCAATAAAGGGACTCAGGGAAAGGGAGGCTTCATCTGTCTGTTGAGGCATTTCCTGTTTAGACTTAAAACTAAAAAGGCAAAGAGTCTCCCAACATTTTTCCATCTCTACTCATTGGGACCAAGGGCTCCTGAGAGGAATTAGGTCTAAATCGTAACTAGTAATAAAGAGGGTCCATTTGCCCAGGCTCCTTCTCTGTGTTTATTGCTTTCATAAAACTTAGCAGCCTAAGGTCAATGATGTATCCTTGAGGATAGATTAGTCCCAAAGCCTTGTGATTGGTTTGTCTAGGACACTGGCAGCTTTTGACAATAGGCTTTAGAAGCAAGGGTGGAGACAGAGTCAACCTCAACTGCATTCTGCCCAAGGCTGAATTCCCACTGTATATGCACATTAACCCATCCTAGGCCACCTGCCCCTCTTGGGCTATGTCTGCAGCCCTCACATTTACTCTCTAGACTTGAGCATGCATGTAGCCAGCCCATGAGAGTCACTTGATCTACAGATTTAATACAACTCCTATAAAAACTTCAACATGGTTTGTTAGACTTAGACAAGCATATTCTAAAATTCATGTGAAAAGGAAACGTGCTAGTATGGCCAAAGAAATTTTTAAAAAGAGAAATAAAGTGTGAATAAAGACTCCAGAATCTCAATGTTGATTCTTAATGTTAAGGCTTAATATATAGTTACAATAATCGAAACAGTATGGTATTGGCAGAGAGATAGGCACACAGATCAAGGGGACAGAACAGAGAGCCCCACAATAGACCTCCACACATGCCCAACAGATTTTTGACAAAGGTGCAAAAACAATTCAATGTAAAAAGGATAGTCTTTCAACAGATGGTGCTGGAGTGATAGAACATTGCTATGGACTGAATTGTGTCCTCCACATTGCCCCCTCCCCAATTTATGTGTTGAAGCTGTTACCCCCAGTGTGACTGTATTTGGAGATAGAGCTTTTAAGAGGTATTTAAAGTTAAATGAGATCATAAGGGTGAGGTCCTAACCTAAGATTGGTGGACTTATAATAAGGAGAAGAGCTCTCTCTCCTCCACATGAGGACACAGCAAGAAAGCAGCTGTCTGCAGGCCAGGAAGGAGACTTCTCCAAGAACCCAGCCCCGATCTCAGACTGCTAGTCTCCAGAACTGTGGGAAAATTAATTTCTATTGTTTAAGCACCCCAGTCGATAATACTTTGTTATGGCAGTCTGTGCTAACCTAAACATCTACAAGCAAAAAGAAAAAAAACTTTAATATAAATTCCACACTTTGTACAAAAATTAATGCAAAATGGATCATGGACTTGAATGGAAAATGCAAAACTATAAAACTTTCAGAAAGAAACATAGAAGAAACTCTTTGTAACCTAGGACTAGGTAAAGAGCTCTTAGACTTGACACCAATGTGTGCTCTATATGAGGAATAATTAATACATTTTTATCAATATGAAAATATTGAAAATTTTTGCTTTGTGAACAGCTCTATTAGAGATTGCATATTTGCATACAGATTGTATATTTGTAAATCACCTAACAGACAAAGTATTTCTATCAAGGATATATAAAGAACTCTCAATACTCAACATTAAAAAAAAAAAAACTCCAGTTGGAAAATGGGCAAAAGACACAAACAGACATTTATCAAAGATTCACAGATGGCAAATAATCACATGAGAAGATGTTCAGCATTTGTAGCCATAGGGGAAATACAAAACTACAATGAGATATCACTCTACCCCCACCAAAATTGTTAAAATAAATTTTTTTAAAAGGCAATAACACCAAATGTTGGAGAAAATGTAGAGAGCCTGGCCTACATTGCTGGTGGGAATTTGAAATGGTACAACCACTCTGGAAAACAGGTTGGCAATTTTTTAAGAATTTAAACATAAATTTACCATATGACACAGCAGTTCCACTCCCAGGTATATATCCAAGAAAAATGAAACACATTCACATGAAAAATTGCACATGAATGTTTATAGCAGCAGCTTTATTCATAATATCCCAAATGAGGAGACAGTTTTAATGTCCATTCCATGGTGAACGGATAAGCAAGATGTCAGTTGGTGAATGGATAATAAAGTTGTGGTACATACACACAATAGTATGCCACCCAGCAATGACAGGGAGTGAAGCCCCCAAGCAAGCTACAACATGGATGCATCCCCAAAATATTATGCTTCTCGTCTCTGCTCCTCGCCTCTTAGAACATCCTCGTTGTGCTTAGCTGAGCCCAGAGTGTTTACTGTTTTTTAAAAAACTATTATTTTGGGGCCCCTCTACAAAAGCATGGCCCTGGTGGAGAGTTCAGATGGTTTAATTTGACTTTGTAAAAGACATTAGTCATAACAAGCTTTTCTTAGGTGAACCCGGAGAAGGATCAACATCGGTTGTTTCTGTGTGTCAGGAGGAAGGATCGGGCACAGTGTGCCCAGCTGATGGCCATCAAGAACCCAGCACCTGGGCCTCACCTGTGGCTTTGCTTACCTGCATCCCCTCAGGTCACAGGACAGCCCTGCACCCCAGTTTTGGTTGGCCGGACCGAGTGACGTTGAAGGGAAGGTGAAAAGGCAGACACAGAAGACCCTGTATGGTAGGATTTCATTTATGTAACATGTCTGGAAAAGGCAAATCTGTAAGAAACAGAAAGTAAATTACTGTTTGTTTAGGCCTGAGAATGGGAACCAGGAGTGAAAAGAGGTAGGAGGGATCCTTTTGGGGTAATGGAAATGTTCCAAAATTCCACTGTGGTTATGGTTATGTAACTCCCTAAATTCACTAAAAATTATTGAATTTATGTGAGTGAAGTTATGTTATATAGATTACACCTCCCAGAAAGCTGATAATTTTTTAAAAGTTAGTTTTTAATTTGAAAGTTAATTTACAGAAAAACTATTAAGGAGTGAATAGCATATTTAATATGCAGGTACCACTGTAAGCTAATTTCCAGGTAATAGAAACCGGGAGACCCTTTGTTCTCTACCTCAAGTTTCATTCTGGTACTAAGAGTCCCTAATGCTAAGATATGGGTTGAAATCAAAATTTGTCACGGAGAATCACAAATAGAGCGGGTCTGCAATTATCTCATGGCACACTGCATCTTCTGATTTTCAGACCTCCATTTCCCAGAACGGTCATTATTAAAGAAATTATAGCTTTTTGGAGAAATTGTTCTGTCTTAGAATTTCCATGTTAAATTAAGAAATCGGGTCAGTAGCAGAAATCAAAATGGTCCATCTAGTGTCTGTGTTCTGCTCTCCCTCAAAAAATCTCACCCCGTGCAAAGTCGTAATTATAGTTTTACAATTTTACCCAGTTCTCTGGCATCCTTAAATTCACTCTCATGCTAGGAAAGTGTGGGAGATAGCTGTTTATTGCAAAGAACTTCAGCTATACTTAGAGGAGAAATGGGCCAAACTAGAGAATTCTAGTGAGAGATCAGCATATGGCTTGCCATTATGTTTGCTAAAAATATGTTTACTGTAGTAGAACATATTTTCAGACTGCCAAGATGTGGAATCCTCAGCTCATTCTTTTATACCTCCATCTGTTCAGTGCTCTGCCACTTTTATTTTTATAACATGAAGATAATTTAGTCTCAGTAGAACAAGAGAGTAAGAATAAAGCAAGGTGTGTGTGTGTGTGTGTGTGTACGTGTGTGAGTGTGTGAGTGTATCATGATGTACAATGTTCTTGGGTTGGTTTGTTTGTTTTAATACAGTTAGTTTTTTTCTATTTTTTGCTCTAATTGTTTTTTTTTTCTCTAAAGAGAAGACTCTACCTTAATGGTCATGGGTGACATTATCTAAAAATGTTTGAAAACCGTTTCGATTAAAACACAAGCTGACATACAGGAGCATTTGAGTGATGAAAAGGAGGCTCAGGTTCTTGAATCGGCTGTGTCTCATCACATAGGCCAGTCACTTGGCATCTGTAGGTCTCCGTTCTCTCATCTCTGCAGTTCTTTGAGATTTAGGGGAGATAATCTCTAAAGTGCCTTCCAGGCCTAAAATCTATGATTCAGAGAATTGTTTTTTTTTTAAAAAAGAATTTGTTCCACAGACAAGTGAACAACAGTTTTACATAGTATACTATGTAGCATTGTGGAAATATAATGATCTTTGGAGTCACAATTCTGCCTCTGCCACTTTCAAATCTGTTACCTTGGTCAAGTTATTTCATCATTGTGAGCCTTAGCTTCATTACCATTAAACATGAGGTTAATAATACACACTTCACAGGATTGGAGTATGGTTAAAGTCACACCGGCTGATGTAACAGATCAATCCCTAAGTCTCAGTAGATTACACAAATGGAAGTTTATTTCTTGCCCTCAAAAGATTATAATGGTGAAAAGGGACCAAGTCTTCCGTCCACTTTACAGTTCCCCCATTATTAAACGTAGCTTCCCAGGTCTCTGTAGAGGGGAAAGAAAGAATGGAGAATTCTTCCTAACCACACTACCTCTGCTCAGATTTCATTAGCAAAATCTAATCATGTGGCCACACCCACCTGTAAGAAAACTTATAAGAAATGTAGTCTCTAGTTGGACAACCAGTTTCTAGAAATGACTGTCCTATGGAAGGAAAGCATACATTTGATATTGAAAGCTAGCTATTTCTACCACAAAACTGTTAGGAAAATAAGATGAGTCTTTATTTGTAAATGACCTAGTCTAGTGCCTAGTACAACATAGATAATGAAAAAAGTTAAGATTTGGTAGGAGTAAAAAAAAGTAAAAATTTCGTTGGAATAAATTTTGGTTGGAAAGTGAATATATATGTACATATATATGTACATTTTTTTGAGATAAAAAGTGTTATAAGAGAGTACAAAGTGCAATGAGACATTTTTTTAGTTTCCTTTTGTCACTGGAACAAATGACCTAAGAGGTTAACACAATACGAATGTATTATTTCACGCTTCTAGAGGTCAGAAGTTTGAAATGCGTCTACAGGACTAAGATCAAGGTGTCAGCAGGCCTGCATTTCTTCTGGAGGCTGCAAGGGAGAATCCATTCTTTGACTTTTCCTGCCTCTAGAGGCTGTCCTCACTCTCTGGCTCTTGGCTTTATCTCTCCAACCTCTGCTTCCATTGTCTCATCTTCTCTGACTCTGATCCTCCTGCCTCCCCCTGATAAGGATGCCTGTGGTTACATCAAGCCTGTATGGATAATCCTAAAATCAATCTCCCCATCATAAGATTTTTTTTCCTTGACTTCATGTGCAAAATCCCTTTCACCTTGTAATGTAGTCACAGTTTCTGGAGATTAGGATGCAGATATCTTTGTTGGGGGTGGGGGAGGGGACATTATTTTTCCCATCATCAATATCAAAGGAAGGAAAGACACTGGTTATAATTTAATATTTTGAGGGTGACATGGAATTGAAAACCAGTTCTGTCTTTTTTCATTGTTGTTATTATTATTTTTTTTTATTCTCAAGTTAATTAACATACAGTGTAGTCTTGGCTTCAGGAGTAGAACCCAGTGGTTCATCACTTACATATAACACCCAGTGCCCATCCCAACAAGTGCTCTCCTTAATGCCCGTCACCCATTTACCCCACCCCACCCCAAACCCTCAACCCTCCATTTGTTCTTTACATTTAAGAGTCTCTTGTGGTTTGTCTCCCTCTCTGTTTTTATCTTATTTTTCCTTCCCTTCCCCTATGATCAGCTCTGTCTTTTGCACTGGTGAAACAATCTTGAATTTTTTTCCACTTCCCTCTTCTGTAAAGTGGGAATGGTAATAGTGATTACCTCACAGACTTGTAAGGATTTAATAATGTATATAAATTGCCTGACACACGGTCGATGCTCAGGATAAGAGATTCATTATTATTTCACTATTTTAATGGTATATACTGGAGCCCATACACATCCCTTTATCATTCTAGGGCCCTCGAACATCCCAGTTGAATCAGAAATGAGTATTGTGGTTATTGTGTACCATGAGGGTAAAAAGATACTATCAGTTATGTTCGTCATACTGACCTTCTCTTGGAAGAAAAGCAGAGTAATGCATCTTAGAGAACTTTGCAGTAGCAAAGATTGAGCAATATGGTTCTTCTGCTGTGTCTGGTAACCCCTATATTCCAGGATGTTGTCATGACTTGAGTTTTCTGAGGATTGTGGTTTTATTGTGTACTTGATCATCCAAGGAACCATTTGGCAGGGAGTAGGAAAGCTGAAGCATTTTCTCCCATGAGAGAGACAGTCACACAAACTGATTCCAAGAATTTGGCCACACAGTGAGCAGAAGTCAGGATAACTTCCTGAGAGGCTACCTTCTAGCACCAACGCTTGAGGACCCAGTAACAAGCCCCCACCTCATACTCACTTTTGGATGGTTTAGAGCCCTCCCTCTTAACTCTTGCCACAGCTATCAGATGTCATTTCCACTTAGAGAAATCTTCTGGTTGGAATTTTACCACACACCAAGAGATTTGTAGGTTCAAGTTTATCATAAACAATTTGGCTTTACCAAAGAACTATGATCATATTAGTGTTAACTGTCAGGTAGGGTCTAATCATCTAGAATGGCTTAAAGTTTCTCCATTTCCTCATCAGCAAAATAATATATGTAAGGGCAACTCCATCAAAACATGGAGAAGCCTTCTCCCAAGGCTAGTTTCCAATGTCAAAACTCTTAAGATTAGTACTTTTTTGGTATGGTTAAAGAAAGGTCTATTATTCACACAGGTGGGAGGGGGAAATCTCAAGATGAAGGACAAAGGGGATGGGTCTGCTGGAGAAGTCCAGAAGAGAGAATGTAGAGAGTGCACAGGCATTTTGTAGAGAGGAAGTGCTTCCAGTGGGAAGAGAGCTCACCTGCTACAGTGAAATTTGAAAGAGGCAGTAAAAACACACTTGAGCTCAAGGTACAGGAGTGAGAGAGTGTGGCCCTTATTGTATAGTTATTAGACACAGGAATGTCAGCTGGGGTGGGTGGGGTTCAAGTTCCTTTCTTATGCTCTTCACAATTCATCTGAGATATTTGGGCTAATATAGCAACCTCCCAGTTTTCCTATAAATAAACATGTATTTGAAAGGAACCAAATTTGCAAGGCAAACCCAAAGTAAGAGGACAGCAATTGTTATTACAGCTCCCTGAAAGACAGTGGGGAGTTACTTGCCCCAGGCAGAAGGAGATAGCCAGAAGAAGAAATAAATGGAGTCCCAGAATGTCTTAGAGTATTTTAGTAATAACACTGACTATTTTAATTTGTTGCTTTATTTATTTATTGGACTCTTCTGCAGACCTTATCTGTGTTATTGACCTACATGTAGTAGGAAGTTCACTTCAAGGCACACACTCCACTTTGAGATGCCAGTAGATAGTCTAATGCCAATCTGTTATTAGCTACCATAGCAAACAGAGAGTTTTATCTCTCGTTAATGACATCAATAGCTTGGGCCATTTGAAGTGTGTTGTCTTCTAAGAGTTGTGACATTTGTCTTGTGGCCTCTCTGAGTTGAACCTGTGTTGCAAAATTGAAAATACCTAAATCTATTCCTGTTATACCAAAGGTGTGATGAGGCCCAACATAATAGGTAAAATGTGACCCTTTTGATGGAAGTCTCTATGAGACAAGCGAATTCTCTGTTTGGAGGTAGAGTGATCTGGGTGCTGTCTGATGGCAGGACACAGGCCAGGTTGCATAGGTGAGAAGGGGTGGGGTGGAGGAGGAGAGCCTGAGTCACTGTTGAGCAGGAATAATACCATAGGAGAACCAGTAACCCTAGGGTCTTAGAGGGTGGAGTTTCTGGTGGGCAAATTTATATTGATACAGACATGTGAGAGCCAAATAATCTCAATGAGGGTTGGGGAGAAGCCACAGCTATATATATAATATTACTTGGTTGGGGAGGCTGGGAAGGGCAAGGATTCCATGAAGGGAAGGTTAATAGAGAAGCACCTGGTGAGACAAGAGAGTGCTGAGAGGTGTACAGAGGCTGGAAGTTGACTGGAGATGATGAGTAGTTAAGATGAATATTTCAGACCTGTAAGAGAGCAGAAATTAGTTGTAGAAGTTGTTTCCCAAAATCAAATGATTAAAGAATCCTAAATCCCTGAGCCTCCTGTGCCAAAGATTTGGAATGGGGTTGTAATGGGGGTGTTGTTTGAGAGACCCATATTTTAATTTTTATTATCATCGTGACAATTACAAATTTTATTGATGCTACTCTTTCCTGGAATTAAGTATACTATGGCATCCAGGACAGATTTAGGTACAGTTTATAGATCCAACATGTCTAGAGCCTGGCAGTCTGGCCTATTAAATGAAAAAATGAGGCTCCATAAATGCAAAAAGATCCCTGCAAGAAGGGATTGGAGGATATCTAAGTCTAAAGGGACCTGTTCAGGGATGGTTAGGGCATCTCTTCTTCATGGTATTCGGCATAGTGATAGATCCGTAGTAGGATCAAATAGGATGATGCCTATTTTCCATGATATTTGGTGACTGTCCTCTGAAATAGTCCAATTACTGAGGACACATGCAGTAAGAACAGTGGCAACTAGATGGGTTGACCTCCATGCCATCAACACCCACAGGAGGAGGGGGGAAGGCTGCCAAGGATGGGAAGGTTTGGGCTGCCTATTTGAGGAGCCAGGTCAGAGATTTCAATAGCTTGTTAACTGAAGGATCCCAAGAGACACTGACATCTGTCTAATTTTATGTTGGTTAAATTGAGTTCTGGGTCTGTATTAAAGAGATAAAATAATCAATAGGCTCTGGTTATGAGATAAATAAGTACTGGGGATGTAATATACAATATGATGACTACTGTATGGTATATATGAAAGTTGTTAACAGATTACATCCTAAGATGTACTCACAAGGGGAAAAACCATTTTTTTATTTTTCCTTTTTTGGTACCTAATGAGATGATGGATAGTAACTAAGCTTATCGTGGTTCATGTCACAATACATGTAACTCAAATCATTAAGCTGTACACCTTAAACTAATACAGTGCTGTTTGTCAGTTATATCTCAGGAAAACTGGAAAAATATGAGACGTAAGAAACCATTTAGAAAACTGGGAAGTGATACACCAACGCAGAGTAATAGCAGTATTTTGTAGCTTAAGTATTCAGTACTCATTCATTGAATACCAGTTACCAAATGACAATGACAAATACCAGGTTGTCCTGGCTAGCATGAATGGAGAGTGGATGATGCATGACAAGAGATTTGAAAAAGTAAATTAGGAAAGGTGGATGCTGAAGGATAAGTAATACATGGGAGGCAGACATGTCTATAAGTTAAGGAGGAGAGGAGGTTGGGAAGACAGGAGGAAGGAGAGAGATAAACATTCCATAAGATGGCTCTAAGCAAAAGAAACATGATTATGAAAGAGAGAGTGAGCCATGTTGCTTCTCCCAGAAGTGGAGGATGTGCAGTTAAAGATGGGATAGGGTGGGGGGACTCCTACCCTTCCCCATTGTACCTAACATCTTCCTCCAATGCCCCTTGTTGAGTCTGCCTTTTTTTTTTTTTACATTAGCATTTAGTCCCTTTTAAAATTCTTGAGATCTGGGCACCTTGGTGGCTCAGTGGGTTGAGTATCTGACTCTTGATTTTGACTCAGGCCATCATCTCATTAGGGTCATGGGATCGAGCCTCACATTGGGCACATTGGAATCTGCTTAAGATTCTCTCTTTCCCTCTGCCCCTCTCCCCTGCTCACATTCTCTTTTCTCTAAAATAAAAGAATGAAAGAAAATTATTGAGATAATCAGTAATTAATCTGAGGCTACGATCCACATAATTAACATATCGAAAGACTGGATATATGGATTGTAGAGCAGAATCAGGTTAAAAAACAGAAGTAATATTTTATTTTTCCCAGATGGAGCTAAATAATCATCTATCTCTGAACTTACACAGCATTTATCAGGTAGGCTTTGTACTCTGGTGTTTGTGTAAAGTGAGATCACCTCTAATAGACAATGAATTCCTGGAGCAGAGGACCAAGTCTCTCTTATCTTTGATCCCCACTGCCTGACACAATGTCAAGCACATCGCAGGTGTCATTAAGTGTTGTTGAATGAATGATGGAAGACTATATTATCATTAGATAAACTAGCCTATTCCTTGTTCTGGACATTTTTGTGGTGAACGGCAATGTCTACCCAGAAGAAACCCCTAGCTGGGAAATATCAAGGAAGAATATTTGACCACATTTTGGAAGCAGAAAATTTTTTGTGTTCTATGAAAAAAAAAGACAACTTAATCCCAAGTACTGGAAACTCATCCTGGCAAGAACTCATGCAAGTTTACAGGCTATTCAGACCTGGGTAGCTTTTCCAGACCATTCCTCAGGATTTTTAGAAAATTCATCAGTGTGACTTAGATATGCATGAAAGGGGTGGGGGGAGGTTGGGGCAAAAGATGCACAAGGCAGATTTCTGTCTTAAGAGAACCTAAGAGTTGTTGGAAAAGTAAGATGTACGTATTTTGAACAGTAAGAGTAAACTTTAAATCAGGAGCCAAATTGAGAGGCCAAGAAGAGGGAAAGGTACCTGTGCATTGGGCCCAGTGTGGATTAGTGGGAAAGAATGGAAGCTGCTGTCACAAGATCCCTGAGTCCCAGTTTGTGAATGAATGATCTGTGCAGATTGGATCCAAGCCTCTGTTTTCTCTTCTGTACAAAGGGATTAATAAAAGCATATACCCTACTTACCTGTAAGGCTGATTCATAAATCAAACCAGGTCATCTATATGAATGCATTTTTTGGGGTGAGAAAGTGCTAAGGAATATGGGTAGAACTTGAAAAATGGGTATTACGATTGGCAAAAAGAAAGGGTAGGCTGTACCACAAAGATGAATAATAGCATGAGCTATGAAGCATGGAGGTAAAAAGTTACGTGACAGAGTGAAAATTCTGGCCCACTTGGGGCATGCTATATAATGAGAGCATGTTTACAATAAAAATTGTTCTTTATCTGAAATTCAAATTTAATTGTGCAATCCTGTATTTTTATTTGCTAAATCTGGCGGCCTTATCCAGGCTGCCCCATTTCTGCTGCAACAGCCCAGCTCCTATCTCAAGGGCCACATGCTATTTCTTCCCCCAGGTTTTCTGTTTCTCCTGTTTAGGAGGTATTTTCTTCAGCAAGATGAGAAGACTGGGGGAAGAGCTGTACTGTTTGGTAGTTAAGAGCTTAGACTCTGGCATCAGACATCCAAGATTTATAGTTCATCTCTCCTAATGACCATATGTGTGATCCAAGGTTTTAAAAAAATCTCTCTGAACTTCAATTTTGTTTTCTGTATAAGGAAAGTACTCTGTGGGATTGTCTTCAGGATTCAATAAACAATATACAGTGCTTGACATGCTTTTGCTAAAAAATCTCAGTTAATCCATGTATCCATCCATACATGCATACATCAGATTTTTCAGTGCATACTATATGTCTTTCCGGTATCTTCTACTAATAACTAAAAATCTTGTATTTTCCTCCTAACTACTCTCCTTTATTTCATACCTACTGCCTCCTGGACCACCCACATAGTCCACAGACATGTCAACTTCAAGTCCAAAGTGAACCCCAGGCCTTTTTGTACCTTTTTTTTTACCCCCTACCTTAGTGAACCAAGCCACCCGGTTCCCCAAATCTCTTAGTCTTTCCTCTTCCCTGTTCCCTCATGCAGTTAGGAACCAATTTCTATCTACTTTTTGCTGTTGCTGTTGTCATCGTTTCATACCATCTGTGGCAGGCAGAATTCTCATATGATCCCAAGATTTCTTACCTGTACCTACCCTGCATAATCCCTGGACTGTGGATATGATGAATTTTACTCTCATCATTAGGCTAGTAATATGGCACAGTTGATTTTAAGAAAAGAAGGTTATCTGGGTGAACCTACTCTAAACACATGTCTTTTGAAAGCAGAGTTTATTTAGGATGGTCACAGAAAAGGAAGTCAGAGACACAAATGGCTGACTTGCAAAAACCCGATATCCGTGCTGTGAACCACAGGCAGAGAAGGATGGCTTCAGGGAGCTAACAGTGGCTACCATCTGACACCTGGCAGGAAAACTAGAACCTTAATCCTATGAATGCAAGGAAATGAATTCTGCCAACAACCTGAATGAGGATGGAAGAGACCCCTGAGCCCCAGATGAGAACTGCAGCCCTGGCTGACCTGTTGATGGCAGCTTTGTGTGACCCAATGCAGAGAACACACCCTCACCAGCAGGCCCAGACCTCTGACCCTCGGAATTGTGAGCTAATGAATGGGTGCTGTTTTCAGCTGCTAAGCTTGTGTTGTTTTATCATGTGGCAGCAGAAAGCAGGTTTACCATCGCATAGATGTACAGCTTCTCCACCTTCTGTGGCTGCTTTGACTTAGTTCTTGTCTGGTTGATTGCAGCTGTCTCCTATGCCTCCTTGCCTCCACTCTCAAATCTCTGTGAATCATCCACATTTGACACGGATGATGGCATGGTCTTTCTAAGATGTGATGGGGCGCCTGGGTGGCTCAGTCAGTTGAGCGTCCGTCTTCGGCTCAGGTCATGGTCTCACAGTTAGTGAGTCCGACCCCCGCATAGGACTCTGTGCTGACAGCTGGGAGCCTGGAGCCTGCTTCAGATTCTGTGTCTCCCTCTCTCCCTGCCCCTCCCCCTCTCATGCTCTGTCTCTCTCTCTCAAAAATAAACATAAAAAAAAAAAACTTTAAAATGTGAATCTGCCCATAGCACTCCACTCCTTAGAACCCTTGCACAGCCCTTGCTATAAGGTAAATTCAAACATACTTTTAACATGGTTTAAAGTGCATTGAATTTTTTCCTGTGCCCACCTCTGTGATGTATATCATGCCCCCTCACACCAGCATTTTGGACCTGCAGCCCCTCCAGGCACCTTTGCTCTTGCTGTTCCCTCTATGGGCATATCTTTCCACCTCTGCCTTTTGAAACAGAACCAGGTTCAGCTCTTCTCTGCCTTTCTTAAGTCTTCTTGCAGAATTAAATGCTTTCTCCTGTTTTCCCACAATATCTAATTAAGACTTCTATCCCAGTAGCTAAAATAATCCATTTAATGAGTATTTGTTTAGGTATCTGTCACCCACCGGGAGAGGAAAGGCTATGTCTGGTCCATACACAGGTCCCAAACCCAGTGTCTGGAACACTGTGAGCGCTGAATAAATATGTGCTCCATAAATATTCATTCAGTGAATAAACAACAGTTACTGTGCTGCTACTATGTTCCCTGTTCCTTCTTTCAGATTCTATTTCTTTTTTTTTTTTAATTTTTTAGTGTTTATTTATTTTTGAGGGAGAGACAGAGCGCGAGCGGTGGAGGGACAGAGAAAGAGGGAGACACAGAATCAGAAGCAGGTTTCAGGCTCCGAGCTGTCAGCACAGAGCCTGACTTGGGGCTGGAACTCACAAACTGTGAGGTCATGACCTGAGCAGAAGTCAGACGCTTAGCCAACTGAGCCACCCAGGCGCCCCCACCCCGCCCTGCCACCCCATCAGATTCTGTTTCTCAAAGGGAAGTAGTTAGAGGCAGGTGCCTAGTCAAGACAAAGTCAAATAGGACAATATCTGGTGCACAAAGAGCCGCCAAGGACAGGCTGATATTAAATTAGCTTGTTCCTGTTGCCTGAGTACAGTTGGCTGCTCTGTTACCTTGTCCAGCAGTGTTATATAACATTCGTTTCTTTAAGGGTTAAATACTGAGTTTAAAGATTATATGGGCATCTTATTTCTCTGGCTTCTTCTCTTGGTCCCCACCTTTTAATGTGTGTTTGCTTGTTTGCTTTCAGTAAGGATAAGCAAGGCCAAGGAGATAAATTTATCAGTTAGTTTCATTACTTTTCTGGAATCCCCCCAGAATGTTGACACAGTACAAAGCCTTCACTTTCCAGATGAGGAAATGTAGCTCTAAGAAAAAAGGTGACTCTTGTAGGATCTTGCCTGAGATCTGAGTCAGGCCCAGAGAGCCCTGACCTCTGGAGACCAGGCTGGCATCAGGACCTTTGGGTCCTCTGAGAGTTTTCTTGGTTGTTGCTATTCCTACATCCCACATGATAGATGCAGACACAGCTCTGACAAAATAATCCAAACTAACAGCTAAAGTGAGATAGTTGTATATTTTATGTATTAATATGTCACATATTATATACTTAGTTTTGGCCTATCAGATTGACAAATAATTTTCTTATGACAATACCAGCGTTGGATATAGTGCCAGAAATGTTAGTGAAAAAGCAGACTGGTACAAACTTTCTGAAGGAATAAAACTGGCAAAATGTATCAAAAGTCTTAAAAATGCACATTGTTTTTTTCACAGGGAAATACCCGATCTGAGAAAGTAACAGTAGAGGCATCTCTTTATTTTTTTCTTGGCCACCCAGCATCCTTTCCCCTTTTCTTTTTTTTTTTTTTTTTTAATTTTTTTTTCAACGTTTATTTATTTTTGGGACAGAGAGAGACAGAGCATGAACGGGGCAGGGGCAGAGAGAGAGGGAGACACAGAATCGGAAACAGGCTCCAGGCTCCGAGCCATCAGCCCAGAGCCTGACACGGGGCTCGACCTCACGGACCGCGAGATCGTGACCTGGCTGAAGTCGGACGCTTAACCGACTGCGCCACCCAGGCGCCCCTCCCCTTTTCTTTAATGTTATTTTCTTTTCCTGTCTTTTTTCTTTTTCTTTCTTTGTTGTTGTGGTTGTTGTTGTTTTTTGTATTTTAAATTCCTTTGTGAGGTCATCCTTTCCCATTATCCTTTCATGTGATTTGAGTTATGTCCATATCTCTCTAACTCCAGGGCTGAGCCATTCAATGCTTTCCACCCATCCAGGCATAGTCATAGATTGAGAGATGAGTTAATGACTCAATCTAGCCCTTAGGAGTCAGGTAGGCCCAGGACTTTTATCCAGTTCTGAGAAACTTTTTTCCTTCCCCCTCCCCCTCCCTCCCTTCCTCCCTTCCTTCCTCTTTCCTTCCTTCCTTCCTTCCTTCCTTCCTTCCTTCCTTCTTTCCTTCTTTCCTTCCTTGCTGGACTGGAATACAGGAGGACTTGGCTTGGAACCCTTGTGTCACCATGTGAAGTCCAAGAATAAATCTAATATGGAAAAAAGCAAGGGTAAGGAGTGGAAAGGCACTGGTCCTGCTAGAGATGATTCAGTACCTGAACCAAGCAGCACCACGTCTAGCCCTGGACTTTTCAGTTTTATGAGCTGATACTTTTATTTATTTATTAAAGTCTATAACTATCTATGTATTTACTTATTCATTTTGCTTAAGTTAATTTGGGTTGGATTTTTTGGTCACTTGCAGCCAAAACAGAGTCCTAAGTTGATATGTATGCTAATGATAGAATTAAGGATGTGCACGAAGATTTTGATCTCAGAGACATTTCAGGATTTTTTTTATCATAGTGAAATACTGGAAATAACTAGGATGTCCAACAACAGAGGATGAGATACTAATAGCTTCTAACGCATTCCCAGAGGTGCTATGTGCCAGGCACTACTCTAAAAGCTCTGCACACATACTAACTCATCTAATTTTTCCAAGAACCCTGTGACACAGGTACTGGTATTATCGCTATTTTGCAGATGAAGCAAGTGAGACATAGGGAGGTGAACCAGTTAGCTCACAGTCATTCAGTTCATCAGTAGCAAAGGTGGATCTGAATCTAGGCACTCTGACTTCAGAGTATAACCATCAAGTTATACTCGGTCTCAAATCAGTTACAATCTATCCATTCAATGCAGTGTGAATCAAACTATTGAAAATATATTTACTGATATCAAATATACTCACAGTGTATTGTAAGGGGAAAAAATCGGGTTACAAAAGAACATGGCAATTTCTGGTTTCTGGTTCAACATCCAAGGAGCTTAGAAGTTGTCACTCCATCCTAACAAGTAAAAAGCCAAACAGACTGAAAAATCAATAGCATTTCTTGGATCCACTAGAAATGTGAGGCCACATGGCAAACTGTTGTCTCCCAGATCAGAGAAATAGACAGGTAGATACGGAGAATCACAAGTTACCAGAGCAGAAACCCCAGAACAGAAACCTCTGTAGGAAACCAGTTGTGGGGTAGTGAAACCTAAGCTATGATTGAGGAATTGCTGGAGACTCTGTGTGGACAGGTCTGACCGATAAAGCCTCCAGGAGACCCAGTCATAGAGAGGACCCCATACTTTTGTGAGTTTTACCACCAGGATCTTGATTCGGCCCTCACATTGGATATTGGAGAAAAATCCACTTGTGTTCCCTTCCTTCAGGAGCAGGGATAAAGGAACCATTTTAGAAATATGCCAGAACATTCTTTTCTTAACAAGGCCTGCCCTCAGGGAAAACTATTTTACCAGGGCTTAAACTATTTAGGTTTTTCAGAGCCAAACCAGCCTGGGGAAGGGAAATACCCAACTCCAGCGGACTCTAGCCACCCTGCTGCATCCAGAGTGTGGGGTGGGGATACTGAGAAGCGCATGCAAAGTTCTCAGTCTAGAAGAACAGTCTCCCTAGAAGGCTGAAACCCAAGAGGAGGACTATAAAACACTCCCCTCCCCCCACGCTTCACCATCACATTACTAAAACCCAACCTACAGCAGTTCCTTTTACCTGGTGCATCATGTTCTGCTATTCAGAAAAAAATTACAAGACGTACTAAAAGTCAAAAGACACAGTTTGAAGAGATAAATCAAGCATCAGAACCAGACTCAGATATGGCAGGGATGTTGGAATGGTCGGATTAGGAATTTAAAACAACTATGATTAATACAGTAAAAGCTCTAATGGATAAAGTAAACAGCATGCAGGAACAGATGGGTAGTATAAGCAGAGAGATGAAAACTCTAGGAATCAAAAAGGACATGTATAGATATGATATCATACATGTATATGTGACTGTTTTTGTAATTTATCCATATTTTTATCCAGAAAATGTGTTTCTTACGTAATAAGTGCAGAGTAGTATGTAACTAGTGTAAGAAATTATTCCTCCTTTTTTGAAAATTAGGTTGTTGATAGTTGAGACTATAATTATCTTAGACAAAATAGATTTAAAAATTAAATATCAGTAATTTCATAGGGTGTAATGTAATAGCTAACTTTCTTTGACCACTAGAGACAAAACATGGCCATTCAGCTTTCATTAGGAGACCCTTTCCTCATTCCTCACCCTTCATTGGCTTTCTACTGTCTTACTTTATCTCCTGCTTCCAAGGATAGCTTCAAACAACTTCACATTAACAAAACACCTATTTAAAAGTGTTACATTGACTGCTTGTGTCCTTTGTGTTCCTATTTCAACTCGCCCCACTGTTAAGATTTAGGCTGCAAATTTCCCACTGTATTGTCCTTCATAAATCTAGAAACAAAACAGTAGGCTAAATGCCTGTTGTTCTAGGAATTAAACACACACACACACACACACACACACACACACACAGAGCTAAAACTAAGTTACCAGGGTGCCTGGGTGGCTCGGGTGATTAAGCTTCTGACTCTTGGTTTCTGACCAGGTCATGATCTCACTGTTTGCGAGTTCGAGCCCTATGTCAGGCTTTGCACTGACAGTGCAGAATCTGTTAAAATTCTCTCTCTCTCCCTCTCTCTCTCCATCCCTCCCCTGCTCATGCTCTCTCTCTTGAAATAAATAAACTTAGAAAAAATAAAACTGGGTTACCACTCTAAGAATTATGATAGAAAGATGAGTTCAATGCAGGAAAATAGAGTCATAAAATTTTAATGTAGTCTTAAACATTTAATAGGTGTTTCCTCCAACCCCAAGATACTAGTATAGAAGATAGAATTCCATATAGGAGATCTATAAATTCATCAGCTGCGAGAGCTCCCAGCGGAATGAGGCAGTGCCCATGAGTGCCAGTGGCAGATAAAAGCCAAAGAAAAAGTAGAGAGATATATAAAGGGTTATATCTTGGGACTGTGACTGCCATATCCATTAGGAATGCTGCTAGTAACACAATATCCAACTAATATTAGCTGAAACAAATACAGGTTTGTGTTTGTTTTTGTTTTTCACGTAACAATAAATTTGAGATAGGTGATTGCTAGAATCGGCTTAGCAGCTCCATGATAACATCACAAAATCCTGTGTCCTTTTACTCTGCTTTGCTTAGCCTGTTGGCTTTTTGTCCTTACACTTGTGACACCCTGGATATGACATGACATGACATGACATGGCCATTGTAGCTTCTCACAACTACAAAATATCTGGCACATAGTAGTTTCTCACAAATGTTAGTGTCTTTCTCTGCCCAATTTCTTAGTGAGGGGCATGAAACAGTAAGATAAGATCCACTTTTCAACATCCCCTTTGCTCACTCACTCCCAAAAGGAGGATTTGGATGACTTCTCTCTCAGTATGGCCTGCTCCTATGGGGCAGACAGCCTGCCAGGCCCCCTCCAAGGCAGAGGACTTCTTGCTGCATATTCATGCACTGATCTGGTCTAGTCATCCATGGCTGAGGTGTCAGGGTGGGGTTTATTGCAAGGGCACTGCCTGGGCCATAGGGGTTCATACAGAGGAGAACCAAGCCCTCTGGGATCCTTTCCTTACAAGGTAACTGTGTGCATGGTGGGCTCCTGACATCTGAGTCTTCAGAGGTTCCTCCTGAAAATCTTGCCCAGTGGAGTGAGGTACATTAGTAGGAAAATCATTCACGAGATCCGTAGGAAACTACTAGCACTACTAAATCAGACATGGAGTTGTCTTTTCTTCCATGCATCTAACAGGTATTTTTTTGAACACTCGCCATGTACCAGGCACTTTTCTAGATGCTTTGGGTTATGGCAGTGTTTTTAATAGACAAAATCTTTGTTCTCTATATGCAACACTCACACACACACACACACACACAAACACACACACATACACACACAGCAATCCTTCCTCTGCTCTCCTCTGCCCTACTCTGTGCTCCAGGAGACTGCCCCACCCCACCTGCCTTCTAGCTCTTGGTAGGGTTCTGTCAATGGAAGGTATAGCAAGAGACTGGAAGTGGAGAGGTGAGAGACATCAGGGTATTTCTTCCCCTCACTCCCAGGGTTTTGGCCCATGGGTTCTGGTTATGGCTGCTTCCCTCTGGACCACAATTCCTGTTAGGCAACCCCCCTCCATGGCCCCAGCTCTGACTGGCATCTGTAACACTCTTCTCCTATAGCTCTAAGCATGCTAACATCTTCCTATCACTGCTACTCTATCAACCCTTCAGTATTCCCTATTAGTTAACCCTTCTCATTCTGCATTTCCATAACTCAAGTGTCTTGAACCATTGGAATTGCATTGTGTTTTTTGCTAGAATTCTGACTCAAGGTTGGTTATACAATTTGTAAGGCCCAATGAAAAATAAAATGAGGGGCTCTTATCAAAAAGCAGGACAAAAATATTATTAACGGTACTAAAATACAAAACTTTTTCCTTTAAAATTATTTTATGACATATATTGGGGTAATAGTGATATATGAGTAACAACATAACTTCCATATTGAAAAATAATGTGTCTGGTGTCATAATTTTATATAATACAACAAATTTAATATATCACCATGACATGTTGATTGTTCATAAGATTTCTGGTTGACTTTTCTGCAAATTAATTTATCAGGTCGTCAAAATGTATACTTTTAGCAGCTTCATTTCAAGAAATAAAATCGAAGAAACATCAATCACTGCAAGACTGGAAATAATGTTCAATTTTTTTTAATTTTGAGAAGGATCTTTCTGCTGATGCAGTTATTACTGGAGCTGTTACAAGTTGTGACAACATTAAGATAAATTTCAGGCAAATTATTTTGAAATATAAATTCAATTACATTTAGAGCTGATGATTATTACGGAACAATTTTTCCAGAAAGTCTAACTCTTCATACAGAAATGAGTTCTGTGTGAATCTACATTTAATTTTAATTTACACAATGGAATTTTAATGTTTCCTCTGACTTTCTTTAAATGTAAAGTGACTTCATGGTTTGTATGTAGTTCAAAATGCCTGTTTATATATTCTATCACCGTATCTTCAACTAGAAGGAAAAATTGATTTTAAAATTATCTTCCTTGTTAATAATTGGTTCATCTGAAGCTTCATATAAAAATGGTGTTCTTTTCTGTCAGGTGCAACAATTTTTACATTTAATTTCTATTTCTAAGCTTGTGAATACTTATTTATAATATAGTAGCAATTTTCCAAACCAGGGATAACAAACTCTGTAGAATTATAATAATTCTCTGATGTAGTTTATTACAAGTTTAACGTATATGCTTTTATTTTGTAGTTATTTGCCAACAAAGTTCACTGTCTGAGCACCAGCAATTTCTATCCTGGTGCTTAGGCTGAAGCATGACATTTGTGCAAAGCCTTAAGAGCAAGCTGCAGGGATGAACAGGCAAGCTGGTCTCCCAATAGGTGTTCTAGAGTTGTTCCTCCATGTGGAGTCTCTCCTCTCTCCTACAACCATGGATACTGCTGCTTATGCTGCTGAGGTCGCTGTCACCACCATGAGTATTAGCCTCATCTTGCCCACAGACACAGCCTGAAGGCCCAAAGCCCCCGGACCACCCCATGGTGTACATGCACACTGAGTGTGTGTGAGCATTGCTGCTGGACCACAAATACACACATATACTATTGTCCAGAATATCTCCACTGCTCATCCACAACTCTGTGCATACTCCATTGACCCATTAGACTTATTTACAGCACACAAGTTCAAGGATAAAATTATTATGAATTTTGAGACTGCAACAGTAGAGGATTAAACTAAGCACAGAAACTTCCGAGGATGGGTCCCTATTCGACTGCACAGGTCTCACACCCATGAAGCCGGCCCTGGTCTTACATGTTCAGTTCATGAAATTTATATTCCAGTAGAAGACACCAAAGATGAACAGATAAAAAAGGAAACGTATACTAAAAAACTAGTAGAGCTAATGAAATACTGTAGAAAATAAAGCAGGGCAAAGAGACAGTGTCAGGGGATGGAGTGTATCTACTCTAGCTAGGATGGTCAAGTAAGGCCTCTCTGATGAGATGAAATTTGAGGAAAGGTAGAAACGAATTGAGGGAGTGGATCTTGGTAATGACCGGGAGCAGAGCATTCCCATTAGAGGGAAGAGGAGAGCTCAATCTCTGATATGGAAATATGCTTGCAGAGCTCAAGAAAAAGCAAGAAACACAGTGTGCTAGGAGGCAGCAAGCAAGGAGTGATCAGGAGAGGTCAATGGGGCCTGATTGGACTCTGGGTTTTATTTTAAGTCTGTGGGAAACCACCCAAGTGAGCTGGGAGCAGATAAGCTCAGGAGGTGGTGGAGGGTAGGAATGATGAAGTTCTCCCCTTCCACCTCACTGATGCTATGCTCCTCCTCTCTCATTACCCCATTCATGGCCTCCTTCACAGTAGTCTTCCCCCAGTTCTTACAACTCAGAGATTTCTCCCCTCCCCCCAACTAAGGCCTTCATTCATGTGGTTCTTTTTGCCTGGGTGCTCTCTGACCACTTTTCTCAAAGTAGACTCCTAATCCTTCTGGCCTCAGCTTAAACTTGACCTTCTCTACCAGCTAACACCTTATTCCAAGTGTCTCCCCCATGATTCTGCTTTAGCCCTGAAATTTCAAGTTTCCTTCATGGAATTGATTTATGTCCACATTATCTGTTTACTTACCTGAGTATACTTTGCAATTTTTATTTATTTGTTGACTTATTTTTGGTCTATCTCCCCAAACAAATGGTGAAATCTATGAGGAAGAGGACTATGTCTTCTTGTTCCCCACTAGGAAACAGCCTTGTCACAGTATCTCATACATACTCATGATGAATAACTGTTTGCCAAATGAATGAACCTCTCCTCTGTACCTACTACCACAATATATTTCCCATAGCTTGGCAATTCTTTGCCTGAAATTATAGGATTTCATTCCCAAACTTGTCATGTAATGAGTGTGTACTTAGCTTTCAAGTTTCAGCTATATCCTTACCTTCACAAAGGGAAGGCTTGCATGTTACACACACACACACACACACACACACACACACACACACACACTTCACCATATCCACCTATTGTTTCTTTCTTGTGTTTCCAACATACTTTGTCCCTACCTAAAAAAGGAATCATCACATTGTGTTATAATTATCTCTTTATATGTCTATTTCCCCTTACTGTTATAAGCCCCTTGAGTGCAGAGGGCAAATCCAGCTCAATTTGGCAATCCCTGCTTCTAGTGCCATCCTAGCACATGGAGGTGACCCATATATGTTGGGAAATTAGTATCGATGCATCTCAAAAGCTTCTTTATGGATGGGCTGCTTCTGTAATCAAATCAAACATTACTCAGACCCTGCGTTTAAATCAGCATGGTGTTATTTACATAGTTTTATGATTTCTAAATGAAATTTTAAATGAAATAATACGTATTCTTTTGTCTTTAGAGTCACTTTCCAATTTGATATCCCATCACACCCCACCCATAATTGTGACAGAGCCTGGTATACTTGCAAAGCCTCAGGCCCAAGGAGATAAAGTGCTGATCCACAAAGACACCATGTTGGCTCTCAGATATTGTTATTAACCAGCATTTGTTGCCAGATGGAACAGACCTGGAGTGGGAACAGGAAAAGCCAAAGGTGAAATGAGGTTCCACTCAGTGTCAGCTCTGAAACTAGACAGCCTAGTGATTTTTCCATTATAGGTGCACACAGTGAGGCCAATCTATAATTGGCTAAGCGATAATTATCCGTAGGCTGGCAGCCAAAACACCTGATGCTGACTCTGCCCCAGCCTAGTAGATAGAACAGGCATGTCACAAGGTGGGCTTATTAAATTCATCAGGCTGCTGCTCAGAGAATGGTCATTTCAGAGCCAGGCTTGCAGCCCGCTTTAACCCTTCACAGACTGATTCTCCTATAATGGGTACACTTGGTGACCCTCTGACAAATCCTCTCCCTAGTTGCTTCTCAGTCTCTCCCTTTCCTCCCCCCCCCCCCCACACTCTGCAAATCACTTGATATGAATCACCTTAATTAAACTTCAGGACAGTTTTGGGAGATCGATATTGCACTCTCCATTTTACAGATCAGAACATTGGGCTTCCACTAGGTTAAATAACTTGCATAAGGAGGGGGCTTAGCCAGGATTCAAATGCTTATCCATTGGTATATGTATGCTGATATATCCACCAAACTACGCAGGAGTGACTGAGAGTGAATGTCTGTGTCTGAACACAGACAACTATGTGGATATACACTATCTGAAAAAAAAATGTCCTGCCTTAGCTTTATAACTTAAATATTTTAAGTGTGAAATTAAAAACTTAGACACAATGATTTATCAGCTTCGAAGGAACCTCCTTGCCCCCATTGAACAGAGGCAGATAGGATGGTCACAGAGCCTTATTGGTACATCTAGAAGAAGCCAGCATTCCTGACTTCAAGCCTGTTCAGCCCCGGATGGGGACGCTACAGAACGGGACTGTACAATTGTACTATTTTCCAGTTCTCAGCTGTGACTATAACCTGAGTCCGATCAGTCATGGTTTTTCTGCTTGTTCCCTTTCCGAATTAAACACCTTAGCACCTAGTGTGAAGACACCATCGTTTCTCTACACCCCACCACCCCATCGTAACACAGATGTGCTAACAACATTCTGCCGTACCAGCTTGTGAACTGAACCTTCAAATTTGCAGGCTCCCTCCAGTTGAAAAGCTGATGTGTCATGGGAGAAACTCATGATAGAAGCATGTTTTCTGCCCCAGGGGGCAAAGGCCAGTGTTCTGGAAGTCCCATAGGAAGGTAGGCCCTTATAAGCCTCAAAAAGCCAAGACAAACCATTTTCATTGTTTCAAGACCTCTGAAAGGAGTTTGATATACAACCACTCATGACAAAAATAAGCTTCTTGTTCAACTAAATATATTTTTATGAGATCCCCAGTGTCACTTCTTTGACCAGTGGCCTGGATGCTGAGCTTTAAAATCTATGCAGCCGGGCCCACCACGCAGTCTCTAAGCCCAGAGGACCACTCCTAACCCCGAAGGAAACAGGTCTATGCTTAACCATGAGCCCCAGCTCACTGCCCTGTCACAGAGCACAGTAAGGAGGGATCCAGGGGGAAAGCTCACATAAAAACAGATGCCAGAACCCATTCTAGGTGTCTGTTTTCCATCAAGCAGAGAAGACTAAACATGCTTACCAGCTTACAAGCAAAATGATTTCTGACTGTAAGAAGCAGCTCAAATTCCACCTCTTATATGATGTGTTCCCTAAATCCCTGAAGCAATATGTGTGTCGGCCTCCTCTGCACGCCCCTCTAGGACTCTCTTTAAACACATGAGCCTATATGGCTTCATGTCTTTTATGACACAAGGTGAGTTAGTGACCAACCACTCAGAGATACCAATTTTCCCCCTTCTTCACTCCCTGAGTGGTTTGGTGCAGGTATCACCATACATATATCAATGGTTAAGAGTTTGAATCCTGGCTAAGCCTCTTCCTTATGCAAGTTATGTAACCTAGTGGAAGCCCAATGTCCTCATCTGTAAAATGGAGACTGTGATGCCTATCTCCCTAAACTGTCCTGAGGTTTAAGTAAGATGATACCTACAAAGTGATTTGCATGGTATTTGATACTCAGTGGGGTACTCGACAGTTTTGTTCCCCATGTGAATCTCTCTTTACACATACATGTATTCCATACATAGAAACTCCTATAGCCAGAGACATTTCAGACTTTTCACAGTCATAGTGCCCACATTGGGTCTCAGGCAACATGCTGTAAACCTAACATATTAATATTCTTCAGTGATATGTCTGAATACATGGCATATGTTTCAATAATTGGAATAAAATCTATGAATGGCTGCAAGGTCAATCTGGTCAGGTTTGCTGTCGAACAAGTATTGCATGCTTCTGAAAAATATTTTCGTTTTCAAAGTTCTTTGAACTTTGAAACCATAGCTAAGGGATTGGAGACCTGTGTTAGGATTGTTGTTAAAGCCACTGCATCTCCATTAAAGGTTAAGGATGGGTTTAGCATCTGTTTTCCTCAGTGCCTGGCTCAAAGCAGAAACCCAATAACCCTTTTTCAATGACTGAGTAAATGAAGGAAAGAATGCATACTCCTTAAAAAACACGAGGTTGACCCTTTTCCGCCATCGCTCACAGGTGGAATTAGCCTTTGTTCTTCCTCTGTATCTCACCTCCTGCACACGTACATTTGACCAGACCCTGAGGGGTGAAGGTTGAAATACAACAGCAGAGTGGATCTAAGTTTAAGGGCATGCATTCTCCTTATGGTTATGAAATGATTCTTCCTAGGAACGAAATATGATTGGATATTTTCTTTAAAATTTGACTTGAACAGTTGTCCTGGCACTGGAAAAGAAATCAGTACCTTTTAGTTATGTTTATAAATTATCATAAAGGCATAGTTTACAGTTAAAGACTATCTTGTGCCCAAAAGAGCTGAAATGTTTGCTATTCAGGTTTACCAGAGTGCACTGGATATTATTCTTCTATATCTGATGCCAACTAAGCACGAGTCATGATCAGAGTGGTGCTTTATGTATGTCTAACATAGCATTGAGTGCCTTTAAGTGCTGAGAAGGTTCAGGACAAGTCAGAGAAGATGAAGTTATCAGGAGAACGTTAGAATAATTCATGAAGGAGGTCCCTGAGGAGGCTGAATCCCTAACACAAGATGAGGGGATGGATTGATCTTTTTTTTATTTTTAAATTTTATTTAATTTTTTAAATATTTATTTTTGAGAGACAGAGAGACAGAGCACAAAGGGGGAAGGGGCACAGAAAGAGGAATACACAGAACCCAAAGCAGACTCCAGATTCTGAGCCATCAACACAGAGCCTGACACAGGGCTTGAACCCATGAACCATGAGATCATGACCGGAGCCAAAGTTGGACACTCAACTGACTGAACCACCCAGGTTCGTTTAAATTTTATTTAAATCCAAGTTAGTTAACATATAGTATAATAATGATTTCAGGAGTAGAATTTAGTGTTTTATCACTTACTTATAACACCCACTGCTCATCCCAGCAAGTGCCCTCCTTAATGCCCATTACCCATTTAACCCATCCTCCCACCCACCTCCCCTCCAGCAACCCTCAATTTGTTTTCTGTATTTAAGAGTCTCTTATGGTTTGCCTCCTCTCTTTTTATCTTACTTTTCCTTCCCTTCCCCTATGTTCATCTGTTCATGGAATTTCTTAAATACCATATATGAATGAAATCATGTGAAATTTATATTAGGAAGAATGATGTACTTTCTAATAATATGGGAAGAAAAGAGGCTAGAATGAGTAGGAATAAGGATATATTTATAATTAGGGGGTGCTTAGAAGATGAGGAAATGTCAACCCAGTGCTTGTATTTTCTTAGTGAAATAGGGAACAGGGATATCTACTGAGTGTTCAGGGTAAGCGATGGAGGGGAGACGTGAGCAGAGAGAGGCTGGATAAGGCCATATGGAGAGTAGGACAGAAAGTGTGCTGGCCAGAGAAACATAAAGGGGTGACCTGCTGTGCTGTGGATTTCTCCAGCCATGCCTGAAATCTCAGGTACAAGAGCAGAAAAAGCATACAGCTGATTGATTCAACCTGGGTAGGGGTTGCCCTGTGTATACAATGGAAGCATCACAGGAAAAGAGAAGATGAGTACATTTGCAAAGGAGTGTTGACGTCATCGAGTATGCACTCTGATCTTAGGAGTGAAGGACATGAAGACATGGGAAGAGATTTGATCTTTCTCCCCAGATCTGCTCTTCTAAAAGGTGGTATTAAGCGATGATTAAGAGCACAGACTCTGGAATTTGATATTATTCTTTAAAAACCTGCTTAATACTGGCTGGGTGATCCTGGCAAGTTACTTGACTTCTCTGTACCTCCTTATTTTCATTCATTAAGAGTATGTGAATGGTACTTACCTCACTGAGTTGTCATGAGGATTGATGAGTTAATATACTTAGATTGGAATCGACATAAAAGAAGATCTGTTTAAGCATCATCCATTATGCCTCTGGAAGTCTCCATTTCAGTAACTCCATCTCCATCTATCCAGAAGGTCATAAAAGCAACTTGACAATCATCCTTGACACCATCCTCACTTCCCACATAGAATCCATCTCAAGGTCCTACACTTCTATTTCCAAGATAGACCTTAAATCCCCCCACTTCTCTATTTCTATTGCTGCTACATTAGTCGAAAGCACAATGATCTCTAGCTGGACCTTGGCTATCGCCTCCTAACTCATTCCCCATCTTCTTCTTTTGCAGCTCTACAGTCCGTTTTCCACACAATGGGTGGGAAGAGTTTTTCAATCTCAGCACCACTGGGATTTGGAGCCAGAGAATTCTTTGTTGTTGGGGGCTATCCTGTGTATTGTATTTCATTTAGCAGCATCCTGGCTTCTCTCCACTAGACACCAACAGCACCTCCCCCTCCCCTGGTCATGACAACCCCAAATGTCCCAGATATTGTCAGATCACTGTGGTTGAGAACCATTGCCACAGAAAGATAGAATACACTATAAACAGATTCAGAGCATATATGATCTAACGTATCTTGACAAAGATGATGTAACTAAAACTAATACTGTCAAAAACAACGCCAATATCCCAATTCTGATTTCAGTCCTCTTCTCATTAGGCCAAACCCTGTCCCAGTGTTTAAAGTAAAATATAATATAGCAGCAACATAAGATGATTCTTACATGGCAAAGGGGAATTAAGATAGCTAACCAGCAGACCTTAAGGTAGGGAGTTATCTTGCTTTATCCAAGTGAACCCAAAACAATCAAAGAGTCCTTCAATTCATAAGAGGAAGACAGAAAAGGTCTGAGTGATTCAGTGTGAAAAGAATTTGGCCTGCTAGTTATGTCTTTAAGAAGGACGAAGAATCCAAGAGCTAATGAATGTGGACAGCCTCTAGAAATGGGAAAGGGTGAGGAAACTTTTTTTTTCCTAGAGCCTCCAGAAAAGAAAGAAGCCTATTGACACCTTGATTTCAGCCCAGTGAGATCTCACACTTGTGAACTACACAACTGTAAGATAATAAACCTGTGTGGTTTTAAGCAACCAAGTGTGTGGTAATGTGTTATAGCAGCCATAGAAAATTAATGCAATGCCTTTCTAGCTATAGAGCCTTAGAGTTAGTTACTTAAATTCTCTGAACAACAGTTTCCTCAATATATAATGATAGTATTTAGCCCTTGGCTTCTTGTGAGGAATAAGTGAAGGAATCGAAATAAAGTGAATTAGAACAATGTCTGATGTTATGAACTGAATTGTGTCCCCTGCCTCCAATTTGTATGTTGAACTCCTAACCCCCATACCTCAAAATTTGACTATATTTGGAGAGAAGGTATTTAAAGAGGTGATTAAGGTTAAGTGAGGTCATATAAGTGGGACTCTAATCCAATAGGACTGGGGTCCTTATTAGAAGAGGGAGAGGGGCACCTGGGTGGCTCAGTCAGTTAGGTGTCTGACTTCGGCTCAGATCATCTCACTGCTCGTGAATTTGAGCCCCGCATCAGGCTCTGTGCTGACAGCTCAGGGCCTGGAGCCTGCTTCAGATTCTGTGTCTCCCTCTCTTTCTGCTTCTCCCATGCTCATGCTCTATCTCTCTCTGTCTCTCAATAATGAATAAATGTTTTAAAAAAATTTTTTTTAAAGAAGAGGGAGAAACACCAGGGATATGCACTCACACCTTGATCTTGGACTTCCAGCCTCCAGAACTGTAAGAAAATAAACTTCTGTTGTTTAAGGCCCCCAGTCTGTGGTACTTTGTTACGGCCTCCCTAATAAACTTAGACATCTAATCGTACTAGGCAGTCAATAATGTTGATTCTTATCATGAGCTGTTTCTTATTAACAAATTTGGAAAATAGTACTACTTACTGGGATTGCATTTAAAAAAAAGATGATGTGAGAAACCTGAGTTCTACTTTTGGCTCTGGATCCCTGGGAGTGTCATTTTGTCAAGACATACATGTCATATGCGCTCCCCAACTTTTTGTATTGCTGTTTTCTCTCTTCTGGTTGACAATGGTAGATGGAACACATGTCATTCCCCCAACCCCCCAGTCCCCATTAAAAAGACAATAAAGGATTTTTATTTTAAAGATATACAGCCACAAGAACAAAGAGAACAGGAGAGGAAAAGAAAGTAATAAAATGTTTTAAGCTGTGAAGTAAAAGGTGAAAGGATGACTGACTTGGCAGGCCTCAGAACATTGAACCCTAACCCATCCATGTAATTTTCCCGAAGCGAGCTGATATGCACCACACAGCTGCACAGTGACTCAAGAATTGGCCACACCGGGGGTCCATGAAAGTGTGTGTTTGGGGGCAGGCAGAGGTGGTGGCTGAAAATCAGAGGACTAATTGAAAATCTATTTCCTACCCTATGACCCAGCAATAGCAGTGCTAGGAATTGACCCAAGGGATACAGGAGTGCTGATGCATAAGGGCACTTGTACCCCAATGTTTATAGCAGCACTTTCAATAATAGCCGAATTATGAAAAGAGCCTAAATGTCCATCAACTGATGAATGGATAAAGAAATTGTGGTTTATATACACAATGGAGTACTACGTGGCAATGAGAAAGAATGAAATATGGCCGTTTGTAGCAACGTGGATGGAACTGAAGAGTGTTATGCTAAGCGAAATAAGTCATACAGAGAAAGACAGATACCATATGTTTTCACTCTTATGTGGATCCTGAGAAACTTAACAGAAGACCATGGGAGAGGGGAAGGAAAAAAAAAAGGGTTAGAGAGGGAGGGAGCCAAAACATAAGAGACTCTTAAAAACTGAGAATAAACTGAGGGTTGATGGAGGGTGGGAGGGAGGGGAGGGTGGGTGAGGAGTACTGAGGAGGGCACCTGTTGGGATGAGCACTGGGTGTTGTATGGAAACCAATTTGACAATAAATTTCAAATTAAAAAAAAAAAAAGGAAATCTATTTACAGCACAGTTTGACATTTAGACTCTCTCTCTTACTTTGCAAAGTTGCAGCTATACCTTCCTTAGAAGTAGAAGAAAGAGATTGACTCTCTGGAAAGAGACTTGGCATTGGGGGCCACCTGGATGGAAGGCAGAGACAATGTACTGAAATAGGGGAATTTGATGAAAATTCAAATATTGAATTCTGAGACCCCTTCACCTTTTCTTTTAGGATGCAGAAGGCTGGCAGGCAGGCTTAACATCTCTAGGTCAAAGACTATATGGACCTTCTTGGAGTAATCTGTCCACCCCCATGAGAAAAGGCACCTGGATACTGACATTGTTGGTTCTGACCCACCTACCATGAAGCCTGTTCAACACCTGCCATGTTCATGCCCCTCTAAACCTCCATGTGCTATTTTTAGTGTCCTGCTTTTATTTTTTTCTTTTTAATTTTTTTTTCAACTTTTTTAAATTTATTTTTGGGACAGAGAGAGACAGAGCATGAATGGGGGTGGGGCAGAGAGAGAGGGAGTCACAGAATCGGAAACAGGCTCCAGGCTCCGAGCCATCAGCCCAGAGCCTGACGCGGGACTTGAACTCACGGACCGCGAGATCGTGACCTGGCTGAAGTCGGACGCTCAACCGTAGTGTCCTGCTTTTAAATATGTGCTAACAGCCCAGGGTCGATTGAAGACAATTGAAGGAAGCCTTCAACCTGAGCAAAGGAGACCAAAACTAACAAACACCATAAAAAAAGAAAAGTGAGGGAAGAGGGATTTGAAAAGGGAGACAATGTGGGGAGAAGCAACTTAAACCAGAAAAAAAAAACTATTATTAATATCTTTGTAGACAAATGACACTCCATTGCAGCCACAAATTAAGAACAGGTTATTTTTCCAAGGAGTATTCATAAAACCCAAAAAGCACTTAGAAATGTAAAAATAAAACAGCAAAAGTGAAAAAGCTCAAAAAAGTTGGCAGATACCAAACCAAAAAGAACATACAAGAAAAATGAGCCTGATGGCTCATCTGCAAATAAAATTTACTTGGTTATTTTGATGTCACCAGATATTATGATATGAATATTTCAAAAGGATGGGGGAAGCAAAGTGTGTGGTCCATGTGGTGTGTGAGTGTGTGTGTGTGTGTGTGTGTGTGTGCATGTGCGCATGTGTTCTCCAGGAGGGGACAAGAGAACTGAATCCTCACCTTCCACAGCAGGAAGTCAAGACATAGTATCTCAAATAAAGAAATAGTGGTGTAAGCATATTGTTAATAAATGTGGAGATAAATAACCAAAGAAACTGCTAAAAGTTTCAAAGCAGTGTCTCCAGGTGACAGGAACAATTTGTTGAAACGGTATGAGTATGGCAGGCCGGCTGATGTTCCTTTAATAAGCTTTGTAAAAATCATTAACTTTTGGGGCACCTGGGTGGCTTACTTGGTCAAGCACCCGACTTGATTTTGATCTCACTATTTGTGAGATCGAGCCCCGCATTGGGCTCTGCACTGACAGTGTCGAGCCTGCTTGGCATTCTCTGTCTCCCTCTCTCTCTCTCTGCCCTTCCCCTGCTTGTGCGCTTTCTCTCGCTCTCTCTCAAAATATAGATAAATAAATATTTTTAAAAACACTAAGGAAATGAACTTTTAAAACCATGTACATATACGTTTTTTTATTTGAAATTTTATTTCATTTGTAATTATTTTTATTTTAGAGAGAGAGCACACGAGTGTGAGCACAAGCGGGGAAGGGGCAGAGGGGGCGAGAGAGAATCCTAAGCAGTCTCCACGCGTAGGCACCCCTGAAAATAAATTTTAAAAAGACTAGGTGTAGGGGTACTTGGGTGGCTCAGTCAGTTAAGCGTCTAACTCTAGGTTACAGCTCAGGCCATGATCTCACCATTCTTGAGTTCAAGCCCCGTATTGGGCTCCATGCTGGCAGTGTGGAGCCTGCTTGGGATTCTCATTCATTCTCTCTCTCTCTCTCTCTCTCTCTCTCTCTCTCTCTCTCAGTAAGTAAATAAACTTTACAAAAAAAAAAGAAAGACTAGATGCAGATATTGGCACAGTGTCTGGTGCATAGCAGGTACTCTATATAACATCATCATCAGTTTTCTATTCTTATTTCTTTTAAGTTTTTATGTTAATTTCAGTTAGCATACAGTATTATATATTAGTTTTGGGGTACAATTCTATTCTTACTACTTTACCTCTTTGTTTATAACATTCCAAAAAGTATTCTTTTTTTTTCCCCCAAAAAAACTCTTTTCTGTATACTGGCAAAGATACTTTTGAGGAAGTTTTTTAGGCATATTTTCCAGTAAGAATGAAGTAGGCATCCTTCTCTTTTTGCAACCAAGCCACCTCCATGCCTCTCCTGGTGAGACCAAGTCCACAACTCATCAACTCTATTCACTTAGCTGGGGTCTGAGATGAGACAGGTCTGGGCAGGGATGGTGAGAAAGTCACTGGTGTTATGCACATGGAATGAATGTGCCAGCTGGAGCCTCTAAATTGAGGAATGAGAAACAGAGGAGGACCTGAGCAGCTCAGTTTCCAGTCCGGTAGAGAGTTGGCAATTGTGATACTTTATACATATACTGCACATTTAATTTGCTTCCTGCTCCTTCTAAGTGGCAACTCACTTAACAACGCAAGGCTGGTGGCTGGAATTTTACATTCTAATTGAATGTACATTAGCATAATGGAATGTATGCTACGGCTGCTTCTCTGAAAAGCTGCCCTATTTATTAAGTCACCCTGGAAAAAAAAGAGGGAGATATTTTTTTTCAGAATCAAGAAATAACCACACACTACTATTAAACACTTTGGAGTTTTAACTTTTCAGATGTTGTTCATTTATGTTACCTTATAACATTTTATGTTTCGTTACTGTTACATATGAAACATTACATAATGTTGGAAGGACAGATATCCGTGTCTGCACTTGGCAAAACAGAGAACTGAAGTACAAGAGATGATTTACAATAAGGTTGAGTCAAGGACTCCTGTCTTAATTTCAAATCTTGAGCTCTCCCTACTATACCAGATAATTCTATGGTCGCTTATCTCCACATGGATCAAACATAGACATTTGAACTAGCATAGAGGAACATAAAGACTCTATGACATGCTAAGACCCCATTGTAAAAAGTGCATTAATGGTAAGGGAAAGTTACACATAACAGTCTGAAACAATTCAAAAATAGCTGGGTGGGGGCGAGCACCTGGGTGACTCAGTCGGTTAAGCATCTGACTTTGGCTCAGGTCATGATCTCACAGTTTGTGGGTTTGAGCCCTGCGTCGGGCTCTGTGCTGATGGCTTGGAGCCTGGAGACTGCTTCAGATTCTGTGTTTCCCTCTCTCTCTCTGTCCCTCCACCGCTGGTGCTCTGTCTCCCAAAAATAAATAAATGCTAAAAAAAAAATTTTTTTAATAAAAAAAATAAAAAATATCCTGGGGGGTGGCTCACAGGTAGGCTAAGGGGAAGGGATTCTTCTCCAGGGCCATCTGCTAGTACTGGGAGTGGAGAAGCCAGAGGACCGTTGCAAGGCTGCTCAAGGGCAGCAGAGTCTCCTTCACCACAGGGCACGACCAGCGAGGGCTGGGCAGAGAGAAAAAAAAATAGGCTTTGTTTCTCATTAGAGTGTTCACCAAATGGTAGTAGCTGATAAGGATTACAAGGCAGAGGCCAAGCTTAGCAGCAGAGTGTCATCATCAGTTTGCATTGTCTGCCTAGGGCTCAGGAGGGTTTTGAAAGCTATGGCTGTCTTCCTTGGGCAAGAGTCTCTGTCAGATGTTCCCTGCAGGATGACAGGTTTGTCCTTTGAGCCACATCTCAAGGAAGGGCATGAAGGTCCCATCAGTCAACAGGTGGCTGGCAGTATCCAGGTCTTTCTGACTCCAAAGCCCAGGCTCCTCTCTCTACTGTACCAGATTGCCTTCTCCTTTAAGATGTATCACATTTATTAACTCAGTGCTTTGCATGTAATGGCAACTCAATAAATATTTTGTTTCCCGCATTTATTTTTTAGAGAAAGTTTAAAGGTATGTGGTAAGGCTCAACCAAAGATAAGACAAGGAATATTCATTCATGTTTGAGAAAATGAAGGCTCTTTAATTAAAAAAACAAAAGAAAAGAAAAAGCCTGTGTATCTGTAGTCATTCTGCTATGCACAGGGGAGATAAGGAACAGACATGGTCTCTGGCTCACTGAGGTTATAGTCCATTGGCAACACACGCAAAGACATAAAACAGTAACAGATAGTGACATGTGTTCCTCTAAATGAACAAGGCACAGAGATAGAGAAGTTGGGGGGACCAACTTTGCATGATGTGGTAGGAGTTAGACTCGGTCTTTCTGGGGAGGTACCATTTAGACTGACACTGAAACTATAAGAAAGAGGCCTGGATGAAGAGTGGATGGGCCACTGTTGCAGGTAAAGTATGTGTGAAGATTCTGAGGTGACACAACCTGGGGTCGTCTGGGAAAATCGAAGACAACTCATATATTAGGGGTGCAGCAAACGAAGAGAGAATGGACAAGCAGCAGAAAAGGTTAGCAAAGATGCAGACCACAATGAGGAGTTTGGATTGTTTTCTAAATACGGTGGAAAGGTTGAAGGCCTTTTGAGCAGAAGAGTGCCATAATCTAATTTATATTCTCAGAAGATCATTCTTTTTTTTTTTTAATTTTTTTTAACGTTTATTTATTTTTGAGACAGAGAGAGAGCATGAACAGGGGAGGGTCAGAGAGAGGGAGACACAGAATCAGAAACAGGCTCCAGGCTCCGAGCTGTCAGCATAGAGCCCGACGCAGGGCTCGAACTCACAGACCGTGAGATCGTGACCTGAGCCGAAGTCGGCCGCTCAACCGACTGAGCCACCCAGGCGCCCCTCAGAAGATCATTCTTGCTGATGTTGTGATAGATTATAGGGGGACAGAACAAAAAAAGTAGCAAGCAACCATTGAAGTGGTTCTAGTTACCACAAGAGACAATGTTCGGTGACCTCATTCAGGGAACAATGGAAATGGGAGAACTGAATAGCTTTGAGATATAATGTGCTTGGGTGGTAGAATCACTAGGAATTGCTAGTGGATTGGATGGAGGTGGGAGTCAGGAATCCAAAATGGTACCTAAGTTTCTGGCTTGAGAATAATAGGCTGATGATGGCACCATTTTTGGAGTTGTAGAAGACTATGAAGGAATGGGATTTGGCAGGTAGAATTCTAGAAATCAAGGGCTCTTAAGCCATCCCCAAAGTGGTAACTTTCTTCAGGCCACAGAGCTAGAGAGTGACAGAGCTTGAAGTAGAATCGATCCTATGATTCCATTACATTTATAAATAAATCATTACAAATTGCCTTGGTTTAATCCTGGCAAAGAGGGAAATACATTCGTTGTGATTTACCAGCAATTACATTAAGTTCCAGTCAAGCCTTTGCTCTTTTGTAAAGAAACTTAAGAAAAATAAGAAAAAAAAATAGAGGATTGCGAGGACAGTCTATCAGTGTGTACTTACTGACCAACATTTACATGTATAACATTGCGAGGCACCTAGAAGATACCAACATAGACAAGACACAGCTCCTGCCTTCAGCAAAGCTCAAGTGTAATTCAGCAGTTTCCAAATAATTGTGTAGCAAGAGATATTCATGCATGTTATATGAAAAAATAGTTCCATGGACAGTTGGTTAAACAAAGATGGGCAGATTTCTTTTGTTGCAGGGCTTCTCAGAGCTTTTAGTCAATTAATATACTTTGCAAGACCCAAGGCAGGGAGAAATATGGTTTATAGCCCTTTCTAATCTTGTTTGACCAAAGAGTCTTTATTTGGCAGATATTTATCTTATGACATTATAACATATTTGTATTTCATAGAATAGCCTTTGGGACAATTTTCTCTAGTTGTGAATGTGGGAATTTGAGCTATCTCTCTATCAGATCACAAGCTCTGTAAGCATGGGTTTACACTACAGAAAAAGGAGTCTTCATTTCAGGGATAATAACAACAATGGTAGCTAACGTTCATTCAGTTATTCTACAAATATCAACTGAGCCTCAGCCATGTGCCAGGCACTGTGGCAAGAACTAAGAACCCAAGTGGGGAGAAGCCAGACAAGGGTAGTATCCTATGGAATGTAAAGTCCAGTGAAAAGACAGTGTTAAAACTCAGCCTGGGTGGGTGAGTACAGCTAGCAGAGGCTGTGAGCAGACATGTGCCAGCCTTCTCCCCAACTCTTCTCTATACCCTTTCAGCTGCTGAGCCATCTACTCTTCTGAGTAGCTGGTCACAGTTGACTTGAAGTGAAGGTAGAGGACATTCCCACAGCTGCCACAAGGGATCATGGATCCAGGGGAGCAGGATCCTGTCATTTAGCTTGGGGTCCTTTGACACTTTTCTTTCATTGCCTAGTCAATTTTTCTTTTTTCATTGTCTTACTATTTTAAAAAATTTTTACTTATTTTTAAATTTTAATTCCAGTATAGTTAACATGCAGTGTTATATTAGTGTCAGGTGTACAATATAATGATTCCACAATTCTATACATGACTCAGTGCTCATCAAGATAAATGTACTCTTGATCCCCTACACCTTTCACCCATACCCCCCATCACCTATCTTCTGGGGACCATCATGTTATTCTCTGTAGTTAAGAGTCTGTTTTTTGGTTTACCTCTTTTTTTCTTCATTTGTTTTGTTTCTTAAATTCCACATATGTATGGGGGAATCTGGGTGGCTCAGTCAGTTAAGCATCAGACTCTTGATTTCAGCCCAGGTCATGATCTCATGGTTTGTGATATCGAGCCCCATGTCAGGCTCCCTTCTGTCAGCTCAAAGCTTGCTTGGGGTTCTCTCTCTCCCTCTCTCTCTGCCCCTCCCTGCTCACTCTCTTTGTCTCTCTCAAAATAAATGCTTTAAAAAGTTCCACACATGTGTGAAATCCTATGGTATTTGTCTTTCTCTAACTGACTTCTTTTGCTTTGCATTATACTCTCTAGATCCATCCATGTTGCAAATGTCAAGATTTCATTCTTTTTTATGTCTGAAATGGTGTTCTACTGTATGTGTGTAATATATATTTAGCATCTTTATCCATTCATCTGTCGATGGATGCGTGGGCTGTTTCCATAATTTGGCAATTGTAAATAATGCTGCAATAAACATAGGGATGCATATATCTTTTTGAATTAGTGTTTTAGTATTCTTTGGGTAAATGCCCAATAGTGGAATTACTGGATCATATGGTAATTTTATTTTTAACTTTTTGAAGAACCTCCATACCGTCTTCCACAGTAGCTGCAACAGTTTGCTTTCCCACCAACTGTGCAGGAGGGTTCCTTTTTCTCCACACCCTTGACAGCACTTGTTGTTTCTTGTGTTTTTTATTTCAGACATTCTCATAGGTATGAGGTGATATCTCATTGTGGTTTTGATTTGTATTTTCCTGATGATGAGTAATATTGAGCACCTTTTCATGTGTCTATTGGCCATCTGGATATCTTCTTTGAAGAAATGTCTGTTTATGTCTTCTGCTCCTTTTTAATTGGATTATTTGGATTTTTTTTTTTTTTTTTGGTGTTGAGTTGTACAAGTTCTCTATATATTTTGGATGCTAACCCTTTATCAGATACATTACTTGCAAATATCTTCTCCCATTCAGTAGGTTGTCTTTTATTTTTCTTGATTGTTTCCTTTGCTGTACAGAAGCTTCTTATTTTGATGTAGTCCCAATAGTTTGTTTATGCTTTTGTTTCCCTTGCCTCAGGAGACATATCTAGAAAAACGTTGCTACAGCTCATGTCAGAGAAATTACTACCTGTGCTCTTTTCTAGGATTTTTTTAAATTTTTAATGTTTATTTATTATTGAGAGACAATGAGAGACAGAGCATGAGCATGGGAGGGGCAGAGAGAGGAGGAGACACAGAATACAAAGCAGGCTCCAGGGTCTGAGCTGTCAGCACAGAGCCCAACATAGGGCTCGAACTCACAAACTGTGAGATCATGACCTGAGTCGAAGTCAGACGCTTAATCAACTGAGCCACCCAGACGCCCCTTTTCTAGGATTTTTATAGTTTCATGTCTCATATTTATATCCTTAATCCATTTTGGTTTTGTTTTTGTGTATGGTATAAGAAAGTGGTCTGGTTTCATTGTTTTACATGTAGCTATTCAGTTTTCCCAACACCGTTTGTTGAAGAGACTTCTCCCCATTGCATATTCTTTCTTCCTTTGTCAAAGATTAATTGACCATATAATCGTGGGTTTATTTCTGGCCTCTCTATTCTGTTCTATTGATCTATGTGCTGTTTTTGTGCCAAGACCATACTGTTTTGATTATTACAACTTTGTAGTATAGCTTGAAATCTGAGTTTGTGATACCTCCAGTTTTGTTCTTTTTCCAGATCGCTTTGACTATTTGAGGTCTTATGTGGTTCCATAAAAATTTTAGGATTATTTTTTCTAGTTCAGTGAAAAATATTGGTATTTTGATAGAGATTGCATTACTGTAGATTGTTTTGGGTAGTATGGACATTTAAACAATATGGTATATCTTTTCATTTGTGTCATCTTCAATTTCTTTCATTGATGTTTTATAGTTTTCAGAGTATAGGTCTTTCACCTCTTTGGTTAAGTTTATTCCTAGGTATTTTATTCTTTTTGGCACAATTATAAATGGGATTGTTAATTTCTCTTTTTGCTGATTCATTATTATTGAATATGCATAGAAATGCATATTGTTGAATATGCATAGATTATATATGCATAGAATATGCATATATTATTGAATATGCATAGAAATGCAACATATTTCTGTACATTCATTTTGTATCCTGTGACCTTACTAAATTCATTTATTAGTTCTAGTAGTTTTATGGCAGAGTCTTTAGGATTTTCTATATATAGTACCATATTATTTGCAAACAGTAAAAATTTACTTCTTCCATAACAATTTGGAGGCCTTTGTTTCTTTTTCCTTTTCTGATTGCTGTGGCTAGGATTTCCAGTGCTCTGTTGAATAAAAGTGGTGAGAGTGGACATCGTTGTCTTGTTCCTGATCTTAGGGGAAAAGCTCTCAGATTTTCTCCATTGAGTATGATGTTAACTGTGTTTTTCACGTATGGCCTTCATTATGTTGAGGTATGTTCCCTCTAAACCTAGTTTGTTGAGGGTTTTTTTTTTTTATCACAAATGGATGTTGTACTTTGTCAAATGCTTTTTCTGCATCTATTGAAATGTTGAAATGATCATATGGTTTTAACACTATCTCTTGTTGATATGATGTATCACATTCATTGAACCACCCTAGCATCCCAAGAATAAATCCTATTGATTATGGTGAATGATCTTTTTAATATATTATTGGATTTTGTTTGCTAATATTTTGTTGAGAATCTTTGCATCTATATTCATCAGAGATACGGGCCTGTATTTGTCTTTTTTTGTAGTGTTTTTATTTGGTTTGGGTATCTGGGTAATACTGGCCTCGTAGAATGAATTTGGGAGCTTTCCTTTATTTTCTATTTTTGAAGTAGTTTGAGAATAGGTATTAACTCTTTAAATGTTTGGTAGAATTCATTTGTGAAGACATCTGGTTCTGGGGTTTGGTTTTGAGGAGTTTTTTGATTGCTGATTTGATTTGTTGGGGTTTTGGGGAGATTTTTGATTGCTGAGAGAGACAGACAGGCAGAGAGAGACAGACAGACAGAGTATGAGCAGGGGAAGGGCAGAAAGTGGGAGACACAGAATCCAAAGCAGGTTCTAGGCTCTGAGCTGTCAGCACAGAGCTGTACGTGGGGCTCAAACTCACAGACCGCAAGATCATGACCTGAGCTGAAGTCATCTGCTTAGCCAACTGAGCCACCCAGGTGCCCCTTGTTTGCTTGTTTTTGATTCCACATATAAGTGAGCTCATACAGTATTTCTCTGACTTATTTCACTTAGCATAACCCCTCAAGGTCAATCCATATTGTCACAAATGGTAGGATTTCTTCCTTTTTATCACTGAATAATGTCTCTTTATATATCTATATAGATATAGGTACACACAGAGAGACACATAACTATCACACTTTCTTTATCCTTTGATGGACACTTAGGTGGCTTCCGTGTCTTGGCTATCGTGAAAAATGTTACTATGAACACGAGGATGCAGATACCCTTTTGAGCTAGTGTTTTCCTTTCCTTTGAATAAATACCCAGAAGTGGAATTGCTAGATCATATAATAGTTCTATTTTGAATTTTTTGAGGAAACTCCATACTGGTTTCCACAATGGCTGCACCAGTTTGCATTCCAGCTTAAATTATTCCTTGTGTTTTTGATAATAGCCATTCTAACAGGTGTGAGGTAACAGCCCATTTTGGCTTTGATTTACATTTCCCTGATAATGAGTTATGCTGAACACTGAAATTTGAAAAATTGTTTGGGACTCAAAGAAATCAGAGAGACCACAGGTGAAGAGTCACTCAAAGAAGTTCAACCCCTGTAGGCACTAAGGAGCTGTTCTCTTAAGGTTCCTAGGACAAATCTCTTATGAAGGCAGTGACTTTGGGGCCACCTTCTACCTTATCAGGCCCTTCTCCCTCTTATTACCCTCCATTTTGTCATGTACCTAGTTTACAGATGAAGAAACAGAGACATGTAGGTTTTCTAATTTGTCTAAAGTTACACAACTTGTAAAAGGTACAAACCCAGGTCTTTCGAATTCAGCTCCTTCTCATCATTAATTTTTCCAGGATTAAGTGTGTATGAGGGCAAAGAATAGCAAGAGGATCAGAGGAAGGATATAGAGTATTCCCCTGCCACAGCCTCAACCTCCCCTCTGCGAAGGATCATTCGGTGCTGGCCAGGATTGTTGGAGAAGGTGCACCTGGCACCCCAGTGAGTGCCCTGTGATCTGTGGAAGCTCCAGGCTGTCTCTCCGATGTAGAGATTTTAGGCAACTTTTCAGGGAAACCACCAAGACGCAGAGGCCACCCTGATGTGCTTATTATAATAGCAAATGTGCAGAGAGTGCTTACTGTGTGCTGGCCATTGACCTAAGCACTTTACACGTATTGACCCATATAACACTTTAACAGCTCTGTGAGGGAGGTACTCTCATCATCCCCATTTTTATAGGTGGGAAAGTGGGGTACAGAGAGATCAGTTCCCAAGTTTGCTCACACAGTAAGTGGTGGGTCTGGATGTCAAACTGTGACAGTCTGTCTATCAAGCCCTGCTCTCCTCATTCTGCCTCTCCGCACTGAGAAGCATACCCTTGGGAACGCGATTGATAGGCCCAAATCCTGGCTTTGCTATAAAGCCTCAAGGATGTCACTGAGTTACACGGACTTTTTTCCTCAATCACGAAGTGGGGGATGAAAAGAAGTACTTCCCTGGGGTGCATTCAGTGACATACAGCATACAAGGCACCCAGCAAGATGCCTGACGTGGTAAGTATGCAATAAACGCTAGTAGATTTTGCTATGGGATGGTTTAAGCGCCCAATAAACCCCTTAACTGATGGATCCTTCCACCCACCCCAAGAGCCCATCTGTGACCTGGGTGTGGAGAGGGGAGGCACAAGGATGGGGGAGAGTACAAGGCTGGGAGGGAGAGGGATGTTTCCACTTGGGGCTTTCAGGCAGCTGGAGACCTGCCAGAACATGAAAGAATCCAGCAGAACCCAACTTTCAGCTTCTGCATAAGCCAAAAAGGGGGAGCTTAATTTGGAGGGGAAGGAAGGAGAGAAACTGCGCTGAGCTTGCAGAGGGGCAAAACCACTGTCTCCACATGCTGCTGTTGGCTCTGTGAGCAGCCCTGGGCTCTCCAACCCCTGGCTGATTCCTTCCAGAGCCTGGCACTGTCTGTGAATGGGGCCACCTTCCACAGCCAGCCCTCCTGGTGGCTGCATCCTCCTGTGTCAGTTTGAGTGTCTGAGTCTGTCTGAGGCCTCTGCCCTGCCCTTCCGGGCTCAGACTTTTGCCTTCCCCAAATTCTCTGCCTCTGGAAGCCTCAGACATCCTGCAATTATTGAAGGGAACCCATAGATGCCCTGGGAGCAGGTACAGGTCTCTTGTCTGTCCACACCTACCCTCTAGACATGACCTTAATAAGAAAGAACACTTCCCAGAATGTTAGAAATCAGGAAACAAGTGCCCAAGCTTGAGGAGTTGGGGATAGAGCCCAAATGAAAGCCTGTAATAGTGTTATGATAATGGCTAAAGTATCCACAGTTGAGTATCTATCCAGATACAGGGCTTTACCTGCATCATCTCCACTGAGCCTCAAAAGAACCCCATTAAGCAGGTATGATTAGGACCCCCGTGTTTAGAACAATAAAGAGGCCAGAGAAGTGAAATCTCTGATCCCAAGTCACACAAGGAGTGGCTGCAGACCCAGGACAAGAACCCAGGTCCAACCAAGTACAGAGCCCTCGCTCTCAACCCCTGTCTGTGCACTAACTTCCTGGCATCAGCCCCTGTCCTCTGCTCACATGTCTTAATCCTGCTGCATCGATAAACCAAATATCAGAGCTTGCCACTTGAATGAACTATCCACTCCCACTGAAATTAATTGTCAGTGCTTTTTAAAATTGGAAGCAAATATGAAAACAGAGTTTCCCCAAAGGTTAATTAATTCAGCTCAACCTGACAAGTACTTTTTGAGAATCAACTCAGTGACAGACATGGGTTTCGATGCCGTGGGGAAATTGGGGGTGAAAGGGGGAAGGAAATGGGAAAGCACTCCGCTCCCTATTGTCAAGGAGTTTTTATCTGTAGGTGAAAACACCCAGTGATCAGAACTGGACATGCATGTTTTTTAAATGACCTAGCTGGAAAAAAAGATGGGTAAAAGCATTGTCCAAAATGAACACAAGCCAGGCTAACATTGCACTGGGCTCAAGTGTCAGGCAGCGACATACGCATGCCTCAGCCTCCGGGCTCCGCTCTGCCTCACCATGGTAACCGCCAGGGCCCTCATCTGCCAGATGGTTTTTAAATCCTCGGAGTGTAGCTAGAGAAGAGAACGTGCATAGATGGATGGCTGAAGTATCCTCATCCTCTCTGCGGCTCAGTGGCCCTAAATGTGTCTCTCAAAAGGAGTCCCTTCAGAAGCAGCACATCTTCAGAAATGGAATTGTTCCTACTGTGTATCAGAAGATGGATGTCTGAAACAGGTGCAGACCAAATCCCAAGTATTGCAGGTCTGCCCTGCAGACTCATACTCATGGTGTCTGCTGGGGCTGCCACAACAAAGTACCACAGACCGGGTGGCTTAAACAACAGAAATTTGTTTTCTCACGGTTCTGGGGGCTGGAAGTCCAAGATCGAGGTATTCAGCAGGTTTGGAGTCTCCTGACCTCCCTCCTTGGCTTTCAGATGTCCACCTTCTTGTGTCTTCACTGTCCTTCCTCTGCACTCACATCCTTGGTGTCTCTCTCTGTGCCCCAATTTCCTCTTCTTATAAGAGTCAGATTGGATTAGGGTCCATCCTGTTGGCCCTATTTTAACAGAATTGCTTCTTTAAAGGTCTTATCTCCAAATGCAGTCACATTCTTCGGTAGGAAGAAGGGCTTCAATGTATGAATGAAGCAGGGGGACACAATTCAGTTTATGACACCAGGCATTACTCACTTATTTTTATTCTTTCACTTATTCCTTTATAAGCAAGGGCTAAGTACTATTATTTTTATTTATTGAGGAAACTGTTGAAATTCTCAGAGAATTTAAGTGACTAACTCTAAGGCTCGATAGCTAGAAATGGGTTGTATTAATTTTCCACGGCTGTTGTAACACACTTCCACAAACTTGGTGGCTTCAAACTGCACTGGTTTATATTACCTTACAGTTACGCAGTTCACAAGTTCCAAATGGATCTCACTGGGCTGAAATCAAGGTGTCAACAGGCTCCATTCTTTTCTGGAGGCTCTAGAAAAAAAATGCTTCTTCCCCCTTTCCCACTTCTAGAGGCTTCCCACATTCCTTAGTTTTTGGACTCTTCATCTTCAAAGTCATAACTAGCAGGCCAAATTCTTCTCACACTGTGTCATGCTGATCTTTTCCACTAGACTATGAGCTCACTAAGGCCAAGGACTATATTTTTCATCCCTGGAATCCCAGTGCCAGCACAGCACTTGCCTATTGTAGGAGCTCAGTAAATTAACTAAAGAAAGAAATATTAAAAGATGAATGAATTAATGCTGGCAAAGAGTAAGAAACGTTGATTCTTTCTGCCTCTCCTACTATTCTACGATAGGAGCCGGAGACATTTATTTCGTTTCTCTGGAGTTCATCTTTTCATTTGCATTTGGAGGGTATTTGTCTAATTCTGAACATCTATGCCACTTCTAACACCTCATGACTCTCAGCCAAGGTACCAGCAGCTCCTGCTTTGTTTCTATTTTGTTTTTATTTTATTTTTTGTTGTTGTTGTTCCACAAAGGCTCCAGTTTCCCACAGCTCCAGAGAGCTTGATTCTTGTCACTTGTCAATCAGTAGCTGCTTTGTCTCCAATCCATTCCTTACTTTCTCATCCTTCCCAGATTATTTCCTGGCCTGTGCTCAAGCCATTAGCTCTGCCTTCCTCAACAAGCCCTTTTCATCCTCAGAGCCTCAAAGCAATTTCCTTCCCCTGTGAAACACTCCCAACCACTCCAGCCACCCCCCCACCCCCACCCCGCACCAGAGCTCTCTCCTACCTTGGCATCGATCACCATAGCACTCAGAGAAAAAAGCTTAAGTATCTTTGCATCAGAAGTAAAGGAACAAAGGAGTTATTCATTTAACAGATATTTGTTGAGCATCTCCTATTTTCCAGTATTCTGCCAGTTGCTGGGATACAATAATGAGCAAAACACACATAGTCCCTGGCCTGAGGGAACCTGTGTATCTGCACATTCTGGATAACAAAAATACCAAGTATGGGGACATCTCAAACATCAAATAGTTAGAAGGTGGGGAGGGATGTGAGAGATGATTACAAAGGGGCAACAGGAAACTTTTAGGAGGTGGCAGTATGTCATCATCTTGATCGTGAACATTTCGTGGGTGTATACATATCTCAAAACTTAACAACTTTGGGGCACCTGGGTAGCTCAGTCGAGGTTAAGCATCCAGCTCTTGATGTGGGCTCAAGTCATGACCTCAAGTTTGTGAGATCGAGCCCCACGTCGGGCTCTGTGCTGACAATACAGAGCTTGCTTGGGATTCTCTCTCTCCCTCTCTCTGTGCCCCTCCCCTGCTCACACACAGTCACTCTCTCTCTCTCTCTCAAAATAAACAAACATTTAAAAACTTGAAAAACATTATCAAATTGTACACTTAAAATATGTGCATTTTATTGTATGTCAAGTATACCTCAATAAAGCTGTCAAAAATTTTAAGTTCTAATCAAGAAGAAATAAGATTTGTGTTTGTGTGTATGGGGTGTGTGTGTGTGTATCCATAAGTGTGTTTGTTGGGGGGGCAGGGAGGAAAGTGGCAGGAGGCTTTTTAAAGATGGAAAAGGAGGACAGACCTGTTAGATATTTTATCACCTTAAATATTAGAGCTTAGAACTTCTCTAGACCACAGGGCACCTGGGTGGCTTGGTCGGTTAAGCATCCGACTCTTGGTTTTGGCTCAGGTCATGATCTCAGGATTCATGGGTTCAAGCCACGCATTGGTGCAGAGCCTGCTTGGGATTCTCTCTCTCTTCCTATCTCTCTTTGCCTCTCCCCTGCTCGCACTCTCTCTCAAAACAAATAAACTTTAAAAAAAAAGTTCTATCTCTTAAAAAAATTGTCTAGACCCACACTTCTGTTTCCATCTGGGAGTCTGAGGCCCAGAGAGTCATAATGGTTTTCCTAAGGTCCTATGACTCTTTTCTGGTTATTAATACTGTGAATAACAACTGCCCTCATTTAGGCAACCACTAAGAACCATTCCCCGTAAGAGGTGCTTGAGGTCCATTATCTCACCTGTCTTCACAATTACCCGTCTAAGTAGACATCATTATTCCCTTTTCTTAGAATGAGGAAACAGACTGTTAAATACCCTTCTGAAACCCACAAAATCGAAGGGCTGTGATTTCAATCCAGGTCAGTCTGAGCCCAAAGAGGGAGCATTTTTCATTTTAACAAAACCTAGCATTAATAATTACCTACAAAGCATTTTGATTCCAAGTACACGGCAAAATTATCACATATACATTTTATTTTATAAATGTACAAACAGGGCCTGTTGGGATGGTGAAAATGTTTTGGCACTAGATAGAAGTGATAGGTATACATCACTGTGAATGTACGAAATGTCACCAAATTGTTCATTTTAAAATGGTCACCTTTATGTTATGTGAATTTTACCTCAATAACAAACACATATTTAATTTTGGTTAAGATAAAACATATCCCTTTCTTTATCATTAAAATCAGGAAAGTGGAGGTATCATTCCCAGCTCTATATTTTATTAACAGAGCTATTATTTTGACAGCCCTCTGGAAATATTCCTTTTTTTTTAAGCTGCAGAATGATAATATATGACAAATCAGAGCCCATTAGCAGGGCAGAGTGTATGGCAGAAAAAGCTCTCAACCGTAGTCAGGGGGACGGTGTGGAGTTGGATGGGCTGGGAGTTTACCTACCATATACCTTAAATAAGCCTCTTTGCTCTTTGAAATCTTAGTTTTCTTAAAGTAAGGATAGTGCAATCTGCTTGACTTGCCTCAGAGTTTTATTGTGAGGCTCAAATAAGAGATCCAGTTGGAAGCTCCTTGCAAATTTAAAAAGCTAGGCAAAATCGAGGCATTATCATTATCATCCCAAACAGTGTAATTTAAGGGAAAGAGCTCCTCCGTTGCACACCTGCTGGTATAAGCTGTAGAGATGATGTTCACAAAGCATCTAATGAGGCAGTAGTGAATCTAGACAGGTTCTGTGACTCATGTGGCCAATATAATACGGCAAGTCATACTGTGCTGGTTTCCATGCTCAATATTTTAAAACCTGGCATCTTCTAATTCCCGTCTCTTTCTGTCTACCCTGGAGAAGTCAGTTGTTATGTAAAGAGTCTGACTATCCTGCGACCACCATGCTATAAGGAAGCCCAGACTAGCCACGTGGAGAGGCTGGGTGAAGAGAGAAAGGGATAGTTTTTCGGTATGTGGGTAAAGAAATCCTATTGGACATTGACAGATGTGGAGAAAAATCAAGAAACCCAGCGGAAAGTAAAAATCTGCAAACTCAGACATATACTCTCCAGTTCTTGGGGCCACCCTGGCTGAGACCCCAGTCATTGTAGAGCAGAAATGAGCCATCCCTACTGAGCCCTGCCTAAATCCTTATCTACAGAATCATGAAGGTATTAAAATGGTTGTTGTCTTACTCCACTAGCTTTCGGGGTGGCTTGCTCTTCGGCAATAGATAACTAGAACAGCAAGAAAGGGAAAGATCATGGGCCATGGAATCAGGTTGATTTGATTCCAGGCTCATCCACTTACCTACTCATTGTGTGATCTTGGACACCTTGATTAGCATCTCTGAGCCTCAGTTTCATCATCTATTCAGTGGGAACAGTCACACCTATGTTGCAGAGTTATCGCAAGGAATACACAAAATGTGTGGACTTGCAGGCATATAATAGCACATAATAAGTAGTACCTATAATAGTTATCATTTAATTCTTTTTGAGCTTTTAGTTCTTCCATGTGAAAAAAATGGAAACATTCTGGGAAACATTTCTGCACTTACTCTTTTTTAGTTTAATTCAACCTCATCCAAAGAGGCTGCCAGATTGCTTTTCTAACTTGAGCCTCTTTCCCAGGACTGTGCCCTGTTGGGGGCTGCTTTGCTCCTTCTGCCCCTCCAGCACCGTTTCCAGCCTTCCTGTCCCCCTTTCCCTTTGAACCTGGGGCTCCATGTTGGATATTCAGAGGCTCAACACCACAAAAGGCTTCCAGAGTTAGAATCCATAGGTCAGGAAGGGGGCTTGGGGGGTGAGGGGTCAATCCTTTTGACTCTTCTAAATAATTAAACTGCTGGCTGAAAGCCTGGCAGAAGGCATGAGGTTTTGATGTGCAACCAGCTTTAGACTAGGCACCCTGGGCAATCAGTTCCTGTGTTGCCGCTGTCAGTCTTGGATGGGGTCTGTCTGGGGCTGTGGCAACAGTGGGACTGTCAAGTGCCCCCCCTCCCCCTTGCCACTCTGCTCCTTTATTTGCTTACTGCTCGAAAGGAGGGCAGTGTGGGGGTGCAGGCTGACAGCCCCCCTCCCAAGGCTCTTTAATTTCCTGTCCTTCCAAATCTAAGCAGCCTCTTAGGACCTATTTAGAAAGACACATTTATCAGTTCCAAATACCAACAGCAGGATTGCAGGGATCACGAGCAGCCAGACAAGAGATTGGAAACGTGGCTTCTTTATAAATGTTTCAATTAACTAGACAGAACTTTTCTCGCTTCCCCCCCCCCCGCCCCCTCCATCTATAACAAAGTACAAGTGGGGAAAAGATGAGCGGCAGTGAGAATAGACAGAGGAAGAGAGAGCTCCCCCTTTGGGCACTGGGTCTTGCTTGCCATTGCCATGTGAGGAACCTGGGTGGCCCTGAGCAGTCGGACCTGCCACCCTCTCAGATAAAAGGCGTCGTGGTTGGCCTCAAGCCTGTGAAACACCAGCTGGAGCACTGCAGTCTTGACATTTATTTCCCCATCTTCCTGTAAACACAGTAACCCCTTAATTAGTGCCCAGCCATCTCTGACGTCAGCCTGCAGCTCTCCTGTGGGCAGCAACCCATTTATCACCAGCTAAAACCGGTCCCGTTTCCAGGAGCAATTGGTGCCCCCAGACGGTTTTCTCTGTCTGGAAAGAAAGAGCCAGAAGGGAGCCACAGCAGTGAAAGGAGGAAAATGCTCACCCAACAGACCAGAGCTCATTTTCTCAGAAGCCGCTGGCTGTTCACAAAGCCCTGATGAGAGCCTAGAGATCCACGCAAGGTTGCCGTGGGCACCTCTTCCCTCTGCATTCCTGGAAAAGAATTCACATTCATTGAACCAGGAGCTTCAGGGCGCACTATTATATATCCCTGCTTTTATTCCCATTTCCCAGAGGAGGAAACTAAGTCTCAGAAATATTTTGATCACACAGCTTGTGTTCATTTCAGTACAAAAATTACCAAAAAACAATACCATGAACTTGGTGGCTAAAAACAGCAGGAATTTATTCTCTCACAGTTTTGGAAGCCAGAAGTCGAAAACCAAGGCGCCAGCACGGCCATGCTCTCTGCAGGCTCTAGGGATGACTCCTTCTTTGCTCATTCTAGCCTCTGGTGGTTGCAGACAGTCCTTGGTGTTTCTTGGTTTATGGCAGCGGAACTCTAATCTCGCCTCTATTTTCGCATGACCATCTTCCCCTTCTGTGTCTCTGTGTCCAAATTTCTCTCTCCTTCTAAGGATACCAGACATTGGATTAGAGCCAATCCTAATCCAATATGATCTCATCTTAATTTGGTTTTATCTGCAAAGGCCCTACTTCCAAATAAGGAAACATTCACAGGTTTGGAGTGATCATGAATTTTGGGGGGATGCTATTCAACCCAGTACACCTGTAAGTGACCAACCTCAGATTGAAGCCCAGGTCTTTCTGAGAGTCATGCTCTTATACCCACCAAACTGCTGCCAGGAAGGGACTCATGGTGCAGTGTGTGTGTGTCCAGGGAAACCTAGAATTTGGTCTCTGGACAATAGCAGCAACTTTTCCGCATGGGCCTTGGTAGCACAGGTAGGCACGTCACTCCACCCCGTGCCCCGAATGACCTCTGACACTTACCCCTGCTCCATGGGGATTGCTCCTTCAGTCTCTATTTGCCACCAGTATTACTAAGTCAGACAGAAAAATTAGGCGTTGTGATATGAGAAGACAGCATGAGGTGCTAGGATGAGCACTCAGAGGGGAGAAAGGAGGCTTAGTTCGAATCCCCTGTCACTGTTGTAGCAGGGAAAAAATAATTTTCCCTCTACCCTTCTGAGTTCTTGGCTGGGACCCCTATAACAAAGTATACATTGACAAGAGAGAATCAAACAGAAGTTTATTAACATGTGTGCTTTATGTAAATCTCTTTTGTATACATAGGAGATACCTGGGGGAAAATTGATTAACTCTGAGGGGGTTTAGAATCTTGGCTCAAATACTACGTTCAGCTAAAGACAAAAGAAAGAAAGGTATAGGGGATACTTACGGAAAAGTTATCAGGAAAAGCAAGGTAAAAGAGAGTACGTTTTGTTATGTCATGCCTTCTGTTATTTATAAGTGTCTAAAGTTGTCTCCAGGAATTAACTTTTGTCCTTCCTGATAGAGAGAGGAGGAGGGACATATTTGTAAATTCATATCGTCCTTTCAGGCAACTGGGGGGAGAGCAGAGAGGTCTTCTTGAATCTGCTTCTTCTCAGTTGCTTTCAGCAATAATAATCAATAATCCTTATGCCGAAGGGGCATGTTCGGGTAGCACATTCTGTTACCTTTCATCTGCCAGCTGCGTGTCCTTCAGCAAGTGACTTTACTTCTCTGGGTCTTTTATCTTCTCAGTTAAAGTACCTCTAAAGTTCTTCCCAGAGATCAAATGGTATTGGGGAATACTTGAATTTACTTATGTTGTACAAAGCTACTTGAAGTATGACAGGCATGATTAGAGAAAGATAAGAAGATAGAAACTTGCTGGGAGATTCTGAAGGAGACTTCTGAGGACTTTGAAGGACTTTGAAAGTGAGGGCACGGTTATTAGAATGTCTTCATTTTCCCCGAACACTTATGGCTCTCTTTTTCCTAGCTGTAAGAGTGTTGTTGGAGTATCCTGAGGCCCATTATTTGTAATTAGGGCCATTTTTGCACTCATGACAAGTCGGGAGAGAGACAATTTCATAATATAATTAGGTAAGAGACAGAAAAGGATCTGGGGTAAAGGAGATGTGTGCGTTTGTGTGAGAAGGACATGACTGGTGATGTAGCACACTGGTTTGTAAGCCGTGAATGGCAGGAAAAACACAGATAGAATGTTCCTCATGAAGAGGGAAAAAGGAGGTGGTGGGGAAAATGCTGGATGAACCAGTTCTTCATGCTGTGCTTCCAAAGACAATATCAACCCAGTGTGATTTGCGGCAGAGGGAAGTGTAGCTCTATGTGAAAGAGGAGACTTCGGTGACTCTCTACTGTTTTTTGTTTTTTGTTTTTTTTAGCTTTTTGTTAACAGAGGACATTCTCTTTTTACTCAATCCCTCAATTCTTGTGTAACTGCGGTGCAATTTGGATGCCTTGATCAATCATGTATGACTCCCTCTGCATCCTGACATCGAAACAGGAGCTCTTCAGGTTGTCTGTGTGAGCACATTCACAATGCAATATACGAGTAGTGAACACCACCACCATACCCCTCCAACCTCAAAAAGTGGTGCAACACAGGGGCTGCAACTGAAACACTTCTCAGTTCTCATTAACATTCAATTCATTATGAAAGAGAGCTCCAGGTAAGCCAGGCACAAGATTTTCTTCAACTTGAAAAAGGCTAACAAGAAACCCATTAAATAGGTCTTAACAAGATTTTCAGTGTCTTAGATTTAGCTTTAAGTAAGTCAAAAGTCAAAGAAAGCTGCTAAAATAGTTCCTACTTAGACACATTTCTATTCTGTTTAATTCAAACAAGTGTCAATTATTTTCCTGGTTTAAGATGTCTCTGGATTGACATCTCCCAAAGTCTGTTCCATGAAACACAACTAAAAAGGTTATTTGATGAAAGAGTTCTGAGGTTAAATGAGTCTGAGAAACACTAGGTAAAATAGATTTCTTTATTGCAAAGCCTGGGAGACTTTGTGCTAATGTGCTAATGAGGAATTAGATCAACAGAACTCCATTTTCAGGAAGGACACCACAGGCCTGGTCTTGTGTTAACACACTTTGGGAAATCTTCCCGATGATTCTTTGATCTTGGCCAGGATCACCTGTCAATACACATATCAGCTGGAGATACAATATAGGTCACTAAGCAGAATTAGGTGGGAGGCAGAGCACAGCATTTGTCCCTTAGGGGAAAAAGTAAGCCTGAAGTTTACAATATTCTGTGTCACTGACCTTCAAGGAGTAGGAGTAAGACCAGACATCCAGCTCCCTGAGGACAAGGTGTTTAGGGTAATACCCTCCTCAGTGTTTAGGGTAATACCCAGGACAAGTTGGTACTCAAGAGGAGTTTGTTGAAATAAATTTAATGCACAGGTGTTCACATACATGGCCTACTTCACATGGGTGTAAAAGTTTTATATGCGGGAGCAACTGTATTCACTTAATTTATCTCTAGCTCTGCATGTATGTATGAAAGACTTTTTATCAGCCACATGGAGAATAGAGTACTTCTTGGTTCTAATTTCCTCTGAAAGCCAATAACACCATGATGAGGAAAAAATCAGCCTTGCTGCTGAGGCTGAGAGCCACTTACAGGTGGCCTTTTCCTCATGAAAATTGTCATCATCTTCACGGTTCCTGCCCTGAAACTTCCCAGCTACCACAGAAACAGTGGCAACAAATGCCATCCTTGCACCTGGCTGATGGTGGAGTAGCACAGCATAGTTCCAGAAACAAACACATATGATTTTACCTGTCTCTTTTGGAAGAAGAACAAGGCAGCCGTGACCTGCTGTCAGTCAAATTTCCCCCCCAGAAATTATCTTTCATCTGGGTTTTACATAATTTCCATAGCCTAAGGGAGAAAGGGGGTGATCACCCCCCAGAGAGAGGCCCAGACCGTGCCAGAATTTTCCTGTTCTCTCTTAGCCTGTGCCAGCAACAAAGTCCAGCATGCTAAGTATTTTGTGGGGCTATTTTTTATTTTCTAAAATGTCAATGCTGTTATAATCTGAAGGAAGAATCTGAGCTCAGGGAACATTTGGAGCAAGGCTTAGTCATAAGGACACATGTATTGATTTTTTACCTGCCATTCCCTGAGCTCTGCAAAGACCTGGAACTTTCAAAGAAATAGTGCCTTTATGTATTACTTCCATCTTTGGACTGAAATCTCTCTATTAATGGGGCTGAGCTCGTTGGGGGAGGGATGTTGTTTTGTTTTTGTTTTAACTTTCTTACTGAGAAAAAAATTTAATATACCCCAAGTAAGATGATTCAATAATTATCAGGATTGTCACATTGTTTCATTTTTCCCTACTCCCTTTTCTTGCTGAAGTTTAAAGCAAATCACCAGAAGGCCTCATGTCATTTTATGCCTACATACATATCTTCCAAAAAAAAAAAAAACCCTCAAAATACTATTATTTCGTCTAGAGTGTGACATCATATCACACAGCAAGTTATCATATTTGAAATATCAGGGTGTTTTTAAATTCCTCAATGATCTTTTTAATCGTTGTTTTATTAAAATTAGGATCAAAGAAAGGGCCACACATTTCATTTGTTTGCATGTCTCTTAAGTTTCTTTTGATCTAGAGCAGTACCCTCCCCCTATTATCATTCCCTCCCTTTTGTCATCTCCCCTCTACCCAGAAAAAGGGGAACTTTAAACTCCTTAGAAGAGACCCCTAGTTGCCAATATTATTTCAATCCTTCTTCAAAAGAATGGAATTTTAAGTTGGGCCCAATGTGAAGATCACATATCCCAGGCACTCCCACAGTTAGATGCAGCCATCTGTGCAAAAGTGACAGTGAATTTGGCAAGTTCTGGATGGTGTCCTTCAAGGCGAGAAGCATACTCTCCTCTCTCGTTCTTGCTCCCTGTGGCCTGAACTACAGACACAGTGTGAGCCTTCTTTGATGGTGCAGACAGGACAACACCCCAGGAAAGTCAGAGCCACAGAACACAAGGTATTGGGATCCCTGCTGATTTCTTAGAGGGCTGCCATTCCTGCTTCGGCTTTCGCAGAGAGATAAAGGTCTACCATTTCAGCCACTGTGACTGTGGAACTGTGTCACACGCATTTACACATACACGATTACAAATTTAATATCCATATCATATGTGTCTTCAACCTCATTTTCTGTTCCTATGCCTTTGGGGAGCTATTTCATTTCACTAATTCTGGGTTTCCTCCAATATTAAAAGGAATGATATCAACACCTATCTCATAGTGTCAAATTAATGCATGCATACATTTCGTCAACAGATACACAGTGAGTACCACAGGTCAATTAATGGGCTGTGCACTGACTGGCCATACAGTGTCGAATCAGACGCTCTTCCTGCCCTACAGGAAGTGACAATCTATCAAGTGAGGCAACAAGTATCACACCTTATAGTGTGATAATTTTATAATAGGAGAAAGTAGGCACAGTGAGCTGCAGAAACATCTGGGAAGGACATCCAGCTTTGTCAGGGGGGAGCATCAAGGAGGAATTCCAGATGGGGGTATCTGAGGCCTGAGGGCCGGGCAGAATTCTAGCAAAGGAGCTGAGATACCTCAAGACTTCCTACATGGTCGGGAGCTTGTATACTATTGGGAGCTATGCAAACTGCCTGTGGTCTTTCCCACTGACTCACGTGAAACGTATGTTGGTGTCTACCTTTGCACCAGGCACTGAGCTAAATGCTACACATACAGTGATGACTAAAACATGGCCCGTGTTCTGCCTGGAGAAAATACAGTCTAGTGAGAGACACAGATGTCAAGAGATAAAGTATAAAATACTGTGCAAAGTACTTTAACAGGACCCTGAATGCAGCAGTCAGACAGAGCAGATAAAAATAGTAGTAATTAACATTTACCAAGCTCTCACCATGAGCTCAGGATTTATACTAAATTTATACTATTTATATAGTATACTAAATAGTATACTATACTATTTATACTAAATATACACATATCTGATTTTTAAAAATTCTTTAATGTGTATTTATTTTTGAGAGAGAGACAGAGTATGAGCAGGGAAGGGGCAGAGAGCAAGAGAGAGAGAGAATCTGAAGCAAGCTCCAGGCTCTGAGCTGTCAGCACAGAGCCTGACGCGGGGCTGGAACTCATGAACCATGAGATCATGACCTGAGCCGAAGTCAAACATTTAATCGACTGAGCCACTCAGGCGCCCCAACACAGATCTGATTTTTAATGTTAATAACAATAACACTTATAGGGTTTGACCCAGACACTCTTCAAAATGCTTCAAATGCATTAATCCATTTATTTTTCACAATGACAGTGTAAGAGATAAATAATATTATTATCCTCATGTCTCAGGTGAGAAAACTCAGGCACAGAGTGGTTAAATAACTTGCCCGGAGTCATGTGGCTAGTGAGTGGCATAAGCGGGATGTGAACTTGGGCTGTCACTGTTCACTCTCAGCCCCTGCAAAGCACCTAATTACATATGGAGATAAAGGAAGACTTTGGGGGAGATGAAAGTTGATGAGGACTTGAGCTATAGCAGAACAATAGGGATATGGAGGAAAAACTATAGCCATTGGAGGGAGACCTGACAGGGTTTGGTGGTTTATTAGGGATTGGTGGGGGGTGGAACTGGGGTGCTGAAGAGGGACTTTGGGAGGGTCTAGCCTAGGAGAAGGGAGAATGATAATGCCGTTGGTCTGGAATATGAGAAGATGGATGTAGAAAAATAAAGAGAAAGAACTTTGTTTTGATCAAGTTCCCTTTGAAAGATATGGTGGATAACCAAGTGCAGATTAGTAGCTGGAGGTCAGAGAAAAGATAAGGCCAGAAACAGAGATTGTGCAATCACCAGCATGGTATGACCGATCCTGGAAGCCTTAAGATAAGATCACTGATAGAGCATATGTGTGGCAAGGATAAGAGAGACCCAAGAGTGGAACCAGGAGAAACCCTAACATTTAAGGGTGGACTGAGTTGATAAGACAATAAACAAGATAGTACCAGGTAGAAAGCTTTCCCCTCCATGTTGCCATGAACAAGGAAAATAAATTCTGGAGCTTTAGCAGCCATCTTATAACGGTGAGATAATAAGAGGAGAGGACGACCAAGGGAATCATAGATATGTTGGTCCTAGCATAGTCAGGGTACCAAATCACACTAGCATTTGGCTTTCTACAGACTTCTCTGTAGGAACCCATTCAACAGTACAGATTATTGTTAGCTATTGAGAATAGCTATCACAAAGGACAGTTGTGAAAACTAAGCCCAGAACAGCATTTGTCATATATTACACATTCCTTAAGCAGATGTAGCATAAAGATATACGGTAAGTGGGGGCACCTGGGTCACTCAGTCGGTTAAGCGTCTGACTTTGGCTCAGGTCATGATCTCACGGTTTGTGGGTTCGAGTCCAATGTCGGGCTCTGTGTTGACAGCTCAGAGCTTGGAGGCTGGTTTGGATTCTGTGTCTCCCTCTCTCTTCCCCTCCCCTACTCATACGCTGTCTCTCAAAAATAAATAAATGTTTAAAAAAAATTTTTTTTAAGATATATGGTAAATGTTCTTAAGCATTTATCTGACAATCTGGGAACAGAATCAAAGAAAGCAAATGGTTGGGTATCTCCAGAATTGGGAACCAATTGCAAGGGGTAGGGTAAAGGTAATGGGTTACACAGAGTAGATGGTGAAATATGCTTTTCTTGATCAGGGGGTCCAAACTGGGTAGGGAAAAAGATGAATCCAGGTGGGTATTGACATCTTGGATCTTCCCATCCCAACCCAATGAAGAGGTTAAGTCTGCAGTGAGGACAAACTACAGGACCATTACTTAAAACAGGATAGAGGGTTGGTCTTGTGACCAGAGAAAGAGATTCCCATAATTTAAGATTTCAGAGGTAGAGGGGTTTCAAATAGTGGCAAGTACAAAAGTAAAGGATTGTAATGCAGAAGAAAGGAATTCTGTCAAAATAATTAAAATTAATAATTAACATTTTATTTTCATGCTTATCTACCAGATTCCAGGTAATACTGGCTTGCTAAGGCTTCTATAACAAAGTGCCACAGACTGGGAGGCTTAAAATACAGGAGTAATTTTCTCACAGTTCTGGAGGCTAGAGGTCCAAGAGCAGGTTACGAGCAGGCAGTCTTTTCTGGGGTCTCTCTCCTTGGCTTATAGATAGCTATCTTCCCCCTGTGTCTTTACATGGGCTTCCTTCTACACTCTGTGTCCTAATTGTACTTTTTTTCTAATTTCTTTTTATAAGAGATTGGATTGGGTCCCACCCTAATGATCTCATTTTACCTTACTTACCTCTTTAAGACCCTGTCTCCAAACACAGTCTCTTTCCAAGGTAGGGGAGATTAGAATTTCAACATATGCATATGCGGGGGAGGGAGGGTACCATGTAGCCCATAACATCAAGCAAGGTGTTATTCTTTTTTCTATATATGAATGCTGAGCTTCTCTGTGTAGCGTTTAGTTCTCATACAACCCTGTTGAGAACAAAGTTACTTGTTTAAATTTTACATATAAAAAGCTAATATTCGGCGAGATTAAGTAATGTGCTCAATGTCTTCTTCAGTTCAAGCTGTTATAAGAAAATGCCATAGACTGGAGTGGCTTAAACAACAATTTATTTCTCACAGTTCTGGAAGCTGGAAAGTCCAATATCCAGGTGACTTCAGATTTGGTGTTTGGTGAGAGCCCTCTTCCTTGTTTGCAGATGGCCGCCTTCTTTCTTTGTCTTCACATGGTAGAGATAGAGATCTCAAGTCTCTTTTAATTAAAAAAAAAAAAACGTTTACCCCATCATTAGGGCCCCACCCTCATAGCCTAATCTAATTCTCAATTACCTCCCAATGGCTCACCTCCAAATATCCTCCCACTGGGGACTAGAAGTTCAACATATGAATGGGGGTTTGGGGAATAAACATTCTGTCCACAGAGCATAAGTACACTCTACTGTTTACCTGGTGCTTGTGTTCAAGCTCAATTCCATCTGATTCCCAAGGCCCTATGACTTATTTCCTCCCTTGCTTTTTCCTCTAATTTAAAATTTATATCCTCTATTCTTCCAAAATGGGGGGCATCTTACCGTTATTTCTAACATCAGTCAAAAATACTTTTTGTGTCCAAGTTCTGTGTTTTCAGAGTAACAAGAAGTAGAGAGGAGGGGCCATCAATCATGAAAGGGAGCCAATAAAGAGGTTTTAAAAGAAACAGTTTGGGACAAGAGCTAAGTGATCTCCTAAAAAGGGCTATAAACAGGGCATACCTCCAGGATGCATTTCTATTCGCCTCCAGTATTAACTTCTCTATTGCTACAATATCAAATTACACCAACTTGGTGGCTAAGGACACCACAAGTGTCTAACAGTTCTGGAGGTCTGAAGTCTGAAATTAGTCTTAGGAAACTAAATCACGGTGTTGGCTGGGCTGTGTTCCCTCCGGAGGCCCCAGGGAAGGATCCATTTCCTTGACTTTTCCAGCTGTGAGGGGCTGCCTGCATTCCTTGGCTCCTGGCCACTTCCTCCATCTCCAATATGCATCACTTCAACCTCTGTTTCTATTGTTACATCTCCTTGTCTCACCATGACCCTCCTGCCCCCCTCTTATAAAAACCCTTGTGATTGCAGTGGACCTGCCTGGGTAATCTAGAATAATCTCACCAAAACAAGACCCTTAATTGGGGCACCTGGGTGGCTCAGTCAGTTGAGTATCTGACTTCAGTTTAGGTCATGATCTCATGGCTCGTGAGTTCAAGCCCCACATTGTGCTCACCGCTGTCAGCGAGCCCACTTTGGGTCCTCTGTCCCCCTCTCTCTGCCCCCTCCCCTGCTTGCATTCTCCCAAAAATAAATACATATTTTTTTAAAAAAGATCCTTAATCACATTTACAAAGTCCCTTTTTTCCATGTAAGTAACATATCTATAGGTCCCCGGGGATTAGGACATGGTCATTCTTGTGAGACCATTGTTCAGTCTATACACCTACTACTAATGATTGTCCTTGAGTGAAAAGTTGAACTAGGAGGGAAAGCACCAGAGACGTTATTAAAGTGTGTTGAAATTCCCAGCATATAGAAACATTTGGAAGAAATTGGGAGTGCAGCACTGATAAACGAGCTGACTAACATTCCTCTGTATAGTGAAGTTTGCAATATGTATGGTGTAGCCAATTGGAGCTGACAGTGATATTTCTGAATAATGGACATCTCCAGCTGTAAGATTTATGACTCTTATCATGTTAATGTGTGGGAATTGAAAACCAAAGCATGAATTATGCTCATGATTCACTCCTCAATGTGATATGTGAAAGGGACAATAAAACATGACTGTTGTCACGCACAGGACTTGAATTTTTTCTCTACCCTTATAGCACAAGGCATCTTAGGCAAGCAAGATGTACTTTCTTATCCAGACAAATGAAATACCAAAAACCTCCTTGTAGGGTTGCTTGACAGGTTAAACAGAGGTGGGGGGTGGTACACAAGAATACTCTAAAATGTCTAATTATGCTACGTATCCTATGCCACTACTCACAGGAATTTGGTACCCGCTCCTTTTAGACCCACAAAAAGAATTTCCCTTCTCCCACTCCCTTGAAGTGAGAAGGATCCATATATATAACTTGCTTTAGCCAATAACGTATGATTGAAGACGCTCACGCTACACTTCCCCTGCAGCGGTGATCATGAAAACAGGTCTTGACATCGTGACACCAACACAAAATGCCTAAAACTCTGAGCCTGCATATGGAGGACAGTTGCACTGAAAAGCAGCGGAGACCCAAAGCAGAATGGATATAAACACGAAACAGACTCTTGTTTCACGCCACTAAACTTGTGGGGGGGGGGGGTTGATTTCATAGGCTTAAACAAGCTGACAGAGATGAATCTTTAAAGGTGGGAGAGGCTGCCTCCAGAAGGTTTGGATGCTAGCCTGCTCCAGAGCTTTCAAGATAAATATATAGTAGCATTATTAATAGTAATGGAACTGCTTTGGTGCTTATTGTGCTCAGGGCGCCACATCAAGCTCTTCAGTTTCTTTGCACGTTTAGGCTGTTCATGCTGCTAGCTGCAGTGCCAAGAAGAGTGTAAAAACACACAGGAGGAATTTAAGTGCCTGCTGAATTACTAAATTTCTATTTTCTATTAGGTAGGGATTTAAGCTTTAAATGAAAGAAAACGAGTTTGATGAACTAAGTGATAGAAAATTGTTAAATGAGTAAGGTCACTCGCTTCACATAGGCATTCATTTGCTTCTCAAACTTTGCCATTTAGTGCTGATACCTCGTCATCAACCAACGTCTTTTTTTAAATGTATTTTATGTTATTATTGTATTGTATTGTATTGTATGTTTTGAGAGAGAGTAAGAGACAGTAGAGGGTGGGAAACAGAGGGAGGGAGAGAGAGAATCTTAAGTAGGCTCTTCACCCAGAGCAGAGCCCAATGAGATGCAGGGCTTGGTCACAGGACCTGAGGTAAAGTCAAGAGTCAGATGCTTAACTGCCTGAGCCACGCAGGTGCCCCTCAGCAATGTCTTGAATGATTGTTGTGACTATTTCTGCTTCAATCTTTAGTGGTTTTCTCAGGTGTTTTATAGCTGTTATAACAGAAGAAGGTGAGCAAGCAAAAGGTGACAGGTGTCATTAGAGGGCAGAGTAGAATCTTTTTTATTGAGAAACAAACTCTAAATTCAAAAGAGTATGTATGCCTATTTATCTAATCTAAAGAGTAATAAGGAAACCCACATGCCATGTACCCTTCCAGACTTTCACAGAAATTCCAGTACCTCTGAAGTCCTCCACACCCCACCCTTCACACAGAGATGGTCACTCCCCTGAACTTTGTGTTAAGTGTTCTCTTTTTCTCTTGAAGTTGTATTTCCTCTCTGTAGACAGTATCCCTAAACAATCATACTGTATGTATTCTGAGTCATTTTATTTTGCCTAATATGTTTTGGAGATTTATCTATACTGATATAGGTAGTTGTCACTCAATCACTTTCATTACCAAGTGTATTTTGTGACTTTACAGAAAAAAATTATCCATTCACCATATGATGGATTTGGGCTTTTTTTTTGTTTGTTTGTTTATTTCTGTAATGAATAGTTGAGCTATGGATATTCTTGCACACGTGCAAGGTTTTCTCCAGCTATTATTTCAGTTAGGCTTGGTTTCAGCCATGAATTATAGAAACTCAAAATAACAGTGGGTTAAACCAGATAAAAATGTATTTAAGTGAGACCTTGATAGATGTGGTGCCAGGCTAATAAAGATGCTCTGCTCTTCTAAATCCCCAGAGACCCAGCCTCCTCCCAGCTCATGATGCTGCCATTTCTAGAATGTGGTTCTCATTCTCACAGTCCAAGATAATGGCATCCTGTATTTCAGGCAGTGAGATGAAGGAAGAATTAAAAATCAGGTACAAACACACACATCACCTATCCATTAAGGAAGGTTCTTGAAAAATGTTACACAGTATTTCTACTTATATCCCATTGGCCGGAAATTATGTGGCCACACCTGTCTACAATGGAGGATGAGAAATGAAGTCTTTATTCCAGGCAGTCATATGGCCAGCTAGAAATTCTATTTTCAGAGGAAGATGAGGATAGATCTTGGGAAAGAGTTGGAAGACTCTATCATAGGTACATGCCTAGGAGTAAAATTGCTGGGCGACAGGGTAGGCATACCTTCATTTATACAAGGCATTACCAAATCATTCCACCAAAAAAGGTAGAATTTAAGGACAGTCACTCATTGGACAAGTATTTACTGAACACCTGTTATGCTCCAGATTGTTCTAAAAGCTGGGCTGTAACAGTGAGGTCCTGTTCTGGTGGAGACAACAATAAGCAGGTAAACAAATCAATGTTCTAATTTGGGGAGTAGTGTCAGGGTAACGAGTAGAGGTTGTAGGAGTGCTAGGTTTAGAGAGTGGTCAGGGAAGGCACTCTCCAGGGGACTGATGGGAGAGAGGTGAAAGGTCACAGTGGACTAAACCCAGATCCTTCTGTGTGTCTTGCATTGGCTCATAAGAACAAACTTGTCTTTTCTCACAAGTGGTCTTCTTGTTTAGCCCATCAAAAGAACTAAATGTGATGTTACTGATAATATATTCAAATAATGATGATTTGGGGAGGACCTCCTGCCTGGAATGCAGTAGAGCTATCCAGAAGTTTGGAGACCAGTCTCTGATTTACCATCTATTCATCAAGAACATCCCAAGTGCAGAGCATTGTACCAGCTGAAGGGGTATTAAAAATGCACGACCAAGAGTGTGAATGGTAGCTTGCAGGCACAAAGACAATGCAGTTGTACTGCCATTAAGGTGAGTACAGGAGGACAGATACCTGCCCCAAAATGTGCAAGGCTGGGGCGCACATTCTGGGAAACAAGCCCCAAGTGCAGGTGTTCATATTTAATTTTCCCAAAATATGCTGAGAGGGCTTCTTTGAATACAGCAGCCCAGCTGATGGCTTTTTCTTTGCTACTTATAGTTATAATTCTATTCCTGCTAATCCAGTTCCCATTGCCTAGGAAAATTATATACAAACCAATGCAACTTGAACATGATATGGACATTATTCTCTCTCTCTCTCTTTTTAATCAGTGGTGTGTGAGCTAAATGGTATTTTAAAAAACACATTGCAGCATAGCAGATTCTACTTACACATTGCATTTTCAGCGCTCAACTATCCAATCCTTGAATGCAAAACTTTACTTGCTATAACTCCACATCCCCATCCCCTAATCCCTATCACACTATTTGATCACTGATTCCTGACTAAACTTTTGCCTGAAGGGTCAAGAAACAGCATGATGCTAATCTCCATCCCTGGCTTGAACTTGGAGCCATGCCCTAATTAGGCTTCAGCTTCAGGCAGCTGAGAGAGCCAACCACAAACAGCAGGGAAGCTGAAACAAAGAAACCAGCCACCATTCAATCAACAAACACCAAAAGTGAGGGTGCAACGCGTATTCTACGTGAACATCAAGGCAGACCCTCTAGGGTGCCTGTCCTTGAGAAGCGAACAGTCGAACAGGGCACCAAATCTGTACAAAACTATTAATTTTACAAAGCAAAACATGAGATGAAGTCAGTGCTAAGCAATCTGGTGATGAACAGCACTTGCTGCTTCTGGAGCCCCATAAAGATGCTTTTGCAAGTCCCACGACTGGGGCCATCTATTACATTGAACCAGACAGGGCTCCTTTCCTCTACACATTACATCTTGGAAGCAGTCTTGGCACACGGTTACATTACAAAATTTCATCACCCTAAAGTAATCTAAAGACATTAAGTCAGGAAACAGAGTAAGACGTTTGGCAAGCCCCTTCCCTTGGCTGCCAAATTTCTGATTTAACAGTGCCCTTTGCTTCACTTAGGAGATTCAGGTCTGAAGTTGAATTCCTAATTTTCAGCTTCTCTGGGTTTAGCAGAGACACGTTGCCAGGGACACCTCCTCCACTGAGTGTTGTCACTGAAACCCAGGGGTACAGCATATCTGTGGATATGAGGAGAGGTTGAGACTTTTTCAGACAGTGTGTCTTCTGTCTCCTGCTTTTGTCCCCCATCTCTCTATGTACAGAAAGTCCTTCACCACTCCACCAAAAGAGATCACTTCCTATCTCTTCTGGAGGCCTTCATAATTCACCAATCCACAGGTCTTCATTTCCCTCCAGCCCACCCCCCAAAACCCCTGCATTGTAGTGGCCAATCGCCAATGCGTCGGATACAATTGGGCATTTAACAATTAAGTGTTAAATTGGAATGACGTGCGTTGGGCTTGTTTAAAGTCCCACAGCAGGTACAGGATTATTGAGCAATTATTTAGTAATTCCAACTGGGGAGGTGGCGAAGGCCTCTGAGAGAAGGCAGCATGTGAGCCTGAGGGATGGAGTTGGTCCTGATGGGGGGAGAAAAAGGATGGAACAGCATGAGTAAAAAGGCATGTTCAAGGAACAGTGAGCAATTTAGTGGCGACGCAGATTGCATGAAGTCGATGGCAGATAAAATTGAAAGAATGGGCTTGAGTTAGATCATAGAGAATCTTGAATGCCAGATTGAGAATTTGAATTTGACTCAGTAGAAAATTGACAGCTATTGAAAACTTTTGTGGAATGAAGTTCATCTGTGCTCTAGAAACTCGGGCAAACTTGGAGGCCAGTAAGAAGGCTACCATGTGACATAATGAGTACTTATCATGGAAAGTAAGAGTGCAAATTAAACGGAGGGGACCAGATTCACAAGTCACTGGAGAAGCTCGTGCTTGGCTGCTGACTTTCTGATTACTAAAGTGAGATCCTGGGTGAGACCCCAGGATAGCTAGTCATGGGTCTGCCCACGTTTCTATGCAGGGGCAGAGGAAGAATAAGGAATAAATGTACAGAGGCATTGGGAGACACAAAACTGACTAGATCCCATGAGTCATGCGTTTCAACATGCTGGTTACTTTAGGGTCTTTCTTATATATTCACCAGGAAACAGTGCTATCCCCAAGGACAGGCGAGTAAGTGACAACCGCTTCATTTATTCATTCGTCGAATATTTATCGATCACTTACTGTATGTTAAGTGCTCCGTACATAAGGTGTTTATCATCTGGGGTGATGCAGAAAGTCATACAAATGGGGCAATTCCAATGGAACGGGTAGCAGGTATGGTAGAGGCAAGCACAAGGCACCCATAGATCACTGAGGAGGCAGCTAACTGAATCCTGCAAGAATAAAGAAGCATCAGCCAGAATAGCAGGAGGGCAGTGAATGGAGGGACCCTCAAGTCAAGGAGAACAATCTTAATAAAAGCCCCAGGGTGAGAGAGGGCTTGGGTTTAGGGAAATAAGTCACGTGTATGGTTCGAGGTAAGAAGGAGACAAGAGTAGTGGGGACAGTACCACATGCAGACTGTGCAGCCTCCCAAACCACCCCAGGGGCTGGGGACTGTATCCCATGGCACTGGGAGCTACCCAAACTTGTTCAGCTAGGAGACAACCGTCTTGTGCTTAACAAAGCTCCCTCTGGCTGCAGAGAGGAGAGTGGATCAGAGGGGCTGATCAGAGGCTGCAGCTTGGGTGTGTACCGTTCATCATGTGGCTGTCCCTGCCCGGTACTCTCTTCTGCCCGTAGAAATCAGTCCTGTCCATCATGCAGCTTCTGGGACACCTTCTCTGTGTCTGTCAGCCAATCACAGTTAATTGCTTCTTCTTCAGCATTTCCACTATCCAGTTGCATACACCTCTATTTCCCTTAACACACCCAGCTCCATAACACCTCCTGGGATATTGAAATCATGAGGACACCCTTTGTAAATTATAAACTGTGGTACAAATGTTTGCAATGTGATGACAATAGCGATAGGTGGTCTTTCCAGTAGCCTGAAAGATGTCTGAGAATAGTGATTGTGTAGTAAATCTCCCAAACCCGCACACCTCTACATGGGCAAGTCCTCACTCCAAATGGGCTTTCATGCTGAAGAGGCGCCGAGACATAAAGTAGCAAGGACTCTAGAGCCAGACAGCCCTGGGTTTGAATCCCAGCTCCTGACTAGCCATGTAGTCTTGAGCTCATTTTACCTCTCTAAGGTTTAGTTTCTGTGTCTGTAAATAGTAATAAAAATACTTAACCCGCAAGGTTGTTGTGAGGCTCAGGAGTAACATATTGAAAGTGCCTGGCATACTATCTGAGTAGTAGTGGCTATTCGTGTATTGTCTCCATTGGTATACTCACGCGGGTGAAACCAAATCCCAGTTTAGGAAACAGCCCTCTGAAGAAACTAATACACAAACAAGAAAAGCTGCAATGAAAATTCATTTTGCTCAGATAAAATCCAACGAACAAGTTCCAGAAAGACAAAGCTCCTCACGCTGATTGTATATTCAAATAGGACTTTTGATGATGGAAATTTTATAAATCCACACTGACCAATATGTAGCCATTGGCCACCTGTGACTCTTGAGGACTTGAGGATGTGTCTAACATTAATTTTTAATTTAATTTACTTTAATCTAAATTTAAATAGTGACCCATAGCTTGTAGATGTCCTGATGGACAGTGTGGACAGATGCTATGTCCCGGGGCAGCCCTCACAGTGTGGGGCTAGTGAAGAGCTTGGGAGGGAAGGGTAGGGGCAGGAAGGGGGAGGAGGAGATCTGTTTTCAAAGCTGTCCAAGAGGTTGGGTTAGTCTGCATACAAGAGTTATAAGAAGTTTTAAGAAGAAAGGGCCAAGCAGCCAGCAACAAAGCAATAGAAGTTGAGGAAGACAGATGCCACACCCCTGCATAAGGATACAGATGATCACCACTGTGTTCAGGGAAGGGAACGCCATCTCCAGAAGGCTGTGCTAGGTGCAGGTCCTGTCTAGGTATAACAGCCCTATGCCGTCCCTGCAAATGAATTTTATCAGCAGGTCATGTGCCATGACGTGCGAGGGTTTATGATCATACTTCACAACCTTTGGCTAAACCCTAGATTTTACTCCAAAGAAATCTAGTTCTGGGGAGCAGTGAGCAACCGCCAGAGACTTCAGGCGAAAGCTGGGGTGCTAGGGTGGCATTCTGAATTCCAGAGGGGTCCCCTGCTCTGTGTTATCTCCTCTCACAGTGCCACACAGGGGTTTATCTACAGAACAAGAGAGGAAAGGGGGCCTGAACACATGATTCGTTTTCCCATTCCTTTGCCTGCCTGCCGCTGGACGATTGTCTTGTTACATTCTGGGTCACATGGAGACAGTCCCAGGGAGGGCCACCTTCCTCCTTTGTGGGACCACCAAACAAGCCAGAGATGAAAGGACGCTGATCGCACACCCACTGGCCATGCAGAGGAGCCAGAGACTGGAAAGGAAAAGGAGAAAGAGAGGGACAGCACCGGGGCGCCTGGTGGCTCAGTCGGTTAAGCGTCCGACTTCAGCCAGGTCACGATCTCGCGGTCCGTGAGTTCGAGCCCCGCGTCGGGCTCTGGGCTGATGGCTCAGAGCCTGGAGCCTGTTTCCGATTCTGTGTCTCCCTCTCTCTCTGCCCCTCCCCCGTTCATGCTCTGTCTCTCTCTGTCCCAAAAATAAATAAACGTTGAAAAAAAAATTAAAAAAAAAAAAAAGAGAGGGACAGCACCAGGGTGCTATGAGGCAGGGGTTTTAGCTTGGTGTGAAATATCTAAAGATTTGGGGGTATGTAGGAACCTAATTCTAGAATCTATACCTATTTCTCCCAATTTTTCGTCCTGAGTGATATAACCAAAAATTAAGCTTGCACATACAAGTTTGGCTCAATACAACAGATGTTTATTAGCCAGGCCCTGAGGGGATACATTCAAATTAGGCAGAATCCCAGCCTTCCAGGAAGGAGCCAAGAGGAATGTAACCATTGTCAGAGAGGAGTAGACAATGCACACAGGAGCAATAGATATTGTGAGGTTTGTGATCCCAATAGGTATTCAGGGATGTCTGCAGAGGAGAACGATGCTGGAGCTGTGCCTGGAAGGATAAGAAAAATCCCAATTAGCCTAAAAAAAATAAATCAAGAACATTCTTGGAAGAGAGACTAAGTGAATAAAGGCCCAGAGACATGGAGTTGATATTGGTGACAAGGCACAGAGCAGTGCATGATAGGTGTGCTCTAGGGGAAGACAGGGTTGAGAGAAAGGATGGTGGGGAACAAAGCTGTTGATTATCGCAAGGAAATGTTGATTATGGCAAGATTCACAAAGCACTCTGGATGCCCTGCCCAGTCTTTCTGACATCAGGTGAAAGGTAGTGGGGATCTAGCGAAGCATTTTATGCAGAGAAGTGACACATATTCTTTCAACAAACTTTCCTGAAGACAAATACTTCTAAAGATGAAAAGACTGGGGTGCCTGGGTGGGGTTAAGCATCTGACTTGTGGTTTCCGCTCAGGTCATGATCTCACAGTTCGTGAGTTCAAGCCCGCCATGGACCTCTGCACTGACAACGTGGAGCCTGCTTGGGATTCCCTGTCTCCCTTTCTCTCTGCCCCTGCCCTGCTCGCTCACTCTCTCTCTCTCTCAAAAATAAATAAATAAACGTTAAAAAAAAAAAGATGAAAAGACCCTAGACACTTTCGTTGGGTTCTTAGGGTGTAAACGACAAGATGCTTTTGGAGGGACACGAGGGCAGCAATGAAAGCAGAGGTCAGCATTCTGCAGCATGGAGCGTGCAGCGAATGCAATGGTAATTCCTTAAAAATCTGTGTGAATGGAAAAGAAAGAATCATTGTATTTTCTCTCTTATTTACCCAGTGAAGTGAATTTAAAAAAATGATGAGTTGAATCCCAGGGCAACCATCCACATATAGTCAATATTGATCCCCATCCCAGGGAAGACCATAAGTAATTTTATCAAGCTGTCTCAACAACTCTGGATCTGAATGCAATGTGCGCACATGCAACAAAAATATACCCACACTGCTACTTGTTTTCTCTTACTAACCACTGGTAAGTTGTCAGCTACAGACATTCATTCCATATTCCCCAAGGCTTGTGTTGACGAAATGACTAGCTCAGGATTACCAACACTGTGGTATGTCACTGTTCATCCAAGATAAAGACTTACCCAGTGAAGGCTGAAGAAAAGAGGACACCACCAAATCAAAGGAGCACTAAAACAACTTAAAAAATATTTTTTTGATCTTGGTGATTCTATGGTTCAAAAAAAAAGTGTCTGGGTATCTTCAAGAAACTGGAAAAAACAAGCCACACAATAGGAGAAAATACTTAAAAATCATATACCTAATAAGAAACTAGTATCAAGAATATATAAAGAGCTCTCATAACTCAACAATATAAAGACAAATAATCTAACTAAAAAATCAACAAAGTATTCAAATAGACATTTCTCCAAAGAAGAGAAATAAATTATCTGTAAACATGTAAAACATACTGAGCATCATTAGTCATTAAAGGATACAAATCAAAGTCACAATGAAGTAGTATTTCACACTTACTAGAAATGGCTAGACTTGGAAATATGAATAATAACAAGTGTTGATGGGGATGTGGAAAAATTGAAACTGTCATACATTCCTGGTGGGGATATAAAATGGTGAAGCTGCTTTTGGAAAGCAGTTTGGCCTTACATTAAAAAACTAAACATTGGGGTGCCTGGGTGGCTCAGTCGGTTAAGTGTCCCGGCTTCGGCTCAGGTCATGATCGCATGGTTCGAGCCCTACATCAGGCTCTGTGCTGACAGCTCAGAGCCTTGAGCCTGCTTTGGATTCTGTGTCTCCCTTACTCTCTGTCTCTCTCCTGCTCTCTCTCTCTCTCTCTCCCTCTCTCAAAAATAAACATTAAAAACTAAAAACACAAAAAAAAAACCCAACTAAACATAGAGTTATCACATGCCCTAGCAATCCCTCTCCTAGGCATATAACAAGAGCTGAAAACATATATTCACATAAAAACTTGTACATGACTGTTCATAACAGTATTATTCATGATAGCCAAAAAGTGGAAACAACCCAAATGTTTATCAACTGATGAATGGGCAAACAAAATGTGGTATATCTATTCAATGGACGATTATCCAGCCACAAAAAGGAACACAGTACTAATACATGCTACAACATGGATAAACCCTGAAAACATTATGCTAAGTAAAATAAACCAACACATAGGGCCACATATTATATGATTCCATTTTTATGAAATGTCAAAAACAAGTGGATCCGTAGGGGCAGAAATTAGATTGTTGACTGCCAATGACTGGAGGAAGGGAGTGGAATGGAGGGCAATTGCTAATGGGTATAAGATTTCCTTTTGGGATAATGAAGATGTTCTGGATGCATCTAGTGGTGATGGTTGTACAACATTGTGAGGAAACTTAAAATCACCAAATTACATACTTTAAAGTAGTGGATTTTATGGTATGTGTATTATATCTCCATTAAAAAAAAAAATCAGGGGCGCCTGGGTGGCGCAGTCGGGTTAAGCGTCTGACTTCAGCCAGGTCACAATCTCGCGATCCGTGAGTTCGAGCCCCGCGTCAGGCTCTGGGCTGATGGCTCAGAGCCTGGAGCCTGTTTCCGATTCTGTGTCTCCCTCTCTCTCTGCCCCTCCCCCGTTCATGCTCTGTCTCTCTCTGTCCCAAAAAAAATAAATAAATGTTGAAAAAAAATTAAAAAAAAAATCAGTTGACTTCTTGGTCTAGTAACCTAGCTATTTTTTTGAGGGTAATATGTCTTTTTCACTTGTTGCTTTGAATACATATTATGATGTACCTAGGAGTGTATGTCTTTTAGCCTCCTTGGAATTCATTGGTCTTTTGAAATTTGAGGATTAGAGTCTTTCATCAATTCTGGAGCCATTATTCTTCAAAAATTGCTTCTCCTTCATAATCTCTCTTTTCTGCTTTTGGGATTCCAGGTAGACTCAGGAGAGATCCTTTCACTCTTTTTTTTTTTTTTTTTGATACCTATTAACTTCTTTTTCGTATTTTTATTTCTCTTTCTCTCTCTCTCTGCTGCATACTGGCTTTCTTCAGATTTATTTTCAATTCTGTCTTGAGATACACCTCACTAGCTGTTAAATCATCGATTGTCTAATTTAATTTATTATTACCATCCAGGTAATGATAATTCAGTCTAAATGAGGCCATATCGTGCTTATCAATGCTTAGGTGGGCCTCCCCACCCCCACCCCCCACCTTAAGCGTCTGGGCTCAAAATAGGCAGTTTTCCTGTCTGTCCCCTATTGAGAAACAGGTGAATATTTTCATGTTTGTACATGAGCAAAAACTCGTAGCAAAGTATGAGTAAATGGCCAACACTAGCTAAAGACGGTACAACCCAGGAGAGATTTTCAAGTTTATCTCTTCCTGGAGCTACTGTCTGCATTTCAAAGGGTTGTAAATACCTAGAGAACTTCTTCTCTTCCCAGAGCAAATTTGTTTACATTAGAGAGCGAAGGGTCCTTTCCCTCTCTGCAGAGGGGAAGGTGGCCGCCGTGTGGCAGTTCCTGTGTAAACTGAGATTCATCATTTCAGCATTCCCCTCCTGCAGGACAGACTCCTCTGTACACGCAGGGTGAACATCTGCCCTTATCACATCACCCTTCAGAGGGAAAATGGAGCCTGCGGGACCAACACTGTTATTGCTGTAAGTAATAATGGCTCTGATCTCTGATCCAGAAACCTGGTGTTTGCTATCAAGATAAAATAACTAAGACCTCGCCCTCCCTTGCATGCGCAGGAGGTGAAAGGCTGGTTTATTCTATGGTCACTCTTACATTAAAGGTATAGACCTTTGAAGCTCCGGCTTTGTACAGGGGCTCTCCTAGTACACTCAGAAGTTTAGGTTTTTTCTCTTTTTCCCCTTGCCCTGTGAGGTTGTGAAAGAGAAACTCTAGATCACCAGAGTTGGTGTCTGCGCTCAGGGTGCCTCCCACCCCGCCACCTGCTCAAATTGCACCCTCTGTCTCTCTCTCAATAAATAAACAAACTTTAAAAAATATATAATAACTTATTTAAAAATATTTTATCCAGACTTCTTCATTTTCCTAGGAGGGTCAGTCAGAGAGTCTATTTTGCATACTGCCAGAAACAGAAATTTCATCTTCATGTCTTGCTGAGACTTCTTGATAGACATTTCTGGGGAACTGAAGAAGTCATACCTAGTAGACCCACTCCAGGGTCCCTTTCTGCCTTAGAATGTTATTTCTTTTACTACATTGTACCAATGCATTTTGGCATCTCAGCTGCATTTAGGTAGCAGAAAGTACAGGGCTTTATTTAGAGAGCTACAGGGTTGTTTGAAGCAGGCTTTAGCTTCCTCCCAAATCTCCATAAGCCCTAACACATTGATATGGACAATTGGTATTTTTTCAAAATTATGTGAAGTGCCAGGCAAATTCAGTTTGCCATGTATCCTTCCTCTTCCAATTTGATTACACTTCCTAATTTCCTCTCACATTAGCACTCTAAATTACAATAATATGTAGGGGAAAGTCAAGGGACCATTTAAACAAACAAAAATCAGCATATACTGTGTCAACAGGAAGGAATCTAGGCCATGAAACAAGCTAAGGATGTTACAGAGGGGTCTCAGAAATTCCAGAAGGCACTGGCTAGCTCCAAGGCAATAGAATGCTTTTACACTGGGGCATTGCTAGAGGATCACAGTCCTGGAATGTACCCGTGCACTATATCACTACCACCTCGCAACGTATTTAAGCAGGTAAAATGGGGTTAAAATGAAGCACTGTGGCAGCCCAGAGGTGAGAAAAGAAATCAAAAGGCATCTTCTGCTATTTGTGTGTTCACAGAGCCTAGCCCAGGTCTTCACTTCCAGTAATTGCTTACGAAAAAAATCAAATTGGGTGACCTATTACTTCAAGCACTGGAGAGACCTTCCTTTTTTAGGGCTGAGGTATAGACTTGTTTGCAAACGTTTATTAAATGTTTGCAGAATTCAATCCAGATTCAAACTAAATCATTTCCTGTTCACCATGGGCCAGAGAAGAAGGTTTTCTGACACCTAAGTTCAAATCCAATCTCTGTCACTTATTAACTGTGTGGACAGGTCACTTTGGAGGGAAGAAAGGAAGTGTCTCAGTTTCGTCCTCTTTAATTGGGGGGAGGAGGAATCCAACCAGCCCAGATTATCGTACTGCTGTTACCAATCGTTACAATCAACAAATGAGAGAAGAGATGTATGAAAAGTATATGGTGGTAAAACAGCGTAAGGAATAATATTAGTTTGCTTTGATAATAATGCTAACAACTCAACCCACTTCCCTGTTTGAATGGTGCACAGGAAACTTAGGCAGGAAAATATATTTATTGCTTTTGCAAGAACCTCCAGGGCACCTTCAGGAGTCATGTCTGAGTCAGGGCCTTTCCTTCTTCTCTCCAACTTCATGACAGGTTGGAAAAGACCTCAAATTAGATGAGAGGGAAAAAAATCATGAAATGGTAACCTCGTGGGCCAAACGCTTTGGAGGAGAGTTTGCATGTGTTGGACCACGGAGGGTATGGCTCTCTCAGTGCCAAGAGTTATTTTAACCCCCATTAAGATGGAGACACAGGCTCTTTAGAGCCAGGGAGCTCGAAACACAGGCAACCACCTCATCCTGACTCACAAGGATGATTTTCCACTCAACAGCCATTGTCGCATCCTCCTGGCAAACAGGGCTTGTATTTTATTCTGGTGTTTAATACCTTCCTCACATGACTCAGAAGAAAAATCCTAATTAAAGTCAGTCTTGGTGGTTTCATTTTCCTCTCAGCATATATTTATGGAGCACCTTTTACATGTCAGACACTGCTCTAGGTTCTGGGAAATGTCAGTGAACAAAACACAGTCCCTTCCCTCGGTCTAGAGGTTAGACAGATAACAAACAGATAAAAACATATATCATGTCATATGGAAAGAAGTGCTTTAAACAAAAATGAAGGAGAATAAGGGTTCGAAGAGAGTGACAGAGGATATGATTTTAAATAAGGTTGTCAGAGAAGAACTTTCTGAAAAAATAACACTTCTGCACAGACTTGGTATATCAGTACCTGAAGCACTTTTACAATAGGCACACCTTCTGTATAAGCTTTTTATTAACACCGGCGTACCTCATTTTGTTGTGCTTTGCTTCGTTGTGCTTGTACATACTATGTTGTTCACAAATTGAGGGTTTGTGGCGATCTTGCAATGAGCAAATGTATCAGTGCCATTTTTCCGATAGCATTTATTCACATCATGCCTCTCTGTCACATTTTGGTAATTCATGCAATATTTAAAACTCTTTCATTATTACTATATTTGTTTTGGTGATCTGTGATCAGTAATCTTTGATGTTACTATTGCAATTGTATTTGGGGCACCATGAACCACACCTATGTAAGACAGTGAGCTTAAGGGATAAATGTATTGTGTGTGTTCTGACTGCTTCACCAACCCTGCTCACCTGTATTTCTCCTTCTCCTTGGGTTTCTCTATTCCTTTAGACAACAATATTGAAAGTAGTCAGTTAATAACCCTGCAGTGTCCTCTAAGTTTTCAAGTGAAAGGAAGATTTTCATATCTCTCACTTTATTTTTTTTTAATGTTTTCTATTTAATTTTTTATTTTAGAGAGGGAGAGAGATCGAGCACATGAGCAGGGAAGAGGGGCAGAGAGAGGGAGAGACAGAGAGAGACAGAGAGAATCCCAAGCAGGCTCCATGCTCAGCACAGAGCCCGACGCGGGGCTGGATCTCAGCATGGTGGGATCATGACCTGAGCCAAAATCAAGAGTGAGATGTTCAACTGACTGAGCCACCCAGGTGCCCTTCACATCTCTCACTTTAAATAAAAAGCTAGAAACAAATGTGGTGCCTAGGTGGCTCAGTTGGTTAAAGCAGATGACTCTTGATTTCAGCTCATGTCATGATCTCACGGTTTGTGAGTTCAAGCCCCGCATCAGGTTCTACACTATGACAGTGTGGAGTCTGCTTAGGATTCTCTCCCTCTCTCTCTCTCTGTCTCTCTCTCTCTCTGCCCCTCCCACAGTTGTCTCTCTCTCTCTCTCTCTCAAAACAAATAAACTTAAAAAAAAATTAAGCTAGAAATGATTAAGCTTAGTGAAGAAGGCATGTTGAAAGATAGGCTGAAAGCTAGGCCTCTTGCACATTAGCCAAGTTGTGAAGGCAAAGGAAAAGTTCTTGAATGAAATTAAAAGTGCTACTCCAGAGACCACATGAATGACAAGAAAGCAAAACACCCTATTGCTGATGTGGAGAAAGTCTGAATGGTCTGGCCGAAAGATCACACCAGCCCCAACATTCCGTTCCCTTAGACCAAAGCCTAATCCAGAGCAAGGCCCTAACTCTTCTCATTCTATGAAGGCTGAGAGGTGGGGAAGCTGTGGAAGGTAAATTTGAAGCCAGCAAAGGTTGGTTCATGGGATTTAAGGAAAGAAGCCGCTTGTCTAACACAAGGTGAAGCAGCACGTTATCCAGAAGATCTAGTTAAGATCTTTAGTGAAGGTGCCTATACCCCAAAACAATAGACTTTCAGTGTAGACTCCTATAGGAAGAAGATGCCCTTTGGGACTTTCACAGCTAGAAGGGAAAAGTCAATGCCTGGCTTGAAACCTTTAAAGGACAAGCTGACTCTCTTGTTAGCAGCTAATGCAGCTGATAACTTTAAGTTGAATCCAGTGCTCACCATTGGAAAAATCCTAGGGCTCTTAAGAATTATACTGAATCTATTCTTCCTGTGCTCTATAAATGGAACAACAAAGCCTGGCTGACAGCCCATCTGTTTACAAAATGGTTTACTGCATATTTTAAGTCCACTGTTGGGAACTACTACTCAGAAGAAAACATTCCTTTCAAAATATTACTGCTCACTGACAATGCACCTGGTCCCCCAGAATCTCTGATGAAGATGTACAATGAGATTAATATTGTTTTCATGCCTGCTAACACACCATCCATTCTGCGGCCCTTGGATCAAAGGAGTACTTTGGCTTTTGAGTCTTATTATTTAAGAAATATGTTTCGTAAGTGTAGGAGTGCTGATAACACTGACCCCTTCTCTGGCCCTCCATCTTGTTCGTGCCTGTGCAATGATCTCCCTTGGGGCTACGTGTTCCAGGCCCCGTGAAGTTCAATGCATGCCCTGACCAGAATGCAGGAAGGCTTGTTCTGATCTTCCCTAAAGTGGTGCACAGAAGGCTCCACTTTATTTTTTAAATGTTTTTTATTTATTAGAGAGAGAGAGAGAGAGAGAAAGAGAGAGAGAGACAGAGAGAGAGACAGAGAGAATCCCTGGCAGGATCCATGCTATCAGCACAGACAGTCTGTCTCAGAGTTCAATCTCACAAACCATGAGATCATGACCTGAGCCAAAATCAAAAGTCGGATGCTTAACCGACTGAGCCACTGAGGTGCCCCTACTTTAGATAACTAGTAGAGTTGAGAGCCCCCTGGCACACAGATGGTACTGCTTTGGATAACTACCCTGTGACCACACCACCATGCGATCTGCTTTATAAAAACTGAGGTTGAGGCCCAGACTTGGCGGAGAATAGGGAGTGGGGGATAGCTTCATGGTGCCTGAGTCATACGTTAGCCAGATTCCTCCATCAGTAAGTTACCCTGAATAAAATTTGGTCTAAACGATATGGGTATGGAATGACTTGCTTGCTTTTCAGTGTCAAAGCGCCTTTTCAATCTGGATGATAATTTACTGACCCTCCTCCACCTTCTAACAATTGGCCAGCTAGCCAGGAAGAGACTGAAAACGAAGCAAGCATGGGTAAAAAGGCTGGGCGGGTGACGGGGGCGGGGGCGGGGGGGAAGTCACTGTCCTTGTCCTGGGGTGTGTGGGGCAGGGAAACCCCTCTGCCCATGGGGGAAATCCCAGGTTGGCCAGCTACCTGCATGTGGGGAGACTTGGCCAGATATTTCGAGTGGTTCGGACCAGTGCGTGAGTATAGGGCTGCCGCCCAAACCCCTGATTGTTAGATATCCTATCTGAAATGACGGGAAAGAGAAATGGAAAAGGGAAAGTGAACAAGTTGTTGCCGCCATGGCTTGGTCATTGATCTGTGTGTTAAGAGATGCCATGGGAAACGGATATGAGTAAGGAGAGAATTGAAACAGGGTTGAGGGGGCGCCTGGGTGGCGCAGTCGGTTAGGCGTCCGACTTCAGCCAGGTCACAATCTCGCGGTCCGTGAGTTCGAGCCCCGCGTCAGGCTCTGGGCTGATGGCTCAGAGCCTGGAGCCTGTTTCCGATTCTGTGTCTCCCTCTCTCTCTGCCCCTCCCCCGTTCATGCTCTGTCTCTCTTTGTCCCAAAAAAAATAAATAAACGTTGAAAAAAAAAATTAAAAAAAAAAAAGAAACAGGGTTGAGAAGCATTGGCTTTGGAAAAGGATGCAAAATCCATATCTTCGATACAGACATTATGTCCAAAGAATCCAACTGTAGGAGGAACGTTTACGAATTCTGGCACATGAGATGGTAAAGATGCAAGGGCACAGACTAGCGGGTGCTAAAGTGTGAACTATTCCATCTCAAGAGAATCAGGCCCCTAAAGCATGGGATCCCTGAGGTCACGACTCCTCTAATGAGGAGAGCATTATCATGGAGGAGGAAAATGACTTATAGGCATGCCCTTTGATTCAAACAAAGACCCAGGCTACTCAGGAGTCTAGGGATGATCAAAAAGAAATTCCTGCTGGTCTGAAAATTTTACTGCTAGGGAATATCATACCACTTAGTGGAACTAACCAGCTGCTTTAAGCAAAAGGGCTAAAAAGGGGTAGCTACTTGGTGCTACAACTGTGGGATACTGGGGGAAATGGTATTATGTTAAATGGTTTGAGATTTCCAACATGGCTTCAGTCACTGTTCATCCCACCTTGTGACAAAGATTATTCACCACGGGCATGGGTGAGAATCTTGGGCACTTAGCTAATATGACCAAATGAATGCTTGTATTAGGATAACCTGGCTTCAGGTTCCCTCCCCTCAGTGACACTGGACCTCTATGGAAGAACTACAAGAAATTATATGTGAACTGGGAATGAAACATGCCATTTTTGCCAGGCATTTTAGAGGTCCAAAGAATTATTTTCCCCTGGGATGAAAGATCGTATCTTTTTTATTTTATTTATTTTTTTTAACGTTTATTTATTTTTGGGACAGAGAGAGACAGAGCATGAACGGGGGAGGGTCAGAGAGAGGGAGACACAGAATCTGAAACAGGCTCCAGGCTCTGAGCTGTCAGCACAGAGCCCAACGCGGGGCTCGAACTCACGGACCATGAGATCACGACCTGAGGTGAAGTTGGCCGCTTAACCGACTGAGCCACCCAGGCGCCCCGAAAGATCGTATCTTATAGTCAGCACTGGGGGCGTGGTATGAGACTTAAGTATCTGCTTTTGTCCCTAGGGTTTATCAGCCCCTTGCTATAGTAGCTGCGATGGTGGCTGACTTCAGTAAAACTGAAAAAATCTGTCATAAGGATAATAGGTTGAAAAACAGAAAATCGTGCTGATGATAAAATGGCAGAAAGAGGGACCATCAAGGTCTCAAACAATTGTGGCAAGATCTAACATTATCTGGGACCTCTAGAGAAAATACAGATCACCCGATTCAGTCTTGCTGAGCCTATGGAAGGTGTTGTGTAAGGAAGGCAATTTATTCCTTTGAAGGAAGGTTCAAGAAAGCCAGGTGTGTTGCCAAGCACCCCTGCACTAACAGGAATTTTAGGGAGGGATACCCCCTACCTCTAGAGACCAAGGATTAGGCCAATGGCGAGAGTTGCCCTGTAGTACATGCAAGAGGACATGACTGGAGACCCCATCTTGAATTAACCATTTATTGGTCTCCCCGTAGCAGACTATATTAGCTCTAATAGACACTGGAACTGAATGCATACTTACTTATCCATGGAAACCTCTCAAGATTTGGAGTAGAAAAAAAGGCTATTGATGGTTATGGGGGACAAATTGTCAAGGTCAAACTAGTCTCTCCCTACAGATTGGAAAACTCTCTCCCTGCTGTTTTCTAGTGCATATGTCCCCCATTCTGGAGTATATTTGGAGTATATTTGGGGAGTAGATGTTCTATAGGACCTAGATCTAATTACAGTGACCGGTGAATTCAGGTTGCGTATTCAAGTAGTGAAGCCCATCATTGTGGGTCCCGAAAATGGGAATTTATATAGCTGCCAGATCTGGGAGAACAATAAATTTAAAACAATAGAAGCTACCAGGGGGCACTATGAGATTACTGCCTCATTAAAGAACTAGAAAAGCTTTGATTATCAGGCCTTCTCAGAGCCCATTCAGTAGTCTAGTTTAGACAGTGAAGAAATCTAATAGGACTAGCAAATGATGATAGATTATAGGGAACTCAAGTTACTCTGCCCATCCATACCCACATGCCTAATGTATCCTTATGTGAGAAAATCACAACATCCATGAAGACCCATAATTATGTACTTGACCTATCTAATGCCTTTTTCAGAATTCCATTAGGACTTGAATCCCAAGACCAATTCACTTTCACATGGAACAGGTGACAGGCATTGCCCCAAGGGACTATCTCCATAGTCCACAATTTGTCACAGGATGGTAGCCAGAGATTTGGAAAAATGGGTATTGTCAGAGGAAATGGTGCTTTATCATTACATAGATGATGTATGTTAACTTGTGGTGACTTATCCTCTCTTTCTCAAGTAGTCATACCATTACAGGATGGATTAAGGACAGGTTCAGTAAACCTAAGAGTGCCTGTGGTCAGGTAACATCTTACAGAAATGGCATGCTTACCTACAGCAGATAAGCACTCATACTACCAACCCGCTCTCTTATGAACTGCACTTGTTACTGGGGCTGGTCACCTATGGCTACCCAGCTCAACTTCCACAATTTGCAGACCTTATGCCTCTCCACCCCAAGTAAAGGGTAGTCTCACCTCCAGTGGACACATGGAGCACACACTGACAGCAGTTGCCAAGGAAACTCACCTATTGGGAATTCCTTTGCTGTCTGACTAGATTTTAATGCACTTTGATTCAAAGAAGAAACAAAATAGTGGACAGAATTGAGAGCGGTATGGATTGTGTTGATGCATGAACCCATGCCCCTCAATTTAGCCGGACTGATAGCTGGACAGTGTGAAACAGATGAACACCATGGTTACCACAATGGTACAAATAAGACTGGGCTATATTAAATGGCCCCCTGTGTGGAATAGAACTATGGAAAACTATTTGGGAAGCATGCATTACACCTGATGCAGCCATCCATATATCTGTTCACTGCCCATCCACGCTACTAGGCAATCCTGAGGCAAACTCTCCAGCCCTGGTGTGAGCCCTTCTGCTGGAGGAAAAGCTGACTCAGAATGGGTCCACTATAAATCAGTATACTGAGGTCCCTGGAAAACAGTGAAAATATTACATTTGCCCTTAATATACTCTGGTCTACAAGTTGCTGACAAGGACTGCCCTCCATGCCACCTCAGGTGAAGGATGTTGCACCGTACCCCAGGGCATATTGGGCTGAATACACACCCCGTTTCTCACTAGCAGAGGGATGGCCTGCACTGGAATTGGCAGAGCACAAATACGCACTGACCTGTGTGCACACATCTACAGGACTTGTGCAAGCTTTTGCCTATAAAAGAGCCAATCAGGGTGCAACTATAAAGGGATTAAAAAAACAACAACTAGAGGTCATGTATGGAATACCAACTCAGATAGTGATCAAGGGACATGTTTTACTGGCCATGATGCCCAAGAATGGGCAGACGCCTGGGACGTACTATGGACTTTGCCCGGGCCATACCATTCCACTGCTGCCAGCCTAACTGAAAGGAAAAATAGACTGATGTAAAATACACTGAAGACTCGGTCACCAGCTGGCTCCCTCCAGGAATATCTCCATAGCTAACAGGCAGTTTAACTCTTTAATGCCACATTCACAGCAAGACCTATCAGTGTATGAAAGCCTAATCAACAACCCCCCACAGCTCAGCCCCAAAGGTGCAGGTATTGTCTGGAGGTTTGAGGCCTAAGGTGGGGGCAGAGAGACTCATCTTGCTATTGCCACAAGACCTCCCACCTGGTAAGAATTTAGTTCTTCGGACATTAGCTCAGGTGCCTTGCTACCCCTGAGGTGGGCTGATGTCCTAACACCTTGTGGCCAAGGGCTCACATCCAATATTCTTAACCCCTCCTTCTACCTTGGTCAGGAACCCATACACACAAGTAACTTCTTCTGAACCTCTGGTGCTAAAATAGGGCTGTTAGTATGGGGGGGCCCACCCAAATGTCTATACACTACAGACACACCCTCACATGATACTAAGGGGCAAAATAGATGGTATTGTCCCCAGGGAAAATACCTAAACCAGGGATGGTATTGGCTCATGGGGATCAAACCGCTACCATGTTGTTGCTGAATGAAGATTTGCCGTATCTATTGTCTGTAAAACATCTGTCTTATTGTGCCTGGCCTCTCACTGCTGATGTTCCATTCTGTTGCATCAGGAGATGTCTTCCTGTCACAGGCCACCACTTACGTTGAAGTTCACAATCACCCCCACAGTTGGGTCTGTGGAAAGGACCTCTTCACTGGGTTGCTTAGCACCATGGTTCTAAGTTTTTGGTCTTCTAGGTATATTAATATTGTTGCTGTGGCATAAGAATGCAAGTCGCCTCCCAATAGCTGGCTATAGAGTCATTGCAGAACGATGGCACGTAAATGTCGTATGGGCCGTATAAGAAGTTGGGAGGTAGAGTGTAGGAGTGCTGATGACACTAACTTCATCTTTGGCCCTCCATCTTGTTCATGCTTGTGCAATGACCTCCCTCAAGGCTATACGTTCCAGGCCCCATGGGGGTTAATATATGCCTTGACCAGAGTGCAGGAAGGCTTGTTCTGATCATCCCTAAATTGGTGCACAGAAGGCTCCACTTTAGGTAGCTAGTAGATCTGAGAGCCTTTGGCACACAGATGATACCACTTTAGATAACTACCCTGTGACCTCACCACCATTTCCTTTGCTCTATAAAAGCTGGAGATTAAGATCCAGACTTGGCGGAGAAGAGGGAGTGAATAATAGCTGCACAGTGCCTGGATTGTCCACCTGATTCCACACCCCCCCACCCCCAATCAGTAAATTATCTTGAATAAAACTGTATAAATGGCATGGAGTGGCTTGCTTCACTTTTTGGTCTTGAAGTGCCTTCTCAGTCTGGAGGATACTTTATTGACCCTCTTCCACCTTCTAACACATAAGGATACAGCTGCCATGGATAGTGATCCCACTGATGGGTCTGGGCAAAGTAAATTGAAAACCTTCTGGAAAGGCTTCCCCACTCTATATGCCCTTAAGAACCTTCATGATTTGTGGAGAGAGGTCAAAATGTCAACATTAATAGGAGCTTTCAAGTTGATTCCAGCCCTCATCCTCCGTCCCTCACTTTGAGGGATTCAAGACTTCAGTGAAGGAAGTAACTGCAGATGTGGTGGAAACAGCATGAGAACTCGACTGAGAAGTGGCACCTGAAGATGGGACTGAATTGTTGCAATCTCATGATAAATTCTGACCAGATGAGGAGTTGCTTTTCATGGATGAGCAAAGACAGTGGATTCTTGAGCTGGAAACTATTCCTGGTGAAGATGCTGTGAAGATTGTTGAAATGAAAGCAAAGGATTTAGAATATTACATAAAGTTAGTTGATAAAGCAGCAGCAGGGTTTGAAAGGGTTGACTCCCTATGAAAGAAGTTCTACTGTGGGTAAAAGGCTATCAAACAGCATCGCATGCTACAGCGAAATCCTTGATTCCACAGGCTACCATTACAATAGACCGCAGGAATGTCATGTAGAACCACAGTGAGACATCAGCCAGTGGCTGGTTTCCCATTGCCTTACAAGTCACCCGAGTCCTGTGTTCATGTGCATCTGCTCAGTTACTCGAACAAAACCAACTCTGCAGTGTTACACAGGTATCTGTAGAGACAGGACAGCATAAGCTGAAGGAAGTTTATTACTGCAAGTCACCTTAAAGGAGAAAATACTAAGGGCAGTTTTCACAGATATTACTTCTAGAGGCATGGGGGCAGACAACCCACCATCTCACTGCCAGAACAGATTGTATAATTTGTATGTTCAACCCCCAGTGGGTTTGTTTAGGGGCAGCCATACCACTTGGTTCTGCCCGGTGAGATACAAGCAGAGGTCGGCTAGAGGTATCTGGTCGGACTTATCTTGCTCTTGAAAGTAGGCACCTATCTGAAAGACCATCCCAGGTACCCAATCCATGGTACTTCCTGCTCCTTGTCATTACAAGAAAGTGAACCACTTTTGACACCCAGATCCCAAGAAGCCCTTCTCCTGACACACCACCACCTTTTCAGCTCATTTGGTTTGACACCCCTACTTCTGCAATTCTAAGTCTTCCGTGAGACCTCTAATCCACTGACTCGTCTATTATTTCCTTCTTTGGTGGCTTAGATCAGAGACCATCCTTGTCACCACTCCCTTGAAAACATCTCAACACCCTTGCCCCACTCCTTCTAAGGTATTTCCTCACCTTCTTGGAACCACAGGGCTCTTGCTAACTGCCTCTTCTGTCCTGCTGATACTTAGCTGGGAGATTCCAAGACAGCTGTATCCATGCTTATGGCTGGCATCGGCCCTGGATGAATTTCAAAGTTGGGTTCATTGTGAAAGGAATGAAGTTTCAGCTTCAGGATCCTCCTTTGCATGACACCTTTCAAAGACCCTAGTGATGGATTTACAAGGCCACATCAGTTTTGTTTTTAAACTTTAATATGATGTTTTTCTTAAAAATGTCCCCCTAAATTATATAAGCTTTAGGTCCTATAAAACTAAGTCCACCCCTGCCAGGTGTTGATTATTTTGAATATTACCCCTGACCATCCCTTAAGCAGATGTACATTGCTTTATAATAGACTCATCACATCTACCCAAGGCCAGGATGATCTGGACCCTGCTTGTGTCTGCTCATCTGCTGAGGTCCTCTTCATTCTACCCTCCAGGCACACTGGTCTTCCTCTACTTCTTTAGCATGCCAAGTTTGTCCCCTCTGTGTTCTTCACACATTCTGTCCCCTCTGCTTGAAATACTCTTCTCTTACTTATCAGGTCTCTGCTCCTGACCATCCTCACTAAAGCAGATGCCTGTCATCTTTCAATCTCTTTCCAAACCTTCATAGCCCTGCAAAATTAAATTCTTTTATTTTTGCATTAACTTTTTGTCCATATCCTTCATGCAACTATATTCTCCACAAGTATAGGGATGGGATTTATATATTCATTATTGTGTCCCCAGGATCTACACACAAATGGTTTGAATTAATTGTGAACGACACAGACTGTGTGGGGTTGTTAGTGAGGGTCTATGGCTGAAAGGAAAGTCTGTAATGACTGTTTATGCTTCCATCAGACTTCTCTAGCTTCTGGGTACCTGGGTGGCTCAGTCGATTAAGCATTTGACTTCAGCTTAGGTCATGATCTCACACTTTGTGAGTTCAAGTCCCTCATTGGGTGAACACGAGCCCCACTTCTGGTAAAACACAAGACCCCTCTCTCTCTCTCTCTCTGCCCTTCACTCACTTGCACCCTCTCTCTCAAAAACAACAACAAAAATGACTAAAATGTGAGCTGGTCTCCCAGGCACATGGCCTATGCAGGCTGTTTCTCCAGACTCCTGCAGAACCCTTAATGTTTCCAACCTCTGCAGGAGAGCATGACAGTTTCATGATGCTCTAGGCAAGTCGTAGTACTCCTCTGACTCCTTTGCTACAGCAAAAGTGAGGCCTCCCTTTCGGCACCTGCGTGCCTTCTCCTCTGCCCGCAACTTCTCTTGTTCTCTCCATTTGTCCAACGATGACAATTGTCCTTATATTAGGGGACAGACCAGGGAAAGATACCTCCAGCATGACTACTGCAGGGTATAGTACGTTTATTAAGTTGGAGATTGTTGAACACAACATGCAAAATTATATAAATGTTCATGAATATACATGTAAATGTTAATTATATAAAATTTATGTTCTGATCACCTGGGGCTGGAAATATGGTAACTTTAATCAAGGGTTCCCTGAGGGAGGTAATATTGACAACTTGCCTGGGACTTGAGAGATTCCGGGTGTGTTTGCGAAGAAACTGTTATGTAAGAGCAGCTGCTTTTCCTTCCCACCATCAATCATGGTTTAACATCTCCCCAAGTGCCTTTTATAAACAGGACACTGTGCTGGTCAGTATTACCTGCCTTTACCTGCCTACTTTTATCACTTCCATTTGTACAGTGTACATTTTTCATACACTTTCTTTTTTTAATTTTTTAATTAAAATTTTTTTTCATTTTTGAAAGTATTGATTTGCTTTTAAGAGTAGACAATCCATATGACATTATTGATTAGCAATATGAATGCTAAATTTTTTATATCATTTCCTCATGTTAATATGGTTTCATTATCCCAACACTCTTTCACCCAATTCTTTAAACTCTTACTGAATATTTATTCTATAGGCTATATAATGAAATTCTACCAAACAGTTATGTGCTTTATTTTATTGCTCTCTAAAGACCATATCTATCACTACACTGGACCATGGGCTCCTTGAGGCTGTAGATTCTTTTTTTTTTGTTTACATTTTATTAATAATTTATTTTTTAATTTATATCCCAGTTAGTTAGCATATAGTGAAACAATGATTTCAGGAGTAGATTCCTTAATGCCCCTTACCCATTTAGCCCATCCCCCCCTTCCACAACCCCTCCAGCAACCCTCAGTTTGTTCTCCATATTTTTTTTTTAATTTTTTTTTTCAACGTTTATTTATTTTGGGGGCAGAGAGAGACAGAGCATGAACGGGGGAGGGGCAGAGAGAGAGGGAGACACAGAATCGGAAACAGGCTCCAGGCTCTGAGCCATCAGCCCAGAGCCTGAGGCGGGGCTCGAACTCCCGGACCGCGAGATCGTGACCTGGCTGAAGTCGGACGCTTAACCGACTGTGCCACCCAGGCGCCCCTGTTCTCCATATTTATGAGTCTCTTCTGTTTTGTCCCCCGCCCTGTTTTTATATTGTTTTTGTTTCCCTTCCCTTATGTTCATCTGTTTTGTCTCTTAAAGTCTTCATATGAATGAAGTCATATGATATTTGTCTTTCTCTGCCTAATTTTGCTTAGCATAATACCCTCTAGTTCCATCCACGTAGTTGCAAATGGCAAGGTTTCATTCTTTTTGATTGCCAAGTAATACTCCATTGTATATATATACCACTTCTTTTTTATCCACTCATTCATCAATGGATATTTGGGCTCTTTCCATACTCTGGCTACTGTTGATAGTGCTGCTATAAACATTATAGCAGCATGTGCCCCTTCGAAACAGCATATCTGTATCCCTTGGATAAATACCTAGTAGTGCAATTGCTGGGTCGTAGGGTAGTTCTATTTTTAATTTTTTTGAGGAACCTCCATACTGCTTTCCAGAGTGGCTGCACCAGTTTGCATTCCCACCAGCAATGCAAAAGACATCCTCTTTCTCTGCATCCTCGCCAACATCTGTTGTTGCCTGAATTGTTGATGTTAGCCATTCTGACAGGTGTGAGGTGGTATCTCATTGTGGTTTTGATTTGTATTTCCCTCATGATGAGTGATTTGAGCATTTTTTCATGTGTCAATTGGCCATCCAGATGTCTTCTTTGAAAAAGTGTCTATTCATGTCTTTTGCGCATTTCTTCACTGGATTATTTGGTTTTTGGGTGTTGAGTTTGAAAGGTCTTTATAGATTTTGGATACTAACCCTCTATCTGATATGTCGTTTGCAAATATCTTCTCACAGTCTGTCGGTTGCTTTTTAGTTTTGCTGATTGTTTCCTTTGCTGTGCAGAAGCTTTTTATTTTGATGTGGTCCCAATAGTTCATTTTTGCTCTTGTTTCCCTTGCCTCAGGAGACATGAGTAAGAAGTTGCTGTGGCCAAGGTCAAAGAGGTTATTGCCTGCTTTCTCCTCTAGGCTGTTTTGGTTTTTTTGTTTTTGGGGGTTTTTTTTTGTCAACAATATGCATGTTTATTACTTTAAGCCATTAAGTTTCAGGGGGGTGTTTGTTATGCACCATTACTGTGGCAATAAGTCACTGATGCATCCTTGTTTGCACTGTCTGATATGCTCTAACCTAGTTCTTTTTTTGTTATTACTAATACGAAATTTATTGTCAAATTGGTTTCCATACAACACCCAGTGCTCGTCCCAAAGGTGCCCTCCTCAATGCCCATCACCCATCCTCCCCACCTCCCACCCCCCATCAACCCTCAGTTTATTCTTCCTCTAGGGTTTTGATGGCTTCCTGTCTTATGTTTAGGTCTTTCATCCATTTTGAGTTTATTTTTGTGTGTGGTGTAAGAAAGTGGTCCAGGTTCATTTTTCTGCATGTAGCTGTCCAGTTTTCCCAGGACCACTTGCTAAAAAGACTGTCTTTATTCCATTGGATATTCTTTCCTGCTTTGTCAAAGATTAGTTGGCCATATGTTTGTGGGTCCAATTCTGGGTTTCTATTCTGTTCTGTTGATCTCAGTGTCTGTTCTTGTGCCATTCATACACTTTCATATGCATTAGCTCATTCACTTCTCAGACTAACTCTGCAGTGAGGGAGAAGGGGTATTGTTATGCCTCTTTTATAGATAAGAAAACAGGACATTTAGAACCACAAGGAAGTGTATGACATACCCCAAAGCCTATGCCTACAGTGTGTTCCAGGTTGGACTTCACATGCCCAATGCTGTGTTGAGAAAGGCAGTACAGGACAGAGGGAAAGGCCAAGCCTAAGGTTCCAACCATCTGTTTCTGATTCCAGTTATTCCCCAAACTACCCTGTGATACTTCACCGCTCTTTAGATGTTTGTTATCCTGACTAAATGAAGCCATTGTACTAATAGCAGTTCTTTGCCTGGGCTACACATTAGGATCATCAGGTGAGCTTTAAAAAATTCCCATGCCCAAACTATATCCCAAATCAATTAAATCCAATCTCTGGGGCTGGGAGATGTGGCTTCACCTACGGTTCTTTCACATTCCCCTGGCTATTTGCAAATGGAGCTAAGGTTGAGAATATTGGCTCTGAAGTAAATGATTCCTTGCATTTTTCAACACACTGTAAACTTCCATCTGAAGACAACTTGTAGCCTCTGACCAATATAAATGTTCACTGATTGAGCTGTCTCCAAAGAAGCCCATTTAACATTGTTAACCCACCCTCTCCCAATCACATGTGACCACAAAAGCCTTTCCTCATGTGATAATTTTTAATACCCTATTAATATCCTACATCCCTAATGTACTCTGGGAAACACTCCATTCAGGGTCCATCTTTTTTTTTTTTTAAGTCAATTCAGAAAAGTTTGATTCTCTGAGCTGTTTGAGGTGCCTTACATGAGTAAGTGCCTTACATGAGTGCCTTAGAAAACAGTCTCTTGCAAACTGCCAGCACGTGCCCAGATGGGATGATGGTAACTTCTACTCACTCCTCTGTGTTTGGATTCAGTTCTATAATTAGCATTCCCATCAGCATGTTCTGAGGGTAGACTAAGAGAGACTCTTCCACATATGTTTCATGTGTTTCAGAGGTTTTAAAGAGCCAACCATTAAGGCAAAACCATTAAAATATAAAATAAAATGCAGCAGCATACATAAAGGCACAAAATGCAAAAGCAAGAAAGGCGAGATAAATAAATTTGAATACATCAGACTTTTAAATGGCAGAAGACCGCACAGACTAAGAAGAAAAGTGTAGACTTGGAGGGAACATGTGAAGCATACATAACAAGTCACAAACGTGTGGAATATGTAAAGAAGTCTCATAATTCAACAAATAGCCCCAAATAAAAATAAATGAAGACATGAGCAGGTAATTCACAGAAGAAAGACAAATAGCCAACGTGAAGAAATGTACAGCCTCACAAATAATCAAAGGAAAACAGACTAAAATAATAACAAGACATCATTTTTCACACATGAGATTGGCACAAAATGTAAAAATATTAATAACAGGTTTTCCTGGGGAATAGCAAAAGCTGTACTCTTCCACACTGTTGGTGAGGAAATAAACCTAAAAGGCCTTTTTGGAGGGCAATTTAGAGTAGCTAACAAATTTTTTTTTATTTTTTTCATGTTTATTTTTGAGAAAGAGAGAGAGAGAGAGAGAGAGAGAGAGAGAGAGAGAGAGACAGGGCATGAGCAGGGGAGGGACAGAGAGAGAGAGGGAGGGAGATACAGAATCCAAAGCAGGCTCCAGGCTCTGAGCTATCAGCGCAGAGCCTAACACGGGGTGGGGCTTAAACCCATGAACAGGGAGATCATGACCCGAGACAAAGTTGGACACTTAACTGACTGAGCCACCCAGGCGCCCCTAATAAAATTTTTAATTCACATTTCCTCTCACCCAGAACTCCATTTCTTCATCTTTACCCCGACTTGCAAGTACACCAGCCCATGTCAATGCAAAAAATGCAAAATAATGCCAAAAAAAAAAAAAATGGGCAAAGAGTAAGTAGCCAACAAATGCGTCTATGGAAATGCAAAGAGAAACATCTGGAATCCCCAGGGGACTGGTATGTGGAGGTCAAAGTGGACTGCTTTATCTACATTATTTCATTTTTTTTTTTTTTTGAGAGAGAGGGGATAAGATAGTCTTAATGACAGTGCACAACTCACAAGGTTGTAAGCATTAGATGAGTGAATATATATAAAGCATACAGTGCTTTCTCATAGGCACTGGGTAGTATCTTTGTCATCTTTAGCAACAGAGAATGGTATTCAATAACTGCCTGTACCTCAGGAATGTCTTCTGGCCTCTGCTCTGCCATTGCTGTAGAAGACCTTCTGTCACCTATCGTGGCTTCTGGGAATCCCTACCTTTAAAACTCCCTTCCTCCTCCATTCGGGCAGTGATCAGGCAGTGATCACTGAATCTAGCCTTCCTGTGTCAAGATGACAGAGCACAGGTGTTTGTTCAAGTCTCTGAGGTCGAGCTTGCCACAGACATTAGGGGAAATATGCAAACATCGGTCATCGCGCTTTCTTAAATGCTTGCTGACTAATGCTCACTTCTCTAAGAAAACACATTTTCCCCTTCTTTGGAGAAGATTCCAGGCCCTGCTGGATGTGGGATAGGGGCATTAGAAGGGGAAAGGAAAAGAGTGAAGGGGCATCACATTTTTATTTCAGACAAATTCTTAGGCTTCAGCGACAACATTTCCCACCTCCTCTAAAACGCATGGAACAGGGGCACCTGGGTCACTCAGTTAAGTGTCCAACTTGGGCTCAGGTCATGATCTCTTAATTTATGAGTTCGAGCCCTATGTTGGGCTCTGTGCTGACAGCTCAGAGCCTGGAGTCTGCTTCAGATTCTGTCTCCATCTCTCTCTGTGTCTCCCTAGTTCGCGCTCTGTCTGTCTCTCTCTCTCACACACACAAATAAATAAACATAAAAATAAAACAAAACCTATGGACATTTAGCCCTGGAAGCATTTACCCTAACCAAAAGAAAATGCATTTCAATAAATTAATTTTTTTTCAACAGCACTAATGAAGTGGTGACAGAGTATTGGGGAGGGACTCATTTTAGAGCTTAGTAAATTGGCACGCCAAGAAGGAAATTACAGGGAGGACTGAGTGGTGATTCCTTGCTCAGGACACCTAGAAGAAGCAAAGAGACACAGACTCTAGGAACTTACTAGAGATCCATTTGTTCCTTTTTCTCTCCGGTTGCTTCCTCTGACATATTTTTTTCTTTTTTAACTTTAGTTTTGCAAGAAGACCAGAGTCAACCCTATCAGCTTTTCCTCCCTGCTCACTTGAAAACCTTCTTTTTAACCTCCTTTACCCAGAGTTCCGCTCAGGCCTGCATGAGGCTTTTGTCTCCATTCACCTTTCTCAATTTGACATGATTGACTTCTCTTCCATTCATCCCCTTTGGGAGGTTTTACCCAGAGATTTGGTCCTGCTCCCTGCTTTTCTTCTCTTCCTCTCCATGAGGGAATCTCTCCATGCTCAAATTTTCATTTTTATTCGGAGGCAAATGGCCTTAGACATTCCTTGCAGACTCTGCAATTCTCATGCAAGGCAGTTACTTCCAAAGCTTTCGCTGGGTTACTTTCCAGCTTCCCTAACTTCTCTCAAAGTTACTTCCATCTTGCTGGGTTCCTGCCCAAGTCCCAGCTATCCTCCGGACTCTGAGGAGGCAGGGAATCTCCTCCTCATTTCTCTTTGCCCATATAAATCTCCCCGGGGTCTAATTCCAGTCCCACCTTTCTAAAAAGCCTTTTAGGATGTCCCCAGCCAGAAGGGATTCTCCCTCATCTGAATTCCTATGGCACTTAACATCTATATCACTGAAGCACCCCATCATCTATAGTCTGTGAAGAACTACAGGGGACATATGAGGTGCCAACAGAGGATGCTGTGTGCATGTGTTCAGAGAAACATCTCTACCTCCTAGGTACATTGCTAGGGAAAGAGAAAGCAGTGTTTTATTTATTAAATATGAAATTTATTGTCAAATTGGTTTCCATACAACACCCAGTGATCATCCCAACAGGTGCCCTCCTCAATACCCATCATCCACCCACCCTGCCCTCCCACCCCCCCATCAATCCTCAGTTTATTCTCAGTTTTTAAGAGTCTCTTATGGTTTAGCTCCCTCCCTCTCTTTTTTTTTCCTTCCCCTCCCCAATGATCTTCTGTTAAGTTTCTCAGGATCCACATAAGAGTGAAAACATATGGTATCTGTCTTTCTCTGCATGGCTTATTTCACTTAGCATCACACTCTCCAGTTCCATCCACGTTGCTACAAAGGGCCATATTTCATTCTTTCTCATTGCCACGTAGTGTTCCATTGTGTATATAAACCACAATTTCTTTATCCATTCATCAGTTGATGGACATTTAGTCTCTTTCCATAATTTGGCTATTGTTGAGAGTGCTGTTATAAACATTGGGGTAAAAGTGCCCCTATGCATCAGCACTCCTGTATCCCTTGGGTCAATTCCTAGCAGTGCTATTGCTGGGTCATAGGGTAGATCTATTTTTAATTTTTTGAGGAACCTCCACACTGTTTTCCAGAGCGGCTACACCAGTTTGCATTCCCACCAACAGTGCAAGAGGGTTCCCGTTTCTCCACATCCTCTCCAGCATCTATAGTCTCCTGATTTGTTCATTTCGGCCACTCTGACTGGCGTGAAGTGATATCTGAGTGTGGTTTTGATTTGTATTTCCCTGATGAGGAGAGACGTTGAGCATCTTTTCATGTGGCTGTTGGCCATCTGGATGTCTTCTTTAGAGAAGTGTCTATTCATGTTTTCTTCCCATTTCTTCACTGGATTATTTGTTTTTTGGGTGTGGAGTTTGGTGAGTTCTTTATAGATTTTGGATACTAGCCCTTTGTCCGATATGTCATTTGCAAATATCTTTTCCCATTCCGTCAGTTACCTTTTAGTTTCGTTGATTCTTTCCTTTGCATTGCAGAGGCTTTTTGTCTTCATGAGGTCTCAATAGTTCATTTTTGTTTTTAATTCCCTTGCCTTTGGAGATGTGTCAAGTAAGAAATTGCTGCGGAGAAGGCAGTGATTTAAAAAAATAATGTCCTCTCTTCATAGGCTCTTATGGTCTGGGAAGGAAAACACAAATTTAGCCACATATTGTCCATGTGTACAAACCTTTGGTTGAATTGGATGGTTGGAAGTATTATCATTTGCCCTCTTGGGGTCGATTACTAAACTATTCAGCATGCCTCAGGACCTTTGATGAGATCATATGTACATAATACTTTAATCAGGACAGTTTTTAGATTAATTCCTGGAAACAGTTCCGTGGCATAATTTCTCATTGGTTTATTTCCCTACTTTCTTTCTTATCGCTATAGAAAATACCAGATACACAGGACAGTTTCACAGATAACCCTCACAAAATGATATTAAAATATATATTTAAGAGAAAATGCTATGTAGCATACATATCTGTCATTAAATATGTAAACACTGAGGATCTTTGGGTGAGCCCAGTTTCTAAAACCCACTCACTTTGCTGTCACATTGCTACCCCAACACTCCTCACAGACCCATTTTCAAAACCTCAGATTTCCAGTTATCTTAGCTTTCCTAACACTACTTTATTTATTGATTTTGATTCTATCCAAACCTGCTCTGGAGGGAGCTATCTTGGATATTATATGGCCCTTGCCCACAAAATGCTCCACATATTCAGGCTAAGCAGAAAATGCTCCCTGAGTTTAGAAGCACAGTCTGTATAACCTAGATGTGACTGGCCACTTTTTAGGCTTTTTTCCTTTGGTTCAGAACTTTCAAACCTGTGTATATATTTTTTAAAAATATGTTTCACTGGTTGGAACCTCTCCTTTCTGTTCCCTTTTAGTTATGTTTATTCTCTTTTTCTTCACTTGCTCCCCTATGAGTCATTTCACATTCCCCTTGGATCATTTCCCCCACTCAATCAATTTCAAAAGTTTCTCTGTACATATAGCATTCCTATAGATGGCCTCCTTCCATGTAAATCTCTTATTGTAAACATCTTGTATTATTCTGTTTCCCAGAGTAGCTGGAATCAAGATTGATAACATCTTTCTCACTTGCCCATGACTTCGAGGATCCCTACGGCCTATGTTGCAGCACTTGGGAGGTTTGGCTCAATGACAAGTCTTCCATAATTCTCTTACTTTGAGATATGGCCACTTCAAGCCAAATGGGCAAATAGTCTTCACCTACAAAGTAACTCTGTTCTGTTTCCAGTCCCCTCCCCTGGTCTTAGGCAAAAATATCTGGTGCAGTGGGTAGAACACAGAAGTGTGAGTAGGATGTCTCCTGGTGTACTTGTTTTCCAATAATGATCTTTCGTCCACAACCCAAACATGGCTTTTTCAACAGCCTCTCCTCTTTTTGTTAATGTTTGTTTGTTTGTTTGTTTGTTTGTTTATTAAGAGAAAGAGAGAATGTGAGCAGGGGAAGGGCAGAGAGAGGGAGAGAGAAAATCCCAAGCAGGCTCTACACTCAGCAGTCAGCATGGAGCCCAATACGGGGCTCAATCTTACCACCGTGAGATCACAACCTAAGCCAATATCAAAGTCAGATGCTGAACTGAATGAGCTATCCAGTGCCCCAACAGCCTCTCTTCTTAAACTGAGCTCCTCCCATGAGGATCTTGAGCTGATAGACAAGACCTCACATGGACTCCTCTTTCCCATCAATATGTTTGAATAGCCATCTCCTGATATAAGACCCTTAAAACAAGCTCATGAGTTTCACCTGTGATATGTTCAGCCCCCTCATCCAGTAAAAAGATGATGAGATCTCAGATATAGGACATTTTTTTAGAGTCTGCCCTTTTTTACCTCATGGGTAGAGATACTATAGCATAGAGGTTAAGAGGATGGACTTAAAACCCAGGATACTTGCACTTACATTTCAACTCAACCTTGAGCAAGTTTCTTTAGCCTCTACAAGTGTCAGTTTCGTTATCTGTAGAATTGGGGATGGTAATATCTATCTTCTAGTACTGTTAGGATTATTAAAATTGCCCATAAACTAGATCATAAAGCAAGTCGCCACTGAAATTATTTAAAGCATGTCCTCTGGAATTAAGTTAGAAATTAATGGTAAAGTACTAGAAAATTCCCACCTACTTGGAAATTAGGTAACCCGTGACTCAAATAGGGTACTCAGGTTTTGTCTACCCAGTTTTCCTACATGCATTTGCATACCTCGATACCGGTAAAAATTGCTGGAAGAAAAAAGCTGCCCAAGCAAAGAAGCTAACTTAATGCAACCTAACTGATGCTTCCATTGGCCATTACGTGCAGAAAACTCAGTAACACAGGAATCTTGGGCTTGGTCTTCCTTTTTCTCATGGGAGCACATGTTGACACTACACAGGAGAGTGCCACCCTCTCTCAATATACACATTTGTGTACACAATTAGGTGAACTTCCTCTAACCATTTTGCAGATTCTGAAAGAGAGGATTTATAAGCAAAGCATAGTTTACCAGTTCATCTTTTTCTGTTCAGTAAATACAGAAATCACAAGAGGGCAAAACTGGAGATTAAACACACTATTTCTGAGTAGAACTCTCAGGCTAGAGGCCTTGTGGGCCAGGAGGGGTGCTAGCTGACTCACTGGTGTGATCTGAAGGACTGTGTGAATTTTGCCAGCTTGCTAAACAATTTGCACTTGACTGGGACCAGGATATTTTGTATTTGCACCCATGCCTAACATTTCAATCAGCATGTATGCTAATGATATATCTCCTAGGAAATGCGAGGGATTAATGATAAAAATGTGAATCATTATCCAGGGTTATGAGTTAACCAATCCTATTCTACTCAACAAACATTTATATAGCAACTATATTTAGTTACACACTGGGCTAGGGCAACAGTGCCACTAAATGCAAACATCCAGATGGACTTGTTATAGAAAAAGCATTGAATCTCAGATCAATTTCACATATAGGCTGGCCTAAGAAATGAACAATAGACATAGAACTGGAAGTTTTATATTCTGGTCCAAGCTCTGACACTTACTCACTGTGCGTCAGCAGGCAAGTTTAATAACCTTGCTTGCTGGCATACAACAAGGAGAGAGAGGAAACCAGTTATTTTCAAATAAGATAATGAATGTGAAAGCTGTTTTAATACAATTGAGGAGACTCTTTGTGTAATGCTGTGGAATGATCTCCAAGAAAGTACTGTTAAATTCTTTCTTTTTTTGGCAAGGGTACAGAAAAGCGCTTTCGTTTTCTTCCTTTGTTTGTTTTAAAGAGAAATCCTATATCTACAGACTGCTAAATGCATAGAATGTCTTTGGAGGTATACACAAAAAATGTTGCTAGTATTGCTGACCTCTGGGGAAAGTTACAGTGTGGACGGTGGAAATGACAAGAAGAATTTTTAAGATAAGGAAATTGAAACATATAGAGGTTAAATAACTTCCCAAGGACATCTGGTAAATATCTAAAATAGCAGGGATTCAAAATGAGGTGGTCTAATCGTAGAATTCACTCTGTGACCACCATGCCCTACTGTCCCCTGACCTTCTGAAGAGAGGGTGTCCATGCTGCAAAGTTAACCTCTGCTCTAAAAGCCCACCTCAGATATCTAGCCATTATCTGTAGAATTCAGTCTACCAACCATTTCCTCCCCTTTTCTAGACTGACATGCCACACTGGCTGAGAACATTATTTCATTAAATTGCACTCTCTTTCTCTGGAACAAATCAATACAAAACCACAAAGATTTGGGGCGCCTGGGTGGCTCAGTCGGTTAAGCGTCCGACTTGGGCTCAGGTCATGATCTCACAGTCTGGGAGTTCGAGCCCCGCGTCGGGCTCTGTGCTGACGGCTCAGAGCCTGGAGCCTGTTTCAGATTCTGTGTCTCCCTCTCTCTGACCCTCCCCGGTTCATGCTCTGTCTCTCTCTGTCTCAAAAATCAATAAATGTTTTTTAAAATTTTTTTTTAAAAACCACAAAGATTTCTCTAAAAACATATACAAAATTCCTGTCCTAGGTCTGTTTTTTTTTCTTTTAATTTTGTATCCCTGACAGCTAGAAAAGAATCACTTATTTTAATAGGAATGATCCTTCCTGTATGACACTAATTGAAACGTTGTTTGCGTTCAGAAGATGTCTTAACAGAAAATGTCTTATTTAATTGGTTGGAGCCTTTCTGAAAGTCACTGTCTAACCCAGGGATCTTTGGCCAGACATTGCTTGGCTCCTTTCACTTAATTGGAGATACATGCACTGCTCTTTGGTTGTGGTGGTGGTTCATGCATTCTTCCCACAGTGCCTCTTTGCTGCCCTGCTTTAATCATCCACCAAACCATTTGGGGCTTCTTTCCAGAAACTTTCAACGTAACCTACCTGTTTCAAGACTGGAGCTGAAGTTATTGTTCTTCTTGGTTTTAGTTGTCTTAGCAGACTTCAAACTGATATCCTTCTGGGTCGCTTCAGTGATCAGGGTCATGCTCATTCCAACAAGACCCACGTTGCCTGGGTCTCCTTCATGCTGTGACTTCATTTCCACATCACTGCAGCCATCTCCTCCCTCCCATGGTCACACCCTGGACTTATCATCATCATTCCTTTGATTTCCACCTCAAAAATGCTAGACTTAAAAGTCCCACTGCCTGATCACAGCCTTATAAGCTTCTACCCATCAACCCCTAAAACCATTCCAGAAATCCTATCCAAGGATCCAATATCAGGTAGCCAATTCTCACCTAGCTCTACTTTCTTTTCTATTCAACCTGGATCCCAAGGTCAAATGCTTCAAACCTAATAACAGCATCCTTAGGTCTTCACTTGCCTGTCGTTCTACATCTGCTGGAATGTCTCCCAACCCTTGGAGAATCTAGCAAGTCTGTACCTCTACCTCTCCCAGGCTGAAAGAGTAAAGCATGTAAACTTACAGATTGATGACTCCACTGAGGCCTCAGTTCATGAATCCCTTTACTTGACTCTAGTAAGTTCCTTTTCCCACTTACCTTAGAGACTGTATTAAGTTTAATAATCTCCTATTTCAGTTAGGACCGTATTTGGGTGCATATAATTGAAACACAATATAGCAGTGACCTAAACTTGATATAAGTTTGTTTCTCCATTATGTAAAAGAAAATCAGAGATTGGCACTCCAGGTGTGCTTGTAGAGATACCACAAAGTCCTCAGAACCTAGGCATCTATTTTTCTGTTCTGTGATCTTCAGCAGACGACTTGTAAACTTAAGATTACCTCATGACACAAAATGGCTGCCAGAGTACCTGTCATCATATTCTAGACAGCAAGAAAATAGAAGTCCAGAAGGGCAAAAGAATACCCCTCAAAGCCAAGTTGTCTTTCTTTAAGAACCTTCATAGAAGTCCCGTATAACACTCCTATTGATATCTTATTGGCCGTAACTTGATCATATGAGCATGTTTAGTTGTAAGGTAAGCTGGGAAATGCAGTTTCTAAGCTATGTATGTCACTCGCCCAAACAAAATCAAGACTGTTACTAAGCAAGAAGGGGGGGAATGGATTTGGAGTAAGCATCTAACTGCCCCTACCACATCTTCATAATGCCTCTACTCCCACACTCCTCATTTCAGACAGCTCTTTTACTGGGAAGAGACCAACAGGTGTGAAATCCCTTAATATCTCTCCCCTCCATTTCTAATTCATCTGATTACAGAAACCACACTTAACTTACTTTATTCCTGTCTTGGAGGAAGAGTGTCTCTACCCCGCAAGGCTAAAACCTGTGCTTTTATCATATGTCATTTATCACATGTCAAGTGTGCAGCAATAAAGATGTTAAATTTTTTCAAATTTTAAATTCATTCACTTCTTAATCCCTTACCATCTGTCTTCCACAGTCATTATTCTCCTGAAACTCTTCTAGCCAGGGTCACCAATTAAAATCAAACTGCCAAATCCAAAGCGAGTTTTCAAAAAACAGTTTTATGGTTCCCCCCAAATTAACCATAGAACTATCTATTCTACTCCTACTCTATTCCTCCATATATACTCCAAAAAACTGAAAACAAATACTAAAAAAAAAAATGCATGTACATGCAAGTTCATAGCAATACTATTCACAGTAGCTAGTAGATAAACTCAGCTCAAACATCCATTACTGGATGAATAGATTTAAAACATTGTGGCATATTTATTCAATAGAATATTCTTCAGCCATAAAAAGCAATGAAATACTGGCAAATGCTACAATGTAGATGAACCTTGAAATTATTATGCTAAGAGAAAGAAGCCAGACACAAAAAGTCACATGTTAAGGGATTTCATTTATATGAAATATTCAGATGGATAAATCCATAGATATGTAACCCAGATGGGTGGTCACCAGGAGCTGGGAGGAAGCCACTTAACCTATATAGGGTTTTACTTTGAAATAATGGAAATGTTTCGGAGCTAGGTAGAGGTGGTGGTTACATCGTATTATGAATGTGCTAAATGCCACTGCATGGTTTGCTGTAAAATAGTTAATTTAAATAGCTATGTGAATTTCATCTCAATAAATTACTCTTTTATAACATCACTTTTCCGTTCTCTTACTCATACTTTCCACCATTGACCACCACCTACTTCAAAAATTCTTCCTTCCTTTGATTTCCTGAGCATCAGTTTTTATGGTTTTTCTGCGTGCTTCTCTGACCATTCTTACCCTTTCTCTTTTGCTGATTCAACTTTTTTTGTAATCATGTGATTTTTGAAAATTCTCCGGACTATTTGGGTTCTCTTCTATTTTTGTTCCTCCAGGATTCTCCCCTCTATTATCTCAGTTCTATTAGAGGAAGTTTATGCTCCTGTTCTCGTCTCTGGATAAAGAACTTCTATTCCCAGGAAGAAACAGTATTGGGAAAACCCATCTGAACAGACCATGTTACCGGCCCCATGGAAGAAGGAGTGATTTATCTAATTGGAGAGTTGCAAAAATCTGACACTCATTTTTACACAGTCCTTTATAGGGAGAGGTTAAAATGTTGAACTTCATGGTTCCCATGTGGCCTATCCTCTTTCTTTTGGTACCAGCCTTTGCAGAAACATAAATTCTGCTCTCCTCTATAAGCTAAGCTTAACTGCAGACTTTTGGAAGGAAGTTAGTAATTTCAAATTAGAAGGGAGAGTTTTAGGAAACCTCGTTGTGGCAATAGATCCGAGCTGTATTCGCCATGCCAGTCTTCTTAGTAATAAAACAGAGTATCAATCTCCACCTATTGAAATCTTTATTTAATTTATCTCTTACCTTTTAATTCAGAGAGAGAAGGACATGGTCTAACACCCTTTTAAGCCTCAACAGTTTCCAACCACGACTTCAGTACCAGTTGCTACCAAATTTATCACTCTGGCCCCTTTCTGTTTCTTCTTTTTTTTTTTAAACTGAATTATAATCAATATACAGTAATATATTAGTTTCAAGTGCACCACATACTGATTTAATATTTTTAATTTTTTTAAGTTTATTTTATTTTTTAGAGAGAGAGTGTGTGCGAGCATGAGTTGGGGAGGGGCAGAGAGAGAGGGAGACACAGAATCTGAAGCAGGCTCCAGGCTCTGCTGTCAGCAAAGAGCCTGACATGGGGCTTGAACTTGTGTACCACAAGATCGTGACCTTAGCCAAAGTCGGACGCTTAACTGACTGAGTCACTCAGGCACCCCCTGATTCAATATTTTTATACATTGCAAAATGATCACCATGATGGGTCTAGTTACTGCCAGCATACAAAATTATTACAATATTATTGACTATATTCCCTATGATGTACATTAAGTCCCCATGAATTATTTATTTGATAACTGAAGGTTTGTACCTCTTAATCTCCTTCACCTATTTCTCCTGTCCCCCCACCCTTGGGCAACCGCCAGGTCTCTGTAAGTCTCTTTTTTTTATTCATTTGTTTTGGACTTTTTTAGATTCCACATACAAATGAAATCATATGGTATTTGTCTTTCTCAGACTTGTATCACGTAGCATAATACCCTCTAGGCGCATCCATGTTGTTGCAAATGACAAGATTTCATTCTTTTTCTTTTAGAGCTAATGTTCCATTGTGTGTGTTTGTGTGTGTGTGTGTGTGTGTGTGTTTGTGACACACACACACACACCACCACCACCACCACCACCACCACCACATTTCTTTATCCATACATCTATGAATGAGCATTTAGGTTGCTTCCATATCTTGGCTGTTGTAACACTGCAATGAACGTAGGAATGCATACATCTTTTCAAATTTGTGTTTTCATTTTCAAATAAATACCTAGAAGTGGAATTGCTAGATCATAGTATTTCTATTTTCAATTTTTTGAAGAACTGCCATCCTGTTTTTCCTAGTGACTGCATCAATTTACACTCCCATAAACAGTGCATGATGGCTCCCTTTTCTCCACATCCTCACCAACACTTGTTATTTCCTGTCTTTTTGAGTCCAGCCATTCTGACAGGTGTGAGGTTCACATTTTCCTGGTAGTTAGTGGTGTTGAGCACCTTTTCATGTACCTATTGCTGGTCCTGATCCTTATTTTCAAGTGACCACCTGTCTTCTTCCCCCATCCCAAACATCTCCTGTATGATTATTTGGTTGATTTTTAAAACTTTAACTTTATTTAACATGATTTTTTAAAGTTAAATCCAAATTAGTTAACATATAGTGTAATAATAACTTCTGCAATAGAATTTAGTGATTCATCACCTACATATAACACCCAATGCTTATCCCTACAAGTGCCCTCCTTAATGCCCATCACCCATTTAGCCCATCCCCCCACCCAACAACCCACCAACAGCCCTCATTTTTTTCTCTGTATTTAAGAGTCTCTTATGGTTTGTCTCCCTCTCTGTTTTTATCTTATTTTTGCTTCCTTTCCCCTATTTTCATCTGTTTTGTTTCATAAATTCCGCATGTAAGTGAAATCATGATATTTGTCTTTCTCTGACTTATTTTGCTTAGCACAATACACGTTAGTTCCATCCATGTTATTGTAAATGGTAAGATTTCATTCTTGTTGATCACTAAGTAATATTCCAGTGTGTGTGTGTGTGTGTGTGTGTGTGTGTGTGTGTGTATCACATCTTCTTTATCCATTCAACAGTCAATAGCTACTTGGGCTCTTTCCATACTGTGGCTATTGTTGATAGTGCTGCTATAAACCTTAGGGTACATGTACTCCTTCAAATCAACATTTTTGTATCCTTTGGATAAATACCTAATAGTGTGATTGCTGCGTCATAGGGTAGCTCTATTTTTAGTTTTTTGAGGAACCTTCATACTGTTTTCCAAAGTGGCTGCACCAGTTTGCATTCCCACCAACAGTGCAGAAGTGTTCCCCTTTCTCTGCATCCTGGCCAATATCTGTTGTTGCCGGAGTTGTTAATTTTAGCCATTCTGACAGGTGTCAGGTGGTATCTCATTGTGGTTTTGATTTGCATTTCCCTGATGATGAGTTAACATGATTTTTGAAGTTACAAGTATACACTCTCTGGAGACTCAAAATTATTACACCTCAGAGCATTATGTAGTTGATAAAGATGACAAAATGGAGGAACCTGGGGAATGGGAGGATCAAAGGAGTTATATGATCCAACATCACTCCTATAAGTTGCCTAAAGCAGGAACTGGGAAACCATCAAGAGCCAAGGCAGCTGACTTTGTCCCTTTTTAAACCTTCTCATGATTCCAGAAGTGACTGGAATTGTTCTTCTCACAGGGGCTCCTCTGTTACTTTAGACTGTGTTAGAGACTTTCTCTTACCTGCGGCCAATGTCATGTTTATTATGTTCTTAATACTTCTCATTATTGTCCACATTTTCCTTGAGAGTGTTACAATTGAAGCACAACGTTTTAGGTATAAAGTAACATACCCACTTACGGGGTTTGGGCTGCTGTAATAAAGTACCATAGACTAGGTGCTGTATAGGCAACAAGTTTATTTCTCACAGTTCTTAAGGCTGGACAGCCAAGATCTCAGTGCTGGCATGACTGGGTCTGGGGAGGGTCCTCTCCCAGAGTGCAGAATGCTGTCTTATTCTTCACACAGAGGCAAGCAGAGAGGAAGGAAGCCCTCTCACATCTCCTCCAAGAAGGGCACTAGTCCCATTCCTGAGGCCTCCACCCTCATGGCCTAATCACCTCCCAAAGGCCCACCTCCTAATATCACATAGGGAGTTTAGATTCCAACCTAAGAATTTTGAGGGGACACACAGGCAGTCTTTGACAGTCCACTACCCTTCATTTGCTCCTTGTGGTGAGCAGATGGGTGGACCTCCTGCTCAGCTTCCTGTTCGCCCTCCACCTGATGCGCCTGTTCCAATTGCGGAAGCTGGAAGGCGTAAAAGCTACATTTAGGATGTGGATACAAATTACGTGCCACCAGTTAGGTGCATTGTGCAAGATATAGAAGGCAGAAATGGTGCATAAGCCTTCTCCTTTCCTCTTTTGGTCTGTTTTGTTGTTGTTGTTGTTGTTGTTGTTGTTGTGTTTTGTTTCGTCTTCTGGCAAACGGTATCTTGGACACAGGAGATTTTTCCAAAGCAGGGTTCCAGTGACTAAGAAGAGGCGGTTGTGACAGAGACAGCAGGGGTAGTGGCCTCCTGATTTTGGCTTCCTGATCCTTGGAGGTGCCGTTCAGACAGTGCAATGCAGGGTCCTTGGCTACAGGGTGGAGTACTTCTCAACATTTCCAGGGGTAGCCTCAGAGGTGGTAACTCCCCTGGGGTCAATCCTGCTGTGTTGTTCTGGGAGCAAGGATTTTGCTCTTCCCAGGCTTCTAGTGATATTTACTATCACTTAATTTCCTTTATTAAATCTTTCTTGCCTAAAATAGCTAAAGCACTTCTCTTTCCTGCATTGAACCCTAATGGATGCATTACACTACTTTTTTTTTTGAAGATTATGTATTTATTTTTGAGAGACAGGGAACATGAGCAGGGGAGGCACAGAGAGAAAGGGAGAGAGAATCCCTATAGCACAGAGCCCAACAGGGGACTAGCTCCCAAGAACCGTGAGGTCATGACTTGAAATCCAGAGTCAGACACCTAACCGACTGAGCCACCCAGGTGCTCCATGGCTTTCTATCCCCAGTACCAGAAAGGAATTAGAGATATCAATTATTTTATGGCTAAGGACCCAGGAATGCCCACATCCTGCTCTACTTATATCCCTTTCTATTAGGAGTTTCCAAGGGAGCCATCTGAAAAAGGAATAATAAATAAAAATCAAAGTACCACTTTATTACTAGTTGTGCACAATCTTAAAACCCAAATGCAGTGCCTTGATAAAGGTTACAGTGGGGCCTGGGGCTGCCTGCTCCAAGTTCCCATCTTGACATCTTACCAATTTGGACACAGGCAGGCAGGAAGTTGAAGAGAGAGAGAGAGAATCAACAGAATCATCTAGAATCCACTTATTCATCCAGCTGTGAGAAACAGGAGAGAAAGAGAGAAGTTTCTTGCATTTTAAGGGACAGTAACCTTGCCCACTGGTCAGCAAGACCCAGTCAATCATCCTGGACGCTGAGCTCACAAACTGACAACTCTCCAGAGGGGTAAAGGAGGGGGTGGATGTAGGCAAGGAACTGAGCACATATGTCAGCCATGGGACACGATGGATGTCAAGAAGGAACTGGCCAGGCAGAGCAGAAGGGCAAGGACTAGTGAGTATCCCTGTGACAGTTAGGGTCTCCTCGTTTGGATTCATGAACTTGTCATAAATGGGAGTGTGTGAGTGAAGGAAAGAAAGTTGACAGTCATGAGGAAGCTAGCCTGTGGGTAGTGATATTAACAAAGCAGGAGGTGTTGATCATAATCAACAAGTGTGTATGAATTTTTACAATTAGTTGGCCCTAATGGAAATGCTGGTGGAGACATTGTTAGAATATACTGATTTTTCTGGATGGGAAAGACTGAAAACAGAAATCCTGGATGCACCTCTAATAGGCTGTTCGATTTAACCCATTGAAGAGGAAATGGGTGATGTGAACTTGGACGTTCCCTCTAATGTTTTGCGATTCTAGTCTGTACCCCAAACTGGCAGCACTTTAGAGTTTTTGCCATCTCTAAAAAGCTTCCTGACTCAAACAAATCAACAAATGCTACCACTACCACTCTAGCTGCTAATCACTACTTCCTTAAAGACACCCCTTAAAGCCAAGCCCCCTTATTTGTGTGCTAATGGAAAGAATACATCTTTCTGAAAAGCAAAGAAGGTAGACTTTGGAATTTTTCTTTTTAATTCAAATTGATCCTTTGTGAAAATAGGCAGGAGAAAGTCAGAAAAATTAAAATAATCCAGAAAAGTTAAAAATAATCCAGAAAATAAAATTCTGTTTTGTTTATGTTGCTGAAACCATGGTTTACGTTGTTGATCTCACCATGAATGACTCAAGTTTATAGTCAACTGGCACTCTGATGATATTTAGCTCTTATATTAATATGGTCTTGAGAATATATCCTAAGAATTCTGTCATCTATACCAGAGATGAAATTTCTTGGGGACAAAAACTGTCTCATTAACACCTACATCCTTCACAGCGTAGGTGTTGACACAGACTCTAGGAGTCATTGGATGAATGGAGACATAGTAGGATGGGTGGTTAAGCAGATGGGCACACAGATGGCTGGATGGATAAATACAATGAGTTATTTTTGTTATCTTAATCAGTATACTCCTTCGGAAGGGCTTCAAGATGAATCTGTATAATCCTGAACACTTGAAAGAGAGAGGAGGAGTCAGGGATTATAGTAAAACCCAGACAAAATACAACAAAACATGTTAGTACTGAAGGTTTTTAAAAATGTTTACATTCTGAAGTCAATAACTCTGATCATGTGCTTTTCTTGTAACATTTTTTTTGTTTTCTTTAATGCTTTTATTTATTTATTTTTGATAGAGAGAACAAGAAGGGGAGGGGCAGAGAAAGAGGGAGACAGTGGATAAGAAGCGGGCCCTGTGCTGACAATAGCAGCCCTTCGTAGGGCTTGAACCCACAAATCGTGAGATCATGACCTGAGCCGAAGTCGGTCGCTTAACCAACTGAGCCAACCAGTCACCCTTCTTGTAACATTTTATATCCTATTTTTCATTTCTTAAATTTTGGTAGACTTAAAATAATGCTGTGTTAATGTTTGCTCCAGGAGAGTGTTAGAACACAGCTAACCTGGAACCTGGCCAGTCCCAAGTATGGTCCACCAAACAGCACCATCTCCATCACCTGGGACCATATTAGAAATGCAGCATCTGAGGCTTCTTCCTAGACATACTAAACCAGAATCTGCATCTTCACACGTTCCCCGGATGAGTCCTATACACATTAAAGTCTTAGAGACACTGGTCTAGATCTGAGCCAATAATGAGTAGGAAGTGGGATTAGCCCAGAAGCCATGGACTCTTGCATCAGAGACTTAGTCTAAGCAAAGTATAGTACATCCTAAGTCCTATCCTGATGGTGAAGAAGTCTCAGGTGCTAAGGAAGGGAGTTTGATATATTGGAACATAAAAAGTGAGCTGTGGAGAACGGAGACTGTAGGGCTAGAGGGGATTGTGCATGTATGCGTGTGTGTGTGTGTGCGTGTGTGTGTATGTGTGTAGGCTGGAGGGAAGAACAGTCAAATTCATCTTCTGAATAACAGGAACCATCAGAAATGCAAGAGACTGCAGTCAGCTGATTGAAATATGATGCAGGGCCTTCCCTTAGGTCTGGACATCACTGCTGAGCCCTAGAGCCTCAGGGAGGGGCAGCCAGGTCTGTGTCTTGCTCGGGAAGGGGGACAATATGAGCATGAACATCTCAGCCACAAAAGATTTTCCAGCTTTGGCTAGAGGCAATACGCTGGGTGTTTATTCCAAAGAACCAAGTCTTTAGAAGCGAGAATGTAGGAAAAGGCCGGAAGTGACATTTGGGGAAAGTGAGGCAGACAGCTGATGTGACTTCTCAATCCCACCAGCTGGGTAGGTGACGCTGTGCAAATTAATTCACTTCTTCAGTATATTTTTTGTTATTTTCTTAATAGTTACTCAAGGGATTCCAATATATATCTTATTATATTTTACTTCAGGTTAATAGTGACTTAATTCTGGTAAAATATAGTAACTTGGCTCCAGTATAGCTCCATTTCCTTCTTCCTTCTTTGCGCTACTCTTGCCATTTTGTATACATACATCCAGCAGTCCGGTGTCATAATCATTGCTTTGCATAATCTTATATCTTTTAAACAAGCTCATATATATATAATATATATAATCCACAGGAAGAAATAAAGAACATTGGAGATAGCAAATCTAAAAGACTATATGGCCATATATACGTTATCTAGTTACATCTCTATCTGTATATTTCAAGTCTGCCCCAGCTTTTACTTTCCCCTCAGCCAGGCCTTCTCAGACATGCACATCCTCTTAGCCAGTGATATGTGGAGAGCTTATCTAATTTTCAAGGTCTTCCTGTTAAATTTCTGGCCACAACCTCAGGCTGGCAAGGCTATAGGCTTTTCCTATTTGTTTGCTAATGAGTTTTCTAATTTTACTGCCACTGCCCTCCTCTGCAAATCACGCCAGTCCCCTCTGGCAGCTAAAGCTGCTGATTTTCACAAGCAGCCCCACCCGGTAGCACTGTGGTGCCAACAGATCTGGGGTAAGGGTATGGAGTAGCCCCAGGCAAGAAAGCCACAGACTCCCATTGTTCTTACCCAGAGTTCAGCAGGGTTTCGTGAATAAATGTTTCTCATTTTGTTGTTTGCTTTTGTCAGTTTCCAGAGCCCTGAACCGGTTGCGGATAATTTTCTCTAGTTGTTTTTGTGGGAGAGAATTTGTCATCTTCTCCACTCTGCATTGCTAGAAGCCATGCCTCCTATTCACTTCCACTGGCTTTGGGTTTTTCATCGGTAAAATGAGGTCTCTACCACCCTAGTCCTATGCTATTTTCACTGGACCAGGAAACCAAAAGTTTTCAGGAGCTAGAAGCCTATTAAAGATGACACAGGACACATCACTTAGGGTTCAGGCACCAGCAACCTTGGCTGACTCTGTCTGGCTGACGCGGTTTAGAAGACTATGGGGCAGCTCAGAGACAAGGCTGCCACTGGTACAAATCTAAAAGGATTCTTCTTTGAATTAAAAAAAAATGTTTAAATTAGTGTATTATTGCACAACTAAACATAACACTCAGGCAACCCCAGGAAAGTAGAAACCTAGAAACCAGGCAGGTGGCTACCTCATCTGTAAAGGAAAGAGAAGGGGGAAGGGAAAGGAGTAAGTGACTAAAAGGAGGGGCAGGGCAGTGATGGCTTTGATGCCATAAAGCAAACATTTTTTAAATTGGCCCGAATATATGCGTCCCACTCAGAATAAAGTAAAACTAAAGCTTTTTACTTGGGTCCATGGTCTGAACGCTTCTCTCTACTCCCACCCCACCCCCATGACCTTCATATGTTGAAATCCTAATGCCCAATCTGATGGTGTTAGGAGGTGATCTCCTGCCCCTCAGGAGGTGATTAGATCATGTGCTTGGAGTCCTCATGAATGGGATTATTGTTCTCATAAGAGACACCCCATAGATCTCCCTCTGTCCCTTCTACTAGTCAGCAGTCTCCAACTCAGATGAGGGCTTTCGCCAGAACCCAACCGCCCTGGCACCCTGATCTTGGACTGCCAGCCTCCAGAACTGTGAGAAATAAGTTTGTGTTGTTTATAAGATACCTGGTCTCTGGGATTTTGTTACAGCAGCACAAACAGACTAGCACAGAAAAATGCCCTTAGTTTTCCAGGCTCTTCCAAAGGAGGACTGCAAGGGCCCGAGCAAGCAGAAGATGTAATGCACACAAGTGCCCCCGTTCCTGGCTGCTCAGCCACATCCTGATGTGCAACATTCACATCACTGGCAGTAGGCACACTCCACTCTCCCAGCCCCTGCTCCCCAGGAAAGGGACTATGTCTAGGTAGGTTTGCTCTCAGATGCTGTCAGAGCATCTAAAACAATGGAAGGATGAGGGAAGCAACCTCAGGGAACATCCAGAGTTGCACAGGGAGAAGACCAGTTTGTATATGTGTGGGTGCCAACAAGTGAGCGTGCAGGTGAATGTATATTCCTGGATGGTAGTGAAAGTTTATTTCACCAAAAGCTCTCTGCTGCTTTGAGAGGATCCACCCCCATTCTCCTAGAAGTTAAAATCAGTCCACAATGTGAATGCTTCCCTTCCCTTACACTTGGTGCCCTTATATAGTACACAATGGGAACAATCGTGCAAAGGAAAGCTGGATAACCAAAATTTTAAAAGAGCAGTTTGAAAGATCCAGGAACCAGGGCCTCATTCCTATGATTAATAAACTTCAACCATGTTTAATCATAGCCTCACTCTACTCAAGATAAAAAGATTCCTGGGAGAAAGCATCTGATTGGCTAACCCTGGGCCATGTGTCCATGCTTTGGCCAGGATGGGACAAGTTGTCTTGTCCCTTAAGTGCTTAATAACCTTTTAGCACTGTACCCTATCAAGAATAGCTCCCCAGAGCAGAATTAGGGTTCTGTTCCTAGAAAGGGGAACACACACTGAGCAGGCAAAAACAACAGATGGCTAACACAGAAAAATTAATTAGGGATCAGATTTCTTTATTATAGGACTTCTCGACGCCTTTATGTGGCAAATTTTGTTTTATGAATCTTTAATAGGAAATCAAATATGTAACATTTCTCAATTTACCAAGGAACACTTTTTTGGCAGAATGCTTCGAGAGACAAGGGCCCTCCCTTCCCCTCTCCCCCCAAAAAGACCACCTTTAGAGAAATTAGACCATACTGTCTCTGTGCCCACAGGTATTGTAGCCCGTGAGGGCAAGAAATTGAATTTACCATTGAATCTCCAATGCCTGGAACAGACCTAGCACAGAGAAGGTACTCAATAAACGGAGCACTGAATGAATCTGTTTATATTATCTGTGTATTTATCTCTGAAAGTCTGAATTGCATGAGGCATTGCAGGAGCCATGCTCATCAAAGGAAAATTTAGTTAGGTTAATTCTATTGTGCTCACTAGGTCTGAGTAAACTATCCATCCTCCACAGAGCCTCAGAGTCCTATAGTTGAAAGGAAAATCCAATACGTCACTCCTACTCCTAAAACGGATGCCTATTTCAGGCCACTACAAACTCCTGAGTATGATGTGCGGTGGCTTTGAAATTCTGGCCCCTGCCCGTCTCCTGCCTCTCTCCATCCCCCACTTTATGCTTCAGGAAAATGACTGATACGTTTATAAGTCTTTAAGTTTGAAAGGTTTTCTTACTCCTCTGTAACTATACAAATGCTGTTCCTCTGCCCCCTCCTTTTAGCCATTTAGAAAATCCATCTTTCACAATCCGGATTCACTGTTAACTCCACTGTAAGGTTCCCCTGATCTCTCACCCGGCTGCTAGCCCAGTCCTAGTCCTCTCCTCTGAATGGTGGACATTTGTGAACCGCTGCATATTCACCACATGCTTCTGCTGTCTATGCTCTTTGTCTTCCCTCATGAGCCCCGTGGGAATAAGGATCACACATGTTCACCTGAGTAGTTGTAGTACCTCATACCTAGTACCTAACTTCAACTAACCAGGATGAGAAAAATCCCACCAAGAGATTCAGAGAGAGGGACTGTCATGCCAGGAAGTACATCCATGGGTGAGAGAAGAGGCTTAGAGGGGCCTGTGGGTGGCTCAGTCAGTTAAGCGTCCAACTCTTGGTTTCCACTCAGGTCATGATCTCTTGGTTCGTGAATTCAAACCCTGCCTCGGTCTCTGCACTGATGGTGTAGAGACCCTCTCTCTCTCTGCCCCTCCCCTGCTCTCTTTCTCTCTCAAAAACATAAATGAACTAAACAAAATTTAAAAGTTAAAAAAAAAAAAGAAGAAGAGGGTGAGAAGTCAACCAGAGGTAGTGAGTGCCTTAGTTTTTGTTTCCAGGAAGCAGGCTCTGAGACCAGTATTCAACTGCAAGCAATTTATTGGGCAATGAAAGGAATATGGGTAGTTGAGGGAGGGAGTCCAATGGGAAGGGAAGACAAGGCAAGGCAACCACTACAGGGCATTCTTATTAAGCCACATACCAAAGTAGGCAGCTGGAGCTTAATCCCACATGGACACCCTGGAAAATAGTGCAAAGTACACACCTTAGAATTATCCTGGCCAAGGCGTTTGGGAGCTGGGGTATTTATACTAGTCAGTCAATGACTTGGACTATCCCCCCAAAGGAGTGTTAATTCTTAGGCACTGACAGCCTGCAACTTGGGTGCAGCCCTCCAACAAAGACACCTGCCAGAGCTGACCTTTGGAAGTCAGACTGGCTTGGAAAGACAAGGTAAAAGGGTTCTCAGATGTGGGCAGAGAATTGATAGCATTGGCTAGAGTGAGGCAACTCAGAAGTTCACAATAACTGCTACTACCCCTGGCCTTGATGTACAGAGGGTGGGGATGGGGTTACTGAGTCCCAGAAGCCAGTAATACATGGCAGAATCTGGAATCCTCACTGTGGGCTTGTTCAGGAGACACTAAGAGACAAAGAGGGCATTTACCACTCCCAAAGACTCTTCACAAGGCAGAGAAAGAGGCTTCCTCCTTCCTCCTTCATCCTTCCTCCTGTCCTCCAGTCTCCCACCAGGGCCTCCCATTCACCAAAACCAGCAGGGAGACACTTGACAAGAGTCTGGGAAACCAGCTTGCCCTCCAGTGATGTAGAGCGGAGTAGATCAGAGAAACAGCAAACCAGCCCATCCCTGGCAGACAGACTATTGTGCCACGAAGGGACTCTGTTCTCCCCAAAGCCAGCAGCATCAGGATTACCTGAGTAGTTTTTCTAAAATATAGATCCCTAAGCCCTATGTTTGGCCTGATGAATCTGAACTTTACAGATAAGGTTAGGGTCCCAGGAAGCTGTATTTTAACAAGTTCCCAAGGAGATTCTTACACATAATAAAATTTGGAACTACTGGGGAACTGACTCAATGTAGAAGTTTTGGAGATTAAAAAAAATTAAATGAAATATATAACAAGATGAAAATTGTATTTCTTGCCAAAAAAATCAATTAGTACAAGTGGTCCTTCCAGTTAAGTTTAACTGCTTAACAATTTTACAGAGAAAAAGTACTCAAAATCAAAGGATGTTGGAAAATATAAAAGCCTGAGGCAATACCAATATGCTTTTGTCATACTATATTGCTATTATTATTTTGTTATTTATTATGATTATTATTTATATGGTATCTATCCACCCAGACCCCTGGATTGAGTTTCTTGAGGACAAGGATTAGGTCTTATTACATTTTGCATGCACTGCTCAGAACATGGCCAGTTACATAGCAGGAGTCCAACAAATGTAGATTTAAGTTCAGAGTCTAAAGCGACCCCTTAACCAGTATGTCTCTGACGATGGCTTTTTCAGGCACAGGCCAACTCAGAATGTGGCTAAAAAAAAATTTTTTTTTTAATTTCCAACACCCTTTTGGGTTTTCCATAAAATTGGCCTTTAAATTTTTTTTTCTCCAGTTTTGAGCATACATGCAACAAAGTTGTTAAATGATGCATTATACATGATATATTGCGCTTATTTCAGAATAATTAAGCAATTATTATCATAGAAACTGCATTACTCAATTTTATTAAGAAAAGTCCCCTTTTCCTTAGAGAGTAATATATTCAGATTAAGAAATATTCTAAGGCAAAAATCAGACGAAACAAGCTTTCAAAATTGCAAATCCAAACTAAGAAAAAGATTAACAGTGTTCTAAAATGAGAAGAGCAAAAACAATTTATCAATTTTACTGTTTCAAGGGAGTGGACAAGAGGATGAAAACTATATTAAAAAATTTCCATTACCATAAAAAACCACATAAGCACATTTATTTACAGGGAAATAAAGTAGAAACATAATGCCACATGTAAAACAGGAAGCCTATTCGCCCCAAGGCTAGACCTGTTTGGAAGACAGTTCCCAGAAATTGATTAAGAGGACACACCGAAATCAGTCAAACATGGTTTGAAATCAACACCCAGCATAAAATACCTACGTGATCTTGAGCAAAGTTCAATCTCTGTACCTTTACCTTATCATTTTGAAAATAAGACCAAAGACACCTACTTAAAGGGCTGGTTAACCAGTATACTTTTTAATTATTAACTACTGTCTTACTATTTATAAAGTTTGGAGCTAAATAGAAAGATGAATTGACCGTGTGGAATAGGCTTCTGGCAATCTAGCATACCTAATGAAATGATCTGGCATGGAAAGAGGGTCAGCAGGGGCATGTGGCTGTGAAGGAGCATGGATCCAAGGTCCATCATGGAAGGACATCAACCAGGGGTCAAGAGGACGTAGGAAAGGAAATTATTCCCAGATCAAGCAAGCCAGGGGGCTCAAGTTTATGGATCTAGAGTAGGTAACTACAGGATAATGATAAAGAAAAACTCACTTCATGACCCATTAACTAGCTGTGTGACCTAGAGAAGATTACCTATTCTCTCTGGGCTTCAGTTTCATCATTTAAAAAAAACTAGCATAATAATGCCCACCTCACTGGATAACTGTCAGAATTAAGTGTGATCATTTGTGTAGTATGTTGACCACGGTGTTTGGCACATAATAAATGCTCAGAAAAAGCTAGCTAGTGCAATATTAGCATCAGAGCCTCTGTTTCCAGGCTTTTGTTTGGAAAGAGAATGCCTGCTCCAACATGAGTGAGGACTGAAAAAAAAATTACAGTCATAGTTCTATATAAACTGAAGTTATCAAGGCAGGTACTCAGGGAAATAAGGCAAAGGTACAGATACAGAAGTTAGATACTATGGGAGACTGGCTCATAACAATGGTAGAAATGCAGTAACTGAAACTGGGACAAAACAGATTTTAACTAGCAGCAAGTATGAAATGATGGATGGGGTCAACCTTCTGGTAGAGCTCAAGCTGGCTCAACTGTTGGTAGAGAAGGACTCTGGAAAAGGCAGACAGGTGATTCCTAAAAATATCAAAATTAAAGTGCTATAACTCCCTATCTATCCAGAGATCATTTGTGCAGCAGTGTTTTCACTCAATAAGCAAGCAGAAGAGCCTTCTGAGCAATCTAAATCAGTGTCATAAAACTCATGAAACAAAATGGGTACCTATTATTACTCATAGGAAACTTTTCATCCCCTCATTCAGATCCCATTATACTCTTACCTTACAAGCAATTTTAATGAACATTTGTATTTGGTTTCCTAACCCACAACAGATTTGGGGAGAAGGGGGAAACTTCCAGTGGTGGAAATTCTATCAGAAAGAGAGGGACTATAGGGTCATCTGGGTGGCTCAGTCAGCTGAGTATCCATCTTCGGCTCAGGTCATGATCTCATGATTCATGGGTTCAAGCCCCACGTTGGGCTCTGTGCTGACAGCTCAGAGCCTGGAGCCTGCTTTGGATTCATTCTCTCTCTCTCTCTCTCTCTCTCTCTCTCTGCTCCTCCCTGACTTGCACGCGCACTCTCTCTCTCTCTCTCATAAATAAATAAAACATTTTTAAAAAAAGAACAAGAGGCACAATAAAGTTATACAAAATAGAAACAAGTCTTATAAAGCATAGTGGCCTTGCCTCATTTCATGCAAGGGCAAATTGTCCCAGATGCCTCATAAACCAAGAAAGCCCAGTATAGTACTAGACATTTATAATGGTAGTTTTGAGTAGTTTTGAGTTCCCCTCATCAACCACCCAGTAGATTGAGCCAAGAAACCAGAAGTTACTTTCTTTGCCTCATCCTACATATCAAGTCCATCAGCAAGTCTTCTCCATCATCAATCCAAAATATGTTCTGGATTTGTTCATACACCTCTCTTTACTTGGCATCTGCATCACCCTCGTCCAGGCCATGACATTCTCTTTCCTGGATCATAGTAATGTCCCCTAACTGGCCTGTACAATGACCCATTCACCCAAGTGAGCTTTTAAAACAACTATTAGCATACATCAGATCCCTGATTTAAATCTCTGGTAGCTTTCTATCACCTTAACGGGAAAGTCAAAACCCAGGATTCTGTTCCTGAGGCATAAGGTCTGACTGTGGCTTTCCTCACCGGCTCTACTCACCACTCTCTGACCACGCTCCCCTTCTCTCTGTCCCTTGAATACCCCACACCCAATGGACACCCTTAGCACTTGCTCTTCTCTCTTCCTGGAATGCTCACCTCCCAGATGTTTGCAGCCACCAGCTCAAATGTCATCTTTCTCCACATGTCTACTCTGATCACTCGATCCAAAGTCATCACACAGCTATTCAATTACTTCCCACTGTCTGAATATTTTGCATAGCACTTAACCCCACTGGATATTTCCTGTTTATTTCACAGAGTGTCATCCGTCTCCCCACACAGAAGGTGGTCTTTTCTCTCTCATTCACCCTTGTGTCCTCAGTACATAGAGCAGTACCGGGTACCTAATGAATGCATTATAAATATTTGTGAAAAGAATATAAATGAATAACTTTGCCCCTCCCCCACCCAATTTTTTTCTTTAAAGGAAATCATCTACAATTCTTAGAACATCAGTACTGGATACATGTAAGTCACTTGCAACCCCCTCGCAGTAATCAGGTCCTGCTAATGGCTGAGAACTGCCACCATGCCCAAGGACAAGAAATACGTCTTCTTGCAGGAGGGCAGCATAATGGAGAAGTTCTTTTAGAGATGTGAATCTGCACAGCATGTGCAGGGCACATCAGAGGGGAAAGGCAAGAGCCAAAACGACCAGACGAATGTCTATTTTATCTTTCCATGTGTGGAGTGTTGGGGCCTGAACCAGTGGCTGTAAAAGGCACAGATGCAAGGACCATGGTGGCAGAAGTAACAGGATCAGAGGCAGATTAGGTTTGTGGAGGGGGCCACATGGGGAGCTACTGGGAGCTCAGAACTGTGGCAGTGATTTTTTTAATATATATTTTTAAAAGTTTACTTATTTATTTTGAGAGAGGGTGTGTGCATGAGCAGGGGAGGGACAGAGAGAGGGAGACAGAGAGAATCCCAAGCAGGCTGCACACTGTCAGCACAGAGCCTGATCTAATAAATGTATAGATTCACACATTCATATAGCAGGATGTTCCTTTATAATTTGATTTTTCTTACATGATAATCATGAAAATCATGCATTCTTTTAAAGACTGGAAAACCTATCTGGTGTCAATAACACATCAATCAAAAATGTTAAAGTAATTATAGCTATGTGCCAAATGAATACAATTATTTTGAATAAATTCAATGAAAAGCAGCAATTGGGTCTTTTCAGTTTTTTTTAACACTTTGAGGATTTAGCTGACTTTTTTAATGTTTATTTTTAAGAGAGAGAAAGAGCCAGAGCAAGCGAGTGGGGGAGGGGCGGGGGGGGGCAGGGGATCTGTATTGACAGCAGAGAGCCTGATGTGGGGCTCGAACTCACAAACCATGAGATCATGACCTGAGCCGAAGTCTCAGGCTAAGACGCTTAACTGACTGAACCACCCAGGCACCCCTGACATTTTTACTTTACCTATACTTGGTATGGATTATCAGTATTCCATTGCTGCTGTTACAGATAATCACAAACTTAGGAGCTTAAACACAGTTCTGCAAGTCAGAAGTCTGGCACAGTTCTCACTGGACTAACCTGATGGTGTAGGCAGGGCTGCTTCTGTTTCTGGATGCTCTGGGGGGAGAATATATTTCCTTTACCTTTCCAGCTTCGAGAGGCTGCCCACGTGTTGCGACTGGTGTTCTCTTCCTCCATCTTCGAAACCAGCAATGCATCTCTCTAACCCTTTCTCCATCACTGAATGTTTCTCTCTGACCACAGCTGGAAGAGGCTCTCTAATCCTCAGGACCCCTGCAATTAGACTGGGTCCACCCAGAGCATCCAGGACAGTCTCCCCATCTCAAGGTCTGGACCACAGCTGCAAAGTCCATTTTGCTATGTAAGGGGGCACGTTCACAGGTTCTGGTGGTTGGGGGGTAGACATCTTTGAAGGGCCATTATTCTGCTAGCCACATGTGGAATCCTGTAGCTATAATTTTCATCCATTAGAAATAAATCTTTAAATGTTGCCAGTTTCCTCTTGTGGCTGGATTCTCCAGTGGCTACTCATGTCACGGGAGGAAAAGGCAACTCAAAAACTTGACTTGATCAATTTTATTGCCTGTGTTTTAGAAAGGTATTTTATTTCACTTATGTATACCCCCACTTTGTCCTAGGACCTTTAAGGGCCCCTAAGAATATGATAAGGATGATGTGTCAGGTGCAGAAACATGGCCTCCTCTCTTTCCCTCTTTTCGTGTGGACCCTCTTGCAACAGTTGAGCACAAATGAGCCTGAAGTTGAGGGAGTTGATAAAATATAATACCTGCCATAATACCAGGACCTGCCTTCTAGGATAGCTGTGAGGGTTAAATGAAGTACATTTAATTAATTTATTTATTGAATGACCCTAACCCTTAGAGAAAGAGCTGATGTATAAGTTTTGAATAAAAATTTTTAAAAATTATTTTTTACCATTTCAGAAGTATGCCTCAATGAACAAAGGTTAAATGTTTTCCTCCTAGGGGTATAATTTCACTCCTCAAAGTACCCACTTGGGAGGCGCCAAAACCTCATGGGTTTCATTGTGACCTGCATGTCCTCATTCCTGTATGAGCCAGCAAGTTAGCCCATGTCTCTCGAGGTATCCAGACTTGGGGTAACAGGGGACCTTTCACACCCCAGGACTCTACAGCGTCAGCTCTGGCCTGCTTTTCTTCCAAGGAGAGATTCTATGATATTTAGAACTCAGAGTTTGAGTGGAAATCCTTAATAATCACTCTCCACATATTGCTTTGAAGATTCAAGATAAAGTTAACATCTTCTAACACTCTGATATTGCCACTCTTGTCTTCTCTTCTTCCCTAAATATCCAGGCTTCCCCCTCTGTATTTGCCTAGAAGTTTTAAAGTTCCTTTATGGCTTTTTCTAGCCTATGCTCAGCAGAGCTCCCTGGTAACCTCCCAATCAGCAGTAACTTTTCCAGGATAAGGATAGTGGCCCTTATCTCAATCACTAAGGGCTCCAGTTCTAGAAAAAAGTGAGCAGTCTGGGATGTAGACATGGGGTGACCACAAGGTGGTAAAATCCCACTTGAATTCCGCCCCCCCCCTTCTCTTCCCCTCTGAAAGCAGTAGGTCTTGTCCCACAGTTCAGACTAAACTATGGCCATATCAACTTTCCATTTTGCTTGAATACTCAAATACCCTCATGCCCTATTAGCAAGAAGTGGTATTTTGGGAAATCACCAAATCTAAGCCATTGACCAATCTCCCAGGAGCTTGCAGAGTGCAACAATATTCAGACCTGTTCCTTCACACCAGGCTGAAAGAGCAGTGGAACGATGGCTGCACAACTGAGATGTCTTCTACCTAGTGTCACCATGGGGACCAGTTCTGCTCAGTCCTTCCAATGCTTGCCCCCTCATTTGGACTCTGAAGTGACAAGTCTTTCAGATGACACCCTCATTCTCAGGAGTGTTCCGTTTCAGTCTTTTCACTTCCAGGATGGCTGGTCCAGAAGAGCCACTGGTATGAACGGTGCATTGTGTAGGAACTAGCCCTGTGTCACACACTTTGAGGTCTCAGTTCCAGGTCATCAGCCTAGATGTCCTCTATGCATAAGGTTGATTTTATTTTAGGAACCTCATAGCCCTTCCCTACCCTGGGTTTAGTAGGAGCCTTCCATCCCCTTCCTCAGCAGTTCTACCTAACCAGACCTCAGAGAGCAGTTTAGAACATTGGCCCCTTGTCTTCCAAAATGTCTTGGGCTCCTATGCAAATCAGTTGTCATCTTCCTCCAAAATCAGTTTCCCCAAGCAGCAGGCTTGCTGTGTTGACAAAATTCAGATATGCCCCAAACCCAGAACAGTGAGTGCCAGTTAGCCCTATATTAAACTACTAACAGAGCCGCTTAAAGGCGGAGGGAAGAGACGAGCCTCTCTTGATAATACATACACCCACACATTTCAGATGAAAAAGCAAAGTCTGAAGACAAAATCAGATAATGCAGTGCAAACTTTTTGTATCAGGCACATTTTTATTTGATCCGTCTAAACATCAAAATACATTTCACCAATCTCCTCTTTTGTCTGATTTGGGTGATCTCCGGAAGATTTGAATAATTGAGATGTACAGATAGTAGTACAGATAGTATAACTTTTCTTTAAATATGTTGTTTATTGACAGGGCTTTCAAAAAGATATTTTGATACAGAAAATCCATTCTCTCCTTGGATACAAATATTTGTTAAAAGCAAATTGCTAGCAGATGGAATCCCTTAAGACCTCCCACAGCAAGAGCAAAGTGTTGCTACTGTGGATAAGCCATGCTCACAGTTTCCTCCCTTGTGCTGAAAGGAAACGATAGCAGGATGCATCATTTACTCTTAATTGTGTATTATAGCATAGACATAATGCTTTGTGACACATGATTTGAATAAGCAAGGAGAAACATATTCCACTCACCAGAATTGTTAAACAGTTTATGAAACACTTTGGGAGAGGCTGATCCGTAGCCAACGCTATTCGTGGCTGTCTTAATCCCCAGACTGGTCTCCACTGGTCTTTTAGCCTAGAGCTCATTGAAAAACCTCAACTGCCTCTCAGAAGGAGAACTGATTAGGGGTTGTCTCTCTCAAACCCTGAATCTTTATGCCTAAGTCAGGGAGAGCAAACAGACTTTCGTCTAAAGAGCCAACTCTGATCAATAACCAATTCAGCATTTGCACCCCGCTGACAGCCAAGAGTAATGTCTGCTTAGGCATGGAGGGGCACGCATGGGGTGCACAGCTTTGCCTCACTCACCTGGGTCTTCCCAGGGCCTCCCTCAAACAGTGCCCAGCTGACAGAAGGCATTCAGTCAGAGTATGGAAAATAAGTCAGAGGATGGGCTAATTAATCGATCATTTCCGGCTTCTATCTTTGAAAAAGCACAGGGTTGTAGAAATCACACTAAACTAGAGAATGTTTGCTCTAGGGCCATCAACTACCTGGGTAAGTCTCTTTACCAGAGTCTCAATTTCCCTCTGTATAAAATGAATCTAGCAATACCCACCCTGATTGATTAGCAGGTGAAATAATGTGCTTTGCTGAAAACAACCAGTACCCTACATTTCTATGTAGCTGAATCCATCAACCACCACTTGCTTGTGAGCTTTTCAGCCTGCTCAACTGACACTCAGGGCCTCCTAGACATGTACATGGTGGTTTTTCAGGGGCAGCTTCCTCCTGGAAACCAGCCTTGGAAGAAGGGAGAAAGACTACCGAGCAGCATGTCAGAAAAGGTAGTTTGTAGCAAATAGACTCAGTGGTGATGAAATCGTTAACTCCTGGGCAGAATTATACCGTGAACTTTACAATAACATAATAAAAGGAGAACATGAAAATTCTAAGTGCTACACGGTGGCATTTAGATACAAGAGGTTTCCAGAGGTATCTCCTTGACAACCAAAGACATGTGGAGGGAGCATAACCTTCTGTAGCCTGTTTCTGTCAAAACAAACTATCACTTCATTACATCTGTTCTAGGTGGGGGGCCTCTCTGTGTTCCACAGAAAATCATATTTATTCATTAGAGGAGATTTCCTACTCTGTTTAAATGATTCCGAAATGAAAATCCCAGGGACATTTAGAAGATCGCTTTCAGAGTTTTTAGGGCAGTGTTCCACCTCCTCGAAGATAGGCCCCATCTATCTCTCATTCTCTCCGCTCCACTCAGACCTCTGCAAGAGCTTTCCATGTACTCGGAATAAAATTGCAAACTCTCATAACACTGACAGGGCCTGAATGATCTGGAGCTGCCTCACTTCTTCGCTAGGTGCCTGTGCTACTGCACTGCCCCTCACCCACTCGGCGGAGGCAAGGCTGTTCCTTAAACAGCCACCCCACCCCCTCCAGACTTTTGCCTGTGCTGTGTCCTCCCCCAGGAACACTTTTCACCTAGAGTCACAAGAATCTCTCCCTCCCTTCTTTCAGTTCCCTTATCAAAGAGGACTTCGCTGCCATTCTATTTGAATTAGCAGTCCCTACCCCACCATTATTGGTTCTCTAACTTTCTCAACGTTTTTCTCCATCGCTCTTAAGCTATCTGACATTGTTTTTCAAATGTGTGTGTATGTATACACATATCAACAAATATATACGTTGTTTATTTGCTTTTGGTTTATCTTCCCTTATCAGATTGGAAGCCCCTAAGACAGACACTCCGCTTTGATTTCATTGCTCTAGCTCCACTGCTTGGAGCCATACCCGGGGTTGTGTGCACTCAATAAAATGAATGAATGAATGACCACCCCCTACCCAGCCTGCTCTCCCATCCTGTTCATCCGCGCCCCCCCCCCCCATGTGCACATTACCGTCTCATCTCCGTGCCCTCGCACACTGGGGCCCCTCCACCTAGAATGCCTTTTCCCTTCTTCATGGTTCCAGAAGGGACTCTGTCCACCACACAGGGTGAAACTGACTGAGGAAAAAGGGGAGGAGGAGCTTGCCAGAAAAAAAGTTGCAGCAGGAGAGAACTGTGACAGGAAACACAGGGAGAACTGGAGAAATAATCTGCTCTACAGAAGAAGGAAAGGAGTGAGGGAGACAGAGAAGAGCCATTCTCCCCAACCCCAGCCTCATGCTCAGACACACACACGATGCTTTGTCACCAGCAACTGAGACGCAGGCCTCCCACCTGTCCTCTCTCCCCCTACTTTCCATCCACCAAAGTCTTCCTTTTCTCCTTAATGCCCACCCAGGGGATCCCCCACCCAGCCCCTCAGAGTTCATGCACCCCGGCAACCTTGGTCAGGTACTCTGTCCAGCATTAGAGAGGGTTTTAGTTTTTTCACTTTTTTTTTCTTTCTACAACTAAATAGTAAACTCCTTTGGGAAACAAAAATATATAGACTTTTGAGATATGTTTGAATCTTGACTCCAACACTTAGTACTATATTTCATTGAATCGAAACCAGCATTATTTTATAAACAGCATTATTTTATAAAAACAGAAAAATACAGCTAGTTAACTGTAAGACATGATCAATTATAAAATGCATCCTGATGGCAGGGGCACCTGGGTGGCTCAGTCGGTTAAGTGTCCAACTTCAGCTTAGGTTGTGCTCTCGCGGTTCTTGGGTTGGAGCCCCACGTCGGGCTCTGTGCTGATGGCTCAGAGCCTGGAGCCTGCTTCGGTTTCTGTGTCTCCCTCTCTCTCTGCCTCTCCCCTCCTCATTCTCTGTCTGTCAAAAATAAACTTTAAAAAAAAATTTTTTTTAATGCATCCTGATGGCAGAGATCTGAGAATGTAAAAAGGAAACGTCAAAGCATCGGTGAAATGCAGAGGGTATGTGGTCTTAGACGAGTGGCTAAACCTCTTTGAGCTTTAGACTTTCCATGTGTGGAATGAAAACCATACTTTTTCATTTGTTCAACAAGTATTTATTGAGTGTTTACGTGATGCAATTTTTTGGTTGAAAGGAATAGGAACTGGCTCTGGGTAACTTCAGCACAAGGAGATTTACTGGAAGGGTATTGGGAGCTCAGAGAATTCAAGAGGGGCTGGAGAAGCAGGCTCTAGAGGAACACTGAGGGTAGGAGATGGCAACAGTCATGGCAACAGTCTCCCGCCAGGAAGGGGTCCGGTCAGGACAGAGATGCTAGTAGTCAACACTTCCTCTTGCCCTTGGGCAAACACTTTCCTCCTCTGATGGATGGAGCCTGCCCCCTGGTGCAGGGGGCCCAGCCAGCATCTGTCACCTTTGACTTCTAAAGTAGGAGACAAGCACCTGAATTTGCCAATCAAAGCTTCATACAAGAAGATAAGAGATAATTCCCCAAAGTAATTTGGGTCACTATCAGGGAGGCAAGGAAGGTGGGATGGATGCTACATGGCAAAACAAAAGCCAAGAGAAAGATGAATATCACAGTGAGTTCCTAATATGTGCCAGGCACCATGCCCAAAACAGTCATGGCTCCTGCTTTCATAGGGTAACTATCCAGTAAAAAGGACAAGTATTACCAATAACAGCAACAACAAAAAGATACTTTCAATGAAGAAGAAAAGCGATTGCCGTGAGAGAGGAAGAGAGGATAACTGGGGGGACTTCCTGCTTAGTTAAGTCCTGTGACCCATTCTCAGTCCTCATTTTATATGAACTGTCAAAGCTTTGACGCAGTTGATCACTTCCTCTCCGTGAAAAACCTTCTTCACTTGGCTTCAAGGAGATCATGTCTTCATGGTTTTCCTCCTCCTTCCCTAGCTGTTCCTTCACCTTTGCTGGATGCTTCATTTCCCCAACTCTTCCATGCTAGTGGGCTCCAGGGCTTAGCCTTCAGACTCCTACTCTGTCTATATCCACTCCTTTGGTAATTCCATCCAATCTCACAGTCATAAATAATGTCTGTGCACTGACGACTGACAAATGTGTTTCTCCAGGCAGAACCTCTACACTGAGCCCCAGACCTGTGTCCAACTCATGCCTCAGTATCTCCATTGGGATGTCCAATCCCAAATGGAGGTTCAAAGTTATCATGTCTAAATCTAATTCTTCATCTTTCCTCTGCCAAGCCTATCCCCTAGTCTTCTCCATTTTAGGCAAAGGCAACACCATCCTCCCACAAACCTGGGTATCTCCTTTGACTCTGGTCTCTCTCTTACATCCTACAGCTAATTCACCAGCAAACCCTGTTGGCTCCAGATCTATTCACTTCTCATACTTTCACAGCTACCACCCTGGCCCAAGCCTGGACTAGGGTAACAGCCCCCTAAAAGGCTGGCCTGTTTCTGTTCTTGCCCCCACTACATTCTAATTTCAACACAATGCCTTGAGTAATCTTTTAAAAGTCTAGATCGGATTATGTACCCCTCCCCAAACTCTTGTGATAGCCACCAAGTCCCCACTCAGTCTTCCTTCTGACCTCTTCAGACCTGATCTCCTGGCTCTCTCGTTCATTCACTCTGTGCTAGCAGGGGTTCTCCCTACAAGTGCTCTTTTTGTAAGTGCTCTTCCCTCCTCCCAGAATGTTCTCTCCCCTGGGTTTCCACATGTCTTCCTCCCTCCCCTTTGAGGTCTTTACCAAAATGTTATCTTCTCTATTAGGCACTCTCTCACTACCATATTTAAAATTGCAGCACCCCCAAACATGCACACACACATAATTCTTCCCCCAATTCCCCATTTTATTTTCCCCATGCCATTCAGCATTATCTGGCATATTATATATTTTATCTATGGGTGTGTTCCCCACTAGAATATAAACTGCATAAGGCCAGGACTTCCATTCCCTGCTTACAATATTTCCTGGCACATGTAGACCCTCAATAAATAATTGTTGAATGAACCAAGTTGTCTCACCTTTCTGCATATCACTTGAAGAAAATGTAAGAAATAACCCTGCCTACAAGAGAAGATTCCCATAAGAAGTCAGTGAAATACTGTGCCTTATATACTGAGCTGCACTGTATACAATGAGGAAGTAGAGAATGTGTATCTCACACGGCCACGTTTTGACACCCTGCTCATTTAGCAATCCTTCCCACGGACTGAAAAATGAAGGCTTGTTTTGCTATCTCACAATACAAGCTAAAGACTGAAAGGTCTTTCCCTTCCCTCTATAACAAAGGTATATTTCCTATCCTCTCCTCACCACATCCTCATTAAAAAAAAAAAAAAATACCCACATGAAATAAAAACAGGCTGAAAACACCTATAAAGCAACATTACTGTATAATAATAGTAATGATTGGTCGCCTTTCCAAAAATATGTTTTCAAAGCACCCAAATCTGTTAGGCTTTTATAAAAGAAAACGAAGTACATGGTGGGCTAAGCTAGTAGGGAAGGAGGAAGATGAATACAGTGGGGGAGCTCATGGACCCCTTCTGTAGAAATATTCCCTGCGGCTGAACCACAGGCCGACTAGCCTCAAACTGACTTCTTCCCAGGACAGATCTGAGCCGCATTCATATTGCATCAGCCCCCAAGGAAACTGAGTGCCTGGACGTATCCCACCTGGCAGGCTGGGAATATATAATTATAAGTCTGCAGATAGCAATTGTACATGTTTCAGTGGATTAGGAAAGGCAACTAAACAGAGAGTGATTGAATGCAATGCAGTGTGTTAGGACGGGGCCAATTTTCCAGCATTTGTGTTCCTTTTGGCGGTTTCCTCCCTTTCCATCTTCATGGTTTGCCTGTCACATCAGACAAGTCGATTGCAGAAGGACTCCATCATTCTTGAAATGCAGCTGAAAGCAAGGATTATCAAAGAGGAGCACCTGCCATGAGGCAAAGCTACAGAGGACCTGAAAGGAAGTCTGCCATCTTGCTGTGACTCTTATGAGGTCATACCTGGAAGGCTGCCATGACCAAGGCTAGCATAGGGTAGTACCTTGAGGGAGGGAGAGTGGGAATAAGGGTCATGGGGGGATAATATGATAATAAGAACTACCATGAATTAAGTGCTTACTTTGTACCAGGACTCTATTTGCTACATCATAGGCATGCATTACCTAATTTCATTCTTGCACTAATCCCCCTGAGGTTGGTACGGATATGCTCACGATTCTACAAGTGTAGAAAGAGGCTCAGAGTGGCGGTGGGAGGCTTCCAGTGTTCCTCATGTGCTAACACTAAGAGCACTTCGAATTAAGGGACTTTTCATGATCTGAAGCACCTAGTCCCAGAGAGCGGGCACACACACAAGACTTTGTCTCCTTGTAAGAGGTCGCAGAAGGATCTTGCTCATAAAGCCACCTCTGCCTGTCCACATTTCCTAGAACTCAGCAGGCTGGGCTGTACTCTCACCGATTTGACTAGACTCTGGCTATGTGCCCATAAAGAATCCACCTTGATGAAGCAGAGAAGGTATGGTTTCTAAATCTGGGTTTTTATAAAGAAATATTGCCATCTGGTGGACACCTGGTCACACTTTTTTAAAAATTGTGAAAATTCTCATTTAAAAAATTGTGAAAATTCTCAGAAGCAAGGGGAAGGGTGACGTCTTCTGAACTTGAGTTGTCCTCTTGTAGCTTCAACCCTTTTCGCTTTGGTTGTGGGACGCTTGTATGTACTGCACCATGAAATAGGCTTATTCTTTTGGTACACTCACATCAGTCTTCAGAATTTACATTAACCTAAAAATAACGTGACCACTATCCACCTGCCTACCACCCATAAAAATCAAGTCCTCACGTTTTCACCATCGTGATAAGTCATCTCCATCAACCCAGTTGTTTAATCCAGCAATCTGGGGGGCACCTGGGTGGCTTGGTCGGTTCAGCATCCGACTTCAGCTCAGGTCATGATCTCCTAATTCGTGGGTTCGAGCCCCGCATCAGGCTCTGTGCTGACAGCTCAGAGCCTAGAGCGTGCTTCAGACTCTGTGTCTCCCTCTCTCTCTGCCCCTCCCCCACTTGGGCTCTGTCTGTCTGTCTGTCTGTCTCTCTTTAAAAATAAATAAACATTTAAAAAAAAATCCAGCAACTTGGGAGTTATTTTGACACCTTCTTCTTCCTCACCTATCCTCCCTCCGTCCCAACATACAGTCCCTCACCAATGTCTCATCAATCCTGTCTCAAAAATATACTTCAAAGCTATCCACCAATCTCTCCATTCCTTTGGTCACAATGCTGGTTCAAACCACCATCTCTTGCTTAGACTTATACAGTAGCCTCTTAACTGATTTCCTTGCTCCTTATCTGAGTCCTGCCTGTGTTGTAAATCTCATATCACTGTCCCACTATTGTGCTGCATTCTGGCAACACTGGTCTTCTTTTGGATTTATATAACACCCCAAGCTCTTTGCTACCTCAGGACCTTCACACATGCTATTGTCATTGGCTGAGTTGCTCTTTGCACTTGAAAATCGCCTATGTATGTTTCAGGTACGAACTGGAAATACTTGACTCTCAATGTAAATTATTTCCATTATTCTTTTTTATGACAGCCTTTTAATTTTTTTCTCTTAGGGCATGTTACTTTTTATAATTATACATTAGTATATTTGATTTTTCAAAAAGTTTTCCAATTCTTCACCTATGTTATGACTGTGAGTTCCATGAAGTAAAGAGCCATAGCTATTTAATCTTTGTACCCTTGGTGCCTAACAGAGTAATGTGCATTGGAGATTATTTTTTTTAAAGAATGAAAGCTTACTATTATGACCAGTATTACTACCATTGTCAGTAATAATACTCCCCTACCTTATTTTAGCATGTGGTTTATTAAAAGTGCTGTTGTCATTTCACCAAAGAGGACATACAGATGTTGCTATGAATGTTTGTTTCCCCCCCCCCAAATTCACATGTTAAATCCTAATGCCTAATGTGATGGTATTAGGAGGTGGGCACTCTAGGAGGTGATTAGATCATGAAGGTTGAGTCTCATGATGGGATCAGTGTCCTTATAAGAAAAAGGGAAAAGGTGACTCTTTCTTTCTGTCATGTGAGGATACAAAGAGAAGATGGCCAGCTGTAAACCAGGAAAAGGTTCTTGGTCCTCATCCAGAACCTGACCATGCTGACTTCCAGCATCCAGAACTGTAAGGAAATGAATGTTGGTTGTTTAAGCCACCCAATCTATGATATTCCTCTGTAGCAAGCAGAACTAAGACAAACGGCAAATAAGCACACGAAAAGATGTTCAACACTATTAGGTGTTAAGAATCTCTTTGCCCGAAGAAATACCTTTTTAATTGTGTTGTCCTTTGCAGTGATACCAAACTGCGTATCTTTGTACTCCTGCCCAATGAAGTCCCCGCTTCTTACTTTTATGCATAACCAAAGGGTCCACTGAAGCGTTTTACCGGCAAGAGCTGGTTTTTTCCTGTCAACCAACCTCCTAGAAAAATGTGTTTAGGTTGAGGGTCCGGATCCATTAGTGAATAGAGAAACCCACTGGTGGGGCTGCAACCAGCATTGACTTAAAAGATACACTAGAGGGGCGCCTGCGTGGCTCAGTCGGTTGAGCATCCGACTTCGGCTCAGGTCATGATCTCTCGGTTGATGAGTTTGAGCCCTGTGTCGGGCTCTGTGCTGACAGCTCGGAGCCTGGAGCCTGCTTCAGATTCTGTGTCTCCCTCTTTCTCTGCCCCTTCCCCGCTCATGCTCTGTCTCTCTCTGTCTCAAAAATAAAATATTAAAAAAAAAAAAAGATACACTAGAAAAAACAGACACAAGAGGTGTTTGCAATATTGGCATTTTTATCTCCATGAAACAGAAACATTCAGAAGGGAACCTATTTTTTCTTCTCCCCACCTTTTTACCTCAACCCACAAAAAAGATAGCACTTATGCTCACCTTCCAGGAGAGACAGAATTCCTACCCTTGCAGCCTCTCTATAGGCCCCCTCACAGTCAGCCCAAGGAGGAAGCCAGCAGGTGCCTATCCAAGAGACTGGAGCCTCATTCACATCCGGTGCTTCTTTTATTATTTATTTATTTATTTATTTATTTTTGAGAGAGAGAGAGAGAAAGTGCGAGTAGGAAAGGGACAGAGAGAGGGAGGGAGATACAGAATCTGAAATAGGCTCCAGGCTCTGAGCTGTCGGCCCAGAGCCCGACGCAGGGCTCGAACTCGGGAACGGCAAGATCACGACCTGAGCCAAAGCTGGATGCTTAACCGAATGAGCCACCCAGGTGCCCCTCACATCTGGTGCTTCTTAATGGCTGCCTGGTCTGCTACCCGTATCCTCTTCTCCTTCATGCGCCCACATGCAATGGCAGTCACACCCCGGGCATGGATGTTCCTTGAGGGTAGGCCTGGCAATACTTGTGCTGTCTGTCCAGATTTTTGGTCCTCAATGTGAGGTTGAGGCAGGCCAGTCCTCCTCTCCTGCAGCAGGTAAGGTGAGTGGATTAGAACCGCTGTACAGGTCTTGCTGTTCTAGACTTCACCAATCTCCACTTGAGGGAGTAGAAAACCCACGTTGGCTTCCAGACCCAACCCTCCAGCTAACCAGACGTCCTTCTGTTCCAAGCAGATACGGCTGGCTCTGTGTTTCTGATTGGCTACTGATCCTCAGATATGTAGCTCCCTCAGCAGGGAGCCTTGGACGTTAGGGGCGCCACAACTCCACTTCCAACTGCATATAAGAAATACACATGACTTTGATAAAATGTACACCAGATTCATTTCATGAATATTTAAAAGCTTCACTCATTTGCTCTAAGACTTTAGGCAAGTTTTTAACCATTCTTAGTCTAGCATTTTTAATATAAGATGACAGGACTTGAATCTCACCCAGAGTGCAGATAATACCTACTCTGTAGGCTGGTTGTAGAGATTTCATAAGATAATGCACACAAAGAACAGTGCCTTGCACACAGTAAGAGCTTAATAAATGTTACATACTAGTGTTCATATTATTTCCTTCCAGCTTAAAAAACAAACAAACTATTTTACTGTATCACAATACATATGTGCAATGACTAGGAATTTAGTCCAAAACACTCTCTCATCATGGTTGTCGAAACAAGGGAAATGTGAAAGTCAATAATAGCAAAAAAAGAAGAGAAAATTATGATTCAGGGAAGAATAAAGACATGTTCTAAGAGCCAAGAGAAAGAGAAAGAGAAAATGAGTCATGAAAATAGAGGCCAAGAAACACTGAAGCTTGTGTAGCGTCTCTGTAACCTCATTCTAAATTCAAGCAATACAGCCTCACAGAGATGTAACTATCAGAAAATCAGAACCTGATACTACCACCACCCAGACTGGTACATTTTTACCTGTCGGGCAAGCAACTTTGTGCCCGTATGGGGAGTTAGTGATACATGATTAAACACAGTTGATTTAACACAGAATTATTTCTACCCCTTCCTCAAATCACACTAAAATAACAATAAATGAAAGCAAAGAGCTATAAGTCACAGGAACAAGGAAAATGAGAGAAAGGGCTAAAGTAGACAAAAAATAGGTAGTACATGAACAGACAAGGCAGCTGACTTAGCAGAAAAAAGAAAGCTGAAAGCCAAATATCTGAGAAGGGTAGGGGGAGTGCTAATATAAAGCAAGCTGGTTCAGGGACACCTTGCTAATAGAAAGCAAGTTGCTAGAGTGCGTGACTCCTAATATCAGGGTCGTGAGTTCAAGTCCCATGGCCCTATGTTGGGTGTGGAGCCTACTTTAAAAAAAAGAAAAAGAAAAAAAGAAAAAAGGAAAGCAAGGTGGTTCATTCCACCCAAATCCAGAAAGACTCAGGAATTGGAGGCACCAACAATTTTTGAGGATAAGGATGTGAAGTGGAGCTCAAAATAGAATTGGTTGAAAGTTTGTATAAGACCTCCAAATCCCTGCCACTTACTTTTGCAGCCAGCCAGCCACCCACTTTCCCTCACTCAGGAAGCTGACTGGAGATGTATTCCTATTAGAATGTAAGCCCCGTGAGGGCAGAATTTTCATCTATTTTGATTGCTGGTGGGTTTGATTGAAAGCACCTAGAATTATGCCTGGCACAAAGTGCAAAGGGGATACCAGGTAAGTATTTGTTGAACGAATAAATGATTGGGAACCCAGAGAGTAGGGACACGAACCACCGCTGAGTACAAGGTACTCAAAAACAAACAAACAAACAAAAACAAAAACAAAAAAACCCAGATAAGATAAAAATCTAGATTTAAAAAGCAAAACAAAACAAAAACCATGATGAGATTTTCAGGCTCATAGAAGTCTGGCAGCCAGCCTTAACCCTTCCCACCTCCAAAGAGAGCCTCTGACCTCCTCCTTTCTGGCATATTTGGAAAGTCCAAGAGAAAAAACCTACAGAAACCAACAGAGGTCTGCACTCAGAGACCAAATTTCTGCTACCTCACCTACTACTACCACTCAGTAAGCCCTGTACATACACACACCCAGAGGCTCTAATCAGAATCAACCAAGAATCAGTAGACCTTTGTGGAAAGCTAGTATGAAAGACACATATTAAAAATAAGGAACTAGACCTTTTTAAAAAGAAACACAAAAACTCAAAAGAAACGAAGGAGACCATGAAAAAAATCTCCAAAAAAGAAAAATACTTTCCAAATAGATACTGCTTCCATTTAACCAGAACATTTATTACTAAACGTTTTTTTAATGTTTATTAATTTTTGACAGAGAGACAGAGCACCAGCGGGGGAGAGGCAGAGAAAGAGGGAGACACAATCCAAAGCAGGCTCCAGGCTCTGAGCCGTCAGCACAGAGCCCGATGCCGGGCTCGAACCCACAAACCACGAGATCATGACCCAAGCCAAAGTCAGACGCTTAACCATCTGAGCCACCCAGGCGCTCCCAGAACATTTATTACTAAAAAATAAAGTATGTGTGTGGTGGATGGGGAGAGAGAGGAGGCATTCAAAGAATAAGAGGTTTTTCTTTTTTTAATGTCAAGAAGACAACATCATTGGAATGTATATCTCTTAGAGGAAACACTTACAACAGGTGTTGCACTTTGGGAGAAAAGTGTGGTCCACCGTAACACTTAATTTGAAAGTTTCCTGAGTATTATTCTCATATAAAAAGAGTATACAATACCATCAATATGACACTGAAATTCATGTCCACAAAATAACAATGTATATTTTATAAGGACACATACACATAAAAAGATACACATCAGAATTAGGTAGAATTAGAATATTTGCCCATGAATAGGAAGGAAATGGGAGTAGGAACAGGGTAAAAAAAAAAGGAGGTATGAATGAAAATTTTATCAGATAAGAGAAGGCCCATGCACAGATTAATAATGAAGGTAAATCAAGAACTGAGAAATATGATTAGCTGAAGCTTCTGCACCTGAGTTAAAAGAGGGAGTGTCACTATATTATTCACAATTACTTGGGCTGAAACAAGCCAGAAACAATGGACTGGCTCACTGAAAAATCCAGGAGTGGTCTTTTTCAGGAAGATTTGGATCCGGACTCAAATGATGTCTACAACTCTCAGTTCTGCTCTCCCAAAATTCAGTGGCTTAGAATAACCATTTTACTTTGTTCACATGTGTTAGGAATTCAAGAAAGGCTCAACTGGACATTTTGTTTCTCATTCACTTGGTGTCAGGTGATGTCTGGCCAGAGCCAGAAGTTCGTCTTCTACAATAGCTTCTTCATTCACATCTGTTCAGTATCTTGGTGGTCTGTGTCCCCACCCCTGCACGCATGCACATATTCTCTCTCTCTCTCTCTTTCTCTCTCTCTCTCTCTCTCTCTCTCTCTCATACACACTGTGCATTATAGCTTAGTTTTTATTCAAGGGCTATTTCTGTAAGCTACTTTTATCATAAGTAACCTAGCACATCTAAAGTTCCTTGTTTCCATCATCTCTTCAGTAATTTGGTCTATTAGCAGGGACTGATGGAGTATAGGGAAATCTTCATGACCTCACAGTTATTGTTGCAGGGCCATAGTTTAATCTCTAAAAGAAGCTAACAGGCTTTATAGAGTAGAACCAAAGATACAAATCTTGGCTGAGAGCAGATCCATGTTCTTCTGAAATTGGAGGGCCTGTAAGGCAAAGTTCAGTGCATTATAAAATTATGATGCATTATACAAATGTGGGGGCTCGTTAACAATTGTGGACTGACCAGTATGTCTTCATGGAAAAACTCCTTTCTTTCAAAGCCAGCATACAGTAGAACTTGTTTTTTTATATCGAAGCCATAGAAGATTTGGGGGTTTTGTTTCTTGTTTGTTTTGGCAGAGGAATGGAGCACAGTTCGAGGTGCCTTCTAGAAAGAATAATCTGGATTCACTTAAGAAGAATTGGGAGAGGAACTCAATCTATGATCTCTAAATATTTTCATTGTGCACTTCATCAGTAAGGACTTTGAGTATGTTGTCCCAACATGTGTTTTTATTTACATATTATTTACCTGAACTACTGTTCTAAGGAAAAGACACATATTAAATGTAGCTATAATTTCCAATATTTTTTTTATCTTGCCCTCAGTTGGCTCTCTTGGAGACTCGAGTCAGAAAGACCAGTGGAGAGGCTATTGCAATTATCAAGTGAAGTTTTTAAGAAAATAACTCACTTGTCAAGTTCATCATTAGGATACATATTAATTTAAGGGTGTTAATAAAGATAAGCTTTCTCTTTTAAGGAGGAGGAGTGAGCATGCTATTATGGGTGGAAATGCTGAACACTGGTCCCAGTGTTACCAGCCTAAGAAAAGAGGTCAGGGTGGCAACTGCACTGGGAAACACAATTAATATTTGTAAAGGGCTTAGGGCCAATCAGATTAAGAGGCAGGGTCAAAGGCAAGATTCATTATTACTGCCAGGTTCCTGAATTCCAAACCAATTCCAAAAATGTGACCTAATCTACCAAGAGCTTTGGCAGATTTACAGACAGAGTAGCTTGAGTGAAGTTGCCAGCATTGTACCCCACAATGTCCTCAAATTGCTAATGAATAGAATTTGGCATATGTCCTTCTAGTCCCAGAATAAGAGCCTGTGCTCTCAACAAAACTTGTTTAATTTCCTTTCCTGGCATTCAAAGCCTCCCATGATCTGGCCCGGGTACACTTTCATTCATTCTCTCAGTATTTCATGAGCACTGTTCTCCATCAGGCAACGTTATAAGAGCTGAGGAACAACAGTAAACCAAACAGACCTGCCCTCATGGAGCTTACAGCCTGACGAGGGAGACAGACCATACAAAAATAGTGTTAGATAATGATAAGTGGAAAGAAGAATAATGCATGGTTTAGAGTGACAGGGGAGACCGCTGCTTACAGTCAAGATGGGGGTAAAGGAACTGGTTTCTCTTCCTACCTGAAACAACCTAAAAACAGACAAAATGTATGAAACAACAGTTTGTAAAACACTGCACTTCAGGTGATGAGAGAAGAGTGATCCCTGAGAGAAAAAACAAATGAGGGGAGCCCTCCACCTCACCTAGTGTACTGCCTTGAGGGAGTTTCCAGACACAGCGGAGAGCTGGGAATTCAGGAAGAGCCTGGTGGGCCCCCTGAGTTGAGATAGTGGGGATGGGAGCTTGGGGAAGTCCAAGCAAGTAGGACTACTTGCCACTACAGAGCACCAGAGAGAAGAAGGTTGAACAGAAAGAGAACCCAGAGACTGGCAGAAGGTCCCCTTGAGTATCATGATACATATGATGGGAGTAATGAGTGATGGGAAACTCGTGAGGATGAAGCGAACCACCCAAGGCCAGGGAAAGAGCCACTTGTCAGGATCAGAGGTAACAGGGCCTGATGATCACACAGGGCCAGGAATGGTGCCTCTTCCTACCAACCAGAAGGGAAAACCTCAAGATTTCTGGAGCATTGGGTAAACATTCAGGTCTTACTTCAGTAGGGGAAAAATCACTTCTGGGGTGATAACTGTTCCAATCTTGTTGAATAAATCTTAACCGCAAGACCTAAAAGGATAAATCTGTTTCCAAGTAACTTAACTACGTTCCAGAACAAAGCTCAAGGCTATTTATAGGAATACAAAAATATCTAGCACAATCCATCAGAGGCCTCTGGAAGTCAATCCATACCCAAATTGTTACTGGAACCATACATGACTAATAAATACAAGAAAAGATGTCCAAGTTTTTTGATAACTCAGGAAATAGGAAAATAACAACAAGATGGGGAGGGTTTAAAACACCAGAGGAATGTGGTCAGAACACTCCTCAAATTAATACACCTTTATTACATTCAACATTTCAATGTGGTTCATAATTCTCAAGGTAGTCTGAGGACAGAAATAGTTCATATTTCTATTTTTAGAAATACTGAGATAATAGAGTAATACTAATAATAATGCCAGGATCCTGGCATTGTTGGTATTTTTCTCTCAGTGAATCTCTCATTTTTCTAGAGCAATACCGAGACACTTAAAAAAAAAAAAACCACCTCATTTTAATTGCATTTTCTGAGATTCCCCTACATCCCAAAAAGCATTTTAGATATTCTGAGAACCATGCAGTGTAAATTGGAGTCACCGAGGTTGCAGGCTTGGTATTTTCCATTCTCACCAGAACATAAAGCTAAATGAAATTAGCAGGTCTGTTATCAGAGTGCCAGAGCGAATACTTTCCATTCCCATCACAGCTTAGCTCACCGGTCCACAGAATCGACTGTGTCTGAGTCAAAACCCAGTGGCATAGGCTATAGATGGACCAATAATCTAATCATCATCCACCAGGCTGCTTCCTTTTCTGACTCTCCAGGGGCCTTCTATTTTCTTCAGGGGAGCTCTGGGGTGGGTGGTTGACAAAGAGAATGTTTCTGTTGAACAATTTAATTACTTAGCATCTAAGTAGATTCCACGTCAGGGCCAACGTCCAGCTCTTCTGGCCGAGTTCTAGAAAAGAGCCAGGGCCTGGCATTACTCAGACTGGCATTAGTTACTCTTGCTCCTGTGGTTTCTGTAAGTGAGAGCATTGATGCCAGGTACCACTGACGGTGAAGGAGAAAAAAATCCCAAAACTCCTCTGTGAACCTGGAGGCCAGATGGATTGTGTGGATGGGAAACTTTAAAGAAAACCGGAGGAGAGTATGACAGGAATGAGGGAAGAGAGGGGACTTGCCCCATTCATTTCCCAGCCTTTCCCCTGGATCCTGACACCCTCCTTCCCTCCACAGCTCTGCTGGCTGTTTTTCCTCCAGGTCCGGGTTGATTCTTTGGGACCTCACTCCTCATCCCCTGCAATAATTTATTTTGTCCAGGATGTCTTCAATCATTCTGTCTTGGAGAGACCCAGGCCAGAAGGAGAGAACCTCAGTCCCCATCTAGCCCTCTCTTTAGTGAAATAGCATTTGAGGGCAAAATAGAGATCGGGTATAACCTTATTTCATTGGGAAAACGAGAAGGAATTGGAAGAGCAGGAGGGCGAGGAGGAGAACGGGAGGAGCAGGCAGAGAAAAGGGGGAGTAGGAAAATAGTGAGGGAAGAAGGGGGAGGAGGAAGGAGAATATGCAGACATTAACTACCCAAATATTGGTACTGTCACTTTGTTGTGTTGCTGCAATCACTACTCATGACTGGGAGGTACTTGAAATTATACAGACTATATTCCTTTAACATAGAAAATTCAGATGCATTAAAATCTGAAGAATTAGTAAAATCTAGGCTACAATTTGCCATACTGAAAACGTTTTCAAGTCTACTTGTCTACACCTCTCTAGAGTGGCAGATAAATATTTTAAGCTTTGTGAGCCATAAGGTCTCTGCCACAACCTTCACTCTATCATTGTAAAGCAAAAGCAGCCAAAGACAATAGATAAATGAACGGGTGTGGTTGTGTTCCAATAACACTTTATTTACCAAAACAGATGGCTACTGGTCTGGCCCTCTGGCTGTACTTTGTCAACCCCTGGCCTATACAATGCTTTTTTTCTTCTTTTTATAATATGAAAAAAGACACATTTACAATATGCAAACAACTCACATTATTCATAGAGAAAGAAAGAAAGAAAATTCGTGCGGTATTAAAATATGTAGGTTAGCTGAAACTCCAGCACCCTGAGAAAATCACTGTTAACATTTGGGCAAATGTCGCTGCAGATATACTGATTTGGACGTGTGTGTGTATGTACATGTATGCTTCTTTATATGTGAGTGGGAAATGCTACGTGTGCTCTTCTATAACCTGCTTTCTATGCTCAAAAATATATTCAGGGTATCCTCTCATGTGAATATATTTACATCTTTTCATGGGGCGTTTTAGAAGGCAGTACCATGTTTTCTCTGGACATTTGGGTTGCTCCTCCCTATAGCCTCTGCACCTCTACCTTCTAGCTGACCACTGATTGAAACCCTCTACTGATGGGAATTTTGTTAACTTTTGAGCCCATATATTTGGCCTCTAGACAACAGTATCCGAGGACTTCCACTCTCCAGAGCTAGAGGGCTTAGCTCTATAACAGCCAGATAGTTGAGTTAGTAATCACCTAATGTAAGTTACTGCCTCATCGTTGGGCCACACCCACCCAGGCCTCCAAAGACTTCCACCCACTTGAGGATGGAACTGTGATCAACTGCCTACTGATCTGTACCCACAGTTTTGGTCATAGCTCCAGCCTGTGGCGATACACGTTTCAACAAGTTCCTTGGGAATTTCCAAGATTGAGGGTGCTTCTCCCTAACCTAACTTTTACCATGGGAAGATGGCAGCCTCTGACTGAGCAGAAAAACCAGTTTGTGAAACACTTACCCAGGTAACGTATTCAAAAGGAGGTACCTCTCCATAACTTCCAGGGCAGGTTCAGGCAGAATGTGGCCATGTGCAACAGGACAAATAAAATTCTTAGGGAGCAAATCTGATATTCTAGAAAAGTTGTTCTGAAGTCTGTGGAGACGTCATCACCCACAGACTGATCAATTTGGCCCACTTTTTTTTCTTCATCTTTCTTCACCCATCTCTTTCTGACCGATGTTTTAGTTAGGGTGCTGTTACTGAATATTGAATAGTGCTTCACATATGAATTGCAACTAATTTTAAAAATCACTTTTTTCCGAGGTATAAAACCATTTCTCTTGCTTGGGTCATGAGGGATTATATAGCAGAAAAAAACACCTCTTTTAAAAAAATTAACTTCCATAGAATTGGAATGTTAGAGACCACTCTCTTACAATCCCTTTATTTTAAAAACAAAAAGGGGCGCCTGGGTAACTCAGTCAGTTAAGCGTCCGATTTGTGCTCAGGTCATGATCTCACGGTCTGTGGGTTTGAGCCCAGCATCTAGGAGCCCAGCATCTAGCTCTGTGCTGACAGCTCAGAGCCTGGAGCCTATTTCAGATTCTGTGTCTCCCTCTCTCTGCTCCTCCTCCACTTGTGCTCTGTCTCTCTCAAGAATAAATAAAATAAAATAAAAAATTTTTAAGACAAGTAAATGCCTGGTAAAGTGCCCCAAATTCACAGTTTGTTAATGGCAAAGTCAGGACTTACTCCCAAAGGCTTCATCTCATAATGTATAATATTTCGTTTTACTATACTGCCATTCTTAGGCAACTCATTTATTTATTTGTATTTATTTGTCTCAAGTGCCATTGGAGGGGTAGAAAATAAGTCGGGTGAGAACATAAAAAGGGAAGGAAAAAGAGTTTTTAAAAGTCTAAAAGAAAAAAATTCGAGGAAATTAAATAGGCTTACGGTATAAGGAAGGTTAAGTACAATTAAAAGTTTTCCAGGTGCTATGTGGAAGACCAAGGGGTCAGGCCCTCCTGGGCTGGGCTGAGTATTCCTGTTATGATTGACTGTAAGTCCAAGTGAGATATCAGAGATCATTTGCCTAGAGTGATACTGTGGAGTTTCTCCCAGTCCTCTGTTCAGCCCTGACACATCTGTTCTTGACCATTCATAGCTGTGTCCATCAGCGGGCATTGCCCTCAGGGAACTGTTTTGCCTATGGCTTTGCCTCTTCCCAGGAATGCAGGATATGGAGGAGATATACAACTCCTGTACTCGCTGGGATTCAGGCCCAGCTGTAACCACATTGAGAGGGAGCTTCTCCCTCTGCCCAATCCTGCCAACCTCACCTCCTTACAGGTGAGATGTAACTTTTTAACCACTTGCCAATAAAACTTCAAATAAGGTGTTTCTAGGTAACTCAATCTAAGACACTACTCAAATGAACCCTTTCTGCATATCGCTCAGAAAGGGAATAAAGCCCAGATTTCTTGTCCCATCCTCTTATTAACCTAAACCATTCTCAGCTGTTTTCCCTCTTTTGCTGGCTAAAAAGCTCCTGTTAAGTACAACTTGACATAAGCTGTCCTCCCAGCAGGGGTAGCTTCCCAAGCTGTGGGATGCTGACTCTGAGTGTGTTCTATACAATGATTATGCTTATACTGGATGGGCTGATTTTTTTACTTTAACAGTTGTTCTCTTAGCTTGGGATTCCCCAGAAGCAAATCTTGCAATGAGGATTCAAGTTAAAATGAGTTATTAGCATCCAGACCAGCTTCACTGATGTGCCATCTATAGAGTCCTGCACATCTATGCAGAAACACAGGACCCCACACTTGGTCTAATACTCTGCTCTTACCAACTTGAAATTCTTTATAACTTATGAACATTTTTCTTTATCTTGCATGGAGGCCTGCAAATCACATAGTTGGTCCTGATTAGAATATGTTCCCAGGAAATACTGGTAGGGGAATGGGACCTAGAAGGGTAAGAAGGCCAATAAAGAATATGATATCAAGCAAAATCCCATAGAAGAGGGGAGGGAATCTAGTCTAATCTCATAGGGAGCTCTGTAGACAACAGAGATCCACCCTGGGGTTGTCTCAACTGGAGGCAAAGGAACCACAGTATTTATGCCTCTATTCTCCTAGGTCACTGGTTAAAGGGTGTAGTGGGGACAGGGGAGCATTAATTCCCAGGTACTCCCAGCTGTCCCTGGCACAGGCAAAGCAAATCCTGCAGCTGTTGAGGGTGGTACTCTGACAATGAGATGCAGGTTGCTATGACCGCTCTCCTGGGGCAAGGCATCCAACCAGCAACTACCTCTATTTGCAGTATCCCTGCCGCAACCTCATCTAATCGTTTCACTGGGAATGATACTTGAGTAGGGTTCAGGAGGAAAGTAAGAGTTAAGGTGATGTCCTCATCGCGGTCCTTGGCTGCTAGCTTCCCCGGGCCTCACTTCTTCTCTTCAGTTGGTGAAACTCAACACACACATCCCTCACCAGTGCCACCAGACTCCATTTCAAGCATGCACTCTGCCCACACTGGTTCCGAGTGACCTACTTTGGCCTCACCTTCTCTTTTGTCTCCATCCTGTCAAACAAGAAAGCAGATACCTGGGGATACACGGGAAGTCTGCTGACTGCTAAGATTTCTGCATACCCACCTTTTTTACTCTTTCTGGACTTTTCTAGGGTGAGCGCCTTGTCTGACTCATATTTGTGTCCCTCCATCACCTTTAGTGCAATGCTTGGCACACAACAGGTGCTCGATGAATGTTCCTTGAATGGCTGTTTGTATGAATAGTTTGCACTCTGTATAAACAGAAGTGGCTCTTCAAACTACCTGACCTGAATCCATTCAGAAAAGACCAACCAAATCCAATTAATTCATTATGCAGAGCTCTGCCAGGTATTGGGTATTTGGAAGCCCAAATTTCATGGGGGAGAGATGGAGAAGCTCGTGATGGGTGCATGCACTTCAAATTCGACAATCCGCAGTTATATCTCCATTTTCTGGGAAACAAAATCTCCCCATGGCCCCAGGGCCCTTTAAATTTTACTGTGACTGTTTTCTTAAGAAATTCCTGGAGCAGAGCCTAACTTTTGTGTAGGGGGTTGGCAGCGCTTACATTCGAGGCCCAGGGGACGGTTGGCATAGGGGTTAGCGAGGCGTTTGCACGCGAAGGAAACTTTTGAGGAGTCTTTTGAGGAGCAGCACAGCGGAGGGTCGTGTGAAGCGGGGCCCCGAGAGTCCTTGAACTCCAGGGCCTCCATGAATCTGGGAAGGGAAAACGGGGATGGCCAAGGCGGCCAGACGTTTGTGGAGGTCCACAGCTCCCGACCTCTCTACTTTGGCGGCCCGGACACGGCACGGATTCTGCGGCTGAAGCTGAGAACAGCCAGGGTGCCTGGGCCAGAGGGAGGGCCAGGGCCGGAGGAAGGAGTCAGGGGCCGCCGCCGCCCCGCCCGTCGGGCTGTCCGCCCCGCCCACCCCGAGCGAGGCGGAGCCGGCGCCCGGAGGAGCAGGAGGAGGAGGAGAGGTCGGAGCCGTCTCCAGGAGCCCTTAGAGACCGAGTCCCCGGCGGCGGCGGCGGGGGGAGCGCACCGGCAGGCGAGTAGGCACCGAACGGCGGGCGCAGGTGGCGAGTCTGGTCCCCGCGGGCACAGGGGCGCAGAGCGGGGCGTCGGCCGGCCAGTTCGGGGGCCGCCTCCGAGTTCCCAGTGCTGGGAAGCGAGATGGAGGGAGGGAACGGAGGAAGGAAGGAAGGAGGGAAGAGTGTCCTGGAGGGCGGGGACTGGTCGGGGCCCTGGGCCCCGGAGAAGGGGATGGGGGAGGGAGGGCGAGGGACGCCGAGACCCAGAGACGGACTGCGCGCCCGCCCTCGACGGGCGGCGGCCGGGAGCCGCGGAAAGCGGGGGCCCCACGGGGCTACGGCTGGGGACGAGGCCCCGGGATGGGGGCGGGAGCGGGAGGAAAGGTCTCGCCCTCGCCCGCGTCCTCGCCGCCCCGCGGCCGTGCGCCCCGCGCCCAGTTGTGGTTGGAGGCTCCGGTGTTCCCAGCCCTTCCTTGCGGCGGTGCCAGGCTCTGGAGGCGGGCAGGCATCTGGGGGCGACTGGGGCGCCACGCCCCTCTTCCCTACTTTCTTCCGGCTCTTTCTTGGGACTAGCGGGCGGGCTAGCAGCCCCGGAACCCGCTCGCCGCTGGGTCTAGCGGGGAGATAGCGGGTCGTGGGGAGAACCCACCTCACATGTTCCGCGAGGGACCCCCACCAGTGAGTGGCTCTGAGACGCTATTTGCAGGTGGTATGGGAAGGTCGAGGCTCACGAGTCTTGGGTGATTTTTTTTTTTTTTAAAGCATTGTCGGGACATTTATTGCGTGGATCGGGGTGACTTATTTTTCCCCTTAATTTTATTTGGGGGATATCAGTTAAAACTAATTTTAAAACGCTGTCACTAAAGTCGTCGGACTTGTCCCTCGCCTTATGTTTGTGCCTTGTAAACTTAAACCATTCATAACTTTCGCAGAACTCATGGTTCTTGTTAAATCACCGCCGCGGAGTGAAACTTTGGACAACTGGAAATCTAAGAGAAGAAACTGATGAGGCCTGTTATCTTGTAGTCACCCTTGACCGGGCGTGGTTGTATACAAACAAGGTTATAGAGAAGGAAATGGGCAAAAACTGGAGAGAAGGCAGATCCCCTGCGCCCACGTGTCGGGGCACGTTTAATGGCTGCTCCAAGTGGAAACAAACCGGGAATTTATTAAGACCTTGTGGAGTTGGACAAACTTCACATGATTAGCTTCCTTCCCATCAGTTATTTCCTCTCCTCCCCTGCTGTCTTTGCGGACACTGTTTATATTTCCTGGGGCTGTTGTAGCTTGGTCTGAATGGATTGTCTATAATGAATCTTTTGGATGTTGTCAGAGTCAGGGTCTGTGTCTGTGTGTTCTCTACTTTTAAAAGCGGAGTTCAGCTTTGTTTTTAAAGTGCTGGTCACCACACTGCACCATTGCTGGTGTTTCTGGGCTCTGCGTGTAAATTATCCCAGGATGGCGGCCCTTACCTAGGAGAACCAGGAAGGCAGGCAACGCAAGAATGACGGGGTCGGGTATTACTATTGCCAAAACAATCACATTCAAGTAAAGAGCTGTTTGATTTTTTTTTTTTAGGCCAAATTGTATGTATTAACAAGCTCCCCCTTTTTTTTCAATAAACATGATTTACACACACATAATTTTTAAAAGTAATCAAACATGTTACAGACTCTTCAGTGACAAAAGGACTTTGGGATCAAATGTTTAGTCTCTTTGCTTCCCTAACAGTTAACTAGCACCATAAAATGCTGGTTTAAGTCCAAAAAATGGTGAACAGTCTAACGATGGTGTTTTTGTAAAACCATGTAAGAAATGTTGTATTTACTGTGTTTAACCCAGGTAATTCACTAGTTATTGAACCCCGACAGCATTTAAGTTTGTGTTGAAATACATACAAATGTGAATCTGTTTCACAAGAGACTGAAAAGATTAATATAAAGAGAGCAAGCTCCGGTCTCATTTGGAAGATTAGCTCTTTAACAACAAGATTTGAGGTATTGGGCTTGTATTGTCACTTGTTGAAGGACATGGGTGGTTTGTCAAGTTGTGACAGCAAAGAGGCTCAGTCAAAACACTTGAGGAAATGGTTAGCTAATACCAGATTAATTTTGTTTGTTTTTTATGTTGAAAATCTCTCTGAGACCAAAAAGAACTAAAAATTTCAAATTTAGAATTAAGTAATTTATTGCTGGATAAATTGTAGGATTTGTTTTGGGTGTTGTTTTGTTTTTTTAAGTTTTGTATGTCAGCTCAAGCTTAATTTAGGGAGGTAAGTTGTGGAAGTCAACATTTTTGGGGCCTGATTTGGAAGAGAAGCTGTTTCATAGTGATTTGAGGTCTGAGTTCTGGTGTCAGACAGATCTGGGTGGGAATATTAGTTCTTTAACCTTTTCAGTCTGATTTGTATAATGGGGATGATAGTGGTCTCTATCTCAATGATTTTCATGAAAATATATGAAACAGCCTTTGCAAACTTTTTGTACCCAACACAGTTAATGTTCAACATGATGAGATTTTACTTTTCTAGCTTTCTCTAGCAGTAGGCTATTGGACAAATTACAAGATGGTAGTTTGAGCCTTCTGGAAATGCTAGATAAAGCTATTTATTTTATTTTTAAACTTTATTTATTTATTTTGAGAGAGAGAACGCGCACGCGTGGGGGAGTGAATGTGAGTCGGGGAGGGGCAGAGAGAGGCAGGCTTGGTGCTGGCAGCGTGGAGCCCGTGGAGCCCGACATGGGGCTAGATCTCATGAACCTAGCTGTGACCTGAGCTGAAATCAAGAGGCGGAAGCTTAATTTATGGAGCCACCCAGGGCCCCTGGAGCTATTTTAAATTACAAAGAAGATACCTGATTTTATAGATAGAGCTATCTATCTAAAGGTATAAAATATCTGTGTACATCTGTGTGTCATGTTTCTACCACAGTGGTATGAATAATTATGATTCATTAAAGTTTTAATTAATTAAAGTTTTAATATGCTTTTAGTGCTAAAATTATAGTCATATAATATTTTTAGAGCCAGGCAGTCAGAAACATTTCATTAATCATATTTTAAATTTAAAGAGTTTATATTTTAAAAAGTTTTGTTTATTAGTCCTGGATAGGAAATTAAACCAGGAACAGAAATATTTATCTTTAACCAAGTATGATTTTTAATTAAAGTATGAAAAAATGTGACCCAAGGGTTTCCAGTTATTTTTCATGTACTGATGCTCAATGCCAACAGATAAGCCATCAGAAGTGTTTAGTACTGATTAGGAGCATTTTGTAAACGTTTTATAAAAGTGTCGTGACTGCTGTAAACTTTTGTGAGAATGAGTGTTCGGCTGATTCAAGGACTCTACTCATCACATTATTGAGTCATTTGTGAAATTTAAAAAATGCTTCTATCTTTAAATCAAATCCTTTTAAGCACCTGTTGTTTTGGCCTTAATGTATATCAGGTGCCTGAGGTTGGACTGATTGGAATCGTAGCTCCTGTAACAGATGACTTATTTTACTAATTGTACCACAGGGAGGCCAAGATGGTGTTTTATAGTATTTTAAAGTAATTGTAAAGGGTACAGTGTTATTATGAATCATTTCTTACCTATGACATTATACTCTGAAGCAGTGAAGGACTTGATTGAATAAATTATTGATTCTTTTCACTCCTACAACATCATAGCATAGAGATGGATTCCTGACTCTTGCTTCTAGGTGTGTAGAGTGTGGGCAAATTGCTTCATCTGTCTCTGCTTCCATGAGGTGTTATGAGGGAGAAATGAGTTCATCTGTCTAAAGCATTTAGAACAGAGTCTGTGTTCAACAAATACTAATGTTAAATTATTACTTCCTGAGATTTTCTCTTTTCTAAATGCTATGTAATTAGCACGTATTATTTTTGTAAAAAGGAAAACAACTGTGTGAAATTGTAATGTTTCCCCCAAACTTGAAAAAGCTCAGTAATTATAGGAGTGCCTGGGTGGCTCACTCGGTTGAGAGTCCGACTTCGGCTCAGGTCATGGTCTCACGGTTCATGAGTTCGACCCCCCACATGGAGCTCTGTGCTGACAGCTCAGAGCCTGGAGCCTGCTTCAGATTCTGTGTCTCTCTCTCTCTTTGCCCCTCCCCTGCTCTCACTCTCTCTCTCTCTCTCTAAAAATAAAATTAAAAAAAATTTTTTAAACTCAGTAATTATAAAGTCCTGCCAAACAGTACTTACAAAGTAAGAGAATATGATTAGGTAATTGTCATTGCATTTTTTAAATGTGAAATGGATTGCTACATTAATTTGTTCAACAAATTAATTCTCCTGGCTCTCCATGCCATTTTCCTTTCTTATTAGAAACTTAAAAAGGGGTGCCTGGGTGGCTCAGTCGGTTGAGCGTCTGACTTCGGCTCAGGTCATGATCTGGCGGTCCGTGAGTTTGAGCCCCGCGTCAGGCTCTGTGCTGAGAGCTCAGAGCCTGGAGCCTGCTTTGGATTCTGTGTCTCCCTCTCTCTGCCCCTCCCCCGCTCATGCTCTGTCTCTCTGTGTCAAAAATAAACAGTAAAAAAAAAAATAAAAAAAAAAACACTAATCCATGCAGTCTATGTTATGTTAGGTTAAGTAGGGGAAGGGAAGTATGCACAGTTACAGTGCATTATTAACAATTACAGCTAGGTCAAAAAAAAAAAAAGGATTTATGCAGATGAAGGAAAGTCTAGAAGAAAATACAGACCAATGGATGGTGGGATTCTGGTACTTTCCTACTTTTCTTCCCCGTTTCCCCAGTGAGTATACATGTAATAAAGTCTACTTGTGTAACAATTACTTGGTAAAAACTCTGGTTTATTAGCTACAAATAGCAGGCTTTTGTTGTTTGAGAAAAAAACACCAGCTTTCATAGCAGTTGAAGATCCTTAAATGTCCAAACCCTTGTAGTGAAAATTGGTTAGCAGTAAAAGGCTGTTTCAGAAGTTCATATAGGTTTATCTTCCTAAGAGGTGTTTGAAATTAAGGACTGCATACAGACCAAGTCTACCAACCTTGACTTCATGGAAATGGTCACTTCTCAGATCTAAGCTCTGCATTGACAGGTTGCATGCCTACAGCACCTTCAGCTGTCAGGTGCCTCCACGATAGTCACAAGGAAGACATAAGTGCACTTAGTTTGGCAGGAAGGTTTGAGAGATAAAAAGTATTTAGAGCACAATTGTGTGCTTCCATTTATTGAGCTGTTCTACAGGTGCATCCAGCGAGAGGGCCTGAGGGATGGTGGGGGAGGGGAGTGGGAGTGGGGGTTCCATTTAGAAGCTATAAATCAAATCGACAGAAAGATGGGAAGAGGGCTCCTTTTAGGGATGAGGTGACCCACCTGAAGATAATTATCAGTGCCTTTACATCGGGATTAGCTGTCTTTCAGTCAGAAGGCAAAGCTTCTAAAAATTGCCTCAGAGACCCAGCAGGCCTGAAGTGATCTGTGAAGTCGACCTCTCCCGTGCATGGACTCCCAAAGAGGCCTTGAGCGTACAGATGAAGGAACTGGCCTGCTGAGTCCCATTCTAGAACCACCTCATACCAACAAGGCCCGGCCTCCCCACTGTTCTCTCTTAGGAAGAGTAGTGATCAGGTGGCTTGGACGCAAGCAGAGGGGAGTGATTTGACTGAAGGTTCCTTCTAGCTGGATTTTTCCATTTATTGCCAGGTCTCTTCAAAATCATTTCTAGTGTCACTTAAATGTTTGGTTTATCACGTCAGGCTTTATTGGGTACCGTAAAAGTGTTTATTGTGAGTGTCTGGTTGTCCTCCTCTGACAAGGAGGGTTTCTGTCTTTTAATGGGTCTGCATTTCGGAAGATTACTGTATGATAAAAATCAGGGTGTTGCAGACTGTTAAGACTTTTGATACTTTCAATTCTGCTGGAGAATTAGTAGCTAAAAAAAAATTTCTTGTAGGGCTGCTTAGTGAATCAGTTACTAAGCATCTTCTGTAGTTTTTCACATTCATTGATTATAAGCAGAGACTTACAGAATAGACCACGGTTCTCCTTGCAGTCAATGTCACATGATTGACATAGGCTTCCCCGTTGGTTGATCAAGGAGACTAGTCTACATTCTGGTTTACCTGGGGTGGCGGCATCATAAATGCTCACTGGAGGGGGCTGTGAATCAGTCATCAGCTCTGCACTTGCATTCCCGTATAGAGAGTTCATCCTGAATGGCTGTGTGCAAACCACATGAGCCCATTGGGGGTGGAATCTTAACTTTACCAATATAGAATAATCACGCTTTTATTTAGCGGCAGGTGCTATGGGCCAGGATGTCCCTGAGCACTGGACATTAAACCCTAACCCTCCTGGGACCCTTTGACTAAGACCTCCAGCTTGTAGGGACCTCAAATTTGTCTGTTTTTCACAGAAGAATTTCTTGCAGAAGAGCAACACAATTTAGCTCTCAACGTGAGCTAAATAAATCTAAGGATGGAAAGAGGACTCAAAAATCCAAAAGCTGCTTGGACTTTATTGAGGCTTAGTAAGGACTTTGTTGATATAAAACCATCACACTGGGTTTATTCAACCTGAATCTCGGGCAAATTGGAAAAATGTTGAAATCAGCACACTTGATGCCTGTCCTGTACCCAGACTACTGAAACCTTTTGAATTATTAGAGCATGGCCTGTGCATTACACCATGGGGCTTTGCCTGGGTGTATAAGGTCATGATTGGCTGTCAGGGGAGGGTTGGATGCCTGGCCAACTAGCAGAAGGATTGAATTGTGACTTCTTGACAGGGCTGCCTTGAACTCTTGTACACGTTGTTCACTGCACAAGAGTGTCTGGCCAAGGAACCAAGTGGGGCTCAAATCTGCTCAAAAAACCATGTGTCCCAGGGGCGCCTGGGTGGCGCAGTCGGTTAAGCGTCCGACTTCAGCCAGGTCACGATCTCGCGGTCCATGAGTTCGAGCCCCGCGTCGGGCTCTGAGCTGATGGCTCAGAGCCTGGAGCCTGTTTCCGATTCTGTGTCTCCCTCTCTCTCTGCCCCTCGCCTGTTCATGCTCTGTCTCTCTCTGTCCCAAAAATAAATAAACGTTAAAAAAAAAAAAAAAAAAAAAAAAAAAAAAAAAAAACCATGTGTCCTAGGCTAGAATTGTCTGCCAGGAGGAGGGGGCACTTCCTGATGCCATCAAGTCTGCAAGGCTAGGTCCACTTGGAGGGGTTGCTTTTTTCTAACTCCTGCAAAGGCACAATGTGGCTGCAGTGGCTCTGCCTCTCAAGGGCCTCTTTGGCCACAATAAACTGTAAATGCCATGAGCTGGTAGAGTCTGACATGTAGTAGGTGTTTAATAAATGCCAGTGGAATGAAGGAATAGAGCCACGTTCTCTGTAGCGTGTGTCAGTGCAGTGCCTGAGCCAGTGTTCTTTTTTAATCAAGTAAAATTGATCGTATCTGCTAGGAAGTGCATGTTCCCTGTGATGGGCTTCTTAGTCTTCCATTCATCGTTTCTAAGGGGCAGATCAAGATCAGTATTTGGGGTGTTGTCGACATTCTTTACTATTAGTAACACCGACAACATGCTCAGTATTGCTGGGCTCCCTGCACCCCTTTCATGGTCTACCTGATGAAGGGAATACAGTGGTGACTCCTGGGAATGTGCAAAGGGATCCGTGTTATTTATTGACCAGCTTGGGCCCTCTTCTGGGGGGCAGGATGCAAAGGACAGTGGCTGCAGGAGCCTTTGGAACTTACCTGGGAGCAACTGCTTCTCCTGTAAAATGGTTTTTCTAGTTTATGGTAAGACAAGGGAGAGCCTTATTGCTAAAGCTACCAAAACCTAAGGGAGTTTGTCTGTGCCCCCTCTGTGCCAGCTGGCACTTCTTGCATACTTTCTCTTTTACGTTGATCCTTTAGAAAGCAAAGCCTACTCAGAATTAACTTCCTCTTCCTGGCTGCTCTCCCCAGAGGCAGTCCCACTGCAGGTAGGACAGGCCATGTTGAATGGATCAAACTGCTAAGACAGTGGTTCTGAGGATAAGGGTGCTGGTTTGGACTTGGGACTTTAGCCTTCTGAACCTTTATGAAGGGACTACCTAGCTTGTGGGGAAAAAAAAAAGTCCACAGGTACAAAACCGTAAATGCCTTTCACATTTGATCTTGGTTAAGTGCAGCCTTCTTCAGGCAAATTCAGATTCCCAAAACAGAAATAGCAGGATTCCCTACTGAATTTCTTAAAATTTTTTTTAATGTTCATTTATTTTTGAGAAAGAGACAGAGCGTGAGCAGGGGAGGGGCAGAGAGAGGGAGACCTAGAATCTGAAGCAGGCTCCAGGCTCTGAGCTGTCAGTGCAGAGCCGGAAGCGTGGCTCGAACCCATGAATCATGAGATCATGACCTGAGCTGAAGGCAGATGCTTAACGGACTGAGCTACCCAGATACCCCCCCCACCCCCGCACTGAATTTCTTTAGGTAGTAGACTCACCTATTGCATTTACAGTTATTATTTGATTTTACAAAATTCCAGGAGGCTCAACTTTTCAGGAATATCTCTCTGTTGAATTAAGCAGAATATCCCTATACATGCTTGTCCCACCCCCCTTTTTTAAACATAAATCTCTGATGAGCAGCATGCTTCAGCCATTACCGTCCAAACTGAGAAAGCAAATAAATGCCTCCGGCACGTTGCCTGGGAGGTAATCTTAGTGTTTCTGTCTTTACCTCCCATTTGCCTGCAGTTCTCTGACTTTATTCTGGCTGTAATAAATAGCAGGGGCCTCAGGGACACCCCACGCCCAGCAGGTAATGCAAAACAGGGCGGAGATCACCCTCTCCAGGCTCGCCGTGCTCACCTGAACTCTGGACCAAGGTTTCTTTCATTTACTGTTGTCCCCGTGAGAACTCCCTGCCTCAGTCAAGATTTCCCAGACACCTTCTGTGCTGAACTCCTCCTTAGCTTTGTGCCTTCCAGGCTGGTCTTGTCCTCTTCCTCACACTCCTGTGAAAAATGGCTTATATAGCCTCTTCATTTTTTAAAAAATAGGTCATGTATTTATATGGTCCCGCAAACCCTCACAACCATATATAAACACTGAGAAACCTTGCTGCACCCCTTCCCCATCCAAGTCTTTCCCACACTCTACAGGTTGTAACTTGTAAATATAGCAAATAAGAATATGTGTATATGTGTGTGTGTGTGTGTGTGTGTGTGTGTGTGTATTTGAATTAGGGGTGCCTGGCTGTCTCAGTCAGTAGACCATGCAGCTCTCAATCTAGGGTTGGAGGTTCGAGCCCCACGGTGTGTATAGAGATTACTTAAAAATAAAATCATTAAAAATATATATAAATAAATAAGTTACCAGTATGTCCTGGAGATCTCTCTCTTAGCACATTATTTTGCCACTGTGTGGACATACCATAGTTTATTCATCCAATCCCCTGTTGCTGGACTTTTGGATTATTTCCAGCCTTTTGCTATTACAAGCAGTGCTGCAACAAATAAAGGTGTACTGGGTCATCTTGCCTGTGTGCAGGTGCACCTAAAGGACGGGTTCCCAGAGGCCGGTCTGCTGAATCAAAGGGCCCTGCCATCCCCCTCTGGAAGGGTTGGCTCACTTTGCCTTCTCACCGGCAATTCTCTGGATGGTCTTTTACGCCACAGCCCCACCAGCAAGAAGTCTGTTGGCTCTGGGGCGCCTGGGTGGCTCGGTTGGTCGGGTGTCTGAATTCGGCTCAGGTTATGATCTCACGGTTCATGGGTTCAAGCCCCGCGTCGGGCTCCGTGCTGACAGCTCAGAGCCTGGAGCCTACTTTGGATTCTGCGTCTGCCCCTCCCATGCTCATGCTGTCTGTCAATAATAAATGTTAAAAAACAACAACAAAAAAGAAGCGTATCAGCTCTATTTTTGCTAATCTGGTTGGTGAGAAATGGTAATTTGGAGTTGTTTAAATTCTTCGGGTTATGAGTGAGGTGGAGGTTTGGGGCCATTTGTACATTTTCCCCTGTGCACTGTCCATCCTGCTGTGGACATTTCTTGACCTTTCCTCCGGAAGCAAGCCTCTGTCAAAATCTCTTAAATACAGACTTAAGAATGTGATGGCTCTTTTGGGCCTAAGGGTAGAGGGGGCTGCCAAATTGTCAGTGCAAAATTGAGAGAAGTGGAAAGTAGGGTTTTATGCCAGTTGCTAATGTCTGATTTATAAATAGTTTTCGGCTAATGGTATTATTAAACTGGGGCTTCTCCAAAACCATTATAAGGATGATCTTCTAGTCTAGAATTTGTCTCAAACAAAAACAAGAGAAGAGATTGAGAATACATAAATTCCAGTGGTATTTCCTGCAAGATCTTTTAAGAAATGTAGAATTTTCTACTTATGTGTTTCACCTGAAAGGCCCCACATGTCACATTTTTTTTGTTTCCCCGCTGAATTGGGCTCCTGTTCTTCCTTTGACTTCAGCATCAGAGAGCTGTCTACTCTATGTCTGAAGTGAAAGAGAAGAGGGAAGGACAGCGTAAGAAGACCAGCTGGAGTTCAGGATTTGACGAGAGGCAGGGGGTTGGAATTGCACAGATTCTCCCCTCTTCTGGAGGTGCTCTTTCAGTCAGCTCTGGGGATGAGGATATGTTAACAGAAAAGTAATTGTCATCTTTTAAAAAATGAAATCCATCAAAAGAGAAAAATCGTGGTTTAGCAAAAAGATGGCTGTGGGATTTTGGGTTTGCTTGTAGAAATTCATATGAGGCAGTCCTGTGTATCTCTATCAAAAAAAAAGAGAGAAAAGCCAAACAAACCCCACATCAGCAATAAACTCTCTTCCCCAGAGTTCACACATTTAGTAGAGGCCCATGGAAGCTCCAGAAAGGAGGACCTGCTCCTCCAGGGCCCAGGGCCCCCTTGTTACTGCCTGAGTATGTCAATTTCTCTGGATGCTTTTTATTTTTCCTTCCAGTGCTTCTTTCTGTTGTTGGCCTCCCCAACTATAGTGTTAGCTCCATAGGATAGGCTCTTGGTTTGCTGTTCTGTCCCCAGGACCTAGAAGGTTAGCTAGCACCTTGAGGTGTTCCATCAACAGTAGGTGATAAATGATGCTGTGGGCACACACCTTCTGGACCTGGCTGGGTCTCTGCAGTCAACTATGATAGAGGTCCCATGTCAGACATGGGCCTGCCATGGGCAGGGGCAGTGGCATGTGAGCCATTCCTGGCCTGGTCTTTCAGCAGGATTCTTTAGCCCTTATGTGATCTCTGACAGTGTGCGTGATGGTTGAGAGCTCAAGCTTGCAGTCTGAATCACCTGGGCAAGTCACCTGACTTCTCAGAGCCTCTGTTTGCAAAATAGAGATAATAACACCATATTTCATCAAATTCGAGATGCCATCAATTATGAGACATGCTATTCTGTGTGCCAATAAGAAAAAAATTGCTGCTGATTCAACTCTAACCCACATCAACCATTATCAACCTTAAGACTATTACTTTTCTGTGGCTGCTGTAATAGATAACTACAAATGTAACAGCTTAAAACAACACACATGTATTGTCTTATAGTTCTGTAGGTCAAAAGTTGGCAAGGGTTTCGCTTGTTGCTTTGGGTTTTACAAGTCCTGAGTCTTATTGGGATGTTCTGGGAAGAATCCATTTGCAGGGTCATTGAGGTTGTTGGTAGAATCCAGTTCCTTGCAGTTGTCAGACTCCTTGCTGGCTGCCAGCTGGGGGGCCACCCTCAGCTCTTAGAGACCTCTCTCTGGTGCTTGCACTTGTACCCTGCATCTCAGAGCCAGCAGTAGCATGACAAGTCCTTCTCATGCCCAGAATCTCTCTGAGGCCTCCTTCTGCTCCATGTTTGCCTCCATTCAGAGAAAGTTCTCTGCTTTCAAGGGTTCATTTGATTTAATTGGGCCCACCTGGATAATCCAGAGTATTTCCCCCCCCCCCCCCCCCATATTAAGGTCTGTGACCTACCTTAATTATAGTTGTGAAGTCCCTTTTGCCATGTAGTATAATATATCACAGGTTCCAAGGATTAGGACATAGCCATCTTTGGGGGACCATTCTGCCTACTCAAAGAGCCATCCCAATATCAGGGATGTAAACAGAATATGCTTCCTAGAATTGATGAAATGCTATCTTTAGCCCAGGAATAAAGGAGCTACTGATAGATATAAACATTCAGTGTGTTAATAGTAAGTGCTCAAGTATTAAGGACTGTTGTTGTAATTAATATTAGGATCATAGTGCTCACATTAAAGCTATCTTTAATTTCAGTTGAAGTTATTCACACAGTTAAATGCATTTGGAGCTGATTGGGAGAAGATAGTGTTCCAGCAGGTAATTTGATGCCGATGATGTTCATTTGCTAGGAGCTTTACATGCACTTATTCTCACCTCTCGGTAGCCCTGTGTGGTAAGTAATACTGGTTCCGTTTACAGGCAAGGAAGCAAGTTCTGAGAGGTTGAATACCACTTAAGAGCTCAGTAGCAAGTGGTGGTGGCATCTAGGCTCTGAAGCCCGGTCTGTCTGACTCTGAAGTCTGCGCTCTTCCTGGCGCATGCTCCCTGTCCCACAGTCCCTGGTGGGACCATGTGAAAAGTACAACAGGGAGAGGTGGCCACCAGGTTTGTGGGCTGGAGGGGGTGGTTTCCTGGAAAGGGAAGGAACACAGAGGAAGAGACAGTGCCCTGTGACATGTCTGTCTTGTACTCAGATGTTTCTTTGCTAAGAATGATTTAGCTCATTGAGGACAAAGGTTCTGTCCTTTCGTCCTTTTTTCAGTTTTTAGTAAGTACAAAAATGATCTTTTTTCATTCAACAGATATTTATCAATTACCTTCTCTGGAGATACAGCTATGAATAATACTGTGATTTATAATAAGAAATACATATATGGTTCATTGGTCCTGGCACTAAGTTCCTACAGTTCTTGGACTTTTTTAAGTGATGAGAGTGATAAACATTCTTTTGTTGTGTTAATGAGGTGACTTTTGGGCCCACCCATAGGCTGGGGGCTGGTTACCAGAGGAATGAACCCCTAATTACAAAGTGGGAACTTACCCTCCCAGAGGAGGAGAAGGGCTGGAGTTTGAATCAGTCACCAGCGGACAGTGATTTGATCAATTGTGTCTGCAATGAAACCTCCATAAAAACCCAAAAGGAGGAGGTGAGGATAGCTTCTGGTTGGTGAACACCTAGAGATGCAGAGAGAGGACCACGCCTGGGAAGCTCAGTGCCCTCTCCCCACGCTTTGCCCAATGCGTCTCTTCCATCTGGCTGTTCCGAGTTATGGCCTTTTATAATAAACCAGGGATGTAGTAAGTAGGAGTTGAGTTCCGCGAGCCATTCTCACACATTAACCAAACACAGGGAGGGGGGCATGGAAACCCTGGATCTGTAGCCGGTGGTTCAGAAGCACAGGCGACAACCTGGGCTTGAGACTGGCGTCAGAAGTGGCAGGCCGGGGTGGGGTGGGGTGGGGTGGGGCGGTTTTGTGGGACCGAACCCTTAACGTGTGGAATCTGGTGCTATCTCAGGTAGACAGCGTGAGAATTGAGTTGAGTTATGGAACACTCAGCTGGTGTTGAGAATTGCTTTCTGATGTGGATCCCCCTTCTTCCCCTGTGAACTGGAATTGGTGACCAGAACCCTTTTATGTACTGTGTGTGATTTTCAAAGGGAGATAAGTTTAGCATTGGGGAATTTCTGCTTTTTAAACTATTTTAAGTGTAACCAGGACAAAGGGGGAAAAAAGGAGAAGAGTGGTTTAGCAGAACGGGAGTAAAAGTAGTTGCTACCTGAATTCAATAAACTACTCTAAGATTGCCATCTCTAGAATTTTCCCAAGGTGTAACTGCAGATTGTCTGTCTTAGGCGCTTGAAATTCAGGTAAACATTATTGAAAACCAATATTATCATCTGCTCAAAACCTGCTTTTCTTCCTGCCCTTTCTTTCCTTCTTTACTTCTTTTATAAAGTTTATTTATTTTGGGAGAGAAAGGGAAAGCAAGCAGGGGAAGGGCAGAGAGAGGGAGAGAGAGAATCCCAAGCAGGCTCCGTGCTGTCAGCACAGAGCCCAACATAGGGCTCTATCCCATGAACCATGAGATCATGACCTGAGCTGAAATCAAGAGTCTGAAACTTAATCAGCTGAGCCACCCAGATGCCCCTCTTCTTGCCTTTTCTAATTCGACTCAAGACTTATTCATCCACCCAAGATGCCAGGCTCTGAACCAAGTCATCTGGAACCCCTCTCTCCTCACCTACCTCCAGTTTAGATGTTCTTAGCCCCTACCAATGCCTGCTGCATCTGCTTTCTGACCAGCCCACCTGCCTGCCCTTGACCCCCACTGCCTCTCACCTGGATGGTTGCTATGGCTTCGAATTGACCTCGACCCTTCACACTGCTACCAGTGGAGTAAGTAACACTTCAATCTGAATATGTCACTTCCTATCTAGCAGCTCCCCAAAGGTATCACAGTCCAGCAGTTAAGTGTTCATACTGTCTAGGTTCAAGGCCTGGCTATGTTTCTTACAAGCTTTGGAATCTCAGAAGAATTCTTTATTCACTTTGTATCTCCATCTCCCATCCCCAAAATGGGAGTGGTAGTAGCACCTACCAAACAGATAGGTTTGTGGAATTGAAATGAATTACTCTGTGTGGAGCAGAAAGCCCTCAGTGAACACTGTTCTCCCCCAGTCCTCGATAGCTGGAGTTCACCTTTCCTGTTGCCCCCGGCCCCACCCAGTGCCATGCAGGACTTGGTCTTCGGACAGAGCTCTTTGTTGATAAGCCATAGCTAGCGAGGTACACATGTGCACAGTACGTATTTAGGCATTTGCATAGCAATTTGCCAGTCATTTTAGGTCTCTTGAATCTGATGAAAAAAAATTGGACCTGCATTTTATATTTCATTTTTCTAAGAGTTCATTTTTAGTGCATTTTATCAAAGTATTGGTCCATGATGAATTGGAAGTAAAACCAAAAATCTGATCTCTCACCACAGATAGTTTGAGAAGCACTACTGTGTTCCCACATGCCCTCTTAGTTGATTCACTCACACTGACCAGGTTACTCTTACTCACTGTGTAGCCTTAAATCTCTCTGAATTTCTTCCCATCCTTTCCTCTGCCTAGGGTTTATTACATATTTATTAAGCACCTGATTAAGTGCCAGTCTCTGGGGGACATAAGGATGAATAAGATATGCCTCTACTTTTGAAAAAGTTTCCCTCAAACTACCCAGTGAATTCCTGCCTGTCTTTTGAAATCTAGCATAATTTCATTCCTTCACCCACTGAGAAAACATTTATTACATACCAGCAGAGCCATTACATACCATTACGAGGCACTTGCTATCTGCTATTCCTGCCCTTAAGGATCACAAGCCAATGGGGGAGACAGACACAAGACGAATAAACAAATAACAGTGATGGGATAGGAATGTTCCACAGCATCATGAGTAGAGAAGTGTGGAAGGGCAGAGGAAGGTGTGCCTGGCTTCCTTGGCCTGGCTAAGGGGGGATGAGGAAGTCAGAATGGTCTCACAGTTAGAGTATGGCATCATCAAAGATGAAGACCAGGTCTTGAGGTCAAGCTCAGGGCTAAAACCCAGCTCTGCCACTCACTAGTCATATGACTTTGACCACATCTCTGTCTCTTCAGCTTGCTATGACAATACCATGGACAAGGTGACTTATAAATGGCAAATGTATTCCTCACAGTTCTGAAGGCTGGGAGGGCCAAGATTAAGACACTGGCAGGTTCAGTGTCTGATGAGGACCTGCTTTCTGGTTCATAGACAGCTATTTTCTCACTGAGTCCTCAGGACAGAAGATGGGGAGCTCTCCAGGGTCTCTTTGAGAAGAGCATTGAATCCCATTCATGAAGCCTCCACCCTTGTGACCTAATCACCTCCCAAAGGCCCCACCTCCAAGTAAGGTGGCATTGGGTTTAGGATTTCAGTGTGAATTTTGAGGGGACACATACATTCTGACCATAACATGCTCTGAACTTCAGACTCCTCATCTGTAAAATGGGGGCAACAGTACCTGTCTACCTCACAAGGGTGTTTTGAGGCTCACCTGAAATTATTATAGACATAGTGTACCTAGAACATGTACAATTCCATAAATGTTAGATGCTGTCACCTTTTTGCTCTCTGCCGTCCTCTCTGGGCATTTAAATTTTCTCTCGTGTGGGTTTCCAGAAGCATACTGTTAAACTCATTATGACATTGAATTATGCAGCTTTACCTGCCAATGACAGGCACTGTCCAGTGTACAGAAGATTCAATGTTTAGGGAATTTCTATTAAAATCTAACTTTGAGAGTGTCTTTTCAAAAAGCAAGGAGTCTGGTTGTTATGGACTGAATGTTTAGGTTGCCTCCAAAATCTGGATGTTGAAATCCTGACTCCCAAGATAATGGTATTAGGAGGTGAGGCCTTTGGGAAGTGAGGAGGTCATGGGGGCAGCTCCTATCCCCATAGGATTAGCTGTCTTGCTCCTGCAACCATGTGAGGACACAATGAGAAGATGGCCATTTTTGAACCTCACCGAATCTGCTAGCAACCTTAATTTTGGACTCCTAGTCTCCATAACTCTGAGAAATAAATTTTTGTTGTTTAAGCCACTTAGTCTATGGTATTTGTGCTCCACAGCACTTGTCCAACATTAATTTCCACTTTATAGATAGGGAAACTGAGGCTCTTTTTATAACATTGCTATTACTTGCCCTGGATCATGGAGCTAGCTAAGGGCAGAAGTGAGATTAGAACCCCACAACTCTTGTTTTCCTATTTTGTGCAGCCTCGTCAAGTCTACCTCAAGAGCAGGAGTCTGTCTGGGTGCTTTCCAGGCTCAGAACCGCTTATCGCCGCCTGTCCTGGGATGGTTGAGTGGGCAGGAACCAGGCTTGGAGACGCCTCAGGACACACCCTCTCTCCCCACCTGACTGGCTCACTGCTGCCCCACTGGTATTTATGGGTCACACCCTTCACGGTGAGGGCTCACCTGGAAACCTGGGGTGGAGGTTGGAGGACAGAGGTGGCCTGAGCTGGAAGCAGGAGGCTGCAGGGGACTGGAAGGAGAAGGGGACCTTGCATAGGAGTGAGTGATCTGTAAGGAAGGCAATGGAGCTAAGGAGGAGCCCGGTGAAGTCAGGCAGTTGGAGACTTAGGAAAGCTCTCGTAAGGATATCCAAAGGGCAGTGAAGCTGGTATTTTGATTTCTTTCCATCACCGTAAACATCTTGATGTACTTTTCTTCCCGCCCCCCCCCACCCCCACCTCTTTGCAAGGGGTATCCTTTACACTCTCTCTTAGATGGGGTTGTAATCTTTATTATGGAGGCAGGGCAAATGAAGTCACACTGAGGACTCTGACCTTGAATATTTGCTTGAGAAAAGTTTTAAATGTAGGATTTTAGCTTATCTTTAGCTGATTATTATTATTATTATTATTATTATTATTATTATTATTTTGTTTTGAACAAAAGAAAAAGTTCTCGAAGGGAATGGGATCCGGTGGCTTAGGCAGCGTTGGTAGAGAATACACCAGGGTAGCGGCTTGAGAACTGGTCTGCACATTAGAATCAGCTGGGGAGTGATTTTGACAATCACGAAGCCCTGGCTACACCCACACAGCCCCTCTGGTCTGGGGCCCCGAAAGTGGTGGAAAAGTCCCAGGTGGGTTCAGCACACGGTCAAGCGTGGGGGGTGCCGGGAGGGTGGCCTTCTTGCCGCCTGAGTTCACTCTCCATCTGCAGTGCCGATAATTGACATGAGGGGAAGTCGTGATGTGGCCACCTGTGAGTCTTATGGATCTGGCTCATCCTCATGTCATTTTGGGGTTCGGGAGCAGCCTTTGAGCACACGTCCTCTCTGCACATCCTCTTCCTTGAAACACCCTCAGCTCTATCCTGGAGCTGTCTAAGCCATCCCTTAAAAAACGAAAAGCTCTTCCTACATATGACTAAATGATTAATGTATTCTGTTAGGTAAAAATAAAAAGGAGTGTCCTGGAAGGGTGAATGTTACCACCCTCATTTTAACAGCACAGTAACTCTGGGAACAAGAACAAGGTGCTCTGGTGCTAAAGGGGTCTTGATCAAAGCTCTGTCTCTCTGGCAGGCCACACCACCTCATGACCGTTTTTTGGGGAAGGCTGAAATCTGGGATTCTGTGACAGAGGTGTTACTCATGTCCAGGTTCAATATGGAGCCTAAGAGCAAATTGTTGTTTTTGAGGGGCATATGTAGGCTGTTGAATTTTGACTAGAAATGGCTTTAGTGGTCGACATAAGTTTTATGTCCAGCAGCATATTTTTACTTTGTCAAGGAAAGGAGAAATGGTGAGGGAAGGTGACCTATAAAATTTACATTCATAGAAATGATTTCTGGGTTTGTTTTGCCAGATACAAATACTGTTTTGTTTTGTTTTGTTTTGTTTTGTTTTGTTTTGTTTTGTTTTGTTTCAGAGGGTTGGGATTGAATGTCCATTCCACATAGATTTCCCCCATTCACCCCTGAGAGCTAGAAGCCTTCTGTATGGTAACACTTTCCAGAAGTATCTGAAAGTGGAAGTCCCTCAAGAACTCTTTTGGTCATAGACTGAACAAAAATGAAAAATGAAATCTCAAGAGTGCAGTGTGGTTTTAAAACTAACTTTTTATTTAAAAAAAAAAAAACTTTTGTAACTTTGATGATGAGAAGGAGTAGAAGATAACTTTTCTGTGCCTGCTCTTAACCAGGCTTTACAAGCCTTGTAAAATCTAAGTAGTTCATTTTATGGAGGAGAAAACTGTAACTCAGAAAGGTTCAGTAACTTGTCCAAGGCTGCACAGCCAGAATTCAAACCCATGCTTGCTTGACTATACTATGCTATCCTCTAATACTAAAAAAACACGCATAACTCAACAAGCGTTAATTTTCTTACACCTTTAAGAAACTTTTCTTTTATTGTCCTTATAACCATGAAATCATAAAAGCACATGAAAGCATTGTAAAGCTTGGGGCTTAATGGAGTCAGCATCTACGTGAAGGACAGAAAGTCCAGAGAAGAGAAAGTGGAACTGCTTCCTGGCAGGTACCATGTTTATAAAAAGCCCAGTAATCATTCATGCAAATTTGTTTCTAAACTGGCTCATAACAGCTGCAAAGACTGGAATTATCAGTTCCCAGCTCAATTGTCTTTTTATTGTTTGTGACTTGTTCTTGTTAAAGGTGGGGTTTCATAGGTGGCAACAGTTTTGCTGATCATTAACATGCCTTTGGCTGATTGTTGTACTGAATGTAGTATTTTGGTAATTTCACCAGAAAACAATGCTGAGGAAGTTTAGAGTAAATGTTGGAAAAGTGACAGAATTAAAGCGTTGGCATTGTCCCGAATTTCAGAAAGGGCTCAGAGCTGGCAGTCTGCAAGGGGTGCTAATGGACATTCTGGAAACTCTGTTTGCTAAGCAAGTACAATTTGTGTTTTTTTGCATGTTTTTGCAATGTTTTCTAAAGGTTTTTTTAAATGTATACTTTAGGGGCGCCTGGGTGGCTCAGTCGGTTAAGTGTCCGACTTCGGCTCCGGTCACAATCTCACACTCCGTGAGTTCGAGCCCCACGTCGGGCTCTGTGCTGACTGCTCAGAGCCTGGAGCCTGTTTCAGATTCTGTGTCTCCCTCTCTCTGACCCTCCCCCGTTCATGCTCTGTCTCTCTCTGTCTCAAAAATAAATAAACGTTAAAAAAATTTTTTTTTTAAATAAATGTATACTTTATAAGGTGAGACAGTGTTCATTGTCCATATTGAAAAGAGGGGTCCTGTAATGGCAGAGAACAGGAGCCTGACCAGCACCCAGCTCTGCCACTTGCTGCCCTGTGACCTTGAACAAGCTATGTAACCTTTCACTGCTTCAGTTTCCTCTCCTGGAAAATGGAGGTAGAGCCCCTTCTTCCTGGGGCTATTGTGAGGCATAAATAAGTTGATATATATAAAGTGCTGAAAGCTGTGCCTGGCACTGAGCGAGCTAGAAGCCCAGTAAATGTTTGCCATTGTTAGTTTAATTAATTGGAGTTTAATTAATCTAATTGGAGGGCCTGGTGGAGATAATGGTGAGGAGGAAGGAGGATGCTGAAGTTCCCCTTAGCCAACCTTCTGCTGATTCTAGCAGGATAGATAGTTCTTTTGGGCTCAATGATTTGAGGTTCGTGTTTTTTATTCTTGCAGTACTCCACATTTCTATTTCTGCAGTCTGGAATAGTAGAAAGATCATTGAACTATTTTTTTAAAACATGTTACCATTCTAGCTGTGCTTTCAAAAAGTGTTAGATGTGACCTCTGTTGAAAATAGATATTCAGTGGGGGTAGAGCTTGACCCAGGAAGTGATCGGGAGCTCAGTAAGGAGATCGTATGGTTCCAGGTGCTGTGGGAGGGGCCTCGAGCTCAGGCATGGACTGATACCCAAGCATCTGATCCCCTGAGGAGCCAATCCCACCTCCCTCCACCCCCCAAATCATAGTGAAGAGTGTAGTTTTCACCCCGTGGTGAAAAGAAGTGTACCACTTTCTGTAGAAATATATTTTTTCTGGCCCTAAGGTCCAACCGATTTGTCACGTATATCCTTAGGTGAGGAACACTGAGGGTAGATTCCTTAGTATCTTCAGCAGTTATTCCCAGGGAATATTTGGAGGGGTTGTTCTGATGGCTGTTTCTTATTTTAATCCTTGAAATGATTAGAAAGATGCAGTTTCATTCTTATTCAGTGATTATGTTCCTACAGAAAATGATAAAGTCCAAGTGCATTATTCTCCTGATCTAATTTGATGAAAGGCCAGCATGAAAGTCCTAAGAAAGGAGAGTGGGGAGTCAGAAGCCTGCCCTCTGGAGTTTTAGGAGCAGAATCATGGGATGGTACAGCTCAAAGGGGCCATTGTGGTCTTGGAGTCCAACTTCTGCTTTTTACAAGTCAGGAAACTGAGGCCCAGAGATCTGCTTGAGTTCATAGCACTAATTGTGGCATCCCTGGGACCCCTGATTCCAGGTCCAGCTGCCTGATGTCCACCCAACTATGACATCCTTGTCATAAAGGGTGTTCTTCAGAGCAATTCTGTGCAGAACTTTCTGCTGCTACAGAAATGTTCAGTCCAGATACATGTGGCTCTTGAGTACTTGGAACATGACTAGTGTAACTGAGAAGTTGGATTTTTTGCTTTATTTAATTTTAATTAAAATTTATATAGCCACATGTAGCTAATGGCTATCATTGTAGACAATCCAGCTTTAGAGATTCTTGAGGAGGAGAAAAAGGCCTGTCTTCCCCTCCTACCTCATTCTCACCAGGTGAGAAGCTCTCTTTTTCTAGTGGTTCAGGTACGTCTGGCCTTGTGCCGAACCAGGAGACTCACCCTGGGCCAACCACCCCACTTTCTGGGTGGAAGGTGGCTCCTCTGTAAAATGAGGGGTTGGGCTTAGAGCTCTCTCTGAGGCCTCGTTAGACCTAGTTCTTGCCCCTCGTCAGTAGTGTGAACTTTAGTGGGGCACTTAGCCCACCTGTGCCTCAGTTTCCTTATCTGTTACCTGAAGTAGTTAACACCTGCTCTGCATTTGCTCCCCCCCCCCCCCCCCACACACACGATATTGGGAGAGGCTCAAATTAGAAAATCAGTGAGGAAATCCCTTTACTACCTCCTCCTTCTTAATTGGTCTTTGTTGTCTGGAAATACTTTTCGTTTTGATAGGAGTCGTGGGTGGGTTTTCTTTTCTCTCTGATGCTGCAGTTGGTGAACTTCGGTGTCAAGGTGAATCTTTTTGTCAGAGTAGAGACAGTAATAACTCAGCAGCCCATATGAAATTTGAGCTGGAATGCTCGGTACTGATGATAGATGACAGATTTGATCAGTGGTGCTAGTTTTTCATAATCTTGCTTAACTAGGCATTCCCTCATCCACCCTTCCAAAGTCTGCTATTTCCTCCAAGAAACCAAAGCAGATCCCCTTTCATGAGAACTGTGACTTTTCTTCCTTTCGCTTTTTTTTTTTTCCCCCACATCAGCCTCTTTAAGTCCCATGTGGAATATGTGGTGCCATATGGTCTTCAGTAAACAAACCCGCTCAGGAATTGTCTCCCCAGGTAGCACGTCTACGTCACTGGTCCTCAAACCTTGTCCCCAGGCAGTGATTCTCCGCTGCCATGCCCGCAGCTCACTGGTGGGCCTTGACTCTCTCCAGAAGTGCATCACCAAATTTTGGTCAAGCCATAAAACCTATTTCTGCTACAACAGAGTAGGTGTGCTGACCTCACGTGAGTGGGGTACAGCCTGCTCTGGGTAGCAGGCAGTGTGACATGTAGCTGGGGCCAAAGAAGGATGGTTAGCTGGGCACTTGTGAGAAGGTTGCCCCCCCATATATACAATAGTGAAGGCAGGCCAGCAATATGGCCCTTGAGGGCAACCCTAGAGGGTGACCTTTCAGCTGAAGATACCCCTTATAACCCTAGGAAGCATTATTTTACTATGGCAGGATTTGCCTTATAGTTAGGGTTGAATGGTGTAGGGTTGACTCTTTTAGGTTTTTTCAGTGGTGCCACCGAAAACTGTAATATATGTAACTACACCAAAGACCACTGTTTCCTATTGCTGAGGTCCCTCAGGATGGCTGCGGGGAATGAGGCAGGACCCAGAGGGCACAAGTGGAGCCTTGCTAACCCAGGACCGTCAGAGCTGTTTCAAAGTTCCTTATTTTACCTTTGTCCAAAAGTATTCCCCTGCTTATAATATAGAGAAAAAAAAGTTGAAAACCACTACCCTAGAGAAATGGTCCTCAAATTTTACTGAGCCCCAGAGTTACCTGGAGGGTTTGTTAAAACAGAAGTTGTGGGGCCCACCCCTGGAGGAGTCCGTGTTGAGGCTCAAAGAATTGTGGAACTGGTTGCCAGGTGACACTTATGCTGCTGGTCCTGGGAACACTTTGAAAATAGAACCGTTGATTCCAGAGAACAGAAATAATACTCACCACCTCTTGTGTGTCGGGTTCTGTGTTAGATGCGATCAATTCAGTCTCACCTGAAGCTGAAAACTTGTATTACTACGCTCTTTTTACAAACAAGAAGACACAGTCATACAGAGTTTAAGCAACTCACCTGTCATTAAATTGCTGTTCATCAGAGAACTGGAATTTAAACTGATGCCGGATGCCGTCCCAATCTGGGATATCTCTTGCCTCTTTTGTAGATCAGGGATCTCCAACCTGCAGCCCAAGGTGGGGATGGGGGAAGGATTTATTGGAGGGGGTTTGAAAATCCAGATGTAAAAGCATGGCCTGCAGACTGAATATCTCACCTATTGGACATCTGTTGTTCACATGCATCTTTGTGATAAAGACACTATGAAGTCATGTTAAGTGTCCCAGCTGGACAAAGTCAATGTGGACTGAGCATTTTCTCACAATGGATACTAAGGGGACAGCTTCTATTACCAAGTGCTAGGAAGTTGTTTGTTTTATTTTTGATGGCGAGAAGTTGTCTTCATACTAGGAAAGATTAGGCGTTATTTCACTAAAGCATAGTGTCTGGTTGCCTTTCCTAGGTCTGGGCCTTGGGGAGAGGGAAGGTAGGCATAATATTGATGAACTGATTCTCGTTGAAGAAGGTTGCTGGAGAAATAATGCTGTCGTGTTGATTGATTCCACCAGGAATTCATTCAGCCTGCCTTCAGTGGGGACGGGATTCAGCCCCCAGGCCCTGCCCCCATCACCTTGCCCACAGGCCTGAACCCGCTTTCTCAGCTTCCTTCCACTCTCTCCCTGCTCTGTTGCTTGCTAAACCAGCCCTTCCTCTTGGAATCTATCCCGTCCTGCTGCCTGGACCCCTTCTGCATCAGTTGTCTCCTCTCCCACTTGCATTTTTGCTTCTCTCCTGTCTCATTCAAGTAACAGTTTTGGGTGAGCTCTCCATGTAGCAGAAACTTTTTTTCCTCTTCCAACAGATGTGTTCAGGCCTGGCAGCTCTGCTCGTAGTTAGGATAATCACACCCCTAGGATGTGTCTGACTTGGGCTAAGAACTAAACTTGCATCTTTTGCCACTGATCCCTTGTGGGGCCCCCTACATTCTCTAAGCATCTGTAAAAAGGGAACATAACTTCCTAAGATTGTTGCGAGGGTAACAGGTAAAACGATAACATGGTCAGCACTTAACATGGGGCCTCACGTGTGGTAAGTGCTCAGGATAGTTATGGTTCAGGAAGCTGACTTTTGAAGGAAAGGGGAAAAAAGTCATTCTCACTGCTCTTCCCTACACATCCCCTGCATTCAGTCCTTAAGGGTGCCATTCTCTCACTCCTTGTATTGAATCAGCTTCTAGATCAGTGCTTCTCAACCCTTGGTTCATTATGACCGCATATGGAAAAAAAAATAAATATAATTAAATTAATTAGCTTAAATTTAAATTAACTTCAATGTTTCCCCCACTAAGATAAATATAATAAGTGAGATAAAGAATAAGATTTTATTGGGTAGGGTTGAGCTTTGGAGGGACATGAACTATGTAATATCTAAGAATTGTTTTACTTCCCTTCCCTGAGAACCAATTTCCACCCCTGGAGTAGGCAGTGGGCAATACTTCTCCAGATGAGAATGCATCCTTTAGATCCTTAATTGTCTAACATTTGGGAGATGCACTAACTTCTTCTGGACGTGTCTATCACCTTTGGTCTCTTCTCACACGAACAGTACCTATCCTCTGTCTGTTGCTCCTCTTCTGGTGCCTTCGATCCCAGCTTTCCTGGCCCACTCAGCCCCACAGCTGGGACTGGGCATCTGAGACATCTGGGACAGGGTCCTGTCTTGGGGGAAAGACACACCTCACTCTATTGCAGCAGGAGGAGCAGGGTCCAGGGGGAGGCTGGGAAAGGAGCAGGGAGAGGCGAGTGTGAGGTGGGGCGTGGCGGCCACAGCAGGTGGGGCCGGGGGAGGTAGCCAGCTGGACTAGCCTAGGGGACGATGAGCGGACCAGAGCTTCCAAGGTACCACTTTGAGCACTGTTCTCTCTAATGATAGTTTTGTCTCTCCATAATCTTAACAGATGACCTTAAAAATAATAAGTGCTGGGGCGTCTGGGTGGCTCAGTGAGTTAAGCATCCGACTTTTGATTTTGGCTCAGGTCTTGATCTCCCAGTTTGTGATTTCGAGTCCCATGTCGGGCGGGCTGTTGGCTGACAGTGTGGAGCCTTCTTGGGACTCTTTCTGTCCTCCTCTCTCTGCCCTTTCTCCCCCTCCCCTTTCTCTTAAATAAACACACATTTAAAAACAAAAAGTGCTACAAGTGCCACTTTTTGAGAAATCTGCTTTTGGGGAAGCAGTGAATGCCTTTCAGGCAGACAGAGCAGAGTCTGCAGAAGTCTGGTGTCATGCAAGCATCAAATGTCAGGCTTGGCAGAGCAGCGGGAATGCCTGGCTGGAGGCAGAGATAGAGCCTAAGTGTGCCTTGCAGATGAGGGTTTGGAGCCATTAAAAATGGTTTTAAGCAAGTGCTTCCTTTTTTTGTGTATCTCTGATCCCGTTTTCTCCTTTTTCCCCATTTGCCTTCATTTATTACGTCCCAGAATGTTAATTGATCCTTTACTCTGGGCCTTTCCCAGACTGTCCATTCCCTCTCCCTGGAGGACCTCCTGATCTTTGTTGCAAATCTGGCCCTTTGGCATCCATAGTACCAAGCCTCCTTGGCACCTCTGTTTGGATTCCCCGTGGCCACCTGTGTATCCACCCCTTCTGCTTACCGAGGCTCGAATGCTTAGAATGAGCTGGTGCTTCTTTTATGTTCTCTAGTTTTTTTTTTTTAAAGATTTTTTTTTTTTTTTTCAACGTTTATTTATTTTTGGGACAGAGAGAGACAGAGCATGAACGGGGGAGGGGCAGAGAGAGAGGGAGACACAGAATCAGAAACAGGCTCCAGGCTCTGAGCCATCAGCCCAGAGCCCGACGCGGGGCTCGAACTCAGCAACAGCGAGATCGTGACCTGGCTGAAGTCGGACGCTTAACCGACTGCGCCACCCAGGCGCCCCTATGTTCTCTAGTTTTGAAACCACAGCAGGGCTTGGAGATCAGCTCTCCCTGTGGCACTGCCCACCTTCACTCAGGCATTCAACAAGCATTTCCTTCTTTCCCTTTTTCCTCCTTCCATCTCATCTCTGCCTTCCTCCCTCTTTTCCTCTTAGCCTTCCTTCCTTTCATGTAGCTGATACTCAGTGAGCTGAGATGAGACCTGTGCTGGTTGCCTTGTGTGCATTTTATTTAATACAGTGATTCTATGAAATTTTATATGATCATTATCCTGTTCTGCAGATAAGGAAAGTAAGGATCAAACAGGAAGGCTAACTTGTCCAAATTCACACAGTGAAGTGTCAGAATTAGGGGAAATCTGTGAAGTGTGACACTCCCCCCACCCCCATCTGTCTTTTCACTTCGACCATGAACACAGGATCCAAACTGGTCTCTCCTGTCCTTCACTACTCCATGCCTCCCAGATCCCGTTGGGATTCTTCCTCTGCCCCACAAATGCGATCATGTATCTCCCTTACCCCAAATTCCTCAGTTCATAGGCCACTCATGCTGATATCCAATCCCCCCACAACATGGCTGTGCTTTCTGTTGCTTTGAAGACATCAGGGTATGGTGGCAACCACATGGGATAGGGTGCCAGAAAACCTGGGTCTGGTGCTGGAGCCACTGCTTCCCAGCTGTGGGATCTTGAGCAGGTGACGAATTTTTCTGCGCCTCATTTGTTCATTTAACTCCATGAACATTCATTGTGTGCCTTTGTTGTGCTGACCTGTGTGTGAGGCTTCAAAATTCATTATGGGGAAAGCAAGCATAGTCCCTGCATTTAGAGAGCTGCAGACTGACCTCAGTCTCCTCCCCTGCACCACAGGGGTTGGTAACCCCGTCTTGCGGCGCTGTTGTGGGGAACTGATGGAGATGGGAGGCAGTGTGAACGTGCTTTGCAACACGTAAGGTGCTGCTCATCTCAAGTTAGATTTTCTTCTGCTTCTGCTCCAGTTATGTTCCCTGCATATTTCTACCTCTCCCTTTGCTCAAGCTCCTCCCCACCTCATGCACCTTTACACAACCTGTGTGGTCTTGATGGCCCCACTGGAAAAGTACCTCATCCATGAAACCTTTCCAGAACCTCCATGCTTAATATGAAGTTTTATTCATTCATTGAGGGATTCAGGAATATTTATTAAGCACTTAAAAAAAATTTTTTTAATGTTTATTTTTGAGAGAGAGAGAGGGCAGGGGGAAGGGGCAGAGACAGGGAGACACAGAAACTGAAGCAGGCTCCAGGCTCTGCACACAGCCTGACATGGGGCTCAAACCCACGAATTGCAAGATCATGACCTGACCCGAAGTCAGACACTTAACCCACTGAGCCACCCAGGCGCCCCTATTCAGCACTTTTCAGAACAGTGTTTTTCAAGGTGAGGTTCAAAGACCTTGGGAGTCTCAAGATCCTTCCAGGGCATCCACAACATCAAATTTATTTTTGTAATATTAAGATATTATTTGACCTTTTCATCCTATTGACGTTTAGAATGATGCAAAAGCAGTGGTGGCTGAAACTCTTCGTGCCTAATCATAAGTAAGGCAGTGCCACCAAATGGTATTAGTGCCCACATTCCTCACCACCACACACACTCACAGTTAAAAAAAAAAAAAGCCATTTTCACATAAGTATATCCTTGAAGCAGTAAAAATTATCAACTTTACTAAGTCTCAATCCTTGAAGGCACAGCTTTTTAACATTCTTTGTGGCACAATTAGGAGAATAAAGCCCTTCTGATAATAAAGTGTGATGATTGTCTCAAGGAAAAACACTTGCGCGATTATTTGAGTTGCAAGCTGAACTGACCCCATTTTTACTTGAAAGAATGTCTGATAGACAAACTATGACTATTCAGACTTGGATATTTGGTGGACAGTTTCTCGAAAAAGAACAAAGTGAGGCTGTCACTTCAAAAAAACAACTGTCAGTATGTGTTGCCTGTGATGAAATTCTAGCTTGCAAGCAAAAATTGGAATTTTAAAGAACTTGTGTCTGCCCCCATAAGCTTGGCGACAACCCACGCATTACTTCCAGTATACTCAAAGACGTTCCGGTGAGATCCGTGGTGATATTAATGAGTGTGATTTTTGATCCTGTGTGATGAAATGTGTCAACATTTGGAATACCTGTGGAATCAGGGAGCCACTGTTTCTCAATGACCAGTGTGAATGCTACTAACCCTGCCTGGGTAAAAGTTCTATTCAAATGCAAGACAGATTATTCAATTTCATATAGCAGAGTGTGAAAAGTTCACTGAAAGCAATTGAGGTAACTTTTAAGAACTCATCTCTTGCAGTGGTGCCCGGGTGGCTCAGTCGGTCAAGCGTCCGACTTCGGCTCAAGTCATGATCTCGCACTTCACGAGCTCAAGCCCCGAGGCGGGTGCTGTGCTGACAGCTCAGAGCCTGGAGCCTGCTTTGAATTCTGTGTCTCCCTCTCTCTCTGCCCCTCCCCTATTCATGCTCTATCTCTCGCTGTCTCTCAAAAATAAATAATTAAAAGAAAATCATCTCCTGTTAACTTTTGGCATGGTATCAAAGAAACATATCCACAGTTATCTGAAAAGCCTTTCCATCTATATCTGTATAAGCTTATACTTTCTTCATATATGACAATGGAAACAACATATCACACAGCAGATTGGACTCAATCAGAAATGAGAATCTAGCTGTTTCCTATTAGAGATTTGCAGAGACTTGACATTAAGTAGGTTTACAAAAATGTAAATCTCTTCTCACTAAATTTTTTTTTTTTGTTTTAGAAAAGAGTTGTTTTTCATAAAATACCACTTTTGTTGAGATCTGATGGATTTTTCAGTTTTATATTTATACATATAAATATATTTATAGTTTTTTGGTGTTTTTAGAGAGAGAGTGTGAGCAAGGGAGCAGGGTGGAGGGAGAGGGAATCTTAGGCGGTCTCCATGGTCAGCGTGGAGCCTGACATGGGGCTCGATCCCACAGCCCTGGGATCATGACCTGAGCCGAAATCAGGAGTTGGACGTTCAGCCGACTGAGCCAACCACACACCCCTCCCTATCAGTTATATTTTTAATGGATTAATGAAGATTTTCAAAACTTCTGCTTTAATTTCTAACAGTGAATATATCAATAGGTTAAGCCAAATAAACAGGTGCCCTTTGTGAGCCTCAATTTAAAGAGTATAAAGGGGTCCTAAGACCAAAAGTTTGAGAATTGCTCTGTGAGAAGTGTGTGTAAACAGTTGCAGTGCCTGGCAGACACCGTGAGAACTTAAGTCCGTCCTCCAGGGAGGTTCACCCGTGAGTACCCTGTGGTTCTGGGTTATCTGGCATTACCTGCTTAAGTACAGTATCAGGACAAATAGGCATGAAGTGACTATAGGCTAGTATACAGTGCTCTGTCCTCCATGGCCAGGCCTAGGAATGCATATTTTATAAGGGCATTAGAGATGTGAAAAGAGCCATTCACCAGAGGGACTAATAAATGTGTCTGTAGCCCCTTCTGAAAAGTCCAATTTCTGCTGCGGGTAGCGGCCCAAACTGTTAAAAATGGCCATGTTCTTAACTAATGTGACTTCTTCCCTTCCCTTTCTCTCTCAGCCACAGTTGGTTGGATCAAGAAGAGCCCCTGATCCTCAGGCAGCCATAGTCTGACAAGCGTCCTGGTCTGCTCTGACTAGGTCACAGCCCAGTACTGCTCAGCCTAGTAAAATGCACCCAGTAAAATGGGCCTAGTCAGATTCTTTATAAGAATTTGTGCATGAAAGACACCCAGGGCAGGGACAGTTGCCCAGTGGCAGTCTAATCTGTGGGCTGGAAATAAAATCTCAGAGAGGCCATTGGGCAGGCTTTGAGTCAGCAGAAACTATGAGGAAGCAGAGGGAAGACCCAACATGTGTGGCAGGAGCAACAGAAGCAGGGAGGAAGAGGCTGGGTCGTCAGTGCATGGGACTCCACACTCCTGCTGCTGTTGGGAGACCAGAGAATCTAATTGTGGAGGCTGTTCTGGTTCCTTCCAGTTCTTGGCCTGTTGGTTTGTTTGGTTTGGTTTTGGTCTCCGTGAGGGCCGGCCCATGGCTCTTATTGTCTCTATATACTTACAATAAGTGTCTCATAATTGAGGTCACTCAAGGGAGTCTGTTTATTTCCACAAAAGGGCTTAACATATAGGAAGGTGATCAGAAGTCAGTCAGAGAGGTGGGGTTGAGGGAGTTGGCTTGGAGGAGTTGGAGTTAGCAGGGCCTGACTGGACTTGAATGGACAGAGGGCATTCCATCCAGCCCAGGGCAGCAGCATGGCTGAGAGGCCAGTGCCAGGAGGGGGAGAGGATGGGAGGGGCAGTCACCATAGTAGAGGAAGGTAGGGATTGGTCAGCTCAGGTAGCCTTGCGTTGTATTGGGCATTAGAAAACACAGAGGAGGGCCTCTGAGGAGACTGAGGATCTGGAGAGAGAGCATTTGAATTAGGGAAGCTTGTTTTGAGGCCATTGTGGTGATCCTGTAGTGCCAGTGGGGGCGCTGGTTGCCTCGGCCCTGCTTGCAACAGAACTTGAGAAAGGCTTTGGCTTTGAGGATGTGGTTTTTTGTTAAATGCTGTGGTCCACGTTAGGAAAATCCCAGAGACAACATCCCTGCCCACTGGAACTAGACTGATCCTTTTTTCTCCATCTCCCACCCCATTTTCTAGGTTAGAACTTCTTCAGGCAAAGTGTGAAAAGTGTAACTGCGAATCAGTTGAATGAATTCATCTGGGATTTGGGATTTTCCCAAAGTCAGAACTACCACAGCAAGGGGCCCTTTTCCTTAAGCCACATAACCCTAGTTGGGCTTTTTGAGATTTCAGGTGTGGAATGTTAGGTCTTACTTTTGTGTTATTCATACTTGAGTTGTTGTTGTTGTTGTTTTCCCCATAGTCAGTTGAACTCATGGTTTTGAGCTGCCTAACTCAACTGTGCTTATATGTGTAAGCACTGGACAAGCAATAGGACTGCCTTTCTCTATGTCTCGTACTTGGTGACACCTCTTAGAGCATTTCCATCTTCCAGTGAAGCGTTGATGGGTAGGAGGTCTCTGCCTTTCAAGGGTCTGCATTTTGATGGCAGGACAAGTTAAGTTTGAGTGGAAAAAGAATTTTAGACATTATTCTTGTGAACATGACTTTTGTGTCTTATCAGTTAATTTTTAACTCATAAAAGTGTGATATTCCAAGTTTGAATGAGCCAGGTATTGAAATGGGGAGAAGTGAAGTAAGACTAATCCTTTCTTGTTGACCTTAGCAAAATGTTAGCTTGTTGAGCAATTGACTTTAGCTCTCTGGACCCCGTCTGTAAAGTGTTAATAATTATAATACTTCCTCAGTGTGGACATGAGAATTAAATGCACTAAAGTGTAACTCTGGGTAGACATGTATTTACTGAGCTGCATGCCATATACTCTGTGTTTGGGGTTAGAGTAGGAAACAAAGTTGAAGTGGGGTTCATAAGAAGTGCTTACAATTATGTTTAGTATATAGCGAAATATTCAAGAAGTGGTACCCATTGTTGTTTGAGAGAGGTGCGCCCAAGTTCAGAAATTCTGGAAGAAGCCTGATTTAGCCAAGGGAAGGGTATGGCAATGCAGGTCTTAAGCAGAAAGCACCCCGAGTGTGCCAGTCTCAGCAAGGAGTGATTGTTCCTGCAAAGAAAACTGGATTATCTGATATATAGTTTGGAAAAGTGTCACTTATTGTGCTTTTCACACACATGCACACACATAGGGCATTCATTATCACATGGCCTTCAGACACTGAGAACAATGTATATGTTGAGCCTGGCAAATAAATGGATGTCTTTTACCAGTTAGGGCATTCATTGTCATCATAGGTACCTAGAAAGCATGTTTTTCAAAACTGGTCACATGTTCAGTTGTGAAGATGTGTTCTGTAAGAATTCTGTCATATTGATCATAGGAAGGTCTGTGGGAATAAAACAATAGAAAGAAAAGCCAGTTGTGAGTGGTTTTATTAGATTCTGAATTTTTATTGGACACTTGAGAACTGTTCTGAGGAGTTTAGACTCTCATTCTAATGCCCGTGTCCATGTGTGTATTTTTGCATAGTTGGGATCAGTGTGTACATACTCTTTGTTCGTCTACTTTTGCATCTAACCTTGGTTCATGTTGCCCTTTTCCTGTGTCCTCATAGTTTACATCTTTCTCCGTACAATAGGCGATAAAATAATCCCCTGGGCTGGTAAGTAGCCGTTGGTTTAACTTTGTATCCAAGTACTAGGCATTTGGGTTGTTTAGGGTTTCACAAAAATATATTTGCTATAAACATCATGTACAGATTGCTCAGTCAGCAACTTATTATGCGCCTTCTGGACTGGCACTCTCTGCCAAGGTCTTAGAAGTGATATCAACTCATTAAACTAAGAGTCTTAAGAACTGGCATTCAGGATTTCCTGAGACAGCATCTTATTCTTTGGCTTATTTTTCTTCGTTTAATTAGCAGATATGTAGGGAGGACCTGTCACGTGCCAGAGAGTACCAGGCACTGGTAAGGTAGAAAAGGTCCCCAAATGATGGAGCATACAGTAGCCAATAGATTCGAGACGAATGTGGAAGCAAAAGTCATCATGGTGGCATTGCCATCCTGTAAACACAGTGTCAGTCAGACTTCCAGGTAGACAGTGGACATTTGGTCTTGGTGAGACAAAATGTCTAGATACAGTACAGTGTAACTACTTTAGATTAACTGCAGATGGTGAGGTGGGGGTAGTAAGAATTGCAGAATATTAAAATCAATACAGTTTTAATTATTTCTGAATTAGGACGGCAAAGTGATGGGTAGGTTTGAAGCTGCATGGTATAGTGAAAAGCACAAGCTTATGAATTCAGATAGTTCTAGATTTGACTCATAGCTCTGCCACTTGTAGACTTGTGGTATTGTAAAAAATATCTAAACCTTCTCAATCTCAGTGTCCTTAACTCTAAAATGGGTATAGTATTTTTTTTGTCCTTTGGGTTGTTCGTATCCCCAGTGCCCAGCACAGGGTAGGGGCTCAGCAGTTGGTTGTTGGCAGAATAAAAGAGGGATTGTGGATGGGTGGGTGGATGGATGGTTGGTTAGATAGATAGCTGGCTGGCTGGATAGATGGAAGGAAGGAATGAACAAACGAACCAACGAACGATCACTGTGGATTGAGAAAGACTTGAGGGCCTCTTTGCTAAATAATAAAGCAAGAGCAAGTTATATTGGCCCTATTACCTTGAGGTTTGCCAAGCAAATTTTCTTACGTCTAAGTTAAGGGAAACCAAATTAAGCCATAATTTTTTCTTTTATCGTCTCACTTGTGTCAAGGCTGTAAATGACAGAAAACATGACTAACTGAGGCCCTAACAAGTAGGGAGCTATTTCTCCAGATCTTCAGAAAGTCTGAAGGAGACAGCTGCTTCTGCCCTTTGCCACTATGGCTCTGTCTGTCTCCATTCCTTTGATCTACCCTGTTTGCGGTGTTGGGTTTAAAACATAGACTTTCTTTCTGGTGGTCACTAAACGATTGTCACAGTTCTGTGTCTCATGACCAGTTTCAAAGTTGAGAACCAGTGAGGGATCTACCATGCTGCTTCTGTCATTTATGAGGAGGCAGAATCCTTTCCCAGTACCCCCACAAAGCTCCCCCTCAGGCCAGGACCTTTTCTGAACTCACAGCATCTCTTCCTGAACAAACTGGGGTTCCGTTAGCAGGGAAATGTTGAGGGCTACGGGGAGGCTGAACCACCATAGTGTTGGCCACATTTTCACATAAGTAAACTGAAAAAGCAAAAAAGGCAGAAGTTCAAGTTTGGATATGACTTATTTATAAGACTTTATCTGTGTTAGGGGCTTCAGGACTTGTAAGCCCCCAGCTAGGATGTTAAGATTCTTTTGGTTTTAAGCCAGATGGCACTGTTTTTGTGGCTGGATGTATCTTTGTTGAATGTATGAAAGTTTTTAAATTTTTTTTCTTCTTCCTTTTTGCATGGTAGAAGAAAAGAGGAGTAAAAGAGTTAAAATAGAGGAATATTTTCTAGAGTTAGTGCTAGGCCTCTGAAATGCTGCAACCCTGACTTTTGCCAGAAGCCCTACCCTGACACTGGCCAAAGGACTGTTAACAAAATACTTGTCCAACCAAGCTAAGTGAAGAGAAGAAAATATAAAACACTATTTGAGGGAAGCGGCGGGGGGAGCTTTAGGACGGTTGGCAGTGAAACTTTGCAGAAGAGAGCAGGAATTTGAGGGTCGTTCAGAATGTCACTAGTGTATAGTTTATGTTGGCTCTGCCCATGTTCAATGTTCAGAGAACAGAGGGGAAAAGGCCACTTGTACAGCCCGAGAGGGGTGCAAGTACTGCAGAGTTAAGTCGCACATAAACACACAAACACACATGTTCTAGGAATCCAGATTTGTGGTTAAAAAAAAAAAAAAGAATTGATTTTTTGGGAGTTTTTGACTTGGATGACGAAATGCCTGATAATCAATATCTACCATTTTCCTTTTTGGACACGCCAGCCTAACAACTTGCATTCCTAAATGATTAAATGAGATACCATGTCACAAACTTCAAAACTTTTAAGCTTTAAAGAAATACACATATAAGAAAAAGTTCACTGTGACTTGCATATGATTTATTGTATTTTATTTATTAAGGAGGTCAAAGGGCAGAACTGATATGGATCATTGTTTTCTATTTTTGTCAACTCCAGTGTCAGAATTTGACCATATCCTTGAACCGTGCTATGTCTGACTTAATTTCTCAAGTGATTGGAAATTAATAATGCCTTGTGTTTACATGAGAGGTCCAAAGTTTCACCTACAAAAGTTCGAGAAAAATGATGCTTTTAGAAAAGGAGAAAAGACACAGTAGACAAATGTCGCTGATTGAACTCTCTGAAGCTGAGGTCTGCTAAGAGGCCAAGTAAAGGAGAGAAAGGTGGAATTCAGAGAGTGAGATACTGGCTCTGCAGGGTGGCATTCACTGCCATGCTGGGAAAATGCCAGAAGGCTGGGAGAATGGCTGTCCCCTCGGAGCTAACACTGACCACTTGGCGTATCATGATAAATGAGGTTCATTCATGAAGGAAAACACTGCTTTTCTGAAAAGCACCCATATTGAAGAAGCCACCAGAAAATCCAAATGTATAGAAGATACCTGGCAGGAGAAATCTGTGCTCCTTTCTATTTTTTTTTTTTTCCAAAAAGTTTTCTTAATGTTCCATAGTATAATCTTTGGCCACTGGGACCAAACTGCTTTGGGAGCATACAACAAAAGTAGTGTAGCAAACCACTTGGCATTGAAATTTGAGCCAGCCCTATTCAGAATTAACTGAAAGAAACACTGCCATTACCATAAATAAGGCAGACAGTCTCTTTATTAGTTGAATTCTCTGAGCATTTTTTTTTTGAAGGTAATAAAGCTTTAAGGCTTTAGTAAGAGGCAAAAGGCTATAAAACATGTCAGATGCTTGGATAAAAACTCGACATAGCCATGAGTTTGTGTACGTTGAGCCTACCCACCACATCACTGACCCTCAGGGGGTGGGGCACTCTGGTCCACCCCCCAGTGGGGTGTGTGAAAGATGGCAGACATATCCAAACCTAAGCAAGGGAGCTGGGTCATTTAAAAAACCATACACTATGTGATGATTTGCTTGGGAAAGGGGGGAATATTTTCATAATATAAACAGAAAAATTCAATTGCATAAAATATTTCTGGCTATTTGAGAATATGCATTCATTCAGTAACAAAAAAAAAAAAAAATACGTAGTCCCTGTCAGGCGTCACCTCAGGCACGGTGGGTACAGCAGTGAATAAACAACGTCCTCTTCTTGTGGAGTTTACATTCCAGTGAAGGAGAGAGATAATAATTCAGTAAGATAGCAAATAGAATGCCAGGAAGTGTTAAGTGCTATGAAGAAGAGCAAAGCAGGGTAAGAAAGGAGAGTGTAGGGCCTCTCTGAGGAGAGGACACTCATCACAAAGACCTGAAGGAAGTGAGGTTGAAAAGTGCGTGTGAGTTGGAGCAGGAGGAAGAATGTGTCTCAGCACCGAGGCAGGCGATAGCTTGGCATATTTGGGTTTTTTTGTTTGTTTGTTTTGCTTTTGTGTTTCTACATAAGAAATACTTTTTAAAATACGTATTTTTTAAAGTAATCTCTAGGCCCAAACTTACAACCTCAAGTTTGGGGCTCAGACTTATAACCTCAAGATCAAAAGTCATATGGCTCTACCCACTGAGCCAGCCAGGGGCCCCTGGATTGCTTGGCGCATTTGAGGAGAAGGGGAGGTCAGTGTGTCTGGGTAGAGTGAGCCAGGGCCAGTTCATGTAGAACCCAGGAAGCCGAGGATTTAGCTCGTGTGCTAAACATGCCTAGAAGCCCTTGGAGAGTTTTGAGCAGGGGAGTAAGGTGAAGAAAGATGACACCCCCACTGCTGAGGGACACTAGACTTGGAATGGGGGGAGGAGCACGGCCGAAGCCCAGAGACCCATGGGGATGCTGCCAGCTCAGACCAGGAGACTTGGAGGAGACCCTGAGGTGTGACTGGATCCGAGATGTCTTGAAGGTAGGGCTGACGGGATTTGCTGGTGGGTTGACTAGATGAACAGTAGGTGAGAAAGGAGCCAAAGGTGAATGAGGATTTGGGCTTGAGCAAAGGCATGAATGGTGGTGTCCAGCTTCCAGCACTGGGAGCCCCAGGGGAGCAGTGTGGGGGGATCGTTTAAGAATTTGGTTGTGGCCTTTGTTAAGCTTGAGATCCTAATAAGGCATCCTTGGGAAAATATCAAGAAGTCAGTCAGATAAATAACTAGAGTTCAGAGAAGAGGCTGGGGATGGAGAGATGTAGATTTGAAAGTTACCGGATTTAGGGGAGAGGAGAGGATCCAGCAGTGGAGACTGAGAACGCACATCAGTTTCCTGAAACAGCCATGGAAAGGGCACATCAGAATCTGGTTAGGGAAGGGAAGGTTTTTATGGTTATCAAAAGTGGGTGTCTTAAAAGGTTAAGAAAGACTGCCTTACATCATCAGTGTCCACAGCACTTGTAGGGGAGATATGTTCATAGGAACGAAACCTAGCTTAAGCAATAGAAGATAAATAGGAACCTAATTTCTGGATTCACAATTAGTTATAAACATGAACGTTTAGGGCTTTTTTTTTTTTTTCCTCCCTTTCGTTTATTGGAAACCTAGGATGTGTTAAGCAAAGAGCTCATTCTTGTGGGAAGGAAGAAAAATACATAGAAGTATAAAGTATGGCCTGTGCAGTCACAAGGCCTTATAATCAAATTGCCTATGCAGGTGCATAAACAAATAAGAAATGGGGTTGGGGGGTCAAGGAGACGAGTTGAGCATGGAAATGGCTAGCTGTACAGAACATCATCAGATGCCCTGGGCTACTGTTAAATCCCTTCCTAGAGGTATGGTGAATAACAGGGTTTTTGTTTGTTTGTTTGTTTGTTTTTCCCTTGGCTCTGGGTGATAGGTTTTTGTTTGTTTGTTTGTTTTTGTTTTTGTTTTTTTTCTGTTGCAGTGAGTTCAGGCTTGTGCATTCCCCCAAAGGAAGGTCATCAGATTGTGTAGTTCAGCATGTATATAAAATGGAAGCTCATGAGAATGTCTGGGAGAGGGTACAAACTAATGTTAACAGTAGAGGCAGCAAAGGTGGCTTTATCCAGGCAGCAAGTGGTAGGTGCAGGAACAGAGAGGTTGTGCCCACTGTGTTGGTTTTCTTAAGACTTGTCTTCTTACTGTAGAGTTATGTCTTTGAGTGGATTATGTTGAACACAGTGGGATTTGTTTTTGTAAGCTATTGATCTCTTGATGATATAGGAAAATATGAACAAGTCCTTAGAATCTATATCTTATCTACTCCTTTGATTGGTTTTCAGTGACCAAGGGACTCTCACTCAATGCCCACCCGCTTTGGTGGCTACAATTTAAAACTGAATCACTCAGTGGAGTCAAAGCCCCCAAACCAGGGTTTGGGTGGCCGCTCCTAGCATCAGCTAAGGAGCATTTATCATTTGCTTCTGAGGCCAAGGCCCGGAGAAGTAGCTCATCCACGTCAAAGGTCTGGCAGAGTGAAACCAAAACCTTCCCTGTCTGGTTTTTCTGATCCAGCTCCAGGCAGTGCCCTTTGCTGCATCCTGCCCTTATTATGCTGCCTGACTCTGTGCAGCAGACATCACCTGAATATTTGTGGGATGACTGTCTTCCTCGCTGTCTCAGCATCCAACAGAAAGTATGTCATCGAAAGGAGTGATAACGATTAGAGAGCTAAGCCCAGTGGACAAAATGATTATTTTCACCATGTGGCAGAAACTCAGTTACCCGGGACACTCCCATAAAGCTGGAACTTGCAGAGGGAAACATAGTTATATATTACAGTGATAAATGCTGCTCAATTTTACTTTTTGTTTTCTTAAGTTTTCTGAGGCTAATAAAAGTTCAACCCTGCCAAGGAGTTGTTGCTGTTTTTTTTAATAGCTCTATTCAAGTATGGTTGGATTTCGAAAATATTTTTTTCATTGAAAAGTAACCAGAAATATGTTGGAGATCATTGTCGCCAGAGAAAGAGTCTAAGGCTCCTATCTCCATTCCTGTGTGGGGAGAGTTCTCACTGTGGGGAATTGTGTCTGGCTAACATTAACTGAGATTCTGGGAGGATGCCTTTGAGTCAGGATTCAATGGTGGGCCCTTGATTCCTATCAGTTTGAAGTCTCTCTGCATCTTCTGCTGCCTGAAGGCCGCATGGGCTATTTCACTCATACCCCTGTTGCAAGGAAAGGAGAGCCCTTGAAGAGCTTATGCTCCCTTTTCTCAGGCCAGAACCCTGTACGGCAGATGCCTGACTCAATAGCACCGTAGCAAAAGCTCAAGTGAAGCCATCATCTCTTCCACAATCCCTGGTGATGGGTTTTCAGGGTGTTGGCGGGGTATGGAGCCAATGACCAAGAAAGAATTCTTGAAGACAAACGTCTTTGGTGCAAGACGGTGATTTTATGAAAGCACGAGGACAGGCCCCGTGGGCAGGAAGAGCTGCTCTGGGGTCGTGAAGAGTGACTGCTTATATACTGTGGGGTTGGGGGAGGTAAAGTCAAGAGGAAGTTTCTTAAAGGGATTTCTACATGCTAAAGAGGATTTTTTAGATTATTGGAGGCCTAGCTATTGTCAAGCTAAGGCTATTTTTCCCTCTAGCAAAGTATTATCATTAAGATAGTGGGGAGTTCCTGGAGATTAGGCTATTGAAGAGATATTTGTAAACTGGTGGACTCTATCAGTTTAACCATTTGTTTTCTGCTCTTTCCTTTGTGCTTGAGCAGCCAGAAGTGTCTGAGGAATATCACACAGATCCCACCTGGGGGTTGGGGGGAAGTTGTGCTAGCTTGTGCTTGGCCCTCAGCTTGCCTTACGGTACCTCATCACCTGGTCATTTTCTTTTCTGTAATTCTGCATGGCCCAGTTTTTTGCCATCATTCATTCTCTATAGATGTATCAGCCACCCCCTGCCTGTCAGATACTGTCATAAAGTAACATCCTGTTGTGACCATAGTTTTTTGGCAGCCGTGTTGTGTTCTTTTTCTTTATCTTCTAAACTTTAACTCTGTCTGTTGAACAGTAGCAGTATAAGCCATGGCCATGGGGTGAGGCACTGTAAGATGCCTAGTTAACAAAGACACATGAAAATATGTTTGCTGTATTCTGTGTAGGTAAGTAGACGAATTTATTTTAGGAAGATTTTCACCGTCACATGTTAAAGCTGAAAATGTTTGGTTAACTCTCAGTTAACAACAGCAGAAATTAAATTCAACCAGTCTTTTGGCTAATTGCTGTTTTCTATAAGCATTAAGTAAGTGGTTCTTTCCCTTCAGGACAACAGCTAGTGATCACTGGGCTCTCAACTAGTCTTTGTGCCTTGAACATATTATTCAGTAAGAATTATTGCAAATGATCTGCGAGCCTCCAAGCCCCCAAGATTTTCCAGAGGGTCCCATGGCTCAAAGGGTCCAGATTAATTTCTGGGGATTAGATCGCATTTAACATCGCACCAGTTCCCATATAAGAACCTGGGGCATAAACCCTTTGGTGCACTGTATGTACCTCACAAACCCTGAGTAGGGTGACCAACCATCTTGGTTGTATGTGGCACCGAAAGGATTTCTAGGATGTGGAACTTTCACTGCTAAAACCAAAAGTCCCAAGCATACCAAGAAGAGTTGGTTTCCCTAATCAAAAGTAGGATCTATGTACAGAAAGGAATATTGCTAAATACGATCTTCTGAAACCAGCAACTTATCTATAAAATGGAGATAATTCTGTCTTCCTCATGGGGTTGTGATAAGGCTCAACTATTCCTATCTGTGGGGCTGGGTAGCTGGCTATTGCTTTGTCCTCGGAGGGGATCAGCATCATCTCTGATAGGGCCCTCTAACTGCTTGCTCTCCAGAGGCCTGTCAGTGAGTCAGTACTAGTTACTATTTTTTCTTGTAATGTTTATTTTTCAGAGAGAGAGAGAGAGAGGGAGTGAACATGAGTGGGGGAGGGGCAGGAGAGAGGGAGACACAGAATCTGAAGCAGGCTTTAGGCTCTGAGCTGTGAACACAGAGCCTGACGTGGGGCTCAAACCCACAAACCGCAAGATCATGACCTTGAGCTGAAGTCAGATGCTTAACCGACTAAGTCACCCAGGTGCTCCAAATCAGTACTAGTTCTTTCTGATGTGAAGATGCTAGAGATCCTGGGTCATTTCTGTTGGCCCCATGCTTCTCACTGTAGTCACCCCCTTTGGGCTTTGCCTGGTACTGCCTCTTAGGTGATGAGGCCTCTCTTGCATCTAAAACTCCCCAACCCGGTGCATTAAGCAGTTTGCAGTCCTCAGTGGGCCTAGGTACTCACTTCCTCTTGGGCATTGGCACAGGTTGTTTCCTCTGCCTTGCTCACGACTCCCTCCTTTGAGTTTCTGGTTAACCTTGGCTGTTCTTCATACTTCAGCTCCAACACTGCTTCCTCTCGTAAGCCTTCCATGATCATCCCAGACTGGTATAGATGCCCCTCCTCTGTGCCCTCAGAGCTCCTTGTACTTACTGCAATTAGATAACATGCTGCTGAAGCTCTTAATTACCTCCTCATTTGTTTCCATGACTTATCGTAGGCTCCTCGAGGAGAAGGCCTATATGTTGCTCTCTGTTGTATCTGCAGCACCTTCCACATTGCTGGGCACGTGGTAGGCTTAGAGAGGCTGATGTGGGGCAGGATAGTGGAAGAACTCACCACCCTCATCTGTAGTTTGCTCTGACCTTGCTATGGCCCTGACCGCCCGGTCCTGTCAGTCCTTGGGAGATGTAAGCCACTCTTGATTTTTCTCAGAAGAACCCCATCCTGTCCTTACAGGGACCATCATCCAGTTTAGCTAGGTTTTCATTCACCCTGTAAGACACTAAGCACGTTATGAAAATACACAATACCAGCCCAAACTGCCAAGGGTTATATAAATATCAGTGGGGAGACTTAGGAACTGAGAATATTACGTAGGGTGGAGGCACACAGTTTTTTTGCTTACTTGTATATACACGGAATAAAAATATTTCTACTGTGGCGAGTTTAAATGTGAAATCCTCACACCCCCCACCCTCAGTTCTGAAGATGTAGTGACTTGTAGGCTTAATCGTGAATTTTGGAAGTTTCATTTTATAATTTGATCCAGATTATTTTTCTTTCTCCCTAGTGAACATTAATCGTTTCCTGTGAATTTTCCTGATATTAGGAAACAGATGTTTCATATTTTTATCTGCGTTTTTCCCAAATGCTGAACCAGGACTTTTGTAGTGTGTGTGTGTGTGTGTGTGTGTGTGTGTGTGTGTGTGTGTGTACACTGTGAATTTTTGAGGAATGAGTTATATCAGAATTTGCAAATAAAAGCATAACAGCTATATCTACAGAATTACACAGATTTGTCCAAGGCTGGAAACATTGTTGGACATTCTGTTTAATGTAGTTTGGTACTGTTTAGCTAATGTAGACTTCTGGCCTAAGAATGCATTAGGACTGTCTCATGTTAGTGTGCTTGCCAGAATAAGGAGCAGCTTAGCAAAAAGCACATAGTTAATGCAGCCTTCAGTGCTCTGATTTTTAACTAACTGTATTTTTTTGTTTGTTTGTTTTTACCTTGGTCTCTTAACTGCATGAAGTGCTTCATCTCTTACTAAAACACTGAGTCAGTGTTATCTCTGTGCAGAGTAGGGTGCTAGGATTTTGGGGAGATACAAACACAAATAAGATATGGACCTTGGGATCTTACTCAGTAGAAGAGGTGAAACATATACTAAAATACCTGCTCTAAAAGGTAGAGAGTGATAAAGGTTATAGAAATTCATAGAGAAGAGTGGTTTCATTGAGCCCAGAAGGGAAGGAATACTGGCAAGAAGAGTGATGTTTATGCTCGTTCAAAAAAAAAAAAAAAAAATGACAGTAAAGCAACACTTAATTTAGGTCTAAGTTATTTGGATTATTTTAACTTTATAAGGATGGTCCGTTACATAAGGCATTGTTTTGGTGGATTCTCTAAAAATAATACTAGCCAGAGAAAGACAAGTACTGCATGGTATCATTTATATGTGGAATCAAAACCAAAACAAATCAAATCGAACTCCTAGAAACAGTAGAAAAGTGGTTGCCAGGGCCTGGGGGGGACACAGGGAGAGGTTGGTAAAAACTTTAAGCTGTAAAATGAATAAGGGCTGAGGATCTAATGGGAAACATGTTGACTGTAGTTGATAACATTGTATTATATCATTGAGATTTTCTAGAAAAGCAGAACTTAAATTTTCTCACCCCACCCGAAGAAAAAGGTCAATATGTGAGATGATGGGTGTATTAATTAACTAAATAGGAGGAAGCCTTTTGCAATGTGTATCAAATCGCCATGATGGACACTTGAAATATCTTACAGTTTTACTTGTCAATTACACCTCAACAAAGCTGAATTAAAAATGCCAACATTTCTGGAGAGCCTCTAGTGCAGCAGGTGTGGTTCTCTGATGCTTTGTATAAAGGTTTTTTAATAGGAAATGAGGTAGAATTGGTGCTTGAGATAATTATCCATTTGCACAAAAACACATCTCTTTATTTTGGTTCCTGTGGTTCCAAGAACAAAGGGCTGAGTCCAATCTTGGCCAACTCCAAGGCTCGGTGACCCTGTTTAAGTTGCCTGGCCTGCGTGGGTCTCAGTTTTCTCAGGCGTGTAGTGCAAATTGTCGTATTCCACAGCTCACTCACAGGGTTGCTGTGAAAATAAAAGTGGGTGTAAATGAACATTGAAAAGCAATCAAAAGCCAAACATTTTGCCAAGAAACAATGTCATAGCTCATGAGGTTTATACAAAATGTGGCTGTCGCTTATTATTTATCAAAATGCTCTGTAAATTAAAAGGTGTTTATTCTAAAATTCAAAATACAGGGAATATATTTATAGCAAAGACAAATACTAACTCTTGATTATCATATACTATGTAAGAGCTCATTGAAATTCCTAACAAAAATATGAAGATCCTTCTATGAATAAGAAAAACATAAGCTTATTTTTCAAGGTGACAAACCATTAATAAACAGGAAAAAAAGTTCATTTTCACTAATTATCTTAGAAATACAAATTAAAACTGCATTAAGAATACCATTTTATGTGTAAAATGTCAACATCTCAGAAATTCCCCATTATTTGGTTGGTGGTGTTATATGCTAATTAAAGTCCCTTTTAAAAACAAAAAAATTGTTGGGGCGCCTGGGTGGCGCAGTCGGTTAAGCGTCCGACTTCAGCCAGGTCACGATCTCGCGGTCCGTGAGTTCGAGCCCGGCGTCGGGCTCTGGGCTGATGGCTCAGAGCCTGGAGCCTGTTTCCGATTCTGTGACTCCCTCTCTCTCTGCCCCTCCCCCTTTCATGCTCTGTCTCTCTCTCTGTCCCAAAAATAAATTAAAAACGTTGAAAAAAAAATTTTTTAAAAAATTGTTAATTCTACTGTTAGAAATTTAGGGAAGCTGGGGAAATAAGTGAAAGGGGCGAAAAAAGCTAAAACATGAAGATATCCAATGTAATATTATTTATAATAATAAAGACTGGTGACAATTTGCATTATTTAGTGCAGTATGGGAGTGACTTAGTAAATCGGAACTTTTTACATGAAGGACTGGTTTTAGGCCCCTTAAATAATCATTATGAATATGTGTAGAAACACAGAAAATATTTAAAATAAAATGGAAAAAGAAAATAATAGCCGTCATTTATGGAGCCTTTCCTGGTGGCATTGGGCCAACATTCTCCCTTTTTATTCAGATAGCAACTGTGTGCGTAAAGGATTTTTATGCGTTAGAAAATTGAGGCTTACAGGTAAATGGTTCAAGGACTTACATGTCATCAGTGGAGAAGCCAACATTCAGACCTCACCTTCTAACTCCAAAGCTTTCTCTGGGTTTACTATCAATAGCATTTGAACTGTGGCCATGGTCACGTAATAACGTGTGTGTGTGGAGCGTAACAGGCAAAAATAAGTGGTAGCATTACGATGGTGGGCATGTGGGCCCAGAGATGTTTGATGTCCTTTTAAAACTGTCATTGGGAAACATACACACACCACCACCACCACCACCACCACCACCACCACCACCACCACCAAAAAAGTGCCACTGCCCTTTCCATAGAAAAATAAGAAACAATATATTGAGTAAAATTTCATTTGTTTGCTCTGGCTTTTTATGTATTCTCATAGAGGTTGGCAAAATAGGAATTACATGTCTATTTTTAAAATTTCTCACTAGCTTTGGCATAATCAGGATACTTTCCCCCCAGATTATCTACAAAGTAGGTGAGGACACATCCCACCAGCTCTTTAATTAAAAACAAAATTTCAAGTCTCTAACTCTCTGTGGATTAAGGACAGTGAGCAGGTGGGAGAATTTCTCCTGATGAACAGCCCAGACCAGCTCTTCCGGGCAGGAGCCCATCTCAAGGTGGAGATAATGGGGTGGCACCATTTGGTTAAAGTAGGCCAGTTCACCTGCTCAGGGTGTGCCCTTTCCTAGGACAAAAGCCCTTGCACAGTGAGGGAAAATGTCACCATTTTTGTTCCTACTGTCTTTCACCTTTCGGGCTCAAGACTTGTCCTGATTCTTTGATGCATTACAGCATTGCTTTATAAAGTCAGGAGTCCTGGAGCACCCCAGTGGCTCAGTCAGTTAAGTGTCTGACTTCGGCTCAGGTCATGATCTCGTGGTCTGTGAGTTCAAGCCTAATGATGGGCTCTGTGCTAATAGCTCAGATCCTGGAGCCCATTTCTGATTCTGTGTCCCTCTCTCTCTGTCCCTCTCTCTCTGTCCCTCTGTGTCTCCCTCTCTCTCTGCCCCAGCTTGTGCTCTGTCTCTCTCTCTCTCTCAAAAATAAACATTAAAAAAATTTTTTTAAATAAAAAAATAAAGTCAGGAGCCCTGCAACATCTAGTAACACAAATTTCCATGATAGACTCAAGACACAGGGTATATTTTGCCTCACCTTTGTGGAACATGTATCTTTTACACTTACACCTACAGTAAGGGCCTTGTATGTTTTGAAGGCCCTTTTATATCCATTTTGCCATTTGAGATAACATCATGTCAGAATTTGCAAGTGGAAATCAGAACGGATCTGACTAGGGAAAGGTGGAGATGTCTTGAGAGCTGGAAACATTCTCCGACATGTTTCTCAATATAGCCCATTCAGGGTCACTTCCTATTTTGTGGGTGGGGAAATGGAGGCACCTGTTAGTTAAGTGATTTGCTGGAAGTCATGGTAGTCAAGACAGCTAGAAGCCAGGCCTATAAAACTAATGTTCCCCCCACCCCACCTCCTACAGTGCTATATTCTGTATTTTCTAGAGAATTAACATGAACTAGAAGCAGGTATGATCAGGATCCAGTGGCTGTTTAAAGATCTCCCAGGGCTATAATTTTGTATTTTATAATGACGGTAAATGTTATATAGTAATGGAGTCTAGCAAGTTATCACATGCATTTTAGACGATTCCTATCGAGTGGATCTTTTTACAGTGACACAAATACGTACACCTGTGCTGTTCAGTACAGTAGCTACTACTTTGTCTACTTGATTACTTGAAATATGGCTTATGAGTCTTTAATTGTTTAAATTCCCACATGTGCTAACATCTATTGTAGTGGACAGCAATAGTTCAAGACTTCTTGATGCTTTCTTGACATCTCCACTTGGGTAGCTCAAAGTTAACAAGGTCAATCAAATCAATTCTTTTTTTTTTTTTTTTTTTTTTCAAATTAGAACTCTTGATTTTCCTCGCACAACCTGTTTCTCCCCTAAAGAAGACACCACTGACCCAGTTGCTTGAGCCAAAACCTAGGTGTCCTCTAGACCCGTTCCTCTCTCTCCTCTCCCACAACCACTTCAGCAGCAGGTCTTGATTGTTTTACTTCCAGAACCTATCCTGAATCCATTCACTTCTCTCAATCTCAACTGCTACCATCCTGTGCCCAAGGTACCATCATTTCTCACTTAAACAATTGAATGGCCTCATACTGGTCACTGATCCATCCATCCACTGTTACCTCTTCCAGACTCCTCCATGCAGCTGCCAGAGAGACATTGTTAAATTCTTCAGTAGGTCACATCACTCCATGCTTATATGGAAAAATTTGTAGAACTTGTCACTATTTGAAGTTATCTTACTTCTTTGTGTACTTGCTTATTTTCTGTCTTCCATTACAGTGGGAGGGCCCCTATATCAGGAGCCTTGTTTACCTCATTTACTGCTACATCTCCAGCAGGTACAACCATGCCTGGCACATAATTTGCATTCAGTAAACCTCTCAATAACAATTAGATTAATGTTTATTGTAGAAGGAGATGAGGTAGGAAGAGTCAAAACACAATTGGTTGTTATAATTTGATTGTTAATAACTGAGATAATGTTGACATCCATATACATGGGAAGTTGGTGGTTTCTTTTACATTCTGGATGCAGTGGGAAGAGGGGCTGTGATGGCTAATTGCGTTTATTGGTGAGTGGTAGGCTGGGCCAATGTCCTGATGCAATCTCTGACGTGAGCTACAAAGAGCTCTTTCTCTCCCTAGAAGTCTGTGTATGTCCCAGATCTTGAAACTCTTGTCTTTCCCACTGGTAGAGAAAGGGGAGAGTGTCCTCCTACAAGGTCACTTTTTATATTCATCCAAGGAGAGTTTAGATAGTGCTGGAAAGAAACATACTGTGGAACTGAAGGGTAAGGAATGACAAAGCCATGACTGGACAACAAAAGGAGATTTTCAACATGAGACTTTTATTTTAAAAATATTTGGAATATACTCACTGAGTTATTTGAAGCCAAGTAAATCCAAAAAAAAAAAATATAGGGCTTTGTGTACTTTTTTAACTTGAATATTGCTTTTATTAAAAAAATTTTTTGAGAGAGAGAGCAAGCGATAGTGGAGGGGGGGGCAGGGAGGGCATAGAGAGAAGGAGAGAGAGAATCCCAAGCAGACCCCCCACTGTCAGCTCACAGCCTGACATGTGGGGCTCGAGCTCATGAACCTCGAGATCATGACCTGAGCTGAAGTTGGATGCTTAACCAACTGAGCCACCCAGGCGCCCCGAATATTGCATCTTTTAAAGGAAAGGGTCTTTTCTGTCATTCCTTTATAATGGTCAGCCAAGGCTTTCAGAGGGCATGTTATTACTTAGATCCACGTGCAAAGTTAAGGGAAGCTGATGATCTTGTTGGAGGTATGATCGAGTTGGCCAAGCTCTGAGTTGTGTCTGTTCCCTCTCCTAGTGAACAAGCATAGGCTGGATTTAAAACATATCCCCTCAGCACTGGCTGGATTTAAAAGATGAAGTGAAAGCTTGCTTTGCTAAAGAACATATTTGGAGACTTTTTATCCCAGTGTGTTTTTATTCACACTCTGGCTCTTGCACTTACAAGCTGGATAACCTTAGGCTGCTGACTTCTATGCCTCAGTTTGCTCACCTGCTAAATGAAGTAATAAAAGGACCTACCCTGTATGGTTACTGAGTAGATTAGAGGAACATGCACAGCACTTGGAACAGTGCCTGGCACATGACTCCATAAATACCAGCTTTTGTTATTATCCGTAGTAGTACATAATTCTCAACTGAATTGAATGAATACTACTGTTACTGCAGAGAGAGAAAGCTGTCCCTATGGCAGCTAAAGGAGTTCACAAAGGCTTCCCAGAGGAGATGACTTTGGAACTAATGCCTACAGGTAGGCTGATACGATAGGGAAAGGATGTGTTTGACAGAAAGAACAGAATCTGCAAAGGCACAGAGGGGTGAGTGTGTGGCATGTAGGGACCTGTAAATAGGTCTGTGTAGCTAAAAGACAAGATATCTGAGTGCCCGGGAAGAGGTCAGGCATGAGACCACTGCAGCTTTTGAGACTGGGCTAAGGAACTTGGATATGCTCCTACAACCTAGAGGAAGCCACTGAAGGACTTTCAGCAGGTTCGGGGCTCAGCATCCCACAGTGGCCTCAGTCCAAGGCCTGCTGATTCTGAACAGTGTCCCTGACCAGCCTCCTTTCCTACTATATGGGCGTGGAGTTCACACGTGTGGATCTTATTTTTCTCACTAGGTGTGACTTCTTTGGGGACCACGGATTAATCAATTTAAAAGGATATGTTTTCTGAATTCCTTTCTACCTGATTCTTCTGGTCTTCCTCTCCACCCAGCTAGGACAGATATAGAGGTGCCTATCTTATTAGACCCCTTTGAGAATCTGATGGAAGTGATAGACCCTTCCCTCAGAAAAATTGTGAAGACAAAATTTTCGAACGACCGACACCTACCCCCCCAACCCCGACACCATTAACCTCCTGCTGCATCCCGGTCAGACCCAGGCCTGCTTGTGGTGATTTTGCTCCTCCTCCATGTTGTTTTTATTTTAATTTGCTAGCACATCCCGTAACTCCTCCATCTGCCGTCACTGCTATTATCTGACCATGTATCGTGACAGCAGCCTTGGATCACTTGGTGGTTATAACTAAAACTGAAAGTAATTATCTCATCTTGAGCCATTCACATTTAGGTGAGCGTCTAGTGGCTAAAGGACATGCGATCTGGAGGCAGACCTCTACATGGATTAGAATCCCAGCTCTGTCACCAACGTATAACCTTGAGTATGTTACTTAACCTCTCCCAAGTCTCAGTTTCCTTATTACAAAATGGGAATGATAATATGCTTATCTCATAAGGTTATTGTGAGTGTTAATTGAAGTCAGATGCCAAGAACAGTTCCTGGCACATAGTTAAGTGCTATATAAATATTTGCTATTATTACGTGATTATTTCCAGTAAAATGACATCACAAATGGGGTGATGATGGATTACTAAGAGGAGAAAAATAGATGAATAAAATCTCTTCATGCATTTGACTTGATTTACCAGTACCTGAAGGCCAAAAGTTGATTCCCTCTGTGTCTGATGTGGCTACTCGCCATCGTGGCTGTTGACTACTTGAAATGTGGCTAGTCTGAGTTGTGACGTGCTGGGTCTTAAAGATTTAGTGTGACGAAAAGAATGTGAAATGTCTCATTAGTAATTTTTCTATTGGTTACATGGTGAAATGATAATATTCTGAATAAATTCAGTTACACATATTAAAATTTCATCCATTTCTTTTTGCCTGTTTAGTGTAACTACTAGAAAATAGAAAATTATATATATATAGCTCATGTTCCATTTCTGTTGAGCAGGACTGCCTTGGGCTCATCCTTATCAATAAAACAAAAATTTGTGCTTATTTGTGATCTATTGGGAAGCCTTGTATACTCTTCCCCATTGTCCTGGAGGTTGTGCTGGACTGTCCATTTTTTAATTGGTTCCATGCAGGGAGCTGTGGCTTGGTCTTAGCAGAAGGGGTTGAGGGACCAAGGCAAAAGCAACAACCAAAGAGGCTTCTGCTGACTTGGAGGGGTTTGGATGAAAACACTACCATTTATAGTTATACTGGCTTCAGACTTTCAGCGCTCCCTGAAGTAGAAGAGAGAAGGCTCTCTATTCAGGAAGTTGAAATATGTAGGCAAAAAACTCTCCCTATTCCATCAGGAGCCAGAAAAAGCTTTGCTAATCTTTAACTAAAAGAATAAATACTCAACATCATGGCGGTCACTTGGGACTGAAAGCACACCCTTTGCAAGTGTGATTTACTTATGGAATGTTTGCTTAATTCTATTTCAGATTTATTCTACCACTTCCAACCTGAAAACGGTGGGCCACAGGAAGTCTTTCTGGTGAGTTCTCTTTCATTTTTAAAACAATGTGACTGTTTGACATTATTTTTGAAATGATATTCACACTTCTAAGTTAGATACATCCCTACCAGGACTATGATTAGATGTCTATTTATTCACACTTTTTAAAATTTCCTCTCTGAAAGGATTTAAGATGTTTCCATGCCTTAAAAAAAAGCAGATCAATCCACATTCCTTTGCTAAGAACATGGTCAGGGAAAAGATCTATGATTATATGCCAAATACTGTTAAATTTTCTTTTTTTTTTTTTTTTTTTTTTTTTTTTTTGGTAATGAAACTATTTCCAGGCCCTTGTTGATGGTCTGCTTGTTTCAAGCAGTATCCAAAACAACAAAGTGTTATTTCAGCCAAGGAATTCAGACAGTCCCTTGCAGTGTGTTGTAATGAAAATTGGCTTACAGCTACAATGTATTAGCTTTCTTACTGCTGGAGGTTTCTTCTCCTCTCTTTGAACCTAAATGTGATTGTTGTGAGAGAATAGTTATGCATTGGTAGAAAACTGACTTTAGAGTTGGGCAAATAATATACTTTTTAAGTGAAAAATCTTCTGGGGCTTCATGTGGCCTGACTCCCTAATACTGTGGTGATATTCTTATTTGCAGTGCGTAGCAGTTAGCTTTTGCTGCGTAAGAAACCACTCCAAAATATACTGCCAGAAATTCGAGCCGAAATTTCCCGACTCCAAATAACAATCATTTCCTTATCCTGCAATGTTGTGGGTTGGCAGTCTGGGCTGGGCTTTGCTGTGTGATTCTTCTGGTTTCCAGTGGGACCACTCCTGTCTGAAGTCAGCTACAGGTCCACGATGGCTAAGGCATGTGTCTCAGCATCCTCCAGGCTACCCTGAGCATGTTCACATGGGGTTGATCAGGGTTGACCGAGACAAAGTGGGAACGTCTTGAGGTTGAGGTTCAGCTGTGGCACAGCGTTGTTTCCATCACATTCTGTCGGCCAAAGTGAGCTGTATGGCTGGCCTGGAATTACGAGGCTCCAGAGTCTACCCCTTAGTACAGGAGCTACAGAACTGTACTGCAGGCAGCATGGATAAAGAGAGGGGAAGGATTGTGGCCATTTTTATAGTCCTGCCATACAGGGCTTCTGAGTCACAGGGAAAGAGAAGGGCATGGAGTGAGGACTCCGATCCATGCCTATCCCATAGCCTGCCATCCTCTGTCCCCATTCTGCTTGACAGGCCCTGGCACTGCCAGCTGGCATCTCAGTTCAGGTTTCGAGGTGTTCTTGCCAGTGTCAGACTGCCCACTCTCTGACCTTCCCTCCACTCTACACTGCCGCACTGGTCATCCTTTGGCTCATCTTTCAGGCTGTCCCTGCTTTGCTCAGAAACTGTCGGTGCCCCAGGTCACCCACAGCACCAGCCTCGACTCCTCTCTCTGGCTTCTCCATATCCATCACCTGGCTATATCCTTTCCTGCTCGCCTCTCACTATTTCCTTTATTCCAGCCATGCTGGTCCCATTACCATTTCTCTGGAGGATACTTCATGCTGCTCACCCCTTCTCCACTTGGAAACCCTTCCCATTCTGAAGGTCCCACTGGAATATTCCCTTCTCCACAATATGGCCTCCCCGCCTATTCCTGCCATCTGGGATCTGCCCTGCCCTGAACTATTTCAAAGCCAAACCCTGTGCTCTGTGGTTCACTCCCTTCACCTTGGCTAGTCTTCCTTCTTCCATTGCTTTGTCAGTGATGTCTTTGAACCTAGACATGATTGCCGTGAGATAACTGTTATACAGTGGTAGAAAACGGACCTTAGAGAGCAGACGGCTACCTACACTTTCCTTGCACCACAGAGGTGTATACTGAGAGTATAGCAGGTACTTAGTCCTAGCATAGCAGGTATACCTTAGTATAGGTACTTAGTATATAGCAGGAGGCAGCATGGACACTGCAGTTGGTTGTCTGTCAGCAGCTCATCAGGATCACATGAGACACCTGTTGAAACACAAGCACAGGGTCCCTTCTCCTGCGCCCTCCCCATTCATTAGGTCTGGGGTAGACTCCCAGAATCTTAAAGTGCTCAGATGATTCGCATGCGATTGCTGCTTGCAAGTTGGCAACCACTTGTTATGGAAAGAATAAGAAATTTATATGAGACCTGGGTCTGAGCCCTGACTCTTCTGCTGCTGGCTGTGGGACCTTATGAACTCAGCCTCGTTGAGCTTCAGTTTCTCCCTCTGTAAAATGGGAATGATGTTTAACTTGAGGCCTGCCAGAAGATCTAAAAGGAGGATGTATGTGCAAGTGTTTTATAAACCATAAAAAATAATTAAAGTGCATTAACTGGTTATGGATCTGAGGCTAGCCAAGGTTAAGAAAGGGGAAGTTACCTTCGTGGTAGGTGTGGTCGTGGTAGTGATGGAGGAATAGGCAGTGAGTAGTTGCGTGGTAGTCATGGGAGGATACATAATAACAGCAGCAATAAGTCATATTAGTGTGTACTGGGGTTTTCTTTTCTTTTCTTTTCTTTTCTTTTTTTTTTTTTTTTTTTTTTTTTTTGAGTGCTGACTGTGTGAGCCAGGCACTGCTAACTGCTTTACATGGGATTATTTGAGATTTACGAGAAGAGCCCCCTGTTCAGTTGCATCTGTACCATCATTAGGGCCTATTCCACGATTAGTAAATGAGCCCTTTGGGTTTTTTGTCCTCTTCAAAATACCCAGTTAAAATGTGCTCATCCCTGAAAGAAGAAATACTTGATTAAACTCCTGTCAACCATGGACAGCCTGTCAATGTCAAGTAACAGGTCCTGTAGAAGTGTGAACTGCTTTGATTGGATGAGAGGAGATGGGAAAGGTAGAGCAACCATTAGTGGGAGGCACAGGAAAGGGCCAGAGGGTGCCCAGCTGCCCAAGGAAGGGTGGAGTGGTGGGAGGTCTGCACGAGGGCCGGGAGAGGGGGAGGAGGACCAAGTCATCTGCCGACAGTTTGGCGCAGGGCTCTTCCTGGTCCAAGGCCACCACCTTCTCAGCCTGCTCACCTAGAGCTTCCCCAAACAGCTACCACGACAGGCAGCATTTGTAAAACTGTCTTCCATTCACCATCCAATTTGTTTTACAAATAATAAATATTTTTATTATTATTATTATTATTATTATTATTGTTTTGTTTGCAAGTAGCAGAAATCCAACTGAAACTAGTTTCTTTTTTTTTTTAATTTTTTTTTAATGTTTATTTATTTTTGAGACAGAGAGCATGAGCGGAGGAGAGAGAGGGAGACACAGAATCCGAAGGAGGCTCCAGGCTCTGAGCTGTCAGCACAGAGCCTGACGTGGGTCTCGAACTCATGAGCTGTGAGATCATGACCTGAGCCGAAGTCAGACACTTAACTGACTAAGCCACCCAGGAGCCCCACTAGTTTCTTGACTTACGTAATTAAGATGTCTGTATTGGAATGGGCTTCTGGTATAGCTGTGTCCAGGGGTTCAAAATGTATCATTAGGCCATTATCTTTCACTCTCTCCATTTTTTGGCTCTGCTCAACTCTGTCAACTTCATTCACAGGCAAGCTCTTCCCTCACCATGTGCCAGAGGTGGCCATCAATGTTACATTTCCATCATCCTCACAGCTATGGATCTCATTGAAAAGGGGTTGCTTCTTTTGCCATTTTTCTAGCAATAGGACCAAGGAGGGATCTTAACGGGCCCAGTTTGGATTCTTTGCCTGAATCAACTTGGTTAGAAGCACACAGAAGACAATAGCAGTATCTATTTGGGCAAGGTTTGTTTCTGTGGCCCTTGAGAGAGGGTGGATCCCATTTCATGGAATGCAATCCCTATGAAAAAAGGAAGAATTTCGTTACCAGTAGAAGGAAGGAAGGAAGAGAGTGCCAAGCAGATAAAATTTTTAGGTACCAGAGTCCACTGATTTAGAAATTCTTAATGGGGGCGCGGGGAGGGGTGTCCACTAAACTGGAAAGGTTTAAAATTAGATTCAGCTTCACTTTCATCGGCTATCTATTCCAGGTTTGGTATCATGATCAAGACTAGTAACAGCATATGGAGAGGTCAAGGATGGGTGACCCCACTGTGGGGTCGGGTAGGCAGCTTTGGGCCTGAGGATCTCCTACCGCATCCCCAGAATCTATAGGAGTGATTATTAACCTGGACACAGTAAATAGGCTTCAGTAGACCTGTAACCCATTGAATGAAAAAAATGAATGAGCTTTTATAATAATTTGCAAAATTGTGTGTATGCACTTTTTTACTGGAAAAAGGGATTATGCTTCCATTGTTTTCTCATAGGATTCCATGGCCCCTACCGTTTAAGAGCCATTGCTTCACACGTACTTAAATTGTTTTATATTTGGCTAGCTTAATCTTATGCATCCATTTCTTGTCTTGGCTCAGCTAATAAAGTTTAGTGTCCATGATAAACATAGTTCCCTATGGAACAGACACAGTGATGTCAGTGGCTGAGTATGTTGCATTAAATTGCATGTTGAGGTTTTTAGGCATATATGTAAACTTTTTACAACCATAGCTGCCATTTACCTAAATGCTTACCCTGGTGCCAGGTTCTGTGCTACGTGCTTTATGTGCATTATCTGAACTAGTTATTTATACACATGACTATAATTCTGCAAACCTCAGGTCTATAGTAACACGTACAAGAACCAGCTCCTTCTCTCTGCCACTGTGAGAATACAGAATATAAACTCCATCTTTTCTGTCTTCCCTGTATCTGCTGCTGTGGGTCCACCTCTCTCTACCTTTCTCCCCACAGATGATAGAATCATAGAATCCCAGAGTTGGAAGAGGCCACTAAGATCATGCAATTCAGTGGTTACAAGCTCTGCTCTTTGGTTATCTAGCTTAGGGACTCCCAAGAGGGAAGGGTGGGCAGGACCCAAGTTCCTGCCCTACTTCAGCCACCACTGTCTGCTGAAAACCACTCATCTGCAAGGATAAAAAAGGTTCAGGATTAGATGTCAGACTTGAGGTTGAGTCCAGGCTACTACTTTGCTTACCAACCTGTGTGACCCTAAGAAAGGCACCCAACCTCTCTGAACCACATGTTCCTTAGTGGTCAAAGGGGATAATAACACTTGCCTCTTGGAGTTGTTAGGGGGACTGAATGAGGTAATACCTGTAAAGTCCTTGGTCTCGTGCCTGGCACATAGTCTGTGCTTAGCAAAGGTTAGCTGTAATTAGACATTCCACACGTGGCATCCGAGACCTAATTAAGACATGGCTATATTGTCTGTTTATTCAGTGAGGTGTGTCTTTTCTCCATTTTACTTTAAAAACTTAAGCCTATGACTTCTCTGTTTTTTCTTTGCCAATAAAAAGTCCTATGGCCCCTGTAAGTAACACACACACATACCACACATGCACATTTGCTTTGGAAATTGGAAATGCTCAATGTGTGGTCAATCAGCAGTCAGTATTCACTCAAGAGAAGACTCACCCCTCCCCCGCCATCTTGCCAGTATGGGTCTCCCCAGCTGCCCACCGCTTCAGGCTTCCCCAGGTGAAGTAGGGAGAGAGGGAGGAAGAGAGGAAGATTCTTACCTCACTGCCATTGTCACGCCTGGCACTGGGTCCTCTGAGCCTGGCTGATGGACAAATGGACTCTTTCTCTCTTGGCTGCTTCCGTGGCTTTCTCAAGGCCCCCCTGCTGGAACTTTCCAGCACTCAGGCAGTATGTCTCCTTCTGCTGGCTGTGACCATCAGCCAGCAGCTTCTGGTTTCCATTCACGTTCTGTCTTTGGGGTCCTCTCACCATCAGGCTGAATGAAGGCCGTTGGGTAGAACCTGTTTTAAGGAGACCGAAGCTGGCATTCCTGGAGCCCAGAGTTCATACTCCTTCAACCCCCCCAGAGGTAGGGGGTGAGCAGTCACTTTCCCTGACACAGCCTTCTGTTCTCCCACCTTAGGCCTCCTTAGTAACCCCCTCGTATTTTGGTTCCTCAGGCAGAAGTCATATACCAGTCCCCAAACTCTAGGAGACCCATATCAAGCCTTCCAGACATTGCCTTTGAAACCCTTTTCTCTAGGCTTGAAATGAAAGGCCAGCTCCCTCCACCCAAGCCATCTTGGGGAGGGTGGGAATCAGAGAATTTCCAAGGAATCTGCCTCACAAAATCCTCAACCCTTTCCACTGCCCTGAACCTGTTTATATATCCTCCTTATGGATCTTTGAGCCAGCTAAGTCAGCTTCTTAGAAATTTCCACATAATGGTCTGGCCCCTTGCTTTGGAATTTCCCATCTGTTGAATCTTGATGCTGGAGTGGAAACTTCCACTTTAGCATCTTGTAAGATTAACTGTTAACCCCTGGCTACTGCAAGGAACTCCTCTTCAGCGCCCCTAAAAGCGACTCTCCATCCTGTTCTTGAAACTTGAGCGAGCATGGGGAGCCCCCCACCTCCTCCTCTTCTCCCAAGTGTCTTCTTCCAATTTTCAGATAACGTGAAGTTGCTGGAAGGATGCTGCTCCCACAAAGCCAGGCCCAGCTCCCAGCTACATTCCCTTTAATGGGTGTCAGAAGTGTGTGTGTGACTCCCAGTTTGAAGAAATCGGCCTGGGCGGCAGAGATTCCAATGGCAGCCAGGCTTTTACCAGCACCCTGCCTCTAAGACCACAGGGAAGCCTTTGACCTTGTCTCCGGGAAGGTTTTCCTTACCATCACACCAAAGTGCACTTGTTAAAACCGCAAGAGAAAGCTAGTATTTGGAACCTCCATGCTCAATCACCGTCTCCCATGCTCATGACCCTAACATAGTTTTTCTTGTTCTGAGGGCTGATGGGGGCCATGCTTCATGGGGATTTCTAATCAAGGCTCCGTCCATAGTTTATGAACCCTGAAAAATCAAGACTACAGAATATGCCCTACTGTCCTGCAAAGACCACCCCTTCCCCCCTGTTTTGTTTGTTTGTTTGTTTTGTTTTTTGCAGTTTTTCTTTTATGCTTCAGCATCCTTTGGAGTCAGCAGATTTTTTCTGACTTCTCCAGCCCCAGCATTGTGAACTTGGCCTCTCTGGCAAGGTGCCCTCTTTTGTCATGTGCAAGTTGGGCCACTGTGATGGTAGGTAGGTCACTCTGTGTTTAGGTCCCCCAGCTCCTGGTAAAGGCAGAGTGTCAGATGAGCAAGTGACACATGCTAGCAGGACACTCGAGTCAGAGTTGGAGTCGCTTTGGGGATGATGGCCTAAGAATGTGTTAAGTGCATTTTGGGCAATTCCATCATTGGACTGGTTCCCCCAGCAAGACTCAACGTGTATCCAGATGTGAACCTGCCTTATGCCCTCCTGTTAGTTTTTCTGGCTGTTTATAAAGATGGTAGGATCTAGCTCCCTTCTCCTCCATCCCCTGCTCTGTGTCCTCCTTCAAACCCCAGATGATGTTGGAGACAGAGGCTGACAGGGCAGAACTGAACCCCCCGACCACTTCTCACCTGTGTTCTTCTCTCAGCCTCCAAGGATACAGCGCTTTCCATTTGGCCATTCACATATCTAGATGTATGAAATAGCTAACAGGCTGTCAACTAAAACATTCTTTTTATTTGTGTGCATTTTACAGCGGGGAGGTGCATTGTGTAGACAGGTATACCAGAGTCCAGACCTTTCCTTAGCTTTTGAGATACTTTGGGCAAGGTCTCTGAGCCTCAGTTTCCTCATTTGCTAAATGAGGATAATGCCAGTTGCCTCATGAGATAGCTGCATTGCATATAATGAATTCAGCACAGCGGCCTGTCACATAGTATATGTTCAATAAATGGTAGGTGTTACCATTATTTGCTTTTGACTGTTGCAATGATTTCTTAAAAATCCTTATAGCCTTGAAAGAAGAAGCCCAATTCTCCAGCATTTTTTTCTTTTTTGGATCAAACAGGAATTTGAGAAAAAATCAAAATGTGTGCGACCACCTGCTTTGAAAAAATAGCTTGCAAATCTCATTAGTTCTTTGTCATGTACAAAGTGACTTTTTTTGGTTGCACAGGCAGCATGCCCCAAGGGCTAAAAATAAAGCTCAACCTGTCCAAATACTAAATACCTTGGGCAACGTGCGACCTCAGGCAAGTCACTTACTCTTGAAGCCTCAACTTCTGCATCAGTACAATGAGGATAACACTGCACAGGGTTATTGAGAGAATTAAGTGAAATAATCCACGTGAAATGTTTAGTACACAGTAAGCACCCAAATAATGGTGGCCACTATCTTCACATCACGATACTACCTTTATTTTGCAGAACATTTCTTTTTCCTTGTGATAAATGGCTTCATGGAGACACTTTTATATGTAAGAAGTTCTCACTGTTTTATTCAAGAAAGAACAAGAACATTTAGGAGCAGGTTTGCTTATAAATACCAGGCTGTAGCATATACAAAAGCAAGCTACATTAACTAAACAACTTGTCATATCTTTAGACCTCCTCTCATTTCCTTGTTAAGATTTGAATAAGTGATTTTGCCACTAGATTGGGAGAAGTTTATAGATTATTTTTACAGGGACTGTGAAAATATGCAAACATAGCTATATTTGGTGAGGTGCTTTAAATTCACATCAGTTTCTTTTCTGTTGTCAATAGGACTGGCATAGTTGGAACCTTTGTGGAGCCCAAGGACGTCTCAAAAGGAGACCTGACCTTCCCATCAGGAGGAGGGGGAGAAGGCAGGGCCTGAGCCAACGGGATGACCCAAAACAAGGGCAGAGGCTTGGTCAGGCAGGGTTGGAGAGCTGGCCAGTGGTGGAGCTCGGATTCCTGATTAAGGAGGTTCATTCCCTCTAACAGGAATCCCGTGGAACACTTCCTTCCTAGGATCCCCCTGGGGCAGTGGGCACTCCGGAGCCAGTAGAGCTCCAGACTCCTTGCATCTTACCAGGTGCCCATGCTGTGCCAAGTACAGGGTTTGTATAGAATGAAGCGGCATCATGATTTGTTGGACTGATTTTGAAGTTTAGGTAACTCATGCCTGTACATCTTTGGTGAATGAATTGCCCAGGGAAGCAGAAACCCGCTCTTATGTTGGGTTTGACTTACCCACCTCCGCAGACAGACTGTTCAGGAGTACTTCCTTTACCTAGAAGCTTAAAACCTGGCTGGTGAGCTAGAGAAAAGGGGAGGCAGTACAGCCTTCAGGGTGGGACCGGTAGGTGGGGAAGCAGTGGGGCCACTTCTGTTGTTTGGTTGGGAGGTGTTTATTGAGCACCTGTGATGTGCCTGGGGCAGGGTGAAGAAGGAGCAGAACCAATGGGGACACTTTTGGCGGCTGACCACCTTGCACTCTCTTTCCCAGCCTCTTAGTCCACTTCCTGAGGTGGGAACTGAGCCATGTGACCATACAGAAATCACCCATTGCCATTTTGTGGACAAGGCTTGCAGGAGCCTCTTGCCAACACAGTCACTCCTCAGCCAGCAGTGCTGGCCACAGAGCTAATGACGGTTATGATGCCTGAGTTTCAGGGTCTTTCACCACTGGGGACCCCTTCTGAGACCCTATAGCTAATGTGCCATTCCTAACTTTATATTCTTCTGGTAAAGAGGCCCCCAAATCGAATAAGGCTCAGGGTCCACAAAAACTAGATCTGTTCCTAGGCCAGGGAGAACTGGCACACACTCAGGGTCTTTCCTTCTGCCCTGTTATGCCATCACCAAGAGACTAAACCTACAGTTTGCTTCAACTTTGAGAACAGGTTATGCCCTGTGTGAGACCTCTTCTGTGGCTTTATCTGAGTTCCCACTGGGAGCACGTAACCCTTTCTGTGAAGGGAAGGAAGGCCAGTGAGGAATTGCTGTCTGGGCTCCTTCCTGGCCACCAGACACCCTCAGGAGGTGGCAAGGTCCCACCATTCCTCCAGGAAAGCAGGGCGGGTGCTCTCAGGCCTCCAGTGGCTTTGTGGTTGCACAGGAGGAGGCCCTGCAAAGGGAACCCTGTGTGAGGCGCAGTGGAAAATTCTCCTAAAAAAAAAAAAAAAAAAGTAATATCCTTGAAACTGTATCAGCTTTGGCAAAACCATAACCCTGATCTCAAGTTTTAGGAGAGTAGACCTGCCAACCTACAGCACTATGCTGATAAAGTGTTCCTGCTCGCTGCCTTAATCATGTCCCTTCCCTCATTGCACAAAAGGGCTGGAGTGCTTGTTAATCAGTGAGAATTAAATGTATTGACAAGAAGCAGGAGGAGGGGGAAAGGCCCATTTTGTACTTGAATATCTAACTAGCGCTTTGCAAAAAAATCCCGTTTGAAAGGAATTTCCTTGTTTCAGTGAAATGCTGGCCAACTTCGCCCCCTGGAGGAGAATTGGAGAATTGCATAAAACGAGCCATCTGAGGCATCCTTATTGTTCTGACAGTCTGGAAAGAAATTGTCAGCCTGTGATGAGTCAGGATAGGGAAAGGGGCCTGGTCTGTAAAACTTTTTGGGGTTTTTTTGGTTGTTTTTTTCTTCTGCCTTCAAACAATTATTCTAAACCTAGGTTCAAATACTTGTTTTGTATCTATAAAGCGTAAAATAGTTAAAATGTTACCAGGTTTAAGGCTCACACCTATTAAACTACAGTGGACACTTTTTTTTTTTTTTGCCAGGTCTCGTGACCAATGCTAATTACCAATGCTAAGGATTGAGCCTCCTTTTATCCCTTGAAGTTGTGGTAGAGACAAAAACAACCAGAAAATAGAAATTTTCAACAACCAACTAGATACATATTGGTGATCCTAACTTAAAAACTGCAGCTCACCATTGCCTACATTGGAATCTTTTGAGTTAGTCCTGCTGGTTTAAATTACTTGCCTCTGGGGCGCCTGGGTGGCTCAGTCGGTTAAGTGTCCGACTTCAGCTCAGGTCATGATCTCGCGGTCCATGAGTTTGAGCCCCGCGTTGGGCTCTGGGCTGATGGCTCAGAGCCTGCAGCCTGCTTCTGATTCCGTGTCTCCCTCTCTCTCTGTCCCTCCCCTGTTCATGCTCTGTCCCTCTCTGTCTCAAAAATAAATAAACATTAAAAAAAAATTTTTTAAATATATTACTTGCCTCAGTTCACTTACACTTGCTACTAGCACCTGCCAGAAAGTAGCTTTCAGTCACAATTAGGCTAACAAAGTAAGACTTACTTCCCTACTACTTCCTATACTTTTTGTATATTTTTAAAACCAAAATGCAAAACAGAAGGGTAATAGCCAAAATATAAACACCTTCCCATGTATTGCAGCTTTTGTTAAGAGATGATTTTGTCCTGACGCTTTTACTAATCCTTTGTTAATTACTCAACTGCTTTTAATTACCAGATCTGACCCAATTATTTAGCTTCTGTTGTGTCTTCTATAATTAGAGCCTTCATAATAAAAATCTCATCTACTATCTTTTGTTCACCAAGTGGTAGTTCATGTCCCTGGGTGAATGTTTATCATCTCTATTGTTCTAGATTTTCATCCCCCAAGTGGAGGACACAATCACAGTATTTTTATTAGTAATGGTATTAATAGTTTAATAGTTATTGTTTTTCCTTTCCCTGCTCTCAGGAATCCTGAGACACACTTCAGTATTTGAGGGCATGGCATTGTTAAGAGGGTGTTTGTTACTTCTACATCAGATTCATTGCCTACTTGGGGCTGTGTGTCCTTAAAAGAAGGATGGGAAAGGGAAGACTGTACACATACCTTGTAGGTTATTATTGTGAACCCTTTTTTTTCAATATTTGACAGAGGTTTCTAATGATTATTGATCATACGTGTATTTATTGTATATAATATTTCATCTTGTGCAATTTTTATATAAGAAAATGATTTTTTTAATGTTTATTTATTTTTGAGAGAGACAGAGCACGTGAATGAGGGAGGTACACAGAGAAAGGGAAACACAGAATCTGAAGCAGCCTCCAGGCTCTGAGCTGTCAGCACAGAGCCCCACACAGGGCTCAAACGCACAAACCATGAGACCATGACCTGAGCTGAAGTTGGATGCTTCGCTGACTGAGCCACCCAGTTGCCCCAGAAAACCATTTTTTCACTGTACCATCTGTTTGCTTTTTGCACCCAATGTATGGAAACCAACTGTCCTAAGTGCTAAGTAGGCATTACTGGGGGGGGGGGGGGGGATATATTTCCCCCAGGATAAGTTCCTGGGAGATTGCTCTTGTGTCTAGCCTCTTGACACACTCTGACGAAGCTCAGAGCAGGTAGTGAGCCTGGGGAGCGGGAATTCCTGCTGGCCCCATCTCAGTCCACAGCACCGGCTGGTTTCTTTTCTTTGTGAATACTTACCTCCTTGCCTACGTCTGCAGCCACCACCCCTGTTATTTGGAGGAGAAGACACACACCTTTCTCAGTCATCTGCCCCCTTTTCATTGTTGAAAGTGACCATTAATCTAATGTTGAGACAGCCTGATTCATTAATGATTCCTTGATGTTCAGATAATTGCAAGGCTGAGCAACATCAGGATGGTTTGCATGTTTCCTCTCATTTCAGAATTTTCAAGCTTTCATTATTCGCAAACTGCAACATGCTGACGTTCAGACTCTGCTGACTAGGACAGACAGGAAGGAGAAGGGCAAGGTTTGCCACTGAGAGATGGGAGTTTGGGATAGGGCAGAATATGGATTCGTGTTTTTCGTAAAGGACAATGTTTTACAAACCTTTTGATGCAATTCTGTAGTAAGCACTTTGAGATGAAACAAAGGACACTGAGGCCTGACCCATTCCCCTTATGCTCCCCAGCTGTGGCTACACCAGTTCTGTCTGTCTCAAAGTACCAGGCTCTTTCCTGTCCCCACCCAGAGCACCCCCTCCAGTTACTTATTACTGGAGTATTTCATGGCCCTTAGTGCAATCTGTATTATCATGTTTATCTCTTTACATTGGAGCTTGATGTCATCACCTAGAAGGACACTGGCACGCAGCTGACAACTCAGGGAATATTAGCTGAACGAAGGAAGGAACACACGAGAAAATGAATGTATTCAGTGTCATCAGAGGAACAACAAACACCCTTTGTAAACCATCCCTTAAAGATGAAGTCTACTAGTACAGCATTGCAATATTTTTTGTCTTTCCAAATCAACCTGTATCTTACAACATGCCAGTGTGGAAGGCCAGTTAGCCTGAGGTGGAGTAGACACTTTTATCGGTTATGAGTCTGCACACTGACAGGAGCTTTATAGAAAAAAGCAATAAATATATTAACACTTAAAATATTCTTGAAATAACCTGAAATCATTCTTTTGACTTTGAGTTAATCATTAATGTAGAAATTAATGGAGACAAACCAGTAGGTAGTTTGATAGGAAGAGAGAGAAAGAGCTTCATTTTGGAATTACAGCAAAATTATACAACAGCCCAAATTCCATGATGAGGGAATGTTTACATAAAATGGAATCCTGCCAAAATCATTAAAAATCATGCATACTCACTTCTGTGGTCCAAAAGTGCATAATTTTAATCTAGTCAGGAAGAAAGAGCTGATAAACCTAAACTGAAGGGTGTTTCATAAAATAGCTGGTCTTTACGCAAAAGAATCAGTATCATGCATGAAATACAAAGACAGACTCTGGAACCATCTCCGATGAAAGGAAACTAAGATACACAGTTGAACTGCAGTGTGGAATTTTGAGTGTTCTTTTGCCATAAAGGACATTACGGGGACAACTGCTGAAATCTGAATACAGTTGTAGATTGGGTAATATCAATATTAATGTTAGTTTCCGGATTTGACTAACGGGTTATGTAAGAGAGCTCTTTATCTGTAGAAAATACATACTGAAGTATTTAAGGGCCAAGCAACATCATGACTACCTCTCTTACTCTCTCATGCTTTCTGTTGGAGAAGAGAATGCAGGGATTAAAGTAAATACAGTAAAATGTTCCCATTTGAGTAACCCAAATCTGGGTGAAAGAGAATTATTTTTGCCATTCCTATAACTTTTCTCTAAGTCTGAAATTATGCCAAAATAAACGTTTTAAAACATGATGCTTATAAAGACTTCGTGATCACATAGGAAAATGCCTTTGCTGAAAAGGAGCAAACTGTAAAATTGTATGATAGAATGTGATTTCAGCTCCTTAAAAAAAAAACTCACGTGGGGCGCCTGGGTGGCGCAGTCGGTTAAGCGACCGACTTCAGCCAGGTCACGATCTCACGGTCCGCGAGTTTGAGCCCCGCATCGGGCTCTGGGCTGATGGCTCAGAGCCTGGAGCCTGTTTCCAATTCTGTGTCTCCCTCTCTCTCTGCCCCTCCCCCGTTCATGCTCTGTCTCTCTCTGTCCCCAAAATAAATAAACGTTGAAAAAAAAAATTAAAAAAAAAAAAATTAAAAAAAAAAAAACTCACGGAGAAAGTAGTAGAAGGAAATAGAGCAACGTGTTAACTTCTGTTCTCTATTATCCACATTAATAAATGCTGTACATTTTTCTCTAGCAGGTATTTCTTGAAAGATCAGGAGGAAAAAATCTTGTAAAAGAAGATGGTATCTAACTCTCAAAGAACTGAGTGAGCTTCGCCCTTAGTGTCTTTGCCACCATGTACCCACTATACTAGAAGGGTGTCACACATGCGTAGACGGTCTCCAACTTACAACTTTTCGACTTTACAATGGTGGAAAACCAATACACATTCAATAGAAACTGTACTTTGCATTTTGCTGTTTTTCCAGGCTGGCACTGTGTGCTAAGGCACTGTCTCGTGGTGCTGGGCACTGACTACCAGCCGCACTCAGCTCCCAGACAAGGACATGATCACGAGGGTGAACAGCAAATGCACTGACAGCCATTCTGCTTTTCACTTTTAGTACAGTATTCAATAAATTACATGAGCTATTCAACGCTTTATTATAAAATAGGCTTTGTGTGAGATGATTTTGCCCAACTGCAGGCTAATTGAGTGTTCTGAGCATGTATAAGGTAGGTTGGTATATTTTTCTTTTTTTAAGAGTCGTCTTTATCGACGTATAATTTACCTAAAATAAACTGCACCCATTTAAAGTATATAGACTGTGGGGCTCCTGGGTGGCTCAGTCAGTTAAGCATCCGACATCAGCTCAGGTCATGATCTCACAGTCTGTGAGTTTGAGCCCCGCGTAGGGCTCTGTGCTGACAGCTCAGAGCCTGGAGCCTGCTTCGGATTCTCTGTCTCCCTCTCTCTCTCTACCCCTCCCCCATTCGTTCTCTCTCTCTTTCTCTCTCTCTCTCAAAAATATATAAACATTAACAAAGTTTTTAAGTATATAGTGTAAATTTTGATAAACATGTAGACCACGTAGCCATCATCACAATCTTGATATAGAACATTTCTTCGCCCTTAAAGGTTCTTTCATGCCTTCTTTCCTTTTCATCTTTAGTGTATTTGTCTCTAGTCTATCCTTCCTCTAGAATATAAGCTTTTTAAAAAACAACAACAACTATTTTTATTGAAGTGTAGCTGACATACAGTGTTAGCTTCAGGTGTTCACCTCAGTGATTCAACTATTCTATGCATTATGCTGTGCTCACTACCATAAGTATAGTCACCCTCTGTCATCATATTGTTATTACAGTATTACTGACAATATTCCCTATGCTGTACTTTTAACTCCATGGCTTATTTGTTTTATAACTAGAAGTTTTTACCTCTTAATCACCTTCACCTGTTTCGCCCACTCCCTACCTCCCTCCGTTCTGGCAGTTGCCAGTTTCTTCTCCGTATTTATGAGTCTGTGGTTTTTTTGTTTGTTACTCTGTTTTTTATATTCCACATATAAGGGAAATTTATGGTATTTGCATACCTTTTTCTGATTTATTTCACTTAACATATTACCCTCTAGGTCCATCCATGTTGTCACAAATGGCAAGATCTCATTCTTTTTTATGTCTGAGTAACATTTTATATATATATATATATATATATATATATATATATATATATATATATACACACACACACACACACACATACATACACACACATACACACACACTACATTTTCTGTATCCATTCATCTATGGATGAGCACTTAGGTTGCTTCCATATCTTGGCTATTATAAATAATGCTGCATTAAACATAGGAGTGCATGTATCTTTTCGTGTTTATGTTTTTATTTTCTTTGGGTAAAAACCTAGTAGTGGAATTACGGGATCATACGGTGATTCTGTTTTTAAATTTTTGAGGAACCTCCATACTGTTTTCCACAGTGTCTGCACTAATTTACATTCCTACCAATAGTGCACAAGGTTTCCTCTTCTCTACCTCCTTGCCAACACTTATTATGTCTTGTCTTTTTGATAGTAGCTAGTCTGACAGGTATAAGGTAATGTCTCACTGTGGTTTTGATTTGTATTTCCCTAATGATTAGTGATGTTGAACGTCTTTTCATGTATCTTTTGGCCATCTATATTGAAACAGAAAAATGCTGATTCAAGTCCTATGCCCATTTTTAATTAGATTATTTGGGTTTTTTTTTCTGTTGAATTGTGAAAGTTCATGTATTTTAGATATTAATCCCTTATCAGATAAATCATTTGCAAATATCTTCTTCCATTCAATAAGTGGCCTTTTCGTCTTGTTAATGGTTTCCTTCACTGTGCAAAGTCTTTTTATTTTGGTGTAGTCCCAATAATTTATTTTTGCTTGTGTTTCCCTTGCCTCAGGAGACATATCCATAAATATGTTGCAAAGGCCAATGGCCAAGAGATCACTGCCCATGTTTTCTTTTAGGAGTTTTATGGTTTCCGGTCTCACATTTGGGTCTTTAGTTGGTTTTGAGCTTATTTTTGTGTATCGTGTGAGAAAGTGGTCCAGTGGTGGGTGAGTATATTAAATGCATTTTCAACTTACGGTATTTTCAACTTTTGATGGTTTATTGGGACATAACCCCATAGTACGTCAAGGGAGATCTGGAAGCATACATACATGCATACACACACACTTTTTAAAACTTCTGTTTTCCTGTAATGATGTTTTGAGGGAAATTTTGTGTTGAGCAGGAGTTCAAACATGATGGTACCTCATAAACCTCTTCCCAACTCTGAATTCCTTGCTTTACTTTCCAGTTCTTTGGAAGTCAGCCCCTTTGCAATCCAGACACAATGCTAGGTACTAAATACATAAGGATAGATGGGCCTCCCAGCCTGTCTTCTAAAGATGTTCACAGTCCACAGCCAGACAAATCTGTGATTACAATCTTGTGCTGGGAACTTCGGGAGGGTAGCAGTTCCCACGAGAGGCAGACTTGGCTTGGGGCAGCTGTGGTGGTCGGGCCAGGCAGGCGTTGATCTCTAGACCTAGAAAGTTAAGTGAGATGTTGCCATTCAGAGCAAGGTAGCAGAGCATTCCAAGCTGAAAGTTCCAGCATCTCTAGCACATGTTCTCTCTGTGGCCCATTCAGTATCATTGGAGAAACCCCCGGCCAGAGAGGCGAGGTGTTCACGAGACCTGGGGGGCACGGGTCCTGTCCTTCAGGGGCTGCTATCCCAGGTGCTGGAGGAAGTGGTCCTGCTGCAGGGAACCAGAGGTGCTTTCCATAGCCCATGAACTTGATGCCTCCACTTGCAGAATCACTGCAGGAGTTTGCCTGATTTCCCCCACTCTGGAAACCAAATGCTGCCCCCCACCCAGGGAGGAGCAAGCAACGCTTGATGGTGGTACCATTTTGGAGAATTTGCTGATCTGTCACTCTGTCCTCAGTGGCACTCCTGAAACATGCCTTATTCATTTGGAAACATAAATCAAGGGGTCAGGTCTACCTGGCACTTGGCCTTACAGGCTCCATAGCTGTTTCTGAAGTCCCAGAGTTACGCCAAAGTAATGTTGAGAAGTGTGTTCCCTACTTCATTGGACAGTAATTCATCTTTGAACCACCATTTACCTGGGCCCATCATTCATTCCAGTCGTGAGAGCCTGAGGACACCAATATATAAGTATTTTTAATCTACCATGTAACCAGATCAAACAGGCAAAGCAGTTGTTAAGAATCCCATAACTGTGTTATGTTGAAAGCTTCTCCATTGATCTTGGGACCTTCTTTTTTCTTTTTGTAATCATTTGAGAGCATGATTTTTTTTTTTTTTTACTCAGGTATTATTTTTGATTTTTTTTTTAAGTTTATTTATTTTGAGAGAGAGAGAGAGAGTGAGCCAGGGAAGGGCAGAGAGAGAGAGGGGGAGAGAGAATCCCAAGCAGCCTCTGCACTGTCAGCACAGAGCCCGACACAGGGCTCGAACCCACAAACCATGAGATCATGACCTGAGCCGAAATCAAGAGTTGGATGCTTAACCGACTGAACCACCCAGGTGCCCCAGGTATTATTTTCATTTTAAAGATGTGTCAGTCCTAGGAGGATCTGAGCTGGAAAGAGGCCTTACAAATCGCCTAGCATCTAGTCTAACAACCTCATTTTCAGAAACTTAGAAAGGTAGAAGAGGCCTAAGTTTATTGCTCTTAGCATGAATGTTCTCCCACTCATTTTTTAAAACAAGAATAACAGTTGCACCACCATCCTGTGACCATTGCAAGGATTACATGAGTTAAGTACCTCAGGCTTTGGCACAGTATCTGGCAGCAGAGTAAGTCCATAATTCATATTAACTGGTGGTGTTACTGTTGAATCCTGTGCAAGTGTCTTCCTCTCCTGTTTGGCTGGAAATACAAGAGATTTGTTGCTTATTATCATGTCCCCATCATCTGGCACAGTGACCAGCACTTGGTTAGGTGCTCCATCTTGTTTCTAAATGATTGAAGACAGTATTTTGCTGAAGGTAGAAATTAGATGAAATCTGAATCAGAACCCAGGTACTAACTCTAAGGTCTAGGCTTTCCATGCTGTTCCACGTTGGCTTCCTTCTGTCTTTGATTCTAGGCAACTTGCTTCATTTCTCTGAGCCTCTGTTTCCTCACTTTGGATGTGTCCATCAGATCCCTCTAGTCCTGAAGCTCTGTGTGCCCCACCCACCAGCCTTTTAAGGAGACATACTCTCAACTGGCCACTAGGTGTCACGATTGGCCAAGTAGCAGAAAGGGGAGAAAAAAAAAAAAAAAAAAAAAAAGAAAGCATTTAACTGGTGAACTGGTTGCCCTAAGAAGAATATTAGTGGGAGTGATCTTGTAATTAGAAAAACGTTCCCTTGGATGAGTTGGAGGGAGGCAGTTGTCCCAGGATTTGTAAGCATGGACTTTGGAGCCAGGTATGGGTCAAAGCCCATAGCTCTGTTCACACCAGCTAGGACCTCCAGTTCCCTGGAACTTGCTAGGGCCCTTGTCTCAGTGGTGTCATGCATATAACATGCTCCGCACCTCGCCAGGGTTGAGGAAGAGCCTCACGACGTTAGCGGCTATGAGAGCTGCTTCTGGTATTTGATACCATAAAACTCCACTTTTCTGTTCCCTCCAAGCCAAGTAGACAGGCTTCAGAAGCCTTTGTGGTTTGCTCCCTGTTTTACAAAACCACACTTTTAAGTAGTCCCTTAAATGGCAGGATGGATGGCATGTCAATATCAAGTTAAAAGGAAGTCTAGAATATCTGGAGGAATATCAGAACTCCTGGAAGAGTCAGCATGGAGTCTAATTAGCACACAGCAAGGTGTCTGGAAAGTAACTAGAACTTGGGTGGAGGGGGGTGATGGGAGCACTGTCACAAAATGACATTGTTCAAAGAAGGGATTTCTTTGTTGCATGGACCATCATTTATATGTGGGTGTCTTATTTTTAACATACTTCAGGGAGAATCTTTTAGGAACAACAGTGACTAGTATTTATCGCACACTATGTGTAAGTTATTATACTAAATGCTGTACATGCATCATTCTCTTTAATCTTCACAACAACCCCGTGAGGTAGGTTTACCTCTTATGTCTATTTTCTAGATGAGGAAATTGAGGTGCAGAAAGATTAGAATAATAATAATAGCTAATGAGTACTGTGTACTTACTAAAAGTCAGGCATTAGTCTAAGATCTATAAGTATCCCTCCCACAATAACCCTGTTTACAGATGAGGACTCCCAGGCACAGAGAGGTTATGTAGCTTTGTTGAGGTCACACAGGGAGTGGGTGGAGCAGTCAGGACACAAACCCTGGCCCACATGATTGCAAAGTTCTTTTTTTAACTACTATACTATGCTGCCTCCTACAGCCCTTTGCATGTATGCAGTAGGCACTTGATCAGTGTTTACTGAGTTGAATAGCTCTCAGACTATAATTAGCCAACGCAGAGAAGTTTCTCTGAGGAAAGGACTCAGTTCTTGATACCCCAAACCACACCTCTGCCGGCTTTCGTTAACATTCCCTGAGCTGGACTTTGCACTGAACTTTTTGTGGGTAATAAGATCATTATTCTTCCATTGGAACGGTCAGGAGAAGGCTGTTCCCATGGCGAATGTTTTCAGGAAACATTTCTACAGGGGGCTTCTCAGCTGACTTTATTTTCTTCACTTTTGTCTGGTAGACGTTCCTTGGGTTTCTTCTGGTAGAGTGGTGTCCAGCAGTGTCTCTTTAGCCCATTAAAGCCACGACCAGAGGGTTGCCAGGGTGTCGAGCCAGCCCTCTGTGCTGCAGTCAGGCCATAGGGCACTCCCCAGGCCTGACACCACGCCGATCCCAGGGGACATGAACGGCAGAGGACCTGCTTCCCTGGTTAGTAAGCTGGCCACGGCTACCAGACAACATTTTTGGTTGTCATGATGCCAGTGAGCTCTGAGGAAGGGAAACAGGACCTGGGCCACAGTAATCATTGTCCAGCTATAATAATCCAGTCCCAGCGGTTTTGATCAATTGGTGTTTTATGTGTGCCTTATGTGTGGGAGGTTTCCACTGCAGTAGGAAACCCAGATGAGGTTAGGCTGAAACCTCCTTCTCAGACATGTGGTTCTGAGCACTGAGACTTGTTTCGTTGCCACTTTTTCTCTTATTTTATTTTTTTAAGTTTATTTACTTTGAGAGAAAGGGAGAGAGAGAATCCCAAGCAGGCCGTGCACTGTCACCACAGGGACGTGGGGCTCGAACTCACAAAACCATGAGATCCTGACCTGAGCCAAAACCGAGAGTTAAATACTTAACCGACTGAGCCATGCAGGAGCCCCACCACTTTTTCTCTCGAAGTGAACTGAGTCATCTCGAATCTTCCTTCGAACTTTGTCAGCATCTCTGGGGGCCTGTGTGAACTAGAGACTCGGGGGTCAGCCTTTCCAAGGAAAGCAGTGTTTTTCCTTCTGAATATTTTTCCATCTAAAAATGAGATATTTTTCCCCCATGGTGACCAAAATTATGCATATTAAAAGAGACAGATGGAGAGTTTGGAGCTGTTGAGGGTGGGGATGATAGCCAATAGAGGGAGGTCCCCAGGTAGACAGAAAGGCGTGAGATGGAGAGAGCACAGGGACGGAGGCTTCCATCTGTCGTTGCGCCTTTGGCCCTTTTACTTATCACCTTCTGTGTTCACCTTCCCAGGATGCAGTTGGAAGCAGGTTGGTGTTTGCCTTGTCATTAACACAGCTAGTGGACACTTGAGAGATAGGAAGATGGGTAAGGGATAGGCCAAAGGAGCTTCTGGACTCGTGGATTTTTTTTTTTTTAATTAATGTTTGTTTATTTTGAGAGAGAGCGAGCGAGAAAGAGAGAGAGCATGCAGAAGCAGGGGAGGATCAGAGAGAGAGAGAGGGAGACACAGAATCTGAAGCAGGCTCCAGGCTCTGAGCTGTCAGCACAGAGCCCAACGCAGGGTTCAAACCCACGAACCATGAGATCATGACCTGAGCCGAAGTTGGATGAAACTAACTCAGAGCACCTCACGTGGATGTTTTTCCTTGTCCCATCTAGAACAGGACTTCCTGCTTTCTTCTTCATAATGGCATGCTTAAAAAAGTCATACTATGGTATGGAGGATAATGCCCATGGCCTGAGGCCCGGATAGCCAGGTCATGCTTGGCCATGTGGGCTGAGGCTCTCCTAAACCTCAGCCAGGGGAACAGAGTGAGACATTGTACTCCATACAATCAGAAACCTCAAAGTACAGACCACCCCTACAGTAGGTTAGCAAGGTGTTTTACCAAACCCTTCTGCTGCAAAAGGTTGGAAATTCAAAGCAGTTGTTGGCTGTAAAGATTTCAAGGTCCAGATCCTTTGTGGACCTTGTGAGAAAAAAGAGTCAAAGAGACTAGAGCCTGCACAGAGGGATCAGCAGTATTGTTGGGACCAGAACTATCTCTTGCCTAACTATAGAATAGGCGTGAACGAGGAGCAAGTACTTCATATCACACATGCGTATGTGTGACACACACACACAGCTACACCCCGGGTTCAGAGCTACTACTGTGCCTTTTTTTTTTTAATGTTTATTTATTTTGAGAAGGAGAGAGAGAACGTGAGCAGGGGAGGGGCAGAGAGAAAGGGAGAGAGAGAATCCCAAGCCGGCTCCACGCTGTCAGCACAGAACCCAGTGCAGGGCTCCATCCCATGAACCATGAGATCGTGACCTGAGCCAAAATCAAGAGTCGGACGCTTGACTGACTGAGCCACCCAGGCGCCCCTACTTCTTCTAAAGTAACAGGTTTTCATATTTTCATTCTAACAAAGTATTGTATAACCAAAGAGAAATTTTAATCGCTGCACTGTACCATGCCACATCCAAAGCAGACCCCTTCCCCATCCTCAACCCAGGAGGTGGGAGGCTGATGTCCAGAGCTGTCATCCTTTGAGCAGCAGCCACAGGGCTGCTGGGGACCTGGGCCCGACAGCATTTGTCTTCAGTCTGTGTCTAGCCTGAGAAGCCCGTGTTACCCGGCAGTGTCTCACCACGGCAGCCTCCCGGCTGGTATCCCCGACTCTTACCTTGTCTCTCCCACCCATAATGCAGTGTGCTTTTATAAACTATAAGCCTGACAGGGCCATTCCTTTTTCTTTCTTCCTTTGTCCCTCTGAGGAACTAACTTGCATCTGCAATCAGGTGCAGCCCACAGTTCTTCAGGGAGGTCTTCCCACCTCAGCAAGGGTGCATCAGGCATCACTGTTGCAGCCTCTGCTGGACCTTTCGTCACAGTTTCCACACTGTTGTGAAGTTGTCTGTCTCCCTCCCTCCGCTCCCAGATGCTAAGCCCCTTGAGGACGACGGTGCTGTCTTAGCTGGCGGTAGCCCAAGGGCCTGGCACAAACAAGATGGGCCTTCAGTGCACATTCACCAGCCACTTCTGCCGATTGAACCTTCATCTTTGGCTCACTCTACGAGGCCTAGCTCTGCTTGTGGGTCTAGCTGAAAGCCTTAGCATCTTGGTGGTGTCAAGGCTTTCCTACAAACAGAATTTTACCACTAGTGATATCCCAAGCCCAGGATATATTTAGCATGGTTTGTCGGTAATTACTGTTCATCATCATGACCCTGGGACACTGTAAAAGTCTTAAGTGCCCTTGACTCATCACAGGCAAATTCAATTATTCATTTGGCAAACATTTTGAGGACCCACTTTGCACAAAGCATGTGCTTGGTACTACGAGGTATAGACGGATGGATAAGGTAGGGTTAGCCTCCCAGAGTTGACCGTAAAGCTTTTATATTTTGCTGATGGTTCTTCCTATGTTGAGTGTTTAAAAAGTACACACAAAAAACAAAAACAAAAAATAAAAAAATTAAGCCCTTGAAGAAGGCAAGACCTATTTTTTTTTTTAATTTTGTTTTCAACGTTTATTTATTTTTGGGACAGAGAGAGACAGAGCATGAACGGGGGAGGGGCAGAGAGGGAGACACAGAATCGGAAACAGGCTCCAGGCTCCGAGCCATCAGCCCAGAGCCTGACGCGGGGCTCGAACTCCCGGACCGCGAGATCGTGACCTGGCTGAAGTCGGACGCTTAACCAACTGTGCCACCCAGGCGCCCCGGCAAGACCTATTTTAAAGGTACTGAGATAGGGCACCTGGGTGGCTCAGTTGGTTAAGTGTCTCTTGACTTTGGCTGAGGCCATCATCTCCCAGTCGTGAATTTGAGACCTGCATCTGACTCTGTGCTGACAGCGTGGAGCTTGCTTGGAATTCTCTTTCTCCCTCTCTATGCCCCTCCCCTGCTTGCTTTCTATCTCTCTCTCAAAATAAATAAACATTAAAAAAAAAAAGAGTACTGGGATCTCACAGTATAAATCCAGAAGACACTGTGGGCTCTTAGTTCAGCACAGAAATGGGATGAGCCACACTGCCTTTGGGGGATACAACGATAGATCAAACAAACCCCACCCTCAGAAAGCCCATAATGGAACAGAAAAATAAGATTTTTACCTAAGTACTTCTAAGACAATATAAAGTGGAAAAAATTCCCTAAGTAGCTATATCCATTTTGACTACAAGTAGAAAACCCAACTCATCTAAAAAGAAGTTCAGATGCAGGCTTTCCGCAGGTGACCAATTTAGTAGTTCATCAACATCAAGTTCATTTCATTTATTATGTCATCCTCAAAGCATTAGCTAGCTCTCCTGATGGGTACAGAAAGGCTGTAGGCAGCTCCTTCTCTCCTGTCAATGCCAAGGCAGACAGAGAACTGTTTTTTATGCATCTCTCCTTAAGAATGAAGAGACCTTTAGAAACCTGTATCCCAACCCCAGCTGACTTCTCCTCATGTGTCATTGGCAGAACTGGGACATATGCCCACCCCAAAACTCATCCCTAACAAATGGGATGAGGTCATTTATGTGGTGTAGACCAATCTGCATTTACCCTAGTCACGTGAGGAAAGGGCACACTTGTTCTGTCAGCAGAGTGGAGGGGGGAAATGGCTATCGAGTGGCAGGTTAGAGTGCCGGGTACAGAGGAAATCATAAAAAATGTCACACTGTTCAGGAGGAGAGCAAGGTGGGCCCTCATAGAGGTTGCTTCCAGTGGAGAAGACCTACAAGCACACTTACTGTTTTTTTTTTTTTTTTAAAATTTTTTTTTTCAACATTTATTTATTTTTGGGACAGAGAGAGACAGAGCATGAACGGGGGAGGGGCAGAGAGAGAGGGAGACACAGAATGGGAAACAGGCTCCAGGCTCTAAGCCATCAGCCCAGAGCCTGACGCGGGGCTCGAACTCACGGACCGCGAGATCGTGACCTGGCTGAAGTCGGACGCTTAACCGACTGCGCCACCCAGGCGCCCCACACTTACTGTTTTAATGGAAGAAGTACAGGTGCTGTGGGAGCACATCAGGAAGGCTTCCTGGAGGAACTGACATTTAAGCTGTGGAAGAAGTCTACAAAGGGGAAGGACACAATATGATCTTTCTTTCAGGAAGTTTACTCTAGCTGTGAAGAATGGAGTGGCAGAGTTCGGATGGCAGGTAGACCAACTAGGAAGCTGTCGCAGTGTTTCAGAGATCAGTGGCAAGCTGCTTGTAGTCCCAGCTAGCTCTGTGGCAGTGGGGCTATAAAGTACATGAATTTGAGAAATCCCGCATATGCAGAGAGAGCAGGACTAGGAGATTATAAGAAGAGGCGCAGTGGGAGAGAGGGGGGCCCAGGGTGACTGCAGAGCGTCTGGCTTAAGCAGCTGCCTGGATAGTGGGGCGACTCCCTGAGTCGGAGACCATAACAGTGGGCGGTTTGTGGTGGGGATGGGAATGTTGAGTTCAGGTATGACTGGAGCTTGGTGTGTGGGAGGCGGGTGGGGTAAGAAACAAGCTGGAGAGGTAATCACGAGTCAGAACTCTCAGGGCCTGTGGGCCCCGCTGGGAGGTTATACTTGATCCTCCTAAGAGGCTGTGCAGGGAGGTGATGAGGAGAAACGGAGGCAAGGAAATTCTATGAACTATGCTGGAAAGGTCATAACAAGAAGGAGATGGTAGGTTCTCACATGTCACAGCCAAGTGGGCTGCAGGAAGCGGGGTCGAGGGGGGCCCAGGGTGGCTGAAAGGGGTATGGTGGTATTCTAGAGCGACAACACCAGCTCCATACCCAACAGCCTCACAAAAAGGAGAAGTGATAACTTAGAGCATTTAAATACGTGGTCACGCTCAAGGCACACCACCTGTCGGGGGCGGGCATTCTCCTACTAACAAGTACAGAAACAGCCACGGAATGAAACCACCCAGGGCGGTCAGGGCAGTTCTGGAAGCCGCTCCCTGCGCTCCTGACTCAGGCCAGTGCTCTTTTTACTACAGATCCTTCAAGGAGCCTTTATGCACCACTGCCCAGACACTGGACTAAGTGCTGGGATCACAGAACTGGGGAGAACACAATCCAGTGTGGCAGGCAGAGAAAGGCACGCAAGCAAATAAACAAATAAATAAATGCAGGCAATGAAGCATGAAGGCAGAAAGAGAGCTATGAGTGAGCACAGCACTTTCAGTGCTCAGGAACGGAGGAGGGTGGGGGGGGCAAGAGAAAACTCCTGCAAGTCCACTGAGAGCTGCCCTGGACCTCCTTTATCTCTGGCTTACCTGACCAGCATACCTTGCTTTATGATGTAAATGACCAGCACTGGTCCTGGATCCTCCATTCACTGTAAAACCTGCCTGAGTTGAAGCGCTGAGAGTGTTTGAAAACAGGAGCTTTAAAAAAAAAAATTCTTGCAACATATATACTGAACACCCAGTGTGTACTCAGCTGTGTTCCAGGTGTTGGGCATTCAAAGGTGAGTGAGATGTGGGGTCTTCATTGAGTAGAGAAGACAATTGCATGAACTTGCCATTGTAGTGCGATGAGGTCAGTGCAGTGGTGGCACTGGAGGGCGCCGAAAGAAGGCCACTAATTCTGCCTGGGAGTCACTAGGGAAAGTTGCTAGAAGCTGTAATACAGATCAGATTAAGCTACCCTTCTCTGCTTTGGAACTTTTTAAGGACACAGGGACATAAGTCAGCACTGACTAACAGCATCTGGCACATAGTAAACATGCAATGGATGATAGCTAATACTATTTGTAGCTAGATTAGTGAAGGGATCAGCTAAGAATAAGGAGAATGTTGCTAGAAAAGTAGATACTTTAGTTAACTGTCAGTTGCATAAATTTACATAAATTAAAGAGTTTGACATCAGAGCAGGAGTAGCTAACTGTTTTCAGCATATGCACCACCTAGGGTCGATGGGAGCCAGGTGTTGAAAAGACGTATTAATTAACTCACATCTGGGCCCAATAAGAAAGCACTGTGATCTATTAGTGATGTCTGCCATGGGCACGGAGGGGGATGAGGCAGAATACGTGCCACACATCTGCCGTCCTTAAATTAGAATAAGAGCTCAAATAACTGAGATCTGACTACATAAAACCTATGAACCCCACTCTTGTGCACTTCACATTTTCCAGAGACAAACAACAACGCCCTGTCCATATGTGAAATTTTTGTAAGTAATCATACTTCAGACCTGTCTATTGGAATGTAAAGTACATTCAGCCCAGTCCCTTATATTGGCTCCAGCTAGACAGCTGTCTTCTTGTCATTGATCAGAAGTAGAATCCTGAAACACCAAGGAAAGGTAAATATAGAGTAATTGATTGCCATGTTGATTGAACTATATTCCTCCCAATGGTGGGAGAGTAGAGGAACTTATGTTAAATTTTCTGTAAGAGCTGATATGAGAAAGGAGCTGCTGACAAGACTATGCCGTTATTCAGGGCTTATGATTAAAGGGTCAGCCCGATCAGTCAGTGAAGGATGAGCCACACTGAGTTACTACCAGGCACCATGAGGGGAAGTGGAGAAGAAATGGCCGTTGCTTGTATTTTGGCAATAACTCTTGCTGAAAGACAGCTGTGATATGAATGCGCTAGCTCTTGTCATGCTTCACAATCATTAACCTGACATCTCTGTTTTGCTGGGCTAAATGCTGGTTTGGGTTAGAAAGGCAGCCAAGAACTCAAAGACGTAGAGAGGCATGTTCAGTACATGAGTTTAGCATGTTAAATTTGGAAGATCTTCCTGTTCACTATTGTTCTGGTCTCCCACTTCGAGAGTTGTCCACAGGTTAATCCTTTTTGTCAGTCTTAGAGATACAAGAGATCTCTTGCTTTTCATGTTGGAAAATCATTTAGGTTTATCTTTTCGGGATACTTTTGAATGGGAACGAGGGCCAAGATAAGGCTGTTTAGGTTACCTGTGTCCAGAGGCTCTTACAGGGAGCCGTACAACAGCAGGCATTTGGGTACATGTGACCTTTTCTTTTTTTTAAATTTTTTTTTTCAACGTTTATTTATTTTTGGGACAGAGAGAGACAGAGCATGAACGGGGGAGGGGCAGAGAGAGAGGGAGACACAGAATCGGAAACAGGCTCCAGGCTCTGAGCCATCAGCCCAGAGCCCGACGCGGGGCTCGAACTCACAGACCGCGAGATCGTGACCTTTTCTACTCATAGTCACAAACACAGCAACGCAGACTTGCTGGAAGGCCCCACCCTGGCAGTTAACAGTTAATAATGCTCCCTTAGAGCCACCACACCGCAGGCTTGAAGGAGATTGGCCACCTCAGCCACAGACTTCACCATGGGCCAGGGAGCTGATGGTGTTTGTCCTTCCCTGAAGCACAGAAAACTTTTTTCTATGCATATAGTATTATTCCCAAAGGCAGACCATTAAACATTCTCCTTATGCCCCAGCAAGAAAGTGTCTTAAAGATTCTCCCTTACTTTCGAACAACTGTAGCTTTTACTTTAAATTTTTTTAAATGTTTGTTTATTTTTGAGAGGGGGTGGGGGGGAGGGGGCGGGGGGGGGGGGGGGATACAGAATCCCAAGCAAACCCCAGGCTCCGAGCTGTCTGCACAGAGCCTAACGCAGGGCTCAAATCCACGAACCTTGAGATCATGACCGGAGCCTAAGTCGGACGCTTAACCGACTGAGCCACCCAGGCGCCCCTATAGCTTTTCCGTCACTTATTTATTTATTTAGTGGCCAACAAACATATATGATATATATATTTATTTATTGTAATAAATATATATATATTTATGTGTTAGTATATCTATGAATATGAATATATATAGATGTAGTAACAAAAATATGAATGGCCAGTCACGGAGGCTGTGATCTTTACTATAAATCTTTTTTGAAAAGAGGTAAGTATGAATGGATATACAGGTGTGTGTGTGTGTGTGTGTGTGTGTGTGTGTGTGTAATAGTTGGAAAAATCCTGAGTGGCCCAAATAATTGTTATAATTAAAAACTGTTGAAAAAATATTTTGATACAAAAGGAAAGACAAAAGTGTTATCTTTTTTTAAATGGTGAACAAAAATAACTCTTTGTTAATGTTATTTTTAAAGTATCTGATATACAGATTATTACTTACATGAAGTGTCATAAAATAGGAAAATACATCCAACGAGGGGAAATACCTGTGCAAGTCACTGATGCTGTAACTAAAGTGAATTCACTAAAGTGAATCATTAAAGTAAATAGAAAGAACTGAAGTTTATTCTGCATGTGATCTGCCAATCTGATAGGAGTCTGGCTCAAAAAGAGGGTATATAAATATGGACAGGATATTCTGAGAAATGAGTGGGCCTGGCAACACAACCCCCAGTTAGAACACTGTTTCTGTGGGAAAATATGCTTCCTAAGAGCCTTCTTTGAAACCAGCTTTTGAAATCCTGCTGATTTATAAGTCGGGGGTTAAGGGTATAAAGTGATCACCTACCGATCTGTAAAATTCTCAGCACTATTTAGTCATCAGGGATTTATTGAATAACTGCTGGGTGGATTATGTGATAAGCATAGCAGGGTGAGACAAAAGAAATAAAGGAGCATTTCTGCCCTCAAGAAGCTTGTACCCAGTCGGAGAGAAAGCCTGCGTGCAAAGCAACCGAAGAGCTTTGGGGCCTGAGCCTGCAAAACAGGAGTCCTCCAGGGGGCAGCAGGGAGGAGGGGTGCAAGGCAGTGTGGCTAATCAGGACAATGTGGGGTTCCACCGGCAAAGTGTGTTCCCCATTAATTTGTAATCCCCAGAGGCACACCGAAGAGTCTTTCTCCTCTTCCTGGAGAGCCTCTCACACAAGCTTGAAGCAGTGGCTGCAGTGAATGTCATATGATCCCAGAGTCCTGAGCAATTCAAAACCACAAATGGCATGTGGCATTACCTTATTAGGAAAGGTTCGGACTTTTTCTTTCCTTTTTTTTTTTTTTTTTTTTTTAATTTTCTTTTCTTTCCTATTCTTTTCTTTCTTTTTATTTTTTTCATCTCTTTTTTCCTGGGTTTTTTTTTTGTTTTTTTTTTTTCTTTTTTCTTTTGGAAGGTAGGCTCTTGGTGGGCTAGGCTGTGATGTATACTTCCCATCCCCAAAGTTCCAGTTCTGAAGCACGCCCTGGTGAATCAGCCTTTCTGAGATTTGGAACCTGACTTTGTGTGTTTTGTGTCATTTTCTGGGAGAGTCTACAAATGGAACAAGGCTTAACCAGTGACTCAGTAACAGCAGGCAGGGTCCTTGCCTTATTTGTAAGGAGAAGCTACTGCTTTTCATTTTTCTCAAGACTGGGGTCACCAAAAGTGACAAGGGACATGGGGGGGGGGGGCAAGTTGGCTGTAAATTCCTGAGCCTGGGGCTGTGCTGCATCCTCCTGGGAATGACTCTCGCCTGTGGAGAGGGGGCTGTGGCTGCGGCTTCAGCTGCCAGGTACGCCATCCAGATCAACCACTGTGCTCTGATTGGAAACGCCTAAAATAGGCCCTTTGCTCTGTTCTGCACATAGCCTCTGAGAAGTGCTTCCCAGGGGCTGCGGATCAGCAAATAATTGCATCCAAGCCGTACTTACGGATCTATTCTTGAGTGTTTAGAAGCAGGGAGTCCTTGTTCCTCCTTAGGCAGCAGGGGAAGGGGGGTGGGGGGTGGATGCCATTCCTCTCCAAAGTGTTTACATTATAATAATAATAGTAGCAATGATAACGAAGCACAATTTGTTGAGTGTTTACTATGTTCCAGGAACTGGAAGCACTTCATATGCTTCATCCCATTTAATTGTCCTTAGAGCCCTGGAGGAGTTTTTACATTATTATCTCCATTTTGCCGATGAGGCAAGCCAGGCTTAGGAAGGTTAAGTAACCTATCCAGAGCCTCCCTGCTAGTAAATTACAAAGCCAGTATGCAAACTCAGATCTGGCTACCTCCACATTTCATTACCAGACTTTGCTTCCTCTCAGACACAGTGTTATTTACAATTGCTTACAGTTCTTTTACTTTATTCTCCTGTGTTACTTGGGAAGGAGCAGAGCTTCCCCCTGCACCCCCCAGACACTCCCAGGGGAGTGAGAAGAGGGAGAGGCGTTGGAAAAATAAGTCAGAGATTAATTTATTTTGAAAAAGGAGGGTTAGTGAGGGAAGTGTTGACTTGGCCGGCACAGGAGAGGCTATTCAGGACTTCGCGTGCATTGCGGAAGAATGCATGGAAATGAGTGGGAGAAACAGAAAGTAAACTGGGACAGGGCAGGACCCAACAGAAGGAAACGAGATAGTCAGCAAAGAAAGGGGCAGTCCTGCCTTCAAAAGCAGTGTGTTAATGATTAGCACTCTGCAAACGTTTCAGATCTCACACGCTCACGGGTGGTATGCAGAACCCTCTTGTCTGGAGGAGAGTTTTGCTTTCCCGAAGACAAAACCGTGACATTTAATTCTGAGTTTCTACAAGGACTGGATGAAATCACCACTGGAAAAACAAGAATGGCAGCACATGTTAATTATTTCAGGAACTCTAAGAGGGTGCAAATAAAACACTCGCCACCCCAAGGAGAGATGCTGCAGACAAGCCTTCCTCCACCCTCTCTTTCTGCTGCTCCCTCCCCCACAGTCATTCTGCCTCCTGCCCCCTTGCTGCCTGGATCCCACATCCCAAAGTTCCCTGTGAAGAAGGAAAAAAATGCATAAAGGAGGTTTTTTTTTTGCAAAGTAAACTGACTCTTCCCAGAAACCAGTGGTATCCTTGTTCGGCTTCTCTGACCTTCCTATCACATTGATCTTTGATTTGGCATCCTGCCCCTTAACACTAGCTTCTCTGCCACCAGCATCTGAAAAGCCAGGGATTTCTTTATTGATCTTTAACCAAACTCTTAAATACCCAGGACTTACCCTCTTCAAAAGAACCATTTTGCAAGCAGAAGAATCTTTTTGAAAGTGAATTGTAGTCCACTTTGCATATTCTCCCCCCACTTTTTTTTTCCCCTAAAAGGAAAGCTCTTCATCCCTGCCCACCCTCCCCTCCCTTCCACCCTCTCCTCCCTTCTACACACTAACAGTCTCTGGTTTTAATATAGCAAGTTCTGTAACTATTAGTCTTTTGCAGATTAGGAGAGTGAAACATTGCAGCCGCTCTCTGCGGGTTCCCATTCTGCCCCAGTGAATAGAACTATGCCCCACCATCCTTCTCCTCCTGGCCAGTGGCCTCAAGTCCCCTGGTATCTCTGCCTTGGCACAGGGAGCTGACATTGTTTGCATAGCGTACATTCCTGGACAATTGAACTAGCCAGTTTAACCTTCAGAGCATCCCCATCGGTTTGTGGGTGTTTGTTCCGGGGAGAGGGGGAGAAGAGACAGTGGCTTTCATGGTTCACACATGATGCTACCCACACACATAAAATTCCAAATCCTTATACTCTAGAGATTAGCTGAACACGGTGCTGCCGAAATTCACAAGTGAAATCAATTGTTGAGGGTGCTTCAGTCTTTCCAAAAGCGGGATACCATTCATACTTTGTTCTTACAGCCCTCCCTGTTCACCTCACTGCCGTCAGAGGAAAGCCTTTTAAGACGATTTCATGTGAAATTAATCTTCATTAATTAAGATGCAATAATAGCACATATTTCTTGAAATACATTATGACTGGCATCTAATGAGGGAGACTTTAAAAGTCTCTTCTTTCTTTCTTTTTTTTTAATGTTTGTTTATTCCTGAGACAGAGACAGAGCATGATCAGGGGAGGGGCAGAGAGAGAGGGAGACACAGGACCTGAAGTAGGCTCCAGGCTCCGAGCTGTCAGCACGAGAGCCTGACACGGGGCTCGAACCCACGAACTGTGGGATCATGACCTGAGCCGAAGTCGGACGCTTAACCGATTGAGCCACCCAGGCGACCCTAAAAGTCTTATCCCAAAGATCAAATCTTTGACCATCCAACACTCAGAAAAATTTTTTGTGCTTTTAAAACTGCATGTTATAAATTATTTCCAGTTTTGTGTACATGAAGGTTGGTTCCAGAAATGACATCAGGAAAGATACAAAAGTTGAATCTCATCAATTTTTCTTCATTTTGAATGAATTATAGTCCCCCCCCATCACCCAGCACTCACCCTCATCAAAAAACTTAATATATTACTTGCTTTAGGGATGTTTAGCAGACTTTTCCTTTCAAATTGGAGTTTAAGCCTACCACATCTATTATCACCTTTCACCTTCCCCAGATTCTAAAAGAATAAATGTCTTAGAACCTTGAAATCGAAAGAAAAAAAATTGCAATCTCTCTGAATTACTTGCCGCTACTCACTAGGTTAAGCATAACTTTTTCTTTTTTTCTTTTTTTTTTTTTTTGCACATAATTTAAAAATCAGAACACCAACCGGTGGATTTAAGCCAAACCCCTATTTTTAGAACAGTGTAAAAAAAAAAAAAAAATCACAGATTTTATTTTCAGCCACACAGAGGGACAGTCATGGAGGAGGCTCCCGGGCGTTTCTCCGTCCCTTGCTGAAGAGCTGGTTTGAACACCTCCTCCCCTGGGGAGCTGCCTCCCTGCTGACGCCTTCCCCAGCACAAGCCAGTTCCAAACCTCTGACGAATTGGTTACTGGGAAGAAAGGATGTTGCAGGCTTACTTTAAAAAAAGAAGAAAGCAAACAACAAAAAGTGTTTTGTAACTTTCCTTTTAGTTATAGTGCATTTGACAAAGTGCTCAATGAGCTTGGGGGGAAATGGAAACTTTTTTTTTTTTTAATTAAGAATGGAAGAGAAAAGTTTCCTTATGTATTCTTACAGGAGTCAACTTAATTATGCCTTTGTCAGCAGGTAGTTTATAGGGGAGTCAATTTTTAAAAAAGGAGAAGGCTCTGGCCTTTAATTATCCCAGTTGGTATTCAGCTTTAGAAAGTCAGCGTACCTGCTGAGTATGTTAATTTAACCACTTTATAGCATCTTAACTCTGCTGCCTTTCCTCGACCAAACCAATTCCCCAAAGAAAAGAATTCAGAGGAGTTAGGTGATACAGGAGAGCTTTATACCTTCCTATCTTCCCTTCTGTTTAATCTATACTTAGGGCTTTAATTAAAATCTTGAGGTCAGTTTTTTTTTTTCCTTAAAGTCATTTACTCATTGATTCACATATTTCTGCATCCCACAAATTCAATCAATAAACATTTAAGTGCTTGCTTTTCACGAAGTGCAGGGTTATCCTGCCTTCAGAAACCTTAGATTCTAAGGGAACAGAGACAAGTAATAAGGGGCTTATTCCAGACCATAGTAAGTGATCAAGTCATTTCCACAAATATTTATTAAGTGTCCACCTGCTACCCAGAAATAGGAGATGCTCTTGTAGAACAGTCTTTGCGGAGGGGCTCTCAAATTTGCTTTCATTCTTCTTCCCTAATCCTGTGAGATAAAGGGGGACAGGTGCCATTTTCTTCATGTTCGAGGAGAGAAAATTAAAATTGAAAGAAATGAAGCCATGGGCTCCAAAGTTACAAAATCCCCACGTGGAAGAACCAGAACAGGGCACTTGGCCCGGTTTCTGTCATTCTTTCCCTGTGCTGTGTGCATCCTGGTCACAATGGTCCCAGCAGCTTTTAACGCAGGTGGATTTGGGGCCCAGGAGAATACAGTGCCTTTTCCCAATTGCACAGCTAATTGTCAGATCTGGGACTAAAGCCTAGATCTCTATTCTAAATGTATTCTTTCAGCTCAGCAATTCAGATCAAAAGCCTGCTGGGTCCCACAGCCAGTGGACATGGTGGGCTTGCAACTTGGCCACAGCAAGAGTGAATTTCAATACATCTTCCGTTGATAATATATCCATTGTCCCCTGCTTGGTTTATCAGCTATGTATAGGTGCCCACATAAGAGAGATTTGTATTTTATTTCACAACATTTATGAAATATTTACTATGTGCCAAGCACTGTTCCAAACACTTTACAAACATTAACTCATTCCCTCCTCAATACAACCTGAGAGGACAGGTACAATTACCACCCTCATCTTTGCAGATGAGGAAAGAGGCACAGAGATAATAAGTAACTTGCCCTCAGTCATACAATTAGTAGGGGGCAGAGCTGGTCAAGCCCAGACAGCTTGGCTCCAGTCTATGAACTTAGCCACTACTCCAGGTTGCTAAATGGGATCACATTTTCCCTTAGGCAATGTGCTAGGAGGGATAGAAGATTTGGAACCAGAGAGGCCTAAGTTCAAATCCCAGATCTGCCCTTTAGTAGGTGTGGGATTTGGCACAAAATCATTCTTCCCATCTGTAAAATGGGACTAATGCATACTTCATAGGGTTGTAGTGAAGATGGAAGATATTTCCATAGCTCCTCACAAAAACACCCAGTCGTGGCAGCCACTCAGCGGGTAGCGGTTACACATTCATGGTTCTAGACTCAAGCCTTGTCTCCATCTGTTTCTGTAAAGCTGGCTAAGTAAGATATGTGAGCTCTCTGCGGGTTACAAATAGGCACCCCTTTTTATGAACATTCTTTACCTATCTGAAAATTAGTTGGAGAGGTGCCTGAGTACGATGTGAGGCCTAGTGAAGAAGAAATACCACAGGTAGCTGTTGCCTTTCCTGGGACATCTGAGAATTTTGGCTTGGGCTCTAGACTCACATGTAGCAGTTGACTATTTCAAAAACCCTGCTGCTTACCCTGGAACCATCTTGCTCAGAATGTAGCCAAGGAACTCATGTCTACCTGAGGTCAGATCCCAGCACTCTGGCGCTTGCTAGCTCCAATTTATTTAATTGCCTTGTGCCTTAGTTTCTCCCTATGTCAAGTGGGGAGGATAGTAGGTTCCCCCCCCCCCCATAGGATTAGAATGAAGATTTAATAAGTTAATCCTCATATAGCATTTAGCACAGTGCCTGGTACATAGTAAGAGCACAGTAAGTACTGTTGAGATTATCGTTAATAGTATTCTCCTCATTCAAGCAATATCCTTTGGGGACCCCGCCCCCCAACTTCCTCCCTTCTCTCTCTCACACACACCTGAAGTGGCTTACTACATTATTAAGGTACTGACCATTTTCAGTACTCTACAGACAGGTAAATACCATTTTCTCCATCTCAATATATTTCCAGAAAATTATTTAGCATCCAATCTATGTTTCCCAAGTCTCTGAGAGAACAAAACTTTCAAAGAAAGCTAGATGACCGGCCTGCCTCATAACTTAGCTCCTGCTTCCAAAAGCATTACAGACACCTTTATTAATTATATTGCTAATTAACAAATTATAAACTAATTATAATTAATTGAATTTTCTGAAGTCTTAAAAATAGGTCTTAAATTTAAATAGGGGCTCTTGGGGTGGTTGTTTGTTTGTTTTGTCTTTTGGGGTTTTGTTTTGGTGACAGTCAAGAAGCAAATTCAGACATAGGCAGATAAGAGTAACCTCAACCGCCTTCTTTCCCTGGGGCCTCACCTTGCAAAGGGTGCTGCTTCTGCCCAGAGCCATTCCGGCCTGTCATCCTCCCTTCCCAGTCCAACCAGCCGTATCTGAGGTTCACACTGGCTGTGCCAGCACAAATAAAAAATCTACATCACGTGCTGTACAGGAATATTCATGCCACAAGATTAGGAGTTTTCATTATTCACAAAAATTTGTTGCATCTTGCTTTATTTAACTCTGTGTTGATGATGTTGGCTGACCTGGCTTTCCTATGCAAGAGGAACCTTGCCTCCGCATTACATACTAGGTACAGTACATACTAAATCTTGATGCTGAGAATCCAAGATCCAGATTCCCAAAATACCACATGGCATTTTGTTTTCTTTCTGCCTAGCTTCTCCTCCTCCTTCCCTACTTCAGATCCTGGAAGGTGGCTTTCATGATACCACCATCCAGAGATGTTCTCCTTCCTGAATCCATCAGTACTCTGAATTTTGCCCTGCATGATCAGAGACCTGTGTTCTTCTGATTAATAAGTAGACAGCTTGTGACTTCACTCTTCTAATGAGTAAAAACATCAGTATTTTGCCTACCAGTGCCAAGAGCATTTATCATACCTGTATAGCATCTAACAGCATATGTTTACTGTTTTTCTTTAAATCTATTTCAACTTAACTCAGTTTCTAAGGTAGCCTTTCCCTAAGCCATATCCTCAAGAAAACCATTGGTCTAGTGTGTGATTATCTTTTTCTAACAAACATCAAGCATTAACTATAATTATTATTAAAGAATGTATGTCTCTGACCACCAAAAATTATTGAATGTTCCGAAGAGTGGAAAATAGCACTCTTTGACATCATGACATCACATGGTATAATTTGCTAGCATTCTTTCACAGGGTAGTGACTTTGTTTATAACCAAAAAAAAAAAAAAAAAAAAAAAAAAAATTTTTTTTTTTTTTTTTTTTAGGTCGTGTGTGTTGCTTTGTATACACTGTTCTGCACTATTTTTCTTTTTCTTCAGCTTCTTTGGACTCTATCATTTAAGGCTCTAAAATATATTCCTCTCTTGAGATAATAATTATCCTTATGGTATAATAAATATGAGGATAAAAACTCTGAGCACAGTGCCTGGCACAGAATTAGGGCTGTTAGCTCCTCTTTGGTCGGTGCAGGTGTCTTCTTCTCAGCTGAATTTTTCAAATCCTTGGAATCACAGAATTCCTAAATTCTTTGTGAATATATAGTATAGTGGCTTCTTGCCAGAGGAAACCCAGCACGTGCTTATTAAATGAATAAAAATTGGACAATGGGGGAATAGTCAGGGAAAATAAACAGAGACTGGGGGCAAGAGGATAAAACGTTTCTCGATATTAGTACACATTGTTGTGGATGGGTCTCTTTTTGTGACTGCCCTTATTCAAATGATTTCTGAAAGGATGTTGGAGAATCTGTCTCTGGCCAGGTTACCCCTCATTTATGCCACCTCTAAGAGGAGGAGAAAGGACTGAAATCATCTCAGGACTTTGAAGTTTGGGTCACTGAAACACTGAAATAACTTTCCAGAACATCTTTTACCCCATGGGCGAAAACTCAGCAGCTGAAGGACAGTGGAGCAGTGAATGAGACCCACCTCCCTCTGGAGCATCTGTCTGCTCCTCAGCCCTAGCCCAGCAACCACATTGGAATACGTGCTCTGGAAAGATACCAGAAGTGTATATTTTTATGTGAAAACTCTCAATTTTAAAATGTTGGCACTGGTTTTTTGTTTGTTTGTTTGTTTGTTTGTTAATGTTCATTTTTGAGAGAGAGAGAGAGAGACAGGGCGGAAGTGGGGAGGGGCAGAGAGGGAGAGAGACACAGAATCCGAAGCAGGCTCCAGGCTCCAAGCTGTCAGCATACAGTCCGAATCAGGGCTCGAACCCACAAACCTTGAGATCATGACCCTAGCCGAAGTCAGACGCTCAACAGACTGAGCCACGCAGGTGCCCCCTCTTTTTTTTTTAAACTAATTCTCTGTGGGCCAAATAAAACAGGTCTGCAGGCCAGCCCCAGACCTCCAGCTGCCAGTTTGTGAATTCTGACTTACTTGATTTTAGAGTTTGTCCTTAGATAATACAACATTTTTTCAAAAACTTGTTCTAATGTCAGGCAGCTAGTTTAATTGTGATAAACTCTGAGAATGCTGGAATGAAAGAGCAATTTGTAACTTTCGTGGTCACTTCCTGTTGGGTGTGATCCCAGCTCTTCCAAAATCTGAGAACCAGCTGTTGGCCCTCAAGCTTGGGCTCAGATCTTTCCCCTCTTTGCAAACAAAGGAAACAGATGCCAGGCAGTTAACCACACAGGTAACATCTTGGTAGGAGGGGCTTCTGTTAGAATACAGTGAGCTCTCTTCCAGAGTCAATGCATTTTTGTAAAGCAATAAGGAACAGCTTGGAAGAAAAGTTCATGTTGGCTGCACATGTCAATGACCTTAACCCAAGAAGGTGGTGGCCTTGAAGTCCAGGTGTGCAATCATTTAGAATAGCCTGGAATTCTGACTTGTTTATTCTTCTCAAAGACCAGAAGAGCTTTAAAAAGCAAACAAGGGGCGCCTGGGTAGCTCAGTAAGTTAAGCGTCTGACTTATGATTTCAAGCCTAGGTCATAATCTCATGGTTCATAGGTTCAAGTCCCCCGTCGGGCTCTGTGCTATAGATTCTCTCTTGGGACTTTCTTGCCCTTGCCCCTCCCCTGTTCTTGTGCTTTCTCTCCCTCTCCCTCTCTCTCTCTCAAAATAAATAAACTAAAAAAAAAACAAAAACAAAAAAACTTCTTAAAAAAAGCAAACAAAAAAATTTAAATCATCAGAAATGCTTTTTGGTTCTCAGCACTAATAATCTTTAAGGAGTATTTTTCTGTCTCCTTTCCCCAGTGTATAATTTATAAAAATGAACTGAGGTCCAAGTTAGATAAGAAGCTATATGATTGATGCATGACCTTCATATCTGAATTGAAGTGGGAACAAACAGTGGTAAGAAGTATTTGGGCAGGTAGTTCATTTTAATTCTTTTTTTTTTCTTTTAAGATCTTGTGGATGAAAGTACGAAACAGGTGATATACCCCCTTTATTCACCCATATCCGTGGCGTACCTGTTACGTTATATATGTAGTGGACTTCTGAATGAAGCCATAATCTTTCCCTACTCAGTGTCGGCGATGGGCAAACTTATTCTTTAAAGGGCCAGATAGTGGGGCGCCTGGGTGGCGCAGTCGGTTAAGCGTCCGACTTCAGCCAGGTCACGATCTCGCGGTCCGTGAGTTCAAGCCCCGCGTCAGGCTCTGGGCTGATGGCTCAGAGCCTGGAGCCTGTTTCCGATTCTGTGTCTCCCTCTCTCTCTGCCCCTCCCCCGTTCATGCTCTGTCTCTCTCTGTCCCAAAAATAAATAAAACGTTGAAAAAAAAAATTTTTTTTAAAGGGCCAGATAGTAATTATTTTAGGCTTTGTGGACCATGCAGTCTCTGTCACAGCTATGCAGTTCCGCCATTGGAGGGCGAAAGCAATCATGAATAATACATAAACAGGTGGGCATGTTCATATTCCCGTGAAATCTTATTTGCAAAAATTGACAGCAGACTGGATTTAACCTTCAGGCAGTAATTTGCCTCTTGAGCTGAGTGAGGAAGAAATATGGGAGACTTCATTATATTTATTTATTACATTCTTTATTGGTTCCATTGATGAAACAATAATAGCAAAAGCATAGACCTACCTTGGCAAATCAACTTCATCTTTCTATGTTGTAATCACTCTTTGTCCATTTACATATGTAATTTTTAATGTTTATTTGTTTTTGAGAGACAGAGAGAGGGGGAGAGAGAGAGAGAGAGACGGAATCCGAAGCAGGCTTCAGGCTCTGAGCTGTTAACACAGAGCCTGATGTAGGGCTTGAACCCACGAACTGTGAGATCATCACCTGAGCTGAAGTCGCATGCTTAACCAACTGAGCCACTCAGTCACCTCTGCATATATAATTTTTATACACCTTGTGAGTAGCGGAAGTAAAAATGTTTTCCTTAATGTGATACCTCAACATCTGTATATAGCAGTACAGTGTTCAGAATTATACCTTAAGTGGTGTAGGGTAGGATACTCCTTCTTGCTGACTTACCATAATTCATCCATTTCTGTGTTTTGTGAATTTTTATTTTTTTCCTTCATTTTTAATTTTTCAACAAGTAATATGGCAGTAAATATCTCTATGCACATGCCTTGTACTCTGGATTGTTTCCTTAGGATAAATTCCCTGAGTTAGAATTATTGGTTCAAAAGATAGGAACTTTTTTTTTTTTAATGTTTATTCATTTTTGAAAGACAGAGACAGAGCACAAGCAGGGGTGGGGCGGAGAGAGAAGGAGACACGGAATCTGAAGCAGGCTCCAAGATCTGAGCTGTCAGCACAGAGCCCGATGCAGGGCTCGAACTCACAAACCGTGAGATCATGACCTGAGCCGAAGTCGGGCACTCAACCGACTGAGTCACCCAGGCGCCCCAGGAACTTTTTTAAATACATTTTGAAAAGGATTGAAAAGTGACTTTGAAAAAGTTGTAACTGTTGCCCACAGTAGTTCTTGTTTCACAGTGGCTTTCATGGCCACGTCAGCCTTAGATTAAGCGGGCCACTGGATTTGGAATATCTGAACTCACTGTGTCTGCTTCATGCCCAGCTCTGGGGTGCTCCAGCCTGCAGGAGTGGAAACATAACACTTCCCTCCCCACTGAAGCTGATCTGCTGGATATTCTTAGTAATGGGGGGATCATTAGGAGTAAATATCTAACTTTCCAAGTAGACAACTCTGAAGCAGCTCCTCCTTTGAAGGCTAGATCTTAAACACCACTTCCGAAAAGCCATCCCCGATGCTCTGGGCCACTTAGAACCCCTTTGCTCTGTGATTTTCTTGGCATAGAGCACAACCCCATAGAATACCCACAACACATTTTATCACCTGTGAATGCCAACCTTCCCTCACTGCTCTATCCCTGGTACCTCATGTGGGTCCTGGCATACAATAGGTTTGCAGTAAACTTAGGTTGAATTAAGATCATGCTGGTCCCTGTGTGGCATCTCTGTTGTGCATTGGTGGTCCGTGTCTAGGACATTGTAAAGACTCACTGTGCTCTGCAGCACAGCCTAGAATTAAGATGGTCTTCTGTGTCCAAAAATGGCAAAAATCCAAACACAGGGGACGGATGGACCGTCTAGATGTCAGGGAGAGGATCTCAGAGCAGGAAGAGCTAGTCCCAGAATTCTAATCACGGCGTGTCTAAGTATAACAGAAACTCTGCCCCTGGGGTTCCCCTGTCTGAGGACAGAATGTGTTAATGGAAAGCAGGTGGTCTGCCAGGAGTCTGGAAGGGAGAAGAATCAGTTGATGCTTACTGAGCATTGTCCGGGCCGATACCTGCTAAATCTGAGGTTACAGGAGAAGTGGGCCAGTGTGCCGGCGGGCCTCACCACAGCCCAGCTGATCCATCTCACTGTTATTCACCTCCCTTTGCTTAGACCATGTGCTCCCCGTGCAGCCTCCCAGGGTGTCCCCTGGCATCCTTCCTGAAGCACCTGATCCCAGGGAGGGCTGACCTGCGTAGAAGAGCAAGTCTACTGGTTTCTCTGTCTCTTTGAGCTTGACTAGCATGGGTCATCCCCGGAGAGGATTCCCTCTGAAGGTAACTGATAGGGTTTCAGAACCTGACAAGCTGAGGCCTGGACTTGACCATAGTGTCTCACTGTGGTGTTGCCCAGCCCAAGCCCAAAGCTAAGGGTGGCTGGCATTCTGCCTGACGGGCATCTTGCCTGACTTCCTTGGGCACCTTCCACCTGCCTCAGAACTGTCAGTCCTGAGGAGAGCTGCACACATGGTCAGAGAAATGGGCTTTGGAGTTGAGCAAACCTGGAACCTCTTACTAATAAGAGGCAAGCAGGAGCTGGTGGGAAGACAGGCCATGGCTAGGACTGGTTGAGCCACTGGGCAGCCAGGGGTTCAGAGTTCCCTGACACCATCATCACCACCAAATCCATTAAAGGACCTATTACTACTTCTTCAGTGGCTTCTAGAATAATTTCTGTGATCTCATTCTCAGAGAAGTGTCAGGATCCCACTAACCCCTGGCCCATCCAACAGAGTCACTGAGCCACCCACACACTGGGCCATTTCCTTGGGTTTCTTATCTCACATTTGCTACTGACACCCAGGTTCAAACCTTGTCTCTTCCGTTCAGTGACTGTGAGACTGCAGGCAGTTCACATACACTTTCTGAGTGCGTTTCCTTGTTTGTGAAATGGTTGTAATATTATACACCTTGTCAGGTTTGCATATGGGTTACAGATAATGTAAAAAACAGAAGCTGGCAGGCACGTAAGACACATTCAATAAATGATATTTACGGTATTTCTATCACTCAGTCATTCATTCAACACATACATTCTAGGCACTGTTCCAGGAGCTGGGCAAACAGCATTGAAAGAGACAGACCTTGTCGGGTGCGATAGTGTGTATAGAAAGCTATATGGTCCCAGCTACTCGGGAGACTGAACAGGAGGATTGTCTCAGCCCATGAATTCTGGGCTGTGGGACCCTATGCCAGTTGGGAGTCCACACTAAGTTCGGCATCAATGTGGTGACCTCCCAGGAGCAGGGGACCACTGAGTTGCCTAAGGAGGGGGTGAACTGGCCCAGGCTGGGAAAAGACAGACCTCTCTCTCATGGAACTCAGGTTCTAGGAGCAGAGGCAGGCAAAAGACACATAGAATGGAATGCCAGGCACTGAGTGACCCCTGTTCAGCAGAAAACGGAAGCAGAGTAAGAAGAAAGAAAGTGATGGGTAGAATAGAGTAGTGGCTATTTCAAGCAGGGCAATCAGGGAATGCCTTCCTGAGAAAAAGGATGTGAGCAGAAACCTGAACAAAGAGAATAACCCATACACATATCTCAGGGAAGGACATTCCAAGCAGGAAGGGTAGCAGATGCTAAGGCCCTGAGGTGGGAGCAGGCCTGGCATGTTTATGGAAAAAGCCAGTAGACCACAAAAATTAAGGAGAGGAGACTGGGAGAAAGTCTGGAGTAGTGGCCAGTAGCCAGATCTAGGGTCTCCTAAACCATGCTAAGACTCTGGAATTATTCCAGGAATTATGGGAAGCCACCGAAGGGTTTTTTGTTTTGGTTTTTTTTTAAATTTTTTTTTTCAATGTTTATTTATTTTTTTGGGACAGAGAGAGACAGAGCATGAATGGGGGAGGGGCAGAGAGAGAGGGAGACACAGAATCGGAAACAGGCTCCAGGCTCTGAGCCATCAGCCCAGAGCCTGACGCGGGGCTCGAACTCACGGACCGCGAGATCATGACCTGGTTGAAGTCGGACGCTTAACCGACTGCGCCACCCAGGCGCCCCTGAAGGGTTTTGAATCATGTGATCGGATTAAATTTAGAAAGCTTTGGGGGCACCTGGGAGGCTCAGTCAGTTAAGCATCCAACTTTGGCCTAGGCCATGATCTCATGGTTCTCATAAGTTCAAGTCCCACATCAGGCTCTGTGCTGATAGCTCAGAGCCTGGAGCCTGCTTCGGATTCTGTGTCTCCCTCTCTCTCTGCCCCTCCTCTGCCCATGCTCTCTTTCTCTCTCAAAAATAAATAAACATTTAAAAAAATTTTTTAGAAAGCTTTGCTCCAGCTGCTGATTGTAAAGTAAACTGTAGGGCAGCAAGAGAGAGATGGAAAAGGCCAGCTAACACGGCATCTCAGAGTCCAGGAGAGAGAGACGAGTATGGCCTGGACCATGCTGGGGGCATGGAAGCAATAACAAGCCCAAGACGTGTTTTTGTAGGGGGTGCCAGCAGTGCTTTCTTCAAGATTGACTTCTGGATATGAAAGGAGTCCGGGATGCTCCAAGTATTCTGGGCCTGAGCATTGGATAAATGATGTCGCCATTTCAGAGATGGGGAATGCCAAGGGAGGAAGGGATTTTGGCAGGTGTGGAGGGAGGAAGCCAGAGGTAACTTTACACGTGTTAAGTTTGGATGCATTTCAAGTGGAGATGTTGAGCTGGCAGGTGGATATTAGAAGCCAGAGTCTCCAGGGAAGTTTGAAGCTGGAGATTAAAAAGAGGAAGCGTTCAGGATTGTGGGAAAGAGTTGCTGTAGACCAAAGCTCTGGGAGCACCATGTCTATTTTATTCACCTCTGTATACCCAGCACAGGCATTCAGAATGTATCTGACAAGTAAATGCATCCATTGCACAATGAATGTGGTTTAGTGCCAAACAAAATCATTAACTGAAAGTTTGCTTTATTATTCCCAGCAAAAAATAGAAACCTGGTGTATAGTTTCTTAAGAAATAATTGGCTTCTGATAACATCAAAGTTTGATACTGAAAGGAAACTTTGAGGCCATTTAATACAAAAGTTCAAAATCTGTGGACAGAGGATGGTAAGGAGAGTAGACACTTTATTGCCAAGGGCGGGAGGATGTCTATAGGGGCCACACATTGACAATAATCTGATTAAATAATGTCTTGAACATCACTGCACTGTTATCATTCAAGTATATGAAGATGTTGCAATTAAAGAGAACAACATTTCTGTTAATTTTTTGTCATGATGTGTTCTCATAACCAATAGGCTCCAAAAGAACAACTATCTTTGGGGGGGAGAAAGTTCAGTGAGTGTTTCTATATTAAAAGGAGTCTTTTTACTGAAGTGGATCCTCATTTTGCGAATGAAGAAACTGAGGCTCAGGTTAAGCAATTGCCAGAGTGCCAAAGTTAGCTAAATGGCAAGAGCCAGAACTTAAGCTCTGTTCCTAACAACTCCCTTTCCCAGCATTTATTCAAAGTGTGGTCAGCCAAACACACTGATCTCATGAGATGTTCCTCGGAAACCAAGTCTATGTTCAGGATGGGACATATCTGAAACACCGATCTAACCCATGCTCCCTTTTTTTCAATTGATGCAGAAAGGGAATAGGGGTGGGAATAAGTGACTTGAGTAATTTAAGCAGCTAATTAACCAAATGGGCCTAGATATACCATAGGTCTCCTTAAGTTGGGCCTAAAGTTCTCTCTACCACCCCTATGCCCATTCTGTCTCTCAGCACCAACTTTTCTCAGACCAGTGACCGAGGTCTTGCTTTAGGACATCATTCATATCTAGCCATGGAATTATTTTGGTGATTTATTTTGCTGATGATTTAATACAAGGATTATAATTAGACTTTGTTTTTGCTGATTTCAGAATCCACTTATAGTTGCCTAAACACATTCCGTTTGGCAGTGTGTAAGAATAATAGTCAAAGAAGGGTCAAGGAAAGTGAAATTTTTAATGTGCAGTAGATCATTTACCAAGTGAGTGATTCTCATGTTGAAAATTAAGACTCGATTTTAGTTGCAAACATCATTTTAAGGAAGCTTAGAAACCCGTATGGAATTTCAGGATGGGGCACATCTGAATATCCACATTCTCAGTCAAATCCCAACTCCACAGTGTAACAGCTGTGTGGACCGTGGCCATTCCCCCTGCTCCAAGCCTCAGTTTACATATGTGCAAAATGGGCAGGGAGATACTTCCTTTCCAGTGTTGCCGTGGGCAGTAGGTAGCACACACATGTGGTGCCTGCACGGATGAGTCCCTGGGGAAAGAGACGAGCTCCTCTCATCTTGCATGTGGAGAAACTGAGGCCTTCCGGGAACCCAAAGAAACCAGTCTGAGTTTAGCCTCCTGGAGTCCAGTCCCCCTAGGTTTTAATTACTCTCCAACTCAGATCCCATCTCCTGATGTTCTTGGCTCCTGTCTAACCCAGGCTGTACTTGCCAGGACACTGCCTGTCCATACTCATGGACAGTTTCTCTGGCAGAGAAACTGCCTATGAGGGGCCCCTGCCCCTGGGGTTGGCATCACAAGTCTGAGCCTGTGGGCTGTTTGAGCAAGTCCCCCCGAGAGGCAGCCGAGGTGGCTCCATTTCTCACACATCCCTGCCACACAGTGCAGCTGGCCCTGGCCCCAGCACAGGTTCATTTACATAGTTGCACAACAGGAAGCAAGTCCAGTGTTTAGAGCGACTGTGGCCCACTGGGAGCCAATTACTTCAGGTGCCCTGGGTCCTGGAAGCTTGGGCTGTGTGTGCCCTTGGCTTCCACTCTTGCTTCAGTCTTCCACTGCGGCTTGGTGGGGTTTGGGTGTGTGTGTGTGTGTGTGTGTGTGCGTGTGCGCGCGCGCGCGTGCGCGCAGGTTTTGGCTTGTTGTTTGTCAACTGTCACATGTTTGGCAGGCATGACCGGAAGGGGGGTTGCTGTGTCAGGCGGGGGGGAGGGGGTGCCTCTCGTGGAGGCAGAGTTCCTGCACAGAGTTCTCCCACAGCGGCTGCAAGTGAAATGGCAGATGCATGTGTCACTCCGTCAGACGGGAACAGGAAGACATCCTGTTGATGCCAAGCCGTTTTGAGTTCAGTTCAAAGAACTGATCCCTTCAAAAAGTGTGCACCGTCCTCCTCTCCCCTGACGCAGTGAGTCCAGTACCTGGCTCTGAGGCTTGTGAAGGACGTCTCAGCTTGGTTTAGTGCTCAGGAAATTGGCTGGTGTCCTCCGTCTGAGTCTGTCACAGTATCAGAGGACCCTCCTGGCCAAGGAAACTTTCTGCCTGAACTGCTCTTTGAAAATAGTTTCCCTTGTGTCTCCTTCCCTTGGAATGGTAATGCAGTCTATGGTGTGTGCGCATTTTCTTTTGTGTTAAATGTTTTTCATGTTTTTCTGACAGGAGGAGCTGTTGTTAGTGAAGATCATTTAGAAGTTATAGTATTTATGGGGATTCTCGGCTCCTTTTAATGGAATTTTCATAATTCCCTTGTTCTTCTTAATCAGTATTCTTGCCAGTCGTTTTCATGGCTGCCTTTATGGAATGCTTAGAGCCAGGCACATTTTAAGAACTTCGCTCATGCACTTAATCCTCACAACAGCTCCATGAGGTGGACAAACAACCATTATTCCCATTTTGCGAATGAAGAAACTGAGGCTCAGGTTAAGCAATTGCCAGAGTGCCAAAGTTAGTTAAATGGCAAGAGCCAGAGCTTAAGCTCTGTTCCTAACAACTCCCTTTGCCAGCATTTATTCAAAGTGTGGTCAGCCAAACACACTGATCTCATGAGATGATCTCGGAAAACATGTCTGTGTTCAAATAACTGGGGGAAATGCTGCAAACCATATGCCTCTTGCAGAGCATAAATGCATTTTACTGCAGAAGGACCACGAGAAGTCTTGCATGAAAGAAGCCTGTTTATCTTTGTTTCACTAGAATTTCCAAAATATATGTGACATGGAACCTTATATCTGTATATGCCTATGAAGTTAGAAACATATTTTGAGAAACCCCACACTAGTGTGGGAAGGCATGCAGCTTGGTGGGTAGGCTTCAGATTCCTTGCCTGCTACTGCCTAGGGAAATTATGTAGCTTCCCCTGCCTCACTTTTCCCCTCTGTGTAACAGAGAAACATACAAGCACCTTCTCACACCCAGGGTGATTGTGAGAATTAAGTTAGTCCGTGCATCTAACGGACCTAGAAAAGTGTTGTGGGCTGGCGGAGAGAAGTAGTTGATGTTCTAAATGTAGCAGAACAAATCAAAACATGTGCTACCTGTGGGGTCTGACCACAACCAAAATGCTGTTTCACGATGTTCAGAAAACATCACAGAGGCGCACCCTCTCTTTTCCCTCTTTCTCTCTGCAGATCCTGACTCAGGAGCAGAGACCCACTTTTCCCCTGGTGCTCTCTCTAGCTGTCCTGGATTCTCTCTGTCCCTCACCATCTGGTTGGTCCAGATAGCAGCTCAGACCTGGGCTTGGGCCTCAGCCTTTGAGTCAGGATTGGCATGCACCCCTCCTGGGACAGGGGATAGCTATCTGGCTTAGCCACATGCTTGTGGGTGGCCCCGGGTAGAATCTGCAGGGAGAATGTGCTGGTGAGACAGGAACTCAAGTTCCCTATTTAAACAAGATAGCTGCCCTTGCAAACCCATGGGCCCCTGGATTTCCAGAAGGGGAAACAATTGCAAAGCATTGCACTTTCACTGAATTTGCCACTGCTTCTGTCACCTGCATCTGACCAGAAGAGCCCTGCCAAGGGGAGTGGATGCTGGGCTAGGAGTCTTGCAATTCTGTAGACTCAGCCTCTGGGTGCTGGTCTCCCAGCACCCAGCACCCAGCCTGCCTGAGCCACCTTTCACAACGGCCTGCAGCAGGCAGATATCGCCCTGTGGAGGCTTGCTCTTCCCCTCCCCTGCATGTTCAGAGGTTGGTCCTGCAGTGACTCCCAGGATGATTAGGGAGAAGTCCACTGGGGAGAAGGAGGGGCAATTGCAGGAATCGACTACTTTTTTAAAATGAATCCTATATATTTATGTTGCCCTTCGTGCTTTTTTCTGTACATTTTAGGTATCTCAGAATGAGAAAATTAGAAAAATGTACCACTCTCTGTATGAGCAAGCCTGGTTGCTCATAATGTATTGTTGAGTGAAAAAAAAAAAAGTAATTTGCAGAACTGTATGTAAATATCCCATTTGTTTCAAAACCCATACACATGTGTAGGATGTGTGTGTTTGTGAAGGCCAGAAGAAGGTGGGGAAGGAAAGAAAAAGACTGTATGGACCGTAGGTACCTCTTCTGAGTGAAATTAGAAGGGTTGTACTTTTCATTCTGTTCACATGCATATAGTTTGAATTTTTCACCACATTCATTTTGTTATTTAAAAAGGGAAGAAAATAATAAGGCAAACACCCAAGCTAGTTCCACAAATAGGGCCAGACTAAGTAGTAGTGGCTAATGATGGGTGTTGCCTGACTGGCTGGGAGGTTTTGCAGTAAGAGGGAAGGAAACCCAGACCAGACCAGAAAATGGGCCAATTCCAGTCACCGAGCCGTGCGCACTCGGCAGCGTGTGGCTTCAGAGCCTGTGCACTTGCAGATGGTGCTGCTGAGTTTTGCTTTTCCTTCCCTACCCCTTCCCTTGGGGAAGCCACACGGGCTGCTCAGATCCTCCAGAGTTCAGCTCCCCCGAAATTGCCCTGAGTCATGTTAAATCACCTTCATCACCCAGGCCCTGACCACCTGCACAGACCCACCCCAAGCTCATATACAAGTGGGTAACTGCCAGGAAGGCAGTCATGGTCACCGAGCCACCTCTGCAGAGTTCTTGCTCCCTATGAAAGCTACTCCCTCAAACCTGGAGCCCCGCCAAGTGGACAAGATCAGAGAGCATGGGATCAGGCGGGGAGCCCTGTCTGGGAGTCAGGAGCCCCAGTGTCTGGGGTTCTCTGCTCAGTTCCCGGGGGCCTTGGGTAAGTCATCAAGTTTCCTTTGGCCTCAGTTTTCTCATGGATGGACAGAGAATCTAATGACAGGGTGGTTGAGAGATGTGATAACAATTGGAAGCGCTTCAAAAGGTAAAAGGTGGTGATACACAAAAACTGATCTTGTAGACGTATTATGAGCAGTACTGTGTTAGGGCACCTGCAGTGTCTGGGTTGATTTCTCTTTCTGTTTTGATTTGCAGGCAGAGCCCCTTTCTTTGCAGCATTCAGAGTATCTGCTGTCCCAGAAATTCCTTTTTTACAGATAAGGACCCGAGAGGTGGAACAGTCTGTCTCTTTTCCCCACACTCCCAGATTCCATGTGCTAGGGGCTCAGCATTTAGCCAGGAGCCAGAGAAGAGTCCCTTTGATTCTGAGGGCCTCCCTAGAGGATTGTCAGCATTCATTTAAGAACATAGGGTGAGATTCCACTCCCCACGTGCACTTCCTGAAGGGCCTTGAGGAAACTTAAACGTTCTCCTTTGTGATTGTGGAGTTTTCCTTCAGATGTCAGTCATTCAGAATAGTGAAGGCATTTAGGCATAGAATTCAAATCTTAAGGTTGAATGGAGCACCTGAACTGGCCAGCTCATTTGTGTGTCTTTTCTTTCCCATTTTCCCACTTTCTTTCCTCATTCATTCGAAAACCATTTTAAGTAGACATTGCACATTGATTTGTTAAGTAAATGTTTATTGAGTGCTACCACGTGTAAGACCATATGCTAGCACTAAAACCAGTTTTGTCTTCCATTAGCTTAAGTCCTGTAGGGGTGGGGAGCACAGAAACGAAGCACCCAAATAACCACATTACAAAGCAAGAGGCAGTTCAGTGCCACACAAACAGAACAATGTGTTTTAGACCCTTAGAGGAGGAGCAGACCATCTGCATCCATCTGACATAACAAGGAGGCACATCTCTGATCAGATCATTCCCTGCTCAAAAATTTTTCCGTGGCTCTCAGTTGCCTACAGCATAAAAGTTCAAACTTAAGAGCCTGGCAGCCAACCTTTTGACCCCCATCTCACACCCCTTCTAACTCCTTTTCATAATGTCTCTGCTCTGGGATAGATACCTGACCTTCCCTGCACAGGACCAGGGCTTTCATGGCTCTAGCCTTTGCCCCTCTGTTCAGAATGCCCTCCCCTCTCAGCTCCAAATCATGCAAAGCTGTGTCACCTCTTCCACAAAGCCTGCCCAGATTTCCCCCAACCAGAAGGAATCGCTCTGTAACCTGAACTCTCCTTGGACTGGCCTCTCTCTGTTCTGATACTTTTCTGCTTACAGTTATTTGTGGATACATCTGTTTCCCCTCTACTGGATTGAAAGCTCCTTGAGGATTTGTTTATTTGTACATACTTGTGCTTGGGGGAGGATCAGAACAGACCCTGGTAAACAGTTGTGGGAGAGAGGGACAGGGTAGTTTTGGGGTAGAGGATCATCAGAGACCTGGTAGTAGAGGTAACCTGACATGACTTGAAAGCAGGGGTGGAATCTCAACAGGGGCAGGTGGGAGGGTCCAGGGCTTTCTGAAACTAACAGAGTAAGTCACAGCATTCAGTTTCAGAGATCACTTGGGTTGCTACAAGTAGGATGATTTGTCTTTTCCTCTTGGATTGTGTGGCCCCTTGGATCAATGCTATAGACCCTTTCCCCAGAAAATGTACATACCCACAGCATTTCACAGAGAGTACCTGGACCCTCTAGAGGCAATGAAGCCCCAAAGCAAAAAAAAAAAAAAAAAAAAAAAAAGTTGAGTAAAGACAAGAAAGGTGAATTAGAGCCGTATTGTAATGGTCTTCGCAGTCACAGTGAAAGTTGTGTTTGGTTCAGCAGTTCATTGGGGCAGGTGATGGTTTTGTTTGTTTTAACTTTTTATTGAAGTATAATCTCATGCAGCTACTTACCCAGATCATAAGCATAATTCCCCCCCCACCCATGTCTGTGGCTGAACACACACATGTAGCCAGCACTTAGAAAAGCCCCTTAGTGCCCCCTTTGCCACCTTCTCCTTCAAAAGTAAACCGTAGCCTGATGTCTAACAGCATAGATTAGTTTCCCCCCATTTTTGTACTTAATGGACACCTATGGTATATATTCTTTTAAGAATCTGGCTTTCAGTTAACATTATGTTTGTGAGATTCATCCACATTGCTTCATGTATTTGAAGCTTGTTTGTTGTCATTTGCTGTAGAGTATTCCATCGAGTGAGTTACTATTCTCCGGTTTTGGTCATTTGGGCAGTTTCCATTGGGGACTGTTATGAATGGTGTTGCTCTGAACACCTTAATGCATGTCTTTTTTTGAACACATTTCTGTTGGTATTCACCTAGGACTAGAATGGCAATGTGTAAGTGTTCTGCCCAAGTGAATACTGCCATAATTTACATGCCCACCAACCAGTTGATGGTTTTTAAGGAACATCTTATGACTGGAGCTGAATTTTAGATTTATCTGGCTGTGGTATCTTTTTTTTTTTTTTTTTTTCAACGTTTATTTATTTTTTTGGGACAGAGAGAGACAGAGCATGAACGGGGGAGGGGCAGAGAGAGAGGGAGACACAGAATCGGAAACAGGCTCCAGGCTCTGAGCCATCAGCCCAGAGCCTGACGTGGGGCTCGAACTCGCCGATCGTGAGATCGTGACCTGGTTGAAGTCGGATGCTTAACCGACTGCGCCACCCAGGCGCCCCTGGCTGTGGTATCTTTGATGGCCCAGAGCACTGGTTTCGAATTGTGTTTCAAAGAGCCCTGGGAATCTGCAGAGTCCCCTTCTGGGGGCTGCGCCAGGGGAGGGAGAAGGGAAGGTTGAGTTGTGGTAGTGCTGTTCATTCCCAACCACCCTCTAGCAGAGCAGGAGAGCTCTTATCTGTTGATTAGCTTTTGCCATTATCTAGGATTGCTGGCCCACCACCAGCCATCTGACAGGTGGACAGCTGTTGGGGGAAAACTCAGGGAAACCAAGAATGCCAAGGCCACTACTGTCCTCTCCCAGCACACATCAAGGGAGGGCCTGACCAAAAGGTCAATGGCAGGGCCACCAGGGGGGGAAATGTGAACTGGAAAATAGAACATGTAGGACCCGTCACCTCACTGGATGTCAAGGAACAAGGGGATTGTTGCTGAGACAATGTCCTGAGTCTAGATAACTATAATAAAGGCTGTTGTATTAGCAGGGAGATTGAGAAGCCAAATCCAATGAAGGACCCCCTGTGTCAAAGAGGGGGAGTCCGACTTCTGGTGAGTTTTAGGAGCAGGCAGGGCTATCTGGATGGGGTTCCTGCAGACAGGTGTAGGGCCAGATATAGATGTAAGAGCCTCTGCCAGCCCTTGGGAGCAGATGAAAAAGAGATTGGAGAGACGGAAAAAACAGGCACTCAGGCAGAATCTTCAAGGACTCCGACAGGGGAAGATGTCAGCCTGGAGACAGAAGGCGATCAGAGACATAAGATGTAACCAGAGAGGACAGGAGACAAGTCAGGAGGGTGGGACAGTCCAGCAGTGTCAGTGCCAGAAAATGGACTTGTCCAAAGAGTTCTTCAGCTTTATCTAGAATCATGAAATTTCACGGAAGTGTCTTCTTAACCACCAGTTATATTCAAGGTTATGTGCATACTGTGCTGTTATCTTTGAAAACTGGCAACAGTGTGCCCTTGCACATGGTAACCAGAAATTTCGGTTTACTCTGATACCCTTTCCCAGAACATCCAGGCTAAAAGAGAACTTACTGTATTTGTGGGTGTGGCTTTAATTTTAAACGCCTATAGACACTATTTTCTTTCCTGTATGCTTGCTAGCTTTAAAACCCACTTGGTGGGAAAGCTGTCCTGCCCCTCCCTCACTTAGGCCGGTCCCCAATTGTAATGTCTTGGGGGCTTCAGGAGTAGCTCTGTACTGACCCCCGCCCCCTATGTGCGTAATACTTTCAGGGCACTAGATGCAGCTCTGTCCCCTTCCCAGTCGACTTTAGTGGCACATATAGTCCCTGCTTTGGTCATTATGATAATAGATAAATATTAAGAGCTTAAACCAGTGGTCTGGGTAGTTCTGAAGAGCAGGAAAGGAATCTAAAAAAAATATGAATAAACAAATAAAAAGCAGAATCAGACCTCTAAATACAGAGAACAAACTGATGGTTGCCAGAGGGCAGGCGGTTGGGGGAGGGCAAAATGGGTGAAGGGGAGCGGGAGATAACAGGCTTCCAGTTCTGGGATGAATGAGTCACAGGATGAAAGGTACAGCATAGGGAATATACTCACTGGTATTGTGATAGCGTGTGGTGACAGACACATGTGAGCGTAGCATAGAGAATTTGAATCACTATGTTGTGTGCCTGAAGCTAATGTAACTGTGTACTCAGATTTAAAAATTACAAAAGAAAGAAAGATGCATAGAAGAGGCACAGAGCACTTGTATTGTTCTCCCTTTTTAAGGATGAGGAAGCAGAGGCCCAGAAAGAGGAAGTGACTTGTCCAAGGCCACCAGCTTAATTCAGGCAGAGCCATGAGGGAGACCCGGGCGTTGTACCTTAATAGCCCTGCTACGACGTTCAAGTCCTGTGGCTCTTTCCCTAGAATACACATCCACATCACCCGGAGCTTTTGCCAGGACCTACCCCTGATATTTGGATTCTGGAGGTTTGGGAGTGAGGTTAGGAATGCAGGTGCATTGAACAAGCTGCCCAGGTGATTCTGAAAGCCAGCCTGTTAGAAATTCAGTTTCTAGTCACTTTGTGGTTTCTGCCTTTTGCTCCACATTACCTCTTAAGTGCAGGTATAATCTGCTTCTAAGAAAATGTCATCAACTGGGTTATATTTAAGAGAGGAAAAACCAATCCTTTCCTCCATTTAAGAAGAATGTGAGGGTGCCCGGGTGGCTCAGTTGGTTGAGCGTCCGACTTCGGCTCAGGTCATGATCTCGAGGTTCTGGTGTTCAACCCCGTGTTGGGCTCGTTACTGTCAGCACAGAGCCCTCTTCATATCCTCTGCCCCCTCTCTCTAACCCTCCCCCACTTACACTCTCTCAAATAAAACATTTAAAAAATAATAACAATGAAAAAGCAGCATGTCTATATTAAAAGTGGAAATACACTACATATTAAGAGGGGAAGCACCTGACAGCTTACTAAGAAACAGAAGTCTTATGAGGTAAAAGAATTCCAATATTTTGCCAATTATCTACAAAAATATCTTACTAACTGCATAAATTTGTAAGCTAAATTCAAGCAGTTCACACAAGTCCATTAGTAGAAATTAAAATACAATTCAGTCATTAATTGACCCCATCTAATATAGACAGTATATGAGAAGGCACTTTATAAATTGCAGTCTTTTAATAGCATTATTGTTATATCAGGCTTACTACATTAGAAATAGAATATCAGGTTCTACATTGGGTAAAGGCAGAAGTAATATACAAACACGTGGCCACATCTGCATGTGACACTTAAGTGTGTTTTCCCAGAACTGAGCTTGGTATGGCCTTCATTTGTAAGGGAAGGCACAGGCCTCCAGTGGTCATGTGGTCACTGAGTCTGTTCGTTTTTAAATGTTGACACTGACAGGCGATAGCTGTTTGTAAGACTTGGATGCGTGGATTTCTTGGATGCGTGTAAGACTTGGATTTCTCTGTAATATAAACACGTGCTGTTTATTTTGACTTACACTCTGTATAAAAGTGTTCCAAAGAATCTCATGCACTTCTGAAAATATCCCAAGGACAAACTTTTGATAGAATCAACTCAACCTTCTAGAACTCCTATTTGGCCACAGACAACTGAATGCTGATCTCCTGTGATCTCTCTCAGGAGTTTAATCCCTGGATTCATTAAGTGTTAGAAAAGTTTAAGTAACTTTACAGTTAAATACATGAATGAATAAAAAGTATTGATATTGCTGTATGAACTGTTAGGATTTGCTTGAAAGCGTATATTATGCCCAAGGCTGCTCATAAAATGAATTACCCTTGGGAAGCAGCCTTCCCTCCCTCCACTTTAAGTAACTGACCTGTGCAGGTGAATTTAAGCAGTGGAGGCATTTGGGGCTACTTCTTTCTTCCCAAGGCTTGCAGCAGCAGAATTTTACTTTCCTGTATCTATCCTTAAGGGGTCACAGGTCTCCTAAAAGCAAAGTCAGTACCACCCTCCCTTTCACACGTACAGGAAGGAGGACCATATACACACTAGTACTGTATTTTGGAAACCAAGTAGAACTGTACTCAAGGCAGAGAAGCAGTTGTGTAAAATGTTACATTATAGTTCAGGGATGTTTAGTATGGTTCCTAATTGATATTTAATTAGAATCAGAGCTAAACAATGAGTTTCTCTGACTTAACCTCTTGGTCCAGTAGATAATGCATCTGGGAAAGTATTATCTGAAGGAATCCTTTGTGTTTTTTGTTTGTTAAAATATTTATTTATTTATTTATTTATTTATTTATTTATTTATTGAGAGAGAGAGAGAGAGAGAGAGAGAGAGAGAGAATGCGTGCGGGGTAGGGGCAGAGAGAGCCTCTCAAGCAGGTTCCACACTGTCAGCGAAGAGCCTGACACAGGGCTCGAACTCACAAATCTTGAGACCATGACCTGAGCCGAAATCAAGAGTTGGATGCTTAAGTGTGACTGAGCCACCCAGGCGCCCCTCTGAAGGAATCCTTTTGTCATGTGACATGATTCCATTTATTTGAGAAATTCTGATGTTCATACACGGGGTTCAGGCCCTTACCACTCGCCTACGATACTGCCACAGATCCTTGTGTCATCATTTATTATTTATCATTTACCACTTACGGTAAAGTAGTTACTGAGTTCCTGCTCTGTGCCCGGCCCCAGGACTATATCATCCCTTTCGTTTCCTAAATTATGAAGAGGAAAAATTGCAAAGCTGTCACTTCCTGCCAAGGCCAATGACTTACTTCACTTAACAAAATACCCGGTAGGTCCATTTGTGTTGTTGCAAATGGTAAGATTTCATTCTCTCTTTGTGACTGAATAATATTCCATTGTATGTATAGACAACATCTTTACCCATTCATCTCTCTGTGGGCACCTAGGCTGCTTCCATATCTTGGCTGTAGTAAATAATGCTTCAGAAAACATAGGGGTGCATACATCTTTTCAAATTAGTGTTTTCGTTTTCTTTAGGTAAATACCCAGTAGTAGAATTACTGGATTGTGTGTTACTTCTATTTTTAATGTTTTGAGGAACCTGCATACAAAATAACAAGTACTTTGAACTGTGAGGGCCAGCCCAGATGTTCGTCTTGCTGGTCACCCTGGGAATCCCGTAGATTTTGCTTTTCCTCAAAGCGGTTATCAAGTCCGGACATGTTGGAAAGGAGGTAGGACATGTTTCCTGCTATACAGTTAACGGAAGGTGAGATGAAAGAGGAAAGGAAAAGTAAGAATCCTATTTTGTCTTGTGGCATTATGGTTATGGGTATGTGGACCACGGCCTTTTTGTGTGTGCGGGTGAATGCAGGGAGAAGTACTTCCTGGCCAGTTAACATCGGCATCTGTGACCCAGAGCCTGAGCACTGTGTAAAGTGGGCAAAGGGCCTGGATTGTGGCTGTTTTAGGCCCCTGTGTGCCTCCTTAAAAGGCAGTTACTTCCTCCACACTGTGGACATTGGACATACTTGCTATATCATGATCTGGAGGAGGAAATGGTAGATAATAATTAACATATCTTCCATTCTTTAATGCCAGGGCTCATCTTCTAGTGCATATTATTATTGTGTTACAGGTTGTGAAGTATTTAGGATCATTGAATTTTACTTTTAACCTTTAATTCTTGAAATTTTCAAACCTATACAAACTGATACAAAAATAGAATGAATTCTGTGTACCCATCACTCAACTTCAGCAATCAGCCCGCGATTGTCAAATGGCCAGTCCTGCTTCCTCCATCCCCTCCCCCACTCTCCCCACTCGCCTAGTTTCTATCACATTTGTTTTGCCCTGAACCTTTTTTTTTCTGTCTTTAGAGATCTAATTCAACTTTGCCCATGAAATGACCTGACAAAGTCTCTAATAACACTTGTCTTTAATTCCATAAAATAACGCTAAAGTGATTACATGCAATTGGGATTTTTCTTTAATTTGAGAGAAAGAGAGCACTAGAGAGAGCAAGCATGAGCAGAGGAGAGGGGTAGAGGGAGAAAGAGAATCTTAAGCAGGTTGCGTGCCTAGTGCAGAGCCTGACGTGGGACTTGATCCCACAATGCTGGCAACATGACCTGAACTGAAATCAAGAGTGGGACGCTCAACCGACTGAGCCACCCAGGAGCCCCAACTGGGGTTTTTCTTAATGGTGATGCTTGATGCTGAGAAAATTCCCTGGACTTCCTATGCATGGAATTAGACAGCAAGGGCTCTTTGTGCCTGGCTTCCTTTGCTCAGTGTGATGTCTGAGAGATCCGTGCATGTTGTTTGCGTGCACCTCTGCTTGGTTTCTCTTTGCTTCCCACCTGTAAGCTCCCTTCTGGCCTGAGCTGCTGGGTGCCTGCCTCCCTTCTTTTCCACCTCTGTGTCTTCCAGGCCTCCTTCATCATCCTGGAGCTCCAACCTCAGCCCATGCTTTCTGGCCCTTACTTAATCTCTCTAGCCTCCTCACACTCTCCCTGGTTGTTCAACGCTCCTCCTCCACTTTTTGAAAATGCTCAGATGACAGCCGTCTCTTGAAACAATCCTCCCACCCCTCAGAGTTCCCGTCAAGTTCCTTGTCTTCACTACACTGCCACTTCTCTAAATATTCCTGACACTCAACCACCTGAGTTCTTGGATTAATAGTTCTCTCTTGTGCCCCTTCTCATTTGACCTGCGTTCACTTCGTGCTCTGGAAAGCTCACCCGGGGGTCCCCAGGAACCCCTTAACCACCCAGTCCTATGAGCTATGGTCACTCCTTCCTTCCTGTACACAACCCCGCCCCCCCAAAGTGGCTAATGACTGGCCCTCCTCCTGGTTTTGTGAGTTACAAATGCTGGGATTGATTGAGATAGAGATAGAGAGAGATAGAGAGAGAGAGAGAGAGAGAGAGATTAGATAGAGATAGAGATCGTAAAAATATGACATGTGGATGCAAGCACAAACTCTGGAACCAGGCTGCTGAAATTGGAGTACCAGCTCCTCTGCATCTACTCCTGAACTTGGGAAAGCAATAGTAATAACCCCATAGCATTGTTTTCAGGAGTAAAAGAGTTAGTATCTGTAAAGGTGTTAGAACAACACTTGGCAAGCATACAACGTGCTATAGACGTGGTAGCTGGTGAGACCAAAAAAGTAAAAACTTACAAACTGCAGGAGTGCATAAAAGCAATTCTAAAAATCCCCCAGTTCTCACCACCTAACAATAGCTACATTTTAGAATATATATCCTTCTAGTATGTTTTCTGGGTATAACATTTTTAAGCAAGCATATCTATATAGCATTAACTTCTGCCCTTCTCCCCAACATTCCTCTCTCCTCTTAGCTGTCCCTGCCAGTGTCACCCTGTCCTGGCAGCCCCCTTGGCCCCCTCTCTGCTCCTTTGAATCTGCCCTTTTTGTCCACACCCATGTGAGGAAGACCCCAGGAAGCTTCCCGCTCTTTTCTTCAGGCCCTCCCTCCGGTGTGGTGCTAAATCACCACTTCTGGGCTGCCAGTCCCCATTCAACCCCAAGAAGGAAGTCTTGTTCATTATTAATGTCTCCTAGCTCTTGGATCCAGCTCTTTCTTTGCGTTCCGTTCACCTTCATCTGTTTGATGAAGTCCTAGGAACAGTAATGATGGGGACAGACAGCCTGTGCCAGGCTCTTTTTTTTGTAGGATTGCATTTAATCATTACAGTCCTGAGAGGTAGGCACTCTTGTTTATCCCATTTTACAGGCAGAGAACCTAAGAGTTCAGTGAGGCTAAATCATTCATTCAACATCCTGCAACACTAAGTGACACAGCCCAGATTTGAACCCAGTTCCATCTGACCCCAAAGCCTGGGCTCTTTACCGTATTGCCTGTCCCTAGGCCTTCCATGGAAATAGTCTATCTTGTCTTTCTCTGTCTCCCAGTTCTGTTCCATCCAATGTTGCTCGGTTCTTTTTCTGTTAATACTCCCTAGGTCTGTCACTTCTGCTCAGAAACCTGTGGGGCTCCCATTTTCACATAACAGAGTCAGCTTTAACCTACTTTCTGCTGCTCCCTCCATATCCATTCTGAAATTCTCTTCACTCCTTGGCTACCACCTACCCAGTTCCTTCCCTTCAAGGATTGATAAGTTTAAGAAATGTATCCTTCACACACCTCTCTGCTGCCCCAAGTCCCCACTGACCATCCCCTCCCCAAGCTCCTATGCTTACCTTTGTCTTGCTTTATTGGCCTTTTAACTATCGGTCTGGTATATGCCACATGCCTTGTTTGTTGGGCGGCATAGCCCCCACCGTGACTGTAGACTCTTGTCAGCCTTCTCTTTGACCCTGCTCCTCCAGTGCCTCCAAGCACCTGGCCCCTTCAAAGCAATAAAACGGCTGCCTGGTTGCCTCTTAATCTGGATTAAGATTGGATGGATGCAGCAGCACTTGCCTGTTTCTTTGCTTTCAGTCATCTATTAAGTGTTTGGGTGGTTTGTCCAAATGGACTGCAGGCAAGCAAGTGAACGTCTGTCTGCTTAGCAATATCAGAAAGCATGGCCTTTGCTTAAAGTAGATCAGATGCTAGGCCTTTATGACCAGAATCCAAAATATCTCTGTTCTTCTGCTTTTGAGGGTAGAACAGCTATGTTGTAGAGAATGTCCTGGGCAAGGGATCCCATTGTAGATCACCTCCATCCCTGCTCAGCTAGGGCAGGTGGTAGGGGGTCCAGGAAGGCCGATGGGAAGGGCTCCCAGTTGGTCACAGACATATGGAAAGGAAGGTACAAGTTCTCTGGGTGTGAGTATCAAAAAGGCCACAGACAACATTACAGGTCAGAGTTTGTTTGGAATGTATGCCCCCTTCCTTTGACAGCTTTGGGCCTGTGTCCTTTGCCAGGAATAACTTCCTCAACATGAAGGCTGTGTGCCTGTTTAGTCCTAGGATAATGCCAGGGATATGGACCAGGCTTGGTTTAAATAGACCAATTGTTGATTTATTTAAAAGCTGGATTCTGCTCCAGTTTAAAAAGTTCTAATTCCGAAATCACCTCCTCCTAACATAGTGGTTCTTCATTAGGGAGCATCTGAACCACCTGGTGGGCTTGTCAAACTACAGACTGCTTGGGACACCCCACCCCTCCAGAGTGTCTGAATCAGGAGGTCCAGGTGGGAGGTTGAGAATAATCCTTATTTCTTTTTTTTTTTTTTAATGTTTGTTTATTTATTTTGAGAGAACATGAGAGAGAGCATGCCCCCACATGTGCATGAGTGGGGAAGCGGGGGGGGGGGGGGGGGAGGGGGGGGCGCGGTTAGAGAGAATCCCAAGCAGTCTCCGTGCTGTTAGCACAGAGCCCAACATGGGGCTCAATCCCATGAACCATGAGATCATGACCTGAGCTGAAATCAAGAGTTGGACACTTAACCAACTGAGCCACCCAAGTGGCCCAAGAATCCTCATTTCTAAGAAGTTCCCAGTGACGATGTTGCTGTCTGCTGGTGTGGAGACTAACCAGTCTATGGGGACTTCTCCACTGGGGCCACTCCCTGCTCTGAGACTGCTTCCCTTCACAAATGCTTATTAGCCCCTCAGGGTACCAGGGAACTGTATCTCGAATATGTTCTTATGTTGTTTGGAAATCATTCTCTCACTTCATATAACATCGTTTGCCCCCCCCCCCCCCAAAACAGTGAGTCCTTTTAAGGCAGGAGATTTGTCTTCTGCTTCTCTCATCATTCCCACTTCCGCTTTCCAGCCCCAGCAAGCTCCTCACACAGGACCTGCAGGTGGCTGCAGTGTGCAGTGATGGTTAGGAACACCAGGGTTCATTTCAGCCCTGGCACTTACTTGCAAGGTATCCCAGAGAGCTTTGGTTTCCTCATTGGGAAAGTGGTTAATAATCCCACCCTCATCATGATCTCCAGAAAAGAGTGGTAGTTAAAAAGTAAAATAGGGGCGCCTGGGTGGCTCAGTTGATTAAGCGGCCGACTTCGGCTCAGGTCATGATCTCTTGGTCCGTGAGTTCGAGCCCCGCGTCGGGCTCTGTGCTGACAGCTCAGAGCCTGGAGCCTGTTTCAGATTCTGTGTCTCCCTCTCTCTGACCCTCCCCTGTTCATGCTCTGTCTCTCCCTGTCTCAAAAATAAATAAAAAAACGTTAAAAAAAATAAATAAATGAAAATAAAATAAAATAAAATAAAATAATAAACAGGCTACAGAGCCATGCATATAGCATGCTCCCATTGGTGTTTTTTAAGAGAGATATGTAAATAATCATGCTTGTGTATGCATCACATGTCTTCAGAAGGCGACATGAGGAACTGATAACAGTGATCACCTCATGTAGTCTAGAGTAGGACAGCTAATTTTTGTTGTATGCCCTTTGGGTAAATTTGTTGTTTAAAATTTTTACTAGCAGCATATTGTTTTAAAATTTAAAAATTAGTTAATGAAATAATAAGTTCTTTTTCAGAGTAAATAAAATAACTTTAAATAAAGCCCATAACAGTGCCTGGCACAGAAAATCACTCTGTAACTGTTAGCTTTTGTGTTGAATATTAAATAATTATAGAATTCATCCATGTATTTATTAACAGACAAGATTGCCAGCTGCCCCTTAAGCCAGCCATGCAAATATGAGCAAATCATTTCTCAAGCTGTCTTGCTATGTTAGGTAGAGAGGAAAACTTGTTTGCAAAGGTCATACTCATTGTTGACTGCAAACACATGCTTCTGCTGGATCCTGGCCTGACATATAGCCTAAGGGGCTGGGTCCTGCACCCCTGTAGGTCACCATCACATAGCTGCGCCCTACGGCCCCCCTTCACTGGCTGAAAACCTGTTTGGGCACAGTATGGGGGTACAAAGCAATCAGCACTGCCCTCAGAATCTGGGTGCTACACAAGTGGCCAGCCCATGCTGAAGGTGAATGTTCACGGGCAGCTTGACCCCGTCAAGTGTCTGGGACTCCACCCAGGCTTCTCAAAGCTGTGAAGGGAACCAAACAGGTGGGTAACCTTTGGCTTGGAACAGTCCGTATTTTGTGGGATACTTGTGGGAAGGAGCAGCAGGGTGTATCCTGTTTCTAAGAAAACAAACACCCGACACAAACACCCCAGAGTGAGACGTTCACTGGCTGATGTGTTGGTGGCTACATCTTACCCAACTGTTTATTAAGGCCCCATTCTCTGCATTAGTCAGTGTGACAGAGAAGATGGCGTGCGATAACTCACCTGTCTGGTTAAGGGTGTGGCTTTGAAGTAAGAGAGATCTGAGTTCAAAATCTGTCTCTACCACTTACTAGCTATCTGATCTTGAGCAAATTATTTAACCTAAGCTTTAGTCTTGACAGATATGATAAAACTGAGCTCTTACGGTTGCAGATGATAGTAAATGAACTAATAACGGTATAGAGTATTTTTAAATAGTACCTAGCACAGAATAAGTAATGAATAAATGTTACTGGTATACTATTATTATTCAGCTAAACTTCTCACAGTCTGGTGGGAAGACAATATTCGTACATACGAAGTCAGTTACATAACAATAAGCATTAGCTGCCATATCATTAGCACCAAAATAAAACTGCTGGATGACAGCTATACATCTTCCTTCAGAAAGAGTAAACATAAGTACACACACAGCTCCTGCTCCCTGCCTCTCTCGTGCCTGGGCCATCCCCTATGGGTCCTTGAACTCCTAAGCTTTAAGCATTTAGCAGGAATTCGTAAAGGGAATAAATTACTGTAAGCAAGAGCAAAGAGGCCTTCCTAGAAGAGATAAAAAAGTGAACTAGGGCCTAAAAGAAGAGAGAATTTATTTTATTTTATTTTTTTTAATGTTTATTTTGAGAGAGAGAGAGAGAGCATGAGTGGGGGAGGAACAAAGAGAGAGGGAGACACAGAATCCAAAGCAGGCTCCAGGCTCTGCTGTGTCAGCACAGAGCCCGACGCGGGGCTCAAACCCACGAACCGTGAGATCATGACCTGAGCCCAAGTCGACGGTCAACTGGCTGAGCCACCCAGGTGCCCCCAAAAGAGAGAATGTAAATAGGCCAAGAGAAGCAGGCAGAGAACTTGCTCAGATACTTGCAAGAGGACTTGTAAACACAGACCACAAGAAAAATGGGGAGTGTGGTGACAGCTCCCTGGCACTAAAGCAGCATCGCAATGAAGCTTCTGGGTCTGGCCTCTGGAATCAGACCGCCTGGGCTCGCATCCCACCCAGGCAGCTTGCTAGCTGTTTGATACGAGGCATACACTTAACTTCTCAATGGCTCAGTTCCTTCATTGGCGATGAGAAGGTTTTTATTATGGTGGCAGAAATATTAGAGAGGATCTGGATTGCAAAGCTGAGCCCTTTGGACTCTTCTGGGGGGACTGGAGAATCCTCTTCTGAGACCAGGGGAAATAAATTGACAGTGCCATTGTATCTGTGCATATACTGGTCAGGATAGATTAGATCGGAGAAAGAAAGACGAGAGGCATGAGTCCTGTTAGGGGGCTGATACAGTGGCCCTAACATGAGGTGCTGGGAGCCAAGACAGAGGTCAAATAGCAGTGGGGAGAATGGGGAAGAATAAAAATAAGGGGTTTGTCAAAACATAGGGATCAAGAGAATTTGGGAAGTGCCAGGGTCTGAGGATGCACTGTCTGGTGAGGCAGCCACTGTGTGACTCATGAATACTTCAAGTGCGGCCAGTCCAAATCAAGATGTGCTGTATCTGTAAAATGCAGACCGGGTTTTAAATATTTAGTACCAAAAAAAAGTAAAACATCTCAGTAATTTTTTACATGGATTACATTTCAATTTTGGTCATATTCATCTAAAGATATCAAAATGTCACTTTTTTCTTTTTTTCATGTGGCTACTAGAAAAAACTTTAAATAATCACATATGTGGCTCACATTTCTATTGGATAACACTTGGCCTAAGGAATTAGGAGAAGGCAAAAGGGGATGCTTCAGTGACCAGGACAGTGGTGGTGTCACTCATAGAGAAAGGGACACCAGCAAGGTTGGAGGCAGGCAGTGGTGTTTCACTGGGTTTTCCATGTGTTGTGTTTAAAGCAACTGGGGACCATTTTGCATGTAAATTTTTAAAAATTTTTTAGTGTTTATTTTTTGAGCGAGAGTGAGCAGGGGAGGGACAGAGAGAGAGAGGGAGGGAGAGAATCCCAAGCAGGCTCTGCACTGTCAGCACAGAGCCCAACGTGGGGCTCAGCCCCACAAACTGTGAGATCATGACCTGAGCCGAAATCAAGAGCTGGATGCTCAACTGACTGAGCCACCCAGGTGCCCTGCATGTAAATTTATACAGGCTTTCATTTAAGACATTGAGATTGTGGTAAGGCATTGTATGCGAAGTGCGTTGGTCATAGCTAACGTCATAAGGGTAGATCAACGTCTACTGAGGACCAGTGTGGGTCAGGCAGGTGCTGTGTAATGTATATACGTTCTTTCATTTCCTCCTGGTAACAACCCTGTGAAGTAGGTACTATTATTATCCTTTCTTATTTTACAGATGAGGAAACTGAAGTTCAGAGAAGTGAAGCAACTTGAGGTGTAGTAGTGATGAGCCAGGATCCAAATTTATCTGTCAAAGCCCTGTTCACTCTGCTACATCAGTCCTCCAGGACGGAGCCCTGGAGAAATGAGAAATGAGAAAATGAGAGTCAGAGGAAGGAGCTGTACTGTAGAAAGGAATATCACTGGACAAGCAAGAACAGGATAGTCTAGCATCACTGAGGAGAAACTTTTCCAGAAGGAAGAGGCTGTTCAGAAAACAAAGTTAGACTTTTATAGCAAAGAACTATGTTAGATGATAACAGCTATTTCAAGCTGAAGGGCACTGAATCCTGTAAGTTCAGGTCATTAAAAAGGAGTATTTTCCGGGGCTTGTTCAGAACCCTGGAAAGTTAAGCATGGATAGGAAGTGGCATTCTTTTAAATGGACATATTTTATTCCCAGGCAAAAATAAACGTGAATAGAACCAAGAGGCAAGACTCTGGCAATCATTATTGGTGTTTCTCAGGAAGACCAAATCAAAATTACATGGGAAGCTTTAAATACAGATTCTTGGGCCCTGCTGCAGACCTATTGAATCAGATTTTTTTTTTTTTTAATAAGTGCCTCAGATGTTCTAGATATACAGTGAAGTTAGGAACCCGCTACTCAGGCTCTGCAGCTCTCTCCTGGATTTATTACCCAGATTGGCTCATTCTCGTGGCTTCCAACCAGCTTCGCTAGGGATGATGGGATCATCCTCTGTCTTTAGCAATAGCCTTACCTAGAATCTGGGACAGTCCTTCTCTTAATGAAGAGCAACCAATTCTTCTTCACTTCAGTCTTCTTCCAAGGCCACTTTCTCAACACCTGCTGTCATTGGTATGGAGACCACCTATCTAAATGAGTAGTGGGCCCTAAATGGAGGTCATGTCTTCTTTTGTCCAGCGCTGCTGACTGACAGTTCCCCCCCCCTTCCTTCCCATTCCTTCCTTGTACTCTTTTTTTTTTTTTTTATAAATTTTTTTTTTTCAACGTTTATTTATTTTTGGGACAGAGAGAGACAGAGCATGAACGGGGGAGGGGCAGAGAGAGAGGGAGACACAGAATCGGAAACAGGCTCCAGGCTCTGAGCCATCAGCCCAGAGCTGTTCCTTGTACTCTTAATGTTCAGAGACCAGCAGTATAGGGTGGTGATTAAGAGGATGACCTTGGAAGTCAGGTGGCCTGAGTCCCAGCTCTGCTACATAAATCAGCATACTCTTCAGCAAGACTCTTTTGGCCTCTCTGTGTTTCATCTGTAAAACAGAAATGATAAAAGAACTCATCTCTAAGAGGATTAAATGAAATGATTCATGGAATTCACTTACCGGGCACATAATAAATGGTGGTAGTTGTCACATTTTGTCATTATACCTACAACAGTAACATTGTCACCACCATCATCATTATTATTCAGGGACATGTGGCTGGACGGCAGGTAAAGTGAACTCATCAAAGATACCAGATGAGGACCTCTCAGGGGTCTGCAAGTATAAAAGCATGCTACTTTTAGAGGATGCACTCTTGAGGTCTTGAGAGAATGCTGTTCTTACTCTTTTTCATTCTGCTCATTCTGAGCCCATATAAACTCTTAGAAGAGCTCCAGTCACTCTGTCTTCCCCAGCCGCAGTGGCATTTTCCACTGTTCCATGCAGCCCTTCCTTATCACGCCCTCTCATTTTTCTCCCCCATGGGCCGGTAACTGGTTCTTTTTGCTCTTTGCTCTCAAAACTGGACGGGAACAGGGCAGGACATGGGGCTGGTCACAGGTTCACCACTCTTGATCTTACAGCCTGTGAGGTCTGGTTGGGGAGAAGGAGAAAGAGAATGTTATGGCTTGCATCTCCACGTTTTCAGGTCTTAGGGTTTGATGTGTTCAATCGTGGCATGATAATAATAGAAATCACAGCTAGCCTTTGTAAGTTATTTACAGATTACAAAACAACAGATTAACAATTGTGTATCAGTCAAGGTTCAGTTACCGCAAGCAGCGTGCTTGGCAGTGCGAGCAGAATGGGCTTTCGTACAGGAGATGAGGTGCTTGTGTAATCAGTAGAAGGGCCGGAGCAACTGGTTCTTGACTTCTCGACCGGGACCAGCTTCCAGACATCACCACAGAACTGGCCCCGGGGGCCCAGCAGGAGGTGGAGAATTGGGAGACTGCTGTAGCCACACAGTTTCTTAGCACCACATCGATAGAGACTGCATGCTGGGATGCTCCCAAAGAGCAACTTGCTCACCGCCCTGCTTGCCAGCAGAAAATAAGCCAAGCCGCAAGCACCGGCCTTCTCACTTCCACCTTCAGATCTCTGATGATCACATCCGTATCCCTTTGGCGGAGCCCGCATCCTCCAGATCCCTAGTTGTAAGAGAACGAGCCGTGGCTCGTAGATGTCCATCTTCTCCCTGCACCTTCACATGTTCTCCCCTCTGTGCCCATCTGTCTCTAAATTCCCTCTTCTTTTTTCTTTTTTTATTTGAGAGGGAGAGCGTGCACAAGCAAGCAAGGTAGGGGCAGAGAGAGAGAGAGAGAGAGAGAGAAAGAGAGAATATATCCCAAACGGTCTCTGCACTGTGAACACAGAGCCTTGATGTGGGGCTTGAACCCACAAACCTGTGAGACCATGACCTGAACTGAAATCAAGAGTTGGATGCTTAACTGACTGAGCCATCCTGATGCTCCCTAAATTCCCTCTTCTTATAAGGACACCGGTCATATTGGATCAGGGCCCACCCTAATAAGCTCATTTAACTTAATCATGTCTGTAAAGGCCCTATCTCCAAATACACTTTATTCTGAGTTATGGGGGGTTACTTTTCTTTCCATCAGGGCGGTTCAGTAGGGCGCCCCAGGAGGAAGGTAGGGCAGTTGTTCAGTGCCAACCGTCAGGGACTGCAGGTGCCTAGAGTACTTCTCAGAGGATGTGATCAGAAGGTATAGGTACTTAACACTCAGCAAAAGTATTCTTTGTATTTATTATACTCACATGCTTATGTTATCTGATGCTCTTAACAGCTCTTTGAAATAGGAAAGTATTATTATCCCCACTTTTCCCATGAGAAAATTGAGGCTTACATGGGTTGTGAGTCCTTCCCTAGGGCCCCAGAACTAGGCAGTGGCAAGGGCAGGAGTGAGCTCAAGTCCCCTGCCCTAATCCTTGAGTATGTCCCTGGAACTAAATGTCCAAGGCATAGTACAAAGGCCATGTCACAAGTTCAAATAGAGGGATGGGCAGGTATGCCAGCAAATGTTAAAGCAGCAGCCTCTACTTAGATTCAGCCCAGTTTTATAAAATTTTCTGACTTTTCCAGAAATCTTTCTTTGTCTTAAAGGGATAGCTCAGTTTTTCAAATGTTGACAATTTAAAGTTAAACACACCCCCCTCCCCCCCCCCCCCCCAGTTGAGTTAACCCTGTGCGGGGCCCAATCAAACACATCAGTAGTCTGGATTCAGCCTGCAGGCTCTGATTTAAAAGAAGTGTTCAGGAGATAGAGACACTGTTCTACGGATCTGACTGTCCTCCCTCTCAGGCCATATTAGAAACATGTTGCTACCCAATCATATTACCTTGACATTCTTCTTTTGCTCTTTTGCTGGGTGAATTTTTCTCCTGTTTCACACCCGAATGCATGATTTTCAGTCTTGTCAGTGAACCAAGGGACCCAACATTATTAAGTATCTGTGTGTACAAGCTACGTACTGATAGGCACTCTTGTTTCTCTTCCCAACAACCCTGTGAGCTAAGTGTTGCTGCCTGCACCCCGTTAATAGATGAGGGGGACTGATAAAGGGCCAAGCCAGGGTAAGACATTAAGACTTTGATAGTTGAAGGAAGATCAGATGGAAGCCTTTTTTTTTTTTTTTTTTTTTTTTTAACTTGCTCTTTTATTATAGACACAAGGGGTGTATTTGCTCAGAATACTGGCTTCGGTTCAGTGCTTCAGTTATTTGCCCGGCCAGGATGACCTTGTGATTCAGCTGCTGCTTCCCCAAGTGTGCTCCCTCACACACTTTCCATCCCCACCCTCTCCGTGCAGCAGACCCCTCTGGACAAAGGTTAAGATGCTCTTCTTTCCCTAATGGGAAATGTTGTTCCTAGGAATTTCTAGGAACCTAAGAATTCAGATGAACAACAGCCTTAAAACCAATGCCAACTATTTGAATCACTAAATATTATGTATGTTTATTCAGATTTGCTAGCCACCTGTAAAAATGTGAACAAGGCTGCAGAAGCTACAGCCAGGGTTTCATGAAACTGGGGGTCTGTGCAGGCCTCTGCCCTTTAGGAAGGCAGAGGCAGGGCTGGTGGCTCAGGATCTCCAGATGCTGACCTCAGTCCTTGCCTGGTCGTGACAGCTAGAACATTCTTGCTTAGCTTGCGGAAAGGAGAGGGGAGGCCTGTTTTTCAGGACACCGGATAAACAGATGCTTTCTGCACCAGAAGGGCTGTTGCACAGACACAAAGCAGTCAGCAAGCCCACAACTCCAGGTCATCAGTGTCAAGGTCACCCTAGCCCTGAGTGTTTGTGAATCAAATTAATTGGAATTGTATCCTTTCCTTGGTGCAATAGGAAGCATGGCTTCCGGGGTGAAAGGCTTATGAGCTGGTTCAGGCCTTATGAGCTGGGTTAACTTGAAGCAAGTTTTTCTAATTTCAGTTGCCTCATCTATGAAATGAGTATGAAATAGTAATAACACCTTTCAGGATCGTAGTGAGGCTTCACGGACCGCTGCGCATGAAAGCAACGTGTGCAGTCTAGGGTTTCATACAAATATCTGATGGTGTTTGCCTTGGAAGCTTTCTTAAAATAAGAATAAAGCAAGCTTTTTATCCACGTGGTAGCACAAACAGACAGACATCCTTGCCTTTGAGGGAAGAGCAAAGAAAACCCGCTCAAGGCACAAAGATGGTTGGAGATACCTGTTCTCTCGGTCCAGCTGTTGAGGAGATTCAGAGAAGCTGCAGGTTAGGAGAAGTCCTCAGCTAGACCTCCAGCTCCTGGAAACACCTCCTCTCTCTCCACAACCAAATAGCAGTGGCCGTTTTTGCAGTGACAGGAGGCATCTCAGCCCTGGGTCCCTCCATGGGGCTCCTTAAGTTGAAACAGTGTAACTTTGATCTGACTTTTCCCTGAGTTAGAAGAATGTTGTAATAAGAGATGATGTTCTCCAGTGGCCTGGTACACAACTTTTTCTAGGAATGGCCACAAATACCCCATTTAATTGACCTGCCAAACGCTATTCCTATATTCAGTAGGAAGTTGGTGGTGGTTAATAATCTGTGAAGCTGTGAAAATCACCCATCTCCTACACTTTAACCACTTTTCTGGGTGAATTTAGACATATGCTAGGAGAGGGAAACAGACTTTGAGAAAAGAATTCATATTTGCGTTGGGAGCCCAAGATAAGTTGGTGGGGCCAGAGGACGGGCTCCACTCCCCCTGAAGCAGAAGAGAAAGGGTCCCCAGGAAAAGGAAGCAGGAAGCTGTCTGAGAAACAGGGAGGACTGTGAAGGGAGCAGATATCAGAATAGGGGAAACCTGCCAGAGGTGCTAAACCTGCAAGTGTGATCTGTGAATTGCTGTTTTCAATCACAACTATAATACACGAAGAAACTCACGGGTACTAGAGGCAAAGTTTCTTACCGATTTCAGAGGGACCTACCCCAGTATTTAAAAAAAAATTTTTTTAACATTTCATTTTTTGAGAGACAGGGGGAGCCAGCCGGGGAGGGGCAGAGAGAGAGGGAGACACAGAATCTGAAGCAGGCTCCAGGCTTCGAGCTGTCAGCACAGAGTCAGACGCAGGGCTCGAACGAACGAACGAACCGTGAGATCATGGCCTGAGCCGAAGTTGTACACTTAACTGACTGAGCTACCCAGGTGCCTCTACCCCAGTATTTTATAGAGCCTGACCGTGGGCTCTTTGCTCATAGCTACGCGGGTGGGAGCAACGAGTGGTCCAGGCCTGACCGATGTGAACTGGTGTGCAGTTACAGGGAAACTTGCTCAGGCCTTGGAAACTTTATGCCCTGGAGCCTGAGAAGAGAATGCTTGGCGTTATTCTCATGCAAAGGGACATTTAGAAAGTCCTTAGGATGCAGCCTGGAAACCACAGGCCCTTCAGAATGGTATCATATTCACATTCTGGAGGTTGGGGGCCAAATCTCAGAAACCTCGCCAACTGGCACAGGAGCCCAGTTTAACATGCTGCAGGGCACAAAACGTGGAACTAGAATGCCATGAATCAGGATGCTTCACTCTGCTTGCAGGGAGGTTTGCCTTCTGCCTCGGTCCCATTTCAAAGACTCTGTTAATAAATGCTTGCCTGGGAGCACAGAACAACACTGGGCCAGGACGCTGGGTATAAGCAAAACCACCGGGAGAGGACCCTAAGGCCTCTCCCTTGGGTGGGGCAGGATGATTGGAATCTGAGGAAGAGGCAGTGAGTCAGGGAGTGTTGAAATGAGGTCGCCAAGGCCTAGGATTAAAGCCAGGCCACCCTGCCCTGTGTATAATGTATGGATGATTCCTCCTCCCAGTTTCCTGCACTGGTGGGACATCCTTATTTCTAGGGGAATCCTCTGTTGTCTGTCACCAGCCATTCCATTCTACCCTGACAGCGGAGTGCAGCAGAATCGCCTAAGGATGCACTTACAAGGGGCCTCATGCCATGGCCCACCCAGGCCCCGTCATCAGAATCCTGGAGCCCCACTGACCTGGGCGAGGCAGCCAGGTACACAGGCAATTCTGATTCATCGTGCTGGGTGTGGCCTCCCAAGGATAAATACAAGAGCAGCTGCTATTTTTGGGGTGCCTTGGTCCTCTGATAAACACTACATGGGCATCAGCAAAGTGGCTCCTCAAAAACCATCATCTCCTCAAATTATGCAGAAGAAAGCTTGGGCTCATAGAGGTTAAGTGATCAGCCCAGTTTCACCCAGCTAGTAAGTGGCAGAGGCAGGGTCCAAACCCAGGAATATGAAGCATGACGATGAGGCTGGATGTCAAAGTTCAGCACACAGTTAAAAACACAGGTTTATTTGTACAGTTGACCCAAAGCCACCTCTGACCAAAGCCCTGTCTAAATCTTGGAGCCAAGCCCTTGGGAGCATTCCAAGTGTGGCAGAGCTCAGGCAGAGCACCTTGGTGCCCACGTGGTGGACACCGTGGAGCCTGGGGGTTGCGGGCATGTTTTGTAGCCCTGCCTGGTCCTAGGCCTTTATGGCAGAGATGCTTTTTGCAAGTGCGGCCCTTCCAGAAAGTTGAGTCAGTCTGGGTTTGCTGCAGGCGCCACGGTGCCCCCAAGACTTTGCTGAGCCCTTGCATAGTACGAGGGAGGCATACCTACTGTCCACCTGCTTCTATGAGTCACAAAACTGCCACCCGGCCTGCCAGCTCTGCATTTTCCCCCACTCGCCACCGTGCCAAGACAGAACTTAGCCATATATGGCAGGGGCACCAGTAGTGCTTTTCCCTAGGCTGCCTGCCTTTTGGAATATGTCCTTGGACAACCAGCCGGGTTAAAGCTCAAGGTCCAGGAGGTTTCATTTCCTTTTTACCAGGTGGCTGGGGAGCGAGAGAAAAAGAGCAGCCTTGGCTCCAAGGGCTCAGGCCCGAGAGGAGAGTCAACCCCCAAACATGTGGTGGGGGTACAGGATTAGCAAGTGCCCTGGGCGCCCCGGTTGAGGCCAGAGAGAGGTAAAGGAGGGAAAGATAGAGTTCTGTTAAATATTCAGGCTTTAGGCTGCTCAGTGTATCCCCTTTGACATTTGTAGGGGGTTCATCATTGAGAGTCTTTCAGCTGAAAGGTTCCCACTTTTTCTTGAATAAAGGCTTCCTTATCTGCCTAACTAACATTCCTCAAATGATTGCAAACCTCGATAGCACCTAAAAATGCACCCTTTGTGCAAAGTTCTCCAGAGGCACTCTCCTTTGCTGTTTTCTGTTGCCAGGACTTGAATCAGTGTAATAGTTGGGTAAGAGAGCCAAAATGAAATAAAATCAAACCTTCTATTAAAGGACATAGCAGTAATATTAAACTACACACGTAATGTGGCCTGTGCTTGCATACGCTCATATGTGCCGGAGGCCCCCTAACTACTGCAAATGTTTATGTATATTTGTTTCCTCTCAGAAGATGCTAGAAAAGGCTCCATTGTGCTGCGTGTTGGGGTGGACGGATGAAACTAGTACTGGGTTTCTGCAAAGGAAAGATTTATGAAGGAGCTCCAATGGGAGGGCATTCTTGTAACTACCTCACAGAGCCCGTGATGACTGGGAAAAATGCATCCTTTTCCCCTAAGTAATGCAAACTTTAGGAATGTTTAAACAACTTACATTCTTTTCAGGTTTCAGGTAAAAACAATACCTGACAATGTCGAGCAAAACAGCAAGCACCAACAACATCGCCCAGGCAAGGAGAACTGTGCAGCAGTTGAGAATGGAAGCCTCCATTGAGAGAATAAAGGTAAGAGGCCTGGATGGGATCAGACGTGTTTTCTGGTCAGGCCCCTCTGCTCCCCACGGCGGGGCCACGTTTCCGAGAAGGCAGTGCTATTCCCTGCGGCTTGGGGCCAGGATTTTCCTAGGGCCGGCTGAGAGCCTCAGAATCTAACGTCCATTTCTGCCCAGCCTGAGCTTCATTTCAAAAGCACAGGCAAGCCAAAGTGTCTGAGTTAGCCTCTCTGTTGGAACAGAAAACCTAGACCCAATGACAGGATTCCCCAAGAACCTACCTTCCCTGAAGGAACACAGCCAAGTCCCGTGATCTCTGTGTTCTGCACTGGGACAGGGGTTCTAGATGGATTTTATAAACACCCTTGTTATCCCTCTGGAATTTACTAAGTGCGTTAGAGTATAGTCTGGCATAGCAAGTCAACACTCGGGGTCTCCTTTTTTAAGACTACGCCACTTTTTTAAATGTGTGTGCACTATTTTAATGACCACATTCTGTACCTGGGGTGAGTAATGCCAGCCTTAGTTGTGATCTATGAGAAAGGGGAAGGCATTTGTTAGGTCACCTGACTTCGAAGTCTTTTCTCCCCAAATCCCAAGAGAGAACTAGGCAGTGTGTGCCCTGGAATGTTGTGAGTAATGCTGTTTCCTAGAAACTGAAGCAGTCACCTGATACATTCCTCTGGGCCTGGAGATAGTCACCTGTCTTCAAAACATGAGGCTGCTTATGCTGTATTTGACGGGACTCAGCTGCCCTGTGTTCCTTGCCTGAGGACACTGATCTGATTAGTCTGTGGAATAGCCCACCCAGACTTCTGAACAGGGTGTGGCATTTTCTGTTTTTAATTCATGCCAGAGAAAGGCACTGAATCTTCCCATTCTGGTTTTATCCCTCTTATTTTTCTAAGACCAACCTTTAACAGTAGAACCTAAAGCTCTTCTCTCAAGAATACGGACTCCAAGCCCATAATTCAGTTCCAATTTTGTATCAAATACAAACTAAGATACAGCCTTCCCTTGATTCACATATACTTCCCCATTCCCATGCTTATTTTGAAAAGCATCAAACCTGTAAAAGAGCTATCACAACAAACACCCATATACCCTTTGCCACGATTCACCAATTATTAACATTTTGCCTCATTTGCTTTTTCTGTGTCTTGTACACACACCCACACAACACATACCCTTTAAACCACTTGAAAGTTATTTGCAAACATCGTGACTCTTCACCCTTAAATACTTCACCTTCCCCATAACTACACTACAGTTTATAACATTTGGGATCATCTAATAATATCTAACACACAGTCCACTTTTGAAGAATCCAGGCCACTCATTTCGCAGAATGGCCCTCCCATGGGATACCATTGCTTGCCGATGCTTCGATGCCAGCTAAATGTTTTGGTGGGAATAGTTGCTAGCTGGTGGTGCGTCATCTGTGCTCACCCTAGGAGACACGTGATGTCATTTTTCTCCGATCTTTAAATCCGATCACTTGGTTAAAGAAGCAGAGCTACCAGATTTGTCCGTTTACAAATCTTTTTCCTTTTTAACTGACAAGTAATCTGGGAGAAACGGGGTCTGGAAAGATCACTCCACCAGTCTTCTACGTAGAGGACCAGCATTCAACTACCCTTTTAAAGTTTGTGAATACATTATTTTCTTGTGTGTTTGCTTTGGTTCATCCACACGTCAGGTCTCAAAGGCATCGGCGGACCTCATGTCCTACTGTGAGGAGCACGCCAGGAGCGACCCTTTGCTGATCGGGATACCCACCTCAGAAAACCCTTTCAAGGATAAAAAAACTTGCATCATCTTATAGAGGAACATGGAAACCGTCCCTCGCCTCTTCTCAACAAAGCAAATTATGAGCAGCTCCTTGGAAGACATTTACCTTCAGCTTATTTGGTAACCACTGCTAATAACTAAAATACTCTAACTTGGAACGATTGACTCTGATGTCTTTATTTTCCAAGCTGCCCTTTCTCTAAAACACCTTTTACTCATTTAATACAGAATAACAATCTTCTTTTCCATTTGATAACTATGGTGTCCTATTGGGTTACTGCTTCAGAAAAGTTGGTCTGGGCCATTTTAAAAAAACATTATCTGCTTTTAAATATATGAATAACCCAGTCATATCAAGACTTAAATTACCTAAGTACCTGTCTAGGTTAAAATGCCAAGAATAACTTAATGAAACCTTTATATCATAGTATGTTTTTAATAGGGTTGTGCCAACCTGTACAGTGTACATGGGTGAGGAGTGTTTTGTGTATATATATATGTCTTTGTATATACACATATCAATGCTATTTCCTTTTTAAAATTTCTCTCTCCATGCCATCAGTTCGACTCCAGAAGTTATACCTTTGTCTTGAGCTGTATGTAGATAGAATAAAAGTTTTTCATATAGTTATTGTACAAAAAGATATCCACTGTAATTGAGTTGTGAAGAAATGTTGCTGACCTCTTAGGCTAGAATTAACTATACCGATTAAAATTTAAAAACTGAACTAAAAACCCTCTTATCAGGTATTGACAAGGGAACCTAAAAAGGCTCCCATGATCCTGAGTCTAGAAGAGGGGGGAGGCCTCTGGGCCAGACTCTGGGGCTCATGTTCTCTAGATTGTGGAGAGACACCTCTGAAATGTCCACCCTAATGCCTAGAGTACACATGAGCCCCGCCCAGAGGAGAGCAGGAATGTGTGAAAACCAGCTGCTTTTCTCAGCCAAACTTTGTAATTTCACTCTCTCTGCCCTGCCCTTTGTCTTTCCTCTCCCACTAGAACGTATCTTTCCAGAGGTGGTATTCACCTCCCCAACCCCAAGTGGGTGGAACATGGTGGGATGGAAATACATGAAACACAACAGTATCAGGCACTTTTCAAATAGCTATAGTGCCAGTGTGTTCCCTACCTTGTCCACAAACCACCCGAGGCAGGCTTGGATTCAGGGGTACATGACTTGGGCTTCAGGGTTCCAGCAGCAGGTTCCTTGATTTTCCTCTGGACATGAGTACAGCCCTCACATCCTTGGAATTTCCAGTGGGCATCCCAAGAATCTCCTGTGCCCAGAGAGAGTATTTTAACTTTATCAGAGAAAGAGAAAGCGTTCTTAAAAAAAAAAAAAAAAAAAAGCTCACCTAAGGGCTCAAACCATTCACAAGCCTTTGATATTTTAATTCATCTTTAGTTCATTAAAAATAACTACTGATGAAGGATTAAAAGCTTATTTTCAAAAAGGAGTCAACCCCAAAATGGAATTATTTCTGATGGTTTTCCCTAGTTCTGTACAATCTTGCCCTGCAACACAAGCCCCTTTTAAAACCTAATGTCTGGTGTTAAGTATTAAGCGGATTGTGGGTGAACAAATGTAGTGCTATTTTTAAACTGTTCAAATATATAGTCAGTATTTCCCCAGTCACCTATCTGTTCAGTATTGTGAACTGCCCTCACTTTTCCAAGATCATGTGAAAATCATGCCACTGGCCTTATCCTCTTGTCCTCTGCCTCTGGGTTTTGCAATATGACCAGTTTCCACATAAATTGTAGGCACCTGTTTAGGAGAGATAAAGGTGAAGTTTGAAATGTACACGAAAAAGACAACATTGCATTTAATGCTTCACTTAATGAGACATTTTCTTTTAATAAGTATATTTTTCTACCGATAGTTTCAGAACACTAATCTTATTTTCACTCTGATTTTTTCTTTAAATATTTATAATACAGCTTGTTAAATATTTTTATGAAATTTTATTATACCTTTTCATTATATGTGCACTTTTTCAGTAGCAAGCATAGTTCATTGCTTAGTACTAAGTTATGTTCTTTTACCTAATGGAAAACAAATATGTTTTGCTCCCTATTTGTTAATGTGCTTATAGTGGTAAGGAATGGACTTGAGGTCCCTGGAGATTTTATTTTTCCTGGTCAGATATCATAAAGGCTAGGAGTATAAATATCATGTAGCTTCCTAATGATGTATAGGGCATGTTTAAGAAAAGTGAAATCACATCCTTTGATGCTGGACCCAGTGGGGAAAAATTGTAGTTAAATGTTGATTTACTTAAAACTAGACGTCTATGTGAGAAAGTACATGTATAGGACATATAGAAATCACTTTTATTTGTCAGGCTTTATTTTACTTGTGAAACACCATTTTTAACTGTTCTACAGCAGCTGGTTTATGATAATGGACAAATGCCCAGTACGTGTTGTTTTTCCAACTACCACTATAAAAACACAATCACATATATACATGCAACTTTTGGCTTCATATCTGTGAAGCTATTTAAATGTGTTCATTATACTTTTGCCTTTAATGCTGTTTCTGTTAACGGTGACTTTTTTTCATTCTTATATGTTCATTAGTGCATAAATCTGTCCAATTGAGGCCTCAGGACCACGGCAAGATATGCTAGATAAAATTTCATAACTCCAAAGTATTTTACAGAAACACATTATTCCAGTTTGTTCACCAAGTATAGGTTGTGGCTATTTTTTCTTCTACAGAGAATCAGGTTTTTACATTTCCTTACCTTATGAAAATGAAAGTGCCATAATTATCTTTTAAAGGAAGGACCTGCCTTCTTTCCATACTGTTTTTGTACTTTACTAATCTTTATCAAAGAAATTATACCAGTGACTTAGTAATTTTGAGGCATAGGTTAGTTTAGGTAGTAGAGGATGCAAACTTTTTCTTCAGATGCCTTCTTCTCAGCTCATTTACAACTAAGTGTCATCTGATTACTCCAACTATTGATTGAAGATCTGTAGAAGCCCAAGAAATGAACTATAGTACATGTCTGTCCTTCTCCATAAAATATAATACTGGAGTGCGTTATGAATTGTATTGATTTCTTTTATGATAGATCTATTAACAGGAACAAAATAGGTGAATCAAATAGAATTAAGTGTAAATGAAAATAGAGCACTTACCTAAAGTTGGGTGGCCTGGATCATAGCCTTGGATCCTTTTTTAGCCAATGTGGTGCCGCTGTGTCGTGTGACTCTGAACAAGGCACTTCATCTCGCTGGGCCTCCGTTTTGCCATCTGTAAAACAAGGGGCTTGAAGTAGATGATGGTGGACACCCCCCTGCCCCCGCACCTCCACTCTCCAAAGCCTCGGTCCAATGGCCTACCCCTCTACAGGTCCTGCCAATGTGTTGGTGCTATAAGCTGCTTCAAATATAAAATGGTTCGTCTATCATATATGCTCATTTAATAGCTTATGAAAGTCCTTTTTGTTATAAAGCTTTTTCTGGTTTTATGGACTTGATTACTGTAATGTTTTGTTTTTAGCCATGTAACTCTAAACATCATTCACTTGTCCCAGTAATCTGGGATGGGATTTTGTTATTTTATGGCATTCTTTGGCTACTCATCTGTCCAGCATCTTATTAACCTAAGCACTGTGATCATTGTTTGGAAAGCTGTCCTATGGAAAGAATAGAAACATTTCCTTCACATGTACTTCACAGATTCAAAAGAAGTTTCATTAAAACATCCTTCTCTTTACTGGATCCGTGCCTCACTGTATCATCCTACTCGTGTTTTGCTCAATAAATTAATAGAAGACCAGCTCTCTTCCATTCTCCTTCATTCAGTTACCATTTTCTTAACACCTGCTGAGAGCCAGATGTTGAATACCAGGCTCTGACCCTCCAATGAGTAAGACTCACACCAGCCCGTGCAAAGCTCACAGTCCGGAGCAAGGAGGGTGGCATGGCAGATAGAGAAACTGACAATCGAGTAGCAGAGTACCCTGTGTGAAGGTGAGCACATGGTACTGTGAGAGCCCAGAGGAGGAAGGACCAGCTCCACAACAGTGAGGTCTGAGGAGGCTTCCAAGGGAGGTGATGTGTGAGCTGGGTCTTGAGAAAAGAAGAAATTTTGTAAGCACTAGAATGAAGTCTTGGAAGAAAGTGAGGGAAGAGGAGGAGAGTGGGCTCAAAACTAGAGTGCAGAGTAATTCCCAAACTACTTGTTTGTCCTGCAAGCAACAGGAAGGCAGTGGAGGTTATTAAAGAGGAATGATGTAATGGTATCCAATGTGTAGAGAGGGTGGTTTCCCAGCCTGAGACCCAGCTGTGACCATGGAAACAGATAACAAATGAAAAAGCCATTACGCTCACAATGACTCATATTCACCAAGTATTTGCCAAAGGTACCCTGCCTCCTCCTCAATTCCTTCCCCTAAGGCTGGGATTCCCTTAGAAATGAAGGAACAATATCATCATCCATGAAGGAAAAAAAGGCAGCCAGTGAGTGTCCGGTTATGGATTTGGGCAGCTACAGAGATGACCCTGGCTTCTGAGAATCAGTACATACACACTATAAAGGGTAGGAGCAAAAGAGTCCTTCAGCCCTTTCTAGGAAAGGACTGAAGAATTGAGATTTTGATCATGAAAAACAGCAGCTAACATGCACTTTCACTGGTTCAGACCAAAGTATCAGAAGTTCCTGTGACTTTCAGTGGAGGACAATTGTACTAGGAGATGGGACTGGGTAGGGGTGAATTTAAAACAAAGTGAGGGAAGAGAAGGTAATGAAAGGATAGACAATGTAAGTAAACATGGCAGATGAAATGTTATACTACCTTAATGTTAAGAACAAGGAACTCAAACCTACAGGTGATGGTGGTAGCTTGGTGTGGAGATTCATGTCACGTGGCTTTCCAACTCTCCAAGATACGGGGGGGGGGGGGGGGGGGGGGGGGGGGGGGGGGGGGTGAACACCTTCTCATTGGCAAGATGGTCAGTTACAACATACATATACATGTGTATAGTATTTATAAGCCGCCTTATTTGGTGGTGGTAGACACCTGTTGAGGATTTCTCCCTCCTTCCTTCCCTGTCCCTAGGTTTACAAACCTTTGGCTTACAGCTCTGTAGAACCTGATTCCACCATCAGCTATACCCATCTTTGCACCATCTAGCATGGATATCACCTTTAGCTTGTCTTCAGAGCATGGCCCTACTGGCTACTTTACCTCTTTACCACTGTAAGCAGCAAACCTTTGCCTTCAGATGAGCCCTTCTGCTATTCCAATTACTATCTCCTTATCAGAGTCATTCATGTCTATCAAGGCCGTTTAACTGTAGGCCAGCCTTGGCCAAACATGCACAGTTGGTCTCAAGAACCCTTCAATTATCAATTTTTTCAGAAACCAATATTCTCTTTATCCTGAGGGAAAATGCAATCCAAATATATTCATTCTAAAATGCTAATGACTTAATGGTTAGAAGATCACTATGGAAAGAGCCATGTTTAGCATAAAGGAGAAGTTAATAGTAAAGTTTTAGATATCATTAAGAATTATTCATATGAAGCATTCCTATACCCTATAAATCCTAATCTTCTTAATTATAAAAGCAAGTAATTGAAATCATTGAGATGCATAATGGCAAGATCCCAGGCTTGGAGGTCTAAGAAATTTGCAGCCAAAACATCTATGTACAAGTTGCTACTTCTGGTCTCTAGATCCGGTCACCCCCCCCATCCTTCCACACACACATCCTACTTAGGTAGAAATGACAGCTTCATTCACTAAGAGACTTTAAATCTGGTCCTAACATAAAATATTCATCCTGTGACATCATGGGGGACCCTGTGGATCTAGAAGTTGTTCTACTGGGGGCAAGCCTAAGGCACTCACTGGAAGAACATGGCCAGCAGTACCTGCTTTGTTCCTGGCACTGACTGGCACAGAGCATTCATGTCTCCTGGGATCTGGTTAAGGATAACCCTAAGTAAAAGTTGGCATGTGAACAAAAGAGAAAACCCAGAAATAAACCCATGCTTATATGGCCAATCTATGGCGAAGGAGGCAAGAATATACAATGAGGAAAAGAGTCTCTTTGATAGTGCTGGGAAAACTAGACAGCTACATGCATAAGGATGAAACTGGACCACTTTTTACATTATATACAAATAAAATGGATTAAAGACCTAAATATGAGACACAAAACCATAAAATACCTAGAAGAAAACATTGGCAATGATTTCCTTAACATCGGCCTTAGCGACATTTTTCTGGATATGTCTCCCCAAGACATAACAAAAACAAAAGCAAAAATAAACTATTGGGACTACACCAAAATAAGAGACTTTTGCACAGGGTAGGAAACTAGCAAAATGAAAGGCAACTTACTGGGAGAAGAGACTTGCAAATAATATATCTGAAAAGGGGTTAATATCTAGAATAAAAAACTTATTCAACTCAATACACACACACACACTAATAATCCAATTAAAACTGGGCAGAGGACCTGAATAGACATTTTTCCAAAGAAGACATTCAGGTGGCAAACAGACTCATGAAGAGGTGCTCAACATCACTAAGCATCAGAGAAATGCAAGTCAAAACCACAATGAGGCATCACCTCACACCTGTCAGAATGACTAGAATCAAAAAGTCAAGAAATAATATGTGTTGGTTAGGGTGTAGAGAAGAGGAATCCTCTTACACTGTTGGTGGGAATACAAATATTCACAAATACACTGTGAAAAACAGTATGGAGTTTCCTAAAAAAACAAAAACAAAAAACCCCTATCCAGTAATTTACCTGCGAGGTATTTACCCAAAGAAAACAAAACGCTACTTTGAAAAGATATATGCACCCCTATGTTTATTGCATTTTTAAAAATTTTAATTCTAGTGTAATTAATATGCAGTGCTATATTAGTTTCAGGTATACAATATAATGATTCAACAATTCTATATATTACTGAGTGCTCATCAAGATAAGTGTACTCTTAATCCCCCTTCACCTATTTCGCCCATCCACCTCACCTACTTCCCCTATGGTAACCATCTGTTCTCTATAGTTAAGAGTCTGGGGGTTTTTTTGTTTCTCTTTTTTGCCTTTGTTCATTTGTTTTGTTTTTCAGGTTCCACATATGTGAAATCATACAGTATTAGTCTTTCTCTGACTTATTTTGCTTAGTGTAATATCCTTCTAGATCCATCTATGCTGTTGCAATTGGCAACATTTCATTCTTTTTTATGGCTGAATAATATTCCATTATATATATATATATATACACACACACACACATATATATGTACATATATGTATACATATATATATGTGCATGTGTATATATGTGTGTATATATATGTGTGTGTATATATATGCATATATATATATATATATATATATATATAAAACACTTCTTTATCCATGGACATTTGGTTGCTTCCATGTCTTGGCTATTGTAAATAATGCTACACTGTAGCCAAATTATGGAGGCAGCCCAAGTATCCATGGATAAATGAATGGATAAAGATGTGAGATACACACACAATGGGCTACTACCTCAGACATAAAAAAGAATGAAATCTTGACATTTGCAAGCACATGGATGGATCTAGAGGGTATAAGGTTCAGTGAAATAAGTCAGAGAAAGACAAGTACCATACGATTTCACTCCTATGTGGAATCTAAAAAACAAAACAAAAAACAGAAACAGACCCATAAATGCAGAGAAGAAATGTGATTGCCAGAGGGGAGGGGGTTGGGGGATGGGCAAAATGGATGAAGGCAAGTGGGAGGTATAAACTTCCAGTAATGAAATGAGTCAGTCATGGAGATAAAAGGGACGACACAAGGAATATAACCACTGATACTGTAATATCACTGTATAGTCACAGATGGTAGCTATACTTGTGGGCATAGCATAACAGAGAGAGTTGTGGAATCACCACGATGTATACCTGAAACTAATGTAACACTGCACGTGTGTCAATTTTAAAATCTCACAACAGACCCACGAGGCAGCTACTATTATTATCCCTACTTTACATATGAGGAAATACAAGTGTGAAGAGATCCAAATGCATATTTGCTAGGTCTTTTAAAAACACCGAATTTTTCATGAGCAGCTAGTATGAGGTAAGAGAACACATGTCCTGGAATCAGGAAATGTAGGTTCTAGTCCAACTGCCGCTAATTTGCTATGCAACCTTAGGACCTTTATGACTTCTGGTCCTGCTTCCAGGAAAAAAAAAAAAAAAAGAAAAAGAAAGGATCTACTTTTTAAAAAGGACTTAGTCTAGATAATTGTTAACGTTTCTTCTAACTTTACATTTTATACAAATTTGAGAGAGGTGAGCAATTCACTTTCAGGTGCATTTTGCCATCTCCACCCCAAGTCATTTTATATTTCCTTCCTTGAATTAAAAATCAGGAGAACCAAGTCTAGAGTATGAGGTCAGAGGATATGTGGGTTTGCTGCGTGTAATTATAGGTATTTAAAAGATATTTAAAGAATCACTTCCTGATACTTCAGCTATTGACTCATCAACAGGACTGGAAAGAATTTTTAAGTAAAAATGATTTGCAGAAAGGTATTTTGTCTAGAGGCAATTAATAGAATTAAGAGAGCAAAGTGCCAACAATGCCTTTCTAAGAGGAGTTCAAAAACATAACGACAAAAAAAAAAAAAAAGCTCAACCAAATTTTAAATGTGAGTAACAGAGAATTTGGTTTTTAGAAGCAAGAAAAAGAAGAATTCATTCATTTGTTAATGCCCTGCTAGGAATGTAGTAGTTCCCACTGGCAGTGTGCTAAATATGTCCTAGGATAAACCCAGAAAAGACAGGGATCTCCCAGGATAGTTGAGGCAGGGGTTATGGGGATAGGTAGTAGGAGGTAAACATAAATTACTATGCATTGTGGTAAATGCTATTATTAGTTGGCTCTGAAGGAACATGACAAAATCACAGCAGGAGATCTAAGCAGAAACAGAAATACGTAATATACCTGATAGAGAATTTAAGGTAATGATCATAAAGCTACTGGTTTCAGAAAAGAGTGGAGGATGTCAGTGCGACCCTTAAAAGGAGATAAAAACTAACATATCAGAGATGAAAAACTCAACAGATGAAATTAAAAATGTAATAGATGGGATAAATAGTAGGCTATAGAAAGCAGAGGAATAGATCAGTGACCTGGAGGATAGAGTAATGGGAAGCAATAAAGTTGAAGAGGTGAAAGACAAACAAATACTGCATAATGAGAACAGACTTAGAGAACTCAGCAACACCATTCAGTATAATAACATGTACATTATAGGGATCCCAGAAGGAGAAGAGAGAGAAAGGGGGGTAGAAAATGTGTTTAAAGAAATAATAGCTGAAAATGTCATGATTCTGGGGAAGTAAACAGAGATTCCCCCAACAAATTCAACCCAAAGAGGTCCACACCAAGACACATAGTAATTAAAATGACAAAAAAAAAAAAAAAATAGTGATAAAGAGGTTTAAAAGTTGCAAGAGAAAAGAAGACAGTTAAGGAAATCCCATAAGACTATCAGCTGATTTTTCAGCAGAAACTTTGCAGGCCAGGAGGGAGTGGCATGATATATTCAGAGTGTGGAAAGGCAAAAATCTTAAGGTAAGAATAGTCTATCCAGCAAAGCTATCATTCAGAATAGAAGATAAAGAATTTCCCAGACAAACAAAAGTTAAGAATGCATGACCACTAAACCGGCCCTACAAGAAATGTTAAAGGGGACTCTGAGGGGGGAAACAACAATAACAACATAAGAATAAGGAAAATAGGAAGCACAAAAGCAAAATAAATAAGTGAATAAATAAATAAATCTGTAAAAATCAGTCAAGGAAGGAACAAAATAGAAGGATGTAAAATATGATACCAAACATCTGAACCTTGGAGGGAAGAGAAAAATGAGTTCAAAATTAAGCAACCATTAGCTTAATATAGACTGCTACAAGCAGAAGATGTTTTATATAAACTGAATGGTAATCACAAGCCAAAAAACAGTAAATAGGTATGCAAAAAAATGAAGAGTAAGGAATCTAAGTATATCACTAAAGAAAACCGGCAAACCATGAAGAAGAAAAAGAGGAGAAAGGATCAGAGAAAAACTACAGAAACAACCACAAAACAAGTAAAAAAAAAAAAAAAAAGCAAATAGTTATCTATCAATAATTATTCTGTATGTAAATGGACTAAATCCTCCAATCAAAAGACATAAGGTGATGTAATGGATAGAAAAACAAGTCATCTATATGTTGCCTAATAGAGACTCATTTCAGACTAAAGACACATGCTGATTGAAAGTGAGGAGATGAAGAAACATTTATCAGGCAAATGGATGTCAAAAGAAAGCTGGAGTAGCAATACTTATATTGGGCAAAATGGACTTTAAAACAAAGTCTGTAAAAAGAGACAAGGACACTATAAAATCATGAAGGGGACAATCCAAAAGAAGATATGACAACTGTTAATACCTATGCACCCAACATGGAAACACCCAAATACATAAAGCAGCTAATAACAAACACAAAGGAACAATTCAATAATAATACAATAACAGTAAACAAATAACAGTAAAAGAACACCTCGCTTACATCGATGGACAAATCATCCAAACAGAAAATCAACAAGGAAACAGTGCCTTTGAATGACACACTGGACTAGATATATTCAGAACATTCCACGATAAAACAGCAGAATACACATTCTTTTCAAGTGCATACGGAACATTCTCCAGAATAGATCACATATTAGGCTACAAAACAAGCCTCAACAAATCCAAAAAGATCAAAGTCATACCATGCATCTTTTCTGGCCACAATGCTATGAAACTAGAAATCAACCACAAGAAAAAAATCTGGAAAGTCCACAAATACATGGAGGTTAAATAACATGCTGCTAAACAATAAGTGAGTCAACCAAGAATTAAAAGCAGAAATCAAAAAATACATGGAAACAAACAAAAATGAAAAAAATATATAAAAAAGTAAAAAAAAAAAAAAAGAAAGAAAGAAAAGAAAAGAAACAAACATGAAAACACAATGGTCCAAAACCTGTATGATGCAGCAAAAACAGTTCTAAAGAGGGGAGTATATTGGAATACAGGCCTACATCCAGAGGCAAGAAAAATCTCAACTAAACAGCTTAACCTTACACCTAAAAGAATTAGAAAAAGAACAATAAATAAAACCCAAAACCAGAAGAAGGAAGGAAATAATAAAGTTTAGAGTAGAAACAAATGATTTAGAAAGTAAGAAAACCAATAAAACAGATCAATGAAACCAGAAGCTGGTTCTTTGAAAACATCAACAAAATGGATAAACCTCTAGCCAGATGAAAGAGAGAAAGGGAAGGGGGGAGAAAGAAAAGAAAGAACTCAAGTAAAAATAACAAATGAAAGAGGAGAAATAACAATGAACACCACAGAAAGACAAATAATTATAAGAGAATATCATGAAAAACTGTATGCCAACAAATTAGACAAACTAGAAGAAATGGATACATTCCTAGAAACATACAACCTCCCATAAGTGAAGCAGGAAGAAACAGAAAATTTGAACAGACCAATCACCAGCAAGGGGATTAAAGTAGTAATCAAAAAACTGCCCACAAACAAAAGTCCAGAACCAGATGGTTCATAGGTGAATTCTACCAAACATTTAAAGAAGAGTTAATACGTATTCTACTCAAACTCTTCCAAAAAATAGAAGGAAAACCTCCGAATTCATTCTATGAAGACAGTATCACCCTTATACCAAAATAAACAGAACTACAGGCCAATATCTCTGATGAACATTAATGCAGAAATCCTCAACAAAAGTGCTAGCAAACCAAATCTAACAATACATTAAAAATATCATTCACTACTATCAAATGGGATTTATTCCTGGTTTGCAAGGGTGGTTCAATATCCACAAATCAATGTCACATACCACATCAATAAAAGGATAAAAACCATATGATCATTTCAATAGATGCAGAGAAAGCATTTGACAAAGTATAACATCCATTCTTGATAAAAGCCCTCAACAAAGTAGGGAACATACCTGAACATAATAAAGGCCGTATATGAAAAACCCACAACAAACATCACACTCAATGGGGAAAATCTGAGAGATGTCCCCCCTGAGGTCAGGAATAAGACAAGGATGTCAACTCTCATCACTTTTACTCAACATAGTACTGGAAGATCTAGCCACAGCAGATAGACAACAAAAATAAATGAAATTCATCCAAATCAGTGAGGAAGAAATAAAACTTCTATTTGCAGATGACATAATATATAGAAAACCTAAAGACTACCAAAAAATTACTAGAACTGATCAATGAATTCAGTAGTCACAAAAGACAAAATCAATGTACAGAAATCTGTTGCATTTCTATACACTAATAATGAAGCAGAAGAAAGAGAAATTAAGAAAATAATCCCATTACAATTGCATCAAAAATAGTAAAATACCTAGGAATAAACCTAATCAAAGGTGAAAGACCTCTACTCTGAAAACTATAAAACATTGATGAAAAAATTTGGAGATGAAACAAACAAGTGGAAAGACATTACATGCTCATGGATTGCAAGAACAAAAACTTAAAATGTCTATACTACCCAAAGCAATACACACACTTAATGTAATCCCTATCAAAATACCAACAGCATTTTTCACAGAGCTAGAACAATCCTAAAATTTGTATGGAACCACAAAAGGCTCTGAATAGCCAAAGCGATTTTGAAAAAGAAAGCAAAGCTGGAGGCATCACAATTCCAGACTTCAAGTTACATTACAAAGCTGTAGTAATGAAATAAGTATGGTCCTGGCACAAAAACAGACACATAGATCAATAGAACAGAATAGAAAACCCACAATTATGTGGTCAATTAATCTTTGATGAAGCAGGAAAGAATATGTAATGGGAAACAGACAGCTGTCTCTTCAACAAATGGTGTTGGGAAAACTGGACAGCTACATGCAAAAGAATGAAACTGGACCATTTTCTTACACCATATACAAAAATAAATTAAAGATGGATTAAGACCTAAATGTGAGACCTGAAACCATAAAAATACTACAAGAGAGCACAGACAGTAATTTCTCTGACATTGGCCATAATAACATTCTTCTAGATATGTCTCCTGAGACAAGGAAAATAAAAGCAAAAAATAAACTATTGGGACTACATCAAAATAAAAGTCTTCTTCAAAACAAGGGGAACAATCAACAAAACTAAGAAGATACTTGCAAATGACATATCCAATATAGGGTTAGTGTCCAAAATATACAAAGAACTACAAATCAACACCCAAAAACCAAATAATCTAATTTAAAAATGGGCAGAAAATGAACAGACTTTTCTGCAAAGAAGACATCCAGATGGTCAACAGACACAAGAAAAGATACTCAACATCACTCATCATCAGGGAAATGCAAATCAAAACTACAATGAGATATCACCTCACCGCTATCGGAATGGCTAAAATCAAAAACACAAGAAACAACAAGTGTTGGCAAGGATGTGGGAAGAAAAGGAAGCCTCTTGCACTGTTAGTGGGAACGCAGATTGGTGCAGCCACTGTGGAAAACAGTAGGGAGTTTCACTAAAAAGTTAAAAATACAACTACCCTATGATTCAGTAATGATGGTACTGTGTATTTACCCAAACATACAAAAACACTAATTCAAAGGGATACATGTACTTCTATGTTTATAGCAGCATTATTTATGAAAGCCAAATTATGGAAATGTCCATCAATAGGTGAATGGATCAAGAAGAGGAATATTATTCAGCCCTAAAAAAGAATGCAATCTTGCCATTTGCAACAACTCGGATGGATCTAGAGGGTACTATGCTAAGCTAAATAAGCCAGAGAAAGACACATATTATGATTTCACTCATATGTGAAATATAAGAAACAAAACAAATGAACAAAAGAAAAAAAAAGAGACAAACCAAGAAAGAGACTCTTAACTATAGAGAACTGAGGGTTACCAGAAAAGAGATGGGTAGAGAGAAGGATTAAATAGGTGATGGGGATTAAAGAGTACACTTGCAATGAATGGAATTCACACCAGGTGATGCATGGAATTGTTGACTCAGTATATTGTACACCTGAAACTAATATAACACTGTATGTTAACTATACAAGAATTAAAATTAAATTAAGTTGTATTTTATTGTTTTATTATTTTGAGAGAGAGAAGGAGAGAAAGAAGAGAGAGAGGCACACAGAGAATCCCAAGCAGTCTCTGTACTGTCAGCACAGAGCCTGATGCAGGGTTCAACTGCATAAACAGGGAGATCATGACCTGAGCTGAAATTGAGTCAAACGCTTAACCAACTCAGCCACCCAGGCCCCTAAATTAAAATTTTTAAAAATGATAAAGAAGTTGGCTCTGCCTAAATCAAAAATTCTCACAGAGGAGGCAATATATCAGTTGGGTCTTGAAGGCTGGGCAGGAGTTGGTTAGTGAAGAACAGGGACAGGATAGTCTCAGCAGAGAAGACAGTGTATGCAAATGCACTAGGTTCTAAATGAGTCTAGGGTATTCAAACAACCCAGATATTTGTGGCAGGTGTATGAGGAGGAGAAGGTTGATGAGGCCGGGAAGGAAGTTTGAGTCAAGTCAAAGGCTATGAGTTTGTATTGATTATACAGGCAAGGGAAGGGAGTTGGTAGAGGTTTTTAAGCAGGGTCCTGCCATAGCCTTTGTTTTCATAAAGGTAATTAGAATGTAAGAGGAAAATAAAGTAGTGGAGAGAAACTGGCAGTAGTGTTTCTAATCTCTGCTGAGTCCCCAGTAGTGTCTCACAATTCTTTCATTTGACCTGTCTAGTTCCTTCATTTCAAACCATTATCACCCTCCTCAACCCTCCTACTTATCACCTTCCTACCAGGCAAACAATTCTGCCTTCCCCATCAAACAAAATGTTGGGGCCATTTGGCTTGAATTCTCAAACTTCCTATCTTCTCACACTCAAATGTCTCCATCACACCCATCCGAGTATCTTCCATCAGATGCACAGGTTGAGAAGCAACCTCGAGGTCAAGTCCAAACCCTCCAGCTATTCTGAAAGCCCCTTGCCTTCTCTCCTTTATTAAAATTTTCCAAAGAGTGATCAACCTTCTTTGCCTTCTCTGCCCCACCTCCCTTCTTCTCAATTGGCTGCAATCCTGCTTTTACTCCCACTATTGTAATGGAACTGATTTCACCCAGGATATTGGCCAGTGAACTCTCAATTTCCAAATTCAATGGAGCATTTCAGTCTCTGCTTCAAGGACCCAACTGCTTGAATCATTCTTTTTCATAAACTCACCATTCTGCATCACTGACTTCTGTGATATCAAACTCTCCTTTTTCTCTCCTCTGTCTCTTCATTTTTCTGCCTCCTAAAATTCCACCCTCAGTCCCAAGTTTCAATCCTTAGCCCATTGCTGCTCTTCCCATTTTACTCATTCTTCTTGGAAAGTCCATCCATTGTCACTGCTATTCATATGCTAAAGATTTCCAAATCTATACATCCAGCCCATCTTTTGTCCAAGCATCAGACTTACCTACCCTATTGGACATTTTCAACAGATAGCACACAGGGACTTGGAACATGATGTGTCGAAATCCATCTCCCTTCCTGAAATTTAATTGGTAGCACTATCACTAAGTTGCCACACCTGGAAACTGAAGAGGCATTCAAGAATCTCCCCTCATCTGTTACATCTGATCACCCATTCTTGCCCATTTCATTTCCCGAATACTTTGCAAATCCATCCTGATTTTCCTCATCAGCTACAAATTCGGCCTATATCATCCCTTTTGCTGAACTACTGCAAAAGCCTCCCATCTGGACTCCAGCCTATGTGGCTGCCCCTGGCCTTGGGGTAACCAACTATCTTGGCTTACTTGGGACTATTCTTGTTTGGGCTCTAAGAATCTCACATTCCAGAAATCCCTCAATACCCATTGTTCATGATACTTTTAGTTGTAAATGAAACTTGCTTAAGCACATTACTGGAAATCCATGGGCCTCACTTCAAGTAGGGCTGGATTCAGGAGTTCTGCTTTCAGGTTTCATCTCTGACCTTTCCTCTTGAATAGACTTCTCTATGAGGCAAGCCTGCTGCTAAGCAACACAGACACACGCATCAGCCCAACACCAGAAAGAGATTCTCTACTCTAGTGGAAATGTCTCGGGAAGTTTTCTGATTGGCCCAGCTGAAGTCACATGTCTATCCCCAAACCAATCACCATAGAAGGATTGGCTAGACCTGTATTACAAATCTACCCTTGAAGTGGGGAGAACTCCTAAGAAAGAAGATTCACAGAATGAAGAGGCAGGGAGTCAAGATGGACAACAATGAACTGCTATCCCCTTTAAATCCCATCCAGCGTCCTGTAGTCTGGCCAACTGGACCCATCTGAGAAGAGTGCACCCTAGAACACTCCAATTTAACCATGTTACTTTTCTACATAAAACCCTTAAAATTCTCTCAATACTTGCAGGACAAAGCCCATGCTCTTTGAAAGGGGATACAAGACTATGATCTGGTCTCTGTCTACCTTTTCAGCCTACCTTTCTCCACTCCCTTCCTTAACACTTAATCCTCTAGTAAATGCCACAGACTACAAGAGTCCCTCATGGGCCACACCTTTCTCCCCTGACTAGTTATTAATCATGCTTCAAGAGTCAGGTCAAGCATCTCTCTTTCCTGGAAAGCTTCCTTACCACCACGACTACCCTAAACACACACATACACATACACACACACACACACACACACACACACACACACAGCACATGCCCAAACTTGCCCTGACACCACACCAACTTGAAAATGTGTCAGCCTCCTCTACTAGACTGCAGGTAGAGACCGTACCATAATCATGTTTATATAGGAAGTTCTAGCACAGTGCTTAGCATGCAGTATGTGTGTGACCTTTGATCTTGAACAGAAAATGTTCTGATAAATAAACAAGAAAGGACCAAATTCAGTTAATAGAAGTGGAGGACAAACTAGCTTAGTCGAAATGAACATAACCTAAGTAGATGGTGTCTTTCCATATTCTGTTCCGTTGGGCTATGTGGTTTATTGGGGGTTTTCTTTTTTCTTTAAATCACCCTCTAATTTGCAAATACGGAGTAATTACATACAAGACATACATAACATACATACATAGAAGATTACTCATGGGGGATGTAATTATCATTAGGTTGCATAGATCGAGTACTTCCAGGAACTGATCTAAGTGTTTTCTATGCACTATTCCTTTAATCCTCATAACAAACCAATGACATAAGCCTTGTTTATTTTCCCATTTTAAAGGAGAAATAATTGAGGCTTAAAGAAGTTACACTAACTTTCTCAAGTTCTAGCGAGGATCAAGGATCCAAGCCCTGGTCTTCTGGTTATAAAAGCCCATTGTCTTAACTACTACACTTTTAGTCTTTATCTTTTTTCAGCTCAATCCTTAACAATTACACAAGGAAGCAAAAGGAAATCAGAAGGCTCTTCTCCAGGTAAGCCATTTCTTGTGAAGTTAGTATTTTGATAATTATAATACAATTACAATACAGTGATATAATCAGGTGTTAAGTGGTGATACTAAGAAAGTTTGCTGCTTCTGTGCATATTAAATTCTTTCCCAGACGCTTGATTGTAGAAAATGAGTTAGCATAAAAGCATTAAAGCACCTAGGGACAGAAATCACTTTTACCTTGACGAAGTTCTAAGATGAAAGAGAACAATTCTTAGAATTCTCCCCTGGTTTTTGTCTCCTTTTGTTTTCCTGAGGCTCTGTCCTACTTACTGGATAAGTAAAAGATTAGATCCAATTGGTTTCATCCTCCCCCAGGCTAACGTGTGCTGTCTGGTTGGCCTCTTCAAGAGATAGCTCCAGCATACAGAGGAATGAGTTCACAGTAAAATTCTGATTCTTCTTCCTTGCCTTGTGACTTTGGAGGTGTCTTTTGACTTCTCTGAACCTGAGTTGCTTTAGCAAGGACTCAAATTAATAAATGCGTAAGCATGTGATAAGCCAGACAGTTCTAATTGAAATGATAAAAATACGAACTCTATTCACTTCCCAAGCTTCTAGCTTGTGTCTGACACGAAGCACTACTCCATCAACAACCGGTTGTTTTGATCATTCTGATCAGGTTCTTCCTTGTCTTGTCCAAAGTGCCCAGTGTTGTGTTTAGCACATAATAAACAGGTCTGTCAGTAGGCCAGTTCAAGGCAGTGCTAAGCGCCATTCTGTTTTGCAGACTCTTTCGCCTTTTGGAGTTCTTGTAACTTGTACAGTAACCACCTTAGTAAACTAGTAAATTCTAACTCCATCCACAAGTAGCAAAGATTTCTGGTTTTATCACTTCGCTGAAGATCTCTTCAATCTTTGCAGAGAAATGTATATTCCTTAGCTCCTAGTGGGTTGGCATCAGGGAGACTGGAGACTGATCAAATGAGAGCTTCCCCCTCCTTCTCTCCCACTCCCCCGAGACTTGTAGAATGGTTTTGCTGAAATTCAGCGGGAAGAACGCCAAGAGTTCTCAAACTTCTCTGATAATAAGAATTACCTGAAGTGCTTGTTAAAAAATAAATTCTGAGCCTTATCTCAGCCGCACTTAATCTGAAGCTCCTGGGAAGGGTTTTGAAGCTGCATTTTTAACAAACATCCATAGGTCTTATTATCAGAACAATTGGGAAATCCTGATAATGCAAACACCTCACTTTATACAGGAAAGTTCTGAGGCCCAGACTGAGAGATGTGAATTGTTGGAGGTGAAGGGTGAACCCCACATGCTTAAGAGGATTAGGAAGGGAAGCCTAAGTGAGTCCAAGCAGGCTTGAGTTGACAATTGGGAGGGGTAAGGTCTGTGGCAAACAGGAAATCCTTGTTTAAAAGGGAAAAGCCTCCTCTGAACTCCAGCCAATTGTTGCCACAGATAGCAATGGAAATCAGAATTTTTCTAAAAAATGTCTCCATGTTTAAATGTTGACAACTGATTTAAAATAAAATTTTTTAAACATTTAAAAGCCAAACTTCTCTTAGCTAGCAGTTTCTAACCTTGCACTAGGACTTTGTGAGCCATAGCATCTTTTCCTTGCCTTTCATGCTGATGATAGCATACTGCCTCTTTTCTCAGTGTTAAGTGGTTTAAAAAAAAATTTTTTTTTTACTACGTAATCTCTATGCCCACCATGGGGCTCAAACTCACGACACCAAGATCAAGAGTCCACATGCTCTACCAACTGAGCCGGCCAGGCACCCCTAAAATAGCCTTCTATCACCTAATAAAAAAGGCTGACTAATAGGACGGGCCCTTCATGGTCTGGTTCCTACCACCTTTCCTACTTCATTACCCATCATTGGAAAATAAGAATTCTAGACCCAGATTACCTCGGTCTGCATCCTGGATTTGCAACTTCCTAACAGTAATATGACTCCAGGTAAATATATCTCTTCATTTTCCAAATGGCAATAATAGTACCTACTTCCACCGGGTTGTTGTGAATATTAATGTGTTACCGTAAAACTCTTAGAACAGTGCTCAGCATGTAGTAAACCCTCTATCTGTTATGGTTGCCCCCCCAGAAGCTAGCCCCAAAGATGCCTTGAATTCATACCTTTGGAGCTGCAGTTCCCCCTCCTGGAACAAATGTTCTTTACAGTCCCCTGGCCGAGCTCTTGATTCTTCAGGTCTCACTGTTCTGGCAATGCTCCTGGCCCAGGAACACTCAGGCCTTGAATATTACTCATCATCGCTTATCACCCTAAATTGCAGGAGTCAGGCATCTCCACTAAAGGCAGAGACCTTGCTTTTTCACTTTTGTAGCCCCAGGACCTAACACAGTGTCAGGTACATCCTTTCAATAAATAGTACTAAAGGAATAAATGTGCTGATCTTGATTTTCTTATTTGATTATAAACTTAAGGGCAAACCCTCCCATAGGCTACATCTATGTATTCTCTGCAGCCCCTAGCAGAATTATATTCCATAGTCAATCAATTAAGTAATTTCTGCGGTTTGCAAAATACAGTGCTAGCTTCGGATCAAAGAGCTTATTACTACAGTTTGGTCCATGCCATCCCCACATGCCCTCCAGGGATTTCTACCTTTTGAATCCCATTAGCAGTTCTCCGGGCCTTTCTTCTGTTATGAGCACTTTTCACCTTGGATTATATCTACTGATGTGCATGTCTCATTGCTTCATTAGACTATGAACTCCTTGGGGCCAGAGTATGTGGCTGATTTTTTGCAGACTTCAATATAACTAGCATAGTTCCTTGCCCATAGTAAGAACTCATTAAATATTTCTTGGTGGTCTTCATGATACAGCCTTTTCACAGAGTTTCTTATGTTTCTCTAAGGACTGTTAAAAAGAAAAAAAAAAAGGAGGGGCGCCTGAGTGGCTCAGTCAGTTAAGCATCCAACTTCGGCTCAGGTCATGATCTAGTAGTTCGTGAGTTCAAGCCCTATGTCCTGGTCTGTGCTGACGGCTCAGAGCCTGGAGCCTGCTTCAAATTCTGTGTCCCCCTCTCTCTCTGCCCCACCCCTGCTTGTGCTCTGTCTCTCTTTGTCTTTCAGAAATGAATAAACATTAAAACAAAATTTTTTTAAAAAGGAGAGGCATCTGGGTGGCCCAGTTGGATAAGTTTCCGACTCTTGGTTTTGACTCAGGTCGTGATCTCACAACTTGTAAGTTTGAGCCCCCTGCATCAGGCTGTGTGCTGACAGCATGGAGCCTGCTCAGGATTCTCTCTCTCTGCCCCTCCTCTGCTCGCTGGTGCTCTCTCTTTCAGAATAGATAAATAAGCTTAGGGGCACTTGTACCCCAGTGTTTACAGCAGCACTCTCAACTTTCTCATAGCCAAATTATGGAAAGAGCCTAAATGTCCATCAACTGATGAATGGATAAAGAAATTGTGGTTTATATACACAATGGAGTACTATGTGGCAATGAGAAAGAACGAAATATGGCCCTTTGTAGCAACGTGGGTGGAACTGGAGAGTGTGATGCTAAGTGAAATAAGCCATGCAGAGAAAGATAGATACCATATGTATTCACTCTTACGTGGATCCTGAGAAACTTAACAGGAACCCATGGGGGAGGGGAAGGAAAAAAAAAAAGGTTAGAGTGGGAGAGAGCCAAAGCATAAGAGACTCTTAAAAACTGAGAACAAACTGAGGGTTGATAGGGGGTGGGAGGGAGGGGAGGGTGGGTGATGGGTATTGAGGAGGGCACCTTTTGGGATGAGCACTGGGTGTTGTATGGAAACCAGTTTGACAATAAACTTCATATATTGAAAAAATAAATAAATAAATAAGCTTAAAATAAATAAATAAATACATAAATAAATAAAAAGAAAAAAAAAAGATTCAGTGCAATTTCAGGGACACCGGCCCTGTGTGATGAATCATGTCATGGGGAGTTTTGTTCATTTGAAGGAAACACGTGTCACACTGCAGCTTCTTACCACATATTGTAGAACACAGTTTAACCTCTATAGTTGCAATTTGAGGAAACGATGGTTTCACAAGGTTACAGCAAAGCATCTCAAAAGACACTTTGGAACTGCTTCCAGTTGACAGTATACAAATGCTCTTTCCTAGAAAGAACCCTTTTTGTTTATTTGGAAAGTAATGTATGCATTACAGGTGATTAGTTACCTTCACGAGTCCTTGTAGTATAGAAGTTTAACTTACTGAGGGCTTTGGTTAATTGTAAAAGGAGGAGGCAATGCCGTCTATGACACTGAGGTGAAGGTGCCAGTGGAAAAAATAGGTGTTTTCCACATTCAGCACACCTGAGTTAGATGAAGAGCGCTTTGTTCCTGTGGTAACATTTCCACCTACTTGCAATAAGTAGGTTTTCATAGCATTTAAGGCAACAACTGAAGAATATTGACACCAATTAGAGGGAGACGTTGTCTGGGTAGTTGCACACGTGTTTACAATCAACTGTTTCATGATTGGGTTTTTCAATGCAATGGTAACTTTGCGTTATGTTCCGTCAGGGAAGAATAACGACAGTTAAAACTTAAAGCAAAACCCAAAACAAGAGTTCTGCATTAATTGTTGGGACCTTCCTGAAACAAAACACTCTGAAGAATGTAGACTATTAATTGCTTCATACCTCTAAGCACTATGAATTTAGAATAGAGACTCTAAACTCCTTTCTCAAAATAAATATATTTATACTGTGTTTTAAGGCATCAGAGAAATCTGTCTGATGGATGGTTTTTAGTTTCCCTATTGCTATTGCAGTTTAGTAATAGACACACTATACTGAGCACTTATTGATTATATGCCAGGTAGTTTGCATTCATTATTTCTAAATCATTCATTGAGTCAACAAATACTAATTCAATACCTACTGCTTGCTGACAAGTGTGCTAAATCCTGGGCTACAATTATGAACCAGACATTAGCTCTTACCTTTAGGGAAGATACAGTTTTGTAGAAGAGGTAACGATTCTGCAAGCTGGGTGATTTTACCTCCATCTTTAGATGAGGAGAACGAGATGCAGAGGGGCTAATACTGGCTGCTCCCCATGCTCTTCAACACCAGGCGACACTGCCGATCTCTTCCCTGCTTCCTGCTTTAATTTACTCATCTTTGCAAGAGTTTTAAATCAGGCAACTGAGGAAGGGGCTTGAAAATCCTTAGTAGGAAGGCAAGAAAATTCTATTGAAAACTCACTGCTCTCAATCTTTTGGGAAAACAACTATTAAATACTAGTTATGCTTTGGATTAGGCACCAGCTTAAATAAAATACAATGAGCTTAAACAAGGCCTAAAAACCCACATTTCTGTAAGATGTGGAAAAAGAAACTTAATTGCAAGGTGGAGGGCACACGGGTTCATGTTATTCTTAAAATGCAGAAACTTGGAGCTTTTTGTTAGTATTAGTTGGTTTGTTTTTCTCTCCAGACTTTTGCTTTTCCCTGATTATATGTGGTCATGACAAGGATGGGAGACAGATGGCAGGGGAGCCATTGAGGGTGCCCTTTGCCAAATAGGCAAAAAAAGAAAAAGAAAAAGAAAAAGAAAAAATATCCCGTGGACTAAAGCCATGTTAGACTTCTCAGTAAGCATTTTTGCTTTCTTTGGCTATACCTACAGGAGATTGTTGCAGTTAATTATCAAGTGACTGTTCCAACTAAGAGATGATTGTTCTGCTGAAGGCTTTCATTTATTTTGTTCTCTTCTTCCATCTGCCCCATCTAACTTAACCAGACCCCTCAAAACCATAGCAGAAATGCTCAGCTGGAAAACATACAGCTCTGGAGAGAATAAGGGCACCAGAAATCTTTGCCAGGCCACTTCCCTATTCCTTAAATATGGTTCTGCAAAATGCACAGCCTTGGACTGGTACAGTCACTTCCTGGTTGGCATTACCTACAGCCTCTTATCCCAATAACCCCTTTCACAGTCCCCGGTGTTATCTTCCTAGAACACTGATCACGTCACTCCCTGTGTGAAGGCCTCTGCTGAATCCCCAAAGTTTATAGAAGGAAGCCCAAATGCCTGAGGGTGAAACAGAACGGCCTTCATAGTCTGGGCCTAATCCCCACCTACTTTTTCAACCTTATCTCTCCTTTTTCTTTTCTACACCAGAGGCGCACACACAATCACTCTTTGTTCCCCGAACAGGGTTTGGTCTCTCAGGGCTCCACACCTTTGCACAAACTAGTGTCGCTGCCAACAGCATCCTAGCTGGGGAAATGACACTTGTGTTTTAAGACCCACAGAACTTGCTGTCTCCCCAATAAAACCTTCCCTGGTCTTGCAGGTTAACGTCGGTCACTTTCACCTTTCTGCTTCCTTAGTATTTTGCATATAGTCTTCTTATAACATTAATATCACTGAACTATAACTACTCAGATTTTGCAAGTATAGTCTCTAACACCTTTTCCCTAACTGCGACCCCCAACTCCTCTTAAATCACCTTTGGTTTTCTGACTTTTGACACCATGTAGATAGAGTAGGGCCCTAGTAAAATGTCTGTTAAATAAAGAATAAAAAATAAAACTATGCCACGTCCAGCTCAAATGTTTAAAAGTGGAAAAAAATACACACACACACACACACACACACACCAGAGATCTATCTATATATAGAGATACACACATATACTATATATATGATTTCATAAGGGTTTTAATTTTTCCATATAAAAAAAACTTAAAAATACATTCCAAGTTAAAAGAAACAAAAGCACACATTAAGAAATGATGCAATTATTCCATACCAGTTTATTGTAGGTATTGTGTTTCAAAAAATTTATAGCATAAATAACTTCTCATGTCATAAAATAACTTAGTACAATTTATAATAAAACTTTGAGAATTTAACATCTCATCAAAATACAATAAAATATGGTTTTAAAATAGGATCAACCCTTTCTGTTTTTCTTTTATTTGAGGGCACATAAACCAAAAATACCCAAACTACTGCCGCACATTTGAACTTTAACAAAGCGCATTTGGTTTATTTAAATGTAACTCAACCATTCTAAATTAATACATAGTTTGTTTTCCTTCCTGCGTGGTTCTTTGTAATTTTTGTTCCTTTTGACTTGTATTTGTTTCAACACAGCTTCCTTCTTCATTTTCACCTCTTTCCATCTGCAAAGTCATCTATCTCCGGGCCCTCGGAACATGTAGTTGAACTCACTCAGCCCCTTGACATCAGTTTCTGTAATCCTTGCATCAGTGTGGGGAGTAACTGCTTGAGTAACTACAAAGGTATTTCAAAACTTCAGTGCAATTTGGTTCAGTTATTTTCATTCAGATGCCATCACCGTTCGGGGAGATTAATCACTGGAACCCACTGATCCATGTAGCGACTTTCCCGGCAAAAGCAAATAAGTTGACTTAAGGCAGGATCCTTCCACTGCGATGAATGTGGATTCTGGAAACAAATTGAGAAAAATAAATTCACTATTTTTAAAAAAATCAGCATTTGCTAATAATTACACTTATTTTAAGAGGAAGACAACCTGAACGTTCTATACTTTGGCTGTGTGACATAGAGACCAGTTACAACCATAAAAAATAAGCTTTCTTCTAGGTAGTTGGTTTCCTGCAAAATCATTAAGGGTAATTCTCCACTAAACCATACTCTGCAAAGTTTGAATGCATGCAACCCTCTGAACCATTTATATATATATATATATATATATATATATATATATGCATGGTATTTATTTAGTTTTGCACGAGAGCATATTTATTTAGTTTTGCATGACATTATCATTCACAGGTTTGTCCTACCAAAGTTGTACTGTGGAAGAGACCTGAGTGAAAACAACTCTGAGGAATATTTCCATGCTGTGTATGCAATGGATGAAAGCTGCATAGCAGTTAACTAGAAATGCCACCTGTTTTACCTCTCCAAAGACAGGAGAGGAGTAGTAATTTTCAAGAGTACCAAAATGGTTAGGCTGCCACTTAACTAGACCAGTCAAAAAGAGTAAAATGTAAAAGACAAAGCTATCATATTACCTCTGAAAACACAAGTTCTCTATCTACCAAAGGTTTTTACCAGGGAAAAAAGGCCCATTAAAAAAATGGAAGACTGCAGAGAAAAAATTCCCACTCTATCCTCTTCAAGTATTTCTAGGGAATTAATAAGGTCTGTCTCCTACACCATTTCTATTTTTAACTCTGAGTGGCGGCGAATGAAGCTGACTCCTTAATGAGGGTGAGCCAGGAATTTATTTGGCTTTATCTAATCTGCCCTACTAAAGGAATTAGTCACGGGAGGTAGTGCAGATGTAGGTAGGGAGTAGCTGGGCTGACAATGCTGACTCACAAGGATCTCTTCCGCTGCTGGCAGCCTCCAACGTGCTTAGACATGTTCTGTACCAGAGAAAATCCTGATGATGAAACTAGCACATCTCGGCCGAAAGTCCAGCCACACTCTCTAATGGGGCAAAAGCAGCCACGCTCTTGCCCTCCCCCTCATTCCAGATCTGCAGTCAGGCGACTCTGAACCCTCGCTCACTCCCCTCCAGAACTCTTCACTCCAGCCGGCCCGCAGCCCCCCTCTCGCTTACCGTCACCAGGACGCAGTGCAGGTCCGGGGGCTGCTCGGCGCCCTGGCTCGCTGCTGGGCTTGCGTCGGTCTCCAGGAGCAGGAGCTCAGCCAGTCGGCCCGGGTTGCTGACGCGCAGGATGTTGATGTCGTTCTCGCAGCAGAACGCCTGGATCAGGGTGAAGTGGATCTGCAGAGCCACATCTCTGTCGTCGTCCTCGTCCGCCGCCAGCAGGCACAGCACCACGTTATCCGGGTCGCTGAGGGCAGCGGGAGGGGCGGATGAGCGCAGAGACACCACCCGTCCGCGTGGACGCCCGCAATACCCGCCCGGGTCCCGGGGTCGGCCCCGTCCTGCCCGCTGCCCGTGGGGCAGGTGGGAAGCCGCAGGAAGCTGCGCTGCAGGGCGGGGGGGCGCTCGGCGAGGTCGCCTCCGACGGGGCTGGGGAGAGAAGGGGGTGCCACGAAGGACTCGCGAGGGCCCCACTTACACGTTGAGCAGCTTGGCCGCCTCGTACACCCCGACGGTGATGGTGCGCTGACTCAGGGCTTTGCTGAGCACTTCCTCGAGGGCATCCCCCACCTTATCCATCCTACACGTGAGGGAGAGCAAAGGGGTCCCGTCAGCCCCGGTCCCTTCAGGGCCATCGCCGCCCCTTCGCCCTGCACCGCGACTCTCCCTCCCGAGTTCGTGCGCCACCGCGCCGCTCCGCTTTCTGCAAACCCAAAGCCCCCCCCACCCCGGCCCTGTCACCCCCAGTGAACCCTCACACGCCCAGAGGCCGGGTGGCCTGCGAAAAACCCCGAGAGGGCCACCCGCCACCCTCCCCCGAGGGCGCTGCCAGTCCCCGGCGCTGGGCGCAGCCACAGGCTGCCAGCCGCAGGAGCGGCACCGGCAGGGACAGTCCCTTCTGCCTTTTGCAAAGGCCTGGAGGGCTTGGCCGGGTTGGGGGCACGCTCCTTCCGTCCACGGACGCCTCGGGGAAGGCCCCCGGAGCGAGACGGACGGGAGGTGCCCTCTGCAAACTTTTAACCAGTCGCTCCCCGCCAAACCTTGCCCAGAGGGGCCGCAATGGGGTGCACGCAGTGGGCGAAAAGAGTTCAGGGAGAGACTCCGGCCGCCTTACCTTTCGGTCTTCTGCTCTCCAGCCGAGAATTCCTCCAAAGTCATATTGCAACTGCAAATCCCCCTCAGAGAGAGCGCGGCGTGCGGACTGCTCCTGCCACGGTGGGCGCTTGGGCGCCTGCTCTCTGCACTCCCTCACAGGCTCTTCCAGCTCCCGCTGCCACCGCGCGGTCCGTCCGTCCGTCTGTCCCTCTCGCCCCACTCGCTCGCCCGCTCCCGGCCCCCTCGCCTCGCCACGGGCCGCGACTCCGACGGGGCAGCTGCCTCACAGCCACTGAAGGACAAAGGCCCCGCTCGCCCGAGTTATCCTGCCAACCTCCAGCCAACCACCACCAGCCTCATTTGCATACGCACAGCCATTGGGTTATGCAAATAAGCCTGCTCTGACAATTTGACCCCAGCTCCTGGAACCGTGGGGAGAGAAGCGGAAGGGGGTGGAGCCACGCGGAAGGCGAGCTCAGGGCCGAGGGCGGTGCAGGGACAGGGGAGGGCGGGGTCCGGAGCGGACTCTCTTAGCCTGTTGGAGGGGCCCGTAGGAGGGTGGGGGGGGCCCTTTGCGAAGGCCGGGCGGGAGGGGGTTGTCTTCCAATTGAGTCTGGAGCAGGCTGCCAAGTGTTTTTCTAGTTAGTGCATTCTTTTTTTTTTTTTTTTTTTTGGTCGTTTCATGTCTTTTGTTTTTAGGGGTTGTTATTAAAATCTATTTCCAGGGTTAATGCACCCAAGTCTAGTAATTATTAGTAAGCAGGTTACATAAAAAGAGTGTTTCAGACCTCTGGGGCAAAGTTTACCTCAGAAGTGTTGTTTATGTAAGTCTAGGCAAAGCTGCTTATTAGTAGTAGTATTATTTCGGTGCCCTGATGGCTGGTTTGATTTATTTTTGGAAGGTTGCAAGGGTTGGAAGCTCAAAAAAGAAAAATCAACAGTTTTGTGTTTGGTGATGGCAGGGAACCAAGTTGGAATCTTTTCCACAGAAAGGCTTCCCACCTGCCCAGGGTAACGCTGGAAAACCGTGTTCAGGAGGAGCTCGTTACCACATGTGTGTATCCTAGCCTTACAACCCAAATTCACCTTTCTCAAGAGAGCTTTTCCCAAAGGAGAATCCTCCTGCACAGGCACCAGCTAGGAGACAAATGTCTGACACCCACACAAGTCTAAATTCAAAATACTCTCAATATGCCCTAAGCTTCCTTTCATAAGGCAAATATGTCACTACCTTCCACAGAGAGCCTATGATCTCACTGTGAATTATTGATGTTAGATGCTGAATCATGAAGCTGCAGCTATAGGACCTTTTAGTCATATGCTAAAATTTCACCTTTGAGATCATGGCAACCTGTGGGTGGAAAACAAGCAGTAGTTACACATTTTTGAAAAGCAAACTTTAGTGTATAGACTTTGACTTAGTAAGTTGAAAATTCTTTCCTTTGTTTTATGAGTATATGCAATAAATGCAAAAACATGTCTTAAACCTATTGAAGTCATCAAAAGTGAAAATGCCTCCCATATGCTCTCATTCAAAACTGCCTGCATTATTAAGGTCTCTGGATAGCCAAAGGTTAATTTTTTGCAAAGGTACATAGGAGTTTTTGCACCTGCATGTTTGTATCATTGTAGACAAAATATTGTCCAGCTCTCTTAATTTTAATTTTGTGGAAAAGAAATGATATGTTGGTTTTCTGGTTCATTTATTTGAGCTGACATTTTGCACTGAATTCCTAACTGCATTGTCAGCAAGGGGCAATGTTTGAGTAAAGGAATGGTTATGGCCAATACATAATTTACCCAAGGATGCTTGTGTATTTCATATCTATGCCTAAATCCAAACATGTGATGCCTTTGTTAAAGAATTCCTTAACATTGAAATTTAGGTAGGTGCTGAAAAACTTGAAGTTTTGCAAACAAAAGGTGAATTACACAATATGGCGTGACTCATCTTTTGGAAACTGTTGAACTGAGTTCTGTAGAACTCCAAGGTTCTATCCACTAGGTATTTCTTAGAGGTTCTTTGGAAGAAAGTGTGATCACAGCAAGCTGACAAAGATTTAGGGGATTTGTTGATAGCAGGGACTGTGACTTCATGAACTTAGTGTTCTCAGCATCTCACACAATTTCTGCATTTATTAGAAGAACAGTCAATGTTTATTGAGTTGAATAGAATCTGACAGTTGATCGAGATCTCAGGATGCTGCAGTCCTGTTCAGTGCATGAATTTTCTCTAAGATACTATACATTTAACTTTAACTCAAAAAAGTTTCTTTGATGTCATACTATATACCAAGAACAATGCAATTCCTGGTCCTTTGCCTTTAAAGTGCTTGCCATTTAATTGGTATGCCCATGCTTGGACTGGATTTTGGGACAAAATAGTGTGCACTGTCATCAGCTAGCTATGCTGAAAGTCCCATGACTTTAGTCATCTGAACGGAAGCTGTAGGATGGTGGAACCCGTGTATTGTTTATGCCAATTCAAATGAACCACGGCCCTAATAATGCCCCACCCAAGTCAACTATATAGGCCTAGTTCCTCACTCAAAAACTCTACTGCATGTTATATTCGGCCTCATGGGAAACTGATTTGTTCAAGCATTGTGGGGTTGTTCTGTGACAGAAACCTAGCCTTCCAGTATTCAAAAATATTCATTTGTCATACTTTCTGACTCAGATATGTTACATAATTTCATCTCATTGCTGAGTCTACCTAGAGTGTTTCATCAGTGATTATCTTCCAAGTTGGTCCTCGTGGCTGAGAGTAGAAGCTCCCATTTCACTACAGTTGGATTACAGTTATATTTTCAGATGATCACAGATTATTTATTTCACAACACTTATTAGTCCCGGGGGAAGTTGCTATCCAATGATAGATCGGAGGAATTTCCCTAGATTGGTATAGAAAATGTATGTATATGTACTGTTTAAAATAACTCTGTGAAGTCATTTTAAAAACAACCCCAAATAGCCCCGAGTTCTTCAACTGCACAGGACTGGAATGACCTGTAATAATATTTGTAAGGATGCCAAATGGTTATATTCGGAAATTGGATGAAACTATGTACTCAAGAATTGTTAAATTATTTTAGTATCACTACCTACTTTGTATGTTTAGAGTCTTTTTCATATTTTCTTCACTTTTATCATACATATTTTCCTACTATTGGTTCATAGTGTAGAATGATAATCTTTCTCTTTAGAGCTTAGTCAATCCTTTAACATCTGAAAGAAATATGATGCTTACTATTGCAGTATTAGATCATTGTTTGTATTAAAGGAGATCAATTAGGCTATGACATAGTTATATAAGTATAACTATGTAACTATTATATTTTATTATTAAAAATCATAAGTTGTCTGATATAAACTGATATAAGTCTAGTGAAACTGGTTTCTAAAGGCAGCCTGTGAATTTTCTTCAGTTTCTTCCCCAGAGAAGATTATTCAGTAAATTTATTGTCACCTAAAAATGTGTTTTTTAGGGCAATATTTTCATTTGAATTTAACAAATTTGAATTTAACAAGTTTAAATAAATGTTTAGCTTCTTGGGCCATCACTGTGGTAGGCAAATTCTAAGATGACCTCAATGATCTTTAACTCCCTTGGTTTAGAGGTCTATATAATCCTCTTCCCTTGAGTGTGGGCAGAACCTATGCCTTGCTTCTAACCAGTTGAATATGGCAATGGTGTTGGGCGTCACATCCATGATTATATTACATTCTAAGGTAAAGGTGAAAGGATTTAGCAGATGTAATTAAGGCCCTAATCAATTGGCTCCGAACTAATGGAAAGGGAGATTATGCTAGGTTGGCCTGACTTAATCAGGTGACCCCTTAGGAGAGGGCCTAGGTTTTCTCTGAAGACAGACTAGGAGCATCAAAGACTCTCCATCACTGGCTTTGAAGAAGCAAATTTTCACAAATTCTACAGTGGCAAGGTAATTAAGTTTGCCTGCAACCTGAGCGAGTTTAGAAATGGATCCATCCCTAGTCGATCCTTCAGATGAAAATGTAGTCCTGGGTAACACTGATTTTAGCCTTGTTTAGCCTTCTCTCTGAGAAGAGAACCGAACTGAGCCATGCCTGAACTTCTGGCCTGTAGAAACTGTGAAATAATAAATGAATGTTGTTTTAGATCACTAAGTTTGGGGTAATTTGTTACAAAGCATCAAAACCTAATAGAATCCCCTTAATGCCATCTTGTTGTGTGTTCAACAAATCCTTACCCTATGCAAATTCTCTTCAGTTATTAATATACATGGAATTAGAGTCATTCTGTTGTTTTGAGCCTTATGCCAACCGTCTTGTGTTGCCATCAGCTGTTCACATTTCACCAGCCATGCAGGAGCCAGCGAGATGAGGTGTCAAATGAAGAGACTCACTGGGACATTTTTCAATGACCCCCTCACCCCATTCCTCAACTCCCCACTGAGTCATGTGTATGTCAGCAGGCTTCTATTATAGTAGGAATTGTCTCTCTGTGAATGTCTCTGAATGGTAGACTAATCAGTGGTGAGGGAGGTAGGTGGTCTGAGGTGGTAATTGGCCAATGGTAATTTGTTCTTGAATAGGTTTCTGAATTTTTTATCTCTGAAAGAGAAGAGGTCATTCTTTTCACCCATCTACTTCATTGCAAAGTTTGCTTCTTCCTATGTCTTAACAGTTTAGTCCTTGGACCTCTTCTCTTCTCTGTCTACACTCACTCTTTTGGTGACTTCATCCTTGGCTTTAAACATTTATATGCTGATGACTCCCAAATATACTTCCAATATGGTCACTCATCATTCTTGAACTTCAGGCTTACTCATCATCTCTGTCTTAATACACGATAAGCATCTCAAACTAAAAATGACAAAAGTTGACCTTCTGATTGTTCTCCTATAGGTCAATCCTTCCCATTTTTCAGCCTCCACATCATGGTGTCATCCTTGACTTCTTTCCTTCACAACCCACATCCACTCCATCAGCAAATCCTATCAGCTTACCTCAAAACGTAAAATAATTCAACAATTTCTCAGGGCTGCCACCACCACCACCATCATCTCCCACCTGGATCACTGCAACAACTGATCTCTCTCTCTGCTTTTGCCCTTCCTCTGCTCACCTCCAGCAGCCAAAGTGATTCTATAAAGAGCAGGTCAAGTCCCAGTCGAGTCTCTGACCCAAACTTATGATAGATCCTCTTTTCACTGAGAGTAAAAGCCAAAATGCTTACTATGGTTTAAAAGAACCTATAAAATCTGTTCACTATGATGAAAATGTTCTAATATTGATGGTAGTGCTAGTTGCAGAACCCTGTTAATATCTTAAAAACCACTGAATAGAGCATGTAGGGTGAATTATACGGAATGTGAATTATATCTCAATAAAGTTACTATTAAAAAAATATATCAGATCCCTACACCAACCTCATCTTTTACTACTCTCTCCCATGCTCATCCCTCTCTAGGCACACTGACTTTCCTTTTGTCTCAGGGCCTTTGTACTTCCTGCTTGCCTAGAATATTCTTTCTCCTGATAACCACCTTGCTCACGCCCTTCAAGTCCCCTTCTTAATGAGGCCTGACCTGACCACTCTACTTAAGTTGCAATACCCAGCATTACTGATCTCCTAAACCCTGTTCCTTCTCTCTTTAACAAACTATATCATTGGTCACTTTCTAACATATATTTTTACTTCTATATGTTGTCTATCATCTGACTACCCCCTCAGCCCACTCTACTCCCCCAGTACAAATTCAATGCAGTAGGATTTGTTTTGTTCACTGGTTGATCTCTAGGTGTTTAAAATAGTGCCTGGCACAGAGTGGACCCTCAATAAACATTGAGTCAGACACTGTTGAAGGAATAAAAGTTGTCCAGATTCAAAGATGTAATTGATGAACTAGAACATAAAGCTATAAGTAAACTTTTAGTCTCTTCTTATATATTGGAAAGGAAGATGTCTTGATTGAACGCTGTTTTTATTGGTTGTATTTTTTAATTACAGAGGCTTGTGCACCCTTATCTGCATTTTATATTCTTCTACATACTTCCTCAACCCCCAACCTGACAATTTTCTAAATATTTTTTTTTCAGGAGCTATAAACTGGTCCATTTTGTAAGCTAAGGATTTGTGACCTCTACCAGTCTGTACTGTATACACATATAAAACCCAGTAGATTAAAAGGTGCTTAATTGCCAAGCTTCAAGTCTTGTTCTTTTAATGTAGCATAAAGAGATTATAATGATGAGGAAAACAACCTTGAAAGGTTTTATGAAGGTGAGTTTTGAAGTGGGAGATTTAAAAGGGCAAAGATGGGGTGTTTTGTTATAGAAGCAACATACGAGAAACACAGTGGAGATGAAGTTAAAGAAACTGAGTAGCATTTAGGACACCGTAAACAAAAGAAATAAGGGGTAAAGGAAAATAAGAGCATTATTTACTCCTATTTGAACTTTCACATTTTTCTCTGGCTTCAGTGCTTGCCTAAGCATTTAATCTCTATTCACTGAAAGTTTTTGACAGTAGAGCTTATGATTTGAAATTGCTTGTAAGATCTGTGCCGTGAATAATATACATTCTTATATTTCTCTCTGGTTCTCTTTTACTTTGGCAATGAAATGTCAATCTCAAGGTCTGGAAGGTATTAAATATTAAAACAAGATAATTTACGATTAAACCCTGTAAGACTGGTCTTTTGAAGAGGGTCTAGGACACGGTCTTTTGAAGTGCTCATTTCTGGCTGGCTGGGCTTGGAGGATGTCTGACAGTACTCTGTGTGGCTACTGTTTGACTTTATATTGTAAAGGTCCAAAGTAGCCTCATTTTTAGTAACCAAAGAATGTGGAGAGCAGACTGTTATCTGGCTGTCCATTATGAACACTTTACTCCTGTGCTCCACGGACCATATCAGTTTGTGGCAAAGTGATGGATTGTGTTTAACATTCTGTTGTTGACCTATAAGGATTTTTGCCATATGTTCTAGCTCATGCCCTTAAGATATAGGAGGGGGAGAGCATATTAGTATCACTGACCACTAAGCAGAAATGTGTCAGAGATTTTGCTTTCTCAGCTGGAACATCACCCTTGGCAAGCCGTCCCTCCCTATTCTAGGAAAACATCACCATCAAATACAAGAAGGCCTGTTTATAGATTAATCTGATGGTTTGTATTATGTATCTGTATTTTAGGGAAGTTTTGAAATAATGCTGTAAAATTAAGATTTATGTGGCTACTTTGCATGCACAACCAACATAATTCTAATTTGATGTCCTTTCAAGAATGTGGCTTACAAAGTGATGCATGATATTAGGCAGGCTGTTCGCCCGCTCCATACCTCAGTTTCCCCATTTGTCAACTATTTTGTAATTTGTTTTTTAGAATTCCGTCTCCCCAGAATAAATAGTAGGCATAATCCTTACACATAGATAGATAAAAGCAGAAGTGTTCTGGCTGCACTAGCCAGATAGGGATGGGGGTAAAGGAAACAGAGTTCTGCAGATTTAGGACTCCTCTCACTCCCCTCCCCCAACTCAACCCATAGTCTCTGAAACACACATTGGTCACAGTTGGAAACTGAAAACTTAGTCCTAAGGGACTCTTCCAGCTGTAACTTTTTTTTTTTTGCTTATTAATTTTGTTATTCTATAATTATTCTATAATTTTCACAGCCCCTGAGAAACTTCTATCTTTACCACCGAAATGTTTTTCTGGGCGTAGACAATGTAATCAAGTAATTTGTGTAAAGAATCAAAAATACATTCATAGTCTTCTGCTTTGATATCAATTTTCAAAAATTGCAATCCATTTCAATAAATTTAGTTGAGATTATGTTACAACTTGCCTCATTAATCTTAATGTATCGCCTGGTTACCAAATGCTTTGGAGTATGGTTTGGCCCTGTGTCTTAATAAACAGGTCGCACCTGGGAGCTAGTGGGAACTCTCCCATCTGAGAAGAAACAGCTACAACAGATGGTAAAACGACTGAAAACCAGGTGGGGTCATTGTTTAATGACCATACGAATTAAGTTTGGTTAATTTGGCGTGCCTCTCATTATCCCTGGCAACTGGACCCTCTACTCCATTTTGTAAGTTTGGATTTATATCTTTTACATAAACTATGAAAACAAGTCCATCTGTGATCCCAAAGCTACACTCGCCTTGAATCCAACCACAATGTAAATCCTGATTTCTTTGGTTCTGACTGTGAAGAACCCATAAACACGGGGCTTTGGCAGTACTCTGCAATTTACTTTTTTTTCAGTTACTTCTTATCATCCATGACAGGTTCCCTTCACTCTTTTTGAAGTTTTTATTTGTAAAAAGAACTTAATTTTCAGCCTAAAACACATATGAGCATACTTTCCAAGAATCTGAGATGTCAAAATTTCAACCCACGTGTACCCCTTTAGAAGATCTTCTTCTGAAAGCTGTGTGTAACAGTGAGTGACACAGGGATGTTTCCAAACATTCCTAACTCGACTTGTGATTTGCTAGTGAAAAACAGCACGTTTGTTAAATGCTTGTCATGTACTTGGCACTATGATAAGATTTTTATTTATATGACATCACTTGACTGTCATGACCCTCTTTGAGGAGGATATGGTTATCTTCATTTTATTGCTGAAGAAGCAATGTATGGACTATTGGAGAGGTTAAGCTAGTTACTAGCTCAAAGGCCCCACAGCTAAGTGGCAGACCCAGGATGCAAATGCACATCTGTGGGACCCCGGACCTCACCTTCTTAGCCAAAGATTATCTTCCTCTAGAACAGCTGTAGTTCACATAGCATCAGAGCATCATACTCAGAATGCAGACTCTGGAGTCAGGCTTAGGCAGGTCATCTAACCTCTTTGGTCACTTTCCTGAGTAATAATAGTACCTATCTCATAAGTTCCTTATGACAATTTAATGAGGTAATATACATGCAGCATTTACAATGCACGGCACAAAGAATGCCATACATGTTACTTACACAGCACACATTTTTCCAATTCCCATTCTAATTTTTTTCATTCCCAACTCCTTCATCTGTGTAAAATATCGGATTTTCCCTTTCCTCTAACATCTGGGGCATCAATCGCTCATGGTAAAAGTACTGGGCTTCCCTGACCTCACCTAATGCTGTGAAAAATTCCACTGAATTTTAATACAGCCACAGCTGAATCCAATATACGTGTCCCCCCTACCACCCCCCTCCCCTCAACTACAGATGAACCAAGTTTTCTCCGTTTGTGCACTTCAGACATTCACGCAGTTTTGAGAGCGTGAATGATGTTCTTCTGCAAGGACCAAGTCTTGATGTTATTCAAACCCTTCCTGTGTGTGTGTGTGCGCGCGCGCGCGCGCTTGCAACCCCCACCCCTCCCAGCGCGTGACCTCGCGCACACATGTTTAATACAGAACAATGAGTTTCTTAAATTGTAGAATACCCTTACATTTCTTTTATCCTCTGAAAGCTTCCTGTATTTGTGAACTCCTTTCAAATCAGCAACTGCAGCCTCAACATCTGGGTCCTCCCTGCTGTAGGGAACATAAATTAACTGGTAGCATCCTGTAAATGTTACGGGTGGGAAACTGGGAGTACAGAGAGGCAGGCCAGAGTGCGTTCGGTATCTAGCAGCTGGTCCCGATGTAGTGCCTCAGAACTGGTTTTAGCTGACGTCAGATAACGCTGATGTGCACCAGATTGGCTTGTAGTACCAGTAAAGCTGACCCCTCCCACTTCCCCTACTGCCCCCGTGCTTGCCAGAATGCTGGAGACCATTATGAACTCACAGTTGTCATTTGATCTCCATCTGGCTGCTGTCACTAAAGCTGCCTTTTATCGCTTGCCAGAAGTGTAAAGCTAAAGACATTTCTCTTTCTCACAGATCTTTGCTTCTAGTCCTTACTTTTTTAATTTTCTGGGTAGTTCCAAATAATTCTCCTTCTGTCTGAGTCTATGTACCACCATCAGGAAACTAACAAAGGACCCACTGGAGTATTTACCCACATGTCTACTTGATGAACTAGATTTAGCAATAGATTTTTAGGAAGTGCTAGAGGTGGACTGTGGCTTTGTTGACTTCAGATATTATGTCTTAAACTCGATGTGGTTTGAATTTCTGAGATAAATGTGAGATTTGCATGTGTGATCTCATGCTGTGGTAAATTTTATGGAGCTGTAGATCACAATAGTCTAGCCATACAATTATAAGGGTCTCTGTACTGAATTAGAATCTACACAAATTAAACGATAAATATAAGACCAATATGCCATAAATTGGATCTTATAACAGCTTAATAATCTAAGGAGGACAGAAGAATGAATTCTGAGGTGATGTTTAATGTACTTAGTCACTAGAATGTTCTTAGCATAGAAAATTCATTGTAAATCTGGTACCAGCTTAAAGATGTGCTGTTAGCAATGGTCCAGTAGTTAAGATTTTGCAATCTTAGCACCACAGCCTGAAGATCATTCCTGGTCAAGAGACCTCTTGAGAAATAACATTTCACATTCAGTAAACGTTGTTGATGGACATGGATGGAAAATGGGCTCTAAAAGTTTTAGAAGCAAATTTAGGATCCTGATTTTTAGTGAATGTGGCAAATTAATCCTTTAAGGAGTAATTATAAAGAACTTTTTATGTATGTTTTCAATATACTGTTTCTAAAAAAAAAATAGGAGTCACTACATTCTGTATGAATCCATATCGTGTTTGCATGTAAAAAATGAAATAATTGTGGAAGGACATACATCACAATGAAAACATGTTCCTCTCTGATGGGATTACAGGTCATGTTGATTTTCTTATTTTTACTTACTTTTATTTGATAATGTTTCATAAAATAAGCATGTGTTACTTTTTAAAAATATTTTAAAGAGGTAAAACTTACCTTCAATGAAAAACACACATCTTAAGTGTACACTTTGATGAGTTTTGACAAATGTATACACTCATTTAACTCAATCAAGATATAAAGTTCAATTAAGATATAACCTCAGGGTGCCTGGGTGGCTCCTGTGTCTCCCTCTCTCTCTGCCCTACCCCCACACTCATGCTCTGTCTCTGTCTCTCAAAAATAAATAAACGTTAAATAAATGAAAAAAGATATAACCTCAACAGTATATAACCCCAATCATGATATATAACATTTCCATTTTCCTAGAAAGCTCCCTTGTACCCTCTTCCAAGCCCCACATCCCATAAGCAGCCACTCTTTAATTAAAAACACAGCACAGTTTTTTTTAAAAAAACTTCTGTGTAGACTGAGATAGGAATAAAAAGTAAATAAATAAATAAGTTGAAACAGTTCCTTCATTCTCATCTCCTGTCAGTGAGGAAATGAGAGAAATGATAGAGAAAGCATGGAAGAGAGAATTTAAGATCTAAATCATGTAACTCAAGAAAACTCGAAGAGCAAGATAATACCTAAGATTTGATAAGATCTTAGATCCATTATTTTATTCCAGTAGAAAAAGGGGGAAAGACTACTAGACAATAAGCTCTAAGACGTCAGGGACTGTGTTCATTTTGTTCACCATATCCTCAGTAACCTGACTCAAGAAATGTTTGTAGACTGAATAAGTGGATACTATTATTCAGTTACACAGTCAACCAATATTCATTCTTCCAGTAAATATCTACTGACCCCTTACTATGTGCTATGGATTGTGCTAAAGCCCTGGAGACAGAATAAAAGACAATGGCCCCTAAAAATGATAGAAATGGTGTCTAACCTCATGAACCTTACAATATGTATTGTCAGGAAGACTGATGTTAGCTGTGTTTTAGAAACAGATAGAATGACACAGTTGGGGAATTAAAGAAGAAGGAGCTTGGTGAGTCTGAAGAAGTGAGAGAAGTCCAGTGCAGCAAGGGCGAGAAAACAAGAGGTGGGGGTGCAGAGTTAGTCAAGGAGATGATGCAAACAGGACCTCGTTGGTTGTCAGATGGATTTGGTATTTTATCCCAAGAAGAACCTGGAGCCATTGAAGGATTTTAAGCAGAGGAAGGACATGGTGAATTTTGTGTTTTTAAAGTATCATTCTGACTCTTGAACAGAGAGAACGGCTTGAACGAAGATAAAGGCAGATATGGGAAGACCAGTAAAGAGGTTGTGGTAATAGTGTAAATAGTGTGGAGGGCTCTGGAGATGATGGCAGTAGAGGGAGGAAAGAGATGTGGAGCTAAGGCATATTCAGAGGTAGAACTGAGCCTTGGCAAACTGATTGGCTATGATGAAAAAATGAGTAGTGTCAGGAGTGACTCCAGGTCTGGGCATGAGCAACTTGGTTGATGGTAGAACCATTTAATTTTCTTTCCTCTCAGATCCAGTGCAAAAGAAACCAAGCTCATAGCCTGACAATGGTGAGGGTCACACCTCTGTTGGGCAGAGTTCAAATTATGGGTCTATAATGTGTCCACTGCAAACCTGAGGCACATCCCACAAAGGTGGTAATTTGGAATGGCTGGTATAGTGCAACATGGTGATGATGCAAGGATTTTTATGCCCACTCCCTTTTCTCTTGGGTGCCTTTCTTTGATCTTGCCCATGTTTCTCCCTTTCTTCCAATGACCCTCTTATCCTTTTCAGGTGTCTGATAATTCAGCTTTACTAAGCTAATTACTGATAATTGTGGCTCTAAGCCGGAGTTGCCTTTTCCCTACCTCCTAGACCCTACATATCTTGAGTCTTTGCTTTTTAAAAGTAATGGGATGGATATCACAGGGATAGGATGGGTCACAGAGCCAGTTGTTACAACTATAATTTCTTAGAGAAATGAAGCTGTCCTTAGCTTGTGTAGACTGGGCCCCTCCTATCGTTCTTTATTTCCCCTATTATTTTCTTCCTTGCCCTTTTCCAGTATTTTCTTGGCACTCTCTATCAATTGTTTTTATTTTGGATCCTAGCTCTGTGACCTTGGAAAGTTTACTTAAGATCTCTGAACCTCAGTTTCTTCAGCTATAGTTAGGGGATAATATTAACTTCAGTGGGTTTAATACCTTCTACATGATAATGTGTCACTATTGATTGCTTTCCGCCACCACCCACTCATTGGCTTTATTGCTGGCCATCTTTAGGAAGTCATTGTCAGACATAATCAACTTCTATAGGCAAGCTGGAAGGTACTGCCACAGTTGGATTTGGAAGGTGTTTCTCCCATCTCTGTTCCCCTCCTCACTTGTACACTACATGAGGACACGCCATCTTTGAGAGATGGCTATTTGTCTCATCAAGTTATGAGTATATCTCAATGGACATAATATTGATTAAGGGATAGAGTGTGGCTAGACCTGCACAAGTCATGTCCACGATGAGAAAAGCAATTCAGTAAGTGTTCTATACTGATTACCAATCACAAATGTCCTTGTGTATAAAAACTAGTCCTTTGTTTGAAGAGTACACATATGAATCAAGCAAACCAACTCCTATCATTTATGTCTATGAATAATATGTGTGTTTCATCAAAAATCAGTTAACAAGGGCTCAACACCCACTCATTTGTAGTTATGCATGGTCATTAAGCACCTACTACATACAAAGCGTGCCCCAGGATCTGGGTTCACAGTGATGAGCAAGACAGAGCTCCAATGGAGTTCACATTCTCTTGAAGAAGATGCACTCGAAACAACTAATTGCAGAATTAATTGATCAATGATAATTGTGGTAAGTTCCGCAAACAATTACAGGTTGCTATGAGAGTTTATAGCAGGGGATCTGATCGCATGGAGAGGTTAGGGAGGTGGGAAAAGACTTCTGAGGAAATTACTAGTAAGCACTGGATTTGAAGGCTAAAAAGCAATTCCTGAGAAAAAAAAGAGAGCTCCCCAGTTGTGTGAGAAATGATGATTCTGAGTTTCCCAGTGCCAGTAGTGTCTCAGGATCTGACCCCAACAGAGCAGACTTCAGTTTCGGTGACTTGGTGTTCTGAAGCTGCAATCCGTAAGGATCTCACCACTTGGTTACGCCCAAACGGAAGAAATACACTAGGTGCTCTCAGACTCAACCAAGAAAAATTGGGTAGAGAGTATAGAGGTATTAAATAACATTTAATTTCCCTTACCAAAGACACACACAACCTACTCAGGACCCTTCACTCTATTGAAGGTCTGCTTTGGGACGCTAGAATACACATCCGAGAGCTCACTCACCCCTACACTAATCTTGCAATGCAGATATGAACCCACTTCACACCCAGGGGAACTGAGGAAGAGGGAGATTAAATAACCCTCCCCAAATCACACCTGTACCAACCCTCATCCCATGAAAGCTCATGATCTTCCAGCTACACCAAGCTGCACCATTGTTAGCATATTGTTAGATGACTGCTTTCCTCTTTAGAAGCACTTAGAACATTAAAGAAACAATTTAAAAGTGAAAGTGAGCCCTGGAACCAGAGAGGTGTTAAACCCAAATACAATCTGTGATGTTCCCATTTAAAAAAAATTGTTTAATAAAGATAATGATGACTTGTGAGCAGGTTCATGCTTTGACTATTTCAGTTTGTGTGTGTTGCTATTCTGGCCCCCTAAGTTTTACCAGCAAAGAGGTGAGAAAGGGAGGTTAACGTGATTAAGATTTCTACAAATGGACTGAACCTTGAAAAACTAAATAGATCACACCATCAGATGGTTAAGGAGGAGTAACTTAGTTTTGTGAACCATTGTCAGCTTCCCAGGATCTGGATGCTTACTGTCTTCATGTAAATTAAACTATGCTGTATTTATATTGAACTTCCATTTTCAAAGCACTAACATGTTATTTAATTTTATCCTTAGTATATTGGAGATCACAGTCAAATAGTGCCAGAAAACCAAAGAGCACTCGGGAAGCTTCTTGAGAACAGTTTGGCAATTGAGAAATCACATTGGAAGGGTTTTAGGATTATTTCTTTCTCTGTTCCATGGGAAAACTCAAGTGACCCAAAAAAACCATGGTTCTTTGGAAAGAGATCAAGAAACAAATAAATAGACTCTGCATGCGCCTCTTTGCTTGTGGGAGTTGGAGAAGTGGAAATCCGCACAAAAACTTCATTTCTTGCAGTTTGTGCATTGGCCTCCTCCAGAATTGGGAGTGTCCCTGATATAAATGATGCTAAGTAATTATATGAAGCACTACTTTAAATTGGTCTGGTAGGCCTAAGCAAAATGATGTGCTCTCCTGGACCCCGCACCTTTGGTTGAGCCTTGGGTCTATTTCTCTCCTCACAGGCGCCTCAAGCGCCTTGAGTGTTATGCTCCTACTCATTTCTCTGACATCCCCACTGAAAAGCATGAGTTCAAGCCTTGAGCCTCTCCGTATCCATATAATTGCTACTCCTCCTGTCCTACACCCCCACCCCCTCTTGCCGCCACCACCACTTTCCTCCATATACCCCCAATGGGAGTGCCGGAAGTATATTTTTGCAAACTAAACCAATCAGGTTGCATCACTTCTGAGAAACTTTATTTGGCTTTCTTTAACTATGGAGCAAAGTCCAAGCTGCACAGCATGGCAAAGGATCTGACCTCTGCTGGCCTCCTCAGTGTCATTTCCTGTCTCATAAAGTACTTGTGCCCCCAGGTACTTCTTGTTCCAGCAGTGCTGGAGCATTTATGGCGCCCGATAGGTCTGGCTTCATGGATTTGCAACCTATGCCATTGCATAAGTCACCATCCCTAGAAGGGCTCTTTGATTTAATGCTTTGCTATAATAGTTTGGAACTCTTAATAATTTATGAACAAGGGGCCCCACATTTCCATTTTGTGCTGGGCTCTGCAAACTAGAGCAAACTAGACTAGTGGCTGGTCCGGATACCCAGACATCATCCTGCTTCCCTCCTCTGTGCCTTGCAGGTACTCTTCTCTCTGCCCAGCATACCTTTCCGTGTGTCTGAATTTCATGTGTTCTCTGTAGTCTTTCAAACCTAATCTGAATACTATTTCTTTAGTGGAAACTTCCCTGAACCCTTGTCTTTTTACCCTCAATGACATTAATCACTCCCTTCACTGTGCTACTTTTTATGTTGCACATACATCTATTATTGTGCTTCCATGCTATGTGATTAATCACTCCCCTGCCTATCACCCCCAACCTATGAACTTCTTAATGTTTATTTATTTTTGAGAGAGAGACACAGAGTTTGAGTTGGGGAGGGTCAGAGAGAAAGGGAGACACAGAATCTGAAGTGGGCTACAGGCTCTGAGCTGTCAGCACAGAGCCTGACGTGGGGCCCGAACTCACCAATGGTGAGATCAGACCTGAGCTGCAGTCAGACGCTTAACTGACTGAGCCACCCAGGTGCCTCATCAACTTTTGAACTTCTTTTTTTTTTTTTTTTTTTTTTTTTTTAATGTTTTTATTTATTTTTGGGACAGAGAGAGACAGAGTATGAACGGGGGAGGGGCAGAGAGAGAGGGAGACACAGAATCGGAAACAGGCTCCAGGCTCCGAGCCATCAGCCCAGAGCCTGACGCGGGGCTCGAACTCAGGGACCGCGAGATCGTGACCTGGCTGAAGTCGGACGCTTAACCGACTGCGCCACCCAGGCGCCCCAACTTTTGAACTTCTTGAGGACAGAGTCCATGCAGGCCACAGGCAGTGGAGCATAATGGTTAGGAATTCCAGAACCAGACTATATGCCTGGGTGTTACCCTGGCCAGGTCACCTGGCTTGTGTCTTCGTTTTCTCTCTTAACAAAAGGAGGGTAATCATAGAATCTATATTGAAAGGTTGTTACTGTAAGGTTTGAACAAGATAATCTATGTAAAGTGCTTAGAACAGGGCCTGGCAAATTGTAAGTGCTCAATAAATGTTTCTTGTTCCTTTACATTGTTCTCTTTGGTTTCCTAGAATGTAGTTCAATGGCTAGAACATTTGTTCTTGAACATTTATTGAATACTGTGCACCGGGTTTTGAATACTGTGCTGGCTGCCTGAGAAGCAAAGCAAAATAAAGCATGACTTCTACTCTCAAAGAATTTAATTTTTGACAGGGAGAGAGACAAGCAATTAACAATTACAGTCCAGAATGATAAAATACTAAGTGCAGATTACTTTGAGAGCACAGAAGAAAGGATCTGAATCTGCCTGGGGAGGTGAAGCTTGATCTGAATTGTGCAGGATGAGCAGGAGTTAGCTAAACATGGAAAAGGAGGAAGGTTATTTCAGGGAGAGGGAACAGTATATGCAAAGGCACCTAAATGTGACAATCTCGCCTGTTTAGGGAGATAAATGTCATTTTATGTCATTTAAGCAAATGGTGTTTGGTGATGCTTGGAAGTCTACAGATAGCCTGGAAAGACTAGCAAATAGATTTTAACTCTGGTCTAATGGTGGTAGTTGCCTGGAACATCGCATTGAGAAAGATTCCCAAACCATGTCCAGACTGTGGGAAATGTGAGGAAATACATTAGTTCCATTTGTTAGGGAAGTAGAAGAGGAGAGTGGGACCCTGCATGTCACATATCTGCCATTATTGATAGATCATGTAGGGCCTCATATGCTGTATTACAGAGGTTGGATTTTATCCTGAAAACTATAGGGAATAATAGAAAGATTTTAAGTGTGGCAGTGACATGATCAGATTACATAATAGGTGCTCCATAAATGCTTGTTGAATTGAACTGACTATGGGCCCTTCTTCACCTATTAATGATTTAGTGTATCAAATGCACCCAAATGATCTGAACCCAGCAAAGAAAACATGCATAACTGAGCCTATCGTGCTCAGAGGCACTGTGCTAAGTGCTGAAAGAATTAGAGCAGCATCTAAAAGGTGCTTGACATGCTCCCATGGTGTGGTTTACACAGCAAAACAGGCTGGTTCACACTGCAGTTTCGAACAGAGGATTAAAGTGGTATTAATAATTTATGCAGCTATAATATTTCATGCTATGAGCTGGACATATCCCAAAAGAAAGACTCCCAGTGGCTTTTTGAACCTTTAACTCTTCTGCCAGTTACAAATCAAACAGTAAGGAAATGGTTGGAAGAAACGGATTGTAATGTTTTTAAACATAAATGTATTAATACATCTCTTTATCAACATATCTAATAGGTACTTCATTTGTAACTAGATGGAAAGGGCCCTGAAATTTGGGCTATTAAAAAGTAAATACCCTAATTTATTATTCTTAAGAAAATAGGTTAATCCTATAAAATTAACATTTGTTATTGCAATCATTATCTTTCAACTGTGGTTTGAAAAATCTTGTGAGAAGCTGAGTTTCTGATAGAACATACAAAGGGAAGTTGTCCTCAACAAATCTAGCACAGTAGCTGAAGGCATATATTTCTATTTATTTTCCTTGATTCCAAAGGGATTTAATAACAATGCAAATGGTATAGCAAGGAAAAATTAATTTAAAATAACTATGAAAGATGCGGCAAAGGAAATTTGAATGTAAGAAAATCCAATGGAGTCCATGTGTGGGATTAGTGCACAACGTAAAAAATTATATGCATCTCAACACACTCAAGCCATGCAACATTAGAGCATATTATGTGCCAGAAAGAAAACTGCGGTAATTGATATTAATTATTATAAGTAAAAAGCCGAAAAGCAGATATTTCAGATACTGCCTAGATATGATTAAAAATATCAATGAAGATATCAAGATCAAAATTTCACTTTATTGGAAACAATTTTTAAGTTTTTTTAATTGAAATATATTTGACATACAAGGTTACATTAATTTTAACTATGTGACAAGATTATACTTTACGCTATGCTCACCAAAAGTGTACCTACTTTCTGTCACCACAGAACACTATCACAATACCATTGACTATATTCCCTATGCTATGCCTTTTATTCCTGTGATTTCACTCTTTCTTATGTGTCTAATTGTTTTGTCTATAGCTTTTAGGAATTTCCCCCCTTTGACTTCCTATCATTATAAAGGCTGACAATGCTCATAGATCAGCATGGAAGAGTTTTGTCTTTGTGTAAATATCTTTGTTTGCATGGGTTGAGGGTAAAAGGAAAGCATTTGAACTGCAAACAACTTGAATAGTGTTATGTCTATATCACTAGTATCTAGCATAGTTCCTAATATATTAGGATATATCAATACTCAATAATTGTCAGTTGAAAGAAGAAATGAAACTTCACAGAATTTACAATCCTTACGAAAATGCATAACCACTAAAGATTTACGCCTCTATGATACCTTTATCATAGCTTCAAGGCTCAGTTCTTAATATATGTGGTCATGTTACCTGGATATTTTCTTCTACAAGAATCTAAGCTACAATGCAGACCCCAGAGGAAGATACTTTAGGAAGACAAGGAATGCAAGTCAAAGAAAAATCAAAGAGAGAGAAATTTCTCTTGCTTTGCTATTACTCCGTTTGCTGCCTCCATAACTCATGAATTTGTAAAAACAGGAAGACCTCCAGAGCCTCAGACAAGACTCTCCCACTCCCATCCAGCTGCCTCTTACTCTCTGAAAGGATTTTTTTTAAGCTTCCTTCCACTGGGACTCTAGAACACTCAAGAGATTTGGGAAGGAAACCACTTTTTTTTTCTTTTTCTTTTTTTTTGTAGTCTACGTTGTGCCACATACTATGCAAAGCAATTTAGCAGAAATTGTATCATTTAATTGTCACGGAAAATTTGAGAGGCAGGTATATTCTCACTTTATACATAAAGGAACTACTGCTCACAAAGATATCTGGCTTCAAGGATCACAAAAAATGGGATGGAGCTGGGATTCAACCACATGTGTACTCTGCTTCTTTCCCCTGTGCTCTGCAAGACTGGTATTTCTCTGGCTCTCGAACCTTACTCAAGGTCTTTCTTGTTTTCATTGTTGTTCAAGAACCCTTTATGTTCAGTCATCATGAGGATATAGTATTTGTACCTTAGAATGGGCATTAATACATTGTTTATGTTTCTAATACATTTGGCATGAACTGTTAGGATAGCAGATTGATCCAGTTAGGCTGATACTTCACAACAATCTACTGTTTGAGGAGAAAAAGGAGGCCATGGCAAGTATATAGAAAAAATACTTTCTGTACTGTCCTAAACACAAGAGGTCTCCAGTTCCATGAGTTGACCATTAAAGTGTGTTACTCAAATTACCAATATGATATAATGACTTTATGGAAAATAATTTGGAAAGCATCTCCACTGGAGGTAGAAAAACTGTCAAGAAGGTATAGGCACACTCCTTCCCAGCGGTGGGGGTGCGAAGGATGCATGAATAGGATTGGAGAGGGAAAGGCCAGCGTGGTAGACAGTAACATGCATTTAACATGTTTAAATACTCCTATTATGTCATTTAACCTTGAAGCAGGTGTTAGTGTCCTCACTTTTCAGATGAGAAAAGTAAAGCTGAGGGACTTGCTGAGTTCTTATAGAACTAAATGGCAGAGCTGGGTTTGAACCCAGATTGATGCTCATGCCCCTATTTTTAGCCATGATGCCATATAGCCTTACACAAGAACAACTGGCATTATGTTGCTATCCCTTAGATTTTAGTTTTGCTTTCATGTCTCTACCAGAATTGTATTTATTAGATTTCTTTTTCTGGTGTGTGTGTGTGCGTGCATGTGTGTGTGTGTGTGTGTGTGTGTGCAAGTGTATGTTGTATGTGGTTGTAGTTAAGTCTGCGCTAAGGGAGAATTCAACCAACAATTCCATAGCTCCAAGGGTCCTCTTAGCCAGGATATACTAGTTTATCATGTAACTTAATTTCATTACAACTTACAGTGCTTATTTTTTGTAATAGTCTTCAGGAAATGCTATTGTTTTACTTCATTCATGTATCTGCATGTATATATTCACATACATAATATGAAAACATTGGGCATATAATCTCAGTGGCATTATTTACCTTTAAGGTGAAATGGTGTTTCCTCTCACGACCCAGCTTCTGCCACTTTTTACTTATTTAATATGTATTTGAGTACCTGTTATTAGTTAGATACACTGCTAGACATCCAGGACATGCTGATATAAGGATATGGTTCGTGTACTCAAGGAATTTATAGAAACTTATTCTACTTTATGTTTTAAACACAGATAAGGTTGATCTTAAATCAGTGGAATAGTCCAAGTTTAATTAAGTTAAATATATTCCTGTAATCCTATCCCCCGCCCTCCATACAAACTCCTCTATGAGGTAGCAATAATTTATAGAGTACCTATGTTTTTTTTTATTTTTTTTCAACGTTTTTTATTTATTTTTTGGGACAGAGAGAGACAGAGCATGAACGGGGGAGGGGCAGAGAGAGAGGGAGACACAGAATCGGAAACAGGCTCCAGGCTCCGAGCCTCAGCCCAGAGCCTGACGCGGGGCTGGAACTCCCCGACCGCGAGATCGTGACCTGGCTGAGGTGGGACGCCCAACTGACTGCGCCACCCAGGCGCCCCTAGAGTACCTATGTTTAGTGTGCAGAGTAAGAGATGCCCAATAGCCTGTGGTTGAATTCTAGTTAGTTCCTGCTAAAGAAGTTCCCCAAAGTTCTGGAACACTAAATGTTGGAAGAGTCCCAGAAATTAAGAGATTACCTTCACAATTATTGGAAGATTCTGTTATTTTAAATATATTATCTAAAGCCTAGAAAAACATGCCTACAGTCAAATCCTGGCTTCTTCATCCACTATCTGTATCATGTTGCTATGTTATATAATCTTTCCTGAGTCTCAATATCCTTATTTGTAAAACAATAATAAGATAATAAAAATAATAAAATAGTAATAAAATAATAAAGAGATAATAAAAAGATGATAATGCCTTGGTTTATTTATTCATCCAGAAAACATTTTTAAAAATATCTACTTTAAAAACTTTAAAAACATCCCAGGCCTTGAGCTAGGCACTATATATAAATAATGTTCAACAAGATAGACACTGTTTCTACCCTCATGAACCTTACAGCCCAGGGAGGAACAGAGGCAATAAATGAACTGGATGCCATGATAGTGAATGAAGGAGAGAAACCTGCTTTCTAGTGGATGGTCAGCCAAGGCCTCTCTGCAGAAGTGACATTTAGGCTGACATCTAAAGACTGAAAAGGGTGAACTTTGTAAATGGCAAGTGGGTAAAGTGTTTCAGGGAAATTATTTGTGCAAAGGCCCTGAGTTGGTAAAGAGGGGTTGAGAAACTAAATGTAGTCTAGTAGATTGGAAACTGAAAAGGAGGGCATCTTCCTAAAAAGTGAATATTAACTATGCTCAAACCCAGTAATTCCACTTCTGGGTATATATCCTAGAGAAATTCTTGCATGAGTCTACTAGAAGACACATTTAAGAATGATCCTAATAGCGCCAAGATAGCACAAGATTAGACCAGTCCAAACACTGACAGAAGAAAAGAGATGTCAGTTTTTGTATGGTCACATAATGCAATGTTATACAGCACCAAAAATAAGCTACATGGACCAACAAAGATGAATCTTATAAACATTACTTTGAGTGGAGAAAACAAACCATTAAGAAACAACTCATGATATTATTTACTATGCATTTAAAATCATCTTAGAATACCCAACATTTAAAAAATTTTTTTGTAGATACATATTATATATTGTAAAAGTATTTTTAAAAAGGAAGGAAACTGAACCTTCTGCTTCTAGCCAAGATACTGGAATGGAGAGTAAATTTACTGTAACTAAGAAAGTATAAGATTGTATGAAACAATGCTTTTTAGAAATTGAACAACAGCAGAGCAGGACTGTAATGCCTGAGTGAAGGAAAACAAACAAGGTGAGATCTGTAATTATACCAGCTTATCTCCTGGAAAGAGTTTCTAGATGGTAGTATAGGAAGGAGGAACCCAGAGGCCAGTGATCTTGCTGACTAGAGTAAACAGAGACTGGAGTGAAGGGAGAACAAGGCAGCCACAGTTTGCCTGACAGAATACTGCAGAAGAGGGAAGTTTGTAGAAAGAGAACTTCAGAAGGTGTGATGGGAAGGGGGATGGACTAAATGGGCAAGGGGCATTAAGGTGGATATTTGTTGGGATGAGCACTGGGTATGATACATAGGGGATGAATCACTGAAATCTACTCCTGAAATCATCATTGCACAATATGCTAACTGACTTGGATGTAAATTAAAAAAGAAAAAAGAAAAAAGAAAGAAAAAAGAAAAAGAAAAAGCTCCAGAGATCTGCAGAGGAGTCACCCTAATGTTTTTGGCTGAGTATGTATCTATGCTTGAGTGAGACAGGCTTACCCAAGGTCAGGGAAATACCCATTAGAAAGGAATGGGTCTCACACAGGAGTCGGAAAAGCTCCTGTACCCACAAGTCAGAGTGAAAAGATCTCATAACATATGTGGCACCAGGTAGGAACCTTAGAGGTCAAACACCTTAGCAGTGGGCTTCAAATCTGACTAAAGGCTGAGGTGGACCCAAAATAACAAAGCTTAAAGCAAGCTTGAAAGGATCCAAGTGTGAACTAAATAACTGTGTGCCAGAAAAAACAAACAGACAAACAGACAAACAAACAAACAAACATGATTTAAAGGAATACAAGAAAATCTAGCAACCAGCAACATGAATTCATAATGTCCAGTATCTGCCAAAAATAAATAACTGCGAGGCATGCAAAGAAGCAGGAAAATAATGACCTGGAACCTAGACAAAACCAATCAACAGAAACAGGTATAGAGGTGATATTGATAATTAAACTAGTAGACAAGGACATTAAAACAGCTATTATAAATGTGTTGTGTGTGTTCAAAGGTAGGAGAAAATATAGCAATAATGAAGAGAGAATTTAAAGATGTGAAAAAGACCCAAGTGGAACTTCTGGAGGTGAAAAATATAATAACCAAAGTGAAAAATACATTGGATAGCATTTGTGTCACTGCATTTAAAGTACACCTCTGGCAGAAAACATATATTGAATATTGCTCCCTATTTTTTTAATGTTTATGTATTTGCTTTGAGAGAGAGAGAGAGCAAGAGAGGGGCAGAGAGAGAGAATCCCAAGCAGGTTCCACGCTGGCTGCAGGTGCAGAGCCCAACACGGGGCTTGAAATCACGAATCGTGAGTTCATGACCTGAGCCGAAACCAAGAGTCAGACACTTAACTGACTGAGCCACCCAGGCACCCCTGGATCTTGCTTTTTAAAATCCAGTCTGACAATCTCTGAATTTTGGAGTGTTTACTGCCTCATATTAAATGTAATTATCAAAATGGTTGGATGAGGTAGGCCATTTTGCTATTTTTTTTCTATCCCTCTCATCTTTTTTATTGTTGCCACTCCCCCTTCGTCCTTTACTACTTTTTGTGCTTAAAACTTATTTTTTGTCTTCCATTTAAATTCATCTGTTAACTTGATTGCTGTATTTCTTTGCATTATTTTTTTAGTCGTTCCTCTAAGGTTATAATATGTATCTTTAACTTCTACCAACCTACCTTAAATACATACTTATAAACTTCTGCTGAAATATAGGAATTTATCAGTAGCCTAACAGCATTTCTCTTCCTTTTGTGCTATTGTCATATTTATTACACCTGGATATGCTGTAAACCTCATAATACAGTATATAATGTGTGCTTTAAGATTCATAAACCTCTTAAAGAAATTAAAAGAATAAAAGGAAAAATACATAAGTAAGTATAATCTTTCATATTTATGCTCATATTTACCAATTCCAGTGTTTTCCATTTCTTCCTAAGGGAGAATGAGCTACCATCTGGTGTCATTTCCCGTTAGCCTGGTGGACTTCCTCTAACATTTCTTTCTTTTTAAAAAAAAAAAATTTTTTAACGTTTATTCATTTTTGAGAGACAGAGCACAAGCAGGGGAGGGGCAGAGAGAAAGGGAGACACAGAACCTGAAGCAGGCTCCAAGCTCTGAACTGCCAGCACAGAGCCCCACATGGGGCTCAAACTCATGAACTATGAGATCATGACCTGAGCAAAAGTCTGACTCAACCCACTGAGCCACACAGGTGCCCCTTCCTCTAGCACTTCTTATAGTGCAGATATGCTGGCAACAAATTTCACCAGTTTGTTTATTTGGGATTGTCTTTATTTTGTCCTCATTTCTGAAAAATAGTCTAGACATAGAATTCTTGTTTTTTTTCTTTTAACATCTGAATTATCATTCCAATGTTTTCTGGCTTCTATTGTTTCGTCAGAAACAGAAAGGAGTGGACCATTAATTGCATTGTTTTCATTCTTTATTCGTTTAAATATGCTTCCTGCCACTTTATTTTTCCTCCCTTTGTGGGATTTCAACTACATGTAGCATGAACTGTTTCATGAGATTCTGTCCATTTTTTTAAATCTTTTTTCTCTCTGTTCTTCAGATTTATAATTCTATTCATCTTTTTTTCCATATTTATTTATTTATTTATTTTTAAAATGTAATTTATTGTCAAATTGGCTTCCATACAACACCCAGTGCTCATTAAGCTCACTGACTTTCCTCTGCCAGGTCGAATCTTCTGTTGAGTTCACCTAATACATTTTTCATTTCAATATGCAACTTCTGAGCTCTAGAATTTCCATTTGGATCTTTTTTTTTTTTTTTTATAGGATCTGCTTCTCTGGTTCCTTATTTGTTCTCTCATTATTAGTATATTTTCCCTTAATTACTTAAATATATACATTTTTAAAAATTCCTTAGACATACTTGTAACAGCTGCTTTGAAAACTTTTTGTGCTAAATCTAACACCTGGGGCCAATTGGAATCAGTTTTCATAGACTGGTTTTTATTTCTGTGTATGGGTCTCTGTATATCTAATAATATTTTGGGTTAAAAAGCAAACATTGTTAACAATCTGTTTAGTGATTTGGGGGTCTGTTTTATTCTTCTTATGATTGTTGGGTTTTGTGCCAGTAGGTAACTAACTTCTCCGCACGAAAAATTGTAAAAGCTTACATTTTCCAGAGTGTGCAGCCATTGGTGTCTCTACTCAGTTTTGTTCTGTTTTTTCCTGGAGGAGGATGCTTGGCTCCCTAAGGTCGACCCTATGCCTACATAGCTTATTGGTAAGTCAAAGCTCTGGGTACGGGTTATACTTGATCCTCACGCCGGTGAGGACGTCGCTTTCTCCTGAGCTGTGTGTAGGTTGAGGAGCACATTTAAAGGTATAGTGAATTCACAAATAACCTCAGACTTTCCATTTTCACTGGGTTCTTTGGGGTGCACATGTAGTACAGCACGCTATACTACATGCAGAACTATGTGGAAATTTTATTTATATCAGCCCTCCTTTAACTCTCTTATTTCTAAACTTTCTCCATACTAGCTATCCCACTGTCTTCCCCCCCAAGCCAAGACAACCACTTTACCCAGCTGATAAAACTGTATGTTTTTGCTCCTCGACATGGGGGTGGGTCCATGGGAATGCCTCCTCCTGTGCCCTGACCAGCATGAAGGCCACAAACTCATTCTTTTTATTTGGTATGGTAGAATCCACATGAACAAAAATTTGTATATTGTTGCCTGTCTTTGGTCACTTTCCAGTGCTATGAAATGGTTGTTGTGAATAATTTTGTTCAGTTTTATACTAATTTGCTACCGAGGGGAATTTCTCTACCTCTTCTTCATGCCACCATTATGGCAAGTAGAGCCTCCAAGCAGGCTTTTTTAACAGAAATTGACAAGCTGATTCTAAGATTCATATGGAAATTCAAGGGAACTAAAATAGCCAAAGAATCTTGAAAAAGTAAAAGAAACTTACTTTACCTGGCTCCCAAAAACTTACTGAACAACTAGTGTGATATTAGCATAAGGAGAAACACCTATTGACCTAGATCAACTGAAAAGAGTAGACCCACTCCGGAAATAGACCCACTCATGTATGGTCAATTGATTTTTGACAAGGGTGTTGAGATATTTCAACAGGGAAAAGAGAGTCTTTTTAACAAATGGTGCTACAACAATTGGCCCTTACCTTACGTCACACACAAAAACTAACTTGGAATGTATCATCGACCTAAATATAAGAGCTAAAACTATTAAAATTATAGTATAAAAAGTCTTAGGAGAAGATATTTGTGACTTTGGAGTAACAACTTTTTTTTGTTTTTTTTTTTTTTTGCTAGATCACAAAAAGTATAAACTGTAAAAGAAAAATTCATAAACTGGTTTTCATCAAAATTAAAATCATTTGTTCTTTGAAAGACACAGTTAAGAAAATGGAGATGCAATCCACCAATTGGGAGAAAACTTTGCAAAACATGTATCTGGTAAAAGACTTGAATCCAGAACATATAAAGAACTCTTACAACTTGATAAGAGGACAAACACCTAATTTTAAAAATGAGCAAGCAATATGAAAAGATATTTCACCAAAGAGAATATATGGATGACAAACACATAAAAAGATGCTCAACATCATTAGCCAAGAGAGAAATGCAAATTAAAACCATAATGAGATACCAGTACATGCTCACTAGAATGGCTACAGTTAAAAAGATCAACCATACCAAGTGTTAAGGAAAATATAAAGAAACTGAAACTCTCATATATTACTGGGGGGGTGGGAGGATGAAAAAACGGTGCAACCACTTAGGAAAAAGCTTGGCAGTTTCCGTAAAATTAAATGTACACTTTCCATAGAACCAGCAATCCCTTCCCCAGGTATTTACCCAAGAGAAATAAAGACCTATATTTACAGGGATGCCTGGGTGGCTTGGTAGGTTGAGCATCTTGATTTTGGCTCAGGTCATGATCTCACAGTTGTGAGATCAAGCCCCACAACTGTGGGTGAGTGTGCTGAGTGTGGAGCCTGCTTGGGATTCTCTCTTTCCCTCTTTCTCTGCCTCTTCCCCACTTGCTTTCTCTCTCAAAATAAATACATAAACTTAAAAAGAAAAAAACCATACATTTAAACAAAGACCTGTACCTAAATGTGCAAAGCATTCTTAGTAATAATAGCCGAGATCTGGAAACAACCCAAATGTCCTTCAACTGGTGAAAGGATAAACACATTGTGACATATCCATACATGGATTACTCTTCAGCATAAGGCATGAAGTATTAATATATATAACAGCATGGATAATTCTCAAAAGTATTATATTAACTGCAAGAAATCAAACACAAAAGACTGTACTATGTGATTCCATTTATATAAAATTCTAGAAAAGGTAAAACTATAGTTATAGAAATCACTGGTTGTTAGGGGCTGAAGGTGCTGGTGGAGACCGACTACAAAGGGGCAAGAAATTTTGGGGACCGAAAGAAATGTGCTAGATTTTAATTATAGTGGTGGTAACATGAAGGTATATATTTATACCAAAATTCATCCAATTATACTGTTAAATTATGTTCATTTTATTGTATCTCAATTATTTTACAGTATGTCTGATTAAGAAAAACCAAGGGCATAATAAAAACAAAATTCAGATAGGGTTAACTTTGGAGGAAATGTAGGGAGACTGAATATGAGAGGTGTCCATAAGAACCTTGAATACTGCTGATCCTTCTAATAGTCTTTCTGTATATTAAGTTAAAATAAAAAATAATAGGTTGGAATGAATAGGGGAGAAGAAATGTGGACACATGCAAAAAACCTTAGAGAATTAAGGCAGCAGCTACAGAAGAATGTGATAGCAAGGCTTTTGTTTGTTTGTTTGTAAATGCAGGAGACCTAGAGCATATTGTTATGCCAATGAGACTGATTCACTAAAGAGGGAGAGAATTTTGATGGAAGAAGGAACAAAGAAGGAGTGAAGTCCATAGGAGGGACTTTGGAGCCAACAGGAGGGATCACTTTTGGTCGTGGGAAGTTTTCTTTCTCCATGGTAAGGGGAGAATAAAGGGAAGAGGGGTATAGATTCATTAGGCTTAGGAACTTGGTGCTGGGAAGATGAAGGAATTTCCTTCTCAAAGTTCCAGTTTTCTCAATGAAGTGTGGGTGAAGGCCATCAGCGGAACTGGGGAGGAGTAGGAGATTTGAGGGCAGGGCTTAAAATGGCCATCTGGATCGAGTAGTGAGGATCCCATCAGGGAGTGTATGCTTAGTGCCTGGTGTATGCTTAGTGCTGGTCCTTCTACATCATTCACACTTCAGCTACACTGGGTGCCTCCTCTGGTGGAGGGTTATTTACTCCGGTGGCTGAGGTCTGGAGGGAGAAGGGCTCAGTAATGAGTAAGAGTCAGCAGAGGAGGCAGCTGTCTCCCTGGCAGTCTCCTTGTCCTGGATCTGCAGTCGAAAACACTGCTAGAGATCTGTTTACAGCATTTTGCAATCCACGGAGGGCAAGAGAGGCCTCTTCTGAAAGTTTTGCTTGCTAATCTAATGTTTCCAGCTAGGCCACTGCTAAACAGAATGTTTTCTTGCGTAGTTTTGTTTTGGGCATGTGTACAGGATGTTGTTGTTGTTGTTTTAATGTTTACTTTTGAGAGAGAGAGAGAGAGAGAGAGAGACAGAGTACAAGTGGGGGAGGGCAGAGAGAGATAGGGAGACACAGAATCTGAAGCAGGCTCCAGGCTCTGAGCACAGAGCCTGATCCAGGTCTCAAACTCACGGACCGTGAGATTATGACCTGAGCCGAAGTCCAATGCTTAACTGACCGAGGCAGCCAGGTGCCCCTGTACATGGTGTTTTGATGTGTACTAAATACATCAGTTGATTGCTCCTTTTGCTCCCACTCTCTGTGCTATGCTGTAATATACATTATACTATATATGTATGAATGTGTATACTATAATTTATGGTATATTATAATAGTATTTCCTACTTACAATTTGTGCTTTATGTTTCTGTCTGAGATTGAAGGTATTCATTCCATGTGGAATGGATTAATCAACCAACCCAAATGTATTTATTGAACACTTTGTGCAGGCTTGGGAGACAGGCTTTTGTAAGGAGTGTTGACAGACACTGCTCTGAGATCCCCTACAATCTGGTAGGTAAGACGTATACATATTAAGGACATGGTGTGGTAAAATACCAACGTACAGAATTTAGATTTGAATTTGAAATCTATAGAAGCTAACTATATTTATAACCTTAGGCAAAATACTTCCTTACTTCCAGGTCCTTGTTTTCCTCGTTTATAAAAAAATGGGGGCGTGGATTGTTGTAAGAAATAAATAAGGCACTATAGGGAAACTGACTAGCATGGTAACAGCATAGTCAGAACTCAATAAAGTTGAGCCTGCCACATGAAGATATCTTGTGAGTTAATCACCACATCAAAGTGCAGACAGCTGTTCTCTCCTCTGTAAAACAGAGACTACAGCAACACCTACTTCTTGGGGTCATCATGGCAATTGTGCGATAACAATGCTAAGTTGATTACCTGTATAATTTCATTTGTTTTTCATAAGAGCCCTGTGAGGTGGGAGAATCAATGTCCATTTTACAGATGAGAAAACTAAAATACAGAGAGATTAACTTTCCCAAGGTCACACAGTTAGTACGTGGTAGAATCAAGGGACAGAAACCCAGGAAGCCTTTTAACTAAATGTTAGTAATAGGAGTGGTATTAGTAGTACTGGCCGTATTGCCAATAGAAGTAGTAGAAGTAAGACCTAAAGAGAGATCACTTTGGGGGCACCTGGGTGGCCCAGTCGATTAAGCTCTGACTCTGGATTTCGACTCACGTCATTATCTCACGGTTCGTGAATTTGAGCCCAGCGTTGGGCTCTGTGCTGACAGTGTGTGCACGCACACTGTCTCTCTGTCTCTCTCTCAAAAACAAATAAATAAACATTTTAAAAAGAGAGAGAGAGAGGTCACTTTGATGGCAGTAGACACAAAAGACTTCTGGCCGTGGGGTCTGAGATTGGATTTTAAGTGTGGCAAGATCTCTGTAGGCAGGGAGGAATGAAGGCTTCCCAAAGCAGAGGGCAATCGTCAGCCAAAGTTCACAGTCTGGGATGCTCAGGTTTGCTCGTGGAACTCGGCCTTTTTGACCCCTGCAAAGAGTGTGTCTTATGGGGAAAAACAGTGTACGATGAGGCCAGAAAAGATAGATAGAGCCTGATTTAGAGAGAAATAAATACTGAAATAAGACATTTGCCTACAAGTTTGTTGTGAACAAAGGGAGTCTTTGATTGGATGTGCCAGCCTGGAACTCGGGACAAAAGCTAGCATAGAACTAAATATTTGGGATTTGTGTGCACAAAGGTGGTAAAGATTTCAAGTCTTACACAGAGCTTTAGAGTTTGCCTAGTGCCTTCACATCTAAGGCTTTTGCTGATGTTCACAATAACCTTGTCATTGGGGTGTGCAGGTAACTGCCATTGAGCTAGCGCACGTGAATGCTTGCATTAAAGTGGATAACTTAATTAAAGTCACTTCCTTGTTTATAGACAAGACAATAAGGGTCAAAGATGCTAACTAACTTGCCCAAGTTCACAATGCTAGTAAGTGTTGGAGCTAGGACTTGAACGGTTTCTTTGCTCCTAGCTTGTTCACTTTTCCACACCTTATATTGTCAGCCCAACAGTTAGTTCTGTATAATTAATTCGTCCAACCAACAACTGAAGACCTACCATATGTCTCATACAGCATCAAGCTACAGGGCTGCAGGGACAAATATGTGTAGTAATGCTCACAAACATTAGGGAAAATAGATTTAAAAAAACAAACAGAATCTGGCAAGTGCAGAGACAGTGGTGGGAGCACAAGTGCTACAGAGTGGGGGTACTTGGGGGAGAATGTCTTCACAAAGAAGGAAAAGTTTGAACTGAACTGCGGATCCCAAGTACACTCTCCCAGATGGTCTGTCTCCCACTTAACCCTCCCAGAATGTCAAGTGGAAGTGGACACGCTGGAACTGTGGGTGTGCTGGAGGCTCTCAGAGGAGAAACAGTGTGAACAAGAGATAGGAAGGAGATGTATGTGGCAGCCAGAAGACCGCAACCTTGGATCTTCCTCCAAAGAACCAGATGTGAGGATTACAGGAGCTGACAGCCTCCAGCTGCTGCCCCTCCAGGATCCATGCTGCCTTCTTGCTGAGCTGATGCTCCCCTGGTTGCTCCTGGCCAGTGTCAGAGCACAGCAAAGGTAAAAGGTACTAGAGCCAGATCATTCTTGCCCAGCGGGGGAGTCCTCAAACAGGTACTCTTTTCTCTGGAGCTCATCAGCCTGACCAAGAAAGTTTCTCAGAGCTGCCAGGCAGCCTGGGGAGATTCCTGCCCAATCCTCCTTCGTTCCCCTCTCCTCTTACAGGAGTCACATCTGCATCATGGTACCAGGTTCTCCAAAGGTACTCCCTCCCCTTGCACTGACACTCAGGGTTAGACAAGGAGAGACACCAAGGGTGAAATGCTTGGAAATGCCTTTCTTTTTATGAGTGCAGAAGGAGAATGAAAGACGCCATGGAGGTAAGAGGGCACTCCGCAGAAAGCCTTGTGACCACCATGTAAAGAGAGCGAATCTCAGGAGGATGATCCCCAGCTGGATTCTGAAGAGAAAACAGGGGTGGTGAGAACACTCGCAGCTACATTCCAGGCACAATGGTCAGTGCTGGAAAAGCATTCACTGAATGAATGAACAGAAATGGAGAACACCTCAGCTATGTAAAGCCAGCAGCTGCCACAGAAAAAAAACAAAACAAAACAAAAAACCAAATTCTCATTTGGTTTAACCCAGTAAAGGTTTGTTTTTCACTCACAGTGAGACCAGTGCTGGTCAGGAGACCCTTCCCTGTGGCTTGTCCTTATCAAGCAGGAGTTGTCCTTGATGCCAAGAAAGGCGAGGAGGGAGCTGGAGCATGGGGGTTGGGGGGTTTAAGGGTCTGCCTTAGAAGTGGCCTGCATCACTTCTCCCCACACCCCATTGGCTAGAACGTAGGCACATGGCCCCCACCTCACAGGGAGGGAGGGAGGAGAAAAGAGTTGCTCCTGAGTGCCCTGGAAGAGGAAGATGGAACAAGGCTGGCTAAACCACACCATTACCTCTGCCACACGGAGTACGCCCTAGTGCTTAGCAATTAAGAACTCACTACTTGCACAAGATCAATGCATGATTTTTAAAAATCTATGTCTAATTATAAATGTATTCTTTCAGTAAGTGCAAAATAGAAACACTACAAGATTTTTTAAACATCAAGTCCTAGTTTAATTAGCAGTGTTTTTTCTTTCATAGTAGTTTTGATATTAGGCTTTTATAATAAGAAATACATACAGTAAAAAAAAAACCCAACTCACTATAAACCTCCAAAAACATGAGTGTGTACATGAGGGGTGGGGGCATTTAAACCCACCAAATGTTTCAGTAGTGGAAGCCGACACTCCAGGTGCACGGAGTGGGTGAAACAGCAGAGGGCTGTAAGCAGGTAGAGATAACTCAGTGCTGCCCACTTCTCTTCTCCCTTCTGATCCCCGGGTTGAGAACGGCCCTCTCATTTCCCATACACACTCTGCATTTCCCCCTCCTGCAACTGCATGAAAAGGACCAGTTCCATTCACGGAGCTATGAGCTCTGCAGGGGGGGGGGGGTGGTGTGGGTACGTGCTTCAGGTCAGCGTCCCCAGTCCCTCGCTCAGTGCCTGGTGCAGAGCCGCTGTCTGTTGGACGAATGAAAAATAGTCTCCACTCTGGAGATTCTGATGGAGTAATCTGGGATGGAGAAGGGGCATCCTCCTTTTTATTAAATTTATTAATTTATTTATTGTTAATTTTAACCTTTTTTAAGCTTATTTCTTTATATGGAGAGAATGCACGCCTGGGGGAGGGGCAGAGAGAGAGGGAGAGAGAGAGAATCCCAAGCAGGCTCTGCACCACCAACGCAGAGCCCAGTGCGGGGCTTGATCCCACAACTGTGAGATCGTGACCAGAGCCAAAATCAAGAGTTGGACGCTTGACTGACTGAGCCACCCAGGTGCCCTTAAATTTATTTTTTAAAAATTGCTGTAAAATATACATAATAAGTAGTTTACCATTTTAACCATTTTTTCCATGGTAACCATTTTTAAGTCTACAGCTCTGTGGCATTGAGTACATTCACACTGTTGTTCATCCATCACAACCAATCACTCCAGAACTTTTTTCCTCTTGCAAAACTAAAACTCAAAACCCATTAAACCATAACTCTCCATTCCCCCTTTTCCCAGCCCCTGGCACCCACTTTTTACTTTCTGTCTCTATGAATTTGACTGCTCAAAGTACCACGGATAAGCAGAATCATATAGTATTTCTCAGTGTACTCAGAAATGGATGAGAATGGGGCACCTGGGTGGCTCAGTTGGTTAAGCGTCCGACTTCAGCTCAAGTCATGATCTCGTGGCTCACGAGTGCGAGCCCCACATCGGGCTCTGTGCTGACAGCTCAGAGCCTGGATCCTGCTTCAGATTCTGTGTATCCTTCTCTCTCTACCCCTTCCCACTTGTACTCTGTCTCTCTCTCAAAAATAATAAAAACATTAAAATTTTTTTTTAAAGAAATAGATGAGAAATCGTTAGAAGGCCAGCAAGGTGTCTGTAAGCACTCAGTCAGATGGCACCTGGCAGACTATGTCGCACGGTGGGCTTGGGGGCTCCAGGGCAACGTGGAGAAAGTGGATCATGGAAATGATCCAGGATTGGAAATAGGCCAGAGGATGTGGCAGAAGGTCAAGGGAGGGGAGGGAGGCTAAATGCCAAAGAAGTGCTGAGCATTGCATACCTAAACAATTCCATGGCTTCACAGAGGTTTCTTGGTACAAATAAGGAGAGTTACTGTCCTATACATGGACACCCTTATCTTATCCCATCAAAGCAATCACAATACCCCCTGGAGAGCAACTCTATGCCTAGACTGATGGTCTTTCCAGCTAGTGAAAACTTGCCTTATAAATCAAGGTCTTCCAGATTGCACTCAGGAACCAGAATTCTTCCTTGCACCTGCCTCATTGTTCTGTCACTGCAGCAGCCAGCCCAGTCCAGGGCCACGAGGAACAGATTTCTAAGACCTCAGGGAGACCCCTAATGAGTCTAGGTAAGCCTGGAAGTTCCAGAAAGCCTTGCCCTTCCTACTTTACTATGACAGCTGTGGGCTGCAGTGACAATGTCTCCAATGATCTCATTTTGAGCTCATCTTTGTAAAAAGGAAAAAAAAAAATTAGAAGTTTCCTAAGCAATTGTACTGAAAAATTCATTCCCATCCTCCTCCCTTCCTCTTAGATGACCCAATCTATCTTTTTGATCTGGAACTTTATCTGGAATCTATGGCAAATACGAAGCTTTTTTCATATTTCCCTCTGATGCCCCCGTTTACCCCTAAGTGTTTGCTGGCATTGTTCCATCTCTTTTCATTGCTCTGTGGGTCTCAGCTTCATCCCTGTGTAATTGCTCAGACTGCCTCCTGCTTGCTCTGAGAGATCTGTCAGTTGCTGCCTGCTGCTTGCTGTCTGTTATCTTTTACTTGCTCCACTGGGCTTTTGGCTGCCCTCTGGACATTGCTGCTGTTCTAGGACTAGATATAGATCTGTTTGTTTTTCTAAGTAGCCTCTTACACTAGCATTTTGCTGTCCAGATTTTATTGCCTTTATTGCCTTTCTTTCTTTCTTCCTTCCTTCCTTCCTTTCTTTCTTTCTTTCTTTCTTCTTTCTTTCCTTTCCTTTTCTTTTCTTTTCTTTTTTTTCTTTTCTTTCTCCTTGTCTATTTCCTGTTGAGACCAGGCATGTTAGAGACACTCCAGAAAGCAGGCAGCCTAGGGAAACCACCATCCTCCTGGAGTCCTTGGAAGTGTCCAAAGTGACAGTGTCCTTCAATTGCAAATGTGCAGGCAGCCTGGCAAGTGGCCTGCTGACTCTGGGACAACCCAGTCCTCAGAGGATATGGAGGGAATTAACTTTGTTTAATAAATAGAATAGCCTGACAAAATTAACTATAAAGATGTGGGGCTGGGAATTGAAAAAGATGCAAAAGGAAGTGTCTTTTTGTTCTTTCTTTGGTGTGCACCAGGGCAACATTTTCGTGTGCCATGTGTCTTCTAACTGATAATGCAAAGTGAGGCTACTCCAGGCTCTTCTTGGAAAGGCCCGGGACCCTCCCAGCTCCTATTCCAGCCTCCTCCCACCTCATTCCAGCTTCTGCAGAGCTGCTGACCTTTATACTTTCTGTTTACCTCTAGAAACTGGTGTTGGCCCCTGGCTTCCTGTGTTTGTACTGCTAGCACTCCCTGGGGATCCAGGCTGTTTCAGTTCTTGGCTGCCCCAGGCAGAACACCCCACACTAGTTTTGGTCCCATTTTGTACCAACTCTAGACACTACAGTCTGGCTTCTTCTCTCCATCCAGGCCTTCAGAGGCTGTCCAGTTTGGGGGATGGAGGGGTGGTGGCACATAGGTCACAATGAGTGTCTGAAGGATTCTTGTCCCTGGGTGGTAGAAATGTGAGAAGAAATGATCTCCAAGAAAGGAACAGAAAGTGGTTCAGAATAAGTTCTTTGCAATCTGAGTAAAAGAAATCTGGGGGTGGGGCACCTGGATGGCTCAGTCAGTTGAGCATCCGACTTCAGCTTAGGTCATGATCTCACAGTTGGTGAGTTTGGGCCCTGCATCAGGCTCTGTGCTGACAGCTCAGAGCCTGGAGGCTGCTTCCGGTTCTGTGTCCCCTTCTCTCTCTGCCCCTTCCCCACACGTGCTCTGTCTCTTTCTGCCTCTCAAAAATAAAGAAAACTAATAAAAAAATTTTTTTTAAATAAATAAATAAGATATCTTGGGGGGAAATGAGAGCATCAGTCAAATGGTTAAGAATATCATGAAATTAAAACTGGTAAAAGTCTTAAGAATTGGGGGGAAAATATTGAGTTAGATATTGGCATTGAACATAAGAATCTGTGTAAGAATCCGATCTTATAAAATGCGGTAACAATAATCCAGATCACCAATTTGCAGCTGGCTGAAACTATTCAAGGTAAATACCACTCCATGATCAAAAGAGTGAGAATAGCTGGCCTATTTTTTCATTGCTTCACTGACCTATTTTAGAGACATTCTGAATACCACCCAAGTGCCTGCCTGGTGGTAGATACCATGGAAGATAAAAAGAACTATAACACATAGTGCATGCCCTCCAGATAGTTAAACACATAAAAAGTGAAGTTAGGATAAAGAAACAAAAGGTGCTACAAGAGAAAATGATGAAGTACCAAGTAAATAAGTACTATGTGTCCTCATGAGGAAGCATCCCTGGGGCTAGAGGGAATCACAGAGCATTCATGGAGAAGGTAGACCTCAAGGGACCTTGATGACTAGGTAAGATTGTAAAGGAAAAGAGGAATCATGCTTAGTGATGGTTCACTGAGTTCTCGTTATATACGACCAACTGTGGAAGAGCTGTCTCAAGTTGAAATCAACAAAGGACATCTTTGTTGTTTTCCCAATGAGAGAAAATAAGAAGATTCAATGACAAATGTCTGGTTTCTGGCTGTTGAGTCATTGTGTGTTTTAGATGCTGTATAGTATCTTTATCATGGTACCTATCTGGAAGGTATATTCTGTGACCTAGAGAAAAATACGGGTTTAGGATGCATTCACCTTCCAAAATAAAAGCTTGATAATGGTGGCTTAATCAATGAAGAAGCTTAATTATCTCACAAAACACAGAGTCCATGGTTACTATAACTATGCACACATATCCTGGGGGGGGGGAGGGGCAAGGGCAGGATATTTCCTTTACCCTGTTTTTTTGCATGCCCTCAGGCTAATTTCCCCATAGTCACAAGATGGCGACTGCAATTTGCACAGCAATGCATTTCAAGCATGAAGAAAGGGTGAGAGCCAAGGACATTCTCCTCCTGAGGCTGTCTTCCCATCTAAGAAGAAACATCTTTGACAAGCTCTCCAGCAGCTTTTCCCTGAAGTCTCATTGGCCAGAACTGAATCATATGCTTACCTCTAGCAAATTACTGGCAAAGATCTAAGCCCTTCATGAGTCATCCCCTCAGTCTGGGGTAGACGGCCAGCTTCCATGAGGTCAAGGGATCTCTACTTACTTTCTGAATAAAACCAGAGTTCTCTTTGGCAGAGGAGAGAATGGGGATGATGGATGAGGAGACAGTGAACAGTGTCTTGCCACATTCACCAGTGCTAAAGGTCCCTGCCCATGTGGCTTCTCCAATGGCTACAGCCAGCTTCTTCCTTTGCTATAATCAGCCTCTGACCTTAGTCTTCATTTACAACTCTGATTTTTTCCCCCAATTCTTGAAAATTATTGTTCTTGCAAAATGAATCTGGCTTATGCAAGAGAGGTAACTGAAAACTCCAGTCAGTAAACCCTTATTCAGAAAAAACCCCTGTCTATACCCTATAAATTAGTGAATGAATGTACTTTTATAGGTTTTAAGGTTTTTTTAATATAAAATTTATTGTCAAATTGGTTTCCATAAAACACCCAGTGCTCATCCCAACAGATGCCCTCCTCAATGCCCATCACCCACTTTCCCCTCCCTCCCACCCCCCATCAACCCTCAGTTTATTCTCAGCTTTTAAGAGTCTCTTATGTTTTGCTTCCTTCCCTCTCTGTAACTTTTTTCCCCCCTTCCCCTCACCCATGGTCTTCTGTTAAGTTTCTCAGGATCCACATAAGAGTGAAAACATATGGTATCTGTCTTTCTCTGTATGACCTATTTCACTTAGCATAACACTCTCCAGTTCCATCCATGTTGCTACAAAAGGCCGTATTTCATTTTTTCTCATTGCCACGTAGTATTCCACTGTGTATATAAACCACAATTTCTTTATCCATTCATCAGTTGATGGACATTTAGGCTTTTTCCATAATTTGGCTATTGTTGAGAGTGCTGCTATAAACATTGGGGCACAAGTGCCTCTATGCATCAGCACTCCTGTAGCCCTTGGGTAAATTCCTAGCACTGCTATTGCTGGGTCATAGGGGAAATCTATTTTTAATTTTTTGAGGAAACTCCACACTGTTTTCCAGAGTGGCTACACCAGTTTGCATTCCCACCAACAGTGCAAGAGGGTTCCCGTTTCTCCACATCCTCTCCAGCATCTATAGTCTCCTGATTTGTTCCTTTTGGCCACTCTGACTGGCGTGAGGTGATATCTGAGTGTGGTTTTGATTTGTATTTCCCTGATGAGGAGCAACGTTGAGCATCTTTTCATGTGCCTGTTGGCCATCCGGATGTCTTCTTTAGAGAAGTGTCTATTCATGTTTTCTGCCCATTTCTTCACTGGATTATTTGTTTTTTGGGTGTGGAGTTTGGTGAGCTCTTTATAGATTTTGGATACTAGCCCTTTGTCTGATATGTCATTTGCAAATATCTTCCCATTCCGTTGGTTGCCTTTTAGTTTTTTTGGTTGTTTCCTTTGCTGTGCAGAAGCTTTTTATCTTAATGAGGTCCCAATAGTTCATTTTTGCTTTTAATTTCCTTGCCTTTGGGGATGTATAGGTTTTAAGTTTAAAAAACATTAAAGTTAGGTACACTTTTCACCATTCTTCCTAACTAAACTGGCTAAAAATGAATCTCTAGACCCAACTGTTTTAGATAACAAGGCTTCTTACGTTGTAATTATTAGCTTCTCGGTCCAAATTCCCCACTGGATTAAAATCTAGAGGACAGAGTTCAACGTCTTAAGCAAGTCTGCATCCTAAACTATAGAATTATGCATTTCAATGCAGTAGCCACTAGCCACACATATAGTGACTAAGCATTTGAAATGTGACAAATGAGACTGAGCTACTGAATTTCTAATTATATTAAATTTTAATGAATTTAAGTTTAAAATAGAATTCAGTTATTGGGAAACATCTAAGCATGCTTGGAACAATTCAGGTATGTGAGTCTACTTTTCCAACTACAAAGTTTATGAAATCTAAATACAGGTTGACTATTTCCAATGAAAACTTAGTGTCTGAAGTGAGACAGGCTATTAAATGTAAAACATACATGGGATTTTGAAGACTTGATATGGAAAAAAGAACGTAAAAAAACTCATAAACAATTTTTAATATATTTTTGAGAGGAAAAGAGAGAACACAAGCAGGGAAGGTGCAGAGAGAGAGGGAGAGAGAGAATCCCAAGCAGGTGTGCAGAGCCTGACATGGGGCTCGATCTCACAAAGCATGAGATCATGACCTGAGCCTAAATCAAGAGTCCAAAGCTTAACAGACTGAGCCACCCAGGTGCCCCAATAATTTTTTATATTGATTACATGGTGCAGTGTCCATATTTTGAACATATTGGGCTTAATAAAGTATATTAAAATTAATGTCACCTGTTTCATTTTACTTTTTAAAAGTCATTTCTAGAAAAAATTAAATCACACGTGTGACTTACTTTATATTTCTCTTTGATGGTAATGCTCTAGCACATAGCACATTCAAATGTTTGTTGAATGAATGAATGAATTCAGGGACCTGACCCAGGTCACTCAGAAAGGCTCAAAACTGAGTCTCAGGTTCCACTGACCCTCACTGCCTCTTTCTTTCCACCACTCATTGTAGCCTCCTCTGCTCCACACAGTGCTTCCTGGTCACAATCTCATGTCCAAGTGTAGATCAGAAAACTTCCTCATGGAAGTCAGCTCTGTAAACTCTGACGAGCATCTGTGTTGAGGTTCTGTGTGGAAGTGGCTTCTAGAAAACAGAGCCCTCTTTGAGGGACAGAAGTAAATGACTTAGGGTGCCAAATCTCAGAGGACCTTTTTGTTTCATATTGTGCTGTTTCTGGGTATCTTTTCTGAAATCTCCAGTCATCCCCATGTATGTTGCCATTCTGAAAATCCTTCCAGTAAACGCGTGGTTTTACACTCTCCTGGGCAGACTTCTTGCCATCCCCTGGGCTCTGGTGACACAAAAGAGACAGGAGTAACGTAGGCTGTCTGCGCACAACTGGAGGAGGGCCGAGAAACTGTGGCCACCCACGCTGCTCCTCGCCAGAGGAGCTCGGCACTCCCTCTCCAGCGGCTGAGAGAGCAGCTGCTTTGTTAGACCCTACACCAGAAGATTCGCTCCAACTCCGTGGAGACCGCTCCCCCAGACTGCAGCCATTACAGAGCGGTGCTTCTCCACAAATCCTGCACAGAGCCATCTGGGCCTGTGACTCGTACGCTGGAGTGAAAGCACCGTAATTTCTCAGTTTCAATTTTAGGTCCCCACGTTCATGCTGAAAGTATCTTTATTTATGAAAGATTTCATTTAACAGACATTCATTCGACAAATTTTTATTGAATACCTGTCACGTGCCAAGTGATGTGACGTGCCAAGATGAAACCATACAGACTGATTTACTGGTCTGAACTGTACAGACATTACTTCCTTAGCTGAACTATAAATAAATTATGCATAAATGTATCTGAACTATCAGAGGCAAGAGAGGCACAGATAATTTTTAAGAGCATAATCCAAAGATGCATCTTTATATAAAATAGTGGACTTACCATCCTGGCTCAAAACTAGAGTTCTCTCTGGACCAATTTTTTTGTTTTTTTGTTTTTGTTTTTGTCTCTGACAGTGGCATCAAAACATTGGTGAAATTCTAGGAATTATTCTAAGGAAATAATCAGATATATGGTGTAAAGATTTATAATATATGAGTGGTAATTGCAGTGTCACTTAAAAGAGAAAAAATGCAAACCCTCTAAATGTTGAATAAGAGAGGTTTGATTTTTGTGCCTATGTGACCGAAAATTATTGCAAATCATTACAAATCAAGTTTTGTTATTTTTATTTCCTAAAAGTTTATTAATTTATTTTGAGAGAGAGAGTGTGTGTGTGCAAGTGAGGTGGGGAGGGGGAACAGAGAGAGGGAGAGCAAGAACCCCAAGCAGGCTCCATGCTGTCAGCGCAGAATCTGGTGCAGAGCCCAGTCTCATGATCCCGTGAGGTCATGACCTGAGCCAAAATCAGAGCTGGATGCTTAACTGACTGAGCAACCCAGGTGCCCCACGAATCAAGCTTTAAAGAATACTTAGTGATGTGGGAAAAATGTTTCCCTTATACATTAGTATTTAAAGGTCAGGACATAAAAGTACACGTGGTTTATGTTTTCAATTTGAGGGAATACCTATATAGTCAGAGAAAAATCCTGGGAGGATGGATATTGAAATTAACAACATCCCTGGGGGTGAAACCATGCAGAGCTTTTATTTTCTTCTCTCACCTTAATTTTTTTTATGTTCTGCATAATTGTTTACTATTTTTGTAGTAAAAATAATGAAATTTTTTAATTTTTTAATTTTTGTTTTTTAATACAATCTATTGTCAAGTTGGCTAACACACAGTGTATGCAGTGTGCTCTTGGTTTGGGGGGTAAATTCCCGTGATTCATCGCTTACATACAACACCCAGTGCTCATCCCAAGTGCCTTCCTCAATGCCCATCACCCATTTTCCCCTCTCCCCCACCCTGTCCCCATTAACCCTCTGTTTGTTTTCTGTATTTAAGAGTCTCTTATGGTTTGCCTCCCACCCTCTCTGTTTGTAACTAAAAAATATTAGCTTTAAAAAAAATCAGTGCATTTTCCTCTATAGAACTAATTTGTAAATATTAAAAAAAAAAAGAAACTCATCTCTGCACCCTTCCCCTTCCCCCCTCGCTTCCTCCCCCCCCCCCCCCCCCCCCCCCCCCCCCCCCCCCCCCCCCCCCCGCCTCCCCCGGCCCCAACATCTCCACCTTTCCTCAGATACACATTCTGGATCTGTCACACTAACTCTGTTAAAACTTTTGAACCCTTTTGTAACATTGTGGTAAATTGTGTTTATAAGACACATTGCATGGGCAATTAAATCTATAAACTTACTTCCTGAGAGTGGGAGGTATAATGCTGTCACATCCCTGGGCGATTGGGAAGACACCAAGTAGGGAAGAAGCTAGTACAGCTCCTGGCCTATAAGGAGCCCTCCTTATAGGGAGCTTCTCTTCTCCCTGCCAGTATTTATCCCTTTACCACTCTCTGCCTTGTAGAGTGTTACATGTTTTTATATTAAATAATTCATTTCTTTTTTCATTGTGCTAACATACACATAACATTAAATTTACCATTTTAACCTTTCCAAAGTGTTCAGTTCTGTGGCATCAAGTGCATTCGTGCTGTTTTGCAACCATCAACATCATCCATTTCCAGAACTTTTTTCATCTTCCCAAACTGTAACTTGGTACTCATTAAACAATAACTCCCCATTTCCTCCTCTCCCCAGCCCCCAACCACCATTCTGCTTTCTGTCTCTATGAATTTGACTACTCTAGATATCCCACGTAAGCAAAATCTTACAGTATTTCTCCCTTTATGACTGGCATAATTCACTTAGCCTAATGTCCTCAAGGTCCATCCAATGCTGTGGAATGTGTCAGAATTTCCTTCTTTTTTAGGGCTGGATAATATGACATTGTATGTATACAGTGCATTTTGTTTATCTGTTCATCTTTTGATGGACGCTTGGGTCGCCTCCACCTGGTTACTGAATAATGTTGCCACTAACATGTGTGTACAGATATCTATTTGAACAATTCTTTTGCTTGAAGTAGTGATCGCTGGATCGTATGTTAATTCTATTTTTAATGTTTCAAGGAACCAACAGACTGTTTTCAATAGTTGCTGCACCATTTTGCATGTAATAGTGTTATTTTTATTCACTTTTCTTCTCCCTAATTAAGTTGATATCTTCTTGAGATCAAGTGCATTCACTTTGGAATCCCCCCAGAGCAATTAGAGAATTGCCTCAAGCATCATAGATGCTCAATAAATCCTTGATGAATAAAAGTCCTTTTTTCTAACTTCTAGAAGCTCATTTCCATGGTTAGTGTGTCCTTTTTCTCCTCCTCATTCTTTCCTCAGCTCTCATAAACTGTGATTGAGCAGACCTCTGCCAATAATCTCCATATCTTTAATGATGTATGACCTTTGGTCATGCAGCTTCCGGTTTAGTGTCACTCAGCCGTTAAGAGCTTGGGCAATGGAGTCAGAAAGATGTGGCCTCAAGTCCTGGCTCTGCCACTTGTGAGGCATATGACCTTCGGTGAGGTTCTAACCTCTTGTTTTGGATATTTATTGCTGTATAACAACACACTCTGAAACTTAGTGGCTTGAAACAATAACCATTTCATTATTCATTACAATTCTGTGAGTCTGCTGAGTCAATTCTTGTACCCCACATGGTGTCCACTGGGGTCATTCACATGGCTGCATTCATCAGTGAGCTTGGCTAGGGTTCAGATAACCAAGAAGGCCTCACTCACATGTCTGGCTTCTCAGTAGGGAGGGCTAGAATCACTGGGGACTGGCTGAACCTTTCTCTCTTTTTTTAGTCTCTCATAAAAACTGGACCTCCTTTTCTGTGAGGTCTCTCTCAACAGGTTAGTGAGACTTCTTTACATGGCAACTGGCTTTCGAGAGAACAAAAATGAAAATTGCCAGTCATCTTACAACATAGACCAGAATGGGCCCAGCATCATCTCCAATCTAGTTTGTACAAAGCAGTCATGCCCAGCTGAAACTCAAGGGAAAGGGAAATACTGTAGAGAGGCAACACTTGGTGGGACGAGGGCCATATGCATAGTGGGATGGGGAAATTGGTAGTCATATTTACAGACAATCCCTCTCTAAGCCTCTGCTTCCCCATCTGTAAAATGGGAGATAATAATAATAGTTATTTATAATATTATAGTGAACATTCAGCATGATAAAGTACGCAAGATATATACTAATCGTGATGCTAATTATTATTGTTATCTTATTCCAATCAGGGTGGAAGTCATTCAGGCTCTTTCCGAAATTCACTTCTCTTCTCTTTAGCTAATAAGATCAATACTGCACTAATCATCACCACAAAGAGTACTGGAATCAACACAAAAATCCCTACTCTCCCTGGAGCAGGCCAAGACTGGCCTCCTGGGAATCCTCAGGGCTTTCCAGTCCCCACACCTGTTGCTCACTTCCCTCTTGAGGTGTGGCTCTTGAAATGAGAGGTCATCACAGTCTTTGGAGGTTACTTTCGAAATGCAAGAGCTTTCTGTCATTTGTTTTTATGAAATCAACATTTTGCTTATTGAAACATTTTAATGCCTTCTCTTTGGGAACTTTGAGATTTCATTGTGTACTTTCATGAAAGAAAATAAAAAGCAGAAGACAGCACAAAATGCATGCGTTTCATAACTCAGATACTCAAAGAAAAATGTCATTTCCATGCTGATCTGGTTTTCTCACCAAATCGTATCCATTGGTGGGTAGGAGGAAAGATTTGCTTGGTTCGATCTGATTTAAAGTGTAGTCTAATCTGATCATTCCAACAGCTCCTTTCTAGATGGTGCACTATTTTTCTTGGATAAAATGCTCTGTATCTTAGTCCTGCCCTTCTTCTAAGATGGTCTCTGGATGTAAGGGGGAATGATATGGCTTTTAGTGCTTCCTAGACAAATGGAAGAGCCAGAGTCCTTGGGGCCATGTCCTATCCCTCCTCTCGTCTCCAGGGTGATGCCTCTTGTCCACCTGTTTACTTCTTGCCCCACAGGCACGGGCAGCTGAAGCCTGAGGCTGGTAACTAGTCATTTACTTTTCTGGGTTTAGGCAGCACGCCTAGTGCCACCAGCCTGATTCAATTTCAGCTGCATCCCTGTGGGTGCTGTGGCCAGTTGGTGACTCAGGCAGTCGGCTTTGCAGCCCTCTCTCAGGAACAACCATGCCTCAATACAACAACCTCTCTGGCATTCTCGGCAGCTCAATTCTCAGCCCCTTCTGGGTTCAGCCTCTCTCTGGTTGACCACACTGCCAGTGCCATCACCTTATCCTTTAAGGGTTTTGCTCTCTCAGGGCACCTGGGTGGCTCAATCGGCTAAGTGTCCGACTTCGGCTCAGGTCATGATCTCACGGTTCATGGGTTTGGGCTCTGCGTCAGGCTCTGTGCTGACAGCTCAGAGCCTGGAGCCTGCTTCGGATTCTCTGTCTTTCACGCTCTCTGCCCCGCCCCCACTTGTGCTCTGTCTCTCTGTCTCTCAAAAATGAATACATGTTGGGGCGCCTGGGTGGCGCAGTCGGTTGGGCGTCCGACTTCAGCCAGGTCACGATCTCGCGGTCCGGGAGTTTGAGCCCCGCGTCGGGCTCTGGGCTGATGGCTCAGAGCCTGGAGCCTGTTTCCGATTCTGTGTCTCCCTCTCTCTCCGACCCTCCCCTGTTCATGCTCTGTCTCTCTCTGTCCCAAAAATAAAATAAACGTTGAAAAAAAAATTAAAAAAAAAATGAATACATGTTAAAAACATTTTAAAAAAGAAGTTTTGCTCTCTGAAATAATGCTTTGATAAACATATTGTGTGTGGCTGGTGTCTTCCAGGAATGGATACAAAGGAGTGGAATTGTGGTATTATTATATTTTAAAATGGTCCCATTTACCTCCAAAGTCACTATTGACAATTTATACTTTATTTCCCCACACCCATGTTAATTCAGAAGATTATCAACTCTATAAAGTTGGCCAATGTGATGGTTCTTATAAACGGATTTTAGTATTGCTAAGCATTTTTTCTTATGTTTAGTGACCATATCTATTCTGTGAATTTCCTGTTCATATCTTGACTTCTTTTCTATCATTTTTTTTTCTTATGGATTTACATAACCAAATGCCTACATTAGCTTGGGCTGCCATAGCAAAATACCATAGACTGGCTTAAACAACAGAAATTTGGTTTTTCATAGTTCTGGAGGCAGGAAGGTCCAAAACCAAGCTGCCTGCCAGGTGGGCATCTAGTGAAAGCTCTACCCTTAGGTTACAAAGTCTTGTTACTTTGTAGCCACTTGGGCCTGTTTTGGTGCTTGCATATGAAACATGAAAGACTTCCCTCTTCTTCTTCTTATAAGACCACCAATCCTATTAGATTATGATTATTTAACCTTAATTACTTCCTAAAAGCCCTATCTCTAAATATTATCACATTGTGGGTTAGGGCTTCAACATATGAATCTGGGGGTGAGATGGGGGTGGGGAGGAGACATAATCAGTCCATAACACTAGGGTAATATTCATTTGTTTGTTACACAATTTTGCATACACACATATGCCTATGTGTGTATGTATATGCATATACATTCATCTTCAAATATTTTCTCTTAGACCATAACTTGACTTTGAATTTTGTTAATTGTGTCTTCTGTCATAGAGAAGTTTTTAGTTTTGCTGTGTGGAATTCATTCATCTTTTTTTAACAGATTTTTTTAAACTTTTAAGAAAATTTTAATTTTTTTTTTTTTTTAACGTTTATTTATTTTTGGGACAGAGAGAGACAGAGCATGAACGAGGGAGGGGCAGAGAGAGAGGGAGACACAGAATCGGAAACAGGCTCCAGGCTCCGAGCCATCAGCCCAGAGCCTGATGCGGGGCTCGAGCTCACGGACCGCGAGATCGTGACCTGGCTGAAGTCGGACGCTTAACCGACTGCGCCACCCAGGCGCCCCAACTTTTAAGAAAATTTTAATGTTTATTTTTGAGAGAGAGAGAAAGAGGGAGAACAGAGTGTGAGCAGGGGAGGGGCAGAGAGAAAAGGAGACACAGAATCCGAAGTAGGCTCCAGGCTCTGAGCTGTCAGCACAGAGCCTGATGCAGGTCTCAAACTCACAAACTGTGAAATCATGACCTGAGCTAAAGTTGGGCACTTAACTGACTGAGCCTCCCAGGCACACCTTTTCATGGCTTGCTGTTTTTATGATTTGTTTAAGAGGGCCTTCTATATCCCAAAGTTCATAAACATATTATTTGTTCTTCTGTATTTGAGAAGAAGAATTTGCACATATGCCTTTTGAGACTGATGCCTTTTGCTGGGGCGGGAAGGAGGTATAGTTTTAACTAATGGTTTAATTTCTTTAATGGTTATTCATTTAATGTTTTCTACTTCTTGGACAAGTTCTGATTATTTATATTTTCCTAAAAAAATCATCCATCTCATCTGGGTCTCAAGTTCATGGGCATAAATTTCTTCATAATGTTTCCTTTAAAAATCACCCTTTATATGTGTACATCTGTCATTTTCATGCCTAGTATGACCTACTGTTTTCTCTGTTTCATTAATTGTTCTAGCAAAATGAATTTTGGCCTTAAGTAAACCTGTAGTTTTATTGATCAAGTTTGCTGAGTTTTTCTCTATTTCATTAATTTCTTTTCCAATATCAATTAATTCATTTCTTACCACTTATTTTGGCTTCATTCTGTTTTTCTTTTCAATATTTTTTATGTTCTAATAAATAAATGTAAGGCTAGAGTTTTCTTCTGAAAATTGCTTTGGCCATATCCCATTGGCTTTGATGTGTGCTGTTTTCATTGTGGTCCAGTTCCAAGTAGTTTATTTCCTCTTTAAACCAACAGATCTTTAGAAGTGTTTTTATATTTCAGGAGTATAGACTTATTTTGGCTCCCTGTTTGTTAATTTCTAAATTTATTGCATTCTGACCAATGAATGTGGCCTGTATAATAACAGTTTTTAAAAATATGTTGCCATTTCCTTTGGGCATAAAACAGAGCCAAATTCGGTGAGCTCTGTATGTGTGCTTTTAACTGAGACAAAAAAAAAAGCTTAATATTGTATTATTTTTTGCCTTCCCGTTTTGTCATAACTTCTGAGACAGGCAATCATTTAGTTGCATTTGATAACAAAGCTATCTTTGACTCGTTTATTCAACAGATAGCTATTGAGTGCCTTCTTGTTCTAGGCACCATAGGCTTTGCGGGACACAAAGGTGAGCAAAACCAGACTATCTGCTCTTCTGTGTTTATAGTCTAGTGAGAGTGGCAGACATGAACCACCTGGTCCCGTCAGTGAGACAATGCCCCAAAGCAAAGATATTTGATTCTATGAATGCATGTCACAGAAGGTCCTGTCTTAAGGAAAGCTTTCCTGATGCTCGCGTAGAAAGCCAAAAGAGGAGTAAAAGGCTGAGAAGGGAGGAGAAGACTGTTGTAGGCAGAACAGCATGTTGCAAGGCCTTTCTGTGCAATGTGAACAAGGTGTCCCAGGTCCTGGAAGCAGGCCAGTGTGCCTGCAGTACCCAAACCACGTGCTCAGCAGTGCTGGCCAATGCTAGGAAGAGTACATGTGTGTGCATGGTGGAGGGAGAGGGGGTGAAGAGCACACCAGGCCTTAGGAAGAGGTTTGTCTATATTTAAGAAAAATGGGAAGCCATGAAAAGAATTTAGGCAGGCTTACAGGATCACATTTGTGGGTTTAAAAAATAAACTGGAGGGGCGCCTGGATGGCTCAGTCGGTTGAGCATCCGTCTTCAGCTCAGGTCATGATCTCACAGTTTGTGAGTTTGAGCCCCGCGTCAGGCTCCATGCTGACAGCTCAGACCCTGGAGCCTGCTTCAGATTTTCTGTCTCCCTCTCTCTCTCTGCCCTTCCCCTGCTCATACTCTCTCTCTCTCCCTCTCTCTCTGTCTCTCAAAAATAAATAAACAAAAATTTTTTTTAAAAATAAATAAATTGAAGAGAAACTGGTAATGTTTGCTCCAGGGAGGTTTTTTTCTTCCTTGATGTTGCACACACAGAGGTCCTATGTTCCTTCTTGCTCCCTCCTTTTAGTGAAGTTAAATTAAATGTGTTGAAGAAAAATAATTGCCCAGTGCCTAGTTCATTAGGAGACTACAAATTTGCCCTGTATGTTTGGACCAAGCCTTCCCTGGTGGTAGATTACAATAATGATGACAGCAAGAGTCACATAATAAAGAATGATAGCTGTCATTTTTTTAACATTTCCTACGTGTCCTAGCTCTGTGCCAGATCCTTTACAAGTTTTATCTCACTTAATCTTTACAACAACCTTAGGAGATCTTTTAAAATTTATTATTATTATTTTTTACCACATTCATCAATGACTATGTCTGCCACCCCTTCTAAGGGAAACTGCCTTGACCACCACCTTGGCTGAAGGAGGGCTGCCCCCAGTGGCTTTGATTTTTCCAATGTAATCATTTTCAAACACACATGCATGGGTCGGAGGTATACACACACCTCGACTGGGTCAGAGGTGGTACGTGGACCCAAAAGCAATCAACCCATTGGTCCGCTAGCAGTTTTTAGGGTACCATAACACAAAAAGACTTGTCCAAATACATTCTTGCTTTTTAGAAAGTTCAAGTTGAGATATATAAAGGAAGTCAGTTAATTGTGGAGACTGAATTTGGAAGACAAGAAGCCAGAGAAGCCACGATGGGCCTGTGTGAGTTGAGGGCACGAGTAAGGAAAGGTGTAAGTAAGCAGAAGCTGTGAGGTGGAGAAGAGACACCCAGGGGGAGGATGGAGAAACTGGTTCACAGAGGGAAGAGATGCAGACCTGAGAAGACGTCAGCTCTTGGAGAAGAGCTGAGTCAGGTGAATGCTGGGCACCAAAGAAAGGATCCGTATACTCATGCCCTGGGATCCAAGTCTAGTCTCTGAAAGCCCAACTCTGAGCTTTGCATGAGACGTCTGCCTCCCTCATCAGGCCTTACAGAAGTTCATTATAGAGTGTGTCTGAAGGAATCTCTGCTCCATGCAGTAAAAAAGAGACTTAGCATTACCACGTGCAGATGAAGAAAGAGAGGCTCAGAGGTTAAGTAACTTGTCCAAGTTGGTAGAGCAGAAAATCAAACTCAAATTAGTGTGAATATAGAACCCGTGCTCTTAAGCATAATAATACTATTAATAGTATAGCAACAGGAATTATCTGTTCAAAAATGTTTGTTCAATAAGGGAAGGAAGCAAAAATAATATAAAAACAGGGAGGGGGACAAAACATAAGAGTCTGTTAAATAGAGAGAACAAACTGAGGGTTGCTGGAGGATTGTGGGTAGGGGGATGGACTAAACGGGCAAGGGGCATTAAGGAGGATATTTGTTGGGATTATACATAGGGGATGAATCACTGGAATCTACTCCTGAAATCATTAAGGCACTATATGCTAACTAACTTGGATGTAAATTTAAAAATAAAAATAAATAAAAAATAAAACAAGCTTTTAGTTCTCTTTTTACCTTGAACACAAACACAAGGAGCATAGAACTTTCAAATCAGCAAACCAAGTAACTTGGCATTATTGGCCTGTTAAGTATTATGGTGTAACACTAGCTGACGTAAGAAGATCCTCGCTTCTGAGGGGACTGCACAAAAACAGTGTTTTTGTGTCTGCTATTTGGACAGGGGGGGTGGGAAAGTGGGGGCAGAGACACATCAAAAGATAGGCTTATAATTCCTCTTCCAAGAACTGGCTAGAGCCGTGCAGGTCTTGGACCTGATTATCTCTTGGCCCAGGGAATGGCCCTGCGTGAACTAGATCACGCAGAAGAAAACTTCCAGCAATCGTTGGGAAGTAGATTGCCGCTAATCTAGTTTTTGGTAGTGGGGGCACAGAGCTAGGTGCCCAATCAACCCTAATTGTGGCCCTCTATGTAGAATGTCTTCTTCCTTATAAAAGGGTTTGCGAGTGAAGTGGCAAAGAGAATGAATCCAAAACATTTAATGAGTGCCTAGAAATATGAGACCTTGTGCCCAGGTAAAGAACATAAAGATGAGAGTCGTAGGTCCACAAAGTTTGAAGTAGGTCACCTTCATCACTATGACACAGCGGAAAATCTCTGTGGCTGCAAACTTCTGGTAAACGAACAACCTTTTCTTTCCTGAAAACTTTCTCAGAATGTGTGCACTGACCCAGCTGCCTCTCTGGATTTTTCCAGGTCCTGTACTGTGGGCAGTGGGGATCCTCCTCTTTGATATCCCTACCCAGCAATCCCCTACATATCCTGAGCCAACTGCAGCTGAAGACATTTCCCCTCTTGACCTTTGCCAAACCACCTTTTACCTAATTCCTGTGTTTACCCTGTTGAGAGGGGTTGTGGTTAGCACCCAGGGACCAGACAGAGCCACCAAGATGAGACAGATTAGGAAAGTCCAGGTGGGATGCATCAAGCCCCAGCTGGATGCTCCATGAGGGTCGGTTCCGTGAGAGTCAGAGAGCCCAACAGTGAAGGTCAAAACCAAGCTCTGAGGGTGTCCTCAGGATTCCATAGTTTATTACCTGTGTCTATCTTGACTCTTCTTTCCTTACTCAGATACCCACTGCACTATTACTTACTTAATGTTTTTCTCCTAAAATTTTACTTTTTAAATTAATTAAAGAAAGCTTTATGTAAGTATAGCAAATGAAAAATGAGGATCACTTGTCAAAACTAAAGAAGGAAACCTTGAAAACAGATTTAACTATTAAGGTAAAAATCACCTGCCCTGTTTCAACTATAATTGCAGCTCACTGCTGTTGGAGAGGGCCTGCCTCCAGCTGGGGTGCCTGTGTCTGACCAGAGTCAGTTCCGTATGCAGATCTTGTTTCCTCGAGGGGCAATTGAGAGACCTCAGAGAGGGGACTTAAGCTAGCTGAGCTTGTTTCCTTCCTTGTCAACTAGAAACAACATTACCTGTTTTGTAGAGACCAGATGAAATATTGCAACAAAAGCACTTAGCACAAGACCTGACGCACATTATATGCTCCATCAATGCTGTTTATTTTCCCCAGTCCTCCCTATACACACACTTGTGATTTTCAGACCATCCATCACAATGTTTGTTTGGGAATATTGCTAAGACCAAAATTCAACGTGAAATAGAAGACATAGAAGTTAAAACCAGTGAGAAAGATATAATTTTAAAGCTATTATCGATAAAGACAAGAATCAGTACGCTAGAGCAATGGTTTGTGAAGACTAGTTAGCTAAGATTAAATATATCTTTGTGGAGGGGGTCCAGGGCTGCCTCTAATAGAAGGTGTTGGCCAGGTCCTCCTTAACACAACCCCCCATCCAAACAGTCCTTCAGAGAAACCTAACTCTAGATTCCTGGCAGCACAGGCTAGAAGCAAATCAGGTCTGCTTGGGTCCAGAGTCCAGATCCTCAACCCCACTTGGCATGGCTTTAACCACAGGCCTGAGCTTTCCCATCATGCCCAGTTCAGGCCAGAGGTATGGCTCTCTGTAGTCAGAATGCCTCTCAGCCCAGGTCAGAGGGGCACATTTGTGGCTAGTCCCCAGCCTCCAGCACAGCAGCTCCAGACAATGCCACAGAATTTTCCCAAATGAAACATCCCCCTTCCTGTACAGCTTAGCTCTGGCCACCTTGACCTCCCCTCACTTTCAACCACTTCCTTTCTTTCCCAATACCAGCTTCCCTCTACATGCCCTACATTCCCTCTGTGTTTCTTCACAATGTTGCTTCACCCATCTCCCAAGATACTAACCTACCTTTCTCCTTTCCTCTTCTATCGCCTCTCCCTTATTCTTTCTTCCTCTTTCTATTTCATCCTACCTTCTCCTTCCCTTCCTCCATATGTTCTTTCCTTCTTTCACACATGTTTATGTGGAGCATTTACTGATGGGCTAGGCATTATGCTAGGGGTTACAGTGGTAACAGGATCCTTATCTTCATTGGATGTTTACCCTAAAAAGAAAGTCTAACACTAACAAATCATTCCTCAGATAATTAATTATTCTAGCAATAATGCTGTAAATAAGGAATCTGAGTGGGTCAGATTCTATGGAACTCATTTGACATTTTCCATGTCCAATTGGCATATCTGATGTACTAGATTGTGACTACCCTATAGAGTAAGGATTATGTTTGCTCTGCATTATATTTCTCGTGTCTGGTGCAGAGCCTGACAAAGACACAGTATACACTCGATATTATTTGTGGAATAAGTAAATGAAGTGCTTTTAAATATAACTTTTTGGTGCTCATTTATATATGGGAAGCATGAGGGAAAGTCAGACTTGGCAGACATCCCCTTTCTCCATCCATCCCCCACCAATGGCCAGGTGATTAATAGCCAACTAGCTGCCAAAAGTATGAGGTGTCAAGAAATGGACGAAGTCAAAAGTCCTCCTAGATTCCCTGCCTTCTGCTCCCCCACTGAGGAACATCTACCTGAGAACTCCCTTCCAGGAACCCCAACTCTGGGGACAAAAAAGGATAATCATTCTGCCTGGCTTGGTAGCTTCCTGGATATAGAGGTATTTTGACAACTCTCACTATGGCCAAATAAGTGTCTTTCAATTCACATCCATTTTGGGACTTTTTACTCTGCCCATCTCAATTATGTAGTAAGCAGTGGATTACTGGAAATCACATTAATAGGATCAGCTATGAAAAGAAATTAATCCCAAATGGGAGGATGGGTGCAACTTTCAGAAATAACCACAAGGAGAAAATGTCCAGAAGATATTTACCCCTGTACATTCAAAATGGAAAATACTAATAAGGTATTAGAGGATGGGAGAAAACAAGCTGAGAAAGAAAACGAAGCCCTTCCATGACAGCAAAAGCACCATTCAGAAAGAGAGTGGTAAGGAAGCAGAGTACCAGTCCCACCTCAGACCCTCCAGAAGATGTGTGGAGGTCACGGAGCATGAGGAGCAAGACGATAGGGCATTATGGGGGAGTCAGTGGGCCTTGGGCTTGACCTGGATGTGACCTGGCTCTGATAAGAATCTGTCCAACTTGGCAGTAATATGACAGTAAATTCCACAGGGCTAAAGAGCACACTTCATGCCAAAAAAACTTGATTGCTTTTCTTGGACAGAATTATCCTCATTGTTATTGTGTGCTAGACAAAAAAAGTGCAAGAGATGCAGCATCTCTAACTTTCTGGCTCGCGACACAATCAGCCCATTCTCCTGGTACCCAAGGGAAGTAGGCTGCTGTAAGGGCTCATGAGGTCACCTTCTACGCATGGGGTGCCCTGGCAAGCATGTCAGAGTGAAAGGGACGGATGCTCAGCCCACTTTGGGATGAGCAATAACTCCTCGTGCCCGGTTCATAAACTCAGAATTTTTTAGCTACAAAGGATGTTAGTAATTGCCCATTCCAAAAGCCCCGAACTAGTTCAACTCCGTTGTTTCCAAGGTGAGACCGAGGTCAAGACACGGGAAATGACTTACTCAGAGAACATTGCTAACTTAGTAGCAAAGCCAAGACCTACTCACAAGGTGCCTTCCTCCACTTTCATTTCCTCATAGTAAGTGCTCAATAAATGTTAACCATGATGATGATCATCATCGCCACCATCACTTACTATTATGTGTACTTCACACACCCAGTGGCAATTAGAGAGGGTCTTCCCACTCTGTGAGTGCAGAAACCAGCTGATTTACTGAGGGCCACTCAGCTAAGAAGTGCAGCAGGCCTGGATCCAGGTGTTCTGATTATACTCCCTGTGCTGTCTGTCCTGTGATCCATATATCATGAGGCTACAAGCTATGAACTTTCATACACAAAAAGAACCTACGATCATTGGCTCTGGAGAATAACTCTGCCAGCTTTGTCTACACAGGAGCTGGGCTAGTAGGATGCTCCCCAGGAGTTGCTTCTAGACTTGGAGGTGAGGCTGAGAGGCCGTGAGATGGTGCATAAGAGGTGTCCAATTCATGAGACATCCAGGTGGGGCTGTCCAGTTGGCAGATGTTGTAAAATATCTAAAGTTCTGGGTAGAGGTCAGGGCTGGAGATGAAGACTTGGGGATCATCAGTGTATAGGTGATTGTTGAAGCCATGGGGAGAGAAGAGCCTGTGGAAGAGCAGGAAAGGTCAGGGAAATACAAAGAAAACCTGGAAAGTGTGGTTCCATAGGAGCCAATGAGGTAGCGTGTGACAAGGCCGTTGATTTGATTGGCTCTGAAATATCACGTGCCACAAGAAATCCCACCAGGTTTCGTGAGGAGGGAGGAGGAGGTCTTGGGAGAAAGAGATCAGGAAGTCTTGGGTGCCATGGGCAAGAGGAAGTTTGCCAGAACTGTGGTGTTGGGGGCCAGAAAACAGAGGGCTGATGTATGTAAAGGAAGAGACTGGAAAGAATAGTACAACCTGTGTAGTTACAAAGATTGCCCTCGAGCAGGACGAGGACAACAAAGACATGAGAATAGATTTAGGTCAGAGATCCGCGAGCTGAGAGAGATCAGACAGAACAGCCTTAATTTTGTGATAAAACAAGATTATGTGCTAGGACCGCAGAGTATGTGACTTAGAACTGACCATCTTCCCTCTCCCCCTGTGAGCTTTGCACCTGGGGATTGCAAGAAGAGTTTGGTCTAGCATTTAGTTACCACTACTAGTCCCTTACTAGGTCTCTACTGAGCATGAACAATGTACTAGGCCTCATGCCTGTAACTGAGGACAACACAAGGATGACTGTGACTTAGTGCCCACGCATAAGGAGCTCTCAGGGTTAAAGCCTGAGAATTAGCAATACTCCAGAGGAAGCTGGAAACTGGGCTGGGCCAGGTATGCTGATCTCCTGTCCAAGAGTCTATTCACTCAACCAACAAATTCACTGAGGGGCTTTTACGTGCCAGACACTGACCCAAGTGCCAAAAACACAGCAGAGAACAAAACAGACCTAAGGTCCACTCTCATGGACCTTATATTCCAAATGGGGTGTGTTAGCCAGGAGAGTGTATATCACCTGCAAAGTATCAGTGGTTTAACAAAACAGTGTTTCATTTATGTCTCTTTTACACAAAGTCCCCTGTGATTCTCCAGGGCACCTGTCCTCCATGCAGTGACTCAGGGGACCAGGAGGCTTCACCACCTCAGACTGAGGTTGCTTGGTTGCTACAGCAGAAGAAGGGAAGGAAGCCCAGAGAACTTGCAAAGGGCTTGTCAGCACTGCAGCTTGGAAAGGACCTACCACACTTTCTCTCAGGACTGGTCACATGGCCTCACCTAATGAAAAAGAGACTAGGAAATCTGAAGAAGCAAATAGAATATTTGGTGAGCATCATACTCCGTGTACATGGGAGGAAACAGTCCACAGGTTTAATAAATAAATTATATACTATATAAGAAGGCAGTAAGTGCTCTGGGAAAAAGTGGGGTAAGGAGAGTTCATTTCTGGGTTTTCTATTCTGTTCCATTGATCTATGTGTCTGATTTTGTGCTAGTACCATACTGTCTTGATCACTACAGCTTTGTAAAATATAACCTGAAGTCTGGAATTGTGATGCCTCCAGCTTTGCTTTTCTTTTTCAAGGTTGCTTTGGCTATTCGGGTCTTAAGTGGTTCCATACAAATTCTGTGATTCTTTGCTTAGCTCTGTGAAAGATGCTGGTTGTATTTTGATAAGGATTGGGTTAAATGTATAGATTGCTTTACATATATATATGTATATACATACATATATGTATATACACACATACATATATATGTAAATATGTGTGTATATATGTGTATATATATACATATATATATGTATAGAATATATATTCTATAGAATATTATTCAGCCATAAAAAAGAATTTCTTGCCATTTGCAATGATGTGAATAGAGCTAAAGAGTATTATGCTAAGTGAAATAAGTCAGAGAAAGACAGAGAGCATATGATTTCATTCATATATTGAATTTAAGAAACAAAACAAACAATCATGGGAGGAAAAAGGAGAGGAAAACCAAGAAACAAACTCTTGATTATAGACATCAAACTGATAGTTACCAAGAGGGAGGTGGGAGGGGGAAAGGGTTACATAGGTGATGGGGATTAAAGAGGGCACTTGTTGGGATGAGCACCGGGTGTTGTATGTAAGTTATTGAATCACTAAATTCTATACCTGAAACTAATATTACACTATATATTAACTACCTGGAATTTAAAGAAACATGCATCTTAAAAAAAAAAGTGGGGTAAGGAGGATTGGCAATGTGGGGTGGCGGGGAGAAAGGGTAGCATTTTTATTTTATTTTTTTTAATTTTTTTTTCAACGTTTATTTATTTTTGGGACAGAGAGAGACAGAGCATGAACGGGGGAGGGGCAGAGAGAGAGGGAGACACAGAATCGGAAACAGGCTCCAGGCTCTGAGCCATCAGCCCAGAGCCTGACGCGGGGCTCGAACTCCCGGACCGCGAGATCGTGACCTGGCTGAAGTCGGACGCTTAACTGACTGCGCCACCCAGGCGCCCCAAGGGTAGCATTTTTAAACAAGATAGTCATGGTAGGCCCCTCTGAGAAGATGGAATTTTAGCAAGGCCCTAAAGGAGATGATGTTGTCATTTAAATATCTGGGAACAAGAGTGATCTCAGCAGAAGGAACAGTCTGTGTCAAGGCCCTGGGGCAGGGAGACGTTGTGAGGAGGAGAGAGTAGTAGGAAGTGAGCATAGAGAGTTAAGGAGGGGAAGAAAGAGAAGAGAAACAGTGTTCAGATAGTATAGGGCCTTAGAGGCCTTTTGTCAAAGGTCTGACTTTGACTCTAAGGGGAAAGAGAAGTCATTGTAGGATTAGAGCAGAAGAGTGTGATCTTTGATGTGACTATTCTGGATGCTTGTGGAGAATAGACTATCGGGGCAGGGAGGCTTCAGGGAGATCAGATAGAAGATCATTGTAGTCATCCAAGTGGGAGATGATGCTGGCTTGGACCAGGATGGTAGCATTGGAATTCTGGAAATTTTTTACAAGTCCATCCCATGGGGTGAAGTTTCTGGAGCTTCTATGCTTCACAGGCCCTGACTGAGTAGGTCCTGGCAGCCCAGAGTCCCTGAGAAGAAAGTATGTCTGAGTCTGTGACGGAGAAGGGCTAAAGGGAAGGATTAGGCAGGGTATTTGGGGCTAAGGCTGAGAAACAGGCAGATTCTAAGCTAAGTCCTGCATGTGAGGCCTGCCAATGGACTTGCCTCCAGAGCATGGGGAGCATGCCACAGGAGTGACCATGCACATTTCCCACGAGATCACAACTCTGCCACCTCTCCATCTGTCTTCCATCAAACACATACACGTTGAAGAGCAAGGGAAGAGACTGATGCACGATGAACTAAAAAGCCAGCGTCACAGTCAGAAAAGGAATCCCACTGCCCTGCCTCCCAGTTTGGAGCTGCTGCTTCCTTCTCTTCCTCTTCCCTCTTTTCACCCGTCTTTACCAAGATCAGGAGAAATGGGGTGAGGGGGTGAGGGAAGGGGTGTGAGCAAAGCATAGTGAATCTTTACATACTTAAGCCACGCCCCGCTCCCCTGCACTCGGCATAGGTGCCCAGCAGCACTGTGTAGATCCAGCACTATGAGGTAGGTGGACTATGTCAGGAAGGACAGCAGAACAGCCACAGTCTACACAGTGGGCAGAGATGAAAGGTGCAGATACCAGTATTAGAAATGATTCCACAGGCCAGAAAGGAGTGGCAGGATATATTCAGTGTGCTGAATCTGAAAAATATGCAGCCAAGAATTCTTTATCCAGCAAGGCTTTCATTGAAAATAGAAGGAGAGATAAAAAGTTTCCCAGACAAACAAAAATTAAGGGAGTTTGTGACCACTAAAACAGCCCTGCAAGAAATTTTAAGGGGGACTTTCTGAGGGGAGAAAAGATGAAAAAAAAGCATATGTATATATGAAAAGCAACAAAAGATTAGAAAGGACCAGAGAACACCACCAAAAACTCCAACTCTACAGGCATCATAATGGCAATAAATTCATATCTTTCAGTACTCACTCTAAATGTCAATAGACTCAATGCTCCAATAAAAAGACATAGGGTAACAGAATGGATAAGAAAACAAGATCCATCTATATGTTGTTTACGAGAGACCCACTTTAGACCTAAAGACACCTTCAGATTGAAAATAAGGGGATGGAGAACCATCTATCATGCTAATGGTCAACAAAAGAAAGGTGGAGTAGCCATACTTATATCAGACAATCCAGACTTTAAAGACTGTATCAAGAGATACAGAAGGGAATTATGTCATCAAGGGGTCTATCCACCAAGAAGACCTAACAATTGTAAACATTTATGCACCAAATGTGCAAGCACCCAAATATATAAATCAATTAATCACAAACATAAAGAAACTCATCGATAGTAATACCATAATAGTAGGAGACGTCAACACCTCACTCACAGCAATGGACAGATCATCTAATCACAAAATCAACAAGGAAACAATGGCTTTAAATGACACACTGGACCTGATGGACTTAACAGATATATTCAGAACATTCCATCCTAAAGCAGCAGAATATACATTCTTCCCCAGTGCACATGGAACATTCTCCAGAATAGACCATATACTGGGACACAAATCAGCCCTAAGTAAGTACAAAAAGATTGAGATCATACCATGCATATTTTCAGGCCACAACACTATGAAACTCGAAATCAACCACAAGAAAAAAATTAGAAAGGTAACAAATACTTGGGAGACTGAAGAACATCCTACTAAAGAATGAATGGGCTAACCAGGCAGTTAAAGAGGAAATTAAAAAGTATATGGAAGTCAATGAAAATGATAACACCACAACCCAAAACCTCTGGGACACAGCAAAGGCAGTCATAAGAGGAAAGTGTATAGCAATCCAGGCTTTTCTAAAGAAGGAAGAAAGATCTCAGATACACAACCTAACCTTATGCCTTAAGGAGCTGGAAAAAGAACAGCAAATAAAACCCGAAACCAGCAGAAGACAGGAAATAATAAAGATTAGAGCAGAAATTAATGCTATTGAAACCAAAAAAAAACAAAAAACAAACAAACAAAAAAAAAACCCCAGTACAACAGATCAATGAAACCAGAAGCTGGTTCTTTGAAAGAATTAACAAAACTGATAAACCACTAGCCAGTTTGATCAAGAAGAAAAAGGAAAGGACCCAAATAAATAAAATCAAGAATGAAAGAGGAGAGATCACAACCAACACAACAGAAATAAAAACAATAATAAGAGAAAATTATGAGCAATTATATGCCAATAAAATGAGTAATCTGGAAGAAATGGACAAATTCCTAGAAACATATACACTACCAAAACTGAAACAGGAAGAAATTGAAAATTTGAACAGGCCCATAACCAGTAAGGAAATCGAATTAGCAATCAACAATCTCCCAAAAAACAAGACTCCAGGGCCAGATGGCTTTCCAGGGGAATTCTATCAAACATTTAAGGAAGAATTAACACCTATTAACTTCAAACTGTTCCAAAAAATAGAAATGGAATGAAAACTTCCAAAATCATTCTGTGAATCCAGCATTACCTTGATTCCAAAACCAGACAGAGACCACACTAAAAAGGAGAACTATAGACTAATTTCCCTGACGAACATGGATGCAAAAAACCTCAACAAGATATTAGCCAACCGAATCCAACAATACATTAAAAAAATTATTCACCACGACCAAGCGGGATTTATACCTGGGATGCAGGGCTGGTTTGATATCCGCAAAACAATTAACATGATTCATCACATCAATAAAAGAAAGGACAAGAACCATATGATCCTCTCAGTAGATGCAGAGAAAGCATTTGACAAAATACAGCATCCTTTCTTGATAAAAAACCTCAAGAAGTAGGGATAGAAGGGTCATACCTCAAGATCATAAAAGCCATATATCAACAACCCAACACTAATATCATCCTCAATGGGGAAAAACTGAGAGCTTTCCCCTTAGGTCAGGAACAAGACAGGTATGTCCACTCTTGACACTGTTATTCAACATAGTATTGGAAGTCTTAGCCTCTGCAATCAGACAACACAAGGAAATAAAAGGCATCCGAATCGGCCAGGAGGAGGTCAAACTTTCACTCTTCACTGATGACATGATACTCTATATGGAAAACCCAAAAGATTCCACCAAAAAAGTGCTAGAATTGATTCATGAATTCAGCAAAGTTGCAGGATATAAAATCAATGCACAGAAATTGGTTGCATTCCTATACACCAACAATGAAGCGACAGAAAGAGAAATCAAGGAATTGATCCCATGTACAGTTGCACAAAAAACCATAAAATACCTAGGAATAAATCTAACCAGAGAGGTGAAAAATCTATACACTGAAAACTATAGAAAGCTTATGAAAGAAATTGAACACACACATACACACACACACACACACAAACGGAAAAAGATTCCATGCTCCTGGATAGGAAGAACAAATATTTTTAAAATGTCAATACTACCCAAAGCAATCTACATATTCAATGCAATCCCTATCAAAGTAACACCAGCATTCTTCACAGAGCTAGAACAAATAATCCTAAATATTGTATGGAGCCAGAAAAGACCCCGAATAGCCAAAGCAATCTGGAAAAAAAAAAAAAAAAGCAGGAGGCATCACAATCCCAGATGTCAAGCTATACTACAAAGCTGTAATCATCAAGACAGTATGGTACTGGCACACGAACAGACACTCAGATCAATGGAACAGAATAGAGAACCCAGAAATGGACCCACAAAAGTATGGCCAACTAATCTTTGACAAAGCAGGAAAGACTATCCAACGGAAAAAAGACAGTCTCTTCAGCAAGTGGTGCTGGGAAAACTAGACAGCGACATGCAGAAGAATGAACCTGGACCACTTTCTTACATCATATACAAAAATAAACTCAAAATGGATGAAAGACCTAAATGTAAGACAGGAAGCCATCAAAATCCTCGAGAAGAAAGCAGGCAAAAACCTCTTTGATCTTGGCCACAGCAACTTCTTACTCAACACATCTCCAGAGGCAAGGGAAACAAGCAAAAATGAACCACTGGGACCTCATCAAAATAAAAAGCTTCTGCACAGCGAAGGAAAAAATCAGCAAAACTAAAAGGCAACTGACAGAATGGGAGAAGGTATTTGCAAATGACATATCAGATAAAGGGTTAGTATCCAAAATCTATAAAGAACATATCAAACTCAACACCCAAAAAACAAATAATCTAGTGAAGAAATGGGCAGAAGACATGAATAGACACTTCTCCAAAGAAGACATCCAGATGGCCAACCGACACATGAAAAAATGCTCCACATCACTATCATCAGGGAAATACAAATAAAAACCACAATGAGATACCACTTCACACCTGTCAGAATGGCTAACATTGACAACTCAGGCAACAACAGATGTTGGCGAGGATGTGGAGAAAGAGGATCTCTTTTGCATTGTTGGTGGAAATGCAAGCTGGTGCAGCCACTATGGAAAACAGTATGGAGGTTCCTCAAAAAACTAAAAATAAAACTACCCTATGACCCAGCAATTGCACTACTAGGCATTTATCCATGGGATACAGGTGTGCTGTTTCTTTAAAAAAAAAATTTTTTTTTCAACGTTTATTTATTTTTGGGACAGAGAGAGACAGAGCATGAACAGGGGAGGGGCAGAGAGAGAGGGAGACACAGAATCAGAAACAGGCTCCAGGCTCTGAGCCATCAGCACAGAGCCCGACGCGGGGCTCGAACTCACGGACCACGAGATCGTGACCTGGCTGAAGTCGGACGCTTAACCGACTGCGCCACCCAGGCGCCCCACAGGTGTGCTGTTTCAAAGGGACACATGCACCCCCATGTTTATAACAGCACTATCAACAATAGCCAAAGTATGGGAAGAACCCAAATGTCCATTGATGGATGAATGGATAAAGAAGATGTGGTATATATATACAATGGAGTATTACTCGGCAATCAAAAAGAATGAAATCTTGCCATTTGCAATTAAGTGGATGGAAGTGGAGGGTATTATGTTCAGTGAAATTAGTCAGTCAGAGAAAGACAAAAATCATATGACTTCACTCATATGAGGACTTTAAGAGACAAAACAGATGAACATAAGGGAAGGGAAACAAAAATGATATAAAAACAGGGAGGGGGACAAAACAGAAGAGACTCATAAGTATGGAGAACAAACTGAGTGTTGCTGGAGGGGTTGTGGGAGGGGGGATGGGCTAAATGGGTAAGGGGCATTAAGGAATCTACTCCTGAAATCCTTGTTTCACTATATGCTAACTAATTTGGATGTAAATTTTAAAAAAGAAAAAAAAGAAAAAAAAAAAAGAACTGATTCCAGCCCCAGTTTTGTCAGAAATTAGTTATGGTACCTTGGGAGGTTACTTCAGCATTAGTAAGCCTCAGTTTCCTTACCTGAAAAATGGCAGTACTAAACCTCTGACAAGATTGTTCGAACAGGCATAATATATGTAAGGTTCCTGTCTCAGAAGAGGAGGATGTGACAGAACCTATAAGTTGGTTCACTCAAACTCTATTCTCAAACATTTTCTTCTTTGCTTTCCTCTTCTAAGGAGGGTAGAAAAGGAAATCATACTCAAAATCCTGGTTCCCCTGTATCTAGGGGTGGCCACAAAACCCAGTTATGGCCAATGAGATGTAGGCAGAAGTCCTTGACTTTTCAAAATAAAAAGGTAGAGCTTCTGAGCAGCAAGTTCTTATCTTTCTCTCCCTCCCTCATACTTTCTTGCCTGGAACTCAACTGTGACGGATGAGGTAGAGCCATCCTGAAGTCATGAGCTAACAGGCACAAGGATCACAAGTGAAGGATCATGGGGTGGCAAGACAGAAAGAACTGGGTGCTTGATGACACTGTTGAGCCACTATTTTAGTCCATGGCTACCTGCCCAGAAATTATTTTTGTGTGAGACAAATACCTCCTTACTGATATTTACCAGTGTTTGTTGGGGTTTGGGCTATGTGAAGCAAACACAATTAAAGAACAATAGCTATCACCACCAACACCACAGCTGCCTCCATCATCATCGTCACCATCGTCATCACCATCGTCATCACCATCAGCATCATATCTGTTCTCTGACATCTGCAACAACCTCCAACTGACAGCTTTAGATTTTATTATCTAATTGGGGAATAAATTACGATTTATTAAATGAACCTCTAAGGTATCATTTCCCAGAGAGTATTCCAAGAACCATTGGTTCTTCAGATATGAAGTGTTCTGAGAAAAGGCTCTATTGCCAAGTGAACAAATGATGGTACCTGGTAGAGATTATTATAACAGTGGTTTCAAGTTAGTATCCCATTTGAGGGCTTTCCAAAAGATGTGTGGAAAAGGATATTTTTAAAGAATCCATTTCAGATGCTCATTTGCCATTAGTACTCTTTCTAAAAATTAAGGTGTCTAAGGAGTTCTCATTATGGCTCGCCTCTCTGTCTTTTCACCACATCCATCCTCCCAGCTTACGAAAGAAAGGCACATCTCCTACTTGACCAGAAATTACCCTGGTGTGTTGCGTTAAAGTGTAGAAACCTCTGTGCCACAGAGGGACAATTCCAAATACTGGTGTTTAACTGGATTCTAATGGCTGGGTAATAAATCCTTGTGCAAGCCATGTGGTTCCCAATTCTCTGTTTTCAATAGAATTAAAGGGCATCCTAATTGAATTGTCAGCTGACAGATCATTAAAAGTTATTTCAATGCTAAATGACTATGTGATCTTTGTTTTGCACCCCTGAAATAGTACAGACTTGAGTGGCAATGCCATTCAATCCATTTTCACCTACTTATTTATGTGAACACCACTTCTCAATGCCTGTGTCTGTAAAATTTATAAGTGGGAACAGAATGGATCCTGCACCCTCTCTCCCTCAGCAATAAATACCTCACCCACAGATACAAGAAACAGTCAAGGAAAGGAGCTACTCAGCTTATTAAGGAATGCAATTCCAATGAACATTTACTTTTTATGTTTCATAATTATGCAGCAAAATAGATAATATTTGTCTGTTGTTTTGACTAATTCTGTGCTAATGATAACTAAATGCAGAAAAAAAACTTACAACACTTTGAGCCTCTAACTTACGTGTGTGTGTGTGTGCGTGTGTGTGTGTGTGTGTAGGTAGGCAGGTAGGTAAGGAAGTACAGCAGAATGACCAATAAAATACTTTCAAGCATCAAAATATTATTTAAAAATTCTGTTAGAGAAGTAGAATGGAGTAACCATGGTGTAACCATGGTAAACATGGTGAAAATGTTGACTAAAGAAAAGCTTGTTCAAGTACTTTTAACTAGGTGGTGATGGAATATCTAATCATGGTGGTAGGTGTCAAATTGCTGTGGTATTTCGAATTCCTTGGGAAACACTTAAGAGAGTAATGTAAGAGCTTTATTTTTAAATGGTAATATTTAAAATATGTCAGAAGTCACATCCTTTGCAACTATTTAAATTTATTAGCTGTTTACTTTAAAAATGGATGAGGGGTATATGGTTTTCAAAATTTGGGGGGGGGGGTATGACAGAAATGTAAAGATCATTGCCTTAGCGGATCTGTTTTCATGAATAGATTAAAGATTACAAGTAATTAAGAATGATATTGTGGAAATAGTTCTTCTACAACCATTTGTTCTTTTTGCAAAGGCTAATTACGATCACTGCCTTGCCATTATACATGTACCTGGCACACTTTTACACATAGATAATGCAAGGTAAGCTTTACCTCCTGTCTCTCTCCCATTTAATCACCAAAGACAGGTGTTTGGAATCTATTATAATAGTTCATCTAAACTGTGAACAAGAAGCTAATACTGCCCACAGTCAAGTAGCTTAAAAGAAAAATACATTTGGAGAACAAAATGTAAAAAAAAGAAGAAGGAGGATAGAACTCATAACAAAGAGCAAATTGAATATATTGTCAGTGAGGGCTGTGTAGGAAAAATGAGCAGTGCAACAGGATGACAGTTAAATGTTCAGCTGCAGCTGTCTTTTGTAGGATGCATTGTCTACTTTTATAGAATACATATGTTGGGCTCAGTATTTCTAGAAAGAGATGGAAAAGGCAAAGACTAGCAATCAAGAATAATGAAGAGCTGACTGTACAGAAAGGTCTGGATACACTTTAAAGTAGTACATTTATTAAAAGAGTTATGCTTCTCTCTAAATGTAACAGGAAGTCAAATGGTAACCCAATGGATATCTTAGAGTCCAGCTTCTCTGGAGGGAATTACTTAGTGTGTACTAAGAATGCATTGAAATACTTTTTGAAGAGATTATTTATTTTGGTAGAGAACCTTGGGTGATCAAAACTCCTGCTTCGATTTCTTCCACTATCTAAAAGGCAAAATGAGATAAAAGAAAACAAAGCTTTAAGTTAACATGGCGTTGCCACTGTGGTGAGATGATCAAATTGTGGCTTGAATCAATTCTAATAACTAAAGCTAACTTTTGGTTAATAATAATGATAGATGTTGTTAATTGACCCCATCTATTGGTTAATAATACTAATAATTGAATAAATTATCCAGTTTCACACCTAATTTCCGAGCTTCACGTAAGACAGAAATCCTAACATTTCTTCTGGTAGGGTGTCAAAATGATCTAAAGACAGAAGAGAAGTGGGAAATAATCTGATTGATTGACAGCCGGGACTCTTGATATCCGAAAATAAGGAGTCGAGTGAATATAACAGGAAAGTTTCTTTTCCAGTCTACACAAGAAGGAAGACCTGCTTTCAAGAAAACAAAATAATTCTCCCAATTCCAGCCCATGCCAACATTATATATCAAGGGTTGGTTACTATGGTATGAAGAATAAGACTCTTCCTCCGAATTTGCTCCTCCTTCTATGTTGCCTCACTCACCATGAGTCTACAACCTGCGCATTTGCACGTGGCAGCCCTGATCTACTATCCACTCATTTGCTTAAACTAGAAACCTGAGAATCATCCTTGATTTCCTCTCTTTCCCTCATCCACTTCTCTGCCTTTCAACTCCTAGTCCCCCAAGCTGCTTTCACTTGGGAGCATTTGTCTCCCAGCAGAAAGCTTAGTAAACATGTGTGGAATAAATGACCTGATTTAATATGATATGTGATTGATCTCTTACCTCAAGGAGTGCTCTCCCAAAAATGAGGGGATAAATATAAAAACTCCTTGTCATTTAGGCTCTTCAGGTGCCCCCTCCTCCAAGAAGCCTTCCAGATCTTCTCCAACCCATCACACTGGGGTACGTGACCCTTCTCTGATCTCCGAGAGCACCCTGTGTTTACCTTTGCAAAGAACTTATAATTCCGATGCGCAACAATTGATTTATTGAGAGCCACTAGTTAGGGGCTTTCATAACTGGATCCCCACCGCCTAGAGAGTACCCAGTGCCAAGTAGAACATCAATGAATATTGAATGAATGAATAAAAAATACGAGGAATAAGTCAATAAGAGGTCACACAAAATAGTCCTAGGTGAACCCAGATGAAAGAGCTGTTAATTCTGTTATTGGGATGAGTGGTGAGTTACAGTGAAAAACACCTTGTTTTGAAAGATGACTTAGAGTTTCCCTGGAGATCAAGGCAGGGAAGGGTGTTAGCAAGCAGAAGGAGCAGCATGAACAAAAGCACGTGGATGAAAAAGCACACAAGGTATTTAAGACAATGGGAACCTTGCAAAGCTCAAGAACAGCTTTGAGGGGGAGGAAATGGGGCAGATGTGGCTAGAAAGGTTGTTTTAAACAAGTTGTTAAAGACCTAAGGGGTCACCAAAGGGTTTGAAGGCTATAAAGTCACTGAAGTCTTCAAGCTAAGTAATGCCATGATCAGATCTTTAAAAGAAAAAAAAGTATCTGTGTCTTTTTTAGTAATTAAAAATCAGAGATCTAACCTCCTCCATTTTTATATTTCTTGCTACCTCATGAAGAGAAAAAACAAAGCCCAGCTGAAGCAATTCTTTCTTTGCCTGGTCTGAACTAGGCGTACTTTTTTTCTTTTCCTTGTTTTCTGGCCAATCATTTGGTGAAGTGAGTGCATCATACAGCTGGGAAAACACGAGCTTCTCTGGTTTGTTTGGCTTCAGAGCTATGTGGGTGAGCGCGAGTCTGGGCAGTGTGTCAGCTCCTTCCTGAAAGTCTGGGTCAAGGAAGTCCACAACACAACCTTGTTTACTTGATTTTGCTTTCAGTGTCGAGAACACTGGTTCTGAGGACTGCAAAGGTGTATGTGGTCACTGTTGGCTCACAACCCTGTAATTCCTTTGAAAAGATGATTTGATTGGGACAGCTGTGACCTTATTTTAATAACTCAGTGCCTTTTGAAACACCCAGATGAAAAGTGATGCGTTATTTTCCTAGTGGCTTTTGTTCCTGGCTGACCATATAGTTTGCTGGATCACTGGGAGTAATTCTGCAGGACCGAGTTTGCTGGACTGGCAGACTTGGCGGGATGGAGGATGAGTGACCAGTCTGAAGCAATTCCTTTGGCTTGGACATGTGAAGTTACAGTTAATCAACAAGTGTTTACCGAGTGCATGTTATATGCCAAGCATTGTCTTGGGCACTGGGATGAATAAGAGGAGTAAGACAATTTCTAACAGAGTCTAGTAACTAGACTGAAAACTTGTCAAAGGTAAAAAGCCAACTCTTCTTTACATTTTCCAAAGCGCATGGTGCAGTGTCTAAGTCAAGGCAGTGCCTCAATAATTACTGAATGTCTGAATAAAAAGGTGTATTTCAATTTTACCCAACAAATATTTACTAAGCACCCACTATGGCTCGACGGTGTCTTACGTAGTAGAGAGGCAAAGATGAGAGAGACAGAGCCCATACCTTCTATGTGCCCACAGTCTGGTGGGAAAGACAGACATTGAAACAATTATTTAGTGTGTATGAATCTGAGCCTCAAGGAACCTGAGAACCCGAGAGCCTCTTGCCACCAGGTCCCTCTTCTGGAACCCCCAGAAGAGGGTGATGGCATAAAAGAGAGATTCCAGGGTGCTGACCCAGCACCATGTCCATTTTGATTGGTTGATGCCTTTGCCTTTTTGATAATACTTCATTCCTGTAGGTAATTAACAGAGGATAATACTATCATTCCTGTAGGTAGTTAACAGAGGCACAAAGCACTCATCTACAGGGATCAGAGGAAGAAATAACTTCATGATATGAGAACGGTGCCTGATGAAATCAGTCTGGAAGGGAGGGAGGCAACCTCCAGCCAAACCCAACAGATCAGGTGAAGTTTTGTTTCTAGGTATCTACTCAAAACCCCTGTCCCTGTGGGCACAAGGGGGACTCCAGATTCAAGGCACTTACAATCCAGATGCAAGGATGCCCCTAACCGCTATTTCATGTAAGTAAAGGATTCCAGATACAGAAAATCATTCTGAAATGGTATTATAAAACATTTCAATTTTAAAGTTAATTTTTATATTGTTTTTATTTCTTCCTATTCTAGAGCAACCATTATCCACAAGCCTAGTTTTATAACCGTCTTGGTTCAAATAAACTTGTTATCTGCTGAATCATTGGACTCACTCATGTTCAGTTGTGATCCAGAGAACCTTCCAAGAACCAGTTAAGAATCTTTACAGCTAATCCTCCAGGCAGGGGAAAGAGGAGTGCTTTTGTTTCCTTTTCATCCCTTGCAGAGCTGATACTGAGAGTTTAGACATATTATGAAACCTTTAACATTCTGAAGGATTGAAAGAGATAGGAAGGCTGTGAGAGGGAGAAAGGAAGGACAAAAGAAGGAATGAAAGAAGGAGAAAGGGACAGAGGGAAAAGGAGGGAAACAATCAACCACACAAAAAGCATACATTGCTTCCCAAATCTCTCCTCAGATGTTCAGACTACAGATTCATAAAGTCCTCCAGCTGGAAAGGTCAATTTCCCACTTGTAAAAGCATCAAACATCACCTGAGCCAGTTTTTCAATAAGAACCACAATTATTCCATGGACACATGTCAACAGTTCTCTGCTCAATTTTATGAGCAAAAACAATGAAGCAAATTACACTTGCCTGTGTTCTCTAGATAATTGAAGCTGGCTTCTTAAAATTCAGGTGTTGGAATGTTGAGAAGAACATGCTAGCTCTTTTATTAACTCTTTTGTTTTTACATCATTTCACGCAAAGCAGGATTTCATAATGTTGACTACTTTAAAATAAATGACTGGCACAAGACTGGGCTAGTCTCTAGTCACTTCTCTAACCTCGCCTTTCTTCACCTCTTGCTTGGCACATAAACTATCATGCTTGGTTCCTGTGCAGACACCACACCATTTCCCCTCCAGGCATTGCCCATGTCCCCTCTCCATGGAATGGCCCCTCCCCAAGTATAGCCTTCCCCAGGATGACCTTCCCCTCCCCTTTTCTGTCCTGGATAAGGAGCCCTTCTTCTCTCCTATCTCACGCTGAGCACATCTCCATCGTTGCCCTTACCACCGTGTGTTGTTAGTACCATATTTGCACATACACCTGTCTCCTCTCCCCAAACACAGTGACCAGGCATCCCTCATTTTTCACATTCTTATGGCCTAGCACAGTACCTGAAAATAGTAGGTACTTGTATTGGCTATCTATTGCTGCATAACAAATGACCTCAAAATTTATCAGCTGAAAACAATATTTACTATCTCACAGTTTCTGTGGTCAGGAAATCAGGTGTAGGTGCCACTTAGTTGGATGACTGTAACTCAGGGTCTCTCACAGGACAGCAGTGAAGCTGTCAGTCAGGCTCAGTCATTTCAAGGGTCAACTGCAGGAGAATCTGCTTCCAAGTTCACTCATGAGGCTGTTGGCAGGCCTCAGAAAGTTGACTTCCAAGCTCAATCACATGGCTGTCGGCAAGCTTTAGGGCCTTGTTGGCCGTTGACTAAGGATATTATTCCCTTGCCACATGAGATTCTCCCTAGAGTTACTCAAAACATGGCAGCTGGATTCTCCCAGAATAAGGGCTCAGAGGGAGAGAGACAGAGACAGAAACAGACAGAGACAGAGAGCGGGAGCATTCAAGCAAGATGGAGAAGTCACAGTCTTCTTGTACCCTAAACTCAGAACTGACATTCCATCACTTTTGGTATATTTTTGTCTTTTAGAAGCAAGCCACTAGGTTCAGTCCATATACAATGGGAGGGGATTGCACGAGGACGTGAATACCAGGAGGTAGAAATCACTGGGACCATCTTACAAGCTTCCTACCACAGTGCTCAATAAGTATACTGAAAAAATAGATGAATTTCTCTAGTCAGGATGAGTGTTTCCTTCCCTGAAGATCCATAGTGTTTGAACTCCTTACTAGGGAACACAGCACAGTATGACTTTCCAGCTGAGCATAGGTTTATGTACACACCAGTGAATCATAAGCAACTGTATAAAAACAATGCCAAATAATATGCTGGCACTCAATAAATAATTGTCGATCAGGTAAATAAATGAAAGAAAGGATGGCAGAGACTGGTACGTGTCCATCAATATTTTTCTTTAATAAAGGAATTTGTAATTATTAGCTAAATACATAGGTGTGCCACTGGAGACTATATTTCTCAATATCCCTTACAACTAGAGGTGGCCATGTTACCAATTTTTGGCGAGTGGGAGGTGAGTGGAACATGAGGTGATCACTTTGTTTTCTCTCTTCCCCTTGACTGGAATACAGAGGTTTGGGTGGGATTCTAAGAAGGAATAAATACAACGAATGTGGCAGGGCCACCCTATCAGCCATCTACCTCTCTACTAGTACATGAAGCTGTATCTTGCAAAAGTCACCATGCTCTAGGGTCTTGTTGTAATATAGACTATTTCAGCTTAGAGTATTACCTGTCTGGTAGAGGATTTAAAAAGCAGGGAAGAAATAAGTCTCCCTACCTCAAAGCTAGCCCCAAGCTTTAAACATACTATACAAGTTCCTTAAATATTTGCTAGATTATAAATTGTGCCTGTAGACCTGCTGGGATGTGTTGGTAGATAAGAAAGGAACATTTAGTGCAGCACAGGGGATATAGTTAATAATATTTATGGTGACAGACAATAACTAGACCTATTGAGGTGATCATTTTGTAATAGATAAAAATAACAAATCCTTATGTGGCATATGTGGAACTCATATAATATTATATGTCAATTATAATTCAATTAAAAATAAATATTAAAAAAGGAGTATTTACCACCTTTCCCCTCGGTTAGGCAAGCACAGGCTTCTTGGGTCAACTCTTGTAAACTTCGGAGCTGTGAGACTCTTCAGAGAAGCAACCCGTTAAGTGGCCTTAATTTTCAAAGCCTGAGGCAGAAAGCCACCACGGAGACACATAAGTCAGAATGGATTCTTCTCAAGGAAAATCTATCCACAGATTGAGGTTTCCTCACAGGAGGTTGGTTTGTTTTTCCCAAAAAGGAGAAGAGTTCTCAGCACATCCCCTGCAAAGGGCCAGGCTAGCAGTTTCTCCAAACTCCTGTGGCTGTCAAGGGCAGGTGGCCCACTGGGCAGCAGCAGCCACTGTCGGCCTTGCTCCCCACTTCTCTGCTCTTGGAGGCCAGCCAGCACTTGATCCTGGATGACAAGAGCCTCTGCCTTAATCTGGAACTGAACAGGATCCATGGCCTCAAACTGAACGTTTTTGTTCTGTTTGTGTTCTTTACAGTATACACACAGAAGGCTCCAACCAACACCATCCTCAAATGCCAAAATAAAATGCTCACCCAGCCAAACCATCTCTGCTGAGGCTAGCTCAAGGAGATGACAAAACCTTGTTAAAATACAGGAAGGGGATAGGAAGGAAGTGGGATAAACTTTCGTTGCCTGGATTGAAAATCTGTTAATAGGACAGATACATGCCAAGTACAGAGTCATTTGAAGGTGTTTCTCTTTCCTGGGAAGGTGAATTTGAGAAACCAGAAAAGAAAGAAGGGATGAGGAACTCCAGTTGAAGTCTAGAAATTCAGGTGTCTTGAAATGTAGGAAGGCTTAAAACACCTGCTACTCCTGGGCCTTCCAGAAGCATTCAAGGTACTTAAGAAGACAGCCATGCCCATTACCAAAGATGATTCCGTGTGGAAATGTTCTCATGCTGTTGGTGTTAGAGGGAGGGAGACAGTAAATCTGGCTGAGGGAGGGTGTCATGAAAGTGAACTGGAAGAACTCACTCTTGAAGGGTAATTAAGATTTCCAGGTGGTCACTGGCCTCTAGTGGAGGGCATGTCAGACTTCTACCCTCTGGAAGTCTGAGAGGCCAAGGCATGTTTCTGGAATTCCTAGTGACATAGAAATATAGAATTATAGGGTACTCAAGTCAGGTCTTCAATAAGAAAAGTAGGGATGACTTCAGTTAAAAAGTATGTAGAAAATAGTGCTAAGGAGATGGAAGGAGATGAAGAGGCATTGACAGAGCAGAGAGAAAAGAGAGATCCTGCTCTGTGGACTCCAGCTGTAACTGTGGCATAGGGTTTAGCAAAATGGCTATATAACTGGGTGATTTAATAAGTCTCAGGCTCTTGAGTCATCCACTGCATTAGTGTCTGTAACAAACTACCCCAAAGTGAGTGGTTTAAATATTAGAAATCTAGGGGCGCCTGGGTGGCTCAGTCGGTTAAGCGGCCGACTTCGGCTCAGGTCATGATCTCTCAGTTCGTGAGTTCGAGCCCCGCGTTGGGCTCTGTGCTGACAGCTCAGAGCCTGGAGCCTGTTTCGGATTCTGTGTCTCCCTCTCTCTGACCCTCCCCCGTTCATTCTCTGTCTCTCTCTGTCTCAAAAATAAAATTAAAAAGTTAAAAAAAAACTTTAAATATCAGAAATCTATTGTCTCACAGTTGTGGAGGCTAGGAGTCCAAGATCAGAGTGTTGGCAAAATTAGTTCCTTCTCAGGCCTACGAGGAAGAATTAGCTGCATCTCTCTCTCTTAGCTCCTGGTGGTTCGCTGGCGATCTTTGGTGTTCCTTGGTTCGTAGATGCATCACCTCGTTCTCTGCCTCTATTTTTAGATGGCAGTTCCTCTGTGTCTGTGCATTTGTCTCTGCCTAACTGTCCCTCTTTTATAAGGACATAGTCGTATTGGATCTGGCCCACCCTAATAACCTCACCTAAGATTAGTTACCTCTTTAAAGACCCTCTCCCCAAATAAGGTCACATTCATAGGTCCTGGAAGTTAGGACCTCAACATCTTTTCAGGGGGGCACAATTCAACCTATCACATCCAGCTAGGTTTGAATCCCAACTTGGCCACTTTACTGGCTGTGTGGTTTTACGAAAATTACTAGCTGTGTGGTCTTGCAAGGACTGCTTAATATCCCTTAGCCCCAGTAACCTGTTTTAAATGGGACAAAGAGCACCCTTTGTGCAAGTTTTGGACAAAGTAACGGCTTAATAAGCATCAGTGGTTACCACTGCAGGCACTAGAGGACTATGTATGGAAGTCAGGCCCTGGCATCACTTCTATTTCAGGAATGTAGACAAAGGGACCACTGACAGATCCTTATTTTACTCATTTCTTTCCTCCCCCACCCCTGGTGCCTGGAATCTTGGAGGCTCAATAAATATTTTCTGCAGATTATGACTCTATAACTCAACTTCATTTTAATTTCGAGCCACTGTCCTTGCAGGGCGACAGAAACCAAAACTCTGCCAATTTGGAGTTTCCCTCTCCATTTTCCTGGGATTGTGGCTAAATTGCAGTGAATTGCATCATGCCAGGCCTTGAAGTAGAAGCATGGGAACTGGTTCCTATTTCACTGGTCTACTGTCCCAGTGTCCTGGTTGGTCCTCAGGCAGCAGTCGCCACAGGCCTTGTTCCCATTTGAACGCTGCCCGAGGTCTGTGGGGCTCTCCACCACCTGCATGCTGCACCAGGACATGGGTCCCTTCTGTTGCCTCCATACTAGCCTGGAATAGAGTCTGTCTGAGGCTTCATGTCTGCAGCCACTCCCTCATGGGGTCTCCTTGTTTCCTCCAGGGCTCTGACAGTGAAGGAGGTAGAGTACCTCCTTTCAGAGGACCTGCCCGAAGCTTTCCCCTTCCCATGCCAGCCCCTCATTCTGAGACCATCCTACCTCGACTCTTATTAACATGCCCCTCTGCCTCCCCAAACCCAACTAGATTGGAGGGATCTTTTATCTTCAATATTCCCCAGACATTTTGGGTATACCCCAAGCCTCTCCATTCCCTTAAAGACTCGAGTTTCGGGAAGCAATGCCAGGAAGAGGCCTGTGGGCTCTTTATGCCTTCTTCACAGTGCCTCCCCCAACCCTTCCCCAGACCAGTCTTTTGCCTCCAAGGGGAAATATACCAGGAAAGGGAAAAAAAAAGTTAATATTTAAAAAATATTATTCCAGCTTGTTTCGGTAAATAAATAAATGAATACATGGCACTGGCCCAAGGTGCTTGATCCTGAACCAGTTTCATGAAAAACCTCTCTCCTGAATTTCCACGAACACCTTTGTGCCTGTCAGAAGGGCTTAGAGCCCCCACACCTTTCCTACCAGAAGTCTGAGCTCAGGGTCAAAGCTTCTATGGCATCTAGGTGCTGCCTGTCCACCTGCCCCGTGTGGAATCACAGGTTTCTTCCCCTGTGCTCTCAAGCATGGCTGGTGGTTCTAATGAACACTTAGCACTTAGCCCTGCTGCCCGACATTATTACAGTTAATATTTTACATGGCTGACCTCCTTACTGCCTGGAACCAGTTCTTACTCAATCTGTGCAGCAAAGGGAAAGCTTTGCCACCTTCTACCCAGTGACCTTGGGTGACTTACCTAAGCCTCTCCAAGCCTCATTTTCCTCATAAGTAAAATGGGGGTAAGAACACCCACCTGTAGGTTGCTCTGTGGATTAAGTAACGTGGCCCAAGTAAAGAACTGAGCCCGTGGCCTGACAGCGGGTGGCTGTTGCTGTGCATGACTGAGGCTGTGGCTGTCTCCACCAGGCTCTCCCGAGCCTCATCGGTACAGAGAGGGGCGGTCATGCTAACAATGTCACCACAGCTGGAGGAACCCTGCCTGTGGATTTCACCCAACAGAAGAGCACTCACTAAAACCCACGTTTGTGTAAACTACCCCATATTAAGATCAGTGTTCATCCATTCAGTAGCTAAGCACTTAGACACATCAACTACGAGCCTGGTATTTTCATACACCTGAAAAAAAGGGGCTCCACAGGGAGAAAGACAAGGATAGAATAATACCAAATGGGCTAAAACAACATGGTTTAAAGTACCAAGGGATCATGGAGGGAAATAATCTGTCTGCTTGTGGTCATTTATTTACTACCTTCATAACCACCTGTGTTTCCAGAAAGGATCTAAGGAAGCCTGGGAGAAATAAGGAAATTTGCCCAAGAGGCTATCTGTGAGCTCAGGCCCTAAAGACTATCACTAGGCACAGCAGTGAGGACAGACGCTCCCTGGCCCAGGGGTCAACCTGTGCAAGGGCCTGGCCGTGTGGACACACCAGGCCCAACACGCCACTTTGCCCAGGAAGGACACAGAGTGCTCGTTCCCAGATATCCACATGCCTTACTCTTTCACCTCTTGCAGGTTTCCGTTCGAATGTCGCTGTCTCAACAAGACCTTCCCTAACTACCAGCGGTAAGCTGAAGCCAGCTACCGCCAGCTCGCGAGAGTAGACGGTGAAATTTTCAGGAAATCTGCAAGCCAGTTAGTATATACAATCATTAATGTGAGTCAAATTACATAAACTTACAATTGAATTAACTGTATTATAGACATCAAGGTTCAAGATACCCAAAGCTACCCCTTCTTAATTATTTTACATTTTACCAGTGTATATACTCAGTTATTTATGTGTATGGTGCCCATAAGGTAGAAATACTATGTAATGTTGTGCTACTATGTGCACTTCCTCCTAATTTCTTATTTAATGACCTCACATCCATAGTTTACAATCTTCCATGGCACCACTGAAATTGGCCACTACTACAGAATCGGGACATTTCTGCCCCCAGAAAGCCAGTTAGGCAACATTTACCAGTACACTACTGCTAGCCACCTTCCCCCTTCCCACCGCTGGCCCCACGTACCTGACTGATTTTTACAACAGAACCTATTGCTTTCTATCACGTTGCCCAATTTTTCAGTATCATCCTTTCCTGAGCCATCACAGAATATAAACTCCATGAGGGCAAGGATTTTTTTTTCTATTAGGTCCTTCATGCATCCCCACACCCACAAGAGTGCCTGGCACCTCGCTGGCTCTCAGTAAATCTGTCTTGAATTAATATTGGTGAATGCTGGTCTCTGAGTAAGACCGTGGAGGCAGCTGCCCCTCCCCACCACCTTGCCTTAGCCCAGCTGCATCTTCTGACACACAGGCTGACCTGACTTGAGGCCTCTCTTTTTCTCCCTCCTTCTGTCTGTCTCTGCAGTCTCCCTGCTGTCTGCAGCCTGAGGAAAGTCTTGAGTAAATGTGTTCCTCGTGGGGTCCTTGGGTGGCTCATTCGGTTAGGCGTCCAGCTCCTGATTTCAGCTCAGGGCATGGTCTTGTGGTTCGTGAGAACAAGCCCTGCGTTGGTCTCTGCACTGACAGTATGGAGCCTGCTTGGGATTTTCTCTCCTCCTCTCTCTCTGCCCCTCCCCTGTTCCCATGAGCTTGCTCTCTCTCTCAAAATACATAAATAAACATTTTTTTTTAATGTGTGCCTTGAGAGCCCGAGTCAGAGGAATTCTCTTTACCTTGCCAGACTTAGTCACAGGCCAAAAGTATTCAACACATGTCTCTTATGTTCCCGAGACCAGTGCTATGGCACCTCTAAGGCAGTGGGTTCCAAGTGGCCCAGACCAGTAGCACCAGAAGGACTTTGCTAGAAATTCGAATTCTCAGACTCTGCCCCAGTCATACTGAATCAGGAATTCTGGGGATGTGAATTCTGGCTGCTGTAACAAAATACCCATAGTCTGAGTGGCTTATTAACAATAGAAAAGTGTTTCTCACAATTCTGGAGGCTGGAAGTCAGAAATCAGGGTGGCAGCACGGTTGGGGGAGGGGCCTCTTCTGGGTTGCAGATTTTGTGTTTATCTTTACATGGTGAAAAGGGCTTGGGAGCTCTGTGGGGTCTCATTTTTATAAGAGCACAAATTCCATTTATGAAGACTCTGGTCTCATGACCTAATTACTTCCCAAAGTCTCTACCTCTTAATACCAGCACACTGGGGGTTAGATTCCAACACATATGCTTTATGGGGATACATTCAGACCCCAGCAGAGGGCCAGCAATCTGTGTTTCTGAAATGCCAGTGCAGGAGATTCTGAGGTATGCTGAAGTCTAAGAACCACTGATCTAAGGCAGTGGTTCTCAAATGGGGCTATGTTTTCATCTCCCCTCTCCTCCCCCAGTCCCTCCAAGGAGACAATAGGCAGTGGCTGGAGACACTTTTGGTTATCACAGCTGAGAGACTGGTACTGCTGGCATCTTGTGAGCAGAGGCCTGGGATACCGCTAACCTCTTACAACGTACGTGGCGGCCCCCGTACAAAAGAATTATGTGGCTGAAAGGTCAAGGGTACTGAGGTAAGTGACCTCACCACTCTACGGTAGCCTCACTCCCCCACATCCACCCAGCCCTCCCTTCCTTCTTTTCTGTAAGATTTTCTCAGCACCTCACAGCTGTTAATAACCGACATGCCAACCTCTAACAGTCAACCGTGAGGAAGACAGAGGAGACTGCGGACTTGCTTCAGGATTCTCTGCACTGAGGAACACAGACACTTCAACTGACCTTTACAGCCCAGTGTGGTAAATGTTAGCATTGGGGAAATATGAAAGAGGTTATTAAACCCAGGCTTGGAACATCAGGGAGGACTTCCTGGAGAAAGTAGCTTCGGTGTTAAGACTTCAGGCAGAGGAAGACTGAATCGGAGAAGGGTGTATGGGGGATAGCTTTTATTATGGAGCACTTTCTGTGTTTGGATCACTATGCTGAGTATTTTACTATCTCATTTAATCCCTGAAACGCTTTCCGAGGTTTATACTATTGCTATTTCCGTTTTATAGCTGGGGCCACTGAAGCCTAGGTATATTAATAACTTGCCTAAAGCCACACAGCTAAGAAATGTTGAAGCAGGGCTTTGAACCCAGGTCTGTAGATTCCAAAGCCAGACAGGAAGGGATTGCTACTTACAGAGGGCAAAAGGGTAGACTGGGCATTTTTTTTAAACACACTTAACCCTTGTGTTATGAGCTGACTTATGTCCCCCCCAGAATTCATATGTTGAGGTCCCAACCTCCAGTACCTCAGAATGTGTCTATACTTGGAGAGAAGGTCTTTCAAGAGGTGATTAAGCTAAAATGTGGCCAGCAGGGTGGGTCCCAATCCAATATGATGGATGTCCTTACAAGAAAACGAAATTTGGACACAGAAAGAGATATCAGGGATGTGCATACACAGGAAAGACCACGTGAAGACACAGTGAGAAGGCAGCCATGCGCAAATGAAGAAGGCGGGCTTCAGAAAAAGCCAAACCTGCTAAGCACCTTGATCTTGGACTTCTAGCCTGCAGAGCTATGAGAAAATGAATTTCTGTTGTTTAGGACCCCTCATCTGTGGTATTTTGTTATGGCAGCCCTAACAATCAAACTGTCTGGTACGTTGTTTCGATGGTGGGAAAGTTTAAAAGGCATATTAGCTATGTTTTGTTTTCTCTGCTGTAAAATAGAAGAGAATGAGAAATCTAGGTCTCTGGCCTCCCCTCCCCACGACGACATGCAACTCCAGCTTCAGGGGCATCTGCTGAGCCAAAGCCACTGGGAGACAGTTCTCTTTCCTGGCTTTTGCAAGAGCCAAATTCATTGAGATTTACACAGTACATCCTAGAAGGGAAGGAGAGATGGGAGGGCCTTAAGCGGTAGAGGTGGAATCTCTGAGGTGAAGAGGTGATAGAAATATGACGGTGCCACCAAGCGGGACCCAAACCTCATTTCCTTACAGAACCACAGGGAATGATCATTGCCCAGCCAGGCAACATTTGGCCAATGTTACTGACCCGGGATACTGTGCAACAGAGCACTGGCACCTCAAGGCATAGATCATGGACATCTTGGCACCTGCCAGTGTGGATCCAAGACTGCAGGCAGGGACTGCTAAGAAGTTTTTCTGTACTATGGACCCTAGAACTGATACCGCTTCTGTAGGATGTGGGTGCCTTTAGTACCAATAAAAGTTGAGACAAATCTCCCATTAGCCCAGAGAGATGGACCCAACGTAGACTGAGCTGAACTTAAAGGTAAGAAGAAATGTGATATTTTTTGCACATCCACACTTGTGCATTAAGATTCAAACGGACCACGCTTTATTTTCAAAACTGGGATACAGAAAAGCAGGAAGAAGCCAGTTCAAGGCCAACTGAAATCACTTCTGTCAGCAGGGGAGACAGTGAACGCAGGAGGAGTAAGCTACCCTGTGTTTTCTTCTGGCTCTGCCGCTGTCTCTTGGCTCTGTTTTGTCTCCTGACTAGACCTAATTATGCTTGTCATCTGCATCAGAAGGATGGGGCTAAGATTAACAAGTTAATGTGGGTAAAAGCTCTTGGAGCTCAGTAGATGAAAGGAGATCTAATTAGCAAGGCCAGCAATGACCGCAGGCAGGCCAGTCAGGGCGGACTCCGCCCTTTGTACTCACCAAAGAGCTACTTATAGCTCCTGGGAGGGGCCTCTGCAAATTCCACCCAAGCCTTCAGCACTGAGAGAAGAACCTTCCACGTTTTCTCCTTGCCCTAGGATTTTGTGACTCTGTGGGTGGAGCAAAATGTGCACTCCTTTGAACAACTGAGGAAAAGGATCAACTCTCATTTCTTTTTTCTCAAGACAGGGTGATCTACACAAATAGGGGTTAATGATGCACAGGGAGGCAAGCAGAGCATAGAGGTCAAGTGAGTTCAGCCATGGCAAGAGATGGATGAAGGTTCAAATCCTAACTGCCATTTACTGATATGAGAATCGAGGCAAAACACTCAATACCCTCGAGACTCTGGTTCTTCCTTTGCTCACATGAGGATCATACTTCCTACCTCCAAGTTGTAAGGCTTAGATTGTTCATGCTGGACGCCAAAAGCACATGTTTTAATTAACATTAATCAATAATAGTAGCGCCTGCTACACAACAGCTGCTTGAAAAATTGGTTGGATTGAACTCTTTCATCCGACAAATACTGACTTATCTACTGCAGGCCAGGGAAAATGGGTGTTGCACACCCTGGGTATACAGTGATGAACCACAGAGCTAATGTGTCTATAAGATGACAACCTCTCTCACCTCTCAAATTTTCCCTCCATGTTGTCCTTCTACTCCTAAAAGGCGTCACTTGAGAACTTTTTTTTAAATAAAAAAAAAAAAACCCTAAAACCTGCTCACAGGTTTCTTTTCCTAAAAGAAAAAGACTGTTGATTCCATTCTAAGAGTTAAAGGAGATTATTAGTTTGGGGTACCCAGATGAGCCAAGAATTTTAAATGCCAGACTCAGTCTTTTAACCTTTTCCCTTTAGCTCTGTGGCGTATTCCCCAGAGTTGAGTTGCTATTTTACCTGTTATATAAATGGCAGCCTGGCAGGAGTAGAACTGGGGGGAAGAGACTGTAAGAAAGACTGGTTCTCATTGGCCCTTCTCCTTCCGGGCACTCACTTATCACACCTCCCCTGACACTGGTTGGTGTAAATATTTAGTTAATGGCTGTGCCCCACACTGCACAGTGACCTACAGGAGGACAGGGACCCCGATGCTGTGTCCTGGTTGAACCTCCAGGCTGGCGCTGCCTTCTCTGTGTGTGCTGTGGCAGGCAGCCTTCCCTGGAATTACCCTGCAGCCACCCTGAGAAGTGGCGCTCTGATCGAGCACCTTTTGTGCATATGGAATAGGAGGCACAGCAGGGTTCATGACTTGCTGCAATTCTACAGCTAGTGAGCTGCAGAGCCACGCCTCAGACCATACAGTCAGGCTCCAGAGTCCTCACGCTCACCCCTTCCACCGTGCTGACAGATACTTGACAGATATTTGGAGGGTAGGGATAGGTAGGGGACAGGCTGGCTGGACGGATGGGCGCTTGGGTGCAGCAGGGGCCACATTCCAGGTCTGTGGGCTTCAGCTGCTGAGCTCCAGAACTGCCCCAAGAAGAGAATATGGTGCAGGCTGGTCTCTCTACGGATGAGCTGGATCACCTTGGGCAAGTTACTTCCTATTTTAAGCCTCAGCTTGCTCTTCTGCAAAATGGTGATTTAAAAGAAACAAACCAGTAAATCAAAACCACAGTAAGATAGCACTTCACGCCAATTAGGATGGCTACTCCTTTTAAAAAAGAAAAGAGAAACAAAATAACAAGTGTTGGCAAGGATGTGAAGAAGTTGGAACCCTTGTGCAGTGTCAGTGGGAATGTAAAGTGGCACAGCCAACTGTGGAAAAGAGTTTGGTGATTGTGCCAAAAAACTAAAATAGAAATACCATACGAACCAGCAATTCCACATCCGGGTATATACCCAAAAAAGCTGAAAGCAGAGTTTCAAAAAAGGTATCAGTATACCTATATGTTCGTAGCAGCATTGTTTATAACACCACAGATGGAAGTAACCCAAGTGTCCATCAAAGATGAACAGATCAACAGCATATGATATATACATACACCAGAATATTATACAGCCTTGAAAAGGAAGGACACATGCTGCAACATGGATGAAACTTGAGGATAGTATGCAAAGTGAAATAAGGCAGTCACAAAAGGACAAAGTCGACATGATCCCACTCATATGATGTGAGTAGTCAAATTTGCAGCGACAGAAAGTAGGAGGGTATTTGCCAGGGGCTGGGGTGGGGGAAGACCAAAAGAGTTATTGCTGGGCGGATACAGAGTTTCAATTCTGCAACAGGAAGTGGGTTCGGGACATTCACAACAATGTGGATGTACTTAACGCTACTGAACTGTGCACTTAAAAATGGTCAAGTGGGTAGATTTAATGTTATGTATTTTACCACAATTTTTAAAATTAGTAAATTAAAAAGAATTTCTTAGCAGGAGTGTTGTGAGGGTCAAATGGGATACAGTCTGGCACATGAACTGTAGGGAGTTAAGGGGTTAATGGCCCAACTATCTTAGGATCTCCCTCAGACTTTGCACTTTATTTATTTTTTTTAAATATGAAATTTATTGTCAAATTGGTTTCCATACAACACCCAGTGCTCATCCCAACAGGTGCCCTCCTCAATGCCCATCACCCACCCTCCTCTCCCTCCCACCCCCCCATCAACCCTCAGTCTGTTCTCAGTTTTTAAGAGTCTCTTATGTTTTGGCTCCCTCCCTCTCTAACCTCTTTTTTTTTCTTCCCCTCCCCCACGGTCTTCTGTTAAGTTTCTCAGGATCCACATAAGAGTGAAAACATATAGTATCTGTCTTTCTCTGCATGACTCATTTCACTTAGCATAACACTCTCCAGTTCCGTCCACGTTGCTACAAGTCGCCAGATTTCATTCTTTCTCATTGCCAAGTAGTATTCCATTGTGTATATAAACCACAATTTCTTTATCCATTCATCAGTTGATGGACATTTAGGCTCTTTCCATAATTTGGCTATTGTTGAGAGTGCTGCTATAAACATTGGCGTACAAGTGCCCCTATGCATCAGCACTCCTGTAGCCCCTGGGTCAATTCCTAGCAGTGCTATTGCTGGGTCATAGGGTAGGTCTATTTTTAATTTTCTGAGGAACCTCCACACTGTTTTCCAGAGCGGCTGCACCAGTTTGCATTCCCACCAACAGTGCAAGAGGGTTCCCGTTTCTCCACATCCTCGCCAGCATCTATAGTCTCCTGATTTGTTCATTTTAGCTACTCTGACCGGCGTGAGGCGGTATCTGAGTGTGGTTTTGATTTGTATTTCCCTGATGAGGAACAACGTTGAGCATCTTTTCATGTTGGCCATCTGGTGTCTTCTTTAGAGAAGTGTCTATTCCAGACTTTTCACTTTAAAAGGTTTCTATACCTTTAGCCCTAAAGAAGTGATGAGTACTACAAGACTTTTATCCTGTGTGGCAGGCCACCCAGAGAGGTTTATTGTTGGTGGTAGTTTTTTTTTTTTTTTTAAAAGCAGGGAAGACTTTGGGTGCAATTGCCAACTTCAAAGCAGATACCTCTTACCACCGACAGCCCACAGGCCCAGGGAGTGTTTGGAACTAGCCTCCAGGCAGGGTAGGGTTAGAACAGAGCCTTACGGGGTGAGGTCCCATTTTTATGTCTCTGCCAGACACTGGTGCCAGTTTGCTACCAGCTGCCGGCATCTTTGATGCTGCCAATAAAAGGTTCAGGAATGCTCACCAAGCCAGAAATGCCAGGCCTCCACCCCGGTCAGCGCCCAACACAGCCATCTGCACTAACTCTCTGAACTGTCTGCAGAGCAGGAACAACAGATTCCAGGGGCGGAGCCCTGGTGTTTTGCATATTTAATCTCCACAACAATCTAATAGGGTGAGTGTGGTGATATCCACGTTTTCGGTGTGAAAACTGAAGTTCAGAGAGGTAAAGTGACTTGCCCAAACTGGTGAGTGGAAGGAACTAGATTCGGACGTAGGTCTGTCCGGGGCTGCTCTCCATTTCATCACACTGCGTTGGAACTGAACGGATGACAGGCTGACAGACTGACTGACTGACAACTTTGGGGATTGTGATTTCCAAATGCCTTTCACCGGAGGATTTCAAAGCGGTTTTCAAGAATTCAACAGTAATTTGTTGAATCTCTCCCCTGCAGACATCACAGGGTACTGGATTTGTACAGTCAGACATAGTCATCTTTGTCCTTAGGGAGCTGACAGCCCATTGGGGAGCAAAATGTGTGATAAGAGCAATAGCTCACATAAGCTGACCTCCTGGGCTAGCTTTCACAGGAGCTGTTTTATTTAAGCATACCAAACTAACAGCCTGTGAAAGAGATACTATCACAAGAAGTCCATTTTTCAGATGAGAGGATAGGCTTAGGTGGGTGGAAAAACTTACCTATGGTACTAGACCTCATCACTGCTCACTGTGTTGTCCTCGGACCTTCCTGCTTGTCAGCGGTCTGCTAACAAAAGAAGCACAGAAATAGCGTACCCGTGTTTTGCAGTAACTCGACAGAACAATGTTATGTTTGTTGAATATTCTCGTATATCGTTATGCTCATTTCTTTTTACTTCATCTCATTTTTAACAAATTCTATTTTATTTTACAAGAGTATTGGTCTGCAGCAGATCAGGGGTGGGGGCTAGGGGTGGATCCCTGGTCCTTGGCCACAGATAGATAGCTGGGGAAGCATTGACCCAGCTTGGGATTTGACCTGGGAGTCTAACTTCAGAGCCCGTGCTTGTCCTCAGGGTGGAAAAACAGCTGCTGCCCCTCCAGGCACCCCACGTGCATTCCAAGGAGGAAGATGGGAAGACAAAGGGCAACAGGGACATGCCAGCTAAGCCACATGCTTCCTTGGGGTTTGGCAGTCATGCCAAGTTTGTTCCCTAACGCACAGCCTTTGTTCTCGGTATTTTCTCTTCTGCCGATAACCAAATGGCTCGCCCCTTCATTCCATGCAGCTCTGCATCAGAATGTCACCTCCTAAGGGAAGAGGCAGTTTCTTCTCCTTGTCTAAAATAGCGCCATTGTCCTTTTCCTACTAAGCTCTGTGCCGTCCAGCGTAGCAGCCACTAACCGCTCGTGCCCGTCGGGCACTTGAAATGCGGTGGGTCCAAATTGAGGCGTGATGGCGGTGTCACATACACAGTGGATTCGAAGACTTAGTTTGAGAGAAAAGAATGTAAAATAGCTCATTAACAAATTTTATATTTACTACCTGCTAAAACGACAATGTGATGGGTATGTTGCATTACTTTAAATAAAATATACCATTGAAATGAATTTCACCCATTTTTCTTTACTCTTTTAAATGGGGCTACTAGGAAATTTGATGTGACTTTCATTACATTTCTGTTGGACAGAGCTATTCTAGCCCCTGGCATTGCTTTATTCTCCCTCATGAGAACGATCACCACCAGACATTGGAGGATATATTTATGTTTTATTTATCATGAGCCTCTACCATTGGAATGTTAACTCCACAATGTCAGGGACTTTATTTCCTGTTCCCCAGTGCCTAGAACTGTGCCTGGCATAAAACAGGCCTTCCAAAACATTTAGGAATGGATGAATAAGTGAACAAAATCAACCAGAGAGTCTCTCGGTATCATTCCGTATGTCCGACAATTCACTTAAAAATATGTTTTTGTAAAAAACTGGGATGCATGTTTGCATATTAACTTTAATCTCTACTACCCTCAAGGTAGTTAGACAATATTCAAAGTGCCCTACTTCACAATCCATACTCTAGAGATTGCTTAAGCTTTTCAAATATAGAAACCTATACCAGGTGCTCGTTAATTAGCATTAGAAATGTCAAAAATAATTATTCGTTGCCAAGTAAAGAGCAGCGCTCCAGGTAGCGTAGCTAGAGAGACCATAAAGCTCAACTTGCTTGCAGAGAGCTAGGTAGAAAAATCGGCAAATTTGGTAGCATTGTACCTCAGAGCAGTTCTCGAGGACCCGTGCCTCCCTCTTGGTGTAGGACTTTTATGCTTGGTCCCTCTACCTGGTGGGTTGGAGAGGATCTTTCTACAGGATGCATATGGGATTTTCCCCCTCCTCTCTCTTACACGTAGGAACTGACCATGGATTTTGTGCCTAAATTGCTAATACAAGTCTGGCAGAATTTGGTCCAAAATGTGCTTTCATATGTAATAGCACATCCCCAGGTGGCAAGATGAGTGGAATGGGATGTGTGCCCTCATTCCCATCCCATCTTCTGTGATAGCTGGAGGCTGCTGATATTTAGGAAAAGAAACTGGCAGTTGTTAAACCAAGAGACTGGCTTAGGCCTATTAGTGAGAGACAGACTTTTCATCCAGATGCTGCTCCTTAGTTATGATTCATCTTCAAGCTCTCCCTCCCTCCGAGTAACAGAGCCCTGACGCTGGCTCAGACAGTGCCTGTCTGCACTTTGGCTCAGTGTTTCTGGTCTCTTCCACGCCTGTTACAACAAGCTACGGCCAGGGTGGCAGACAGCACCTCCACAGCGTCAGAGGTCAGGGCGAGTTGCTCAATCTAAGATAAAATTTCAGAGACAACTGACATTCTCACAGCCAGGCCTCTGGAATTAGCTCTGGGCCTTTATTCCCCCCTTTCGGGGACAGAGAACTTTAGCTTGTAGAAGCTCTGGTAGGCCCTACTTCAGATCCCCAGCCCAGGGGCTACTGCCCTTGGCCAGCCCCGGGCATTGCAGACAGGCGGTTTGTCCACACACATACCAAGCATCGTCTGTGGGCTGAAGAAACATGTTTCTCACATGCATACACAACATTTTCTATGCTGATAGACAAATAAAATTCGTTTTGCTTGTGTTGCCACCTTCACAGAAACTTGGTGTCCATATCTGAATCCATAGATCCTAAAGACGCAAATGCTATCCCTCAGGGTCACCATACTTAGAGGCTGGATATAATAAGCAGAGCTTATTATAAATTTCTGAGCTGGAAGAAAGTCCAGAGAGCACCAGGATCAGTGACTTTCAAATTCTGGGAGGCAACATCTTCTTTTTCTAACTAAAATGCAATTTTAAAAAGAGAGACAGTGATAAAACCCCAGAGGTCTCCTTACACAAGCATGCACACAGCGGCTGGCTCACCCCAAGCCTACCCTGGCAGGTCTGAGCTGATCTGCTTCTCAGTCACTTGTGTTCCACACACAGCTCCAAGCCCTGGACCTCTTCAGCCTGGGCCTCACCACCCCTCCCTCTGGAGGGGTCGTCTATTCATTCTGTTATCCAACAAACATTTACACTCACCTACTGTGTGCCAGGCCCTGAGAAGAGATTGGTACGTGAGCCTGCAAGGTTGGTCACACAAGTGCACGGTGGTAGTGTGGCGGGGAAGGCCACACAACCAGAAGTGGAGCCTGTGCCCCTCAAGGGGGCTGGGGAAAGCTTTCTGCAGGAAATGATGTCTTGGGTGACCCCAGAAGGTAAGCGGGTAGAGAAAAGGGTGGGACCAGGGTCAGAAAGATGGTGAATTCCTGGCTAGGGAATCTCGCACAGAGGGAAAAATTACAACTAGCCCACGTGACAAAGATCTAAGTGCTTCTGCAGGTATACAGTTGTCTAAGGTAGGTGCTATCATTTGCCCTATCGTGCAGGTGAGAAAACTGAGGCACGGAGCAGTTAAATAACTTGCTCAAGGCCACAGATCTAGAAAGTGGTATAGCCAGGATTTGGGCCCAGATTGTCTACAACCAGAGTCTTTGTGCGTAACCACAGTGCTGTGCTGCCTGAGATATCAGAAAAGCAGAAAAACCCAACTTGACCAGGTTCCTTTTGATGTGGCTGGCTCAGAGGTATGGCTGGGGAGGTAGGAGATCTCCTTACACATGCCAACTTTGTTCATGGCGCTGAGGAGTCTGGGCTTGTTGAAGGGTTTTACACAGAGATGTAAAATGAACAGATTTCACTAAATTTTCTGCTACCAAGCCAGATTCTTATGAGATCACCCACACTACTCTCATAATTTCCCACCTCCTTGTTCACCTCAGTCACCTCCAGAAGGTCAAGGCCCACTCTTAAGTCACCCACTGTCACCCCAACCCTTAGCTCCATGGTGCTCTGCACATCTATTAACCTGACCAAGCGTCACCCTGCCCACATTTTCAGCAGCCTCCCAGCCCATATCTTTACCCCTTCTTAGAATGTTCCCCTGAACTCTTGCCCTGACTAGTGCCTGAATTTGTCCTAGAAGTTTTGCTTCCATTGCTGCTACTTGAAAGCAGGTTGGCGTTTTCCCCTTCACACCCTGCCCATGCCACACAACCAGGAGACGGGATGGGTGTGTACCTTGCTTCCCATGGCCACTTCCAAACGATTTTACTTCCTTTCCCTTCCACTCTCTTCCTTGGAAGTTCATTTCATCAGACCTCCCCCTCGCTTCTGGGTCGCTGCCCTCTCCTGTCCACCCTGTCTCACCCCTTCCACTGATGACCTATAGCATATTCTCATTCCCTTGCATCACCATCATGCTTGGTCACTTCATAACACAGAGGGCCATCCATCCGATACCCAGGCTGCTCAACCGTCACCCCTCTCACGCTAAAGGCACCTTCCTCCATCCTACCTAGCTCTCCTCCTCCTTGGTCATGTCAAGTTGTAAACTGCACTAAATGCACCGCCTCTGAAACTTCAACTTCAAATGTCCTAGCCTCTATGTTCCCAGCTCACTTTCTCTGGTCCAGTAAGTTTTCAACCTGTGGAGACCTCCAGTGATTCTTAATCCTACCACTTTGTCGTCAGGCCTCACAATCCCCACTCACCTTGGATTCACATGGACTCACAGTTCTTTCCTATAGTCTAGACTCCCTCCACCAAGCTCACCTGCCAAGCTCCAACTTTCCATCACTCGCCTGCACCTGAGCCTCTACCTGTTCTCACTGAAGCCGCTGATGATGAGGATGGGATTCCTTTTATATCTATGGTGCAAATCTCCAGTGGGCAATCTCCACCAACTGGCAAACACTTCTCTAGTATCTTCACTTCCCACCCTCTCCGGAACTATTGTTCACATCTCCTTTCTCCTCAAAATTCCTACACCACTCCTTCCCTCTCTCAGTGGATGGCCTTGACTTGTAGTTCACTGAGACAAAAGAGAAACGATCACATAGAGACTGCCACGTCTTCTCTCTGACAAAACTTCCAACTTAACCCAGCCTGTGCCCGCATTCCTCCTCTTTCTGTAGAGGGCATGTCCTGCTCAGGTCAGCCCCAGCCCCAGCCCCTCTTCATGCCCAGATGGAATCCCCTCTTGCCTTGTCTTGGACAGTGCTTCTCTAGGTGTCTGTCTTTCCTGCATCAATTTCTTCCTTTCCACTGGATCGTTCCATTTGTCCTCCTTCCCCTTCCACAGAGGGTCAAAAATCAAGGCTCTCAAAAATGAAACCAAAACAAACTTCTTAGCCCCACGTTCCCCTCCAGCTATTGGTCTACAGGTCTACTCTCCGCCACTACAAAACATCTTAGAAGTGGTTATCTACTGCAGCTGTCTGCCCTTCCCTCTTCTCTTCCCCACCCACACCTTCTGAGCTTCTGCCTCCCCATTTTGTTAAGACGGCTCTTGGCAAAGTGGCTACTGACCTTCAGATGACGAACCCAATGGTCTCTTTGCTGTGCTTACTAGAACTGTGCAATAGCATTGCACGCAGCTAACCAGACTCTCCTTTCCGAAAGACTTTTTTTTTTCTTTCTTTCTTTTGGTTTCTGTGACACCAAACTCCCCTGGTTTTACCACTACCTCATTGGCAGCTCCTTCTTCATTTCCTTTGCTGGAGTCCTCCTCTTTGACTTCAAATATTAGAGGTCTTTTCTATATTCTTTCTCCCCCTTGGTGATCTAATTCAATCCCACAGCTCATGGACAAATTTAAGGCTATGTTTCTTGAATCTAAATCTCCAGCTGTGCACTTCTCGGCAGATTTAGAGACTTAACATCTCCAACCACTTCCTGACACCTTCATGAGGGGAACAAATAGACCTTTCGAATGTAATGTGGTCATAGCCCTGCTTTTCCTTTCCCTGTCACCCTGAACTTCATCGGGCTTCCCAAACCTGGTCAATGACACCGCCACCCACTTAGTTGTTCAAACAAAAAAAAACCCCTAGGATTATCTTGATTTCCTCCTCTCCTTTGTCCCCATCAGCTATTGCTCTTTGCTTTCTCTTCCAAAATACTCCCGGTATTCATCCGCTTCTCGCCTCCTCTGCTATTGCCACCCCCAAGTCCCAGCATCTTTCAGCTTGACTCCTGCCAAAAAGCTCCTACTCAGACTCTCTGATTCCTCTCCTGCCCCTTCCCGATGATCCATTCTTCACACCCCTGCCAGAATGACCTTTTTGAAAAGTAAAGCATAATATGTCACTTAAATCGTCCAAAATGATCTCAGCTGACTTGGAATAATATCCACACTTCTTGTCCCAGCTCACAGAGTCCTTCAGGACCTGTTCTCTGCCTACTCTCCCTCTTGTTAGCTCTGCACCACTCAGCGACCTTTTTGGTGCTTCGGATTCAAAAGGTTGTTCCAGCCTTGGGACCCTAGCTCTGTCTCCACTCTGCCTAGAATGCTCTTTCTCTAGATGTTTGCATGCATGGATCCTTCTCAAGCATCAGCTGAAGCACAGCATCCTCAGAGAGGCCTTTCCTCATCATCCAACCTAAGGAATCACTCCACTACCATCACCACCACATACACATGTGATCACACTCTCTTGTTATATTTTCTTCAAAATTGGTGAAGAAAAAATACCACCTGGCATTTTCATATTTATTTGTTTGCTTATTTAGTGTCTGTCTACCTCCCTCCCCTATACCTTTGCAACCCACACACATACACTCTAGACTGTAATCTATGCTTTTTCCTGTTCGCCAGCCTAGAAGAGTAACTGATACTCAAAAACATACTGGATGAATTAGAAACTATGGATTCTACATTCCAAAGTCTAGAATCTGTCCCTATAGCTAGATGTATTGTGAGAGCAAGCATGAGCAATCAAGAGAAAGATTTTCAGATGAAATATAAAAAGGCCTTTCAAATAATTAGAACTATAAATGGATTGAGCTCGTCTAAATTTTTTAATGTTTATTTATTTTTGAGAGAGAGAGACAGAGTGTGAGCAGGGGAGGGGCAGAGAAAGAGGGAGCCACAGAATAAAAAAAAAAATTTTTTTTAATGTTTGGATTGAGCTCTTCTAGAAAGAGGGAAAGGCTCAAGGAACTATTATGCAGTACCTTTATTATTTAGTACCTATTTAGTCTCATTCTCACAACAACCCTGCAAGGAAGGTATGTATCATTATGTACCCCATTTACTTATGGAGAAACAGGTTCAAAGGTGTTAAGTAACTGGCCCAGGGTCACACAGTAGGAAGCAGGATCTGAACTAGGGATGTTTATTCCAGATCCCATGCTTTTAACCGCCACACTAACCTGGCCCCCCTACTTTGCTCCTCAAGCCTCAGGGTCCTCAACTGCAAAATGATGGCAAGGACATGCTTCAGAGGCTGTCACGAGAATTGCAGGAGATAATGCACTTAGGAGAGCTTAGCCAGTGCCTTGCACACAAAGTGTACTTATTACCTGTCCATTACTAGTAGTATCAGTATTGCCCAGTATCACAGTTAGTGAATGGGAGAGCTAAGACATGAAAACAGGCCTGGCCAACTCCAGAGCCTATGATTTTCCCATGGAGTTGGGTGGGAACTAGGCAGATGTGCTATAGAAGGAAAGGTACTCAAGGACAGATGATCCTCACAGTCCCTCCTGACTGAGAGGGTATAGTCCCTGCCTTTATCTTTATGGGCCAACAGTAATTAGAGTTAGGCTGGATAGGGAAGGTGGTCCTTCATCCCGCTCTATTTCTGAGTGGCCACGGCATGATGGAAGCCCAGGCAAGGTCACTTAGCATGATGCTCATTAGTCAAACCAAGATGAGTGTGCATACCTCCCCATACTGCCTAGGGTGAACAGGCAAGTCCCTTCATCTCCTGAGGCTGTGGTTCCTTCATCTACAAAATGGGGATAATAATGGGACTTACCCTCAAACATGGTACGGATTAAAAGTGTTAATACACATATACTACCTATTACTGTGTCTACAGAGCCTTGCAAAGGCTAAGAGGGCCTTCTCTAAGTAGCGGTTATGGTAATTATTCTTACCTGGGAATCCAGGGTGAGCAGTGCATTGTTTAAAGACCTAGGGAAGCCATGTTTGTGTAGAATTCACTTCCTATTGTTGGACCTGTTGGATTTGTAATCAGCAGATTAGAATGTGCTCACCGCGTATGAGGGCCAGGATGTGAGAGGGGACTGATCCCTGTGCAGAACACATAATGAGGCAAACAAGTTATACTGTTCCTGTTTTTGAGCTGCAGGGAAAGACCAAGGGCTATTTTTAGTCATGGAAGGTTTGGGTTCTGGGGAGGGCACCAGGCCGTGTTTGTTACATTACGTTTTAACATAACACAGAGTAAGCTGGCTGAAGGGAACTGTTTCAGGTTGTTTTTATTAATCAAAGAGTGTTGTTTTTATTCCAAGTTGAGATGTTCAGACTTAACAGGCAGCAAGCAAACACTACCCGATACACACAGATTTATCCTAATAAAAATAAATCCTTTGTTCTGTCAAGTTTCCATGAGCTATCCTAAAAACAGGAAAGAAATGTCATAAATATAGCATTGCCTTCACTTGAGTAAGTTGCTCTTTCAGAGCAAAAATATTTTGTGATTATATTATTGTATATCTCACACAAGTGAACTGTGGAAGAACGTTTTCTGATTCAAAAACAAAATGCAAGCAAAAACTACACAGAGCATTTTTTTTTTTTTTAGCTCTTTCAGGTGCAGACAAGACACTTAAATTTCTCCTGAGATGGCAGCAAGCACAAAATGTCAACGATGGGGAATGACAGCAGGTACAGATCATCTGGGTTTAGGAAATTAGAAGCAAAATGCGTATTGCTGGGATGTAATAAATACTGTCCTCCAAAATCAGACCCAACGAAATCACTTAAGACATAATGGCTGAGTGCCTAGGATGGCCCTGACACTGGAGATGCAAAAGGGAACAAGATAGACTCCCTTGCCCCAAGGGGGCTTGCAGATCAGAAGGGAAAACAGATAAGAAAACAGTGTGACAGGTGCTCTGACAGAGCAAATACCCTACTAGATCAACTCAACAAGACCCAAGTTGCTTAATATACCTGAACTTCAATTGCTTCATCTCGGAAATGAGGCTAAGAATTTCTATTAAAGATGGCACATGAAACATGAGCACATACGGTCATAACCAAAACCTCCCATGGTCTCTTTCTCACACTCCAAGCTAAAAGAATAATCTAAAAAAGAGGAAGGCATGGCGCCCACAAATAAAGAGTTCCAACCTCAGAGAGAGGCACAAGGCAGGCCCAGGCCGATGGCGAAGGGATCTTGGGACAACAGTGCTAGCCCAGGCATGGAGGCCGCCTGTCCAGATCAGAGCAAGGCAGAAAGCCCCCAGGGAGATTGCTTCAAAAAGATGAAATTGATAGAACATCAAGTGTTTTTGAAAACGTTTAGAAAAGCTTTATGCAACTGTGGACAGTTTTGAGGCTGAATTGGAGGTAAGTACACAGAAAATGAAGCAAGCTTAAAATACAAGAAAATGATTACCAGGGAAATAAAAAATTGTGGAGGAAAAGTGAAAAATCAAGTGTGCTAGATGACACAGCTATGAAAATGCTGACCTGGCTAAAAGGAAGGCGGGAGAACAGGGAGAAAGTATGTGTGTACGTTGTACGTGGGACAGGGGTAGATGTCAGAGCCAAATCCTTATCTTCTACTGGTAGGGAATCAAGAGATCGTGCCTAAACCCGAGAAATCAGAGTAGCAATATAGGTACGTTGGTGAGAGAGGTGGAGTAAAGAGAGTAAATAAAGTGCTGAAATGGTTGTTGCTGGACCATGGGAGGCTGCACTATGGACATTTGGGGAAACAATGGGAAACAGGAAGATAGTTACCGTCTTTCATATCAAAGCATCTTCTGATTGTTTAACTACATGCACATATAACTTTGATAAACATAGACCTAACTTGAAATAATAGCTACACAAGAACAGAAAGTGCTGGAATTTCTCGCTGTGTTTGTTAACAAATATAAAAGTCATGGGCACATCACATGAAACCTTTTCTGAGAAGGAGCTGCCATCACATGCTGTGCCAGGCTGGCTGGCTCTTCATATTATTTCTCAGACTTTCAAAGTTGGCTTGTTGATAAAACATCCTTTGCTTAAAAATGAGAGGGAGGATAATAACAGCATTTACCCCCATAACGCGGTTGAGACAGTCAAATGAGAAAAGGCATTTACTTAGCATGGTGCTCTGTAAACACTGGCAAGTTGTGTTGTCTGTTCTCTTCCTCTGTTGTAATCATGCAATTACCCCCAGGTGACCCCCTTAGGATGCCAGAGAGAAGGGGCCCGCTCTCTTCTTCTAGCACTGTCTTAGCTGTGGCTGCTGTAAGAGAATACCATGGACTGCATGGCTTAAGCAACAAATCTCTATTTCTCACAATTCTGGAGGCTAGAAGTAAGAGATCAAGGTGCCAGCATGCCTGGGCTCTCAGTGAAGGCTGTCTTTTGGGTTTACAGACTGCTGGCCATTGTATCCTTACATGCTGTGGTGAGAGAGGGAAGGAGGGAGTCAGGGAGGGGTGGTGCTCCTGTGTTTCTTCTTATGAGGGCACTAATCCCATCATGAGGGGTCTTACTCTCATGATCTAATTACCTCCCCCAAGCCCCATCTCCAGATACCATCACACTGGGGATTAGGATTTCAACATATGAATTGTGGGGGGCACAAACATTCAGCCCATGGCAACCACCATACTGGCTGGATAGCTGGGATATCAAATACGGTGCTGAGCCATCTGGAGCCATGCCAGCAAGGGCCGTCCTTCAGGTTAGTGGAACAATAAGATCGAAGGACACATGACCTGCTGCCTCACCCCCTGATCTCGTCTCTTAGAGGAGAAAGGAATATACTTTGATCTTGTCTGCGCCGCAGGCAGTGTCTTATATTCTAACCAATACTCCTCTTAGTTTCATTAATACTACTACTACTAGTGGTAGTTGTAGTAGCAGCAGCAATTAGTAACAGCAGTCATTTATGGTGTGTTGAAGAGCAGCACCTATCTCAGACCTGGGGACCTGAAGTCCTGACACACACACAGGATTGAAGGAGTGATTAGACATTCAGCCAAGGTAAAGGGCAAGAATATTCTGGGCAGAGAAAACAGCACAGACACCAGCACTGAAGGGAATACACACGCAGAGTTTGGGGAACAGAAAGAGTCGGGGATAGAGGAGGGAAGGAAGTTGCAAGAAGTGAGGCTGGTGACGTAAGCAATGTCAAGGCCTTAGAGGTCATGTTAAGGGGTTTTGACTTTCATTCAGGGGCAATGGAGAACCAGTGAAGGGAAGATGCTGTGACTTGATTTTTAACTGAGAGTGTTTGTGGGATGGTGAATGGACTGGAGATGGGAGAATGGAACCAAAGAGGCCGATAAGGAAGCTGTCTCAGTAATCAAAGCAAGATATCAAAGAGGCCTGCACTATGGTAGGGGTTGTGGGGATGGACACAAGAAGACAGATTTGGACAGATTCAAATAACCGGGGGTAGAATCAATTGATTCAACATGAAGGTAGAGGGAGAAGTGGGCGTTGCGGAGTAGGCCCATTTCTGGCTATTACCCTGGAAGGATGACTGAGCCATTCTTGGAGGCAGAGAACAGAGGAGGAGGAGTGGGTTTGAGGAGGAACATGGAAGATGCTGATCTCAGTTCAGACACACTCAGTTGGTGGAACCTGCAAAAAACATCCAAATGTTCAAGTTCAGGGGTCAACTAGATATTATTCATGCGAGTGTCTGGGAATACGTATGGATTTGTACTCAACCCAGAATGAGTCTTTTCAAAGCATTTCGAAAAAGTGAATTAGGCACACTTCTGAATAGCCACATTAGGTTAGTGATAAGGGAATAGCCACTTATAGCAGAGGAAATGGAGCCCAGAAAGATCCAAAACCTACAATCAGGGAAGTTAGAGGGTTAGTCTCTTAGGTGTGCTAAAAATTAAATTCAATTAATAGCTAGACCATACAGCTAAACACAACATAAAACCCTGGATCTTTGCAAAACCGCTAACCTATACAGTTAATCCTCTAAGTCAATCATTTTCTCACCAAACCATAACCGAGAACCGAGAGGTGCTTTGTGTAGTCCCGGGAGTTGCAAACATATGAGGCTAACAAGGCAAATTCTCACCTGAATGATTTCTTATATTGAAGAGGTTATTTTAATTGGGCAAGACAGAAAGTCAACAAATAACAACAACCTAGAAAATGTCAGGTAGTGAAGGATAAATACTATGGCCAGGTGGGAAGGCCTGAGAGTGACAGGGGAGATACTTTAAATTGGATAATCAAGAAAGACCTCTCTGAGGATGTGTTGTGAATATCAAGAAGATCCAGCCATGCAAAAAGGAAAGAAAAAAAAAATCTGGGAGAAGATCATTCCAGGAGGGACCTGTCAGAGCAGACATCCTAAGGTAAGACTGAGTTTCACGTGGAAATGCAGTGGGAGGCCTGTGTGGTCAGGTGGGGTGAGCCAGGAGGAAGAGCCACAGAAGATGGGGTCTGAGAGGTGGGTGAGGGCCCAGAGCAGGCGGTCTTACAGGTCAGAGCTGGGATTTTATTCCAAGTGTGATGGGGACCCATTGGAGGCTTTTAGTAGGAGAGTAGCCTTCGGGCATATTCACACGCCCAATCCCTCTGGCTGTGGCCTGGAGGGTGGACTGGGCCCCGGGGAGCAGGGATGAGGACCCACATCCCCCTCCTGCTCAGGCTCACTTCTGTGCTCCCATCACCTCATCACAGCCTCTTCCTCAAAACAGCCAGGAGAGGTGGGGGTTATCACGCCCAGTGTTCACGGAGGATCCTATTATCATCTTCTACAAAGACAAGCGCAGTTGGGGGCATGTCGCTGTCCCTTTAATAATGTTTGATGTTTGATTAATAAGTTAAACAACCCATTGATTCCATGTATTCAAAGACTCAGACAAACCAATTAAAAGGCCTAAAAACAAAGCCCAGACATAGCAGCTGTTTGCCAGCCCTGGTCAGTTGCTTGACCGAGAAAGCTTGTCAAGCTCAATCAACAGGGTGAAGCTAAGACTTCACAATGACACAAGAGTTCCCCAAGTCTGCCATTGTTCTCTCTTACTAACGTTAATCTGCATCTCTGCACCTCCAGGAATCTGGAGGAAAACAAAACATTTTATGTCAAACCTGGTGTTTTCAAGTCTTTAGTCATTCATCATCATCCAGCCTCACTAGGAGCACCCCCAGGCTTGGGTGTGGATCAGCAGGGCGCACTGGGCAGAGGCTGCTCCTTCTTTATCTGCTTCCTCCCAGCTTCAAGACTTAATGCAGGACCTTTGGGCTTTCCTCACAAACAGGGACTGAATCACTACAGAAGCCCGGGAAAGGCCTCGTCATACTTCCTCTCCCAGCTATCCAGTTCCTGGGCCTGGCTGAGGCATCGAAGCCAAACACTGGATCACTGTCATCTTCAGACAAAGTCACGGGGTACCCACCCAGCCCCTCCTGGGGGAATCCCCACCCAGTCCTTGTGGAGAGAGTGTAAGATTCCATGACCCATGGTTCAGCAGTGAACCCTGACCCAAAAGGGTTTTCTACAGAGTGACCTTTACCTTGCAGCATGGCATGAAAAGATAAGTGATCAAATTACTCTCCCAGGATTTGGAACCCAAAAGCAGAGGCATGGTAGTCAGTTGTAAGTGGGCCCTGGGCTGGGAGGTGAAACAGTAAAGGTAGATCCAATGGCTGGGGCTGACCACGTGGGGGGAGGAGTGGGATTCAGAGGAAGCTGGGTGGGGTGCACATGTGTGCATGAGAGAGAGAAGCAAAGTTTAGAACTATGCTGTCCAGTTTGGTAGCTGCATGGGGCTATTTAATTCTATTCAAATAATAATTTTATTTGATTGGTTTAGTTTGTTTAAAGTTAAATTAATTTATTTAAATAACATTAGAAATTTAAAATTTAGTTCCTCAGTTGCACTGCATAGATCTAGAACATTTCCATCATTACAGATAGTTCTATTGGATGGCACTGGTCTAAGAGACGCACTAGGATAGAGAATACGAAGTCTTAGTTCTCGGTTTGCATTCCTAATTCCAATTCACCTATTGGAATCCTCTTGCCCATGTTCCATAAGATTACTTGTATCCTTATAATTTTCACCTGCCACTCTACCTCTCCCACACTATCTTTTTCTTGACATAGATTTCAGTCCTCGTTTTACTTTTTATATTCAAAAGAATCTTAACTAATTACATTGACTGGTATTAATAATAAAAAAGAACTATTACAATGTATTGAGGGCTTATGTGCATGAACACTATGCCTTAGCATTTTGTATTCATGCTTTTATTTAATCTTCATAGGAACCTTACAATATAGATCTTTTATCTCCATTTGACAGCTGAAGGAACCAAGACATAAAGAGGTTAAGCGAGTTGTCCAAGGTCACAGAGCTGGGAGGTTGATAAAGTAGGAATGGAATGAATCTTCCATTTCCAGTGATTGATGCACAGGAAGCTGGCCTGACTTCTAACCATGGAAGCAGACTGTGAAAAGTGGCAGATATTCTACCCTGGGACATGGTGAGTAGGAACTACAAGTATGAAACTTCTTTAGATATCTCTGGATTCTTGGACACCTTCTTAGGGCCACTGGTCTGGTTCCAATCATTTCTCTGCCTAGCTTTTTTTTTTTTCCATTAAAGAACAGGAAGTTTGAGAAGTGACAGGGAATGGGCACAGGCTGACTGTGCTGGGAAGAAATAGCCCATCAGGAGCAAACCGTATGTCCTGTGAACCCAGGGATCTGCCAGCAAAATTCCCTGATGCTAGAACTCTGGTTAGAGAACGTAAGTCGTGTGCTGATTGCTGTCGGAAGCCAAGTTTGGTGAGGGGGAGGGGAGTCAGCACATACTTCTCTGCTGAACTCCATTTCCCATTTGGTTTGGCAGCTTGTTTTTCATGAAATGAGGCCAATCCAAGAATTCCATGTCAACATCGCTCCTTTTACTGGAACCACAAATGCAGCCCCTTGGGACCTGGCTGTATCTCTGGGCAGACTTCAAAAACAACTCCTTTTTACTTTGAAATCATAACAGTCTTCTAAGAGCTACCCACTTCCTTACCTTTTTTTTTTTCCTCTCCGAGGAAGAAAGTAAGGGCCAGGGTTTGTGGGCTGCAGCACCCCAGGATTTACTGTTGGCATAGAAGGCCTCTGGGCTGGCCAGACCAAGGGGGTTCTCCTGGACTCTGCTGTCGTTTTTCCTTTCTTGTGCTTCCAAGGCCTCGTGGTTCCTTCCTGCCTGTTTGTCTCTCTTCCAGGACCAGCTTGATGAGTAGGCATGGCCTTCCCCAACCCCCTCTTCATCCTCATCATGAGCTGCCCTCATCCTGTGACTGCAGGGGGCTTGCAAAAGATGCTGTCACATCTGAAATCCTCTTGCCATCAGTGACTAAAGCCCTTCCCCAAAGGAAAGGAGTCCCTTTTTAGCTGCTCCAACACTTGACAGCCCAGCTGGGGGTAGGGATGGGCAGGAGGGTAGGAGGAAAACAGGCATGTTTAGTGAAGGGGAGTAATAGGGGTTAGTGATTAGTGAACAGTAAAAAATGGACTTATTGGTGAGTGCTACATACTGATAGGTCAACAATGAGGCTTGCTGCACACAAGGTTTTTTCCAGAAAAGAAGAGGAAGAGACTTTTTTACAGCCTGTCCCCTGGGGCATAGGATGACCTAACCCCAGGTCGCCTTTCTCTAGCAAGGCTTCTGCAACTCCTGACCCATTCAAGCATGGATATGTGTCCTCTTCCGTGTCTTCATAACATCCTGTTCTTCTCTCCTTCATGGCTTTAAGTACCCAGTTATTGCCTCTTCGATTTCCTGCCTTCCTGACAAAATTGTCTTCCTGTTTTTCCTGTGCACCCAGTACTCTTATGTGTACACAGTGAGGCTAACAAACACCTCCCTTTGTTGAGTGAATGAATGAATACTTGCTGTTCCTTGAAGTGCTTGGGGAGGAGCACATGAGGGAGCGGTACAGTTGTTACTGTGTGCACTAACCAAAATTGAGGCTCTATTCAATTTTTGTGGTTACTGGTTATGTAGTGTGCTTGGGGTGTGAATCTGGGCTCCATCACTTACTAGGCATGTGCTTGGTCAAGCTGTTTAATGTTGGTGCCATTTCTTCATTTATTAAATAGGGATGATGATCTATGTATCTATCTAATGTTCTTTTGTGAGAAATAAATAAGTTAATATATCTAAAGTCTTTAAAACAAAGTCTGATATATAATAAGCTCTTAATAAATGTCAGCTTAAGACATTTTTCAAAGCCCTAGAAGAGAATCAGCTCTTTAAGCTGTCATCATTTGTTGCTGACTTCCTGTATTCCCTCCTCATGGACCTCCTCCTATTGCTCTAAGGTACTGGTCGATTCTTGCCTCAGAGCTTTTGCATCTCTCTTCTTCTTACCTGGCATGCTCTTCCCCAGATAGTCATATGACTTCCTCCCTTACTTCATGTAGGTCTTTGCTAAAGTATTATTTCTTCAGAAGCCTTCCCTTTAGATCCTATCTAAAAGAACACTTTGGGTTTTATCTCATGTGTATAGTATATAGTATTATAGTGCCAGACACAGTATTTGTATATTACTTTGAGTTTTGTTTGTATCCACACTAAAATGTCAGCTCCAAGAAGGTAGGGACTTTGCCTTACTCACTCTATCATTCCTAGTGCCCTATAGAATGTTTGCCAATAGCAAGTGCTTAGAAATAGTTGTTGAATGGATGGGCAGATGGATAGATGGATGCATGGATGAATGGGTGATTGGGTAGGTGGGTGGGTGGATGGATGAGTAGGTAGGTGGGTGGGTGGATGGTAGATGGATAGGTGAGTGGAGGGATGGGTGGATGGTGGATGGATGAATGAGTAGGTAGGTGGGTGGGTGGATGGTGGATAGGTAGGTGGATGGTAGATGGTCGGATGGATGGTGGATGGATGGATGGGTGGATGAGTGAATGGTAGATGGATGGTTGGATGGTGAATGGGTAGGTGCACGGTTAGACAAGTGGATGGTGGATGGATGAGTAAGTGGGTAGGTGGATGGATGGGTAGATCCATGAACATTTTGGGAAGCTTCTGTGTCCATTTCTACCAGGCTTCCCCTCCCTTTCCCTTGATTCCTGCTGCAGACTTGTTCTCTTGCTCCTTTCCCCTCAGTTGGCCTAGTTTGCCAAAGCCATGAACTGTCTCAGAGGTGGGGTTCCTACACAAGCAATTTGGTAGTTGACTAATTCAGAAAAATCAGATGCCCATTGTCAGCTGTTAAGGGGACACAGTGAAGGAGACAGACAGTACAGTGGGAGAGACAGATAAGGGAGATGATTATATCTACATTGGATCTGGGTCAGAGAGAAGCCCAGGAGTGGGGCCACAGAGGAGGGGCCCATAACCCATACCTTGGGCAGGAGTTCCCCTTAGATCTAAAGCTAGGCTCCATCATAGAGCCTCATCTTAAATAAAGTGCATATAGATGACACATAGCTAGACTGTCAGATTTATCCTGAGCTGAAAAAATACCTGAAGAACCAAACTCTTGTGAAATCAAAACATTTTATCAGTCACAGGAGCTCAGATTTGATATCATCAGAGAAATATTTTCAAGACCATGGGGAATGGCTGGCAGTATAATTTGCAGGAAGTAGAGCACCTCCAGCTTTCAAGGGAGAAGAGAGCTTGGGCTCCAGATGCTATGGGGCCAGAATCAGGGGGTGGGGGGTGACCCTCAAATTCCTGGCTGGGAAGGGAATATTTGACCACCCTTGGTCTTGTGCAAATCACATACTCAAAGACCATTGTGTTTTTTTTTTTTTTTAATTTTTATACTCCCAGAAGACTCCTAATCAGAGTTCTTTGACATGATTTTAAAAATAATTTTCAAAAGAAGAATGTTATGGATTGAATTGTGTCTCCCCATCCCCAAATTCATAGTGGGCATATGTTAAAGTCCTAACTCTCAGTACCTCAAAATGTGACCTTACTTAGAGATAGGAACTTTGCAGATGTAATCAAGTAAAATGAGGTCATTAAGATGGGCCCTAATCCAATAGGTCTAGTGTCCTTTTAAGCAAAGGAAATTTGGACAAGACATAGAGGGAAGACAATGTGAAGAAACATAGAGAGAAGACAGCCATCTACAAGCCAGGGAGAGAGGCCTGGAACACATCCTTCCTTAATGGAAGCAATCCCATGACACCTTTATTTTGAAATTCTAGCTTCCAGGACTGAAGCAACAAATTTCTGTTGTTTAAGCCCCCCGTCTATGGTACTTTGTTACAGTAGGTACAGGAAACTAATACAGAAAATTAATAACAACTCTTCTTTAGATCAAGAAAAAAGGACTCCATCCATTTTCTAATCATTGGTAAATTCGAGTATTTCACAGGGCAGTTTATTTCCTCTATGATAGTGTACATGTTGTACGCAGATTATACGTATGATGTGGTACAAGACAGAGCATAACCATGCCTTTAAAGTTCTTGAGGGGATTGTGGTGTGTTAAGCATGGGTTCAGCTTAATTTCACAAATATCTATTGATCCTACCATGCGCCAGGCGCTGGCCTAGAAACTAAAAAAATAGAGTTCCTGCTTTCAAGGAACTCACAATCTGATGGAAAAAGCAAAAGGGTATAACCAATTATATCTGAGAGTGATTGTGCAGTGATCAAAATGTGTACAGACTGAAAGTTAACAGGGAAAAAGTGACTAACTCAAGGGAAGGGGGCTGGTCAGAGATCGCTTGTCTGGGAGAGTTGGGGTTGGGGAAGCGATTGTAGCCAAGTTAAACCTGCAATCTTCTCCTTGAGTTTACAAATCACAGACACCTACAAACCTATAAATCAGTGAAATAGGTTGATATATGCCATCAGTCTGAATATGTTTTCAGAAGCTGAAAAATAATTTGTGGATCACTGCAATTTTGTTTAGAATAGCTAAAAAAAAAAAAAAAGAAAGCATCCCAAATCTTTTTTTAAATTTTTTTTAACATTTATTTTATTTTGACAGAGAGAGAGAGAGAGACAGTGAAGTGAAGTGGGGCGGAGTGAAGTGGGGGCAGAGAGCAAGGGAGACACAGAATCTTGGCGCTCTAGGCTCCAAGCTGTCATCACAGAGCTCAATGCGGGGCTGAAACTCATGAACTGCAAGATCATGACCTGAGCCGAAGTTGGACGTTTAACTAACTGAGCCACCCAGGGCCCCCCCATCCTTTTTTTAATGTTTATTTATTTTTGAGAGAGAGAGTGCACAAGAGGATGGGGGTGTGGGCAGAGAGAGATGGAGACAGAGGATCTGAGGCAAGCTCTGTGCCGATAGCGGGGCTCAAACTCAAGAACTGTGAGATCATGATCTGAGCCGAAAGCGAGTGCTTAACAGACTGAGACACCCAGCTGCCCTGGAAGCATCCCAAATCTTTAATAGACGGTGTTAAGTGAATTATAATATATTCATATAATGGTCACACCATGGAAAATTATGAAACTGTTAAAAATGAGGTAGATTCATATATACCATCATGGAAGGATCTCCAAGAGGTATTTTTAAGTGAACAAATTAAATGTTAGAACGATGCACATAGTATGATACCATTTATGTTATAAATATGAGGATATATGCATAGTTACTTATGTTTGTGAATGCATAGAAAGAACTCTGGCAGGATGTATAAAAATTGGTAGCATTAGTAGCCTGGCAAGATGGGGGAGGAGAGACAGGGATACTAGATACAGATGCATATATTCGTTTAATCTTTTACAACAAAAGAGTTTTTAAGGCAAAACAAATTTTTAAAACATCCCTTGTATGAATGGCTAGTCCACCCATAGGCTTGAGGCCCTGGGGCCCTGGGAATCTGCTCTGTGTGTCTGAGCTGACTAGCAGGGAACTCACCTCCCACCCTTGTTCCTCGTGCTCTGTCCACCTGGCCGACATGTCCATTTACACAGTGGCTTGCCCCAGCTCCCCACAGTCATGTGCATGCTGTTTACTTTGCTACACTTGTACCTAAGAGATTTGGGTTCAATGCAAGCAGACCTGGCTTCAGGTCCCAAATTTTTCACTCACTATCTGTGTGGCCTCAAAAAAACTACCCTTACCCTCTGAGCCTCAGTTCTCCCACCACAGGATGATCATGAGAAGTAAATAAGGCAATTCCCAGTAAGGGCTGAATAAATCACAGCTTTGAAAAGATAAATAACAGAAATCAGCTGTTGACTGTGTTCAACTCATCCCCACTAAAATCAAACAAGCCCCAGGTTACCCTTACCTGGGGACTGTCTACCTCAATATAACTGACTGTACTTCACCCCTTTAGTGAAAAAATTAAATCAAACCAAAAGGAAATGAACAGTGGAATTTAAATATTTGATCAAGAGTGCTCATTTTCAGTACATCAGAGTCCACCTTCTTCCTGTGCATTCTTTGTCGTCACCTCCCACAACACACACACGCCTTAAAACCAAGAGGTTGTGCAGACCTGTTCCCATGGGAAGAAAACCCAATATGACACTATCCAAATGTGCAAATTTGCTGTATATTTTATCAGAGCATTCATCAAGAAGTTTCTTTAAAATGTATGTCCTATAGAATCAAGCATATAGTTATAGAATAAATGCAAATACTAAATATTTATTCAGTCATCACATTATTAAAAATAATAGCATCATTTTCAGCTACCCAGAATCTGAGTAGGCTTCCTATTTCAGGGAATGCTCTCATTCTGTGAGTTTGGGGAAGAAGCAGGAAACTTCCTCCCCCTACAGAAAGCGGAAAAAAAGCAGGCATTTTCCATCCCATTCCCTGGCAGCCAGGGCTCTGATCTGTATGTTGGGCTCAGCCATTCAGATGCCTCCATCTGGAACTTTAAATCGGGAGCAAGTGGCACAAAGACAGGGGGATGGCCGAGATGGTCACAGTCACACAGTCTGGGTGTCTGGCAGCAGCAATACCAGCCACAGGTCACAACCAGAGAGTTCCAGAGGCAAGGCTGGACTATGTTCTCAACTGCCCAGTCTACCTTGGTTCCTGCCCATTTTCCACGCCTGGTTCTCTAGCCTTCCTGTTGATTCTGTAAGTCATCCAATATCCCTTCAGTAACTTCCTATTTTCCTTAAGTTAACCAGAGTCGGTGACTATTTAGTTGTAACCAAGAACCTTGGCCGGAACTAATCACTGCAAATTAGTGAGCAGCTATGAGCTAGGAATTATTCTAAGCTCTTCATGTGGAGTATCTTACTTAAACTTCATAAGAACCCAATGAGAATGGACCCTGTTATTCCCATTTGACAAACGGGAAGACTGAGGCTTGCTAGGGGTAAGTACCTTATTCAAGGTCAACACGTAGAAAAGAGGCAGAGAGTCAGGATTCAGATCCATCCGAGAAACTCTTCCTTCTACTCAGCTCCCAAGGATTTGTGGATCAGTTTACTAGTTACTCAAAGTGTCTTATAGATTGTTTCATGTAATCCTCACAAGTCTTTGGGGTTGGAATTTTTAATTCCTATTTTGCAAATGAGGAAACTGAGATGCAGAAGGATTAAAAGTGACTGGCCCAAATATTTATCATAAGCCTTAACACTGCGCATACCCTTTGATCCAACAATTCCAGGTCTGAGCATTTATCCCAAGGAAAGAATCACATGTATGATCAAAGATTGCTCACTGGGCTTTAATTTATTACTAGAAAAAATTAAACACCATCCTTAAGGTCTAACAGTCAGGAAACAGCCAAACAAATTAGGGCATCCCATATGATGGAGCACTGAATGGTCGTTGAAAATCAGGCTGTAGAAACAGATGAGGTGTTGCCTAAACCCAGGAGTATCATGAGGGCTGACTTCAAAATGGTGTTCAGGAACTTTGGGGAATGATAGAAATGTTTTAAATCTTGACTGTGGTAATGGTTACACAGTTGTCAAAATTCATCAAACCATACTCTTAAAATGGGGGCACTTATTGTACATAAATTATACCTCAATAATTTTTTAAAAAAATCTTCCATAGAAAAGATTTTTATCAAAGGCAATATTCACAAAATATTAAGTGAAGACATTTACAAAACAATATTTAGAGAGTATTTATTTCCGTGTTTGCTATACGCATAGAGAAAAGAAGGAAATATACCAAAAGAACTAGCGGTTATCGCTGAATGGTAGAAATTATGGATAATTTAGACCTTCTTTACACTCTTCTGTATTCTTTAGTCAGAAGAAACAAACACTAAAAAAAATTAATGACTTGGCATACGTCACATAAGTATTAAATAGCGGAAAAGAGGCTAGAAATGAGGACTGTGCAGCGAAGTTAATTGTACCTTCTACTGTGCCTCAGAGTTTCTGCTGTGTACCAGGAATTGCTATAATGCACACTTTGGGAAATTGCCTATAAAACATGTTCTAGCCTGTGAGGAACTTGAACTCTGCACAGAAGGGTAAGGAGGGAGTGATTGCATCTGGTTAGGGAATCAAGAGAGGCTTCGCGGAGGTGGATTCTATGATGAGCCAAAAAGGATGAGTGGGGCTGTAACAGGCAGAGACGAGGGAGGGAGGGTGAGACAGCGACATGCTTGTGGGAACACAGAGGTTTCAGTCTAGACTGAGAAAGTCGTATGGAGGGTGGTGCTGGGTGATGAGGATAGAGCGAAAACTGGAGGTACACTGGGAGGGGCCCTGGAATAAGGCCTGAAATTCGGTCCAACAAACTGCTTTGCAGATGACAGGTCAGAGGTACCCACAGGTCAGCAGTGCTTAATCTCTGTTCCCAACAGAGAACCTCTGAGTTATAATGTGAATCCATGAGAAAATAAAACAGTTAAGCACTGAGAAATCCAATGTAGGGCTACTTTGGGGGACACATATGATGAATGTGCCTGTCCCAAAGCTGGTACAGACATTCAGGACACCTAGAATCGCTTGTGGTTACTCGGCTACCTCTCCCTCACTGCACCATGGGGATGCCAAGGGCGAAATCAGGAGCTTATTGGGCTTTGTAGCTCTGGGGCCCATCACAATGTGTACCTGTGACTGGTACAGAGTAGGTCAGCAGATGGCTATGGAATAAATGAGCAGACATTTACATCTCTTTTTTTAAATTTTTATTTATTTTGAGAGAGAGAATGCGAGCAGTAGGGCAAGAGCAGATAGAGAAAGAGAGAATGAGAATCCCAAGCAGGCTCCATGCTCAATGTGGAGCCCAACACAGGGCTCAGTCTCATGACTAGGAGATCATGACCTGAGCCAAAATCAAGAGTCAGAAGCTCAAACGACTGAGCCACACAGGTGACCCATAATTCATTTACATCTTAAAAAGATATCTAGGAGAGGAGGTACGGTGTAATGATTAGAGCATAGAGTCTGGAAGCAGATAGCTTGGCTTTGAATCCAGGCTTTGCTACTTACTGACTATATAGCCTTGGGAACGTTATTTAACCCCTCTATGCTTTGGTTTCCTATTTCTATAAAACGAGATCACAAGAGTAGCTGCCTCCTAGGGTTGTTGTGGGGATTAAATGATTTAGTAGATAGAAATCACTTGGAAGCATACCTAGCACAGAGTAAACTCTATATAAAGTGTTAGATATTGTAAGAGATCTTGCTAGTCCAACCTCCTTTAGAGGTAAGGAAACTGAAATCCAAAGAAAGGGTAGTGACTTGTCCAAGGTCGTAAAAGGAGTTGAAAGTGGAACTGAGTGTTCTCTGCCTCTGTGAATCAATAACTGTCTGAGATAAAAGGACTTATTGGTTGGCTTCTTCTCGTGTGCCTGGCACTGTCCTAGATCCTGTCTGGGGAACATGCTTCCAGCCTTTGGGTTGGGGTGAAAAGATGCATACACAAGAAACAACTTTAGACCAGTGCAATGCAATAGGGTGCATTCCTAACCAGGCAGCTGGAGAAAACTGGGGCCTCCTGGAAGAAGTGGGATTTCAACCTGGGATTTGTAAGGTGAAGAAATAATTAGAACAGTGGCTTTCTGGTTTTTTTGGCTGAAGGTTGATTTGATTAGGAAACATTAGATACTCCTTCTCCACAGACTCTCCCTCCACATTACAGTGAAAAGAACAAGCCCTTTGGAATAAGACAATCTAGATTGAAAGCCTGGCCCCCATGCTTCTCAGCTAAGTGATTTTGGAACAGTCACTTGCTATCGCTGAGCTTTAGCATCTTAATCAATAAAATGGAGGTAAAAATGACCTGTTCACAGGGTTATTGTGGGGCCAAAGGAGCTAGTATATGAGAGACACAAGATGATCAAATAAAATCAATTGCTCCCCCCACTTATGTTTTTTGGCCCTCTTCCCTGGCCTACCAGATTGAGGAGTATTTTACTACCTCTGGAATGAGGGACAGGCTGGAAGCTGCCATCAGAGAACAAATCAAATTAAATCATTGGAAGAGTTTAAATTATCTTCCCCTAAGTCCTGAGACAAGGGCTTTTTTCTTTTTTTTTGGGGGGGGGGGGAGGACAATGGGAAGAAAGTGTTGAGGATGAGGGTGAAGGGAACATAAGGTGCTAGAAAAGGCTGTGGTGAGGACTACAGAGGAAAAGCCCAGAAAGGGGGAGGTAGGTGCTGAAGACATTAGGTATGGCCAGCCGCAAGCAGGATGTCAGCTTTCCTCTGGTGGAAAGGGAGGATACCAACATGTGCTGAGCATGACTAAGTGCCAGTTATTGGGCTGGATGCCGGGGAGACAGCCTTGAACTACGCATGAGTCCTGCCCTAAGAAGCTCCAGGCTCTTGGTAAACATTAGTATGAAAATACAGCATTAGAATCCAAATAATTTAAATGAGAACAAGAGAGATAACACAGAAGACAGCATGATTGATGTTATGAGGTCATATGGAAGGTGGGTCTTGAAGGATGAATAGATCAATTCAGGGAGGCAATCTATGGAAGGGAGAATGATGCAAGGTTCACCACTGCTGGAGTTAAAAGGGTTTGAGAGATGAGGCCGGGAGGGAGGGAGCGTCTAGATGATGATGGCTCACGTTAGCCTTCTTCCTGGAGTGATGGGGGCCAAGGAAGGGTTTTAAATGAATGGAGAACTCTGTCCAATTTTTCAGTTAGAAAGACCCTTCTGGCAGCAGAATGTGAGGTGCATTGGGATGGGTGAAAACCTGGAGGCAGGATGCCAGTGAAGACACAGTTTCTATGGTCCAGGAGATAGAGCAAGAGTCTGAACCAGGAAACCGAGTGACCGTCTTCTCCCAAACTCCTCGCAACCATATGCAATCTTGTCCTCTTTGAAACCACAGCATGCATATCCCTCACTCATGACCCTGTGACCCTGCCTGTGTTGGGACTATCTGTCTATTTGTCATCCCGCCACTTCCAGGTTGGGAGCAGTTTTCCCTCTCAGCAACACTGGGCCCAAGAGCTCATTCACAGTTGGCACTGATGAGTTCTGAGGGTCATGGGGTTTGAAAAGAAGGGCATGAGGTGAATGCAGCATGTGGTCCAGTTCATGAGCCAAACAAGACCTCCAGGCCGTCTGCTCACTTCCCCTTCTCTATTTGTCCCTAATCAAACTGTGCAAAGAAATGTTTTAACTGACTTCTGTATTGTTTTGTGAATCAACAAGAGTCTTGCAATGTTTACCAACCAGAGCTTTAAGGAAATAACGTATAATCAGGGGAGGAAAGACCAGCTGGTGGTAGTTGGAGTTTGCCTGCATGGTTGTTTGTTTCTCCTCCAACAGAAAAGTCAATCGTGGTTTGTAGCCTAGGGCATTTGCCAGAGGTGAATTTGCTCAAACACAAACACACTTGTAGGCAGTATTTTCTCCCTCCCTCTTCCATGACTTTCCCTTTGCTGCCTCTGTTACATCTGCGTGGGCACAGATAAGGTGGTTGCAGGTTAACTAGGGCCGAAAAGTTGTTATCACCTGACATTTGTGCCAACAGCTTATGTAAAACAAGCTGATTCCAGCAAGCACATGTCCCAGGCAGGAGCCGGCCCACTGCTGGCATCTTCCAGGCGCCATTGAGCTGCGTGCTTCCAAGGGCCAAGAATGAGGCAGTGCTGAGGGCTGGGGCCATGTGGGGCATTGGAAGGAGCTGCCTCTGACAAGGGCTGGAATATGTGGGCAGAGGAGTCCGGCAAGAAAGGCTTGCAAATCCCGAGCAGCACCTGTTCCCAGGGAGTAAATAATACTTGGCCCTTGTGTCATAACGCCTGCCTGTCGCCCAGCAGGCATCCCGTTCATGCTTCATTGTGGGCCGCCAGTCTCACACCATGCTGCTGGTTTAAAATGTGCTTTGGAAAAGACAGCAAAAGTCCTGATGGCTTCTGCTCAGCTGAGGGTCCCTCCCCAACTCTCATTTCACAGCTGCTGTCCAACTGCAGGGCTCACAGGGTGGGCCAGCCAAATATTTGGATCTGGTGCCCCCAGCTCTGGAGAGAGGCTAGGGGACGGGGGCAGAGAGCCTGAGACAGCACTCGGCTGTGGTCCCGGGAGGACAGGTGCTGGTGGCTAAGTCTCATCCTATTCCCCCCACCCTTCCTCTCCTCCTCCCTCTTGCCTCTCTGTTTACAGTCTATTCACGGGACGATATTTGAAGTATTCAAAATATGGACATCACAGCCCAGGACTGAATGCCAGGCCCCTTGTGCGGAAGGAGAGTTAGTCTGTTTAGAGACAAGAAAGACTCATCAGTCTGTTTGGGAATGAATCAGAACCCAGCGATGACTCTGTTTTGAAAGGACATCGTTTATGGGTTGAAGTAATAGAGCAGTGGTTAAGAACTTGGGTGCTGAGGGCAAATAGGCCTGGATTAAAATTCCAGCTCAGCCAGATTGAGCATCAAAACTATGTCTGGGTAAATTTCTATGTCCCTGTTTGTTGGGTGACCAACTCATTCAGGTTTGCCCAGGATTTTCCAAGTGCTGGGAGCCCCCTCTGCTTAGATACATGCAGAAGATAACGATCATGCTTTGCTTCTCCACTGTGAAGATGACCCTGCTGGGGTTATCACAGGGCCTGGCACACAGTGAGTGCTCTGCTAAGTAGGCTAGTATGATGCCCTTCTGAGGACCCAAAAGTGCTGGGGTATTCGAGTCACCCCATCCCAAGTCACCTGGGACCCTGCTGGAGTGCAAAAGACACAGCCGCAAACATACCTGTCTCTGAGCAGGCATGGCAGCATTTATGCGTGGAGCTAACCCTGTTAAGTAGCTAGTGTTATCTCTCTCTACATCTCTGAGGGGTAGGACCTGCCAAATGTGAATTGCTAGAAAGGGAAGGACAATAATCTTGAAGCCAGCTCCCCTCCATCAAGCCCTGAGTTCTGTCCTAGACCATTCCGCTTCCCTTGAGATAATTCCTTCTACATCTTGAGTACTGCAATAAGCCTTTGCTCAAACTGTCCCCTCTTCCGGAATGCCCTTTCCTCACTGCCATGGCCTTTCAGCCCTCCATCTCTTCACCTGGCAAGTTCCTACTCTCCTTGGGTACCTAACTCAGGCATCACCTCCAGAAATCTGTACTGACCCTTCTTATATGCTTCTATTCTCTTAACACCCCTTATGTATTTCTGCTGCTACATCTCCCTCATACTATTATAATAATTTACTAATGGACTCTCTCTGTGAGCTCCTTGAAAGGACTGTTTCTCTCTTTCCACCTCCCCCAGAGCCAAACAGTCCCGACGCATACCAGGTGCTCCAAGAATGTTGTCGAACTGAAAGTATAACATGATTATTTTGACTTGATAATAGATATGATTACTTGAGTGCTTATGATGTGTCAGGCACTATGCTGAGCATATATATTATCTCATTTAATCCTCACAACAAACTCATGAAGTCTAAGGACAGATAGGAAAACAAGGCTCAGAGAGGCTAAATATCCTGTCCAAGGTCACACAGCCAGTAAGCAGTAGATCCAAATTTTGAGTCCAGATCTGCCTATCATGCTATTAACCACTGGGCTCCTCTATGACCACCAGTGCCTAACTCAGTTCTCTGCTCATATTAAGCACTTGGTATCAGATGACAAGTTGAATGGATGGTATGGGGTAGGGACCAGCAAGTTTTCCACAGGAAGTACAGCAGTGGACAGAGGTCCATTGCCTTTGGGTCCTCACAGGCCAGCTGTGGTGTGTTTTCAGGAGCTGCCAGCTCTCTGGGCTGGCACTCAAAGCTCTTCCTAATTCCAGGGCTTATTTTCACCCTCATACCTTCCCGGCCTTTCTCATCCTCCCAGGGCAAGGTGAGGTCTGAGAAAGCTGAGGAATGCAGCTGAATTGTCTTCAACAAATTCTTTTGTCGATAAGACATGGGGGAGTTTCCAGACACTTTCCTATGACTGTTCCAGCTGAGAACATTGAGCTAAGCTACAATGACTCAGCCCATGGAAAACCAGGGCCGCTAAAGTTTCCCAGGAAGTCAGGTTGCTGTATGCGTCTTTGTCCAGCCAGGGCAGGAAATCACAGGCAGCCCAGCGTCCTTGGAGCCTCCCTGTGGAGGAGATGGGCAGGAGGGTCTGAAGAATGAGCACTGTCACTCAGGGAAGAGAGGCTAGGTCTGGAAGTGTGTGTCTCTCCTTCCCTCCATGACTTCTCATCTACAAGAAACCTCAGGGACAGGCTTAGACGACGGGTCCTGGGTTAGAGGGTTAGAGTCCTGGCAGTGAGACAACAGCCAGTGACGCAGCCTGTCTGGGCTTCGGAGTCCTCTCTGCAGAATGGGGAAGAGAAAGGTACCTACTTTATAGGGCTCCTGTGAGGTTAAAAGAATTAAGCTCTACACGGTGCTGAGCAATTAGCACACCTAGTAGACGCTTGAGAATAGTGGCTGGTGTTGTGTGAGTGAAGGAAAGGAAAACCGTTGAGGGGAGACCCCAACACCAGGGTGGCCAGGATTCTGGCTGATCCCTCATTGCTCAAGGACCGAGCAAGTCTACTTGCTGTGCCATTGTGACTACTCCCGGGCCGAGCAGCACGTACGGCGTTCCTCTGACCAGCAGCTCCCAAAGTGTGTTTTCTGCAGGCTGGTATCTGCAGGAAGGACTGGTTCAGCCTGAGCCCATTGTGTTTACAGCACATGTGTTTTGCCTTGGCAAGCTGGAAGTGCATGACCCCACAACATTATCTCCAGGGGCCCTTTTCTCCAGAGGTCAGGCAGAGTCTGCTTTCTTACCCAAAGAGGGCCTTGGCTTGGAGAAATTTCTTCTGGACACGTTGCATGAGGGCTCATGAACTCCATAGTCTTGGCTGTGTCCCCTTCCCCTCTTACCTCCTCTCCCCCCCTTCTTTGGCAGAATCTGACGTAAATGAAAATTTATGCTCCAGGGGAAAAAAGATGTGTAATGTCTTAGATAATATCTTTTCTTCTCTGACTTTGAAGTGTGTCAAAGAAAAGCCAAATGGCCTAAAATTGATAATAAGTAGTCTTTTAGTGTGGTTTTATCTTCTTGTCAAGTCAACAAGTATCTATTAAGTTGTAAGTGGTGGAAGACTGGGGCTATGAAGCCTGGTCAGAAAGTCCTGTGGAACTGATTTAACAGTCAAGAAATGAAAGTCTCAGAGAAGAAGAGACATTCTGAAGATTATTAGCCAGCTTCGGCAGGGGCTGGGGTAGGAGTAGGATTTAAATCCAAGACTCTGATCTTTGGCTTAACTCTCTCTCTTCCTTCTCCTCCTCCTAATGGCCACCCTGTGGTGTCACTGGTATGGTTCTGGGCAAGTAAGAGCACCAAGAATTAAGGGTAACACCTTCTGCCTTTAAGGGGCTTTCAGTCTAGTAGAGAAATGAGCAGATTAAACGATGAGCAGATGATCCTTAATAACATGCTTGAGAGAAAGAACAAAGGCTTTCATGCAAAACTGACCACATCCTGGCTTTGTATCCTACTAAAGCCCCACCCTTCATCCTCTGTGGGGCCTGGGACATGTCACCTAACCTCCTAAAGCCCCAATTTCCTCATCTATAAGACCACCTCTTAGGGTCACTATGAAAGCATTTAGAATAGAGCCTAGCACATACTAGGTGCTTAATAAAGTGGAAGCAAAAAATAAATCCAACCTTACGAAACGCTACCCCTTCCTCTTAGACTTCTCTGTGGCTACCCTGTCATTTGCAACATGGACTTACATCTGTTTTCCCCTTCAAGACTCATAAGAGCTTTCAAAAATAACTAGGAAAGACTCTGAATAAATATTCATTGAATAAATGGCTACATGGGTGGGTCAACAATAAAAACTAACAAACACAGAACACTTACGATGTGCCCAGGATTGTTCTAAGTACTTTACCTGTTCTATTTAGCTTATATGTTATGTGCATTATATTTGCACAACAACTCTATGAACTGGGTATTATTAACATCCCCATGGAAGGAAACAGACTCCAGAAGATATTAAATATCTTGCCTAATGTCATAGGTAGTATGTAACTTAGCTGAGATGAAGCCAGTTAAGCTGGCTCCAGAGTTTGGACTCCTACCCGGAACACTGCACTCACTGACTGACTTTGACTGACTGAACGAATAATGAATGAATGACTATAGAGACCAGGTACCCCTCTTTTCCACAGGTACTGAAGCTGAGGCTGACTGAGTATAAATGACTGGCTCGAGGTCACACAGTCAACTTAACAGCTAAGATGATCATGACATGGCAGGATTCCACTTCCCTTCCCCCTTTGAAGTTGATGTAGCCATGTGACTCACTTTATCCAATCAAATGTGGGTAGAAATTGCATCTAGCACTTCTGGATGGAAGCTTTAAGAACTTGCCACATTTCTTAGAAGCACACGTTGAAATGAGGCCTCTATCTGCCTAAGTCACTGAGTGACTAAAATGAGCATAGTCCACCTGCCTACCAGTGATAGTATTAAGGGAGAAATAAGTTTTTATTATGTTAAGCCACTGGGATTTGGGAAGGTTTTGTTATCACAGCAGAGCCTGGGTTCTCCTGACTGAGACAGGTAGAACTAAGAATGGGAGCCCAAGTGATCGAATGCCTCATACAACTTCTGTTGCATTACCTTGTCCCAGTCAACAATAGACACTCACGAGTCTTACCTACCAATGACTTGTCCCCCTCACCCACTGGACTATTCTTGGATTGAATGAAGTGGATTATTTATGGCATGAAGGGAAGACAGCTGCAGAATTCCAGCCCCTGACAGGTTTTAGACAGACATTGACAGCTTGGCTCTGCTTATTTGATATACCAGATACCTACCCCCTTCCTAAAAGTGTGCCTTGTATTAATTTGTCTTAGTGAATAGAATATTTTAGAGAGAGTGAGCTTTTCATAAAGCTTTTCATAAAGTATTGAGATTAGCAGCCATATCTCCTAAAGATGCAGAGTCAGGTGTAATTGGCCAGATATGTATTTGACTGATTTTTTAAAGGTTGTAATGAGTTTTAAGGATAATTAGTTACATAACCTAACAGGCTTATTACTTTCTCTTTGGCAAAGGCAGTAACAGTAAAACAATTTATATTGGCATCAAAAATTCTCAACTGATTTTTCAAAAACATTTTTGATTGGTTAAATGAATCTAACTAGAGTTTTAAAAAAGTAGTTTCTATAGGTAGAGAGTATCATTTATATTTATGTTATTTAACCAATGAAAGAAGATTATACAAAAGAAGAGGATCTAGATTTTAAATACGGCTTTTTTGATTTTAGGATAAATCAATACATGTAAATTTTTGTTGACACACACCACAAAGTTAATAGTGTGTAGGTCTAGGTCAACTTTACATTCATCCTTACATTTTTTTGCATCCTCTAAATTTTATGTATAGACTCTATATGTTTAATATCACCTGAATTTTCCCATAGACTATCCTTACAATCAAAGAGTCTGATCAAGTGCGTTCTGAGTTATGGTAAAGTTAGGTTTCCTTCTCTGAGATTGGCTGGCTCTCTTTGGGGTCACTGTAGGCCAGCTTGAAAGTTAATCTGAGCCCAGCTGTGTTGTCTGATGAGGGCAGACCCAGAACGTGACCACACGGGGCTGGATGAGACCCTGGACCACACTGGGTATAGCCTCTCCATTTCAATGAGAAGGGAACTGAGGCCCACAGAAGGGATGTGCCCACAGCCACAGAGCTAGTGAGTGAACGAGAACTAGAACCCAGGTCTGTCTGATGCCAAAGTTCATATACTTTCCAGCACCCTCCAATTTTGAGGGGGTTGTAAGCCCCTGGTTTGCATTATTGTACTAGATGCTCTTTTGAAATGTAGGTAGACATCATGAGATTCCCCATATTCTGGTACCATTTGCCAATTGCAGTGCACTTTACCATTAAAGCATTTAAAAATGCATTATCTTGGGGTGCCTGGGTGGCTCAGTCAGTTAAGTATCTGACTCTTGGTTTCCGCTCAGGTCATGATCTCACAGTTTGTGAGTCTGAGCCCTGCATCAGGCTCTGCTTTGGCAGTGTGTGGAGCCCGCTTGGGATTCTGTCTCTCTCTCCCTCTCTCTGCCCCTCCCCTGCTCACAGTCTTTCTCTCTCTCTCAAAACAAATAAATAAACTCAAAAAAATAATTAAAAAAAATAAAATAAAAATGTGCTATCTCACTTAAACCTATGATAAATAATTCTGTGGGCCACAAAGGACAGTTAGCACCAAAAGTCTGTCCTCTTGTTTTCTTGGCCTGTCTTTCCACATCAGCATGCTTCCTCACCTTCATACGTTCAGCGTGAAAAACCATGTGGTACCACCATATCTTGGTGCCTCTGTTCCTCTACTATGTGCTTTAGGGCAAGTGCTTGAACGCCCTGAACTTGAGTTCCCTCCTGTGTAAAATGAGCATAATAATCTAAGTTTTCCAGATGATCAAAGGAAATCACACAGGTAGGATGCAGGGCCAGGTTCATTTCCATGCTGCAGTTCACCAGGTCGTCCCACCCACCGATGCATTCAACTGATGGTTTCATGGCATGCCCCTTCTATTCCCTTCTATAGCATCTTCTCTATGTCATAGTCTGGTGCCCTCTGCCTCACCAAACCCTGCCCCTCCAACACAGTGTCACCTCCTCTGAGAAGGATGCCCTGACTCCTTTAACCAAACCAAGCGCTCCCACTTTTGAATCCCTATTGAAATTATGGTTCTTGCTACACTTTCTTATACTTTTGGCTTTATCACTAACTAGGTGACTGCCTTCTCTATATACTGTGCCATGTTGGTCAAGGATCTTTTATAACAGACAAAGCTGGATCTTTAACTCAGGCTTTCAAACATTTTTGGTATCTATATATCTACCTATCTACCCATCCTTACACACATATATATGTGTATATATGTATACCACATACACACATGTGTGCATGTGTGTGTGTGTGTGTGTGTGTGTATGCATACATATATATTTTTGATAACTCAGCTCTTGTTTTTGCTCCATTAGAATAGATCAAGGCCTGGAAGATTCTGTTTTTCTTCCCTAGCTTTGAAAAGCAAAGATAAATGTGAACACTAAACAGGGACAGAGGGAAGTATGCTTGGGAATGGAGAAGGGGACAAGAATGGCTAAATACATTATCTCATTTAACCCTCAGAACAACCCTGTTGTGAGGTCCACTTTACAGATGAGGAAAGTGAGGCCTGGAACGGTTAAGTGCTACATCCAAGGTTGCAGATGCAGATTAGATAGACCCCTAACTATGCCTCGTTCTGAAGTTGATGGGTTGTTTTGGGTTTTTTGTTTGTTTGTTTTTTGTTGGTTTTTTTTGTTTTTTGGGTTTTTTTTTTTTTCAAAACCAGGCTGTGTCCCTCTTGCCAGCTGTGGGGTAGTGGTTGGGTGCTGAGCCAGACTCCTCTTGTTTAATTCTGGTCCTGCCACTTTCTTGCTACATGACCTTGGGTGAGTTACCTAATTCTAGGCCTTGGTTCTGTCATCAATAAAATGGGAGTGATACAAAAAGAATGATTACTTCAGGAAAAGGTTGTGAAGCACTTGGAAGTGCTTTAGGTTTAGGTTTATAGCACTTTCAGCAAGGGAAGCACTTGGAAAAGTTCTTGGAGCAGAGATAGGGCTCTGTCGGCATGAGCAATGGTCATGGGGTGTCCCCATGAAGGGACCAATGGCCCCGGCAGCACCCAGCAGGTCCAGGAGGACCCCACTTCCTCTGCACCTAACGTCTTTGTGCCCCTTCCCCAAGCCCAGGACCCAGGCATGGCCCCAGCTGCTCACGTCATCACAGCATCCATTCCCATTCTTTCTGCAGGTGGTTTCAGCTAAGGCACAGGTGGAGTTTTGATGACTGGAAATACACCTTGTGGAAAACCAGTGAGAGCAAAACTCTTCAATATGCTCCATTTTATCAATTTCTTCTCTTGGGTTTGCAGTTCACACAGTAGCAGCTTCAGTTTCTTCTTCATTTTCATATCTCCCTTAGTCCTCAACATGGTTAGGAAAATGCCCAGGGTCACACAGCTACTAAATGAAGGAGCTGGGATCTGAACCCAAGCCACCTGACTCCAGACCATGCCTGCTTAACTACTACCCCACAGGACCTCCCCCTGTCGTTATGGAATATGACTTGAGGACAGGCATCACCTCCCACCAGACTTCCCGCCGTGGCTGGCACCTAGCAGCTTGCTCATAATAAATCATCAGTACCCACTGACAGACTTGCCTGACAACATTATATGTTGTAATCTCTTCTCTTCAGAGCTGCTTATGCCAGGGTTGAACTGGAGAAAAGTTAAAATATTCATTCATTCATTCATTCACTCACTTATTCATCAAATGTGTACTGAATGACTAATCAGGGCCAGACTCCAAGCTCGGCGGCGTTAGAGGAATAAAAACATGTAAGACAAGATCCCTGCACTCTAGCTCCATGGGCAGTGGGGGTGGGGGCAGTGCAGGGATTCTCAACCCTGCAGAGACATTTTCATCTGCTGAGGAGATTTAAAAAAAAAATACTAATGCCTGGGCCTCACCGCCTGTATTTCTGATTTAGTTGATCTGAGGTGGGATCCCAGGCTTTGTGTGTTGTTGTTGTTTTTTAATAATAAACTTTTTATTTTAGGACAGGTTTAGGTTTATAGAATTATTATGAGGGTTGTAGAGAGAGTTCCTGTCTACACCATTCCTAATTTCCCCTACAATTAACATCTTACATCAGTACAGTACATTTGCCAAAATTAATGTACCAGTATTGATGTATTGTTATCAACTGAAGCTAATACTTTATTTAAATTTCCACACTTTTTCTCTAATGTCCTTCTCCTGTCCCAAGATCCTATCCAGTGTACCACATTACATTTAGTTATCTTGTCTCCTTGGGCTTCCCTTGTCTCTGACAGTTTCTTGGCTTTGGTTTTTTGGTCTCTTTAAAAGTTCTTCAGATTCAAATACACAGGGTTTAGGACCTCTGGTCTGGGGTCAAAAGCATGGAAATTTTAGAGATTAGGCTGTTTGGGCTCAAACTCTGGCTGGGCTACTTAATAGCTATGTGAACTTGGTACAGTAAGTAAGCCTGTGGGGCCTCCATTTTCTCACATATAAAATGGGGATATCAGTGTGTATCCCATTAATTTGTGAAGGTCTAATGAGGCTAATATTTCTCACTTTTTTACATCATAGCACCCAGAGAAATGGAAGAAACTACTCACAGCCAAGAATTAGAGAACCAAAGATTTGAGCCACCTGTAGCTCTGGTAATGCCACTTTAGGAAGTTCTGGGTTAACATCTGTTGAGGCACATGAGAATGTGCATGGTCTCTGTGGCAGACTCTGGGTGACCAGCGACGGACAAACCCCAAGGCACCTCGTAATACCGTGAGTTACAAGAGCAGCCAGGCTGCTGACACATGAAGAATGCAGAGCGCCTGGCAAATTAAGCGCGGGCATTTGGAAACCGAAGGCTCAAGATCTCGTCAGGAGCCTCCAAGGCGAATCCCTCCAGCAACTACTGCCTCTCTGGCGCCACCATCTGGTATCCGCTGGGTGGTTTGCTGCCACCAGAACTTGTCAAAACTGGAAAAAAAAATTTTTTTTCAATAGATTTTTACTTTATTGAGAAATTGAAGACTTGGATACATTAAATGAAATCCACTTCTAGGGGAGAAAAATTTAAAAATCACAACAGAAAAAATGCTAACACCCTCCAGGCCATAGCAGAACCCAGAGAATACATTCAACCAATCGAAAAATTCTAGGCACTTCATAATTGACCTTTTGATACAAAATGATCTATTAAATTTGCAATTCGTGGTTCTGGGTGTTGAGGTTTATGGGACAAGCTTCAAACCTTGAGCTGATTCCATGAGGAGTTGTCTTTTGAATCAGGTTTTCCTTGCTTAAGAGGGCACAGCAGCACCAGCACCCACCTTCTGGCCGCTTCTTTCTTGGCCTGGTGAGCCTGCACCGCAGCGTCATCCACCCTGGAGCCGGCAACCACCGCAGGTGCAGCAGCTTGCATTTGCCAATCTCCAGCAACATTCCCTGAATCTTTCCAGCTAGCTTTGAATATGATGTTTGGGTAAGTGGGAGCAAACTTTCTCCCAGCATCTGCTTCTGGTTTCTGCAGCCAGCATGGAGGTGTTGGGGGCGGGGGGGGGGGGGGGGGGGGGGGGGGGGGGGGGTCCTGCCCCCACGCGTGCACCACGGTCTGCGGTGCCGCAGACTCTGGAGGATGATGGCGGCGGCCACTGCAGGCACGTTTGCATGGTGCAAAGACACTGACCATTTGATTCCAGCCAAACTTTGTTTCCTCAAAGCTGATCTGGGGATCAAGTTCCAGATTCCAGTGTTCAGTACATCTTCAGTAACAGGAAATCTTCTGTCCCCCCTACTTGCTAGGTATGTATTTCTTGAGGTGGAAGAAATTAGAGATGTCAACAATTGTTAACTCACGATGGTTTTCTTTACAATTTGCCCACAGATGTGTCAGTGCCATCCCTACCGGCCAGTCCTTGCACCTTTGAGACCAAGAGAGATTCATGGATGATTTAGAAATAATAATAAATGCTGATGTGCAGAAAAGTCTTCTCACTGTTATAAAGCATTTCTGTGTTCCTCATCTTATAGTGAAATGTATAAATGGCAAGAGTTTTATGGGTGACAGATCAGGGTTCAAATTTTAGCCTTACTATGTAACCATGGGTAAATTACTTAATTTCCGTGGGCTTCCATCCCCTCATCTATAAAGTCAGAATAAAAATGCCATCCTCAAAGGCTGCTGGAGGGGTTGTGGGAGAGGAGATGGGCTAAATGGGTAAGGGGCATTAAGGAATCTACTCCTGAAATCATTGTTTCACTGTAGCTAACTAATTTGGATGTAAATTTTAAAAAATAAAAAATAAAATTAAAAATAAATAAATAAATAAACATTAAAAAAAATGCCATCCTCAAAGTGTTGCATTGCGAGGATTAAGAAGAACAGTAAGTGCTAAGCTTAACACCCGGCACATGGCAAAAACTCAGTTAAGGAGAGCTAGGACTATGATGATTCCCACCACAACTTTGTAAGGCAGGGCAGGCCTCCCTAATAGATCAAGAAATTAGAGCCCCAGAGACAGGAATGACTGATCCATGTGAGTGGCAGAGCCTCTTGGGGCTCAAACTCTGATTCTCTAGGCACTCGGTCTGGGGCCCTTTCCTCACACCATATATATGGTGCCTGTTCTCCCGGCCAAGTCTGCAGACACTCAGCTGAGATGGAGAGCTCAGGGCTGGAGAAACAGCCACATCAGAGGGAGCCAAATAGGGAGTGGGGGGCCCACCAGATAAGCATGAGTGGGTGCACAGAGCTCAGGAGCCTCAGAGCTTGAGTCTGTGGCAGGGAGGGCCAGAGGGGTGTGGGAGGCCGAGGTCCTTGGCATGAAAGGACAGATGGCCTAACAAGCAGCCAATGAAGCCTGACTCAGGGTGTGCCACCGTGACATGAGAAGCCAGAGGCTGGAGACTAGGAGACATGAAGAACGCAGAAATAGAGGGAGGGAAACCTCATCAAGAGGCCCCAAGGTAGTATTAACTGAAGACGGCATCTGCCTTTTGGACATGCAAGTGAAAACAGTCTATGGTAAAGTCAGTTAAGGTAGTCCTTTAGGATTCCTTCCAATGACCAAAAAAAAAAAAAAAAGTATCTTTCCTTAGCAAACCAAGCAACATTCCCTTCATCTCCAAATTCAAGTCAAATTCTTCCAAGTCTAACAGTTAAGTGAAATTATCTGGGAGAAATAGACTTAATCAGATTGATCTGGGCTGCTCTGATGCCCATGTGATTTGTCTGTGTGATGTCCATGTAATCAGAATCTCTTTAAGCTTGTCTTTAGAGAACGAGGAATGAAGGAATCTTAGAACGAAAGGTCATGCAACTCAAATTTCCCTCCAGGGCATGAAGGTAGATGCTTGAACTGAGGACGAGGAGCTTGCTCCCCACCAGGGCAGCCCCTTACGTATATGGACAGCTCTGAATTTTAGAAAATGTTTCCTTGTTTGCCTGTCAGGATTCCTTCAACTACCAGCGACAGAAAAGCCCAGCTGAAACTCATCACCAAAAAATAAAAAATTAAGGAATACATCGTGTGGTGGACTCTTGATGTGCCAACCAGAAGGACATTTAGCACCAGCTGCTGGAGAGCTGGCTGCCAATAGCCTTTAACCCTCAATTCCTTCAGGGATTGCTTTGCTGCCTCAGCCTTTCTTGGGGTGACTTACTTATTGAGTAATCAATGCTGGAGCATAGATGTCTGGGTAGTCTCCACCCAACTCCTATAATTCTGGAAGGACATCCTAGCTCAGAGCTCCTCCTGGGCATGGCTGAAGCTGTTGTAAGGCCTGTGTTTGGCTTGAGTCCTTCCTCTGCAACTTCTGCTCCCTTCTCTTCCTCAAGTGTTCATCCCCAGGACACTTCTCAATAAAATCCTGCACCCCAGACTCCATTTCAGAGTCCACTTCCCAGGGAACAAAATTGTGGCATATGGGCTCACCTAACTGAGAGATCTATAGGATATCAGGCACAGCTGGTTCCAGTTCCAGGGGCTCAGAATGAAAGAGTTAGGGCACAGTGCTATCCCCTCTCTTAGCTGTGTGCTCCTTTGTGTTGATTTCACCTTCAGATATATGCACTTGTCAATCCAGAGCAGGAGAGGGTTTTTACAAGCATCTTCATAGACATTCAAAATATACTTCTCATTGAACTGATCTAAGTCACAAGCTGATTCTTAGACAATCATTGTGATTAGAAAGGATAGGGTACGCTGATTATCTTAGACCAGAGCCATAAGATCACCTAGACGAAGGGAAAGACTCACCCCACCAAAATGACCGTGCTGGCCAAGAGTAAAACGAGGCTGTTCCCTGAACAAGATGTGGGTTATGTGACAAGAAAAGCAGACGCCATGCAGGCAAACCCCACAAAGTTCTACCCCAGTGTTTCTACATGGGACTCAGTCCCCATGCTGTTCCCATCCATGGGGCCACATGAGGCCAAAGTCTAAGTTCTCTCCACCAGATTGCCCTTCACGTATCTGAAGAGCTCCATTCCACCCCCACCTCCAGTCTGCTCCCCCCTCCCCCCGGTTTCTGACCTTCCATCTTCTCCTATGGCTTGGTCCTGAGCCCTCTTCCCCTCTCAGGGCATTTTCTTCTAAAAACAATCTATCATTTGTCTTTAGTTTCCAAGTGTGCTACCCAGGGTGAAATACAAGGCCCTTAGGAAAGTACAAAATAATCACTTCTCTCCTTCATACTCTACTTCTCTTGGTGGGGTCCAGAAATAAAAATAATAGGCTTATCTTGGTGGACAAAGCATGGACTTGTGACAAGGTCAGCTCTCTACTTGCAAAAACACCCTATTTGCTGCATGCACTTATTTCTAAGTGGCTTTCCCAAGTGCCAGGGCTGTCTGTCGCCTATTGCCTCACTCCACAGCCATGCAGTTAGGGTTTAGAACAATGTTCTGTATAACAAATTGCAATCCTATATGTAGTGATGGGATTTCAGAGCTCATGCTACCTTGATTCTGTGTGTAAGTGTATAAAAATCACATGAGTGAGAAAAAGGACTAGATCCAAATCTTGGTTTTGAAGCCTGAGCTCCAACTTCTCGAGAGGTAGGACCTTTGCAGTCACTTAATTGCTCAATCTCCATTTCATCACATCTAAAATGAGTTAAAAATAGTTACCTTATGTGAGGTGCACATATCAAAGTCACATATATATGCTTTGAAAAGTATGTGAATGGGTATATACACACAGTATAAAACACTTTATAAACTGTTTTTTCTTACCATATACAAATGTTACAGTATAAAATGTTTTTCTTACTTCAGGTCACAGTTTAAAAATCTGAAAAAAGAAAAAATACCACTACTCCACACCATGTGCTCCAAAGTGCCCAGGCCTATGTCTTATTCACTTTTGTGCACACAGATACACAAACACACACACGTGCACACACACACACACACACACACACACACACTGAAACAAAACTGACTCATTACATATGAACAGGTAAAAAGTAAAGTAGCAAATGTGATTTTATTACTATTCAAATACGATATAGAAAAAAATCCCCCAAATAAAGATTACAAAATCTAAGTGTACTGGTCATGACCCATTACACTGATTTCACAGTCCATCAGTGATTGCAACTCAGTCTCAAAAACATGGGTCTGGTACAAGAGGCAGATGAGCAGATAACGATTCCAACAGAGTATAAACGCTGCCCGGAGGAAACTACCCCTACCATGTGGGAGCCCAAAGGGGGATGCCAGAGGAGATCCAGGAGGTTGGAGGGCTCCCTAGAAAAAGTTGCATTTAAGCTGAAGTTGAAGGATGAATAGGAGTTGCAGAGGTTGGGGGTGAGAGAGGCCTGGACAAGCTTGGAGAGCTACTAGCAGAAGGAAATGTCTGTGCAGAGAGAAAACAAACCCCTGGCCTCTTGCCACGCAATACAAGGGAAGGCAAAACCAGTATTTCCTACCTAAAATATCACGGTGAGAAGAGGTCGTTGAATTGAATGGTTACAGATAAAAACATAAAAGCATCTTTACAAAAATGTATGTATTCTTTACAAAAATATTAAGTATGCAAAAAATATTAAGTCTATAAAAATATAGGTGTATACCTAAGAAAACAAAAAAATACTTCAAAACTCTTAAGATACAAAGAAGGTAATTATGACCAAGATATTTGATAGGTGGGATGAAGTTCAAGGTTATTCTCTCACACTTCCTTAGGGAGTACTAAATCAGACATAATTTACCTAATTGCTCACGCTCACTTTTAATCTCGGTGGAAATGAGACTGCTTAAATTGCAAAGGTGATAAAGCTTTGAAAAACGTAGACAGGTGTGGTTCCTGGCTCCAGAGAGTTCCCCTTTTCCTTGTGCCTGCCATTCTCAGCATTACTCACACCTGCAGACAGAGGCAGGGCCTCCGGCTGCAGCTCCCAAGTGGAGCCAGGGCAGGGCTGGCTCCTTATAAAGAGCAGCTCAACCACAGACCAATCACCTTCCAGCTCACTCTGCCCCCACACTCAGCTTTCCAGCACTCCAATAATCGGGCCTCTGATTGACCTGTTTCCTGGTTCTGGTCCATCTCCCTCATGCCAGGACCTGGCTCCTGCACCTCACCCCCCTTTGGCGTGGCATTTAAGCAAAGGTTTTTCTTTCTCCACTTGGCTCCAGCCTCTGCCTCCACCATTTCCTCTCTGTATAATCCTTCTGCACACCTGCAACCAAGTTATTGCCCCAAAGGTGCTAAGAAACCAGATAGATGATCTGAGAAGGGGCACATTGTCATTCATTTTTTGGATTCATTAAAGAAGTCCAAGGGGATCCAAAGGGTGCAGAATAGATTAATTCTGGGGGGCAAAGGAAAGGGAGTTATGGTCAGGAAAGCAGCAGGTCTGCACAGAGAGAGAGAGAGAGAGAGAGAAAGAGGGACAAAGAATGAGAAGGCTCAGGCATCTGCCAGGCAACATGAAGACAGAGGATTCCGAGTGAGCGGCTGAGGTGAAGAATGGAAGAAGCCTGTGAAACGAAGCTCTTTCCTACATTGAAGTTTTGCTGCATTAGGCTCCAGCTATCTTGGCCTTTTGGTTGCTCCAACACAACTCCTTCCTATGATGTGTAGTCCCCTTGGCCTCAGCAGGCTGTCCCCCTACCTGGCTCCTCCCAACTCATCCTACAAAATCACCTTATGGGTCCCCTGTTTGGGGAGGCCTCCCCAGGCCAAGTCCCCTATTTTAAACTCTCACCCCACCTTCTTTTCCTTGGTAACTCCCATCTGACCATGATTAACATATTGGATATGCCATTATTTAAGATCTCTCTTCTCATTATACTGTAAGGTCAGAGATCATATTTAGCTTAACTTTCTGCTATGCTTGATAGCCCCTAGACCTTTCACTTTGAGACAATATGTCACAGCTTCATTCTCTGGAAAGTGGACTCCAACATGGAGTTTGGGGGGAAGGATATTTATTAAAGAGCATCCTAGAGATGAACACTTGAACAAAGGTTGGGAAAGGAGCAGAAAATGCAGAAGGACTCAAGCCAAATGGAGGCCTGATGATGACAGCTTCAGACTGTCAGACTCTGGCACTAGAATAGCCTTCAGAGTTATTGGAGCTGGGCAGAGTTGACAGGCATATACTCAGGCATTGATGACTCCTTAACTGTGGGTCACCTTAGGAAGGGGTAGGACCTTGGGCAAGGTGACTGAACAGCAAAGCCATCCCTGAAGGAGTTGACAGTTAAAGGTTGTCTGCTGACTGTGGTGGAATTGAATTAGAAATTAAGACTTTCAGAGGGGATTCAAGATGGCTGTGTAGGAAGACCCTAAACTCACCTCCTCCCATGGACACAGCCAACTTACAGCTACATATGGAACAATTTTCTCCTGAAAAGAACCTGAGAACTAGATGAATAGCATCTCCACAACAAAAGATTAGAGAGGTGTGTTGAGAAGAGTAGGAGAGGCAGAGACATGGCCTTGCCCAGAACCCTACCACAGATTCAGTGACCCCACAATCAGGAGGGATCCCCAAAATATGGAACTCTCCCTTGAGGAGTGGGGAGAGTTTGCATACAAACCCACTTACCCTGAGACCCCAGCACAAAAGCAACAAATTGGAAAGCACTAAAATATAAACAAGGGGGACCCACTTACTAACTTTAAAGCTGCTACTGTAAAGGCAGAAAACCATAGAGACTTTATCCAGGGATGGGAGTGCTAGAAGATACCATTTTTACAATCTCATCCTGACTTGCTGGTGGGAGCAAACAGGTACCATTTTTTGTGCCCTCCCTCTAAACTGCTAGCTCCAGAGGCCATACTCTGTCCACCCTGTGCCATATCCTGAATGGACAAGTGCCCCAAGCCACACCCTACTGGAGCAGATGGGCCAGATGGGCCAAACAAATGCTCAGAGCCCTGTCCACCCCAGCAACCTAGCTGAAACCAGTCCAGATGAGTGCCATGAGCCCCACCTTCTCTGCACAACAAGCACAGCCCAATCACACTTGCAGACACACATAGCCCACATGAGGGATGCCCAGAAAGTGCTTTGCTCTGTTGGCCAGGGGAGATTGCACTTCTGGGCCACATAGAACAGCTCCTGCACAAGACCACTCTTTTAAGACCAAGAGAGGTAGCCATTTTGCCAAATACATATAGACAAACTCCGAGAGATAGGCAAAATGAAGAGGCATAGGAATATGTTCCAAACCAAAGAACAAGCAAATCCCTAGAAAAAGATTTTAATGGATATAAGTAACCTACCTGGTAAAAAAAAAACTCAAAGTAATAGCAATAAAGATGCTTACCCATTTCAGGAGAAGAATGGATGAACACAGAAAGAACTTTAACAAAGAGAAAATATTAAAAAGTTCCAAATGGAAGTTATAACTGAAGTGAAAAAAATACACTAGAGGGGTTCAAGAGCAGAATGGATAAAATAAAAGCACAAATCAGCAAGACGGATGATAATGTAGTGGAAAACCAAGATAGAGCAGCAAAATGAAAAAAAAATTGAAGAAGTGAGGATACCTTAAGGAACCTCTAGGAATCAAATGGAATAACATTTGCATTATAGGGGTCCCATAAAGAGAAGAGATCAAAGAAAGAAATAGAAAAGTTATTGGACGAAGTAAGAGCCAAAAATGTCCCTAATCTGGGGAAGGAAATGGACACCTAGATCCAGGGAACCTAGAGAATTCCAAATAAGACGAACCCAAAGAGAAACACACCGAGACACATTATAATTAAAATGGTAAAAGTTAAGCAAAAAAAAGAGAATCTTAAAAGCAGCAAGAGAAAAGCAATGTATTATGTACAAAGGGAAACCCCATAAGGATATCAGATTTTTCTTAGAAACTTCTTCTTAGAAACTTTGAAAGCCAAAAGGGAGTGGCTGGACATATTCAAAGTACTGAAGGAGAAAAACTGCCAATCAAGAATTCTCTACCCAACAAACTTATCATTCAGAATCAGAGGAGAGATTAAGAGTTTCCCAGCCACGTAAAAGCTAAAGAAATTAATCATCACTAAACCGGCCTTACAAGAACTGTTAACGGACTTCTCTAAGCTAAAAATAAAAGGCACTGATTAATAATAAGAAAGCATGTAGAAGTAAAATCTTACTGGAAAAGGTAAAAATAATAAAGGTAGTGGATCAACCACTTATAAAGCAAGTATGAAGAGTAAAAGACAAAGTAGTAGAATTCATTAAAACTTTGTGATTAGTTAAGGGATACATAAAATAAGGGATACATCAAAAATATAAAATGTGTGTGTAAGGATACAAATATAAAGTTTTGGCACGTGTTCGAAGTTAAGTTACTGGTTAACTTAAAAAACACTATTATATATAAAAGATGTTGTATGTGAATATCACAGTAGTCACAAAGAAAAAATTTATAATAAATACACAAAAGAAAGGAATCTAAGTGTAACACTAAAGACAACAAACTACAAGAGTGAAAAAAAAGGAACTGAGAGGAACTACAAACACAGCCAGAAAATAGTTAAGAAAATAGAAATAAGTACACACTTATTGATAATTACTTTTAAATGTAAATGGACTACATGCTCCAATCAAAAGACATAGGGTAGCTGAATGGATTAAAACACTAAGACCCATCTATGTGCTGCTGATAGGAGTCACTTCAAACCTAAAGGTGTCTGCAGAATGAAAGTAAGAGTATGGAAAAAACATATGCCATACAAAGGAAATAAAGATAAAGATGGAAGAGCAATGCTATATCAGACAAAATTGACTTTAAAACAGATGGCAACAAGAGACAAAGAAAAGCATCACATAACAGTAAAGGACTCAATCCAACAAGCAGACATAACATTTTCAGACATTTATTCACCCAACATAGAAGCACCTATATATAAAGCAAATATTAACAGGAATAAAGGGAGAAATAAACAGCAATACAACAATAGGGGACTTTATTGCCCCCTTACATCAATGAATAGATTATCCAGACATAAAATCAATAAGAAAACATTGGCTTTAGGGGCGCCTGGGTGGCGCAGTCGGTTAAGCGTCCAACTTCAGCTAGGTCACGATCTCACGGTCCGTGAGTTCGAGCCCCGCATCAGGCTTTGGGCTGATGGCTCAGAGCCTGGAGCCTGTTTCCGATTCTGTGTCTCCCTCTCTCTCTGCCCCTCACCCGTTCATGCTCTGTCTCTCTCTGTCCCAAAAATAAATAAACGTTGAAAAAAAAAATTTTTTTTTTTAAATAAAAATAAAGAAAAAAAAAGAAAACATTGGCTTTAAACAGCACATTAGCCCAAACGCACTTAATAGATATATACAGAACACTTCATCCCAAAGCAGCAGAATATACCTTATTTTCAAGTGTGCATAAACATTATCCAGGATAGATTGCATGTTAGGACACAAAACTAATCTCAATGAGTTTAAAAAGATTGAAATCATATCAAGCATCTTTTCTGACCATGACAGTATAAAACTAGAAATCAATTATAAGACGAAAACTGAGAAAAAACACAAATACATAGAGACTAAACAACATGCTATTAAACAACCAATAGGTCAATAAAGAAATCAAAGAGAAAAACAAAACTAGCTTGAGAAAAATGAAAAATGGAAACAAAATCTTTGAGAAACAGTAAAAGCAGTTCTAAAGGGAAGTTAATAGAAATACAGGTCTATCTCCAGAAACAAGAAAAATCTCAAATAATATAACTTTACCTTTAAAGAAATTTGAAAAAGGAGAACAAAGATTTTGTTAGTAGATGGAAGAAAATAGAGATCAGAGCATAAATGAAATAGAGACCAAATAAGCTCAATGGAACGAAGATCTGGTTCTTGGAAAAGATAAACAAAAATTGACAGATCTTTAGTTAGACCCATCCAGAACAAAAGAAAGAGCCCAATAAAGTCAAAGAGGAGAAATTAGGATGGATACCACAGAAATACAAAGGATCATAAGAGAATACTATGAATAACTATACACCAACAAATTAGGTGACTTAGAAGAAATGGATAAATTCCTAGAAACATGTAGTCTTTCAAGACTAAATCATGAAAAATAAAAAAATGTGAAGAGACCCATTACTAATAACGAAAGTGAATAAGTGAACAAAAACTCCCAACAAACAAAAGTCTAGGTTCAGATGAGTTTACAGAAAAATTCTACCAAACATTTAAAGACTTAATACCTGTACTTCTCAAATTATTCCAATAAATTGAAGAGGAAGTAACAATTCCAACTTCATTTTACACAGTCAGCATCATCCTGATACCAAAACCAGACAAAGACACTATAAGAAACCAGACACTATAAGAAAAGAAAATTGCAGGCCAATAGCCCTGATGAATGTAGGTGGAAAAATCCTCAGTGAAAGATTGGCAAGCCAAATTCAACGATACATTGAAAGGATCATACACTATAACCAAATGGGATTCATTCCAGAGATGCAAGAATAGTTTAACATCTGTAAGTCAATCAACATTATAGACCACATTAATGAAATAAAGGATAAATATCATATGACAATCTCAATAAATACGGAAAAAGCATTTGACAAAACTTAACATCCATTTATAATCAAAAGTCTCAATAAGGTGGTGGTATAGAAGAAACATGTCTCAACCTATTAAAGGCCGTATGTGACAAACCACAATTGAGTATGATGTTAGCTGTGTGGAAGAACTGAAAGCTTTTCCTCCAAGACCAAGAACAAGACAAGAATACTCACTCTCCACTTTTATTCAACATAGTACTAAATGTTCTAACCACAGCAATCAGACAAGGAAAAAGAAATAAAAGTCATCCAAATTGGTAAGGAAAAAGTGAAACTGCCACTATTTGCTGATGACATGATACTATATATAGAAAACCTTAAAGACTCCACCAAAAAAAACTATTAGAATAAATTCAGTAAAGTTGCAGGATACAACATTAACATACAGAAATTTGTTGCATTTCTATACATTAATGAACTATTAGAGAAATTAAAAATGTAGCTAGAGGGGCGCCTGGGTGGCTCAGTCAGTTAAGCGTCCAACTTCATTCAACTCAGTTCATGATCTTACAGTTTGAGCTCTGGGTCAGGCTCTGTGCTGACAGCTCAGAGCCTGGAGCCTGTTCAGATTCTGTGTCTACCTCTCTCTCTGCCCCTCCCCTTCTCTCTCTCTCTCTCTTTCAAAAATAAATGAACATTAAAAAAATTTTTAAAAAGGATGTAGCTAGAATGTATTATGCTAAGTGAAATAAATCAATCAGAGAAAGACAAATACCATATGATTTCACTCATATGTGGACGTTAAGAAATAAAACAGAGGAACATATGGGAAGAGGGGGAAAGAGAAGACAGGGAAACAAACCACAAGAGAATCTTAATGACAGAGAACAAACTGAGAGTTGATGGAGGGAGGTGTAGGAGATAGGCTAGATGGGTGATGGGTATTAAGGAGAGCACTTGTGATGAGCACTGAGTGTTGTATTTAAGTGACGAATCACTGGATTCTACTCCTGAAACCAATATTGCACTGTATGTTAAATAAAATTTAAATTAAAAAAAGAAAAGAGAAATTAACGATCCCATTTACAATTCCATCAAAAAGAATAAAATACCAGGGCACCTGGTTGGTTCAGTCGGTTAAGCATCTGATTCTTGATTTGGGCTCAGGTCATGATCTCATTGTTCATGGGTTTGAACCCCCTGTCGGGGGGCATACTGCTGACAGTATGACACCTGCTTGGGATTCTTTCTCCCACTCTCTCTGCTCCTCCTTGACTAGTGAGCATGCTCTCTCTCCCTCATTCTCTTGCTCTCAAAATAAATAAATAAACTTAAAAGAAAAGAATAAAATACCTAAGAATTTAACCAAGGAGGTGAAAATCCTATACTTTGAAAATTTGAGACTTAGTGAAAGAAACTGAAAATGACACAGATAACTGGAAAAATATTGTGTGATCATGGACTGGAAGAATTAATATTGTTAAAATGTCCATAATATCCAAAGCAAAACAAATTCAATGCAATCTCTATCAAAATACCAATAATATTTTTCATAGAACTAGAACAAATAATCCTAAAATTTTTATGGAACCACAAAAGACCCCAAATAGCCAAAGCAGTCTTGAGAAAGAAGAACAAAAGTGGGCATATCACACTCCTAGATTTCAAACTATACCACAAAGCTGTAGTAATCACAAAAATAGTATGGTACTGGCACAAAAATAGGCATAGAGATCAATGGAACATAATAGAGAACGCAAAAATAAACCTTTGCTTATATGGTCAATTAATCTATGACAAAGGAGGCAAGAATATACAATGGGGAAAAGACAAAAGACAGCTCTTCGATACACAGTGTTGGGAAAACTGGATAGCTACATGCAAAAGAATGAACTGGACCACCTCCTTACATCATATACAAAAATAAAGTGATTGAAGACCTAAATGTTACACCTAAAAGAAAAAACATAAAAATCCTAAAACAACAACAACAACAACAACAACAACAACAACAAACCCATAGGTAGTAAACTCTTGGACATTGGTCTTAGCAATATTTTTATGCATCTGTCTCCTCAGTGAAGGGCAACAAAAGCAAAAAATAAATAACTGGGACTATATCAAACTAAAAACCTTGGACTGTGAAGGAAACCATCAACAAAATTAAAAGGCAACTTACTGAATGGGATAAAATATTTTCAAAGAATATATTTGATAAGAAGGTAATATGAAAAATATATTTAAAAACTTATACAACTCAACACCAAATAAAGCAATCTAATTAACAAATGGGCAGGTAACCTGGATATTTTTCCAAAGCAGACACACAGATGGCCAACAGGCACATGAAAAAATGCTCAATGTCACTAATCCTCAGGGAGGTATATATCAAAACCAAAATGAGAGATCAACTGACACCTGTCAGAATGGCTAAAATCAAAAAGACAAAAAAAAAATAAGTGTTAGCAAGGATATGGAGAAGAGGGAACACTTGTGCACTGTTGGTGGGAATGCAACTTGGTGCAGCCACTGGAGAAAACAGTACAAAGTTTCCTCAAAAATTAAAAATAAAAATATCATACAATTCAGCAATTCCACTTCTGGATATTTATCTGAGGGAAAAAAAACACTAAGTTGAAAATATGTATTGCACCCTTATATTCATCGAAACATTATTTACTATAGCTAAGATATGGAAACCACCTAAGTGTCTGTCAATGGATGGATGGATAAAGATAACCATAAAAAAATAATGGAATCTGGATATTTGCAACAAGGATAGACCTAGAGAGCAATATGCTAAGTGAAATAAGTCCTACATGAAAAAACAAAAACCTTGTGATTTCACATATATGTAGAATTTTGGGAAAGAAAACAAGTGAACAAAACAAACCAGGAACAGACTCATAAATACAGAGAACAGACCAGTGGTTGCAGGAGGGCAGGGGAGTGGGCAAAATGATTCAAGGGGATTAAGAGGTACAAACTTGCAGTTAATGGATAAACAAGTCCCAGAGATGTAAAGTACAACATAGGGAATATAGTCGTTAATATTGTAGTACTATGTATAGTCACAGATGGTAACTAGACTTATCATGGTGATCGTTTTGTGATGTATACAAATATTGAATTACTATGTTGTACACCTGAAACTAATATTGTATGTCAGCTATAACTCAATAAAAAATAATGAGTAGCAACCATAGGGAGGTACTTCCCATACATTGTTTTATCTGCCCAATGAGTGATGGACATAAAACTGTCTCACTTACTACTGAAACTCATCACTGAGTTTCAGAAAATTGATGAAACTTGCTTAGAATCATGGAGCTCCAGCAGTGCCAGATGCAAATCCAGCTCTGCCTGAATGTGGGCTTATTGCTCAACCTTTTGCCTGAAGACCTTGGCTCAGCCCTTGCTGAGAAGTTATAAACCTGGACACTGCAACTGCAAAGGGACCTTGTGGTGGCCAAGGAGATGCTGCCAGGGCCAGCCAGGTATTTGACAAAGTGAGTCTGAGCACCCATAGTTCTCTGCGGCTGTACCCTTGTGGGTGAACTCCAACCTCCTAACCTTACCTGGCCTGACTCCGGATTGCTCTCTTTGCAGAATGAGTCAACCCTCCTGACCTTGGGCTGTACTCTGACTGTAATTAACCTGGCCACAGCCATAGTGGCTCATCCAAGAGTACCTATAACCCTTTCTCTGGCGCCCTGCCTGCTCTTAGATGAATGATTTCACTGAATATAACAGGTGTAGGTGTTCTTGCTTCTATGAAAATCCCCAAACCTTTCATTGTGTCCTCCCATGGAAAATATAAACTTGAACTATCCCCTGCTAATTGGTAAACTCCTTCTGGGCAGGATCAAAGTCTAATTCAATTTTGATTCTGGGTACCCAGTGCATTATCTGGATACAGCAACTACTTAGGGTTCATTCAACGAAAGGTAAAACCAACCCACACACAAACAATGATTAAAGCTAGTTATTCAAAACTAGAAGGACACTAACAAAAATTACTAATGTGTTCCACTATATCAGAAAGATCTAGACTTAGAACATTTTTTATTCATTTAGTAAATATTTAATTGAACACTTGCTAAATATCAAGCATTGTGGCAGGTGTTAGAAAGACATTTACTTGGGAAAAAAGAACATACAATTCCGAACTTCATGAAGCTTACATACTAAAAAATTGACATTAAACAAATCATTGTTCAGATAACAGCCATTATGATCAGAAGCACAGAGAGGTGTTGTGCAAAGAAGCATAATCAGGAGTTAATCTGGTCCCAGGGGCTATAGAAGATATTTAAATTGGAACCTAAAAGATGAATGGGAATTAGCCAAAGAGGAAAGAATAGAAGGATCTCTGTCCATCCATGACATCTAAGGACTTAGAGTAGGCTTGTGTGGCAAGAGCACCAAGAGGATAGAAAAAGGGAGATAGGGATAGTGAGTGACATTGATAAGGAGGGTGTAGCCAGGTCATGCATGGCACTGTGAGCTGTGGCAAAGGATTTGAATTTTTCAATAAAATAAATGGGAAACCACTGACACTATTTAATTTTAAATTTTTTTTCAATGTTTTTTTATTTATTTTTGGGACAGAGAGAGACAGAGCATGAACGGGGGAGGGGCAGAGAGAGAGGGAGACACAGAATCGGAAACAGGCTCCAGGCTCTGAGCCATCAGCCCAGAGCCTGACACGGGGCTCGAACTCACGGACTGCGAGGTCGTGACCTGGCTGAAGTCGGACGCTTAACCGACTGCGCCACCCAGGCACCCCCACTGACAGTATTTAAATAGGGGAGTAATATAACTGGATTTTTTATTTTTTAGTTAAAATTTTTTTTAAGTTTTTAGAATTTATTTTGAGAGAGAGACAGTAAGAGTGGACGAGGGGCAGGAGAGGGAGAAGAAGACTCCTAAGCAGGCTCCATGCTGCCAGCTCAGAGCTGGACACGGGGCTCAAACTCAGAAAACCAGGGGATCATGACCTGAGCTGAAATCAAGAATCCAATGCTTAACCGACTGAGCCACCTAGGCATCCCGGTTAGGTTGTTGTTGTTGTTCTTGTTTTTTCTAAGTCTCCCAGGCTCCTATGTGGGAGCTAGATTAGACAATGCAAGGATGGATGTGGGGGAACTGGTTAGAAGTCTTTTGTAGTAGTCCAGGTAAGACACTCTGGTACCTGGGAGCAGGGAGCTGGCAGGAGAAATGCAGAGCCATGGAGAGAGTTGGGAACTCCTCAGGAGATTACAGGATTGTCAGGGCTTGATGATTATCCAATCAAATAGTTGGGTGCAGGGGAGGTGAAAGGGAGAGGTGGTGTCAATGAGGACACATCCCAGATTTCATCCTTGGGTATCTAGATGGGAGGTGGTGTCATCCTCTGGATAGGAAACCAAAGAGGAGGAATGAGTTTAGGGAACAGCTGCCAAATTCACTTTAAACCTGTATCGAGTCTGTGGCGCCAGGCAGATATGCAGATAGTGATGACAAATAGGTGGCTGGACACGTGGGACAGAGCTCAGAAGACAGATCTGAAAGGGCAAGTATAAATGTGGGAGTGGTCACTATACAGGTGGCATTAAAGACCATAGGAATGGATGAGATCACTCAGGGAGAGGCCAGAGTGAAAAGAGAAAGTTAAAACAGACAGGAGTCAGTCTGGAATAAAGTCCTCATGATACTTGCATCATCAACAGTAAAGACTTGGGCCAGAAGATGATCATGTGTGGCCAACACTGATTCTTTCGTGTAGGGCTTGGAGCTTATGGGATCAGCAATGAATGAAGGTCAGCCAAGCAATTTGGCAAGGCAGCCTTGGCTGGGAGGTGGGAGGGAAGGAAGTACACTCTTACAACCTGATAACCCTGAAAGAAGTCAGTTCCCGAGAGGGGTACTACTGAAACTCTAAACTTCTCTTGGTAAAGTCTCCATGTCAACCTCCTTCCTGTGCTCCTCCTTACTATTTCTGCAGTATTGAAATGCTGGACTCCTACAGGGTTAATTCTAAAAGCTAAGGAAATTCAATTTCTCAGGGAGGCTGGTCCCTGAATGTCATTGCTTGCACAGAACAGGTAACTCAGGAGAACTAGTTGGTGAAATATGAATTTACCCATAATCAGCATACTATCCTGCTGTCAAGTCTCACAGTGCCCAAACTGGGTTATGTAAGCTCAGTGGATTTATTAAGAGCTATTTGTCAATTTAATAGCATAAAACCAAGGAGGAGCCAGATTCTCGAATGAGGTGGTCAGGTTTATGCAGTGTATGACTCAGGTGCCTTTTCCCTGCAAGCTCCCTAATACAATGCCATGGTTGACTGAAACCTATAAATGCTGTAAGAAGATTAGCTTTTACCTTAGAAGTAGCAGCCTCCAGAAAATAAATTGCAAGAATCTTGATATGCACTGCATATATATATATATATATACACACACATACATGCCTACGTATGAGCACATAATGCACACATGCATATCTGTTCTATGGACATACCTACGTGGATATGTAGATGTATGCAAGTACTTTATGGAAATGAGAAAAGCATTTGTGGGAGTGAAGTCCTAAGTCTGTCCTGTAACTAACCCTCCTTTGCACAATTTACCATCATGTATGTGTGTTTGTGTGTGCACACACATGCACATTCAAAGCAACAAAGTATGCTTTAGCAGTGACAAGTTGTGGTAAATGATATTTTTCCCCACAATGAGAAAAGCAGTTGGCTTAGTGCCGAGGACAATTGTTGGAGAGGAACAAGGCTTTCTGAAGGAAGTTAGCACCTGAGCTAGATCTAGAAGTTGGCCTGAGGTTCCAGTAGCTGGGGGGTTTGTGCGGATGGCGTTCTAAGTGGAAGGGAACAGTTTGAACAGGGATGGGAAAGGACAGTGAGGACCTTGGGAAACACCAAGCTAAAAGCTGAGGATATTCAATTTCTCAGGGAGTCTGGTCCCTGAATGCCATTGCTGGCACAGAACAGGTAACCCAGAAAAGCTGTGAACTCCAGCGTTCACTAGAGCATTGGGTCCATTTAGGAAAGAAATGGAAAATAAAAATGGGCAAGTAGCTTGGGGGCAGGGTCATGTCATGGAGGGTCTCCAATTTGGGGTGAAATAATTTAGATTGCATCTGTAGGAAATGAGGAGTGGGAAGCATTTGAAAGGGTTTCAACAGGAAAGTGACAGGACTAGGATGATGTTTCAGGAGGAATAATCTGCCCCCAGGGTGAGGGGAAGTCAGAAATGGAAAGTTAGGGAGTTTGTAACACCAGGCCAGGCCAAAATTTAAAATAGTGATGTTGATGAATATCTACTGACACAGAAAGTTGTTGAATATAAATTTCTAAGCTTAAGTCAGTTGCAAATTGATATTATGTAAAATCTCACTTTTTGGTAAATATAAATACACACACATGTACCAGGTATATCTGCAGAGAAAAAAGTCTCTGCAAGAAATATGCCCAAATGCAACACTGGTTATTTTCAGTAGGTGGGATTATGGAAGACTTTTATTTTTCATTTGACTTTGTGTATGTTATTTCTTACAATGAACAATATCACGTGTTTAAAAAAAGGGGCATCTATCAACCAAAAAGTCCATCAAAGTATTTTTCTAAACAATAGACTCATCTACCTTGGAGCTAGATTGTACCTCTCCCTTTATGTAATAGCCCCAAGTAAAGGTCTTAATGACCTGAGCAAGGGAGGAAGTCACCAGAATGGGAAGGACAGAGATTTTCCTTCTGAGGTTTCTAAGCACTGGAGAGCCATACAATCTGGTTTAGGTGAGGAATGCCAACAGTCATGAATCTAGACTTGGAACTGGACAGGTCACGGTGCCACTCACTCGCTGAGAACACCTTATTACCACAAGAGCTCTTAAGATCACCAAGACCAACCCATACCACTGAATAGCAGTGAAAAATCGGGCTGCAAACGTTACAGCTCAAGAGCATTCTTGCAAACGCTAAAGCACTTTTCAGTGCAGGGCTCATTCACCCAGGTTGTGCTAGAATCACCACACGCACCCAACTCCACCCTCCTCACTGATTCCAATTCATCCACAGCAAATAATGTAGTAAGCTCTTACCATGAATCAGGCACTGCTATATGTGGGGGAAGTGTAGCAATGATCAAAACAGATTCGGTGAGTCAGACCTTTTACATTTCATGTCCTTGAAGACGCCCACCATGCTTTTTCCTTCTTTGGTACTTTTTCCTCGGCTCGTTCTGGCTTCTTAAATGTGAGCGTTTCAATAGCTGGGGTTTTTATCGGTTCTCTGCCACATACCCAGGACCTAGAACACCAGCCTGGCCCATAGCAAAGTCTCAACGAATAATTGATGAGTGAATGGCCTTCATATGTGTTATGCGCTCCACAGGGATCATGCTTCCCCTAAATTTTTGCCTAGCTTATTCCTGTAATTCCCTTTTTGCTCAGCTCAAACACCACTCTCTTTGAGAAGCTTTCTGGAATTAGCCAGAGTCCTCTGTTAATTATTCTCTTGGTATCCTGTGTTTCTCCTTTTAGCACTTACCTTCATCATAACTACATAATTACTTAATCTGTCTCTCCTGCTAGTATAGAAACTCCATGAAACCTGGGACCCAGCTGGTCTTGTTTACCACCATATCCCCAGTTCCTACCACAGAACCCAGTCTGTGGGAGTCACTCAGTGAATGGTTGTCCAGTGACTGACTGCCTGAAAGCATACTTACAATTTGATGACCACTGAAACCTAGTTGAAAACGGGATTATTGTTGTTGCTGTGGTTATTGATGATGACTGTGGACAGCTGGTGGCCAAGCAGATCACAGCAACCAGGCTAAGCCCCAGGGCATTTTCTGCCACCTGGTGCTGTTTCTGAGAGCCGATTCAGAAAAGTAGTGGATGCACTACAATCACTAATTCATTCAATAAATGTTTAGGTGAAGCTAAGTGGGGTACAAAGGTGACTAAAGAAGTCTCTGTTTTTAAGGGGCTTATAGCTTAATGGGGGTAATAAGTCCTAGAAAGATAAAGGCAGTGATATGTCGGATGGGTTTTGTAGGGGTATTCTAACAAAGTACCACAAACTGGCTTAGATATTTATTGTTTCACAGTTCTAGAGGCTAGAAGTCCAGGATTGAGGTGTCAACAGGGCCCTGCTCCCTCTAGAGGCACTAGGGGAGGATGTGTCCCAGGTCTCTCTCCTAGCGTCTGATGGTTTCTTCGCTCATGGCGGTGGAACTCCAGTCTTCACATGGCGTTCTCTCTGTGTGCCTGTTTCTGTTTCCAAATTTCATTTTTTTAAAACAATATCACTCATACTGGACTAGGCCCCACCATAATGACTTCATTTTAACTTGATTACCTCTGTAAAGACCCTATTTCCAAATAAGGTCACATTCTGAGGTACTGAGGGTTAGGACTTCAATATAACTTTTTTGGGGGGACACAATTTTTTTGGGACACAATTTAGCCCAGATCAGAGGTGCTCTGAGAGAAGTCTGCACAGGATTCAGTGGGGCAGTGAAAGAAATAATCTACTCCAGTGGAGGTGGGGGTGGGGAAAGGGTACAGAAAAGGGTTCTCAGAGCAGGTAAACCTTGGACTGAGTCTTGACAGGTTAATGGGCATTTTTCCGAGGAATATGGGGTGCATGTGGGATGGGGTGGGGTATAGGATGCAGAGAGGGAATGATAAGATAGGCAGGAACCAGACCGTGAAAGACTTAGTGTAACCAAAGTGTTGGTCCTGAGTGACCCCCACGTCCACCAGCCTTCTAGAAACATCCTTTTGTTCAATATTCAAATAGAAATAGCCGAAGCAGCAATGCCATGAACAGTGGGAAGCCTGATATCTCCAAGTCTTCATGGGGTTCTGGTGGAGGTGAGACTTTCCTGGGCCACTTGGCACCTTGGCTGCCCACTCCCCTGTCACTGGGTACTCATCATGGCTCTAAGTCTCCACTGCCATAGTCCATCTTGTGCATCCCCTTGATCGTTTCTGGGCACCAACTCATTTTCCACAACTGCAGGCATGGCAAACTTCTGCTACAGGCATGAGAGAGCAAAAGGAAAACAGCTTCTTATTAAACACTAGCCATGGTGGTCCCGACTTGCCTTGACCACCTCCAGCAAAGGAATGTTCTTACCAGCCAACTTTACCTTCATAGGCTCCTGTGACCACCCCTTCTCTGTCCCAACACTCAGAAGCTTTTAAAAAGACCAATGCCCCAGGGGTGCCTGGATGGCTCAGTCAGTGTCTGACTCTTGATTTGGGCTCAGGTCATGATCTACTGGTTCATGAGTTGGAGCCCCACATAGAGGGCCCTGACAGTGTGGAGCCTGCTTGGGATTCTCTCTCTCCCTCTCTCATTCTCTGTTTCTCTCTCTCTCCCTCTCTTTGTCTCTGCCCCTCCCCCACTAACGCTCTGTGTGCTCTCTCTCTCTCTCAAAATAAATAAATAAGCATTTAAAAAAATACCAATGCCCTGGACCACCTCAAACCATTTACATCAGAATCTTTGGGAGTGGGACTGGGCAGGTATATACCCTAAAGCTTCCAGGTGAGTCTAGGGGGCCTCCAGTGCTGGGGATACTGCTCTGTATCTAGACCTTGCTCAGATCCTCCCTTCCCCCATTGTCCTAGTTAACTAAGGAAAGCTCTGGTTCCCATTACCTCATTATACAGAGCAATTCCTCTTGCTGTCTGTTTCTCCCTCTCTCTGACTCGCTCTTACTTATCCAGGCCTAGACCATCAGGGCAGCTCTTCTCAAAATAAACAAACAAATAAATGATGCTCCTACACAACAGAATCCTTTTCCTCTAAAATGAATTGTGTCTCTCCCTTTAGAGGGAAAAACAACTCCCAGATTTTGTTTTAAATACCATATTTCAGTGAAATGTTTTCCATATTTTAACCTCTCTGAAATTGGATGTGTCTTATCCCCAGTGAGGTATCACAGCTTATTTGGGGATTTTTTTAGTACTTCAAATAATAATACACCTTACAATTATAAGAGGATTTCATTTGGTGAAATAGGGTGGTAATAACCTTTTTATTTCTTCTTCCACACGGGCTAGTTTTGCCAAGGAGTTTGTACTTTATGCTGTAAGTGGTAGGGAAGCTTTGGACCGAAGGAGTAATACCGCAAAGTTTTGCTTCCCTGAACCACTTTGTCTCATGTCCATGAGAGTAAAGGCAGGGACACTCCTCAACTGAACTGGCATTACCAGGCCTACTTAGGGGTAAGGGGATCCAAACTCGGTTCCTTGAGGGCAGGAAGGAGTTCCCTGTATTAAGGCCCAGGTGTCACTGTGGCCCAGAAGCTATCCTCGGGAAAGGGCAGCTAGCTCTCTCCCATGAGACCCCAGGACATTGCATTCACTGCCTTGATGGATTCTCCCCCTACAGAGCCTGCTCTCTTGCCAGCCTGGAGACCCGACTTTGTTGGCACTGCCCAGCCGGGGCCTTTTTACCCAGGCATCCAGGCACTAACCAGACACACTCAAGAAGCTGATATCTAAACTACAGAATTCCCATTCGTTATTTTACAAAGAGAAATACAGCTGGCAGACAGACAGCACACGCTAGTAGGGAGATCTGACCATTCCCTCCCCGAAGGCAAATAGCTGCAAAAGCTAAGTTACAATGAGAAAGCCAATGTATTTGCTTATAATGAGAAAATCAACTTTCAAGAGTACTGGAAGTTCACACTGGTCAGAACGGCTTGTTCTTTCCTGGTTGAAAAATGAATCCTGTAGATGCCAAATTAGCCAGAAGACTGTGAGCAAGGAACGGGGGCAGGGTGATGGTTGAGCATTAGACTTATATCTCTTAGATGAACTGCCTGTGGCACTCTCACCCACCTACGGGGGTGGCTGTGCCCAGTCAACCTCATTGCTCAGGTCGGCTTGCCAACCTTGCTTCTTGCTTGGATGCAGAATGGACGGACACTACCACCATTTGCCCTTGAGACTTGCCATTAAGCTTCCACGACTGGCTGGTCCCCATCTCTTACTATGTGGTCGTCCTGCCCCCTAAGTAACTGGGGCTTTATTGACTCCCTCTCAGTCACAACCAAATCCAGCCTCATCTGTTCAAAAACACATTTAAACGTAATCTCCTGGATTTTTCCCACAAATGGCTTATCTCAACTCTATATGGCTATTTCAGTGTTTAACCCTTTACAAATTTATTTACAAGTCCTTCAGGACTCCTGGCTGTCACTTCCTGGGGACTAGCACCAGGAGGAAATGGCCTTCTTTTTGATAAGGAACTTAATTCCCCCTTTTTCATCCTGGGCGTGGAAGCCCTTCCTCCTCCTATGGTTGGAGTAGCCTGTAGGGTTTGTTTCTAGGACCCTGTGAAGTAAGCTGGATTTTACATGAAAAAGAAAGGAAGATAACAGCCAGTAGCCTAGGAAATTCTCATTAGTAGCCTCAGACCAGGGATGGGTTTTGTTCGGTCTTCATTGCAGGTGTCATCCTGTCATAGGATTACCAACACAGCCCCTGGAGCCACATAGAGCCGGCTTCCAATCCCAGCTTTGCCTTAGATACAGCACTCTATCTCTTTCAGTCTTATCCTCAAATGGGATAATAACACCTATACCTCCTGGGTGCCTTGGTGGCTCAGTTGGTTAAGCATCTGACTCTTGATTTCAGCTCAAGTCATGATCTTACAGTTCATGGGATTGAGCCCCACACTGGGCTCTGCGCTAACAGCACGGAACCTGCTTGGGATTCTCTCTTTCCCTCTTTCTCTGCCCCTCCCCTGCTTGCACACATGCTCTCTCAAAAACAAATAATTAAACATTTAATTTTAAAAAGCACAACTGTATCTCCTAGGTGGATGAATAAAATTATAATGCACAGTGCTTGGCACACAGTAAGCACTATGCCTTCCTCTTTCCCTTTCCAATTGTTTTCATTGTTGGAAATTGTCTCACAAAAGCCTTAGACCTTCACAAAAAGCTCCTCCTTCCCGCTGCCTACCCCTGCCCATCCAGGCATTTCTAAGACAGTGAGAGAGACCTAGAAGTTACATTTTTCTTGTTTCTTTACTTACAATGACTTATAGACACCCAAATATGCACCTCTATGTATTTATGTCTAAGATTTACTTTAATCTAATGAGATGAGAAAGTAGCCAAATGGAGAATATAGAGAACAGATTTTTGGCCATGAGTTGATAGTTGCTGAAGCTGGATAATGGGTACATGGGAAGTCATTCTACTGTTCTCCGTATTTCTGTATGTATTTAAAAATATTTTAAAAGACAAAAAATCTTACTGATAAGTTTCTACATGCTAGACACTGGTCAAGGAGAAAGAGCTTAAAAGAAGAATAAGTTTAGTCCCTGTCCCTGAGGAATTCACAAGTCAGTGGAAGAGACAGATGTGTTAGTAGTCATTTTAAGCAGAGTGATGTGAGTAAACAGTCCAAGTAAGGGCCCAGTGGGGCACCCTGCCCAGCCTGGGAGAAGGGGAGGGACTCCACAGCTTCTGTTATCCTCCAAGACCACATCACTGGCTTGTACAAATCCACGTGACAGACAGCAGGCTATGCAGAGAAGGACACGCCCAAATGGAAATCATTTCCATCACTGTAGGATTCAGGACTATGTATCATCTCCTTTGAGAGCCACTTCACTCTCTCCACCTTCCAAGCTGAGCTAGGTGACTTCCTCTGAGCTCTGTCTCCATTAGCCTTCATCACGCTGAATCGAGTGGTTGTATTTGGTGAGCTGGAGGAGGAGGCAGAAGAGGTCCTTGACAACCTTGTATAATGCAAAACTCCTGTAATTCAGCACCAATCCTGATGGGATGGCACGTGTGTCTATCTACCAGTAATGGTGGTGCCCCGTGTGGCAAAAGTGTGGACGTCATCTGCAAATCACCAGGTTTGCCTGCATTAAACTTAAGCAACTCAACCGATTTATAATTTGAGAAGCTTCTCATTTCCTCAATATTGGCACATAAATTGGACTCAATTACTATATTTCTACCACACTGCTTCAAATCTGCAGTGTAATTAAAAACTGCACACAACTTGACTTCTGAACTGTAATGATCTGTTTACTTCTCTCACAGGGTCCTCCTCTTCCTCGCCTCTTCTTTCCCAGAAGAGTAGGAGGAAGGAGGGAGAAAGGAAGGGAGGGTAAGATTAGACAGGAAGACTGTCTCCTCTTCCTTTTCTCCCTCTCCTACCCCCTCAATTCACAAGGTATGTTATATGAGAATTTGATGTTAACGGTCATCTTTTCTGTGCTGAGCAGTCACTGACACATAAGTGATTTTAAACTCTGCTGTTAACTAGCTTCCCCACCTTGGGCTTGTCATTTCACTTTCCAAAACGTTCATTCTGCGCCCACCCCCCCCCCCCATCTACACTACAGGAATAGGAATGTTAACCTGACCTCCCAAGGGTCATGAAAGGGTCATACTAGATAATGCAGGAGGAAGCCCTTTGAACACTATAAAACCCTAGACTCACGTTAGGGGTGTTATGACCGGCTGACACAGGGCATCTACAGCCTGGCACTTCTGAGTGACTCACGGGCCTCCTTATTATAAGTCCATCTCACTAGGAGGCCCTGTGGGTCACTGAGCTACTGTTAGCAAACCACTTAGAAGAGGAGAAGGGCTTTAAAACTAGATCACTTCCGGTTAGATGACCTACAAGAGTACAAAGAGCACGTATGAACTTTTCTCTTCCTTTTAATTTTCTTTTAAAAAGGGAGAGAACTCACTCCATCATTAATGCACATCACAGTGTTTGAATTAGCCAAGTGCAGAAGAGTTTTCTGGGGACAGGGTTATTAAAAACATTCTTATTGTTCTTTATTAAAATGGGAAAATCAATGAGTGCTTGTTAAAAAAACGTAAATGGTATGAAAGTATAGAAAATAAAAGGGAAAGCCCCATTTTCCCAAATACCACCTCCACGCATTCCCAGAGGTAGCCACTATTCAGATACTTGTATGGAGCTTTCCTGTGAAGACTGTCCTGTAATTTTCTGTTTTCGCTTAACCATAAACAGTTGTGTTTTTTTTTTAATGTGGAAAGTTGTATTATTTATTTTTTTTAATTTTTTTTCAACGTTTTTTATTTATTTTTGGGACAGAGAGAGACAGAGTATGAACGGGGGAGGGGTAGAGAGAGAGGGAGACACAGAATCGGAAACAGGCTTCAGGCTCTGAGCCATCAGCCCAGAGCCTGACGCGGGGCTCGAACTCACGGACCGCGAGATCGTGACCTGGCTGAAGTCGGACGCTTAACCGACTGCGCCACCCAGGCGCCCCTATTTATTTATTTTTAAATATTTTAGTTTTGAAAGAGTGCAAGTGGGGGAGGGGCAAAATAGAAGGAGGGGGACAGAAGATCCAAAGCAGGCTCTGTGCTGACAGGCTGACAGCAGCAAGCCCGATGTGGGGCTCGAACTCATGAACTACAAGATCATGACCCGAGCTGAAGTTGGATGCTCAACCCACTGAGCCACCAGGTGACCCAAAGGGTGGAAGTTTTTAAAGCAATTAAGAAGGAAATATAAATATTCGATAGTCTGTTCATTCAAACATGTTCTTAAGCCAAAATACAGAGTTGGGATGTTATCCTAGCATCTAGGAGAAAATCATGTCCTGTGCACGCCTTTGTCACATGTTTGTCCTCCCAAACTAGAATGTGAGCTTATCGCAACGGCGTTTCCAGGCCGTAACACAATGCCTGGCACAAATAAATGTTTGCCAAGTGAGTAACTGAACGAGCAGATCGACCATGACCTGCGATTCCCGCAGAATTAATCTCTGCTGGGCCCCTGCTGGGCTGTGTAGCATGCTGCTTTCCCAGCATTTACACACATTAGGTCATTTTGTCCTCATAGCACCCTCTAATGTATATTGCCCTTTGTATTTCACTTTATTGTTATTTTTACAGATGCAGAAACTGAGTCCTGTTGAGGTCACAGAGCTGAACCTATAACCCCAATTTTTTTTGTTGCCCCCAATGCCAGTCTTGCTTACAATGTCAAAGGCAAACAGAATCAGTTTAATTTCAACACAACCGAAAGCTCATTTTGAGGCAGTGAGGGTTAATTCCCTTTCAGCTTGTGACCACTTTAGGTCAGCCAGGCTTTGCTAGGGAGTAAACCTTATCCAAGTCCTCTCCTTTGCAAATCCGTCTTCTGCCATCTGCTGGGTGAAAGCAGCATTTCCTCATGGCCACTCACCAGCCATTATTATAATTTCTATCGATTATAGTGCTATGCAATTTATATGCATCATTCCTTTTCCTCCTCCAAGCAACCCTATAAAGTAGGTCTGAGTCTTATCCCCATTTTCAGATGAGGTAACTGAGGTTAGGTAACTCACCTTATGTGAACTAGTTCCCTACGGTCACTGTGCCAAATGATCACAAACCTGGTGGCTTAAAACAATAGGAATTTATTCTTCCACAGTTATAAAGGACACAAATCCTAAATCAAGGTGTTGGCTGGACTGTATTCCTTCCAAAAGCTCTTGGGAAGAATTCTTCCTTGCCTCTTCCAGCTTCTGGTGGCTCCAGATATCCCCGGGTTCACAGCCACATCCCTCCAGTCTCTGACTCTGCCTTCATACAGCTTCATCCTTCTCCCTGTGGGTCCTCTGTGCTTCTTTTATAAGGATAGTATCATTGAATCTAGGGTCCACCAGGATAATCTAGGGCCATCTCACCCCAAGATCGTTAACTTAATTACATCTACAAAGACCCTTTTTCCAAATAAGCTCACACTCGCAGGTTTCTGGGATTAGAAGGTAGACTTCTCTTTTTCAGGGGGAAGGGAGAAGGCACCATTCAACTCAATGTCCTATGTTCCACAGTTGATAAATTACAGAGCTTATGCTCTAAATCATTGCTAGGGTGTCAAGTTTGTTGCTAGTGACCCTCACCTCTGTGTCTCTTCTACCCCTCAATCTTTACCATTTTAGGCAGGACAGGCACACACATACACACACACAAAAGCTTTGCACCCTGAGACTCCTGCTGATGCTCATTGCATAAGGTGACCACATGATTTATTACCCAAATGAGGATACATTTGAGAATAAAAGAGAAAAAGTGGGACTTAACAATTACCCTGTGATAACAGGCAAACCAGAACTGTGCTGGGCACACCTAGATATAGGAGCCCCGCCACTGCCTCCCCAGGGCTGGCCTCTCCTGCTGGCGCTCCCAGGAGTGCGCACCTTGTCTTCTCTGACACCTGACGTCAGCTCCCTCCCTCAGTACACCTTTGCCGGAAAGAGAGGTGATCTGGAGACCATGAGGCCCAGCAGATGCCCACTAAATGAGTGCTGAACTCATTTTTTAAATGTTTAAATTTTAATTTTTTAAATGCTGCTCATGGACTTTGTGCTGTGAGTCACTAACACTGAACCCCTACCCTCAAGGGGTCTACAGACTAGCAGGCAAGTGGGCAAATAGCCAGAAGTGCCAGAAGTGCAATAAACCTGACCAGCCAGCCTCTGAGCTGCTACCTGAAAGAGGAAGTTGCACCTGACTGAGAGAAAGGGGAATGGAAATAGCATGACCTAGGGTGTTCGAGGTGTTCTACAAATATTGTTTCATGTGGTCTTCACAATCCTATGACGAAGACATGGGTCCACAGTCCATTATCAAAACTCCCTGGGGCCAATGTGTTTTGGAATTCAGACATTTCTGGAATTTAGAGAAATAATATGTTGCAAGAATTTATTATTTCTTTTGTTAAAATATATTTATTTGAGCCAAATGATAATACCATTTATCAACTCAGGAAATTATTTATTGGGCTCTACTCTAATGGTATTTATTGAAATTTAGTATATTTTTATCATCATAATAGACAGCATTAAGGTTTTTTTGGCTTTTTAAGTTTCTATTTTAATTCCAGTTGATTAACATTTAGTGTTATATTAGTTTCAGGTGTACAATACAGTGATTCAACAATTCCATACAATACCTGGTGCTCATCATGAGAAGTGCACCAAACATTTAATGTTATGTACCCAATGGTCTGGGGCTATACCCCATAACTAATACATTCATAATTCTGTAGCCAAACATGTATAGTCACATTAAGTAAAATAAACAGACTATAACAAGGCTTATGTGAGTTCAGGGAAGGGTTTTATGGCCAAATTAATTCAGATCAATTAGATTTCACTGTCAAATGAGTTAAGAAAAGGATGCCAGTTGTTATAGCGCTTGGATTTGGGGATTGTAGATAAGACATTGTGGGGCTATATTATTTGCTGTGGTTTGCAGACAAAGAAACTGAGGCTCAGAAAACGTGCCCATGGGGCGCCTGGGGGGCTCATTAAGTGTCTGACTTCAGCTCACGTCATGATCTCACAGTTTGTGGGTTTGAGCCCCACATCGGGATCTGTACTGACAGCTTGGAGCCTGGAGCCTGCTTTGGATTCTGCCTCTCCCTTTCTCTCTCTGCCCCTCCCAAGATCAACCTCTGTCTCTCAAAAATAAATAAAAATGTTTTAAAAATTGAAAGAAAGAAAGAAAGAAAGAAAGAAAGAAAGAAAGAAAAGAAAAAGAAAGAAAACTTGCCCAGGACACACAGTAAATGGTGCAGGTAGAATTGGAATGTTTGTCAATCTGCCTGACTCACCCTTAGCATCATTCTGTTTCAATTTTGACTTCAGGTAAGCAACCTGAGTCCTACTAAGCCCCAAGCTATATCATGATTTCCAAAATAATATTGATGGCTCCAGTCCATTCATCTCTGTAGAGACACTTGAATGAAAGCTTTAAGTCATATGAACATGCATAATCTTTCTGTCTACTCATGTTTGTGACATGCCATTCTTGGGACATCTGGTAGTGTGAATAATTCTGTGGTTTCAGGCAGGGGGTGAAGTTCTAACTTGTGAACTTGGAAGGGGCTTTAATTAAAAAGTCATGCTGATGACAATACAGGCAGAGTTGCTTAGACAGCAAAACCAGACAACTCCTTTTTGTTGACCTACTTCAAACACATATGATTACTTCAGTTTATAAAAATAAAGTAAGGTCCCCAGGAGAGCAATAATTATTACTAACAGCACCTTTAAAGAAATGGCCCAACTAACAGAAAAAATCCAGTCCAAGAATAATTTAAAATGCTTGCCTCCTCATTGATAACGCAAGATCAGGTTCCCTGCCTTCTACTCCCAATGCACATGGACATACACACACACAGCCCACATGCATCATACCACACACACACCTCACATATACCACGCACACCACAAATATACCACATGTGCATCATACACCACACACACCACACACACATTCACCCCCACACACATCTACACACAAGCACCCCCCACACCCACATATCACACATACCACACATCTACACTCACATCCAAACCACATAACTCCCACACAACATACACGTACTAGACACATGCACACACGCATACACACACCACATATCAGACACACATACCACACACCACACCCCCCGCACGTACCACACTTGCATTACACAACTCACACACGCGCAACACACAATCTGCATCCTGTGGACGGTGAAACTTGGTTGAAATCGGTTCTTCCTTTCACCTCCTCCAGGCGGAGCAGGGCTGAAGTCCACCGCACAGGCCAGCCCCAGTTAGACTCAGCAGGCCAACAATTCAGTCTTTTCAGTTTAACTACATGGCTTAGCACCACTTTTTGGCTGTCTGGAGAGAGAATTCACCACAGGCCAACAAAGATGTCATGTTTCCTTCTACTGTTAAGTCTTGCAGCTTCTCCTCCCAACTAGGTTTTCACCATTGTTTCGTCTCTTGACATAACGGATGTCATGCTCAGAAAATCCCCCGAACAAATCAGTTTTATGTTCCTCACACTTAGCAACGAGTAATGAAATACCAGCTTCCCTGAAATAATCCGGATTTTTCCATTCAAATCACACCAGGGACAATCACGATGATTGCTAACTTTATTCATTGAGAGGTTGCTGTGTGCCAGGCAACTCTTAGCATGTTGTGGGATGTATCTCGGGAGAATAAAAGGGATCAAATCACAGCTTTCAGAAGTATACTGTAGTGTATGCAAATAACAATAAATGCTTACATAGTATTTTCATGTGCCAGGCACTGTTCTCCGTGCAGAATATATAATCTTGTTTTTAACTCACACAACAACCCCAGAAGGTAGATACCTATGTTATACCATTTTACAGATGGGGAGTCTAAGATCTGGAAAGGCTAAGTTACTTGTCAAGGTCACACAGCTGGTAAGGAGTGTAGCTAGAATTATAACTGTGACGACCTTCAGGCTCTAAAGTCCATTCTTTCCTGCTGCTGTGGAAATAGTCTCTCCAGGCATGAGGTCTATGTCTTATTCATCCCTGCATCTGAGCTCCCAGCACTGTACCTGGCAGAGATAGATGCTTCCTAGAAGTTCAAAGAGGAAAGAAGAGAGACATAAGAGAGAAAGGAGAGACACCAGTTTCAGGGACATATCTCCTGGAAATGAAGACCAGGGCCCGTTTAGTCACCAGTTACATTTCTGAGCGAGAAAAGCTGATGGATGGATCTGTGGGGCTTGCTTTTGTGAGCTGTCAGACCTCCTGCTGTAACCCCACAAAGGGAGAACCCCTTGCGACTTCACCAGCAGCCCAAGAACAGATCCTGTCAGAATCTACTCATGATTCCAATAGCAGGATAAAAAGGCCCTGCACTGATCAGGGGTGCGATCTGGGGGCACGGGAGCGTAGTCGTTGTGCTGGGTCCATTCTCCGATGGTACAGTATTTCCTAATATTTGTAAGGAAATAGTTAGACTTAAAGATTGTGAAGACGGTGCTGATGTGGTGCACAAGCCAGACCGTGAGGTGTGCAGAGGCGCTAAGGGAAACAACAGTTGGCCCACTACTTCCTCGGGGCTCCAGAAAATGTCAGACTTCATTAATGTAGGAATCATGTTTTCTAGGAGTTACTTGTTTGTGTCTAGCTCTTCGGCCAGCCCAGGTGCTCCTGAGGTGCAAGGACCTCGTTACTCATCCTGAGGGTGGTATAAGCGGTTAACCACATGGCCTGGGGAGTCAGATTATCTAAGATAAGATGAAGGCTTCATTGCTGTGTGATGTTTGGCTAGTTACTTCAACTCTCTGAGCCTCTGAGTCTCAGTGGAAATAATGATAATGTTTTCCCTAAGGGAGCTTCCCCAGCCATTGAGCAAAGACCTCTAGCTGCTGCCTCAAGGAGGAAGTTGTACTTGAGGAGAGGCTAACTCAGGAAAAGGAAAGGGAATGGCCTTGAAGTGGGGCTCTGCACGTACTGTTTCATAAACACCTGACGATTGAGAGGTTTATGTAAATTGTTTAGCACAGTCCCTGCCTCTCATTGCCTGTGACGAAGACTGCTGTTTCCTAGTGCCTACCGTCCGCTTCTTTTCCTAGCAATAATGGCAACCAAAGTTTTAGTGGGGTGAATGCCTGGTTTTAGAAAGAAGGCTCTGGAGAACTCTGGAGAAATGGTGGCGTGCACGTGGCCAGGGGTAAGTGTCCACTTAGGCCGCTGTCGAGGTCATGATGAAGGAGATACTGAACATTCTGTGGGTGGTGCAAAGAATGGGGAGCACTACGGTGTTTCTGGGGCGGAGTCAGCCAGATTTTACGAATGACAGGGAGACAGAAGGAGGCAGGTGGGAGGGAGGGGAAGAGGCTAGAGGATGCCGCGAGCCTCAGTATGGTGACTCAGTAATGGTGACTTAGTAATTAACATTCACTGAAGGAGAGAACAGAGGAGAAGAAACAGCTTTGGGAGGCAGGAGATGAGTGTAGTTGAGGACCCACTGGGGCGGAGGGGCCTGGGGACGCCCATACAGATGTCCAGCCGAGTTCTTTTTGTTCACTGCCTCTGTGGAATGGTTTCATCATCAATATGAGCCCTGAAAAAGGGTTTTGCAAAGAGCACGCGAATGTTCTGTGCCTGGAAGATCAAAACAACCCGCAGAGGCAGCAACTTTCACACACGCACAGCCCGCTGCCAGCCCTCGGGCGGCTCTCCCTGCCCTTCCGGTTTGCTTTCCAAGCCCGCAGCTCAGCCTGGCCTCGCCCCACACCAGGCTTCCTGGGCGGGAGACAAAAGGTGTGTATCCACAGCACAGAATGACCACATCCACCCTGTCAGCAGTGGTTTCTATGGAACGTTTGGTCACAGTGTGCAAGGCTTCTTTCTACTGAAAATCATTCAGTGAAAATAGCTAACGTGGTTATGTTGCATACACAGCTAATGATGGATTATTTCTTCACTGAAAGTCTGCTCTCTGCAGACATTTCCCTATAATTCTGTTTTGCACCAACTCCGTGGGGGCTCTTCCAAGCCTTGTAAAGCTGAAAAGTGCCTAAAGCAAGTGTTCTATCCAATTCAAACTGCAAAAATGGGTGGTTTTCTATCTCTGCAGGGAGCTCACAATCCCCGGTGACCTAACCCAGCACTTAATGCTTGCTAGTGCCTATTATTACACCAAATCCTTTCTATGTATTATTTCATGTAATCCTTTGAAGTAAACAATAAGGCAGGTTAAATGAGGCTCAGAGAGGTTGAGGAACTTGCCTAATGTCACGCAGCTAATAAAAAGTACCCATAGGATTCCAGTCCAACCTGTCTCACTGCAGTTCCCAATGCTTAACCAGTAGGCTGCACTGTGTCTCCACCATCAGTGCAGGATGTCACCTCCCTGCTGATCGGACCACAGTTAACACCACTGTCATCTATTTCCAGGTTCTCTAGCCTATTTTCCACCGGCTGGAAAAACAGCAAGAGCTATTTTACCAAAAGGGATCAGGCTCTCCGTTTTACCAAAAGGGACGTGTGTGGTTTCATACCATCCACCCAGTATTAGAAAAGGAAAAGTCTTGGCCATGAAGAAACTCAGAAGTGGTGTCTCTGACTCTACTTGCTCTCCTTAGCATGATCAGTGGGGTAGTCAGTGGCAACCAGTGTCAGGATGGCTTTCAGAAACTGGCCACTTGGTGGAGTTGTTTGTGCAGGTGACCTTCACACCCGGCTGGTGGCACAATGGTCTTAAAAATGGAAAAGCTACCTATTTGGTTCTACATCAATGTATTGTTTATAAAGCAAACCTTGGATATGAGTATCCTGAGTTGCAAAGTGAAACAAAGGGAAAGGATGGGAATGTGTAGAAGAGATTTTGATAGTTCTGTTCTCAGTTTTAAGAGTCTCTTATGCTTTGGCTCTCTCCCTCTCTAACCTTTTTTTTTTTCCTTCCCCTCCCTCATGGTCTTCTGTTAAGTTTCTCAGGATCCACATAAGAGTGAAAACATATGGTATCTGTCTTTCTCTGTATGACTTATTTCACTTAGCATCACACTCTCCAGTTCCATCCATGTTGCTACAAAGGGCCATATTTCATTCTTTCTCATTGCCATGTAGTACTCCATTGTGTATATAAACCACAATATCTTTATCCATTCGTCAGTTGATGGACATTTAGGCTCTTTCCATAATTTGGCTATTGTTGAAAGGGTGCTATAAACATGGGGGTACAAGTGCCCCTATGCATCAGTACTCCTGTAGCCCTTGGGTCAATTCCTAGCAGTGCTATTGCTGGGTCATAGGGTAGGTCTATTTTTAATTTTTTGAGGAACCTCCACACTGTTTTCCAGAGTGGCTACACCAGTTTGCATTCCCACCAAGAGTGCAAGAGGATTCCCGTTTCTCCACATCCTCGCCAGCATCTATAGTCTCCTGATTTGTTCATTTTGGCCACTCTGACTGGTGTGAGGTGATATCTGAGTGTGGATTTGATTTGTATTTCCCTGATGAGGAGCGACATTAAGTGTCTTCATGTGCCTGTTGGCCATCTGGATGTCTTCTTTAGAGAAGTGTCTATTCACGTTTTCTGCCCATTTCTTCACTGGGTTATTTGTTTTTCGGGTGTGGAGTTTGGTGAGCTCTTTATAGATTTTGGATACTAACCCTTTGTCCGATATGTCATTTGCAAATATCTTTTCCCATTCCGTTGGTTGCCTTTTAGTTTTGTTGACTGTTTCCTTTGCTGTGCAGAAGCTTTTTGTCTTCATGAGGTCCCAATAGTTCATTTTTGCTTTTAATTCCCTTGCCTTTGGGGATGTGTCAAGTAAGAAATTGCTGCAGCTGAGGTCAGAGAGGTTTTCTCCTGCTTTCTCCTCTAGGGTTTTGATAGTTTCCTGTCTCACATTCAGGTCCTTTATCCATTTTGAGTTTGTTTTTGTGAATAGTGTAAGAAAGTGGTCTAGTTTCATCCTTCTGCATGTTGCTGCCCAGTTCTCCCAGCACCATTTGTTAAAGAGACTGTCTTTTTTCCATTGGATGTTCTTTCCTGCTTTGTCAAAGATTAGTTGGCCATACTTTTGTGGGTCTAGTTCTGGGGTTTCTATTCTATTCCATTGGTCTATGGGTCTGTTTTTGTGCCAATACCATGCTGTCCTGATGATTACAGCTTTGTAGTAGAGGCTAAAGTCTGGGATTGTGATGCTGATTCCAATTTTAAACTGATCTTTGAATATGTAGGCAGTGAGCACACTGCTGTGAACAGGACAAGAACTTGGGAAGCAGTACCTCTTGGAGTCTTTTCTGAGGAATCAGAAGAAACTTCTGGCAACCGAGTGGCTGAAGAGACAGCTATGCTGAAGTAATTTGGCTAACAAAGAAAGATGAATGAGGGGATTAAAAAATATTATCATTTTGCAACCCCTAATGAATTAATAGATCTATTCAATGACCATCTCTGGCTGCTAACATCATAAAAAGAGAGACAAGGATAAATTGCATGCCCCAGGATCGAAGTACCCAATTCAATTTATAAAGTAGCCTTGAGAAAGCGTGAAACTAATCATGGCTCTAGATCTAGCTACCATGTTGCAGGCAATACAGGGAAATGTTACAATCACAAAGACACAATCAGCAAAGTCCAATGTAAAGAAAAAACCCTATAGGGCAACACAATTTCTTATATTTTTTTCAGTCAAATAATAAATGGGAGAATTTAGGGATTAGAGAATAATCAGGACACATATGAATCAAGTTGTAAACTGACTTTGATCCCAGTTCATGCTAATTGTAGGGGGAAAAATTATAGAAAAATCAAGGAAACATGAACATTGAATACTTGATGATAAGGAATTACTTTTTCAGGTTGATACTGATATTGTGGTTATATTTTAAATGAGCAGTCTGTGTCTTTCAGAGATTCATAATGAAACAATTACAGACAGAATGATATGAGGGCTGGGATTTAGTTCAACTGATATAGGGTCAGGGTTGGGAGAGCTGATGAGGGCCAAGAGGAAGCAAGCTTGGCTAGGAGTTGATCATTGTTGAGGCTGGGCAATGAGTATGGGTACATTCATTACGCTAGTCTCTCTACTCTGTTTATGTTTAAAATATTCCATAATAAGGTGTTTTTGAAGAGAGAAAGTGCATACGTGATTGACAGAGAGAAATTAAGGAAATAAAAATTGAATTATAACTTTGGGGTGTGGCTATTTTTGACTTTGAGCTTCACCATAAAGTGATCTGCCTCAGCCATTTGATAGGAACTCTGAATGTCCATATCTTTAGGTCTTTTAGCTGGGGCTGGTCATATTTCCCAGAATAGATGCTACCCATAATCTGACATAGATGGTAAAGGCCTGGTGGCCGGCTTTCAGGGAGCTGGGTGAAAAATGCCGGGTAAGGGCCTTGAAATTCCCTTCGATCCTCACCTGTGCCTCTCCCCTGCCAGAGACCCTGTGTTTTGCCTTCTCTAGAATAAAAACCTCTAACCTTCTATGTGGAGAAGGAAGTTTCAGTCATCCAGCAGTCCTGGGCACCAGAGGGAATCTAGGGGCCTAATTACGTCTTAAATAGCTGCCAAAAAATCCTCCTTATTTTAACACTTATTTAACAATATTTCTGGGGCGCCTGGGTGGCGCAGTCGGTTAAGCGTCCGACTTCAGCCAGGTCACGATCTCGCGGTCCGTGAGTTCGAGCCCCGCGTCAGGCTCTGGGCTGATGGCTCAGGGCCTGGAGCCTGTTTCCGATTCTGTGTCTCCCTCTCTCTCTCTGCCCCTCCCCCGTTCATGCTCTGTCTCTCTCTGTCCCAAAAAATAAATAAATGTTGAAAAAAAAAAAAATTTAACAATATTTCTGGTGATTCCAGGTACCACAAGTTCCTGAAACTTTTCAAGATTTTGCAGTGAAAATAAAGTTGGTTCTTAGCTTTTTTCAATACCAGTTTAGGCTTTTGTTTCACGGAGTCTGTTGAGCCGTTCTTTGCTCATTCATTTGTTTTCTCCTCTCCTGCTTTCCTGGCCTCAAGAGTCTACACAACACACACACACACACACACACACACACACACACACACCATTTTTAGCTGGGCTCTGGGAGAGAGCAAAAAATAAAATGGGTATGCTCTATATATCATCTTTACTGATCTAACCCCATTCCACCCTTTACACTTTAATTCTTTACACACATAACATAAATGCAGAAAAGTACATAAAATATATGTACTATATATATGGGTTATATATATATATATGGGTTATATATATATATATATGGGTTAATGAATATATATATATATATATATATATATATATATATATATAGGTTAATGAATAATTGTAAAACAAAGGTCCATGTGATTATTATCCAGGTCAAAAAAGAGAACACTGCCAGCACTCAAGGAACCTCAGTGAGCCCCACTAAGATCCTAATTCTGTAGAAATCCAGGGTAACTACCATCCTGGCTTTTGTGAAAATCCTTCACTTACTTCCCATTTATTTTTCACTTTTCTCTATAGCAGTCATCCCTTATACCATAGAGTTTAGCTTTGCCTGTTTTTAAACATTTTTGATTATTATATTCCTATCTATCTTGCCTTTTGCCTTCAACATTACATTTGTGAGATGTATCCATACTGTGTGTAACTGTGAGGTCTTCATTTTCTTTGCTGTCTGGCCTTCCATTATGAATGCACAGCAATTTATTTTATTTTATTTTTGACATTGGACTGTTTACACTCCGACTGTTTGGGTCTATTATATGCATATTCCAATATTCACACATTTTGGATTTTATCCTGGTGTACATATAAACAAATATCTCTAGCCATATACTTAATAGTGAAACTGCTGTGTGATAAGGTATGTGAACCTTCAGTGTTGCTAAAAATTTCCTAGTAGTTCTCCAAAGGATGGCTTCTCATTGCAGAATTGGAGGGAGCATCATGACCCCTTGTGTTCTATACAAATGGTACCATCTCAAATGTAAGGTAAATTGGCAACCTGTGTCTCTGCCAATTTATTCTCCCAACAGCAGTTTTGAGAATTAATTCTATTTTTCCACATTTTGCCAACCCTTAGAACTTTTGGACTTTAAAATTTTTGTGAATCTGGTAGATATATAATTATGTTTGGCTGTGTTTTTCAACTGAATTTCCATGGTTACCACAGACATTGAGCACATCTTCACGTTTATTGGCCTTTTGGATTCCTGCTCCCCATCCCACCATTTTAAACATTGTTTTGATCATATGCATAGGTTTCTATTACCTAAACTATGCAGGCAAGACCTTAAATGTGTTACCCTGTAAGGACTGGAGAAAAATTTACTGTTTCTATGTCAATATATGTTAAATTCTGAATAATGCCAACTCAACACAGTGAAGGTGGACTCTTTCCCCCAAAGTTGACAACACATTAACACTAAATACTTTTATGTCTACCCATAAAAATGCAACCAAATTCATCCTTTAACCTGTAGAAATATTATTTCTTCACCAACGTACCCTTCAAAGGTGCTTTCTATAATCAAATGGTCTCTGACCCTGCTCATCCTTCTTGACCGTACTATGACTTTTGACACTTTATGCCTTACTCCTTCTTTAAATAAACTCTCTTCCCTCTCTTGATTTTCTTCTAACTTCCTGAAGACTTTCTCCTTCCCCATCTCCTGTCTCTGACATCTAATCAACGTTGGTGTCTTCCAGTGCTTTACGTTTAGACACTCATGTCTTTAGCAGATACCATCTGGGGTATCTTCTTAGCCCCACAAGCCTTCTCTAGTCCCTCTTCCTGGGAATATTCCCCATTCACATCCTGCATCCACGAGGATAAGCCTTTAACAGATGTGTTTGCCCCACCTTTCTAGTCTTAGCTGATTGGCCCAGGGGCAGACAACAGACCAAAGACTGGCCAATCAGGTCTTGTCCCCCTCCCCCCCAATATCAGGAACTGAGATCCAAAGTCTTGATAAGCTCTTTGGCTAAAGCTGTGACATGAGAACTTGGGATCCAGAGGCAGCCTTATTTTAAAAAGTGGGCTAAGAAGTGAGGACAGCTGTCAGGGAAAGGACAGAAGAAAGCACAGAAGTGTAGAGAAGCAGAGACAGGTGGCAGTGAGAATTTCTGGCATGATGTTTTGGCTCCCAGGTTTCAGGCCCATTCTTATCCTTGGGTTCCATGAGACAATCACAGCTCTGTTCTTATTTCAAGTTCCTGTTGCATTCAGGCTCACTCACCATGGTCACTGCTATTCACACTTTAAGTCCCAACTGACCTCTTCCACCTCTGTTCACTCACCCGGGATCAATACATTTCCACTGGAGCTTATCCTGAAACCCTACCCTACCCAGTTGAAAGGCACCATTGCTTTGTATTTATGGAGGAGAGAATGTCATAGCTCAGGAGAAATCCTCACCAGTGGATCTGGCTGGTTCTTGCTTCATACCATCCTGGGGCTTGAGGCTTTTCTGCATGGCTTTTGAACAAGAAACCATCTGCTCCCTGTCTTTCCTTTGGACCCTGCCATCCTTCCCCAGCTTGGCAACCTCACTTTCGTGCCCCAGGCTGATCCCTCTTATCCAGAATTTCCTTTTCTCTAAGTCTGGTCAGTTTGCCTTAGCACCTTCCTTCTCTACCCAGGAACTGCTGTGCTCTCAGCCGTGGCCCCCACTGACCAGGGTATTCATATTGGCTTGGTGCCTGTCAGCACCTGTTCTCAGGACCCAGTTCCTTCGTTCTTCCTTAGCACCGAGCCCCCTTCAGAAATAGCAAATACATGGCACATGGGGTCAGTTCCCACTATTCCCACTACAGAGCTGTTTTCATTGATCATATTGCTCTTTCTTGCTCATGCTGGAGACAAGGCAACACCTCAGAATCTTTCTTGATACAGTTCTCTAACACCAACAAATTATCCATCAGGGCTTGGTTCTGGTGGTGTGAGGGAATGATGATAACATTGGCAAGGAAGGGACATGCAGAGAAGGAAATGTATTGAGTTGTATTGAATTTGCTTTTGGGGAAATGTACTGAATTCTGCTTTTAGCCCTTACATTTGGGAAAAAGGCACAATTTCTAAGTGTAGCAGTCTGATAAACAGATGGAAAGCCAGGGCCAGAGGAACAGGGCCCAGGGAGGGATGCCTCCTTTCCCTCCTTGGGATCTCTGCAGGGCTGGGCTTGTTCCCCTTGGCTGTCTTCAACCCTGGTCAGTGGCCTCTGCATCTCTGTAGGAACTATTTTTTCTTTGGATAATGTAGTGGCTAAAAACTTTGGTACTAAAGCCAAGCTTCCTGGGTTTGGGTCCCAACTCTACCACTACCAAATGTGGGAGGCACTTTGGGCAATTTATTTAACCCCTCTGTCTCCATGCTTTTATTTCCTCGTCTGTAAAATGGGATACTAATCAGATCTATCTTACTGGATTGTTGTGAGGATTGAAGTTATATGTGTAAAGGCTTAGAACGGTGCTCAGCAAATGTCTGCAACTGTTACTATAACTGAGACTATAATAGAAGCTCCCCATAGACTCAGTCAGTCTTCCTCATCTTTCTCTGGCACATAAATAATTCTGAATAACAACAAAGAGCTCAGGCTTTGCAGTCTCAGAGATGAAATTTAGCTCTGGCCCTGGGCCACCTGAGAATAAGCACCCTCCTTGTAAAACTGAGATAACAAAAGCTACTTTACAGAATTGCTGTATTGGGGCACCTGGGTGGCTCAGTCAGTTGAGAATCTAACCCTTCCTTGATCTTTGCTCAGGTCTTGATCCCAGGGTCATGGGATCGAGCCCTGTATCAGGTTCTGTACTGACAGTGTGGAGTCTGCTTGGAATTCTCTCTCTCTCTCTCTCTCTGCCCCTCACCCACTCCCACTCTCTCTCTCCCTCTCAAAATAAATAAATAAACTTAAAAAAACATAATTGCTGTATTAAATGAGATAACATACATAAAACTCCAAGGACATAACAAACCCTCAAAAAGATGCAAACTCTTATTATCAAGACTAGGTATAGTGTTGTGGCTGTGCCAGACTGCTTCGGTTTGAATTTTAGTTTTGCCCCACAGTTGTTTCATGATCTTGGCTAGTTCCTTAAGCTCCCTGGGCCTCAGTTTTCCCCTCTGTAAAGTGGGAATAATGCTAGCACCTAGCTTATAAGGTTGTGGCATGAATCAAATGAGAAAATATACATATAGTCCTTGACCCACTGCCTGACACATATCTCCGTCAATGCCAGCTTATTCTTGTTTGCCTAATAAATGGATCAACTGTAGGAAAGTTCTTAAAAAATAAGCTTGCTAAAGGAGAGAATGTGTGATCTCTACAATTACAAAGACTCATCCTAAAGTTGGATTCGGGTTGAGCTAAGCCCATAAATGCAAGCAGAGCCCTGAGAGACTACAGCCCAGGACTCCAAGCCTTCTCCTTGAGGTCTCTTCTCACAGCACGGACCATGGGGACAATTAGCACTTAGGATGTAGGCTGCTGGAGCTGGAAGGATCTTTATAGCTACATGTGCAGACTACTTCCTCCTGAGTAATTGAAACCCAAAGAGGTCAAGTGCACCCCCCCCCCACTTTGTGAACTCAGTCACTGCAACACACGACTTCTCGACTCCACAGCCTCCTCGCGTGAAAATGGAGTTCTGCTTGCTCCCCACCGCCTGTTCCAAGGCATCAGAGAGCCAGGAACTTCAAACTCCTCCTAGGGCCGAAGTTTGGCTGCCACGGTAGGAAGACAAAGCAAGAAGGGTGTAGATTCAACTTTCAGCCTCTAGAGGGAGCGCTGGGCACGGCTGGAAAGCATGAGCCTGGAGCGCACCCAGGCGCTTTGGGGGCTGGCTGCAGCTTGAGGGCGAGTCCTCCCCAGGCTTCCTCCCAGAAGGCCAACCCTTTCTCCAGCACGCGGAATAATGGGAAAAGCCCACGATCTGGGCTCAAATACATGGCGTTCAGTCCTTACTCCACTTATGCAAGTTGTGTGTGTTTGTGCACATACCTTAATCCCGCGGAGCCTCCTCTAGCATTTGGGGAGAGCCACATCTGCCTTGCCTATTCCAGAATTTAAAAGGCTGGGATCCCTCGTCTAAGTCTAGAAATATATCCCAAATAAACAGAGACAAGCCCAAATATTTGTGTACAATAGCAGATTTCACACTTGGTCTCACGACCTTTTTATACTCCTAAAAATTTATTGAAGACCCCAAAGAACTATTGTTTACATGGCTTATGTCTATCAATATTTACCATATTATAAATTAATACTAAGGTGTCTAAATATATACTCATTTGGGAGTTACAAGTCATTATAGATGCTGGCGAGGATGTGGAGAAACAGGAACCCTCTTGCACTGTTGGTGGGAATGCAAACTGGTGCAGCCACTCTGGAAAACAGTGTGGAGGTTCCTCAAAAAATTAAAAATAGATCTACCCTATGACCCAGCAATAGCACTGCTAGGAATTGACCCAAGGGATACAGGAGTGCTGATGCATAGGGGCATTTGTACCCCAATGTTTATAGCAGCACTCTCAACAATAGCCAAATTATGGAAAGAGCCTAAATGTCCATCAACTGATGAATGGATAAAGAAATTGTGGTTTATATACACAATGGAGTACTATGTGGCAATGAGAAAGAATGAAATGTGGCCTTTTGTAGCAACGTGGATGGAACTGGAGAGTGTTATGCTAAGTGAGATAAGTCATACAGAGAAAGACAGATACCATATGTTTTCACTCTTATGTGGATCCTGAGAAACTTAACAGAAGACCATGGGTGAGGGGAAGTGGGGAAAAGAAAGTTACAGAGAGGGAAGGAGGCAAACCATAAGAGACTCTTAAAAACTGAGAATAAACTGAGGGTTGATGGGGGGTGGGAGGGAGGGGAAAGTGGATGATGGGCATTGAGGAGGGCATCTGTTGGGATGAGCACTGGGTGTTGTATGGAAACCAATTTGATAATAAATTTCATATTAAAAAATAAAATAAAATAAAATAAAATCTGTGTATGGAATATCATGTTTATGGAGCATCACATATTTAGAATAAGCCATAGTAGCAAAAACTTTTATAAAGCTGAATTTATAACTTTAAAAATTTATAGTAGTTTATAATAAGTTAAAAATCCATTCCATTATAATTTGGATATCTGTTGATTGATATGTAAAAACTTTACTCTAATTCCTACAATTATATGAAATTATACCAAATAGATAAAATACTAAAAAAAAAAAAAAAAAGTAACCAGTCATTATTTTTTAGCTTAAAGGACATTTTTTTGAAATATTTTCTAAAACAAATAAAACATTTTTCAAGTCTTTTTCATGTCTGGCTTAATAAAATAGGGATTAATTCTCTTTTTGCACTGAGTCTACAGTGATATTTCACAGCGTGACCTCTGAAAAACTCCACTATGCACTGTGAGAAAACGAGAGTGAAAAAGGAAATGAAGAAAACTTTAACCTTGAAATGAAAAAAAATTTTTTTAACCTTGAGGACTCCCTGAGAGGGTCTCAAGGGCACTGCAAAGGTCCTGGGGCCACACCTTGAGACATGCTGGTGTATAAGACCGTGTTCTTTATGGCAGGGAGACTCCTCTCCCTCTTCTCCCTGCCAGCAGCCTGGTTCAGACTAGTATTATACAAGGCAGGTAACAGCAAGGCCTCAGGACTGGTTTCCTGCCCCTCTCCTTCACCATTCCCAGCAATGGAGGGAATTCTTCATAAAACGCGGCATCATTACCTCACGGCCCACTCAAAGTTCTCCCATGTGAGCTTCCTAGTCACGGCTCACACCAGGGTCTGGCTCCATGGTCCGACTGCAGCCAAAATTCCAACCTTAGGTGGCTCTCTGGCCCTCTGATATGCCTGGTCGTGTTGGCCAAACCCTCCCCCACACGTGCCTTCTATGTCCCACCCTTGCCCTTATGCTTTTGTTTCTGCTGGTCCCTGCACTTAAAACACCCTCTTTCCCACTTCTTCCCATCCTCTTTTGCTTTCAGACTCACTCCCCCAACTGCAGATTTTCTACAAGTTCCTAAAACACTCAGTTTGCCCTCTTTTGAGGGCTTTTGATTCAGCCATGTGAAGTACCCTCCGAAGCTGTTTTATTGGTTTCTTATTGCCACTGTAACAAATAACCACAAATTTGTTGGCTTAAAATGACACAAATTAATTACCTTATGGTTCCGGAGGTAAGAAGAGGAAAATGGTTCTTAGGGGCTAAAATCAATGTGTTAGCAGAGCTTTGTTCCTTTTGGAAGCTCTAAGGGAGAATCCATTTCCTTGCCTTTCCAGCTTCTAGAGCCCTTCCTTAGATAGTGGTCCCTTCTTGCGTCTACAAAGCACATCACCCCAGCCTCTGCTTTCTCTCTCTGCTCCTCCCTCTCTCTGACTTTCCTGCCTCCCTCTTATGAGGCCCCTGTGATTACACTGAAGTCACCTGGATAGTCTGGGACACTCTCCCCATCACAAGCTTTTTAATGCAATCACATCTGCAAAGTCCCTTTTGCAATGTAAAGTAACATATTCACAGGTTCCAAGGATTAGGGCATGGGCATTTTTGGCTGGCCATTACCCAGTCTGATATCATAGCTGCTATTAGCAAAAGATGAAGTCCAAACCCAGCCTCAATGAGTTGCACAAATCTTGGAGTCAGACATATGTCCCTATGTGGAGATAAAACTCATTCATCTGATTGCTTTGAAGATTAAATGAGATGATCTGCATGAAGCATGATGACAGCTGCATAATGATCACTTACCAAATGTCTGTGACTATTATTATTAGCCATTATTTGGCATTTTACCACCAGCTGACTTGGAGTCCCCTCACAGCACTAGTCTTATTTAATAACTTTATATGTATGTTGGGTGACTGTGTGGTATATGATGATTTTAACTGAGTTTTAATTATGTAAACACGACCTTAATACATTATCCTTGTAAAAAAAAAAGTTTGTCTCTCTCACATTAGATCATAAAAAAGCCCATATGGACAAGAATGATTTTACACATCATCAAATTCCCAGAATCTAGTCCAGTAGCAAATACGTATATAGTTAACACTCAATAAATAGGTATAGAATTAATGGATTCAATCTCCCTTTTAAAATACCTGTCTGGTTTCCCATTGCCTTCAGAATGAAGATCAGGTTCTTAGCATGACAAACAAGTTTTAGCGAGATCCAGTCTCAACTTGCTTGAAAATTCACTTCCTATCCACACCTCCCAGCCTTGTCTCCTACCCTATGGCAATATTGAACTCACCCTGTCCTCTCAGGGGACAGGGCTCCATGCCCTTTCTTGTACTAACTGCAACTTTCTTTGCCTGAAATGGCCTCTCCTCACCCTCAGCAACATAAACACCCACATGACCCCCTCCTCGTCACCTGGATAATTCCTGCTCATACCTGGATAATTCACCCATACCAGCTTGAAGCACACCAGATTGCAACTTCCTACCCACCTGACATTTCCTTCCCACCATCCCACCCCAATAGCCTATAGCATCTTTAAGGGCAGGGAGCAGATCTTACTGTTACATCCCCAGAGGCTGGTAGGTGCAGGCACATCTGCCTCGGTCCATCAAATGTGAGTTTCTTGGGTTCAGGGACTGTTTCATTTATCTTTGGATCCTCAGACTCTAGAAAGGATCCTGACAGGAATATAGTGGGCAGTAAGCATTCCACAAATGTTTGTTGAATGGCCAAATCTTTCCACAAGATGCCCTGCCTACATTAACAATAAATAACAGGTTGTGTGCTAATCACCACTGCTACACTTTGGAAGGGAATAATAATAACAATAACGGCAACAACAAAACACTGTTCTTCCCTCCAATGTTTATTGGAGCATATGGTGGGCAGTGGCCAACATAAGAGTCTATTGATGGCTTCTACAAATACATTTCAGTGCATCCCATTGGTTACACTTCTTGCCAAAAAGTATATCTCACAGCAATAAAGGCTAACAAATAATCGTATATTCCTACAATAGCCACTATGTCCCCTACTCTATCAGCAAGTCTCTAGCTTTGACTCTCCTCAATATGCCTACTCCACACCTGACCACACCCTTCCACGGAGAACACCAGGCTCCTACCACTCTTGACAAACCAACAGACCTACTATGTGTCCAGCATCATCCCTCCCTCCTCTTACTTTATTGGCACTTTGCCAAGCATCTCAGAGGGCTTCCCTTCCCTGACCCTCTCTTATCTCACTTGGCAGGTCCCCAGATGCCCAGCACACAACTCCTATCTCCTGAAGCAGAGCTGAGCCATGGGTCTGGTAGCAGAAGAAAGGACAGTTGGTGGCAGGAAAGAGGTGTGAGCAGAATAGTCTCCAGAGCACCCAGACACACACACAGAAATGGTAGATACTGCTTTATTTCCTGTATTGGGGAGGGAACAAAAATTGTCAGCCTCCTAATAGAGAGCAAATGGCTGGTTGTGTAATTGCATCCTTTACAACCATTTTCCTCATTAGTTTCTTTCCAACCATTCTCATTATCATCAAGGATATTAAATATTACTATGAATTGAAAGGAATAGAAGGTAAAGAAGGCGGGCCCTTGACCGTGGGCCTCTCAGAGTGGATCTGTGCCAGAGGAAGTGCAGCCCCGAACCATTGCCCAGCCTCCTGATCGGTGGGCTGTGAGCACTGAAGGGGGCTGGACAGGGAGAAAAAAATAAATAAATAAATAAATTAATTAATTAATTAAAAAAAAAAAAAAGAAGGAGACCACCATCTGGGAAGGGACGACTAAGTGCCAGGCAAGCACTGTGCTGGGCATCTTTGTATATGCAAGCTCTTTAATATTCACCAAAAACAGCACACAAACAAAAAGGCCATGCTATAGTAGGTATTTTATCATCCACACTGCCCAGGGCTTCAGAAAGGTTTTTGTGGTCACACAGCTGGTAAGCAGTATTATCACAATTTGAACCCAGTTTCCAAAAACCCATGCTTTTTATGCTACACAAAGTTCTCCGTTACTGAGCAGCTGTTGTGTGACAGGCACTTTGCAAATGACATTTCACGGAATCCTTCCCACTACAGGATGAGAAGCGGCTTCACACAACCATTTCATAGGTGAGGAAGCCAGGGTCAGAAAGGTCAGCTGCTTTGTCCTCATTTATAAATCAGGAGATTTCACATTGAAATTTTAAAGCACACATACATACACACACACACGACAAGAAAAAAATGTTCTAGCTATGTTAAGCAGGAAAACATTACAGGGTATAGGGTGCTTACAAAATTGATGGAGGAGCGGGCTGTAGGCCGGGTCCCCCGGAACAACACCCAGAACAACACCCAGATGGTATCTCAACTGCCCACTCCAGGCTCCTATCACCTTAGCCACAACTCAGGATGGGGGAACTGCCATTATTGGTATTGGCTCTGCATTGGCCAGACCTGCACCAGCGACACAGTGTAGTAACAAGGTGACCTCACCTTCATCCCCACTTAATTCAGTCTGAGCCTCCTGTGAGCAAATCTAAATGGCAGATTCTAATCATACCCAGGACCTGTAGGGGAGGCCGAGAAAGGTGGATTTTATGTCTCCAGCCTCTGCAATTCAGGGAGGCATGAGGAGGAAGGAGGGACAGATGCAGAGCGAGTCATTCTGTTTATCTGTCATAGGCTTCGTTCCCACAGGGCAGCCATCTGCTGCGGCTGAGAAGCCCTCTTCAGAAGGAGCCAATGATCAAGTCCTCCTCCTGGCATTAGTGCTACGTATGTTGCTAATCTACTGCTTCTATCTGCTACATGGTGCCCACTGTGTGAATCCACCACTTTTCACCTATCCCCTCTGCCAGTGATGGAAACCCAAGCTGCCTTTGGGGCCTCCTTGGGAATTCGCCCAAGACTTATGCTTGGACCCTATGGACTTTTAATCTTCTATCACCTAATTTCAGTTTTATCCAGAGAGGGAGAGAGAGAGAGAGAGAGAGAAAAGAATATAGAATAAAAATAGGTATCACTTATGGAGCATTTACCATGAGTCAGACACTCTTCTAAATGCTGCAATGTACTGATTCATTTAAAAACAGTCCTCATAGTATCATCATGAGAATAAATTAAGCAACATGAGTATCTGGCACTTTATACCAGGGACATAGCGGTGCTCAAGAAGTGACAGTTATTATCACCAAGTAGTAGGTCAGGGGCTGGACACCAAGGCCCAGGCTTGTCCAACACAGTCTTATATGCATTCCCAGACAAGGTGCCTCAGTTTGCCTCTGTGCCTCTGTGCAGCCATAGGGCTTGTGCCACTTTGATTCTAGGCTCTTAACCACAAATGGCATGCATTCACTTACCTCTCCAACTCCCCATGGGGTAGGATGCCTTTGAGGCAGGGGATGGGTATTATTCTTTTCAATACTACAATCCTGACATCTAGCACAGTGACTGCCACACGTAGGCATTCAATCCATGACTTTTGGATGAAGATACTCATGTGTAAGGGAGTTTATGACTAAGCCTGAACCTTGTAAGAGAAAGACACTGGTGGGCATCATTCCATTGGACTTACAAGGGGCATGGGCACATTGGCCTCCAAAGGTCAGAAAAGGATATTTTGTACTAGGCTATGGAATGTCATTCCCTTGAGGATGAACTATAGGGAGACACGAAAACCCATGGCTGTTCCCTTCACACCATGAGAAGCCTAGTTAGGGATGGAGTAGCAAGGGGAGGACAGCACCTTCCACAATGCTAAGGCAGGCCTGCTGTTCTCAAAAATGAACATTTCTTCAAGGGCTTCTTCACAGATCAATTGGCTACTCTATACACACAGCAAATCAGCATTCCCAGTGTCTTCCATCATGTTTCCAGAGACTGATGGATTCAAGGTCAATAACATAGTTCTGCCCAACTCGGATTTATTGTGCCTACCAAGTGGAAGAATCAAATGATCCTTCTGAGCTTCTGCTGCTTGCCAGGCACTGGTAGCCATCTCCATCTACAGCATTAACTTTAATCTCTTTAGCCATCCTGTGGGTGGGTACTGTTGCTACCCACATTTTTAGATGAGGCAACCAAGGCTTCAAGAGCGTGAGAAACTTGCTCTCACCTGAGCAGCGAAGAACCAGTGTTTGAAACTAGGGCTGGCTGGCTGGAATTAATACCTTGTCTTTGTCCTTGTCCTTTAATAGGACATCTCACAGTTGTAAATCATCCATTGTGTCATTATTGGTTTATCATATGCCTGCCTGGCCAGACAATACACTCCAGGAGGGCTAGGCCAGACCTGTGTTCACTGCTGTGTCCTCAGCACCAGCACATAATGGGCCATAATGGAAATCCATTTATGGGCATTGAGGGGATATTTCATTGAATGAATGAAATTTACAAATGCAAATGACATAGGTTCTGCTTTCCAGCATGCAGCCATGGTCACATAGTCAGCTCCTTGTTGGCTCTTGCCTGGACTATTACAATAATTCCCTTATTGTCTCCAGATTTTTGCACACTCCCCCATCCTTCATATGGGGATTGGGTTGATCTTCCTTATACACCAGAACACATCATGGTCTTGCTGAAAGTCATCACTGGTGCTCCATTTCCTGCAGGATAGAGTCCAAGCTCCTGGGAGTGGCCTACAAGATCATTATATCACTCCTATATTCCTTGGGAGCCTTAGTTGTTGCTGTGAGACCTAAGCCCTGCCCGTATCAACCAAGTGCACTATAACAGCAGCCATTCTGAATCAGCTCACTGCTTTCCAAACTGTCATTCTTCACCTGAAATCTCCCCACCTCCAGTGCTTCCCACCCAATGCCCTGCTCAGTGTACCTGATAATATCAACTCATCTTTTTTTTTCTTTTTGAGATGAAAATCACATAACATAAAATTTACCTTTTTAACCATTTTAAACTGTACAATTCAATCACTCCCACTATATTCATGGTCTTCTGCCATCACTACAACCTAATTCCAGAATATTCTCATCATCATCAGAAGAAATCCTGTGCCCATTAAACAGTCACACCCCAGTCCCCTCTTCCCCCAGCCCCTGGAAATCTGCTTTTTTGTCTCTGTGGATTTGCCCATTCTGAATATTTCATATAAATGGAATAATATGCAGCTTTTTGTGTAACTCACCTTTTAAGATGCCTCCACAAAGTCTCCCCTGACCTTTTCCAATGGCTATGATCCCCTTTGTGCCCCATTTCCAAATTCTCATGGATACCTCCGTGTTGCCCCCATTCTCCTTCTCTGCTGTCAAGGCACCTGTGACACTCATTCCTCCCACTGGACCATGTCCATCTCCTTCCATCAGCTTGTGAGTTCTTTGAGGGCAGAGAGCTTGCTGCTCTTCATCTTTACCTTTGCAACATCTCCTACAGTGCCTGGCACAGAGCAGTTTCTTTAAAATGTATTCTGAGTACATATCTAAGGTGGTAATAGTGGTCCTGACTACCTGGCATCCAGATCTACTGCTTGCCAGCCATATGAAACTGGGCAAATGACTTAAACTTTTTGTGTCTCAGATTTCTCTGTGCATGATGGTAATGAGAATAGGATGTGTCAAAAAATGGTCGTGAAGGCGAGATACTCAGAAAAGTGCCTGGCACATAGTAGCGTTCCATAAGTATTAACTTGATTGATTGATGATAAAGAGTATTTTGTATTATGAATGTCATTCACAATAGGTGCTCGAAAGTAATGTACTGGTGGTATATGGAGCAGGAACACATAATGTTGGTGGAGGGGATTTAACAAGGCTTCTTGGAGGAGGTGCGAATTGACCTTGTCATTCAAAGTTGTATGAGCACTCGAAAAGCAGATGTGAGGAGGCACAGAGAGAACGAAGAAAGGACATTAGGGGCCCAGAGAATAAGAACTGAGCAAACGCAAGTGGGACAGGGAATGCGGGGCATATTCCAGAAGGGTATGGCAGAAACAAGTGTGTGGAGGCTTGTTCAACAGGACATTGGCCTAAAAAAGGAGCTTGGGACCAATTTGTAGTGGGCCCGTAGGCAGTGTGGAACTGTTAAATGTCTCTGAATATGAAAGTGAGATAATCAGATCACGGTTTAAGAAGATAAACCTAATGGTCATAGGAGGGTGGGTAAAAATGGGGAGAAACTAGGCACTAGGCTTGCAATCTCAGATGCTCACGGAGGGTAGGTGAGGAACTTACATGAGTGAGGAGGCCTGGAGGAAAGAAGCAACAGGGACTTGGCCAACTGAAACACAGACACCTAATCAATCATCAGCAGACAGTGCTGCTCATTGTTGCCATGAGGCTGGTCCAGTGTTAGCAAGTTTTTCCATTTTCCGAAGAATGCCATGCAATATAGATTTTTATGTGATTCTAACATTTAAATATTAATTCGTAAGTTAAAATGGCCCTCAGACTTCACATGTGTGTTCTCTGAGAATAAGCTATTCTAATTATCCCGAGAGAAGAGATCAGTAGCAATGGGAAGTGGCATTAGGAACAGAAGATGGAAGCAGATAGCTCAGATAAGATGACTACCAGATGTAGATGATAAAGAGAAGATGTTGAAAAAGACACTGCCGCTTCCAGCCTAAATGACCTAGAGGAAGCTGATGCCATAGACAACTTCATGGAAATGGAAGAAGGATAGCTCTTGAATCAGAATGGGTTCAAACTCAGCCCCATTACTTACTAGCTGTGTGACCTTGAGCACATTACTTATCCTGTCTGACCCTCAGTTTCTTCATCTGTTATATGGAGGTAATAATAATACATATCTTACAGAGTTGTTTATAAAGATTAAATGAGATTTGTGTGTGTGGAGTGCTTTGCGTAGAGTCTGGCACATAATAAGAGCTCAAATGTTGTCTAATTCATTGGCAACATTCCTTTGTCCTATCTGCAGTAAGAGCCTCCAGTTTTTTGTTTGGTGGTCTGTACTCTCCCCAATCCCTTCCATCCAGGAATGTCATGTGACCCAAGACTGGCCAATGAGAACACTGTAGCCCTCTGGTGATAGTGACTGGCTCAGGGAGCAATTAGTCTGAAATTGGAGTCAATAACAGAGTAAGCTGAATGTTGAGATGAAAGAGAGACCCAGTCCTTCTGGAGCATTTGATTTGCTACATCGCACCATACCTGAAATCAACACTACCTCTCGACTTTTCAATTAATTACCTTTCAGGTTATACCATTTCAGATTGGATTTTCTGACACATGTCACTAAAAGAGTCCTAACAGATTCTATTACTATAATCGCTATTACTATAACTTTTGAACTTAGATTCCTAATGATGACATATCCTTCATAGAGTTTAAAGCTGACAGTCTTTGGAAAGGCTTTCTCCAGCCATAGTCCCCTGGGCAGGAGGTTTTGTTCTCCAATGCCTCTTAGGTGAGAATGTGAACATGAGGTGTATCTCAGATACCCTGAGAAGGCGTTTCAAAGTGGAAACCAAGCTTGTCACACCTCAGCAGCACCCACCTAGCTTGAAGTTCAGAATCCCACTTTGAGGGTGAGGCAACAGGCAGTGGGGTCATTGCTTCTCAACTTCTGGGGTTCTTCTCTGGTTCCCAGAAGAGAATCTTAGGTTGGGCTAGGGAAGCAGAAGGCTGGTGAGATCTTCAGACAAAAGAGACCTCTGGATGGGTGGACAGAAGACCTTTCACCTTGATCCTCCAGGGATATGGTTTTTAGACCTTTCCAGCTCTGCTCTCACATCCCAGAGGGTCATAAGAGGGGGTATTGTGTGTGTAGAGTTCTGGCTGACACTGAAGAGACATGGGTTTTAACCCTGTCTCTAAAACACACTAGCTGTCTGATCCAGGACATTCTACTCACCTTTCTGATTCTTATTTTCCTCATTGTAAAGCCGGGAAAATTTAATAGAATAATATCTCTAAGGCACTTAGCAGTGTCTGAAACATAGCATGCATGTTTTTAGCATTTTTTTTCCTTTAAGAATCTCAAGTCACTCATCTATGGAGTGAAGGAGATGAGGGCAGACACTAGTTACTGGATAATCCGTGAAGTTCCTTGAGGCTTGAAAATATTCCAAAACATTCTAGGTTTCCTCAGCTTATTTACAGTGGTAAAAACCATAGTGCAAGCTTATCATGATACTACAGAAACATAACCCTTTATCCAAAACTCTCGGTACCAGATGCAGTTCATAATTATTTAGTAATCTCTGCTGAATTGTTTTGTAGCATAATACTGCTCCATATCTTGCATATAACAGAACACCTCCAGGAAGATATGGGTAACACTTCTGTGGTGGTTTTAAAATAAGTCCACAAAAACTTTTACCTTCTTTTCTTAACGAATAGTGTCATCGAAATCTCCTTTTATTGTGTGTGGGCTAAACTTGCTGACTCTTTTTTAAGAAACACAAAGCATGGGACACCTCGGTGGCTCAAACACAAAGCATGGGAAACCTGGGTGGCTCAGTCGGTTGAGCATCCGACTTTGGCTCAGGTCATGATCTCACGGTTCACAAGTTCGAGCCCCACATTGGACTCTCTGCTGTCAGCACAGAGTCTGCTTCAGATCCTCTGTCCCCTTCTCTCTCTGCCCCTCCTCAGCTTGTGTGAGCCCCGTCCCAAATAAATAAATAAACTTAATAATAATAAAAAGCATTGTACTTTCCCCTGCTAACAGCCATATGAGTGAGCCATCTTGCCAGGGACTCCCCCTACCCCCAGCCCTGGGCAAGCCTTCAGATGACTGCAGCCGTAGCAACATCTTGACTGTAACTGTATGAGAAACCCTGAGTCAAAACTACCCAGTTAAGCCTCTTCTGAATTTCTGACCCACAGAAACTGTGAGAAAATAAATGTTTGTTGTTGCAAGCCATTAAGTTTTGGGGTAATTTGCTATGCAACAATAGATCATTAATACAACCCCATAATCAAGCATGCTGATAATTTTGCAGTGCAATGTTTAAGTATTCACAGCAAGTGGTTTAAATAATATCTGCTGGGGCACCTGGGTGGCTCAGTCAGTTAAGCGTCTGACTTCGGCTCAGGTCATGATCTCGCCATCCATGCATTCAAATCCCACAGGGGGCTCTGTGCTGACAGCTCAGAGCCTGGAGCCTGCTTCAGATTCTGCTTCAGATTCTGTGTCTCCCTCTCTCTCTGCCCCTCCCTGACTCGCATTCTGTCTCTCTCTCAAAAATAAATGAATATTGGGGCGCCAGGGCAGCTCAGTCGATTAAGCATCTGACTTCAGCTCAGGTCATGATCTCGCAGTTTGTGAGTTTGAGCCCTGCCTCGGGCTCTGTGCTGACAGCTCAGAGCCTGGAGCCTGCTTCAGATTCTGTGTCTCCCTCTCTCTCTCTGCCCCTCCCCCACTCATGCTCTGTCTCTGTCTCTCTCATAAATAAACATTTTTTAAAAAGTTCTATAAAAAAATTTTTTTAATGAACATCAAAAAAATTTTGTTTTAAAAAGATCATCTAAACCATGGTTTTCCAAAGTACAGTAAAGAGGTCACCCACATCAGAACTGGGAAGGTTGGGGTAGGTATTTGTAATGCAGATCCCAGTGATTTGCCCAGGCCTACTGAGTCAGATGGCAGCAGTGGACCTAGGAACCACAGTAGCTTTGTGGTGTTGGGTAATTCGGGTAACCTCTTTAAACCTGAGTTCCTGCATCTGTAAAATAAGGGTAATACCTTCTTCTTACGACTGTTGGAAGCATCAAGGAAATGATGTAGCAAAGTGTCCAGTACAGTGCCTGGTATAAAAATGATCTGGGGGGCGCCTGGGGGGCGCAGTCGGTTAAGTGTCCGACTTCAGCCAGGTCACGATCTTGCGGTCCGTGAGTTCGAGCCCCGCGTCGGGCTCTGGGTTGATGGCTCAGAGCCTGGAGCCTGCTTCCAATTCTGTGTCTCCCTCTCTCTCTGCCCCTCCCCCGTTCATGCTCTGTCTCTCTCTGTCCCAAAAATAAATAAACGTTGAAAAAAAAAAAAAAAAAAAGATCTGGATTGAATTATAGGAGAAGGCTACATACAGCTTGATTCCCGGGAGCCCAGCCTCTGGGGAATGCATCACACACCTTCACTGCCATTCCAGGTGGCAGTGGGGTACAAGAGCTGAAGTATGATAATGATAATAACATGATTGTCGAATGTTGATAAGCCAGGTACTGACCTAAGCACTTAGCCGACCTGAACCAATTAAATCTACTAACCATTCTATGAGATAGATACATTTTTAAGACCTAGTTTACAGATAAGGGGGTTGAGGCACAGAGCAGTTAAGTAACACGTTATACTTAAAGCTTCCAAGTGGCAGAGCCAGGATTAGAGCCCAGAGGACCTAAGTAATTTGTAACGCTAAGCTTTAGTAAGGTCTGTTTATCCTAAAATAGAGAGAAGGGAGCCCATGTCCCTAAGTGTCCCCCTTTTTTTGATGAAGCTGCTCTGGCTCAGAGCTATAGCTGAAGGCTGAGACCCCAGATGAATTGTAGATCCTGCAAAGGGGGTTCTCAGGCTATCACAGGAGCATGACTGGATGGAGCAAAGGGAAGCACTGAAGGCACTGGGCCTGGGGCAGGGGGAACTCCTAGAGAAAGCAGTACAGGCTGGAAGTCTGGGGGCCCCCACCAAGAGCAGCTTAGCCATTTCAGTTTGCCTGAGCTGACCTCAGCTTCAAGACATTCGCACGCTCCGTTCCCTCTGCCTGGAATTCTCCCTTGGCTTCCTTATCCTTCATGTTCATTATCTTTCCCAAAGAAGCCTTCTCTGATTATTCCATTCAAAATAAATGGTCCTGTCCCATTCCCCCTCCCGATTATTCTCTGTAATAGCCCACTCTCCATTCCTACCATCACTTACCATAATTTGCAATTACTTTATTTAAGTGTTAGCTTCTTTCTGATCTTCCCCACTACTTCGGAAGGGCTGGAACCATATCTGTCTCATCTGCCACTGTAAATTCCAGGACCTGATTGTAAACAAGGTCTGGCACGTAGTCAATTCCATCAAGACTTGTGGAATGAGGGTGAATAGGCTGAAAACCGTGAGTGCACATACTGGCCTTTCCCTCTCCCACCTACTTTGACACCACTCCTCATCACTTCACTCTGCACACTTACCCTTGGAAGGGAATGGCTGAGCTAAGACTCTTGAGCAAGGGACATACCTGCTTTCAGCACCTGTCACTGTCCTGCGTTAAGCTTTCCCCCACTTCACCACCTCCAGTCTTTACCACAAAGCCCTCACATCTTTGTGCAGGAAGGTAGAACCAGGCACAAATGAGTGATCTGAACAGAGTAGACAAATGGCTCAGAATACCTATTTATGTATTTTTAAAGGGGACCAGCTCTGGAGTTTCAGTCTTCATTCCTAGAAAGGAAAACAGACTGCAATTAAGTGATTCATACTACACAGGGAAATGGTTTTCTTTAAGCTAGAGCCCGCACCAGTAGCCACTGCATGCAGGATCTCTGAACCAGTTCACTGAATGACACCCAAGGTTTGAACCAATTAATCCACAACTGAGATCACAGCTGGAGATAAGTGATGGCAGAGAGAAGGAACTGGAGCCCCATCTCACATCCCAGCTGTAGGAAGTCCATAGTCCTATTGACTTTAACAAGGAAAGAACAGAGTTGGGCACTGTTGAATGTGTTCTTCCCTCACAGGGTCCTAAGGAAGTCAAACTAACAACTAGGGAGGACTTCAAAGTGGCAAATGGTGCAATTCAGTGAGGAAACCAGGCTTGCACAATCATTAAAACAGCAGAATCTCCCAGAAGGCAATTCCTAGAAATAAAATGCCAAGCATAGTGTAAGTCATCAGAAAGCCTCTGGAGCTGGAAATTCCAGCTTGACAGAAACCATCCACTTAGTGTTCTAAGAGAGAAGGACAGCATTATCCCAATTTCTCCTACTTAAGTTGTTTTTGAGATTTAGAATTGATTATTCAGCTAAATAATTGCTCCAAAATTCACTTGACATTTTTTTTTTAGCTCTGTGACCCTGGATAAGTTACTTGATGTCTCTTATTCTCTATATCCTGTACAAGGGAACATTGTAGTACTTGTTCATGTTGTATAAAGATTAAATAAATTGTAATGTATTTAAGTACTTAGCACAGTGTCCAACTATGGTGAAATGCTAGGAAAGTGTTGAAAAACAATTTCTTTTTGCAGGTGTTTATATGGCTACAACAAATATACTCACAATGAAGTTTGCACACACCTTTACCACATCATAGCCTAATGCCAGTTTGCTTTCCCACTCCCATCCTAGAGCAACCTGAAAGCAAGAACTCAGTCTTTTTCTCTGTGAATCCCCGTGTAAGCAAATTATCTGACAAATAGTAAGCATCTGATAAGTATTTGTGATGAATAAATAAGTAAAGGTATATTTCTCTGAGGTTATAAAATGAATAATGCACAATCCTTTTCCTTGAAGAGTTTATAGTCCAGTGGGGGAGAAAGACACTAAACAATTCCTCATGATGTGATTGATTAGAGTTCTAAAAGAGATATGGAAACACTGCTGTTAGAATTAGTTTGGCTTGGGGGAACAAGGGAAGGAGATGATACATAAGCCAACCTCAAAGAAGGAGAGGGATTTCACAAGTAAAGGTTGGATTCAAGAAGGTGGCATCTAAACTGAGTTTTGAAGGATGAGTAGGAGTTAGCCAGATGAAGAAAGTACAGAGGGCTTACCAGGCAGATGAAATAACATGTGTGTACTTCAGGATCTTGTTTGGAGTGGGTGTGTGTATCTGTATGTGTGTGCGAAAGACATTTCACCATCATACTGCAAGTTCCTATAGAACAGGAGTTGGCAAGTTTTTTCTATAAAGGGATAAACAGTAAATATTTTCAGCATTGTGAGCCATCCAGTGTATCACAACTACTCACTTCGGTCACTGTAGCAAGAAACCAGCCATAGACAATATGGAGACATGTGATGTGGGAAGATTTGGCCTTTGGATGGCTGGATTTGACCCATGGGCCCTAGTTTGCCAATCCTCTGGCTTCCCAAGGACACGGTGCATGAAGGTGCCCAACCAACAGGGCTTATGCTAGAGGGCCCTTCACATAATCAGACTTGCTCTTTGCATGGGTTATCAATTGATGTGTTATTAATTACCTTGAAATCATCAATATATATCACAGTTTCTTTCTTTATTTTTTTTTTAAGTAGGCTCCATGCTGGAGCCCAACATGGAACTTGAACTCACAACCCTGAGATCAAGACTTGACCTGAGATCAAGAGTTGGACACTTAACCAACTGAGCCACCGAGGTGCCCCTCTATCACAGTTTCTATAGGTAAGGAAGAGTTCAGGCAGTCTGGCTCAGGATCTCTTATGAGGTTGTGGTCAAGATATTAACTGGGGCTGCAGTTAGCCAAGGGCTCTACTGGGACTGGAAAATATGCTTTCAAGGTAGTTCACTCACTTGGCTGACAAGTGGGTGCTGGCTTTGGCAGAAGGCCTCAGTTCCTCCCCCTATAGGCTCTTCCACATGGCTGCTTCAGCGTCCTTCATAACATGGTGGCTGGCTTCTCCTAGGGCCAAGGTAGAAGCCATGACCTGGTCTAGAAAGCCACACACTGTCATTTTTGCCATATTTTATTGGTCATACAGACAAAAAGGGATTCAATGCAGGGAGAGACGCCATGCAAGATACAAACACTAGAAGACAGAAGACTGGAGGCCATTTTGAGAACGGTTACCACACCCTTTCTTCATATCCACAGTGAGATGTATTTTACTCTTGTCCCTATCTTCTTTCCCCTATTTCAGCCAAATATTCTCATGGAAACTTCAAAGAATCTAAATGTCCCATATCCCTCACATTGACCATAAAGAACAATGAGAAGACCTGAAGAACATGGGAGACCTGAAAAACATGAGAGAAACGGGGTACAAACAGAGGAAGCTCATCTCTGAAACTTTTCTTCAAGGAAAAGGTTTATCAGAGCCATTAATTGCTCCCCATCAGTAAATTGACCCTAGCCTTCCACATCCCAACTTTCTCTCTTGCCTAAAGATGGGCTACACTAGACAGTCAGTTCTTTCACCCTGTACCTTCCATAAATGAAGCAGAATCCAGAAACTGGTAAAAACTTTACTTAGAAACACAGCCTACTCTTTCCTAAACAAACCCAGTGGGGGATGTTTGAGGAAACAAGCTGAAGCAACTCCATTTCTAACAAACTATTTGGGACTTAGGATTCTAAAATTTTTGAACTGATGAGACCTTACCATTCTTTCCAGCCTCCAGCTTCATCCAGCACACCCATTCCCCAGAACACCTGAGAATAGTCTTCCTGCTTCTGCTTTCAGATATCCCATGTCCTTTTTGACTGAGCAAGAGCTGGGGAGAAATGAGGTGACATCTCTTCAGAGTTCTCTTCACCTACTGCGTGGAGGCTCTGTGTTTTGTGGCTGGGGGAAAGAGAGTTTTATTTTGGTTGTCCAAGTGATAGGAGACAGTCGAGAAAGAAGTAAAAGAGACAGAGAGGGACATGAGTTGTAGGACCCACCTCCAATCATTGGACTGTCTCTGAAACTCTATACCCAAGGAGATGAGGACCAGTATCTGAGAGGGACATATTGTGGTGAGAGACAGAGGACTCCAGCCAAAAGTATTGTTTCTTGGGGACTCAGATGACAAACTGTAGCACAGACATGGGACCATTCTCCATTCCTCTCAGAACCTAGCAACACACAGGCCTTGAGCCCTATGGACTAGGGTGCATTGTGGGGAAGCCCCCTTGAAACAGACATTGGTGGTCTCACAATTAGTATAGTTGGTGAGGCTGCATGAATAGTGTTGACAAGAGGGAAGCCATGGTGTATGACAGGTGCATGTACCTTATCCACTAAGTTGTTGGTATAGGTAGGCACTCTGTGGGGACTTCTAGAAACGATCTGAGCACCTCTGGATGAGAGAGACTAATCCTATATTTTGACATGTAGGAGCCTACGGTCATATCTTGGGGGTATTAATATAAATGTGACCTCAATATAGGAGTTAATGGATGGAGTATGGATGTTGGAGCCATTCTACCTGAGTTTGAGTCACAGTGTGGCCCTGAGCAAGTTATTGAACCTCTTGCTGAGTCTTATTTTTCTTCACTTACAATTGGGGATAATAATACACTTATTTTAGAAGGATGTTGTAAGTATTCCTAGAATTATATATATAAAGTACTTAGTACTTTATATGTATATATATATATATATATATATATATATATATATATATATATATATAGTATTATATATATAAAGTGCCTGGTACATAATAAGCACCACCACATAATTGTTGGAAAAAAGTTTTACACTCTCAAGTTGATGGTGCCCAAAAGAAAGTTGTTGTATAGATTTCCTCCAATGAAAATCACCTCCTCAACTATGGAGCCTATTACATGTTGGAAAATTCTCATTATTAAAAACGTTCTTTCTGATATTAAGGCAATTTGCCTCGTTGCAACTTCTCCACATTGGTTCCAATTTTTCTCTGAGATACTATTCCAAAATAAACTTTGAATAAGCTCATTGAGACAATTCTCAAGATCTCCCTGAGTTTTCTCTTTTCCAAGTTAAGAGGCCCCAGGTCTTTCAACCATTCCTCAGAAAACTGGTCCCCAGACCCCTCTGCAACCTAGGCGCATGCCCCTGAATGCACTGCAGATTGGCAGGGTTGGGGAGGTATATGGATTCCAAGTAGATAGCCTGGAGACTGTCTCCAGGAGACCCTCCCCCCTCATATGAACACATGTTCCTCAGAGGAAAAATGTCAGATTAACCCAACCGTTTCAAATTAATTTTGTTTGGGAGAGCAAGGGGAAGGGGATTTCCAAACAGGGCCAAGGACTTTGTCAAAGCTGTTCCTCCAAGATAGAGATGGACAACTGGCTGGCCTGGAGAGGGGCCAGCTGGGAAGTGTAACTCTGTCCAGGGATGTGAGCCAGGACTGGCTCCTCCTCTTGGGAGGTAAGAAGGAAAAGCTGGTTTCCTCAGTAGAGATAAGCATACGGTGTGCGCTCAAGTCAAAAATAAAATTTCTCTTTGTACCTGGCACAGGCCCTAACTCATGCCCCCAGCTGGAACACATGCCTCCCTCATTCCACTTTCACTGTGAGAAGCCCTGGATGGTGGTTGTCCGCTCCTCACCTCCAGGGCATGAGGCTGCCAGACACAAGTGTAGCACGTTTCCGGGTTTCACTTGTTCGGGACTTTCTGAATCATTTTTCTTTTATGGGCCTGTGGGGTAGAAGAACAGGAGGGAGGAGGGAACATGGAAAATGTCACTTTTGGTCTCAGTCAGACTTTGTTTTCTATAGAATAACAGCTGAAACACTTTTCAGATGCTTTCTGTTTAGCAGGGGGTAAGGATGAACAAGGATTATGCCCAAGGACTGCTTGGGAAAAAAGGCCTCCTTATTTCTTTTATTAACAGAAGTTTTCCCTATTACCAGAGTAAGGCCTGATGATCAAAGGGGGAAAAACATCAACCATGGTTCACCATCCAAAGACAGCCTTCATTAACATGGTAGTAGATCTCTTGTCAGAATTTAGGTCAGAGGGTTTTTGTTTGTTTGGTGTTGGTTTTTGTTTTAATTTATTTATTTAAATTCAAGTTAGCTAACATACAGTGCAGTATTGATCATTTCAGGAGTAGAACCCAGTGATTCATCACTTATATACAATATTCAGTGCTCATCCCAACAAGTGCCCTCCTTAATGCTCATTACCATTTAGCCCATCCCCCCACCAAACATCCTCCATCAGCCCTCAGTTTGTTCTCTGTATTTAAGAGTCTCTTATGGTTTGCCTCCCTCTCTGTTTTGATCTTACTTTTTCTTCCCTTTCCCTATGTTCACATGTTCTGTTTCTTAGATTCCACATATGAGTGAAATCATACTATATTTGTATGTCAAAGCTTTGAATCTCCTTTCCAAATAATTATAACCATAATTTACAATACATGATTCTAAATCATTCACAAATATTATGAACATTTCTTCTTTTAGTATATACTTTACACAAATGTATTTTTAATAGCTTTATAAGGATACGATTCACATACCATCTAATTTGCCCATTTAAAGTGTACAATTTAATGGGTTTTGGTATACACGTGTTGTTCAACTATCACCGTAATTGCTTTGAGAACATTTTCATTACCTCAGAAAGAAAGCTTGTGCCCATTAGTGATCACTCCCCATTCCCATCCCCGCTCTAGCCTTAGCCCAGGTAACCACTAATTTATTCTCTTGTCTCTATAGATTTACCATTTCTAGACATTTCATATAAATGACATTATACAATACAGGTCTTTTGTGACTGCTTCTCTCATTTAGCATAATTTTTTCAAGGCTCACCCATGTTACAGCATGTATCAATACTTCATTCTTTTTTACTGCCAAATAATATTCTACTACATAGATATACCACATTTGACTTATCAGTTTATCAGTTGATGGACATTTGTGTTGGTTCTACTTTTTAACTATTATGAATAATGCCACCTTAACTATTTCTGTATAAGTATATATTTCTATTTCTGAGTGGAATTCTGAGTGGAATTGCTGGGTAACCTTTGTGTGGAACTGCTATACTGTCTTCCAAAATGGCTGCTCCATTTTACATTCCCACCAGCAGTGTATGATGGTTCTAATTTCTCTGCATTTTTTTCCAGCACTTGTTATTATCTGTCTTTTTTAGTACAACGGTCCTAGCAGGTATAAAATGATATCTCATCATGTTTTGATTTTCATTTCCCTAGTGGCTAATGATGTTAAGCATGTTTTCATATGCTTATGGGCCATTCTTACACCTGCTTTGGTGAAGTGTCTATTCAGAGCCTTTGCCTATGTTTTAATTAGGTTATTTGTCTTTTTTTTTTTTTCCAGTTGTGATTTTTGGATATATACTCTGGATACAAGTCCCTAATCAGATAAATGTTTTGCAAATATTTTCTCTCATTCTTTCAGGTTGTTTTTTCAGTTTTGATAGTGTTCTTGGAAGCACAAAAGTTTTTCATTTTGATAAAGCTCAGTTTGTCTATTTTTCTTTCTTTTGATGCCTGTGTTTTTGGTGTAATATCTAAGAAGGCTTTGTCTAACCCAAGGTCTATTACTCCTATATTTTCTTCTAAGAGGTTAATAGTTTTAGCTCTTAAACATTTCAGTCTATAATCCATTTTGAGTTAATTTCTGTGTATGGTGTTAGGAAGGAGTCCAACTTCATTCTTTTTCATGGGGATATAAATGTCTTTTTTAATGGTTGCAAAATATGCCATTTATTTGAAGATATTTTAATCTTTCTAATTTGGGCCTGCTATAATAAATTCTATGAAGACTCTATATCTAAAATTAATTTTTTTCAGGGCTGCCTAGCTGGCTCAGTCAGTTGAGCATCCAACTTCTGCTCAGGTCATGATCTCGTGGTTCGTAAATTTGAGCCCCACTTCAGGAACTGTGCTGACAGCTCAGAGCTTGGAGCCTGCTTTGGATTCTTTGTCTCCCTTTCTCTCTGCCCCTACCCCACTCATACTCTGTCTTTCTCTCTCTCAAAAATAAATAAACATTAAAAAATACTAAAATTAATTTTTTCAAATAAATCAATAAAACCTAGAAAAATCTACAAAGGGGTAATAACAATCTAGAAATAGAATTATTGAGTCAATGAGAATAATCATTTTAAAGACACTTGATCTATGTCATCACATTGATTTCTCAAATGGTTTTATTGATTTATATTCCTTTCAGCAACATATAATCCTTTCAGCAATAAATCCTTTCAGCAATTTTTATTGCCTTAATTGCAAGGGGATTTGTATTATTTTTTTTAATCCTTGCTAATTTGATTGGCAAACATTTTTCTCACTAATTTGTTTTCTAGTTGCATTTCTTACTCTATGAATTTTCTGATTTCTTTACCACATTTATCTGTTTTTCTTACTTTTTTTAAACTCCTTATAAGGTCTGTCTCTTTCTTTGGCTCCCTATCATCTATCACCCTGCAGCATACTGATCAAAACTTCTCACTGGATCACTTGAATCTTCTGTCTCCACAGTGAGAACTTGCAAAAACTTAAGTTAGATTTTTAAAAACATGTTTTAGTATCTTTTTACCAGCTGTTCCCACTCCTGGAAGTAAGTGTTCATCCTACAGAACTTCTCATGGTAGCACCATAACATTTTTGGCCCTCTGCTTTCCCCTAAAACCTTACCAGTGCTGTGTTCCACCCCTCAAAGCTCTTCTGATTGGCTCATTAATGAACTTAACTGTGAAAATAATATAGTTATGTCAGATAAAGCATTTTTGCATGCAGTACCTCTCTTTAGCTCACATAAACGCTGAAAGATAATTATCACTATCATCCCTGAGACGGGAAACCTGAGGCACAGATAGGTTAAGTACCTTGCCCAAAGTCACACAGCTTATAAGCTGTTGAGCTAGACTTTGACCATAGGCATTCAGACTCCAGAGCCATTGGGATGGCTAGCTAGTTCATCTGATCCACGAAATCACATTAAGGTAACAGGGGGTCAATAGGACCTGATGTTGCCACCCCAGGTTAAAATGTACACTTTAAAAGTCACCTCAGCCCAGAGTTATGAATAGTTCTGGGCATCATGACAAGACTGATACAAAAAAGTGTGCTGCTTTGCTCTATTGTACCAGAGCTAAATATGTTCAGGCCTGGCACAGAGTAAGTACTCAAGAAATGATGGTTTTCTCTCCCTATTTCCTTGGACCTCAGACAGATGCCCTATCATCATCAGTGCAGAACCTTGGTGATGGTCTATCAACTTGACTAATAGCATAATAATTAGAGCTACTTCTTGAGTGCAATCTACTGCAAACACTATGCAATTCACATACACTGCCTAATGAGCTCATGCCAATCTTAACACATGCTTGAGAAGTCAATCTTTAGACACATAGTCAAATCACATGTTAAAACATCTGGAAAGTTGGTCCTTTTCCACATGGATCACATCATGTTTTTACTTTTCCTCTCAACCCTCCCAGCGGCTTCCCAATGCATTTAGAGTAAAATCTAAAGTCTTTACATGTTCCAGTCATCTTGACCTTCTTATTCTTCCCCAAACACTCACTGAAAGCACACTTTCCTTATGATTGTCACATCTGATGTTCTCCCCACCTGGAATCTTCTTCTCTACACTTAGTTCACATTTCAGCTCAGATGTCACCTTTTCAGAGGAGCCTTCCTTGACTACCTCTTCTAAGTAGCTTCCCTCCATCCCTAATATCTGTTACTATGCTTTTCTCATTGTACTTGCCACCAGGCATTCATATTTATTTATTATCTGTTTCACTCAACTAAATTCTTACATACATGAAAAAGGGAACTCTGTCCTTGTTCGCTGCTATATTTATTCCCAGAGGCTTGAGTCACACACTGCAGGTGCTCAAAAAAGTATTTATTGAAGGAAAGATGGAAGGAAGGGAGGGAGAGAAGGAAGGAAGGAAGGACAAAGGAAGGAAGGAAGAAAGAAAGAATCCTTAATATCCCCATTTCATAGATGGGAAGTCAGAGAGGTTAAATAACTTGCTTAAGGTTGTACAGCTAATTAAGTGACAAAACACAGATCAAAGACTTTTAAAAAAAAAAGTTGTAAGTTTATTTATTTATTTATTTATTTATTTAGAGACAGCCGGGGAGTGGCAGAAAGAGAGGGAGAGAGAGAATCCCAAATAGGCTCCACGCTGTCATCACAGAGCACGACGCAGGGCCCGAACCCACAAACCATGAAATTATGACCTGAGCTGAAATCAAAAGTCAAACATTTAACTGTCTGAGCCACCCAGACACTCCCAGAGACTGAAGACTTTTGCTCTTAACCACTACATGTTTCTGTCACTAAATATCACCTCACATATACTTGAGCATTGGAGGGTTTATCTGCGATATTGCATGACTTTAAAAATAAAAGAGGCCTAAGTAATTATTTATAGATTATTCGTTTTAATGTTTGTTTACTTTGAAGGGGAGAGGGGCAGAGAGAGAAGGAGAGAGAGAATCCCAAGCAGGCTCCAGGCTGTCAGCACAGAGCCCAACACGGGGCTTAATCTCACGAACCTTGAGATCATGACCTGAGCCGAAATCAAGAGTCAGATGCTCAACTGACTGGGCCACCCAGGTGCTCCTAGATTACTTGTTTTTTTAAAAAAGGAGAAAGAAACACAAAAAGAACATTAAAAATGACGCACATATTCTGGATGAAAATACAAAGTTAGGAGTACTTGAATAACCATAGTGGGTTTTGGTTTAGTACCTTATTTTAATTCCCTCTCATGTATACTCTCAAAAGGCATGGAAAAATCCTTTTGTTTGTGACACAGGGAAGTCGTTGCAAATGCCTAGGCATGGGACTTATCTAGAAGGCCACAATCTAAGCATCTTCTCAGAATGCTAACCTATTCTTTTTATTTAGTTCAAAGTAACATAATCCTTTAGACATCCAATTTGTAGATCAGTTATAGCATGGTTAGGAAATTCGAGGCTGGATATTATCCTTTTTTACTCTTCTCAGTTTATAATAAACAAAAAGTGAAATACAATGTCCAAAAATACATAAACCAGAGAGCACAAGTACTAGAAAGCCCTTTAGGGAGCATCTGGTTTACTCCCTCATTTTCCAGATGAGGAATGTAGATCCCTGGGAGGTGAATTTGTACATATATAATAATTATGCTTGACATTTGCTTTCAAATTTAGCATAGCGATATGCCAAATGAACCAAAAAACTGAGAATATGTGGCCAAAAAATTCTATGTGTTTCCTCAGGAACTCATTGAATCATGACATCAGGTTTTTCTTCTCAAGTCTCTAAAATCTCTAACTAAAAATGACCTCACATCTCATTAGGGGAATAAATCTATGGGCCTGTTAACCTCAAACCAGCCAATATTGGCACTATGTGTATCATGGGCCACATCTGATTCAACTCACCAACCTTCGTTCAACTCTGCTCAAGGGTATTGACCATGCACTACAGATATGAGGTGTGGTCTTTAGCCAGGTGAGGACTCAAGTCTAAGGATGGTCTATGTGAGATCCTCTGCACAGGGAACTTATCAGCATGGATGGTCAGAAACAAGTCTGAACAATTTTTTTCCCTTTCTTTTTCCCTGTTCTGTTGTTGTTTTATTTCCCACTATTCCTCCTTTTTTCCCATCCTGATAGTAAAATAAATACATGCTTGATGCAAAAAAAAAATTCTCCAGGGGAACCTGGGTTTCTCAGTCGGTTAGGCGTCCGACTTTGGCTCAGGTCATGATCTCATGGCTGGTGGGTTTGAGCCCCGCATCCTGCTCTGTGCTGAGAGCTCAGAGCTTGGAGCCTGCTTCGGATTCTGTGTCTTCCTCTCTCTCTCTGCCCCTTCCCCACTCACACTCTGTCTCTCTGTCTCTTAAAAAATAAATAAACATTAAAAAAAATTTTTTTTAATTCTCCAAAGAACAATTAAATACCTACAACATTACATCTAAATTTACAAACATTGGTAACACTTTCATGTGTGGTGTTTAAAAATCATTGATTAAGAAAATGAGGCTGTCTGGGAGAAATTTGGTACCTTATATTTGACATCATCAGTCAGAACCTTCTCCACATCTTCCCAGGGCCCATATTGAAAAAAGATATTAGAGTGGATAGTTAGTTCATGGTGAGAAATGTTTATTATTGAGGACATGAAAGTAAATTGCACCAAATGAGTACTTTCAGACTGAAATCATGGTGAGGGACAAACAAATGTTAAGGTTGTCATAGGCATGTCATGGCTAAGCCCCTGGATGCTTTGGAGCTTGTTAGAATCCCATTTTGGCGGGCTGGTTGCTCAACCTCTCAGAGCCTTTTCCATAAAAATGGAGATCAAGATCCCTTCTATGTAAGAAGATTATGAGGATCTTGTGAGATGGGCCTATACAGATCTTAGCGCAGAGCCAGGCACATACTGTGTCCTCGCTCAGCATGAGCCACTCTTGTAAAGTGACCTTCAGTGCAGTGTCCTAGCAACCAGAACTAAAGAAAGAGTCAGAAAAGGTGAGTTTCCTGCACTGAATTCATCCACCATTTCACAGGGGCTCTGCCAGCAACCTCATGGTAGGTGATCTATGGAATCCAGGCTGGGAGCAGGCACAGCCTGCCTACTGCTGCAGGCTTGGGAAGCCAGGGCAGCAGCCTCCAGGGGTGCAAAGACAATCTGGGGGCTTCCCTCACCCAGGTCACTCCCTCCTTCATCCCAGCATGTTGTCCAAGTGAAATCTGGTATAAATGAGGAGTCTGGACCACCAAAGCAGCAGGAGGAATGGAGGGCCCAGAGGGAGGATCTGAAGCCTGAGGAGGGGCAGTGTGGAGTCAGGAAAGTGACGCCCAGCTCCACTGCCCTAGTGACAGGGGCAGGAGAGGAAAACCAAGTCAGCTGGTTCCTATGACAGGAAAGGGAATTCTGCAAGCCAGAGCCCTCGGGAAATCAGTTTAGGAAATTAAGCAGGGTTTAACATGTTAAACCATTGGAAGGATAAAGACACAGGGAAAGGGATTCCGGGTACCTCGGGAGAGGGGACAGTGGGTGGCACATCCTCTGCAGGGAGAGATTCAAACAAGTACATTTCTTCTTCTGTTGTCTGCTTTTCAGTGGAATGGAAAAACACACACTCTCCTCCATAATAAGTGGTTTGGTCTGTGCCTCTCTTGACTTCCTCACAAACAACCCCAGGGAGCAGACAGACTTCTCAGATTACTCTTGACCTTGGGAGTTGACCCTTAGAAATGCATTCGACTTCAAGATCTAAGAAAACAAAACCAAACCCAAAACAACAACCTCCTGTAAAGGATGGTTTATTTCTGCTGGGGATCCTGTTTCCCTTCTCTACTTCATTGTTGCTCCACAGTTAAGATAACTTTAACACACACACACACACACACACACACACACACACACACATCAGATCATCCCTCTTCTAATCAAAACTCTTCACAGTTTCCCACTGTCCTTAGATTAAAATCCAAATAGCAAACTGTGGACAATAAGGACTCATGTGATCCAGCACTTGCCCGCCTCTTAGACCTCATTCCACACCACTCTCTGGCTGTTCGTCATGTCCCAGCTACCCTGGCCTTGTTCTTCTTCTTCCAGGCTTATTCCCACTTAGCGCCTTTGTGCCAGCCGTTCTCCATGTTTGAAATGCTCTCCTCCCTGGATATTGCATGCCTTTCTTGCCTTTCACATCCCACTCAAATGTCACCTTTACAAGGAGACCTTCCTGAATCACCCAGTGCAAACCCAGATCTGTACCCACACCACAACTTTCCAGCACTTAGTCACTTTCTGGCATTGTGTGTGTGTGTATATGTGTGTGTGTGTACTTACTCCTTGATTATGTTGCTTGTCACTCCTACAGGGACATGAGCTCCATGACATAAGGCCCTAGCTGTCCTGTTCATGATTGTATCCACAGAGTCTAAGCCTTGCCTGACACACAGCACAGCTCAGCTCAGTATCTATTTGTAAATGGGAAGAATGAAGCTCCTACCTTTCTACTCTCTCCCCCACTGCCATCTTTGGTGACTTTATCATCTACTTGGATTACACCTGATTCCTTCTCATTGCCCCTCAGTATCACTCAGAAACCAGCAGAACCATATTCTGGCCTTCATCATCATGCCCAAGCATCTCCTACTTGGAACCACTCTGTACTCTTCAAAGCCTATATATACATCTTCCAAACCTCTTTTACCCACTTCCACTAAAGCAAATTCCCAAATCCCCAACCCCATGAGCTTCCTCTCCATTTGACTCTCTGCATTTTGTGGCTAGGAAGATAGGGTTGTAGTTACACCAGTGACCTGAATTTGAGCATTTTTGTGAGGATGAAGTGAGCACAAAGCCTGGCACATTAAAAGTACTCAATGGTAGCCTGTCTCATTTCTATCACTATTACAAAAAAAGTTTCTTCTTGGTCTCTGCCTCCCTCCCTTTCTTCTCCTCTTCCCCTTTCACTCCTATTTGGTTAGTTGTACTCTCCTTGGTTCATTTATATGAGGTGAAGTTAGGACCTTGCCAGGTCTTCTTGGTGGTGACGCAGAATTCTGACTGGACAGAACCAGCCTGGTGTGGGCTGAAGAAAAGCTGAGCACTTTCCAGGCTCCATGGGAACCTTGAACACCAACCCATGGGCTTCAGGCTGTGACTGTCTGGGGTCCACAGGTGGGCCTCTAAAGCTGTTAGAGGCAGGGGATGAGGCCCCCAGGGCAGCATGGGCTGGAGTGATGTTCACCTGTGTTTTCACTTACACGATGCTTAAGAAACCAGTTTCTATCCTTTGGGATCATCAGTTCATGGTTTACTATAATCCTTTCAATTTTTTAGCCTTTCTTGTTCAAGTTCTCAGGAATCCAGAGAGGCAATCCTTGGAAACAATCATGAGTAATTCCTGGCCTGTTTCCCTGTATGGAAGAGGGATAGAGTGAGCACAGAGGAAGCTGCCTATGTCTCCTGGCTGTGGTTCTGGGACCTAGGCAATCTGAAATTGTGAGACTCTTTCCTAGCCTCTCCGCAGATAGGTCTCAGGCCCCAGATTGGGGAATTTTTTGTTTGCAGAAGTCCAATGTATTTCAGGATGACTAATGCCAATCACATACCAGATTGTCAAATATTTGCTAGAAGAATTTATAAGTGACTAAATAAAGGAACTCAGAAATGGATATGGCTGTTGACCCTCCTGCTATGAGGGATGGGCAAGTCTGGAATAAGCAGGGTGACTTTATAAAATGAACTAATTATTTCGACAAATGCTCTGGGCACATAGTATGTGCCAGATACTGTGCCAGATGCTGGGGATACAGGGTGAGAAAAAGCAGGTCCAGTCTCCACTCTCAGAGAGCTCAAAGTTGGAGTGTTCCAGTGAGAATGATACAGTGTGACAGGTGCTACTGCCAGAGGGAACGTACAGGGTGATCTATCTGGAAGCACATGGAGGACAGCATGTCACTCAAAGCACCAGTCTTGGAGAGGGCTTCTTGGAGGACATCGCGATGCCCCAGGTGAGGCTTGAAGGATGAATGAGTCAGCCAGGTGGCAGGAAGGGAAGCAAGGTTGAAGGAAAGTTTCCACGCAAAGCCAAGAGCACATGCAAAGGATGAAGGATGAGCGAGGGCATGATGCTCTGCGGGAATGAGGTGCAGCCGAGTAGGGCTCCACTGCCAGAGGTTCTGACTTAATTGGTCTTGGATAGAGCCCAGACTTGGGGATGATTTACAAGCTTGAGTATGTTTTAAAGAAGGTAGCTTTAATGTGCAGCCCGGGTTAAGAGCCACTGGAACAGAACATGGGATGAAAGGGAGGGCGTGGTAAGAGGTTAAGGCTGGAGATGTGAAGTGGGCCAGATCACACAGGGCCTGGAAGACTGTGTCAAGGAGCTTGAGTTTTCTTCTCTGAGCACTGGGAAGCTCTTTATACATTTAAGCAAGGGAACAGGTGGCATGATCAGACTTGCAGTCTTCAGAGCATCCCTGTTGTGGAATATGGATCAGAGCGGGGACAGGAATGGAAGTAAGAAAAACCAGTTGGGAGGCTCTTGCAATACATGACGCAAAAGATAATCACAGCCTGAATTAGGCGAATGGCAGCAGGGATGAAGAGAAGGAGATGAATTCCAGAGATATTTAGGAAGTAGGACTGCTAAGGCTGATCAGAGATTGACTGTGAGAGGGAGAAGTCAGGGCCATCCTTTTGTTTGGACAGTTGGGTGGGCAAAGGGTCATTCCCTAGGATGGGGCTCATTGGAGGGGAAGCACCAGGACAGGAGAAGCTGGTTTATGGATGCGTGGGTGAGGACATCAACCTGCAGCCTGTTGAGTGTGAGGTACAAGCAGGACATCCAAGTGACACGACCAGCCAATAGACGGTAGCTTAGTCCTCAGGTAAAATATCTCAGTTGAAGACAGAAGAAGTCATTGGAAAAGGATGAGAACTGGGTGAGATCACCCAGGGGAGAGACTGGAGTGGGAAGAGAAAAACATGTCCACAGAACCTTGCAAGTTACTCCCTTCCTCCAGGTAGACAGCTCTAAACCCATTAAGGGTAATTAGGCTAAGTGGTGACGTGACTTGTCCTAGCTAGTCCTCCTCACATCTGTGAGCAGGCTTACCCTAGCCAATGTGAGCCCCTGCTGCTGGCCTATATTCGGCCCATCACTGTCAGTGCAATTGGATCAAGTTGATCTGCAATGAGAAGCGGCTGACAGTTGTGTCTTGCACCTATGGAGCTTAGCTGCGGGAAGCAGTTCCAAATTCCACGGCTCTGCTTAGAGCTTTCTAAACCACAGTGGTGGTTATGTGTTAGACATCAGAGACATTTTAAAGAAAGTGAGCCTGAATCATCTGAGAATGGGAACATTTGACAACTAACTCAACACAAAGGTCCTGGGAAGAATTTGCTGTGGAGAAGGGAAGGATGGGTAGGCAGCTAGTAATGCTTTATTCTAGGCTCTGTGCAATTGTGATGCTATTTTTGGTTTACAGTCTGCCTGGATCTAAGTGCCCTGTTATGCCCTCAGATTCCAGAATCAATCTCTGTTGTATTGTAAACAATAACAACAAAGTGCTTTGACGTTAAGCAGTTTCTTTTATTCCTAACAACAGGCCTGTCAATAAGGCAGTAAATACATAATTAAAGCAAGTAAATAAGGGGTTAGCCCCATTTTAAAGATGAAGAAACTGAGACCAGAGTTAATTCACTTGCCCAAACTGCAGAAAATATAATGGGGGCTGAGGAACTGATCCAGTTTCTCACTCTATATCCACTCCAACCTCCCATTCTGGCTTCTATCTCTTTAAAAAGGACTTTTTTGACCCACTCCAGAGATGAGCCGTAAAAAGGGACGGGAAGAAGATTTGAAAAGAAGCTTGGCAAGTAGTTCCTGTGATAGCTCTGTTTGCGAATTTTTCCTTTGCTCTTAATCTCACTCCGGCATAAATCACATATGCCCAATACCAAAAAGTTTGAAGACAGTTGTCTGGAGTGGCTGAAGGAGTCAGAGAACCCAATGAATTAGGTCTATAATTCAGGACTGGAAAGGATCAATGGGTCATCTACTTTAACACCTGAATGTTCAGATGGTAGAAAGTGAGGGGAAGACGACCTGTGTGTGCTCACTAGCCAACTGTGACAATCAGAAGACCCAAAGCCTAGCTTGCTGATGTGCCCCCAAAGAGCAGTGTGAAAATAACTTCAGACTTGGAGCACTGAAACAAAGAAATGGAACTAAAATCTCTGGGGGATTAGAGAGGTTACCTAAAAGAAACAGTACACACACTGCGATGCATTCCCTTTTTCTTTTGGATATGTTTTTATAGGGCTCTGATTGAGAAAGTTAATTAGGGGAATTATTATGGTACTCTCTTTCTCTTGTCTTTGACTAAAGTCATGGGAGGAGGTAGGTAGGTGGAAATGCCTAGCAGGTAGAGTGGGTGGAATTGGGAAATTGCTCTGTAAGATTCAAGTTGGTGACAATGGGATTGTTGGTTCCACCACTTTATTATTTACTAGTCACTAGAATTAAATGTAATAATAGCTTACGTTTGTATAGTATATTCTAATTTACAAAGGGCTTTTATGACATTATCTCATTTGATCCCACTGACAACCCTGTAAGGTAGACAAGGCAGGTATAATTATCCCACTTTATGGATGACAGGACTGAGGCCCAGAGAAGTGAAATGACTTGACCCAGCACATTCAGTTATTAAACAGAGTCTGGACTAGAAACTAGGCATTCTTCCCCACAGAGCTTCAACTCTGCAAAGGTCACACAGCTACGTAAGTGGGACTTGAATCCCAGGGAGTCCGCCTCAGAGCCTGTGCTTTTGACTACCATGTTTTTCTAGTCATTCACCAGACATTTGTTGACTGTGTCTTGTTTTCTTAGTTTCCTGCTCACTGTACCTATAATTCATGTATTCTTACTGAGGCAGGTGCTCATTAGTGAAGGCATGCTTGGTAAAGGCTTCCAGAACCCTCTCCATACCTCAGCAAACACAAGCCTGTGGCCTAATTCCAGAGTCCCCATAAGAACTAATTGCAGGGAAGATGAACCAAGAGAAGACTAACACACAGGCCCCCACCCCCCCACAGCCTTTAGGCTTTGGGCTCATGAGAAGCTGATGCACTACATGTCCAGCCTGGATCCAACCAGAAGTGAAGAAGCCAGAAGACCATTTTACCCAGGAGTCTCTCGTGTTGTCTTCTCCCTTGCTATGTTAGCCTTTCTTAGTAAAAATTAGTAGCAGCTGTTGGCTAGTCTTGGAAATTGTGTACCCTCAGGAGAATGTGTCACAGAGTACACAGGGCCTGCTTGGGGCTGGACCCCTGGGACAGGCAGCTCACTCCCGGGACAGGGAGCTCTATAAATAGCACCCATGATAGTGAAAGGGAGGTGGGTCAGAAGAGCAAGCTGGCTCTCCTCAGGAATCATAAACCAGTGAGTCTAAGCAATAATTCTCAGAAAAAAAAAAAAACCCATTTCTATTACATGGGTCTAACACTGAGGAGTCCCTTTAAGAACTAATTTATATTATAAGCTGTTTAAGACTTTCTTTTCCTCATTCCTTCCCTCCCCTCTCTTTCTCTCAGTTCCTGACTAACATGCCTTTTCCATCTTGTCTGTCAGATGATATTGTATAAGAATCCAGACTGAGTGTTTCTGACTATTTATAGAAGATGGTTGCACTGCTTTAGCTACTACAGGAACTGGAGTTTGGTTCCGGGTTACGTTACATGAGAAAAACTTGTAGAAATGTGTTTGTTCTCAAATGTTCCTATCCCACTCCTGTAACATCACATCTAAGAGGCCTCTCTGAGTACCATGTCACTTCCCTACATCCTTTTTTAATGAAAAAAAATTTTTTTAGGATTGCAAAAGCAGTTCGTGCCAGTCAAGAGTGTCAAAAACTATATAAATGTATAACTAAGAACATAAAAGTGCCTCTTGATCTCTAGCCCAGAGATAACAACTGTTAACAGTCGATGTCTCCTTTAGTTTGGAGGCTCTTGCAAGAATTCACAGGAAAGGTAAAGCATACTAGGAGAAGGTATGAAGAGGCAGGGACAGATACAAAATGGCTCCAAAGCAAAATCAACAGGAGGGTAGGAAAAGACGAAGCTGAGGAAAATTAGCCCCTGTCTTTGAGCCAGGGTGAATAAAGTGAAGGTGTCTCATGGAAAAACCGGGGAAGCAAACTGGGGAAGATGCTTAGTCTGTCAAGCCTTGGTGGTCATCTTGTGACAGTTATTATTCTAGGAGCTGCAGTTATAAATGCTCAAAGGCCTACACTTAGTCTTGCAGATGTGCTGTTGAGTATTCCAAATTCAGACTATCTCAGCATCTCAACAGGAATTAAAGGCTGGGGGGGCAGGGAGGAGAAAATTCAAATGTAGAAAACACTCGTCTATTTGAGGGACCTGAAGTTTTCAATCATCACCTCGAAGCAGCTGTTTGGAACATATTAGCTCCGGAATCCACATTTTCTATAAACTTACCCACAACCTTCTCAAGGTATAAACACTCTGCAATTAGTGCAAAATGAGCTTCGGCAAAATGTAACTTGAGCCAAATACACATCTTAAAGCTAAGGTGAGATGTAGACTGTTTCTAAGTTAGAAATGTGAACCCTGTTAACCTACTTTGGGGATACGTTGTCTAATAATTACAGCAGACCAAGACTCAAGCTTTTGACTTCATCACTCGTGCCACTATTAATGTTGCTCATATTCATTGTTGTGTGTATAACCAGGAAAATTCCCATATTAGGACCTTGACAAACAAGTCCCACCGGTCTTACCCTTCTTAGTTCAGTATCCTGACAGACTGCACACACTATTAAAAACCAGTCTTATGCACCTTGAATGAGGCCTTCGAGGACACATACAGTCAGCCCTCAGCCCTGCTGGCTTCACAGTCGGAGGGTAACTGCTGCTGAATTACAGCTATACATCCTTGGAGGCTCCTAGGGATTTCCTGGGATTGCCCCTCTGGTGAGGTTTTCAATGGGGGTGATGACTGCTGTACTTCTCTTTCTTTTTAATTATCACAAGAGAAAAAAGAACATTGTTGGGGCGCCTGGGTGGCTCAGTCAGTTAGACCTCCAACTTCCGCTCAGGTCAATATCTCACGGTTCGTGGGTTCAAGCCCCATGTTGGACTCTGGGCTAACAGCTCAGAGCCTGGAGCCTGCTTCGGATTCTGTGTCTCCCTCTCTCTCTGCCCCTCCCCCGCTCACGCTCTGTCTCTCTCTCCTTCAAAAAAAAAAAAACATTAAAAAAAGAAAAAGAAAAAGAAAAAAGAATATTGTTGCTACTATCTGGTTATTTTGTCTGATTTTACTTTGCCATTTTAGGCTTTTAACATTGGCTTAACTAAACCAACTTGAAGTTTCTCATCATAGCCCCAAGGGATACAACAAAGATCAAGGAGAAGAAAAGGAAAAGAAGACAAGTTCCAGCATTTCTAAAGGCACCAAGTAAAGTCCAAGAGAGCAACACATAAATACTGAGTCCCTTCTCTCTAGCAGAAGTCAAGTATAGGCAGTGTGATCTTTTGTTAGGGCCTTGTCATCTGAAAGGAAAGGCCTGGAGTAAAGTCAGATATGACTTGGCCAAGCAAGCTAGTTGACCATCTAGAGAGTTTACTAGAATGGTGGCATTAATTAGTTAGAGTCACTAGATTTCCAGGAAGGATTCTCCCCTTTAAAGGCTCATAAATTGAATTACAAGTTCACCATGGTAAGATCAAATGCTGAGACTAGCTTACCAAACTCACAAGAGACATATATAAAAACTAGAATGCCATTTACTCTTTTCCATTGAGAAGTGTAACTACACAGCATATAGGATATGTCAACTAATTCACATTATCAATTGTGGGGGGGGGGGATAAGATTTAAACACATCTACATAATCCTGGAAATATATCATCAAGCCTGTGTATAATTAGGGATTTTATCATACTTTTAGTCCCCTAGGAATAGAACCAGCCTCATAACATGTAAGACCATTGAGTGATTTTAGCATACTCAAACTTTTGGAACATTTTCCCATCTTTTGACTTTAACTAGTTTTCCAGAATAAGTCTGCCTTTATGTGTTTAGTAGAAACACTTGTTTTGAAAGGGGAAGGTTCACAGACTCTCTCTTAGGTCATTTCCTCAATTACTGAGTTTACGCCTTACATTTGGATTCTCACTGATGTTCTTTTCAGAGAGTTGAGTTGAGTCAATTGTGAGAAAAACTGGCAGCTCACCCCTGTACTGACTACAGGATATTCAGTTATTGAAAGGGAAGCTGGACTAGATGACCTTTATGGCCCTTCCAGTCACAGAGGCATGAAGGAAAAGGCGAGAAAAGTTGGATAGTTGAGGTAGAATGATAAGGAGAAGGCCAAATCTGATTTAATTAACTAAAGAAATTACTTTTACTGAGGGCAGAGATATGGAATTGGGTATGCTGAGTTTTCTCTACTTTTGTTGTTCATAGGCAAATGCCACTTTTGGCAACTATAAATCCAAGGAAGCTCTCCTGGTAGACAAATTAGGCAGCTGCTCAGAACCGTGTCTGTGCAGCAGCTCCCACTGTGTAAGGCCCCACCTACCATGCATATACACTTTCTGATTGATCCCATGCAGAAATTGGTTTGGCCTCAATTCCATTCTGCTAAATAGCTTATTCTATCCAGTCATTCATTTGCTCAAGCAACTTTTACTGAGCACTAAGCCAGATTTGGGCATAAAAAATAAGATATTGTCCACTCAAATCTAAAGAAAAAGATATAGGAGGAATTTTTTTGTTGTTGTTGTTAAGCTTATTTATTTTGAGAGAGACAGAGAGAGTGCCAGCAGGGGAGGGGCTAAGAAAGAGGGAGAATCTCAAGCAGGCTCCATGCTGTCAGCACAGAGCCCATGCAGGGCTTGAACTCATGAAACTGTAAGAAACCTGAACTGAAACCTAGAGTCAAGACACCTAACTGACTGAGCCACCCAGGCACCCCTAGAAAGAATGGTTTTAAAACAGAAAGTTTTGTGTTTTGCTAAAGGAACATTCAGAGCATTCAAAGAACTGCTTTAGCTGTGTCCCACAAATTTTGATATATTGCATTTTCATTTAGTTCAGTGCAACTTTTCATTTCTCTTAAGACTTCCTTTTTAACCTAGGGATAATCTGATGGGTTTTGTTTCTCCAGTGCTTGGAGATTTTTCTGTAGTCTTTCTGTTATTCTAAGCTGATTTCATTGTGGCTGGAGAACACACTCTGTATGATTTCAATTCTTTTAATTTTGTGGAGGTTTGTTTTATGGCAAGCATCATAGGATATAGTCTATTTTGGTAGGTGATCCACTGGCACTTAAGAAGCGTCTGTATTCTGCTGTCATGGTGTGGAATATTCTATACATGTTGATTAAATCCTATTTGCTGATGTTACTGTGTTACTGAGTTCTTTGTCTAGGTATCCTATCAATTACCGAGAGAAGTATATTGAATCCTCCAACCTTAATTGTGAGTTTATTTCTCCTTTCAGTTTTTCAGGTTTGCTTCACATATTTTGTAGCTCTGTTGTTTGGTGCATACGTATTTAAAATTACTATGTCTTAAAAAATAAAATAAAATAAAATAAAATAAAATAAAATAGTTATGTCTTTTGGGTATAGTGTTCCTTTTATCATTATATATTGTCCCTCTCTGTCTTTGCTAGTTTTCTTCTTACTGGAGTCTACTTTTTCTGATATTAATATGGCCAATCATGCTTTCCTTTGATTAATGTTTATATGACATATCTTTTCTACCCTTTTACTTTCAGCCTGCCTATATCATATCTGAAGTGAGTTCTTACAGACAACATATTTGGATTACCTTTTTAAAAAAATTTTTTTTAACATTTATTTTTGAGAGACAGAGAGAGATAGAGCATGAGTGGCGGAGGGGCAGAGAGAGAGGGAGACAGAATCCAAAGCAGGCTCCAGGCCCTGAGCTGTCAGCACAGAGCCCGATGTGGGGCTGGACCTCATGAACTGTGAGATAATGACCTGAGTGAAAGTTGGACGCCCAACCAACTGAGCCACCCAGGCATCCCTGGATTACATTTTTTAATCCACTCTGCCAATTTCTGTCATTTAAGTAATGTACTTAGACCATTTACGTTTAATTATTGATATGAAGGCTTAAGTTTGCCATTTTATTTTTATATCCTTTTTATTCTGTCTCATTTCTGTTTTCTTTTTAATGCCTTCCTATGAGTTACCTGAATGTTTTGAAGAATTTCACTTTTATTTATCTGTAGTGTTTTTGAGTATACTTCTTTGTATATCTTTTTTGATGGTTGCATAAGAGATTACATATACATAATTTATCTGCTTATGTCATCACTTTACCAGTATGAATGATTCAGATGATTAAATTATAAGTGAAATTCTTTCCCAAGTCAATAGCATATATCTACAAGATCTTGCCTCTGGCACCTGAGAAGGTCTTGATGTCACTGAAACCAAGATTTCATTCCTTCCTCATATCTCCAGAGGTGCTTGCCTGTGAACTAGACTATCTCTGACACAGGAAGAAGAAGTGCACTGAAATGTTTAGAAAACTACCAATTGGTCTTGCTGATGAGCAAAGGGATGGACTAGATAATTAAAATCCAGACAGAACTTTCAAAATTCCAAATTTTAGCTGCATATACCAACCTGCTAAACTTTTAAGAGGAATTTTTAAAAACAGCAAAATTGTACTGTTCAAATTTTACCTGCTGATTTTATTCTTTTGCTAATATTTCATGTAAAGGGAGAAATGGGTCATAAATGACTCACACTGGATCATCAGACTGCAGGTAATTTGAGTGAGGCATTATGAATTGGCAGTCTGGCCTTATAGAAGATATCAAGACTTAGATGTCAGAGAGATGTGGGTTTGATCCCAGCTTTGTCATATATAAGCTATGTGACACTAGATAAATTATTTAACTTTTGGGATACTTTGTTTCCTAATTTGTAAATACGGTCAATTATTTTTCCTGAAAAATTTTGTTGTGAGGATTACATAACACATAACAAATGTAAAAGGCCTACCCCAGAGAAGATGATCAACAAAAAATGAGAACCCTTGTTATGTTCCTGTTGACTTTCACAGAGGAAAGCCAAATGTCAGTATTTACGTATATGGGTGTTTCTAAACTAGGGCTCTCTCCATTAACCAAACTTTGAGAGGTATGCTAGATAGTTAATATTTTGGTAGTACTAAAGAAGCCCCTTCTTAAAGAGTTTAAAAAAAAAAACAACATTTACTGATCACTAACTATGTGATGAGCAAAGGGTGGGCACTTTGACATCCTGACATCATGGCTTCCTTCCATTGCACCCACCTTATAGTCTCTGACATCTAGAAAGATGAAGAGTCAAACAAAAAGGGACCTAACCTGAAAATTAAGTCTGGGATCTAGATCAGAGTTGTCTAGGTAATTATTTGACCTTGAAGAGGTGACTTAGCTTCTTTATAGTTCAGTTTCCTCATCTATTAAATGGGACTAGACCTGTCTTTGGGGAAGCTGTGAGGGTGAATTAGGTCACGTACATAAAACACTTGAGGTCTTTGAAAGAAGAGCTTTTACAAACCTATAAATGGCATAATTAATGTCATCATTGCCATTATTGTTGTTGATGAGGTGAAATATGCGTGCACACCTGCAAACTTCAGAGTTGGGAATATTTGTTACAGAGAATATGAATCTGAAGACTACCCTATAGAGTTTCTCTTACCCCACACTCTCTTTTCTGCTAGCTTAAAATATCCCACTCCTACAGAAATACTTTTGTTCACACAATTGGCATTTTATTGCCAGCAATAAAATGTGTGTGTATGAAGTCCTCTGAGCCATCACCCCTGTCTTTCATAATGGTTAAGGGTCCCTCAGGAGTGTGTTAGGGTGAACTAGAAAGGTTTTCAGCTACCTGCAGCCTTCACTGTAATGAAATACCTTCTTTAATAACATAAGCAACTAATATTGATATAGTGCCCAGTGTATTCCAGATAATATGCTAAGTTTATCAGCATTATCTCATTAAATCTCACAATGGCCTAGAACACACTTCATTTTCTCACTTTCTTTAGATTTTATTCAAAGGGTACTTTCTTACAGAGGCTTTTCAGACCACCCTATATAAAAGGGTAACCTGCTCCCTTACCCCCAGTCCTTTTATCTGGCTTTTTTTTTTTCTTCATAGCCACCATCTGACTAGTCACCATCTGACGTATTTACACTCTTGGTATATCCTCTGTGTCTCCCCTTAGAATGCAAAGTCTGTAAGAATGGGATCGTTTTGTTAACTGTCTATCCTCAATATCTAATACAGTACCTAGCACATGATGAGTGCTCAGAAAAAAAATACTTATAAGCAAATTAATGACCCTTTGAGTTAGGTAAGCTTATACCATTTTGCTGCTGATGAAGTGGAGACTGAGATTTCCCCACGCCACACCAAAAAATGGCAAAGCTGAGACTGTAAAGAAGTCTATCTGATTCTAACCTGGTCACTAACCATTGACCTCATTCTCCCCACTGCTTTCAGGAAACACCACACAGATGATACTTTATTGCTATGGCATGTTTCTGTCAGAAGAGTCATGAAGAGAATAGCAATGAGACAGAGACAAAGGATATGACTAAAGTACCAGATAAACTGGGGAAAATAATTAGATTCTAGTAAATTGTCCCTCTCTCCCCTTCCAACACGGTTCATATCTAAAAAAACATGTACCAGTCAACTTTCTCTTCAGCTCTTGCTAAGCAGACCTGAAATTCCAGGAGCCCATATCAACTTCCATCCTTTGTCTATCTTCTCTAATGTCTCCGTCAGTTTGCTGGGGCCACAAGTTCCTATAAGGAGAAAAAGGGAAATTGTATTTATTAAGCATTTAGTACACATCACCACTACATTAGGCATGCTACATTCTTTACCTCTACCACATACCAATTTACAGGCAGTAGGTATTTTTAGTCCACACTTTAAACAGGAAATACACTGAGGATCAAGGAGGCTAAATATCTACTCCAAGGTGTCTTAGTCTGACTTCAAAGCTCATGCTCTTTTTCCATGTAGACTAGCAAAGACAGAGACTGGAGTAAACCCACAGGGATTTTCTTAGCAGAATCTCCTCTGGTCTACTAGGAGATAGATGACGAATTCTAGTTCTTGAGTATGATGAATATTCACAATTGCAGGATTACAACACCAGAGTAAAATGACAAGATGGGTATCTCTGCACTTGGTTGAGGTAAGTCCTCACTGTCCTATATGCTCTTCCATGTGGGAAGGATGCTCTTCCATGTGGGAAGGACCAAGGTCCAGGAGTAGGCATTCTCTACACTTCAGACTTTCCTCTCTCCAGGTAGCATGCTATCCCTAGGGGGAAAAATCCCATTTAAAACAAATTATCCTAGAAGTGTGGTAGAGTCAGGCTGTGAGAAAATGGAGCTGATTCTAGAAGATAAAAGGGAAGGAGTATTGAGGGAAAGGCAGAACTAAGGAAAGGAAGGTGGTTAGGCTCCAGGGCAAGGACAGGAATTGGACTTGACACCTTCCTGCATCTTTCCCCATCACATTTCCTAATCCCCTTTTCTTCCATTCCCTGACCACCAAGCTATACACTTTCTGTACAACCTCCTCCACCCACCACCCACCCTCCCTTTCCCCACCCAGCATTCTAAAAGGACCCGCTCAGACAAAAACAGACTCTGCAGGGGAAGGGGGGAGTACAAAGGTCTAACAAGCATAAGAAAACTGCCAACTTCTCAGGAAACCTGAGAAATGGAAATTTACAACAAAGCTAACAAACCTTGGAGACTTTTTAAACAGGGGAGGGGTAGGATCAAAACATTTTGGAAACATGTTCCTTTGTCTGAATTGAGATTTTAATGCAGTGTATAATTCTTTAGATACATCTCAAAAAGCAAATGCTTCAATTTCAGATTTAAATATATATACCAAGAAATTACTGATGTTTTGATATTTTAAAATAACGTGTTATCTGTATAAATGAAAAACTAGTTTTGTAATTGCCAGTTACCTTCCTTCTTCCTTTTTTGAAGGATTTCTTTTACCCTGGGACTTTGTAAGGGAAAAAAAAACATCAGTGATGAAAAAGCAAATACAAGGCACATTCTACATGAACAATGTACAGTTTGGTAAATATTATTGAAACATACTTAGATATGCATAAATTCCATTTGCTATGAAGATACACCTTTAGGGTGGTACTGACTGCATAACTCAGAAATCTTTTGAAACTGCAAAGCTGAGAAAGCTTTTGAAAAGCTCTAAAAGCTGAAAGTTGGTGTTTTGTTTTGTTTTGTTTTGTTTTGTTTTGTTTTGTTTGTTTTGTAACTCATTCCTGGCAGGACCTAACCTGACCTGAATTCATTTAGTGGCAAACCTGAACTGAGCTCACATGTTATATAGCTATTTATAGCCTTTATTTCCCACTTACTATGAATATTCATACATTTTACTGCAGAACTAATGTTTGATTACGATTACAGTTCTGCTGTATAACCCACTAGACTAACAATATACTTTCTATGCATATACTATCTTTCTTAAAACTGAAAAATTCTGAATTCTGAAAACTTCTGGCTCCAAATGTTTTGGATAGGGACGCTTCCCGACTCAGATATTAATAGCTGCATTGAAATGTTAAAGAAGGAAAATATATTAGAGATCATGAAGTTCAACATCTTTCTCTTTTTAAAGAGTAAAAACTAGTATTCACAGACAAAGCACCTTCAACAATACAAATGGTTACTCATAAAGCTAAGGCCAACATTGTAAGACAAATCTCTGATTCTACAGAAATTCAGCCAGGGAGTGGTGTCCATGCTATCCTGCCTGAATCATCACTTTCACACTCATGATTCTGAACCTGGTTTTCCTCTACCTTCTTGCAGAGACTGAAAGAAGCACAGGCCATGTACGGATTTTGAGAATCCTAGTGTTTTTTAAAAAATGCTAAAATAAGGTTGTAAAAATTGTGATCACACTTACTTACATTACGTGGTTTTTAGTAACACTTTTGTTAACATGATAAAAGCAATCTATTTTTGTCATGCACAAAATAATGATGAGATTGTCTTACTAAATTTATTGATATTATTAAAAGTATCAATTGACAACACATCATAGGGGGTGTGGTTTAGTAAGTTTAAAGTTGCATCATGAACATGACCTTCTTTCTATTCTGTAAGTGTATCTCCAGGACAACCAAATATATAACTGTATTTGGAGATAACATAAAAAGTCTGCATTGGAGAGCTTTGGACGTGAGGCCCAGTCCTTTTGTCAGGCCTCCTAGACTATCCCTGGATTGTTTGCTTTTCTCTTTTAATGCTGATCTGCACAGAGCCTTCACTCAATACTGCTCCAAGTTGGGTCTTTCAAGCATGGTGTTTCCCTGAATTATGTATTTCTGTTGCTGATTTTATATTATTCTTATGTTTTGTTTCTGTACTAATAGTTATAGAACAGACACACAAATACCAGGTGCCCTTCCCCCCACGTCAAAATCCCTGCAAAGGCTCTAGACTGTCAGTGACTCTTCTCAGACCTATGGTGAAGGACAGGCTGTTAGGGATCTCTGTATCTAAAGTCTGTTGAAATAAAAGGGCAGTCTTCTGAGCCAAGTACTGCCCAGAAGACTTTCCTCTTGCTCAAAAATCTTTTCCTCTTTGGTTGTTTCCCCCCTCACACTGTAATTGTCTCCTTGGCAGAGGAACCACCTGCCCCGGTTCTCTGGGGGCGGAACATAGCCAACTGACCCGAGTTTTCTGTTTAACTGCTTCATGCCTATCCCACATGGGTTATGACTCAGGCGAGGAGAGGGAGAATAAGAGAGGTTATGTAATTTGCCCAAGGTCTTACCACAAGCAAATGGCAGAGCAATGACATCAAAATCCATGCTTTAATTCCCCTACACTACATACGCCAGGTGGTCTATTTCTTCTGACTTTTATAAAGCATTTGTAATTGATTGTTGAGTCAGTTGTAATCTCCTAATGCCACTATCCTTTGGCCCACATTTCTCTTTTTTTCCATCAATGAATTCATGAAATGCATTGCTACGTGTCTTGAATTCTTTACAAAATGTGTGATAACTTCATCAAAAAGGAAAGAAAATTAGTTCGTAGAACAAGTATTTCTTGACTACCTACTGTGTATCAAGCCCTGTGTCTACCATGATTTGTTCCTAATGAATTGGTATGGGATTTTAGTGATCAATTCTTCGTCTTTTAGTAATTCACAAAGTATTCCTTTGACATGTTATTCCAGAATCTAGCCCAGAATGAGGGAACTAAGCTATAGTTTGCAGAATCCAGCTTTTTAACTTTTTTAGAAAATAAAGTTAGTTATGCATCCCCAGGAAAACTTCTCATTCTCCCTGATACCTTAGAGATAACCAAAGTGTTTTGGCTTCCTCGCTTTTAATTTTCTTCCATTTTTCCAATAAATCTAATAGCAGAGTATAATTTCATTCATATTTTGTGTGACTTTTATTTTTAATGGTAATGCCTCTTCTTTTAAGCTATTTGCCTGCCTTCTCCCAGGATCTGCCCAATGAGAAAAGTCTCTCTGACCTCAGAGAAGCCTTACTCCTGGATCTGAGATTTTTTTGTGTTTTAGTATGTAAAATCATCCTCCTATATGTATTTGAGCAGAGGGTGCTTTGGTAGCCTTGCTGCCTTTAGCATTTTTTCTGGTAGGGCTACCTACAGGTGTTTTGTGGGAATGTTCTAATTTTCTTTTGCAGCATAACAAACCACCCAAGACATAGTGAATTAGAATAACAATGTCCCATTGTGTTTCAAAGCTATACGGGTTGACTAAGCTCAATTGGGAAGTTCTCACTTGGGGCCTCTAAACTGGATGCAATCAGTGTCTATTACATGGCCAGGGCAGGCTTCATACAGCATGTGACCTGTGCAGTCACACAGGGCCCCATGTTTAAAAGGGCCTCACACTTGGTTCAATGCTGTTGCTGTCTTGAATCTCTTAATATTTTTTGAACAGGAAGCTCAGGATTGTCATTTAGCACAAATTATGGAGCTGGTTCTGGCTGAGGCTGCAGTAATCTGTAGAGTTGACTAGGCGGGATATTCAAGACGCCTGACTCACAAGGCTGACAGCTGATGCTGGCTGTTAACTGGGAGCTCTGCTGGGGCTGTCACCTGGAGTCCCCACACAGGACTTACCTATAGGGCCTGGGCTTCTCAGAGAGAGTATTTCAAGGGTGAGTGGTCCAAGAGACCCAAGCCAAAGCTGAGATGCTTCTAATGACACAACCTTGGAAGACCCAATATGTCTTGTCACTTGCAACACATTTGATTGGTCAAGCAAATCATTAAGACCAGCCCAGACTCAAGGGTAAGTGTGTTGAACTCCACCTCATATTGGGGTGTTGCAAGATAACATTGCAGAAGAGCACGTGGGATGAGACATTGTTGTGTTCATCTTAAAAAAAAATACATTCTGCCACAGGGCTATTCTATTTGAGGCACACCATTTCTACACTTGGGTGCTCTGTCTCTCAGCCTTTCCTGCAAGCTCTGTCCTGTTGGTAGGCATTCATTACCAAATGTAGATAGACAAACAGCTTCAGGGTATTGGTCCTGTCTTTTGGTATCTTTCTAAAATGATTAAAATGGGTCTTGCTCAGAATTTCTTCTAATCAAGCATGTGTCTATAAGAAGCATACCATTAAGGAAGATTCTGATCTTGAGGTGGGTAAGGGACTGCCGAGAGGAACTACTTTTTTATTTTTTGTCACACTTCAGTTGAGTAAAAATATTGAGCTTTTCTAGAATACATTGCTAAGTCTTGAAGCTTTCAGCTCCAAGACTTTATAGCAGAGATGAAAGAGAAGGTTTGGTATTTGATAATTCTGGGATAAATCCCAATTCTTCCACTGACTAGGTAGGTAAACCTCTGAGAGCTTCTGTGTCTTTATTTATGAATTCTAGTGATTCTCCCATAGAGGCTATTGTGATGATTAGGTAAAATAATGTATTAGGTGTTCAAATAGGTACTGTTATTAAGAAGTCTATCACTTGTCTTTGATTCAAGTTACTCCCTTTTAGGTTTCCTTTGCCCTAGAAACTCAAGGTTGAGTTATTAGAACCCCTCAAACCCTCTGGGATTACTTACTGGTGCAGACATAATGAAAACAACCTAAGAGTGGCATGGTCCTAGAAGCTATAGTATGAGGTATTGGTTTCCACCTGTCAATGTTGAGGGCTAGCAAAACTAGTAGTCGTGGTAATTAACATTTGCTGAGCAGGGTACTTAAAAGTGTTAGGAATTTTAGTTTAATCCTCACTACAACCCTCTGAGGTGGATCTTGTATTATTCTTAATATTAAAAATTAAGACATACTAGTTGGGTGAGAATAAGCCATTTGTGCAAAATCACCAAGGTGACAAGTGGTGGGCCAGAATCCAAACCAAAGTCTTTCTGGCACCAGGGCCTGTGCTTCCCCAATGTGTTATACGGCTTCCCAGACAGATTAAAATATTCATATATCTAAACCCTTTGCATGTAACCTGAGATCCCAGGCTCTTGTTTAGTGATTTGAGAGCTTAAGCTTAATATTTTACTATCAGGTCCAGTTGTAGGACCTTATTAGGAGAAAGTTCCCAAGGCCGTCCAATTTTTAGGCTGTGGTATAAATTCCCCTGGAGGATAATCTTGTGGTGGGCCAATCCCTCGTGCTTGTGGCTGGGTCGCTTTCATCAAGGCCTCTGACATTTGGCATTTTTCCTGGCAGGCAGCCAAGGGGACTGAGTATTCCTCTGTTTTCTTCTACTTTCATTTTTAACCATTTCCTCTCAAAATAAACAAAAAAGAACTCAGGGAGCTCACTAGTAGAAATGTATCTGAAAAAGCAGTTTGTGAGGGAAATTTGTAGCTGCAGAGGAAAGGAAGTAAAAAGGTGATTGAGGAAAAGGAGGAAACATAGCCACAAAAGGATTAACAGAATTCAGTATCCCCTTGAGCTAGAAAATTTGTCTAATTTTAATTTTTTTCATTAAAAAATTTTTTTTAACGTTGATTTTTTGAGAGACAGAGCACTAGCCGGGAAGGGGCGGGGGGGCGGGGGTGGAGGGGGGAGAGAGAGAGAGAGACACACACACACACACACACACACACACACACACACACGGGCGAGGGGGGGGGGGTAGTCACAGATTCCAAAGCAGGCTCCATCCAGGTTCCAAGCTATCAGCATAGAGCCGAACATGGGGATCAAACTCATGAACTGCAAGATCATGACCTGAGCTGAAGTCAGACGCTTAACCAATTGAGCCACTCAAGAGCCCCCAAGCTCTGTCTAATTTTAAAAGCCACTTAAATTCCTCAAAAGAGAGGTATCTCTAAGTATAAAAAAAACGATCAGGCATTTCTTGATGAGCTATGGAGACTCCCTAAGGTGATTATTTACTTGTGTTTTGTCCCCAACCTTTCCCTTTAAGCGAAAGTTTACAGTGGCCTTCTCTTTCCTAACATTTAATTCCCAAACTTGATGTAAAGTAGCAAAGAATTGGCTTAAGTCTGGATCCTTTCTCTCCCTCTTTCACTCATTTAGAAAAGGTGCTGGCAGCTATTCACAAACCACTGACGTGACCACTTGGCGTTACTGACCCTCTGTAAGCGGAAACACTTTTTCCTGCTCCTTTTTCTTTCTTCAAGTACTTAATTGCATGCTCTGCTCTAAGTGATTTACATATCTTAACTCACTGAGTCCCCACAATCCTAAAAGATCCTAACCATGATATCTCTGTTTAATAGATAAACCGAGGATAAAGAGCTTAAGAACTGAGCCACACACACGAGGCTATGAAGTGGGGTGATGGTTTGATAGGAGGGCCTTTAATCTCACAGCAGTCCACCATGGGAGTCAACTTTACAAAGCCTTAGGCACAAGGCTCTGCCAACAACTGGCATGATGGCTCTAACTCACTGTTGCTTATACTACCTCTAACGTACCTGAAGGTCTCACAGTTATTTCAACCATTCGCAATGAAATCTATGAGAAATTAAGAACCTCTTTGTATAGGTTCCTTTATCCCTCCTTAAATAGGCTCAGGACTCTTGGGCTTTTGTTCCTGTAGAAACTGGAAAGGATTCTATTTATTCATCCCTCACTGGACAGACACATATAGGAAACATGGCATAGCGTCAGAGTGCAGATATTGGAACCAGACTACAGTTGATCCTTGAACTCAGGGGTCAGAGGGACCAACCCCCACGTAGTCAAAAATCTGCATATAATTTTTGACTCCCCCCAAACTTAACTATTGGTAGCCTGCTGTTGGCAGGAAGTCTTACCAATAATATAAACAGTCCATTAACACATATTTTGCATACGTCTTTTATACTTCATTCTTACAATAATGTAAGCTAGAGAAAAGAAAAATGTTATTTAAATAATAAAGAAGAGAAAACACATTTATAATACTATACTGCACTTAATGAAAGGGCACCTGGGTGGCTCAGTCAGTTGAGTGTCAGACTTCGGCTCAGGTCACGATCTCACAGTTTGTGGGTTCGAGCCCCGCGTCAGACTCTGTGCTGACAGCTCAGAAGCCTGGAGTCTGCTTCAGATTCTGTGTCTCCCTCTCTCCCTTTCCCCTGCTCTCTCTCTCTGTCTGTCTTTCAAAAATAAAATAAATGTTAAAAAAATTTTTTAAAAAAGAAATCTTATACTGCATTTAATGAAAAAAAAAAAGCCCACAAGCAAGTAGACCTGCACAGTTCAAATCTGTGTTGTTCAAGGATCAACTGTACTCTGTTTGAATGGTGGTTTTGCCATTTACTTGCTCAAGGTCACACTGCTTGTTATTGAACCTTTCTGTGTCTCAGGTTCCTTATGTAAAATGGGTTAATGATAACATTGACTTCACACAGTTATTATGAGTTTTATTATTTTTTTTCAATTTTTTCTACGTTTTTATTTATTTTTGAGACAGAGAGAGACAGAGCATGAACTGGGGAGGGGAAGAGAGAGAGGGAGACACAGAATCGGAAACAGGCTCCAGGCTCTGAGCTGTCAGCCCAGAGCCTGACGCAGGGCTCGAACTCACGGACCGCGAGATGGTGACCTGGCTGAAGTCGGACCCTTAACCGACTGCACCACCCAGGCACCCCTATTATGAGTTTTAAATGAGTTAATCCACATTAAATATTATTTAGATTATGCCAGGCACATAGTAAATGCTCAATAAGCATGAACTATCATTGAACAGATATTTAGGAACTAGAAGTATGCTAGGCACTAGAAATAAAAGTTTATAATCTAGTGGGGGGAAAAAGGGGCACATTCCTTCAATAGAGAGATTTATGTGCTAAGCACAGCACTGGGGGCATAACAGCTAAACAAAACAACCCCACTGCAAATATTTACAAACTACTGGAAGAGGTAAATTGGACAATGATAATGCAGCATGGTGAGTAGTGCAAATGGGGGTAGAAATGGGTAATATTAGAGCACATGGTAGGACAAGGGAACATGATGTTTAAGGGTCAGGAGGCTTCTCACAGGAAGTGAACTCAAGGGGAGACCTGGTAGATAAGAGGGCATTTGCCACAAGAATTCTTGGAACAGGATGTGAAAGGATATGGAGTATGTGCATGTGCATGGGGTAGAGTGAGTTAGTCTTATAGGGTTTGAGGGTTAGGGTGCATGGGATGGGAGGCTGGAAAGAAGGTAGTACCAGATTATTAAGGGCCTTCAGTGCTTTGCTGAGGGTTTTGGACTTTATCTTGTATGTAATAGGGGAAGAACTGTCAAGTCTAGGAATGATATGATCTGTAATCCAGACCAGGATGAAATATGAAGTCAGGGTCATCCATTACAGTGATACTCGTAGATAGTCTGCACTGGAGTGCTGGCCATGGAGATGGAGAAGAGGAGATGTTTGCGGGATACAGGAAGAACTGCTGGAATGTAATGACTGATAAGAGGAGAATGGAAGAATGAGGACAATTCTACATTGCCCTCAAAAATGGTATCCTTCTAGGTATTATGAGTACTTAGTTGGAAAAATTTGAGAAGTACTGGTAGCATAATGGAAAGAACATCAGTTTTTGGAGCTGAGTGGAATTGAATTCAAATCCAGTTTTATCATTTGTTGGTCTCATATTTAGTCTAGATAATAATCCTACCTCAAAGTTGATTATATGATAATAAAGTACATTTAAAGCACCTAGTACAGTGCTCTGTAGAGTTTTTACAAAGTTGGCACTAGAGGAAGGAAGAAACTCCCAGTGGTGGTGGTAGGCAGTAAGCGCGCATAGCCCTCACACCTGTATCTCTGCCTAGCCTGTGATCTCTGCATATACAAAATTTGCTCCAAAGTTTCTACACATAATCTCCACCTGTGAACATTAACTGTGAAGGACGGAGGCTTCATCTCCCCATACCCTTATCATTTATTTGCTTTGGGAGCAACAGAAACCTAAGAGACTCCGGCCAGCAATCAAGAGTAGTATCACTGAAGATCAGCCAAAGCTATTGAGATAATAGCTACCATTTATTAAGTGCTTATTATGGTTGAGCATTGTGCTTATAATTAATTATCTCTTCTGATTTTTCAGTTTTAGGGATAACACCTGGACATGTTCTGTCTCAGCTCTTCGGTAACTCCTGATAGATAATCTGATGTCACTATTGAAGAAAGCTTCTGCCAACAATCTTTGGTGTCGTTTCCTCTAATCCACTTCACAGAAGACAACAATAGTTGGAGTATGGGGAGGGGGGCTGGCTTTCTCTTAGTAAAAAAATAAAATGATGTTTGAGTTCCCACTGGATCAAGTAGGAATGCCTCCCAATGCCTCAGGTAGTGGGTCAGAATTTCAAGAATGTGTTGATCTGGCCTCTTTAGATAAGAAATGCTAATTTTGATTACAGAATATTTTCCTCATCTAAATTTAAAATTTTATTACCATGTTAGCTGAGGATTCTTCTTTAAAAAGGAAGCTGGGTGGGGGGGGGGCGGTTGGTGCAGCTGGGTGGCTCAATCAGTTGAGCATCTGACTTCAGCTCAGGTCATGATCTCACGGTTTGTGAGTTCAAGCCCCACATCAGGCTCATTACTGTCATCCTGTCAGTGCAGAACCTGCTTCAGATCCTCTGTCCCCCTCTCTCTGCCCCTCGCCTGCCTGCACTCTCTCAAAAATAAAGAAATATTAAAATTAAAAAAAAAAAGGAAACTGGAAGCATACACAGTCTTAATTATCCTTGTATCCACTTCAAGATCTGTCTTCCAGTCTGCCATCTCAATCTTGTGCTCTTTTGCCTACAGACACTCAGAGGTATTCGGTTTTGCTCTTGTTTTTTTGTCTTGGAACCTACAAGCTCTTTCCTAACGCTTGGTCTCTTGCTTTCAGTCCCCTCTTCCTCCCTCCCTCCTCCTCCTCCTCCTCCTCCTTCTTTTTTTTACTAAATCATTGCAATGCTGGTGTCTTCTCATGATTCAGACCTCAGCACAGAAGGCTTTCTGACCATGCAATCCAAAAAAGTTGTCCCTCCCTCACATTACACTCTCACAGTACTTATCACTTTGCAAATAACCTTAGTGATGTATCTGTTTACTTGTTTTCTCTTTGCTTCTTTCTTCCAGTGTGTAAACTCCATGAAAATGAAAGCCTTGCCTATTTTGTTCACGACATAATCCTCAGGGCTCAGAACAGTGCTTGACACACTAGTGGGTGTTTAATAAATAATTGTTGAATTAAATTTTTATTATCAGAATGAAGACATAGTATTAAGTGTGAACTATATTTTCAATTTCCAAAGGGTTTTTTTTTTAATTTTTTTTCAACGTTTATTTATTTTTGGGACAGAGAGAGACAGAGCATGAACGGGGGAGGGGCAGAGAGAGAGGGAGACACAGAATCGGAAACAGGCTCCAGGCTCTGAGCCATCAGCCCAGAGCCTGACGCGGGGCTCAAACTCCCAGACCGCAAGATCGTGACCTGGCTGAAGTCGGACCCTTAACCGACTGCGCCACCCAGGCGCCCCTCCAAGGGGGTTTTTACAGATGCATTTGGAGCTTCATTGGATGTATTAAACCTAAAAACTTGCTATTTATTATAATGCCCAAAATAAAATGTTTTTAAAAAAAATAAGATGGGGTGCCTGGGTGACTCAGTTGGTTAAGCATCTGACTTCAGCTCAGGTCATGATCTTGCGGTTGGTGGGTTTGACCCCTGTGTCTGGCTCTGTGCTGACAGCTCAGAGCCTACAGCCTGCTTTGGATTCTGTGTAGCCCTCTCTCCCTGCCCCTCCCCCACTCATTCTCTCTTTCTCTCTCTCTCTGTCCCTCTCAAAAATAAATAAACATTAAAATTAAAAAAAAATAAGATGAATAATAACAGTATCTTTTTTTTCTCCTAAAGTTCTTCTCTTTGGTTTGACATATTCAAAATTAACTTAAATTAAAAGGAAAGGGTATATGTGCAACAAAAAATTATTTTAAAATGGATTATAGGCCTAAATGTAAAGCTAAAACTGTAAAAAATATCTAAAACTTTTAGAAGAAAGCATAGATGAAATCTTTGTGATCTTGAGTTAGACAAACCCATGTTAGATATGACAACAAAAGTATAAGTGACAAAAGAAAAACAGATAAATTGAACTTCACAAAAGACCACATCAAATAAAAAGCTTTTATGCTGTAGAGGTTACCACCAGGAAAGTGAAAAGTCAGCCTACAAAATGGGGTAAAATATTTACAAATCATATAACTGATAAGGCACTCGAAATCTAGACTATATGAAGAATTCTTTCAATTCAATAATAAAAAGATAAATACACCAGTTAAAATGTAGATAGACATTCTCCAAAGAAGATACAAAAATGGCCAATCAGCATGTGAAAAGCACATCATTAGCCATTAGGGAAATATAAATCAAAGCTATAATGAGATATAGCTTCACACTCATTCACTAGGATGGCCATTATCAAAAAGACGAAACAAGCATTAGTGAGGATGTGGAGAAATTAGAACCTTCATAAGTGTTGGTGTGATTGTAACATGGTGTAGCCTCTTTGGAAAACAGCTTAACTCTTCAAAATATGAAACATAGAGTTACCATATAACCCAACAATTCCATTCATATATATATATATATAGGAAATGGAAACATGTCCATACAAGCCCTGTAAACAAATATTCACAACAGCAAAACAGAGGAAAAAAACAGAAGTAGCTCAAATGTCCATCAGCTGGTAAATGGATAATTAAAATGTCATCTATCTATATAATAGAATATTATTCAGCCATAAAAAGAAATAAAATACTGACACATACTACAATATGAATGAACCTAGAAAACATTATGCTAAGTGAAAGATGCCAGTCGCAAAAGGCCATCTCATTTATATGAGATATCCAGAATCGGTAAATCAATGAGACAGAAAGTAGATAAGTGGTTGCCTAGGACTAGGGGGTGGAGGGAATGGGAAGTGAATGTTAATTGGTATTGGTTTCTTTTTGGAACGATAAAAATGTTCTAAAATTAGGTAGCAGCAATGGTTGCACAACTCTGTGGGGATACCAAAAAACTTTGAATAGTACCCTTTAGACAGGTGAATTATGTATGACCTGTGAATTATATCTCAATAAATCTTTTTGTTTAAAAAAAATTTTTTTTCAACGTTTATTTATTTTTGGGACAGAGAGAGACAGAGCATGAACAGGGGAGGGGCAGAGAGAGAGGGAGACACAGAATCGGAAACAGGCTCCAGGCTCTGAGCCATCAGCCCAGAGCCCGACGCGGGGCTCGAACTCCCGGACCGCGAGATCGTGACCTGGCTGAAGTCGGACGCTTAACCGACTGCGCCACCCAGGCGCCCCATCTTTTTGTTTTTAAGAGTACAATGCAGGGAAATAAAAGGAAGGGATGTTTAAAATTAAGAGGATCAAACTTCAAAGTGAGTTTGAGGTGGCAAAATAGAGAGTATATTTCTATTTTTAGCTTAGATATTCTAACTTTAGCAAGAGCGTAGACTTGCAATTTTATGCTTAGCATTGCATCCTCAGACACAGATTTGCCCTTTTCTTCACAAGTACCACCTTTACTGCTTTTGTTTTAAAAATGCATAATGTATTTAGAGTACACTAAAAATTAGTCTCTTATTTACATTTATGTGGTGCCTGTATCTAGTGTCCCCAAAGGTTATAATAATAGTTTTACTATTAGATGATAGCACTATAAAGATGAAACACTTTGTTCCCTCTGCCATGGCCCTCACAAGTATAATAGTTGGGTGCCCAGGCTGTGCGATCAGACTGCCTGGACTGTTTCAGGCAATGTGAACTTGGGAGAGACACTTAACTTCAGTGTCCCTATCTGTAAAAGGGAGGCAGAGGTAGTGAAACTAATTATTACATAATGTTGTTCTGAGAATTAAAGGAAATAATGCATGTAGGGAATTTAGCACAAGATGTCAAGAGCATAGTAAATGCTCAAATTGTAGTAGTTGTTAGCAATTATTATTTTAATTTAGCAACAGCGATAGAGGATTGAGATTATTAAGAAATGAGTAAACACAAGTTGCAATGTGGTTGAGAATTGAGTATTAGAATCCTAAAAGTGAGGACTGGAAGGATGTATAATATTCTTATTCTCAGTTTCATTAACATTAGGTAACTGTATTTGACATTTAATCAAGATATTTGGATAGTTTTCAGAATTTACTGCTAGAAAACTCTTTACAGAACTTGCTAAAGATAAAGCTGTGAAGTTGTATGAATATTTTTCAGAGAACAATATGTGACTCAAGCATTGCTACAGAGACCTGATATTTTAGGCTACATTTCTAATCAGTGGTATCTTACCACTTTTCAGTTTACAACTTATGCCTGTAATTTGAGTAACAAATCTGCCAAGAAGTCTCCTTTCCTCCTCCTTTGTGGCTTATTCAGCCAATATTTTTTCGAAAGTAGCAAGAACTTCTGACTATTTTTTAGGACTATTTTAACTTTTTAGGAGAAGGGAAACATTAGTGAAAATAACCACTTATAAAGTAGTAACTGATTGTGGTAAAAGAATAGCCATTTTGAGCTTTATTTGTGTGCTTTAAAAATGGGCCTTAAAATTTTCCCATATTAACCAAAATTCCAGGAAAGAAGAAAGGGAGAGAAGGAACTTAAAAGTACTTACAAGTTTCTCCCTTTTCCCCCCAAAGGTTTTTATTTTTGTTATATTAATGGGTAAAATTCTCTGAGGAGCATTAAGTGAACTTTAGAAACTCATAGCTACACAGTTCCCCTATGTGTAGCTTATCTATAAATATTCTTAATGTAATAATACTTGGTGGTCATAAGGATCTGTTTGAGGAAACAGGGGATCTGTACATAGGAAAAAATTACTAAGGATAGGCCTGCCCCACTTCCCAGACTGTGGTAAGAGTAGATAAGTTAGTCTCTTTGTACTTCATTTTCCTCACCTTAAAGAGGGAATACATGAACTTACTCATAGAGTTGATGTGAGGATTAAATGAAATACAACATGTAAAGTGCACCAAGCACACAGTAAAATGCCAAGTTTTCGCTCTTATTGTTGTTGTAGTGGCCAGAAAGAGGTAAAAAGGAGCTGTAGCAGATGCCTCAAAGATGCAAATATTAACAGTCCTTGGTAGAGAAAGGGTGTGTTAAAAGCATGGAGATCTTCCAAACTGCACTTGAGCTATTTTCAAAGGGGCACAAAGCGTACAGTCAAAAGCTCCTTGCCTTTTGTCTTGGTAGGAACCACAAGAATCAGAGCTTGTGGAAGCGGGTGGGGTGCAAGTGGCAGGGGCTGAGATGACAGAAAAATAAGTGACTTTGAGGAGTGGGGCTGGATTTAGAAACATGAAAATCACCAGGCTTGCTGCCACATGCCTGAAATACGACTCTTGTTTTCCCTGTTAAGGAATTGATTTAAAATTTGCTCAGAAATTGATAAGATTACATTCAGCCATGTTTACATACCCTGCCTGACATGCAACAGTATTTAAATCTTATTAAAGATTGGAAATTAACTAATAATGGACTGACCTCTATCAGAAGGCAGAGTTTGGATTTAAAAGTTGATGTCAACAGTCTCAGAGTGGAGTTAGAAGACTAGGTTACCTCCTGGCATTAGCACTTAAAGAGGTGTGAATTTGGTAACTCATTTCACCTCTGAAATGGTTTCATCAGCTGTGAAAAGGGGAAACTACCTAACAAACTGTTGTTGAGATTAAGGTTATTTGTAACACCTTGAACATAAGAGACACATTTTCTATTTTGTGTAAATGGGAAAAGGTTGAAAAGTTATGGTGATATATTTAAACACTCTTTAAGTGTTACCAAATATGCTTGAATATGCACTGACATCTATTGCCTTAATGGACCTTACTATTCTCAACTAATATCAACGCTTTTAATAACAGCAATTAATTTGCTGACACATTTCCCTCTCCTCGCTGCATTTCTCAGCACCCCACACACTCAGATGCTTTACAATATTATTTCTTGAACACATTTTACCAACCTTACCTTGCTGGACACTGATGGACAATTGGATCGAGTTCAGAAAGTGTTCCTACAAACAGTGCCTTTTTGAGGTTTGCCCCGTATCTAGCTAGTGCTGCACTGTTAAGAGTTAACAGCAATTAAAGCACCCATCGCAACATCCAGGAAAGGCGCGCAATGCTCCTGTGTTTAAGTGGTCTTTTTCATTCTGCTAACCGAGTTCACGTCCCCGCGAGAGAAAGCGTATTCCTCCTTCATTTAAACACAAGAGTCTCGATTCATTATTGGCGGTGCAACAGGGCGACTCCAACACCTGGGCAGCTAAGAACTTGGAACAGATCGGGACATGCCTGCGCGAGGCAGCAACCTCCCAGCCCTGGAAGTTTGTGAGTCTCTAATTGTAAAATCTGGAGTCACCTTGACCCTCCCCGGGGAGGTGGGGAAAGTTAGCCCTGGGCCGGAGGCGGGTAAGTAAAACCAAAGACAGAGAACTTTCGCGAGCAAAATACGCCGTCTCGTTTTCCTGTTTTCAGCGTTGCCCGAGACCCAGAGAGTTTAAGGGTGGCAAGAGCAGGTGGCAGGACTCCGCCCACCACAGCGCTTCCCCGCCCTCAGCTCGCACGCTCCACTCCCTTCGTGAGGTCCCTCCTCTTAGGCGCGCGCGAAGAGTTGCAGCGCCGTGCATTCTGGGATTTGTAGTCTTGGAGCCGAGAGCCGCCTCAGGAAAAGCGACTCTGGCCTACATACCCCGTGGTGCCGTGCGGCGCTGGCCGCTCCCGGATGTGTGCCTGGCGCCGGAAGAGAAGACGGCCCCCCTCTCTCGGCCCGGCCATCTTGTGGGAAGAGCTGAAGCAGGCGCTCTTGGCTCGGCGCGGCCCGCTGCAATCCGTGGAGGAACGCGCCGCCGAGCCACCATCATGCCTGGGCACTTACAGGAAGGCTTCGGCTGCGTGGTCACCAACCGATTCGACCAGTTATTTGACGACGAATCGGACCCCTTTGAGGTGTTGAAGGCAGCAGAGAACAAGAAAAAAGAAGCCGGCGGGGGCGGCGTTGGGGGCCCCGGGGCCAAGAGCGCAGCTCAGGCCGCAGCCCAGACCAACTCCAACGCGGCAGGCAAACAGCTGCGTAAAGAGTCCCAGAAAGACCGCAAGAACCCACTGCCCCCCAACGTCGGCGTGGTTGACAAGAAAGAGGAGACGCAGCCGCCCGTGGCGCTTAAGAAAGAAGGTAAAGCTGTGGTAGAAGGTGGGGGAGACCCGGGATGGAGGGAAGGAGCGAGGGGACTTTACGGCTACCACCTGCTTCTGGAGTTCTGAGGGTCCGCGGGAGACTTTGCCGCCGATTTCCTCACGTTTCCTCCACACGACAAAAGCCAGGTCCCGCTAAGGTGCTGGGAGCGTGGTAGCCCCAAGTTCAAACCACCTGCAAGGATCCTGGAGCCATCCCCTTCCCGCTTCAGTTTCTGAGCGGAGGAGCGTGCTCTGGAGATAAGCTGCTCCTCGAGCGTGTTCGCGATCCTGGGAGGCTGTTGCCTTCCCGCCGGATTCCTTGGCGGGCGAGCGCGTGGACCGAGGTTCGGGGAAGCTAGCCACTTGCTGAAGCTTTTGTAGTTACGGGGAAGTGTGGGGTCCACAGCTTCTTGCTGCACGGAGCTCTCCCGAGGCTGCTTTGAGGTGCGGTTGGCTTCTCTCCTGCCATCTTGTCCCACGATGGCGCGGAGTACCCCACTGAAAAGCTGGGGGGGTCGGAGTTTGCACCTGAGCTAGTTCTGTGTCCTACGCTATCATACTGTGGAGCAAGCTGCTGTTCCAGGTGCCACATGTACTTTATTGCCCCCCCCCCCATCCCCTTAACTGTTAAAAACTATAAACTTGGAGTGAAGGAAGCTTTTGGGAAGAGACATTTTGTTACACTGTAGCAAGCAGAAGCGGGAATTCTGAACGAAGACCTGTTATTGCAGGAAATCCTGAGGCTCGTCCTCTGTCCCGTCACCCCTCCTCTCAGTATTTCATATTGGTGGCCCCGCCTGGGCCTCGTGGTGAAATGAGTGCAGAGGCTGTCACAATGTTAGCCATGGCAGAACTCCTTTGAGTCTGTAGCTTTTTCTCCACATGTGCATGAAGCATGGTCAGGATTCATTGGCCGGTCACAGTTGTCTTGGGGTTGATTTTTGCGTTCTCTTATTGCTGGTTTGTCTTCTGTGATGGATGAAAAAGCAAAAACAGTTGAGGATCAGAAAAAAGCGTGCTCGATCGGTAGCAGGTAGGTGTAGAACTTAAGCTCTGAATCTTTGGAGTTGCCTTTTTACGTTGAAAGTTGAAATTATTCTTCACTGCCACGTGCTCGTGAAAGTAGTAGTTTCTCATTTTAGTTGAATTGCATTCAACTAATTTTAAAAATCACAACAATTATGATTTATTATGATATTAGGCTTTGCTTTGGGATTTTTTTTTTTTAATACAGAACTTCTGTGATGCTTGGAATGAAGAACCTATGTGATGACTAAAACAAAACAATTCTTGTATTAAAATTACAGGGTGGGGAGAAGCACAATTTGGAGTGTTGGAAAGCATGTGTGCACATTGATTAGACCAAGTATCTATTTAATCTAAGTTTTAAAGCAACCTGTAGCACGGTGGAATAATTATTTAATTTCTGTGTTAAGTAACAGAGACCTGTGTAATTATTTACTATTTTTTGTTCAAGTTCACCCCCTTGATCACTAATCCAAAAAAAGTGTGAAAAAATTGAGTCAAATGTATAAATCCAAGTGTACCAGGTAAATGTGTTCACCCATTTTGAATGTTCAAAGCATGAAGATTGGTTTAAACCCCTCAGTTGTTTTGATCATAAAGCCCACTTTTGAGGTAAGCTCTTAACCTCAAACCTAGTATTTTAGGTTACAAAGTTATGGAATTACTTCATAAATTTATAACCAGGACTGAGTTCACACTCTGTACACTTTCCTTAGGAAAACTTCCATATTAGCTGTCAACATTTTCTTCAGATCAGCAATACATTGCACTCACTTGTTAACCTTAAATTGCATAAAACACAAGCATATAAATATAGGAAAAGTGTTGAATGAAAAAGATTTCAGATCCCTACTACCTGTCAGTTGATGTTGTGGGCATTGGAGAAGGATAGACCTGTAAACTGTCTCCCTGCCTCTTTGCAGTGGGAAGAATTGCTACCTAATCATGTGTTCTTTGCCTTTGGATGATAAGTCCTGGCAAATGCTAGAAGTATCTTAGATATGTATTTCGTATTTTATGAGTTTCATAGCTTGTCCATTTGAAGAATTTGAGAGCTGACACAGAACATCGCTAAGAGTGTAGACTAAGGTGTTTTTTAGTTTTTTTTTTTTTTTTTTATTGAAAGCCTGGAATCTACTGCAAATCAAATGAGTTTGCAGGTGCAGATAAGAGGGTAAGAAAAGTTTGAATTTTTAAAAATATCTGTCATTGGGTGAATTTATTTAGTAAATTTTTTAGGTTCTGTAAGCATAATAATGAATATTGGGTGGGGAAGGAAGCCATTGTTCATTTGGGTGTGTTTGGCTTGTTGAATATCATTATTAAAGGACTGGTTCCATAGCTCCACCCCAATACACTATACCTGTGACAGCATTTGTTTAAGATGCCTTACGATCTAACATTTGTGGTCTACCCTGAGAGTTTATGTGGATTGGACCTTAAAATTTTATTTAAGAGTTTGATATTTACCATTTGAATTTAGTTAAAGCAACTGAATGATTGGGTGCATTCTGGTGGTGGTCACTTTCTTAGAAAGAATCAGTGAATCAACTTAAGATCCTGTTACAAAACCAATTCCTCAGCTGCTTTTTGACTCGGGCAGAAATTATGGTTTAGGAGTTTAGGCATACCTGAAATTTTACAGTCATGAATTTAATCTACTTGAGGCCACTCATAATGCATATTGGTTGCCTTTGTGGGCCACTGACACAGGAAAAAACTAATGAGGAAATCAGTAAATGTTTTAGCCATCACCTAGTGATGGTTTTTATTTCTTAAATACTGTTTTTAAAGGGATCTATGTGTGTGTGGTTTTTAAAGATTCTTCGGAAACAAAGATACTTGTAAGGGCAAACAAAGAAAGCTCTCCATTTATAATAATGAAATGATTGGACTATTTCCTAGTGGTTGCATAGCAGTATTTTTTCTCAGTGTGTGTCCCTGTGAATGGATATGGATGGATACATATGTGAATACATAGAGAAATTAATAGAGGAAAATGATACTTTTTTCTGGTTAATTAGCTGTTTGAAACAATGAAGATGTATTCCTCTGTGCCATTTGTTTTCCTATCAGTTTTGTAATTTCATAGAAATTAGTTTTATTTTCTCCAGATTATGTAAAATAAAGTAGGTGGCCTTCACTGCTTTTCTGAGGGTCCTTATCTGGTGAGTGTGTTGATTTGCTTCAGTATTAACTAATGAATGGCTACTGGTGTTAATCTTTGGTGTCTTGAAAGCCACTGTGTATCATATGCCTAAAATTTCTAAAAGTGGGAATTTTAAATTAAGGGATTGTGGCATCTTGAGAAGTGAGAGGAATAATGGCTACCCTGGTGACTTACAAGTCAGTTACAGGAATGCTTGGGGAGGGAGTGGGATATGATTTGGCAAACTAAATAGAAGTTTGAAACAAATTTATTGTCTTTAAATAGGAATTTCTCTGAAGTACTTTTATACTTTATAGAGATGCCCACTTGCCATTTTCAGCAGCAAGTGCTGGATAGTGGATTGAAAGAATAGCAACTTTTTTTTTCTTTTTTTGTCTTTTCGGTAGTCTGCCTAATTTTTTGTGTTGCAAAAACACTGTGCTTATGCAGGTTATTTATCATTTTAGGAATAAGACGTGTTGGAAGAAGACCTGATCAACAGCTGCAGGGTGAAGGGAAAATAATTGATAGGAGACCAGAAAGGCGACCACCTCGTGAACGGCGATTTGAAAAGCCACTTGAAGAAAAGGGTGAAGGAGGAGAATTTTCAGTTGATAGGCAAGATTTTTTAATTTCTTCATATTTGTCAGTTTATAGAGTCATATATTAACACAAAGCTATAAATTGGGCATAATTTGCCAGGTGGCATTGTGGCTGGTTACATTGATCAGTTTTTTAGAGAACTGTCTGAGTGTATGCATTGTTTTACTATGAACATTTTGGTGACAGTTTTTAGTGTTCAGTCTTGGACTTCTTGTAATGAAATACTTCTATCGAATCAGTGGATAATTCTTTTCCTTACTGTCCCCAGATGTTGTTAGCAGGAAAGTCCTGTTGGGTAATTGTTTATAGGAAAACAGATGACTTGTGCACATTAGATGCATTTATTTTTATTTTGAAGTGTATTGGTGAGGTGTAGTGGTTTTACTGGATTGTAATGCGAAATGAATAACCATGAGAAAGTATAGGCACTGGCAGTAAAGTTTTAGAGAAAGCAAAAATTTCTCGTCTGTGGGGAGCTTCCTAGTTCTGATTTCTGTGTTTGGAAGTAGATTGTTTTGAATTTTCTGAAACATGTTTAACCACTGCATTATTAGCCAGTAAATATGTTTTTGCATTTGAGTCTTTGGATGAATTTTCCTTATTTTTGTTTTTTTTTTCTGGAAACCTTGGAGGAGGTATATAATACTTTTTTGTTTGTTGTAGACCGATTATTGATCGGCCTATCCGAGGCCGTGGTGGTCTTGGAAGAGGTCGAGGAGGCCGTGGACGTGGAATGGGCCGAGGAGATGGATTTGATTCTCGTGGCAAGCGTGAATTTGATAGGCATAGTGGAAGTGATAGATCGTAAGTCTTATATAGGTTTTTATTATATTTTTACATGTGAATTTGCTTCCTTAATTAGACAAAATTTGAATTTCTAGAATTAAAGAGTACTATGTTAACTCAGTTTTGTTAGTTCTTTTTCACATTACAGTGGCCTGAAGCACGAAGACAAACGTGGAGGTAGCGGCTCTCACAACTGGGGAACTGTCAAAGATGAATTAACGTTGGTATTCTGAATTTTTAAAATAATGCTTAAATAAGATTCTATACTTTATTAGTTTTATCTATACCTATTAAGTTTTACTTGTCCTAGGACAAGAACAGATGCTCTCATCTGAGAGCTACTTCCTTATACTATCTCGTTGGATGTATTTGAATACAATATGTCAAATGACCAATTTTTCTATATTTTAATATATGTGATGTTCAGTTTTCTTTTCATATGGCAGTGTAGCTTTTCAAACCCTAGGTTTAAGTTATTTGGGTATGCTGATTTCCTGTATGTTTTTAATAGTTTCTTTTCTAGCTGTTGACCTGTGTGGTCATTAGAAAAGTTTGATAGGCTGTTGAAACTTTGTTTTTGAGCAAGCTACTCTGTCCTGCTACTTTTTGAATAAAGTACTTGAACTATAACTTGGAATTAGTATGCAGTTTTAAGTTATTTTCTGTTAGGTCTACCGCGAAGTTTATTTAGTAAGAAAAGATTGTTAGGGAATGTGAAGACTTTAAAACATTTTTGTATAAAGAATTCTTCAGCTACATGTAAATGGACCTAGATGCTTTTCTTTTTCTTTTTTCCTTAGAGAGTCCCCAAAATACATTCAGAAACCAATATCTTATAATTGCAGTGACTTGGATCAATCAAATGTGACTGAGGAAACACCTGAAGGTGAAGAACATCCAGTTGCAGACACTGAAAATAAGTAAGTGGTTTTATGTGTACTGGTAATGCCCCAGCATTGCAATCAGTTTGGGTTTTTACCAAGAAAAGAGCATGCAGGTTTAATGCTACTATTTGGTGGTTTTTAACTGGAGACTTTTGTGGTGCCCCAATCCCTCAAATAGTATCTATTTAGAGGACTGCTTTACACATTTTTATATTGGACTATAATGGCTTGAAAAATAGAAATGGATATTTCTATTTGAAATTACCATTGTTGTCTTTTAAAAGATAAGGAAAATGCATATTTTACAGTATGAACAGTAATACTTGTTCACCTTAAGAACAAAAATTAACTGTTTAACCTGAGAATGGAGAATAGGAAAAAGATGCCCTGCATTTTATTTAGCTATACTTTATGTGGTAGACAAGTCATAATGAATAATCCTAGTGATGATAGCTGTCCAGAGACATTGAATAGGTGGAAGCTAAAACTGGGGGTTTCTAAAAATTAGACCAAATGGTTGACATAAGAGAATTGTAGTATTTAGAATGCATAGGTGGTAGTACTTTGGGGTCTATATAAATTTTATTCCAAAATAGTTTAAAACTAGAAAATGTGACCATTTTAAAATTGGTTTCTCTGTCTCTGAAGGCTTCCTCCCCTCCCCCCCCATAGAATTTGGAACATAGCATTATTGTCTTGTTTTTAAATGTATGAGTATGAGGAGAGCAAGAGCCAGAATATGTTACTAATTTACTGGCTTTCTTAATCCTTTTCATTTTCTGAGTTTTTTAGATATAAGACTTGGTTTTGAAGTTTTCATTCAAGGGTGGAAGAATTGTAAAAGTTCAAGTTATGCTGGTGGAAATAATTTACTGCCTTCCTCTAGTTTCCATCAACCCAAGCAGAAGTTACATGCCAGTCATTTATTATATATAGTAATATGGATTAAAGTCTGGAATTGCCAGTTATTTAGGGTTTGTGTAATTGCTAGTTATTTAGGGTTTTTGTTTATGTAGAGAGGGCTAGCCCACGAGTGGGGGAGGGGCAGAGGGTGAGGGAGAGCGAGAATCCCAAGCAGGCTCCACAGTCGGCAGAGCCTGACATGCGACCATGAGATCATGACCTGAGCCAAAATCAAGAGTTGGATGCTTAACCCACTGAGCCACCCAGGCACCCCGGGTTTGTGTAATCTTAATCAGAGTATATTTAGATCAGTCAGAGAGGGGATGCTTTTCTTCTTTTTCTCCAAAAGTTGTGCCTACAGTGAACCATTATTGGTAATAGTATCATATTCCATGGGTTTGTTTGAAGAAAGAATAATAATTTACTATTAGATAAACATACATGGTATTAAGTGATCTGTTGCACTTGGGGTAATATAAATTTCACTTATATGAAACTACGAAATCATAATTTTGAGTGGTAAAACTGTTTATCGGAAGAAATTAATGTATTGATAGTGTATTGCAAGCAAATCTTTCGCTCAGGACCCAGGAATACAATTGAGGGTATTTGGGCTAAAGAAGATCAAGATTATGACATTAGAGCAGGGGAGAATCTGAATATAGTATTCCATCTTATATGTGGAAGTATAAATTTAGGAAGCATAGTTTTGATTAAGAGTCACAGGCTGACTTTGATTAACTCCCTTATATTTAGTTCCCAGAGCCTTTATTTTATTTCATTTGATCGTTACAACAACCCTTGAAGATAGAGGTCATGATCTCATGACGTGGTAAAGGTATGCTGAGTTCTATTCTTGGCTGTGTCATGACTTGGGAGTAACTAGGATCTTTTTTTGATCCTTAGTTTTCTCATTTGCAAAGTGACAGAGTTGGATTTGATATTGCTAGCCAAGGTATCATTTATTAAGTGTAACTTGGTACAGGAAGTTTTAAGATAGGTTATGTCGAACAGTGAAAAGTAGCATGGAAGGGAGATAGATATTTGAGCTCTCAGGCTAACTGAGTCACCTGCTATCTTTGGAAGGAAGCAAGGCTCCCAAAATAGCAAACAACTTGTTTGGTGACAATTACAAGTTGAGATTAGACTGAAATAATGGATTCTTAGGCCCATGCTTTGTTTTTGAAAAAAAGGGAAAGGATAGTATATAATAGTTCTAACTAATTTAGTATTAAGTTTTGAAATTGGTGTGTTTTGTGGAAGGTTCCAGTATTGGTGAAGCTGCAGTTTCCTGTCCATGTCAGGTTGATTTGAAAGTTTGGAGTATACAGGATTTTGGATTTATAGGTGTACTTGGCTTTTAAAATTGTTTTGCTATGAGCATTAGTTGATAAAAGAAAGGATAGAGGAATAGTTCTTTTATATTCTAGAATATGAGTCCTGGTTGTTCAGTCATCCTAGATGACTGCCTTTATTTTTGTTATAAGTTCTATATTGTGGGAAATTAGGAAAATTAAAAAGTGTTTTAGGAGAAGCTAAGCCTAATATTTTAATCACATAAGGGTATGTATGGTTTTAAAGAAGTATGTTTTTAAGAAATGTGTATTTTAGGTAAAGATAATTCAAAATTGTATATTCCTCAGTTTATCCATGCTTTCACTAATTCAACAAGTACTGAATTCTAGCCTCCACCAAGTTACATGTTAACCTTTGGGTTACAAAGAGGACTGGGGTCTTCTTGTCCTTGAGTAGTCTCTTAAAGCATACCAACTAGTCAAGATTAGCTGCTTCCTTATAATTGTAAATTAGGATTTTATCAGCTTTAAAAGAACTACCAGCTATAAAACAAATATGTTTTCACAGGGAGAATGAAGTTGAAGAAGTAAAGGAAGAGGGTCCAAAAGAAATGACTTTGGATGAGTGGAAAGCTATTCAAAATAAGGACCGGGCAAAAGTAGAATTTAATATCCGAAAACCAAATGAAGGTGCTGATGGGCAGTGGAAGAAGGGATTTGTTCTTCATAAGTCAAAGAGTGAAGAGGTAAAATTAAGTTTTGTGGTGTTTGGAAATGTTCAGATGTGTATTGAATTGTATTTATACTTTTTTTTTTTTTTTTAATTTTTTTTTTTTTTTCAACGTTTATTTATTTTTGGGACAGAGAGAGACAGAGCATGAACGGGGGAGGGGCAGAGAGAGAGGGAGACACAGAATCGGAAAGAGGCTCCAGGCTCTGAGCCATCAGCCCAGAGCCCGACGCGGGGCTCGAACTCCCGGACCGCGAGATCGTGACCTGGCTGAAGTCGGACGCTTAACCGACTGCGCCACCCAGGCGCCCCTGTATTTATACTTTTTAAAAATATGACATGGGTAATCTGTTTTTAGAAAACCTTTACCTAGGATCATTTGGGGTAGATAAACTTTCAAAAAGGAAATAAATTGCATTACTATGTGTCAAGAAAAGTAGTCCTTTAATCAGTCCACAATGTATCTAATGTGGTTTTGTTTTTTTTCCTAAAAAGCAGTTAGTTGTGTATCATAAAATCAGTGTCTTAGAAATAAGGTAGATCTTTTCAGAGTTGTGCTAATATTTAAAAAGTCTTGCCTAACTGGGAATCAGTTGAAAGATTTGCATATTCATGTGGTTTAAGCTAAAATAAATTAGTGGCTTCATTAGTGTTAAATTTTTCAAATTCTGCCTGTGCCATTTATAATGATCAAGACTCTTCAAAAAATGTTTTCCTTTACTGAGGATTGATGTCTTACAGGAACCAGCAAATTGGTTTACTAACAAAAATATTTGAGAAAGGCATGTTGGTGGTTTTTGATTTGGTAACAGTCATAGGGGCGGGTTCTTAGAGGAATGGCCTGTTGCCCATGATTTAGGGCTTGTACAAGTGTGAGATTTTGATTATAAAGTGAAGTTGAAATGTTTTTGTTACTAAGGCAACCTGCAATAAAAAGATTCGGTAAGATATTGCATCTTAATTTTCTAAACAAATAGCTGTGAAGCAAACTTGGAAACATTTTCAATAAAGGTTGAAGAGACTTAAATATTCTGGGTTTAGAGATGATTTTTTTTTTTTTAATTTTTTTTTTTTCAACGTTTATTTATTTTTTTGGGGGGGGGACAGAGAGAGACAGAGCATGAACAGGGGAGGGGCAGAGAGAGAGGGAGACACAGAATCGGAAACAGGCTCCAGGCTCCGAGCCATCAGCCCAGAGCCTGACGCGGGGCTCGAACTCCCGGACCGCGAGATCGTGACCTGGCTGAAGTCGGACGCTCAACCGACTGCGCCACCCAGGCGCCCCTAGAGATGATTTTTTAAGCATTGACTCCATAAAAGTAAAATGGGGACTTTGTCTTAAGTGCCAAGTCCTGTTTGCTTCATTTGAATGCGTTTGGTTATTTTTTTTTGTAATTTTTGCAGATAAAGTTGTGTATTAGGGTTAAGCAAATAGGATTCCTGATTAAAAAAATCATGAAAGTTCATCTTGGAGAGGTTGTTAATTTGTAGTAATTATTAAACTGCCTAGGTTAAAATGGGAAAGATTTACTTAGGCAACTTGACAAAATGATTTGTAACTTTTTTGGGGTCCCGATAGAACTTTTCTCTAGAACAAGACACACATACACAAAATACTGATCTATTTTACATGATTCATGAATACCCTGAAGTCTCTTCATGCATTTTATAGACCTTGGGTTAGGTATGGTAGTTTTAAGTACTATTATTTTACATTGAACTTTTCAAAAATAATTATACAAACTGATGTATATGATTAGAAATTTTTGAAAATTAAGTTTTGAAATTTGTTATGAATAACTTTAAAACCAGGACATGTTTGTTATCAAACCACTTTTATGTGTTTGGATCCTTTTTGTTCATGTTGCTTTTGTGATGTGGGTACCTGTTTAGATCTGGCCTTATTGACATATATGGTCTTGCAGTTTATGTATAGGTCTTCAAGATTGTTGTAGTATGTTTTAAGTGCTCTTTCTCTTTTACATATCCTAATCCTCACAACAAACTAGTAGTTAGGAAAAACAAGAAACTTTAGAAATGGAAAACTGAATTAGGTTGTGAATTGACAGCTGAAGTCAGAGCTCTTAGTTCCTGATTATCCTTCATGGTTCTAGAAAAAAAACTGCAGATTTGTTCTAGCTGCTTTAAAGGAATGTGCCCCGAACATCCAGACTTTGTCTTTATTAGTGTAGTACAACCTTTGAGGTGCTTCAGTAGTATATCAATTAGGCTTTTTTGCTTCTGTGCTCTAGAAACTTATAAAACACTTCTAATTAATGAATTGATACTGTTGCTTTGCAGTAGCAAATGTTTAAAAATTAAGCAATTCGTATATATAATTGACTTTAATTTGCCAGTTGTTTTGTGGATTTACATTTAAACATTAACTTAAATGGATATTCTAAAAAAGAACCTTCTACTGCCTTTTAGATTAGGTTGGCCTAGCACTGAGGAATGACAATTTGGATATTAGACAATTAGAGGGGTGAAAACATAGATATAACTACAAAATTTACTTGTACTTTAAAGGGTAGTTATTAACAGTTGTAGTGTTACAACATTTAGAAAGAACAAAATGTTCATTGTTCCTTCAGAAAAGGATTGTACCTGTATTTAGGAAAACTAAAACATACTTTTCAAGTAGTATAAGAAAAGTTTCCAACTAGAAGATTAAAACCCATTCATCCCGGGGTGCCTGTGTGGCTCAGTCAGTTAAGCATCCAACTTCGGCTCTGGTCATGATCCCACGGCTTGTGAGTTCAAGCCCCGCATCCGGCTCTGTGCTGACAGCTCAGAGCCTGGAACCTGCTTCGGGTTCTGTGTCTCCCTCTCTATCTCCCCCTCCCCTGCTTGCGCGCACTCTCTCTCTCTCGCTCTCTCTCAAAAGTAAACATTAAAAAAATTAAAACACATTCATCCCAAACATACAAGAAGAAATTAAGAATTAAACAGTGTAAAATTCTCTGGCTTTTGTTTTGTTTTGCAGAGTGGGTGGTATACCTTATACATAAATACAGAGGAGGATCTGGATTCCACAAACATGTTGACTTTAAGGTTACCTGGCTATATTTAAGTCTTGGATTTATTTGTGCTTAGCTTTCAAGGTTCCCTGATGTAAAGTTGTGTTTCATTTGAATCTGTAGTTCTCCAGTTTATAGGGAAGAACATATAGTTGTACATGAACAGAAAAGCATTCTGAGTTTATACGTGACTTCTTTTCCCAAGTCATACTTGGAAGAGTACAGAGCCAGAGTTCTCTTCATAACTTAAAAAGGGATTCAGTTAATCACCAGTAGAAACCTTACATTTATCCAGAAGTCTTCATCTGAAGGACACATATCATTTTTGATATATTCACACAAAGTGCAGATTGGATTTTGGTCTTTTTAAAAGAAAGTTAATTATTTAGAAATTCGTGGTGTTGCTTTCCTATTAATCATCCCATGGCCCACTCTTAAATTTTTAGGCTCATGCTGAAGATTCGGTTATGGACCATCATTTCCGGAAGCCAGCAAATGATATAACGTCTCAGCTGGAGATCAATTTTGGAGACCTTGGCCGCCCAGGACGTGGTGGCAGGGGAGGGCGAGGTGGCCGTGGGCGTGGTGGACGTCCAAACCGTGGCAGCAGAACTGACAAGGTAATTTTAAGACTTCTTTAAGTAATTTGAAGACCTCTCTTTGGTAAATCAGTGCCCTATGTCCATTTTGGGGATATGAATAGAAGAAGAAAAAAGTAGTAGACATACCTTCAAGAAACTACATTTTAGGCTATATTTTTGTTTAAAGTATTTAAAGTGATTGAATTGTGCTGCTAGTAAAACTATCACTTTGTTCAGTACTTCTTAGGTGCTGGTCATGGTGCTGTGCTAGGCATTTTAGGTACTTAATTCTTGTTACCACACTGACATCTCTGTTTTACAGAAGGAGAAATTTAGATACAGGGAACCAAGTTAACTCTTGGCCTTTGCTAAGGTCTACTTGAAATGCCAGCCTCTTCCTTTGCCTTGACTCTTTGCTGCTCTTTTTAGGTCTCAGCTAAATGTTAACATTAATAACATTTGTGTTCATAATTGTGTGACACAAGATGATATTGTCACTTTTTTTACTATAGTGTGAAAGCTGGAATTCATTCATGTCCTAGTTTTATAATCTAATGCCTTGCACAGTGTGTGTGACATGAAACAAGTTCTTAAGAAATGTTTTGATAGAAGCCCTACTAATTGATGAATTTGAACTCTGATTTGTTTGATGCCAAAGTATCATGACTAGATATTATTAAACTAAAGTATTAGAGGTAATACTTGGGTTAAGTTAGTTCTTTGTCTCTAATGGTGTGGCTAGGAAACAACAATGATGCCTTCCTGAATTCTCAACACCTGATGTGCAAATTGGGGACCCATTTACTTGATTTAGTCTGTCAGTGTTTGATTATAGTGGTAGATTAGTAAAACATTTTATGCTTGTCCATAATGGGTGATAATTTCTTGTTTCTTCCTCTGACATCAGGTTTTTTAAAAAAGATCACTGTTGTGTATATGGGCTTTCAACACATTTCTGTTGTTATTTGTACTTTATAAATCGCAGTTGGGTCCCTTTCTAACACTGAATGTGCTGCTTAAATCATTTTATGTAACAAGTTTCTTAGCCTGCTTTCAAATTGATGCCATTCATATTGAGCAAGGGAGGAAAAAATTACTAAACAACAAAGTAAGAATTCCACACACATATTCCATGTGAGTCTACTTGTGTGATTTATTAGAAAACTAAACCCATGATATTATTAAGCAAGTTTTATAGGTTTTGATAAAAACTTAGGACAAGGCTCATTGTAAATATTTATAGTTTTATTCTGATCCATAACTTTGACTTTTAAGTAAAGCTTTTGCCACATTTTACTTAGTATTTTATTTAACCTCATGATTTTTTAGAGTTGCGTGTCTGAATGTAGACACTGGCAATCCAAGATTCTGGAATTGTTCATTTTGGTTTCTTTCTTTTTCAGTCAAGTGCTTCTGCTCCTGATGTAGATGACCCTGAGGCATTCCCAGCTCTGGCTTAACTGGATGCCATAAGACAACCCTGGTTCCTTTGTGGACCCTCCCATCTGAGGTTTTGCATGCTTAAGGATCCCAAACGACTTAAGAATTTAAAAAAAAAAAAAAAGACTGTCATTCATACCATTCACACCTAAAGACTGAATTTTATCTGTTTTGAAAATGAACTTCTCTCGCTACACAGAAGTAACAATATGGTAGTCAGTTTTGTATTTAGAAATGTATTGGTAGCAGGGATGTTTTCATAATTTTCAGAGATTATGCATTCTTCATGAATACTTTTGTATTGCTGCTTGCAAATATGCATTTCCAAACTTGAAATATAGGTGTGAACAGTGTGTACCAGTTTAAAGCTTTCACTTCATTTGTGTTTTTTAATTAAGGATTTAGATGTTCTCTCAATTACAAACTGGTTTTAAATATTGGACATAATATCAGTTTTAATACCTGCTTTGCATTTTCACACATGGTCAACTGGGTCATGTAAACTTTGATTTGTCAAATTTTATGCTGTGTGGAATACTAATACTACTTTATGTATTTTAACTTAGTTTTAATATTTTCATTTCTGGGGAAAATCTTTTTTCACTTCTCATGATAGCTGTTATATATGCTAAATCTTTATATACAGAACTATCAGTACTTGAACAAATTCAAAGCACATTGGTTTATTAACCCTTGCTCCTGCATGGTTCATTAGGTTCAAATTTATAATTGATTGACAATTTCACCTATATTTACTTTTAAAATGTGTGACTGTCCCCCATTTTAAAAACCAAACTAGACACCTTGTTGGTGAAGGTTTAAGCTACTTGTTGGTACACATCCTATCAAGTGAAGTAGTTTTATGGGTGTTGGGTTTTTTCCTCTCCAAAGGGTGGGTGGAACAAGTTGATTTGGCTACTGCGTACTATTTAAACTGTTCTGTAAAATAAGTGTCTGGCCACTCAGTATGATTTGTGTGTGGAAGGTCCCAAATCAAAATTGTTCTTCCATAATCAACAGCCTTTTAACCCTTGCTTTTTTTCTTAAGAAACCAAAGGGCACTGGTTTGTATGGTAAGATTGGGGGGGGCGGGGGTATGTTAATTTTTGGAATTTGGAGAGCAGACAGCTTTACTTTATAAGGTTGGAACAGCAGCACCGTCCTTGAAATATAAACCAAAAATCTTAACTGTTTCTGAATTTCCTATATTGCTATTAATTTTGGTCTTAAGTTGATAGATGACTGTTCCACAGAAAGTGACAAGTAAGTATCTTTTACCTCTTCCTCAGAAAATTAGGTTAATGGGTTCCTTGAATGGGAGCATCACCACATACATGGAGAGAATTCTCAACAAACAGATCAGATATTCTAGGATTTTTTTTTTTTTTTTGGTCACATTTATTGGTAAACAGGAAAGGAACTTAATGTACAGTTTTAAAGATCTTTTGTCACTCAGTATTTTCTACCTGTGTATGGTAATGTCCAATTTTAAAAATACTGAAGATCTTAAATCAGAATGTCTGCTATTTAGCTGATTAATTCTCCCATATACTTCTAAAAGAGAAATTGTACAGTACAAGAGTTATTCATTTGGATTAGATTTATAATCTAGTTACCTGTTAGTTTGACATCTTAGGAAGGAGGTAATTGGTTTTTAATGATGCATAAACTTTTGTGCTGGTGTTTTGGATCTTATGATGCTGAGTGTGTTCTGCACTGGTGCTAATGTCTAATATAATTTTATATTTACAAACATACCTGCTACCCAGAGGCAAGTATTAATTTAGTCCATATGGACTATTGACCCCTCTTGAGATTGCAACATACACCCTCCTAAATCATTGTGGTTAGACTTCCAAGTTCCTTAAACTTGTTTCTGGACGTGTAATGTTTGTAAACCTTGATTTTTAGCAACCTATAGAAAGCACCTCCTATTAAAAACACTTCACAAGTTCTACTTAGTGTCAGCCATTGCTGGCATTCTGTCACTGTAGAATACAGCAATATCTGGTATGTTGCAAGCTTTCAAGATAGCCTGAACTTTAAAAAGTTGGTCCATTAGTTGTATCTGATGGATGTAAATTTGCCTCCTAGTTCACTTTGTGTCAAGAGCTAAAACTGTGAACCTAACTTTCTCTTATTGGTGGGTAATAACTGAAAATAAAGATTTTATTTTCATGCTCACTTCTTAAAAGTCATGAAAACAAATAGGAGCCCATTTATCGTTACGTGTTTTCTGACCTGTGTGTGCACCCCCAAAATAATCATTCCCCCCCTTAGATTTTGTTTATGTGGGGTTTTTTGTTAAACCAGGCTGTTGGATCACATTTGGAAGGGATACCTATTTCAATTAGAAAGCTGAATTCTTAACTTGTAAAATGAATTTCAAGGATTAACAGGACAATTGGCATTTCTTTTAGCAAATCACATTTTGAGTGTGAAAGTTAATCATACTGAATACCACTTTTTTTTTTTTAAACAAATGATACAATACTAAAAATCGCTTAATACAGGTCTCTAAATAATAGTGGTCCCTGACTGAATGTTGTAGTAAACTTTTATCTTGGTGCTTTTACATGAGAATAATGCCAGAGTTGATATTTATTACTAAGACATTTTCAGCTTGCATTCACATAATTGGGATTTAGTTTATTTTTTAGTTTAATAGTCTTTTGAGACCTGTGTGGAATTAGGAAAGATTTTAAAATGTAGTAGGTACTACACATTCAGTTACTTAGTTTTATTTTAAACATGGAAGCAGGACACATCTCTAGGGTTGTAAATATATTTGGGGCTTATTTCTTGGTATAGGTTTGAAGGGAGACTATGAAGTACTCATTCTAATTGTATTATTTTTCCAATTGCTAGAGATCATTGCACTGAAATAGGAAAATTTTATTGTGCCATTAGGAAGTTTCATACAAAATCTAAATATTGTGTATTGGATATTTAAAACACATCTTTAAGAGCACTAGCATTACGTGGAAGGAACCAAAAATATTAAAAGGTTAAAACAAGTGTGAAGCTCCTGGAACCTGAATGATTGTGATTTTAAGGTAAGATTATATCAGATATATTAATGGATAGCTGTCCCAACTTTGAAGGAACTGGTATAGCAAATTCTAGGGCTTTCCAATACACGTAAATTCTACTTTCTAAAGAAAGTAAATTAATACTTAAAAAGTAGATTATAACCCATATTTTTCTAATTCTGAAATTAACCTGTGTTTAGCAAGTCTAAACATAAGTCCCATTTCCAAATTAGCCGGAGAAGGCCCAAAATGTGATTACTAGTATGCTTTACAGAGTAATAACAACTTGTAAAATGATCTCTTACCAAAGTTTCAGACCTTGAAATTAGTGAAATAATTCATTAACATGATTTACAAAACTGTCAAAGTTTATCATTAAGATGTTTATTAAGTGGCAGATTTTAGAAATCTGGGTCCAGTTCCTTTTTGCTCAGCCTAGGTTTACCTTGGACATGTCCTCAACTTAAATCCTATGTGATTTTTAAGTTAGGTAAATATGAAGGTCGTAGGAGGAGTGATTGAAGTAAGCCTGTTTCAGGCTGAGAGGATTTCACTAGATCAAAGAATATAGAGAAAAATTGTAACTAAAGGATGAGAAGTTTAATTTCATAAAATGGTTATGATATAAAGATACGTTATTACTATCAAGATTTTGGCTTCAGGGAGATAGTTAACATTGGAAATGAGTGTTTAAGTTCTGTATCTAAGCTAGGAGTTCACAGACTTCAGCCTGTGGCCTGCTTTTGTACAGTTGAGCAAAGAATGACTTCTACATTTTTTAAGGGTTAAAAACTAATCCTATATGAAGATGTAGCCCACAAAGCTTGAAACATATGTCCCTTCATGGAAAATCTTTGCTGACCCCTGATCTAAGCTATCACTCCCAGGTCAACATGTGAGAGTTCTAGGTACAAATTAAATCCTACCCCACTGGAAGTTGTGAAGTTAGAGGTATTTTAAAGCAAGTTACCTCTTAACTTCTACAATCAGAATAAGGGCAAGGTATCTGGTAGCCTGTTTAAGTAAAGATGGTCTTGTTGTTCAAAAAAGATTATGTAGCTTGTAACTCAAATATATTCTCCTGAAAGTTGTTTAGGAAAGTAAATTCGCTATAAGATTATGCTTAATGCCATGATTATAGTTTAATGTTTCATGTTTCGGCAGTTTTTGTCAATGCTAAGCTCTTTCTGATGTGTAGTGATTTTTCAGTGAGCTGAGAGTTGTGAACATTTTATATAGGTGAGGAAACAAAAGTCTGTTTTAATTAACTTCATAGGTTGAGCTGGGGTATCAATTACTGGATTCTTGAGGACTGCATGTCTCAGAGCTTAGAATATTCATTTGGGCAGAATTTCGATTTTGTGCCATTGATTACCTTATAAATAACTAGGAGTCAATTGTTTACTTCTGAATGGAAGGAAAGAAAAGATGAAAAATGACTCATGCAAGTTAGGAAATAATTTACCTAATTATGTTTTTGTTTGATATGTTAATTATGTAGGTACTTACAGTGTTTTAAATCAGTAACTTTGTCCCTTTTGCTCTCTGGCTGGGTGTGGCAGTTCCTAGTGTGCTTATGTATGCTAAGTTTTGTGCTTGGAAGACCTACCTGGTTATACCTGACAATTCTAATTAATAACAGGTGTTTTAAAACCTGTTTGGATAACATACCAGGTGTTGAGAGAGAAGCTCTGAACTGATCTTGATACGGTTTTATTTCTTAAACGGCTGTATTCAGTGTTACTGGTATGGAAATGTGGAGAGCAAAGGGCTAGTTAATATTCAGGATTTTGATATTTGGTGAACTGAGTAGGGAAAATGGATGGTACTGATTATACTATATTACCCTCAGTTACAGTTGTAGCTGATCATTTCTCTTAAAGATTTTAGGACTTAAAGAGCTCTCTTAGTTTGAAGAAATGGCACTGGTTTCCATCTACCTAGCATGAAGAGTTGTATGAAGTGGTCCAGCTGAATGTGGTTCTTGTTTGCCTGGTTTTGTTACATTGGACTAAAATTTTTTATTAGCTGATGAATAATGTCAGAAACTTTGTTTTGGGAACTTAATGAATTCCTTGTCTCACACCTAGGGTGTAGTAATCCATAGCAAAATGTTGCTTTGTCACAGTTACCGTTCTGTTTATAGATAGATAGATGGTTTGTCTTTTCCCTGGAAATTCTGAATTTCCAGTGAAGCTTCCACACTTTTTTTTTTTTTCCAGTAGAGGAAGAACTTTTCCAAAAACTACAGATAATTTTGTTTCAACTTGATTCATGTACATAGTTACCAAGGTTTCATTTAAGTGTTAAAGTCTAAAGAGCTTCTGAAGGATGCATGAGAAGACTGGATTGGATAAAGCTACTTTTAAGATGTAAGTTTTCCTGGTCACCGGGAAGGAAGTCAGCATCCATAGCAGGTATATTTTGTTAATGTATCCCTTGAAGATTGAGTGGCATTTAGTCACTGTGTTAATAAAATCTGGTAAATCGATGTTTTTAATAATTAGACTGACGCCCCCAAACCCCAACACACTTTTTGAGTCTTGGTAGAGCTCTGGAAGTCATGTTGACAGAAGAAGAAAAGGGCTTTGGATGCTGAATAATGCTAAGTGAACTCATCTGAGAAGATTTCCTCTTCAGGAGAAAACGAACAAAATTTATTAAGAGAAAATTGCCAATGTATTGTTGATTAAAGAATTGAAATTTAACAAGCATCCTCCAGTTACAGGAGGGTATGGACGTTCCTCTTATTTTCAGGATCATCAGTCTTGCTCCTTAGAGTTATTAGATTTTTAAAATAGCTACAGATTTTTTGAGGAAAAATTTGAATTGATTTAAGATTGCATCTATAGCTGGAGAAATGGCTTACTGACTTAATTATCCTTGCAAGTTATTTTAGTCTATTGCAAGCAGGTCAAAGTGGGTGTTTTCTAAAAATTGTCTTTGCAGCTGCTCTGAAAATCTACCCTGCCATAGACCAGGAGGGGTAAACTAAAGGGAATGTATAGGAATGCAAAGGAATCTAGTCAAAGTTGTAATACAAGTATGAGGAGAAGAAACTTAAGAAAAGTATTTTCTACAGAGGGACAAATGATCTTTTATTCTCTATGTGGTGGAATAAAGTAAGATTTCTGTTTCTAAATGAAATCTTACGACCCTCTATTTTCACCTTGAGAGAGGTTTTTTTGGTTGGGGAGAGGTAGGGATGTGTGTCTCCAGGCTCCTTGGTTTTAGATGGCACAAGAAATGTGCCCTCAGCTCAACATAGGCATATCGTCTGCTAATGTTGGAAGATGTATATAATTGCCATTTTAGCTGCTGAATTGAGATTTTCTTTCATAAAGAACAAATGTCTTATGTTACTGGTTTTCACCCGGTTTATAAGGAATATTTTCAGTTTTTTGAACTAGTAAAAGTATCCTGCTGTGGGGTGTTAGGGCCTTTTCAGTGACAATTCAGGGCTTTGAGAACAGTTTCTTCTCTGAGAAACTCCCTAATAGTTACTGTAGTATTCCCTTGGGGTCCTAGTAACCTCTAGGTAGGTAGTAAGATATCTAAAATTGACAAGATACATAACATTCTTTTACCTACATAAGGCCAGGATCTCGTAAGGAAGAATTCTTTAAACTTGTGGAAATTAAAAAAGGCATGAATTGACTTAAAGGTAAACTATGACAGCACATAAATACGTTTGTGTGTCTCAGAGATGTGATTGAAATCTCAGCAGAACCAACTTAAGAATGGTTTTGCTGCTGAAATAAATGACCCCTCGCAAAATGAGTCAGTTACTACAGAATGGAGGAAGGACATTAATGTTTCAACAATTCACATAAGCAAAAATATTAAGTCAAATGCAGCCCTAAGAGAGCCTTTTACTTGGAAAAAAATCAATAGGTAAGTTAAGTAGAGTAATTGCTATTTTAATTAAAGACAATATTGCTCTGGTTATTTTTCTATTGAAAAGGCATAATGTTTTTATATGTAGCTTTAAATACTCCATTTATCAATTTCCTTTAAATAATGGAGTTGACTGGGAGTGTTAGTTACTTCCTTTCTGTGGCCTGCCTGTGTCTTATAGGACTTAGATTAGCTGGAGAGATAAATTAGCAAGTTCAGGAGTGCCAGATATTTTCTGGTCATTTAAGATTTACCGAGGTTTTATGTAGATTTCTCAAGAAAAATAACGATGTAGAACTTTAAAAGTATGGAAATGCCAGTTTTTTGTTACCTAGTAAAAATAGCATCAAAGATTTTTATGGAATTATAGTATAGTCAACTATAGTCAAAACCCCAGTTGACATAAATTTGTAGAGCAGTCTTTTGCATAGGAAAGAATTATAAAGGTTATTCTCTGAAACAAGACTCTCCAGTATCAGGTACTAGTTATATGACTTAGAAGTTACTTAATTTGTATGTTTCCCCACCTGAGTTAGTGGGTATTATACCTTAACCAGTCAGGGTGAGCACTGCATTAATTACACCCTTCAAAACTGCATGTACGAAGGACTGATGATACTGGTCATTATTCCTGTTAGAATGGGGATTTGGGAAAAATTGACTTATGATAAAAACTTTGTATTTCCAAGATCCACTGCTTTAAGTTATTACCCTAAAATTTCAAACCCCCACCCTTACCAAGCATGTCATCTACTTTGCCTTTTTTACTTTTCTGCTGTGCCCTCTGACAGGAGTACTAATGGTCAGTGAAAGTGCCAAACACGGTGGAGGATGAAAGCAGCATGGGCTTAAAGTGCTCAATAGGGTCTGTCTCTAGATCCACTGTTTCAAGTCTTCGGAAGGAAATTGGTAATAACTTCATATTTTATTGACTTTATCCTATTACAAGAGTAATGAGTTTTTGGTGAAAAGAATGTAATTTAAAAACCTATGGCTAGAGATAGCCACTACAGCATCTTGGTGTATATTCTTCCAGGGTTTGTTTGTTTGTTTTGCATTGATTTATAAAAGTGAGATCATTCAATTCAGCCTTTTGAAACTGACCTTTCCATGTCCAATATTATGCTTGTAAAAAGCATGTATAGTATGCTTTTCATCAGTTCAAAGATCCATTCCAGTTTCAGGCATGTTAAAATGGTGGGGGCAGGGGGAACATCCATCATGGAAATTGATGGCATATTAGAGTTTAGCACTTTTTCCTACTCAGAGCATAAAGTAATGGTGTGTCCTAAAACTAGTGGAATCTTAGATTCCATAAAACTGTTGTATAGATTATGGTTTAACCAGGTACCTACTGAAGGGCATTTAGGCCCCCTCTCCATTTTAATGTATGGTGTGATCAGTCCTTTATCCTATTTGATGTTTATACTGTTCTTTAGTCTGCATTGCTAGGTATGGAGTTGGTTTACTCAAATTTTATTGAATATTATTGTCCAGCTGCTTCCAGAAAGCCAACTAACATTCCTGGTTGTGCGCACCAGTTTATTCTAATTTGATACATGAAAAATGGCATTATTTTTCATTCCTTTGATTATAGGTGATTGTTTTATGCTTACCAGGCAGTTACATGTGTTGTGAGTTGGCTCTACTCAGTCCATTTTACTTTAAAGTGTTGGCTTTTTTCATATTGATCTGTAAGAGCACCTAATTTAGTTATTTGGGGGCATATATTGCAACTATTTTTATCTAACTTGGTGTGTGTGTTTTGCAAAGTTTTAGTTTATTGGAGCTTTAGTATAGGCTGCGATGTAAAGATCTGACTTCTTTCCATTGACAGGCAATTGATTGAATTGCTTATCTTTTATTAGTGGAAAGGAAGAAACCTTTCTGATCTCTTAATTCTAGGGAAGTGATTTACTTGAGAGTTCACCTATCAGCCTTTCATAGGGTGGATACTCTGAATGTCCAGGAGTCCTGCAGGTTAGGAAGAGAAAAACTGGGCTCCTTTGGAGGACTTGAGCTGAGATATTGGAACAGATCACAAGTGTATCATGAAGGAAAAAGACAGCCTAATGGAGAAAAACCAAGAATCGAACATAGGGGATTGACAAGAATAGAATGTGCCTAGCTGGCATGTTTTTCACTGGCCTCAGGGCATTGGTGAGTTGCAGCTGTGGGCTATTAATGGAAGCTGAGAAATTAGGACAGAAGGGAAAAGTCAGTAAAGGGAAAGAACTAGATAACACTAGTTTGACTTTCTTATTGCCTAAAAGGAAGACAGAGACCCAGGAAGTAGAATCTCTAGCTTCTGGGAAAGAGGGCCCTTTCAAGGGGCAATGTAAGATAATCTCTGCACAAGAATTAGTGGTGGAGATTCCCATGAATCCATTAAGAGTAAACTTGGACTCTATTTGTAGTATTTAGGTCTCAGAATTAAGGAGTTTGATGTGTTTCAGTAGAGCAGAGATTTCCGTATTGGCTTTGGGATGTATGGAAGGCGTGAGGATTAGAATCATAGCTAATTTTCCTGTGTAATGAAAGTTGGGTGTATGAATATGTATGAATATTCATGAGTTCCACCTAGTCCTGGTTAAAGGAGGCAGCCCAATTTGATATTTTGACTGCATCTGCAGGATGAGGGGATTGTAATCAAAAACTACTTGGCAAGGGCAGAACAGGGTTACCCATCCTCTCATTCATGGAAAGAGGATATTTTATCTGGCAGAGTGAGCAGCCAAAGGCATGCTCAAATAGGTCTTTAAGAACCACTGCTACATGTATTATATAGCAATGCTGTCAGTGAACACTAGGGTAGAATGTTGGGAATGAAGAACAAATACAAACTTAAGTGTCCCAACAAAAGGAAGCAGGCACAGCTAGATTGGCTTCTGGAACAGAAGGAACAAGGTGAAAACAGTGGTAGGTGATGGCTCCTTAATTTTACTGATAGCCTACTGTGAACCAGGTATGGTGTGAGGGAAGCAGATCGTTCCTGCCTTCAAGTTATTTACAGTCCAGTAAATTCTTTATTTTTACTTTCTAGGAACACAAATAACTGCAGTATCACTTGGGAAAGGGAAAGGGTCTAGAGGGGTAATAGGGAGACTGGGAGTTGGGTGTTGGGTCCGAGTGGGGAGAGGAAGAATGACTAAGATGGGTATCAGGCCAGCAAAAGAAAAATCAGCTAGGTAAAGCAGGTATTGCAACAAGAGAAGCTGGCTCCCATTGTCAAGAGGTGACAGGTTAGCCTGCTTCTGAGGAGGTGGCTTTGTCTGTTATGACACACTGTAAACAAACAAGGGGCACCGCATCTTGGGTATAGACAAACGCTGAAGCTGCTGAGATTCAAGAAACCATGTGTGGCGGTGCTGAGCAGCACCTAAATAGAGTAGAATAGGGATGTAAGGAAGGAACTTGCTAAGCTTTTCAAAGAAAGCCTGAAAGAACTGTATTAAATCCAGAATGGCAGGAAGCATAAAGAATTAAACATGAACAAGCAGAGCAAATGTTCATCACTTGAGTTCCTAGAGCTCTGAGGGACATTTGGTAAACCAAAGCTGTCTCAGTGCCAGTGTTTGGTTTGGGATCAGGCTGGGGTGTAGGCCCTGGGCTTGACAGGGATTTAAGAAGGTTTCTTGGACTTTTCATCCTGTTACTTTGGAAAGGGTACTATTAGCATTTTGAAAAGACTTACTTCCCTTACCAGCTTAGCAGAAGGGCTTACAGTGAAGGGATAGAAGCAGTGATGGGGTGGGGAAGGTGACAAGCCAGTGGCCACAGCTTTAAGTGAATACAACATGTATCATGTTTCAAGTTCATGCTGGGAAAAAGAATTACCTCCTAGGCTCAGTTCAGCATCAGTTCTGTCTTCCTGAGGAAGGAAAAGCAGGATGCCTTGGGGAGAAAGGGTTGACATAAGTGCAACCGTTAGACCCCGAGATAGCCCTGATCCTGAAGGCAACAGCTGCTACAGCAGAAAGAAGAGGAAACAAGGTGAAAGAAAGCCTTTGGCCCACTCCTTTCCAAAACATTGGATTTCAGAGAGGGGAAGCTGTTTGCCCAAGGTCATATTGCGGGTTTACAGGAACTTTCCACCAGTAAGTTGTTCTTGATTCACTGAAAGAGAGTGAAGACAAAATAAAACAATAGGAAAACTAGCAAAAAGGTGTATTTGTACAGGCTTTCACAAATAAGAACAGTCATGACCATTTGGGAGCCCTGGTAATACTGATGTTCACCATGATCTTTACATCCTCCTCTGTAAAACTGGGTTGATCTGTTTTGAAGACTCATTGTAATTCTTACTGGTGGATCCGTAATTTAGACCTGTGCCCTCCTATATGTGACTAATTACAATCAATTCACTTCTCAGTCATACTAGACATTCCAAAGTGGTCAATAGCCAATGTGGTTCATATAAACTGCAGCGAACAGTAAAGAAATGTAGAGAACATTTCTGCCTTAGGCCTATTGGATGCTTCTGATCTAGGTGTATGACTTGGTATGGAGTAGCAGCTTTATAAAGCTTGGATTCTTAGCCCTTGCTAGTAAGAGCCTTGGTTTCCATTCTATCATTTCCCTTTACTGGCCAACCTGGCAAAGAAAGTTGTGGGAACCCAGATTGGAGTCTCTAGGTACACACGGTGTACCATTGAATCTTGGATAACACAAGTTTGAACTGTGTGGGTCTACTTAGGTGGATTTTTTTCAATAAATACGGTACTATAAATCTTTTTCCTTACGATTTTCTTAACATTTTTTTTCTCTAGCTTCAAGAATACAGTATATAAAATACATCTACAAAATAAGTGTTTATGTTACCAGTAAGAGTGGTCAAAAAGCAAACAATGGTTAACTTTCTGAGGAGTCACAAGTTATGCAGATTTAAGCCTGTGCCCCTAACTCTCACATTGTTCAAGGGTTAACTGTAGTCCTAAGGCTCTGGAGAAGGCAAGACAGGCATCTGGGTTACAGCCAATTCTCAGTTCCCAAGACAAACCCTGGGCTTTTTGTTTGCCCTCTATTTGGAAACAGACCTGATAGCAGCACCCCAGAGGTGATGACCACTGGAGCACTGTGGGCTGGGGATGAGAGACACATTGGGGGCTGGGAGCACATGGACTTTCCAAGCTTCACCACTCACAGCATGAGGGAGCTGCACCCCATCTTTAACCGATCCAGAGTTAGCTGCTTATCACAGGAAAAGGTGAGTGGGTGAAGAGAACTTGAGGGGAAAATGGAAAGAGAGATGTGCTGAGGCTTTAGTTCTTCCAGAGGATCAGTTATAGGAGCTTCATGTGAAGGAAGATACTCTATGTTGGAGGGTAAGTATCCCTCATGGGTGGGAAGGTAGTCCACTGGGAGTACTGTCACAGGGCCAGCTAGGTGTCCCGGCTTTGAGTCAGGGCTCCTGCTCCCCAACATCTTGTACAGATCTACTAGTCCTGTCTCTGCTATGAGAGCTTTGGGAGGTGATAGGCTTGAGGCACTATATCCTGTGTCTTCCTCAGAGGTATAGTGACCTTGGATTTCTTGTCCCTTGTCTGGCCAGTTGGGGTGATGAGGATGTCTGAAGACTGGGGTCACTTGATCTGGCAGGACTTCACTGATGACCAGAGGCTCAGGTTCTTCAGGAGTGGGCCAGTCTGTCAGGAGCCTGTCCAAGGGTAGCTGCATCTTCTCCTGAGAAAGGGGAGGAACAGGCTAATAATACAGCTCTGTTACAGAAGTATCCTTTGACAACTGACTTCAGGGTTCTGAAAGGCCTTGCAGCCTGCATCGCCTGATTGGTTCTAGGTGGGACATCATGGGACCTTGACTTTGTGGCAGGAGTGAAACAGTTAACATCGTCAGGGAGCAGACAGGAGCCATGGACTTCTCAACCCCCTGCCAATGAGTGGTTACCTACCAAACTTAACCTTCAACCAGACTACTTCTGAGGAGTCCAACTGCACTAGCTATTTCTTAGGATAGGGAGCATGGTGGGTGCAAAGGGAAGGCTGAGCTTGCCTCCGTCTGGGGGAGGAGGCAGGGAGGACTTTAAAAGTCACACTAGAGCTGAATCTTGAGAGAGAGACTTTCCAGGTAGGAAAGTGATGGGCAAGGAGGACTGGTCTATTCTGGAACATGCTAGTTCTCTCTTTTGACAGGTAAACAGAAGCTTTGGAAATACAAGGTCACATGATGAAGAGAATTTTAAGGGATGCTAATGAGTTTGAGCTTTGATACAACTAAATGGTTCAGGGTAATAATCTCCTCAGTTCTGCTCTTAAGAAAAACCCTCTGGAGTAACTTTTGGAAAAAATTTTCATCTTTTTTTCCCCTATAGCTATTTTTTTCTACTCTTATCTTGGTCAGCATCACTTCAGTTACCAGTTCTTCAATGTCCAGTCTCTTTCCTTTCCAAACTTACTATAGATTCCTGAGTCCTCCAGGTCCAACCACTCTTGTTAACATTTCTCTTTCTGGGCTTCATTGGGCTCTACCTACCCCCTCAAAACTATCTTTCACACTGCTTGATCTTTTTAAAGCAGAGTTCCAAAGCCTTTAACAGCTCAGACTTACATAGTGAAGCTTCCCAGCCTGTAGTTTGGCAGTCAGGTTCCTGCACCTTCCTCTACCTCCCCATATTTCCATTCAAAAACTTTCAGGCACACCGTCCTGGTCTTACTAAGCACATTACTAAGCCACCAACACACTTGGGCTTCCACTGCTAGCCTCCCACCCTCCTGTTTTCTGCACCTTTTTCTGCTTGATGCCTTCCTCTTTCATGAAGGCCTTCTTTGTACATGATGTTTTATACGGTCAATTTTTGTTTTGTTTTGTTTTTTACATGTCCGTAAGCCATCTGCGAATAGAGATCTTTCATGCCTGAAGGGAAGAGTAGGATGACAGGGAAAACCCTGAGGACTACTCCCAACTCTGATATTCAATAGCCTGAGAAATCTCCATCAACCTCTCTGGCTTTTTGTTCCCTCATCTGTCAAATGCCAAGTTGTGCAAGAGTGGTTTTTGGTCTGGACTTGCTTCTGATGTCCCCTTCCTTTCCTTGAGCATGACAAGCATCCAAAAGTGAATGATGGTGCGGTCTCGGGACAGACTTCCACAAAGGACACTGACAAGCTAGAGGGTAAGTGCGTGTGTGGGGTTTTTTGGGGGGTGGGCGTGGGGGGAAGTGTTCTTTTCTGATGGTTACTCAAACTGGCCCTGACACAACAGTCTGGCTTGAAAGATGGCCGTCAGCTCTGGGAAGCACAGCTGCCATTTTCTCTGCTTTGGCTGCCAAAGCATGGTTACCCCAGATGTGGGAGGGACTATACGGGGTACAGAAATGGCTTATTTTTTTCCATAAGTGGGGCATTTGCTCTGCCTTCTTGAAGGCTTTGGCCATATTGGTAGAGCCTGCTCCTCAGAGTGTGTACCAAGCAGGCTCTCTGGGTAACATGTCCTAGGGCAAGTCCTCAGGTATCTCAAGGGCATTGTTTAGCTTCTACAGGCTCAAAATGGAGAACATCCTAGTGGTCGCCTTTATGATTTGGCCTTTCCCTCCAGAGCTTAAAGACCTGTTTTTTAGCCACATCTTAAGAAGTAGTATAGGGATCTAAGGCCTGAGAATTTTGTTGGAGGTGAAAGACTGTTGTGCTTCTGATGTCTGCCTCAGCCTCTAACGGGAGAGAAGGATCTTTAGAAGCAGTCTGCCCACTTCAAGGGTCAAGTGACATGGGGTTCTGAGGCTGCCTCAAGGCCATCACCACAGATGCCATGTTTAAGCTAAATTTTATTTTCTAATTTACTGGGGTTTTTTTTGTTTTTTTGTTTTGCAAAAGACATATATATGCACATCTTTTTGTAATGAAAGAGAGACTCTGTAATGCAAATTAAGTGGCCCTCTTATCTCCAAGTCACTACCCAAAGCCAACCAACATTATCAGTTTCCTACGTAGGCTTCCCAGAAATATCCTATACATTGCTGGAGTTGAGTGTATATAAAATTTCTCTCTTTATACAAATGAAACCCACTTCAGACAGCTGTTACAAATTTTTTTTTTTTTACCTTTAGGTGTCTTAGGGACTTTTAGACACATTATAGATCTCATTTTTTTTTTTTCAGTAGTTGCATAATATCCTGTTTTATGGATGTACCCACATGTTTAACCTGCTCCCCTGGTGGCAGGTTCCATTATGCCCAATTTTTTGGCTTCTATTTATAATGCTACAATGAACTTCAGGCCTATGTATGGCAATTTCTTTCATCTTTTTCCTTGTTACTGTCTCTAACCCTTTGTATGTCTTTCTCAGCATTTCTTCTAGGTTTTTATGGGCCCTTCATAGGCCTTGTCTGCCTCTGTAGCCCCTCATGCTCAAACAGGCAAACAGAGACCATGACGCCAAAGCTACAAGTTTGGGAGCCAGGTGTCCGGGACTGACCCAGAGCTGCTTCCCACTGTGCTATTTCAGGCTCTTAGGACTTGGGACTGTGGAATGTCAGCATTGGAAGACAGGGATCTTAAAGCTCAGCTGACTCAGCTCCTGGTACTTGAATCCCCTCTGACACTAGCATTGGTATCCTTATTGAGTGCATGACCGTAGATCATTGCAAGATTGCCACCAAGTGAGGGCCCAGTGTGTGAATACCTCTTCAGTTAGTCTGTTCAGCTCAGAGGTGTTGACTACTAGAAATACTCCGCTCACCCTATGCTTAAAGATCTTTTAGAGCCTATAATACAAAGGCAGATGGCACATTCTACTTGCATGTGAATCCAGGATCCACCATTTTAGCTGACTAGCGTTAGGCAAGTTACTTAGTCCTCAGTGCCTCAGTTTTCTCATCTGAAAAATGGGCATAACAATAGTACAGCCTCATAAAGCTGTTGTATGGATTAGATTTTAATGCTTGAGAAAGGTTTTTTTAAGTGCCTGGCATATAAAAGTTATATATATATTATATTATATATATATATATATATTATATTATATATATATATATATATTATAGATATAACTCATTGTGCTTGGCTTTATTGCACTTTGCAGATACTGTGTTTTGTTTTGTTTTGTTTTGTTACAAAATGAAGGTTTGTGGCAATCCTGCTTCAAAAAAGTCTACTGGCATAATATTTCCAACAGCATTTGCTCACTTCGTGTTTCTGTCATATTTTGGTAATTCTTGCAACATTTCAAACTTCTTCATTATTTGTTTTGGTGATTTGTGTTGAGTGATTATGACTTGCTGAAAGCTCAGATGAGGATTAGCATTTTTTAGTAATAAAGTGTTTTTAAATTAAGGTATATACGTTATGTTTTTAGACCGCGCATTGCACACTTAATAGACTACAGTATAGTAAAAACATAACTTTACTAGGAAACCCAAAAAGTCATTTACCTTTATTGCAGTATTTGCTTTATTGTGGTTTGAAACCAAATCTGCAATAAATCTGGCATGTGCCTGTATACATAAACATGAATATATTATTTTTTTGAGAGACAGAGTGCATGTGTGCAAGTGGGGGAAGGGCAGAGGGAGAGAGAGAATCTCAGGGAGGCTCCATGCCCGGTGTGAGCCTGATACGGGGCTCGATCTCATGAATTCGAGTCATGACCTGAGCTGAAATCAAGAGTCAGTTACTTAACTGACTGAGCCACCCAGGTGCCCCTGAGTATATTATTTAATAATATAGTTATATACTATATTATATATAATTATGTATCCTGTATATAATATATATAAAATAAATAATCATATGTGCACATATTTAAAAGCTACTATTATTATTATTGTTCTTGTTAATGTAACTTAACAGAGACAAAATCCCTCAATAGTGAAAGGAGATGTCAAGTGTGAGTCTTTCCGGAAATAAAGTGAAGGATGTTTGCCTTGTATGATGCATGTGCTTTACATGGCATCTTACTCAATCCTCACAAACAGTATACATGGGAGATACTATCAATTCCTGTTTTACAGAGGATGAAACTTGGGCTCAGATCATCAGGCAGGTTGCCCAAGGGCCATCCACATGGTGAGTGGCGAGGTGGGTCTGCACCCAAACTTTATTTTAAAGGCACTAATTGCAGTGACCTCAATTCCCACGGAGACAGACACGGCTGAAACCTGCTCTTTCTCCGAGCAGTGGCTGGTACCACTACCTTCTGGCCTGAGGAAGGGTGTGGATGAGAGAATGCACTGCATAACTGAGGAGAAGAATCCTGGAGGAGAATGTCTAGCAGGTGTGAGAAATAGAGTGTGGGGCTACAAGGTCCTGGGCAACGGGAAGAATACTGGCATCCTGCCTTTGTCCCATTGGCTCCCCTTAAATGCACAGTGTTGCTCCATGTCCAGATGCCTCCAACTCCCAGACCCCTCACCCAAGATGACCAGCTTGCCCCCCGTGAGCTGTTCTCACCACCTCGGGCTGTTCTCACCACCTCGGGCTGTGCGGCAATGCCCTTCCCATCCTTTACTCTCCATTCTCCCATCTGCCAGCAGAGCAACCTCTCCTTTGAAACCTTCTCCTTGCACAATGGAATGACTGGCTTCCTGCCAATGCCAAAATAGTCTGAGCTCTATTTATCTGTTCAATGCTCAGGACAGGAAATGTCACAGTAAAGCTTCAGTTCTCTTAAATTTGGATGAGTCAGGCTAGTGCTCAGCAAATGGCAAAAATACTTGCTTTTTTATGTCTTTTGAAGAATGGAGGTGAGGAGGTGAGGAGGGAACCTATGGCATAGAGAGGAATGAAAAGCTATGGGTCTTTTAGTCTTTTGGGCATAAGCTTCAGAAAATTCCTGTGTATGGGAGTGTTGACTCAGTTGGTAACCTAGCACTAGGGGCTTCAGCTTATCCATAGGGACTAATAAGCACCTAGGTCTCCTGATAACTAATGGGAAACTTAGATCACTGGAATTCTATCAATTCACCACTAAGGCATTATAACCTTACCTCCACAGTAGGGTATTTCTTGGCCCAAGTACTATTGGCTGGGTCTGGAATTTCTTTACTACACCACTGAGGTCTGAGGGCTGAAAGGAGAACAAATACCCTATAGATAAAGAAAACAATGACATCTGGTTAAGCATGCACATACACAGTGGCATGGAAGCATCGGTTCTTAGTGCGGTGATTTCATGGTAGGAGTGTGCAAATGAATAAAATAAAAAAACACTGAAGGAGAAAGATGATGCATCATCCAAGGCTAGACTAGTTTTCTCTGAAGTTCAGATAGATAGATGATAGTCATGATGCAACCATTTGGAGTTTGCTAAATAAATTATGGAACTTTTACTCAACAAATGTTTAGCTGTCACTGTCCAGCCATGCATTCATTCAACAAGCACCGACTGAACCCCTAATTATGTTGAGCACATGCCATATCCTGGGGATGAAAAAACAAACAAGAAGACATGGTTCCCACCTGTGGAGAACTTACTATTTAGTTTAAAATGTTTATAAAGAGTTTGTTATATGCTAACTAACTTGGATGTAAATCTAAAAAAATTTTTTTAAGGTTTGTAATAACGGGTAAAGTATTATGCTAAAAGGAAAACAAAAACAAAAACCACCACAACAAAGAACAAAACAGGAACAATAACAATGTTAAAAAAAAAAAAATGCCTAGGAAAAAAATACCATATGGAAATATCCAAACTGTTAACAGTAGTTGTACTTGATGATCAGAAGAACTATGGGTCTTCTTTTTTCCTTTATCCTCTCTGGTTTTTTAAAAATACCTTAAAATGTGTTTATATTACTTTTATGACATGAAAGGAAAAAAGTCCTAAAAATGTTTCTAATAAATGCATGTGAGTTAAATGTTTTGATTATTTTTTAAAAATTCAAAGCAAATATGAAACATTTTTGAAGAATTGGCTTTAATAAGCTTTGATGTTTAATAAGAATGGAAAGCTTTCAGGATGTTTAGCCCTTTGAAGCAAGTGATGTGTCTGTGTGACTGGTTTCTCTCCGAACAACTGTGAGCAGAGGTACCTGTGACCCAGTACAGATCATGCAGATGAGGACAATGTCCAAGGGATGCCGAGCCACTAAAGCAGAAGACAACGGGGTCCCTAATGACTGTGGAGCATGGCTGCCAAACAACCTGGATGACTTACTTCAGGACTATTATGTGGGAGAGAAATAAACTATTTTTAAAGCCATATATCTGGGGGTGTTTGTTTTCTTTTAACAAAAAAAGCTTTCACCCTAACTGGTAATATTTCCCTGAAGAGGATGAATGTGATCCTACTTGATTCTATTTGAATTCAACTTTTTCAAAGTCTACCTAAAGAGAGCTCTGCTTTGAAGTATCTATCACATATGAGAGCTTCAATAAATGTAAAGCCTTTCAGATAAGTTCAATGGCTAGTAGAATGACTTTGAGCTAGTTTCATTTTGACCTCTTCTCTTACTTTACACAGCATTTGAAGAAAACTCTTTATCGAATAACTCTAAAAAATTCTCTTTACAAAATAATGCCTAAAGAAATTGTAGAAAATAAATAGAACTAAAATCCCATTATTCTATATCCTGGTAAACTACCATTCATTAATATTTTGGTGCATATCCTTGGGGTAGAGAGCGTTAATCACTACCCAATACTCCCTCATCCTCTTCCTTAGAAAAAGGACCCTGATTTACTGGGATGACAACAAGCCCAGCTGTAGGACCGCAATTTTAAATCTCCCTTGCTCCAGTTCTGGCCAATGTGTAATCAGAAGTATCATGTCTGACTTCTTCATGTAAAAGCTCCTGAAAAGGGAAATATGGGTACCTTGCTTCTTTCTCCCTATAGTTGTAGAATGCAGGCATGATGGCTATAGTTCCTGCAGTCATTGGACCATGAAGTGAGCTTGTGGAAGCCAAGTCCGGATAATGGCACAAAAAGATCAAAGGAGCCTAGATGCCTGGTGACTATAGAGCTACCACACCAGCCCTTAACCTGAATTTACTTCCTTAGCCTGGGCGAGAAAGTCCAGGGCTAGCTAGTTTAAGTCCTATTATTTGGCATATAGAACCAAATTTAATGCTAAATGGTCTCTGTCTTACATATAGGTATGCATGTGTACATGTACTTTTTAAAGTACATACTGCTTTGCAACCTTTTTAAAATGTAATATTGCAAATATATCATTTTCTGTCTTTAATGGATATAATATGCTATACAGCATGAGATATATTGTGATGTAAAACAACCCCATATCACTGGACATTTAGGTTATTTCATATTTTCCTTCAATGAACAATACTTCAGTGAACGTATTTGCCATTAAATATCTGCATATACTTAGACTAAATTTCCAGTTAGGAATTGATAGGTCATAGGTCTATTTTAAAACTTTAAAAAATTTTTTTAACATAATACTGTTGTCCAAGAAAGTTGAATAAATTTAGTCTGCTACCAGCAATGTATGAGAACGTCCGTTTCTTTGACGCATAGTGGCAACAGCTATTGTCATTTTAAAAAAAATCACATTGCTGAAATTGGAAAATGTAACCAACTCACTTTTGCCGGAAGTAACGCGTTGAGAAAATGCCCACTATGACGACAGCAACGCAAATGCTTGGTGCCACAAACACACTCCAATTGGCTTTACCTGAAAAGTTAGCAAACCCTGTGACTAAGTTATCTTCAATGAACATCTTAAAATACTCACTTGCATGAACCCTCTGGCACCTACCCACAGCTACTGGCTAGCTAGATGGGCTCAGCTAGCCCATCTAGCTTGTTTTTGTTCTTTCAGCTAGGGAGAAGGGCCCTAAGGGATCCAGTTTTATGGTTCTAAGGAAGGGGCTCCTTCCTCTAACAGGGGCAGAAAGAAAGGGAGTGTGGTGTTCCAAGCACTGGCTGTGAACTGGGAGCCCTGAATTCTAATCCTGACTTTCCACTGACTGATATGTGATCAATGGACTTCAGATTCCTGATCTACAAAAGGTGAATGATGACATCTGCCCTGCAGGTTGTTGTGAAGATTAGAGATGGTGTATATAAAGCACATGGCAATGCATCTGAACATAGGAAGCCCTTGAGAAATGGTATTACTGATTTTAACAAACCACTGGATAAGCCTTCTAACTAGGGTCTTTGAAATTGTTTGGATTCCTTGCTATGAAGATGTATTTTGCTATGTGTTGGGATTCTTCATTAATTCATCCATTTATTATTAGTAGTATATTCTTTATTATTATAATTATTATTCATTCATTATTATTAACCATGTATCAGGCCCTTTTAGGTGCTGGGATACAAAGATGAGGAGGACATGGGCTCTGTTGTCTTAAATCATTAATCTAGTCCAGGAGATAGATGCGTAAACATGTAAATAAATCATGATGCCACGGGATATGCATTTTTACAAAAGGCATGTACAAGGCAGTGTAGCAGGGAACAGCATGGGAAATAATCCCAAGGGCAGCCCAGGATGTTGTCCCAAAAGGCATGATGTCAAAAGTTCAGGTTTGGAGGGTGGAGCCAGCAAAGCAGTCAAGTTAGGGAAGCAGACTAGACAGAACTATACAAAGGCATGGAACCTTCAGGCAACTCCAGGTAGTCTGGTCACGCTTTCAAGTATGAAAGATGAGCGTGCAGTAGAGGACGAAGCTAGATGAGTGAATAGGAGCAGATCATGCGGGGCTTGGTGACGAAGCAGTTTGAATTCTAGCTTGAAGGTCCCTGGGGAACCACTGATGGGCTGTGATGGAGGTGGGATGTCAACATGGAGCAAGGTATCTTGCAGAAAGATTCTTCTGGTAGAGTGCAGGACAGGTTCAGGAGGAGTGTGAGCAGGGAGGGACTAGCAGGAGTGTCACCAGGACTGAATGGGGTGTTGATGCAGGCAGTTTTGTTACCACCCCACGCAATCAGCACAATCTGACATTTCTTTAGCATCTGTTTTCCTTCCTGGGCAGATGGGGCAAGTATGGAGTACCACAGGTAGAAAGATGCTGAGTTGTTAACTGATTAATTGCTCACAAGTTAACTTTCGTGCTAGAGTGATGAGAAGATGAGAAGAGGGTTTGTCAACTTTCCCAGTGGAGAAGTACCGGGCATAGAACAACAAAGTCCTAAATGATCAACCTGATACTCCATGTTGCAAAGCAAGAACAGCTTGTTTCATGCTTGGAGCAAGATGCAGGCACGTGCTGCCAGAGAGAACAGCACAATTTAGCCAGTGGAGAGAAGCCCATGTTCGCTAGGTCACTCAAATTTAACTCAAGTAACTAAATCTGAGTTTGATTTGTAGTTCTGCCACTTGACACTTCCATGACTTTGGGTAATCTTTCTGTACATTCTGAACCTTGTAAAAAGGCATCCTAATCCCTTGTTCCTTTATTCATTTTGAATTGAGTGCCTGATACTATGTGACCAGGTACAACAGTGTAAAGCAGGCACCTTGCGTGGCTGAGGTCAGGAGTCAATGAGTAAAAGTACGTGTCATGAAGGGTGAAATGTGTCCTTTTACCCCAAAAATCCATACACTGAAGTCCTAACCTCCAGGACCTCAGAAAGTGACCATATTATGAAACAGGATCATTGCAGATGTAATTAGTTAAGATGAGGTCAAACTGGTGTAAGTAGCCCTAATCCACCATGATCAGTGTCCTTAAAAATGAGGAAATTTGAACAAAGAGACACACACAAGGAAAACTCCATGTGAAGATGAAAGCAGAAATCTATAAGCCAAAGAACACCAAAGATTGCCACCAGACGAGAGGAGAAGCAGGGAACTGATTCTCTCATAGTCCTCAGAAGAAAACAAGCCCGCTGATACCTTGAACTCAAGACTTCCAGCTTCCAGAACTGTGAGAAAATAAACTTCTGTTGTTAAAGCCACACAGTTTGTGGCACTTTGTTACAAGAGCCCCAGCAAACCAATACAGTGTGCAAAGCACTGAACACAACGACTGGTGCATAGTAACTACCTGATAGGCAATAGCTGCCATTGTTATTGTTGAGATTATTCTCATTGGTCACTGAACAGATATTTAGTGAACAAGTACTATGTCCTCGGCACCGAACCAGACCTTGAAGATAAAGAGATACCAGTTCCTGCCTATTGGATTCAGTGTTTTGAAGAGGGGTCAAATGTAGTGCATTATGGAGGAATTATGGAGGTGCACTTGGGAAGGCTTCCTGGAGGAGGAACACTTTGGCTGAGTTTTGAAAAATAAGTAGATACTTTCTCTAAGCAGTGGTAGGGCAGTCCGGCTAAAGGAAACAGCAAGTGCAAAGATGGAACAGCAAGAAAGTAATTAATGAATTAAAGAAAATCTGATAATCTCCACGCCAAACACAGTGGGAGTATACACCTAGGTAGGAATCCAGGGTGGCTGTGCCATCTTTAAAGTTGTTTCCTACCTTGCAGATGAAATTCCCTCTTGTTTCCTGGGGGGCTTTCACCAGCAGCTGTCAGAGCTGTTATCCACAGGACATATGTTACTCCGGGCTGCAGGCTGTCTATTGAATGTGAATTTGGGGATACCCTATAGGGAATTTCTGAAGGGAGGATAAAAATAAAAGAAGAAAGGCACATGTTACAGGAACTATTTGTATGTGGGCTTTTACTTACTTTTGTTGTTGTTAATGTTTTAATTTGAAAGAGAAAAGCACATTGCTGTTTTAAAACTAATTTTTTGAAACTACTAATTCATTAGTACTTAATATTTTACTAGGCCCTAGACACTGTCATTTACGGAGGTCTCACTCTACAACATACCAAAATAATTTTCTGTGGCAAAATCTTTTGAAAGAACTTTCATCATTCTGCTTTTGAAATTACTCAGCTGTAGTAATTCCTTTTATTTCCTATGACTATACTGTTTCCAACATTTATTAGATATATTTGAGAACTCTTGGGGAGGAAATTAAATACACCAATTGTTTCCAGTGGAATTTTTAAGAAAGCTAAGTTAGGCAATTAATGAAATAGACATTTAACATTAATTTTGATTTTCTGCTTTTTTGGGGTAGGTTCTAGATACTGGTCTTAATGAGTTTAACATGATGATCTGCTTCAATCTGACATAAAATCTAAAATTGAGATCAGTGGCACGTACATTGGATTTATTTGGCAGTTTAACTAGGTTATCAGTCCCTTACACTCTCAACACCCCTGCAGAGTCTCAGCAGGGAAGATTTTGGGTTTTTTGAGCAACACGCTGATGTTTTTCCCCTCCTGTAGTACATAGGCAATCTTCTTTTCCAGTGATCTGCTGGGTGTAAGGTTTGGACTGACTTCTCAAAAGCCAGGGCTGCGAGGCAGGAGGACTAGAAGATCAAGGGCAGAACTTTGGCAGGAGTAACCTGCTGGCTCCCTCAGCTGACATGCACCTGTGTGGGTGATCAAAGTGGAAACTTGAACCCAGCACTTTTGAGCCTCAACTTCAGTTACCAGCTCAAAAACCCCAGGGCAGGTCAGACAATGCTCCTGTTTGCTAAATTTATTTCCACAGTCACAAATATTTATTGAGCTTTTGCTCTGGATAAGTCACCAAGTATACAAAGGCACAGAATCTGCCTCAAAGAGTTCACCAGCTAGTGGAGAAAACAGAGAGAGCCCTTATACTCCCCCCACCCCTGATTACTATGGGTGACCAGCAAGGAGTCCTGTAATATCCATCCAAAGGGGCCTAAGCACATCACTTAACAGCTGTGACTATCAGAGCAATTTCTATATTCAACATCCTTTTTTTAAATTTAATTTTTTAAATGTTTATTTATTGAGAGACAGCATGCGAGGTGGGGGGGGGGGCAAAGAGAGGGAGAACAGAATTCGAAGCAGGCTCCAGGCTCTGAGCTATCAGCAGAGAGCCCGATGTGGGGCTCAAACCCACAAACTGTGAGATCATGACCTGAGTGGAAGTCAGACACTTCACTGAACCACCTAGGTACCCCTATATTCAACATCCTGTTGAGAAAAAGTACCATGTGGAAAATTTCCAAGCCTACTCTAACCTGATGAATTCGCACAGACTTAAACTATGTGATTAAACTAAAAAAAAACTCTGTCTTTATTCCTATGGCAGAGGATTAAAAAATTAATTTTGGAGAGACCTTCTCTCATCTTGCTGCAGCAAAGCATCAGTGAGCATCAGAGTCAACCATCCGACCATGTGAAGGCACCCTTAACTCAGAGTGAAATGAGACCTCAGAACAGAAGGGAAGGGTCTTGAACGGTTTGCTGGGCCAAAAAAGTTTATACACAAACACACACACACATATGTATACTTGGAGAATAAAAACAGAAACTCTATGGAGGGAGCAGTGAGGAGGGTGATGGCTCTCTCAGTTTGGCTAGCAAAACAGACCTAGTTGAGAAATGGGAGAAAGAAGTCATGCAGGAAATTCCAGTTCTGCTGCCTGGTCTGGGCTGTGATCACCAGCAGAGATAAAGGTGGGCATTCAATCCGTGGGGGGCTGAAACTTGAGGCTCAGGGTGGTTAAATGAGGCGGCACCAGTTTAGGAAGATGGGATAGTTGCCAATCATTTGAAAGGCTGCAGGTAAGAAAGTCAAGTGGTACCAGACAAAACAGCCACATTGTTACTGGAAACTAGTTATTACCTAACAATCTACATTGGTGTAACAAAGAGTAGGGCAGTATTCACTCCTGTATGCCTGGTACGCGGAGACAATGGTGAGCAAATTGCCCTGGCCTCTGCCTTCATGATGCTCAGAGTCTGTTGACAAAAACAGCCAAGTAGTAACAAAACCCAACATGTGTGCCAGTAGAGAAATGTGCTATTGGTGCACATGGCAGCATCAACACATTTCCAGAGGAGTGGCTGTGAACCGGAACCACCTGAGAGAGGCACTAAAATGCGGATGCTCCACCCCAGGTGTAGCCCTCTCCTCTGCTCAGGCAGGGCAGAGTGCTCCAACTGCATTCTGCGTGTGGCCACAGTGCTGCTGCCCAGTGGACAGCTCCCAGACACATAGGACAGGGCCCCCTTCCTCGTTGGCTCGCCATCCTCCTCTTCGGTTTGTAATGCCTCTCTCTCTGGTGTCTTTCTCCCTCCTCCTCAACCTACTGCCCTCTACCACTCTCTGGAGACTGCACCTGTGGCTTTGCCAATGATTTCTAGTTGCCAAATACAATAGGTAGTTGTCAGTCCTTGATTACAATGGTTACATCACTCTGTGTGCTTTTCCACCTCCCTTGGTAGATTGAGCTCTCTGAAGACAGACAGGTCTAATTCATCAATGAATGCTTACTGAATAAAAGGAAAACTGGTGTGAAATAGACTTTGAATCTGCACCTCCTCTCCTTAAAAAAATTTTTTTTTAAATTTTTATTTATTTTGAGAGAGAGAGAGAGCACGAGTGCAAGTGGGGGTAGGGCAGAGAGAGAGAATCCAAATCAGGCTCCAGGCTGTCAATGCACCTCCTCTCCTTTTAATTTATTTTAAAATGCCCTTATATAAACTTCAGATTCATCAGATTTGTGGTAAAATAAGATACGTAGTTTCTTCAACATGTACAAGAGCAGCTCTAAGAACCAACTGACCATGTTGATTGTAAACAGACATCTTGGTTTCAATTCTGCTAAAATGCAAAGTGGGGGATGTCCAAATGGCCCAGGAAGCGGTCAATCAATTCGTCATGTTCTGGGGTGCATTTCAGAAATAACTGACCCTGACGGGCCCAAAGTGGTTCTGTTCAAAGATATGTGCTGTTCATCAGTGGTGGATTAATTGACAGATTGTGAGGCCTTATAATGGAATTCTATAGTGCTGTTCAAAAAGAATGAGGCAAATCCATATGGACTGATGCAGAAAGAGGTCCAGCCTGTATTATTGAGAGGTAAAAGCAAAGTGTAGATCAGAATGCAGATGATTACCCTAAATATATGCATTAATTTTTCTGTTTTGTTTTGTTTTTTTCTGGAAGAGCATGTAAAGAACTGCTAACAGCCTAAGTATGGAGGAAGGGATAATTTACATTTTTGTATCTTTCTGAACTATTTAGGTGCTTTTACTATGTGCAAGTTGTATTTACATAATAAAAATTAACTAGCATTAAAAGTCATAACTTTCAGAAAAGCAATACTGAAGATTTTCTAAGGTCAAGAGAAAGGACCAACATCTAAAGTTTTCCAGGTAAAAATCAATCTTGCAGGCAGCTCTCTGGCACCCACATCTCAGGTTACATTCTTTCTGGACCTAACAGCTCTCATGAAGGAATAAAAATATTGCTTCCTTATTTCTCTTTATTCTCAAGTTAGTTTAAAAATGTTGCTTCTTTATGATAAATGCTCCTGAAAGAAAGCCAGTTGCTTATGAAATAAAAAGAAGGTCAAGCCAGGAAAAAAAACCCGTAACAACTCTGAGTAAATCAAAGATTAGAACATCATATCTGGCAAGTGACTTGGAGCTGGTACATAAATGAGAGATGAAATCATTTGAGATAATGTTCTAGCCAGAATTTAATTGCTTTAGATTTTTATAGTTATAGAATAATTATGGGTCATAAGAAGCTACATAACTGTATTGTATTTTACCCATTTTAAGGAGAAAATAATATGCTATGATAGTGTTTGCAAATGTGGGGGATTCGGAAGTTCTAACTCATCCCTTACACACCTCAAGGGTCTATATAATAGTACTGATGTGCTGTTACTGCTTTTTCTTTTTAAATTTTTTTAACACTGATACATTTTTGAGAGAGACAGAGCATGAGTGGGGGAGGAGCAGAGAGAGAGGGAGACACAGAATCTGAAGCTGGGTCCAGGCTCTGAGCTGTCAGCATAGAGCCCGACGTGGGGCTTGAACCCACAAACCATGAGATCATGACCTGAGCTGAAGTTGGACACTTAACAAACTGAGCCACCCAGGCACCCCAGCTGTTACTGCTTTTTGAAATATCTCCCCATGTGAGTAGCTCCTTGAGAGCCTAGTCCATTACCTTCATTTCTTCAATTTGCTTGGCACATAACATATAGTCAGTAACTCTGTGTACGTGTGTGTTTAGATATGTTCCATTTTTTTTCACTCAATTAATTTCACAAATATTTACTGAGCACCTACTATGTGCCAGTCACAGTGTTAGCACCTGTGTGTATGTATGCACATGCGCATACTTGTGTTTTCCCAACATCTAAATAAGAAAGGCCCCACTGCATTTGTGCCTCACACATACCACAAAGTTGAGGCTGGGAATTAGAGTCCTGTTCCTTCCAATATATCCTGTAATGGAGGATGCAACCCATTTGCTCCTGGGCTGGAATTTCGTTCCATGAAATCACAATGTTCCCCTTTTCCTCTGAGATGGCATTAATGTGGGGGCCACTCAGTGGTGCTGCAAAGTAGAACACAGAAAGCTTTTGTCACCCTTTAAATCCAAACTATTGAACTAAAGTAAAATTCGGCAAAAGGTTCCAAGGCTCACCTTTGTGCTTAGAGTTACTCCGGATGGAGCTGCATCCTCTCTGGTCCCCCGACAGTGCACACACGCAGATTTCATAACAGCTGTAGGGTTTTATGTTCCCTGCAAGGAAAAGGGAGTTCTTACAACAGGTTTGGCATCACATGTGAGTCACTAAAGGGAGACATTTAAAAATTTCTGGACTGAGGGTGAAGGGATGACCTAAGTCACAAAATCTCAGCATCCTGTTTGCCAAGTTGCTGGCTTCTGGAAGCAACTGCTCCTACCTCTCAAGTTCACCTCAAGGTGAGCCAACAGGCAGACCTGAAGCTTCTTTCCGGGATCAACATGATTAAGGAGACAAAAAGCTATTCCATTTCCAACAAAGATTTAAATATAACCACAGAGACTGCTTTTGAAACAAAACTCACAAGGAAAAAAACCAAAAAACAAAACAAAACAAAAAACCCGCAAAACCCACTGACTTCTACAAGCAAATCATTTGCTATTTGCAGAGAAGTGTGACTGTTGTTTTGAACCTGAACCCTCTTCTAACTCCACAGACGCTTTTGGGGATCTGACAGGGCTGCGGGATGGCACATTCTAACCAGGGCATGCTCAGTGTAATCCAACCCCTTGTTCCTTCCCCTCCTCCCCCCCGCCTCCCCCTCTATGCTCCAGTCACATTTCACTTGCTTGACAGCCTGGAGATGAGGAGGATACCTAGGAACGTTACTGCCCCTTCCTAGCTTTTAAAATGCCACACTTTGCAATTTTCTGTGAGTCATGAAGTTTGCTGGCGAGTTGCTCTTTCCCGTCAAAATTCCTTATTTCCATGAATTTTAGATTCTTCTTCCTGTAAAGAAAAGGCCCTTCTCATAGACACTGCCAAGGACATATCTTTAAATTCCCAATGGAAATTTAAAGGGAAAAGGGAGCGAATCCCTACTAGGCAATGATAGGATTATGTGGTCAGAGTAAGGGCTGTCTCCCATATTGTTTAATGCAGATCTGATTCCCTACACTGACGATTTTAACATTTTATTTTGGGGGAAGAGGAATTTTGTATCGCAGAATAATTTACTAAATAAGGTGTGTTTTATATGAAAATCCATTGTTCCTTAAACATTCCAGCAAGTGCCCTACAGAAACCTCAGATGTGTAACCAATACTGTTGGAAGAGACCACAAGGAGATCCGAACTCATGCCATGGTGAGTTCCCATTCATATTCATGAACCAGGTGATACACAGAAAAGGCCACAGTGAGCTTAGTCCAGTCATCCAAAGCTTCTTCACAGTGGCATGCAGACCCAGGAGCCAAAAGGGCAACAAGGAATAAGGAATCATATTTCATCTGGGAGGGGCTAGGGCCTGGCTGCTGTCGCTGGTCCTGGAAGCATCCGGCCAACCACTGTGCCTGTGTATAGCTGTGGGAATTCCAGACGAGCTCATTAGGCAAATAGTATCACTGCATTTTGCCGTGCAAAATGTGAGTTCAGAGGCTTTGGGACTGCTGCATCAGAAGCTGTGGCTTCTTTTTGTGAATAGCCCACCCTTAGTGGAGGAGGGAAGAAAATGTGGATCCATAACTTAGTTGACTTTTCCCTTTGCATGCAGAGGAGAGCCCTAATAAGCTTGTTCCCTGGTTCTGACCTTAAGGACCCCTGTTTTATTGGCTAATTCTTACACAAACACACCCTAATCATTAGCTCCAAATTCCTTAGTTTTGCCGTCCAGTGCACAAAGTCCACATTCCTAAGTTTTTTTATTTCTTTCTATAGTCTGGCCCCAACTTCCAGGCCTATTTCCCACTACTCCCGTGCATACATATATACCTGGCACCCTTGGACAAAGGCTCTGTTCCATGTTTTTAAACTATAGCTATGGTGGATTTTTTGCAGAAAGCTAATTTCACCTATTAAATTTGGGAGAAGACAAACATTAAATGATCAGTAATGAAGAATGATCATAGAGGAAGTCCAGTGGAAGCATGCAGAAGAGGGACCCAAATAGCCTAGGCATCAGGGAAGGTATTTCTAGACATCTACAGATAGATATCTACATATTTATATAAGAAGTGGATCTATATGGTCAGAACCATTTTTACCCACACAAGACAGGGCTGATAGTCTCTAGCCTGGGCCCATAAACCTATAATCTAGGAGCCGGATGGTATTCTGACCTTCAGGATATATTCCAAAACACCCAACTCTGACCTAGCCAGATGATGAGAAAAGGCTGGTAAGGATCCGAAGGCAATGAGTCACCTTACTGACTGGAGAGCGCCATATTGAATTCATAAGTATGAATTACTTAATTTGTTAAGTGTTTATTTCCAGAATGTAACATCAACACTAATAGCTAACCAAATATTTTCAAGCAGGGGAACAACTTTAACTAGTAAAATTATTTCACCCAATATCATACTGATTTCATTCAAATGAGTATTTATAAAGTGCTTAAAAATAATTTAATATCTTAAATATGAAAAACATTCTCTCCTGTCATCTCTTTTATGGTATTTGGGTAATATTATAGAATTTCTAAAAGGAAGAAACTGTAGGGACCACAGGGCTCAAAGTATCCCACAGAGGTAAATCCTAATATAGTTTATAATAAGCGTTTACAATTTCGTAGCAGTTTAGAGTTACACTGTTACATTTGATTTGATGGGCATAACAGCCCTAAAGGGAAGTTGGTCCTATTTCAACAATTCTAGTGACAGGTAATGCACCACTCTGAGGGCCAATCAATTGTCTTATTAGAGACCATCATGTGTAAGGAAATTTCTTTCTCAAAATTGAGCTAACATCTGCCTTATAATTTCCACATAGAGGATTTAGTTGTGTTCTCCAGAGCAACAAAGGACACATACTCTTTCTCATGTATACATCAAAGCCAGCAACAGCCATCAAACCTCCCACCCCCATCTAGAATCCTCTTCTACAGGCTAAATGGTTCCCACATTAAAAGTTCCAGACCTCCAATGACTTGTTCTCATCTTCCTTTGATGTTCCCTGGGTTATCTAGACAACATTGACTTTAAGTGTAGTGATTAAAACCGAATGCAACCCACTAGAAATCTGAGCAGCTACAGTATAAAAGAGGCACACAGTTAATGACTAGCTCACGTGTTGTCACATGTTCTGCTCTGCTTATTTCATCTGTCTTGTCTCCGTAAGCAGGGCATGTATATCCTCCTGGACAGGTGTAATGATTGCCATGGTGTAACAAAAATATTATAGAATTTAGAGCTTGCAAGCCTGTAAGAATGTTAGCCCTGTCACATATAATAACAACAATGACAGCTAAATTATCAGGTACTTAAAATGTGTTAGGCACTATTCAAAATGTTTTCTCTACATCAATTCAGTTAGTCCTCACAATAGCCCAATGGGGTAGGCAATATTATTTTGCCCATTTTGCAGATAAAGAAACTGAGATAAAGAGAAGTTAAATAACTTGCCCTAGGTCACACAGCCTAGTGACAGAGCCAGGATTTAAACCCACAGAACCTGGACTTTCAGCTACTCTGCTGAACTTATTCCTAAAAGTGACATTGACTAAGTTCTGTCCAATCATTTTAATATATTTTTCAGATGCCTTCTATCACTTGATTGTAACTACTGACGTATTTGGATTTGGGGTCTAGAGATGCTAATTATCACATAGATAATTCTGGATTCATTATCACACAAATACTATGCAGAATTGGTAATGAAAGATCTCCTGGTTTCCTCATCTGTACAATGACTACAGTAGTTGCTACATAAGATTGTTCTGAGAATTACCTAAACTCCTAAGTGAAAGGTGCCCATCACACTGACCGATTACTACTTAGCTCTCAGCCATGTTTGTTTGGTTCAATGATGCATTTGGCATATACGGCTCTGTGCCAGGCACATGAATTTTCCATAAACACTAGAGATTTTAGTCAATCAGTTGGTATTCTATGCCTGCAGTGGTATACTCTGAGGTGCTGTCCTGAAGGACCCTAGGTCATTACTATTCCTCTTATGCAGCCACCTGTAAACTGAAGAAGGTTCTGGGTTCCCACCTGCGACTTCCTCCAAAAAATGTGAGCTTAGTAACTCTCCAAAAGGAAGGTGAACAATTAAATACCTGGAATCAAAGCAGACACATTGTAGGGGGGGCTCCGCAGCCAGTTTAGAGGGGGCTGCGTGTCACTTCCGGAATGGGGCTCCCTCCATTCCACCACATACTCCTGGACAGCAGGGGCGGCTTTCCCAGGGGGCTCCCAGGTCACCATCATGTTGTCCACGCCCTCTGAGTTTGCAGAGACCTGACGAGGAGCCAACAACTCTTAATGGGGAAAAGGGGGAAGGACAAAAACAAATTCACAGGTGGATAAAGATATAAAAAACAACTCATCCCAGCAAAGTTTTCCAAAAAAACAATTTCTTTTTAAGAACTTCAGATTTGGCAGTGGGGGGCGGGGGGGGGTGCCTGGGTGGCTCAGTTGATTAAGCGTCCAACTCTTGATTTTAGTTCAGGTCATAATTACACAGTTCGTGGGTTCGAGCCCTGTGTCGGGCTCTGCACTGACAGTTAGGAGTCTGGTTGGGATTCTCTCCCCCTCTCTCTGCCTTCCCCCATTTCCTTCGCCTCAGAATAAATAAATAAAATGAACTTTATTTAAAAAAAAAAGGACTTCATATTTGTTTTCAACAAATCTGAATTGGCATCAGTGCAAGGACCCTGTGTAGTTATTATTTTCCTCTTCATCTTCCATTCCCCAAAGGTACCTGCTGTAATGAATATAATATGCATCCTTCTAATCTACCTCCCATATGTTTATTTAGATATCTACGTATCCTTTAAAATTAGTGTTGCTTTGTGTTTGTGCTTTGTATTTTCATGAAATGTGCTGGGAGTAAATATAATGCTTTTTCTTACTTTTTCTTTCCCATTTAATATTATATTTCTGGGATATGTCCATCCTGCTGCTATATGTAAATCCAGCTTATTCCTTCTGACTGCTACCTCAAATCTTTTTCTGTCCAAGCGACAATCAGGCAGTTCCTTCCAGCTGTTTGCTAACACAAACAAGGATGCAATGAACATTCTCTTCCATATTCTCATGTGTCCCTGTCCCAAGAGTGTCTCTGGATATATCTGCACAGAGCTGCTCAAGTATAAATACATGTATTATTTCATTAAACACAGCCAGAGTGATCTCTAAAATAGCCAATCAGTTGACACTCCAACAGGAAAAGGATAAGGAGGGGCGCCTGGGTGGCTCAGTCAGTTGAGCTTTGACTTGGGCTCAGGTCATGATCTTGCAGATTGTGGGTTCGAGCCCTGCGTCGGGCTCTGTGCTGACAGCTCAGAGCCTGGAGCCTGATTCAGATTCTGTGTCTCCCTTTCTCTCTCTGGACGCCACCCCCCCTCCCCACCGCCAATCATACTCTGTCTCTCTCTCCTTCAAAAATAAACATTAAAAAAAATTTTTTTTAAACAAAAGCAAAGCGTAAGGATTCTTATTTCCCCACCAATACTTGGTATCTCTGACTTTCTAATTTTTGCCAATCTGGTAGATGCAAAGCAGTTTTTAACTACGGTTTTGTTTTTGCTTTCTGATTTCTTATGATGCTGAGCTTTTCTTCATATGTTACTAGCATTCTGACTTCCCCCTCTGTGAACTCCCTGCTCATATACTTAACTCATTTTTTCCGTTGAGTTTCCTGTCTTTTCTCTGATTTACAGAAATAGGTTTTATATTCTAGATATCAATCATTTGTCAGCTTTCAACACTAGAAATATTTCAGCTTTTTTTTAAGTCTGATAACTTTATGATATGTTTGCACATAAATATTTACTTTGATTTAGGTAAATTTATCTATGGCTTGTGCAGTTTTTTAAAAAAGTGTTTATTTCTGAGAGAAAGAAAGAGGGAGAGAGTGTGCTCACGAATGGGGAAGGGGCAGAGAGAGAGGGAGGGAGAATCCTGACATGGGGAGATCATGACCTGAGCCAAAATCAAGAGTCAGATGCTTAATCTATTGAGCAACCCAGGTGCCCCTGGCTTGTGCATTTTGAGTCTTGTTTATGAAATCCTTCCATCTTGGGATCATGAAGATACTCAATTACATTTTCTCCTCCTGGCTTCTGGTTTTTACCTGCCACATTTAAGTTTTTAATCCAAATCTAGCTAAGGGAATACAATTATTAAGGGGAATAGATTTTATTATATTTTCCACACTTTGAGTCAATTTTTCCAAATGTGATACTATCCCTAAGTTCCATGTATTTAATGGATACTATCCCTAAGTTCCATACACCAAGTTCCATATATTTAACGGGTCTATGTCTGGGGTCAGCTTCTTTGCGAGAACACACTGCTCATACTACTAGGCTTTGTGATGTCTATTTGGTTGGTAAATTCCCCTCCTCATTTTGCCCTTCATTTTCCAAAGTGGTCCAGGATATTTATGACACTTTATTCTTCCATATAGCTTTTGAATCAGTTTATCAGAGTCCCCAGAAATTCCAGCTGTTATGTTTTATTGGAATTAAGTTAAATTTATAGTTTAATTCAAGGTGAAATGATGGTGTTCCAGTGTTAATTTGTTCCATTCATAAATATGCTGTTTAATTGAAATTTTTCAGATCCTCTTTTATATCTTTGTAAAATAAATTTTTTTAAGTTTATTTCTGATAGAGAGAGAGAGAGAGAGAGAGAGAGAGAGCGAGCGCATGAGCAGGGGAGGAGCAGAGAGAGGGAGACACAGAATCCAAAGCAGGTTCCAGGCTCTGAGCTGTCAGCACAGAGCCTGACATGGAGCTTGAACTCGCAAACTGCAAGATCATGACCTGAGCCAAAGTCAGACGCTTAACTGACCGAGCCACCCAGGCGCCCCAGATCCTCTTTTATATCTTTCAATGGAGTTTTAAAAATAGCTTCTTAAGGTTTTTATGCATTCCTTGTTACAGGCTAATTCCTAGACACTTTATACATGTATTCTGCTATTTAAATAACATCTTATTTTCTAATGCTTTTTCTACCATTTGTGTGTGTCATTCTTATTTCTGGTAAACTGCTAAAGTTTCTAATTAGTTCTAATAATTTGTCTGTTGCCTTTGTTGAACTTTCCACTTAGTAATCTTATTAGCTGCACACTTAGGCATCCCCTCCTTCCGGGGCACCTGGATGGCTCATTTGGTTGAGCATCCGACTTTGGCTCAGGTCATGACCTCACGGTTCATGAGTTTGAGTCCTACACTGGGCTCTGCTCTGACAGCTCAGAGCCCGGAGCCTGCTTCAGATTCTGTCTCTCTCTCTTTCTCTGTCTCTACCCCTCACCCACTTGCACTCTATCAGAAATAAGCATAAAATTTTTTTTCCAAAAAAAAAAAAAAATCACCTCCTTTCAATCTTTAAATCTCTTATTTCCTTTTATGTTTTCATTGTTGCAAATTTTAAGGAGACTGTGCCTATACATCTTTATTAAGATGATATTTGCTGAAGGTTTTTGGTAGCAAGTCTTTAAAAACCTAAAACATTTTAGTTTCTTCATAGTTTCCAATTAGGTTTATTTTTGTAAAATATTATTAAAAATATTTTTCACCAAATACTTTTCTGTATCTGTTAAAAACATACCCCTTTCTCTTTTTTATTATTGTGATGAATTACATTAATACATTTTTCTGATATTTATCCATCTTTACATTCTTGGGATCAATCTGTTGATCATTCTGCACTATTTTCTTTTTTTTTTTTTTTGACCTCTCTATCCTCCACCTTCTACTAATTTTTTTTTCACAGATTTGATTTTTTAGAGAAGCTTTAAGTTCACAGCAGCATGAGGGGAAGGTGCAGAGCCTTTCTGTGTACCCCGACCCCACATATGCATAGCCTGCCCCACTACTGATGTCCTGTACTAGAGCAGTACGCACAGTAAGATTTTTTAATAAATATTTTCAAGTATTTTTTCCCCTTCATTTAGTTTTTTCTCTGCCTGGGACTCCTTTTAAGTAGTTGTCATAATTTCTCTTTCTCTTCTTTCAGTCTTTTAAGTTTTCTCATTTTTCAACTTCTTTCCTGGATTTTGATGCCTTTTGGAAGTCTCTCACCCAAACTTCCACTCGCTCGGTCTTGAGTCCTTTCTGCGATTCAACGCATTGGCTGTGTTATTTCAACAATTAAACTTTCCATACCGACTCTCTTCATTTGGGGCTTCTTCATAACCACCTGACTTGACTGATTCATGTTTCTACCAGCCTCTCTAATCTTTCTAAGGATATTTGTTATGCTTATTCTCAACTCTTGTTCTTTCTGTGGCATTAGTGAGATTTTCTATGGTACATGTTGTTCCCTTTGTTGCCTTTCTTTCCCAGAACTTGTGCCCCTCAGATTTCTCCTAATTTTCTCCTTTGGGATGTCTTATTTTCTTGGGTTGCTGTTGCAGCCTTGGCCTTTATCTTTCTGTTGGGAGACAATGAAAGCTTCACTGTAGTTTGTGCTTCTCCAAGTAAGTTCAGGTGGCGAGGAGGAGCTTTTCAGGGTGGAAAGTTCCAGGCCAGAGAGTCTACAGTGATTTAGCTTGTGTTCTACCTGTCCTCAGGTTCTCCTGAGGTATACTTAGTACCTCCAGAACCCAGTACTCATGTCTTAATGGCTGGCACTGCTCTGCATGGGGGATTGGGACTGTTACTCTCTTTTGTAATTGCCAGGCCCATGGGGTAGATGGCAGGAGAAATCTCAAGGACCAGCCAGCTCAGAGGCAGTCTTTGCTCTAAGCTCCCCTCCACAGCCAGGTGCTGGGGCTTCTCTGAAGTTACCCTGTTCTGCTCTCTGGACTTCCCTGATCCATAGTAGAAATGTCTAAGAAATGATCATATCAGGGCAATATGAGTGATAAGAAGGAGTGAAACCAGAAAGTGCTACTTCAGCACTCCCTTTCAACACTATTCCCCACTGCACTCCGCCATCTATCCTGTCCCTCCAATGGCATCCTCAGTACTGTGCTTGGTCGTGAGGGCCTATAACCTGAGTATTGGCTATCTTGTCAGGGACTGGAACTCCCCACTAGGGGTTCCCTTATATTCATTTGCCTTGTTATCAATGTCCTGGCTATGCCACATGATTTTTTTTTTTTTTTTGAGAATGAAATGCATTCATTTGGTAAATATTTATTGAGCACCTATAGGTTCCAGTACCTTTGCCAGGTGATGGACTAAAATAGCCAGAAACCCCTTCTGACCACTGCTTTCTCTGGAATTTGCTAGGCAAATCAACTTGGCATTGCTCTGCCTGACTCATCATATTTGCCAGGAACCAGCCTGAATTTCCTTCCCATGATGTTTGTCAGGACATGTTCTCTCCTTCAGAACTCTGATAACAACTCACCTTCTTTCTATCACCTTTCAGAATTATTCCTTTAGCCTCAATCATTCAACTTCCCATCTCCTTTTTCCCTGAGAGCTTCTGAACAGAGTTATAAGGTTCATAAGGTATTTGCAGTAAGTACCCATCTAAGAGACAGGTGGCCTTGTTTTCCAGTCCAGTTCTGCCACTAATTGGATCTGTTGATCTTGGCTAGGTTATTTCACCTCCTGGGGCCTCAGTCTCTGACATCTGTATGGTCTCTGTTTATGACTGTACTGGCTTCTGTTAAAAACTTTTTATTTATTTGTCTATTTATTTAGAGAGCATATAAGAGCAGGGGAGGGGCAGAGGGAGTGGGAGAGAAAGAATTTTAGGCAGGCTCCACTTTCAGAACAGAATTCAATGTGGGACTCAAACTCACGAACTGTGAGATCATGACCTGAGCTGAAATCAAGAGTCAGACACTCAACTGACTGAGCCACTCAGGCACCCCTGTACTGGCTTCTGACTTTTCCCATAGTTTTGAGAATTCTTGAGTACAGGGACTGGTCTGAAATATTAAATATGTTTTTACTTGCTGACTGATGGGTTTAGCACACATTCAATTTTCATCATAAACCAACAAAATCACTCTTGTGCTTCTTTATAGGCAATGCTGTGTCAGGTGTTTTTTTTTTTTTACAACAAAGTTTTCCCTACTTTCTCAAAATCAACATAATTCTGCCTGTGGGGGGTATTATTTTTCTTTTCCTAAAAGGAAAGCTCTGTATGTGAGGAGTATACATTAACATACACTGAAAGAAAGGGAGACAAAATCATAGTACGTTATCCCTACAGATCATTCAGAATATGTGTGAGACAAGAGCGCTCAAGGGTGGGACCATGTAATTTGCCAGTGTGTCCTCTATGTCACCTGGGACGTGCAGGGTATTGGGTGGTTCAGGTGTCATCTTAGGAGAAGCATAGATCCTTGATACTCCAAGATTTCCAGGACCAGAACTCTCTTCGCTATTGCTCAGTTCAAGTACTGTCCTATCTTACCTCCCCTGCATGTTCATCTGTATGGAGCCTCATCCTTTTTTTAACACCTATCCAGTCTGAGAGGAGAGAAACAGGTGTTTTGTTTGTCACTGCTTTCCACCATCTTTCACCTCCCCAGGGACTTCATTCCATTAATAGGGTTTCTCTCCCCTTAATCCTCATACTCTTCCCTACCCAAGTCTTTTTCTCAGCTTACAAGCTTGCTGAGATCTCACTTTAAAATAAACCCACACACCCACACACCTCCACTCCCACACCTGGCTCACAGAGCTCTCCATGCTCGGGTCACATGTTACCTCCTTCCCTGGCATTCTCTTCAAGCCCATGCTTCAGCTTTTCTCTGTTCCTAGAGCTCCCTGTGCATCCATCTAATCTTGCATTTGTTCACTATACCAGAGTTTATTTGTTTTTGTTTGCCCCCCCCCATGACTGAATATAACTGGAGGACCTCAACAGTATATTTTACCTATTGCTGGATTCTAGCTGCCTTATGTAGTATATGCTCAATAAATGACTGCTGAATGAATAAAGTAGAGGCCAACTCTAACATAATGAATGTGTCATTTAGAGAAGTTGTTACCAAATCTAAATAAAGCATCTGTAGGAGTGCCTGGGTGACCCAGTCAGTTAAGCGCCAGACTCTTGATTTTTTTGGCTCAGGTCATGATCTCAGGTTTGTGGTATCGAGCCCCACGTTGGGCTCTGCACTGACAGCACGGACAGCATGGAGCCTGTTTGGTATTCTCTCTCTTCCTCTCTCTCTCTCTGTCCCTCCTCTGAGTGTGTGCCCTCTCTCCCTCTCTCCCTCTCTCTAAATAAACATTAAAAAAATAAATAAAACACTTGGAACAGGCCCAGAAAATTCACCAAGATTATATTCTCAAGACCCAACTGCAGTGGCATTTGAAGAAGGTTCTGACATATTACATTTTAACAACAGCAGGATACTAAATAGTGGTATGAGTTCAATACCCCCACAGGGTATATTAAAAATTATATATGCAGTACTTACTGGAGAAAATTTTTTAAAAAAATACAGAAAGCAAAAGTGGGGAGTCCCTGGGTGGCTCAGATGGTTAAGCATTCAACTTTTGGTTTCAGCTTAGTTCATGAGATCGAGCCCCAGGTTAAGCTCTCTGTGCTGATAGCTCAGAGCCTGCTTGGGATTCTCCTCTCTCTCTCTGTCCTTCCCTGCTCACTCTCTCTCTCTTTCTTTCAAAATAAATAAATACACTTATAAAAAAAAGCAAAAGAGAGGGAAAATCACCTGTAATCTTATGATGCAGTCATGACCTCTATTAACATTTTCATATACATTCTACTAGATTTTTTTTTAAGATACAAAAAATGTGTAGTCATATAAATACATTTTTTCTTTTCTTTTTTTTTTTTTTTTTTTGAGAAAGGGTGGGGAAAGTGGGGGAGATGGAAAGAGAGAGTTTGAAGCAGGCTCCATGTCCAGCAAGGAACCCAACTTGGGGCTCGATCTCACAATTGTGAGATCACGACCTGAGCCGAAACCAAGAGTTGGATGCTTAACCAACTGAGTCACCTAGGCACCCCGTTAATACATATTTTATTATTTTATTTTATTTTATTTTATTTTATTTTATTTTATTTTATTTTATTTTATTTTATTTCATTTATTTATTTAGAGAGACAGAGTGTGAGTGGGGCCTGGGCAGAGAGACAGGGAGAGACAATCTTAAGCAGGCTCCACATTGTTAGTAAAGGGCCTGATGTGGGAATTGAACTCATGAACCATGAGATCATGACCTGAGGTGAAATCAAGAGTCAGATGCTTAACTGACTGAGCCACCCAGGCACCCCAACACATATTTTAAATAGCATCATCCCATACATACTACAAAAAGTCTACCTTTTTACTTATTATGTGCATTTTTGCTTGTCAATAAAAGCACAATTAGAATATCACTTTAATGCTAGTGTGGGATTAGGCAGGTGAGAGTCATGATACATTAAACCAGTCCATTCTCTATTATTTAACAGTTAGGTTGTTTGTGGTGTTTCACTATTTCAAAATTTTTTCCACAAACATCTTTGTGCCTACACTTCTAAGCACTTACCATTTGCTGAGGATTCATTTCTAATGGTAAAATTTTTTGGTCAAAGATATATTAGTATTTGAAGTTTGTTACATATGGCCAAATGTCTTCAGAAAGTTGTACAAATTTACATACCCACCAGCAGGCTACAAGGGTATCTCTTCCCCACACACTCCCCACATGGGTTATACTAACTCTACTTATTCTTTCTCAGTCTGATTTGGTTTCTCATGTTTTTTCAAAAGTTGCATGTCATTGATTGCTAGTTAGGTTGAACATATTTTCACATCTTTATTGCTACTTTTCTATTTATTTTTTGAGTTGCCAGTTCATATCCCCTGGTCACTTATTTATTTGAAAAAATAGATAGATAATCTCCTTTTGCTGAAAATGTGATATAAACACTTCTTAAATTGCTATTTACATTTTAAAACATTTCATTTATTTAAAAAATTTTTAATGTTGATTTATTTATGAGAGAGAGAGAGAGCATGAGAAGGGGAGGGGCAGAGAAACAGGGAGACACAGAATCTGAAGCAGGCTCCAGGCTCTGAGCTGTCAGCACAGAGCCCGACTCAGGGCTCAAACTCAGGAGCAGTGAGATCATGACCTGAGCCTAAATCAGACGCCTAACTGACTGAGCCACCCAGGTACCCCAAATTGCTATCTACATTTTTAAAGCTTTGTGGTGTTTAAAAAATTTTTATTTTTCTATGCATACAGTTTGAGCTTTTTTTCCATACAGTTAATTCATCTTTTCCTTCGGGTTTCTGCCTTAGATACCTACCCACATTTGTCAGAGGTTATCAGTTACCAGTTATCATTCTCCCAAACACTCTCTCCTCATCATCTTTAGCAAGGGAACACTGCTGCCTGGAGTATATTTCTAAGTCTCCTTTGCACCTGTGACCAGGTGACCAGGCAGAGTCAATGACTCCAAGTGTGCTGTGTGACCTGGAACAAAGCTCCTCAGGGTGAGGGCCCTCCTCTCTTCCTTCTTTTCCTAGAAGAAAGTAGCTAGAGCTCTGGCAGCCATCTTGGACCACTTCCATCTTGAGGATGGAAGCCAACTTGGCAGAGGGAACAGAAAGAAGGAGCCTGGAATCACCAAGTTGTCCCATCAGCCCTGAGCTGTCTACCTCTGAACTTCTTATATGTGAGAGAATTAATAAAAGACACTTTAGTCAGACCTCTGGTAAGAGCAACCCCTTATTGCTAAGAGCAATTCCCAACTCATATACCAACCCAAAGTTACATCAATATTTATTTGTATTTTCTTCTAGTTATTTTTAGCTACTCTATTATCTCTATGTTTATGGCTGTATGACTGAAAAGATATATAACTAAGATTTAACAGTGTATATAAAATAATCATGTTTGAGTAGAAACTTCTTTCAAATGATGATTGCCAGACTCACATGTAGATAAGATTGTTCCACTGGATTTTAAGAAAGGATTTAATTATAGTTTTATTAGGCATTTTTGGAAAAGTTAGGCCAGTGATCTTGACATGGAATCTATTTATAATACAGATTTGAGAAACAGCATTTATATCCATTTTATTGACTAATCATAGGCTTTTATCTTGAGAAATTAGTTTTCAGAGCATGCAACTGTAAAATGTGTACAGCTAGTCAGGAGATTTTCAATATAGATAATTGGTACATATCTAAATTTGTGTAATAAAGAGCTATAGTACAGAAAAATTTTACTATGATTTCAGTACAGCCAGAATTTCAACACTATTGGTTTTAAAATATGCTTAAGTGTAGAATATTTTTTTCTAGAACTTGACAACACATGCTATTCTTGCTCCTAGAAAAATTAGCCAAATATTAGTGTTCAATTTAATGTAACTAATATTTCCTAACATTTGTTAAGCACCTACTATAGATTAGTCTTTATTTAATCTGACAATGAGCTGCAAGACAGATAATATAATCCCTACTTTGGAGAGGGGGAAACTGAAGTTCAGACATGTTAATTCACTTGTCCAAGGCCAGGTGCAAAAGAGCCTCTGAAGGCTGTTAGCTCCAAACTCCTGTGTTACTCATGCCAGGCCCTGGGCTGAGCCGGTGGGAGATATGAGGTAAGTAAGATACAGTTTCCCACAGGCAATAATTGAAGGAAACTTGGTACTTACCTGCCTCACACAGGTCCGTTATGTTAATACGAGTAGGCGGGGAACTGCCTTTTGAGTTGGTTGCAGACACAGTTGCAGCCCAGTTTCCAGTTCTGGGAATGATCCAGGTCCAGGAGGTGTGTTCTGTGATGTTCTGCATTGTGACTTTCCCCCCTGCCACCTCCTGCAAGGTCACTAGATAGTGGAGGATTTTCCCTCTTGCCTCAGATACACTCATATTCTGTAAAGAAACACATCCATTTACTGTGTAGTCTCAAACAAGGTCGCTGGATCTTTGTGCCTGGACCTTATGGCTCCTGTAGCAGCAGGTTACATCCGAATGACTTATTTATATCTTCTCATCTGCTGCACTGCATATTTTTGTGCCTCCACCAAAACCCACCATTTAGGGGAAAAAATCAGTTAATATTTTTTAAAGCTAATTCTTAAAGACACATTGATTTTCCTTTCTTGTTTCAAAATGAAACTTCCAGCAGTAGAAAACTCAATTACATCCAATGGAACAAGAGCGGAATCTGAACTCAGATGATCTAGGTTTCAGTTCCAGCCCCACCAATTACTAGCTGTGTGAGCCAACGCAAGGCATTCAGCACCTCTGAATCTCCATTTTTAAATCTGTGAAATACACACACACACACACACACACACACACACACACACTTTTTATGTAGAAAGTGTAATGCTGCTCATTAAATCAAAAGTGAGATTTTCAAGAGCTAAACTAGTAAAATCCACACTTCATGAACTGGATTAGCCATCTGTCCTAGGAAAGTAAGACACTGTTTATAAATGTGTGACTAATGAGTTTTGGAATTGCAAGAATTCCAATTGAGATCATTTGGGAGGGATCCCAGAAAGTAAGCAGAAAACTAATTATTTGTATTGTAACCCTGTTTGGATAAGGACCATGGGAAACAGAAGCAATGAAAATGGAGAGCTGCCAAGGCCAGCAATGGCAGTGCCCGTCCATGCCTAGTACAGGGAGAAAAAGGTTTAACCCGTGAGACTTAAGCATTACCATTTTCTTGGCAAGGCTATTCCTTCATGGGTGCAGCTGCTAAAAGACACATTTTAGGACTGCCAAATGCCCCTTTCTCTGATTCCCTGCCCCTCAAGCAATCTTCTAATAATTTTGTTTCCTGTGAAGTTTATCTTTCAGGAGAGACTGGGATAACAGGAACATCTGGTTTACTTAAAATTTATGTTTTTCACTTTAAGTGAATAAATTGGCCTTCTGATTATAATTTGGCTTCTGAAATAATTAGCATGCTGAGAGAGAATGTTCCTATCTGCTGACTCAAGCCTCCTAGTTAGCCCAACAGCTGCATTCATCACTATAAATTAATCCATGAACATCTAGCTTTTTATATTTCAGTCTCTGGGAACTTGATTAATGCAGGTCCTATCCTAGGTGCCCTTCTGGATCCACAAGGTCCAGGACTGGATCTTAAACCATGGTCAATGCACCAGATGAATGCCATGTTGCTGAGGGCTCTTTTGGGTGCACATTCAGTCTTTCCCTAGAAGACATTTTTGTGTTCTGGCAAGAACCAAGAAAGTTAATATTTTAATTGTACACCACAGTCAATTTTATAGGCCTGTTGTTTAGATTAAAGTGAGTGCTTTTGAAATTGCGATATTCTGAACTGTTATTAATAAATATGCCCTTTGTACCCCAATGTTTATAGCAGCACTATCAACAATAGCCAAAGTATGGAAAGAGCCCAAATGTCCATCAATGAATGAATGGATAAAGAAGATGTGGTATATATATACAATGGAGTATTACTCAGCAATCAAAAAGAATGAAATCTTGCAATTTGCAGCTACGTGGATGGGACTAGAGGGTATTATGCTAAGTGAAATTAGTCAGGGAAAGACAAATATATGACTTCACCCATATGAGGACTTTAAGAGACAAAACAGATGAACATAAGGGAAGGGAAGCAAAAATAATATACAATCAGGAAGGGTGACAAAACATAAGAGACTCTTAAATATGGAGAACAACAGGGGTTACTGGAAGGGTTGCAGGAGAGGGGATGGGCTAAATGGGTAAGGGGCATTAAGGAATCTACTCCTGAAATCATTGTTGCACTATATGCTAACTAACTTGGATGTAAATTAAAATAAAATAAAAAATAAAAAATAAACATGCCTTTTGTCACAGGAGAAAAAAAGGATAAGTTAAAGCAAAAGCTGGCTGGAGAAGATAATTCCCTTAGCTATTACTCTATCCTTCCCTATCTCCTCTGTAGGTCCAGAGATAGGACTATTATTCTACCCTCACACCATATATCCCTTAGGGCACTCCTCAAGAGTTAACTGTGCTCACAAAGCTCCCCATTCTTGACAGGAACACAAGGGGCTTCAGTCTTACTCTGACAACTGAGAAAATAGAGCCCTAATTGAAAAAAACACCTTGCAACTCAACCCTCACTACCTTCCTCTCACTGTCCTTCATAGACACATCAGCAATCTCCTTCAATCCTATGGGAGAGTGCTGGAAGAAGGGGGAAATGCCAAATCATCTTGGATCCAATGAACTTCCTAGGGACTGCTGTGGAAATCTAGCTCATTTCCACACACCACACACTGCAGTGATCTAGTGAACAGAGATGTGGATCTGAAAGATGAGTGAAGGTTCCTAGAGGGTAGTGAAGGGCCTGGACCCAAACCCTTGCATTTTCCCCTCCACATCCCATATTTCGGAGTTGAAAATATCATTGAGAAGGTGAAGGTGGAGTTAGGTAGTTAGAGAAATAAATATGGAATCCCATATTTATACATATGTGTAAATGTATGTATAAATATGTGTGTATATATATGTATATGTATATATATGTATACACATACACGTATGCTTATACATATACACATACAAGTTATGCTTATATAAAATATTAAGCTCAAGTTTTAGGATAAAGGTTAACATCACTCAGGCAATTGGTCTCCTTCACCAATTTGAAAACAGGCACAATTTGTCCAACACGGTCCATGGAACAAAAAACTCAATGAGCCAAAAGGAAAACAGGTATTTATCCAGATGGGCACATAGTCTCCTGAAGCAACTGAAAACAGTGCAATTTGGCTTTTTAAAAAAATAATAACATAAAGTTTGCAAATAATGCATGTAATACATCACCTCCAGATTATACTTGGTCTTGATGTAATGGAATATCATCACAGAACTTCAGAACCAGGCAGGATTCTACAGTTTAACAGTTCATTCAACATTTCATTTTACCAATAGGGAAATTGAGTCTGGGACATGAAGTGACTTGCTTAAGGGCTCTCAAGGGATAGATGGAGGAGCTGAGGTTGGAATCCAAGGCTCTTGACTAGTGATCCCTCTACTCCTGCTCCTTCTGTTGGCAAGCCTGAGACAACTGGTCACCAGGGGGCACCATGTTTCATAGTTGGAATCCCCAGTCACTCTCTGGCCCAATGTTGGAAAGCAGCTTGTCTAATTGCAAGGTTGTGGTATATTCTGATGTGGAACATCAACAGCAGACATCAGGTCAACAATTTTGGGAGGGTGGAGATCCAGAATTCTTTTTTTTCCAGAGCCAACAGGCCTTGTTGTCACAAGGAGACAAGCTGTGAATCCCAAAGAACTGCCATCTGAGGAGCCAGCTGGGTCTTTCTAGATGAACTTCTTTTATTCTAATGTGTATGTATATATATATAATATACATATATATACATACACACACACATATATATATACACTATATACACACGTATATATACAATATATATATATACACACACATATATATACACTAATGTATTTATTTTTAATATTTATTCTAATATTTTATTCTAATGTATATTTGGGTGAGTGATAGGGAGAAACTATCATTTATTGGGCCATACCATGAGTCAGAAACTTTACATCTATTGTCACATTTAGTCCTCACATCTCCCCATCCTGAGGGAGCTGAAGCTTGGAGAGGTTAAGAGACTGATGCAAGTAGTCCCCACAGAAAAGTAAGTTTTTAGTGCGCCCCCTAGTGGGTGTAAGAGGGTGTAAGGTGGGTGTAAGAGGGTGTACGGTGGGTGTAAGGCAATGTCCAAAATGTGTCCAATGTCTCTAGTACTTCTTGTACCTTTGTGGGCAGTGCTGAAAGCAGGTCTCAAGCCAGTGTTCCTACTGTCATTGTCAGCCTCTCCTATTGGTAAGAGTGTGCTAATCAGGAAAAGCTGTCCCACGGTCTCCTTCAGTTTTCTTTCTGCTCCGTAAGAAATGATCTAAACTTAGTATAAGTTAGCTTTTCTGACAGGTTTGTCTACGAAGCAAAGAGTGAACAGCTCTCTCATAAACTATTGTGAGAGTTCTGTTGGGTGAAAAGGCTTTCACCATCAAAAATACCTTGGTAAATGTATCTGTGATAGGACAAAATCTGGTACATGTCAGAATGCAAGACCTCTGTTGTTTTTTATTTGCTTTGTTTTTAAAGATTTTATTTAAGTACTCTGTACACCCAACATGGGGCTCGAACTCACAACCCTGAGATCAAGAGTCACATGCTCCACCAACTGAGCTCTCCAGATGTCCCTATTTTGTTTTGAAGTATAAATAGGAAGAAGGGTGTTTCTGTGAATTGATAAATCATGTCTTCTTAGGACTTTAAAAAACCTACTGTACTTGTCATAAAATAATATTTTATTCTAACTTTCCCTGATGCAAACAGACAAACAAAAATATGTCAGAGCTGCCAATATGTCAAAGAAGAGAGTCTGTAGTCAAGACATATTAGAAAGGTAGGGAACTTGAATATGTCACAGTTTTGTCTATGAAGACTTTTGGGGTGGCAAGGTTGGTTTTGGAAAGCTACTGACTTAGTTTTTCCTACTCCACCACATAGCAGCTGTGTGACCTTGGCCAAATTATTTTACCTTTCTGAGGCTCAATTTACTTATCTGTAAAATGAGGTAATTCTGTGTATAGCCTAGGCTTACTGGAGGATTCAATGGGCTGAAGGAGGCAAACAGTTTCAAAGAGTGCTGGATGCATGGCAAATGTTAAGACACTTGGTGAGTTACCTGCTGTCGGTTACCCTAAAATAAAAATCACCGTACTTGGCACTTTTCCATTATATTCACATTACTCTTCTACCAATCTATGGAAGGTCAAGCCATCTTGACTTGGATCCCACCACAGCTCTGTATGAAAATCTCACCAATGTCATACAGTTGATTACAAAGCATGTATAATTTAAGCCTGGGTATTGATTTCAGAACTTATGATGGCTTTCAGCAACCCAGCCCAAAGTGAAGGAGCACCTCAAAAGATAACCCTCATCGGAAGGTTTAAAAATCACTGTATTGAAATGATCCATCTATGGATCTGTCCTCCCAGGAGCCTGTTGACTCACCTTTGTGTCCTCAGAGTCCTGCACAACGTTTGCTTCCTAATAATCTAGCAAACGCTTTTCGTGATTCTCTCATTAATCTTCTCAACAACCTCATGTAGTACATACTATTACCATATGCATGTGTGAGGAAAGGAAGGCACAGAGAGGTTAAGCACCTTGCTTAAGAACACACAGCCAGTAGGCGGTGAGGCTGCACCCTGAACCCAGGCAGCTCAGTTCTGCCTAGAGGGTAAGCTCTTAACTGCTGTCGTGTTAGCACTTTCTAGATTCTCCCAGGTGTTTTGCTACCCTGAACTTATTTAATGGATACTAATAACTCATGACATCATGATTTCTAACTTGTTTTGTAGCAGAAAATCAGCAAAATAATGGAAACTTTGTTAGAGCAAAACTTGAACTTCCCTTCTGTCTCTGTTTTCTATCTTATGTTAATTCTCTGCTACCCACTTTCTTATCTTTGTCATTGACCACCTTCTGTTATCCAACTAAGATTCTCTACATTACAGATGCTATAATATGTGTGACTAGTAAGCAAGGGAAAACAACCCTTTCTTTCCAAAAATACTTTCAGAAATGCTGTGCCAGCCTGTGATAGGACCAGGGTTGGGAAAGGAAAGGAGACAGAGCTGAATATTGCAACAAAACTATGAAAATCTTCCCATCTGCTGCTTTTGTATTTAAATATTGATTCTGAGATTGGGATGCCTCCTCTAATTATATAAAGGCCTCAGGCTCCTGACAGCCAATCTTCCCTGTGAATTTATGACAGACCTTTGTTCTACATCAATATAAATCAGATTACAAGTAATATTTTCCTACATTTACTGGATTTCTTTCATATGAGGAGGCCAAAGGACACATCTCATCAGTGCAACGTGATATGGATTGTAATATTCTTCATAGGACACAGAGAAATACAGAGAGAAAGAGACGAAGGGAATGTACTAAGCTGCCTCTGGTCACAACAGACCTTTCTGAGGCTCTGCTGTGAACTGGTGTATGGGGCTTGTTCTTTTCTCTTTCTTCTCATCTTCTGTGATTTGAGGGCAGCTGTTTATCCGAATGAGTTACGTCATTTAACAAATGAACAAAACCCACCAAATCTTCCCCACTTTTGGAACTAAGTTTCTCTAACTCTCTTCTGTATTGCTTGTGAGGGCCCTAGAGGGGCGCTGTTTGCTACATGAGGGAGTCACTAGCTGCAGGCAGCCATAAAGATCTTGATGTGTGACTGACATGTCCGCCCTCTGGAGGCAAGCTCTTAGCCACTGGACCCGCTGGCACTTAGTAGACACACCAGTTTCCAAAGACTTAGTAGGGTAAGAAGAATGTAAAATAGCTGATCAATAATTTTAAAATATTGATTTACATGTTGAAAGGATAATATTCCATACATACTTGGGCTTAAATAAAATACATTATTAAAATTGATCCCACCTGTCTCTTTTTATTTTTTAAATGTGGCTACAAGAAAATTTTAAATTATACATATGACTCTCCTTTGTGGCTTGCTTTATATTTCTATGGGATGGGGCTTCACTACAGTGATCCTTTACATGCTGAATCCATAGTCCCTGGTTTCCTGCCAAATGTTCCCCCACCCTTGTCCCAGCTAACCTGTTCTTCTGGGGTCAGCTCTAGTATTACCGTGCAAGAGATCCTCTGCCTAGGAAGGCTCCCAGCTGCAAGAGACTCCTCACCCATTCCCTTGGTCTACTAGCTAACCCCGATAATCATCTCCCTAGCTGGATCTTGAACTCCTCCTTAACACCTGAGTGCTGTCATCATCCCCATGTCTGTCCTTCTCCTGGACTGTGAGTTCAAGCACCTGAGGACTGCGATTGTCTTGCTCACTTCCATATCTCTGGAATGCAGCACAGTGTCCAGTACTAATGAGAGCCTTCAATATATTTGCTAGTTTGAATGAATGAATGAATAAAGTGAAGTTGGCTTCATTTATACACACTACTTCCAGATCCATGGCCTCAAACATAATTCCAGAAAGTTTATGACCTGCCATGATTAAGAAATTAACAGAGGAAATTGTAAAGGTTAATGAGGTTTGGCACATCTTTCCATACATTGTCTGTCTATCTATCTATCTATCTATCTATCTATCTATCTATCTATCTATAAGGTGATTTTCTTCCTAAAGGATACATGCTATGTTAAGTGAAAGAAATCTGTACTGGAATCATGGATTGAAACGCTTAATCAAAACAAAGGAAACAATATGAATCTTTGCAGAGAAGGAAGATACAGGGAATGTGAGGGAGGGGATGCTAGAAAGCCCCCTGTGAAGAGCTCTAACATGACACTGGCACTGTTTGTGACAGAGCAACATTTTCTACTTGTTATTGCATTTATTGTTTGAACAATACTGAGGTGTTTTATTTCACAGATTAAGTTGTACTTTTTTGGCTTCAACAAAGAAAGTATTTTTTCTCTTAAAAATAGCTATGGCAGGGGCGCCTGGGTGGCGCAGTCGGTTAAGCGTCCGACTTCAGCCAGGTCACGATCTCGCGGTCCATGAGTTCGAGCCCCGCGTCGGGCTCTGGGCTGATGGCTCAGAGCCTGGAGCCTGTTTCCGATTCTGTGTCTCCCTCTCTCTCTGCCCCTCCCCCGTTCATGCTCTGTCTCTCTCTGTCCCAAAAGTAAATAAACGTTAAAAAAGTTAAAAAAAAAATAGCTATGGCAAAACATACTACCAGATATTTTTGAGGAAAGAGAACTTTTAGAAGAAAGCTTTTAGGAGAAACCCAGAGTAAGTAGGTAAGAGCCAGAACAATAAAGCAAAAGTCTCCTTCCCCCTCAACACACCCCCACACTCACATTGATCCATACACACATTCACGAACACTCATACCCACACACACCCCGGCCACCATAATTGGGAGAAATCGATTTCTGTTTATAATCCACCCAGTCTATGGTATTTTGTTATAGTACCCAAAGGGACTAAGACACTCACCTACATGCACCCACACTGACACACAGACTCATAGATACATACCCACACTCCCACTCACATCCCACACACGTATAAAAAACTCATACCCAGTCACACACACATTCACGTTTACTCTCTGCACGCACACACATGCACACATCACTCATACATACTCACACTCACCTATATTCACACTTCACTCCCTCACACATCCAGGCTGTACCCATTCAGCAACAAGTTGTTCTCTTCTGATGTAAACATCCTACAAAAATGAAAGGTCATCTCACATTCCCCCAGCTGTCAGAGAAACATGCTCTCACTTTGTTCATAGACTAATGGGGTTTTACCTGGGGCTTCCTTTGGTGCCAAGACCTGAAATCCCCCTCTTTGCAGTGGCAGGGTGTCCCTCTCACTGGGGTTCCCAGTATTGATCAAAGTGAAAAAAAAAAGCCAAAATCAACACACATACATCTTTGCTTCCTTTCCTTGGTGAGGTCTGATTTGGGCCCCACCACAAACCACCTGATCTGGCTGCAGTTTTCTTTCTAGTCTGACATTTAAACAGGTCCCTTATGTCATGGCACCACCCCATCAATTCCCAAGCCTGCCTGAGAGTGGCATGGGGAATCCCCAGGAGGACAAGTGGGACTGGAGTGGTTCCAGACAGGAGCAGTGACTTCTGCCTAGGAAGGCTCCCAGCTGCAAGCACCACAGTACCTGAAATCCTCTCTTTGGAATCACGTCATTTCCGTAGACCTGTTTCTGTTTGTGAAATGGGTGGTGGGCCTGCATGCTGCTTACATTCCCTTCGGCTCTGTGGCTCTGTGGTCAAAGCAGGCCTGCTCATCTCAGTAACTCTCGTCAGTCTTTTACTGCCACTCCCAGGTGAGTGGCCTATTTGGGGCCACTGAAGAAACCCAGGGTTTGGCAGAAAAGGACTTAGTCTTGTGATAGTCCTGAAAAACTGAGGACTAGATCCAACATTCCTTAAGGAGCCTCTCTCAAACAGGACAGTCACAGAAGGTCTTGAAGTTGCCCTGTCTTGATCACCATCTGGTGTCAGGAAGTTTCTAGTATTTACATTTTTGGTTTCTTAGTGACGCCAGTTCCAGTCTAATGCACCCACAACTCTGGCTCCACAAAAGGGAAAATTTTCTAACAGTAAGAGATGCCCACCAGAGCATGGACTGCTTACAAAGTGGAATTCTCCCTGTCTGAGACGGTCCAAGCAGAGGCATGTGTCAGTCCTGGCTGGAGTGGGAGCAGTGCTAATGATAGGAGGGTAGACTAGAAGAGAATTCAAGTTCTTTTGAATTCCAAGATCTCACTTTAGAGTTTAGGCTTTTCCAGGCTTAGGGGCAAGATTAAAATGAAAAGCAGAGAAGAATTTGCATATGCATGTTGGCTGAGCATTACCTGTGGCTAAAAAATGTTTATTGGAACTAAAACAGTCTATCTCTTCAGATCACTGCTGAGGACACTCAGGGGGAAGGATTCTCTATGGAGGGAGGAATTTTGGTTTTAACCACTTGCTTACTTGTGAAAATGAAAACCAACACTCAAGAACTGAGCTGTGTTCTTCTATAATATTCACAAATTATGGCCACTCTAAATGTCTTGCTTTGAGAATTGTCTTGCTCTTAAACATGGCTTCATTTTAAAATAAATTTTAAGCTGTAGTTTTAGTTTCAAAGTGAAGAGCTTGATTATGACTCACCACGCTATTTATAGTAGTCTCATACCAGACATTTTGTGCGTGTGTGAGACAGAAAGGAAAAGAGGGAGAAAGAGCTCAATTCTTGCCTGGCTCATTTCTTAAAACTGAAGAAAACTGCAGTTATCAACATCTATCATGCTAACCCCATCAGAGGACTTGATATTCATTTCTCTGACTCTTCTGCTTTCGTGCTCATCAGCTTCATGATTCCAAAACTGTTGATTTACCCTTAAATGGAAGAGGTGCAGTGAGAGGGATGCAGGAGTAGGGAAGTAAAGAGGAGTACAGCTCACCTGAAAACCTTTTATTAGCAGCATGCCAATCAGGAGTTCAATTCAAATAGTATTTTCTTTTCACAAAGATGAGTCATGACAGAGAAGAAAGAGTTCTGGATGGGGTTTCAGTCTCAATTCTGCACTTAGTAGCTGGGTGACTGTGGGAAGAACATCCTCTCTCTTACCCTCAGGTTTTCCATTTGTTAAGTGGGGATACCTACGACCTATCTTACAGGGTTTTTAAAGGATTAAGTGAAGCAACCACACCAGAATCAGCACTGTGTGAAACTCTCACATCCTGTAATAACATTAGGTTTTACTGTTTTCTGGAAGGTTGTTTGAATCACTACTGTTTTACTACTATTCCTGAGGAGGAGTTGCTTTCCATTCCTCTTCACACGATTGTCTACAATTACTTGAGTTCCTGAGGTAGAACAGCCTTCTTTCCACCCTCTCCCTTTTCAGTGACTATAGCAAATACATTCCTAGATATCCACATCCACAGACTTCCCATCTTTAATTTCCCAAAAAGTGAATAAGTAAGGTGGCGTGGTCACTGGTGGGCATGTTATATGCAGGGGAGATTAAGAGTGGCTGGGAGGGGCAAGAGGCAGAAGAAATGGTGCAGTGGGACAGAGTGTGGACATGCCTGGAGATAGGAACGGATGCAAGCAGATGAGGAAAAGATGCAGTTGTGTGCAGGAGGGAAATCAGTGGGAACTCTCACTCTTATCTGACAAAAGGAAATGACATTGGGTCAAGTGTCTTGAGGATATTGCTGAGGAAACGAGCTTCAACCAAGTCTCTGAAGCCTTGTATAAAGCCACTATGGAAAGAAAACTTTTTTTTTTTTGGCCTTAAACATTGTTCAAATATATAATTCTTTCTATATGTTAATTATATCTCAATAAAAACAAAACAAAAAATCAACCAAATATATACTTCTCTTGAATTTTACACTGACAATGAAAACTTACCTTCCAGAAAAGAGAAATCTGTTGTCTATTGTAGTCAATGGGTTGTTTCATGTACCAGACATCTAATGTCCCAGTAGGCTCTGTTTTGAAGGAAAAAAAAACATATTTTCATGTATACACACATACATGTATATATCCATACATGCACAATATAAAACCTCTTAAAGTCAATTGCTTATTTAATAAACAATTCCAGGAGAGTAGGATTACCAGGTAATTTCAATTTTCTTTGTGCCCCCATATTTCTTTCCTTTTGTTAAACAATGAACATATGTGTCGGCCATAGAAAACACAAATTTTACCTTAAAAACAAATTTTAAAAAATGATGATGAGGAAATTGGATTCCTAACTTACTCTTAAAATATGTAGTAATAAAATAACTCAAAGAAAGTATGTGTGATTATTTCTTTTTTATTGGAATGCAGAAAGAATTAATTCTCAGCAGAAAAACAAAAATATGAATTATAAGGAACACATTTTTGATCCTGTAAAAATAAAAAATACAAATGATTAACTCTGTGTTCACGTCCATTCCTGAACTTACCATGTTGTGGCATAATTATTTGGTTTTATGATCATTAGATCATTAGATCATGATCTACTTGAAAGGAAGGCCCATCTCATTCATCTTAATATCCTCATACCTACATAGTGCTTAGAATGTAACAGGCTCCTGACAACTCTTTGTCAGGTGACAAATGTGCAAATGAACAATTCAGACAATATTAGCTACTTGATGCTAAAACAGAGAATGAACTGATTGAAGGAAAAACCACCATCTTTAAGACAATGGTCAAATATGACCTAATTTAATTTGAGAAAGTCAATCAAACAGACTTGATAAGAAACTGAATAATCAACTCCTATGTGCTAGAAAGAGAGTGTGTGTGCACATGTGCATGCATGAGTGGGTGAATAGTTTTATTTCTCCCATTATCAGATTTATTTTGATTTACAGCCAGGGGTGGAACTCACAGAAACAGCCCCTGAAAACAAGCTTCAACTGCACCAATGAAACTTGTTCATTGTGACACTTAGAATGTATTTGAGATGAGGCTACATTGGGGTTCCTTCTGGGGTGACAAGTCCCATTTAACCAGACGAAGTTTCTGGAACATTAACTCCCACCAGGAAAAGAGAAGACAAGCAGCCAGGGAGAGGAGAAGAGAAAAAGGGAAGGAGCACATGCACCCATACATACTATGGGCAGGTCCTGTGGCCCACTTACACTTGCATCCCATATCCTCTTTACCCCATGACATATGCAGCTTTAGTACAGTGGTTAAAGTGTGAACTCCAGAGCTAGACCGTCTATGGGCAAATCCCAGCTCTGTGATCTTGAACAAATGTTAACCACATCCTGAATACATACTCTACATCCTGAAGCCAGTTTCCTCATCTGTTCAATGAGGATTGTAGTTCTATACGTCACATGGGGCTGTTGTGAGAATTGAATGAACAGAGCAGCCCTGACTTAAGGTAAGCACTCAGGAAATTTAGCTGTTGTTTCTTCATTTGGAAATGAGCTTGTTCAAGGTCCCAGAACTAGTAATTGGAGAAGCCAGGTTTTGAACATTGGTCTGTTTTATCACATAGCCAGCACTCTTCTCTCTGCACCCCGCAGTTACCTGGCTCTGAGGCTTGTGATTTCTCAACAGTACTTCCACGCCCAACAGGTGCTCTTCTGTGTTCTACCCTCTTCCTTCTTTATTTCCGTTTCCTGCCTCTCTCACCCTCTTCCTTTTGTTTTTTTCTAAACATTCACTTATTTTCTTCCCCTCTTTTCCCACCAGTGGTAGCTTCTATCCTTGCAGTGAGGACCTAAAGGTAAGAAATGCTTACCTAAGACATTGTGAAAATGCTCTCCATCCTTCAGGATTATGAAGAGTGACCCAGAAAACAAGCCTAGCACTTTTATCTGCTAGTCCAGATGCAAAAAGGAAAAAAGCACAGGCAACAGAAGGAAAGGGGACCTGACCATTATTAACCACCTACAACGTGTCAGGAAATATTTGGACATTTTATGTACTGCACGTTATCTCATTTAATCCTCGCACAATGCAGGGTGTGTGTGTGTGTGTGTGTGTGTGTGTGTGTGTGCGTGTGTGATTACATCTGTTTTAGAGCTGAGGCCAAGGAGGCTGACAAAGGTTAAATGATTTCCAGAACACGTGGAGTTGGTAAATGGCAAAGCCAGCTGAGCCCAGATTTCACTATTTCCAAAGACCCTGCTCTTCCATTACAGTTCACTACATTGAGCGGAGATCTGAGCAAACTAGATAACCCAGACATTGACTACATAATCAGGATGTGGAAACTTGGATGTGCTCCATGTTGAAGCCAGATGACTTATTAGTGCTAAATGTCTCCAGTTAATTACATATTAGTAACAAATAAAGGGAATACTCATTGTCTCATTAAAGATCTACAACTACCAGATTACTACAGAGCTAAGAATTGAATTCTAGAATCACAGTCTCTTCAAAGGAAAAATTGCAAGTCAAACTGAAATTTTAATGGTGCCCACCTGCAGTGTTAGCCTCTGTGGGAGAGAAATCATTAGTTGAATCTGTATGAGTTTCAAAGTGTAAAATTTCATGACCAGGGGTGTCAAACCACTGCTGCTTAAAACAGCATAAGAGCTGATATTAAAGAGAATCTTTGACATTCAACTGACACAAAATCACTTGAAATTCTAACCTCAGTATTATCTAACAAAGGCAGATAAAACTATTATAGGCAGGCCAGAAAAGGAAAGTCAAAGACCAAATGTCCAAGTGATTACAAAACAAATGGGTACAAATGACTAAAAATACAAATACTGGAAATGGAAGTCAGGTCACCTGAGATGAAACTGCCTCCTATATGATAAAGGAGAAAACCGTAGAGTTGAATAGAGTTACCAATATGAAAAAAAGCGAAGATCCTAAATTAAGCAGGAGATTGACCTAAATGACCCTGAAGGTGCTTTCAACTCTAAAATCCCAAGATTCTAGGATTCTATGAAACAATAGGTGTGGCAAACAAATCTGAGCCAATCCATGTGCTTCTGAGATGAGCATCCATATCTGAAGCCAAGGCGAACGCAGGAATGTGGACAAGAGCAACTTAATCGCGGGTGGAAAGCAATCCCTCAACAGAGGTTTCCTCAAGGAGCATACAGATTTCCAAGAAGAGTGAAAATGGAGAATTTAACATGAAGCAAATATGGAAAAGGCATATCTTGGGAGGTTTCAGGTAGTGGGCTCAATGAAACACACGAGGATTTTTTGGTCCAAGTCAAGTTCCAAGCAGGACAACACAGAGATAAGTCGCTCACTGCCTCAGTTCCTTGAAGTTCACTTTTTGGGGTTGACCCATTTGTCTAAAATCTAGTTTTAAACAACTCAATTCAAACAGATATTACAAGTATCTACTTGATTAAACAAGTTTTACTTTCAGACGTTATCACCTGCTATGCCTCCACGGGAAGTCCTATATAGACTACCCCATTTCACTTCCTTCTTGATAAATGAAGTTTAACACTTGGTTCACTCTCTCTTTTCACCTCTTTCTGTCACCTCTTTTACTACTTGTGAAGGGCCACCATCCATAAGGTGTTCCTTCCCAGTAGCTGGTACTGTCAGTCCATCCACCTGCCCACTTCTAATGATCTGTTTCTGTCAACTGATGCTTTTGCTTCATACTTCACTGAGCAAAAGGAAGTAACAAGGCAGGGATTCCCTCATCTTTCTACCATGAAAAGTTCACTATCAATTCTCTAACATAGTATCCCTACTTCCATCAAAGTTCAACCCAACTTGAGTTCTGGATCCCATCCTCCCTTGTTTTATCAAGGACTTCTCCCCTACTTCTCTTGCATTACTAATTTCTCCCTCTCTGCTGGAAGCTTACCATTACCTTGAAAATACACTACAATTTTTCACCAATCCTAAAAACAAAACCAGACAAAGCATTTCCTGATACCACATCCTGCTCCAACTACTGCCCCACATCTCTGCTCTCCTTCACAGAACTTCATGAAGAGTTGTGAATTGTTAGTCTTTATTCCCTCACTTCACACTCACTCTCAGCCTGTTGCACCTGAGATTTTCTCCTATCATTCTACAGATATTGCAACCATGGCAACAAGCAAAACTAGTAACTGTTTAGAGATACATACATTTCTGAAAGTTATGTGAAAAGTACTGATAAACATATAATTCAGGATAGTGTCAATAGTATATTGGTAATTTCACAGCATTTAAGTTGAATGGTGGGTTCATAACTGTTCACTTTGCTGTTATCCTTTGTACAGAGAAAGTAGCTTAACCTAGCATAATCATAGTGGCAACAGAAGAAATGAACAGATTTTGAATATGTTTAGGAAAGTCAAGTGCTGGTATTGGGGAATAAGGAAAAAGAATTTCTTTTTATTTGGAAAAGGAGAATTTAAAGATAACTTCTTGATTTTTGACTTCAGTAACTAGGAAGATGGTGGTATCATTTACTAAAATAGAAAATATTGAAACAGAAGTATTTTGGAAACATTTTGTTTTGGAGAAAAACAAAGAGATATCTATCTATCTATCTATCTATCTATCTATCTATCTATCTATCATCTGTCTGTCTAGTTTTCGAACTGTGGGACTGGATAAAGTCACCTGGGAAAAGAAGGGAGCCCAGGGAAAAGCCATAGGGATTGGTATTGAGAAGAGAAAACTGAGCAGCAAGAAACCAAGAAGACCTGGTCAATGAAGAAGAATAAAATCCAGGAACATGAGATTTCACAGAATTCAAAAGAATCAAGTACTTCAGGGAGGAAATAGCTCCCTTCTCCTACTGCAATGACTTTGGAGGCCATATGTTCCAGATGAGGGAAGTCCATAAGTTGCATTGGAACTTTACATTTCTTCGTGGTGTTGTATCCTCCAGGAATCTTTACCTAATGTTCCAAAACAGATTAGAAGTCCTTGAGTCTGAGGATCTGACAAGTTATCACTGTGTCCCAGCACCTGGCATAGTTCCTGATACACACACACTTTTCTCACAGATCCATCTTGAGAAGCATTTTTCCCCCATTTGTTTCTGTTTGGAAGGCTTCATGGAAAGCATTTCTTCCTATTGGGGTGATCACCATCTTGTCAAATAATTGAGCTCAGACATTGATTTCTTCCAGGATAGATGGTGGGCTTAGAGGGGACCCAAAAAGAAAGGAAGGCAGGGACTGTCATTGGCTCTCAAACATAACATTTTCCTTCTAATGAAAACATTTGCATGTAAATCTCTTTAGAAGGCTAAGAACCTTTGATTCTCATATCCTCAAGCCTTAGGCACTCAGATAAATGAGCTAATTTAGGAGTCAGCAAACTATTGCCAGTGGGTCATATCTGCTCCTTGTTTTAGTACAGCCTGTGGACTAACAATGGTTTTTACATTTTTAAATGGTTGAAAACAAACAGAAGAGTAATTTTCAGTGACATGTGAAAATTACATAAAATTAAAATTTCAGTATCCATAAATAAGGTTCTATTGGAACATAGCTTTGTCTATGTATTTATACACTGTCAATGGCTGCTTGCACACTACAATAGTGAATTTTAGTACTAGTGACAGACATATGGTCTGCAAAGCTGAAAATATTTACTGTCTGGACCTTTACAGAAAATTTTTGCTGACCCCTAAGCTAGATCATTTTTAAGAACTTGTTAACCAAAATGATAAAATAACCTCTAGTATTTAATTGGCCTTCTCAGAGTCAGGTAACTGTGGGGTGCAGAGCCAAGAGCTTGGGCTATGTGATAAAACAGACCAGTGCTCAAAACCTGGCTTCTCCAATTCTTAGTTCTGAGACTTTGAACAAGTTCTATTAGCTCTAACACTTAATTTTCCAAATGAAGAAAACAACAGCTAAATTTATTGAGTGCTGACCATGGGTCAGAGCTCTTCTATTCATTAAAATTAACCCATCTTAGCAATATTTTGGAATTACAAATGAATGAATGAATTGCCTAGCTTCTCAACGTTTATTTATTTTTGGGACAGAGAGAGACAGAGCATGAACGGGGGAGGGGCAGAGAGAGAGGGAGACACAGAATCGGAAACAGGCTCCAGGCTCTGAGCCATCAGCCCAGAGCCTGACGCGGGGCTGGAACTCACGGACCGCGAGATCGTGACCTGGCTGAAGTCGGACGCTTAACCGACTGCGCCACCCAGGCGCCCCAAGAATTGCCTAGCTTCTCAATGTGAGAAGGGGTGGCTGCAACTGGTGACCCTGCATTTTCTCCCCTTTGGGAGTCTTTCACCAACCACCCATGCCACCACCTCTTATGGCGGTGGGGGGAGGAGGGCTACTCCTTCATTGCTCTGGTGTTAAGGTTGAGTATGTAGCACTTGCTTTATTTATTAATTGCCTATATAGAGTTTAACAAGACCAAAACATGTAAATTAGACTTTAAAAAGTGGTGAATGAGGGGCGCCTGGGTGGCGCAGTCGGTTAAGCGTCCGACTTCAGCCAGGTCATGATCTCGCGGTCCGTGAGTTCGAGCCCCGCGTCGGGCTCTGGGCTGATGGCTCAGAGCCTGGAGCCTGTTTCTGATTCTGTGTCTCCCTCTCTCTCTGCCCCTCCCCCGTTCATGCTCTGTCTCTCTCTGTCTCAAAAATAAATAAACGTTGAAAAAAAAATTTTAAAAAGTGGTGAATGAGCAAACAGAAATACCTAATTTATACTATAGCTCTAAGGAATGGCTTGTTCATCTTTTTTATGGAGTCTCCTCCTGGGTGTTCTAGGTGGTGAGGGAATCACCTCCCTAACACCTTCCTTCTCCAGATGTGTCTGGAGATCCTGCAGCTCAAACTCAAGAATGTTTTCCCACTACAGGCCAAATGTGGTTGCTCAGTTCCCAGTATCAGACCTGCTTTTGATGGATAAAGATTGAGGGACTGTTCTCCTAAACAGAGAAAAGCAGTTTCTTTCCTTCTACTCCTTACTTAAAGGTCATTTAAAAAGTGTTTTCCATGGAGGACCATAACAGGAGTTGAATTTAATGACACAGGAAAGGGCCATATGGAGTAAATGAAGACCTCATTCTCTGCTGACATGATCTAAATAACTGTGCTCAATCCACCAGAAGATAACATTGCTCTCAGTTTTGGGCAGCAAAGGCTCCAAAGAACTCTATTATAAGGTCATTCAGAGTTTTAAAGAGTAACTAAAAAAAAAAAAGCTTACTAGCAATTTTTTTAAATGCCAAGTTACATATGAGTACACATTCAAAGGCTGAAAAGGAAGAAGTGTTAAAAAAATTCACACCTTTTAAGTTTACATCAATTGGTGTTTCATAAAGAAACTGATGACAGAAATAGCGGTAAGGGGAGAAAACCAAGCTGCTCAGAGTAAGAGGAAAGAGGTCCTACATCAACCCACAGAAAGATGAAACACAGAAAAGGGAAATGCAGACACTGAAAGGAAGCCAACAGCTTCGTAAATGTGGTGCATCTCAGAGTATGGGTTTCTCTCTTCATGAATGCCTGCAATTACTCTGAACAAGTCAGTTCCTTGATTTGATTCATAACTGTCCATGAGTTCACAACCATAACAAGTTGCTGCACTCATTGTTATGATAGTGGTTTATTTAAGGGCTATGAGAAAGTTACTGTTGTTACTGTCCTACCTTGAACTGTTTTTAATTTAACAGATAAACCCTTTCAGAAAAAAAAAACAAAAAACAAAAAAAAACCCCAAACCTTTCCACACACCTCCAAACAGGTCATTATTAAATGTCAGTAAGAATGACGAGAATTCACAAGGCCAGAATACCCCTGGTTTATAGTTAAGCCGAATGTGACATAACTTAAAAACTACTCAGCCTATTTAGTACCTTGACTGTGGACAGAAAATATGGCCCATTTTCAAGAATTTTATCTGTAGGACATATAAACAAAGTCTCATAGATAAGGCATTAAAAAATACATTACTTTGACTATGTTTAATAAAAGAATAAAAAACTCTGGATTATAAAAATGACAAACATTTAAACAGAGAGCAAGTGGCTCAACATCAATTTTAAGAGATTTTTATCATAAAATGAGAGGGAATAAATTATAATTTTTTAGATAGAGTTATTTTAAAATACAGAAATGTTGGGGTGCCTGGGTGGCGCAGTCGGTTAAGTGTCCGACTTCAGCCAGGTCACGATCTCGCGGTCCGTGAGTTCCAGCCCCGCGTCAGGCTCTGGGCTGATGGCTCAGAGCCTGGAGCCTGTTTCCAATTCTGTGTCTCCCTCTCTCTCTGCCCCTCCCCCGTTCATGCTCTGTCTCTCTCTGTCCCAAAAACAAATAAACATTGAAAAAAATAAAAAAATAAAAAATAAAATAAAATAAAATACAGAAATGCAATTAATATAAGAAGAAGGAAAAATATACATTATTCTACAATTTATATATTAGGTGTTATATTTTAGTATATTTAAATATTTAACATTAAATATTTTATAATATTTATTAAATATTAAATATTTAAATATTTTATATTTTAGGGTCTTTGGGTCCTTGACAGTCACTTGGGTATTGATAAGTGTCATCAGCTATCAAAGGCCATTAGCAGCTCACAGAAAAATGAATATAACTTATATCATGAAACTAATTTACAGTCACACATATCCATAAGTTTTACAAATAAGCGTTTAGATTTTCTCACGTTAATACTTCACAATCTCCAGATGATAAAGCAATGGATTATATGCCAATAATTTTTCTTCTGAGTCAAAGTTACACAGACTGTGAAAAGTTGTATAGTAGGTCACTAAATGAGTGCTCTTAAAAACTAATTATTCAGATGGTTATTTCTTGTGTATCCAAACATTTGTTAATGTTGACATCAAGTTCATATAGCTATTATATATTCATATGATCAATAGTTGATTGCACCTTAGTTTGATTATACTTTACACCTCAGTAAATTGTCATCCCTATAACTGCCAAAAAGAAAAGCCCATCAGACTAAGAAATATATTTGATATCCTTTCCATAGCTATGGGCAGGCTGGCGGCCCTCATTTGAGCAGTGTATGCTCAAATGGCGGCCCTCATTTGAGCATGCAGAGGCATGATGAAGTGCAGTGCTGTAATATTTGGAGGAGAGAGGGCTGGGGGATGTTAAATTGTATTTTAAAATGTATGTCTCCAGAGTCTACCTTCTTTTTTTTTTTTTTTAATGTTTATTTATTTTTGAGACAGAGAGAGACAGAGCATGAACGGGGGAGGAGCAGAGAGAGAGAGAGAGAGAGAGGGAGACACAGAATCCGAAGCAGGCTCCAGGCTCTGAGCCATCAGCACAGAGCCTGACGCGGGGCTCGAATTCACGGACCGCGAGATCATGACCTGAGCCGAAGTCAGACGCTTAACCGACTGAGCCACCCAGGCGCCCCGAGTCTACCTTCTTTTAAGCTTTTAATTTTCATAGAAACCAAAAGGTAGAATGATCAAGTTTTACTATAAAGGAATGAAATTACTGGTTATGGTTTTGTGGAATGAGAGAGTTACTGAGCTAGTAATAGAAACAAGATATAGAAATAAGGGGTGCCTGGGTGTCTCAGTCAGTTAGGCCTCCAACTTTTGATTTTTGCTCAGGTCATGATCTCATGGTCAGTGGGACTGATCCCAGCGTTGGGCTTGCGCTGATAGCGTGGAGTCTGCTTTGGACTCTCTCTCCTTTCTTTCTACCCCTCCCCGCTGCTTGCACACATGTGCTCTCTCTCAAAATACACAAATAAACTTAAAAAAAAATAGAAATAAGAGTTATAACCAAACATTACTGAAGCATAAGCTTGTAACCAACATGAAAACATGGGGCAAACAGGGGTGGGACTTACTTAATGTTAAAATTTCCCTAACAATATAAACATATCTCCCTGGACAATTACAGTACTTAAGCTAAAGTCAAAATTAACTTGTTAATTAGTGTACTCATTTACTTGTTAATTAATGTGTTAAATTAACTTGTTGATTCAGTACCAGTACTTTAGAGATCCCTCTCCCTTCTCGCCTCCTTCTCTTCCCACCCTCCTTTTTAGAACACATACCTTCTTCTGGTGTTTGTGTCCTGAATGGTTCACTCCAATCACTCCAACTACCTTTATATAGATGTAACTTAGAAGAAATCTGAAATTCATACTCTGTAAATGGTTTCAGATCCAGCAGATCCTGTCTTCCTTTGGCATTTGTAGCATTGACCTTGAATCAGACAAGATTTTTAAAGGTGTCAATTAAAATTAAAGAATTTTGACACACATAGGTAAGAAACTTGAGTAGATAACCCTTTCTCTTTTTTCAGATCTGTCATTCATTGAGAAAAAATACCAATGACAGGGCTACTGAATATACCTGATGTTAATATGAAATAGCTTCTCATTAAAAACAAACTCTGGGGACTAAGAACCCACCTATAAGGATCCCAAGGGGGATCCTGAAACAAGCTGAAAAGTAAGTAAAGGCTGAAAAATACCAATGTTCAGAAAAAACTTGGAGAATTTTCTAGAGATTATTTTTTATTTGGTCATAATTAGAATGTGATAAATGTTTTATCACAGACATAGAACGGACTTCAAAAAGAAAATTTTAATTATATTAAAAAAGCAATTTCTCATGAGTTTCAGTTATATGTGGAACTTATCCTTTGTTATTATTATAAGCCATTCTATTTTACAAATATACTAGGAGGAATTATAATCCTAAAATTTAATTTAAAAACATTAATGTCTAATATATCAAAGTGTGGGGCTTTATCTTTGCAATATTCAATTCCATATAAGCCTCTATGGACATTTCCTAATATTTTTCTTTCTAATATGTAAAAAGATTACTGAAAAGTAAAACAGGGGTAGCATAACAAGGTACAATGAATACTTAACTAATTGTGGAAAATTAATACTAGTTTACAGAAGCCTGCGGCTTAAAAAATTTCAGAATCAATAATCAAAATTCAAGATATTTCTTAATAAATAGAGGTGCATATGACTTTCTGATCTATCTCAAGTGTGTACTTTAGGGCTAAATATTCTTTTTTTTTTAAATTTTTTTTTAATGTTTATTTATTTTGGGGACAGAGAGAGACAGAGCATGAACGGGGGAGGGGCAGAGAGAGAGGGAGACACAGAATCGGAAGCAGGCTCCAGGCTCTGAGCCATCAGCCCAGAGCCTGACGTGGGGCTCGAACTCATGGACCGCGAGATCGTGACCTGAGCTGAAGTCGGACGCTTAACCGACTGAGCCACCCAGGCGTCCGAGGGCTAAATATTCTTAAACCCCATATTTTGCTGGCATGAAAAGACAGAGATCTGTGCAGTGATATTAGGAGTCCCTCCCTGTTTTTCCTCTTTACTCTAAAAACCATTACCATAGTCCAGGACCTGCTGCTGTTGGGCCGATATCTGAGTCGATTAAGCAACACCAGCACCTCATCTCTCCACTGAAGGATACATCTGCTCACAGAAGCATTTACACATTTGATTCTGATGTCCCATGGAGGAAGAGGCCTCACTAGTAATCAGGACAAACAAAAACGTGTGATTCAGGCTCCAAAATCAGAAATAACCTTTGTTTTGACATAAGCCAGAAAGAGGTGAACACAGCTCATTTCTAAGATGCACGACTACCAAAGCTGGTGAGATATATAAGAAAGGAATCCATGGCTTTTACAGAGAAAAAAAAAAGTTTGATCCACTGCTAAATAATTAAAATAATTCTCCTCAATCTACCCTTATTTTTTACCAAATAAACTACCTTCAACATTAGTGATAGTATCAACTGCATTTAATCCAGTGCATAAAGAAAACCAATGTACCAAGCCCCAGAGTACCAATGGCTGACAAGGCAGAGGTGGCTAGTGGTGATCACTTCTCAGAAGAAGAAATGGTGGTAGGGAAAGATCATACAGAAGGGTCACAGGAACCAGAGAACAGAGGGAAAGAATAAGAGGAAAAGAAGGTACCTTACACAGAAATAGTCAATGTAAAGAAATGGAAGGTAGTAAGACGGGGAGAAGTATGATAGGTAATGTATAATAAATGCCTGTGTTGATACCCATAGCAATATATCCTGTGCAAAGAGGTGCTGTGGGAAGAGAGAAGAGAGACACATAATGTAAGGCTGGAAGTTAAGGCAGACCAGAAGCACAGTCCTACCTGGGGGATATTTGACACTGGCCTCTAATTCAACTGGGCCAATTTTATTTGCTCAGAAATGTGCTACAACTTGTTCACTCCAGGTCCCAAGGTGATGAGAATGGTAGTAGGTATTCTCAGAACAAGACACATTTGTGCCTTGATACACTTAAAAAAAATGTTTATTTATTTTGAGAGACAGAGTGAGCAGGGGAGCTGCAGAGAGAGAGAGAGAATCCCAAGCAGGCTCTGCACTGTCAGCACAGAGCCCCATGCAAGGCTCAAACTCATGAACCATGAGATCATGGCCTGAGCTGAAACTGAGTTGGACACCTCACTGACTGAGCCACCCAGGCACCCCTGTACCTTGGTACACTTTATTGATAGTTTGCACCTCTGCGCTGGCCCAGCAAACCCACAGGTAGCCTATCTCAGAATAGTGGAGTAACCATGGGGGTAAAAAGATCTCTCTGACAAGAAATGCCTACACTGAGTTTCATGAATAATCAATCTTGCAGAACCCTCTCCTCAGTCAAATGGTTATCACTGGCAGCTAGTGCCTCTGTGGGACTAAGTTCTTTTTTCTCCAACAGAGAGAATAATGTTGAACATTCCATTCTGTATGGCCATCTCCATAAGGCTCTGAGATCATGCACTCTTTTCCTTGCATCAAAGTAATACCTACTCTTTGTGCCATTGTCCCTTTTGAAACAATCACGTACAGAATATTCAAGTGATTTTAAGAATAATGTTCATTTACCAATGAATGATACCTACAAAATGTGAAATAAAATGTACCTATGTCCAAGAATGTAAATGTGGATGGAACTGAAGAAGCATTTCCAAGACTATTTGTAGCAGTAACCTTGGCTGTGTAACTGGATTCAGGCAATTCAGGGGTTAGGTTAATTCCAAGGTCCAAATGGTCACAATAATGATCATTACATTGCCTCTGCCAAGTGAAATTTTTTGGTCCAGTTAGCCTGTAAATAAAAGACAATTGTGTTTAGCAACATACTTTATGAGTACTTGTTCCTTTTAGTACAAAAGGGATATAATATTTGAATATTCAAAATTCTAGACATTTTGTTAAGGTCAGTTGGATATATTAAGGGAATATTTGTATTCTATGGTAATAAATAGGACCATATTTTCTCCCCTTTTTTAGTAGGATTGAGACCTTTTTTTTTTTTTAAGTAGACTCCACACCTGGCATAGAGCCCAATGCAGGCCTTGAATTCACAGTCCTGAGATCAAGACCTGAGCTGAGATCAAGAGTCAGAGGCTTAACCAACTGAGCCACCCAAGCACCCCAGATTGAGACTTTTTGATGTGCATATAGATAAGTAACCCGAAACCCTGGCTGACATTCTGGCTCCTCAGGGCAGACCCAACTGTTACCAAAGATCCATGGCCCTAGGCATTTACTGTACAAAATGAAGTGCCAGCTTCTAGTACAGCCTGGAACCCTGGGCTCCACTTTCTTTCCTCCATTTCCTGCTCAGTTAGGCATGTGCAAACTATCCTATCCTTTGGATGGATTATGGAATCAACTCCAGGGAACAGAATCTCCCAGACTCTTCTTTGTGTGGACTTCCAGGTCACACAAAGATGCTTTAAAAAGAAACTCCTCCGAAGCTAATGGAAAGCTACCACAAGGAGGAGTCTATTTATATATTATGACCCTAAGAGTCTACAACCACAAAAGAAGGGATATAATGTGGCCAGTTTAACCCTATTAGAGCAGGGAGGAACATCCATAACATAAGCCTTGGATGCTCTGAAGAGAACTCTGAGTTAGATCGCAGACCCAAGACATCAGTTCTCACACTTTGGATGAATGAACCAGTTTTAACTGATGAACACTAGAATTTTTGTTAAAGTACCTATCTAGAGGTGTCTATTGCTTCTCTCTGGTAAATATAAAACTGTTATTTCTAAATGCATATCTAACTGAATTTCTAAGTGTAGTCTAAGACAATACCTACAAAGCAGCTGCAAAAATATAGTCTTTCACTCACTGTAAAGTATATGCAGTATATAGGTGGGTGTCTCGTCCTCTGTCCCAGATGCAGGTTACAGTCCCATGTTCTCCCTTCTGTATACAAGATAAGTTTTGAGGCTGTTCCGGAACAACTTTAAAAAGAAAGTGCAAAGCCTCATATTTTAAACACCACACAGTTGATATCTCAGTCACATTGTTATTTGACAATAAGACAATGATACTTCCCCTATGTCTACATTCCATCAAGTTCATATTTGCTTCCAAGGCATGAATGTCTTTTAATAACAATAGTGAAAATGGATCAAACATTACATGCTGAGTCTTATGCATTGTGCATGGTTTTTCTCAATTAGATATCATAGCAGCTACATCAAGTATTTATTGTTATCATCCTCAATGTACTGAAGAGGAAAACTAAAACTTAGAGGTTAAATATCTGGCCCCAAATTACAAAACTGTGTTGTGGCAGAATCAGGGCTCCAGCCCAGGTGTAGCTGACTTGAGTCCAAGCCTTTTACTACCATATTCAACCATTTCCCCTGACAGCTGAACATCCAGTGCTAGCTTCATTACCAATGGTGATGATGAGTTTACTGATTCAGAGTGAGGTCCATTCAAATATTAGAAACCTTTAAACTTAATTTTTTTAAACTTCATATTTTTAATGTTTATTATTTATTTAAAATATTTTTTAACGTTTATTCATTTTTGAGAGACACAGAGAGACAGAGCGTGAATAGGGGAAGGGCAGAGAGAGAGGGAGACACAGAATCCGAAGCAGGATCCAGGCTCCGAGCTGTCAGCACAGAGCCCTACGTGGGGCTTGAACGCATGAACCGTGAAACCATGACCTGAGCTGAAGTCAGGCGCCCAACCGACCGAGCCACCCAGGCACCCCAATGTTTATTTATTTTTAAGAGAGAGAGAGATAGAGAGAGCATGAGCAGGGGAGGTACAGAGACAGAGGGGGACAGAGGAACCAAGCTGGCTCTGACCTGACAGCAGAGAGCCAGACGCAGGGCTCAAACTCATGAACCACAAGATCATGACCTGAGCCAAAGTTGGATGCTCAACCAACTGAGCCACCCAGGTGTCCCCAAATATTAGAAACCTTTGAAAACTAGGGGCTCTTTCTCTTCCTAGACCTGATATTTGCTGCCAAGACACTTCTACCCACTAGCCCTAGTCATGTCCTTCTGAGTTGTATCATCTAAATCTAATTTCTGCAGAATCGCTTGAAACACTTTATAAACATTTATAAGCTAATTCTTTTTTTGAATACTTTTTTTCTTTTTATTTTTTAATATATTTTTTAATTTTATTTTTTTAAATTTACATCCAAATTAGTTATCATATATGTACGCTAATTCTTTATGTACGTGGACACTGAGTACCTTCCATGAGTTGGGCACAGTGCTAGCTATGGACATACAAAGGTGTACAAGGCAAGATCCCTTCTACCATAAGGTGTGTATTTGTAAATTAAGCCATGTTATAGTCAAAGGCAAAACCCAAGCTAGGAGTTTCTCAGATTTAGTGGAAGTAAGAAAAGACACTGTTAATCATTCATCTCATTGTACTCTAATACCGAGACCCACATGTAATAGATGTTTCCCTTGGGTGAGATAAAACAAGTTTACCACTAAATCCCTAGATATTCTCTGCACCAAAAAAAAAAAGTTGTAGTTGATGGAATAAATCCCCCCCCCCTTTTTGTTTTGTCCTTAGCAAACACCACAGACATGATAATTGCCCACTACGTGATGGTGAACAAGTTAACTTCTCAGAGGTTCAATTTCTTCATCTATAAAATGGGTATAATAGTATGAAGCTCATATAGTTTTGTTTGATGGAATAATAAACTTTCTTTTTCCTAAAAGAACAGACTCTTTCATATATATATGAAATATGTATACATTACATTGAAATATATATCATGTATGAAACACACACATGCACATACACACACACTGTTACAGTTCCCTGAGAAAGGGCTCAGGGAAGGAAATATTGTGAACATGGTTAAATGTATAAATACACTCTATATATCTGTATACATAACTACTTATGACTAATCCACTTAGAACACTACATTAACTTCTCATTTTATGTACTACTTTTTATTGATCTTGGAGCCAGCAATAAATTGCCTTGTTTTTCCATTTGTTTATTTTTCTTATTAATTCCAAACTCTCAAGCCAATTATCTGAATCACTGCTCACCATATTCAAATGCTGTTTCATTTGCCTGAAGACCTCTTTCTTGGGTCCTTGCAAAGTTTCCAATAAGATAGGTTTGCTTTGTGCCTGGTACAGTAGCAGCTGTTATTCTGATATTACCAGTACTTAGTATCATGGAAATTCCTTCTTTTTCTGGTGTTTGATATCCTATTTCTTAAATCTAATTCTTTCCTCTCCTTTGATTTAATTATTTGTGTTGGTGGGGTACATCCTCCAGTAATTCCCTGGAAAAGGGCACAGGGAGGAACTACTTTGACCATGACTAAAAATGTATTTATTCTACCCTCACACTTGACTGATACTTTGGCTGAGTATTAAATTCTAAACTGAGAAGAATTTTCATCCAGGATTCTGGAGACAATACTCTATTGTCTTCCATATTCTAGGATGCTGTTGAGAAGCTTGAAGCCATCTGATTCTTTAAAAAAAATTTTTTTTAATGTTTACTTATTTTTAAGAGATAGAGACAGAGCACGAGTGGGGGAGGAGCAGAGAGAGAGGGAGACACAGAATCTGAAGCTGGGTCCAGGCTCCGAGCTGTCAGCATAGAGCCCGATGTGGGGCTCGAACTCGTGAACCGCAATATCATGACCCAAGCTGAAGTCGGACACTTAACCAACTGAGCCACCCAGGCGCCCTAGTCATTCTGATTCTTGAACCACTGTTTTTCATCTTCAGAAGATTGTAAAATCTTTTCTTTGTCCCCACTATTCTGATTTTTCACAAAGATGTGCTTAATGAGGGTCTACTTTCTTTTGGATTCTTGGAGTGTATACATTCTGGGAACTTTTGTCCTTCAGTTTGGGAAACAGTCTTGAATTATTTTTCTGTTGATTCTCTCTTCTCTATTTTTATCTTTCTAAAAATCTCTAGTTTTCATCGGTTGGATCTTCCTCTAATTTTATATATTACCCTCTATATTTTTAAGCTCTTCATCTTTCTGCTCTACCATCAAGGAAAAACCTCCTCAGTGTATATATCTAGTCTCTTGTTAAGTTTTTCATTGGTTTATCATTGGGGGCCATGTTTTCTATTCTCTGAATATTTTCTTTCCACACAGCATCCTATCTTTGTTCTGTATGCAATAGTTTCTCTCAATTCTCTGAGGGTATCAAGGATAGTTTTTGTTTTTTAATCTTTCCTCCCTGAATACACTCTACCCCTTCCACTTTGCTTATATGCTTTGTTCCCTATGTTTGTTCTGGTTTCTATCTTTCATAGCAGATGTTTTCCCCAGATCCTTATATTTTTACTCACGTATAGAAGTGAGGCACTATTTAAATTATAGATTGGAGCTCTGCATGTGTGTCAGCTGAGGGGCATTTGCTGATTCTGGGTTTCACCCAGGGTGATCTGGCCAGGTTTTCTGTATTGTCAATTATTTTATTTTATTAAAAATTTTTTTTTAATATTTATTTATTTTTGAGAGAGACAGAGCATGAGTGGGGGAGGGGCAGAGAGAGAGGGAGACACAGAATAATCAGAAGCAGGCTCCAGGCTCCGAGCTGTCATCACAGAGCCCGACATAGTGCTCAAACCCACGAATGGGGAGATCATGACCTGAGCTAAAGTCGTGTGCTCAACCAACTGAGTCACCCAGGTGCCACAGTATCATCAATAATTTTAGATATTTCCTCTTGGCCTTGTCAGATTTCTTAGAAAAGGATATTGTAACTTTAGTGGGGGAGAGAACAGGGTTGAAGGGAGCTATTTGTAGATGTTCCTTTAATCCCTCTGTTTTTTCAGCATGGTATTACCAATCTCAGCTGAAGTGGTCGGAGCTAGTTTAGTGACCCTCTGATGCCAAGCCTCCAGTCTTATGCCAGAGTAGTGGAGCAGTGAATGTCTAGCTACATGGAATTTGGAAAGAGATCTGAGAATCTGTTTTTCAAATAGATTTTCAATGGAATCTCTCATTTCTTAGTCCTATTTTACCCTTCCTCCCAGAAAGACATGGTATCACCAATTTCTGAGTCTTTCTGGGGTGGAATCTTCTGCATTCAATCATGTTGCATCATGACATTTCTCATTGCCAGCTGCTGGCTAACCAATTATTACTGGTCTACCTGCTTTCTAGCTTCCACAAGTTTGTTGATATGTCTCCCCTCCCATCCTAACCCTTCATAGGGTCTTTTGATGACCAAATGACATATAAAGCACGTGGTACTTTTAAGTAATTAAAAAGTTAGTTCTCACTCGTATCTTTACTCCTAAAAGTTTTCAGAGACCCTTATTTTAAAGAGCACAGCTTTTACTCACAAATCAAGTCAACTTTCCTAGCATGAGGTCCCCACACCCCAGGACTTGGTTTTGACAGAGACTATCTGTTCCAGGGGAAACCAGGCCTCATTCTCTTCAATACAAGTGTATAATAGCTGACACCAAAAAAAGGACAGAAATCAAAGCCTCTGAAAATTAAGATAGCTTGCAATATAATAAATTGTTATGAGTACTACAGTTGTTATTGTTTTTAAAAGCCCTACTTACTATGGGAAATTAATAGTCTTGGAAAAATAGCTTTCAGAAATATCAACAGTCAAGCATATGCTGAAAACACCCAAGGGGCACCTGGATGGCTCAGTCGGTTGAGTATCTGACTTTGGCTAAGTCATGATCTCTCAGTTCATGGGTATGAATCCCAGGTCAGGTTCTCTGTGTTGAGTACAGAGGTCATTTTGGACCCTCTGTTCCCCTCTATCTCTGCCCCTCCCTCACTCTCTCTCTCTCTCTCTCTCTCCCTCATAAACAAACAAACATTAAAAGACCCACCCAAGCAAGAATCCATTGTCTTTCATTTATTGCCTTGATTTTCTAAATAGCTTGTGGATCAATCCTATGAGGTTAAGCTAGAGCACTGATTGCTTAGTTACTGCACAATTGGAATGAGGTCTTGGCAGCAGAGCAGCCTAACCCCTGGAAGGGGCTGGGAAGAAAAGGCTAAATTACCCATTCCCAGTTCTTAGAAAACAGCCAACTTTATGACAGCATCCTCAGGATATACAAAGGCACTGTGGACACCACTTATCACAGAAAAGGGGCTCTTTACTCCCTCACTAGATAGGATTAAGCTTGCTATACTAGGCAAAACCAAAATTCATTGTGTCTTTTCTTGGAATGACTAGCTGTACTCAGAAAAAGGTGCTACTTTCAGTCAGTCCTTCCCCTCAAAGGTGCTAACCTTGCTTAAAGAGCAGCCATTTGGTGGTGCGGTTACAACTAGAGCACACGGTGCAAGCAACATTCCAGCAGCACCACCCAACTTTGCTGCACCACGACAGATCCTCTTGACCATCTATCTCCCTGGGTTTTCTGATGCTGCAACTGTCAGAAATGCATCTGCATATTCTGGATGGAAAGTTTTAAAAATGAAAAGGGGTTGTAGCACTCTAACATACCTAAGAAAAGGTAGGAAATGGAATGGGATGGCTAAAGACATGTGCAAGGACACTGACTTTCAAGGCTCTGTTAGCCTAGTAAATATGAAGAAAACAGCAGCAGCACTGTGAACACCCACAACTGACATCTATGCCTGGGAATATCTAATACACATATGTAATGTTGGTCTACTAACAAGTTACCCCAGAGTAAAACATTCATGTGTTCTGAGGACAAGGAAGGTGAGGACCAATGGTGATTTTTAGAAAAGTTTTGATTTTGTCTATCACTTTCTTGTACTGTTCTTTTAAGGGAAATGGGGTCGCCTACCCAACACACTGTGCACAGGAATAAAAGAGTCAAGCCACATAAAATTTCAACCCTAATGCTTATCACCTAGGTGCTTTCCATGTGCCCGGTACTAGATTAAGCACTTTGCATACTGAGTGTCATCTATTCACTACAACCATTTTCTGAAGTACGTGTTAGTATCTTCATAACAGACAGAGAAACTGGGGCTCAGAGAATTGAAACTGCCTACTGCTAGTGACAGGGTTGGGCTTCAAAGCCCATGTTCCTTTTAGGACACCACAGGCAGTCAGAGCCAAGAGTACCCATAAATGACCCATAAATGGCATGAATAGGAGGCCCTGAACTGGAAAAGGAGGACTGGGCCTGGTTTATATCTTCTTAGCCTCCAGTGATTTGTTCAGCTGTTTGCTTGGTATTCTACTCAGTGCTTCTGGTGACTCTCCAGCAAGATTGCTTGGCACCAACCATATCCTTGCAGGTCAAAGAATAGTGGTTTCCATCTTTAGGAAAGAGTCTCATTGAGCTCTGTAACACTGTCTTCATGTCAGGGGCCCTGTCCTTGCATCTTTGTCAGTCAGACTAATATACCAATTCCTCCTACTCTCCCATGCCTTTCACTGGCCACTCCAGAGCTTATCTGCAACCACGGAGGCACAGAATGAGATGGGATGACTCAGAGCCCATGCAATCTCACTGGATTGCCCGGCTGGACCTTCAAGGCTACAGGTTGTAGGCTGTAGGCTACAAGCTTTTGGCAGGTGTGCTGCCAGCTCACCATAGGCACAGCAGCTGCCTGGAGGGACCAGAAGTGCAAGCTAAGTGGGGGAGTTGATACCCTGTGGGTGAACTTTGACCAATGACAGATAGTTAAATTCTCCTCATTCTCTGTCATTGTATTTCCATACTTTTTTTCTGGGAATGTCCCTAGTGACCAAGCAACCAGCTGTATTTTCTTTCGATGCTGTGGCCAGCTCAGTAACTTGACCTCCTTGTGTTTGCTTTGGTCCCTTCCTGGCTCACCCCCTCACTCTTGCTTCCCTGAGACTACTGAATTCCCCTTTCCCAATGAAGCATAAGCATGTCAGTTCTGCCTTAGGGAGCTTTCTAGAAAACCCAGGTAAAGATAGTGTGACAATAGTTTTCTTTTAACCTCTGATAAGTATAACTAGTGGTCAGGAGTAAGTGTGGATGTAAGGACCATTAAGTTAGGGAAAGGAGAACTGCTCAGCTTTGGGTGGTCAACCTGGACTTCATAAGTCAAAAAAGGTACCTCTTTCGTCTTTTTAGGAGGTTGTAGCTTTGAATTAAATTCTCATAAATCAAGAAGCCATGAAGAGTCAGCTGCAGAGATTCTCTTTCCTGCCACTGGAGTCCAAGGACAACAGGTAAATGGTCTTAATGGGTAAAACACTAGTGGGCAGGGGAGGGGATAGGGGGAGGGAGAAAAAAAGAGATAACACTACTAAATGAAACCCCAATTCTATTGATTTCTGGATTTCTGACATTGAGATGCTCATATTGCTATCAAGATGAAATATATCCATGTGGCATGAAAAGGAAGAACAGTCCTATATTTGGATTTCTGTATAACACATGACAAATATCGAAAGATGACTAGTTTTTAAGAATTCAGAATGGAATGCTCACCACCAACTGAGATCTCTGCCCCACATATTCGAAACTCCTTGTTTTTTCTACATGCCAATTTGCAGAGAAACAGGGTTGTACCCAGAGGAAGACCAGTGACTTGAGAACTGAGGGAGTAACCATGCAGAAAATGGATTTGTCTGTCAAACTTGTAGAGGATTAACCTGTTAACACTGGGGTATTGTGAGCAGCCTTGTTCAGGCTTCAAAGAGCATGAAATATTGACAGCTGATCCAAGTGAAATTACACGGGAAGGCTTCACGGTCACATCTCCTCTCTTGCATACATCTGCAATAAGACACAAGTCAGCACATAAGAAATCCATCTCAAAATGGTGGGTTTGTGTAACCCTCAAGAGCAAGGTAAAATTAATCCCATCAAATCATGAAAATATAAATAACCTAAACTGCTCTGGCTGAATTGGTGATGCACAATGAGAACAGAAGGTAACCACATTAAAGTCTAATTGTATTTGAATTAAAATACGCATCCTTCTCAAAACAGTTATACTATAACCAGAACCAAAAGTGCTGAGAAAATAGGGTTGGGAGAACATTCAGGAACATGGGACCAGGAAAAATCAACCTCTCTTATATGCAGATTATTCCTCAGGCTACTGAAAAGTACTTCCCAGAATAAATCACACTTGTTTCCTTCCTCATTTATGATTTATAAGGCTTACTTCAATACTCAGACCAAAAAGAAAAATAATGGTGTAAGGGGCTATTACAAACTACAAGGGATAGATTTAGGAATAACACTTTCTCTTGCTGTATTAATGGTATAAAGTTTGTATAATCTAGAACATTATTTTATAACAAAAGAAAATATTCAGTGGCTCTGTTATGTTTGTGGTTGGCATCAAGGATGAAAATTAGGTCTTACCATGCCATATTTTGGTATTCCTTCAAGATGCAAGACCCTGGGCTAGATGAACCATAACCCAATACAGCTAATGTGACACTACATGAAAAGAGTTTGTTTATTGACAGATACTACATTAAACTCATTAAAAGAGAGGTCATTCTTGGGGCGCCTGGGTGGCGCAGTCGGTTAAGCGTCCGACTTCAGCCAGGTCACTATCTCGCGGTCCGTGAGTTCGAGCCCCATGTCAGGCTCTGGGCTGATGGCTCAGAGCCTGGAGCCTGTTTCTGATTCTGTGTCTCCCTCTCTCTCTGCCCCCTCCCCTATTCATGCTCTGTCTCTCTCTGTCCCCAAAATAAAGAGAGGTCATTCTTACTCTCCAGAAGCTTTTGTGTAAATAAATATGACAACTATTCAGAAATGAACAGTTTTTGGTGGTACTGCCAGTGAAAGAACATCAGAATTATAGATTTGCCCTGAATTTTCAAATGTGATAGAAAGCCTCTATTGAAAGTCTCTTCTTTTTTTTTTTTTTTTTTTTTTTGTAATTGTAAGACTGCTTTGATTAACTACCCTAAACAGGAATTGGTAGAAAAAGTTATTTTTTTTCAATGTTTATTTATTTTTGACAGAGAGAGAGAGAGAGAGAGAGAGAGAGAGAGAGACAGACAGAGAGAGAGACAGAGCATGAGTGGGTGAGGGGCAGAGAGCGAGGGAGACACAGAATCTGAAACAGGCTCCAGGCTCCAAGCTGTCAGCACAGAGCCCAATGCGGGGCTTGAACCCATGGACAGCGAGATCATGACCTGAGCCAAAGTCGGGCAGTCAACCGACTGAGCCATCCAGGTGCCCCAGAAGAAGTTATTTATATCAAATAAATTAAATACTAAAAATTCCCTATAAATGAAAAATTCTTTTTTATTTTTAGAACTGAAAAAGTCTCTCTCTTTCTCTTTCCTCACCCTATCCTACTTGTATATTTGTTCTCTGCATCTTTAATTTTCATTGATCTTAAGTAAAAAGTAAGCTCCCAAAAAAGAAAAGGCAGGGAAAACGTCAGCCATTATTTTTTTACCATAGTTGAATTTGCTCATAAACACCCTCTGTTAAAATGCACTACCGTTTTAGTAAAACATTCATTCATGAAGTCAGCTTTGTGGTTACCTAGTCACTTAATGAGAAATGATATGATTGGACTCATGTTAATCAGTATAAATTAAATAAAATGCATATTAGTTACAGATATGGAACCAGATATACCCACTTAAAATGATAGAAGATTGACTACAAAAGACCAACTACCAGAACAATTGCCACGAATATATATTTCATCTGTAACTGAAAATTTAACCCATAAATCCTTCTACTGATTCAATTATAAAAATATCTTACCTATATTTGCTTTAGCCAACAACAACACAATGATAAAAATAAGTGCCAGTGAACACCCTCCATTTGTTTGTGCCATGAACAGTCAACTCTGGAACACACCTCTGTAATTTTCCTTGTAAAAGAAGACAAATTCATTCATGTTAAATACATTCAGAAAATACCAGGACCAACACCATTCAGAAAGGCTTAAAATGCCCCTTTAATTTCTCTGTATCATTAAGATTTGGGTTTTTTTCTTTTTAAATGAAGTATACCTTAAAACTTGTAAACTGAAAATCTTAACCACCTCTAACCCCATTCACTTTTGCTTCTTGGAGTTGGCAAAGGGTGGGAGAAGAGGTATGGCCTGTGGAGTCCTTTAAAACTGGGTTTAAGAACTCTGAGACTGGGAGCAAGTTACTTAACCTTCCTAGCCTCAGGTGCACACAAAAATTGTTTTCTTCCAAACAGGGTTGCACCATCATAGTCAAACATAATGGTGTTAAATCCCAAGACTAATGAGAATTTCTGATCTATTCATATGCTTCCAGAACAGAAGATTAAAAAGTGGCTTATAACCCTCTCCTAGAACTTAGTGAAAAATTGATCTCTTTGGTCATAAGAAAGGGAGTTGTTTGAGTCTTCTACAGAAGTTCAATTTTACTTGTTTGTTTGCTTGTTTATTTATTACTCATTTATTTTACTACGTATTCCTATCTCGAATGGTTCAGAAAATGCAATCTGGTGATTTCTGATTGTTTCCAAATTTAAACCTAAGGAATGGTTCTACTAATCATTAGGGAATTCTCTAAATTCTATTTTAAGGTGGGCCAAAAATCCATAACATATGCTGGAAAGTTCTGCGATGTTAGGCTATTGGGAACCAGCCAATGCAAATGTTCACGTCTTACTCCCATGCCTAGAGATGTGCCAGAACATACTAGACATTCTCAGAAAAATTCACTTATTCCTTTAACAGGCTACTTTTCATGTGCCAGGCACAATGTTAAGTGCTAGAGATATAACAGTACTGCTCTAGTGTTTTTTGTTTGTTTGTTTAGTTTTGCTTTTTAGTTTTGAGAGAGAGAGAGAGAGAGAGAGAGCGAGCAAGCAGGCAAGCATATGCGAGTAAGTAGGAGAGAGGAGCAGAGCACCAGGGAGGGGGTGGGGGGAGAGGCAGGGAGACAGAGAGAATCTTCGGCAGGAGCCCTACACAGGACTTGATCCCACAACCCTGGGATCCTGACCTGAACCTAAATCAAGAGTTGGATGCTCAACCAACATAGCCACCCAGGTGCCCCGGCTCTAGTGGGTTTATAGAAATGTGCCCACTTGCCCTTTTAACTTTTCTACCTCTAGCCTAGTCATCACTTGTCTTTTCAATAGTCTTTGCTGGTTGCTCTTCCTTCTCCTCCTGACTTTCAACTCTTGGAGGACCTCAGCTCACTCAAGACATTATTTTCTATTTCTACTCCCGCCCCAGGAGATCTCATCTGGTCACCCAGCTCCACATCTGGTCACCCGGCTCTAGAAATCATTTGTATGCTAATGCCTCTCAGATGCACATCTTCATCTCAGACTCCAGTGTTCCAGTCTGTCTCTTTGCATCACCTCTTGATCTCTAATAGTACTCAATATTAACATGTTCAGTTGGTCTCCCTTCTCCAAATTGGTTCTTTCCCTAGCCCTTTTTATTTCAGTAAATAACATTCTTGCCCCCTAAGTTGCTCAAAAACCTAGAAGTGGACCTTGAGTCCACTCTCTTTCTCATTCCCTACAACCAAGTCATCACTAAGTCTCATTAATTTTACCTCCAAAATATATTACAGATCAATCCACTTCTCTCCGTTTCTACTGTCCTCACCCTAGTCCAAAAGCCAGTCATCTCTCCCCTAGATGACTATAGTAGCTCCTTAATGTGTCTTTCCAATCCATCCTTACCCCTTTCTAGGTCATTTTCACATACTGACTACCTTTTAGAAATATAAATAATATTACATTACATGTTTCATACTACCACTATTCACAGCCCTTCATATGTCTATCGTTGTTAGAATAAAATCCAAAATCCTCACCGCAGATGCTCTCTTGGGCAATGTATGGCCTCACTTCTCCTGTGTTGCCACCATCATTTGCCATACTTTTCTGCCTTGCTCACTCTGCTCCATTCATACTGGCTTTCAGACTGTGCCCCTAAATAAGGCATGTCTTTTGCTGCCCAGAGATTCTGCACTTTCCATTTCGTCTGCTAGAATCCTCTTCCTCTGTTTCTTAGTGGCTGGCTGACTTATATCCTTCAGATCTTAGATCATGTGTTACTTCCTCAGAGAGCCCCTCCCTGATCCCCTAGCCAAAGTGGTCTTGCCCAGCTACTTTCTACTCATCACCCTATTTATTGCTTCACAGTACAATCTGTAACTACTGTGTTTATTTACTTGACTACTTGTTTGTCGTCTATTTTTGTGTGAGAATTTAAGCTACCATAAGAGCAGGAACACTGGCTCACTGCTCTATGCCAGCACCTAGCACTAGGAAAGAGTATTCAACAAACATTTATTAAAAGAAAGAAAAAGGGAGGAAGGGGAAAGAAATATGAGCTATTAAAAAACTCCTTATAAACATCCCTGTGGTAGGCAGAATAATGGCCTGCAAAAGATGTCCATGCCTTAATCCCTAGAACATGTGTATATATTACAATTCATGATAGAGGGACTTTGGAGATGTGATTACTGCTAAGGATCTGAGATGGGGAGAATATCCTGTGTTATTCAAATGAGCCCAATCTAATCAGGTGAGTCTTTAAAAGTAGATGAGAGAGGCGAAAATGTCAGTCAGGGAGCTATAATATGACAAGGACTGATATGAGAATCTACAGTGGCAGATTCAGGGGGGTGCCATGAGCGAAAGATTGTGGTGGCCTCTAGAATCTGAGGGTGGGTCTCAGTTTACAGAAAATATGAAATGTGTTTCTTATCGGTCTTGGTTTAAAATGTTTGAAAAACACTGATCTAAATTAAAAGCTGATAGTTTCCCTTTCTTTAAACATACAGTCCAAGGTCACAGCCTACAATGGCCTCTGTGAGCTAATTTCTGTCTATATTACCAACTACATCCATCTCTACTCTCTAGCTGCTTAGTTTTCCTGCAACATCCTGTTGATGTTATTCTCTTACTTTTCCACTGTTCTTAGAATGGCTAAATCTTTTTTTTAATTAAAACAATTTTTTTAAGTTTATTTACTTTGAGGGAGAGAGAGCGTACACACAAGTGGGGGAGGGGCGGAGAGAAGGAGAGACAGAATCCCAAGCCATCAGCGCAGAGCCCAATGCAAGGCTTGAACTCACAAACTGTGAGATCATGACCTGAGCTGAGATCGAGAGTCAGATACTTAACCGATTGTACCACCCAGGTACCCCTAGAATGGCTAAGTCTTATGCATCCATTCCAACTCAGCTCAGACACCTTTTAGTCAGCCATTCAATCAACAAATATGTATCCAGCAGTTGTTGTGTGGCAGGGGCTAGGGATAGAGTGAAGAACAAGATAGTGAGGGTTTCTGCCCTCATGGAACCAACGTTCTGGAATAAGGAGACAGAAAACAAATAAATAACAAATTCGGACAATGATAAAAAGAAAACCACAAAAGAAGCTAAGGGGAGAGAAAGACTGGGGAGGAGAGAAGCTGGTCAATGCAAGAGGTGAAGTTGGAGCTGAGACTGGCACAAGCCAAGTGAAGACTCAGGATGAAGCCCAGAGGCAGAGGAACAAGCTGGCTATGGGTGAGTCACGGAAAAAAAAGGGCAGGGTGGCAGGGGAAGTGACTGTGGGGAGAATGGTAGGACATGAAATGGAGAAGAAGCCAGGAACCACATCTACCATGGGTTTGTTTACCATGGAAGGGAGCCTGGATTTTACTCTCAAATCTATAGGAAACCACTGATGTTTAATTCAACGTTTTTAAAAAAAATTTATTTAACTGAGTTTTAATTGGGGATAAGTCAAGGTGTTACAAGATATGAATTACATTAAACAAACACATGCAAAGGCAAAAAAACAAACAAAAAAGTTAGCCTTGGCCTCGTGTATGGGGACCAGAGTAAAGCCAGCAGACCAGTAGTGTCTATTCATGTAGTGTCTATTTTATTTCTATTTTAATGTAACTACAACTACATTAAATCTGATTCTGCCACATCATGGCTGACATCATTAATAGTAAGTTTTTCTTTATTATCACTACCTTAGTTACTTCATTAAAATTTGGAATATTCTAGCATAAAGAAAATTACAAACTGAATGAGAAGACAACTAGAAGATGATTGGATTATGAACAACCAGTTACATAGGGGATTAAATAAATTTCTGCTTCTTGACTATAAGGGGTATCTACAGGGTATCTTTCAATATGCTTTGCAATTTATGGAGCTATGACATTATCCAAATAAATAAAATAGTAATAGCAAAATATTTAATTAGTTATAAGAATGTTTTAAATGTATAAATATGAAATATGCATATATAAAACACATATTAAATATGTATATAAGAAATATATATGAAATATACATATATGAAATACACACACACACACACACACACACACACACACACACACACCCCTATATATGAAATAGGCAAATTAGAGGATAGAGTTGAGTTTATATAGTACATTGAGTTTGCTCAAACACGAGTTTGCTCATTTTCTTTGAATACCCAGTAAAATAGTTTCTCCTCTTATAAGAAACTCAGAACCCCAAAGACCTTCAAGTAAATGAGGTATCTTCTAATAAAATGAAACTTCCTATCAACTGTAAACATCTTTCAGACAGTCTGCCTGGAGGGTTGATATTAAAACTACAACTCTATCTTGAATCAGAAAATCAAAGAGAATGCTGCCTCACTGACTCGTCACTGACCCATCACTCAAGTTGTGACAGTTTCCACACAGTGAAAATACTATCTCAGTGAGGGGGACAAGGATGAGCCAGAAATGCTACAACTGGCAGGAAGGCAGAAGCAAGGATAACTCCCCGGTGAGTATCTTCCTCTGTTGCTCCAGGAAGAAGCACAAAATACACATTACTGCAAAACTGTATTTTAGTAGGCTAGGAAAAACCCTTACCACAGGTGATAACTGCATGTAGGCAGGAGCACTTCCTACTTCCACATTACTTTACTTAACGTGGTAGCACTATGTTAAGTTCAAGGGGGCAGTGTAGTATTGTGGAAAAGAAAAAAGCTAGTGAACCTTAGTTCCACTGTGCGCTATTAACTGTAAGAGTGCCATTTCCTCATTCTTACAGTGCATACAGTAATAGGAACCTGGACAAAGTTACTGGGAAGATTAATATGATAGTGTCATGGACCTATGAGATTACCTAGAACAAAGTAGGCACTCCACTGAGGCTAGCTCCCATTTTCCCTTCTGGGTCCTGCTTTTGCATCTCTCTCTCTCTCTCTTTCCCTCCGTCCCTCTCTCTCTCAAGCAGGGGAGGGGCAGAGAGAGGGAGAGAATCCCAAGCAGGCTCCCCACCATCAGCACAGAGCTCAACATGGAGCTTGAACTCATGAACTGTGAGATCATGACCTGAGCCCAAACCAAGAGTCGGACGCTTACTGACTGAGCCACCCAGGCACCCCAATGGATGTCTTTTCTAAATCACTTATGACTTTTACTACACTGGAACTATATGTTTTGTAAAACTAGGTTTAAAAAAAAATCATATGCTAGGCTATCTTTCTTTTTTTTTTTAATGTTTATTTCTGAGAGAGAGAGAGAAAGAGAGAGAGAGAGAGCAGGGGAGGTGCAGAGAGAGAGAGGGAGACACAGAATCCAAAGCAGGCTCCAGGCTCTGAGCTGTTAGCACAGAGCCCCACACGGCTGTAACTCACAGACTTCAAGATGATGACCTGAGCGGAAGTCAATGCTTAATTGACTGAGTCACCTGGGTGCCCTGAGGCTATCTTTATTCTTAACCCTAGTATCAAATACTTGAATAAGTCAGAGGAGGAAGGCACTTCAAAGGTTAGCTAGTCACTGCCATGATCCTGCTGCTCTTACCCTCCAACAGCTGACATTTCAGTCTGGGACACTGCAGAACAACCAAATGATGTTCTAGATGTCTATCAAGGTTGACTCTCTTACAAATGCATACTATTAATTACCCAGTTGACTCAATGGGGTGGAGTACAAAATCCTTCCCTTCTGCTGGCAAAGCTACTTATAGACATGTCTTAGTGGTGGCATCTCAGTACAAAAACAACACTTTGGAGGTTATCTATTTCACCTTCCCCATTTTACAGATAGATAAGTCAAGGTTTAGAGAAAAGAGGGGGAGTTGCCAAATGTTATTAATAGCAGAATCGAGATCAGAACATAGATTTTGTGGTTTCTAATCTAACATTACTTCAAGCATGTGAGACTGCTTCTGATTAGTAGCAACAGTAGCAGCATAATAGTAAAAATAGTGCTAATGTTAATTCTACCGTCAAAACTAATGCCTAGTTTATTGATTTCTTACTATATTCCAGGCACAATGCACATTACATGCATTCTTTATCATACCCACTAGTAAAGCAGTAATAATGCCTTATGCTTTAATCTTCACAAGCTTGAATCATTCTGATGCCCCCTTCCCTTCCTCAAAAGAGAATGAGACAAACAAATACAAAAACAGTATAGAGACAATATGTAACCACCTCTAATGATCTATTCCACTAGGATGATGGAAAAGGAAAATCAAATCCACCAAGTAGCAAGCTTGCAACTTAGCCATTGGAGTCAACCTTCTTCTCCATGACTTTTCATGAACTAAGTCATGAAAAAGAACAGTCTCCTGACTGAAGCATTATCTCCTTTTTCCTTCTGAGTCTGCCATTTGGTGAAAAAAATCTCACAAGCTCTAACATGGACAAATTCTGTGCTGTCTGACCCTGATCATCAAATCAGTCTCCTTATGATGACATGTTAGGTGATGTGACTGGCAAGGAAAGTAACATCAACTTAAACCTCTCTGCTTTTTCTTCTTTCTACCCAATAGCCCCAACACACTTTACATCAACAAACTAGACAGACACTGTTTTCCTTTCTCGAGAGCAGCTGAGGCTCTCTAGAATTTCCTCCAGTCTCACTGGTAAGCATTTGTACTCCTAACTTTACCTATAATACGTAGGCACATTCTTTTCTTGCTTGAAAGCAGGAGACTTCTGAAGTGTTTCTGAAGTGTTGGTCCTTTTTTTTTTTTTTTTAATTCTGTTGGAGGGTTTTCTCCTTTCCCTCTTTATGACCTCTTCATCATTTTTCTTAACAAAAGTTCCTTTACACATTTTCCCCTTCTTTTATATTTTTCTGAAATGTTCTTCTGTTAATTCTATTTGCCTTTATTTCCATTTCAGATATATCACACTGGACATAATAGACAGACTCTTGAAATACTGCATATAAATAAATTAATTTAAAGGGCATAAGGGAATCTTATCTCAACCCTGGAATCATTTGTACTGTGAACTGTCTTATAAATTGAACAAGCATTTCATTTTGTAGAGATTTCATTTTGTAGAGAACTACAAAAAAGAAATAAAAGAAACAAGACATGGATGGAGTCCTGAAGAAATAAGGTACTCTCAAGTCAATTGGTGTTATTTGCTTTGTTTCCTGTTTTCTTTCTTTGATTAGCTCCACAAGCCAACAATTTTCATAGCACTTAAGTTTTTATTTTTTTTGAGTTTTTAAATTTATTTAGAGAGAGACGGAGATGGCATGAGCAGGGGAGGGGGAGAGAGAGAGAAGGAAAGAGAGAATCCCAAGCAGGCTCCATGCTGCCAGTGAGGAGCCCCATATGGGGCTTGAACTCACAAACTGTGAGGTTATGACCTGAGCCAAAACCAAGAATTGGTTGCATAACTGACTGAGCCACCCAGATGCCCTGCACTTGTTAAGTTTTAACAATCCAACCTTCTTGGGGCACCTGGGTGGCTCAGTTGGTCAAGTGTCCGACTTTTGATCTCAGTTTAGGTCATGAACTCATGGTTCATGAGTTCGAGCCCTGCATCAGGCTCTGTGGTGACAGCATTGGCCTGCTTGGGGTTCTCTCTCTCCCCTCTCTCTCTGTCCCTACCCCACTTGTGCTCTCTCTCCCTCTCTCAAAATAAATAAATAAACTTAAAAAAAAATCCAACCTTCTCTATTTTCACCTTCCATATCCTTCTAGAGCTATAAATAAAATAAGTCATTGTCTTTCGGGAAGGATGATGTACTGGGAAGAGCATGGTGCCTGGGGCTTGAGGCCTGGGTGCCTGTTTCCTCCATTTCTACCTGTGTCACCATCCCAAGTAACTTCACATTTCAAAGCCTCTTTTCCTTGTTTGAAAAATGGCAACTGACATTTATTGAGAAAATTAAATTTCTTTTACTAACTTTTTTTCCTTAGTTTATTGGAAGGGTTTCTCCTTGGTCTTCCTCAATCTTGAAGTCTCTATTTATGGACAGTGGCAGAGGGTGGGGGGTTCACCTTTGCATCTTGGGTATTATTATTTTTGGATTCTGGCAAGCTTTGCTTCACCTTGTAAACCTCAACCATGGAGTCTTTTCATAAAGTGCTACGAGGCATCAAAAATATTAAAGCACATTACAATTACTTTGTTTAAAGAATTTCCTAGGAATTTCACAATTAAAGATAATTGGAGGCACACTGCCAGGGGGTGGGGTGAACTGAGACTAGTGATCATCATTCCACAATGTTCCTAAAGGTTTCTTACATAAATGAAAAATTCAGGTGAAGTCTCTACACAAACAACTCCATGTCTCAACATCTCTGCCTGATGTTTTACTCAATGTTTACCTTTTCCTCCGCATATCACTGTAAAAGAGATGTAAATTAAGATTCTAATCTTCATCATCTTTTACAGGCATTTACTTAGCAATTTATGCAGAGCATATATTTGAGTTGTTAATATTAGGTCATCTGCTATATAAACTATTGGTATCTCTATGCTACAGGTGGGAAATCCTCAAGTTGACCAAGTTAACACAGAAAAGCCAGAAGTGGGGCGCCTGAGTGGCTCAGTCAGTTAAGCATTTGACTCTTGATTTCAGCTCAGGTCGTGATTTCGCGGTTCGGGAGTTGGAGCCTTGCATCGGTCTCTGTGCTGACAGCTCAGAGCCTGCTTGGGATTCTCTCTCTCCCTCACTTTCTGCTCCACCCCCACTTTCTCTCTCTGTCTCAAAACAAACTTAAAAAAAAAAGAAAACCCAGAAGTAAATTTAAATTAGATAAATTAGAACTGCCTTCCATACTTGAGTTTCCTCATTTGTAAAATGAGAATAAAAATAGCACTGACGTCACAAGATTATTGTGGAGATTAAATGAGCAGCTCTTATTACAGTGCCTGGTATATATCAAGAGTTCCATAAATATTATCTGCTTTTATTATTATAAGAAAAAAGGATAATATCACCTACTTTTCAAGGATATTATCAGAATTGTTGGACAGGCTTGCTTTTTGACCTTTCTCTTTGCCTATTCATCTGACTCATCACTGAAAGATTAATTTGATTAAAGCTAGATCCCATACCTTCCTTGTAATAGGTGACTTTATGCCACCTATCACCCATAATTATTGTCTTCTCAAACAGTTTTCATTTCTTGAGGACAGGAACTGGGTCTTACATTTCTTTATATTTACTACAGTGACCAGCACAATGTCTTGAACATAATAGCTGTTCAATACATATTTGTATTAAAAAAAAATCATTGTTTCCATTAGCAAAGAGCACCACAAGATTCCAAGAACAAAGGCACTGGACAAACCTTCTTTGGGATTGGGCTTTCTTTTTACATGGGTCTGCACAAATTTACATGTAGAAGTTGAGAGCAGTGCTGTGAGTGTAATTACAAAGATGACAGATAACTGGCCAGAGGACAAAGCAGGTATACTAATACAAAAATAAGTCCACACTTGAGAAATAATGTGCAAAATCTACTATACTGAGAGGATTCTTCTCCCATAAAAATCTTACATATGCTTTAGAATTTTTTTCACCCTGAAACTCATTCTAACACATGATTCAGAGCTTGCCAAAATTTGGAAACTGACCGTCCTATGTAATCATCATGACATTCAAGAAACAAGACACATCAACAAAGAATGTTGCAGACTCTTACAGAGCGTTTCATGCCTAACAAAGTACTACTGGTAATGATTGAGGATTTTACTTTACAATGCGGAACGAGTGTCAGCTCTTAGCCACTAAGGTTATATGTTGGACAGAGAAACAGGGCACTGTACCATTTCCAGTTAATGGGCAATGAGAATATAATGTTTGTCCAAGTGGAAGTGGATATAATGTTATGAGCCAGCAAGAAGCACGAAGTTTGGAGCCAGGAACTTGTAACTCACCATCTCTGTGAAAGCAGGGAAGTTTCCGTATCTGTAAAGTGAGAACACTGATAGCCACTTCACCTACTTTTAAAAGAATTATAAAGGATCACAAAATACACTCAAAGGCCAGGTACATAGTAGAGGCTCAGCAAAGACTTTTATCTACAGAGGATATACACATAAGGGATTATAACAATTATCTAGAGGTGAGGGATAAAGATTAATTTTGTCCTGTTCTCTGGACATACCTGGGTAAAGTCTTTTGTATGTTTCTGGGTTATGAAGTTTAAGATGTCCATCTAATCATGCAGATACTTAATCTCTTATAATGCTTATACTTGTGCCCCCTAACCAGCTGAGAAGAGCCTTCCCAAAGACATTCCTCAAATGAGGAAATTGAGTCTGGCCGGTGGCTAGCCAGTGGGCTGGGCTTGCCCTTCCACGAGCAGCTAACGCGCCAGGTAGGGACTCTAGGTGTGTCTATGGGAAAGTGCTGCCGATGATGGGACAGTACACCCACCACGCGAGACTTAAGACTGCAATGCCTTAGAAAAGGCCCATTTTCTAGCCCGAGTCACGCCAACACTGGACCGCGAGTCGTGCCTTCGGCCCTTTCCCCAGATGCCAGCCCTCCCTGCCCCACACACCCACCATTCTGCGTCCCGGGAGGCTCACTCAGCCCGAGCGCCCTCTCCCCTCCTTCTGGCCGAACCCCAACCTGGCACCCTCAGCACCCAGAGAGCGAGAACCTTGACGAGGAGAACTCCCAGCCGCACCCAATGCCCCGGGAGAGGCGAGGCACGAAGCCCGGGCATTCAGACACCCCGCTAAGTCCGTGTCCCGGGGTCCCCGGCGCCCCCACCCCATTCGAGCCCCTGGTCACTCACCGCGCGTCGCCGGTATGAGGGCGGGGGCTGGGGCTGGCGAGGCCCCCGCGGCCCCGGCGCTCGCGCTCGGGGCGCACGTGTGGCTCTAGCCCTGGGCGTCCTGGCGCCAGCGCGCGCCCTGCTGCCGCCGCCCCCGCCACGTGCGGCTGGTCGACCCCGGGGTGGGGGGGCGCGCGCGCGCGGCGGTGGAGGAGGGCGGGGCACGCGGCTGCACGCCGCAGCTGCCGGACCCTCGGCCCCGCGGGCGCCTGCGGTTTCCCCGCCGCGCTCCACGCCAGCCAGGACCTGGTCCTGCCCCCCGCCCCCGTGGGCTCCCAGTGTGGCCCGGAGCAGGGGGATTATCGCTGGGCACCTGCCTTCCCGACACAAAATGCGGACGCAAAGCCTTCGCTTCTAAGGTTGAGCGAACTTTGACGGAGTTGGTGCGGTGAATTACGTGCGAGGTAGGACCAGCACGACAAAACCATGCCCTCAGCTTGCACAGCCACAAGGAGTCACTTTGTTGACTCATGTTAGAGTGAGAACTTTCCTCAGAGATGTCCTTCCTCTGCGCGCTCTGCGCTGCCCGCCTCTCCGCACGCTCGCGCAGGCTCTCCACGGTGGGCAGTGCGATGACAGATAACTAGCACTCTTAGATGGCATGACACCGACCCTAAGTGGTCCCGTGTTCGATATGTTGTAAGTGGGGTTCTGAGGGAAGGGGGAAAACTGCACACAAATGCAGAGGGGATGACAGCAGGACCCTTAACTTATGACAGTATTTCACTGAATCTAGGAATTCATTGACGATACTACCTACGTGTTTTAGGTACCAGTAAGAAGAATTGTCACATAAGCTATGACACATGCTTTCTTGACACCTAATATCTTTTGATTAAATTTTTATTTATTGAAATATCCCTTTTAGATTTATTTAGAAATACATGTTTGTATTATCTAACACTCTTCTTCATTCACAAAAGGAAAAAGGAAATACAGGCAAAATCAATTGGTTAAGATATTCTTCAGGTACATTCACATTGGGTCCAACGCTCCCCATCACCTTTTTGTTTCACCCAGTATCATCCTCAGTGACAGAAGAGTTGTAATAAGGCAGCATTTCTTAACAGTGTCCCAGTGTTGTCTCTAGGGTATTCTTCCAGGCCACCAAAACCAACCTAAGTTAGCTGGGCATGCTCAGAACCAGCCCCCTCACCAAACTGGGCAGTAGGCATAAAACTCCCCATTATTGGAGACATTAAATGTGAAAAATGAACATCTTAGAATCAACAACGTACCCTGGATTGTTTTTATGAGATGGTGACATATGGTGGTATTTACACACTTCAGCAATTTGTCTCCATAAATAATGGATAAAAACAAACATTTTAAATTGTAGAACCTTAACATTACTGTGTAATGAGATGGTGAATGGTTGTGGAAATCATTTGCAACAAAGTCAAAAGAGTTACCTTAAAACTGAGGTTTTTTTTTTTATCTTTTTCACCAAAAAAGGTAAATGTTCTAAATTTGCTGATATGTTCTGTAATGTTATGCATCTATCAGTAGTATGTTACCAAATAGGTTTTTCTGAAAAAAAAAAAAAAAATCACAGGCTTTTTTTTGTCCCTTCAAGATAAAGATAATATTTTAACACTGAGTGAAAAAGTGCTATTAAGGGAACATTTGAAAACAAGTACAGTATTTCAAAATGTTGCCATAATTGTGTGGGGGTGGGGGTGGATTGGTAAAATTATGTTTGTCACCTACAAAAGAAGTACTTAAGAAGCCTTGGAAACAATTTGCTGTCTTGTTTCAATGTTTCAGTTGAGTAGTTCAGTAAATTTTAAACCATTTTTTTTAAAACAATAGGAAAATGCAGCTCCTGCTTAGTTTGAAAGGACAACTAATCAATATAGAGATCATAAAAATACGGTAACCAAATGTTAATAATGAGCTTGTACAATTCATGGATTAGCTTATTTTTTCAGTGGTTTTTTTTCATGAAAAGAAAGGCTTTTATTTTGTTAATAAACTATTTCAAATTTTATTTTACTCTTTATTTCATTTTAAAGTTTAATTTATATTTTTGTGTACATCTTACTGAATATAGTAAATATATATTTGCAATGCGTATTTATGTGTATACAAAATTTGTAAGTAAGTGAAAAAACAACTAAACATATATTGACAATGTGTTTTCTAATCTCCTTTTTCCTTGAGTGCACAATCTAAAATGTTCTAATGGCAGCATGTTACAAAATTGCTAAATCAGATATGAGATGGTGTTCCAAATTCACCTGAGCCGTCTTCTTTAGGAGCATGGATGAAGGTATTGGAGAAAGGACTTGAATCCGATTGTTAAGCAAACAAAACAAATTATGAGAATACAAATAAGATGCAGGCAACAATAGCCTTCCTTTTTCTCTTCTTTTTCCTAGATGCAAATAAACAAGATGACCATTCTTACATAAATATTATTAGAGAAGGTATCATCTAAGTCCATCTCTGTCATTCAATTAGGGTTAAACATGGAGGGAAGACTTGTGCTAATAGTTTTTCATAACAGCAGTTCTCTCATCCTTCATGCATCCTCCCTGCATTGTAAACTCCATGAATGCAAGGACCACATGTGTCTCGCTTCTTCATTTATCGCCAGCACCTGGCACAATGAGTGGCACATGAGAGGTACTCAACAAATGTTTATTGCGCTGAATTGACTTGTTCTGGAAAGACCTCACTCTCTTTGGTCAACAAAATTTATAGGCGTTCAATCTTCAAAATTTTCAAGTTAAAAGAAAAGTAGTTGGAAAATTATATGTAGTTTTTCTTGGCAAGCCAGTGACTCTTCCATATGGAATCTGCCCCTCTATAGAGGCCATTTGTTTTTCTGTTTTAACTTATTTATTTGATAGACTGTAGAGGTTTTTTTTATTTTCTTTCTTCCTTTCTTTTCCTCCTTCTTCTTTTAGTATCTTGGAGTTTCCCTAGTAGGTGCATGTCTGTTAGTAGCTGCCTGTCTAGTTAGAGGGAAAAAAGAATCTTGCTTCTGTGTTTCTGAGAATAAGCCCTAGATGGTGGAGAATGCCTAATGAAGCAAGAGCCTAACATAGAAACCAAAATATCAACCTATGACTGTTAATATGATTAAGTCTATGGGTGTGAAATGGCCTTCTGTAAGGCTGTAGCTAGATGAATGTACTTGCAAATCAAAAGCTCAATTAAGTGAATAACCACAGTGACAGTGACAAAGACTTTTCTAGGAAATACTAGTTCGGTTTCCATTTCTGGTACTTTTCCACTCATTTACATGTCTATCTTGTTTCATTGTTGATACCAAAAGTCCTAAAAATATTTAACACACACTGTGCTATGACAACTGTGTGTCATTTGTCAGACTAAGTATTAAGACAGTGATTTAGTGCATCAGATAGATGCTGGCACCAGTTAAGCTTGGTAAGGAAGTTTTGACAATATATTTTAACCTTTTACTTTAATAAGATCAGAATCTAAGATTAATTATTCATCCTTGCTGCTTCAACTTCACAAAAATTTCATTTCTAAAAGTTTTCATTTGTTAATTTCATTCATTTGTCCGAAGTAGTACTCTTAAAGGACACCGATATAACTCCTACCTATACTTGTAATGTCATATGTTTTTTATTTTTAATGTCTATTCATTTTTGAGAGAGAGAGAGAGAGATGGACTCTGAGTGGGGGAGGTGCAGAAAGAGTGGGAGATACAGAATCTGAAGCAGGCTCCAGACTCTGAGCTGTCAGCACAGAGCCCAACGTGGGACTCGAACTCATGAACCATGAGGTCATGACCTGAGCTGAAGTCGGACGCTTAACCGACTGAGCCACCCAGATGCCCCTGTAATGTCATATGTTGAAAGGCTTATATAAAATACCATAGTATAAGATTCTTAGATTATTAGTAATCCCCAAAGATTCTTGAAATGCAGAGTTGTAACGTTTCCACAACTGACATTTAGCAAGCACAGATGTTGTTTACAGATGAATAAACCACATGGAAAATGCCATGTCTTGGATAAGAGCAGTGCAATTTCAAGAGGTTTCTAGGTTGCCCATAGGCCCTATTAAATGAAAGGAAAGGTTAAAGAGTACAGTGAGACAGGAGGCAAATTTAAAACACTGACAGCTACAGGGTCCCACACAATATAAATTTGATTCATAATCTGGCTCAGCTATTCTCAGCAGCTAAATCTAAGAGACATATGAGTTATAGGATTCACAGATTCCATAATATAATGGCTCGTAACCATGTCATCAGGGGCAGAACTTTGGTGGCCCAAAAGAAAGTGTTTTCTAGATTCTTATAAAGAGAAGAATGGTTCACATAAAAGACAAATTTCTCACAAATATTTCTACATAAAACCACACATATGTTCCTTTAGTTAGTTATAGAATTCTTCAATAAAAGCCTAACGAAGAACACTCTGGAACATGGATGCTTGGTGAGCATTAGCAGTCTGTTCTGTATTTCATTATTTGAGGCTCCAAATATACCTTTGCTCCATGCTTCCCATATATAGAAGATAATCTCTGATTTCTCGAGCGAGACAGCCCAAATCTTGTCCTGTCACTGCATCCAGCTCAGAGCCAAGCCCTCTGGGTAGTGAGAAGCAGTGGCTACCTAGTGGGTCATAACTCCTCTGCCTGTAATCCTAAAACACGTGTTACCTGTACCCCACACCCCACCCACAATGTAAACTTGTGGAACGGGAACAGAGAATGCTCCCCTTTGGCAAGGAGAAACATGTGAGATGCCAGAAGACACCAGTCTGAAGCGCTGGTGTCCACTGGGTGATGTGTTAGAATTTTTGTTTTGGCCTGTAGGCTTTCTGCTAAAATGGGGACAGAAAGAATCTCAATTAAGTGTCCTTTCCTGCAAGTCAAACACAACAGAGTAATATCAGATTTTAATAATTTGTCCTCTTCCCTCCAATCTCTTTCCCCAGTGATAGTTTTGTGAGAATCTTTCCCCATTTTTCTTCATGCTTTTACAGATGTGTAAAAACATGACAGACTTTTTTCCCCTCTATGTGGAAATTAAAATTGAGTCATGCTATTCATCCATCTATCCATCTATCTTTGGTTTGTTTTTCTTTACCATATGGCATAAACATTCCATAACACATCATTGATCTAATTATGTTTTCAATAGCTACAATTTTCCATACTGTGTATGTACTAAGATTTGGTTAATGATTCTCTTATTTACAGATCTTCAGGGTTTATTTTTTCACTTTCCCCCCAAACAAAAATACAAGATATTCACCAAAATAAGTGAATATATGCAAATATTTTTGCATATATACAGATATACAGAAATTTTATTTGTGTGTAATAGAATCTCACATGTGGTTTGTTGAATCAGAGTATGAGCTTTTCCACTTTAATGGATTATGCCAGATTTTTATCCTAACTGTAGTAATTCACACTCCTACAGCATTCGACATTATCAGTAACAGTGAATGCTGTCTATATTCTGTAATGTTTATCAATCAATAGATGAGAAATGGAATCTCATTTTAAGCTGTACATACTTCACTACAAACATCTTTTCATATGTCTGATAGTTTTTACAAATATGTATAATTAATTTATCTCAGTGTATCTTCAAATAGCATATGATGTAAGAAATGTACAATATACTTCTGTCTTCACATCTTCTGTGCTCTTTCACTGTCCATTTTACTTTCAGATATAATATAAACCCACAATACATTGTTACTACTTCTGTTTTAACTATTTATCTTTTTAAAAGAAATTTAAAAATAGAAAACAAAAGTTTTCTACATTTTCCCACATAGCTGTGTTTACCAGAACCCTTCATTCCTTTGTATAGATCAAAGTTTCCACAAGGTATCTTTTCATTTTTGTCTAAAGAAATTCCTTTAACATTTCCTGTAGTACAGATATGTTAGTGACAAATTTTCTCAGCTTTTGTTTGTCTAAAAATGCTTTTATTTCACCTTCATTTATGAAGAAAATTTTTTTACTGTGTATGAAATGACAGCTTTCTTTTCCGTACACATTAAAGATATTCCACAGTCTTCTGGCTTGCATTGTTTCTGATGAGAAGTCAGTGGAACTCTCACCTTATTCTCTTGTATGTAATGTCTTTCTTCCTCTCAACACCTTCAAAATCTTATCACTGATTTTCAGTATTATATTTTGATGTGCTGTCATGTGGTTTCCTTGGTATTTATTCTGCTTACTGTTTGTTAAATTTGTCAGATCCATGGTGTTTTTCTTTTCTTTCTTTCTTTCTTTTTTAGTTTTTGCTGACTTTGGAAAACTTTTCAGGTATTATTTATTCAAATAATGTCTAATGTCTAATGTCCCCACTTGTAGATTCCAATTACACAATTTTAGAGTGCTTTATATTGTTCACTGAGGCTCTGCTCCTTCCCCACCCCCCACCCCCAGCTTTTTTCCTCTCTTTGCTTTAGTTTGGGTAGTTTCTATTGCTGTGTCTTCAAGTTTATTGTTATTAAAAAAAAATTTTTTTTTTTGAGAGAGAGAAAGAGAGAGAGCACGAGCAGGGAGAGGGGAAGAGAGAGAGGAGAGAGAGAATCCCAAGTAGGCTCTGTGCTGACACAGGGCTTGCTCTCACAAACCGTGAGATTATGACCTGAGCTGAAATCAAGAGTCAGATGCTTAAGTGACTAAGCCATCCAGGTTCCCCAAGTTTATTTATTGCTCTTGTATCTTCAGTGCCAAATCTGTTAAATGCATTCAGTTAGTTTCATACAAGATGTTAAAATATTTATCAGTTCTACAAGTTCCATTTGGTTATTTTTTATGTTTCCAAATCTCTTATCAGTTTTTCCTTTAAATCCTTGATTACATTTATAATAGTAGTAAAGTCTTTGTCTTCTATTTCTATTATCTCTGCTATTTCTAGGTTTATCTCTATTGTCCAATTTTTCTCCTTATGAGTCACATTAAGTGTGACTCTTTGCCCATTTAGTGGGCTTATTTGCCCATTTAGTAATTTCTTTTACTGAACCCTAGAAATGGTAAATGTTATGTGACCTACAAAGGCTAAAATATTTTCTATCTAGTCCTTTACAGAAAATGTTTGCTGACTCTGCCCTAGATGCATAGAATTGTGTTGAGTATAATTGTTAGTATACGGAATACACAGCATACAATTGTCTTTTAAAGTCCTGTCCCTTCCCTTTTTTATAATTAATACATCACTATAACTTTTTATTTTTATTGGTTGAGAGTCAAGAATACAAAAGTGTGGAAAACAATATGAACAATCTCTCTTCCCCCAGCTCTATCACAAACTCAACAATTGTCAACATTTGGCTTAGGGAGATTGAGATTCTCTCATAATCTCCATCAGTTCTTCTACACCATACTTTGAGAGTGACACTTTCTATTTTTTCAATTTATGCGAAGTTTTAAGCAAACACAACTTTGACCTGGGTCTACTGTTAAACAATTTCTAATCTCTACACCCACTTTCTGTTCATTGTATTAACAAACATACACCTTGATTTGTGTGAGTGTATTTGGGACTATAGGATGTGCATTCATTGTTCCTTTATTTGAATTATTATGCATCTTGGAGTTTTTTCCACGTTAGAGTGTATAAGTCTACCTCATGCTTTTCTTAAACAACTTCATCACATATATAGTACAAATAGGCCACAATTCATGAACTATTTCCATTTTTTTTTTTCAACGTTTTTTTATTTATTTTTGGGACAGAGAGAGAAAGAGCATGAACGGGGAGGGGCAGAGAGAGAGGGAGACACAGAATTGGAAACAGGCTCCAGGCTCCGAGCCATCAGCCCAGAGCCTGACGCGGGGCTCGAACTCACGGACCGCGAGATCGTGACCTGGCTGAAGTCGGACGCTTAACCGACTGCGCCACCCAGGCGCCCCAACTATTTCCATTTTTAATGGATATTTTATTTGTAATTTTCTATTATTCCACATGATATTGCAAGAAACATTGTTTACATAGTTTATATATGTATTTAAGAACATGTGTGACTATTTCATGGGATACACTTTTGGAAATACACTTTCAGCATAAAGGAAAGTGCATGTTTGTAATTTTTTATTGAGATATAATTGACACATTACATATTAGTTTTGGATGTGCAAGATAATGCTTAAATATATGTAAATATTGCAAAATGATCCCAATAAGTCTAGTTAATATCCATCACTACATATAGGTACAAATTTGTTTCTCTTGTGATGAGAAATTTTAAGATTTACTAACTAAGCAACTTACAAATATACAATAAGTATTATTAACTATAGTCACCATGCTGTATATTATATCCCCAGTATGTATTTATTTTATAACTGCAAGTTTGTACCTTAGACCCCCTTTCACCCATTTCTCCACCACCTGCTCCCTGCCCCTGGCAACCATTAATCTGTTCTCTGTATCTATGAGTTCAGCGTTGGTTGGTTTTTTAGATTTCATGTGTATGTGAGATCATATGTCTTTCTGTCTGACTTATTTCACTTAGCATAATGCCCTCAAGGTCCATTCATGTTGTTGCAAGTGACTTAATAATTTCCTGGGATGTGTGTGTGTACCCAAACTTCTTTATCCATTTATCCATCAATAGACATTTAGGATGCTTCCATATCTTGGCCGTTGTAAATAATGCTGCAGTGAACATGGGGTGCAGATATCTTTTTGAGTTAGTGTCTTTGTTTCCTTCAGATAAATACTCAGAAATAAAACTACTGGATCATATGTTAGTTCTACTTTTAATTTTTTGAAGAAATCCATACTATTTTCCATAGTATGGGAATTTATATCCCTACCAATAATGCGCATGGGTTCCCTTTTCTCCAGTCCTCACCAACACTTGTTATTTCTTTTTTTTCTTACAATAGCCATTATAACATATGTGAAGTGATATCTCACCATGGTTTTGATTTGAATGTCCTTGATAGTTAGTGATGTTGAATACATTTTCATGTGCCTGTTGGACATCTCTGTCTTCTTTGGAAAAATGTCTATTCAGCAACTCTGCCAATTTTTTTTTTTTTTATCAGACTTTGGGTTTTGTTGATGTTGTGTTTTGTTTTTTGCTACTGAGTTGTATAAGTTCTTTATATATTTTGGATATTAACCCCTTTTAAGATATGTGACTTGCAAATATTTTCTCCTATTCAGTAGGTTGCCTTTTCATTATTTTGATGGTTTCCTTTGCTGTGCAGGAACTTTTTAGTTTGATATGGTCCCACTTATTTATTTTTGCTTTTATTGCCTTTGTTTTGGGTATCAAATCCAAAAAATCATCGCCAAGATCAATATAAGGAACTTACTGCCTATGTTTTCTTCAAGGAATTTTATGGTCTCAGGTCTTATATTTGTCTTTAATCCATTTTGAGTTAATTTTTGTGCATGGTATAAGATAGTGGTCTTGTTTTATTCTTTTGGATGTGGCTGTCCATTTATGTTTGATTACTATAACTTTGTAATATAGTTTGAAATCAGGAAGTGTGATATCTCCAGCTTTGTTCTTCTTTCTCAAGATTGCTTTGCTATTTGGAGTCTTTTGTGATTCCATATAAATTTAAAATTTTTAAGATTATTTGTTCTATTTCTATGAAAAATGCCATTGGAACTTTGATAGAGATTGCATTGAATCCATAGATTAATTTGGTTAGGATGGACATTTTAATAATATTAATTCTTCCAATCCATGTGCACAGAATATCTTTCCAGTTATTTGTGTCTTTTTGAATTTTTTTCACCAATGTTATAATTTTCAATGTATAGGTCTTGGTTAAATTTATTCCTAGGTATTTTATTCTTTTAGATGCAGTTGTAAATGGGACTGTTTTCTTTCTGATAGTGTATAGAGACCTAACTGAATTTTGTGTATTGATTTTGTATCTTGCAAATTTACTAAATTAATTAATTAGTTCTAACAGCTTTGTGGTGGAGACTTTAGGGTGTTATATATAATATTAGGTCATCTGCAAGTAGAGACAATTTTACTTCTTCCTTTCCAATTTGGATGTCTTTTGTGTCTTTTTCTTGTGTAATTGCTCTGGCTAGGACTTCTAGTACTATGTTGAATAAAAGTGGTGATAGTGGGCATTCTTGTGTTTTTTTATCTTAAAAGATAGCTTCCAGCTTTACACCATTGAGTATGATGTTAGCTGTGGGCTTGTCATTTATGACCTTTGTTTTGCTGAGGTTTGCTCCTTTTATACCCACTTTGTTGAGAGGTTTTTTTTTTAATCATGAATGGGTCTTGAATTTTGTCAAATGTTTTTCCTGAATCTATTAAGATATGATCACATGATTTTTATCCTTCATTTTGTTAATGTGGTGTATCATATTCATTGATTTGTAGATGTTGAACCCTCCATGTATCCCTGAAATAAATCTAACTTGATTATGCCTGCGATCCTTTTAATGTATTGTTGTATTTGGTTTCCTAATATTTTGAGAAGTTTTTACATCTATATTCATCAGGGATATTGGCCTATAATTTTCTTTTAGTAGCCTTGTCCCATTTTGGTATCAGGGTAAGGCTAGCCTCAAAAAATGAATTTGACTGTGTTCCTTCCTCTTCTATTTTTCAGAAGAATTTGAAGATTGGCATTCTTTAAGTATTTGTTACAATTCACCAGTGAAGCCATCTGGTCCTGGACTTTTCTTTATTGGGAGGGTTTTGATTACTGATTCAATCTCCTTACTAGTAATTAGTCATTCAGATTTTCTATTTGTTCATGATTGAGTGTTGGTAGGTTGTATGTTTCTAAGGAATTTATCCATTTCTTTTAAGTTGTCTAATTTTTGGCATATAATTATTCATAGTAGTCTCTTATGATCCTTTGTATTTCTTTGTTATCAGTTATAACATCTACCCTTTTATTTCTGATTTTAGGCTCTTTCTTTTTTTGGTGAGACTAGTCAATATGCCCTGTTAACTTCTGTTTTGTGTCCCCCCCTCACCGTGCCCCCTGCACCTGTCCTCTATGTCCTGTTCTATTTTCCTTCCCATTCCATTGATGCTCTCATTTACATGTCTTTCCGATCCATATTCCTTGTGTTTATTTATATACATACGAATCTGTGTTAAGTATCTAATATTTCCGTGTTTTAAAATGTTATTTTATAAATTTGTACTGTTTTAAATTTTCTCCTAAAACATCTTTAAAGAGAATTTTAATCCTCTTTAAACATGTTTTAAAGAGGGGTGTCTGTGTGGCTCAGTTGCTAAGCATCCAACTCTTGCTATCTGCTTAGTCATGATCTCATGGTTTGTGAGTTTGAGGCCTGCATCGGACTCCATGTTGACAGTGTGGAGCCTGCTTGGGATTCTCTCTCTGCCCCTCCCTGCTTGCTGTCTCTCTCTCTCTCTCTCTCTCTCTCAACATAAATAAACTTAATTTTTTTTAAATAAAAAATAAACAAACATGTTTTAAAGAGAAATAAAATTATGATCAATCCATATTGTTACAAGTAGCTTTGGTTCATTGTTTCAGCTTGCTGCATGGTATTCCATCAAACGTATAACCCACATTTCCACATCCGTAGTTGTATTGATGGTCTTCTAGGTTGCCTCCAACTCCTTGCTACCAAAAATAATAACACTCTGATGAATGAACATCCTTGTATATTTTTCTTGTGCATGTATGTGGATGTTTCTGTGTGTACCCAGAAATAGAAGTGTTGGGGCATAGTGATGTACACGCTTCAACAGCACTTAGTACAAGATTGCTCTCCAAAATTGGCTGTACCGGTTGCCACTCATATGAGGGACACTTGAGGATATGTTTCTCCTCATTCTTTTCAGGATTTATATTATTCAATTGTATTGCTTTCCTGTTGCTTTGCAACAAATTACTACAAACTTGGTGACTTAACACACATTTTTATAGCTCTGGAGATCAAAAGTCCAAAATGGGTTTTATTGAGCTAAAACCAATATGTTGACAGGGCTGCGTTCTTTTCTGGAGACTCCAAGGGAGAATCCATTTTCTTGCCTTTCCCAGCTTCTATAGTCTACTTGTTTTTCTTGGCTCATGGCTCCCTTCCCTCTTTAAATATGGCAATGCCAGTCAAGTGTTTTTCACATATCACTCTGAAACTCCCTCTTCTGCCTGTCTCTTTCACATTTAAAGATGCTTGTGATTTACATTGGGCCTGCCTAGATAACCTCCCTCTCTCGAGGTCAACTCATTAACAACTTTAATTCCACCTGCCGCCTTAATTCTCTTTTTCCACGTAACCTGATCTATTCACAGGTTCTGAGGATTAGAATGTAGATGGAGGGGAGGGTAGCATTTTTCTGCCTACCATACTGACTTTCTAATTTTTGCTAATTTGTGAAGCATCTCCATGTAGCTAAAGTGTACAAAGAACTATAAATTGGTAAGGAAAAAAAAAATAGAAAACTAGTAATGGATATAAAAGACAATTCACCGAAGAAAATATCTGAAAGGCAAATATATGAATTCACACTTAGTAATAGCAATGCAAAGTAAAACGACACTTAGACCATTTTTTATAACATGAGATATATTGAGATACAGTTCATACCATATAATTTAGTCATTTAAAGTGTATAATTCTGTGGTTTTAGTATATTTACAGAGCTGTGCAACCATCATCACAATCAACTTTAGACTGTTTTCTTTATCCCCCACAAAGAAACACTGTAACCTTTGGCCATCCCCTCCAACCTCTCTATCCCTCCTGACCCTGGGCAACTATCTTCTGTCTGTATCCATAGATTTGCCAATTCTAGACATTTTATATAAATAGAATCAAATGTGGTCTTTTGTGATTGGCCTCTTTCACTTAGCACAATGTTTGCAAAGTTTATCTGTGTTGTAGCATGTGTTATTACTTTACTCCTTTTTATGGCTGACTAATACTATTCTATTGTATTGATATACTTACTGCATTTTGTTTATCCATTCATCAGCTGGTGGACATTCTGGTTGTTTTTATCTTTTGGTGGAATGATGCAGCTGTCAGCATTTGTGTACCAATTTTTGTGTGGATATGTTTTCACTTCTCTTGGGTATATTCCTAGGGGTAAAATTGCTGGGTCAAATAGTAACTATGTTTAAATTTGTGAGAAACTGCCAAGCCGTTTTCTAAGGTGACTGCATCATTTAAAATTTCTTCCATTAGCACCGTATGAGGGTTCTTCATCAAAACTTATCTGTCCGCTTGATTATAGCCACCCTAGTGTGTGTGAAGCAGTATCCCTTTGTGGTTGCCATTTGCATGAGGCCCATTTTTATCTGTCATACTGGCAAACATAAAAAAAATTTTTTTAACACTGAGGTAAAGAATATATTGGGAGAAAATAGGCACTGGCCTACGTTGCTGGTGGGAATGTGAATTAGTGCAACTTTTATGGAGGACTATTTGGCCTATCTATCAAAATTTTAAATGAGCATACCCTTTGACTTAACAATTCCCCTTCTAGCAATTTTAACTTGAGATATTCTTGCACATGAGATTATGGGAAATGATTTAGGTACAGAGATTTTTCACAACAGCATTATATGTACCAATTTCCATTTATGTAGGATTGATTATGTAAATGGAATACAATGCTCCACTTCAAAAGAGTGAGGCAATTTCATATGTCTGGATGTGAAGTTTTCCCCAGATGTATTGATAAGTGAAGAAAGGTGGGGTGCCAAGTATTCTACTACGCTGTTATTTTGTAAAAATTAGGAAAAAAATATATTTGCCTGTGTATGCCTAGGATACCTCTGGAGAAGGGAATTGAATGGTTGGGGAAAGGTAGGAGGGAATTTTTAAATAATATTTCATTCTCTCTGTATTTTAAAATTTCAAATTCTATGCTATGTTTATTTTATAGATAATTTTTACTTAAAATCTTCTACAGAAAGGTCTGGTGTTACTTATTATATTGATTCCAACTTACTTTATTGTTTCTTGCTATTATAAATGAAGTCTTTTGGCTATATTTTCTAATTAGGTATTGCTGGGACTGACTAAGGGACATTAATGGCTTCACTGTACTGATTTTGTTTTGATAAATTATTGTAATAACTTTTTATCATAGTTTTACTATAATAACTCACTGGCTATCATAGTTTATCTTTTTTTTTTATAGTTTATTGCCTAAAAATAATGAAACCTTTGTCTCTTCATTTCTAAGTCTTCTATCTCTCACTTGTTTTTATTGTCTTAATCTATTGGTTTGGTAGAGTTTTCCTTGCCCCATTTTCACTAACAGGACAGCCTTATGTCATTCATAGGATTATTCAAGCTTTCCATTAGGCATGAGTCTTAGGCTATCTGCTTATTCTCCTTAGAGATAGTAAATCTCTAATCCTAAAGGTGTGTAAGTATCTTCTTTAACCTATGAGCTGTTAAGTTTTACCTCTTACCCTGATGATGCTTTTACTTTTAGTCTAACTTCATTTCTGGCCAGTGGGATTGTGCTTTCCTGCTTTGGGCTTGGCTCTGTATTTTAAACAATTAAAAAAATATATTCAGAATTTCTGTATTTTTGGAGTTAGAGATAGCTTCCTGTGCCAGCTGCTATATTATTATCTGGAAGTCTCCACTTGCTATGAACAGAATGTTTGTGTTTTTCTACCCCAGATTCATATGTTGAAGCTTTAATCCCCAATGTGATGGTATTTGGAGATGGAGCCTTTGGGAAGTAATTAGGTTTGCATGAGGTCATGGAGTGGAGTCCCCAGGATGGGATTGGTATCCTTATAAAGGGTTGAAGAGACCAAACTTTCTCACATTATGTTGAAACCAAGAAGAGGACTCTTACCAGCATCTGACCATGCTGGAATCCTAATATCAAACTTATGGCCTCCAAAATAGTGAGAAATAAATAGTGTTTAAGCCACCCAGTCTTCAATATTCTTGTTATAGCAGCCCGAACTAAGATACCACCTGGCAGCCACCCCCTTTAATACCGATTATTGTTTCATTTCTTTTCCCTGTCACTTTTTGGTTCTCTCTGTAGTCTTCTTCCTTTGGTGTATTAGTATTCTACCATTGTATCACAAATTGCCACCAGTGTAACAGTTTAAAACAATAGATGTTACTGCCTCACAGTTTTGGTGAGTTAGTAGTCTAGGTACAATTCAACTGGGTTCTCTGTGCAAGGGCTCACAGGCTGCAGTCAAGGTGTTGACCAGGGCTGTGATGTAATCTGAGTCTTGGGGTCCTCTTCCGAGCTTACAGAGTTGTTGGCTGAATTCATTTCCATGCAGCTATAGAACTCAGGATGGCTAGCAGGAGAGAATCTCTTTGAACTCGGGGAGGGCCTCAGTCCCTCTTTGATTAGATTTAGTCCCTCTTTAATTAGGTCAGGTCAATCCAAGATAATTTTCCTTGTTTTAAAAAAAAAAAATATTTTTGAGAGAGAGAGGGGCGGGGGACAGAAAGGGAGACAGAGAATTCCAAGCAGGGTCTGCGCTAATAGTGCAGAAATCAAGAGTTGGGTGTTGAACCAGCTGAGCCACCCAGACACCCCCAAGGTAATCTCCCTTTTAGTTAACTCAAAGTTACCTGATGAGGGACCTTAACTGCAAAATACTTTCAAATTTGCCATATAAGGTAACATAATTATAGGAGTGATAACCTCTTATCTCTACCATGTTCTATTGGTTGTAAATAGGTCACAGTCTCCACCCATACTCAAGGGAAGATGAGTACACAAAGGTGTGACTACAAGGGAGCAGGAACCAGGGGTTATTGTCGAATTCCACCTGCCACCTACCACACTTGGTAATCTCATACTTCATATGTGAAATTCATTCCTCAGCAGGAATGACTCTCAAATCAGTATCTAAATTTCAGGGTTTTTTTCCCCAGTAATTACTTCAACCATCTAATGAGCATCCTTGGCTCTGTGGCTCATTAGCATTTCAAACTCAACACAGTAAACCTTGATATACAAGATGAAGGAATGTATCTACTAATTCTCTCCTTAGAAAATTTTTAGATTCATAATTTAAATTTAGCCTTTGGGACACCTGGGTTGCTCAGTCGGTTAAGCGTCTGACTCTTGATTACAGCTCAGACCATGAGATCAAGCCCCACGTTAGGCTCTGTGCTGACAGTGCAGAACCAGCTTGAGATTCTCTCTCTTCCCCTCTCTGTGCCTCCCCACTTGTGCTCGCTCTCTCTCTCTCTCTCTCTCTCTCAAATAAATATACATTAAGGAATTTAATTTGGCCTTTAAATTAGTCGTGATTTTCTTTTGAATGTATCCATTCCACAAGCTGATCTTTTTCATTTTGTTAGGGAAGGTGTATAAAGAAGTTAAGTTGTATTTGCTAGGTGCTCAGCGGGGCTAACTTCTGAGAGATTTGCTATTATATAGCAGCACCTCGGGATTCAAATATGCTTCAGCATTCTTAGAAATTATGCATGTTATGCCCCCCAAGGGTCTCCCCAACGATGTCAAAACCATGCATACTCTTAAGGTCTTCTGTATTCTCAAAACCCAAATTCCTTCCACTCCTTTAAAGCAGCTATCTCTCATTATTTATAGGTTGGTTAATTGTGTTACCATCCTCCAAACCATCCAGTCTTACAACCTTAAAGTAGTAGTGTGTGAACTTGAGATGGGGATGTTTAGTAAGGGAATTTCCTGATTTAATGTGCAAAAAGGTTTGTGAGTGAGCACATGTACATTTTTTTAAAGAATGAATGCCCTTAGCTTTCTTCAGATTTTCAAAAGGTGTATAACTGAATAAAATTGACTTACAATTAACTTTTTTTCTTTCTCCTTCTTAACTTTTGCTTGGTTGTCAAATCCTTTCAACCTTGCCACCATGATATTCTTAGTATTTCTATCAGTACTACCAGTGTCCTAGTTCACTGTCTAGTCTTCATTGTAGCCTAGGTCTTCATTGTCTTTGTATTACATTCCTAATTACTCTTTTGCCAATTTAATCTTACTTAATCCTAAAGTCCATATTTGAACATTTGTTTAGCCATTCAACTGTTCATTTGGTTTATAGTGTCAATTTCTGGAAACACCAAGATATGTAGATATTTCATGTCCTCCATCTTTTCTCATTTTGGTGAAGAAAACAAATATAAAGATATATATGTGTGTATACACACACACACACATATGTATATATTTTAATAAAACCCACAGCATATGTGCAAGAGTAAACTTTAGAATATATGCATTGTTATGGGAATCAGAAGAATAACTCATTCTGAAGGGATAAAAAAAGAGTTGCACATGATGTAACACCTGAGCTGGGTCTGGAAGGATGAATAGGAACTTGGCAGTTTCAAAGAGTGTGGAGAGACCGTCCATGGAGATGGAATAGTGTGGTTAGAATAAGGAGTCAAAGTACAGGTTGAACTTGGGAAGTTTCGAGTAATTTCTGTGAAACAAGATTCATGGGGTAGAGTGCTGGGACATGAGCTGAAATGTAGGGTCAATCAGATTGAGAAGATACTCATTTGTATTTTATGAGGACCCGTGAAAGATTCAGCCATGCATTCCACTAATAACAATTTGTTAAATCTTCTCTAGGTTGGAACATTATGGTAAACCCCACAGGAAAGAGATAAGAGGCATGTATTGAAATTTGCTTAGAGAGTAAACTTAAATGTTCTCACATACACACAAAGGTAAATATGTGAGGTGATATATGCATTAATTAACTTGATGGTGGGAGGGATTCTTTCACAATGTATACTTAAATCAGCATGTTGAACACTTTAAATATCTCACAATTCTATTTTTCAATTATACTTCAGTAAAGCTGAGGAAAAAAAGAGACATACAAGTAAGTGATCACAATAGAGTCTGATAAATTCTATGAAAATAGCTATCTTGTGAAATGGGAAGACAGATCAGGGAAGCTTTTTGAAGGAGGATACAAGAGCCCAGTGTTTTGCACATGGGAAGTACTCATCAAAGTTAATTGAATGATTACATGGACAGGAGATTGGCAGCCTGATAAAATGGGAAGGGTCTTCCAGGGAGAGTATAAAGGAAGGGCATGTTATGTTTAGGGAAGGGTAATTATCCTGAAGTATATAGAGGGATATTGAGGGACTAAAAACATTGACCTAATCCTCTTTTTAAGTCACTAAGTTTTAAGATAAATAGAGAGGAGAATGACTTGGAGTAAGGAGAGAATGAGTACAAGTGGAGCAGAGAGATGCGGAGGAGAAGAAATAACTAGGAACACACTCTAAACCTTGACCAGGAGATTACAGAATGTCACAGAGAAGAATGAGTCTAGGATGGCTTGGGAGATTAAGAAAACTAAGGGGCCAGGTACCTGGGTGGCTCACTTGGTTAAGCATCTGACTCTTTATCAGCTCAGGTTTTGATCTCAGGGTCATGAGTTCAAGCCCTACATTGGGTTCCATGCCAGGCATGAAGCCTACTTAAAAAAAGAAAGGAAGGAAGGAAGAAAGAGAGAAAGGAAGGAAGGAAGGATGAAAGAAAGAAACTTGAGCACAAGGTCTGGAAAGAAGATAATGAGTTCAGCCTTGGATATGATGAGTTTGAGACAGTTTTGGGGGTGTGATGGGGGATGCCTAGTAGGCAGCTTGCTATTATAGGACTGAAACTTTGAAGCGAGATCTAGCCAAGGCTTAAGATATTAAAGTCATCAACATGAAGGTGGTAATTGAAAACATGAAAGTATATGAAATTATCCGGGGAGATTTTATAAAGTTCTTGGGACCCTTAGGAATACTAGTCTTTAAAGGATGTGAGAATATGAGTTAGACAAGAAGCAGTAAGAGGTAGGGGCAGAAAATGAGGCTATGGAAACTAAGGGGTGGGGGGGGCACTAGCTTAAGAAGGGAAGGAACAGTCCAAAATGCTAAGTTCTGCTCTGAAGGAATATCTTTAGTCATTTGTAAAAGGTTAATTGGAAACTTACTGTGTGTGTCAGGTTCTAAACATTAAGAATGGAAGCAGTTCTAAAAATTGGGTAGAAACTCAGAGTTTGGAAGCTTACATTCTAATAGAGGGAGTATATACATAAGCAAATATGTGTGATGAAATATTTCACGTGCCTGATAAAAATTTCCGTAAGGTACAGAAAGAGCACCAATGAAAAAGAAACCAATTCTACCTGTGGAAGGCAGGGGGAAAGGAAAGGATTCACACAGAAGGTGATATAAATGAAATTATTAATTGAATTTGGCATTAAGGAAGTCCACATAAGAGGAAGTTTTTAGATTTTAGGTAAGGGAAAAGTCAAATTGTAGTTGGTGAGGAAATGAGAAATAAACAAAAAATGTAAGTTATTCTTTCAATGAATTTGGTTGTGAAAAAAAAAAGAAATTTCAGATTCTGTCTCCTTTTCTCTCAACTTCTCTATACTGCTTCTGCTTGTGGGGACTTTGTCTGTATTAATCATGTTTTTCATTTTCTGTATTTTATGATGCTTTGACATTTGGGGCCTTGAGGACCCAGGGAGAGACTGCCCTTCTCAGAGTAACTGATTCCTGACGTAGTAAACAACTTGCCTAAAAACACTCCTTTCACTTAGAAACCAACTGTCTTAGTCTGCTCAGGCTGCTATAACAAAATACCACAGGGCTAGATGGCTTAAAAAACAGACATTTAGTTCTCGGGGTTCTGGAGGTTTGGAAATTTAATATCAAGGTGTCAGCAGATTTGGGTCCTGGTGAGAGCTCTCTTCGTGGCTTGTTTATGGCTATCATCTCACTGTGTGCTGACATGGCCTTTCCTCAGTACATGTGTGTGGAGAGAAATCTCTCTTTCTCTTCCTCTTCTGGTGAGAGCACTCATTCCATCATGAAAGTCCCACCTTAATCTAAATCTAATTACTTTCCAAAGCCCCCACCTGCAGACACCATCACACTGAGGATTAGGGCTTCAACATATGGATTGGGGTGGGAGGTGGCGGAGACAAACATTTAGTCCATAACACCAATTAATCCAAAGCCCATATCTCCAAACATATACTTTTATCTCATTCCCATTCATCAAGTCAGAATTTCTCTTGCCTTAAACCATCCCATATCCAGGTATCAGACAACTAAAGACTACCCCTGTAGCCCAGAGCCCCCTGAAATTATTCCAACTATCCCAGTTCTAAACTTGTTTCTATGTGCGCGCGCGCGCGCGCGCACACACACACACACACACACACACACACACACACCCCGCAAAAATGTCTCTAGGCCATGCTATACCCTTATTCCTTCTGCCTCCTGACCAGTCCTGAATCTTTCCTATGGGGTCCCAAGTGGCCTGATAGGCCTCTTCTCTTGGGAACTGTGAGTTATAAAGCTTCTCTCAATGGCATTAACCTCTTCATGTCATCACTCAATCGCCTCTATAAATTAAATCCTGAGCACACCATCAAAACAATGTCTCAGATTTAATACTAATGAGAGAACTTATGATTAAAGTTGTTAGTCGCTGTGCCAGTTCCTTAGGGCTGCTGTCACAAATTGCCACAAACTCAGTGATTTAAACAACGGAAATTTATCCTCTCACAGTTCTGGAGGCTAGAAGTCTGAAATCAAGGTGGGCCTCTAAAGACCAAAGCCTGTAGGAAAGAACTGTTCTTTGCTCTTCCCCAGCTTTTGGTGGCTCCCAGCAGTCCTCAGCACTCCATGGCTGTGGCAGCATCCAATCTCTGTTTCTGTCTTCATGTGACCTTTTTGACACCAGTTATTAGCCTTAGGGCCCACCCTAACCCAGTATGACTTTATCTTAACTATTTACATCTGTAAAGACCCTTTTCCCCAGTAAGGTCATATTCTGAGATTCTGGGCTGACGTGAATTTTGGGGACACTATTCAACCTAGTACAGTCACTCTCCAAACTGCTATTAGGCAGAGTTGTCACATTGGGCTGCTCACACAGAGTGCTCATGTTGCTGGCTATGCTTACATCCAAAACCTAGCTTCAAGATGAAGTTTATTATCTACTTTAAAACATATACAGGGGTGTCTGGGTGCCTCAGTCAGTTAAACGTCCAGTTCTTGATTTTAGCTCAGGTCATGATCTCACAGTTCGTGGAATCAAGCCCCATGTTGGACTATGTGCTGACAGTGCAGAGCCTTCTTGGGATTCCCTCCCTCTTTCTCTGCCCCTCCCCTGCTTGCTCTCTCTCTCTCAAATAAACTTAAAAAAATACATAGATTTGGCTGAGGTGTCATGGAAAATGAATGTCTTCAAAGCAGTAATTCTGTAGGGAACATTTTTTTTAAGTTTATTTATTTTGAGGGAGAGAGACAGAGCATGAGTAGGAAAGGGGCAGAGAGAGAGAGAGAGAGAGAGAGAATCCCAAGCAGGCTCCACTCTGTTAGTGAAGAGACTGACGTGGAGCTTGAACCCATGACCTGAGCCAAAATCAAGAGTTGGACACTTAACCAACTGAGCCACCAGGAACCCCTGGAGAACATATTTTTTAAGGCTTACTTGTCCCTAGGTGTGTGTACTCCAGCCAGCTAGAGAAAGCCAAAATTGGGGCTCCTTGTTCTTAAGGCAATAGCAGTGGTTCCATGAGACACCGGAGCACAGCTCAGCAGACCAGTCAGTATGTCCTGACAGTGGAACATGTTGAGAAAGTCAGCTTCCAAAAAGCTGATTCTTTTTACTTCTTTTCCCATCCAAACCCATCTGGCAAGAGACCAGGGAAGACAATGAGAAGGTGCAGGACCAAGACTAGGAAGAAAAAGAACTCAGTAGAAATGGGAGTTTGGCATTTCAACTCTCTTTCCTATTTTAGAGATGTCTGACAAAAGTGGTGACTGAGAAGCTCCATGAGGAGTGGGATAAAGAAGGGGGGGGGGGGACAGAAAGATTGAGCTCAGCAGAGGTTACCTGGCAAATACTCCATACATTCACTTGAGATTCTGAAGGGCTTCATCCTAGGAGTAAATGTGAATGGGAACTAGGCTCCATAAGAACCACAGCCTGGCTTTGCATTATTTTAATCTCAGATTGCATTAAGATGAGTCACCTTTGGTCAAACTTCTTACCAGAAGTAAAAGTCAACCCAGAGCCTCAAATTGCCTTTGTAATTCTTCATGTACAATGTCTAAAACTCAATAAAAAATAATGAAGCCTATGAAAATAATAATTGACCCAAACCAGAAAGACAATAGAAACACAGCCACAGGAGATACAAATATTGGAGTTTTTACTTTTTTAAAATTAATTAATTAATTAATTATATTTATTTTTCAGAGAGAGAGGGTGCAAGTGAGTGAGGGTCAGAGAGAGAGAGAGAGAGAGAGAGAGAGAGAATACTACGAGGGGCAGAGAGTGAGGGAGAGAGAGAGAGAGGCAGGGTTTACCTGGGGCTTGTGTTTTACTTGAAGCAAGGCTCATGCTCACCTGATGTGGGACTCAAACTCTTGAACTGTGAGATCATGACCTGAGGTGAATTCAGTTGTGTCACCCAGGTGCCCCCAAATATTGAAGTTCTTAGACATGATTTTAAAATAACTAGGAGAATATGTTTAAGTAATTAAATGACAAGATGGAGAATTTTGGCTGAGAACTGAGAGCTATAAAAATCAAATGAAAGTTCCAGAACTGAAAAATACAAAGTAAGAACTGAATGAATTGATTTAATATTAGACTAGATGCAGCTACAGAGAAAATTTTTAAATTGGAATGCAAGTCAGAATAAAATATCCAGACTAAAGCAGGGAGAGACAAAAGATATAAAGGACATATAGAACAAAATAAAAAGGTCTAACATACATCCACCTGGAATCCATAGAGAGAAAAGAGGTTTAATAGGACAGAATTCAGGATAGGAAAATAGCTCCCAGCAGCAGACAACTCAAAAGAAAAATGGGCAAAAGTCTTGAAAGACATTTCTACAAATGAGGATGTTATGGGGTGAATTGTGCTCTACCATTGATATCTAGAATTCTTAACCTCTGTTACCACAGAATATGATTGTATTTGGAGATAAAGTCTTTAATGAACTAATCAAGTTAAAATGAAGCCATTAGGATGGGCCCATAATCCATTATGACTGGTGTCCTAATAAGAAGAGGAGATTAGAACATAGACACACAGGGGGAAGACTGTGTAAAAACAGGGGGAACCAGACATCTACAAATCAGAGAGAGGCCTCAGAAGAAACCAACCCTGTTGACATCTTGATCTTGAACTTCTAGCCTCCAAAATTGTGGGAAAATAAATTTCCATTGTTTAAGCCACCCAGTATGTGGTACTTTGTAATGGCAGCCCCAGGCGACTAATACAGAAGGTATTCATAAGGCCAAGAAATATATGAAAAGTTGTTCTACCTCATTAGACATCAGAGAAAAGGAAATTAAAACCACAAAGGGATACCACCACTCACCCATCTAATAGTGCTAAACATCTAATAGTGTTAAAGTATTGACCCAGTTAAGATATTTATAAAACATTATCCCAGGCACTGTGCTAGAGAAAGGAGTCACAAAGATAAAGAAGAAAAACACTAAACCTACCCTCCTTGAACTTGTAGTCCAAGAGGGAAGATAGATAACTAAACTAGTTGACAGAAATAATATGTGCTAAGTGCTGTGATTATGAAAGTGTAAGATGCGTTCAGGACACACAGCAAGAATACTAGCCTAACATGGGAGTAAGCTCAGTGGCAACTGAGGAGGTGTGTAAGCATTTCAGGGCTCTGCTAATGAGAGGTGGACTGAGATATGTGGGTTCGACAAGCAGGCTAATATGGTTTCAGGAACATGGTTTTCAGGGTAGTTTCAGTTATCTGAAATTTGTGCTGAGATGAAGCTGCATCTGTTTGGGAGAAAAGCAGAGAAGATCACAAGGTCTGCCTCAGCCTTTCCCTTACTATTCACAGCAATCTTGCTCTAGCCTCAAACTCATGGAAAAAGAAGTCTGCAATTTAAGGCTGGCTTCATGGATGTGTGACCCGTGCAGTTACACAGACTCCACACTGAGAAAATCCCTGTGCTAATTTAATGCTCTGCTGTTGTATTCTTGAAATTCTTTTCTTTTCTTATTTTTTTAATGCTTATTTACTTTTGAGAGAGAGAGAGAGAGAGAGAGAGAGAGCGCGCAAGGGAGGGGCAGAGAAAGAGAGAGAGACCGAGGATCAGAAGCAGGCTCTGCACTGACAGCAGAGAGCCTGATACAGGCCTCAAACTCAAAAACCTTGAGATCATGGCCTGAGCTGAAGTCAAATGCTTAACCAACTGGGCCATCCAGGCACCCCTGTCTTCTTGAAATTCTTAATAATTTTTGAATAAGGAGCCCTACATTTTCATTTTGCACAGACCCCTTAGTTTATGTAGCTGGTCCAGCCTGCAACTAACTATAGTTACAATCCTAAAATAGCCATTTAGCATGCTCTTTGGGAGTTTCCTATGGCTGGGATTGTTATAGATGCAGACTCTCTGGGGCTTCTCTAGACCTACTGAATTGAAATCTGTATTTTAAAAGTTCCCCTGGCAACTTAATGCACATTAAGGTATGAGAAGTGTTCCCTGAGAACACCTCATCCCCTATATGTGCTGAGAGTGAAGCTTATCTTCCCCCCTCTCCTGCAACTTCTCTGGTGGACATGTGACTTAGCCTGGTCAGCAAGAACATTGCATTCTGGGGCAACAGTGGTTGATTTGTTTAGAGATAAGCATGTGATGCATGTTATGCCCAACACGCTATTGGAATTTATGTAGTAACCACTCAGCTGAGACCATCTCTTTTTCCCTGGGACTGCTAGCAGTAGAGGGACCTGAGTTTGGAGTTCTTGTGGCCACCACATGAAGCCTGAAAACAAAACTAACATTGTAGAAAGGCAAGCTAAGAGATAGGGGGAGTCTTGATGTCATTGCCTTAGCACCTGGGTCAAAGTGTACTTGAAGTTAAATCTATCCCTGAACTTTTTAGTTGCTTGATCCAATAAATTCCCATTTTCATGTAAGTTCATTTGAGTCAGGTTTTCTGCTCTTTAGTACCAAAAGAGACTGATGGATAACTCCTGTTCATGTCTACATAAGGTCACAAAAGTTGACTTTCAGAGGTGGAGAGATATGTTTTCTGTAATTGTGTGTACACACCAATAGATGTACTTTTTTTTGCATGAACTATCCTATTTGGTGTATCAAGTTGCAGAGATTCAGTGGGTAGTTACCAAATTTCCCCTTCATTTTACTTTAAGTGATATCAGTCCTGGATCAGAAATATTTTTTCTTTGCTTATGTTTTCTGCTATTTCAGAACATTGTAGCTATTAATGAAAGACCAATTTCAATGTGTAATAACATGTTTTCCTTCTGGGCTGTAACTTCCTTGGGCAGTTCACTGAGCCAACAATGCTGAGAATGAAAAACTCCTGTTTTTACATCAGGAATACTGGCTAAAAGCATTTTTCCAACCAAACCTGCCCTACCCCTGCACCCCACCTCCATTCATTTTCTCCTTTAGTTGTAGCTTATGTTCCATTATCTCAAGGAAATGATTAACCAACATTTAATACAATGTCAGAGTCCTTTTTCCTTCAAAGAATTCCAAACCAAGTTTTATTTATCTCTCACTACCTGGTAGGTAGCTCAATGCCTTGAATGAAGTATTTTCTCAATATGTGCCCATTGAATTATGTTAAGTCTGCATACACTCATAAGGAGACTAAAGTTTATAATGTTTGTTAAGGTAACAAATCTAACTTGAATATAGATCATTAGAGTTGGAAGGGACTGAGAAGTTCTTTAGCTGAATCCTTTTATTACACTCTGTCTCCCTCTGTCTATCTCTCTCTTTCTCTTTGTCCCTCCTTCCTTTCCTCTCCCCCCTCTCTCCCTCTCTCTCCTCTCTCTCTCTGTCTCTGAGAAATAAAATATTATAGACACAACTAAATCCCTATTACTTTCACTTCCTTTGTCCTCCCCTCTAGGTAAGCTGCCTGGTGAAGTTGGCATATATCAACCCAGTGTATGTTTGTATATTTTTATGATATATTTTAAAGTCTGAACATTTTTATAAATGCAGTCATATTAATGGATCCTTTTGCAGTGTGCTTTTTTTTTTCACTCAGTCTTATACTCTTGAGTTTATCCCAGTTGATACATGTGGATTAACTCTAGGATAAGCTTGTACCTGAGCCCAAAGAACCATGTATATGCAGCTGCAGCACTGTTAGTAATAGTGAAAAAGTCAGAACTACCCAGTGTAAGGGAGTGGCTGAGCTGTTTCCTATAATGGGATGACAATTCACATTTAAAACAGAACTTTTGTGTTTTACATGGTCCAGAGAGGTGTTGTGAAAGGACAGATGTCACTCACATGGGTAATGGGAAACCTGAGCCTGTGCCCAGAACTCTAGGTCTAAAGCTAGTGTTCCTTTTTAATTAACCTTATTATTTTGATATAATTTCAAACTTACAGAAAAATCATGAAAGCAGTACATATATAGAATTCCTATATAACTTTTACCAGATTATTTTAAAACATTTTGTCACTTTTTCTCCCTTTCTCCTTCCCCTCTGCTTTTTCTCTTGATACAATTTCTCTCTTCCAAAAAAACCCACAAAAATTATCTGAATATAGTTGACCCAGAATGTTACATTAGTTTCAGGAATACAATATAATAATTCAGCTTCTCTGTACATTGTGCTGTGCTCACCACAAGTGTAGCTACATGTATCACCATACAACGCTATCACAACATCATTGACTACATTCCCTATTCTGTACCTTTTATTCCCACGATTTGTTCATTCCATAACCGGAAGCTTGTTGGATATAATTATTTTACTAAGCCATCTAAGAGAGGTTGCTTACATATATTATGTACCTTTTAGTTATACTCCAGAGTGCTTTTGTATAGATAAAGATACATTTTTAAGTATTCACGTTACAGGTATCAAGTGCAGGAAATTTAACGTTGATACAGCAATCTAAAAATAATCTACACTCATATTAAGATTTTGTTGAATGTTATAATAATAATCTTGATATCAGATCTCTCCTCTTACTTGCCCTTGGTGTAGGACTCAATTCAGGATCATGTGATACATTTGGTGGTCAGACCTAGATTTCATTTTTTTAATTAATTAATTTGGGTTTTATTTTTAAGTAATCTCTATATCCAAGATGGAGCTTGAACTTGGAACCCCAAGATCAAGAGTCATATGCTTCACCAACTGAGACAGTTTGGTGCCCCAAGTCTAGATTTTAAATGATTATTATGACTTAGATCTGAAAATATTTTACAGGTGTGCATTTTGTAATTTTTCTATTACACATACCTGCTGCTTATAATATTCTTGGTATAACTGCTGTATTTTTGGTGCTTTACACATTATTATTACCAAGAAGAAGATTCCAGCCTTGCATGCGAAATATTAAAGAAGCAATTTAAACAGCAACTCCCTTACCTTGAATTCAGAGTAGGGCACACAGTGCTAAATGAGGCACCTGGTGGGAGTGAAGTGACCCATGTTCAGAAGCTAGGTAAGAGATGCAGTATCTCTGTGACTCAGTCTCTTCAGCTGTAAAGTTATTGGGAAGTGAAATAATATATGGGAAGAGCCCGCTATGAATTTGTAGAACTCATTCATAGCAGATGCTTTTTTTTTTTCCAATTTGTGCACTGAGATTTAGTTTGTCAAGTTTATGTGTTTAATGGTTATGGCAGCTAATAGCCCTTAAGTCTGTTCACACCAGGAGATGTGGGAGGTGACACTTAAGTCATTTCTCCCCCAGTTTATGACAAAGTTACCTGATTCCCGTGCAAACACAGATAAAGTGCTTTCTCTTTTACATGTTATACCACATAAAACATGGTTCCGTGCAAAAGATTTTTGTTTATGTAGGCACAGAAAAGGAAACTTGCATCGGTTCACTTGAACATTTTGGTTAGCCACACTTTACTCACATTCTGAAACTCAGTCATGTAATTTAAAGCGATTTTCTTTTTCTCAGAGAATGTGCAATATCTTTATCCAGGCATAATTGTTGAGGTGGAAAGAAGACAATTATAAACATTTATAAAAATAAAAACATTAGAACTTGATTTCAACTTTAGTCTTTCAAATAGAATCTGCAATGAGTTGGTAATGCGGTCAGTAGACCTTCATAGGCTTTTTAAGTCTATGGTATTTTCTTTAAGTTGAATTACATTTATCACCAATTCTTCTGTCTGTGATTGCAAAGAAATTGATTTAGGGAGACACAGTGAGGATGGCTTGAGATTTAACTCCAGGAACAATTTACTGGAAATAACATTAATTATATCTTTGTGAGGTAGTTTCTATTCAATATCAGGTAAATTAGTATACAGGATAAAACAAACACCATCATTGCTAATCATTATTGAAAGAAAATGATATAGATTCTAGGAGCAAAATACAAAGCTTTTTTCTTTTTCTTTTTAATTCTAGAGGATGATAATAGGATTCTCAATCATAAATAATGGGAATACAACTCTAAAAAGCTTAAGCAAAAAAAAGACTATGATAAAAGTTTCTCGTATACTGTATAAGTCATGAAGGTCATTGAACCTTACTAACAATTTAAACCAGGGAATCATGGGGCACCTGGGTGGCTCAGTTGGTTAGGTGTCTGACTCTTGATTTCAGCTCAGGTCATAATCTCAAGGTTCGTGAGATCAAGCCCTTCTTTGGGCTCTGTGCTGACCGTATGGAGCCTACTTGGGATTCTCTCTCTGCCTTTCTCTCTCCCTCTCTCGCAAAATAAATAAGTAGACATTAAAAAAAAAACAGGGATTCAGATGCATTTAGGTTCTCATTCCATCTCTCCTCTTTGCCCTTTTCTGTTTATTGGTTTATTCTTCTTGCTCTATGTCTGTGGACCATACTTCTTTTATTCTGGCCACGTGGTGGAGAACATGACTGACAACAGCTTCTGAACTTTGCATCTAAAATTCTGTCACTGGAGAGTCTCTGTTTTTCCAAAACTCCTAGGGAGAGCCTTTAATGGGTCCAGCTTAGGTCAGGTGTGCACCTCCATCCCAATTGTTATGACCAGAGACAAGTCCTGGAACAGACCTTTGGCCCACTTTGGATGAGGATACCTCACACCCATCAACTGCAGCCAGCTGAGCAGGATGACACTGAAGGAACACGTGGAGGGGTGTTCCCAGAAAAGGGGAACTTGGGAGACAATATGATCACCATAGAGGCATACTCCATCCATTCTTTGAAAAAATAACTTGTGATTGCCTATTTCATCCATTATGATTAATTCAGATACAGATGGCAGGATCACCAATAATAATGATTTAAAAGCATTAGTCTCATCTAAAAGTAGAGATAAGTGCTCTAGGATAGCTCCTCAAGATCATCCGGGACATGGCCTTCTTCCATATTTCTGCTCCACTATCCTCAGCACATGGCTTTCATCTCCAGGAAACCTTATGGTTCTAGATGGTTGCTAGAGCTCTAGCTATCATGTCTGTTTTCCAGTCCGGAAGGAAAAAGAAGGAGGGTGAGGGGAAAAGATTTATCTATTTGTCTGCCTCTCCTTTTAAAAAACTTCCTGGAAACCCTTCTAACAGCTTCTATTTGTATTTTGTTGAACAGAACTGAGTCACATGGCCACACCTAGTGGCAATGTGTCTTTTAGTGGGATGTGTCTTTTAGTGGGATGCATTGTTGCTTCACCAATAGAGAGGTTCTGTTAGTAAGAATGTGAGAATGGATAATGAATAGACTTTTAGAAGTCTCTGCCACGTTTACTATGACACAGAAACTGGTAAATGGGAACAAGATGAATATGATATATAAACAGATAACTATAGCGAGTCCCTAAAGAGGCACAAGATGAGGGGAAGAGTCCAGTGCCAGGTAGAGAGATTAGCCTGACAGAGAAAGGTTGTACCTCTTTTGTTTCATGGAACTAAGGAGAGGATGGGTGAAAGCACTTTTGTAGATGCGGTGTAGTGAGGTGCACGTCTATTGTCTCTGAGAAGAAGAGGTGGAGGGAGAATTGCTGCTATATGGTAATGGACAAAGGCAAAAAGTTTCTTTGCACACGGAGGAACAATTAGGTGGATAGTTCTCAACCCTGGAAGTGCATGAAATACCCCTGATGAACCTTTAAAAAAAAGTATCAATGTCGCTGGCAGTGGTGGTCAGGCTTTGGCAGTTTAGGTTTTTTTTTAAGTTCTCCAGATGATTCTAATAATTAGGTAAGTGAGAACACTGGTCCATTTCTAAACAGCTAGTTTGGTGTATGTTGTGAAAGGACCCTGGACTAGGAGTCAGGAGAGTATGAATTGCCCCTGCCCAAATCACCAAGCCAAACCACAGCTTCATTTAGAAGATGAACGTTTTCTAGATTGAAGCAAAATTAGATGGCATTTGCAACAACAAATAATGAATAAGTACATTCTATGCATTATCTCTACTTGACTATTTCAGGTAGAATTTAGTGATATTTCCTTAAGCCAAAGTTCCTACCAACTAGGAGAATGCCCAGTCTTTCAGAATTTAGCTGTTTTTTTTTTATTAGTAAGCTATTTAATTAATGTTTTGTAAGGTGAATACTCCTGTTTGTTCATTTTCTTCAATACATCACACAATTTATCTGGCCTAGATTATCAGCCAGAGAGCTATCTAATTAGTGTGGTGGCGAGAGATATTTCCTCCTGAAGAAATGAAAGATCTTGTTTGCACACTAAGGTGTTGTTAACTCTGCCCCATGCATCTCTTTGAAATAAAAGTTTTGGTCAAAAGTAAAAAAGGTGGTTGAAAAAACTGTCATGTTGAAATGACCTAAAGAATAAAAGAAAACTGCACAGTCGAAAAGAAAAATGCTTATGTTACCTTGTGTTATTGCCTTCTCATCAATGACACAGTGGCAGTTTAGAGAGAAGCAACAATGATGGTGATAATATAGTAGAATTATGGAAGAGCCTCAGAAAACACATGGAGGTCTGAGAGTTCTTGGATGCCTTCACATCGTTTTGATTTCCTTCTCATGTGAAGCAGATGAAATTAATAGATTGGGCTTTTGTTTATTATTCATTCTTTCTTCTAACAAACATTTGTTGAGCACCTACTATGTGGCAGGCACTGTTCTAAGCATTATAGATTTATGGGGAAAGGGGAGCTTCGGTGGATCAGTTCGTTGAGTGTTCCACTCTTGATTTCAGCTCAAGTCATGATCCCAGAGTCATGGGATTGAGCCCCACATCAGGCTCCATGGTAAGAATGGAGGCTGCTTAAGATTTTCTGTCTTTCTGTCTCTGTCTCTCTCTCTCTCCCCACCCCCACCCCCCCCCGCCCTTCTCCCCTGCTCAAACTCACACTCTCTCTCTAAAACAAACAAACAAACAAACAACACACCACAAGATTTATGGGGAAAGAAAACAGATGAAATTCCTGCCCTCCTGGATCTTACATTGTAGGAAGTGACAGTGAAGAGATTAATGTATGAAATATGTGGCATACTTGATTTTAGATGGTGGTGAGTACTATAATGAAGGAAAAGTAGATGAGGAGAGTAGGAATTATGAGGGAGGAGAGAGGGGTTGCCATTTTAGATGGAGTGATCAGGGAAGGCTTAAAGGTAGTGTGTTAGTAAGCAATGCAATAGACTCGGGGAAGAGCATTCCAGGAAGAAGGAATAGCAACAGCAAAGGCCCTGAAGTACTTACTAGGTGGTCAGTGGGACAGACAGAGATAAACCAGATAGGGCCTCATAGGTCACCATAGTGACTTAGACTCCTGTTGTTTGTGGGATAGGAAGCTGTTGGCAGGTTTTGAACAGACAAGTGTTGTTTTAGCAGGAATATCTAGTTACATAAAGCTGTGCTTTCGAAGATGGGCCTTAGGAGACTTTTATAATAACCCAGGCAAGGGATAATGGTGGTTTGAACTAGGGTGATCAAGTTGAGTTGGTAAGAAGTGATTTAATTTCTGGATACATTTTGAAGGTAGGGTGAATAGGATTTCCTGATTAAGTGCACATGAAGTGTGAGAACAAAAACAAAGTCAAGAATAACACCTAGACTTGTGAGCATTGGAAAAATGGCAATGCTATTTACTGAGATGGGGATGTCTGTGAGAACAGAAGACTTGGGAGGTCATCTCTTACGGGAATTACAGGCCATGAGGACATGCAAATGGATGTATCAGGTAGACATTTGAATGAGTCTGGAGTTTCATGTTTTCATGGAGTTTCATTGGAGTCCGTGTTTTCATGACCTGTAGATAGTAATTAAAGCTGCAAGAATTGATGAGATCACGAAAGAAGAAACTAAGGCCTGAGCTGTCCAACATTTATGTGACAGAGACATTAGGGGAAACCAGGAGAGGAGGCTGACAGTGAATGGTCAGAGAAAGAGGTCGTGGGCTTGTGGTATTCTTGGAGGAAAGAAAGTGTTGCAGGAAGCAGAGAGGGTCAACTCATCAAGTCTTTTTTAGCAGGGTACACCAAGGTCAGTATCGCTGTCCTAGAAAATAGGAGGGGCGACAACACCTAAAACTCCAGTGATTGCCCAAGGTCACACAGTTGGCATGTGATAGATTTGAAATTCAAAAACCCTGATTGTTTGACCTTAACCCGAGTTCTTTTTTTTTTTTATTTTTATTTTTTAACGTTTATTTATTTTTGAGATAGAGAGAGACAGAGCATGAATGGGGGAGGGTCAGAGAGAGGGAGACACAGAATCCGAAACAGGCTCCAGGCTCTGAGCTGTCAGCACAGAGCCCGACGCGGGGCTCGAACTCACGGACCGCGAGATCATGATCTGAGCTGAAGTCAGCCGCCCAACCGACTGAGCCACCCAGGCACCCCAACCCGAGTTCTTAAAGGGAAGATAAGAGAGTTCAGTCCACCTGTTTGCAACAGCAGTTATATTTGTTGTTCTCTGTGCTTTTTTTGCAATTTTTTTGCTAAATGAGGATTTCCACTACTTAGTGAAACAAAACAAAAAAAACCAGCATGGAAAAAAAAAACCCGCAAGAGTTTTAAAGAGGGCTTTAAAAAATGAACATTTCATTGAAGTGATGAAGATAGGTTGAATCTATCATATATTGTGTTTCCAAAGCACTTCTTGATTTGTCTTTTTTTTTTTTTGTGGATTACAATTGCTTCTGTGCATTGCTGTGGGCTTTAGCAAGCTCCCTCCTGTCCCTCACAGGGTTTTGCATAGGCTGCCTCTTATTCAATCAAATGCAATCTCCAAAGTAGCACTTTGAATGGAATGTGAAATGAATACTAAAATAGGAAAAATGAACCTGCAAATACATGGCAGCTGGCAGCTTCTTAAAATCCTAATCTCCTCATTTAATGAAATACAAGTGATTTTCAGTTTCGGCAACCAAGACAAAATAAACCTTCTTCCTTGAAGTAAAATGAGTGCTGAACTTCATTTAAGAAGACGTTTAGGATAAATATCACATCATTCAGTATCCAGTGAATATCAAATTTTGCATGTTTACTAGGAAGTCCTGAACATTGAAACAAAAGCAGAAGCAGGATAGGAATTCAGGGTCGGTGCTGCTTGCTAGGTGGACCAGACTGGTCCTGCACTACCTAGCAATGCACGCTTTGCAGCTTCTCTAGTGCTGTTTCCTTACCACCTTGTTACTCCACACACCTACCAACATTCCCCACTCTTTCTCCTCTGGTGTATCTCAAATTCCCATTCTTGCTGCGTCCATTTAGGTGTCTGTATATCTATCCCTCCCCACAAATTCTCACGTGTGTGTAAAGATCTATAGAAAAAGATTTATTACATGAATGGGTTTAATAGTAAAACAAAACAAAACAAAAAACTGGAAACAATATAAATCTCCATTAGCAGAATAGGAAAATATATTAAAACACACTTATTCTATGGAATACTATTCAACTGCTGAAAAGAATAAGATAAAGCTATATATAACACCCCATGAAGATTTCCAACATATATTACTGAGTGAAAATAGCAAGTCACAGAGCAATACCATATGTTAACCATTTAGGTTAAAAAAAATGGGAAAGAAAAACATTAACTTATTGACAGTTACTACTTTAGATGAAGGGGTTGGGTCACGGGAAGCAGAGGTGTGAAGAGATACTGTCACTTTTCATTCCATTTACATTGGTATTAGATTCTTTAACGTGTTTTTTCATGAGTTACTGTGTAGCTTAAAAATTAACTTTAAAAATGTCACTGTTGTATTCTTTCTCTCTCACTTGTAATAATGTTCTCAAGCAGGATATGAACAGAAAGAAAACAGTCAGGTTCATTGACTTCCGTATCTCACACTTGGGCTCCAGTGTTTGACTATGATTTCCTTCCTGTCCTCTGACAGAGTCACTAATTTTAGGTATGCCTTTATGGTTAGAAACAGCATTTTATTTTGCTTGAATTTTTAACCAATGATCACAGGAAAGAACTATGTTTCTAATATTTGTGTAGTATAGTTTTTTTTTTCTTTTCATGAAGCTAGGCTAGAATCCTTTTATCACCCCAAACAAAAATAGACCACTTAAGAATAAGTTCTTAATTTGTTGCTAAATGCTACTTATGAGAATTTGATAATAAGTTGTTTTCCTGCACATAAGCATAAGGGAAATGTGCCTTTACAAAATTGATGGAAATTCTGGATATAATGTAGAGAATTTATCCTAAATTAAGTTGAAAAGTGAAATTAGCAAAATGCCTAAGGAGTTTTAACATGAAACATTAATTGGGATTTAGTGGTGCTAATTTTAGCAGTGGGAAAGAGACATAATAACATTCTATCAAACCTTTGTTGGAGTTTCTTGTAATATTGCCTTATCTGTAGCTTCTAAGAACGTGGTACACAATCAGAATCCAATTATTTTATATTGGTTTCATGCTTTTACCCAAGAGAAATTCATAAATTGTTTTTAATCACTTCTTTTATTTTAAATCAATAGTGTCTACCAAGTGGATAACATTACGCATTGAAACATCACCTCCTGTCGTTGGTATAATTACTTTGTAAAGAGGTAAACCACAACACAATTTGACAATCTTTGGGTTTATAAAATCTCATTATGTCACAACACAATATTTTATTCCTAGTGATCACAGAAAAAGCATACACTTGAACAAAACCCAAACATTTATGATGAAGTAATTGGAAAGAACCAAGTTAATATTACATATGGTACTGCCTCTATTAGAATCTCTGAGAGAGAGCTCCTTTTTACTGCAGCTGTTGAGGAAGTAGGGAGGTTTGAGGGAGTTCTGGTTCCCTTCACCAGGGTTGGCAGTCATGTGGCCAGAGTTGGAGGGTTTGGCACAACCCCAAGATACAAGCTTCTCAAGGAGGGCCAGGACCCGGTTGCCAGGTCTGGAAGAGACAATGTCGCCTCAGATTTTCATCCCACATGCATAGGCTGCTGTAGAGGAGATTCGGGGGCAGGGGGTGCAGGAATGATCTTCATCTTCTGTTTTAGCAGATTTGCTTTCACCTATTTTATATTTTGGGCTTCTGCAACAGATTTCATCTGGAGAAAGGGGATCAGTTGCTAAAGTGTATTTTTGAAAACCTCTGCTCTATGCCAAAGTCATGTGCTGCCTCTGTGTCAAAGGGAAGATGGCTTGAAATATAAGAAAAGAAAAAAAGGTGAGAAAACCCTCTGATGGAACCAGGAGGGCAAGCAGCAACCCACACTATATGAGAACCACATGCTAAAACTCATAAGCCTTTTTATATCATCAATTTTATATCTAACTCTGGTAAAGACAAATTCCTAATTAAAAAAAAATGATAAAACACACATACACACATAAACCAAGAAAACACCCCCAAACTGTACCCCTCCCCTTTATTGTTTCTGTATAAGAAAAGGGAGGGAGGTAGGACACCTGGGTGGTTCAATCAGTTAAGTGTCCAGTTTCACCTCAGGTCATGCTCTTACAGCTCGTGGATTTGAGCCCCAAGTTGGGCTCTGTGCTGACAGCTCGGAGCCTGGAGCCTGCTTTAGATTCAGTGTCTCCCTCTCTCTCTCTGCCTCTCCCCTGGTCATTCTCTGTCTCTTTGTCTCTCTGTCTCTCTGTCTCTCTCTCAAATATAAATAAATATCAAAAGAAATAGAAAAGAAAAGGGAGGTAGGGTGTGAGGAGGATACGAGAACAGGGGAAATTGGATGTCCCTTAATCAGCTTTAGTATTGTCTGGAACTGGTGTTCCATCTTGCTTCAGCATCACTGAGGATTAATCTGCTTTATTTTGTATTTCTCTCCCCTTCTTCCCTTCCGATGGTATCTTGAGGGACTTTTTCTGGCTCTTTCTCTCTTCTTCCTCCTCCTTAACCCATACTAATAAGCATGGCATCTCCATTTAGGAAGCAACAACTTAACATTGTAGACTCAGAGAAAGAAAGTTGATAATAAGCCCAAGGGCTAGATGGAAAGATAAAAAGGTACACTTGCCCCCCAAAATCTACAGAAGATTCTGGCTAAGAAAGGGGAGGTGGTGGGGCTTTGGGTTAGGGGCAACTTGTACAAGAGACCAAGACTCCAGCCCTACTGTCATCCTCTTCCCCAAAAATGTAAGATCCTCAAAGGGCATCTGGTTTTGGGCAGATGGGCATATTGTCTGGTTTTTTTCCCCCTAGAATATAAGTCCCAAGGATGCAGGGACTTGGCTTGTTTTGTTAACGTCTGTATTGGTCAAAGTGCCCTGCACATTGTAGGGGCATTCGATACTTTAGTAAATACTTGTTGAATAAAAGCACCATTGGAAGAAAACCCTTGCTCACTTACCAAGGTTGCATTATGATAAAACCATTAAAATTTTCCTTGTTGGGGCAGTGGCAGACACATTGCCTCCATCATAGGTATAGCCTCAGTTTTTAGTCTATTGGGACCAACAATGACTAAAGGCAAAGATGGAACTAGAAGTATCTTCAGGCAAAGATGGAACTAGAAGTATCTTCTCTGTGCTGAATAGTGATGTGGGTGTGGAAAAGACACCCTGGAAAGAGAAAACAGGCTCCTTCACACTCCAGGGGACAAGAAGTTCTAAAGGAGACACTCACTGAAATGGAAGCATACACAGATCAAATAATGCTGCAATCCTTTCAGCTTGACAAAAGCTTTTTTGATGTGAGACCATTACAATTATACTGAAATACACTATGAAAATACTCATCATATGTTAACAGATGTCTTTATCATATTGGTAAACATCAGGGATTTGTCTCAGTTTTTTGTTATCTCTATCCCAAATACTACCTGCCTTTTTTCTTCATTATAGTCTCCCTTCAAAGAAGAATAAAGGAAAGGCATATGGTCAGTTACAAGTCAAGAAATTTAATATTAGCATTTCATTAATGGTTTAAAACATGCTCCTTTCAGAATATGTAAAGTACAACAAATATATACATATTTTAGGATAAACAAAAAAGAAATTCATAGCAAGGGATAGGTTTTTTACAGTGTGAATAGTAATGTTCCATTTTGGAGCAAAATGGCTTTAATAAATGATACTAAATAAAATAAGAAAGATTGTCAATGCAAAAAAAGAAGTGAATTGTGACAAATGGCTTATATGCTGGACATTAAATAGTTTTCATAGATAGAATGGCCATATGATTTATCATCCAAATGGGATGCTTCTAAGAGTGAAAGGGTACACTGGTCATAATTAGCACTGGGGCAACAGACCATAAATCAGAATAAACCAGGGTATGTGGTCATCTTCCTCATGGGGGCGCATAATGACAATAAAACTGCTTTTAGGTTTGTTTGTTTTTTTATTTTGAAAAGAAAAAAAGCTAAAAAAAAAATGAAATAGGTTGTCCATGTGCTAAACACACAGTAGGTCCTTTTTTGATTAACTGCTCAAATTTGTTGTAATAAACTAATCTGAATAATAAAATATTACTGTTGAAACTGATTAGAAAAGAGAAATTCAGTGGGTAATCTACCCTATTTTCAAAGTATTCTGCTCATTAGAAAATTTTTTCCCTGGACCATAAAAATTAATCAGAATAGAGAAGTCTGCTGAGTACCATCTCTCAGCTGAAAACATACATCTCGTATTTTAAGATCACCTATCTTTCAGTATTGACCTGGTTGTCAGATAAAGGTCATCTCTAGTCCCATACCTTATTGAGTGTAACCATTAGAAGCACTGTATTGAGAGGATTCTGAGGTCACCTTAGGGCTTAGCAGAAAGGTGTGTGGTGCTCAGTTAGGATGTCTGCAGGAGATATGGATATGGGACGATGGCATGTTTGGCAAATATTGCCATCCCAGATTTGGGCAAATATCTGTTTTAACAATATTTTGCTGACATATATCTAATTATGTGGGGAACAAAGGCAAAAGAAAATAGTTAAATTTTCTTATAACACAGCCCATTGACAAGTCCTTGAGATAGGCAGAGTGACCTTCCTCTAGGAACTCAACAGCCTAGGTGTTAATATTTTGCTAAGGGCAAAAGGCAATCTTAGCTTAATGTTATCCCGACTTCCAGGATCCTATGAGTTTACTTCAAACATACAGAAATTCCTTTGGAAACTTCCTTTATCTCCATCTCCCCTAGATATACATTAGCAGTCATCCTCCAGGCATATGGCCCACTAATATACATCTGAAGGGTCTCATGACCGAGATTTTACTAGACAGTAATAAATGACCTTTTCCCAACAAGAGCTAGCTCCCTCAAGGTCCTGGAAACCTTGCTTCCAAAATTCCTTAGAGACTTACCCTATCCCTAACCCCCTCCCAACTTGAAGGTATACAATCAGTCACCCATCACAACTGCAGTGCAGCTCTTTCTGCCCACGGGTCCTGTCCCTGTGCTTTAATAAAACCACCTTTTTGCACCAAAGATGTTTCAGAATTCTTTCTTGACCGTTTGCTCTGAATCCCCAAATTTCAACATCATCTAATGCATAGTTGATCAGAAAAGAAATAATTACACCTTGCTGATATTGCATCTGCTATTTCAGTTGTATCAGAGTGTAATTAACATACCAACTACACCACAGGACAATAATGCATCACTCTTAACTTGAATGAAGACAGCAGTTTCATGATGTCCTCACTTCATTGTTTTATAACCTGATTAGTCCAAAATCAAAATAAGGAAAGATCAAATCCCTACTACCTGAATGGAAAGTAGTAGAAACAATACAACAAACATGCTAATTAATTTCTTCTCTGTTTCTATTCTTGTTTCTATCTTGTTGTTGAGGACTATGTTTTTATCTACTCAAGAAAATTTTAAGCCATAAAATGAAAATTAAACTTTCTTCTCCCTTGCAAACAAACATTAACATCTCAATTTTTAAGAAGTATTTTCAACATTTATTTCACTGCCACATATCTTCTATTATTTAACCTTCTTGTAATGGAGAGATCCGTTCTGTGCCTTACAATGAGGAAAATAAAAAGGATTTAGTTGATACTTTTTGAAGGTGTACCTAATATTGGTGCTTCTTTTGTGAGTATGAAGTATGTTCCATCTTTGGATCTTAATTCTCTAATTTTGAAAAATAGGGCAGAATTAAATTTATATTGAGGAGGATATCCAACTTTAGATTGCAAGACAGCTTTCCCATATTAACTTTGACTATGCAGCTCTACTTTTCCAAGAGTGAAATGGTATTGAAGTGGTTTTCCAAAATATTTTGTGGAAAATAAGAATTAATGGATGGCAACTCCTCATTCATGATCCCCAAACAGGAGACGAATTCATCAGGCAACAGAGTCTGTTCTGGAAGAGTTTCATTGGGTGAAACATTTTCCAAAAGCATGGTAGTTTCTCCCTCTACTGAGTTTTGCATGTCCAGAGGACTGCATTCTCCTTGATTCAGAATAAGGCTTAATTCTTCAAGAAATAGTGTGTTGCTTAGTGAATTCATGCTTGAGACAGGGAAAGCAAAATTAGGATATTTTTTAAACATGGCATTTTTCCCCAGGTCTATGGAATCAGCTGGTGGTTTGAGAGTTGAGGAAGCTGTTTCATCATTTTTGCTGAGATGGTTTCCCCCAGTGAGAAAAGTTGAAATCTGGGGTTTATACCCAGGGCTGAGGCCAGGAATATATACAACTGTAGTGTTGGTGAGTAGTGACTTTTGCAGGCCATCTCTGGTCTCCAGGGATTCTGTATTCTTTTCCATCTTATAGTCTGTGGGTTTGTGTTCTTCTGGGAGAAAGATTTCTATCTCTGTAACCACTGGATCAACATATAGGACCTGTTCACTGGAATTATTATCTGTAAATTCACTTTTTTCCTAGGAAGAAAGATTTTTTGTTTAATTTTACAAAAGACATTTAAAGGGGCTAACTGGGTAATTAAAGAAGAACTGGAATTCTGCTTTCCCTTGGCTTTGCTTTTCCCCTCCCTCTTCTGATATTGTTTCTTTTCCCATACAATTTCCTCCTTTTGTTATCCTGCTCAATTCCAGATCTTTATTAAATTCTCCCATGAGGAGACTGAAGGAAAGGAATAATAGAGATAATTGCTGTTTTAAGCACATGTCTTAGCTTAAAATTTTTAAAGAGAATGATGTGTCTTGCATATTATTTCAGTGCCTTTTAAAGTTTGGAAGTTTAATGTGTTGGAATATTTCTTAATATCACGGAGCCTTACTACAAGAAAATATCTCATTGCTTAAATAAAAGAAAGGAAGGTAGAAGAATCCTGTTTTGTTTCTGATTTTTGAATAAAGTAGTAATAAATATTTTGTGCTGGGGTTATAAAGGGGTATAATTGTATAAAGCTATACAATTCAGACATGAACAGGTGGATCAGTGAAGAAGGTTTTTATTGATATAAAAGCCTGATGACTCTTCTGGGTGAGAAAATGACTTGAGGCCTTGCAGCTGATGGCTGACTTCCCAAGGCAAATAACTCCCATCCAAAAAATATAGCCAGTTATAAAATTATAAAATTATAGCCAGTTGCTATGGACTGAGATGTTTGTGTCCCTCCAAAATTCATATGTTGAAGCCCTAATCTCCAGTGTGATGATATTAAGAGGTGAGACCTTTGGCGGGTAATTAGGTCATGAGGGTGGAACTCTCGTGAATATAATTAGTGCCCTTATAAGAAGATACATGAGACTGTGATCTCTCCTTCTGCCATGAGAGGATACAGCAAGATGCTGACCATCTGTAAGGGAGATCTCACCAGGAATTCAACCTGCTAGTATCCTAATCTTGGACTTAACCAGCCTCCAGGACTGCAAGAAATAAATGTTTGTTGTTTAAGCCACCCAGTCTATGTTATTCTGTCATAGTAGTCTGAGCTGACCAAAATACCACCTTTTAGTCTGTCGGCAGAAAACAAAACTTCATCTGAAGGTTTGCTTCTAATACCAGGAGCCCAGAATGGGCAGGAAGTTTGGCAAAAAAGAAGACCTTGAACAAAGCAGCATGAAATGTCATTCAAATTTTCTTCAGGCTCAACCTCCTTAGGGAGCTTACCAGGTTTGGGTTGGAAAGGGCAAACATGTAGTCAAAAGTCAGATGAAGTCAAAGAAACTAGACATGCTATAAGAAATGAAGAATACAAGGTAGCTGTGTTCCAAAGAAGGAGGCATTTTCTGCACTTCAGGCTGGCAACTGAGTGAAATGGGTGGGAGTCAGACCACAGTAAAGGACACAGAGGAGCAACAGTGTGGAAGACCATTCCAGAGTGAGGATGATAAAGGAAGAAGAGGATCTGACCACAACAAGGTCAAGGACAGTTCTCTGAGTCACAGAAAATCCCTAATTCCCTAGGATAATAATTAGTGGGGGAACAAGATAGAACTACCAGGTGGAAAGAATATTAAGATTATAGTATTTATTGTCTGTAGTGTGGTGGATATATGCTTGTCCTTCAGTGACTTGTTACCTATGTACTTCATTATATGTGTGGGTTTAGTTGTTCTAGATCACCCCTTAACTATTAGCAGGTAACACTATAGCCTTCAAACTCAGCCACCTGCAAACCCTTTCTCTCCTTCAAATATACAGAGACAGGAATCCCTCCTTCAGCCCAAAGTGAACCTTTTCACCTCATCCCTTTAGAGCATCCCCTCCCCTCTTCTTTATAGTCTTGTTGGATCGATATTCCCTCTTTCTCTGTAGTAGTCCCTCTTAAGCCTAACTAATTTAGTATAAACACACTTCTGACTCATGTCCCTCTGAGGCTACTGTTGTTCATTCATTGTACGAGATGTGAGAGCTGACCATATGTCAGCATAGCCCCTTTCTCTACTTCCCTTTAGAAGAATGTCTTCATTCTCAGCCTCCACTTCCTCACTTACTAATCACTTCTCAACCCACCAGTGACCTCCCTCTCATCAAATTCCATGGACTCATTTCACTTTTTATGTTATATATCCTCTAAAAAGTAGTCAGCCCCATGGTTCCTTGCTTCTTGACACTTTGCTCACACCACATGATGCTCATTCTCTGACCCTCCTCCTCTGCCTCTCTACTAGGACCTTGTCTATTCCAGTGGAAAAGCTCTTAGTGATTCCTCATTGTCTTTAGCAGTAGTTTTCAATCCCTAACAGTGTTCTCAACCTCAGATGCATAGTGGAATCACTGTGGAAGCTTTCGACAATACTGATGCCTAGGTCTCCCCATGCCCTCCCTCCCCAAGAGATCTTGGAATGTGGCCCAGACATCAGGATTCCAATATGCCACCAAGGCTGAGAACTACTATCTTAAGGACATCTCTGGGGTTGGGTAAGGAGTTGATTAATGGGCTCATCAGAGCTCCAAACAAAGCCACTTTTATTTGTTTTATAAATTCTTGTTTTCCTCACATCTTTTGAACAAAAGGTTTCTAAGCTAAAATTAAATTTTTTAAACAAGTTTGAGCATCCTTGTCAACAGAATGAAGTGTGAGTTCTATGATCTGATCCTACTCACCATTCCTGCAGTACACCACCCACTCTTCACATCAAGCCTTTCAATAAAGCGACACTTCATTGAAACATGTGTTTCTCACCTCTGTGCTTTTGCTCATGCTGCCCTCTCTGTTTTGAATGTTTTGTTTCTCCTAAGTGACTCCTTCTCATCTTTCGTATGCTTCCTCTATACCCCCATCATGTTTCGTTTCATTTCTGTCATTGTACTTATATCACTGCAAGGCCGTGCTTGGATGATGTGTCTGTCCCATTTACTGGGTTTGGAGCCCCTTAATGATGAAACCGGGATGCCAGAAAATAGAAGGAGCACATATAGCAGAACCTTTCCCCTTCTCCAGAATCAGCAGCTCCTCCATAATTAGCATAGTCCCCTATTACCTCAGGGTCTTCCCAGCACACCCTTCTATTCTTTTTGAGATGGAAACTTGGCCTCGCCCCCGGGAGACCACCATATTTATTTTCCTCTCATATTTATTTTCTCAAATCCATTGAGCTTCAGCAGTAAAGCAGATCTCACCTGCTTCTCCAGGCTCATGTAAAACAGAAGCTCCTTTGTGTCTTTAAGCCTCATTTTGTTGAGTTTTTCTGCACTCCTCCTGTCGCTGAAGTCAGCCATCAGCTTTTGGCCATCACGTGACTGACACTTGGCCCACAAGCTTCCTCTTTGCTTTTCTCTTTTGAATAGCATTGTTTCTTTCTTCCTTCTCTCTTTCCTTCCCTTAACTTTATTCCCTTATCTCTCTTAAGTATAATTTGAAATATGTATAATTCTGTTTTGACATGTGTTTATACAATTATGCTAAAATGTACACACATTTATTTATTTGAACAGAAATTCTACTCTAATTGTTGGATTACTCTTTTGGTCTTAGCCGCCACTTAGTTTTTATTTGATGGTGTTTGGTTACCTGTAGCATTTTTACGATACTACTGTTTTCTATATTAGGAATATCTTCATGAAGCCACTTTGGTATTAGCAATAAGATTCTTCTTTTAATTCTAGGAAACAAATATCACACATTAGAAGAAGCATTTTACTTTAGGATTGATTCAGGCAATCACATAGGAGATGAGGAAATCAACTGGAATGGGAGGGGAATGCATAATAAAGATTAAACTTCCTGATGCAGATTTCCATCTCTTACTTTAGAAAGTTAAGTGGGAAGTTGCTTCAATGTCTTTTCAGATTTTCCTCCTCTCTCTATTGCTCTGCTTTTCTCTAATGAGGCAGAACATTTTGAAACACTCACACTAGATTCAAGGTAAGTGGGAGAGCCACCCTGAAGTAAAACTGTACGCACGTTAAATATGGCAAAGCAGGGGTGCCTAGGTGGCTCAGCCAGTTGAGTGTCTGACTCTTGGATAAGTCTCAGGTCATGGTCTCACGGTGCCTGGGATTGAACCCTGTGTTGGGCTCTGCACTGGCAGGGCAGGGCCTGCTGGGGACTCTCTCTCTCTCCCTCTCTCTCTGCTCCTCCCCCACTCATGTTCTCCCTCTCTCTCTCTCCCTCTCTCTCTTTCTCTCAAAATAAACATTTGAAAAAAAAAAAAAGAAAGAAAGAAAAAAAGAATCCAGGCACTGTAGATAAACTTGAGGGCACTGTGAACAGGCTGTGTAGTGAAGGAGAAAACATGACTTGTGATATCAGCAGGTTCTGGGCTCCTGGGTTAGTGCTCAGTGACCTTGGGCTGACCACGTAACCTCTGGAAGCCTAAAGGAAATGATCTGTAAAATAGACCTTCGGGTTTCCAGCAGGGTCATTGTGAGGATTAAACCAATGGCATGTGTAAAGAGTTTGGCATGGGTCGGTAATCATTAAACACTGCTCATTTTATTTTTGTCTTTCTCCGATTAAAAATGTTGATGGGTTTTCCTAGTAAATAACTGAATTGACTAGGTTTGGTATAAATTAGAAAACAGAAATTCTACAAAAACATACCCAGTTCGGAGAGATCTGTTAAATATCCCAATCAAAGAAAGAATCGACAACATGACAGCAAAGAAGATCATTCCCAATAAAAATCCAATGTCTTGTTGCCTGTTGTCTGAAAGGAGAGAAAAATAATTTTAGCTAAGCATTAGTGTCCATGTGATGTCTGAATCATTGTTCTCTCTGTGCCAAGCAAAAGTCATTGATCTCAAAGGAAAAAAAGGAAGGGGAGAACAAAATTAACCTTTCCCTTAGGCTGTGTGTACAGTGACAGCCCTTCCAAACTGCACAATATCTTTTATTTGAGAAAATTGGGCTGCATGTATCTGGTACCAATGGGTTTCTAGAAGTGCATCTCTGGCAATTGTGGTCAGCATTAGACATTTTTCTGAGCTTGTGCATGCATATTTTATATAAAAGGGTTTAATGATGAATCTCATTTGTTTTGTCTGACACAAGTAATAATTCCCAGTTGCTGGTAACAGAGCCTAAAGGTAGCCACAATCACAGCTGAGGTTTTTTGGGTTTTCTTTTTAAAATTTTGAGCAAGAAAGAAGTTAATGTGCAACTTGTCACCATTCTTCAAAATTTATTGTTCATGAGTTTTTTTCTGCTGAGAAACAGAAACAACCTAAAACAATATATAAGAAATGCAAATTGATATATATCTTGCACTCATATTTTATTATAAAAGCAATGCTTTCCTTACATTTTGAAGCTTAATCACCCAAAATCCTTAAATAATTAATATGATATATTCAACACATGTTACCTACTAGGCTCATCACATTTTCTCCCTAGTACATGAAAAAAAATCCTATTTTCAATTTTCAAATACAGACTGTAATTGAGACTTGTCTGCCACAGTGGAGTTTGTTCTGAGTGATGATGGGTTTTTGGCCTCCTTTCCACTCTCCTTCCCCACTTCCTCACTCCATTTGGCAAATATTTATCAGATACTTACCATGTGGCACACACTTCACTGGCCCTGCCCTCGTTATTTTCCAGCTGCACCTGCCATACGCTTAGGGGTCTCCAGGCTATCTGGCCCCTGTCCTTAAACCAACTGGTGTTCAGGGGTTGGGCCAGTGTAGCTTAGCTTGCTCCAGAGCTAGGGGGATATGGTATTAATGTTTTCCTAGGACTAGAATTCTATTGCTGAAGATTTCACACAACTAATGGGAGGTAGTAGGTGCCACATACCCTTGGGGGTTAGTGCCTGGGAAAGACTAGAGAATCCCCTAATAACATGGGGCCAGGCAGCCAGGCATAGGGGTCTAACGATAGAGCAGAGTGATCAAGAGACAACTGGAGATACCTGGGTTCAAATTGGACTCTGCCCTTACCAGCTCTGTAACCTCATGGCATAATTATGAGCCTGCTGAAACTCAAATTTCTTCTTCTGGAAAATAGAGACTATAACACCTATCTTAATAGGGCCGCCATGAGCTCCTGACCTCCCCAGTTCCCACAGAAATATCAAGGGGCAGGCCTGGGGAGGCATCTGTAATTAAGGATATGTACTGAGCCAAAACACTTGGCTTATTGATTTGCATGTTTAAATTCAGAGTGGCCTCACCTTGCTTCATGTTTCTTTACAAGACTTAACTGCCACCTGACTCTTTTCTTGTTGTTTTCCTCTTTGTTTTTCTCCTCAACTGTCTAAAATGGAAGCTCCATGAAGACAGGGGCTTTGTTCATTTTTTTCACTGCTGATTTCCCATCCAGTACAGTGCCTGGCACACAGTAGTTACTTAATGAATATTTGTGAAACAAATGAATGGAAGTCCAAAGACTGTCAATGTAACCTGCAAAAATTCTGGTACTATACCTGCCAGATTTCTTCTTTTTTTAATTTTTAAAAAATATTTATTCATTTGTTGAGAGACAGAGTGAGCAGGGGAGGGGCAGAGAGGGAGGGAGGGAGACACAGAATCCAAAACAGGCTCCAGGCTCTGAGCTGTCAGCACAGAGTCTGACGCAGGGCTCAAACTCACAAACTATGAGATCATGACCTGAGCCAAAGTCAGAGGCTTAACTGACTGAGCCACCCAGGTGCCCTTATTCCTGCCAGATTTCTATGCAGGGAGATAAGTGGTTTACCAGTGGTCAGTGGGGAAATAGTTATGCCTAAAGTTTTTTAATTTGAAATTTCTATTTAGAGTTATATTTGTCCATTACACATACCTGATGGCATAATTTTTTAATGCCTAAAACATTTAGGTAAGCTCATCAATGGAAAATGTTGAATCACACTAACAAAACAGGAGCTAGTTTGTACAAAAGAAAGAGTAAAGGCTTCAGGATTTGAAAAACAGGATTTGAATTTTGATCTGTCACTTATAGTGAACCTGGACAAGTTCCTCAGCCTCTCTGAGCTCCAGTTTTCCCATCTGTAAAATAGATACATAACACTTACCTTACCTGGTTGTTTTGAAAACTGAACAAATGTATACAACTAACTACCACATGGTAGACACTCAAATTATGTTGTTGTTGTTGTTGTTGTTTTAGGAGTTTTGGGGTCTTGAGCCCCAGCACCTATTGAAATGAAAATGTATCCAACCCATAGCAGAAGCTGGCAAAGTCCACCTAAACCATTGCTTAAATTCAGTTTTACCTGGATCTTTATTGATAATTTCCATACAGAAAGCTCATGGCATATCTTATTCGCAAGAAATTTATGCCTGGCACATGATTTTTCAGTTGAAGCGTTCAAATGAATGATTGGTAAAGACTACTCAAAAAACCTAAGTAGTATTTTCTTACCAGCGGTAACGTGTCCTTTAAAGATGGAAGCAATTAGAAGCCCAGAATTCTGAGTATCATGTTGGAATGATTTCAGTGTGACCTGGGGGACTTAAACAAAAAGAAAACAGAGTGAACTTCTTACAGTTGCATTCAGGTTATTCAGTTTCTGAATTACCCATTTTCACTTGTTTGGAGATGATTAAAGTAAACTTTAATAGGCTTGTAAGTGGAATAAAAACAAAAGCTTTTCAGTATGTGTGTCTTTTTCCCTCCTTTTAATTGGTCAGATCCTAAACACTGAAAGGACAATGAAAACTAACTTGAGTTTATAAAACCTCAAGGTATATCCTCTAATTTCATGAGGCTTCTAGGCAAAAAATACCAAGGAGCTTTATTTAATTCACTGACAAAAACAAAAAACAAAAAACACAATAACTGGTCTCTCCTTGATTCCTTCCAAAGATGATGCAATAAATTTTAAGTTTCCTTAAGAGCCTCCAAGATGTGTCACTTTTGCCTTTGCACAATCTTTGAGATGCTGTTGGTGAACACTATCTTGGCTCCATGTAAGAAGCTCATTTTTGATTAGCAGACACTTTGAGGTTATAACACAGGGGTGGAATGCTATTAATGACTTCCCTCTGCTCCTTTCCCACTGGCAAAGATCCTGGCCATCCCTGTCTAGTCATAAAGACTGTCAGGTCACGGCTAATGAGAGCTTCTGACCAGGGTGTGGTGAACAGCCTTGGCAGCTAACCTGCTTTCAGTCTGGACTCAAAGGAGTCCTGGAGCTTTCTTACCTGGCTCCTTTCTCCTGACAATTAAAAGCTGCCAGAGGTGACTTCAAGGACACTATTCTGCTAACTGACAGAAGACATTCCTGAAAATGGTTCTAAGCCCTGGATTCCCAAGGGTGCCTCAAGCCCTATGTATTCAATTATTCTGATTTCAGTGTTCAAATTCTTCCTTTTGAGGAATTACTTGTGGGGCCTGGGAGAAATCACAACTTGAGGCAGGCTTAACTGCCACCGTGATATCACAGGCTTGTATAACAAGCTATGTGGCCCAGACAACTCTCTTTGAGAAAAAATATCATGGAGTTTCAATAAAAAGGTTCCTATGGCCTTTGGAAATTTTTGAAAAAGGTCAATCTGGGTGCAGGTACAGGCTCAGTAGTTTTCTAAGAACAATGGGTAGTGAATTCTAGAAGATGAAAACATCAGAAGAGCCAAAAGTACTTTTCTGTGTTTTTATTCTGTCTTCTCTATAGCAAGAGGAAAATGTTGCAACAGTGAATTGTAACAAATCAGAAATTCTTTCTGGTTTCTCAGTGCTTCACTAAGTCTCTTTTGTTCCCAAGTATGTGGTTCCATCAGACTCCGAGGGAGAAAGGTTATGCCCCAGTGGTCACCAGCCAGGTTTATTTATCGAAACTAGTATTTTGTAGGCTATGTTCATTCCCAGGGAGCCCAAGCAGGACTCTGCATCTACATTATTTTGAAATTTTAAGACTAAAAATATTACATTAAGATGTAACACAATTTTCAATTTGGCAAGATCACGGGTTTGTAGCATATGTTGCTAGATTATTTTTGTTTTCACTTACATTATTTTAAAAGTAGCATTTTTATTTAAAAGTAATATGTGGTGCTGTTGGCTTTTAATGCAGGTTAATTTAATTCTGTATAAACTACAGGTAGTTATTTAGCAATGAAACTTCAGTTATTAATTTGTATCACATAAAAATAATGTTTATATCTAACTAGGGCTTTATTAGCCCTAATAGAATAAACACAATCATCCTTTAGGGCCTTTTTGTTATCAGAGTTGCGAATCAACTGGATGCATTCATTTAAATTAGATTAAAGTCATTTAAAATGACATTTAAAATAATTATCAGAGGGTAATTTCACAAGGAATCAAATACCTGAAGTGAGACGATTTATAAATAAGATTGTCAGAGAAGAAATCAAGCCAATGACAAAATGTTTAAGCACAGGACTGAAATGAAGCCATCCATTCTAGACTATATTCTTCATGGTATACTGACACCAAGTGGCTGGGTCATTTCTTTTTAAATTGTACTTAATATTAATCAGTATGAGAGCAGTAACCTTAATAGAGAAAAAAAAATTAAGAGGAAGAATAAAAGAGAGAGAAAAATAACCATCCCTAATCCTATCCCCTTGATCCTTTGCCAGTAGTATTTCAAGTATTTCAAATAATTTCCAGGCATTTAACACAGAAAAGGGTTCACAAACACAGAATGATGTACACACACACAGAACCTTTATAACTGAAAAACATTGTTTCTATCAGCTCTAATCATCAGCGTATTACCAAATGTGCTAGAAAAATCTCATGATATTTTCATTATTAATTTAATACCTGTGGTGCTAGGTCCATAATGAGACAATTCTGTCTCTGCTTGTTTTTCTCACCACACATACCTGGGTATACTCAGAAACTCACTTTATCTCTAATTTGGTAAGAGTTTTTATATAGCTTATACACACTGGTATTGGGCTTTAGAATTAGTCTTGCTGAAGACAGTGTGTTTAAATGAAAATTAGAGGGAGTTTAGAGTAGTTTTAAGCAAAAAAATGTAGTTTCCTATTCTTGGAAAAGAACTTGAAGCACATAACTACATTCTGTGGCCCATCAGATGCTAGACTATTTGCATCAAATCTCAAAAGTTCTTGGTTTTAGTAATAATGTATTTTATCTGTTTCTGAGGGATGATACGAAATTTGACTCCTCAGTCTTTTCCCTCTATGTCTGCCTAGTGTGTTTTATTATTCTTTTTAAGTGACCACTCACTGAGTACTGATTATGATCAAGGTAATATACTAGACTTTAACATGTTTTCTGTCATTTAATCCTTACAACAACCAAATCAGTTAGAAAATACTGTTGTCCTCGTTTCATGGATAGGACACAGAGGCGTAAAAAGGATAGATGACTTGCCCAAAGTCACCTAGGTAGAGGTCAAAGAGTGAAAATTCCCATCCAGTCCTGACATGTGGTCTGTGCTGGTCACTGGCTCCGTTAATTAAGAACCTCACTTCTGCAGCAGGATGGCTCTGGGTGGGGCAGGTGAGTTGGTCCTGCAAACAGCTGCTCCCATGCTGAGACCTAGCCACTGCTCCTCCAGGGGCTGGCCACAGTGTATGAGAACTGCCTGGCCTTGTAGGACTCCATCCCATACCACAATGGGCTGTGGTTGGGCTGACCCACTTAGCACTGACCCTAGAATCTTCCATCCTACAGTAACTTCCATCTGAAAGCCAGCTATTTTCTTTGATTATACAAGCAAGGCATGCTAATTGTAGGGTGCTTGAAAAGTATAAAAGAGTATGGAGAAGAAAGTGCAATTTTATACTTGTTCACAAACTAGAAGCAATCACTTTTTTAATGTATTTTTTAACAGTCTTTTGTGTATATCTGTACCCTAGTGGAGATCATTCTCTTTATGATCTAAATATCGTGTCTTGTTTTTTCTTTTCTTTCAATATTGTGTCATGAACATTTCCTCATTTTATTAAAAACTGTTCAAAACTGTCATAGCAATTTAATATTTCATCATGTTTGTACGGTATTCAATCATCCCCCTATTGAGAAACTGTATAGCTTGGTGGTTTCAAACACCGTCTTTGGATTCAGACAAAACTCAATTCAAATCCTGGCTCCGGGAGTTTCATGGCTCTGGGTAAGTTGCTGAACCCCTCTCTGACCAGTTTCTTCATTTGTAAAACTGGATAATAACATAGTACTTCACCCCTGAGGTCTAATGGGATAGTTCATATCAAGTACTTGGTACTATGCTTTACACTAATTAAAACCTTAATAAGCATTAGCTATTGCTATTATTGGGCTTTGAGATTGTTTCAAAATTCTTATTATTATAATTAGTTTTTGGATAAATATCATTATACATAAATCTTTTTTCCATATCTCTGCTTATTTACTAAGTCTAGATTTCTATTAGTGGAATTACTAATAGATTAATAGTAATCGATGAATAAGTATGGACATTTATAAGTCTTCTTTATTTACTTTTGCCTTTGCCAATCATGGTGTCAAAGCCACACTACCCAACGCCTACATCTTAAAGGTTTTGACCAGAGCTGACACAGGGACGTTTATAGACTTTTTTTTTTTTCAGTAGGCTCTAGATACAAGAGGAGACCTATTAAAAGAGACCAAGGGTATGTTTTTCAAATGGTTTTTCTTAACATAAACATCTCCTTTTGTGTTCTCTCTAATCTCCTTCTTCTAACAATCTTAGATGTTCCATGGTGTTTATGTGCTGTCTTCCCAGGCCATTTTAGTTCTAGGGTTGGAATTCAACATTATTGGGCTAAAGGTAAAGATTTGACACTATTCCCAGTCAGTCGTCAAAGCAGAAGATGATGGCCAGACCTATTGAATAGGCACCAGAAGCCCAGGGCAGGGAAAGTGATATGTCAGAACAAACTCGTTACCACATCTGGAAAAACAAGTCAAATGATGAATCATTTTATGAGTTACAATGTCATCCTTGTGTAGTAAGAATAGGAAGGTATGCCTAGACGTATCCACAGGATTATCTTCATGCTAATATTCCTAAACTCTAAGTACTTGGTATGTAGAGGGAGGAGAAAGTGAGAAATATATGTATGGTGATCATATGGTTAAAGAAAAAGATGAAGAAGAGGAAAAAGTGAAAAGCAGCAGCCAACTCAGGGAATTTTCCTAAGTCACATAGAATACACAGAGCCATGGATCTGATGTCAAAGTGTAACAAAACCTTATATGCAGGAATGGGCAGCTTCTGAGTCTTACTCAGTAGTTTAAGATTTTTCAAAAGTACCACTTTGCTCCCAAGCATAGCATGTGCCTATTCCTGAGTCTAAATAGTCTAGTAGACATTTACCACTTTTTATTTGCTCAGCACCAGGACATATTTCCTTGTGGGCATCCTAGAACAGGTAAGAAGGAGGAAAGGCTTCCCACTGTGGAAGCCTCAATGGAACAAAGATTCCCTCTCCCCATTGCCAGCAAGTAGCTATAAGCAGATGACCTAAACCTACCTGAACAGATGCTTTCCTCTCTCCACTGGCACACTACTCAGTTCCAGGAAATTATTTATAGCAGCAGCTATATGCAAGGTCTGGTAACAGTAGCACCACGGGGAGTCCAGGCAGGGCAAAAGACAGGCAGTGTTAGTGACCACAGTGCCAGCTATGGGGTCCTCACCAGAGTCTTCCGGACTACAATTTTGGCTGTGGTTCTGGCTTCTACTCTCCTTTGTATCCTACTTGTGACTGTTTGCCTACTGATTTCTAGCTATCTTTCTAATATTTCTGCTTGAGAGAATTTATTTGATTGCTTTTGCTGGCACCAAATCACAATGACTAGTAAAAATTGCAATAATAGGTGGTGGGGTAGCTAGGTGAGGAAATGTGGTAGGACAAATAGTGACTTCCCTACCCCCCAAAAGTGTACATGTCCCAATTCCTGGAAACTTTGAATAGATTAATTTATATAGCAAAAGGGATTTGAGATGGGGAAATTATCCTAGATTATAGCGATGGGTACAATGAAATCACAGGAGTCCTTACAAGAAGGCAGTAGGGTCAGAGTCAAAGAGAAAGAGATTGGAAGATGCTATGCTTCTGGCTTTGAAGATGAAAGGTGGGGCCACAAGCCAACAAACGTAGGTGGCCTCTAAAGTCTGGAAAAGGCAATGAAACTAATTCTCTCCTAGAGCCTCCAGAAAGAACATGGCCTTGCTGATATCTTGACATTAGCCCCAGTGATACTGATTTTGGATTTTTCACCTCCAGAATTAAAAAATAATAAATGTGTATTGTTTTAAGCCACATAGTATTTGGCTAAAGTTTGTAATAACTTGTTTAAAGAGCAATAAGAAACTAATACTGAAGGTTATTACTTCCTCATAGAAAAGCATAATCTGTATTCTTTATTAGTGGATATTGTGAACCTCAGAGTTTATAAAGCTCTTATGCATTTTTTTTTTATTCTACAGAACTCTGGTTCTTTATTAGGGATAAGACATGAAGAAGATTAAATAAATCCATATTAAGAGTCTAAACTGATTAGTATTTCAGGGAACACTGTCTGTTTAAACCTGTTTAGTAACCATAAATGTACACATTTATAATCCATCTCAGTATGAATGAATCAGAAACCCCTAAATACAAATAATGCAATTTTTGAAAAGTACAGTTCTGTGTAGTAGCTTCTAATCTGTGTTCTATTTAATATCACTTATATTTAGTTCCATTGATGTAACATTAGTTTTCTTTTTTTCTCTTGTAGTCCCTAAAAATTCTGAAAAGTTAACGAGAATTTTTAAGGAGTCATTGGTAATGGAACAACCAATGCTGTTTTGTGAGAACAAAACACAATGTGATTTAATATCTTGCTCATACTTGCCTTCCTCTGGAGAATTGTCAAAAAAAAGAATATGATTTCTCTGGGAAACCTTCCTACTTCAGGTAGCAATTCAAGCAAGTTAATTAATCGTTATGAAATGTGACTGCCCTTCCCTCAGGCCTCTGACTTGTCATTAAAGGGATTATAGAGCCTATGCCTTTCCTTCATTGCGAAGAGATTGGTTTGCAGCAGAGTAGAACAACACTCTGCTTAGCAGTCATCTTTTCACCTTTTTGTATATCAGTAGTATGGAATTTAGGGAACTGACTTTCACATTTTTAGTGTTGGTTTTCTATACTCACAAATTATCTTTTCTCCTTTGGGGCTCTTTCTGTACTGCTTAAAAACCCCAGGAATTTTTACAGTGACTTTGCAGGTTGGTGGTCTAGAAGCTTCAGCTTCAGCAGCCCTCAGTGGTTCTCAGAGCCTCAGCTGAAGCCTCATATCCAGAGGCAGGGCAGGGGCTAGGCAGAGGCACAACAATTCTACATCCTGTGCTTCTGGGGATCCTAGGCTGCCAAGGTGGGGCTAGGGTGCTAAGCAACTCATGAAGCGAAGCGGTGGTCAGGAAGAAGCAGAGATGTCCAGATAGTACTGTAGATAATGTCCTGAAATTCTCATGTACCCACCCTTTTCTGACCCCCTCAAACCCCTATTACTAAGGCAATGGCTTGGGCAATTTGGTCTCCCCCTTCCTGTCCACATTTCCTGCCCACACCCTATGCCATTTTTCATGACACTTCTCCCTCTTAAAGGGTGTGTCTAACCTCTAGAGCAGTGGTTCTTACACTTTACTGCAGAAGTTTCACTTGGCTAGAGGCTCAGCAATTTGCATTTTAAACTAGTACCCAAGCATTTCTAATGCAGATGGTCCACAGACTCCACTCAAGAAGCACTGTTTTCCAGACACTTTACTGGACCAGGACCAGCTGGAAAAACACATTATGAACTGCCCTGTAGTGGTCCTGTCTTTAACAGAGACACCTTTTCACCTATACTTTGTCTTCATCTCAGACTGCCCCATCCTATTCTTTATTCTCTTGGTCCCTGGAGTCCTATAGTTATATTTTCATTACCATAACCCAAACCTGCTTCCACATCTTGTATTCAGGCCAATATACAATTAGCTGATAGCATCAGTGGGTCCCTCCTTTCTCATGTAGTTGCATTTTCATAACAAACATTACATTAAAAGTGAACTTTTGCTGGCATCCTTTTATTATTAGCTAATGTGTAGAGGAGGGTTTGGTTAGGTGGCTGAGGGGAGGCTGACACAAGGCCCTCTTAGGTGTCTTAGGAAGGAGACCGGTAGAGTTACAGTGCTAGAAACTTACAGTATGTGTTCTGCCCTGGCTTTACTGTTCCCAGCTTTATAACATTTAACAAAACTGCTTAATCTCCCTGAGCCTCATTTCCTTCTTCTGTATGATTGGAATAATAATTTTATAGGGCTTTAGTGATAAGTAAAGGACAATTCATATGCAAAATGCTTCCCACATACCCAACACATCCAATAAATGTTAGCTATTATTTATTTATATTATTTATATTTATATATTTTATATATAACTTATGTATTATGTATAACATATATTTTATAATATATAATATAAATTATACTATATAATATATAATATATATTATATATTAGTATTTCATATTATTTGTATACATTATGTATACCAGGTAGAAAAATATGAGTTTCTAATCTAGAGAAACTTCTCCTGTGTGTTTGGTAAAGTCTAATATTATATTCTGAGGTTGATTTTTTTTTTTTTTTTAGTATAAGACTTTTTTTCTATTAAAGTCCAAATACTCTAAGGAAGGAAAAGAGAATAAGTCTAATGAATAATTTAACTCTTACATTAAATGGGTTTGTTTGGGGTTTTTTGGACTAGGTTTTTAAAGACCAAGAAAAGTGATACAGGAGGATGCTGGGGTCTGAAGGATAAGCCATATCCACTGCATGATCTGCAGTACTATCTAGGCATAATTTTGAAAACACATTGCTTTGAGATAAATCAATTCAGTGATATACACATGCGGAATTTAGAGAGTAAAACAGCAAATTTCTGCATGGAGGGATCATTATTGGCTGGGCTGTCTTTCTTCATAAATAAGTAAACCTTTAATTACTGGGAAAAATTGGCTGGCCAAAAAGCCTCATTATCAAACAAGTTGGTTAACTAAAGTATTATAGAAACTGTATCTTTTAATATTTTCGATTGTGAAGCAATTCAAACTTCAGTTGTGAGGTTTGATTCTTACAAGCAGATAAAATATTTATAGTGCTATGTAATTTATATTTTTATCATTGTTTTTATTGACTGTCTTTTCTAAAATTCAGAGATCTTTGTCTCCTTTCTTTACTGAGATTCTGCTAGTACATAGCAAGTGCCTGGTGCACGGTAGAGGCTAATTGAATATTTCATGAATCACTAAATGAATGTCCTTTCTTAGATATCTTTTTAAAAAACAATTAATATTAAAGATTTATTAAAAAGCAATTTGGCAACTTGCATCACACATCTTAAAATGTGCTTAAGCTTAGATCCAATAAAATCTAAATACATAAGGAGAGTTTATATAAAAAGTTATTCTAAGAAGTTTATTGACAATGGAAAAAATAAATAACCTAGAGAGTGTTGCAATAGGGAAATGATTAAATGTATTATAGTGCATCCATACATTGTGTGGCCATTAAATAGTTTCTTTTAACTCAACAAGGTAAACTAAGAAAATCACGATATGAAACAATATACCACAACACCACTTATTAAGAAAAATGACATGGAAGGACAGATATCATATGATTTCACTTATATAGAATATAAAAAATAAAACAAATAAACAAACAAAGCCTCTTAAATACAAAGAACTGGTGGTTGCCAGAGGGGAGGTGGGTGGATGAAAGAGATAAAGGAATTAAGAGGTACAGACTTCCAGTTATAAAATAAATAAGTCATGGAGATGAAAAGTATAGCATAGGGAATATAGTATATAATGTAATAACATTGTATGATGACAGATGGTGACTATACTTATTGTGGTGAACACTGAATCCTGTACAGAATTATTGAATCAGTGCTGCACTCCTAAAACTAATATATCATTGTATGTTAATTATACTTCAGTAATAAAACATATGTGCATAAGAAAAAACTGGCGTTAAATTCATTAAAATATAAACAGCAGTTATTCCTAGGTTGTATATTGCAATAAATTTGCATTGCTTTTGCAAACCAAAAAAAAAAAAAAAAAAAAGAAATTTTCCAAAACATTTAATATTAGCACTTTCCTAACTCATATTCACTGTTTGTCATTTAATGTGTCTTGGAAGAAATTTGTACCAGAAGAAAAATTATGGTTCCTCTGCTAACGTATTAAATTGGATAGATGCAAATTTTCAAGGATATTTAATTCTAAAAAGCAGTTTTGCCTTTTAAGTGCTCCCCCCCCCCCCACTGCCCACTTAGGAAACCAAGACTTTACATTTATACTTATTGTAGGGTTGCTGTGGTTTCTATTTTCTTCCATCTGATGTTTAAGACCTTTGGCTTTAAAGGAGAACATTTGTGGTCCTATACTTGTAGAATACTTTAGTAAGCTGCTCCTCCACTTTGATATAACTGGTTAAAGGAAGAAATCGATGAACTTCTGTTCTAGTTTAGGTGCTATCAGCCACTAGCAATGTGCTATTTAGCAAGTCATGCCTCAGTTTTCTCATTTGTAAAATGGTGCCAATAGACTACTAAATATGGCTGGTGTAAAGATCAAGCAAGCTTATACATAGTAGTACTTTGCAAATGGTAAGTAAATGTTAGTTATCAGTTTGAATAATCTTGCTAGACATTTCTAAATTTCATTAAAAAAATTGAGCTATCAACTAAATTCTGACTATTATAAGATGCCACCTAAAGTACTAAGAACTTTTAACAATATAAACGTAAGAAAGAAAATATTAAATTAATAACCAACTTTTTAAAAAGAACGGATACTCAAATTATCCCCTTGCATTGCAAATTATTCCCTTGGTAATGCATTTCTAAGATTTGGGCATTAGGGGGCGCCAAAAGAACTGTTTAGCTAGTCTGCCATTTCTCTCCCTCTGCTTATTTGGCAGCAATCAACATTTATAATGTCTGCCAAAGTGCTTTGAAAACATAAAACTCAGTTCCAACTCCTCTATTATAATAAAGATGGTATTAACAATCCTGTGATTATAATTAAGTGCTCTGAAAAGAAAAAATTCAGTCTGGGTATAAGCTACCTACAATAGGGAGACATCTTGAGGTTAATGGTGGTCATTATGGAGTATTAAGATAATTGTAATAGATTCACTTTGCTTACTATTGAAGCCTATTTGGCCAAGATTTTATTGAATGACATGTAATGGATAGAAAATTAAACTAATAATATTAAGAGCAGGAATATATCTAAAGATAAACAATAGGTCAGCTAGATCATGCTGATAATTAAATAATCCCATGTTTAAGTATTTTAACTTTATGATTGCTTTGCATACAGTAGGTAATCAATATTTATTGATATGATTTGATTTGTGTCTCTCTTAAAATATATTTCATCAGAGTGGCCTAAAGAGTTTAATGTAACTCTTTTTTTTTTTTTAAGTGTAGTTACTTTTTTTTTTTTTCTAAATGTTTATTTATTTTGGAGACAGAGCAAGAGACAGAGTGCAAGCCGGGGAGGGGCACACAGAGGGTGACAGAATCTAAAGCAGGCTCCAGGCTCCGAGCTGTCAGCACAGAGCAAGACCTGGGTCTGGAACCCACGAACTGTGAGATCACGACCTGAGCCCAAGTTGGACGCGTAACCGACTGAGCCACTCAGGTGCCCCAAGTGCAGTTGCCTTTTTAATTGGAAGTTTGTATCTCTTAATTTCCTTTACATATTTCACCGGCCCCTCTGGCAACCACCGATTTGCTTTTTGTATTTATGAGTATGTCTCTTTTTTTGTTGTTGATTTATTAGGTTCCACATATAGGTAAAATCATATGGTATTTCTTTTTCTCTGACTTACTTAATACTCCCTAAGTACATTCATGTTGTAGTGAATGGTAAGATTTTGTGCTTTTTTATAGCTAATATTCTATTTTTCCTGAATAGGCAGATCCAAAAAAATATAGTGAAAGCTGATGTCCAAGAGCTTTCTGCCAAAGTTTTCTTTTAGGACTTTAATGGTTTCCTGTCTTACATTTAGGTCTTTAATCCATTTTTTCTTTTCAAATTTTTATTTAAATTCTAGTTAGTTAAAATATAGTGTAATATTTGTTTCAAGAGTAGAATTTAGTGACTCATCACTTACATATAATACCTAATGCTCCTTATAACAATTGTCCTCCTTAATATCGATCACCCATTTAGCCTATCCCCCACCCACCTCCCTCTGTCCACCCTTGGTTTGTCCTCTATTGTTAAGAGTCTCTTATAGTTTTTTTCCTTGTCTCTCTATTTTTTCCCCTTCCCGTACGTTCATCTGTTTTGTTTCTTAAATTCCACATATGACTGAAATCATATAGTATTTTTCTTTCTCTGACTTATTTCACTTAGCATAATACACTCTAGCTCCATTCATTTTGTTGCAAATGGCAAGATTTCATTCTTTTTGATGGCTGAGTAATATCTCACTGTGTGTATATGTATGTGGTGTGTGTATACACCAGATCTTTTTTTTTTAATTTACTTGTTTATTTTTTAATTTACATCCAAGTTAGTTAGCATATAGTGCTATAACAATTTCAGAAGTAGATTCCAGTGATTCATCCCTTACGTATAATACCCAGTGCTCATCCCAACAAGTGTCCTCCCTAATGCCCTTACCCATTTAGCCCATCCCCCCTCCACAACCCCTCCAGCAACCCTCAGTTTGTTTTCTGTATTTAAGAGTCTCCTATGTTTTGTCTCCCTCCTTGTTTTTATATTATTTTTGCTTCCCTTCCCTTATGTTTATCTGTTTTGTATCTTAAATTCCTCATATGGGTAAAGTCATATGATAATTGTCTTTCTCTGATTGGCTGATTTTGCTTAGCATAATACCCTCTAGACCCATCCATGTTGTTGCACATGGAAGACTTCATTCTTTTTGATCACTGAGTAATACTCCATTGTATATATATAACACATCTTCTTTATCCATTTATCCCTCAATGGACATTTGGGCTCTTTCCATACTTGGGCTATTGTTGATAGTGCTGCTATAAACATGGGGGTGCATGTGTCCCTTCGAAACAGCACACCTGTATCCTTGGATAAATACCTAGTAGTGCAATTGCTGGGCCATAGGGTAGTTCTATTTTTAACTTTTTGAGGAACTTCCATACCGTTTTCCAAAGTGGTTGCACCAGTCTGCATTCCCACCAACAGCGTAAGAAGTTTGTTTTTGTTGTTGTTGTTGTTTGAGTTTAACATAATTATTAATAATGTGTTTCAAAAAATGATCTTAGATCATTATATGCCTCAGGATATCCCAGGCTGCTTATAAGAAATGCTGACTCTTGAGCACCCCCCACCCCTAGTACCTTAGACCTGTGAACACAGAGCCTCTGGGAGCAGGGACAGTGAACATGCATACTAGGTGGTTTTAATTGGCTTTTATGTCCAAGAATGTTTGAGAACCATTACCTAAATTACAGTCAGCCTTAACAAAATCAAAGCAAAATGACAATTTCAATGTCACCACCTGCCATACAATAGTTTTGTCAATTTGATACAAGTCAAGAAGAAAAAGTATAAATATATTTAAAAGAGACAGAGGTCAAAAGAAAAGCCTAAGAGATTAAATATATAAACACACTCACCTGTTTCAGTTGTTTTATGAAAAAAGGGTGAACTCCAGGACTGCCAGTACCTTTTACCTGTTTCTTGGCATCTCACTTGAAATATATACTTAGTGTTTGGTTCCAAGTAGAATTCTGACTGTTGCTCATATGTAAAATTGGTGTCAAATTCTTTAACCTAAAATGAATGAATAACAACAATGAAACAATACAGTGTGCTTTTAAAACAAATAATTATTCCATTTAGGCAGACATGTATGGAACACCTATTATGTTCCAGGCACGCTTCTAGGCCCTGGGAAAACAAAGAAGAATAGGGCACTTTATATAAAACATGACCATAAATAATCAAAGACATGAGGTCTAAACTTACAAATCATTTTCGGGGGCACTATGACCTGCTATAAAACATAATGAAAAATGACCCCCCTAACAACCTAGTTCAGCTGGGAGAGAGAAACCAAGGCATTTACATACCTTCAGTATGTTCTGATAAGTGGATTGACTGGAAAAAGTGAAGCATGATTGAAAGGTAACCATAAAATGTGTCTAGAAATGCATTTAGGCAATAACTAGGAGGAAAGAGTTACCAAATACTCATGAAAGAGGAAGTTGAAAATGTCAAGGTTTAAAAAAGAAAGAAAGAAAGAGAGAAAGAGAGAAAGAAAGCGAGCAAGCTACCAACCTTCCTAAGAGATTCTTCCATGAAAACCCAATCTTAACATAAATCTTTAAAACCTTTAATGTACTGAAAATGTAAAATTCATGAAAATATCTGCTTGGGATCTGTCATGCTTCATATAAAGTATCATTCAGAGTTTCTATAAGCTGTGTCTCTACTCTTGGCCCTTGGAATTTACTGCTGTGTAAATATGATTGGCAGAACATTTGGGGGTCTCCTGGGATCCAGGAAAGATTTTACTTGTGGCAAAAGTTTGACTTTCAAATGCACTTTGCTTCTATTTGTTTCTCTTGGAAGGGAGTTGTTATTCTCTAGTATGTCTCTTGCCATTACGTTTATAGATAAGTCCCTGTAAAGTAGAGAAATACACTAAAGCACAGCCAGAATTCTAAAATGGAAGAATTTTACAGAACTGTTAAGAGACTTGTTTCTGCCATGAGGCAGAGGCAAGCCAGGTGACTGCTTCGAGTCTTGTGAGCACAAGATGATGCCTCAAGATATTTTCATAGGCTAAAACAAACACTGAGAGAGGTAGACCTAATTGAGTGCCTATGTAGAGGGTTTGATCTCAAGTGCAAGAAATAGGACTTTATTTCTTATAGCAGTTCATTTCTATTTAGGGCCTCAATTCTGAAAGTGGGGGGCATGCAAACTTGACCTCTATCAATGTAAGGTACCTCTTAGGGTTACATTAAATTTCTGGGAGCATTATTGGGTGGAGGGAAGGAGAGTCTCCAACCTATTCAGTTCTCTAATCCCCACTCCCTCCAACTCCCTACCTGGGACAAGGCCGTGGGTGAAGTGGCCCTTTTTGGTGACCGACCACTGTCTAAACTCTTTTGGTTCCTCTTCCTAATTCCCTCCTCCCTCCAACTTCCTTGTTTTGCTGCCCAGTTAATCTTTGCCTAGTGTTTGGTGGGAGAGGGAGTGGGGTGATGATTGAGAAACTTAGTTCTGACTAATCACATGTTCTTCTAAGTCTTCTGCCTTATAGCAGCATTTACACTTTTTTTTTTAGAAATTGTTTGTTTAGTGCATACGCTGGCACACATGAGTGCATGTGAGCAAGGGAGGGGCAGAGAGAGAGGAAGAGAGAATCCCAGGCAGGCTACACGCTGTCAGTGCAGAGTTCGATACAGGGCTCGAACTCACAACTGTGAGATCATGACCGGAGCTGAAATCAAAAGAGTCCCACACTCAACCCACTGAGCCATCCAGGTGCCCCACATTTACACTTTTGAAATTCAAGGTCAAGGGTTTGACCCTTTGCTATCTGTCTACTGTTCTATTAGCCTTCCCTGGAAAAGAATGAATGCTTGGTTTTATGGGCTCCATGAGCTAAGAATGGTTTTTACATTTTTAAATGGTTATAAGAAAATCCAAAGAATATTTTGTTATGCATGGAAATTACATGAAATTCAAATTTCAGTGTCCAAAATTAAAGTTTTATCATGCCCATTCATTTGTATATTGTCTATGGCTGCTTTCACACTACAAATGCAAAGCTGAGTAGTTGGGTCAGAGACCTTATGGCCTGCAAAGGCTGAAATGTTTACTGTCTGGCCCTTGAATAAAAGTTTGCCACTTTCCATGCTAATAGTGCTCTTAAAAACATGGTGAATGTTTCTGACACCCACTGAATTTTTTGTAAGAAGCTTAGCAAGCACCAACCCCACAAAGTGGCACAGTACAAGAAGGGCAAGAATTCTCTGATGCCCAGGGGAAGCAGTGTTATGACAGGAAGTAAAGTGGCTATGCTCTGGTGGGCAGATAGAGCTGATTTTGGGGGGAAAGGCTAAAAACTACAAAGAAGGTTGTGCTGAGACTTGAATGTGTTGATCCCAACAGCAGATCTAAGACAATTCTGACTATCAAGAGATGCAAGCATTTTGAACGAGGAGGGGATAATAAGAGAAAGGGACAAGTAATCCCGTCCTGTGTTTCACATTTTGTCTTATTATGAAGACAGTAAAATCTTGAGGTTATGTTAAAAAAATAACAATACCCTAGTCTAGCTTAATTAGAGAAATGAGTCACTATTAATCCATTTACTTGAACTTATAGCAAAGACCTCCCTGCCTTACTGTCACTATTGTTGGGCACCTACTAAAGGCAAACAATATTAATAGCTAATGTTTCAAAATGTTATCTACATGAATTACACATTGTAAAAATCAATGGAGGTACAAGAAATTATTATGGAACATCCTGCCTTCCAGGGGCTTGTAGTTAAAGGACAGGGAAATAGAGGTGTAAACAGGTAAATAGATATACAACATGGTAATGCTCCTGAGATAGAGTACACAGAAGTGGGCAAGGATTGCTGACAAAGGTTGTGAGCTCAATTTATAACACAAGTTTGAGGTGCCAAAGAGATAGTCCATGAAGATAACCAATAAATAGATAAATATTCTCCACATGGTGTTAGCCTTGTAGGATCACCTGAAGGATTGGCTAGTTCCCTTTGATACTTCATAGTCTAAATAACTTAGCTAAAAGGGGATGAAAAGCAACCTCAGTTCTCTAATTTTGATTTTTCAGGGGGTCTTCTTTTGCTCTACCAAACTTGTTGCATGGTTCTCCTGGAAGTTAAGATGAAAAGTAGCAACAGCCAGCATTTACTGAACTTGAACTCTATTCCAGGATCTAGGCTAGCTTCTTACACTGATCATCCCCACAACCATATGAGGTAGGGGCTTGTCTTATTCCTACTTTAGGTATGGGAATAATGAGGCACAGAGAAGATAACGAACTTGCCCAAGGTTGCATAACTAGAGAGTGGCAGAACCAGGCTTTGAATTCTAGAGCCTGTGCTCTTAGTCACATGGCTTTCCTGCATAGCTGCCTGTCACTTTGAAATAAAGAACCTCCTGGGGCACCTGGGTGGCTCAGTTGGTTGAGTGTCCGACTTCAGCTCAGGTCATGATCTCACAGTCCATGAGTTTGAGCCCCACATTGGGCTCTGTGCTGACAGCTAAGACCCTGGAGCCTGCTTTGGATTCTGTGTCTCCCCCTCTCTCTGCCCCTCCCCTGCTCATGCTCTGTCTCTCTCTGTCTCAAAAATAAATAAAAACATTAAAAAAAATTTTTTTAAAGAAATAAAGAACCTCCTTCAAGTAATATCTCCTGGAGGCAGAGATGAGGTGGAAGATCAAATCTGTAGTCCTTTGTATCTCCTCCTCTTCTTGCCTCTGACTTCCTATCTCCCTACAAAGAGGCAAAGACACACTTTATGCATGATCCAGATAAATTGATGATGTAGCAAAAGTTGAGAATAAAAGCCTTATTCTGGCTCTTTCTGACTGGACTTGGGTCATCTGGATAGAAATGGTAATTCATCTTTTTCTGTGTGAGTGGTTATATTCAGAGGGAGCATGATAGAAGGGATAGGATACAGGCTTTGGATAGAAAGCTGTTCTTTCATTTTTCAAATATTTTTTGGGTGCCCAAAGTGATATAGAGTCTAAAAGAGTCCTAGCAGTGTAAGTTTGAAAAACCTGGCTTGACGTCTTTCGAGTTCTACATCCTTATTTCTATAACGGAGCAGATATTTGCCTAACCCAAAGGATGGTTATGAAGGTTATATGAGATAACAAATATTCTTTCAGCTCCTTCATTTCCGCCTGCTTCTGAGTTACCAAGTCTCACAATGGTAGAGTAGCACCAGCAGGGGGAGCAGAGAACAAGAATTTCAACCAGAAAACACTTGGTTTCTGAAAATCTGTTCAGAGATATTGATGGTAGAATTACTTTCTATTTTCTAAACCTTCTTCTAGCCTATAATCTCTCCTAATTATGCCAAATAAAGGAGTTTTGTATTATCAGTATCATCCTATGACCGGGACACTAAACAAAGGGCACCAGGTGTCCTATTGGAATAAAATCCTATTGACTCAAAATCTAAGACTAATCTAAGGATTTCATTTGGGTTTTCAAATTTACCTAAATTCCACATTTGCAAAAGGATTGACTGTGGAGTTGTGTTTTGTTTGTATCCTGCTTGTCCCAGGCTTTAAGCATAGGGTTGCTATGTACACAAATGTCACAGTTATTTAGTCAACAAGTCCAGCAGGATCTTCACTTGGTAATTGACCAAACGATGCACAGATTCACATGTAAGTGTAATCTAAACAATTGTAAAGTTCAGATCACATTTCTGACTTAAATGAACAGGGGTAAATAAACAAGTTGGTGTCATGAATTTATTTTAGAGAACAGTCTTTAAATTATGTCATAAAATCAGTATAGTTTTACCCTCATCTTCTTGACACTCTTTAAACACATTGCTCTACAGCAAAGCTGATGTTCAGGATAATGAAACAATAGGAGGCTTTGGAGTCATGCTAATCACCAAATACATATCATTTACTCCCTGACAGCAGATAAATTCATGCATGATACATAACTCTTAATTATGCAAAGCCAGAGACTCTATGCCTTAATTATTTTGACTAAATGAAGTTTGTTGTACTTGAAAATATGAAATGGCATTTCTTTTCAAATACACCAAAATTGGAAAATTTCCCTCAGTCATACTAGTGTTCTCCCATTGTTCAAATTACTGAGTTTTTATTATAATGTTCACAGGTGCTGTCATGTCATGTGATTTCATTAACGAACCTTGTACCTATGCCTCTCCTAAGTCAGTTGGTAACTTACCATTGGTATTTAAGGATGGTTAGTTTGTTTAGATATTCACTTTTTACCTTAGGCTCACATAAGACTGAGGCCTATTGTAGTAACAAATCTTCCATTTAGAGTTGCATTTTTCATTTAAAAGGAGACACCCATAAATCTGAAGTTTTTCTTTTTCAACAGTTGTTACCCTAGATGCTTATTAAATTTCAGCATGGAAACCTTACATTTTATATTCATCATCACTGATGTAAATTTTACTCTAGGAGTCACTGAATTACAAGGAGCCAAACAGATGCATCTCTCTTAGTTGGACATTTGTCTATTTAGCAACTTATAAAGGTAAGAGGACATTTTCAGGAAACATCTCTCCATTCTGAAAGCATATGGTAACAAATATTAAAACTAGAGTGGTTTGAGGGGTGCCAGTGGGTAGAACACATGACTCTTAATCTTGGGGCCATGAGTTCAAGCCCGTATTGGGCATCGGGATTACTTTTTAAAAACCCAGCAAACTATAGTGGTTTGAATATCAAACAGATAAAAACATGTAAAGTAGATCATCATAAGTCCATTGTGGGTTAGCTTTTCTTTCATTTACTTACATGCTAAAGCACAGTGAAAGTTAGCTTACCTTCCAAGTTTGGTTTGTTTTAGACTTGTATCTCATTTCACAGGAAACCTTTTCTATTGTTGTTTGACTATTCCAGTGAATCACGGTCTTGGGTACTGTTGTATTTATGTCCTCAGCCCTGGAAATGATGGATGCAGAAGGTATCACTAAAAAAAAATAATAATAAATAAAAACCCAGCAGTTTAAAACTTGCCTAGGGAGAAACCATAATCTTTATATCCATATATAGACATGTTAAAACTCAAAGTACTAAAAAAACAATGTCATGATCTAATTAATAAGTAATGATATTTTTCTTTTTTAACCTATTATGTAAGAGAAAACTGCTGCTGTTAAATGAAATTCCATTTAACCTGTTTCCCATTTCTTTTAAATGGCACTTTTGTAGTCCACCTTTCCTCCACCCCCTATTCCCTTATAATCCTAAACTAATGAAATTCCGAAGCCTGGCCTTATTAACAAAAAGAGTAAAAAAGAGATAAAGAAGGTATCTCTTTCTTCCTGCATCTATTTAGGGGAAAATGAAGTTTTGCATTCTAAATTTAGATCAGGGGAATCTGATTTGATAAGACATTAAATTGATACCTTTCACAATAATATTTTTATTATCTTAATTAAATCTATTGCTAATTTAGTTTGTTCTCTATTAAAATAAATCCATAATTGAAACTATGATTTGAACAAAGCAAGTCTCACAAGACTCTAAGACTTTACCAATTATCGTCATGTTCTGTGATAATAACTTCCAAAAGGAAACTAACATTCTGATGGATTATCTTACTAGTTGTTTTGTTGTACTAAGAGTAGTGGTGTAACTGGAATCTCTGTATTTCTAAACTGTATTAATTCTTATATGCTTGCTGTGTCTGAACAGAATAAAATCATTGGTACTTCTCATTTCTCCTATATGCACAACAGAACAATGAAAACCTATGACTTTGTTAGACGAATTATTTAACAAAGAACTGAATAGCCTTGTATGTGTGTTTTTAAGGACCATTATTGTAGCTTAGTACTCTCTATGATTAGTTTCCTTTTCATTTATCCTAGGCGTATAAATTATTCTTTGGGAATATAACTGTTTTATTATTAATGACTTATTATCTAAAATTATATTGGGGCGCCTGGGTGGCTCAGTCGGTTGAGCGTCCGACTTCGGCTCAGGTCATGATCTCATGGTCCGTGAGTTCCAGCCCCGCGTCGGGCTCTGTGCTGATGGCTCAGAGCCTGGAGCCTGTTTCAGATTCTGTGTCTCCCTCTCTCTCTGACCCTCCCCCGTTCATGCTCTGTCTCTCTCTGTCTCAAAAACAAATAAACGTTAAAAAAAAAAAAATTTAAAAAAAAAATAAAAAAATAAAATTATATACCCAGATGTGTGATTTATAGAGAAATATAAAAATTAAATATTTGATGTTTAGTAGGACAGTCTTATAATCCTTGGGCTAAAGCTAGCATAGGAAAGAAGTAGTAGCAAAAGGAGTCTAATTAAAGATTTTATCATCTGAATTTCACAGTTGATTTCCTTTTGCTAGTGTAAACTTCTTGTAATAAATATCAGTATTCATAGGTTCTGTAGTCAGGGAAATGATTCCCAGGGCTCTGAGACCACTTGGGACCATTTAAAGCACTCTCAGGCTAAATTACCCGCCCACTCTTATCTCCCATCTCTGAGTCTGGCCTGTCATTAGTTTAGTAGCACAAGCATTGGGAGACCCTTCTGCAGAAAGAAATACTGTGGGGAGGAAGAAAAAGTCTTTAGTCCTATGAGAAATGTACATAGAACAGCAAGTCAGATTTAAGATAGTCTTAGTGATGTGGGGGCATAAGGCAAGCTGAGGGCAAAGCTAACAATAACCCTCCCCCTCCCCCAAGGTGGGATATGTATGATATTCCTCAGGCACTCTTGGCTGCCTAAGAACAAAGGAAAGGACAGCAAACAAGTGGTTAAATTGCTAGTCTCCATCAGTTTACAAATATCTTAGTAAATTACAAAAAGGCAATCTTATCAATAGCCTAATCTCTAGGAACTCCCTACCATTTTAATGATAATGCTTGGGTAGAGGGAAAAATAACCCTAGCTTGACAGTAGCTAGGCCTCCAGTCATCTGAGTCCTATCACATGGAAATCCCTTTTAGAAACTTCCTCATGACTTTATCTCCCTCAACTCCACAGTATATAAGCAGTCACTCTTTACAACCCCAGTGCAGCTCTTTGTGACCACAGGTCTCATCCCCGTGCTTTAATAAAGATCAACTTTTTGCACCAAAGACGTCTTCAAGAATTTTTTCTTGGCCATCAGCTCCGAATCTCCACACTCCAAAAACCCCATCATTAGCACAGGGCAGGTCAATGCGATAGAGGGCTAAACCTTTAGGTTTGAATGATCTCATATTTTTTCAAATAAACCTGTTATATAATAAGTACTTGAATATGTACTTTGGTACACCATTCAAAGTTGAATGTTTGCTCTCATTGCTTAGGTTTCAAACATTCCCATCAGATCTTACATTTTTAAAAACTGTCAAATCCATCTACATGCCATGTGTTTAGTTTCAACTTATATTGAAATAACCAGATTTGTAGTTGTTTAGTATCTTTCCAACATATATTTACCTATACAAGAATTAATTTTCAGAATGGTTATTTTATTTTCAAAAAGGTAAAAAATTTACCTATGTGAGAATTAATGTTAAAATGGCAGCCAGGGAGTGCCTGGGTGGCTCAGTTGGTTAAGTGTCCAACTCTTGATTTCGGGGATCAAGCCCTGTGTCGGTCTCTGTGCTCACAGTGCAGAACCTGCTTGGGATTCTCTCTCCACCCCCCCTCTGCCTCTCCCCTGCTCATACGCATTCTCTAAAAATAAATAAATAAATTTTAAAAAATGGCAGCCGGAAGGCACTGCACTTTCTGTACTGGCATTTATTTCTCTACAGGAGAAGTTGAAGTATCCCTCTCACATGCCACTTTGGCACAGTGTTACTGCACTATTAACTCTGCCTTTCAGCACAGCCTCCCTAACTTAATTAAAGCCCAACCCCATAGCTGTTATGTGAAAATTGTTCTCAGGAGAGCCCTCTGTCCTCAGTTTCATAGAAAGTTTCATTTATCTAACTTGCAGTGCCTCATTCTTAAAGTGTCACAAGTGAGCATAGCTCATCCATTAATTATCTGGTGGCTTTGTTGGGTGGAGCCTCCTACACAGTCAACCTGTATTTTCTACCTGATTTTTAAGAGTCTGTTTTGAGATTTCTTTTTTAAAGGGGGCAGAATAACAATCCCATACAAGAGACTCCCTGGTTCACGGTGTGGGAATTCGATTTGGAGGTGGCTGCCAGATGCGATTTTCCCTTTATGGGAGGTGAGGCAGTGATTAACTACTGCAAGTCAGCGAGATGATATCTGGCTCTCCTCCTTACTAGTTATGTGAACTTGAGCAAATTGTTTTATCTCTTTCTTCATTTGTAAAATGGGCACAGTAGTACCATGTATGATTGTTTCCAGAATTAAGTGTGATTTGCATGTTAATTGTCTGGAACATTGTAGGCATTTAATAAATGGATGTGAAGATAGTAAGATCATCAGCTCACAGTGATAATAATAACTGTAATGCTACTGATAATAATTTAGTTCTAAAAAATGATATTGCCAAAATGATACAATACATGATAGCCTTTAAACATCATTAATCCACTGAGGGGAACCTGTTTTAAAAAAAGAGCATATTACAAAAAAAGGGGGGGGGCATATTATGGCAGCCTACCTCAAACTATAAATTTACAAAAATGTGTACATCGTGGTCAAGAGAACTATAACTCCACGAATATATAATACAGTGGAATACATCACCATCATCAGCAGTGTTTGTTTTCAAATCCAATATTCAGAGCATTAAGGACAGACTTTTAGACCAATCCTGTTAGTTGGGATAGTTAAGTTTAGTTGAGACAGGAATTGAGAAGTTGATATATTAGTTCCAGTAAAAGACCCCAGTGATCCCCAAAGAATATCCATGTTGTACCCCAAGAGAAGATGTCACATCCCCCAGATCATTAATCAGCAGGAAAGTTGTCTGACACATAACAATGTGCATTTAAATGAAGACTGAAGATAGAAATTGAGGATATTGGAATTAGAGCTCCCTAGCTCCATAGTCTCAAATTTTGATGCCACCTAGCGTTGGTTCCCTCAAATAGAAACCATAATCTCTTCTACAAAATAGGGTTGTTATGAGGGTTAAATAAGGTAGTTTATGTAAAAGTAGTTAGCACTGAAAAAAAGTGCTCCATAGATGTTAGCTTACTGAAAGCATCCTTAATAAAAACAGAAATAACTGGCATTAGGATGTCCAAATAGAGGGTGATTCACTTGGTGCTCTTTGGCTAAATTTTGACTTCAGGACTGGGATGTAGCTGTAAAAAGCTCAGGGGCAATTACTTTTTGGACTTTATCTTAAGGAAAATGCAAAAAACTACTTTGAAAATATTTATCCAAAAGGTTGTTCATGGCAGTAAAGTTTATAATGGTGAAAATTTGAAAACAACCTAAATCTCCAACAATAAGGGACTAAAGACATACATTAAAAATAATATTGTAGATTAAATCAAGAGAATGTTTATTTTATATTATAAGTTTTAAAAAGCAAGGCCTAAAATATCTGAAGCAAAAAATGCTAACATTTGTAAAATCTGGCTGGTAAATATAGAGATGTTTACATAATTCACCATTTTTTATGTTTTTTTTTAAACTTAAAAAACCTATAACTTCCAAATAGTGTATACAGCAGAATTCTTTGGTATGTTGTACTCACAACATAAGACTCATCACAGTTTATTATAATCCTTGTTTCTTTCCATCTTCCCTGGTAGATTGTAAGATACATAAGGCAGTGGATACCTTGCTTATCTTATTCTCCCTAGCTCTTAAAACAATGCTTGAATATAAGAAGTTTTCAATAAATATGTGTAAAACCACATGCACCAATGTAGAAATAAGACTGGAAGGATATACAACAAAATGGTAGCAGTACTTATCTTTGTGTTGTGTTGGGTTGGTTCATTATGAGTAATTCTTGTTTTCCATATCATGATCTGCAGGAACTTCAGGGGAACACCTTTCACATCTTGACTTCATTTGACTAGGTCAACACAAATTAGCTGTTTATTCATAAAGACATACTACTTCTCATTCTTTACCTATATCATCCAGATTAATTTGCAGTTGTTTTGACTTCTCTGTGCCCAATGCATTTGCAGCTTGGACCCAAACCAAATATTTCTTGCCACCTTGCAATGAATCAGTTGAGATGTTAATATAACTTGACGAAAGATATTGTTGCTCTTCTTCTGTCTCTAAACTTAAAAAAAAAAAAAAAGATTATGATAACTGGTTATGTTGGTTTGAATTAGTTACTCCTCAATTTTTTGATGCTACTTTTTTAGCCTGCTTTCAGAATACATTTACTTAAAAATCAATTAAAATTGATTTCATTTTGAAAAATTTTTAAAAATAGATTCAAGGCTACCCAGGGCCACACTGTGACTCTCATGGATATTAAGCCCTTTTGCCTTCATGGACCCATTCTTCCATCAAGAAAAAAAAAAGCATATATATGTGTGGATATGTGTATCTTTACAGAGATACATATATATGTTCATGTAGATTATGGTTTACAACTGTCAATATAAAAGCAAATATATTAACGTTACATATTAAGACATTTTCTTTGACCTAAGGTTTATTTTTTTTCTTCTGATATTAAATGAAATTAAACATTTTCATGGACTCCTGAAAGTATCATGAGCCCTGGGCACTGTGCCTACTGTGCCTTCTGCGCAAGTCGACTCTGGACAGAGCTTGAAATAAATGAACACCCTCTAGGAGGGAGCATTGCATAGGAGATCAGTAATGGGGCTTTGAGTCAGACATTTCTACCAGATCTAGAGTCGGGTAAGAATGGCATGAAGGGTCAAGATAGGATTAAGATCTGGATGGGGTAGGGAAAGACCAGACTTCCAGGCAGAAAAAACCCCAGCATGTTCCAAAACAAATAAATGAAATGGTGTGTCATTTTCCAGAAAGTTCAGCAAGTTCATACGCTGGAGCATGAATTTGCAAGCAGTAACTTGAAGTAGAGCAGACCAGATCAGAAAGACTTCCTGTGGATTTTGAAAACAGAACTGACTGGATCTGGTGGCCCATCACTTAACTATAAAGGAGGTCATTTGCTGCTAAAAGGGATGGAGAAGATAGAGGGTAGAACTGAATTTGGAGAGATAGAGGGTTTTTTGTTTTTTGTTTTTTTTCAATTTTTATATGAGAGAAAGAGAGCAAGTACAAGCAGGGGAGAGGGCAGAGGAGGGGAGAGAGAGAATCTTAAGCAGGCTCTACGCTCAGCATGGAGCCCAATGTGGGACTTAACCCCACAACCCTGGAATCATGACCGGAGCCCAAAATCAAGAGTTGGACGTTTAACCAAACTGAGCCACTCAGGTGCCCCAAGAGATAGGGCTATTGAATCATCACTTCAAATTATGTTTATCTAAGTTTTTATAATTGGATGTGTGACAATCTCTAATCAGCCAATTTAATAAAAAAGTTAAATTTCACTAAGGTGAAATTTCAAATATTATTTGTTAAGGCTAAAATTCTAAATTTTATTAATCTTCACTGGCTTCTGTCAGCAAGTTTGAGCCTCTTTTTTATATCTGTTAAAACTTTCCGGGGCTCCTAGCTGGTGCAGGCGGTAGAGCATGCCACTCTTAATCTGGGGGTCATGAGTTGGAGCTCCGTGTTGGGCAGACAGATTACTTAATCAGTTAAAAATTTCTACTCCACTATATTTTTAGGGGGTAAGTGGTGGTGGGAGTACTGAGAAATGTTTATTCCTTTCTTTTCTTGTTTCTGTGAGGAGAGACTGTCCTTAAACCTCCCTGGTTCTATCTCGTCCCTCCCTTGCTCACTCATCCCTCTTGAAGGTGAGCATGATTCTACTCATGAAGAACTGGCCACATGCATCTCAGTCCCTTCCTCTCTCTTGTTTTCCCTTGGGAGTCAGAAGACCACAGAAATGACCTTTATTGGTCTTCTCTGATAAGCTGTAAGATTTAGAGGAGTTGGTCTCCAAGTGGGGATGTGCAGCTGTCTAATACCAGCTGTGATTGAGGGCAAGAGCAGTAAGTCTGGGAAGACCAATGTTAGAAAGTTTACTATTGCTACATACCAAAACCATGCTCTCCATTAACAAGCTTCATTTGTAATAAATATTATAAAATATTTTAAACATTTAAAGTTATTTAAATATTTAAATATATATTTTTAAATATTTAAACACAACTATTATTATATTTCTATTTTCACCTGCTGGCTTTTTGGTTTCTCTCGGTTTAGAACTCATGAGGAAAATCTGCAGAGATAAACACTGAGCCACCTCAGACACTTACACACCATTATCTATAGCTGGATCTATTCATAACATGAAAGTGTTTTCACTAGACTTCACTAAGTTTACATTTTTTGAACCCTGAACTACCAACTCCTTTTATGTCCTTTTCTTAAGCTTCTCAGTCATATTTTCTACATCTCTGGCAGCTACATCCAAGTTACCATTTCCACTTGTTCTTTAAGCCTTTTTTTGTGTCTTATGCCTTCAGTTTTCCCATGAAACTAATCTTCTTTTTTTTTTTTCTTTTTTATTTTTTAGAGAAAGAGAGTGCAAGTGGGAGAGGGGTAGAGAGAGAGGGAGAAAGAATCCCAAGCAGGCTCCATGCCCAGCGCAGAGCCCATCCTGGGGCTCAATCTTACTACCATTAGATCATAACCTAAGCCAAAATCAAGAGTTGGAGGCTCAACTGACTGATCCACCCAGGCACCCTGAAACTACTCTTCTAAAATGGCATCCTTTCCAAGGTGAAGTCCTGGATCCTCTTTGTAGCCCCTGTCCCTCTTGATTACTTGTAATTCTTAACTTCCCTTGGCTACCTGGACTCTGTCTTCTGGGTGAGAGAGCCTACCTACATCTTTTTCTTACACCTGCTTAGTGCCATCTTTTCTCCTCCAACCCTCCACTTGGATTGCTCTCCATACTCCTCTAACCCCACCACAGGGAGGGTCAACTCTTGACCCTCTTGGTGCTTGCCTTTTTCCTCAGCTCACTCACCTTGGTTTCTATTACTATTTCATGTGCACAGCTACTGAATATCTGCAGTCTCACTGGGAGATGCATTTGGATATCTGCCTAAGACAGAACTATAGCATATGTATAACTGAATTATCTTTCCATGCACATCAGCACTTTTTGCTGGTATCTTCATTGTTGTCAACAGCAGGTTGCCTTTCTGATGTCCTCAGTTTGCCATTTTTAACAACTTTTTCTCTGTTACCCTTCAACCAAATAAGGTGAAGCATTTATTTAACTATTCCTTTCTTATTTAAAATGTTTATTTTTGAGGGAGAAAGAGTGCACAAGCAGGAGAGGGGCAGTGGAGTGGGGATGGGGGTGCTGACAGAGGATCCAAAGCAGACTCCTCGCTGACAGCAGAGAGCCCGATGTGGGGATCGAACTTACAAACTGAGAGATCATGACTTGAGGTGAAATCGGATGCTTAACCTACTGAGCCACCCAAGTGCCCCAATTTTCTTATTTTATCTTTTGTTCCTGTTTTGATAGCTGTGGCCATGGTTTAGGCTTTATCTCTATTATCTGTTTGGTATTACTTGTAGATTCCTACATTAATTTTATTGCATTGTGGAACCTAACTTAATATAGATGTACTACTTTGGAGGGAAATAACCTTGGAATTTGAACACAGGTGAAAAGACAAGTATCCTATATTCTTAGATTTAACAAATAGAAATGCTTCACAAATTTGTCATCCTTGATTAGGGGTCATGTTCATCTTCTGTGCACTATTCCAATTATAGTATTTGTGTTGCTGAGGCAAGCACTGCTTGGTTTCTTTAATACCATCAACTTTTTTCTGTCCTGGGAGGCTGGCTTGATAGGATTTGTGGGGAAGGAAGAGTTTAAGACTCACAATCATTTCATCCCTACAGGCTGCACTTAATGTCCTATTACCATTGTGTGTCTATTCAACATCTCCCGAATTTCTCCCAGACAAGATTATAACTTGCCAGCCACTATGATCTGTTAGAATCCAGAGTGGCATGCTTGCTGAGACACAGAACTCCAGGGAGGAAAAGAGGAACCAGCCTCACACTACCAAGCAATAAATACATTTATGAATCAAAATAATACAAAAATTATAGAATATCTATATTTTAAACCTATCACTACCAGAGCAGGATAATCTCAGCAGGCAGTCAAAGAATCTCTCTAAGGCTGACAGGGAAACGTAGGTAGGGGTGACTGGTCTCCATAGCATGCAGGTGGCACCAACTACCCTAGTTCAGCCCAGGTTTTTAACCCTCAGTGCATGTTTTCCGGTGCTGCGTCTTTCCTCTCAGCAGCAGGGAAACTACTATGAATGCCACGAGAGGACAAGGACATGTCATAGTGATGAAAAACAGAGGGCTTGGGTTTTAAAAAAAAATCTATAGGTTCAAATCCTGGCTCTGCCCCTTGATAAAATGTGGGAATCGAGCCAGTTACTTAACCTCTATGTACTTCAGTTTACTCATCTGTGCAATAGGAAGAATAACATCGTTATCATGAGTAAAATCAGATAAGTGAGTTGGTGAGATAAGGAAGCATGGAGCAGGTGGTTTCATGCATAATAAAGGGTTTACGAAACAGATAATTATTATTAATCAAAAGGTATTTGTGACATGACTTACACATTCTAAAGAATACAAATGAAACCTTAAAAGTTGTTATATTTCAACAAGTGAAATGTCTTTTATATTACTTGTAGCTGAAATCAAATCATTCCATTAAATTCAGAGGTGTTTACATAGTTCCTTTATATTTCTTCTGAAATAAGGCAGAATATAAATAAATTACAGAGAATTGCTTTTAAGGTATGCCAACCTCATGCTCAGTAAGAATTCAAATGTAAAAATAAGAAAATGGCAACTATGGGTAAGTAGCAAGTAGGGCATCTTTGAATATTTTCCAGTCAGAGAAAACCACATGCATGTCCTTAATTGGTTTGCGGCTAATTCTTTTACCACAAAAATTGAGACCACAGTCAAAATGCAAATACATTCTTAAACCAACATGAACCATAGTTATTAGGTAATTTAATTCTGCTTAAAGTCTACCTTCCTATTAGCACCTAGACCATGAACACTGTTTTAGATGAGGAATCTAGTAATAATGAGTGACTGACTATACTTTGGGACTATTTTTACATAAAACTTATATTACAAAGTTTCTTTTTAATTTCTTATTTCTATTTCTGTTTTTGGTGTGTTTTTATTACATAACAGATTATTTGTTGAAGGGAGTCAGCATGATTGATGTTTCTCTGAAATTTACTATGCACCTAGCCCTAGTTGTATTTCATAGATTTTCAATAAAAAACATTGCAAATTTATGGTGATAACGGTTAATAGCGTTTTCCATTTAGTTAACCACTCATTCAACAAATATTTAATTAATATCCACTATGTTCCAAGTATTACCTTGGAGATTGGGACTACAACAATGAACAAAACAGATGAAGTCCTGACCTTCATGGAGCACACATTCTGGGGGAAACAAATGAATATATAATATGTCCTGTGGTGATAAATGTTCAGAAGAAAAATAAAGCAAAAAGGGGTTAGGAAGTGCTAGATGCAGGAGTGGGGATTTTTTATTTTAAAAGAAGATGCAGAAGGCCTGTCTGAGAAGGTGATTTTCCTCCTCTCTGGAGGAAGAACTTTCTAGGGATATACAAAGGCCGTAAGGCAGGATCATACTTGTCCAGTTCAAAAACAGCAAGGAGGTCAGTGAGGCTTGGTGTACGTAAAGGAGATAGAAAGGGATTAAAGATGAGATCCGAGAGTTCTGGAGGAGGGAGAGATATAGAAGGTACTGTAAGGTCACAAAGAGCCTCTGGAGGACTCTGGCTTTGAAATGGGAGGTTTTGAGCAGAGGAGTGACATGATCTGAGGTGCATGTGAAAAGGCTACTTGTGAATGACTCTAGGAGGGCAAAGGTGGAGGCTAGGGCACCAGTTAGGAAGTCCTTGTACTAAGTCAGATGAGGGATGATATGGCTTGGCCTGGGGTTGCAAACTGGGTAGTGAGAAGAAGTCAAATCCTATAGGTTTGGCTGATTAATTTTGTTAAGGGCATGGTAGGGAGTAATCTAGGACAACTCCAGTGATTTGGGCCCAAGTAGAATGAAGAGGGAGTTGCCATTTACTGAGAAGGGGAATGCAAGTACGGAGAAAGGAAACTGGGAGTGTTTGGGTTTTGAAAATATTAGCTTTGAGATACCTTTTGGATGTCTAAGAGGAAGTGCTGAATAAGATATTAGATATATGGTAACTGCAGACAGGGGAGATATCTGGACTCAAACTAGATAAATTAGGGAGTTTTACACTATAAATTTGTGTTATATCTTTTAGGTAATGAGTGTAGATACAAATAATAGGAGATGCTAGGAATAAAACTCTGGGGGCTTGTTACTTCACTGGAAATGAAGACACATCAGCAAGAGACTGAGAGAAAGCATCCAGGAAGGTAGGAGGAAAATCAAAAAGGAGTAGTATCCTCTAAGCTAAAAGAAGGAAGTGAAAAGCTATTAAATGCTCCTCATAAGGAAGATAAGGACTGAGAATAAACGATTTGATTTGGCAATGGGGAAGTCACTAGTGACACTGTTAAGACCTGTCTCAGTGGAAAGTGAAAACTTGACTAAACTAGCTTAAAGAAAGTATGAGAGAGAAAGAGACAGAAAGTGCATACAACTCTTGGGGTGCCTGGGTGGCTCAGTTGGTTAAGTGGTCAACTCTTGGTTTTTGCTCAGGTCATGATCTTGTCATTCCATAGGTTCAAGCCTCGCATCAGGCTCTGTGCTGACAGTGGGGAACCTGCTTTGGATTCTCTCTCTGCCCCTCCTGCACTTTCTGTCTCAAAATAATAAATAAATAAACTTAAAAAAGAGTACAGACAATTCTTGAGAAGTTTGGCCATAAAGAGGAGCAGAAAAATAGAGTAGTGGAGGGGAAAGACCAAGGGAAAGTTATATTTTTCAAGAGGGCAGATGCTGCAAGCCAATGGAATGATCCAGTAAAGATAGAAAAGGTAAGATGCAGAAGAAAGAGAGGAACATTGTGGGAGTAGGAGGCAGGAGGGGTAAGATCTAGCCCAAGAGGTGGAGAGTTGGCCTCAGGGAAACAGTAGTTCATGCACAGTAGTAAAAAGGAAGACCAAGTATATGGATAGGGAGGTCAATGCGTCAGTAGATGGGGGAACTTATCATATTTCTCATTGCTTCTATTTTCTCAATGAAGTAGAAAGCAGGTCATCGACAGAGCACAAGGAGAGAAAAAACATTCTGGAAGCCAGAAATGAGACAAAAAGTAATGAAATAATTATCTGGCTTAGTGGAGCAGTGACTGGGCCAGTGAAATGTGGTAGGATACTGGGTAGCTGTCAGGGCCCAGTTGAGATTAGTGGTCATGAATATATAGTCATATCAGTCAGTAAGTTTGCATTTGTCCCCAGCCACAATTAGCTTTGCTAGTACAGATACAGAATTGGTGAGGAAATGGATTTAAAAATATGACTGCTTATTGAGTCCTAAAAGAATGACAGAAATGTAATATCACAGCCTTAAAAATATTTGGAATCGTACTTAAGACCTCTTTCTGGTTATTAAGAATATGCATATGGAGAAGAAGAGGTGGCAAAAACAGGCAGGCCTTATGAATTGACAGAATAAGCAATTGATCTTAGGGGGTCTACAATGATATCTTATCAAAAAATAATTGCCCTACTGGTCTTTCATAGTGCCTGAAAATTCCATCATTTGTGTTATTCTAGTGAGATCATGAGCTTGTCATGCACAGAGATGGTGCCTATCTACAAAAACTCTCTAGAGTTTAACATAGTAACAAGAAGAAGCAAAATGCTAAATAAATCTTTGCTAGATTGACTTGAGTGGAATAAAATGAGGGGCCATGATGAATTCTTTTTCATGCAACAAGTATTTATTGAGTAGAAGACATTGCAAGGACACTGCAAGAGTTTCCAAGAAAGAACATATTTACATGAAGCTGTTGAGGGTAATAGACAATAGTAGGTAGATGTTTATTACCAGAGTTTCTTCTTTTTTGGTTTTTCCTACCACCACTTATTGATAAACAGCAAACCACAGCAGAGGAGGGTATATGAATGGAAGCCTGATGGCCCCTAGGCTGCCATACAGGGAATGTCACCTTTCTGCCACTAGTGGAACAAGTCCATGGGCTGAGGTGAAATGCCTCTTCTGTAAATGTGGTTTTACTGGAATACAGAACCACATGAGTTGGAAGTGAAACCTTGCAAATGCTGATCTCTACCTATCCGCCAAAATGGAAAATACCCTAAAAACCCAGGATCTAGTATAACCTTTTTAAACTACCTCAACCACAAACTGATTATAAGTCAACTTTTTCCTGGGGGTGAGGGGGAAGGCAGTTTTGATAGAAAAATTAACTTTCTCTTCTGTTTTTTTTTTTTCAACTCATTGGTGTGTTTTTAATTGTGAGATAGGATGTTTATTTCCTTTTCCTGTTTGTGCTTATAGGAGCTCATTCTTTGATTTTGCTAGAGGAGAACATTCATTTTTATGCTAATCATTCACATTTTTATGTTCTTTTTAAACTATGAAACAATTCTATTAATCTAGACTCAGCCAATTCAGAATTTGGGTTAGGTTTGTCTGCGTTTGGCTGTAATTTATTGTTGGATTTCAGAAAAGGCGAAAAAAGTTTTTCTAAAATGTAAGACTTTGTATTAGTATTATTTAACTTGACTGTGATGGGAGAAAGCAGGAAATGTCGATGTCTACGTATCAGAATAACCACTCAGTGACTATCAACTGAGCAGTTACAATGCGCCAGGCCCCATTCTAGACTCAAGTGATGTAGCAGTGAACAAAATAAGCAAAAATTCTTGCCCATTTTGAGATTACATTTCTAGTTTGAATGAATGAGTGAGTTTCCTACTGACACATGCACAACAGCTAAAAAATTAGTCTTTCAGAGCACATTTAACAGCTTTTTTCTAGATATTCATCTGTCTAAAATGACTGTTACCTGAAAATGAGTAAAATTATTGTTTATAATACCTTGTAAATGATCATTTTTTAAGTTTATTTATTTATTTTGAGAGAGAGAGAGAGAAAGCCCATGAGTGTGTGCAAGTGCAAAAGTAGGGTAGAGGCAGAGAGGGAGAAAGAGAGAATCCCAAGCAGGCTCCACATGGTCAGCGCAGAGCCCGGCTCAGTCTCACAAACCATGAAATCAGGACCTGAGCTGGAATCGAGTCAGACACTTAACTGACTGAGACACCCAGGCACCCCAATGATCTTTTTTTTTTTTTAAGTATGTTTATTTACTTTGAGAGAAGGAGAGAGCAAGCAGGGGAGGGGCAGAGAGAGAATCTCAAGCAGACTCCATGCTGACAGCATGGAGCCTAATGTGGGGCTCAAACTCACAAACCGTGAGATCATGACCTGAGACAGATGCTTAACTGACTGAGCCAACCAGTGCCCAGCCCCTACCCCACCAATGACCATTTCTTAGTGGACTTATATTAATTAGTCTCCGCACCCAAATAAGTCAGGTTTTAATTTTAAAACAAATCAAACAAGACTAGTATGTCAGCCTTGAGGGTCACCTTAATACTCTGCCTTTTTGTTGTTTCTAAGTGCTTCCTTTTTGCAAGTCTTTTTTTATAGTTTGTGTTCTTATAAATTTTGTAACACCCAGTACAGTATTGCTTATCCTCATTTCACAGGAAAGTAAGGCTCAGCCAAGCTAAATAACTTTTCTAAGATCACACAGCTAGCAATTATGGCAGATATTGTTAGATGACAGTACTAAATTCTATCAACAATGTCCTTCTCCTAGGTTCCCATCCAGATAGAGTAGACATGTAACTCAGTCCTGGCCAATGAGATCCAAGTGGAAGTCTATAGGTGGAGATGTTCTTTTTCCTTCACCACTTTTCCTGCCTGGGATTTGGATGTGAAGCCTACGGGTGCAGCTTCTGAGAGTAAAGCCTACACATTAAAACTTATAGAGGAAAAAGTTGGAAAAAGCCTTTGGGATATCATTGAAGTAATCATGCCAGCTCTGTCATACCTACCACTATGGCTTGATATAAATAAAGCCCCATATGTTTAAGTCACTGCAGTTAGGTTTTCTGATATTTGCATCATAAAAGACACCTAACTGATAAATCTTAGAACTGGAAATCAAAAGTAAAACTCGAAAGCCCCTGTTCTTTCCAGTGGATAGCTCTAAAAGCATGATCTTTAATAAATCTATTTTTAGTATTTTCATGGCGACTTGAGTATTGAGAACAATCTCAATACTCATAATTACTAGGTATTTCTCACTTTGTAAGGTAGATGTGTTTCTCAGAAAAAGTGATTCATATATCACTGAATGCATTAATAGATTTTAAAAGAAATCTATAATAATCAAAATATTTGGAGAACATTTTTATGAGACTAACTAGGAAATTAGGTGGTGGTTGGCAAGTTTTTGTTCAACAAATATATCTTCTCAAATTGTGGTATGCCTGTTCCAAATTTATAGTGCAATTTTATTCTCAAGAACCTGAGAGGGCAAGTAAGTGGGACTTAAATGAATTAAGCCATATCCACTAGGTTGGCAATAAGCAATACAAAAATAATAAGTGTTGACAAGAATGTGGAGAAATTGGAACCCTCATACACTCCCAGAGTGAATGTAAAATAGTGCAGTTGTTTTAGAAAATAGTATGCAGTTCCTCAAAAGGTTAAACAGAGTTAACATATGACCTCTCAATTCTATTCCTAAGTGTATGCTCAAGAGAAATGAAAACTTAGGTCTACACACAATCTTGTACATGAATATCATGGAAGCATTACTCATAATAACCAAAAAGCAGGAATAACCCAAATGTCCATCAACCAATGAATGGATAAAGTCAATGTGATATATTCATATATGGAACATTATTTGGTCATAAAAAGGAATGAAGTGCTTATACATGCTACACCACGGATGAATGTTGAAAGGCTTATGATAAGTGGAAGAGCCAGTCATGGAAAGACCACGTATTGTATGACTCCTTTTATATGAAGTGTCCAAAGTAGGCAAATCCCCAGAGGATCCCTCGGGATGGGAAAGTTGAGGGAAATAGAGTGACTGCTAATGGATACGCGGTTTCCTTTTGGCATAAGAAAATGTTCTGAAATTGTGGTGATGGTCGCATAACTCTGTGAATATACTAAAATCATAGAATGCTAATGCTTTAAATAAGGTGACTCAGTGTTTCCATCATCCTTTTGATACATTGCCTCTGTCTAACCCCTGCTCAGAATGACAGGTGTGAGTGAGTGTCTTGCCTGTGGCATGGAGCCCATTACTCCAGACTTAGCAATGTATTCGTAAAATCTGCCTGGTTTTTACATAGAATTTCTTGAATGAAGAAGTGCTGCTTTTTATGTTTTACTTAATTAAAATTATTCTGAGTATGTTACACGTGGAGAGAGAGAAGATTGGAAGATTATTCTGTTCTATTGTGATGAGACCTGGTTATCATCTCTCAAATATGCCCTGTGATCTGGTTCCAACACGACTTCAGCAGTGGTAGTCAGGCCAGCCCAAGTTCAAATCCCACCTCTCCCTCTCTGGAGCTGTGTGGCTCTGGACGCATTGCCTAACCCCACTGAGGCTCAGTTACTTTGTCTACAAAAACTGGAAAAATAATCATATTTACCTCACAAGGTTGTGTAAGATACTAAATGAAGTAGCACATATAAAGTTTTGACCCAGTATTTAGCAAATAGTAAAGGTCCCATAAATGCTTTTTATTTTATTTTTTAAAAAAAATTTTTAATGTTTGTTCTTAAGAGAGAGAGAGAGAGAGAGAGAGAGAGAGAGAGAGAGAACACAAGCAGGGGAGGGGCAGAGAGAGAGGGAGACACAGAATCTGAAGAAGGCTCTAGGCTCTGAGTTGTCAGCACAGAGCCTGATGCGGGGCTCAAACTTGTGAACCATGAGATCATGACCTGAGCTGAAGTTGGACGCTTAACTGACTGAGCCACCCAGGCGCTCCCCCAATAAATGCTTTTTAAAAAATAAGTAGTTTTTTTTGAGAGTTACAAACAGACAAAAAAAAGTTTACTTCAAATACACCACTGAAGGCATTCTTTAAAAAAAAGAATAAAATGGGAAACATGATGGGTGACTAACTTAACCCTGTTTGCCCATAACTTTTTAAAAATTAATTTCATTTTCATCTTTAACAATCGCAGAGGATTCAAAAACAGACTAGCATACATGGATATAGTTTAAATGTAACAAAGAAAGATTTCAGCTGTGTACATTGGGGAGGGGAAAGGGATTTTTTCATATCAACCTTTTCCTATTTTGCAATTTCTGAATAAGCATTCAAATTTAATTTAGTACGAAGTAGTACAACTTTTATGATCAACAATTTATCTTTAAGCATAAAAACTTAAGAGGTTTGGCTGCATAGTCACCTTGGCTCCCAAAATCTGGCTATTGGTAAGCATGTAACAGCTATTGTTAAGCATGTAACAGCTATTGTTAAGCATGTAACAAGAGCATTTCCTCAAAGCCCTCCTGGACTGCAGGTAGAAAATTAGCACTTTCACTCAGTTATTACTTCAGTTTTAAAACTCGAAGTCCTGTGTCCTGGAGACTCCCTTAGTCTCGGACAAACCAGAAAAGAGGGTTGGCCTGTACAGGCACCAAATTTAAGATTTGGGGATCATTATTAATAACTAGTAGCGTCCATGAATTTAGTGCTAATGGTGGACCTGGCTCTGTGCTGCATGCTTTAAAAGCCAAATTCCACTTAAATAATTAGAATAAACCTGTGCATTAGGCTCTGTTTTTTAGATCCATTTTAAAGATAAAGAAAGGCAATTTGGAGAGGTTGAGCAAGTTGCCTAAACCCTACAATGAGGATAGAGCAGGGGTTGAAGCAAAGATCCTTTTAAAACTATTCTGTGCTATATCAGCATCAGGTCCCTGACCCCAGTTACGTACCAATGAATTAAAGGGCAGAAAGATTATAGAACGCATTGTCCCACAGAGTGAAAATATTAATGGCCCAAAAAGCGTTCAGGTAGCTTCACTGATGATAATTAGGGAATTGGGGATAATCAGCATACGTTTAATGCTTAAGGCTCATTTTTTGGATCCCTGCTGGAGGCAGAACATTGGAATGGAATGGAATTGCTCATGTTAAACTGTTGAAGGAACCTACCTCTTCACATACACCGCATACATTGTGTCTATGTAGGTGGGCTTCCCAGAATTCCAGGTACAAGTCATGTTGCCTGAATATTCATAAATGACACAGGTTACCTTGTCAGGAACATCTGGTGGATCTGCAACAAAATGTATCACTTAGGAGCCACCATACAAACGTAAAGTTCTTTATAAAGTAGCTAGCTGATAAACTTCCCATTTTATTTAGGAAACCAGCCCAACTGGCATTCAATACTTCCCTCATTCCATCCCTACCACCTCACCTAACATCCTACTTTGCCATCAAACATTGCTACTCTCCTTTGTATACTATATTCTCCACTCTTCTGGGGATACTAATATGATCAAGTTTCTCCTATCAAAAAAAAAAATAATAATAACTCCTCAAATTCTCTCTCCTCAGCTACCACTATCTCCTTTTTTTAACAGCTAAACTAAGGGTCCTATATTATACTGGTCTTTTACTTCATCTCCCATTTGCTCTTGAACCCCAGGCAATCAAGATTCAGACCCACAATTCCACCAAAACCACTGTTGTGAAGGTCGTTAATGACTTTCTAATTAACAAATTCCGAAATATCTGTGCAATCACCATTGAACTTGACTTCTGCAGCATTTGCTGTTTTGGTCCCTTATCCCCTTGAAACCTTTGCCTTTGGCTCTTGTGAAAGGATCCCAAAAAAGTGTTTTTTCTTTCACCCCATCAGACTGTTTCCTCTTCTGGCACCTATTCCACTACTCACTTTAAAAGTTTAGTGTTTATACATACAATGGACTATTACTCAGCCTCAAAAAGGAAGGGAACTCTGATACATGCCGCAACATGGATGGAAGTAGAATGATGGTTGCCAGGGTGGGGGATGGGGAAAATGAGAGTTGCTTAATGGGTACAGAGTTTCAGTTTTGCAAGATGAAAATAGTTCTGGAAATGAATGGTAGTGATGGAAAATGATGGTGATTGCAGAACAGTGTGAATGTACTTCATGCCTCAGAACTATACACTTAAGAATAGTTAAAAAAATATATTTCATATTATGTATATTTTACCACAATAAAAAATGACTAAACGTTTTTTGGGGGGCTCCTGGGTGGCTCAGTCCGTTGAGTGTCTGTCTATTGATTTCGGTTCAGGTCATGATCCCAGGGTTGTGGAATCAAATACTACGTCAGGCTCTGTGCTGAGTGCTGAATCTGGAGGCTGCTTAAGTTTCTGTCTCTCTCCTGGAATGCCTGGGTGGCTCAGTGGGTTAAGCATCTGACTTTGGCTCAGGTCATGATCTTGCGGTTCATGTATTTAAGACCCACATCAGGCTCTGTGCGGACAGTTCAGAGCCTGGAGCCTGCTTCCAAATCTGTGTCTCCCTCTCTCTCTGCCCCTCCCCCACTCACACTCTGAATCTCTCTCTATCAAAAATAAATAAACACTTAAAAAAAAAAAGATTCTGTCTCCCTCTGCCCATCTCACCCACTCATGTGCTTTCTCTAAAATAATTAAAATTTTTTTGGTATTCACAGAATTCTATTTCAACATTCTCTTCCTCCCTGCATCCCCTTTAGCTCTTTTTCTAAGTAACCATAATATGGAGAATGTTGTTTAGTTTTTATCTGTTAGCTTCTTTACCTTTTGAGAACTGAAATCCTCCTCGCTCCCAACCTCATCCCCACTCCACTCCTGCCTCAAGGGCTGTTATTCACTAGGCTTTACCTACAAGTGTATCCTTGACTGAGGCTGACTAAAGAGTCCCTTTGGAATGAACACATGATTTAAGATGAACCAATCAGCATTCTCCAAGGGGCTTTTTGGAGAGCCATTGTAAGAGGTATTTTCTTACCCCTAGAAATTGCTGTCTCTGAGTAACATGCGAGCCATGAGCCACTGGTGGCCATCTTGGATTTAAGAATGAAGACACCATAGGGGTGTCTGGGAGGCTCAGTCAGTTAAGTGACAGGCTCTTGATCTCACAGTTTGTGAATTCAAACCCCTGCATCAGGCTCTGCACTGACAGGACAGGGCCTGCTTAGGATTCTCTCTCTCTCTCTCTCTCTCTCTCTCTCTCTCTCTCTCTCTCTCTTTCTCTCTCTCTCCCTCTCCCTCTCAAAAATAAATAAAAATTAGGAGAAAAACAATCTTAAAAAAAAAAAAGAATTAAGACAACACGGGGGAAAAAAATCCATGAAGAGATAGGAAAAGATGAGAATTCCAATGACATTATTGGAGCCCTAATGGTCTCTGAAGTCTCTGAAACCCCAACAACTATAGAATGAAATCTGCAATTTTCAGTTACATCATCCAACAATAAATGACCAAGGTCAAGATCAAAAAAAGAAGTATGGAAATACGGAGTGTTTATCATGTAGTCACTTTTCAGGTGTGGCTCTCTCGGCTTGTCCCTACACTCACAATACTGCTTGCAAAACTTGACTACTCAGCAAATGACAAGAAAAATGGAAGAATGGGGGCTCAGGAAGAATAAAAATATGGACATCTATGCACCTGAAGTTATAGCCAAATATTTATCCTACATACAAATATATACTTACACTTCACCTGCACATCATCTACTAAGAATATTACTTGTAAAATCAAAAAATAAATATATGAAAAAGTTTTCCTCATTACAAATTGAAACAATAATAGATATCATTTAGACCTATAAAATTGGCAAGGATTTTGAAAAAATGGTAATCCACAGTGTTGGAATGGACTTCAGGGAAATCCTCTAACACTCCTGTTGGTGGGAGTACAAACTGGTACAACCTTTATGGAGAGCACTTTACATATTACTATCTTTAAAATCAAGAGCAATATCTTGCAACCCAGCAATTTTACATCTAGGAATGCATCCTTAATGAAATGTTCAAAGATACACAAAAATATTTGGCCAAGAGTGTGTGCCTCTTAAAGTATTGTTTATAATAATAAGTTGGAGACAACCTAATACCCCAAAATAGGGTTAAATAAACTATAATAAACTCCTAAAATACATTGAAAAACAAAGTTGTAGAAGATAGTTTAAATATCTGGCCTCTGGAAAGCACTAGAAATATGTTTAAGTAAATTCTTGCCATATGATAAAGTGAAAAATGCAGGCTGTGAAACACTGTAGTGAGAGAGACAGAAAGGCATAGACAGAGAGAGAGGGATTGGAAGAGGGAGACAGAGGCAGAGAGAGAGGGGGAGAGATGGGAAGAGACAGAGAGACTGAAGCTTGAAAGATCTATTTCAAATTACTAAAGAGGGATTGCTAGTAGTGAAATTATGGGATTATAGAGATGATGGGTATTTCCTTTGTGCTGGTCTAAATTTTTAAAAACTTTCTACGTTGTATGAAATTTGATTTTACAATTAAAAAACTATTTCAAGCAGTAAGAACATACTAAAGTTCTTTAGAACATTTTGGTGAGTTGTAGCATTGAATTACAATGGGGACAAACTGGACTCCAAGTAGGGGAAAAGAAATTTTTTTATTTGAGTCATAAAGGGGGTAAATTTAAGTCATTTTGGACATGGATTGGGTTGTGGTCCTGCACTGATTACAGTGATTTGTGCTGAAGTTATTTTTCCTCCTGAGACATGAGCCAGAGAGTATCATTGATTTGGCCATCATAAAAAACAACGGTCGGTCTTTTGGGTTGTTATTCCACAGCATTCTATATGAAGTGAGTGCTCAGGTTTGTAAATGTCTAGTGGTTAATTAACTTTGCAAAATATCAAATAGTTTATATACACATATGCAAATAAACAGAATATTTGTTAATATGAAGCTATGTAAAGATGGGAGTATGATTATGGTTATGAGAATAAGATGGGGTTATTATTAATCTCATTGCCCCTTTATCCAATGTCAAGGGTAAAAACCCCCTCATTTAAGTATGAGGCTTATGTTTTTGCTTTTTCCTAGCAATCCCATCCCTCCCCTATTATTGGAGCACTTATTAATCACAGGCCGGATTTCTCGTGAATTCAGAGTCTAGCCAACGATCATTTTCTACTGAGAGTTTCTTAAAGGCAGAGTCCCTTTTCTTTGAATTTCTACCATTTAACACATTTTTGGCGCAGAGCAACCACTCAGTAAAGCTATCTCATAATTTGATTGGCTTGATTAATAAAATGATAATGAGAAGAATTTACAGTGAACAGAGGCACAATGCTTCTGGCAAAGATCACTCTGTAATTCCTTACCCAAGGAGAGCACAGGTCAGCCTAATTGTGCCTGTAATAATGATACTAGATAGCAACGTTAAAGACAAATATTCAGGGACTTTTGTTGGATAAGAACTCTGCTTTCATCCCAATAAGTAGAGATCAAAGATGGTTAAAATTTGGGGAGCTCTTGATTTTGGCTCAGGTCATGACCTTATGGTTTGTGAGATCAAACCCCGAGTCAGGCTCCACTCTGACAGGGCTCTGTGCTGACACCATGGAGCTTGCTTGGGATTCTCTTTATCCCTCTCTCTCTCTCTTCCTATCTACCCCTTCCCTGTTTGTTCTCTCTCTCAATATATAAATAATCTAAAAAAAAAAAAAAGATGGTTAAAATTGAAAGAAGTCAAAGACATTTAAACTTTTAAATAAATGATTAAGTGGAAACAGACTGTTCCATGTATGTTTTTTTAATGTGGTATTTTTAAATGAATAAAGACATCTTACAGTATTTTATCTCATGATTGGTGTGAATCTGATAAACTTCCCGCAATATGTGTGCATTTAATCATAGATGAATTCTAGAAAGTGTTTAAAATTATGGCTAAAAATAGAAATTGTGATAATGTTTACATTTCACAAATTACATATTAAAGTACAGAAGCTTTTAAATATATTTGGATTTCTTTTCAGGAAAAGCACTGACTCATTTATTTTCTCTCTCTTTTATGACTTGTTTCTAGTCTAAAAAAATACATGTAATCATTTTGTTCAAAACAGTGATGGTAAGTTAACATAGTAAAGCTCACAGGACAAATACTCTGTGATCAAAGTAACCCAGTGAAAGCAATGTAATTTCTAGAGTACCACAAAAACCCTCAGAAACCTTTTTTGACCTACTTAAATAGGAAGTTTTGTTTGCTAAGAATGCAGAGCTCAAGAACCCAGGGGTTCTTGGGTCTAGAGTTAGAGTAAATTCTTACCTGGCAGTTACAATTTCACACTCATAACCAGAGGTCTGTGTAAGAAGTTACAACTCACAAAGTAAATAAATGGAAAGAGTGATGTTCTTTTTAAGCAGCCAGCGGCAGAGAATCTAAATTCTTCTATGATGTTGTCCTAGAAGGGGGCACAGGCCATTCCCTGGCCCTAAACGTGGCCTGGTGGTTGTGTTTGGGGGCAGAGCTGTTGGGGGCAATATGTCACCCAAACTGGAACCCACAGAAGGAAGCCATACTTCTTTTGTCTCCTTTCTTCCTCTGGCTCAAATTAAAAGCTAACCTTTCCCCATCACTGTGAAAATTGCTTATTTTCCCTCCAAAGAAATTGTATCTTCTCTCAACACCCCACCAACACCCCCAAAGGATAAATAGTAAAATATTTAAGCATTAAGTGTTGTTTATGTTTCCTGAGGATGTGGACAAGCTAAGGTGCCCTCAGATATCAGATAAGATGTCTGCCTGTGGCTTCAATTCCCATAATTTAGGGCATGTTTAGTGTGTTATCAATTTAAGGTGTGAGTTTGCTAGCTTTATTGTTTGACCCCCAAAAAACTTAGTATTTTCCTTCCTCAGTTCACCTCTACTACCTTCCATAGCTCTTCTTTCTTTTGAAAATCGTGCAAGATCAGGTGCCCAGAGTTAAGTAGGACAATGGCCTTATTCAGAACAAGGAAGCCTCTTGTATCCTAGCTGTCCACTCTAGGTGCAAGTCGTGAACACCAGGTGGTCTTGCTCTTGCAAGTTAAAATCTGGAGATGAGGAAAAATAAAAACTCAGATTTGATTCTCAAAAGTGTGGGGAAGGGAGCATGACAAAGACTCCACACTGCACAATGGTGTTGCACTTTAAAATGTATAACATGCTTTTAAGTAGTTTATTAAAATTTGCTGCTTACCACAGCCAGAATAATTAGCCTTATTTTACAGACATGGAATCAAGGCTCAGACTGGTTAACTTGCCCAAGGTCACACAGCTGGTGAGTATAGCAGGCACACAAAGCTAGTTTTGCAACTGCTTTTGTTTTGTAAATCTTAGTCTCAGAATTTTTTTTATGGAATCTGCTTCAAGGTTGAGGCTATTATTTTGGAAAGCAAGTAACAAAAAACATAAGTGTAAAGCAGATGAAAAGAGCAATACTTAAAAATCTGAGGATGCTGCCCCTCATGTATGCTGTGTTTGGACAGGCTGGTGTTGAAAATTTGTTTTTTGAATACATCAGCAACATTGAAAGTTGCTGGAGCATGTAGAAGTGTAGAGTTCACACTGAAGATTCACATGTCTGTCTTCCCTTAAAGAGTCAAAGATTCAGGGGCACCTGGGTGGTTCAGTCGGGTAAGGGTCCTATTTCAGCTCAGGTCATGATCTCGCCATTTGTGAGTTCGAGCCCCACATCAGGCTCTGTGCTGACAGTTCAGAGCCTGGAGCCTGCCTCAAATTCTGTGTCTCCCTCTCTCTCTGCCCCTTCCCTGATCATGGTCTGTCTTTCTCTCTCAAAAATAAATAGACATTAAAAAAAAAAAGATTTAGGAAAACCAGATCCTTATAAATGATGGAGCTGGGCAGTGGCTATTCCCCAGTAGACCTCTATGTGCTTTTCTCTCTGCACGGATCTCACCAGCCTCCTTAACTCCTTTATTTCACTAACCTGGCCCCCAGAAACATTTCAGTTTGCAATTCTTATATTAAACTAGTACAAGAAATAAACTATATTAATTAGCCTCTATTTTTAGACAAGATTTTAGACTAGTTAATTGCTAGATTAGCTTTCATTTGAATTTTGAATGCACCCCAACACTTACATCCAGAAGAAATGTCTTTTCCACATATCAATGTCTCTTGAAAATATCCAGGACATTCAGCAGTGCAGTACATAGAGGCATGTGGCTCCAGAAAGTTGTTATACCAAAGCCGAGCTGTTGTTTTATTAATTCTTGTGATTCGAAATCTTTCTTTGATGCCATTTTTATAAAAATAAAGTTTCTTTGGTTGGCAGTTCTTAATTTCTGCTTGGCAATATATAGAGACATTCATACCCATCTTAAAAACTGTGGCTGGTTCTACCCACATGTGGCCAGAGCAGTTTATATTTGTAATTCCTGGAAACAAATAGATAAAATAAAAAATTCCATGTAAAACATTAAAGCAAGAGAGTCAGATGAATATGCTGTTGCATTTAAATTTTATTCTTTTCCTATTAATTAAATGATTTCCATTGGAAAAAAGTTTAGGACCAACTGTATCTTTCCATTGATTAGTTTATTATAATGTACTTTTAGCAGGCTTCTGTGGACGCTCAGTAACAGGATACAAAACTGGAGTCTGCCTTTAAGCTACTCTGTCTAAAGAGCAAATATAATTAGCTCTCCTTATTTAAAGTAGAGAACTGACACATTATGAGGCTATGGCATTTTTCAAAGGTAAGATTAGAAATAACACCTGGCATTGCAGAATCCAAACCCCATTCTCTAGGCACTCCATCAATCTGTCATTCTTCTGTAGATAACGGCTACTTTTATCACAAAATTTTGAGTTTAATGAGTAAAACCATACTCTTATAATGACAAAAATCTATTGCTTGATAACCACTTAAAATTCATCATTAATTTAATATATAGGAATAATATAGGAAAATGTCCAGAATGTATTTTGGTAAAAAGTAACTTGCAAAACAACACACTTAATAATAGGTTTAGTACCAGAAGTAAATAGAGTGAATGAGGAGAAATACACTAAGATTTTAACAATGATAATCTGTGTGTGTTAGTCTACTTTTTTCATTTTTACTTGCATATTTCTGTGTTTTAAAAATTATATAGTGAATGTATTACTTTTATAACCCCAAGCAATAATTAAAAGTCATTTTCATAAACTCAAATGACAGTGCAATGCAGTATCAGTTAAATTAAACTCACATTAAGGAAAATTTATTATTGTCTTTTTGTGGAAATACTTGCATTAAAACATCCTAGAATCTTACCAATCTTATCAAGGTAATTATTTGATTTTAAAAGGTCCTTAGCTATGGACTACAATGCTTAAAGAATTAACTTGCATAATATAAATGTAATTGAATATTTCCATTTACATAACGAACATTTAGGTATAAATTGGAAATATTTAAATGTTAAAAATAGTGATAAAAATAATTCCATCACTATTAATGGGAAATTGAAGCCAAAGATAAGAAAAGGAAGTTTTAAGGAAACATCTAACTACTTTAAATAAGGTCAACAATTCAGGTTTAGACAAACTACATCTCCAGCACCTTAAAAAAATATGTGAATACTATCATGAAATTGCTGTGAGTAGTGTTTGAGAATACACAGAAAATGTAAAAAATATCAGAAGACTTCAGATTTGGACAAATGTTGGTTTTCAAAAACAGAATAAAGAATAACCCCAGAAACTTTGGACCACCGAGCTTGCTACATTCAGGAATGAATTAGTAAGTCCATGATTTTCAGTACCTAAAAAAAAAAAAATCTGTAATCAGTGAGAGTCAACATAGATTATGTAAGAATAAGTTATATGTTAATGTCTCTTTTTAATGGGGTTAGTAGATTGGTCAGAGGAATGTTAAACTTTATTATTATTATTTCAGCAGAGCTATTGAAAAGGGGAACATACCATGTTAATAGAAAATTTGGAAAAAATGTAGTTTGGATGATATTAAAATTATTCATAGATTGAACAAAATATATAAAATAATATCTAATGGACAGCTCTAGGGTCTCTAATGCCATGTCAGAGGAGCCTGACTTATTTCTCTACACTCTATTAATTACTTGAATGTATCAACAGAAGTCCTACTTATCGTTTGCATATTTCAATCTCCTAAATCTTGGATAGTGGTTGGCCTGATTCTGGCAGTGTCTGATAATCCTGCTGGAGGGGTTCTAGTTCTGATGACAAGGCTACCTCTATATCAATATATAGAGGTATATATCAATATATTGGTATAACTACCAATATAGTTGTGTTCCAGCCTACAGAAGACATTGTTGCTTTTGTCACTATTCTGAGTAATTTGCATGGTTTGCAAAGCTTCCTTCCAGGTTTAGAACCCTACCTTAGTGTTGCTTGTCTCCCACCAAATGAATTTCTATCCCCTGCCCAGGACACCAAGTCCCCAGTAAAAACTCTCAGATGTCAAGGCTATTATGCCTGAATTTCTGACAATCCCCTTCCTGGATTCCTCAAAGCTGCTTATGCTTGTATCTGTAATAATGCCAGATGTTTGTGTGAATTATAAGATAGGAATAATAATAGCCAATACCATTGCATGAAGTTGTGAGAAATAAAAGGCTTAGTTAGCCCAGTGCCTGACACATAGTGCCTGTCAACAAATAAATTGTGGAGTTGAATTAAATTCAAATGTTTGATGGATTATCATATAACAATTGTAACAGTTCAAAGATAGAACACACCAACTCAGAATAATATGCTTATTCATAGAAATGTGCATATATGAGTTAGAGGTTTGTTTATTAGGGAAAGGAATTCTGCCATTAGGGGGGCGGTTGGACTCTTTTATTTCATTCCATATAATATTTATGTGCATATAGTTTTTCCCAATCTAATTTTTGGTTCTTCAGAGACCCTAGAATAGTGCCTTGAAAACAATAACCACTCAACATATTTTTAAATAAAAGAAAGCAATAGGTACTAAAAATACTATACCTCCATGACACCAGTTGAAGAATATGTAAATAGCTATTACCACATCCCATTGAATTGTGACCTGATTCATGCCTGAAAGCAGGAAATAGCTCTTTGTTGCCCTCTAGAAAAAATATGAAAAAGTTTTAAATTATAATATTTTAATAAAATAACCATAATAAAGGCATTACATTTTTTCCTAACAGTTATTATTGCCTTTGATGAGAACATTTCAATAGGAAGAAAAGAAAGGAGGAGGGAAGGAAGGAAGAAAAGAAGGGAAGGGAGAAAGGAAGGGAGGAGGGAAACAGGGCAAAGAAAAGCCAGTGGTATGTAAGGAGGTATGTTACAGATGGAAAAGTAAAGTAAAAGAATGGTCTTTTATACCCTTCAAAAGTCACTATGATTTACCTTACTAGGACATTTTGACCCTTAATAAAATACACTTTCTTCTAATCTAGTCTCTCTCATCAGAAATCTCTGCTCTCACTCCTGGCCAGATTTCTATGCCTTAGAAGTTCCAGAAATATCAGTCTTTGATGAGTTAAACTTAGGAAAAGCCAAAAAGTTCAGAAGTTCCAGAAAAAGGCATTCAAAATGAAGAAAGATGAAGTGAGACAAAGGTATATGTGCTATCACCAATTAAATTTATATAAAATTCCTTTCCTCTGTAGACAGCTCAAAAGACACACATTATATAAATTCCAAACAATATTACCATTAGTTTATGACTAGTTGCATTATTTACTCAGTTACTTACATTTTTATTTAAATGTTACTTTACATTATTATTTAATAACCAACATTATTCAGTTATATTTATGTTTAATAAAACCTGAGCCTTTCATATAAGACAGCAAAACAAAATCATGACTCATCATATAGCATAAAATATCTGATAACATTCTTAAAACCTGGGGTCCCCATGACCCCCATGAATATAGGAACACCTTTCATAATTTGCTAGCAATATGAGGTCTTCTCTTTATAAATAATAAGCAAAACAAAATCTAAAATGTTCCTGGTTAGAAGTTAACTACTCACCCCAATAGAATATATACAACAATAATTGTTTAAAGTGATATAGTATCAGACAACATTTGAGTATAAACTTTCATCTGTAACCACTCTATAAAATATCGCAAGAACTTACAAGAAAAAACAACCGGAGCCCCTGGGTGGCTCAATCAGTTAAGTATCTGACTCTTGCTTTCAGCTCAAGTCATGATCTAGGATTGAGCCCCACATTGGTTCTTTGCTGACAGCAAGGAGCCTGCTTGGGGATTCTCTTTCTCCCTCTCTTTCTGCTTCTCCCCCATTCGTGTTCTCGTGTGTGCTCTCTTTCTCTCAAAAATAAGTAAACATTAAAAAAGAAAGAAAGAGGGTCACCTAAGTGGCTCAGTTGGTTAGCGTCCGACTTCAGCTCAGTTCATGATCTCTCAGTTCGTGGGTTGGAGCCCCACGTAGGGCTCTGGTGCTGATAGCTCAGAACCTGGAGTCTGCTTCAGATTCTATGTCTCCCTTTCTCTCTGCCCCTCTCCAGCTCATTCTCTCTCTCTCTCTCTCTCTCTCTCTCTCTCTCAAAAATAAATATTAAAAATGTTTTTAAAGAAAAGAAAGAGAAAAACAACCTGTGCTATGTATTTCCATAGAAAATATAGCTGTTTTTAAGCATTTGGATGATCATGGTTTGTTTACCTTTCAACTTGTTTGAAGCACATAATTCCACTTCAGAGCCAGGCTGCTACCTTGTTGCCTGCATCATGTCCTCTTTCCCCACTGTCTGTCAAAAATCACTTCAGATTTTCAGCAGTGAGGCAAATGGAAATGTCAGCAAAGCCCTGACCTACATTTCAGACTCTTGAACTCAAACTGTCCAATTCAAAATGACTGGCTCTAATGTCACTATTTGGGAAAACCCAGATTACTGAAAGTGAACTGCTTTGTCAGTACTTTTTTTTCTCAGCTTAATTTAAAATGATCTGTCTCGGTTCTATCTGTCAGAATCTTTGACACCAAAAATACGATGCTTAGCTTTAATTTGCAATTAACATTGATATTTATTATAAACCAGTTTCTTAAGAAAGTTTAAATGCTACCATTGACCATTCATTTATTTAACAAACATTTTTGGGTATCTAATATGTGTCAGCCATTGTTCTGGGTATTAAGGATATGATGGTGATTAATTACTGAACAGCTCTTTTGTTGTATTGTTTAAAGTGATTAAATGGTAGATCAGTTGTTTTGAACTATCACAGGATTCTACAGGCAAATAAAAAATTACCAAATATTTGGTACATTTATAGAAGTCCTCACCAAGGGCTTTTCTTGGCATGCTTTTTCCTCCCATGTCCTTGGTTGCTTCTACTTGAGTATCTTTTCACTCTGTGTATTCCTTTTTATTGTAAATGACAGTTACTTGTTTCAATGAATTTCTTGAAGCCAGAAACTCCATCCTGCCTTTTAAATTTTTATATCTTTGGTACCTAGCATAATATAATACTCTGGGGAAACATTCAAAACATTTCTATGCTCAGATTTATTTTAGACAGGGAAGATTAGAATGTCTGTGGGTGAAGGCTGGGCATCAATATTTTTACACCTCCCCACCATGTGATTAGTGATTATAATGAGCAGTCAGGGTTGAGAATTATTGGAATATAAGAATGAGTATCTTTGAAGACCACACAAAAGAAAGGACTGTCAACTGGATGTCAATGATTAGGAACAATTTGCCAAGCTGTGAAGGAAAGGGTGTGGGAAAACATTTCACATATGAGAATAGAATGTGCAAGTAATAGAGATGTTTTGGGACAAGCTAGTTGAAGGGAATAGGATTTGAGCTAGAAAATTAAGGCCAGTGGCAGAATGTGATTACTGGGTTTTGTATTCCTGCTGAGTGGTTTAACCTTTGTCTTGAAGTCAGTCAGAGATAGCTAAGATTGGTAAGCAGAGAAATAACATAATCAGATTGGATTTTAAAGAGATAATTCTAGGGGCGCCTGGGTGGCTCAGTAGGTTAAGTGTCCCACTTCGGCTCAGGTATTAATCTTGTGGTTTGTGAGTTAGAGCCCCGTGACAGGCTCTCTGCTGACAGCTCAGAGCCTGGAGCCTTCTTCAGATTCTGTGACTCCCTGTCTCTCTGCCCCTCCCAGCTCGTGCTCCGTCTCTGTGTCTCAAAAAATAAACGTTAAAAAAAATGTAAAAAAAAGGTAATTCTAATTATTGTGTGGAGCATTGAATGAAGATAAAGAGCCCATTTAAGTTATTGAAAATCAGAAGCTGGTGAGGGCACAAAGCAAAGCAATGGCAGCAAGAACTCAGAGGAAGAAACATCATTGGGAGCTATGTGGAGGTAGATTGGACAAAATGGCGACCCCTGCAGTTGTGCAGTAAACAACACTTGTTGGGAGCTAAGAAATCAGGAGCATGAAGAATGACTCTCGTGGTGATTTTTGCTGACCCAGTAGATAAGGGCATTAACTGAGCACACAAAAGGAGTGATAGGGAAGTGATGAGTTTGATTCTGGTCATGTTGATTTGGAGGAGCTTACAACATATTCAGAGAAAACTGTCTAGAGGCCATCGTAGACACTGGTAAACTTGGGAGAGAAGTTTGAGCTGAAGATCTAAATTTGGAAGATTTCAGCATGTCAGCAGTTTTAAAACTGAGATTAGAATAAGAAAACTTAGCACATCTAGAATCATAAGGGAAGGAAGCAGGTGGACAGAACCAAGAAATCTTGACCAAAGGACAAGAAGAAGAGATACAAGGAGTGTGTGGCCCGTGTCCAATGGTCAGAGATTAAATATGATAAGAACTAAAAGGAAATGTTGGATTTGACAATAGTCTTCCCTGAGAAGAGTTTTAGAGAAGAAATGGAGGTAGAAAGGAGACTAAAATGAGTTAGAATAAAAAATAAAAAAGAGGATATTGGCTAATCTTTCAGGAATTTGGACAGTGAAGATGCTACTGATGGGGAGCTCTGTGCAAATGAAGATTTATTTATTGTTTAGAATGGGGGTTGGTGGTGGTGCCTCTTCTTTGGTGAACAGTCCAGTCACATCTTTTATCCATTTCGTTAGTTTGTTGTTTTTCTTATTATTGAGTTTTGAGAGTTCTTTATATGTTTGGAAACCAGTCCTTTATCACATATACATTGTACAAATATTTTGTCCTGGTCTGTCTCTTACCTTTTCATTTTCTTTTTTTTTTTTTTTTTTTTTAATTTTTTTTTTTTCAACGTTTATTTATTTTTGGGACAGAGAGAGACAGAGCATGAACGGGGGAGGGGCAGAGAGAGAGGGAGACACAGAATCGGAAACAGGCTCCAGGCTCTGAGCCATCAGCCCAGAGCCCGACGCGGGGCTCGAACTCACGGACCGCGAGATCGTGACCTGGCTGAAGTCGGACGCTTAACCGACTGCGCCACCCAGGCGCCCCTACCTTTTCATTTTCTTACCAATGTCATTTGAGAACAGAAACTTTTAATTTTGATTAAGTCTGATTCATTAATTATTTTATTTTCTTTTTTAAAAATATTTTTCTTTTTCTTTATTTCAGAGAGTGAGAGAGAGAATAAGTTGGGGGGGGTGAGAGAGAGAGAGAGAGAGAGAGAGAAAGAATCTCAAGCAGGCTACATGCTTAGCAGGAAGCCCAACGTGGTGCTCAATCCCATGACCCTGGGGTTATGACCTGAGCTGAAATCAAGAGTTGGACCCTCAACTGACTGAGCCACCTGGGTGCTCCCCAATTAATTATTATTATTTTTTTTAAATTTTTTTTCAACGTTTTTTATTTATTTTTGGGACAGAGAGAGACAGAGCATGAACGGGGAAGGGGCAGAGAGAGAGGGAGACACAGAATTGGAAACAGGCTCCAGGCTCCAAGCCATCAGCCCAGAGCCTGATGCGGGGCTCGAACTCACGGACCGCGAGATCGTGACCTGGCTGAAGTCGGACGCTTAACCGACTACGCCACCCCAATTAATTATTTTAATGTTTCATTTGTTTTTCCCTGCTTACATTTTCATCAACAGATTAATACATAATCTTATTGTATGTGTGTTTCCGTTTAAAGACACCTTACTTAATCTATATTGCTGATTCCATTAACACTGAACTCAGGGCCAATAACATCATAACTCACGCCTGAACAAAGCTCACCAACACATGGAGTTTCTTTGTAATATACATTGCAACCTTCTTGTGCTCAGAAACACCAGCCAGTGTTTAAAATTGGGAGCCATTTTAAACAGTGAAATCGCAAACGGAAAGTACAAAATGGGAAAAAATGTGGCACTAAACAGATCTCCAAAAGGACACTTGTTTACAGTATGAGATTTGAAACAAGTTTCTTAGCTAGGGACTTGTACATTGGGTGACTCAAATTTTTCACCACTCTGCACATGTCTGCAAATTACTGAAAAATGCTGCAAGTATTGATTTGGGGGTTACAAGTAAATTTTAGTTGGCAAATGAATTCCCAAATTTGGAATAAGGGAACGATGAAGATCAACTATATAAAATCCCATATGTAAGTGGTTTGACTTCATTTGCTAATCAGAAAGCATGAAGACCATTGTCTTGGCTTTTTCTCTACAGGCAGGGTTGCTATTTGGGTATACCAGGACAGTCTAATTTACACTTGTCCCAGGGTAATTATATATAACATTCCATTTTATTTTCAAAATTATTCCATTTTGGAAGATATATTATCACTCTCTTATAGGTATATAAGTAATAAACGTGGTTTGTTTCCTAAAAGTCACACTATTTTAAGTTTTCTCTGGTATTTGGTAAAAGTTTGGAACGTTTGTTGGCTGAGGGGAATGAAAAGAGTGATTGAGTATAAAATGCATATCCTGAAAACATACCATATTAAATTAGTAAGTATATTGTGAGTTAGCACATCATCAAGGCAAATACATCATAATGCAGCATTTTAGATTTTTTTCCAACTTAAAAAAAAATTCTCCCTAGGGAACTTAAAGGTAGAACAGAAGGAAACGGTTAGAACTATAGTGCTTACATAATTGTGCCTTTCTGTAAATTTACCTGCCTGTTGTGGATTGAAAATGTCTCCATTTTCCCTGTCCATAGGCAACACACATTGTCATAAACTAACTGGCTACTAGAAGGAACTCCTCGAAGTAGATTAGTTAGGATCTCCCAGTTTAAGATGTATAGCTGGGTCAAGACCGGGAATTGCTATTGCCTACAACACTGGTCTACCCATTGGGGAGCAGGCTAGAGGGCTCTATCTTGCCTCAGGACCCAGATGCCATATGTGGGTGGGAATGAGCAGAACAAGGAGTAAACTGTTGACCCCTGAAATGGGAACCTAGTGACTCTTGACTCTGAATAGAGATGGAAAACCTACCACCTGTATATGGGGAAGTGATATAGCAGCCCCAGCGATTTGAATAGGCCTGGTTTAGGGCTGGTAATCTGGTTAGAGAAAGGGAGTAGGAAACTTGTCCTGAGTTTGTGCTTGCATAGAGGGTACACTATTTTTCCTTAGATGACTGCATTTCTTTGTGGTAGCTTTAGTAGGGGTGAGTGACTGAATATTACAGTGTGTAAAGCTCCTGAGACATTCCCTTGGAGGTATGACTAAATATGCAAATCCCATTAGGTAGACTTGATTTGGGAGGCTTAAGATGTTGTATGGTGATCTAGCACTTCTGTACTTAAGGAATAAATCAATATTATGGAAAGGTGTGGAAAATGGTAGGTGGTTGGGTGAGATGGTTTTTGAAGCAGCCCATGAGAGCCAGAGCATGTCCCCTGATATATGAGTATGCTCAAGGGAAGATCTTTGTACATATCTACCCAATTCTTGGTATGTAGGATGCAGTGGTACAGCCCAGTCCTCTCTACACCTGGGTGTAAAATAAATGCCCCCATTTGAGAGGGCTTACTGTACTACAATAGGTAAAGGGTGAAAAGGATCCCTTCTCACTCCCCGACTGGGACAAGACACATATCCACCCTCCTTCCTGGATAGGCACAAATGGAACCAAAATGACAGAAGAGGGCCTTTAGAAAAGCAACACAAAAAGGGGCAAGAGAGGATGGCTTTTTTTGTTTTTCCTAAAGCAAACCACAGCTTTGAAATAACTCCCCAATTCTTTGTAGAATAAAAGTCTAATTGTTTAACAGATGTTTGACTAGGGAAGTGGCTTCCTCCTCCCAATTTCTTCTTTAAAGAACCAAGAGAGAGGCAGCTGCATGGATGGGTGCCCGAAAATTGAGGATGAGAGCAGAAAAGCCCACTGTGATTGCAGATGGTCATATGCAGTGAGCCACCCTTTATGGCCTGAAGGTATTTCTGTATATACCATATTAAGGAGCTTGATCCTAGGATAAAGAACTCTTCTGTACTTTCCAGTATACTGTAGACTATATGAAGTGAAGACTTATTTTGCTAATTTATTGTGACATCCTGTCTTTCTGTTGTTATAGGCCCAGTGAAGAGGCTGCATATTCTTGAGTGTCTTCTAGGTACCAGCATACACTGTACTTGAGGCTATGGCTGCAGAGAAGATGTTAATAGCTTTCGAGGATCCTTAAGTGGGAAAGAAGACAGAATTTAAAAATTAAAATGCAAAAGAATAAATTTTTGCAAGCTTCAGGCCTGAACGCCAGCTCCTGTAGGATAAAGTTTACCTGATGTGAGTCAAGGACTCGGGCTCAAATTCTTGCCTGGTCCCTCAAGTTTGATCTCACACCTTTGCTTCTGAACTTGATTTTATGGTATCAGCATAACTCTTTCAACTGCCTTTCCTGCTGCCCCATCATCCTCCAATGGAAGTGTACCATACCACATCCACTTTGCTTCACCAGTGGGGTCCACCTCACTGTCTCAGCCTGCCCTACTTTTCAACACTCACAAGTCTGAGTAATTATGAAAAGTACAAATTTAGTTCTACAGTCTTTAAGAAGGTAACAGAAAGTGTTATTCATTTCAGAAAGCTTTTAATAAAAAATATCGAACTTATTTTTCTAACTTCAAGGCCTTGAAGTTATGCTTTAATTATCTTGAGGGTAGTCTTACCTGGAAGAGCTCATTATTCACATATGCCAGATAAATGAGGTGTCATTTTATTAATTTTCTCAACCACTGAATTAATAACCCCATTATTCATAAAGAGATATGTAGACTCTTTGAAGAGAAACGAATACCATAAATCTTATGACTCATCCAGAGGATGGTACCTACCTGCAGCTGCCTGATTCTTCTCAGCATCAAGCACCTGATAGCACACTGAGCTGTGTTGGAGGAATGGGTGCTACAGGCTGAATCATTGCTATTTCCTGTGAGGTGTGCATTAAAGGTCATCTTTACCTTACTTCCTTATGAGTGTGTTAGAGACTTAAGAATGCTAAGAAGTGGAGATGATTTTAAAACTTCCAGTGCACATCTCAAGCTTTTAGATTGCATATATACTTTTAAGGGGGTCATTTTCCAGAGTCTCAATTTCCATTACGTACCCTTTCCTAAATTTGATTCCTCTGAGAATGAGCCTGGGTTCACAGTAGTCATCCTCTCATTTCATAAAGAATGGTATCCCTCCATGCCAAATCTCAGCATGCTGAATTACCCTGGGAATAAATAGCTGCAGTGAATCAAACAAACAGATAAATGTAAATACTGGTTTCAGGGAGACCTCTATGGATAATTAGTCAGGGGCTTTAAATACTTAAGGCTTCTCTAGCCTTTGCCTGTGAAGCTTACCAAAATACTTGTATTTCAGCTCATGTTGAGATACTCTGAATTTTAGCCAATTTGGGGATATTTGGATCTCTTTTGGAATAGTCTGACTACCAGGCATCAGAAGCAATATGGAGGACTTATGGTTATTTTCTTGAATGTAAATGAAATTTTTGATGGACTGTCATATTTTTTCTAGACACATTGGATAAAACTCATGGTTAAAGTTTTACTTGATTTTGTTCAGACTTAATGTACTTTATTCCATAAGGTAGTTCATGGCATGTTTGTTCCTATTACAGCTTAGTTGAACTTACTTCACCATCTAAAATGTTTAATAATTTCTATTGTTTATTTAAAAAGAAATAAACTTACTTAGACTTATGTTTAACATTTTAGATGTTAATTAAAAATATACAAGTGGGTACATAATTTTAAAAGCTTCTTTTAAGAGTATTTAAGGAAAATATTTGGAAGACCACTGCACTAGAGCTCAACTATACAAGCCAATCAAAACCATGGTGGAAAAAATACATCAAAATCTCAATAGTGGTTTTTTTGATTATCCAATTATCAAGTTTTTTTTTTCTTCCTTTTGCTTTTCTATAACTCTCTGTTTTTAGGATATGTTATATATGATAATTTTAAAACATTGAAAAAATACTAAACACAATAATGACAAGGAAAAGTTTAAATGAAGGGATATAAAGGGGAGTTTCCTTCCTAGTCAACTCTGAAATATGAGACAGTTGGAGGGAATTATTGATATGTCTGCTGATGTACATATTTAATTTATGCAAATTTAACTATAAGGGGCAGGAATGAGGACAGTTTTTCTTCCCATAGAGGAAAAATCAATTCTTCTATACCTTAAGACTTGGACCTTAAGCCCTTAATGATTCAAAGAAAAGAATACCAATGAAAAATGCAATAATAATAATAATAATTTTTTAAATTGAAGTAAAATTGACAAATAAAATTATATATATTTCAGGTGTATAACATGATGATTTGTGTATACATATATATGTGTGTGTGTGTGTGTGTGTGTGTGTATTAAATGATTACGCAAATCAAGTTAACACATCCATAACCTCACATACTTTTTTTTTTTTTTTTTTTTTTTGGTGAGAACACTTCAGATCTACTCTCTTAGCAAATTTCAAGTGTATAGTACATTATTATTAACTTGAATCACCATGCTGTACATTAAATCCTCAGAACTTGTTCATCTTATAACTAAAAGTTTGCACCCTTTAATATCTCCCCATTTCCTCCACCCCACAGTCCTTGGCAACTACTATTTTACTCTCTGTTTCTATGAGTTTGACTACTTTTTTTTTTTTTTAATGTTTAAATTTTATTTATTTATTTATTTTTTTTTTCTGAAATTTATTGACAAATTGGTTTCCATACAACACCCAGTGCCCATCCCAAAAGGTGCCCTCCTCAATACCCATCACCCACCCTCTCCTCCCTCCCACCCCCCATCAACCCTCAGTTTGTTCTCAGTTTTTAACAGTCTCTTATGCTTTGGCTCTCTCCCATTCTAACCTCTTTTTTTTTTTTTTTTTTCCTTCCCCTCCCCCATGGGTTCCTGGTAAGTTTCTCAGGATCCACATAAGAGTGAAACCATATGGTATCTGTCTTTCTCTGTATGGCTTATTTCACTTAGCATCACACTCTCCAGTTCCATCCACGTTGCTACAAAAGGCCATATTTCATTTTTTCTCATTGCCACGTAATATTCCATTGTGTATATAAACCACAATTTCTTTATCCATTCATCAGTTGATGGACATTTAGGCTCTTTCCATAATTTGGCTATTGTTGAGAGTGCTGCTATGAACATTGGGGTACAAGTGGCCCTATGCATCAGTGCTCCTGTATCCCTTGGATAAATTCCTAGCAGTGCTATTGCTGGGTCATAGGGTAGGTCTATTTTTAATTTTCTGAGGAACCTCCACACCGCTTTCCAGAGCGGCTGCACCAATTTGCATTCCCACCAACAGTGCAAGAGGGTTCCCGTTTCTCCACATCCTCTCCAGCATCTATAGTCTCCTGATTTGTTCATTTTGGCCACTCTGACTGGCGTGAGGTGATACCTGAGTGTGGTTTTGATTTGTATTTCCCTGATAAGGAGCGACGCTGAACATCTTTTCATGTGCCTGTTGGCCATCCGGATGTCTTCTTTAGAGAAGTGTCTATTCATGTTTTCTGCCCATTTCTTCACTGGGTTATTTGTTTTTCGGGTGTGGAGTTTGGTGAACTCTTTATAGATTTTGGATACTAGCCCTTTGTCCGATATGTCATTTGCGAATATCTTTTCCCATTCCGTTGGTTGCCTTTTAGTTTTGTTGGTTGTTTCCTTTGCTGTGCAGAAGCTTTTTATCTTCATAAGGTCCCAGTAATTCACTTTTGCTTTTAATTCCCTTGCCTTTGGGGATGTGTCGAGTAAGAGATTGCTACGGCTGAGGTCAGAGAGGTCTTTTCCTGCTTTCTCCTCTAAGGTTTTGATGGTTTCCTGTCTCACATTTAGGTCCTTTATCCATTTTGAGTTTATTTTTGTGAATGGTGTGAGAAAGTGGTCTAGTTTCAACCTTCTGCATGTTGCTGTCCAGTTCTCCCAGCACCATTTGTTAAAGAGGCTGTCTTTTTTCCATTGGATGTTCTTTCCTGCTTTGTCAAAGATGAGTTGGCCATACGTTTGTGGGTCTAGTTCTGGGGTTTCTATTCTATTCCATTGGTCTATGTGTCTGTTTTGGTGCCAATACCATGCTGTCTTGATGATTACAGCTTTGTAGTAGAGGCTGACTACTTTTTGGATTCCCCACATAAATGATACAATACAGTATTAGTCTTTCTTTTTCTGGCTTATTTCATTTAGCATAATGTTCTCTAGATTCATCCACGTGGCAAAGGACAGAATTTCCTTCTTTCTCATTGCTGAATAATATTCCAGTGTGTGTGTGGGTGCACACGTATGCATCATATCTTCTTTATTCACCTTGTCAGACACTTAGCTTGTTTCCATACCTTACCTATGGTATATAATGCTGCAATAAACATGGATGTGTAAGTATCTTTCCAAGATAGTGATTTCCTCTGGATATATACCCAGGAGTAGGATTGCTGGATTATGTTGTAGTTCAATTTTTAATTTTTGAGGATACTTCATAATGCTTTCCATAATGACTGCCCTATTTTACATTCCCACTAATGGTATATAAGGGATCCCTTTTCTCCAGATCCTTGCCAACATTTGTTATCTGTTGTCTTTTTATAAAAGCCTTTCTAATAGGTGTGAGGTGATATCTCATTTTGGGTTTGAGTTGCATTTCCTTGATGATTAGTGACGTTGAGTGCCTTTTCATGTACCTGCTGCCCATTTGTATATCTTTTCTGGAAGAATATCTATTCAGTTCCTCCAATTTTTAATCAGATTATTTGTTTTTCTGCTATTGAGTTGTAGGAGTTCCTTATATATTTTAGATACTAAGTCTTATCAAGTGTATGGTTTGCAAATATTTTCTCCCATTCTATAGGTTGCCTTTCCATTTGTTGATTGTTTTCTTTGCTGTGCAGAAGCTTTTCTGCAGTTTGATATAGCCCCACTTGCTTACTTTTGCTTTTGTTGCTTGCATTTTGGTATTATATCCAAAAAATCTTTGCCAAAATCAAGGTCAAGGAGCTGTTTCCCTGTTTTCTTTCAGGAATTTTAGAGTTTGGGGTCTTAAATTTAAGTCTTTAATTCATTTCAAGTTAGTTTTTGTGAATGTGCAAGATAGGGGTCCAATTTCATTCTTTTGCATGTAGATATCCAGTTTCCCCAGCACCATTTATTAGAGACTATTCTTTTCCCATTGTGTGTTCTTGGCACCTTTGTCAAAGATTAATATGTGCGTGGGTTTATTTCTGGGCTCTTTATTCTGTTCCATTGATCTGTATATCTGTTTTTAATGCCTGTACCATATAGTTTTGATTACTATAACTTTATAATATAGTTTGAAATCAGGAAGTGTGATGACCTCAGCTTTGTTCTTTCTCAAGACTGTTTTGCCTATGTGGTACTCTGTGGTCCCATAAAAAGTTTATGATTTTTTTTCTATTTCTGTGAAAAATGCCATTGGAAGTTTGATAGGGATTGCACTGATTCTGTAAATTGCTTCAGGCGGTATGGACATTTTTGCAATATTAATTCTTCTAAGCCAAGAACACAGGATATCTTTCCATTTGTTTGAAACTTCTTCAATTTCTTTTATCAGTGTCTTCTAGTTTTTAGTGTACAGATCTTTCACCTTCTTGGTTAAATTCATTCCTAAGTATTTTATTGTCTTTGATGTTATTATAAATGGAATTATCTTCCTTAATTTCTCTTTTAGATACTTTACTACATAAAATGCAACTGATTTTTATATATTGATTTTGTACTCTAAAAGTGTACTGAATTTGTTAGTTCTAATTATTTTTTGGTGGCACTTTTAAGGTTTTCTATATATAATATCATGTCATCTGCAGAGACAACTTTACTTCTTCTTTTCCACTGTGGATACCTTTGATTTCTTTTTCTTGCCCAATTGATCTGACTTGTTGAATAGAAGTGACAAGAATGGGCATCCTTGTCTTGTTCCCGATCTTAGAGGAAAAGCTTTTCATTGTTGAAAATGATATTACCTGTGGGATTGTTACATGTGGATTTTATTATGTTGAGATACATTTATTCTGTACCTAATTTGTTGAGAGTTTTTATCATGAAAGAATGTTGAATTTTGTCAAATGCTTTTTCTACATATATTGAGATGATTATATGATTTTTATTCTTTATTCTGTATCACATTTATTAATTTGTGTGTGTTGAACCATTTTTGCATTCCAAGGATAAGCCCCACTTGATTATGGTGTATGATTTTTTTAATGTGCAGTTTAATTCAGTTTGCTAGCTTTTTGTTGAGGATTTGTACATCTCTGTTCATTAGGGATATTGGCCTGTAATTTTCTTTTCTTGTGTCCTTGTCTGGCTTTGTTATCATGATAATGCTGCCTTCATAAAATGAATTTTTTCCACTTTTTTGGAAGAGTTTGAGAAAGATCAGCATTAATTGTTTAGAGGTTTGGTAGAATTCACAAGTGAAGCCATCTTGTCCTGGACTTCCCTTGGTTAGAAGATTTTAGATTACTGATTCAACCTCCTTGTTACTTATAGGTCATTCATATTTTCTATTTCTTCATGATTTAGCCCTGGTAGGTTGTATGTTTCTAGGAACTTATCTGTTTTTTCTAGATTATTTAATTTGTTGGCATATAACTGTTCATAGTAGAATTTCATGATCCTTTGTATTTCTGCAGTATCAGTTAAAATGTTTCCTCTTTCATTTCTGATTTCATTTATTTGCATTTCTTTTTTATTTGTCTAGATAAAGGTTTGCCATTTTTGTTTATCTTTTTAAAAATCAGATCTTTGTTTCACTTTTGATCTTTTATATTGTTTTTCTGGTCTCTGCTTCATTTACTTCTGCTTTGATCTTTGTTATTTCTTTCCTTCTGCTAACTTTGTGTTTAGTTTGTTCTTCTCTTTATAGTTTCTTGAAATGTAGTTAGGTTGTTTACTTGTGATCTATTCTTTTTCTTAATATAGGTGCTTGTTGCTATAATAATAATTATTAACAATGAAACTTACTATCATTAATTATTATTATTATTAATGTTGGCTTTGATGGAAGATTTATATCATTTTAAAAAACATTATTAGAAGAAAAAAAGTTTTCACTGTCCATTGGTGGGAAAAATATTTATGAATTCTTTCATGATGTTCAAGATATTTTTAGAGAATTTTTCAGATAGAGAACAATGGAACTGAGCATGATCAAGGCACACATTCATCACTCTGTTTTGCAGAAGCACACCCCTCCTTCACTTGGCCTTTGCATATAATTCTTTTTTTTTTTAACGTTTATGCATCTTTGAGAGACAGAGGGAGACAGAGTATGAGTGGGGAAGGGGCAGAGAAAGGGAGACACAGAATCAGAAGCAGGCTCCAGGCTCTAAGCTGTCAGCACAGAGCCTGACGCGGGGCTCAAACTCACGAACTGTGAGAACGTGACCTGAGCCGACGTCGGACATTCAACCGACTGAGCCACTCAGGTGCCCCAGCCTTTCCATATATTTCTAATGGAGGCTTGCATTGTAAGGCTGACTTTAGGCTATTCAAATTAGCAAAGATATTGATAAGATATTTTAATGTTCAAATCCATCCATGAAAACAGTTTTGAAATTTAAAGTTTCCTCCAGTAAGATTTAGAGTCCTGTCAACTCAAATGAAAGAGTGAGGACCCAGCTACATGAAATCTAAGGATTTTCAGTGGTTTCATTGCCTCTGTTCATCTCCCTGAAAGGAAAAATCTGACAAGAGGACTTTGGATGATACAGTTAACATTTGAAAAGCATCATTTAAATACTTATCTTCACTTTGCAAGTAGGTGCTCAAGGTTTTTTGTGTTTGTTTGCTTTGCTGGTGCATCCAAACAGTAACTAGATTATGCTTTCAGAGCAACCACTTTAATGCTCCAGTTATCAGCTTCTCAAAGTGACATTTCATTTTTTTTCTTTTTCAAGTTTTTATTTAAATTCTAGTTAGTTAAAATATATTGTAACATTGGTTTCAGGTGTAGAATTTAGTGATTCATCACTTACATATAATACTCAGTGCTCATCAAAATAAGTGCTCTCCTTAATACCCATCACTCATCTAGCCCATCCCCCACTCTCTTCTCTCCACCAACCCTCAATTTGTTCTCTATAGTTAAGAGTCCGTTAGGGTTTGTTTCCCTCCTTTTTTTTTCCTTCCCATATGGTCATCTGTTTTGTTTCTTAAATTCCACACATAGAACTACCTTACAACCCAGCAATTGCACTACTAGGTATTTACCCAAAGCATACAAAAATACTGATTTGAAGGGGCACATGCACCCGATGTTTGTAGCATCATTATCAATAATAGCTAAATTATGGGAAGATCCCAAATGTCCATCAACTAATGAATGGATAAAGATGTGTGTGTACACACACACACACACACACACACACACAATGGAATATTACTCAGCAACCAAAAAGAATGAAATCTTGCCATTCACAATGACATGGATGGATTAAAGTAACATTTCAATTTAGTGCTAAGAAGAATTCAAGAATGGGCTTGAAAATTCAGTATGTAATAAAACATACTAGTGAACAACATCATTGAGGTTATACATTCCATGAACAGTTCCAGGAGAAAATTCAGTCATGGAGATTCACAGCAATCATGGGCAGACCTGAAGCCCCCTTCTGTGATTCATGTAGTATTCAGATTACCACACTTCTACTTGCTTTAGCCTTATCCAAAAAAGTAATGTCCAGAAAAATCACAGTTCTGATATTCTGGTTTTATTTTTTCTAATACATATTAAAATAAACACATTGATGGGGCGCCTGGGTGGCGCAGTCGGTTAAGCGTCCGACTTCAGCCAGGTCACGATCTCGCGGTTCAGGAGTTCGAGCCCCGCGTCAGGCTCTGGGCTGATGGCTCAGAGCCTGGAGCCTGTTTCTGATTCTGTGTCTCCCTCTCTCTCTGCCCCTCCCCCATTCATGCTCTGTCTCTCTCTGTCCCAAAAATAAATAAACGTTGAAAAAAAATTAAAAAAAAATAAACACATTGATATTAAGTGTAAATGGTTATCTGTGCACACTCTAAAATTACTCATTTATCACCAGAAATATACACACTGCATTAAATAAACTTGTTATGTGTATCCCCTATAGCAAACTGAATTTTTTTAGAGAACCAAAAAACCTTTTTTTAAAACTGCTATACTTTGGCTAGCATATTTTCTCTGCCATTCTACCCACAGATATACTTTAAAATAACTGAATGAGAGTGTTTTTTATTAAACAATGTAAAATATACTGTGGAATCATTCTTGCCTTCTATATGCATTGATAGGTATAATTCAAGGGAAAGAAAAATGATTCTTTATCATTTTGTTCTACACATATTTGTTCTGACCTTACATTCATTTGTTGAAGAGATATTTATTTTTTCCTATGTTCTAGTAACTATTCTACTGAAAATAAAGCGGTAAACAAAACAGAAAAGAAAATCTAGTCCTCATGGAGCTTACTTATATTCAAGTGTAAGGAGACAGGTAACAAGTAAAATAAATAAGAAAAGTATAGTTTTAGATGATGATAACGTTTGGTGAATTTAAGTAGGAAAGGCAGACAGAGGTCAATGTGCTCAAAGATCTTGCTGGAATGTATCATTTGAGCAAAGATCTAGTAGAAATGAGGGAATTGCTGCAGAGGTAATTTGAAGAAGTGTGATTCAGGCAGAAAGAACAGTTGGGGACAGGGGAGAGGGGAGAAAAAAGAAGCTCTGGGGTGCTTTTGAGGGCCAGGAAGGAGGCCAGTGTGGGAGGAGCAAGGTAAGCAAGAGGGACAACAGTGAGAGATGAAAACAGAAGGAAATGAAGTCAGAAATAACTGCAGTGAGGGGGGATGGGCCATAGCATAAGGCTCCACAGGGCTCTGGGCTCTTCTGATGATTGAGATGAGAAGTCATTGGAGGGTTTTACGTAGCAGAATGATGATGATTTGACTCCAAGAAACAAGAAACAAGAAAAGAAAGCAAGAACAGTAGACCCAACCACAGGAAGGGAAATAGACATTGTATGTTTATGGGTTCTCATTATGAAGGTGCAGCTTGTAGGAAATGTGTATGGGTGTGTTTTTAAGTTATGTATGTTACATAGAACAGGAAACAAATATTAAAATAAACAGTGTTGTAAGTATGGGAGAAAAAAGCAACTAGAAAGGTTGGGTAAAGTAGCCACTAATTGATATGAGGTAAAACTTGAAGAGGAAAATATTTTGCAGAGGAATGGGGAAGGGAATTAGGCATTTGTTTTGGGACATTATCAGTTTAGAGTCCCCATTTTGCATCCAGACAGAGATGGTCAGTGGGCAGTTGGTCACACCAGTCTAAAATTCAGAGAGAGAGACAGTTAAGATATAAGATTTTGAGTGTCATCTGCACATAGATGGAACTTAAAGCCACTAACATGACTGAGATTCAAGAAAGTAGATATAAACTAGAGATTGAAAAGGACTGTGCCCAGAATATTCCTATGCAAAGATATCAAGAAAAATAAACCAAGGCAAATTTTCTACCAAGTATCCGTAAGATGGTTACCAGAAAATTCATTTATTTATGATTGGGAAAATAATTACCTGCCTATATCACAAAGAAAGCTAAAGAATCTTGAAGCTAAAATAGACCTTAACCTTAATAGGGATGATGACATTCAACATGTTGGCCTTTTGGCAACAACTATTTTGACCTTTAAAAAACCAGGTGATTCAGTCATTCATTAAATTCTAACTTAGGGTTTTAATTTCAGTCAAATGATGGGTAATGATTGACATGTGAACTTCCAGTATAAAGTAGGTAGATTAGAATAAATATGGGTTTACTCGTACAAAAAAAGGGATCTAGTTTTTAACTCCAGGGTTTGGATGGGGAACCACTCAATTTCACAAATATTTATTCAGTGCCTATTATCACTTGAAAGGATAATTTGGAAAATATAGATAATGTAAATAAGTTGCTCTTTTCCTTCAGAAAGATTTAAACAGAATAATGGAGAATGAGATAAGTAAAATGTGATAAGAGACATAGTGAGGCAGAAACACCTTATGAAGGTTTGTGCTAAAGAAAGTGATTCTTCATTGGCTGCATTTTAGAAGTACCATAGAGGACACAGCATTTAAGATAGCCCCTAAAGTATGGGTAGAATTGGATATTGACAGGTAGAAGATACAGTATGAGCAAAGGCCTTCGGGTGGGAAAGCTCAGGAGTATGTTTCACTGGTGGGTGGTCATGTCCCCAGACTACTGTTATTGTCATCCTATTTCTTTAATTTTTTTTCCTTCCAAAGTAGGTAAGCAGAGATTGCACAAATAATTATTAGCTTGACTCCATTAAGAAAATAAGTGTATATTTGCATACCTATGTTCATCGCAGCATTATTCACAATAGCCAATAGGTAGAATCAATCTAAATGTCCATCAATGGATCAATGAATAAGAAAAATGTGGTATATACATGTAATGGGGGCATTTTTCAGCCTAAAAAGAAGGAAATTCTGTCAGGTGTTACAACTTGATTGAACTTTGAGGACATTATTCTAAATGAAATAAGCTGGTCCCAAAAAGACATACTGAATGATTCCACTTATATGCGATATCTAAGGTAGTTAAGCTTATAGAAACCAAAAGTAGAATGGTAGTGGCAGGGATAGAGAGGAGATGGAAAAGAGGAATCATTGTTCCATGTATGTAGCATTTCAGTTTCACAAGACAAAAATGTTCTAGAGATCTAGAACAATGTGCACATCCTAACACTACTGCACTCTAATTTGTTAGGTACTACACTTAAAAATGGTTAAGATGGTAAATTTTATGTTATATGTTTTTTACCACAATAAAGAAAAACAAAAATGTTTATGTGCTGATACTCATTTGATTGTAATTAAACCCAACCAAATTAGCTTAGTGAAACAAAGGAGAATTTATTGGTTCAGAGAACCTAAGAAAGGGTAAGGAAGCAGCAGAGCCTTAACAAGAACTGCAACCAGAGACTCTAAACAGCCTCTAGGTGTCGCTCTCTGCCTCCTGACTCATTTCCTTTCTCATTACAAGTATGCTTTCTCTACAGGCTGATAACTCCCAAGGTTTACATCTTAGACTTTCTGCCATAGAAAGTGTGCCTGATGTTTTCCTTCCGAATTCAAAGCATTGAGAAGAACTCTAAGTAGCCCAGTCAGCCTCTGGACCAACTGTTGATAGGATCTTGTAAGAAGATATTACAAGGAGTCAGATCTTATAATAACTTGGTAAGTCCTGTGGGAACCATATGATGGGGAGTGAATGGAGTAGGGTGACAGGTATATCAGCTAGCTATTATCACTTTAATGCTGTATAACAAACATCCCAAACTAGTGGTTTAAAACAACTGTCAATTATTTCTATGATGTGCAGATTGGCTGGTGCAGCTCTACTTCGGTCTGTGGTGACCATGGTATTCCACACATTGGTCAACCTCCCCGGGGACAGTAAGCTAGCCAGGGCTTGTGGAAGTCCTCTGAAGTTTAGACTCAGAACCGTCTTAACACTTCTACCCTCACCCACAAGCCATCAGTCAATGTATATCCCATGGCTAGACAATAAGGGCCGGGAAACACTTTCTGGCCAAAGTGAAGCTATAGTCAGAGTGGGATGCAGCAGATAGGGAAGGATGAAACTGAATAATTCAATCCACCATAGGGGGTAAATGTGAGAAACAGCTCTCAGAGAAAGATGGGATGTTGGGCAAACAATAGGTATCCAATATGGTATTATTACATAGGTACAAATGTAGTAAAACCAAGTAGTAAATATTGTCAATCCCCAAATTTTACAGAGCAATTGGAAGAGAAGTAGTCTCATGATGTAACAAGTACTGTACTAAGAATCTAACAGATAGAATCTCAAAGGAGAAACAATAAAAGCTGTATTTAACTGAGACAATGTCATTTTGTCTATAAAGTCTCTTAGTTAAGCTCCAAAGAAAGTGTCCTTGAGGATTCCAAATTAGTATCTCTTTTTCCAATTGCTGCTTTTTTAGGAGTAGGTCATGCCCTCATTTAATCTCTTTGTCTATAAGAGAAAGACACTAACTAGCATGCTGCCTCCTTTTCTTTCCAGTATTGGGAAATCAAAGAGTTCACACTTATAAACACATTTAAAAAGGCAACTTATAGTACAAATTTTTACTTTCTCATTTAACAAAGTAAATCTTGGCTAATGAATTTAAGTAATTTGCCTTTTTTAGACACCTTTATACTTTACACATTTCATATGGCCTTATTTATAAGAACCTTTATATTTTGCTGAGATATCTTTCTTCAGTTAATACTGATCAGTTGTTAAAAAAAAGAATGATCCAATTTGCTAGAATTAAATCTTTGTTCATGTTTTACTCTAAAATCAATAGAAAACTTTATTAAATCCAGAGCATAGTACTATTCAGTAGTAAAGAATTTTCAAAGAGTTTCATTACTTCATATTATATATCTCATATTTTCTGGTCAGCAAAATTATAGAGACATTCTTTTTTTTTAAAACAAAAATTTCAAATTGGAGTTGCAAGAGAAAATAGTAAAGCTGAGTAAGTTTTAAAACTGTCATTTTATTCCAACAAAGCATATATTTTCCATAAATTTTTCCCATTACAAAAAACTCCGAAAATCTAATTTCCTTTTCTTGAACAATTGTTAACCATATTGGATCATTGCAACCACAAGTTACACAAGCACATTGATTTCTAATTATATAACTCTAAATATGTGCAACTTCAGCTCTTTTTACTTTAAGTCATTTTCCCCATTTTCCCATTATGAATGTAAGACAGATCATTTAAAACAAAAAAAGATATTTTTACCATTTTGGCATGCTTGTATTTTCAATAGTCAGAATTTTTTTTACTATGCCTGATAGAAATCCAACCCAAATTACCTACATAAAAAAATGAGAATTAATGACAAAATAATGGGGCATATTATAGAATTAATGGAATTTTTGTGAGGAGCAGGTCACTTCAGGTATCTCAAGGAGAGAAACTTCTAGCTTGACATGATCAGGACTCATTCTTTTTTATACCATTCATCTCTCATCTGCTTAATTCTTCTAGACTTTGTTCTTTCCAAGTATTGTCCACAGAGAGGCTCAGATTACAACTTTATTCTATACCTCAAGAATGAAGGAGTGTCTTCCTGAAAAAAATCTCAAAGAAGGATTCTGATTGCCCTATCATTGGGTCATTACTCATCCTTTAGAATAATCCTTTTTCCTAGAGAAATGAAGTATCATTGACCAGAACATTTTGTGTTCCTATCCCTGTGGCCTAGTATCCCTCTACTATAATTGAAAGTCCAACCACAGCTAATCAGAAAGAAGGAAGGGCCGTTTCTCTAAGCAGAAGGGTAGCTGTTAGTAAATGAAGTTGAGGTGAAGAGAGGTACTCTGCACTGATTAAATAAATAAACAAAAAACATTAAATGTCTTCAGTCTTAATTCCCTAGAATCTGGGCATGCTGAACCTCTTGGTTTCAGCCTTCTCTGGACATCTCTGATGTCTGGTGACGCTCGTATCCTTGGATCTGTTTACATGATGGACCTTGGTGCCTCTTTGGAAATACTTCAATCCCAGGGAATGGAATTTCATGGCACAGAACTATGGCTTAAGGACAATGGCCAAGGTAAAGGAGGATAAATGATTATGAATGCAGCACAATTTCTGTCTATCAGTCAGATTGGTTTTTGGCCAAGCCCCCATAGATTCAAGCCTGAGTCCTAGGATGAAAGGGGTACATTTAAAATGTGAGTCAATCAGAAGAGCCATTGTACAGTGATCTTTGTGGGACACTGAAGTACAAGAAGTCAGCAGCATTCATGACAAAACTTCTGTAGTGACCTGAGGCCACATCCCAGTGTAGACATCTACACTCTCAACATCAAGTACCAGCAGCATTAGCAAAGACATTGGCAGGCACTGATAACCAGTCTGGTGAGGCAAAGACTTGGAAGGCAGCAGAATTGTCACTTTTGTCATCATGTGCATAGAAGACATGATCACATTAAGCCAGAATAGGAGCAAAGCTGTTGACTGGGCTGAGAGGTTCTTCTGTCCTACATGATGTTGACGGGACATGTCGTCATCTTGGCTCAATGGGTCTGGAATATGAAAATGGGTCATGCATGGGGCTCATAGCTTGCACTGGCTAGCATTTGGGAAATCAGCTGGGACTGTTGACCAGAGTGCCTCAGTTTTCCTCCTTGTGTCTTCTCCATGGCTTGGGCTGCTGAAAGCATGTTGCCTGGTTTCCAAAGGGGAGTCTCCAAAGCAAAGAAATTAGCAACTGTAGATATTTTAAGCCCATTCTTATAAATTGCACAGTGCTACTTTTTCCACATTCTGTTGACTAAGAGTGACCACAGGGCCAGTCCACTCAATATGGGAATGGTTTACCTAAGATATGAGTACTGGGAGGCATGGTTCACTGGGGGCTGTTTCAGCAAACTGGCTACCTCAGCCAGAGAATGTAGTTTTGTGCCTTTTTAAATGATCCTGCTTTCCCTACAAGTTATGTGGCAAATATAATAGCTACAAATATTATTCACTCGTTCGTGTATTCATTAATTCATTCAACAGATATTCAGTTATCTAATATGTGCCAGTCCCTGTGCATGGTAATGAAGATATTAACATGAGTCTGACAGTGAAATGAATTCTGACATGGGAATAAAGAGCTACATGCAGTGCATAAGGTCTAGAAAAGAGTGGGTCCTGGGAACACAGAAAAGAGGAGATGGAACAAAGTGTCAGGGAGGATTTCTTCCTAAAATGCAACAACTAAGTTGTATTTCTAAAGATGCATAGGAGAGACATTACCAGGAGGAGCAGCATATTAGAAAAGCAGAATAAGGTACCTTTGAGAACCTGAATGGGATGAATATGAGCCTGAGGGGAGTGGCCAGTGAGGTAAGTGTTAATCAGGTTTTTCAAGCATCCTAGAGCCCATGCTGTGGAATTAGGATATTATCTGCTGGGGAATGGGAAACCATTTAAAAATTTCAAGTGAGAACAGGGAATTAATATAATATTATTTTAGAAGGGTCACTCTGGCTGCACAGTGGAATATGCATGGGAGATGGCTAAGGATGGGTGCAAGAAGATCGGTTACTTAGAGGCTGTCCCAGCTAGAGAGACAATGAGGACTTAGTCTCTGGCAGTGTGGAAAGAACAGAGAGGAAGAAGAATTAGGGAGGAATGAGATTTGCTGATTGGGTGGATGTGGAGAGTAAAGGAGAGGGAGGAATTTATTGGCATATTGCCTGTATCAGTCAGGACAGGCTAGGATACACTGTGCTCATAACAAATCCAGAAATTTTCAGAGCTTACCACAGAAGTTTTATCCTTAGTCATATGGAATCTCTTCCATCATGTAGCTATGCCATCTGGAATTCATGGCCTCTAAGGTTGCCATAGCTGAGGAACAAAGAGATCGAGAGGAACACCATTTTTTAAGTGCCATGGCCTGGAAGAAACATACATTACTTGCATTCACATTTCATTGGCCAGAACTAGATAGATGGCCCCAACCTAATTGCAAGGCAGGTGGGAAAACTGTTAGACACATATGGATATTTGGTGCTATTATCACTAACAGTGTGGATTAGTTGTATGGGCTCTGAAAACATACTGCCTGAGTTTAAATCCCACTTCCTCTACTTGCTAGCCATGTATCTATGGACAAGTCTCTGTTCTTCATTTGTAAAATGATCTGAACAATAGCACTTACTTGTTTTGAGTATTAAAAAGGTGACACACATAAAAGACTCAGTGCCTGGGACAAGGTAAGAACTCAATTAGTAATATTATTATTCACATTAAAATGATTTTAATATGTCACTCTCAATGATGGGACCTCCAGTGGAGATGTTTAATAGGTAATCACAAAAATAAAACTAGAGCTTCAGAGAGAGTTGGGGCTGGGAATATAAGTCTAGGAATTGTCAGTAAGTGGGAGGAGGTGAAACACTTTAGATATGGGTGAGATTGCTTAGGGGCGGTGACTAGGTTGAAGGAAAATAGAAGTTTGAAGATAAAACCCTGGATAATACCAACATTTAAAAAATGAGGAGACAGTGGTGTGCCTAGGTGGCTCAGTTGGTTAAGCGTCTGACTTCGGCTCAGGTCATGATCTCACAGTTCGTGGGTTTGAGCCCTACATCAGGCTCTGTGTTGACAGCTCAGAGCCTGGAGCCTACTTTGGATCTGTGTCTCCCTCTCTCTCTGCCCCTCAGCTGCTTGTATCATGTCTCTCTTTCTCTGTCAAAAATAAATAAACATTAAAATAATTTTTTTAAAATGAGGAGAGAAAGAAGAGCCCACAGTAGAAACAATCTAATCAGTAGGAGGAAACCAAAAGGAAGTAGAAAAGGGAGTTTGAGAGCATATCAATCCTTTTATTTTTTTATTTTTTTGAGAGCTTATCAATCCTCTTAGCATTAATAATAATTTATCAATGTTTAATTTTACATTTAGTTCAAAGATAATGATGTTATTTTATACAAGCTTTTTAAAAAATGTTTATTCTGAGAGAAAGAGAAGCAGAGGGAGCCAGATTCTGGGCTTGATCTCACAAACTTGTGAGATCATGATCTGAGCAGAAAACAAGAGTCAGATGCTTAACCGACTGAGCCAACCAGGTGCTCCTTATACAAGCTTATGATTAAGTGTACTTAATAGAGTTTTTAATTCATCATTGTTAGGTAGTGTAAGAAGAAATATGAATATAACACAAGAAATGAATACAGAAAAATGGTTATAATTATCAGCATTTATAATAATTTTTGATCAGCATTTTGGTTAGGAAAACAGCTCCTCTCTTACTGAAAAGAAAGATATTTTTGTTTCTATAAAAAATGCCAATATAAAGAGAGACAAATCAGGCCTTAAGTAGCAGTAAAGAGTAAAGAGATATACAAAGTAAGAAAGTGGTTTAAGTATTAATTCAACAGTTTCACTGCACTGTAATAGTAATTTCATGACTATAATAGGTATAAAAATGGTCAGGGCTAGGGGGCGAAGGGAAGCACTCTTACAATATAGTTAACAGTAGCTTAATCTCCAACTGGAAAAGGGCATATTCTGGGGAAGTTGTTTTGGGGCCATTATTATGAGATATTCAGTGTCATTTCAAGACTTTGTTTCCCTTCCTTCCTCCCTTCCTCCCTTCCTCCCTTCCTCCCTTCCTCCCTTCCTTCCTTCCATCTAAACTTTGGTAAACTGCCACCAAGAGGTAGGAAGATGTATATAAGTAAGAGAATATAATTTTTCTCTTCATTTTATTCTATTGAATCTACTTATCTTCTGAAACTGTGTTTTATTTATAGAAGGTACACACATGCACAGACACACATGATATTATTTATTGGTCCCCATGGTCAATTCTGTTGATGTCCTGCCTATATATTCCTTCAGTCTACTCCTAAAGGTCACCTGCAGCTTCATGGAGAATTCCTTTATATTCCAAAGACATCTTATTTCAGTCATCTGTGGTCTCAAAAGTGAGCTCAGCCCATTTGTGGGCAGGGTGGAAGTGCCAGGGACATAATGACACAGAATAACCATCATTCAATGAGGGATGAGTGTTACAGATAAACACCCTAGCTTCCTCACCCATATAAGGGACAATTCTGTTGTGTGTTCTACATCAATTCCAACAGCTCTCATTGCTACCCAGGGGAACTGAGCCCCAGTTGCCAGCAGCAGTGACCTACTCATTAACATATTAAATTTTCTTCTTCCCTTGCTTCACTACCTCATCACACTTCCTGGGATTACTTGCTAAGTAAATTCCTTGTACTGAAATCTTTGTCTTTGCTTGGTCTGCTTTTGGGACGATGCAAATAAGATCGTAGAACGCTTTGTTTATTTTTTTTTTTAATGTTTATTGTTTTTGAGAGACAGAGCATGAGTGGGAGAGGAGCAGAGAGAGGGGGGAGACACAGAATCTGAAGCAGACTCCAGGCTCTGAACTGTCAGCACAGAGCCTGATACAGGGCTCGAGCCCACAAACCGTGAGATCATGACCTGAACTGAAGTTGGATGCTTAACCGGCTGAGCCACCCAGGCACCAACAGTAGAACACTTTGTAATGATCTTTATATTTTCATGATCTATTCACCTTTAATTTTACTTTTGAAGGAAAAATTCTTCCCAGCACTATATCCTAAGTTATGCTACTCATTTCAAACAATCTAAAGATTGCCTATCTCTCAGCAGACTGCCAAATTTGTCTTGAATCACAGACAGGATATTACACTCTACTTACTCTACATGAAGCACATGTATAGCTTTTGATTTTGTTATGCTGGGGGGGTGGGGGAGAGGAGAAAGATCCTGGCTTTGAAAGGAAAATAAAAACATCCTCTCACTACCTAAGTAACTTTGTCAAATTACTTCATCTATCTGAGTGTCAGTTTTTTTGTCTATGAAATGGGGATAATAATACCTTTTTCTTAAGCTTGTGGGGATGATTGAACACAGTTCAATCAACAGTGATTTATTTCTGGGGAGCCTGGATGGCTCAGTCAGTTAAGCCTCCGACTCTTGATTTCAGCTCAGGTCACCATCTCATGGTTTGTGGGTTTGAACCCCGCATGGGGATCCATGCTGACAGTGAGGAGCCTGCTTGTGATTCTCACTCTCTCCTCTCTCTCTGCCCCTCCCCTATTTGCATGTGCTCTCTCTCTCAAAATAAATATTAAACTTTTTAAAAAAGTGGTTACTTTTTAAATGTAATAACAGAAACAAAACATCTAGCAAAATACCTCACACATGTGTCTTTGCTCTTTCTCCCTGCCCTCTTTCTCTTAAAGTTTCACCTTCTTTCTCTAAATAGTACCAAAAAGAGGGGCGCCTGGGTGGCGCAGTCGGTTAAGCGTCCGACTTCAGCCAGGTCACGATCTTGCGGTCCGGGAGTTCGAGCCCCGCGTCAGGCTCTGGGCTGATGGCTCAGAGCCTGGAGCCTGTTTCTGATTCTGTGTCTCCCTCTCTCTCTGCCCCTCCCCCGTTCATGCTCTGTCTCTCTCTGTCCCAAAAATAATAAACGTTGAAAAAAAAATTTTTTTTAAATAAATAAATAGTACCAAAAAGAAAATAACAAAAGAGCTATCCAGGACATATTCTTATATGTACCATAAAACCTTCCATGATTATTAAAGAATTTATTTGCTCTTTAATCCCCTCCCCCACCTATTCAATTCATTCTGATTTCTTTCTCCTTCTTCCCTTCCTCCTGCCTTCTCTATCAACACTGCCTTATCCACCTTTGCCTGGTTCGTCACTGGTCTATGAGGGCTATAATAATATTTTTCTAATTTAGTTTTAGAGTATTTTTAAAAATATTTTAAAATAATAAGACAGATTTCAGAGAACTTTTTAAAAAAGTAGCAGAATTCCTTGCAAAATTTCAAATAAAGCATGTAAATATTTCAAACTCACATTAAACTCTTTTCTGTCACTGTTCTAGAAGAGTTGAAAAGCTGATTTTGGAATTATAATAAGATTCCGAACACTAACTTAATCTAAGCAGGAATTTTATGTTCAATTCAGCATTAGAGACTCTATTTCAATTTAATTGGATGTATCCTCACTAGTTTTGAGCAATAAAAATATTTACATTTGATTTTGAGTCATAGGAATAACTAATCTATTATTTCCACTGTAGGATACAATCAAAACTTAGTAGTTTTGAAGTCAGAGCTAAAATGTCTTGCTCATTTCAGATTTTTCCTGCATTACAAACAAAACAGATTGCCTTATTGTATTTGTAAACTATCTTGGAGAGCAGGCCAATTGGAGAGGCTCCAGCTCTTGTTCACACAAAAGCATCTTGGCTCCTCCCTCAGGAAAAAGTGCCACAGCCTGGAACAGAGAACAGAAGCATTTTAAAGGTGATTGCTTGAAAATTATCAATATCTTTCTTTTGTCTACTTTCAGCTTTTCTGTTTTCTATTGGTTTGTCCTTCACTTTTAAAATCATTAAGTTATTGTTTTAATCTTTAGCTTTATGTACTTTTGTAAAAACTTTTTTTGGGGTGTTAAATGGAAAGACATTTTAAACTTTTTATTTTAAAAGGCTTTTGACTTTCCAAATCTCACAAGAAGGAAAGAAAACTTAAGGCCATACTGAAGTTTTAAAATAACTTTTTGGCTGCAAAAATAATACGTATTTATATGTATTCTCTAGGTGTTAGTCTTTGTGCATTTAGGAAAAACAAGAGTAACAGCAGTAAAAAATTTCTAAGATACAATTTTACCGCCCCAAGGTAACCATCTTTTAGGATGTTTTATGACAGTTCTTTTTCTGTGAACAGAGACCCATATTTCATTTTGTCAAAAAGAAAATAATTCTATGTCTAAAGTCTTACAATATGTTTTTTTCAACTAACAATATCATAAATATTTCCCTAGATCATTAATATTCCTTTATATCACTTTTAATATGTGCATCATATGTAACATCAAATGGCTAGATAAGAATTTAGATGAGAAAATCTAAAAATAGGGGCACCTGGGTGGCAGTCAGTTGAACATCCAACTTCCGCTCAGGTCATGATCTCACGGTTTGTGGGTTTGAGCCCCATGTAACGTAACGTTTGTGTTAACAGTGTGGAGCCTGCTTTGGACCCTGTCTCCCTCCCTCTCTGCCCCACCTCTGCTTGCTCTCTGTCTTCCTCTCTTTCAAAAATAATAAAATAAAACAGAAAGAAAGAAAGAAAGGAAGAAAGAAAGAAAGAAAGAAAAAGAAAGACAGACAATTGAGAGGGAGTTAAGATGGTGGAGAAGTAGGGAGACCCGGATTTTCCTCGTCCCTCAGACACAGCTGTATTGAGGTCAGATCACTTGGAACATCCAGGAAATCAGTCTGCCGAGTACAGAAGGATCTCCACAGTTGGAAGGAGACAGCTTGGCAGGATCGAGGTGTGTGTATGTGAATTGCGGGAGATAAAACCGCATAGGCACAAAGGGGAGGGAAACTTTTCTGTGGAGAAACAAAAGGGAGAGAGAGAGAGGTGTGTGTGAAAGTGCAGCATCGAATTAGGACAAGAGAAAACCTCTCTGGACCACGGACTGGGGAATTAGAAATATGGAGAGTGACAGTTTCTTTTTTGCAAACAGCCTTAGGGGCTGAAACTTGAGGTTCAGAAGTGTGTGACTTTCTCCAGAGCAAAACCGGGAGCCTTGGCTCATGCTCCTGGGAGGTGGGAGTCGGCCCCAGAGTGCATAGCTCAGTGTAGCAATCTTAGGGGTTCACTGGGAGAGAACAGTTCCCTTCCTCAAGTACTTTGGGAAGAGGCTTTATTGCCCTTCCAAGGACAAAAGACCCTGCAGGTGCCAACCAAAGGCCTTTTATCAGCAGGCCAGAGTGGCTCTATTCTGGAACAGGGGAGAGGAACCACACTCAGCTGGGTCCTTTAAGGTTTTGCATTTGACTCCCAGCTGAGTGCCTACAAAGATCGGGAGACTATGGAGTAGAGCAAGCCGACTGCTCTCACTATTCTGTAAGGGCTGCCTGAACAGCATGGGTAGAGATACCCGGTCAGGGGGAAGAGATGTTCATTTTACCTTCAACACCAACGGGGTGGGACATCAGAGAGCAGCACAGTGGCCTCCAGTGGAGGCGGGACATGCTTACACAAAACCCCGCCACTCTGGACCTGGCAACTGCTTATCTACTGGAGAAAAACTGACACTAAGTGAACCAGATGGCCACTCCTCCAAACCAGCACAGTCACCAGTCCCAGGCATCTACAGACAACTGTTTTTTTGTTTTGTATTTTATTTTAATTTATTTTATTTTTATTTTTACCCTTTTATTATTTTTCTTTTGGAATCAGGCTTATAGTTTCTGATTTGTTTTTGGTCAGTTCTTATTATATGTGTACATATATATATATATATACACACACACACACACATTAAACAATCATATATATATCTATATATCTATATATATATATAAAATAATTATGCATCTCGGGGCGCCTGGGTGGCTCAGTCGGTTGAGTGTCTGACTTCGGCTCAGGTCATCATCTCGCAGTCTGTGAGTTCGAGCCCCACATTGGGCTCTGTGCTGACAGCTCAGAGCCTGGAGCCTGCTTCAGATTCTGTGTCTCCCTCTCTCTCTGCCCCTCCCCCACTCATGCTCTGTCTCTCTCTCTGTCAAAAATAAATAAACATTAAAAAAAATTTTAAATAATTATATATCTAAATGTTTTATCAAGCATTTTTATTCTATTCTTTTTCCTCCTTTTCTCTTTCTTCTTTATTTTCCTTTCTCTTTCTCTGGATTTAGACTTTACTTTTTTGATTCTCTATTTCATCTTCTTTTCGCCCCCTTCATTTTTCTCTTTTTCTGGGATCAGGCTCCTGCCCCCCTCCCTCACTTTTCCTTTCCCCACCCCACACCGCCAGATTTACTTGAACAAACAAATCAAAGCATTCCTGGTAAAACGTCCAAACACTCCACCACTACAAGCAAGGAGGAGCTTTGCAGAGGACTGACCAGTGGGACAGAGCAGCCAAAATGCAACATCAGAGTGCATGCAACATACACCAAAAACACTTCCTGAAGTGATAGGACCTGGACAGTGTATGATCCCTTCTTAATATGAAAGTACTGGTAGGCTCAGGACACACAACAAGAATTTAAAACACCCAGGGGTGCCTGGGTGGCTCAGTTGATTGGGCATCCGGCCTTAGATCAGGTCATGATCTCATGGTTCATGGGTTCAAGCCCTGCATCAGGATCTGTACTGACAGCTCAGAGCCTAGAGCCTGCTTCAGATTCTGTGTCTCCCTCTCTCTCTGCCCCTTCCCTGCTCATGCTCTGTCTCTCTCTGTCTCAAAAATAAATAGAAAAACATCAAAAATTAAAAACAAACAAACAAGACCTATCAATATGCTGCCTAAAAGAGACTAATTTTAAACTCAAGGACAACTGCAGATTGAAAGTGAGGGGATGGAGAACAATCTATCACACTAATGGACATCAAAAAAAGAAAGAAAAAAAGCTGGTGTAGTCATACTTATATCAACAAGCTAGATTTTAAACCAAAGACTGTAACAAGGGATGAAGAAAGGCACTATATCATAATTAAGGGGTTTATCCATCAAGAAGAGCTAATAATTTTAAGTGTTTGCGCCCCAATGTGTAAGCACCCAAATATGTAAGTCAATTAATCACAATCATAAATAAATGTATAGGTAACAATACCATGGTTGTAGGGGACTTTAATACTCTACTTATAGCAATGGACAGATCATCTAGGCAGAAAATCAATAAGGAAACAATGGCTCTGAGTGACACATTGGATTGGATGGACTTAACAGATATATTCAGAACATTTCATCCTAAAGCAGCAGAATATACATTTTTCTTGAATGCACACAGAACATTCTCCAAAATAGATCACATGCTGAGTCACGAAACAGCTCTCAACAGATAAGGAAAAGTAGAGATCATACCATGCATATTTTCATATCACAAAGCTATGAAACTTGAAATCAACCACAAGAAAAAATCTGCAAAGCCCCCAAATGCATGGGGTTAAAGAACATCCTACTAAAGAATGAATGGGTTAAAAAGGAAGTGAAAGAAAAATTTAAAAATACATGGAAGTAAATGAAAATGAAACATGACGGTCCAAATCCTTTAGGATGCAGCAAAGGCAATCCTAAGTGGAAAATACATTGCAATTCAGGCCTATCTCCAGAAGTTAAAACAGGTCCCAAACACATAGTCTAACCTTACACTTGAAGGACCTAGAAAAGGAGCAGTAAATAACACCCAAAGCCAGTAGAAAAAGGGATATGATAAAGATTAGAGCAGAAATAAACAAGATAGAATCCAAAAAAAAAGAGATCAACGAACAGATCAATGAAACTGAGAGCTGGTTTTTTGAAAGAATAAACAAAATTGAAAACCCGCTAGCCAGACTTCTCAAAAAGAAGAGAGAGGACCTAAATAGATAAAATCACAAATGAAAGAGGAATGATCACAGCTAACACCATGAAATACAAACAATTATAAGAAAATACTATGAAAAATTATATGCCAACAAATGGGACAATCCGGAAGAAATGGACAAATTCCTAGACATTCACACACTACCAAAACTCAAATGGGAAGAAATAGAAAATTTGAATAGACCCATAACCAGTAAAGAAATTGAATCAATTATCAAAATCTCCCAACAAATAAGAGTCCTGGGCCAGATGGCTCCCCAGGGGGATTCTACCAGACATTTAAAACAGAGTTGATACCCATTGTTCTCAAACTGTTCCAAAAAATTGAAATGGAAGGAAAGTCTCCAAACTCATTCTATGAAGCCAGCATTACCTTGATTCCAAAACCAGACAAAGACCCCACTAAGAAGAATTACAGGCCAACATCCCTGATGAACCTGGGTGCAAAAATTTTCAACAAGTTACTAGCAAATTGAATTCAACTCTACATTTAAAGAATTACCATGATCAAGTAGGCTTTACTCCTGGGCTGCAGGGCTGGTTTAAAATTCACAAATCAATCAATGTGATACACCATTTTAATGGAAGAAAGGATGGGAATGATATGATCCTGTCAATAGATGCAGAAAAAGCATTTGACAAAATACACCATCCTTTCTTGATACAAAACCCTCAAGAAAGTTGGGATAGAAAGAACATACCTTAACATAATAAAATCCATATATGAAAGGCCCACAGCTAATATCATCCTCAATGGGGAAAAACTGAGAGCTTTCCCCCTGAGATCAGGAACAAGATAGGGATGTCCATTCTCACCATTCTTGTTCAACATAGTGTTGGAAGTCCTAGCCTCAGCAATCAGACAACAAAATGAAATAAAAGCATCCAAATTGGCAAATAAGAATCAAATTTTCACTTTTCTCAGATAACATAATATTCTACATAGAAAACCCAAAAGACTCCACCAAAAAACTAGTAGAGCTGATACAGGAATTCAGCAAAGTTGCAGCATATAAAATCAATGTACAGAAATTGGTTGCATTTCTATACACCAATAATGAAGCAGCAGAAAGAGATAAAAGGAATTGATCCCATTTATAATTGCACCAAGAACCGTAAAATACCTAGGAATAAACTTAACCAAAGAGTTAAAAGATCTGTATGCTGAAAACTATAGAAAGCTCATGAAAGAAATTGAAGAAGACACAAAGAAATGGAAAAACATTCCATGCTCATGGATTGGAAGAACAAATACTGTTAAAGTGTCGATACTACCCAAAGCAATCTACACATTCAATGCAATCCTTTTCAAAATACCACCAGCATTCTTCACAGAGCTAGAACAAACAATCCTAGAATTTTCATAGAACCACAAAAGACCCCCAAATAGCCAAAGTAATGGTGAAAAAGAAAACCAAAGCTGGAAGCATCACAATCCCAGACTTCAAGCTGTATTACAAAGCTGTAATCATCAAGACAGTATGGTAGTGACACAAAAACAGACACAGAGATCAATGGAAGAGAATAGAGAACCCAGAAACTGACCCACAAATATATGGCCAATGAATCTTTGACAAAGCAGGAAAGAGAAACCAATGGAAAAAAGACAGTTTCTTAGCAAATGGTGCTGGGAGAACTGTACAGCAATATGCAGAAGAGTGAAAGTGGACCACCTTATTACACCATACACAAAAATATATTCAAAATGGATGAAAGACCTAAATGTATGACAGGAAACCCTTAAAATCCTACAGGATGAAAGAGGCAGCAACCTCTTTGACCTAGGCTGCAGCAACTTCTTATTTGACATGTCTCTGAAGACAAGGGAAATAAAAGCAAACATGAACTGTTGGGACCTTCTGCACAGCAAAGGAAATAATCAACAAAACTAAAAGGCAACCAGTGGAATAGGAGAAGATATTTGCAAATGATATACCTGACAAACGGTTAATATCCAAAATCTATAAAGAACTTACCAAACTCAATACCCAGAAAAACAAATAACCCAGTAAAGAAACAGGCAGAAAACATGAACAGACATCTTTCAAAAGAAGACATCCAGATGGCTAACAAACACATGAAAAGATGCTCCACATCACTCATCACCAGGGAAATACAAATCAAAACCACAATGAAATACCACATTACACCAGTCAGAATGGCTAAAATGAACAACTTAGGAAACAACAGATATTGGCAAGGATGTGGATAAAGGGGAATCCTTCTGCACTGTTGGTGAGAATGCAAACTAGTGCAGCCACTCTGGAAAATAGTATGGAGATTCCTCAAAAAGTTAAAAATAGAACTACCCTATGACCCAGAAATTGCACTACTAGGAATTTATTCAAAGGATACAAAAATGCTGATTCGAAGGGTCGCATGCACCCCGATGTTTATAGCAGCACTATCAACAATAACCAAATTACGGAAAGAGCCCAAATGTCCATCAACTAATGAATGGATTAAGATGTGGTATATAGGGGCGCCTGGGTGGCTCAGTTGGTTAAGTGTCCAACTTCAGCTCAGGTCATGACCTCACACTCCATGAGTTCGAGCCCCAAGTCAGGCTCTGTGCTGACAGGTCAGAGCCTGGAGCCCGCTTCAGATTCTGTGTCTCCCCCTCTCTCTGCCCCTCCCCTGCTCATGCTCTGTCTCTCTCTGTCTCAAAAATAAATAAAAACATTAAAAAAATTTTTAAAAAGATGTGGTATATATACACAGTGAAATACTACTTGGTGATGCAAAAGAATGAAATCTTGCCATTTGCAACAATGTGGATGTAAATGGAGGGTTTTATGCTAAATGAAATAAGTCAGTCAGAGAAAGAGATATATCATATGATTTCACTCATATGTGGAATTTGAGAAACTCAACATATGAACATAGGGGAAGGGAAGGAAAAATAAGATAAAAACAGAGAGGGAGGCAAACCATAAGAGACTCTTAACTACAAAGAACAAACTGAGGGTTGCTGGAGGGGGTGGTGGGTTAAATGCGTGACAGGCATTAAGGAGGGCACTTTTCAGGATGAGCACTGGGTGTCATACATAAGAGATGAATCACTGGGTTCTACTCCTGAAGCCAAGACTACGCTGTATGTTAACTAACTTCAAAGTAAATAAATAAATAGATAAATAATCTAAAAATAGTAGTAAAGATCATAGATTTTGGAAATAAATACAACTGGGTTTGAATTCTGAATCTGCCACTTAATAGCTTTATGATTTTTTTCCCTCCCCACCCCTACCCAGTAGGTTTATTATTTTGATCAAGAGGTTTAACATCTCTGAATCAAATTTTTAAATCTATAAAATAAAAACTGAGACAATGTACGTGAAATTCAGTAGACCATTTGATAGACAATAAAGTTAATAAATGGGAATTCAATAATTAAATAATAGATGCCAGTAATCTACTTTCAATTTTTCACACTTATAAAGTATATTGTTACATTTACATCATTATTTCTAATTCTTTGTGGATTTCTATGATTAATTCCCAAATATAAATTCTTGGAAGTGGAATTGTGGGTCAAAGGTCATATATTTTTTGAGGTAAATTGTAAGTTACCATCCTGACAATTTACATTTGCACCAGCAGAGCATAGGTATACATGTGTCTCTGTTCCTTTCTCCAACTTGCCAATACAAGGGAGAGAGTTATATTTTGTTGGTTTAATGAATATGCCTTTGATAAGTTTGTTGATATTAAAAATATAATTAATGGTTATTTGTAGGTATTATTTTGCAAATGAACAGTTTATATGCAACACATATTTTTTCTCCCAGTATGGCGTTTGTCTTTTTTTCAAGATTTGTAAGATTTTTAAGATACTCTGTGTTTACACATGTTGGGCAGTTTTCCAAGTGCAATATATTTTAAATTTTTGTTATGTTTTTGACATGCAGACGTTTTAAATATGAAGTCAGATCTGACAGTCTTTTACTCTAAATATTATGTTTTTGCATGCATAGCAGGCAAAACATTTTAAGATGCTATACTAAGGGATGTGTTTAACATTGTGGTCTTTAATAGGAGGAAAGGATTTATAGAGAAAAAGTCTAGGATTTAATAATTGAAATGCTTGAGAGTATGTATTTTCATATTACTATAAAATCTGGTGCAGGTAGCCATTTTGAATTATGTTGTGTGGACTTTGTGCGGATAGTGAGAAGGCTAAGGGGCACAGAAACCTAAAAGAAGTTTTGGGTTATCTGCCTTTTGCTAGGCACTATTCTTGGCACTTCAGATTGTTAAATCATTTAATTCTCAGATTGGCCCATGAGATCATTAATCTCCTAATTTTACCATTTCCATTTATTTGACAAATATTTGTTGAGCACAGTATCAGTTTTTAGACTTCCTCTTCTAGAAAGTGAAAAATAAATCCAAACTAATTTATGCACAAAGAGAATTTATTTAATCATGTAAGCTGACAAGGTCTAGCAATGGCTCGAGCGTGAGTGGTAGATTCACCCTGGGCTCAGATGATACCACCAATATCCAATCTTTCAGTTTGTTTCCTTTGGATTGACTCCATTCTCAGGCTATTTGTGGTGGCCCCCAAAGCCCACAACAGATAGGAGAAGAGAGAGAATCTGCTTTCCTGGAGGTTCAATGTCTCAGAATTGAACTTTCTGGGTCCTAATTGACTTCACCTGAGTCATATGTCCCTTCCTGAGCCAGTCACTGTGGTTAGAGAGTTGTGGCCAGTGGTCTCATTGGTATTGCATAGATAAAGTGCTCCTCCCTTGGGACAACAGGGTTGAATAAGTTCTTCTAAAGTGCCTGTGCAGAGGGAGCAGCATGAACAAAGACACAGAGATAAGAAAAACCTGGAACATCTGAAAAACTTACATTAACTGGTAAGGTTGTTACTTTGTGTACCATAGATTGGCTGAGACAAAGCTGGAAAGGAAATCAGAACTCAGTTCAACATAGACAGGACTCAGATGATATAAGGTTTCATATTCTATGTTGTATAATTTTGACTGTATTCTGAGGGCATTGTCAAGCCCAGGAAAGGAATGAAGGGAGGAAAAGAAAAACAGGAAGAATTCTAGGGTACAATAATATTTGAGGAGTAAGCAGAGGAATAGAGGAAAGTAATAAGGAAATTGGCAGTAAGGCAGGAGAAGTAGGAGAGAATGGGATCATTGAAGCCAAGGGATGAGAATGTTTCAAAAAACCAGAATTAGAAGTGTCGAATTCAGAACAAAGATCAAATAACAGGGTCTGAAAGATGTCTGTTGGGTTTGCAAATGAAAAAGATGGGATTAAGGGGTGATTAAGGGACCAAAGAGCTTACTATCTGGAAGGAAGAGACTAATGGACTAAAGGGATAAGAGATTGTGTGATCAGAGATCAGAGCTCAAGATTAAAGAGTAACAGTTTTAGAGGATAAAGAAGTAAAGATAGCTTTAATTTGGTAGGTTAATGAGTTTAGAGGCAAAACTTTTGCCTTCATGGATTTAATATGGAAAGGAAGACTGACATTCCTAAATTGGTAAAAGTGGGAAATGACTGGAAATTTGTTAGTAAGTAGGTGTGGAGAGATGGTTGGCATGAATCTCATAAGAGGAGGCCTCTCCTAAGAAAGAGGAATAATAAAGATATAAAAGGGACAATAGGGAGGCTGAAGAATAGTGACATGTCTCTCAGACCTCATGGTTTTTGTGGGGCAAGAAAGGAAATGCTCTCTTCTCTAGAGAGGACAGAAGATGGGGATGGGGAATTTCAGGCTTTTCACCATTTCAAAATGGGTAAATAAAAATTTGGATACTTTCAAAACCAAATAGAGTGGGTGTGTAGGAAAGAATTTATGATAAAGAATCTTTTGCTCAAAGAAAATTCTGACCTTTGCCCTGGCTTCTAGGGGGTAATCTTTGAGTCCTAGGGGTGTTGTGCCTGATAGAATTTCTTTGTTTGCTTAGGGGCCTTGGGTCATACTGAATAGTCTAACAGTGTGATTTAGTGTGGAGGCCTGGCCACACCCATTTAGTCTTAAGGTGGGGGCTGGCCACTGCAGAAAGGTCAACAATGTGACTTAAGGTGGGTGCTTTGGGTCAAATGGAAACTGAGATTAACCATGCAGGGCAAGCAATCAGTCAAACATCCCTATATGATGAAGCCCCACTAAAAACTCTGGACACGAAGCTTAAGTAAGCTTCCCTGGTTGACAATACTTCATATGTATTGTCATATATCCATACTGGAAGAGTAACCTGTCCTGACTCCATAGGAGGGGACAACAGAAGCTCTGCACCTGAATATAATAGCTTTCATGATCTCATTCAGTAATTACTTGTTGAATTTAACTGAAAGAATCCATTTCAATTGTTTGATGTACATCTTACCAAATGTTTTCTATTAAAGAGAAAATATTTTGCATTATATTAATAGTTACTAATTGTATGATGCAGACATAATGTAAATTCTTTGAGTTTTATCATTTCTAAAACTGAAGATAATACCTTTCCCATAGATAGTAATTAAAGATTACAGATTAATAAGACAAAGAATGAAATGAGATATGTTATTAAAAATTTCTAGTGTAGTATCTCGCACATAGCATGCATCCCATAAATGTTAACTGAAATAATGGTAATGTTCTAAGAATTTTATATAAGATTCATGCTTTATAAATTTTATTGATCATAAACTGGTGAGTAGTTAACATTTCTGAATTCAATTCTTTATTTAAGAAGCTAATGTCACCTTTGTGCAAATTTGTGAGGTGAAAGCATTATAATAATCTTAGACAAATCTCCGCAATCAACTAGATTCTAGTTACTGATTCCCTACAAATCATTATACTTGAATGTATAGGGTTTTATAATATGATGGAATTAAACCACTTTGTGCTTTTTATTATTGTATTTGTCATATTTTAAATATGTGAAATAAGTTGATTCCATTGTTTTCATGCACTGACTATAAAGAAAAATTTCTAGCCAAATTTTGATCACTATATAGCAACAAGCACATTTTTTTGCAAAATTTCTCCCATTGCCACTAGTGTGGACTTGTGTTGTGATGTTAATGCTGTTTTTAAAAACTTTTTCTGTTTTGCTTTGCATGATAAAGTAAATTCCTTAAATGCTTACTAACATAACTCTTGACTAACTGTTTAATTAATGTAGAAATGTTCCACCATTATTGATCAAATCAAGAATATTTTAAAGTTAGTCATTTTTTTTCCCCAAAACCAGACAAAGTACCCACTGAAAAGGAGAATTACAGGTCAGTATCCCTGATGAACATGGATGCAAAAATTCTCAACAAGTTACTAGCAAATCAAATTCAACAGTACATTAAAAGAATTAATCAAGTGGGATTTTTTCCTGGGCTGTAGGGTTGGTTCAGTATTCACAAATCAAATCAATCAATGTGATATATCACATTAATAAAAGAAAGGATAAGAACCATATGATACTGTCGATAGATGCAGAAAAAAACATTTGACAAAATATAACATCTTTCTTGATAAAAATCCTCAACTAAGTGGGGATAGATGGAACATACCTCAACATCATAAAGGCCTTTTATGAAAGTCCCACAGCTAATATCATCCTCAATGGGGAAAAATTGAGAACCTTTCCCCTACAGTCAGAAACAAGTTAAGGATGACCAGTTTTACCATCACTGTTTAATACAGTATTGTAAGTGTTAGTCTCAGCAATCAGACAACAAAAAGAAATAAAAAGCATCCAAATTGGCAAGGAAGAAGTCAAACTTTCACTATCTGCAGACAACATGGTACTCTGTAGAAAACCCAAAAGACTCCACCAGAAAATTGCTAGAACTAATACATGAATTCAGCAATGTTGCAGGATATAAAACCAATGTGCAGAAATATGTTGCATTTCTATATATCAATAATGAAGCGGCAGAAAAATAAATCAAGGAATTAATCCCATTTGTAATTGCACCAAAAACAATAAGATACCTAGGAATAAACCTAACTAAAGAGGTAAAAGATCTATTCTCTAAACATATAGACCACTTAATGAAAGATATTGAAGAGGATGCAAAGAAATGGAAAAATACTCCATGCTCATGGATTGGAAGAACAAGCATTGTTAAACTATCTATACTACCCAAAGCAATCTACACACTAAATACAACCCCTATCAAAAAACCACCAGCATTTTTCATAGAGCTATGAAAAACAATCCTAAAATTTGTATGGAATCACAAAAGACCCCAAATAGCCAAAGCAATCCTGAAAAAGAAAAACAAAACTGGAGGCATTCCGATTCCAGATTTCAAGCTATATTACAAAGCTGTAGTCATCAAGACAGTATGGTACTAGCATAAAAATAGACACATAGATCAGTGGAACAGGATAGAAAATGCAGAAGTGGGCCCACATCTATATGTCAACTCATCTTTGACAAAGCAGGAAAGAATATCCAATGGAAAAAAGACCATCTCTTCAATTAACGGTGTTGGAAAAACAGGACAGCAACATGCAAAAGAATGAACCTGGACCACTTTCTTACACCATCCACAAAAATACATTCAAAATGGCTGAAAGACCTACATGTGAGACAGAAAACCATCAAAATCCTAGAGGAGAACATAGGCAGCAACCTCTTTGACCTAGGCCGCAAACTAGAGAGATCACTGAAGAGATTACTAGAGAGATTACTAGAGAGATCACTGAAGGTAGGGAAAACAAAAACAAACATGAACTGTTGGGACCTCATCAAGATAAAAAGCTTCTGTACAGCAAAGGAAATAATCAGCAAGACTAAAAGACAGCCTACAGAATGGGAGAAGATATTTTCAAGTGACATATCTGAAAAAGGGTTAGTATCCAAAAATCTATAAAATAATTATCAAACTTGACACCCCCCCAAAAATAACCCAGTTAAGAAATGGACAGAAGACATAAATAGACACTTTTCAAAGAAGTCATCCAGATGGCTAACAAACACATGAGAAGATACTCAATATCACTCATCATCAGGGAAATCCAAGTCAAAACTATGATGAAATACCACCTCACACCTGTCAGAATGGCCAAAATTAACAACACAAGAAACAACAGGTGTTGGCGAGGATGCGGAGAAAGGAGAACCCTCTTGCACTGTTGGTGGAAATGCAAACTAGTGCAGCCACTCTGAAGAACAGTATGGAAACCAAAGTAAAAATAGAAAGTATAACTAGAACTACCCTATGATCTAGCAATTGCACTATTAAGTATTTACCCAAAGGATATAAAAATATAGATTCGATGGAGTACCATGTACCCCAATATTTATAGCAGCATTATCAACAATAGCCATACTATGGAGAGAGAGAGCCCAAATGTCCATTGAATGGATAAAGAAGATATGGTATATATATATATATATATGTGTGTGTGTGTGTGTGTGTGTGTGTGTGTATGTGTGTATGTATGTATATGTGTGTGTGTGTGTATATATATATATATATATATACACACACACACATATATATATAATGGAATATTACTCACCCATCAAAAAGAACGAAATCTTGCCATTTGCAATGCCATGGATGGAGCTAGGATGTATTATGCTAAGCGAAATAAGTCAATCAGAGAAAGACAAATACATATGATTTCACTCATGTGTGGAATTTAAGAAACAAAACAGATGAACATATGAGAAGGGGGAGAAAAAAAGAGAAGAGAGGGAAAACAAACCACAAGGGACTCTTAAAGATAGAGAACAAACTGAGAGTTGATGGAGGAGAGGTGAGTGGGGAATGGGCTAAATGGGTGATGGACATTAAGGAGGGCACTTGTTGTGATGAGCACTGGGTGTTTATGTAAGTGATGATTCACTGAATTTTACTCCTGAAACCAAAATTGCACCATATATTAACTAAAATTGAAATGAAAAAAAAAAGGGGGAAAAAATAAAGTCATTTGTTTTAAAGTTATGATTCTATGGTATGTGTGTGTGAATGGTGTATGTATGGGGGTGGAGTGGTGGGGTGTCCAAACCTGCTATCCAACTTATAAAATACAAGGGTGAAGTGTGATCTTACTAATCACATGGGTAGTTTCTTGATTTTAGGAATAAGAATGTTTTGTTTTTTAATGCCATAAGTAATGATAGCAGCCTTTAACAAATGTTCAAATACAGGCTGTTGACTTCACTCACCTGCAAGCTGTATGGAAGAAGTTTTAAGCTTCTTTTCAGAATTCTGTGTTTCCAGGAAAGTAAAAAAAGAAGAAACAAAAAAAGAAAAGAAAAGCCACTACTCCCAATCCTTTTATACTTGATCTTTTCTGTAACTTCTTTCTCCTTCTGATCTTTCAGCATAATTGTTTCTATCTCCGTGATATTTGGTGAGTCACTTTCACTTTTAGTGACGTAAGTATGTGGGTGAAACCTGTCTCTGGAGAGAGAAAGCTGACCTTTTCAAGGTATGGAGAGTTCTGGAAACTTTCCATGGACACAGGATGTTTTGTAATAGGGCTGGAGGTGAGTGGGTGGGGATAAAATGACTATCAGAACCAGAAGAGAAAGAAAGAAGAACAGGCAGAGGTATTGACAGACTGGAAATTAAAATTTGTGTAGTGATGGGAAATGAAATAGGAAAGACATAGTTTTATTAAATCTTAGGCTCTTTTTGTCCTCCCAGTTGGTGGAACTATCTCCAGCCACGTCTGGTTGGGGAGAGAGATTGAGCAAATGTGCAAAGGGGCATGTATAAAACAGGGCTGGTGGGTTGCTCCCACCAGGGTTTCTCAGGTGAGTCTGGGATGGAGGTGGGAGGCCAGTCTGGGGCTCTTCCAGGTTTCTTGAAAACAACCTCTGCCTCTTCTATGCTTACTTTTAAGGATCTTCCTCTTTTCCCCCCTACTTTTGACTTCCCTTTAGAAGAAAAGCATAGAGCCTTTGAGTTGGTGTGCTTACTTTCTAGCTGCCCACCCCCCTCCCCCACCAGAGCAGGCCAAGGGAGTAGAGTTGCCACCTGGAAGGTGACCCTGGGGAGGGGGTTAGAGGGAGTGGGATGGGGTGGGTGCAAGGTGAGAGCTGGCTTGAGGGGGCCTAATTGGTGCATTTCAAACTGGCCAGACAGAACCAACCTGGAATGGGCTGGTAGGAGTTGATCACTCTTGCAATAATTGTGGAATTTGGAGATTCCTCCAATTGTTATCTGATCGGTTGCTCACAATACTCCCCAGAGTCTATACATCATACTTTTAAAACTTCCTTGGTGTATTTCCTTTGAAGCTTCCTATCCATCCTCAAGTTGGTGACAGGCAAATTTTAGTAAAGTTTCAAAATGAAGAGTAAATTCTCTCTCCCTCTCTCATAACAAAAAGGAGACAAGAATAAACAATAAACATTAAATTTTTTGAAAAAACAAAAAGGAGACAAGAAAATGTGTGGTAATTAGATCTAAGCACATGGGCCAGGTTTAATAGTTAAATCTTCTGATAGTGAATTTTAAACTTAGTACTCATAATTTGTGGGCTGTATTAGTTTACCAGGGCTGCCATAACAAAATGCCACAGGGCCGTCTGGGTGGCTCAGTCATTAAGTGTCTGACTTTGGCTCAGGTCATAATCTTGCAGTTCCTGAGTTTGAGCCCTGCATCGGGCTCTGTGCTCAGAGCCTGGACCCTGCTTTGGATTCTGTATCTTCTTCTCTCTCTGTCCCTCCCCAACTCATATGCTCTCTCTCTCTCTCTCTCTCTCTCTCTCTCAAAAATAAATAACCATTTAAAAAGTTTTTAAAATGTCACAGACTGGGAGGCTTAACCAACAGAAATTTATTTCTCATAGCTCTGGAGGCTGGAAGGTCAAAATCAAGGTGCCTACAGGGTTCGTTTCTTCTTGGGCCTCTTTCTTTGGCTTGGGAATGGCTGCCTTGATGTGTCCTCACATGGACTTTCCTCTGTACATGATGTCTGTGTCCTTATCTCTTCTTCTTATATGACACAAGTCAAATGGATTAAGTCCCAGTCTAATGACCCCATTTTTGCTTAGTTACCTCTTAAAATAAAGGCCCTGTTTCCAAAAACAGCCACATTCTGAGGTACTGGGAGATAGTGCTTCCACCTAGGAATTTTGGTGAGACATAATTCAGCCCATAATGTGGGCTATTTATTGATATTTTAGACTTAAAGAAAAGGATTTCCTGGTGTCCATACTTGGAATATGAGGTGGAGAAATTCAGACTGTTATTTCATTATTAAGTAAAATGTAATATTGAACAGTGAGTGCTTACTATGTGCTCAATACAGTGTTTAGTGAATGTGTAAGATAAAAGTGTAAGACAGAGGCCTTGTTTTCAAGGAGTAAATGTTTGAACTGATGAAACCAGATAATGGAAGTAAATTTTAATTTAAGCCTCCATTTTCTAGATAATTACTCAGTCCTGTCTTTGGTTGATGAGTTGGAGCCTCTTTTGGTTTTCTTGAGCTCTTCCTTTAATAGGAGACATTTGGAACTTGATGATGAAGACTGCTTAGCAGAGTCTATTATGTTGGTAGTTGTTAAATTGGGGGTTTTTGTGTGTTTTCTTTTTGAATTATTTTTAGTCCCAAAGGTGCTGTTAAAAATGAAGTAGTACTCTTCAAAGTAACTTTTTAGTTTGATGTCATTATTCTTAGTGTGACTCAGCCTCTGATGTGCTTATAACATTGGCCCTACAACCTTGAAATTGTTCATTATGCAGCCAAGTCTTCACAGTGAGATCCGTGGGAGATTTACTGCAGGAGTGACTGGGAATTTCGTTCTGCCCTAGTTGGCAAGTTCTCTGTTTCATTGTGTTCTTTTGCAAAAACTGTCATTATTGAGCCAGTAATTAAGAACATAAATCCAAGTTTCCTTTGAAAATAATTTTACTGAATTTAGATTTGACAAGAGCCACATTTTATAACCATTTGCTCAACTTTGTGTTTCATCCTGCAGTAAATCATCCCAAATCAACATCATCTATTACAGATAAACTGGGATTACTCCCCATAAAATGATATTGTCAGAGACATCTCCAAATTAAATTGGAGTTTTCAGATCTCAGTTAGGTGTAAAATTCTTTGCCTGGTGCTGAGATTCAGAAGTGGGTAAGCATTGTTTTAGATGAGTTTCAATACGTTGCGGAAGTGATCTGTCAAAGAGTGAATTTCTGTAGTGCAGTGTACCAAATTCTGTGGTGAAAGACAAAGTACTTATAGGAGCACATGTGACGAAGAGACTATCACCAAGACAAGGCATGTGAGGATATCAAGGAAAGTTTCACCAAAGAGGTAGCTTTCATACTAGGATCTGATAAAGAATAGTCTTTTGACTGGAAGACATGAGGAGAGAACATTGCCAGGGAAAGGAAACGCATGAGGAAAAAACACGCTTGGGGAAAAGGCAGGATGTGTCTAGGGAATAGGAGTTGTAGAGTTTGGCAGAAGATCGGATGTGGTGGGAGATTAATTCCAAAGGTTGCTTGAGCCAAAGCCTGGACTGCCTTTTTTTGAAACATCTCATATGTCATCTAAAAAGAGCTTGCATGCTATTCTGCAGGTAATGGGGAGCTAGTTAAGGTTTGTGGAGCTGGACTTGGTCAACAATTCAGTATCATCAAAAATACAGTTCTTATGGAACTGTGAAAAATCAGTATTTGAGGGATGAAGAGGAAGATTGGGGCAGAAAAATTAGGGGCTGTATAGTGCAGTAATCACCTGGAAGGAAGAGTGAAATCTGAAGGCCTGGGGAAGACAATGACAGTGAAATAAAAGCAAGAATCAGAAAAGTCTTGTCCAGTTGGGATCAATGTTGCCTCATGGTTCATAAAATCTTGTGAGAGACTACTGACCTGTTCTACCCCCAAGATTCTGTGAGTTAGGCTTCTGTGACCACATAAGATCCCTACATTCCAGAAGAGAGCATTTCCTCACAAGTGTAAGTACATATGAGAACACTTCAGATGTCTCTGTATATATTTAAGAAGTGAGATCATCTCTCCCAACCCAGTTAATGTGTTGGTTGAAAGGGGGATGATTAGATCTATTTCCTTGAGTACAAACTAATTTTGCATTTTTGATGAGTCTCTAGTATGGAGACATAGTAATGTTTATCAGGGTTTTTCCCTAAATACTTACCATATTTTTAAGGCTTACACTTGTGCTTTACAGGAAAGTGAGCTTTAGTTTCTTCTCACTGAACTCAGAATAAGAATTTAATATAAAATTGAGAACAAAACTATGAAAAAATTAGAGAAAGAAAGGAAACAAGATAAGCATATGATACAATACAGAAGATACTGAATTGCTGGATTGAAACAGAAGATACAGAATTGCCAGATTAAAATAGAAGATACTGAATTGCTGAATAAAGTCTTGTTGTTTACCAAGACCCAAGGGGTTAGTGTAGGTAAAGTTAAAGAAGTATACTGTGGAAGAAGCAAGCAGGAAATTAGACATATAGAGACCATTGGTGATTGCATGATGGCAGGTATGGCAGAAAAAAAATGAAATGGTATGGAAATGCAGAATATGGATTTTGCAGGATTTATAAGTATCTCACACATCTTATCCCTAATAGGTAAGTGCCTCATTACTTGTATCTGCTTATTTTATTTACCAAACACTTATATGTCACTTATATTCATTCAATTGGACCTTGTAACAGTCCCATGAAGTAGGTATTTGCATTACTTCCATTTTACCAATTGGGCGACACAGAGAAGTTAAGCAATTAACCTACAGTCACACAGCTTATAAGTAGCAGAGCCAAGGATTCAAACCCAGGCAGTCTGACTCCAGAGTTTATGTTCTTAACCAAAATACTATGCTGCGTTTCTAAGCTTGAAGGTGGGAGAAAAAGTAATATTTTTTAATGTTATGGCTTGATCTAGAAGAACCTCAACAAGATTTGGACAATTATTTATGCAAACTCATAAATGTAAATGCTAGCTAAAACTGTCATAACATTTATAGTTGTCCATTTCCATTATGGCTGATGGCTGATTCATTCAGATTTTTAGGCAATAGGGATACAAAGATGAATTAGACATGGTTCCTGCTTTCAAGAAACACATAGCCTAGAGGAAGAATAAAATAAGGATATCAAATGGTTTAATAGAGAGTGATAAGTACTTGGATAGCAGTATATATAGGATATGATGTGAGCACAGACATTGGACATTTAAATCAGTGTACCAGAGAAGGCTTCCCTGCAGAGGTGTTATTTGTTTGGGTCTTGAAGGATGAATAGAACTTAGAAATATAGGAAATGGAAGAACAACATGGTAGATAGAGGAAACGGCAAGAGCCAAGCAACAAGTAAAAGAGGATACAACACATTGGAGGCATTGTTCATTAGGTGCCACAGTCCATTAGGACTGGGGTATCAAGTATACATTTGGAAGGAGCAGATGGGGTTAAAGACTTAGAGGCCAAACTATGATTCGCACATGATATATCAAGGAGCTTGACCCTTTGTCCTGAAAGCAGTAGGGATAGATTGAAGCTTTCATCAGGGAGGTGTGTGTGTGTGTGTGTGTGTGTGTGTGTGTGTGTGTGTGTGCATGTGTGTGTGTGTGTTTTCTTAAGAAAATAAGTCAGACAAACGTGAAGGATAGAATGGAGGATAGAATGGATCAAATGTATAGACATATTTTGAAAACTATGGCAATAATCCAGGCATCAAATGATGGAACCCTAAACCAAGGCAGTAGCAATGTGAATGGATAAGAGAAGAAAAACTGAGAGGATACGTAGGATGTAGGATATACAAGATAAAGTGATTGTGTATGTTTAGGGAGGGGATAAGAAGGAGTTTTCCAGAAGAGTGGTGACCAAATCCTGTTTTGGGGAATAGCTGCATTAGAATGGCTTTAAAAAACAGATTCCGCACGTTCAGCTCCATAAATTCTGACTTAGCAGGACTGGGGTGACAACTGGAAATCTGGATTCCTTGGAAGTTTCTGAATTCATTTGTCAATGAGAAGGATTGAGAACCATTACAATGCCTAAGTTTATGGGCTGGGTGACTAAGAGATAACTAATGTGATAATAAAGGTTGGAAGAGACTTTTGACTGAAGAAGAGGAAAGGTGTGGACAAGTTTGCTTTTAGATTAATTTGGGTTACCTGTAGGAAATCTGGGTAGAGCTAGGAACATAGGTTTGGAACTCGAAAGAGAGATTTTCGTGTGAAAGTAGATGGTGGTAGATGAAGCCAGGAGTTTGGGTGGTCATCCTGAAGAAAATATGGAATAATGAAAAAGATGGCCTGAGCCCTTAGAAACATTAGTATTTAAGGAGTGATCTGAGGAAGAAGGAATCTTCAGAGAGAGTAAGAAGATGTGACTGTTGTCATAGAAACCAAGGGAGGGCAGATTTTCCATAGAAAGGTGTGGCTAACATTAACAAGAGTTGTAGACATTCAAATAAGGTAAATAGGAGCAGAAAAGTGCCCACTTATTTATAAGATGGTGACCCTGGTGACCAGAGCAGATATAGTATAGAAGGAAGCCAAATGATGGTAAATTAAGAAGGAAAAGAGATGTAAGTATACATGAGCATTTTAAGAAATTTGTCACTAAGGGAAGGTGAGAGAGAATAACAGCTAGTAGGATTAGGAGAAGAATTTTTTTTTTTTTTTAAACCAGAAGAGGTGTGAGCATGCTAAGGAGAAGCAACTGGTAAAGAAAAGAGAATGACAGATACTAGAGAGAGGCTACACCAATGGAAATAATTCTTTTAGGACAGAAGTAATAGAGTCTAGAGTACACTGGGAGGGGTTAACTTTGAAAAGGAGAGACAACAATTCCATTAAAATTAAAATACAAGTGAGATGGGAATGGACGCAGATAAGATTTTGGCATGAGAGAGAGAAGTTGAAGTTCTACTTGATGGTCTCTGTTTTCTTAGTGATACAGGAGAGCCCATCTGCCTTGCCCAGGAAGGTAATATCTGTCAGGTCCAACTTCCTCAGTAAATTTGATGGAGTACCTAGCACCATATCTCTCTTGTAATACAGTTAGGTAGCCAAATGAAGAAATGAACAAATAAATGCATGCCATCAAATGATAATATATACTCACAGAAATAGAATTCATGAAGTAGAATATGTGCCCATAGAAAAAGAAGTATGAAGTATGAAGCCAATATTCTGGAAATGAAATGAAAGTGCAAATGATTGAATCAAAAAAGGACTGAAACTCAGAAGGTCATATCAAGGAACATATGATGCAGAATTTAGCATTAAAGGATTAGTTTTTAGTTTATGCAAAGCAGTTGGGATACACTGTCATATTAGACCTGCCTGATACAGCTAAGCCCTTGGTACCCTTGGTATAATGATGAAAGTAAGCAAGTTAGTCTAAAGTGTTTCCTCACCTCCACTTTATCCCAGGGAGATTTAGCCATTAGAAACCCCTGGCACACTGCAAACTGAAAAAAAAAGTATAGGCTTCAAAATATGAAAATAAAACTACAAAACTGAAATTAATAACATTCTGTCAACTTCATTAACTTCAAATTTAGTATTCATAAAAACTGTCATTGACCCTTAAAAATAATTTGTTAATTAGATTTTCTCACTTCAAAACAAAAAAACTCATAGTTGGCTAAGTGTCCAACTTCAGCGCAGGTCGTGATCTCACGGTTTGTCAGTTCGAGCCCCGCATCGGGCTCTGTGCTGACAGCTCAGAGCCTGGAGCCCGCTTCAGATTCTGTGTCTCCCTCTCTCTCTGCCCTTCCCCTACTCATGCTCTTTCTCTCTCTCTCTCTCTCAAAAATAATTAAACATTAAAAATACCTCATGATATGCACAGTGATTTGCCAGGAATCAAATCATAGCTAAATAATTGACTAGCAAAATAATTTTAAATAAACAACAGAATTCCTTCAAATTACAGCTGTGTGTGTGTGTGTATGTGTGTGTGTGTAAAATGTGATGATATGGTGCATCCTAAAATGTCTGTTGTGATGTTGAAGATGTGTGGAAAGTGAGAGGTGTAGGACATCTTACTCTTTAAAAATACCTGCTTTCTGTTCCCTCTCACAAGGAAGCCGTGTGTCTCAGTTGTCCCTTGTGTCATTTATACCTTCCCCAAATTGGGAAACCCATTCACTTCAGTATGCTGGTTCCTACAGTTAGGAAAGCCTTTCTTTCCCTGATTGAGAAATAGAAATCTTTTGTCTCCAATAGAAGAAATTTTGGAGAGAAATATGGGAGCCTTCTCCACCCCACCTTGAACTCATATTATGCGTAAGAAAAACACAGAAACTAAAATTCCTTTAGTTGCTTTTAGGATATATGAGAGGATTGGTTCCTGGATCACAAAAGACAACACATAGCATCCAGATAATCTAAAATGTCTGCCAAAATCTGTCCCTTACTCTTCAATAGGAGACCCAGAAAGTCCGAGGTACTCATAATTGTGCTAACACCCTTGCCTGCACATCCCGTCTCCAACTTGCAACTTCAAGTTATGATGTTCGTAACAAGGCAAACAATCTGCCTTGCAGCCCCATAGCTCAGAAGAGTCCAAGAGTAGAAAAGATAGTTAAGAGAAATCAAGTACTAAATAATGTGAGCTTTTGGCATAGAATCGTTAATCCTTGGCTTTTCATGTATTATTGTCTTTGTGTCTTTGTGAGATATTGATTGAATAATATGCAATATGGGAGAAATAGCGTAGACATTTTTGAGCCAGAAAGAACTTTAGTGTTGACATTGATGTGCCTTAGAAATATTGATGAATTCAGTACTTCCTATGAACCATACAACTTCTACATTTAAATGCCACTGGAACCCATTCAATTCACTGAGCAAAAATATAGTGGGAGCTTTGGGTTAATACTCTGATTCTTGCCTCTACTCAGCTCCTCCTAGTTATTTGTGTTGCATTGGAAAGGTATTTTGTGTCCTGATGTCTAACATTCAGGTCCCCAAGCCTAATATGGGCTGCCTGACCCCAGATGTAATTTTCAGCAATATTAATTGACTAGAGAATATTTATTATTATGGCAGTAGGACCCAACCAGCTTGACAGCTGCTCCTTCTGTGTGACTGATCGCCTTCGAGTGCTGTATTAACAGTCTTGGATCATTGACCAATTTAATTTGAATGCAATTAATTATACAAATGTGAGCTCTTCACATTTACTTTCATTAAAATTATATCACAACAAAAAGAAAATAGATATAAATCAAGCCACATGTCCTTGCTTCAAGTATGAGTCAATTCTGGGTCAATTTCCCTTTATCATACATTTAAAAATTCCTAAGGTTCACACACATCTGGGAGTTCTGATCATGTGACCTTTTTGTCTAAAAAACTTGGGTACCCCTACAGTTCCATGACCTATTCCATGATCTCTACAGTTCTCTTTTGTACCCCAAACAGAAATGTAAATGTGGATCTCTTATGCCTAAATATTCAATTATATGTTTAAATTTTAATTGTTTTGGAGATTTTTTCTTTTTTCTCCTTTTTAAATAGGAATTTACTGACTGAAAATGGCAGAAAAAATCTTAGAGAAGTTAGATATTCTGGATGAGCAGGCAAAGATGCTCTTGGCCAGAAGAGCAAAGGTTTGTAAATAAAAGCTAAAATAAAATTTAATCATTAAAATGTTATTTCAAATGTGAATGATTATCTTTATTTTTTAGTTAATGATGCAGTAGTATGGAGTTGTAAACTAATTTGTAAAAAGCAAATCATTATATTCAAAAAGTCATCTAGGTAAGTGTATACTATAAGGAATTAACTAGATATACCAGGTAACTTCTGGATAGCTGCCACATTATATTAGGATATAATGTATCTAAGGTGATTAAGATAAAAAATCAAATAAGCAGTCAAATAGTAAATGTGACTACTCCTATAGTTCTCATTAATATGTTAAACATATAAAAAGTTATTTAATTGGTTTATTAAAAGGAAGAAAATATTTGGTGTAGTTACCAAATTAAAAGTAAAGGTCATAAAAATTAAATAACATGAGACTTTTATAAAATTCAATATAAAATGTTAATAAAGAATATAATTTTCAAAAACTAGATTTTTAGCACATATGAGGAATTTAATTTGGTTACACAAAGACTTGCAAAATAATTTAACAATGTGGATAAATGAGGCATGAAGAGCATAGAGTCTCAGAAATCAAGGAAGACAGCACAAAGAGGAACTCTGAAGTGACTGAACATATTTGTGAACCTGAAAATGAAAACGTTAATGCTTGAATAATAACCTTTCTCTTTTTTTCATAACTGTCTCCTTTTATTAGAAAAAAAAGAGAAATATTGGGAAAACCAATAAATTCTTTCTGTCATTGCTACCCAAATTTTGAAATAGCAAACCAGGAGTAACTTACTAATGCAACCATATTAGATTTAAGCACCCCAAAGTTCACTCCTTTTTAATTTTCTTGTTTAAAATGAAATGTATTTTAGAAAATATAATCAGAGATAAATCTTTGTAATTTGTCCTGAAATTCCCTTTTATATGAATTTTAAGTTATGATTAGTAATAATAATTCTTACCTTTTTTACTAGGGTCTTCTTTTGTGTAAACCATTTCCATAAATATTCTCATTTTGTGTTACTATGTCTAGTTCATGTGTTACTAATAGAGGATTTTCTGGAAATTCTTTTTAAGTATATACAATCAAATTTAAATTTTTTCTTATTTTTAATGTTATTTATTTATTATTTTTATTTTAGAGAGAGAGAGCATGAGCAGGGGTGGGGGCAGAGGGAGAGAGAGAGAGAGAGAGAGAGAGAGAGAATCTTAGGCAGGCTCCTTGCTGAGCATGGAGCCTTATGTGGGCTCAATCCCATGACCCTAGGAGCAGTTTTACATATATACATATTTATATATATAAATTATGCTTAAAGGAAATTACATAAAGAAAAATTGTCTTTGGCCTCCTCAACTGCTTCCTTGGGGCAAACAAAATTTAGCAATTTGGGTTTATCCATCCACATCTTCTTTTGTGCTGTTACAAAGATATACAAATATTATCTATGTATGCATAAACCCATTTATCTTTACATATACTCACAATATAAATATACAGGTACACATACACATACATACACCTACATACATTTACGAAGGTGAATTGTCTCTATTTTCTTTTTTAACGACCAAAAAATGAGATGAAAATATATAAATCACTTTGGTAATTGCTTCTTTATTTTTTTAACTTTTATATTTTGAAATTAATATCAAGTCATAGGAAGTTGCAGAGGTACTACAGAGTCCCATGTCCCTTTCACCCAGTTGCCCCCAGTAGTGACATCTTATATGGGTAGTGTACAATATCAAAACCAGTATGAATCCCAACCCATATTAACATTGGCATATTACCATTAACCAGACTACAGATTTCATTTAGTTTTCACCATTTATAAACCTGCCTTCATTTGTGTGTATAGGTTTATCAGTTTTATCCCATAAGAGATTTGTGTAATCACTACCACAATCAAGATACAGCACGTACCCATCACCATGAAAGAACTCCCTCATGTTATTTTTCTGTATTTGTATCCATATCCGCACTTCATTCCCCATCTATCCCTGGCAATGGCTAATCTGTTCTCCAATCTTTAAAATTCAGTAATTTTGAGAATGTTATATAAATGGAACCATTCAGTATGTGAAATTTTGAGATTGACTTTTCACTAAGCATAATGCCCTTGAGGGCCTTTTAAGATTTTGCATGAATCAATAGCCTTATTATTATAAATAATATGTAAATTTTGTTGCTGAGTAGTATGCCATTATATGAATACACAGAGTTTCAACCACTCACCCATTGAAGGACGTTTGGGTTTTTTTCAGTATTTTGCTTTTAAAAATAAAGCTGCTTTAAAAAAAAGATTAAAGAGAGCTGCTGTGAATATTTGTGTACAGGTTTTTGTGTGAGCATAAGTTTTCATTTCTCTGGGGTAAATGCCCAAGAATGTAATTGTTGGTGCAATTTCCATCTCTTAAACACAACAAGGTCAAGGCCACGAGGTTTGATGTGAGTTCCCCCTCACTGCTTCTCAGCCAGGAAACTACCTTCAATAAGCAAGCTGAGCCATTGTGGGATTTACCTCATTTGTTTCCCTTTTCTCAGGGATTATGGTTCCCCCTCTGCCTGTTCTCTAATGCCTGATTACAGTTGTTTTCATATGTTTTGTCTGGGTTTCTAGTTGTTTACAGCAGGAGGGCAATTCCTGTAGCGCTTAATCCTTTCCTGGCAGAAGCAGAAGTTCCTATCCTTTGACTTGCTGTCAAATTTTTCATCACTTTATTCCTCTGGGCAATGCTGAGAGAATTTTTTAGAAAAGATTTCTGGCTCCTTAACTAACTTGTTAGCTATATCCTTTTCCCTCTTCAGTCCATCTATATAAATATTTGAACAAAGTCTTTTGATTGCTTTCTTCACTTCATCTCTGGCTTACGCAACTAGACAAATGTTGGAGTGATTCATCACGTGCATGGGGACAGCAAGAGCAGCAGGTTAGAGATCAACTTGCTCTCCTTCCAATAACTCTATGTATCAGTGTTTTCTTTGTGTAATATATAGGTCACTCTTAAATTCTGAATTTTAGAATTAGGAGGGAGCCTTCATGATCATCTAGTCCAACATCCTATCATTTCATCAATAGGAAAAGAGTAGCTCAGGTCACACAGCAATGGTATAAAAAATGTTGGTACACAGGCCCCCCAGCTTTTAATCTGTAATATTTTGCTATTAGTGACTGGCACATAAATTCTGTGTGAGTGCATAAAGTGAGACTAATTTCATCCTTTCCATACAGGATTTTTCCTATATGAAAAGTGCTCATTTTTTTGTGTGTTGTACTTTGGATTTATTGCAGAAAAACAGACTTCAGAGTCAAGTAAAGAAAAAGACTTTGGTTACACCACTGACATTTGATTTTCAGTTGGAATTTGAAGAGGCTATTGCTCCATCCACATGTAAGAACATATCCAGGAGCACAGAAGACAAGTCATTTGGTATTAAAAAACCAAAAAGGTAACCATCCTAATTACCTCAAACTTTCAGTTGGACGTTTTTTGGTGTGTTTTTTTTTTTAATTTTTTTAACGTTTATTTATTTTTGAGACAGAGAGAGACAGAGCATGAACAGGGGAGGGGCAGAGAGAGAGGGAGACACAGAATCGGAAGCAGGCTCCAGGCTCTGAGCCATCAGCCCAGAGCCCGATGCCAGGCTCAAACTCACGGACCGTGAGATCGTGACCTGAGCTGAAGTTGGAGGCTTAACCGACTGAGCCACCCAGGCGCCCTCAGTTGGACGTTTTAAAGCATTACTGTAGATTTGTTTTAGATTATGTAATCTGTATTAAATGTAAGCTTTGTCAAACATAGGCATGTTTCATAGTGCTTATGAGTTACACCATACTCATTCAGCATTCTGAATAAATTAGTTTATAAAATATTTATTGTAGTTTATTATTACAGGTGTTATTAGATAGTAATTACAATTCTGGATTTTTAAAGAAAGACTTGTCTTGAATTCTATTACATTGCCCCAGATTAATGTCAGGATTTATTTCAAATTTTAGACCAATAGACTGCCAAAAGAAGTCCACCTAGAAAACCAAGTAAGGCAGTTTCTCTATGTACTTATAAGAGATAGCCTGAATATGTCATAGTTGGTCTTTCACTGGCATTGTGGACAGGCATAATGCTATATAATTTTTCTAGGCATCAGAAATGTAGAGGAGAGCCCAGACAAAAGAAATAATAAGATGTAGAATGAATAGAACTTCTATCGTACCTTGATGGTAGTGTGGACACTGTTCTTACCTCATTTATTCTGTGTAAACACTCAGTGTGTTCAGTGCAGTTTTATAGATGAGAAGCCCATCTCGGTGGGGTTAGATAACTTGCCCAAGGTCACACAGGTAAGTGGCTCAAACTGGATTTAAACTCTAGCGGTTCGATTTCAGACTTGTGCTCTTTATCACTCATGCAACTGGATGAATGTTGGATGGCAAGTTTATCACTACCCCATTCTGAATGTAGAATGGCTTGCAGCTTTCGGGCTTGGTTACTAAGTGCATTATGACATTTTGTACTTAGGTAGAGAATATATGATGAAACACAGATTGAGATAGAGAAGAGGATTACAGTGATAAGGTCTGAGTTTCATTTTGGATATATTAAGTTTTAGATGTCTATGGGGCATTGAGGAGGGGGCATTCTTCTTCTAGGAAGCAACCCATTCTTGGCAGGAAGTCCTTTTTAGCTGTAACAGAATGATTGCTTAAGTAACAGAGCATAAGGCAGAACGTTTCTGTCCTCATATCAACAATGATATCCTGGTTATATGGGTTATATTGGATAAACTCAGTTCCTCTGTATCTGAAGATACAGTTCCTGGTCTTGTAAGTTTTGTTAATTATAATTCAGGAGGCCAGTCTCCACCAGTGCTCTTAAGCCTCACTCCTACACTGAGTTGTGATGGCAGATACACTTCACACAGCTGATTCCTGTGAACACTAATGACAGAGATGAACTGCTCTAGCCCAGTGGGTCTCAAACATGGAGGGCTCCTTAAAACACAGAGTGCTGGACTGCACCTGCAGAGTTTTTGATTTAATATTTTTGATTCAGTAGGTCTGGGTGGGGCCTGACAATTTGTACATCTAATAGGTTTCCAGGTAATGCTGGTGCTGCTGGTCCAGGGACCATCCTTTGAGTCTCTGCTCTAGCTTATGTCCTGCTGATCTAGCTGCCCAACACCAACATCTGTTCATTCCAGTTTTCTTCCATAGTTTGCTGAATATCATAGTGCCTCTCAGCCGGGTGCTGTGATCACCTAATTGATGTAAACCTTCCCAGGTTTATTTGTAGCTGTGCTTTGCCTTCAGACTAGTAGTTTTCAACCCACGTGCACATTAGTATTACTTGGGGAGCTTTAAAATAATTGGATTCTACTTTAATTAGTTTGGAGTAGACCCCAGGCATTACTATTTTTAAGATTCCCCAAAAGATTCTTACATAAAACTAAGAATGAGAACTATTCAAATTCTTAGGGCTTTTTTTCTCAGTTACTCCCAGAGACATGTTTCCCATGTAACTATCAGTTCAGGATTTCAGCATTTTTCTGGGATAAATGGGAACCGAAACAATATTAAAGATATCTTTCAGCTAATCTGTGTATAGTCTCTAAGATTTCTCATTAAACACCAAATATACTCTTCTCTGCAACTTTTCATAAATGGACCTTTTACAAAAGAGTCATATTCATTTTAGCAAAATTCCCTTTTAAAAATTACCTGGAATAAAGATAAAGTGGGGCACCTGGGTGGCTCAGTTGTTTGTGTGCAACTCTTGGTGTCAGCTCAGGTTATGATCCTGAGATTCATGGGATCAAGCACCCAGTGCTGACAGTGCAAGACCTCTGTGCTGACAGTGCAAGACCGCCTTTGGATTCTCTCTCTCCCTCTCTCTCTCTGCCCCTCCCCCAGTGGTGAGTGAGCACTCTCTCTCTCTTTCTCTCTCTCCTTTAAAAAAAATAAAGGAAAGACAAAGTGATTTCTCTATTACTTAAGCATTTAGTGCTGCATTATCAGTTGAAAATGGCAATTTTACTACTTATAAAGTGGTAAGAAATAGAAAACAAGTTAGGAATAAGGAGGTTGATTAAGGGTATTTAAATTGTCACTGAAAGTTAGCTCAGTAAATAATTCAAAGCTACTGAAGTTACAAAAAATAATATTTTTCTTTTTTTTAACGTTTATCTATTTATTTTGAGAGAGAGAGCAAAAGCAGGGGAGGGGCAGAGAGAGAGGGAGAAAGAGAATCCCAAGCAGGATTCTCTCAGTGTGGAAGCTGATACAGGGTTCAAACTCAAAAATGGTGAGATCATGACCTGAGCCAAAATCAAGAGTTAGACAGTTAACTGACACAGCCATTTAGGCTCCCCAAAAATATTTCCCTTTAGATTAATAGATTAATAGGGGCTATTCATTAGAAGAATTATTGTCCTAAAAATAAATCTATAATGAGACCTGTCAAAAGAATATTCCTTTTAGAAATAGTTTTATGACAATAGGATAAACTTGCATATAGAAAAGATAGTTAAATATTAATGAAGGATTCTCTTGCAGCCTGTAGTGAAATTTAATTGGCCACATTCCTTCTTCCTTTCGTTCAATATGCATGTCTTATACTCTATGTGACATTAGACTGGCACAGAGATTAAGAGGATGAGGTTTATAGGCCAGTTGCCAGGTTTGTATCTTAGCTTTACTTACTACTAATTGTGACCTTGGACAAGTTACATAACCTTTTGTGTCTCAGTATCCTCATATTTACAGTGTGGATAATAATAGTATGTATTCCATAGGGTTGTTTTGCAAATTAAATGTATTGACATGTGTGAAGAGTTTAAAATTCCCCAACATACAATAGTCACTCAGAAAAAAACAAAACAAAAACAAAACCCAGCAATAAAAATATAAACTGTATTAAACATAAGGGAAGGGAAGGAAAAATAAGATAAAAACAGAGAGGCAAACCATAAGAGACTCTTAAATACAGAGAACAAACCAAGGATTTCTGGAGGGGTATTGAGTGGGGGATGGGCACTTGTGATGAGCATTGGATGTTATATATTAATGATGAATCACTGGGTTCTACTCCCAAAACCAGTACTGAAATAAATAAATAAATAAATAAGCTGTATTTTTGAAATATGCAATCATATATTCTAATCATTAAAAATAAGATAGTAAATGAGATACACAAGCCATGTTTACATATGGCAATAATTTCTAAAATCTTAGGTAAAGTATGACTTATGGGTAAGTAGGGTAGGGTGGCCTGGGAACAGGAAGGATAGAGAAGATGGAGGCTTTTACGTGAGTAGACGCAGAGATTCATGCCTCATTCCTGCTGCCCACACCATTTCTCAGTTATGTAAGCACAGGCTCCTTCAAGGCCCCAGGAGGATTCTGGGAAGGTAACAACATCAACTCCAGCTCTCTATGGGGAGAGGTTCGCTACTAGGCTGAACACTGCCTCTTCTCTGTACCTGGAAGAGGACTCCTTATTATTGCTCATACCTAGAGGAGCCTGACATTCTAGAGCAGGGCCTCTTTACACTAACTGCCCACTTGAGAGTTTTTGGAAAATATGCTGAGCCCTGCCTAGAGATCATGATTTAACTATGGGCAGGGGGGCGGGGGGGGGGATGTCTGGACATTGGTGTGTTTTCAGAGCACCCTAGATGATTCTAGTATACATCTAAAAATTTAAGAAACATTTCTAGAGGCCTCTTCATTTGTCACTCCTTTAATCAAGAGACCCTCTTATGACAGCTTGTTTGCCACTGATACTCTGCAAAAGAATCTTATCTGTCACTGACTGATATTACCTGAGTCTCAAATAGCCTCACCTTTATATGTGCTGAGGAAACTCACACTCATTGAAATGAGAGGTTGAAGAGAAATCCCTCATTTAAGGGGACTCATATGAAGGAGGGAGATAAAGACAATTAAAACAAGTGACTCATGATGAGGTAGATAATGGAAGAAACAGAAGAAAACTTAGGATAATATATATCTTAAGGACAGAAATAATCAGGGAAAAGGGATTTAAAAATATTTCTGGATCAAAAATTGAGTAGGAAAATAAAAATAGAATACAGTTAAAAACAGTATTGACAGTCTAGAAGGTCAAATAGAAGCAATATCTTATGAAAATACAAAAAAAAAAAAGAAAATCAGATTGAAAAGAGATATATACTAAGATTTCAAGATATTCAACCTGGAAATATATACCTAATACATAAATCAGGAAAGTAAGAAACATAGTAAGGAAATAAAGAAATATTAGGGGAAAATGACCTTTTTTTGAAGACAGACTTGAATTTTCAGATCAAAAGGAATACCAACTGCTAGACTTACAGTAAAATTGTTTAAGTCCAAAGGCAGAAAAATAATGGTTAATTACAAAGGAAAGGAAGTCAAATGAGTTTTATATGTCTCATCTGCATCTCTGAGGCTAGAAAACAATAAACAATTTTAAACTTTTGAACAGAATGGCAATCCAGGAATCCTCTATTTAGATGAATCATCATTTATATATGAGAACAAAAGAGAAATTTTTGGATATGAAAAACTAGAAGGTAATCCACCTATATATTCTTTCTGAGACATTTACCTGGAGAAATATTTTATGCAAGTTAAAATCAAATATAATTAAAATAAAGATCCAAACTGGATGTCTTTATGACAAAAAAATGTAGTTAGAATTCTCCCATGGTACCAGAACGAAAGCTCTGGACCTTCGTTTCACAGTGGCTGTTCTGTAAAAACATAAAACATTCCAAAGCAGGGAAGTTATCCATAACAGATTCCTATTTGGGAAGAGGCAGCTTTTGAAGCAATCCCCATACTTCCATCTGAGCTGTGTCCTGATCTTGGGTTTCTTCCCTTTATGCACCAGTGCCATTTCATATCCATTCCATGGATGTGCAGTAACCTTCCTTTAACTCCAGCCCATGCAGCACAAAATCAAGGCCTTTACCTATATTCCTTTAACTCAACTGCAACAAGGTATAATTTTACAGGGGATTTTTCTAAATATAAGACCCTAAAAGAGGGAGTGAAGGTGGATGAATTAAAAAAATTACAAGCAGCTCAAAACCAATACAACTTATAAAGAGAAGATTTATGATTTTATTCTAGTGAATTAAACCATCAAATTTATAATCCAAGTTTAATTCTTTATATTACATAAGAATCTAGTGCTAGAAACTCAATTTTTATTCTTAGGCTCTTAGCCTCCCATTTGTTCTTCCTGCTGCTGGGGAAAAAAAATCTCCATGGATCTCTTATATTTCTGTACATCTTATGAGAAGAGGCACTGGTTACCTTGTTCCTAGCTTCTCAAGGATTTTTGTATAACAAATAGCCTTGAAAGAGGTAGTGCTTTTCTTTGAGCAAGAGCAGGTATGTTACTATTCATTATAAAAAATTTGGGTTCTGTAAGCTCAGGGTTCCACTCTTGTAACAACGCACTATGTGTGCAGAAGTCATCTGGCCCTCTGCTTGTTGCCCTGTGGAATAGAGGCTCAGAGAACTGATACAGAAAATGCTATTCCTATCATGGTGAGTAATAAACAGGCCTTTGTCTCTGACTCAGGAGTCTACTTCTTTGCGAGCATAGATCAAACTGTGGCAGCCTAACTCGTTAGCTTGTAAGTAATGTCAAATCTCAGACCTTTCACACCTACTTTTAGGGAAGAAGCTAGAATGACAGAAACTGTGACCACCCTCCTCCCCTTCCTTTGCAAAATGAGTGGTAAAATACATTAGGCTCATTATTCAATGAGTAGGAGAACACCCTTATCCAGGTCCCTGTGAGCTTAAAAGAACTCTATTTCTATACCCCATTTATCTATCCCATAAGTCTATCTGCTTCTGGGCATCAGGATTTATATTTTAGTTATTAGTCAACTAAATCCTTAAAATTAATCCATATAATAAAGTTTTTAAGAAATAAAACAATATGACAAGAGGCTATATAAACTAGAAAGGAAAGTCAAGGTCAGTTGTGGGCAGAGTTTGTGTATAATCAATCTTATAAACCAACCCAGCGAAGGATAAAACAAATGAACTGAAATTTGACCTCTTCTTATGTCCCAAACATTTTGCTAAGCAACTTCTGAACTTTATTTTACGTATTTCTTATACTAACCCTATAAGATAGCTATTACTGCATTTGGCCTGTGAAAGACAAATTCAGAGGAAATCAGTATTCTGCAGAACTTCACGTAGAGTCAAGATGCAAAGTAAGGTCCAACTCCAAAGTCCACACTCTCTAGTTCACCATAAGGAAATCCATATCCAAACATCTCTATATAGTCTCTGTAAATGTATTTGAAAAATACTTTAGTAAGATAAGGATAAAAAAAATTACTCCTTAAGAAGACTATATAGCCAACTTCATCCTTAGGATGGAAGCCTTGACGCATTTCCATTTAAATTAGAACCAGAAGGATGCCCATTCTCACCAATAAACTGTACTATTCTAGAAGTGCTTGCCAGTGATATTAAACAAGAACATAATACAAAAATATAAATGTTTTGAAAGGAATAGATAAAATGTTTTATGAAGGTTAAATGAATGTTTACTGAAAAATCCAAAGAGAATACACTAAAATCTCATTGGAAATTTTAAGATTATAAGAAAGTTTAGTCAAAATTTACCAGGAAAATTTGTACACTCAGCAGATGTTTATTACACATGTACTATGTGTCAGTCCCTATTCTAGGTGCTGGGAATACAAGTGAACAAAATCCTCACTCAGTTTATGTTTTAGGATAAGGTGGGGAGACAGATAATAAACTAAATGAACAAATGAATATTTAATGTCAATCCATTAGTGATAAATACTATGAAGAAAATGATAGTAAATTAAATGAATTAAGACTGATAGGGGTTACTATTTTAAATAGAGAAAGGGGCAGGAAAAAACCTTTGTGGAGAAATGGAAATTGAGCAGAGTCTTACAAAATGCTCTCTTATAACTTAAGGGAGTAACCCTTGGCAATCACTGGGAAACATTACAGGCAGAAGGATGAGCAAGTACCAAGGTCCTCAAGTGGGAGCTTAAATTCCTTTCCTCAAACCAAACAGTTGGAAAATTCACTCTGCTTCCATGTAGAGGTGGGGCTTGGGGAGGTGCACAGAGAGGCCTGAAAGGACATTCAATCGAAGTTCCTCTACTTAGAAACATGAGAACTAGGAACAGTTTCTGTCTTGGAGTGAGGATTTTGAACTTTATTTGAGTCCAGTAGGAAACATTTGGAGGGAAATGGCAATCACATTTATATTTTACAGATGCCACCATGGTTGCATTAGGAATAGACTGTAGGGGATGAGTGATAGCAGAGAGAGCAGATAGAAGGCGAGAGACACATAGAAGTAGCTCAGATGGGAGATGAAGGTGTCTTGGACTAGGGTAGAAGTAACAAGAAATAAAGTAGTTTGATTTGGGACGTATTTCAAAGAAATACCCAGTGGGGTTTGCCAACAGATGGGAATGAGGAGTGAGAGAAAGAAATCAAAGATATTGTCAAGTTTTTGGCTTAAGCCTTTGGTTGAATGGAGATGGGGAAGCCTCAACGATTGGGAAGAAAGCAGAAGCAAAGATTTGGTTTTGAATGTGTTAAGTTTGAGATGCCTATGATATACCTAACTGCAGAAGTCATGTAGCAGTTGGATATATAAATCTGGAGCTCAGGGAAGAGTTTGAGGGCCTGGATTTATAAATCTCAGGGACATGAGCATATAGATAATACGTGAAGATGTGAGATTAGATATCAACTGAGGGTGAGTGTTGGAGGTCAGAAGACTGAGTCATGGATTACCCCAGCATTTAGAGGTCAGAAATATCATGAATTATGTAATACTATTAACTTTATTACATACTATCAGTAGTCAAAGAATTTAGTGGAGAAAATTTCCTGTATGGTAAATAAATGCTGTGATCCTATCTAGTATATTATTTTGGTATCTGAAGTGACCCTAACTCTGGGTCCCACCACTTTGACTCAGGTCTGACAATGTCTCCAATATCTCATTTAATGAATTTCCAGCATATTTTTTAAAGGGTTAATCAGCTTGTGAACTATAGTTTCCTAGAGTGCCCTCAATCCTATGACAACAGTAGCGTACTATCTGTCTCTACTTCAAGTGATTATCACGAATACTTTCATCTCTGGCTTAGTACCAACGTTTCACACTTTGTACTATAATAGTACTAATACAACAACATTCAATCTGCATTTCACCACATTTCTCAAAATTTATTTTTTAGATTAGTTTTGTAGATTTTTCTGATTACTTTAACTTAGATTAATTTTATTTTTTCTAGATATGTCTCCTTTAAAAATGAGCCTGAACCTACAAAGAGTGATTTTGAAACATTAAATTTAAGACCACACTTTGTACCAACAAATATAAAAAATCAAGAAAGCAAGTCAATAGGTAATGCTCTGCGTACCATATTTACTTCTCCTTTAACTTATTAATGAGTGGTTTTGCTTGTATTATATACTTTATTATTTATTAATGTATATCTTAAAAGCTCTTGACCATTGGATGTCTCTGTGGAAAGAATTTTCTTGAAAGTATATGGTGTATAGCTGCAGTGTGAAAGATTTCAGTGAACTATAAAGAATTTCCTAAGCAGTAGAGACGTTAAATATCAGAATGGACAATTTATGCAGTTCACAAATTAAGAATATATTTTTATGTTTGTTTATTTTTCTTGAAAGAAAACTTCTGAGTTTCCTTTCAGCTCTACTCTAAGAGTTTCCTTATTGTTAAAAAAAAAAGAAATCAATCAAGTATGGACATCTTGCTTAATAAAAACTTATTTACAGAAAGTGTAAAGGAACTTACTTTCTTAGAACATTAAGGAATCTGTAAGCTAGGAACAAGCACTTATAATATTGTAAGAAAGTTGAATAAAAATTTACCAGGAAAATTTGTGCACCCAATAGATATTTATTACACACGTACTATGTGTCAGTCTCTACTCTAGGTGCTGGGAATACAAGAGTGAAAAAAATCTGCCCTCAGTTTATGTTTTAGGATAAGGTGGGGAGACAGGTAATAAACTAAATGAACAAATGAATATTTAATGTAAACCCATTAAATTCTCCACATCTTCAGAGAATTTGAGTGTTTTGTGTTGCCTTTTTTTTTTCTTTCTCTGGAATTATCAAAAAACATTCTATTGCATCATTCTCATCGATCCCTTTGGGTAAGGCTCCGTGACTCCACATTGCCCCATACTGCCTCATTACTCTGATACTCTTCATCTGTCTCTACTTCCTCTTTTGTTCAAACTTCAGACAACTACAGTCTGGATTCCACCTCCACCATCCTACTGAAGCTGCACTGATCAAGAATACCAATGATCTCCATTGCTAAATCCAAATAATATTTTTCTGTTTTTATTTTCTTCCACATTTTAATAACAAGTATAGTTGGTCAATCATTCCTTCCTTCTTAAAATTTTCCTCTTAGGGGTTTGGGAACCTATATCTCTTGTTTTCCTGCTATTTTACTCCTCAGTTGCTCTTCTTAATTTATTTTCTCCATCATTAAAATACTGTACACCTTTTGGGATGAGCACTGGGTGTTGTATGGAAACTAATTTGACAATAAATTTCATATAATAAAAAATAATAATAATAAAATAAAATACTGTACACCTATCCTTAAACAACAGGGTGGTTAGGGGCACTGACTCTAGTGCAGTCAAAAATCCACATATAACTTGTGATTCCCCTAAACTTAACAGCTATTAGCCTATTGTTGACCAGAAACCATTACAATAACATAAACACATATTTTGTATTTATATGTATCATATACTATATTATTATAATAAAGTAAGCTAAAGAAAAATGTTATTAAGAGAAACAAAAGGATGAGAAAATACATTTACAGTATTTTACTATCAAAAGAATCCATATGTAAGTGGATTCATGCAGTTCAAACCTATGTTATTCAGGGATCAACCGTATATCACAACTTATCTATTCTACTGTTGAAATTTTAAGCAGTGTCAAATTTTGCTTTATAGATTTTTAATATAGTTTATGCCATGTTATCAGTTACATAAATATTTCGAATTATGTTTCTAGTGAATTGAACCCTTTTTCATTATAAAGTAATTGTCTTACTATTTAATATTGCTGTAGTTGCCCAGCTTTCTTTTGGCTACCATTGCATGGTATATCTTTTTCCATCATTTTATTACCTTCTTGTAACATTGTAAGCTATATTTATCTCTCATAAACATCATACTATTAAATTAAAAATCTACTATCATACTCTTTGTCTTTGAAATGGAGCATTTAGTCCATTTATACTTAATGCAATTACTAATATCTTTGGATTTAATTTTGCCATTTTATTTTTTTGTTCTTTCATTTGCCCTGTTGATTTTATACTTCTTTTTCTGTCTTTTCATGTTTTCTTTAGAATTGAGTTTTTTAAGTTTCACTTTTCCCCTTTATCAATTTGGAAGTTATGTACTCTATTTCTATTCTTTAAATGATAACTCTAGAAATTACAACATGTAACCTTTCAAAATCTATTATTATCCTCATTCTGGACAATAAAAGAATTTTGGAACACTTAAATTATTTTACTGATGTCTGACTTTTATGTTATTGTTAAAATCCAAAGTCTTATTTAAATAGTATCTAAATCAGATATAGGTGAGACTCAAGGAATGATTCAGCCTGATGCAAATTTCCTTTCTACCTGTGAACCTCTAGAACCAAACAGTATATGTGCTTGCAAAATGCAAAGGTCAGACAGGCACAGGATAGGCATTCTTATTCCAAAATGGAGAAATAAAAGGGAACAAGGGGTGATAGGTCCTGAGCAAGTCTAAAATTTAGCAAGGTAAACTTCCTAAGATTTTAAGACTCAAGAATAATTCTCTCTGGCTGCATATTCTTCTGGAACCACTGGGGCAGAGGTCCTGCCTCTATAGCATGCCAGGTAGGGGTCATGACTCCAAGACTCTGGGATGCCCTACTCCAAAGGTGTTGAGTGGAGGCTCTTTGGCCTGTTGAAACTGAGACATTAGTAACCCCATTTGAAACTGAGGAGGCAGCTCTGATGATTTTTGAATTGCCTTCAGGGTCATTCTTTCCCTGTCTTGAAGAATAGCACATATTTGCAGTGAATAGCTCTGTGGTCCTATCCTGTAAAACCCAAGAAGTCCAACAGATTTCATTCATTTATGTCTCATCTCCATCCCCTTCAGTTCAAACTGGCAGTGTCACTGTTGGGATATCTATTTAGGTGTGTGATTCACACCCATACCAATCTCCTTATCAAATAGTCATTCTACCACACCCTTAGTGTTCTTTTTCAAACATGGACATGCTGAAAATTTTCTTATTTTTTGTAATGTGGACAGGCTGAAAAATTTCCAAATCCTTAAGTCCTGATTTATTTTTGCTTAACAGTTCAGTCTTCCAATTCGTTTTTCTCTTTTTGAATTTTACTACAAGCAGTCAGGAGGAACCAAGCCACTCCTTCAATGCTTGCTTAGAAATTTGAGCTAAATATCCAGTTTCATTGCTCACAAGTTCTACCTTTCCCAAAACAGTAGAACACAAACACAGTTCAGCCAAGTTCCTTGTCACTTGATAACAAGGATAACCTTTTCTTCATTGTTAAATAATACGTGCCTAATTTCTATGAGACCTCATTGAGAATGGCTTTTACCATCCATAGATCTACCAACATTTCTGTACTTGATTATGTATTCTTTTTAAAAAAATTTTTAATGTTTATTTTTGAGAGAGAGAGAAAGCAGAGTGTGAGCAGGGGCAGGGAGGGGCAGAGAGAGAGAGGGAGACATAGAACTCAAAGCAGGCTTCAGGCTCTGAGCTGTCAGCACAGAGCCCAACACGGGGTTCAAACTCACAAACCGTGAGATCATGACCTGAGCTGAATTCAGATGCTCAACCGACTGAGCCACCTTTTTTTTTTCTCAACTTTTTTTTTTTTTAATTTATTTTTGGGACAGAGAGAGACAGAGCATGAACGGGGGAGGGGCAGAGAGAGAGGGAGACACAGAATCGGAAACAGGCTCCAGGCTCCGAGCCATCAGCCCAGAGCCTGACGCGGGGCTCGAACTCACGGACCGCGAGATCGTGACCTGGCTGAGGTTGGACGCTTAACCGACTGCGCCACCCAGGCGCCCCATCTTTATGTATTCTTTATGAAGGTAAAAGAATCTTAGGGAACTCGCACCAGAATCTCCTTTAAATTCCCTTCATGGAAATACTGGGTTTTTCTCCTATGGATCTCAAAGCTCTTCTAGCCTCTGGCCATTTCCCAGTTCCAAAGCCACTTCCCCATTTTTAGTTATTTGTTATAGCAGCACCTCACTTCTCAGTGCCAATTTCTCTATTAGTGAGTTCAGGCTGCTATAATAAACTACTATAGGTTGAGTGGTTTAAACAACAAATATTTATTTATCACAGTTCTGGAGGCTGGAAGTCTGAGATCAGGGTGCTAGTATGGTCAGGTTCTGGTTAGAGCCCTCTTCCTGGTTTGCAGACAGCTGTCCTCTTGCCTGATTCCTTACATGGTGGAGAGAGAGATTCTCTCTGTCATGTTTTTTCTTATAAGGACATTAATCCCATCGTAGGGGGCTTCACTTTCATTACCTCATATAAACTTAAGTACGTCCCAAAGGCCTCACCTCCAGATATCATCACATTGAGGATTAGTGCTTCAACATATAAATTTTGGGGGGAATAGATTCACTCCATAGCAATGAACCTATCTAAAATATACCTCACTCTGTTGTTCTCTCTCACCAAAATCTATTTCTGTCACAGCACGTATCTTAATTTATAATTATTCACTTCTTTGTCTCACTTGTTTATTATCTGTATTACCCACTAAAATGTATGTATCACTGGGCACAGGAATCACAATTACAGTGTCTAACACCAGTGCTGGCATGTAGTAGGTGATCAGTAAGTAACTATTGGGGTGCCTGAGTGGCTTAGTCGGTTAAGTGTCCAACTTCAGCTCAGGTCATGATCTCACAGTTTGTGAGTTTGAGCCCCGTGTCAGGCTCTGTGCTGACAGCTTCGAGCTTTGGATTCTGTCTCCCTCTCTCTGATCCTCCCCCACTCACACTCTCTCTGTCACTCAAAAATGAATAAACATTTGGGGCGCCTGGGTGGTGCAGTCGGTTAAGCGTCCGACTTCAGCCAGGTCACGATCTCGCGGTCCGTGAGTTCGAGCCCCGCGTCAGGCTCTGGGCTGATGGCTCAGAGCCTGGAGCCTATTTCCAATTCTGTGTCTCCCTCTCTCTCTGCCCCTCCCCCGTTCATGCTCTGTCTCTCTCTGTCCCAAAAATAAATAAACGTTGAAAAAAAAATTAAAAAAAAAATGAATAAACATTAAAAAAATTAAAAATAAATAAATAACTGTTGACTGAATGAATGCCAGATACTATTAAATTAGTTACATCTATTATTTCATTTCCTCCTCACAGCATTCCTCTAAGATAGTACTATTATTTCCCCTTAACAGTTCAGAAAACTAAGGCTCATGGAAGTTAAATAACTTATGTAAGGGTGTATGACTTACAGACAAAAAAGTAGGCTTTGGTCCCAGACTATCTAAATCCAAAGTCTGTATGCTTGACCTAACACCATACCTACCTTAAGAAAATCCATTAAAGGATAACCCAGGTTAATAAATAATTAGAGCTGAGATGGGGTTCAGGTTGAGGGGAATATTTCTCTTTTCAAAGGAATTAATGAAAAGATTCTTTTCATTATGATTCCATTTTGTTTAGAAATCCATTTTTTTCCAAGAACATACCACTTTGTTGTGTGTTCTGGGTCATAGCTCTGACCTCCATAGTTTCTGATAAGTAGTCAGGAGTTAATAATCAAAAGTTATAAATTCTGTTAATGGAATTGGCTTTTTTTAAAAAAAATTTTACTACATTTCTTTATTTTTGAGAGGCAGAGAATGAGTGGGGGAGGGGCAGAGAAAGAGGGAGACACAGAATCCGAAGCAGGCTCTAGGCTCTGAGCTGTCAGCACAGAGCCTGACGTGGGGCTCAAACTCATGAACTGTGAGATCATGACCTGAGCCGAAGTTGGACAGTTAACCGACTGAGCCACCCAGGCGCCCCTAATAGAATTGGCTTTTAAAGCAAATTACTCTAGAATATATTTAGCTCTGAAAATGTAATGCATATGTAAGCACCTAAGTTTATCAAATTACATTGCTAAAGTTGACTAGAAGTAGAAAAAATATTTTATTGATAGTTAAGTTAGAAGTAGCCTAATAGTATAGAAATATCATTTATGTTTCGATTTGTTTCTTTAGAGCCAATGAAAGAACATCTGAATTCAAGATCTTTTAGACCTTTTCTTTATCTTAAGGATACAGCTAAGGTAGGTTTAATTTGTGTACCTAAAAATTACTTTGTAGAAATTCAGATTGGCACTAACAATTTTGTATATACTTCTATGAATCCCAAATTCACATTTATTTTAGGATTCAAAGCGTAAAATTTTAAAGTGATTTCATCTTTGATATTATGTAAAACTTTATGTGAAAGGATAATACAGAAAATAATATATTATTTGCTTGACAGTCCATATAGCAGAAATTACTTGAATATGATAAGGACTAACAGTTATCATAAAGTTAGTTAAAACAGGACATCATAAAAAAATACATGCATGAATTAAATATTTTATTTTAATTTAAAATATGAAAATATGCATCCATTTGTAATCTTTTGAGGTATAGCCAAGACCATTTCTTTTTAGCATAGTATAGTTATTTATATAATTACAGTTACAATTACTATAAACAAGCTTGGGACTGTTATGCCCAGAATTCGTGATCCCCAAAGACCACTAGGGAGCCGAGTCCGATGCAAAAGCAAAGAGCCTTTATTCGAGCTAGCTCGAGCTCAATCCCCTACCTGCACCGACGCAGCGGTGAGATACCAGGGAAAGAGAGCGAGTTTCAAAAGCACAAAGGTTTTATAGGGGTCTAGGGGCAGCCGATTGGCTGGGGAAGTGGCGTGTTTTGATCAGGAAGCTTGAATGGGTGAGCGGGAGGTCACTCAAAGGGAGGAGGCGTGGTCTAGGTGAAGGACACAGAACAAGATGGAGTCGGCTGGTGTAGGCCCGCCCTTTCAGGACCAGCAGTATTGATTCTTTTTTTAAATTGCAGCATAATTGTAGTATTGAAGTATAACACACATGTTACATTAGTTTTAGGTGTACAACATAGTAATTTGACGACAATATTGACTCTTGATAACCTTTTGAGCAGAGAGGTTCATGGGCATCCAGAAAAGTAGTTGACTAGCCTTGAACACTGAGCATGCCTTGGCTATTGTTCATTAGGTTTTATCTAGGAAACTAGGGAGAGAAGTTAACCAGAGAATCAACAAAGGTAAGTCATTTAAGAGAGTCTCTTAGATATTAATTTATTATTAACCCTGATTACTGCTAATATGGAAAATGAAGCATGAAGAAACACATACTTTGGACCATAATTAATGACATTATAATTTTTGTTGCATATTCCCCTTTTATAATTTTTAAGAAAATTTACAGGACCCACTGTCCAGAATATTAGTATTATCCTCAACTACATCTTTTATTTAGGTTCATGTTAAATAAATACCTTTCAAGAAATACATATTGTAGCATCACAAGTTTACTCATAATAATAAATTTACCAGTATCTTATATAAAATATGCAACATTTTAATTTTTAAAAAATAAGTTAAAATATACATATGAATTTTTAAAAAATTAAATAATTCAGAAAGTCTAATAAGGATACAAAGCACTTCCATCCCATTCTTCTTGTTCTAATTTCCTCTTTTCAAAGGGAACCATATTTAACTTTTGGGGGGGGGGTTTAATTCCCTTTATGATTAACTCCGTAATTTTAAAGAATGAGCTTCTACTACTACTTTTTTGCTTTTCAACTTTAAATATTATATAGTCAGTAAAATATATTTGAATTAGCTTATTTATATTGCTGTACATTTCATCTCTCCCCCTGTTTTTTTTCTTCTGGATCTTTGATAGTTACTTTTTTGTTTCCTCAGTTGTTAACTTTTGTACCTATAAATAACATATCTAAATATGTTTTCTTTTACATTAACTTTAAGCACTACCTCCTGATTCCCCTGTTTGTAAAATGAAGAACTTAGCAGCCCTATCCTTTTCTCCCATTCTCCTTCACACCTTCTTCCCCAAGTCAGGTATATCTTTACTTTTGCATTGTTGACGTCAATGATTATATTCAGTCTTGCAACTCTGATTAAGCCCTCATGTTTTGTCTATAGGTTAATTCTAAAACTCAAGGCTATAAATAGTATCTTGTTATGATGACACTGTACATATTCATTGTAATGAATGTGCAACAAAGTAATGTGCTAGGATTACAATTCTTCTCAATGGGTAAAATGTACAAGCAAAAGGCTTTCTTTTCTTATTCTCCACCAGTTACTCAAAAATAATGCCATGTGTTAGTTTGCATCATATTGAAACCTTTACTGTCATGTATGCACTTTTGTGTTTTTTTACGAAGATTCAATTTGCCTTTTTTTTTCTTGTGGGAGGATGATAATAATAGCAAACATCTATATAGTACTTACAGTACTTTTGTAGTATAAATATACATTATGTATATTTGTATATATATGTATATATGTATATATATAAATTTACATCCCTAACAACCCAAGGAAGTACTATTTTTATTCCTATTTTATAGATAAGAAAAAAGAGGTACAAAGAAGATATAAGTAATTTGGCTGAGATCAAATTATAAATGGCAGAGCTAGGAAGAACCTAACAGTCTGATACATGCTCTATGCCTGTAAGATATGCAGTCTCTAAAAAAGAAATATACAATTTTATCATTATATGTGAGTATAGTCAAGCTTTCTTACTCATTATCTCTATTGAGTAGAATCCATTCTAATCTTCTTGGAGGAATTGCTCAAGGATCCCAGTGACTTTTTGTTCTAAATTTGACCTATTTTAAGCCTGTTCTGCAGTTGTCACTGGGTCATTCCATTCCTGGTTTAGTTGCCAGATTTTAGTACTCCATGTTTTGTTATTTCTTCTGGGATTTCATCTTTATTTTCCTATAATATGTCTTCAAGGAACATCCCTAGAAGTGGTTCATAGATGTCTGGGTGTATATTTATTTTTCCCATTATATGATTGATAATTTAGCTGAGTACAATTATATGTTAATTTCATTTTTTCCCCTAAACTTTGATGACATTGCTAGACTGTCTCATGCCATTCAGTATTGTTAATGAAAGGTTCTCAGTCTTTTGTAAGTTGATTTTATTTAATTTTTCCCCTTGGAACTTTTAGGATCTTCTCTTTATCAATATTGTTTTCACATGTCTTGAGGATATGCCCAAGGGTGGTAATTTTATTCATTCTGTTCAGTGTTCTGTGGACCCCACCCTAAAGCAAATGTCTTTCTTTAGATCTTAAAAAATATCTCTGTTATTTCTTTTCCAATTTCTTTCCACTATTTTCTGTGTTCTTTAATGGTCAGATATTAGATTTCTTGGGTTGATTCTCTATATTGCTATACTCTACTTTTTGTTTCTGAAAATTTACCTTTTATTCTAGTCCTTTGATTGCATTTTGGTTCAGTAATGATATTTTAAGTTTCTTTCTTGTCCTTAGTTGTTGTTGTTTTTCTTTTTGCAGACTCCTGTTACATGTGTTCTCAACATTTTCTGAGGATGTTACAGTTCATTTCTTTTAACTTATTTTCTGTTTCTTGAATTATCTCTTTTTTTTTCTGGTGTCAGTATTCCTTTTGTTCAACATGATAGATATTTTTGAAGTTACTGATTTTTATCATACCTAATAAATCTTCATTTGTTCATATTTAAGAGTAAAGATATAAGTTAATTTTTCTATGAAACTGTCATTAATTTTATAAATAAGTATCTCTCCAGAGTGGAGAGTCAGCTGTTCTGTGTATACATCAGAGTTCTCAACCAGCTAGCTTTACTTTAGCATAAGAGGGCAGAGAGAAGGTAATTTGACTGGTAGCCTTTCTTCCAAATGCTAGCATGAAGAGAGTTTCCCTCCAGAGAACCAAACATTAGCAGTAAGTTTATTAAGAGAAGGGCACCTATTTTAGCCTGAGATTAATTAAATACAATTTTCTATAACTGTATGTGGGAGAGGGTAACTGGGAAATGGGAGAGGTGGCAGTTGGTTCAGAAAGTCCAAAGAATTGCAGTTAACCTGTCTCTTTACAACTTTTGTTTTCATCCTCACCCTAAATATCTGCCAGCTCTATGCCTGGAGTTTCATCAGAAAAATGTAGTTATTTTAATACCTGCAAGATTTTAAATATAATTGATAAATTCAACAGCCATCATTGATAAAACTACAAAAAATACTTGCTGTATGATAAAGAATATCAACATAATTTTGTTTTTAAAAAATTTATTATCTTTTTTTTGGTTTTTTTTGTTTTTTTTTTTGTTTTTTTTTTTAATTTTTTTTCAACGTTTATTTATTTTTGGGACAGAGAGAGACAGAGCATGAACGGGGGAGGGGCAGAGAGAGAGGGAGACAAAGAATCAGAAACAGGCTCCAGGCTCTGAGCCATCAGCCCAGAGCCTGACGCGGGGCTCGAACTCACAGACCGCGAGATCGTGACCTGGCTGAAGTCGGACGCTTAACCGACTGTGCCACCCAGGCGCCCCTGTTTTTAAAAAATTTAAAGTTTATTTACTTATTTTGAGAGAAAGAGAGAGAGCAAGGTTGGCAAGGGGCAGAGAGGGGGAAAGAGAATCCCAAGCAGGCTCTGCACTGGCAGCTTGGAGCCTGATGCAAGGCTCGAACTCATGAACTGTGAGATCATGACCCAAGCCCAAACCAAGAGTTGGATGCTTAACTGACTGAGCCACCCAGGCACCCCCCAGCATAATTTTAAAAATTATACCTTAAAATAGCCAACTTCATAATTAATGACAATACACTAGTCTATGGCATGGCAAGAGTGACACTTATTGCCACTATTATTTATAGATGTTTAGGAAGTATTAAACAATGCAATAGGAAAAGACAACAGAGGTAGTAAAAACTCTGGAGAAATCTGATTCAGTATGGCTGAGTAAACCCTATTACACCCACCCTGTCTCAGACAATAAATGTAAACTCTAGACAAGATACTCAGAAAACACACACACACACACACACACACACACACACACGCACACACATATTATCTGAAGACCCTAGAGAGTAAGAAACCAGAAGCATGTTACAACAAAAAGCATAGAAACTTGGAATAACTTACTTACACAGGGCTATTTTTATGACTTTTAGCTTGAAGGGTAGATGAAGCTGGCACTGCATGGGGCATCGAAACCTCCAATAGGAAACATGTTTTTCCTGGCCAGGAGAACTAGAGGGCAATGTTTAGGGCAGCCCAAGCTTCTGGAAAGTGAGTGGAGAGTAATAGAAAGAAGAAAGTCAAAGATGGCAGCCCCATCTTCCATGTATAAACCCTATCCAAGTATCTCATTGCCCCCTGAACCATGCATGTTTAGGGAGACTGCAAGCAGCCCAGCTAAGGATAAAACAAGTGGACTGAAATGTGAGCTGCTGCTCCAGAGACAGTTTGTATTTTGAACCCGACTAAGTTAATTGCTAAAATAAAAGCATCAATAATCTTTCTAGTGACATAATGGATTCACCAAAGTCTCTCTCCACACTAGAGCCAATCTGAGACCCTAACCTGGGAAAAGTTGGATCTTTTTTCCAGTTCTCTCATTCTACTCAGAGGTATTCTGCTATATCTACTCAATGAATGAGTCAAGTTTCTTTTTAAACTAAGAGGGCTTTTTCCCCCCCTCAGTATTTGAAGTTTAGATTTTCCCTGCATTTGGAGAAATAAATTTTATATGAGTATAATAGCTAAGCTTTAGAGGCAAAGAAAATAGAATTTAGTAAAAAGTGTGAACGTAGTCCAAGTTTTAAATTTCTGTAGATTTGTTTCTTCCTCATAAAGTGGTACTAACATCCATCTTATAGGGTTTTGTTTTTGAGGATTAAATAAATACTATATTTGGAAGTATTTAAAGAACTAGATGGTGGTAGGGGGGTTGGTGCCTGAGTGGCTCAGTAGGTTAAGCATCTGACTTTGGCTCAGGTCATGATCTTGTGGTCCATGAGTTCAAGCCCTGTGTCGGGCTCTTTGCTGCCAACTGGAGCCTGGAGCCTGCTTCAGATTCTGTGTCTCCCTCTCTTTGCCCCTCCCTCATGCGGACTCTGTCTGTCTCTCTCTCAAATATAAATTGACATTTAAAATAATTTAAAGAACTATACAGCTGTTAGTTATTATAATTATATATTCCAAGTGTGAATAATCAGATTTAAATTATTTATCAATATACATAGAGAGAAATAATTTCTGAGATAGTTTTCCAGTTTTCCTAATGTTCAGGTAAAAAAAAATTCTAAGCCTTTGCATGATCTTATTTACAGAATAAACAAGAGCATAGAAGAACATTGGGTTCTACAACCGTTTCTCCTATACCCATGATTCAATCTAAGGCTTATAAGAAGGAAAAAGACTCTGCTTTATTTGCAGGTATACACATTGTGTGTTTATATTGAAATTGCTGAAAATTAACTGTATCTAACTTTTAAAAGCATTAAGAAAATCTTTAAAGAATATCGTATCTGATCTTATCACCACATTATTTCCCTACTTAAAAACTGAATGATATCTATTACAAAAAAGGTAAAATTTAGATTGCTTATTATGGTATACAAGATTTTTCTAGCCTTCTATTTTGTCTCTTTCTCCTTACTGATTCTAGTCACTGTGAACAGTCTGTTCCAAATACAGTGTAATACGATTCATTCTGGCCTCTATAACTCAGAACTGACTTTTCCACCTGATAGATTCTTACTCATCTTAAATATTTAGGAGACATACAGCTTTAATTAAAATAAAATCTGACTATATATTGTTTAAACAATAAAGATGTTTATATCTCAAATAAGAAGTCTATCAGTAAGTCAGTTCCAGGCATGGTTAATTCAGAGTCTTGATGAGATATACCTGGTCCCTCCATCTTTTCTCAAGTTTCTTAGTAAGTAGCCTGTCCTCCTAGTTTTGCTGTACAATATGGTGACTGCTATTCAAGATAACTGGTATGGCTAACAACATCCACTGAAAAAGAGAAAAGCTCTTTGGTTCCTTTGTAAAAATGAGGAAAATGCTCCTCAAAGCCCTCCAGCAGACTTTCCCTGGTGTCTCCTTACTAGAATAGCTTAATGCACCCATATTTTAACCAACAAATCATTATCAGCTTAGGTAAGTTTTTCCAGCTTTAAACATGGTGTATACATATATATATATATATTATATATAAACTATGTCACATATATTATATGATATATAGAGTGAGCAGAAGATTTAGCTTCATGGTGTCCTAATTGTCTTTTTCTCTGTTAGTTGAATTTGATTGCAGTATTTTAGTGTTTTGTACAGCTGTTACTAAGGACACATGTAATACACTGTATGCTGTTCTATTTTGTTTTTTAAAATGTTGGTCAAAGTATGCTACATTAATTTAGTGTCTAAATTGATGGGTTATAGCTCACATTTTTAAAAGCACAGGCTTAGATCATTTAAAGATTCACTCCCTTGGGTGAGGAAGGAGCCCAGCCTCCTGTGGAAGACATGGTTGTTTGGAGAAAGATAAATAAAATCAGAGCTCTGTCAGCATAAAAGGGAGAAAGGGGACTATTAAGTAGGCAATCCTCTGTTTACCACATAAGTCGCCTCTGAAGTGTTTCCTAACAGCGGGGCAGACTGTTCTACTCTTTCGGCAAAGCAAATTTCCCTTTATAAAATTTCTTGAGTCTCTCTACAGAAGAAAAATTACAGTTCTTTTATCAAAGTCCCAAATTAAGACTTCTGGGAAAGTTGGCAACATAAATACAAATTTATCCTGGCCAAAATGAATAACAAAAAGAAGAAAAATAGACAAGAAAAATTCATTAAATTGAAACTAAGACATTTTATCTCAAACTGAAAGGAAATCTGCTACATATTACAACATGAAGTAGTTTGAAAGAAGATTCCAGAAGTTGATTCACAATTCCATTTCCTAAGAGAAAGAAGAGTATTTAAAAAGCCAGTAGAAGATATTCTGAAAATTCTTCTTTTAATACCACTCCCTAGCCCCACCACCCAAATACTCAAAGAAAAGGGGTTTGTTACTAATGATGGGTCACAGAAACACAAAACATACAGTGCACAGGAACAAATTTCCCCATAATGTTTCAGGGCTCCGGCTCCCTCACCAGGCAGCTCAGACAGCTGAATGCCTGAACTTACAAGGTAACAACATGTGGATTTGCCTGTCAATTTCTAAGGGGAGAATTTAACAGTATCCAGATAAGCAGGGAGAGTAGCCAAAGAAATTTACTTCTTTTATATTTGGACTAGGATCAAACCTAGATTTAAGTGTCCGGATTCAAAGGTGAATAGGAAAAACAAGAACGTGGGGCTTATTAAATATCACATAGCAAATAAAGGAGATAATTTAAAGATAGCTATGGTCATGTTCTGACAGAAATTGTACCCCATGAAACAGGAGAAATTTAGAAAATAATATTTTTATATGTTTAAGAGATTAAAGAACATAAGGGATTCTGTGAAATAAGATTTGAAGATATAAAAGATACATGTCAAAAATGAAATGATGCTGTGAGAGCTAAAAATATTTTTTAAGTTTATTTATTTATTTTGAGAGACAGACAGAGAGAGAGAGAGAGAGAGAGAGAGATAGTGGAGGAGAAGCAGGGAGAGACAGAGAGTCCCAAGCAGGCTCTGAGCTGTCTGCACATACCTTGAGATTATGACCTGAGCCAAAATCAGTTATGAGTCAGGAACATAACCGAATGGGCCACCAAGGCGCCTCAGAGATAAAAATATATTTAAGGTAATGAGTAATGATAATGCAGAACCTAAAATTATATTAAAAGTTGTGAAGAGTAGAATAAACATTGGAGTAAACCAAATCAAAGATCTGAAGAGCAAGTTTAGGAAAATCACATAGAATGCAACGTGAAGGGACAGAATTATGACTGGATCAGACAAGATAGTATATTGAGGTATCCAACACCGAGATAAACAATGTGTTTGAAAAAGAGAACAGAACAAATTGAATGAACTTGCTGCAAAAGGACATAGGAAACAATCTTTAAATAATAGAAATAGTCAAAGTCTCAATTTTGTTGATCCTTACATAAGTATATATCTATATCTATATCTATATCTATATCTATATATTTATCAGAATTCATCAAACTATACATGTAAAATGCATTTAATTGTATGCAAATCATACTTCAATAAAGTTAAGTCAAAAAGAAAGCAAAAGATTAACACTGCAAAAGTCAAAAACTCCAAAATAATCTATTATATCTGAAGTGATCTGAAGGAAAATTATTTAATAATAATCTAGAATAATCTGAGGAGGAAGATGGCAGAGAAGTAGGGGGACCAGGATTTCCCTTGTCCCTCAAACCTAGCTGTATTAAGGTCAGAACACTTGGAACACCCAGGAAATCTATCTTCGGAGTGACAGAAAAATCTCCAGAGGTGGAGGGTGACAGGTTGGCGGGACAGAGGTACCTGTATGCAAATTGAGGGAGATAAAACAGAGTGGGCATGGAGGGCAGGGATCCCCTTCTGTGGAGAGACAAAAGGGAGAGAGAGAGAGAGAAACTGTGGATTGCGGTATTGTGTTGGAACAAGAGAAAAATCTCTCGGGACCACGGACTGGGGAACGAGAAATATAATCGGTGCCAGTCTCTACTTTGCAAACAGCCTTAGGAGCTGAAGATCGGAGTTTTCAAAAGTGCATGACTTTCTCCAGACTGAAGCTGCTGTAGCGGTGTGAGCATGCCTTGGGAGGAGAGAGGAGAGCTAGCCCCAGGGCACGGGAGCGACCTCAGGGGTGCACAGGGAGAGGACAGTGCCCTCCCTTGAGTACTGGGGGAAGAGTGTATATTGCCCCCCAAGGACAAAAGACCCTGCAGGCACCTGCCACATCTGTAGGGCAGATTGGTGCTACCCCAGAACCGGGTCTGTGCAGTGTGGGATCCTTTAAAACATGGGGTTTTGAATCCCAGCTGAGTGCCTAGGAGGCACGAGAGACTGTGGAGCAGGGCAATCCCCCTGGTTGAGGAGGAGAGATTGGGGTGTCGCTATTTTTCTCCCCATCACCAACAGGGTGGGGCTTCAGGGAGCAGTACAGCAGCCCCCCAGTGGAGGCGGGACCCACTTACAACCAAACTCCACCCCTCTGAGCCTGGCAACTGTTTATCTAGTCGAGTGAGACTGACAAAGACAGAACCAGACAGCCTCTCCTCCAGACCAGCACAACCACCAGTCCCAGGCACCAACAGATAACTGTCCTGTGGTTTTGTGTGTTAGACTGTTGCTCCTTTTCTTTCTTTTTTCTTTCCTTCTCTTCTTTTTTCTCTTCTTTTTCTTTCTACCCTTTTCTTTTTTCCCCCTTTGGAATCAGGCTCAAAGTTTCTGATTTGATTTTTGGTCAATTCTTATTTTATATATAAAATATATATTCTTTCTTTCTGTGCTTTGCTTGTCTCTGTAATCAGGCATTTTTACTCTATTCTTTTCACACCTTTTCTATATTTCCTTTATTTTCCTTTCTCTCTCTCTCTGGATTAAACCTTATAGTTTCTTTGATTCTCTCTGCTTGGTCTCTTTTTCACCCCTTTCATTTTTCTCTTTGTATGGGATCAGGTCCCTGGCCCTTTCCTTTCTTCCAGGTTTACTTCAATGAACAAATCAAAGCACGTCTGGTGGAAGGTCTAAACAATCTGCCACTATAAGTAAGAATCAGCTTTGTAGAAGACTGACCAGTGGGATAGAGCAACCAACAGAGTGCACGCAATATGCTACAAAAACACTTCCTGAAGTGCCAGGCCCTGGGCAGTGTATGACCCCTTTATAATACAGTAGTTCTCACAGGTGCAGGACACATAACAAGCATTTAACACATGTAAAAGACAGAAACCTAGCCAAAATGACAGAACGGAAGAATTCTCCTCAAAAGAAATTCCAGGGAGAAATGACATCCAGAGAATCGCTCAAAACAGATATAAAAAATATATATGAAAAGGATAATAGTCATAAAACTAATAGCCAGGCTTGAGAAAAGTGTAGAAGACAGCAGAGAATCTAGTGCTTCATAGATCAAAAACCTAAGAACTAGTCACGATGAATTAAAACATGCTATAGCTGAGATGCAAAATAAAGTAGATGCAGTGACAGAAAGGACGGAAGAGCAGAAGAGAGAATCGGAAGATAAAATTATGGAAAGTGATGAGGCTGAAAAAAAAGAGGGAAAGGAAATTATTAGACCATGAGGGGAGAATTAGAGACCTAAGGGAGTCAATGAAATGAATAGTATCCTTATCATAGGAGTTGCAGAAGAAAAAGAGGGAGAGAAAGGGGCAGGAGGTTTATTTGAACAAATTATAGCTGAGGAAACAGGCATCCAAGTCCAAGAGGCACAAAGAACTCCCTCCAAAGTCAACAAAAACAGGTCAACACCATGACATACCATAGTGAAACTGGCAAAATACAAAGAGAATTCTGAAAGCAGTTAGGGACAAATGGGCCTTAACCTACAAGGGTAGATACCAAAGGGTAGTAGCAGACCTATCCACTGAAATTTGGCAGGCCAGAAGGGAGTGGCAGGAAATATTCAATGTGCTGAATGGGAAAAATATACAGCCAAGAGTTCTTTATCCAGCAAAGCTGTTGTTCAGAATAGAAGGAGAGATAAAGGTTTTCCCAGACAAAAATTAAAGGAGTTCATGACCACTAAACCAGCCCTGCAGGAGGTTCTAAGGGGGACCCTGTAAGTGGAAAGCAGCAAAGACTACAAAGGACCAGAGACATCACCACAAGCAAGAAATCTACAGATAACACAATGGCACTAAATCCATATCTTTCAATAATCACTTTGATGTAAATGGACTAAATGCCGCAATCAAAAAATAGAGTATCAGAATGGATTAAAAAAAGCAAGAGCCATCTTTATGCTGCCTACAAGAGACTCATTTTAGACTGGATGACAACTGTGGATTGAAAGTGAGGGGATTGAGAACCATAGATCAAGCTAATGAACATCAAAAGAAAGGTGGAGTAGCTATACTTGTATCAGACAACCTAGATTTTAAACCAAAGATCATAACAAGGGATGAAGAAAGGCACTATATCATAATTAAGGGGTCTATCCATCAAGAAGAGCTAACAATTTTAAATGTTTATGCTCCCAATGTGAGAGAACCCAAATATATAAATCAATTAATCACAAACATAAATAAATTTATAGATAACAATACCATGGTTGTAGGGGACTTTAATAGTCCACTTTTACAACAATGGACAGATCATCTAGGCAGAAAATCAATAAGGAAATAACGTCTTTGAATGACCCATTGGACCAGATGGACTTACAGATATATTCAGAAATTTTCATCCTAAAGCAGCAGAATACACATATTTCTCAAGTGTACATGGAACAGTCTCTAAAATAGATCACATACTGGGTCACAAAACAGCTTTCAACAGTTACAGAAAGATTGAGATTATGCTATGCATATTTTCAGATCACAAAGCTATGAAACTTGAAATCAACCATAAGAAGAAATTTGGAAAGCCCCAAAAACATGGAGGTTAAAGAACATCCTACTAAAGAATGAATGGGTCAACCAGGAAATTAAAGAAGACATTTAAAAATACATGGAAGCAAATGAAAATGAAAACATGGCATTAAACCCTTTAGGATGCAGCAAAGGCAGTCCTAAGAAGAAAATACATTGTATTTTCCAGAAGCAAGAAAGGTCCCAAATACATAACCAAATCTCACACCTAAAGGAACTAGAAAGGCAGAAACAAAGAAACCTCAAACCCAGCAGAAGAAGAGAAATAATAAAGATTAGAGCAGAAATAAAAAATATAGAATCCAAAAAAAAAACCCCAGTAGAACAGATCAATGAATCTAAGAGTTGATTTTTTTAAAAACTAAACAAAATGGATAAACCCCTAGCCAGACTTCTCAAAAATAAAAGAAAAAGGACCCAAATAGATAAAATCAGAAATGAAAGAGGAGAGATCACAACCACCACCACAGGAATTCATACAATTATAAGAGAATACTGTGAAAAATTATATGCCACCAACTGGACAATCTGTAAGAAATGGACAAACTCCTAGACACACTCTACCCAAACTCAAATGGGAAGAAATAGAAAATTTGAACAGGGGCGCCTGGGTGGCTTGGTCGGTTAAGTGTCCGACTTCGGCTCAGGTCACGATCTCGCGGTCCGCGAGTTCGAGCCCCGCATCGGGCTCTGGGCTGATGGCTCAGAGCCTGGAGCCTGTTTCCGATTCTGTGTCTCCTCTCTCTCTGCCCTCCCCTGTTCATGCTCTGTCTCTCTCTGTCTCAAAACTAAATAAACATTAAAAAAAAAAAAAAAAAAAAAAAAAAAAAAGAAAATTTGAACAGACATAATCAGTGAAGAAATTGAATCGGTTACCAAAAATCTCCCAACAAACAGGAGTCCTGGACCAGATGGCTTCCCAGGGGAATTCGACCAGACATTTAAAGAAGAGTAAATATGTCTTCTGTTCAAGCTGTTCCAAAAAAGTAGAAACGGAAGAAAAACTTCCAGACTCATTCTGTGAAGCCAGCAGAGCTCAGAGCAGAGCACAGAGAGTGATCTTCCTGAAGCATAAATCAAACTACTCTCTTATTCTGCTTAATACCTTCTAAATCACCTCTATTATAACCAGAATACTGTCTTAAGTTTTTGGTATGGCTTATGTGGCTCTCTATAATTTGGCTCCTGCTACCTGTCTCATCTTACTCCACTCTCCCCCTCATTCGCTATACTCCAACAACATTGGCCTTCAGCTCCTTTACCATTCCAAGCTGATTTCACACTGAAACCTTTACACTTGCTGTTTCCTCTGTCTAGTAGTGTGTTTGCCCAGCTCTTCACCTGGCTGCCTCTCCTTTCTCAGACTTCAACTCAAATATGCCCTCCTGAGAGAAGCCTCTATAGCCACCATAGGTGAAGTACCATGGGTATATGTTTTTATAATACTTACAAGTGGTTGAAATTATTTTATGTATTTTTGTGTTTGTTTATTTGCTTGTTTGTTGACTATTTCCTTTCTCTAGAATAGAGCTTCTGTGGTAACCTGTTATGCTGAAATACTAATCCTTCAGCCTTCAAGAATGCAAGGGTTGGCCTTATGTCAGTCTGGCTACAAGTATACTCAAGTGTTTGTCCTCAGTGTACTGTATAAAAGAATATTAATTAGTATGTTTGCCATGATGTGGAAAATGTTGGGAAGCACTGCACTAGAATACAAACTACTTCAGGACAAGAGAAAAGTTGAATTTATGCTCACATCATATGTGTCTGGGAGCACTTCAAAGAAAGTAGGGAAATATTGAAGTGTCCATCAGGCATATTTGGAAGAGTTCAACCCTAGACACTTCCTTCCTGCTAGGTGGCAAGATCTGTTTGACCTGTGCTAACCAACTTCCCCATTTACCAACAGTGTTTAACCATCTGAGGCTTCCTACTGGCTAATAATGACTTATGTGTTAGAGAGATTTGAAAATTTGAGAATGTCTTTCTTCCACAAAAATCTCCAAGGCCAGGTTTATGTTTGATTTGCCTGAGCCAAATATTAGATCTTTGGCCATAGTTGTTTCCAGTTCTATCTTGTTCACTTTAAGAAATTCTTACTTGAGTAGCTAGTACAGATCAAGCACTATACTGGAAGCTTTCTATTGTTATTTTACACTGTAAAATATTTTATAGAAGGTATTTTCTAAATGCCATGATATATGAAAATCTTTTATAATTTCAGCTCAAACTGGAAAAAAACCTAGGGAATCATCTGATTTGGCTGGTCACTTAGAAGATTCTGTCAATAAAAGGTAATTTATTTTAACATTTTTCATATTTTATTGTGTTCAATGTTTTTAATAGGGAGAGTTATTTGTTTTATTTTGTACTGGACTGGAATGAATTTATTCTGGCTTATTATTACTTATACTATGGGCCTATTATTATAGTATGGGCCTAAATAGGCTCTATTTAGGCCCATACTGTAATCCAGTGACTCGTCTAAGAGTGTCCTACTATTATACATTCATACCTTGAGCACATGCTCTATCTGCTTCAAGTTGACAGGCAAATGGAAAGAAGGACATGGGAAAATGAATGGAGAGAATACATTGTGTTTTTGTTGTATAGACAAGATTAATTTTACTACAATATGGATTTAAGAAAAATAGCTTTGTAGTTTTGTATAAAGTTCTGATCTTTCCCAGATCCTCAGACTCTGAGTAAAATCATATTAATCCAGCATGTTTTAAACTTTGGAGCAATAATGTATAGCCTCTTTAAGTTTATCCCAGTCTGTCTCTTTCTTTCTTTTAAATTTTTTTTTTTTCTCAACGTTTTTATTTATTTTTGGGACAGAGAGAGACAGAGCATGAATGGGGGAGGGGCAGAGAGAGAGGGAGACACAGAATCGGAAGCAGGCTCCAGGCTCTGAGCCATCAGCCCAGAGCCCGACGCGGGGCTCGAACTCACGGACCGCGAGATCGTGACCTGGCTGAAGTCGGACGCTTAACCGACTGCGCCACCCAGGCGCCCCTGTCTCTTTCTTTCTTAAGATGGTTATCTGGGTATGTGAATGAGATGCTCACTGGACTTTGTGACATTGAGGAAAAGGTACTTGAGCAAGTATTTTGGTCAATGTCCTTGTACTGCTGGTCTCATTTCTAGGTGTTCTGTGGCTGCTGACATCTGTGGTTCATGAATATATGGTCTATTCTCTCTGAACTTGAATAGGCTCCACTCTCAACTCTCATTACTATGGTAGAACCCTCTGAGCCTCCATCATGACTTTCATCTGTCCTTAGACTGTCCATGCCTCACTTGTGCCAGGCCTTTGATGTGGGTTACCTCACCCCTGACATAGCAACCACTTGGGTAAGCCAAACTCAATGTCCTATGTCACATGTGAACCATAGGAAATATGGAATGAAAACTATATCCTCTTTCTGATTATAACCATACCATGCCATTGCATTCTGTTAGCAAAGTTGGGGCCACCCTATGTTGTCAGGAAGCTGCCTTGCAAAACACTTGTTTCTCAGAATCTCAACAAAGGATGTGGCAAATACCTCTTTATCTTTGGTATTCTTCTCAATCTACGTAAGATACATCTTCCCCACTCAAAAGCCAAAGAGGCATGCATATATATATATATATATATATATATATATATATATATATTCCTCTCCCCCCACTTTTGCTATTTCCCCCAAAAAGGCAGGAAGGAATACTCTTGCCAGATTGAAAGTGTGTGGCTGAGAGTTTGGGGAAGATGTTGTCAGTGACTTTCGGGGATCGGGGAGACAAGCAAGAACTGACAAACTAGAATCAACCCTAAAATCAATCATTATTTATGCTGAACTTGTGCTCATTTTCAGAAGAAAATCTCCCCCACAGATGGATGATTTTAGCACAAAAGAAAACAAAACCATCATAAATGACCAATTAAGTGAATATTGTTCAACAAGAAAGAAAAGCTTGCTCCCCTTGTGCTTTGAGGATGAATTAAAAAAGCCAAATGCCAAGATAATCAACATTAGTCCAGCAAAGACAGTAACTTCTCACATGGTAATAATACCTACTATTGTTCAGGAAATATGTGCATAAGTTCTACTTGCAGGAATCTTATATTCTAGTGACTAGAATCTTTGATAAATTATTTTTACTTCTCGGTTTTGCATTACAAAGTGACAACCACCCTTAGATTCTTAGTGCTCTTTTTAGAACTGCCAACCCAAAACTGGGGATGCCTTTGCATCAACTGAAAATTTTGTGTTTTTCTTTATGAAAAAGGCTTTGTCAAACTTTCTTGATTATAAAAGAAATGTAAAACAGATTTTGTATTTTTTAAATGACTGCATTGCTTTTCACTTTTCTAACAATCTATTTTAGCTAACTGAATGAGAAAATACATACATTAAGGCTATTTGGTAGTTCACAGAGACTGTAGGAAGGCTGGAGAGACAATCTGGCCTAAGAGCTATCCAGTCAGGAGTCACCCATTTGTAACCCTAGACTCCTCCACCCAGACCCATGCTTTTGTTACACAGTTTATGACTCTGATGCTGGGCAGGAGATGCTATTTCTAAGACCCTTGCTATTGCTGCCTTTCAAAGCAGATATATGTGCTACATTCTCACTAGAGTCATTTTCAAATAGCCCACCTTTAGTGCTTGCTTTCTCTGAACTGAAGACTATCTGAGGTGTATCTGACTGGCAGAGCCTGGGTCACATGCCTGTGCCCTAACCTCAAGGAGGGCTAATAAAGTTAGTTTCTGCCTCTATGTAAGAGTACAGAGATTTGTAAGGTGGAGAATTCCCAGAGGCATTGGACAGACCAAAAATAGAACAAATCCTCACTACTGTGGCTAAACAGGTATCACTGACATCCCAATGGATTGCAAAACCAGATCTTTCATTATCTTTTTAGTAATTATAAGCAATAATATACCTTTCTCACTAAGTATACTGATGTACAATTAGATGATCCTGGTTTCTTATGTCTTGAATTGTCTTTCTAAAAGAAAGGTAGCAATCACTGACTTAAAGTTTGCAAAGTAAAAACTGATAATATGCATATTTGACCTGTTTCTTTGGAGTTAATCTTTTTGCCCTACAATGGAAATATGGGAAAGAGTTTAATAAGTAGCTCATTCATACAAATTTTGCTATTACTGTAACAAAAATAGTCTATTTTTAAGTCAATCTATTACTTTGGCTATATTATTACACAATACATATTGAGTGCTTTTTATGTGCTAAGTATTGTGGTAAGGGTTGGAGTATCAGAATAAATATAATATTATAAAGATACTTTTAGATGCTTGGAATTATTTATAACGGTATGCAGACTTTAATTTTGGCTTAATTTGGCTTATCACCTTTGACTCGATTCATTTTTTGGTATGCCTTTTATTTCTGGACATGGAAACCTAAGAAATGCCAGAGCAATGTCCCATCCCACCAACGATCCTATTTTTCCAATGACAACATCTCAGACATTTAAGGAATGTATTTATTTTGTCATATCTCACTTTATTTCAGAAAGGATTTTCATAGGCCAAAAGTTCAGATTTTACCCCTAACATCTTGACAGAATATTAAGAGAAGGAAGTGTGCCACATATAAGCACATCTTTTTTGTGGGGTTCACTACCATTATTGTTCATATTAAAAACGTCTCTGTAGTCATTTTTAGGATACTTTACCATTTCATTTTCACGTTTAAAAATATATGTAGCCTTCTTGTCTCACTAGACTGATGACTAAGTACTCTTTTCTTTAATCCACAGGAACAAAATGACACAAATCCCATAATTTTCCATGAAACTGGATATGTGCAAATGTTACTTTTGACAAAAAATCGGCTTCCTCCCCATCGTATGGAAGATGATAACATTTACTCACATAAAAGAGCAGATTTTGTCTTAGAAAGAAATTGTGAAACCCTCAAATCTTTAATTAGGGATCAATTTATTATTCCTTCCAAACCTAAAAGGATTATGGCTACAGCATGGAAAAGAAATATACAAGCAATATCTGTTGATGTGGGCCATAGAGTTGTAGAGAGTAAGCTAAGGAAGAAAACTAGTAAGAAGACATTTGAAAACATATCCTGGAGTAAATTCTATAATTTCTCACAGACTTTTTCCAGCCTAACAAAAAATTTTATGGGCTTCCTTGATAAAACTGTTATTCAAGAAATGAGTGCTAGACATGGCAACTTTGAAAGAATGTTTTCTACAGTAAAACCAATTAGCAAATTCAGTACCTTACCTGTCAAATATTGTTTAAAGCCTTTAAAAAATATACTCAAAGTCCATAAATTAAATAATGTAACACCCTTGGATGATTTGTTAAACTAGTCAAGTGAAAATTAGGACCCTCAAAAAATATTGTTTTACAGCAATATTTACGTAACAAAAAGAATATAATGAAGCTCCAAGATCATAGAAGAAATTGTTACCTAAATAATATTCTTGTGGATGGTATAAAAAAGCAAAACATAGAAATTGCAATTATAAATCAACAGTCATCTGTTCAAGAAAAGCCAACATTTTTAGTAAACAAAAGGACAAAATTAGGAAATAATTATCCACAAGAGGGACTAATACATGAATTTTTATGAGCTCAATTAGATTCCTCAATCATCAGCATTTCTACAGTAAAGTGTGATTTGGGACCAAGAATGGCATTCACCATCTCTGGAAACTTGCTGTTGGAAGCCAAACAGCACCAATAACCTTGCTCAATAATTGAATATCAAATAAGACAAATGCACCATTAACTTGATGCATGTGGAATTAATCATATATCAACATTTTGGATAATCACTGGAAAATAGGATTACATTAGCAATTCATGCAATTAAAAAGACTTTGTCAAATTTAAAAAAAATTTTTTTTCCAACGTTTATTTATTTATGGGACAGAGAGAGACAGAGCATGAACGGGGGAGGGGCAGAGAGAGAGGGAGACACAGAATCGGAAACAGGCTCCAGGCTGTGAGCCATCAGCCCAGAGCCTGACGCGGGGCTCGAACTCACGGACCGCGAGATCATGACCTGGCTGAAGTCGGACGCTTAACCGACTGCGCCACCCAGGCGCCCCAAGACTTTGTCAAATTTAAAATAGCTTTTTGTTAGTAGACATTGAACTCATTGCTATACAATACCTTTTCAAGTATACTTTTGACTTTTTTTGGAATTGTTAAATAATTTAAAAGAATAACTTATTCACAATAAGCTAAAAATTTTTTGATACCATGTCCTACTGTTTTCAAGAAGTTGTATTTCAAAATTTCATTTTTAATCCATTTGTTTAAACTTTTTTTTAAAATCTGAACTGTTAGTACATGAGGAGAAGTAAGTTTAATTAGAAACATTTCCTTTAGAGGAAGGCTTTGGGGGTCTCTGGAAACTTAAAGGCAAGGACGTAAATATGTTCAAGGTTCCTGTTTCCACTTCAGACTGGAGGTTTTATTTACTGTGCTCCATCAATGCTCCTCTTGGGCACCTCTTCCCAAGTAGAGTCAGGTTTTGGCTCTAAATAGAATGGCAAGGAGAGAAAATGGAGGTGGGGGAGGGGATGGGGAAGTACAAATGGAAACTCTGTAAATGAGGGAAGAGCAAGAGTGATGGATAAGGTGATGGGCTTTTATCTAAGACAAGAGCTTTAAGATAGGGTGATGGGCTCAGGTATATAGGAGGTAGAGGAGATGCATACATGCATCCTGGCTCTTTACCTTTCTTCTGGTTACTAGAGGAGTAGCAACAGCAGCAGATCAAAGTTTTGAAGTCATGTGTCTCTTTTCCAGCAAATAAGGATTGATCCTCTTGTTCTCTTGGCTTGCTGTCATCCATTCTCTTCACTCCCCACTCCCGCCCCATCCTCGTTTTCCCTCCTCCCAGGCTCACTGCAAAGCAAAACAGTATCCCTAACTACCCTGCTGGCTCAGAAGATAAAACACAAACTTTTAAATCACTAACAATAAAAACAATAAGAAATAGAACACATACGTAGTAATAGCACAAGTAATGATGGTAGTTTTTCGTAATACTCACTATAAGGTAATGAAATGTGGGCAGATATGACTAACCTTGAGCAAACAATGTAAACTGTCTGAGCCTTGGGTTACTGTATCCTTGCCTTGAGATGGGACAGTACCTTATTATAGTATTATTATTTTCAGTGTTAAAAAATTAATGTGGTGTGCCTTGAGCATAGTAAGCATTCATTAAAAATTCCCTTTCTATCTTCACCCTTTCCCCTGCTCTTAATATAACATCTCAAAAGATGTTCTCAAAAGTCTCTCACTCCAATCTTTTCTAAATTAAATGCTGGACCTAACTACAGTGTTTGAACTTTAGCCCAAAGTAGATGCAGATTAGAACTGAAGATTTTTATTTTAGTTGTTTTTGGAAGTTTCTGCTGGAACTTGTGAGCTTTATCTTTTAGGAAGAACTAAATCAACTTAACAATTCCATTTGGCTGAGAATTCTCCATTAAAACAACTGGACAGCTGGGAGCAGTGGATTCTGGGAAGGTAGTGACCTAAGCTCAGTACCTTTCTCTTCTACTCTCAGCTTCCATCTGTCATCTTCTAAGCCAGACAGCTGCTGAGATCATCAAGCAGCGGGGTGCAAGGTTAGACATGGTTTCTATTCTGATACTGAGATCTGACTATGGCCCTGGAGACCAGATTCTGAGTCACAAGGCAATGACGGAGGTTGTGCTGTGTCCTGAGACCAGCTGGCTGTTGGGATCTGTGGATTACCAGAGGGAAAGATTGCCTTTGGTCTAATAAAAGTGTTTCTGGTCTCACTGGTCCCAAGAGGCCAGGAAGGAAACACCAAGCCTGTGAGAACACTGGGAAGTCAGAGATCAGTGAATTTTCCCTCAGATGCTTCACCAGGAGATTGTGGTCTGCTTGCTTCTAAAGCACCATTCCATAATGGGTTAGACTTTACCTTCCACCACTCAACAGTACTGTAGTTACTAGACATGGCAATAAACAGACCTGCACTTCCCTGAGCCAACTAAGAAAAGTAGTAACTCATCTAAAGGGGCCCAGCAGCAGACAGTGGCCAACCACGCAGGACTGTAACAGAAAAAGGGCAAAATTATGAAAATTGACAGAAATCTCATTTCAGGGATGAGGAGGAATAGGTAAACAATAATTTTGTAGGATTAGCAATGAGAAAAATCATTAGAAAAAATAAAGTTGCTTCCTGTTTGCTAACCCTGCTAAGTCCAACTCTTTCAGTAACCAGCGATTAAATAAACAGAACACATAGAGCTGCTAGAGGAGACAAGGAACAATTTGATAAGAAAAATAATACAAACACTTAAGGAGATTCAAGTATAGCACACTATATGCACACACACACATACTTGCACACTCACTATACTATTTTCCTTAAGATATGGGTTGGATTTGTTATTACTTTCAAGCATAATCTTAATAGAAGAGTTAATGATTAATTGAATAGAATGTATAAGATTTCCAAATAAAAAGGGGAATGGGATTACTATGAAAAAATAAGGAAAATTTTTAAAAGAACCAATATACAATAAATCATAAAAATATTGAAATCAAGTCTCTGTCCTGATAATATATTTGAATAGGTTGAAATTTCCCATTAAAAGACAGGGACTCTCGGGGCGCCTGGGTGGCGCAGTCGGTTAAGCGTCCGACTTCAGCCAGGTCACGATCTCGCGGTCCGTGAGTTCGAGCCCCACGTCGGGCTCTGGGCTGATGGCTCAGAGCCTGGAGCCTGTTTCCGATTCTTGTCTCCCTCTCTCTCTGCCCCCCCCCCCCCCCCGTTCATGCTCTGTCTCTCTCTGTCCCAAAAATAAATAAACGTTGAAAAAAAAAATTAAAAAAAAAAAAAAAAAGACAGGGACTCTCAGGCTGAGTTAAAAAAATAACACTTAACTATATACTGTTTATAAGAAATATAGTTAAAGCAATAAAGAAATCTTGAAAATAAAGTAGTGAGGAAAGAGATACCAAGCCAATGAAACAAAAAGAAGTTGGAATGGAATTATTAATATCAGATAAATTAAAATTTAAGGTTAGAAACAATAAATAAGGACCTTATATGTTATGTAATAATGAAAATACAATATATTAAAACAGCATCTTTGGTGTACTTTGTATATGCCAAACAAGAAAGTGGCTAGTTATATAAAGTAAAAACTAATGGAATTCCCAGGAGAATGTAATAAAAATAAAATTATAGTGGAAAACCTCAGTTCATCTGTTTCAGAGTTAAACAAGTAAAATAAAACAAAACAAAACCCCAAAAATATGGATGCAGAGTAATTATACAATCTAATTAATAAAATTGATGTAATGGATATGGACCTCAGTTTCTCTGCAACAGAGAAAATAAATTTTGGGTTTTGTTCTTAGAAAATTGATTGTATTGTGGACTATGCAGAAATACCCAATATTTTTTAAAACTTTTTTAATGTTTATTTATTTGCGAGAGAGAGCGAGAGAGAGAGAGAGCGAGCATGAGTGGGGGAGGGGCAATGAGAGAGAGAAAAAGACACAGAATCTGAAATAGGCTCTGGGCTCCAAGCTGTCAGCACAGAGCCCGACATGGGGCTTAAACTCACGAACCTCAAGATCATGACCTGAGCTGAAGTCAGATGCTTAACCAACTGAGCCACCCAGGCACCCCAAGAAATACCCAATGTTTTTAAAAATAAATATAGGGATTTTAAAAATTCAATAAAATTAAGAATAAGCATAAGGAAAATTCTAAATTTATTTACTATTTGAAAATAAGGGATGAAGAAGCCAAAACTCAAATTATAAGGTAGAAAATGAAAAGGAAACCATTTCATTCCAAAGCCTGTGGCATAACAGCAAAAACTAGTTCAAAAGAAAATGTAAAGTTTTCATTTTTCTCCCTCTTCCACCCGCTCCTAGTTCTCTTTCTTCCTGGAAAGGATTTAGTAAAAAGGATCCCAAGGTTCTCATCTCAGGAAAATAGAAAAAGCATAAAATAATACACAAGAAATTATGAATAGGAAATTAACACAGAGAAACATTACAAATATTTAAGTAGAAATAAAAATGTAGTATAAAAGGATAAATAAAAGCAATAGTTGTTTTGTGTGTTTGTTTTTAAAATATACATGAAAGCTGGGGGTTAAGATGCAGAGAATGGGTGGAGAATATGGAGTGGAGAATAGGTGTGTAGCACCACCTGGAACGTCTATTCACTAGCCTGATTTCCCCTGTATAAATTACCCTGAATAAAACTCTGTGTAAATGGAATGGAGTGCCTCACTTTGTTTTTTGGTATTAAAGGACTTAAGGGAAAGGAGAAAAAAGGAATATGAATGATAAAAGAAACAACCATAGATATAGAAAAGAGGAAAAGAATCATAATATTACATGCAAGCCAACAAATTTGAAAAATCCAGGAAAAAGTGGATGATCTCCTTTATCAAAAAGGACATGATCAAAACTGACCCCAAGGAATGGATATTTGGAATAGACCAATTTCCCAGAAAACAGTGACATTCACCAAAACCAGATTGAATTCGCAAGTCATTTTCCTTTATTATTGAAGCCAGTGTGGTAGGCAGAATTCCAAAGTTGTCGTCCCAAGACTCAGACCTCTCATTATTCAATCAAACACTAGTTTAGATGATGCTGTAAAAGGACTTTACATAAGGATTTAAGGTTACTAACCAGCTGACCTTAAAATATGGAGAATATTTTGAATTATCGGTGGGGCAATGTAATCACATGATCCCTTAAAAGCAGAAGAATGCAGAAATCAGAAAGATGTGGCAGAAGAGAAGGTAAGAAGGATGGATTAGAAGTTGAGGTTGGAGACTTCATAAAGGCAAAAGTTTTGAACACTATTATTTACAACACTTCCGATTTGTTCACAGTTACTTCCTCTATGACTTTGCTATGCTTCTGCATAATTGGAGTGTATTTCCCCACTCCATTGACTTGGGCTTGGTCATGTTACTTACTTTAACAAATAAAATGTGAGTACAGATGACTAGCATGATTTAACTTTGCTCCTGTCTTCCACCATCACAACAGCATGCCTCAGATAGTGGCCATTCTTTGAGCCTGGATGCCCATATAAGAAAAAATTTAGAGGGGCGCCTGGGTTGCGCAGTCGGTTAAGTGTCCGACTTCAGCCAGGTCACGATCTCGCGGTCCGTGAGTTCCAGCCCCGCGTCAGGCTCTGGGCTGATGGCTCACGGCCTGGAGCCTGTTTCCGATTCTGTGTCTCCCTCTCTCTCTGCCCCTCCCCCGTTCATGCTCTGTCTCTCTCTGTCCCAAAAATAAATAAAAACGTTGAAAAAAAAAAATTTAAAAAAAAAAAAAGAAAGAAAAAATTTAGAGCTCAGACCAGCTGAGCAAAGCCCAGAAGAGCATCGGCCCACCCATGACTTTCATGTAACATGATCAAGAAATAATATTTTGATGTTGTAAGTCACTAAAATAATGGGGTTATTTCCACAACAAGAACAGACTAACGCAATGTAGGAATCTGACAATACTGACTTCATCTTTGGCCCTCCATCTTGTTCTCCCCTCTGGCACACAGATGGCACCACTTTAGATAACTACCCTGTGACCTCACCACCATGTTCCTTGCTCCATAAAAGCTGGGGGTTAAGATGTGGAGAGCGGGAAGCGAATATGGAGTGGAGAAAAGCTGTGTAGTACCACTTGGATCATCTGTTCACTAACCTGATTGCCCCTGTCAATAAATTATCCTGAACAAAACTCTATAAAAATGGTATGGAGTGGCTTGCTTTGTTTTTTGGTATTAAAGTGACTTTTTAAAAAAATGTTTTTAAAGTTTATTTATTTTGAGAGAGAAAGAGCAAGAAGGGGAGGGGCAGAGAGAGAGAGAGAGAGGGAGAGAGAGAGAGAAAATCCCCAGAAGTCTCTGGCACTTACAAAACAGAGCCTGTCATGGGGCTCAATCCCATGAACCATGAGATCATGACCTAAGCCAAAATCTAGAGTCAGTTGCCTAACTGACTGAGCCACAGGCTCCCCAAATTCATTTTACCAGTTTTGGGGGGGGGGGTTGTTTTTGTTTTTAAGTAGGCTTCATGCCCAGTGCAGAGCCCAACATGAGGCTTGAACTCAAGACCCTGAGATCAAGACCCAAGCTGAGATCCAGAGTCAGATGTTTAACCAGCTCAGCCACAGAGACACCTGGTATTAAAGTGACATCTAAGTCTGCAGAGTACACAGTACTGACCCTCTTCTACCTTCTGACACACTGTTATTTTGGACTTTAATCTTTGAATTTCTCACAAGAAATTTTATAGTGGGAGGGGGTTTAAATTCAGAATTGGGCATCTCTGTGTTGTTAGCATTTTATTAATGGAGTATGTTAATCTCATAACAGAACCTCTGATGAATCATGCTGGGCAATGGCCTGGCCATGATGTGAGAATGGAAATAAAACAGGAAATGAAATTTTTATACATCATGGGCTTGGAGTTAATTAATATAATGATTGATGGGGGACACCTGGGTGACTCAGTCGGTTGAGTGTCCAACTTTGGCTCAGGTCATGATCTCGCGATCTGTGAGTTTGAGCCCCGTGTCGGGCTCTGTGCTGACAGCCCAGAGCCTGGAGCCTGTTTCAGATTCTGTGTCTCCCTCTCTCTCTGCCCCTCCCCCGCTCATGCTCTGTCTCTCTCTCTGTCAAAAATAAATAAACATTTAAAAAATATATGTATATAATGACTGATGTATATTTTAGAGTCTTCTGGATGCAAAATTCACATAGTTGACCAGCATTCCTAGGAGAATTCAAAAAGATGCCATCTCATAAAGGTAAGAAGTAGAATTTCCCTGATAACTGCAAATCTCCTCTCCACAGATCTGACTGACCATAAACTGAATGACTAAGTTCAACAGGTAAGGTAAAGTTAGAGAAGAATACTTATTTCCCTGCTCCTCATGTTTCCCTGTGGAGGTAGGAACTTCTCTATGGTAATACCTATGGTCTTCTGCCCCATCCATTACTCACTTTTCCCTGTTGAGAAGCGAGATGCCTCATTAGGGGCGGCAGCAATTAGCCCATGTTTCTTGACTGGGTAAGACTAATCTATTAAAAGATGATAAGCACTAAGGAATTTATTCTTTTCTTCCCTCTTTGCCCCAATTCAGAGGACACAGCAATAAATGCAGTGTGTCTGTTCTGCAGACTAAAATGTTCCATTGGGTAGGCAATCCCACACTTGGAAGCAGGGAGGGAGAAAACAGTCCTAAACAAGTCCACCTTAGCACTCAAACCTAAGCAATTTTCTCCAGATGGCTCAAATTGTGTTATGACTGCTATCAATCTACCTGCTGCATTTATCTCTCTGTTGCTTTCAAATTCAAACTCCAGTGAGGAAGATGGGAGTTATTTTTTAGTCCCCTCCAATTCCAACATATATTTTCCGGTGTACTTTCCTGAAAGTTCTGTTGTCAAGGATATTGATTCCATCACATAACTTTGAGTGTGGATGTAGATGGAGTGGCAAGGAGAGAACTGGTAGGGCAATTGAAACTGTTTTCAAGCCATCAATCTCCCCTTTCTTCCTGAGCCACAATTTCCTGGAACTCAGAGTATAATACCCTGGGGCTCATGTATTTCCATGTCAACCACAGCTTCTGAAATACCAGTCTGGACTGAACTGAGGCTCCTGCTTGTTCCAGCATGGTGACTGGAAATGTAGCATTGGGCTATCTACCAACAAGGAATGCCTTCTTGGAGAATATATATTGTGCTTTAAATCTGAGATGGCATTGTCCCATCTTGGCCATACTGTAAGCACCACATTTGGAAAATTTTCCTTCCGTTACATAGAGTAACAGAGACTTAGCTTGCCCAATTTAAATCTCTACCTGATAACACAAGATATATATACTCTTACCAGGAGTCCATAGCCAGGTACTCACATCTTAAAAGAGAAGACCTAAAATTCTGCTAATTTTGACACTACAAAATCTCTCCCTTAACTCTACTATTCTCTGTTACTAACCACGATGTTCCTTCCAGGTATCACCAACAAATCTCCCTTGACTACATATTTGTTAGTAAGGCAATAAACTTCTCCTGTTTTACTTTCTCTTTTCGGTCCCTATCCCCATGACTCCTACAAACACCACACACACACACACACACACACACACACACACACACACACACACAGACTATAGGTTTTGTGTGCGTGAGAGAGAGACTGTGCAGTCTCCCTATTTAGAAAACCAGAGTCACATAATTATGCCTTCCTCCAGAGCAGAGAACTCCTTCATGGCTTTGGTGTTCACTGACTAGCATTGGCTTGAACACCTCTAGCAGACAATAAAGCCATTCCTCTCAAAATAGCCCATGACATTTTCAGGTCTTGCTAATTGTGTATCACCCAGGGACTTGACAGGAATCTCATGGTCAAAATTATCCACAAACTGGATAATTTGAGGAGAACTTAATAAGGGGCTGCTTACCAAGGTATCAGCTCAGTGTAAGGAAACTACAAGGGATAATGCAGAGCTCCAGAGCTAGTAACAACCCTAAGTCTACAGGCTGAAAGGAAGGAGTGAGGGGATAGAGGAAAGCAGACAGAGAGAGAAGCATGTGATACTAGCCCATGGTAACATCCCAGGGAGGAAGCCAGGGTAATAATAAATACCCTGGGACCTCACTTTCCTTTTGCCCTCTTGTGCCTATAGCCCTTCCCATTGTCTAAAGTCAATCAAAAGTCTGCCATTAAGACAGGGCTGAGACTGGAGTGGAGTGACTAGAGCCAAGGTGCCTAGTGCTCAACATACAAGGAGACAAGGCCCTGTCAGGGCCATGCAAATGCAGCATCAGCACTGAGAGTGAGTGCCTCCTTAAATGTGGTGCCCTAGGTGCCTCTCTTGCCTCATCTAGTCCCAACCCTGGGTGAAGAGAGCCCACTGATGAAATCCATGGAAATCAACCTCCCAGGGCACAGAGCTGGGTTATGAGTCAACTTGAGAATCATTTGGAAGATATTGAGCACACACTGTTAGCAAGGTATTCATTATGGTAAGTTAAAAATCTGTGGCTTCCACTGAACCCACTTGATCCAGGATTACTTGACTAAGTTAGATTTCTTTTAGGTATAATTTCAAAAAGTTAAAAGGCATGACTCTCATAGAAATATAAAATGAACATATGCCAAGGATTTTATTCAACCCATTCATTAATGAGTAAAGAATAAGATGTTAAAACCAGTTCAAAGGAAAATGTGAAGACAGATTTACGTAGTCAAGTTAGCCGAAAGAATGTTAAAGTGAATATGCTAATAAATGCAAAACTGGTTAATATCTTACAGGGCAATAAATTTAAAGCTTTAGGGTTATCTTTTCTACTGGAGGGAAATCAATTACAGCTCAACATTTAAAATTTATCTGTGCTATACACAAGAATCATTTGCTTCGCAATTGATTTTCCACAAGACAGCTTTTCTATTAGAAAGCCAATCTAGGGTGCATACCCTTTTAAGAATTAATTAATACATTGAGAATCCATCTGACAATTCCCAGTATTCTACTAAAAGAATATCCAATAATCACCTTTCTTATTTCTAATATTGGATACTTTTGAAAAGCATTTCTCCTTCTGCCTGGAAGCCATTTGGATATCTAAAGATACGGACACATCTCATTTTACTCCAGGAGTCAGGTGCCCAGGATTAGACACAGGTGCAGTGTGAGCAGGAAAGTGTTTTGTTTCAGTTCCCCAAGGGAGAATCAAAACCAATCATGTTTAAAGCTGAGGGGATATTGTTAAATGTAAATCCCATTTACTGCCTCCTTCACTCTAAAGAAAAGCTTCATTATGTATGTTCTCTGCCCAGAAAAGAGGTAAGGCACTGCCTTTATAGCCGTAGCCATGGGAGGACAACAAGAAAGAGACAAAGAACTAGTCAGACAAGTAGCCACAATGTAGATTCCCAAGTGGCATTTAGTTTGTCAACATACTTAGTTAAAATTTAGTCAATAGTTAATTTGATCCCAACACTATACTTTTGTGTGAACTGCAATCAAAATATGGGCTCTCGGTGTCAGGTATGAATTATCCATCTTTAGTGGCAATGACTTATAACTGATGCCCCTAAAGACCATTGTATTCATTCTTTTGGTGTTTTGTTTTTCCCATCATCATCCTTACTATCTTGCTCTGTTCCAATTTGCTTGAGACCTCAGAGATAAAAAGGATCTTGAAAATCTTCTGGATGAGAGCTGTCCAGTACAATGTTCTATACTGATGGAAATATTCTATATTTGTGCTGTTCAATATAGTAACTGCTAGCCACCTGTGGCCATTATACACTTAAAATGTTTCCAGGGCAGGATTTCTCAAACTCAGAACTATTGACATTTGGGCTGGATAATTCTTAATTGCTGCCAAGATTGGTAAGAAAATTCAACCACCTTGCTGAGTTGGTCCACACACAGTCATCCTAATGAATGTCAACCTCATTCTCTCAGCTCTCAGAAATCTTTTAAACTCCTGTTGACTTCTCTTCACAAATTCATGGTGGCTGTTCCAAACTCTCCCACTCTGCTCAAAATCATGACTTCACTCTGCCCACCAGTTCCAAGAATAGGAGGAAAGCAGAATCAGCTGCAGCTGTAGTATGAGATTACTTCCTCATGTAATTCTGGAGTTTACTTAAATCTTCCAGTTCCCATGTGGGTGGCAGTACTGATCAGGTCTGAATTTCTCCATGCTATGAGAAATCCAAAGTGGGAATACCTGATTCCTTGGATATAAGAGAGACAGCTCAGTGTAGTGAAAAGAGCATTGGATGGAGATACAAGAGGCCAGGTCTCTACAATCCGTTCTGTTAATAACTCATGGTTATTTGGGCAAGACCTTCAATCTGTCAAGTCTCAGATTACCCACCTTGAATACCAGGGAAAACCTTCAGTGATTTTTTTCCCCAAGATTTTAGATAATCTTTGTAGATCTAGACCTTTTAGATTCTACTTTCTTTTTTACTCTTCATCTTCTAATAATAATAAAAAAAAGTTTATTGAGTACTTACTATGTACCGTCACTGTACTAGTTGCTGGAAATCTAACAGTGACTAGAATAGACTTGACTTATGCCCTGATGTAGTTTTATGGGGAAACTGGCTACCTGTTCAATGCCCCACCCTGGGAAAACTCAACTCTAGGGAGAACAATCAATCCAAGCAATAAGGTTGTGTTGCTCTATTCTTATCTAACCCACAAGGCACTGGGAGGGCAAGACTATGCCTCCTCCAAAGTCATGATTTCTCCCATGCAGCGTGTTGATTGTTTAGTAGAACCAGGGATTTTATGCAAAATATTTAATAATGAGCTCAGTATAGGCATTGGCCAATGAAACTTATGGCTGAAGCAGGATGTCACTCCTAGACTTATTCCTTTGGTTGCTGATTTGTGGGGAGGTCTGGGGGATTCCAGAGGAGGGACTAGGGTGACCATGGCAGTAGGTCAAGTCCCAGAGAAACTAGGGAAGTTACTTTTTACCAGCATTTATAGAAATATATCTATATTCAAACTACATAGTGGCCATGCTGGTCAGACTGGTCAGAGGCTACTATTCAGTTAATATTCATTAACCCTAAGTAGAATTGAGGAGGCAATGTGGACACACAGCTATGTGACTTATCAACAGCATTGGCTTTTCCAGAGTCATCAAGGGAAGACTGCAGTGCCCCAACATTTTTTTAGAGATGCCTGCTTGGATGGACATATGTATGTAAACCTAAAAAGTTAACTTCAGCTTCCTCTTTTGACTCTACCCAAGTTTCCATCCAGAACCTTTCTGTCCTGGGCCATCTCATAGTTCTACCCATTCCTGAGTCCAGATATTTCTGAGTCCGGATAACCTCCTTGTATTGACATGTCATCTTAAATGTGGAGTTTAGGATTCTAGACTACCTTGTTTGTCCCAATGCATTTTCCTTCCAACAGAAATAATTCCAATGAGTTATTTTCTGCCAACTATGGGGAAACCACATTATGTTTCTGTAATGAAATTATGCAATGAACTACTCCACTTCTGCTTTCTCCTTTTACTCTCCCTCCCCTCCTTCCTTTCATTCCTGTCCCTCCCTTCCTCCCTTTCTTTCTTCTTTCCTTCCACTCTTTTAACATATGTTTATTGTATGCCTACAATATGGCTTTGATTCTAGTTACTGAGAATACAGCTCTGAACAAAAACAAAATCCTCCACTCTTATAGACCTGGGTTATGAAGTTCATGAAACTTAAGCTTCATGCCCCTCATTTGTATAAACTTTTTCTAAGGCTCCAAGAGAGGCCCTAGAAATATGTTTCTCTGCTTTATATATTTTATAAATTTTATAAAATTTGTAGAAGAGGGGCACCTGGTGGCTCAGTTGGTTGAGTATCTGACTCTTGGTTTAGGCTCAGGTCATGTCTCGCAGTTCTTGCGTTCCAGCCCCACATCAGGCTCTGCACTCTCAGTGCAGAGCTTGCTTCAGATCCTCTGTCTCTCTCTCTCTCTCTCTCTGCTCCTCCCTCACTGGTGAACTCTCTCTCTCTCTTAAAAATAAAAAACAAAAAAGCCCCAAAAATAAAATTTGTAGAAGATGTTTTAGCTGTAATTGGTGAAGAATGTTGTCTCTTTCCACCACAATTTTTCCATCATCATGCTTCCCCTTGTATCAGATGACATTTGAATGGCAGAAAATACTTCGAGAATTCTTGTATGGAGAAATTGAGTGAGAAATATATGGTCTGGGTTTGGTAGGATATATATAGGTGGTATGCATCCACTTTTGTATACAGTTATTTAGCTGTTTTAATGTAGGAATGGGCTTCTAGAATACTTCTCCTGTCTACTAAAGTACGTTATCTACCATGTGACACAAAGTTACATGTCCAGAGGACGTATCATGAAATAAAATATGTCCTACAGTGGCCAGTTCCAAAAGTTTGTGACTGGATGAGGAGAACCAAGATCTGAAACATACAGAGTTGGAAACTATCAATGAAACCTTTCTCTAATCATCAGACAAATAAAATTATTAGTAGGGAATTTGAGTCTCCTCAATACTTAGTCAAACAAAAGTTCTCTCTTGTTGGCAAAAACTCAATAATGTGTATACTGTTAAAAAGCAACTGTATATTTTTTCTGTTTAGGTGGAAATCATGCAAAATAGAACTTATCAGAATTTCTGGGTTTATAGGGTACATATTTGTAGCAGCACTACAATGAGTTTGGGTGTTTTATTAATCAATAATAAAAACAAACTAGTTGGGGCTTCTAGGTGGCTCAGTTGGTTGAGAGTCCAGCTCTTGGTTTCGGCTCAGGTCATGATCTCATGGTTTGTGAGTTCGAGCCCCACATTCACCTCCACACTGACCATGTGGAACGTGTTCGGGATTCTTTCTCCTCTCTCTGCCCCTCCCCCACTAGCATGAGTGCATGCACACACTCTCTCAAAATAAACATTTTTTTTTAATGGGCAAAGGATTTGAACAGACATTCTCCAAAGAAGACATACAAATGGCCAACATGCGAAAAGATGCTCAACATCAGGGAAATGCAGGTCAGAATCACAATGAGATATCACTTCACCTGTTGGGATGGTTATTATAAAAAACAAAACAAAAATAAAATAACGTGAGGGTATGGAGAAATTGGGACCCGGTGCACTGTTGAAGCAAATGTAAAATGGTGCAGCCATTATAGAAAATAGTGTGGAGGTGCCTCAAAAGGTTAAAAATAGAACTACCCGGGCGCCTGGGTGGCCCAGTCGGTTAAGCGTCCGACTTCAGCCAGGTCACCATCTCGCGGTCCGTGAGTTCGAGCCCTGCGTCAGGCTCTGGGCTGATGGCTCAGAGCCTGGAGCCTGCTTCCGATTCTGTGTCTCCCTCTCTCTCTGCCCCTCCCCCGTTCATGCTCTGTCTCTCTCTGTCCCAAAAATAAATAAAAACGTTGAAAAAAAAAATTAAAAAAAAAAATAGAACTACCATATGATCCAGCAATCCCACTTTTGAGTATTTATGTAAAATAATTTTTTCCAATTTTTTTCTACTTCCTTACGTGTAAAATTAGGTTATTGATTTGATTTTCAAAAATTTTTAAAGTGTTTATTTAGATTCCAGTTAGTTAACATACAGTGTAACATGAGTTTCAGGTATAAAATTTAGTGATTCAACACTTCCACACAGCACCCAGCGCTCATCATGACAAGTGCACTGCTTAATCCCCATCATCTATTTCACCCCTCCCCCTACCCACTGCCCTTCTGATAACCATTGGTTGTTCTCTATAGTTAATAGCCTGTTTCCTGGCTTTCCTCTCTCTCTTCTTCCCCTTATGATCGTTTGTTTTGTTTCTTAAGTTCTACATATAAGTGAAATCATATGGTATTTGTCTTTCTCTGACTTATTTCACTTAGCATAATACTGTCTAGTTGCAACGACATGAGTTTATATAGAGAAGAATTAAAACAGAATTTCAAAGTGATATTTGCACTCTCATGTTCACTGCAACATTATTCACAATAGCCAATATATGGAATCAATCTAAATGTTCTTCAGTGGATGAATGGATAAAGAAAATGTGGTATATATCTACAATGGAATATTATTACATTACATTAATTACAGGAATTACATTAATCCTGTAGATAAATTTGGAGAGAATTAACATCTCAACAATATTGAATTTTCCAATCTATGAACACAGAATAGCTCTTTATTTATTTAGCTCTTCTTTCATTTCCTTCTTCAGTGATGAGAAGACTACTTTGATAAGATGGCATTTAAGACCTGAATTAAGTGATATCATAAGCCATGAGGCTATCTGGAGGAACAGTATTCCAGGCAGAGAACAATGAGTACAAAGGTCCTTAGGTATAGTGTGCTTTGAATGTTCTAAGCAAGGAGGCCACTGTGACTGACTGAGGTGAGGTGGAGTGAGGGGGCAGAGAATGAAGTCACAAAGGTAACAAGAGGCCAGATCATGTAAGGCCATGTAGGTCATTGTAAGGTTTTGAACTTTATTTAGAGTAAGATGGGAAGTTGATTAAATAATTTTGAGCAGAGGTGTGACATTTGATTTATTTTTTTAGGTCACTTTGGGTGGTTTGGGGAGAAAAGACTAATAGGGAAAGATGAGTCCAAGATAGAAGCAGAAAAACCATTACAGAAAAAAATTACAATATTTTAGCAAGCACATATGGTGACTTGGACTAGAATGCCAGTAGAAGTAATAAATGTTGGAATATGGATATATTTTAAAGATAGAGTTGATGGGATTTGCTAAGAGCTAGATATGGGCAGCTAAAGAAAGAGAGGAGTCAAAGATGGCTGTGAGCTTTTGGGCCTAAACAATTGGAAGAATAGATTTTTCATCAGTTCAGTTGGGGAAGACTATACAAGGACATGTTTTGGAAGGGGTTTATCTGGCTTAAAAGGAGTAAGAAGGGGAAAAAGATTTTTTTCTAAAATCGTTATGCACCATTGAGTTTTAAGCACAGAATCTGAGAATTTGCAGCCTATGTTCTGAGTATATTTCAATAGCAACCACCTGCAGTAAATAACAGCCTATGCATTATGGTCTGAACATTTATGGTAAGGAGAAGGCAATAGGCAGAAAGTAGGAAAAGAATATTTCAATTAGTAGCTGAAGTGATTATGTCTCTTAAGAGGCATGCAGGAATGGGTGTTAATGAGTCTCTGGGTAGAAAAGACCTCACGGAAGATTCTCTATTTTATTTGAGACTTGAAGAAGTTAGCCAGCAGAGGGGGATGGGGTTTGTGGGGGATGGAAGATTAACCTATAATAAGTCAAATAATGAGCAGGTGCAAGGATCCAGAAATGAGAGGATGTGTTTGAGGAATTAGAGAAAGTCAATCATAAGTATAGAGCAAGGAGAGCCAAAAGAAGAATAAGGCAGGAGATGGGTTTAATCCTAACAATTAGATCTGCAATTTTGTAAAATCACTGTGGCTGCTGTGTGACTCCTGTGTAGAGAGTGAACTGCAGGAGCACAGATGTTAGTTATCGAGCCTGAAGACTAAATAGGCTTGTATTCTAACTTGTAGTCTTGGTGAGGGATGATGATGATGGCAGCGGGTTCAAACTTCAGAGATATTTAAGAGCTTATCGATGGCCAAAGAGAAGAGAGAAGCCCTAAGAATGACTCATTACTGGGTTTCTAGGGTGAGCAGCTTGGTGGATGATGGTTCCTTTTACTAAGATGGGAGTGCCAGTTATTAAATTTTTGTCTCTCAGCTCCAAACCTTAGAGTAGGTTTGGACTATCTTTCTCTATTCCACTTTGTGAAGCTGGTGCTTGTGTCCTGCAAACCACATTCCTGCTTCGCCAGCTGGCTCTCCATCAGGCTCTGCCATTGGTGGTGCTAGGGAGACTGCAAAGCTGGAGGAGAAATGCCCCTTAGTGTCTGCTTCCTCTTAGCATTTCTGCAGCAATGATTCTTCCCCCCAGAAGCAGCCAGCCCTTCCCATAGCAGCAGCTGAATGCAGTTGGCAGTTTTCCTGTCACTCGCAGAGCCGGTCTCAACATGCTCCCCACAGCCTACAGAGCCTCTGGATCCCAGGCTTATGGGGAGCCTCCTCTGAACTCAAAGATTCAGGTATCAAAGATTCCAGTTAAGCAGCATCTCTTCCTCAGAGGTCTGAGTTTAGCTATTGGTGTGTATGTGGGGGGAACCCTCTAATTTTCTAGGTTTTAATAATTCTAGTCTCTTCCCTTTATTCCCTTTGCCTTTCCTGCAGTAGCTATCTCCATGATACCTTAGAGGATTTTTTTAAAAACCTTTTATTTGCATAGTTAGTATTTCTTTACATTAAATTCTCTTTAAGCAAATAACCAGCGTGGTTTCTGTCTCCTAACTGGACTCTGATTGGCACAGAAATTGTTGCTAGGAGTATTCCCAGGAAACAGACCCTAAACAGTGGGATTTGGCCATCAGCTTGGCTTTGTGCTCGGCTTGAATGTAGTGCTGAGCTCCTTGCTAATAGGAAATGAATACTGGTAACCCATGTCATGCAGAAGTATCATTATTAATTAAGTCATCACCTGTAGTTGATTGGGATAAAGCACCTAATGAAACAAGTCTATCTGCCGTGTTTGACTGTTAGAACAGTAACAATGACTATGACAACTGGTGATAAATAGGTTCTTCTGAATACACTAAAGCACTTAGAGAAAGTACCAACCTTGAGTCCTCATACTCTCTGCTCAAGTCTCATCAAAGAGGTGGAGGGATTCCATGACAGCCTTAAAAGAATCTCTCATTTCCACAGGGCACTTGGTGGCTCAATCAGTTAAGCATCTGATTTCAGCTCAGGTCGTGATCTCATGGTTCATGGGTTTGGGCCCTGCATCAGGCTCAGTGCTGACAGCTCAGAGTCTGGAGCCTGCTTCGGATTCTGTGTCTTCCTCTTTCTCTGTCCCTCCCCCACTTCTCTCTCTCAACAATAAATAAACTTCTAAAAAATAGAAAAAAAAAAGAATTTCTTATAGCTACAAGGCTGCTACTGCTAAAAATGAACAGATATTTAATTGTCCAGTTTACAGAATTTACAACATCAGTTGAATCTATACCCTTGCCAGGTCTCTGGTGTAGAAGTTAGGAAAATGATAGGGAAGGAGAGGGACCCCAAAACGTGGATTGGGGATACATCTGGATGGACTTAGGCCAAGGTGAGAATTTTGAAATCTCAAGTCACTTTGAACCTCTTCTGTCAGTGAAAGCAGCTTGTCCTCCTGTGTCTGAGGATATCAGCCTTTCCTTGCTTGAGAACTATCCACTATTCCCGTAACTAGGGTCAGATATCCGCATGCTCCAGGGGAACAAGTACAAAGTCCGATCCAGGAGGAAGCAGCTTATAAACCAAAAAAGCTGATTGCCAGATTTTCCTAACTTACATCAATATAAACCTGAGGAATATGTATAGAAATGGATTTTAAGGAAGATGGGATATAAAACTGGATTAAAATAAACTTAAAAGAAATACATGTTTAGACATAACAGATATACATGGCAACTGGTAAAATCCTTACATTGGCAATTTGACCCATGAAACAAGGACTATAATGGTAGAAAGGAAGCCTCTGGAACCTTTCCATCCTACTAGGACAGTAAACAAAACGAATAGCATATCTTCAAGGGAATTGCAGAGGTTAGCGCCCATTACCAAAGACTTAGAAAGATGTATGAGTGGTGATACCTATCACATTCCCACATAAGTCACCTGTTTGTCCAATGCAGAAGTAAGATCTTGACAAATATCTGAGGATGGTCATAAACTTAATCAGGAGGTGACTTTTGTTGTAGTTAATATTCTACATATAGTATTTTTACTAAAGCAGATTAACACCATAGCTCCTTGCACCTAGTATTCAGCTAATTAATTGATATGGCAAATGCTTTTTTCTCTACATCTGTTCATAAGGACCAACTAGAAATAGTTTACTACTTATATAGCAGGGCCAGTAGTACATGATTACAGTTTTATCTCAGGGTTACATCAAATCTCCTACTTTGTGCCGTAATATTGTCTATAGATATCTTGATCATCTAAATGTACAAAATCAACTGATTCAATATAGTGATTGAATTATGCTGATTGGACTTGATAAACAGGTAGTAGTAAATATATGGGATGGCTAAGTAAATAGCTGGATAGCAGCCAGTCGGGATTCATTACCTGATATAATAGGGGACAATGGAGGAGAAGCAGTTTGAGGGGGTTGAGGGGACAATGATCGGTTTAGTTTTATACATGTCAAGGGGCCTCAGAGTCATTCAAGTGAAGATGTTCAGGAGACGGTTGTATATACTAATCTGGAGTTCAAGAGAACCCATGTGATATAAATTTGGGAAGTGTTGGCAAAATGATAAATGGTAAGTGAATCCATTAAGTGGGATGAAATTATTAGTAAGAATGTATAGAATGAAAAGACCCAAGACGAAGCCCCGAGGAATGTGAAACTCTACTTAAAAAATCTAGATGAGGAAGAGCCAGTAAAGCAGAAAGAATGAGAAGGAATATCTAGAAAACTAGGAGGTGTTCCAGATGGTGTGGCATCAGAGAAGTAAAGGGAAGTGTGTGTGGTTAAAGGAGAGGAGAGGATCAGTAGTGCAAATGCTGTAGAGTGGAGGAACAAGAGAAGGACTGCGTGTCTGCAGGGTTTACTTCCATGGAAGTCATTGATGACTTAGGGATGGACAGCTTCAGTGTAGTGGAGGCTGTAAAACTAGTTTCAGGTGGGTTGAAGAGTGATGGGGGAATGGTTATAAGAGGGTAGAGCCATGGTCAATCGGTGGATAGTGAGGCCAAGTTCACTGAGATAGGAGGATCAAAACAACTGATTTACAGTCGATTTGTATCAAGTTCAGTTGTAAACACCTTGAGTTCTAAATGCCTTTGTATTTTCAATGCCTACTTTGATGACTAGTATGGTATTTGTGAATGGGTCATGATTGACTATGACTAATAAATTGTCATTTCTTAATCCTAGTTATTCTTCATATGGTTGATAAATACTAAACTTGGTAATTGAAGGAGGAAATGGTATCGCCAGACTTCTTATAAAAGCAAGTATGTTCATCTACCCCACTTGGGGCAGGACTATGTAGTGTAGGAGCACACTGCTAAATACACTGGGCCAAATCTGCACAGTCACTTAGAGCTGTAGGACTCAGGACATTCCTAAGACTCCTTCTTGGCCTTTGTTTTCCTATTTATAAGTTGTTTTGCCATACCTACTTCCTAGAGTAGCAAGGATGAAATAAAATAATAAATCACAATGATAGCACATGGCCAGGCTCATCATCAGTAATCAATAATTTCATATCTTCGACCCCAACATAGAGAAGTATGAGGCACTGCAGAGAAGCTCCATTCCCCTTCCAAGCTTTTTAGTTCACAGAATTTTAAAGGCATTGTTTGAATAGGAAACACATATGACCCTTGCTTCCGGGCTAGAAAATAATCAGTGGTACAACACAATAGGTCACTAGGATGATCTAAGCAGGCAGTGAAATAAGAAACTGGTGAATAGATGTGGGCACCAAAATATCCCACATAAATTCCAGTATAAGAAAAGCAAGTGAGCTTAGGGAAAGGGAGAAGTACAGGGAAAAGAAATAACGTGAGTTATGTTAACAAATGGTATACAGAATCAATTTTTCCTGGTGGAGAAACATGATTGGTAAAGCAATGTTTTGATAAAAAGACATGTTTTAATTATAAAGAAGATTTTTCTGCCAGTAGTTCCACCTAGCAAAATATAAAACATATCAAGGTACAATGTTGACATTTCCAAATATAGTAGACTTGTATATCAATGAAAATATTTATTTATTTTTTTTTAATTTTTTTAAATGTTTTTATTTATTTTTCAGACAGAGAGAGACAGAGCATGAACAGGGGAAGGGCAGAGAGAGAGGGAGACACAGAATCCGAAGCAGGCTCCAGGCTCTGAGCTGTCAGCACAGAGCCTGACGCGGGGCTCGAACTCACAAACCGTGAGATCATGACCTGAGCTGAAGTCGGATGCTTAACCGACTGAGCCACCCAGGCGCCCCAACAATGAAAATATTTAAATCAAGTCTTCCCAATCTTATACAATTTTAGATACTTCCACCGTTATTCAATTTTATAAATAATATATAAATCTCCCATATATAATTCTGTGATTAATATTACTGAGGTTAGAAAATAGGTCTAAGTAATTGAAATACCTAAAAGTACCAAAAAGTCTAAATACCTATAATAAAAACCCAGCTGGATTGTGCACATCTATCTTTATGGCCACCTGATACAAATGCTTGACTCCATTTGACTTCACAACACTTTACTGAGGGTCTACAAAGCATTTCTGGTGTTGAGAAAATCCAGTATAGTTCTTGGCCTATCTATGGTACGTCTTAACAAATATTTATTAATAAATAAATAACATAATCATGCTGAGAAAAACAATAGTAGTTTTTTGGATTAATACTTTTATGAGATCTACTTTCATTCATTGCAATTGTCATCAATTGCAATTGATTGATTGAAGAAATTTGTACCTGGCATTTCATCCCTCCACCAGGAAGCACTCAAACCATCTGGCCTTTTTCAGTGGTCTCTATCGCTGTCATCTGACTTTATAAGAGAGGGGTGCATTTTCATACAGTGCTAGCGGGAATATAAAATTGGTACAATCTCTTTGGAGATCCATTTGTTAATGCTGTTAAGAAACATAGCCTTTAATTAAACAATTCAACATCTAGAAACTTATACCTCTACAAAGTTGAATGGACAAGGATAATTAAGACTGCAGTGTTAATAACCAAAAAGCTGGCAACAACCTCAATGCCCATAGGAAAGGTTACATGAATGAATTATGATGCATCTATAATGGAATTTTCAGCAGCTGTTAAAAAGAATGAGGTAGAATTTCTTTTTTCTTTAATATATGAAATTTATTGTCAAATTAGTTTCCATGCAACACCCAGTGCTCATCCAAAAAGATGCCCTCTTCAATATCCATCACCCACCCTCCCCTCCCTCCCATCCCCCATCAACCCTCAGTTTGTTCTCAGTTTTTAAGAGTCTCTTATGCTTTGGCTCTCTCCCACTCTAACCTCTTTTTTTTTTCCTTCCCCTCCCCCATGGGTTTCTGTTAAGTTTCTCAGGATCCACATAAGAGTGAAACCATATGGTATCTGTCTTTCTCTGTATGGCTTATTTCACTTAGCATCACACTCTCCAGTTCCATCCACGCTGCTACAAAAGGCCAGATTTCATTCTTTCTCATTGCCACATAGTATTCCATTGTGTATATAAACCACAATTTCTTTATCCATTCATCAGTTAATGGACATTTAGGCTCTTTCCATAATTTGGCTATTGTTGAGAGTGCTGCTATAAACATCAGGGTACAAGTGCCCCTATGCATCAGCAGTCCTGTCGCCCTTGGGTCAATTCCTAGCAGTGCTACTGCTGGGTCATAGGGTAGGCCTACTTTTAATTTTTTGAGGAACCTCCACACTGTTTTCCAGAGTGGCTGCACCAGTTTGCATTCCCACCAACAGTGCAAGAGGGTTCCCATTTCTCCACATCCTCTCCAGCATCTATAGTCTCCTAATTTGTTCATTTTGGCCACTCTCATGAGGTGATATCTCAGTGTGGTTTTGATTTGTATTTCCCTGATGAGGAGCGACATTGAGCATCTTTTCATGTGCCTGTTGGCCATCCGGACGTCTTCTTTAGAGAAGTGTCTATTCATGTTTTCTGCCCATTTCTTCACTGGGTTATTTGTTTTTCGGGTGTGGACTTTGGTGAGCTCTTTATAGATTTTGGATACTAGCCCTTTGTCTGATATGTCATTTGCAAATACCTTCCCATTCCGTTGGTTGCCTTTTAGTTTTGTTGGTTGTTTCCTTCGTTGTGCAGAAGCTTTTTATCTTCATGAGGTCTCAATAGTTCATTTTTGCTTTTAATTCCCTTGCCTTTGGGGATGTGTCAAGTAAGAAATTGCTACGGCTGAGGTCAGAGAGGTCTTTTCCTGCTTTCTCCTCTAGGGTTTTGATGGTTTTCTGTCTCACATTCAGGTCCTTTATCCATTTTGAGTTTATTTTTGTGAACGGTGTGAGAAAGTGGTCTAGTTTCAACCTTCTGCATGGTGTTGTCCAGTTCTCCCAGCACCATTTGTTAAAGAGACCGTCTTTTTTCCATTGGATATTCTTTCCTGCTTTGTCAAAGATTAGTTGGCCATACGTTTGTGGGTCTAGTTCTGGGGTTTCTATTCTATTCCATTGGTCTGTGTGTCTGTTTTTGTGCCAATACCATGCTGTCTTGATGATTACAGCTTTGTAGTAGAGGCTAAAGTCTGGGATTGTGATGCCTCCTGCTTTGGTCTTCTTCAAAATTGCTTTGGCTATTCGGGGTAGAATTTCTTTACTAACACAGAAAGATCCTTAAAAATACTAAGTGAAAACAGAGTTTGCATAATAATAGTATTAATGATAATAGTAATTATTATTATAAACACTTGTGAAGTATGTACTATATTCTAAGTATTTTACCTTCGTTACACATTTCTCACAAAAACCCCATGAGGTGGGTGCTAAGTGAAATCCTCATTTCATGAATAAGGAAACTGAGCACAGTATTGTCAAGTAATTTGCCCAAGGTCACAAAATTAGTGTCAGAGACAGTGTCTGGCTTGAGGATCAGTGCTCTTACCTGGTTCTGTTCTATGTATGTTAAAAAATGTATTAAATACGCATGTGTAAATATACACCTGTGTGTATGGATATGGGTGTGTGTACATACATCCGTGTACATGTATGTATTCATATGTGAACAGGACATGGCAGTTAATACAACCTCTAAACTGTTAGCAGTTGCTTTCTTTAAAGAGTGGGTAGGGGAGGAACAGGGGAAGATACTTTTTATGTAATACAAGTCTATTTTGCTTGTTTGCTTTTGTTATGAGGAATATTATTTTTATAGTATTTCTTTCACAGAAGATAGTTCCCAAAATAAAACTTTCTAGTTATTTTTCTTCTGCTGCTAGCAATTAAGGAAGAAATCTGGCCATTTTTCCTTATTGTTAAAAAGTTATTCATTTAGCAAAAACATTTAAACGGTGCTAGGTATCCCACCTGTCCTTGTCCTTAGGGAGTTCACTGTCTACTGGAACAGACTGACATATAAACATGTAATTCCAGAGCCTCTATAATGGGGATGTACAAAGATGGGGTGCGAGGGGCACAAAAGGAGAGATATCAATTCTATGGAGGTAGTGGAGGGACAGTGTGAAGGAAGGTACCCAAAGAGGCAGTAATGCTTTGGCTAAATACTAAAGGAAAAGTAAGAGTTCTTCAGGAGACTGGGGAGAGGAGAGAGAGAAAGCAACCCAGTTGGAAAGAATAATGGGAGCAAAGACACAGAAACAGGAACCCACATTTTTCTTCACGGAACTGGCCATAATTTAATTTAGTTGCAGCTTAGGGAGGGAAATGTGAGGAGTGCCTCTGGAGATGTGGGCAGAAACCACATCCCCTAAGTCCTTGTGGGCCATGTTAAGAACTTCATTCTGGGCACCAGTGTTTCAGAATATTCAAAAAACAAAGGAGTTCATAGAATAACTCAAAAGATATGGATCAAAAGATATACACAAAATGGAATATTATCCAGCATTTTTAAAAAAATTTTTTTTCAACGTTTATTTATTTTTGGGACAGAGAGACAGAGCATGAACGGGGGAGGGGCAGAGAGAGAGGGAGACACAGAATCGGAAACAGGCCCCAGGCTCCGAGCCATCAGCCCAGAGCCCGAGGCGGGGCTCGAACTCACGGACCGAGATCTTGACCTGGCTGAAGTAGGACGCTTGACCGACTGCGCCACCCAGGCGCCCCTATCCAGCATTTAAAAGGAAGGAAATTCTGACACATGCTACAAGTAGATAAACCTTGAAAGCATTATGCTAAGAGAAATATCAGACACAAAAGGACAAATACTGTATAATTCCACTTACAGGAGGTACTTAGAAGAGTCAGATTCATAAAGACAGAAAGAATAGTGGTCACTAGAGGTTGAGGTGAGGAGGAATGGGAAAGACTGTTTAGTGGTTACATAATTTCAGTTAGCGATGATGAAGAAGTTCTGGAGATGGGTAGTGGTGAGAGTTGCACAATAATGTGAATGTACTTAGTGCCACTGAATTGTACACCCAGTGGTAAAATGATGAATTTTATACTAAGCATATTTTACCATAACAATAAAACAGGTTGAGATGGTAAATTTTATGTGTATTTCATCACAATTTAAAAGTAAGGGCTAAAAGAAATAAAAAAGATAGATGAAATATATAGAAAAATAATTCAAAGTTCTTTTTCTGACATTAATATTAGATATGCCATTTCTTTGTTGAAGCTGATAATAATGATTTGTTTCAGTTATGTAATAATTGACTGCCACTTACTGAAAACTAGCTCTGCACTAGCTTAACATCCATAGAGATAGGGAGATGCCGGCCCAAAGAGGTCAACTAATTGGCACACAGCTAGTGACAGGGCATTTGTAGGAATCCCACCTCCCAAACCCTTACTCTTGTCATCAACGCATAAGCTGATTGATTATCTTACTACTTTTTTGGATATGTCTACATTTTTCTTAAACAAATTTTCCTTTGATCTGCAAAGAAAGTATTGTTTGGTGTTTCTGAGTTCAGAAAATGTAAGAAGCCCGAGGGAATGCAGAATGAAATGCTTGGTGTTTACTTTTATCCACGTGTGATACTTTTGAAGGGCTTTGACCTTCTGCAGGAGAGACAAAAAGAACAAGGTCTAGACGCGCACACCTTGAGAATAAGTCAGCCAGCCACCTGTTACCGAGGGGAGGATGGTCCGTACTTTTGTTGCGGCTGTTATCTGGAGAATACGGCTTCCAGTCCCCCAGCCTCCAGCCTCCCCAGCTGTAGGTGCGCGGCCGCTGATAGACCCAGCGCAGGCTCGCGCGCAGGCGCCGGGCGGCCGCGGCGTTCGGTGAATTTGCTTTGCCGCCTGGCGCTCAGGTGTCCCCGAGTGGTTGCTCTTTGGCTTCCTTTCCTTCTTTGCCCGGGACTGAGGGTCGCCGCCGCCCCTTCTCCAGGCCCTCTCCAACCCCTACCCAGACCAATCCTGGCGCGGCCCCTACCCTCTGACCCCGCGTTGCACAATGCCCGAGCCCAGTCCCCAAGGGTGTGAAACCCAGCGTTCCTGCCCCTGGGCGGGGACGGGCGGCTACCGTGCGGGGAGCCGAGGCGGCGAGCGCGCAGCCGACACAGCCTGCCGACCAGGGCCCCGCGAGTCCCCCGGGAACTACAGCCACAGGCCCCCCGCGCCGCTCGGCCCTGCCGCCGGGCCCGCCCGCCGCTCCTCTCACAGGCCGCCGCCGCCGCAGCCATGGCGGAAGTTCATAGACGTCAGCATGCCCGGGTTAAAGGAGAAGCCCCCGCGAAATCCTCCACACACAGACATGAGGAGGAGTTGGGGATGGCGTCGGCCGAAACGCTGACGGTGTTCCTGAAGCTGCTGGCCGCCGGCTTTTACGGCGTGAGCTCCTTCCTGATCGTGGTGGTCAACAAAAGCGTGCTCACCAATTACAGGTAGGGCCGAGGCGGCGGCGGCGGCCGAGGCCGTGCGGAGGAGCGCGCGGCTGCGGCGGGGCGCCGGCTCCTTGGACTTAACCCTGCCAAAGTTGAAGCTGAACAAAGTTGGGCGGGCGCCGGAGAGGGCTGGCGGCGGACGCGCGGCCCGGGCGGCCGGGCCGGCTTGGCGCATGGGCCGGGGTGCGGGTCCCTCTCTGGGCGCGGGGCCCCGGACGGCCCATCGCGCGTACCCGCCGCGGTGGGAAAGCGCCCGCCGTGCCTACTGTGCAGCGCCCAGGAGACCTTGCCCTGCGGAGTAACGGAGCGGAGTTGCTTCGTGACTTTTGGCTCCCGTTGCATGCCAGGCTGGGAGCAGAGTGAGGGATGCCTTCCCTTCCCGGCATCCTGGGCCGGGGTCCGGGGCTTCAGGGTTCCTCGAGTTTGCTGACAGCCTCTGGGGACGTGCGCATCCTCAAGCTCTTTTAAGACGATTCTGACGCTGTCACTGGGACCCTGAGGCAGAAGCAGCATTTTTGTTTTAAAGATGTGAAACCGTTGAAGACACCTATGTCTGTCTTCTTCACCGCTTGAAAAATCTGTTGGAGGCAGCTGACTGAAATTGTGGAATCGGACAAGATGAGACAAGTGGCCGCCCGAGGCTACAGAATCAGGGGTGTTGCCTGACAACCAGCAGGGATTTTTCTCAGATTTTCATTTGGATAAAAGGCAGATGTTGGTGTTTGTATCAAAATGCATTTAAATTGAATCGACAGAGCTACGTTTGGGTTTTCCTGACCCCGTATTTTTCTCTCTCTCTACCTTTTTTGTAGATTTCCCTCCTCACTATGTGTTGGACTTGGCCAGGTTAGTTGGAATCTTCAGCATTACGTGGTTTATGTCGTTCGAACTTCTGTGTGTGTCTTTATATGTAGAACAGTGAATCTGTGTTCTCTGTTTACAGATGGTGGCCACAGTGGCAGTTCTCTGGGTGGGAAAGGCGCTCAGAGTAGTCAAGTTTCCTGACCTTGACAGAAATGTACCTCGAAAGGTAAAATAGTAATAATAGCAATAATGATAATGATAATGATAATACTAGTGCTTTTTGCTGAAAAGAAGTCCCTATATATTTTTGTCAGTGCTCCGCCTATTTAAAAATTGCAGGCTTGAAATTGCCCAGAGTGGGTATAGTGAAGGTAAGAATAAATTTAGTAATATGTGTTTTAAAAAGGCCTACACACTCTGTAAAATTAAGGGAAAAAAGCCCCCTGAGATCTTGTGTTGTTTTAATCGATGAACACTTATTGGGAGGACAGCTGTTTTGCATTTTCTACATCCATCTAATCCAGCCAGTGTATCCTGCATTCGTTGTTCTTTGGGTTTGTTTTGTTATTTTTCTGTCTGCCTATGCTTAACTCCATGTGAAGATGAAATGCCTTTCCTTTTTCTGCCATGGGCTAATCCGTTATATTTTAAAGCAGGTGATGTTACTGTCTCCTATGCCTTGATCATATTCATATTTCTGTTTTCTTTTTCCTTCTCCATTCTTCCCTCTCTCTGCCACAGTAGTGCTGTTTATCCAGGAATAATGTTTTTTGGGTGCTTCAAGGGGGCCAAAAATGTGTGTGAGTTCTAATCTTATGTTTTAAGTGGAAAGATTTTGATCATATAAACAAAACTGTTTCTGTTTGAAAGGACCTTGTTTTAGCTATCTTTATTATTGAGTTTTGTTATCCCTTTTTAAATTTTCTAGACGTTTCCACTACCTCTACTATATTTTGGGAACCAAATCACGGGACTGTTCAGCACAAAGAAACTGAAGTATGGATAACTTTATTTTACTAGTGAGGTTAATATAATGTATTCTTAAAACTGTACTTGAATGTCAAATATTTAACACATTGTTTTTGATTTTGGAAGAAAATGAAAAGACTGGAAAGCTTCTGTTAGTAAATAATGAAGATTACACCAAAAAGATTTTAGTTTAAATTCTTTAAGTTTGAATAGAAAGAGTTTTATTTGCTTTGGGGTTTTTTTCCCTCCTCACTTTGCTAATAGAAGTCTTAAAATGTTATGAAATGCTGTGATAGGAGATTTTCATTATTTTTCCAGACCTATATAGTAGTGGAGAGTATATGTTAGGCTTCTGGGGTTTCAATTCTTTAATACAATTTATAAATATCATATTTTAAGCAAATTCTGCAAGCAAAATCAGAGGGTGGTATGAGAACTTTTGTAGTGTTTCTTTTAACATGAAGTAGTTAAAATAACATCAGATGGAACTCTGATACAAATATTGTACCCATGGCCATATCACTGTAGAAGCAGCGTATTCACTTCTAGAAAAAAGCAGTAGTTCGCTGCTCTACAACAAAACTGTTTAATTATCCTCTAACCTCCCAATTCTTGGCTTCTCCACTTGAGGAGTATAGTATGTATTGGGTGTATGTGATACTAAAATTATACACATAGGGAAGCCGTTTAACAGAAATCCATGGTTTCACTACTTCCACTTAAGGTAAACCTTTGGCATAGTAGATGATTGTAAAACAATGGGGAGATCTCTGAGGATGAGAGACAAAGCATTTTTCATTTCTTCTTTCTCCAGACCCAAGAAACCTGACAGAATAACCATGATGATATCTCTGGGAGAGGGTTCATGGAAGTTAGATTCCTCATGGGTGGGGCATCCTTTTCCATCTCATTATCCACTTGGAAAGAAATGCAGACATGCTACAAAGTGCTGCTTCTATAGAGTTTGCTCTTCTTCATCCATTGTCATCCATCTATCCATCCTCAGCCTATTTTTTATTGCCAGCTAAGTATAAGGCACTTTGGAGTGAGATGAGATATATTCAGAAATAATTATATCACAAGAGGATATGTGTTTGACTAGTGTAAGCAAAATGCTGTGGTAATTTAGAGGAAGACCAAAGTATTTCCACAAAAGGACAATCAAGGAATGTTTCATGTGGGTAGATTATCAGATGCTTTTTGGAGGGTTGGACGTGTTCAGGGGGAGTGGAGTGGGTGGGAAGTAAGGTCAGTCTAGTAAAAAAGGAAGACTAACATGGTTACTTTTAAGGGTATTTGTATAAAAGTAGAGTGAGATAAAGTGGCTGTTATTAGTCTTTGATAATAGATACATGATCTCTACCATTTTTTATAGTTAGCTTGGTATTTCTCACTTCTAGTAGTTTTATAAAAGCAATTCTTTCAGCTTTCAAATAAGAATCCTAGAAAGAAATAAAGGTTTAATTACAGATTAATCAATGTGGAATGGAATTAACCAGCATAATGGAAGGAAGAGATTAACATTATTTTAAGATATTTGGGGAGTCTTAGTTAAAAAAGTAAATTGTTAAACTTTATTTTACCTAATCATATTTTTTTCCTTTTTTTTTTTTTTTTTTTTTTTTTTTTTTTTTTTTTTTGCAGCTTGCCAATGTTTACAGTTCTGAGAAGGTTCTCCATCCTGTTTACAATGTTTGCTGAAGGAGTTTTACTCAAGTGAGCTAATTCCTAATATATGTAGTCTTTAACAAACTTTTAATTATCTTGAAAAGGGGCCCAGCATATGTGAAATAGTAAAATTATTTGTCTTGTTTCAACTTTATCTTTTGAGAAGTTTAAGCAACTTTCTTCCTTTGCTATAGGAATTGATAGTTTATGGGAGCAGTAGTTGGGAAGATTATGAATTGTAGTAGTTGGAATCTGTCTGAACATGAGATATACTTCTAAGAATTCCTATACTTACTGTTGCCACTGGGTGAAGCTGGGTCAGAAACATCAGTATAGGTTTTAAATAGTGTTCATGTCTTGGCTACTTTTACCACAAGTGCGTGTGACCTTTTTCTACTTAAAGAAATTCTGATTTACAAAAATGCAAACTCAATAATGGTAAATATAAGAATCAAAATATGAATACACTTTTTTGTATAACTTTTTGCTTCATGTAAAGGGGTTCTTTGAAATATCCAATTTCTTGGAAGCATTTAAAATCTGATTGTTTATAGCTTTTTTTAAAGAAAACACACACACACACACACACATATATATATATATTTTTTGCCTGTGTTGCAGATTGAGTCTTTGTGAATAACTAAAGGCACATGTATGTGCTTTTTAATTGTTTTATTTTGTAGGAAGACTTTTTCTTGGGGTATTAAGATGACCGTATTTGCAATGATTATTGGAGCCTTTGTAGCTGCCAGGTAAGAATGTATTAAGAACATACTGGAAATTATCAATAATTATTAATAATAATCAATTACCAGTAAAGAGTTTTTTTATAGGCTAAGTAAGAATCATGTCTTTGAAAACATCCAAAAGACTCTTCAGAGAGTTCAATCTTTTTGGCTGTATTAAGGTCAAGGCTGGCAAAATCTGATTCTTCTACTTATTGAGCACATACCATATGCCATGTTTGGCATTTTACACATATTACTTATGCATTCTTTACAACAACTCTGAAAGCTATGGGTATAATTTTCCTATTTTTAGTTGAAGAAACTGAAACCTGAGTTCAGTAACTTGGTCAAGGTTACACAGCTAGTAAATGGCAGAGCCGGAATTTGAATTTGTGCCTGACTCCAGAGCCTGTGTGCTTTTATAAATCATGTGGTATTCGTTTACTTTGCATAGTGCTAAAGAAAATAGTGTCTTAGAAAAGGCAGATGATAATGAATTATTTGCCTTGTGGAATAATAAAGAATAGAATTTCTTTATTTGTCCTCACTTAAGATGTATCACAAATGCCATAACTTAGACATTCTGTTAAATTACTGAAGCTTTTTCCATTGTTCTTAAGTTTAAGTTTTAAAATGCAGGAAGAGGAGCACCTGGGTCACTCAGTCATTTCAGGTCATGATCTCATAGTTCTCTGCTCCTACCCTGTGTGCACATATGCTCTCTCTCTTTCTCAAAAATAAATTAATTTATTAATTAACTAATTAATATTTAAAATGTAGGGTGAAAATATATGCCCAAAGACTCAGAAAATTAAAGTTATAGCTAGAGGCCTTCTACATTTTACTTAGCCCAAGGCATACATACTTGGGGTTGCTAATGACACAAATTCTGCCCAGCATACATTTTCCATCTGGGAATTCAGTGTGCTTCTTGGATTAGCTCATTTACCTTCATCATCCCTGTGGTATAGGCAGGAGGAAATATTAAAGTCAGATTCTATTCTACCCTAAATTTCCAAATGAAATTGCATTCCTTTTTTTTTTTTTTTTTTAAGATAGAATAGTTACTAGAATTTTATTATATAGCTAACTATTTTTCCCTTTAGGTGATATTGCCTCCTTGAAGAAAAATTGTATATGAGCCTTTAACCTTTCTTTTTAGAGATGCCCTGCTAGTCTTTGAAGCATTTCCTTGAAGCTGGTGGGGCCCCAAACAGAGTCAAACAACAGGAGTTCCTCAGGGTCAACCCTGGCCTGCAGATTTGGACCAGCCTTATCTAATCAGAACCTTTTACTTGGGAAACAGATTGGGTGGAAGGGAGTCTGAAGTTAAAAGGCTGTCAGGCTGTTTGGAAAAGGGACTGTACATGGGCTAGTTCTGCCTAAAATAGCAGTGGCATAGAGCTCCTTAGAAGTCTCATTCCATGTACTAGTTAGCTAAAAATATATACTAGTTTTGCACAATCACAGAATGTGGAATGTGGGGCCGCTATTTTAGCTAGGGTGCTAACATTTAATGAAGACATACTCTTCTTAGATTTTCATTATTCTGTTCAGTTTACTAAGTTCTTATCTTGTGCCTGGTGGTCAACTAAATAATAGAAAATTTTAATTTCCCTAATCCTGCTAGTTATACCTGGTAGGCTTTTAAAGCAGTCATTTAAGTATTTGAGTTCCTACTATGTGCTTAGACACTGTTGTAGCTTGATCTCAGAACTAGCTATAATCTATACCTCAGATATTCCACCCAGTGACCCAACCACTTGTACAGCCTAACTTTTGTGTGAATGAATCCTTGGAAAAGTGACATGTTAACAGCTTCATCTTTCTGGTTTCCTTGTCTTTGAAATTGAGTTCCAGTGCCTTCTTTCTGCTTCAGATGTATCATAATGGTGAATTTGGTTACTTGGTCTTGTCTGACTTTGATTTCAGAGCAGTGTGCTATTAACTGATGTGATTGATTAATTACTAATGATTATGTTTAGGTGTTAGTATGTCTCATTTCTGAAGACTTCCCTATTGAGTATGAAATTGCAAACTATAACCAGGAATCAAGAAATACTAATAGCTGGTAAAATGCCTAATGTTCACTTACCTAGATAAGAATATGTTCTTCCATATATTGTACTTCAGACCTACTTAAAATTACATGCATGTTCTTTAAATGTAAGTTATTAAAGTGTTGCTTGTGTTTTACAGCTCTGACTTGGCATTTGACCTGGAAGGATATGTTTTCATTCTGATAAATGATGTCCTGACAGCAGCAAATGGCGCATATGTAAAACAGAAATTAGATTCAAAAGTAGGTAGCAATCTACATCTTTAAGAGATGTTTACTATTGTTAGGAGTGGTAATGTTAATTTGTCAGGAAAAAAGCAGAAAATAAAGAAATACTTAGGAGAGAGGGGAAAGACCTAGGGATCTCTGAAGGTAAAATATCTGTATGTTGCTGCTCACATAAAAAACCTTATTTTTCAGTTATTAATTAGCAATTAGATTTTATTCTTATTCCTTTTCTGGGAAGGATTGGGTGAATATTGACTTTGGGAGAGGGAAATAATTAAGGGTGTTCATTGGAGAAAAGTGTCATAAATGTTCATGGCTGTGAACTGGACAAGAAGGAAATATCTGGAAGACCTTAAGCAGATTTGAGGAGTGAGTGTTGAAAGGAGCTGCAGAACAAGAATGGACTTTGCATATTTGTCCCACAAATAATGGGAAAGCATTTAGGGAGCATTAGTATCATTCTCTCTCAAGAGCAATGCTGGATTCCTTGGACTAGATCTCGTACACATGAATGTTACATACCCAGCTCTTTTAACTTGCAGCATGCTTTAAAGATATTTTTTGTTGGTCTGTTATACACTTTGAATATATATATATATATATATATATATATATATATATATATATATACTAAATTTTATTTTTAGGTCAAGCCATAAAGCAGAGACTATATTATGGTATAAGTTCACATTATTGTTTTTTTTTTTTAATTTTTTTTCAACGTTTTTATTTATTTTTGGGACAGAGAGAGACAGAGCATGAACGGGGGAGGGGCAGAGAGAAAGGGAGACACAGAATCGGAAACAGGCTCCAGGCTCTGAGCCATCAGCCCAGAGCCTGATGCGGGGCTCGAACTCATGGACCGCGAGATCGTGACCTGGCTGAAGTCGGACGCTTAACCGACCACGCCACCCAGGCGCCCCTAAGTTCACATTATTGTAAGAAGAAGCTATGTGGAACTCAGCTGTATACATCATAGGGTTGTTATTGAAGGAATTGCCCTTTTTATCATGATGTATCCCCTATAAGGACCCACATGAGATACTGTCACCATAGTTTTTTCTAAACAGTGGTACATTTTTTATCTCATATTTAAATCTTGTATTTCCCTACCCATGTTTTCTCTTCTAAGTCAGATGACCTTATCTGCTTAGGTTTTAGTCTGCCCTATTATATGTACAATATTTCTGAAATTCCTTCAGACCATTTTTTGGAGTTCAGATTGTAAGTACAAATGCCCTACCTAGTCAGTAGTAGTATTAGTGTCAGGTTTGTATTGTCTTGGCACGGGCTTTGCCTTCTTCAGAAAGAGCCATGGAATAAATGTCCTAGTAGTTTTCATTATTCTCAGAGATTGTTTATTTTGAAGGTCTTTGAAGAATAGGGACAATGTGGATTTTTTCCAACAATTTTTTCTTAAGTATACCTTTTATGTCTTATTCTTCATTTATTTGTCTTGATGACTTTGTATGATGATTGTATTTTAGTGGAAGCTACTACTATTAAATAATTTTTATCTTTTTGAAATAAAGAAAAGGGAACAGTTAGAGATTTAGTTTTACTCTGTTTTTTTCTCAGCCCATTTTCTGCTTTGGAAAATATGTACCAGTAATAACATTCCATTTGTCCATCAGCCTCAGCTGTCTAAAACCGTACTGACCAATAGAATTTTCTGTGTTGATAGAAATATTCTCTATCTCTACTGTCCATTAACTGTAGCTACCAGCCACATGTGGCTGTTGAGGTACAACTGAGGAACTGAATTAGTAGTTTAAATATAATTAAATTGAAATAGTTGCATATGGCTAGTAACTACTGTATTGGACAGCACAATCTAGAGTATATTCTAGAACCTGGACAAAAGCAAAGAGAGTTTCTGCTATTTCATTCCCATGAGAGTCCTTCATTTCCTCCCTTAAAAATGACTTAGGACTCATTTGTATTAGAACTTTTAAGCATATTGATCTGTTTTCGTACCTCATGGATTGGGAGCAACATACTAGAAGATGGAATTCTAGTTAGAGGCAGAGAGGCAGTGGTATAAAAGGTCAGCTAACAACAAAAGAAAGAAACAGGAAAACTATAAAAGATAGAAGTACTCAAAAACAGGGTGATTAAACAGCATTAAGGAAATCACAACATCATATAAGGACCCAATACAGTAATGCATGTTTATGATGATGCCCTCAATTGAATTTTAGTCAATGTACTATGTTTAAGAAGGCAGGGAAGAATTAAAAGAATTTGGTATTTGTCTGTTATCTGGATAGGGTGTGTGTGTGTGTGTGTGTGTGTGTGTGTGTGTGTGTCGCATCCTTACTTACCAGGTCACACTCATGTCTCTGGCTGACTGGGTATCTGTTGTTAAAGGTTGTTTGTTCTATGGCTTTTTTTTTTTTTTCTGCCTTAGAAATGAGGCACATCTTTTCATTGATGCTTTTGGTGGCCATAGAAATCAGTTATATGGTTTATCTGAGAGGCAGTATGGCCACACTGAGATGCTGTTAATAAATCAGAAGTTTTATTACCTGTAATTTCAGGAATGCTTAAATCATGGTCCTTTGAGCATGAGTCACGTGACATTAAGATTTAGTGCTGCATTTCAGACCTGAATGCAACTATTGAGTTTAAAACATTTTTAACTTTAAAGAAATCACAAATAATACATATTAGAAATAGTAGAAAGTATAATAGAAGTAGTAGAAAATGTATATAAGCAAGAGGAAGAAAAGATAAATCTCTGCTAATTCTACCATCAAGTGAGAAGCGCAGTTTTGGAGGACAAGAGTATGTGAGCATTTGCATGTGTATGTACATGTTTAACTGTGTAAAATTTTAAATAAAAGAGCAATAATATATAATGTTTTCTAGTCTGTTTTTCACTTAGTGCAGTTTCATGAACATGTTTACTTATCAATCAGTATTATTTAACATTTTTAGTGGTCACATAATATTTCATTGTTTGGTTGTATCTAATCAACTGGTTTTCTGTTGTTGAGTATTTGTTTCCAGTTTTCCAAAGCTCCTTTTGAGAAGGTAGTTTGACTTTTTACATTGTTCAGTGATCTTTCATCACAGAAGTTAGGCAGATATCATGCCTCCATCCTCACTACTTCATCTCCATCTTGCCTTTACCCTCCTCCCCCCGCCCCAAACTCTGGCCTGCTTCTTCAGGTGACTGCTTCCAGCTGAATGTCTTAGAAGTGTGTGAATGAAAAGTGGACCCAGAGTTCTCATAGGCTCCCTGTGTTTGAAGGTGTATGTGGCCCAGTAGCTGAGGGCACAGCAAATCATACTTTTGGGAGTCGTAGATAGAATAATCTTAATCTTCATTGTACTTCACACATCCATTTTCAGAAATACTTCACTGTCAAGTTATGTCTGTCTGTGTTGGTCTAGGTGTGAGTATGTGTGTATGTATCTGCCCCCCTGTCTCTCTTAAATGGCATTTTGCTGTGGTTCTAAAAGCTCAAGACTGACTTGATGACTTTTGATTCAGTTCTGGAAAGGGAAGGGCTTCAGGACTGTGTTTATATAGAGAGTGGTGTGTATATTCAAAATAAACTTTCCCCTGCTTGCTGTTTTGTGGTAGCCAGTTGAAGTAATTTTTATTTCCCTGGTTTTAAGCACTCAAAGGATTTATTTCAAATAAATTAAAAATCTTGTAAGTTTCATTTTTTTTCTTTTTTTCTTGCTTTTGAAAGCTTAGGTTATTGACGTTTGCAAAACTTAACGACTTGGCTGATTTGCTGTCTATATTGTGGGGGAGGGTGTGTGTGTGTGTGATGGTAGTGGAATTCTATATAGAGTTTTGTATATCTGTCTTCTAGAACCAAATGAAACACCTAATTATTTGCTATTCTAGGAGCTGGGAAAATATGGTCTGCTGTATTACAATGCACTGTTCATGATTCTGCCCACTCTGGCCATTGCATATTTTACAGGAGATGCGCAAAAGGTAGGAATTTCTAATTATGATTTAATGGCTTATGTTCTTGAATTTTATTATTATTTGTGGCCACAAGATACACTGTGGGGTTGTTAAAAAGTAATGTGCTTATTGAATGACCAAAAACAGAGTTTATTTTTTAGCTTGCTAATGTCATGCTAACCTTTTTTTCTTGGCATGAGTATTGGATGGTACTAAAATGGCTCAAAATAGCTTTGACTGTTAACATAAAAATAGTGAATGCCAGCTAGTGTCCTTCTTATGTGTCAGAAGGATAGAGGAAGGGAATTTTCACATTTCTACTAAACTACAAAATAAGAATAGGGGCAGACTATCCTTGAGAAACAAAAAATCCTAAACTAGTAGAATTCTTCAAATCTAAACAAAATATTTGGCATTTCTAAGAAGCTCTCTGTTTTGTTGTACAATTGTCATGCTGGTTTAAATCCCACACTGGGTTTTTTCCTTAGGAGATATTTAGCATTATGTGGTAACAGCTACCCACAGTAGAGTAGCAAAATAAATCCACACAAGAATATTTCTTTAAAACAAACCCCTATTCATAGGAAAAAAATTGATACCATTTTGTTAGAATTTACAAAATTTTGCAGACTAAATGGAAACCTAGAATTTTGCCAAGATTTCTATAACAAGATTTCTTTTAATGATTCCCCTGGCTAGTAGTTTCTTCAGAATAAATGTATTGGTTATTTACTCTAATGACGGTGACAAGTCTCACAAATCAGTGGGAGCCAAAATAAAGAAAAGGTTTTGAAAGTAGTTAGACTATTAAAAAATTGTTCTTCAGTCAAAGGTAGAAGACCTTATAAAGCTTATAAAGGCCCTTTGTTTTATTCATCAAGAATGCTTTTAAAAAAACAGCATAGATCATCTTGAACATGTATAAATGTTTTAATGAACTGTGACCTGGCTGCTAGCAGGCCTAAAAATGACTCCAAAGTAGGAAATGGAGCTGGTGATCTGACTAATAAAGAGTGCTGAAGAAGTATTTTGTGGCTATGGAAAAAGTGGGAAGAGAAACTAACATTTATTGAGTCCCTATTATGTGTTAGTTACTTTACATATGTAATACAATGCAGTCCCCAGAACAGTTCTAGAAAGTTTGAATTATCTCTGTTGTACCAATGTGGAAATAAGGGCTCAGAGAGACTAAGTAACTTGCCCAATGTTACACTGTTGGTGGATAGAGTTAGGGTTTAAACCCAGGCCTGAACTCCAAAGGCCATGGTCTTTCCGCAGTATTCTCTCTCCCCCTAGGAGACTTTGACAGAAATACCTCTTACACTTTAGCTTTGGGGCAAGAATGTAAGGTAAAGTAACCAGGCATGACAGCACAGATGGATCCAAATCTTGAGGTCAGCCTGTACATGAGAAAGTTGGAAGAATTAATGTGGTTAGCTATTCTATAGACTTGGCAAAATGGAATTCTCATTAATTTGAGACTTTGACTAGTAGCTTGTAGTTACTTGAAAAAATTGACCAAAGGAGATATTTATTCATTCCAGAGTGATGATCATTTAAATAGAAGTTATTGGCCAGGTTGTAACATAATTCATGCATATTTGAAAGTTCAGTAACAGTCAACTTGCAATGTTTCTATATGATTGAGAATGTTTACTCATAGTGAAAAAAGTTGCTTTGCTAACTATATTAGAATGAAATTTAGAATTTCATCTTACTGTTTTTTTTCTTTTTTATGCAAAGGAGTAGAATTTGAGTAATCTTTTTGTTATTTCCAACAAAAGTGCCAAGCAAAGGTCAAGAAAGGTTTATTTTGGAAGAAATGTTTTTTTAAGAATGACAGAGTTCACCTGAATACTTTCAAGTTAGGGTGATAAACTAATGGAAGCTGAATTTTATTGCTTTGTAATCACACCCTATCAGCGTTTTGTGTTTCACATAAATGTTTGTTTGTTCTCACTCTTACTATTAATATTATTCTTTAAAAACATTTTTTTTAATGTTTGTTTATTTTTGAGAGAGAGAGAAAGAGTGTGAGTGGGAGAGGGGCAGAAAGAGAGAGAGACACACACAGAATCCGAAGCAGGCTCCAGGCTCTGAGCTGTCAGCACAGAGCCCAACGCGGGGCTTGAACCCCAAGCCATGAGATCATGACCTGAGCCGAAGTCGGATGTTTAACCAAATGAACCACCAAGGCGCCCCAATATTATTCTTATAATATGTTTACTGGGGTGTAGATGGATACACTGGCTGGCAGTCTTAGAATCTCCTGCTCTTTTTCTTAACATTCTCTCCTTCACATGTTCTCCATTTAACATTCTCAAATAGTTAAGTGTTACTGTGTGTCTCATGGTGTTAGGCTCAGGTGATAAGGAAAAAAGATGAATTAGGTGTTTTTCTTGCTTTTGAGGACCATACGGTTGTCTTGGGGAGTAGACCTGCCAACATCAGAGCAATAAACTGTTCTAGGTACTGTGGGAGAAGTGTTTTGGGGGCATCTTGGGATGTAAAATGGAAGAGGGTCAATTCTGTCTCCTTGTTGGGGACAAAGTGCCTCATGGAGCTTTGCCTACAAACAAAGTAAAAATATAAGTGACATGAGTAGTGAGTGTTCTTTTAGTAGGTTATGAATTACATTTGAAACTTAGGAAGTAAGAATTCTGTTTGACTCTACGCCTAAATTTTACTTGTATGCTTATGAGACAAGTCACTGCAATTTCATTTTAAGTTCAATTCAGATGAGTATGTCTGAGCATCTTCATTGGGAATATGTGAGAAATATGCCTTAGTCCTTGCTACACAAAGAAGACACTGGCATGCTACAGAGATGGAATAAGATCTGGCACCGAAGTGCGTGCGTGTCAGTCATACCATAAATATTTAGGTTAGGAAGAAATTGGTGTGGATTGAATATCAGGATTGGCTTTTTAGAAGACATGGGGCTTGGTTTTCTTACCCACTAAATGCAACAAATAAGGCTAACCTGTTCTGGGAGTTGCTGTTAGAGATATAACTTGGAGAGGTGGTTGAGGGGTTTGCTTTTATTCACCAGCGCAGAAACAATGTCCAGAAGCCACCCACAGACAACCTGATGCATCCAGGAGGCCCATAGTGTTCTGTAAGAGGTTGCAGTTTTATTTGCCCCATTGGAAGATTCAGTTTTATAGTAGTCTGTAGGCTGTACATCTGAAGTCCTGGCAAAAACGTTTCATATTTCAGAGGGCATATGTAGCATGATTTCAGATAAGAGTTTTCTAGTAAGTTGGGTTCATGTTCAGTATGTATCTTTAGACTTGTGCTTTTCCTTCACGGTATACATAGACATTCATTTATGTGCGTGTTTTTTTTTTTTTTTTTAAGAGTGGACACTTTTTTGTGGGCCAGCTCATTTTTTTTCTAAGTTTATTTATTTTGAGGGAAAGAGAGAGAGCAGGACAGAGAGAGAGAGAGAGAGAGAGAGAGAGAGAGAGAGAGAGAGAGAATATCCCAAAAAGGCTCCATGCCATCAGCACAGAACCCGATGCAGGGCTTGAACTCACTAAGTGTGAGATCATGACCTGAGATGAAATCAAAAGTCAGATGCTTAACCAGCTGAGCCACCCAGGTGCCTTGGAACAGTTTATAAATAAATAAAGCTGTTCCCATATTAACAATTTGAGGCTACTTCTGGCCTTTAGGAAGATTTTGCCTATAATGTATGATGCCTTGTACCTGACAGGATGCTTCCATGTAAATAATTTTCCTCAATCCTCATTATATACTTGTGAGGTAGGTTGTTACTTGATTTATATAGGTTAAGAACATAATTAAGGTTCCACAGTGGCAGAGTTCAGAACTAGAATCTGTCTGACTCCAGAAAGATCTCTTACTGTTTGTCTGGCTACATCTCTCAGAGCCATTTCTGCCTCTCTGACTTATAGGTTTACCCCTGTTTGGGATTTCCATGCAGGGCTTTCTCACAGAACAAGCTATTGAATGTGAGAAATGCCTTCAGAGTAATATTGGAAGTGAAGTTTCTGAAGCTTGGCCTTATCATTACTTAATCTTTTACAAGTAATCATATTTCTTTCATTCAACAAATATTTACTGAGTGTTTACTCAGGTGCTGCTCTAAATAAAAAAAAAAAAAAAAAAAAAAGGACCTGTCCCTGCTTAAAGGAGCTTGCAATGCAATGGGTGAGATCAACTAAACATAAATTGTATAATAAGAACTACAAGGAGAAATAGAACAAGGAGGAGAGTGATTGGGGAAGTGCTGCTTGGGATAAGGTGGTTAGAGAAAGCATCTTTCTCAGTTTCATTTGAGCAGGGATTGAACTGAATGGACTGAGGCCAGTTTGCGTGGCACTTTCGAAGGAGTCCTCTAGTTGGAGGTAAGAGCAGGTTCTACGTGCTGAGGTGGAAGTAGGAGGGCCTATAGCTTCTTTACAAGAAGCATTTTCTGAGTAAATGACTACCAGGAGAATCAAGGTGGGTCTTGAAAGATGTGGAGGAAGAGAAACAGAAGGTACATTCCGGGTGGAACAAACATCGTGAGCACAGGCATAGCTGCAGGGACCAGCCTCTTCAGTATGCTCAGGCTTTGGCAGTCAAAGACATTGGAGGCCTTTGAAGAGACCTTAGAGAGCATCCAGTTCAAGCCTCTTCTTTCACTGTTGAGGAAGCTGGGGCCCAAAGAGGGCCTAGGACTAGAATCCTGATTTCCTGACTATTACTAGTACTCTTCGCTTTTCCCCACCACGTCACACCCTTCCAAGTTGGGACAAGTGCTACATACAAGAATTTGAAATTTACTCTGCAGATATGACAAGTCCCTAAAAGTTTATGACATAAGGGATAGAATGGAGAGAATTTAGGGCAGAATGCAGAAGCAACATCCAGTTCTGTCCTTGACCACTGTCTGATTTTGGACAGGGCCCTTCTGCTCCCCTACCCTGCTTTGTGAAGTGTAAACTGAGTAGGTTGTATCAACTGAGTTGGTTAGTTCTCGAGGTAGGGCCCTTTCCTGGGCTGAGACAGAATTTCTGAGGAGCAGAAGGTATGCCAGTGTGGAGACTAGGCTGCTGTTCTGATGGTTGGCATGAGCCCAGCTGCTCCCTGACTCCTGAATACCAATGCTTAAATTTGCTCTCATCCGTTGGACTCCTGGCTTTCTTGACCCAGAACCATTTTGCATGGAAGCTTTGTATGTATTCTATGAAAAGACCAAAAAGATAAATTGTTAAAGCACAGTATAAAACTGAATATGGTATGCTACATTTTGAATAAGAAAACGGGAAAATAGTATATATACATTGTATTCACTTATTTAAGTAATGAAACTCTGGAAGAATATACATAAGACTGATAAAGTAACCACCAATTCGTGTGTGAGTGTGTGTGTGAGAACAGAATAAGTATAGAACAGGAATGGGAGGGAGACTTCTCACTATTTATCTTTTTATATGTTTTTGATTGTAGAGCCATGTGAATGTATCTTAAATTACATTTTATAAAAGGAACAGTAAGAAAAGGATAAAGTTTTTCTATAAATAATGACTATCCTATGATGAATCCTAAAGTTTAAAATAACTGGGGGTGGTGGGACAAATTAATTTGTTCTCATTATTCAGGGTTGCAGACTGTTGACCCCAGCATGCAAATTAAAACAAGATCAGATCCAAATTATTTTTTTTCAAAATCTCACTGTTAACTTTAGAAGGCAAAGGAAAGAAAAGTTCCCTGTGTTAGGACAGGAATCCAGTAAGAGGGCTCTGAAAGGTCAGCTCCCCAGGGAGGCAGGAGTTCTACAGAGCAGTTGATAGAGCTGACACAGTCTTTAAGCAAGAATTGAAGGCCAAGGAAGAAAAAACCTAAATTACCATAAAAATTGAAAGGCAGGATCCAATTGAACAACGTAACCTAGTGAGCACATAATGCAAATCCTTGGAGGCTTTCTGAGAAACCAAACGTGTGTGTGAATGTGTTTGTGTGTGTGTGTAATTTTTTTTAAAAAGTTTATTCAGGTTCTCAAAGTCCTGGCTGTACCAGAAACCAAGGAACCAATATAGTCAACATTTGGTTTTTTAAAACATGGCTTCTAATTTTAAAACATTCTCTTTCTTAAAAAATGATGTTTACAAAAGCCAGCTCACTGTTCATAAAAGATAACTAGTTAACATAGATAAAGGTAGATAAAGTATCAGTTGACTAATTGCTTTCCAAAGTGTCAGTTAGGATAGACTGTGTTTAAACTTGTTAGTTGTTGCCTCCATAAGGGAATGTCTGCAGCACAAAGCCAGTGATTCACAGTCACAGGAGCTGGAGCCTGGCTTTCTGACAGCACACCCTGCTAGGTGTTCTCATGTAGGGAAGGAGGAACAGACCCCTTGCTGTACATCTCACAAGGCTGGTACTGTAGGCACTGGTACATTGTATAATGTCTTCATTATACCACTGGTTAAAATTACATGGCTCAGATGAGTTTTACAGGAAAAGTGGAGGTGTCTCTTTTTGCTGACTAAATAATGAAGAATTTTAGGCTGTTGGTTTAGTCCAGAGTTATTAATCTTTTCTGGGTCACTCTAGACCATACAGGCTGGTTTCTCAAACCCTGAATTATTCTTTCCACATACACATGTCCTTTCTGCTTTCTGGGCATTGGCATCCTCATACCAAACAAGTGGGTTGATCAGTTATTCTTCAGTTATGAATGACTAGATCTTTCTCTTTGCCATATATGTTGTTTGACTAACAAAGTAATGTTATTAACCATTGTTACTTTCGAGGATATGCCTTTTTTCAAATAAGAGTAAATGACCCTGTTAATAAGCTGGAATGTGTGGTTTTGCAGTTATATGTAGATTTTATGTAGGTGGTAGAGCCTTGTGAGCAAAGGTAGTGAAGATATCTGGGTCCCAATTCCTTGTCTGAGCCAGGAGGAGGTGGAACAGAAGTGGTGGCAAGTAGTTACAGTAGTGCGGAGGATAGGGTGGGTAACCCAGGACCACTGGCTCCATGAACTTGTCTGGCTTTCCCAAGGTAGGGAGGGAACCTTGGAGATCATTTGCACTACTGATGTTATCTTCCACCTTAGTCAGTTCCCTAACAGTTTACTTTCTAGGATCACATGTTTCAGTTGTTTTCTCAGTAGATTTTTGGGGAAAGAAGTTTCAAAATACAATGGTGTCATTCATCAACTTTTCCTTATTTACCATGAAGCCTAAAACTGAGCGATTTGTTTATTTTTAGACCTTATAGTAAAGGAGTATCAAAGCTTATAAGGTTTCAAAACATGTAAGAAAATATGTCATTCGTGCTTTGGATTTTATTTCAAATAAAGTTGGTGACTCTGCTTAGCAAATTTTCCTTGGAGTGAGAATGGTTATATCTAAGACTCAGGTGAACACTGAAATTATTACATGCTTCTTATTAGGTTAGGGGTGATGAATTGGTGCTTATGTTATCCTGTGTTCATTGTAGACATTGTCAAGTAGTCTTGGCGATGCTTCCTTGCTAAAGCCCAGGAATAGCTCTGACTGTTCACCAAGGTAGTGGTTCAGACAACCAGAATCAGTTGATTAGAGCTGGGAAAGAAGACAAAAACATCTGATTGTATCCCTAGACTTGGTTTTACTGATTATGTGATGTTAGTGCCTAATCTTACTCCTATACTCCCTTTCTTAATTTCCTTAACCTAAACAACTAGAGAACACATTTTTTTTATTAAAATTTTTTTTCAAATATTTTTATTTAACCGAAAGTCTCATCCAAACCAAATGCCTAATTTTTAGAAATGGTAGGTCCATATAACCCATTTGCCCATTGATTTATGCCATGTACTTTTTATGCCTGTGGTGTGTATTGGCTTGTGGTATTACATTGTACCACCAGCACCTGTAGAACCAGAGACTTCATTCAAAACAGAAGGAAAGCTAAGCATCTTTGTATGTGCAGTCTGTAATCACAGCCATTTGAAGATTGCAGGACTTGTGGAAGGGAGCCCATCGAGCTCTGTGTCACACAGTGACCAAGCAGGTCATTTTGTTCACAGTGGCTCTTTATTAGCTATCTTTGGAGGCAGACATTTTATTTGGTTTTAAATGTCCCTCCCCCCATCCTTGATTAACAAAATATATGTTCACTGTGCCTTCTGTATTTCCTGTCTTAGGGAGAAGACAAATATGCATGCAAATCTATCACTGAGAGATAACAGTGGTGATGGAAGTATGTGAATTTTGTATAAAGTGTCTGCATTTCATTCTCTGAATTGATTTATCACAAGAGGCAGATGGAGCAGACTGTTGTCTATATTTGTAACATAGGTAGAGGCTTAGAGAGGTTAAATGACTTTATGGTGGACTCACAGAAAATTAATGGCAGATTTAGAATTTAAATGCCCACTTTTTGGCTCAGTGATCAATAACGATAACTATGTGAAGCTATCTAGAAGAAAAAACTCACAACATGTTAGCTTGCCTTTGGTGTTTCTTGGTACTTAACTAACAGAACAGGCACTTAGTAGCTGGATGGTTTGGGGAAAGTTACTTAACATTTCTGGACCCGGAAGTATAATAAGCTCTTAATAAGCAGTAGCTTCAATTGTTTTTTTATGCTATCTTTATGATAGGGAGTAGACTCCATTCTACTATGGTAGTGTTTGGGTCATATTTATCCTATAGCTATACTTTCAAATGGCTGCTGCTTGTTCTGTTGTAGCCAAAGATCCATTCCTGTGGCAAAGCAGAGGAATGCAATAGGCTGCTTCTGCTGTAGAGTGGCTTTCTCCAGAGACAGGCCTAGTATTTAGGGAGGGAAAACAATCCTGTGAGAATTGTTTTTCAATTTTTGAATTCTATGTAAATTGAATCATGTTCATGGGATTTATTTTAATATTCTATAGATACAGTTATTAAGTTCCCAGAGGGGACTGTACAGTATGTATTTGGGGCATTTTTCCAAATAAAATGTAATGCTCAGTGTAGAAAAATTTGGGCTTGAGTGTATAGACTCGAGCCTACCATGTATTAGCTATGTTACCTAAAGTAAGTTACTCCTCATCTTCTGGGGATAAGAAGGCTTGGCCTTTCTACCTCACAGGGTTACTTGGGGATCAAATGACATGAGGTATGCAGAAGCATTTTGTAAACTATAAAGCACTCCACAAATATAAGGTAGTACTTGTTTATTGTCACAATTTGTTCCTTCATTTATTAGCAAACCTGAACTAAATTGTCTTCAGCACAGTACCCGCAGGCCAACTGTGGGACCTGGCACATGACGGGGACTTAGTAGATTTAAAAATACAAAATGAAACCAGAAGAAATGTTTAGAGCTAAAGGAGGGAAGGAGCTCAGGTATATAGAGAGTTTATTTGAAGCCTTTGCCAAATAACTGATTTCTTTCTACTCCTAGGTCACTGACAAAAAAAATTAAGGTGCACCTGGGTGTCTCAGTCGGTTAAGCATCCGACTTGGCTCAGGCCATGATCTCACAGGCTGTGAGTTCGAGCCCCGCATCGGGCTCAGAGCCTGGAGCTGCTTCGGATTCATGTATCTCCCGCTCTCTCTGCCCCACCCCTGCTCATGTTCTGTCTCTCTCTCCTTCAAAAATAAGCATTAAATTTGTTTTTAATTAAAAAAAATAGAAATGATGTTTACATATGAAAACTGACATCATTTATTGAATGAGATGGACCTCCTTCATATCATTGTATCCATAATTATCTTTAATTCTGATAAAAACTCTACAAGATAGCCTCGTAGAGTTATTTCTCTTATTATATGTGCAGAAACTAAGGTTCAGAGAATCCTCATGGTCCATCACACCAGCTTATTCTCTTAGTGACTTTGGAGTAAAAGAGTAGCTTATCTAGGAAAGGAGGATAATTTAGAGTTGAGGAAAGTTCTTAGGCCTGAGATTTCTTTCTTCTTTTCTTTTCCTTTCTTTTCTTTTCTTTTTTTTTTTTTTCTTTTCTTTTCAGAGAGAGAGAGGATACGTACGAGTGGGCAAGAGGGGCAAAGGGAGAGAGAGAGAAAATGAGAGAGAGAGAACTTCTGTGCTGACTGTGGAGCCTGATGCAGGGCTCAGTTCCTCAACCCTGGGATCTTGACCTGAGCTGAAATCAAGAGTTGGACGCTCAACTGACTGAGCCAACCAGGTGCCCCAGACCTGATATTTCTTTTATGTGTTTCAGTTTGAAGTAAAGTCTCTCCTTATGAAGCTGATCTAACACTCATGTTAGAGTTGGAAGAAACCTTAATATGCACCCAGTTTAACTTCCCTCGCAGAAGCTAATGCTGGCATAATGAAACAGTGGTGAGGTGGTGCAAGATACTGGGCTTCGGAATCCTGGTGTGCTGCTTTTTTTAGGTACAGTGGCTTCTGTACCAATAACCCTCCCAAAGATACTTCTTCTGTGCCCACCTGCTGGTTTTCTGGGTTATGCCTTTCTCTTCAAAAAAAGAGAAACTAAACTCGGTGCAAAAACTAACGAGTTATAGGCCAGTAAAATGACTTTTTCCATTTTAAGAAAATTTAAAATTATATAGATTTAATCTGAAACTTTAAATCTAGTAGCGTATACAAGTAGTATGTGGGTGTATTAAATGTTTTTCTTTTTCCATGATTTTTTTTTTTTTTTTGAGAGAGAGAGAGCATGAGCAGGGGAGGGGCAGAGAGGGGGAGACAGAGAGAGAGAGAGAGAGAGAAAGAAAGAAAGAGAAAGAAAGAAAGAAAAGAAAGAGAGAGAAAGAAAATCTCAAGCAGGCTCCATGCTCAGTGCAGAGCCTGATGTGGGGCTATGTCATGACCAGACCATGAGAGCATGACCTAAGCCAAAATCAAGAGTCAGACACTTAACCGACTGAGCTACCCAGGTGCTTAGATGTGTGGGTGTATTAACAAGTAAAGTCTAGCTCATCTGCCAGTAGAAAATGATACTAAGCCAGAGATCATGGATGTTTAATCCACCTCAGCTATTTGTACCTAACACTTCTAAATGCTTGGGGCTAGGGAGAAGTGACATATGACATAGTTTCTGCTCTCAAGGAATTTATAGTCTTGCTGGTAGAGGCTGGTCTCCTGAGTCCTCCCAGCCTGTACTTTATTGTGTTTTAGTGGTTTTTCATCAGAGAGGAGGGTGTGTTTACAGGTATGAAAGTGCATAGAATGAGACTATGTATGACTTCTTTCATTTATTCTTCATCATTTTACAGTTATGGAACATCTATTTGCTATCACTTTGTTAAGTACTGTGGATACAGAGATAAACCATGAAGGCATTCAAAGTGTCTGGATAGATGATCATGAATATAAATAGTCACATACATACATGTACTTAGTCACGTACATGCAGTGTCAGTGATAAAAGTAGCACTTAGTGTTATTGACAGTTTGGCAAGAAGGAGCCTGATATGAATGCAGGTTTTTGTGCAAAGCTTCCCAGTGGAGGCGTCATATGAGATAGGTTTATAATTCGAGTCAGTAATTGAATTTGGTCTTTTGCTTCTAGCCAGGATGGCATAACAGGGACAGGATTTACCTTTCTGCCTGAGCCTACTAGAATACCAAACATATATGAAAAATGTTTTTCAGACATTGGACAACAGGTGGTAAAGGATTGTGGAGAGAAAAAGGATGAGAAAAGAAGTACATAAAAAAAGACCCAAATGAAATTTTAAGGAAAAATATAATAACCTGAATTGAAAAATAAAGTAGAAGGTATTAAACAGCAGATTAGGCAGTACAGAAGAAAAGATCAGTGAATTAAAGAAATAGCAATAGAAACTATCCAAGATGAAACACGTGGAGAAAAAAGGACTGGAAAACAAATGAACAGATTACTAGTGATGTGCAGGGTAGTATCAAGAGATCTATAATATGTGTAACTAGTCCTGAAGAAGAGGGTGGGTAGAAAAACTTTTTGAAGAATTAATGGCAGATGTCTTTCCCAATTTGATGAAAACTAAATCTACACATACAAGAAGCTCAACACAAACTATAGTAAACACAAAGTATAGTAAACAAAAAGGAAACTATACCATAAAGAGGGACATTTCATAATGCTGAAAGAGTTAATATATCAAGTAGACATAACTGTCCTGCATATGAATGTGCTTAATGAGAAAGCCTCAAAATATCTGAAGCAAAAACTGATAAAACAGAAAGGATAAGTACATTATTGACAATTATAGTTGGAGATTTTAACACTCCTCTTTCAGTAATTGATAAAACAACTAAACTGAAAGCCATTAAGGCTATAGAACACTTGAACAACACCATCAACTAATTTGACCTAATTGACATTTACAGAACATTCGACTCAAAACAACAGAATATACATTCTTTGCAAGTGCACATGGAACATATACCAAGCTAAACTATATTCTGAGCCATAAAATGATTATTAATAGCTTTAAATAATTGAAATCATAGAAAGTCTGTTCCCTGGTCAGAACAGAATTAAACTAGAAATTAATAACATAAAGATATATGGAAAAATCTTCAAATGTTTGGAAATAAACACTTCTAAATAACACATGGATCAAAGAAAAAAATCATGAAGAAAATAAAACATTTCAAACTGAATGAAAATTAAAACACAACATAGTAGGGGCACCTGGGTGGCTCAGTTGGTTAAGCGTCCGACCTTGACTCAGGTAATGCATGATCTCATGGTTTGTGAGTTCGAGCCCTGCGCTGGGCTCTGTGCTGACAGCTTGGAGCCTGGAACCTGCTTCAGATTCTGTGTCTCCTTCTCTCTCTGGTCTTCCGCCACTCACAGTCTGTCTCTCTCAAAAATGAATAAACATTAAAAATTTTTAAGACATAACATAGGAAAACTTATGGGATGCTGCTAAAGTGGTGCTTAGAGGTGAATCCATAGAATTAAACGCATATATTAGAAAAGAAGAAAGGTCTAAAATCAGTGGCCTAAGCCTTTCCCTTTAGAAACTAGAAAAAAATAAGAGCAAATTAAACCCAAAGTAAATATAAGGAAGGTAAGAGCAGAAATCAGTGAAATAGAAAACAGAAAAGCAATAGAGAAAAATCAGTGAACCTAAAACCTGGAGGCCAATGAAAGTTCAGTAAAACTGCTCAACCATAGCCAGTTGATCAGGGCAAAAAGTGAGAATGCACAAATTATCAATATAGGGAATGAAGGAGTGATATCATTACAGAGCTTGCATATACTAAAGGTATAATGGAATATTAGGAACAACATTATGCCATAAACTCAAAAACTAAGATGAAATGAACAAATTCTTTAAAAAGACAAACTACCAAAGCTCACTCAAGAAGAAGTAGATAACATGAATAGCCCTATTCTACTAAGTAATTACAAAGCCCTACTTAATTAAAATAATTAGAAGCTATTTAGCTTCTATTTATGAGGCTATTTAGCTCTATTTCTCTTAAAGAAATTGAATTTTGATTAACCTTCCCAAAAGGAAAACTCTAGGCCTTGAATTAATTAATTAAGGGGGCTTAATTAATTAATGGGGCTATTTAACTCTATTTCTATTAAGAAATTGAATTTTAGTTAAAAACTTTCCCAAAAGGAAAACTCTGGGCCTTGAATCTGGAACAGATTGTCTCTCACAGCCCTCAGAAGGAGCCATCCCTGCTGGCACCTTGATCTTGACTTCCAGCCTCCAGAGTGTGACACAAAAGTTTCTGTTGTTCAAGTCACTCAATTGGTGGAACTTTATTTATAGCAGCCCTAGTATAGACTTAAATGTAGAGTTAAAAATTAAAACTTGAAGAAAATATAGGAGAAAATCTCTGTGAAAATCTCAGCTTCATAGGAAAGTCATAAAAAGCAAGAATTGTAAAAGATAAAATAAGTTAGACTACATAAAAATTAAATTTTTTTGTTTTTTAAGGCATCATTAAAGAAATAAAAAGGCAAGCCACAGACTGGGAGGATATATTTGCACAACCATGTATATAATATATAATAATCATATATAATATGTAATTTTTTAGAAAATACACAGTCATATATATGATAATCATATATATGTGTGATTTTTATATATATAAAAAGTTAAGAACTTGTATCCAGAATATATGAAAAATAACAACTCAGTAATAAGACAAATAAATAAATTTGGGAGATTTGGACAGACATTTCACCAGAGAAGCAATACTGATGGCAAATAAACACATTAAAATATGCTCAGTCAGGGCACCTGACTGGCTCAGTCAGTAGAGCATGTGACTCTTGATCTTGGGGTTATGAGTGTGAGCCCACCATTGGGTACAGAGATTACTTTAAAATCTTTTTTAAAAAACTTAAAAAAAATAAAATATGCTCAACCTCATTAATCATTAGAGAGAAAAAATATGCTCCACTTCATTAATCATTAGAAAAATGCAAGTTAATATTATAGTGAGATACTATTTACTTATAGTACAGTGGTCTCATACAGTTCCAAGTGCTGATGAGAAAGTAAAGCAATAGGAACTCTCATAGAGTGCTGGTGGGAGTACAAGATAGTATAGTTATTTCATAAGTTTCTTAGAAAGTTAAAGATACATTTACTGAAAGAACCAGCCAACCCATTTTCTAGATATCTACCTGAGAAAAATAAAAATGTCCACAGAGATTTGTATTCAAAGGCCCCATTATAGCTTTATTAATAACAAGTCATGAAAACAACCTAAATATTTATTAACTGGTGACTAAACAGATTGTGGTATAGTCATAAGATGGAGTACTAATCAGTAATAAAAATAAATGTAACAAAAATGATGCAACAGCATAAGTGATTCTCAAAAGCATTATGCCAAGTGAAAAGCCAGACATAAGAGTACATGCTGTGCAATCCCATTTGTAGGAAATTGTTGAAGAACAAAACTCTAGTGACAGACAATAGATCAGACGCCGCCATAAGTTATAATCAGAGGTTGTAAATTTGGGAGGGGATCACCACTTAAAAGTGGTTGATTTTATTTTTTGCATATTATGCCTCAACAAAGAAAGAACCTTGAACAAATTGAATGTCTACTGTTTGCTGTGTTAGGAATTTGCTTAGGTAGATGTGATGTGGGTCCTCCTGCAGGAAGCTATAGACACTGTGTAGAAAGACGTGCAGTTTGGAGAGAAAGAGAGTCCTAGAGGGAAGTACTGCTGGGGCAGAGGAGAGAGTTCTTATCAGGAAGGCTCCATATAGTGGCTGCTTGCATTTTAGTTTGATCTGTCAACAGGAGTCAGGAGAGTGTTGAGAAGGACATTCTAAGCAAAGGCACCTGAGTGTGAAAATGCATGTTACATTTTATAAACAATGAAGAGCCTCGTATTGCTGGAGCCTTGGAGCTATGAGATTTATGTTGAAGTGACAAGAATTGAAGCTGATTGGGTTGGCAGAAAGATGAAAGGTGGAATGTTTATCGTATTTGCTTAACAAACTGATATTGTAAAAGACATAATGTACTTTAGAGGGAAACCTTCCCTCTTGGTTGAGAGATGAGGTGATCACTACACCGTTTTCATTTCTCTTCACTCCTTTGCTTTTAGCTTAAAAACAAAACAGCAACAAAACCTTGCTTTTACCATCAGCTGTTTTAAAATAGTAATTCACCCTGCATAGACCTCAGCCAAATTTGTGTAACTAACGCTGTATTTGAGTTTTCACATGTTGTAGGAAAGAAGTATGTTTCAGTGTTTGAGAAAGTCTTTCATACTAGCTATCTGGGAGAGCTGCTCAGATTAGCCAGATCTCAGATACGGCCTCTGCCTTCAACCAAATGTCCATTTCTTTGAACCAACAGGGAGAAGTACAAGACCTTCCTCACATTACATTTTAGAAAGGAGGAAACCTTCTGAAACTGCTTTTTTGGTTCAGCTCCATATATGTCAAATTCTTAAACATCACTCTCTATCCCTTGAGTGATGAAGGGAAATGTATATGTGTGTGTGTGGTGGGAGCAACATAGGATTTTTTTCCATGGGATTTTGATTAAAGAATAGGACAGCTGATTTTGAGGGCTTGCTCTACAATCTGATACTTTTCTTGTGTATTACAGGCAATGGATTTTGAAGGCTGGGCCGACACCCTCTTTCTTCTGCAGTTCACTCTGTCTTGTGTGATGGGGTAAGCCTTTGTTCCTTGTTAGCAGATAGTTTTCCTAGAGAAGTTTGTTCTGGGATCCTTTTGCTTCACTCCTCAGTATACTGTTCTGTGTCTTGAATGTATCAGCATAGGATAATTAAACTTCCAGATTCAGGTGGTTTCACAGCCCTTGGGAACGTGCCCTTAGAGGCTACTAAACTGATCCCAGAGTCATACTCAGAAGGATGGAGACAAGAAACGAATACTTACCAAATAACCTAGTATGTGATAAGCACCATTATATTTCAAAAGGCATTGTTTTATTTCTATATTAACCACAGGACACATGTTTCCATCCACCTACCTATGAGAAAGTAGGCTCAGAACTCAAGTAAATCGTCTAAATTTGCACAGTTAGCAGGCGGCAGTGGCAGCCTTTGAATTGGGGGCTGTCTGACTCTCTCCACCAGGTTATCTTCCTCTCAGAAGAGTGTATGTGGAAAATAAGAGGGTATCTGCTAATGTGCCTCTTCTCTTCACCTTTGTATTTCCCTAATGAATTTTTTCCTTGGCCAGTCAGTTTAGTTGGTGTTTATGACTAGATCTGGCACAGGCTAGGTACATGATGAGCAAGTGCTTCAAAATAAAATTGACATGGTGCATTGGTACTCCAGCTTGGAAGCCTTGTAAATCTGGCCGTTCCAACTGCGGTGGCACTTAGTTGTTAAGTGAACCTGTAGCCCCTCTTAAGGTAGTGCTGATTCGGGTTTCTTCCATCTTTAAGAATCTCTGTTACCTCCTGGTCCAGGGGTCATATTGTCTCATGGGAGGTGCACACCTGACTCGTGGTCTGTGAGCTCAGCTTTCTATCTGGATTAGGTGACTTAGTGGGAATATAACATAAAAAGAGTATTCAGGATTAACAACGGTGGTTTCAAGGGTTTGGTGAGGGTAGCTGGGGAAAACACCTGGTCAACAAATGGACATGTGTTTCTTTTTAGTGAAATTTTTAAAATCCAAAGCTGCAGTACATGCAGGGGCGAGGTGGGGAAAGCTCATAGTGACTACAATGTGCTAGCATGGCCAACACTGTTTCTGTTGGCTAGAGATTGCTATAAAGTAAGCAACTGGCTCTTACACCTCTTCCTTCTTCATTCCAGGTTTATCTTGATGTATGCCACAGTACTCTGCACGCAGTATAATTCTGCTCTTACAACTACAATAGTTGGCTGTATTAAGGTGAGTTGAAAAAAATACTGTTAGCTTTTGGGTACCTGCCTTATTTGAAAGTTGTTACTCTAAGTCTCTCTGTGGTCTTAAGCCCCTATAATCCTTTTTTTTCTAACAGAATGTCTTGGTTTGGCAGATTGTGGTGATGGTTTCTAAAATGATCTTTAAGAACTCAAGGGGGTATAATCTCCACTTTCAGGCAACTTGGCTCTGAGGAGTATGGGAAAAGAAGAATGTGTTATCTTAGTGTAGAGGAAGCGGAATTAGGCTTGTTTCAGACAGGGTAGGTAACTAGCTTGGTAGTGATAGGCTTGTCCCTGTAACCCCCATGAAAACTGTTCTGTTCTCTGCCTTACTCAGTTCTGGCTGTTATAGGGAAAGGGTGCCTGCCAGAAATTAATCAAGGGATTTTTCCAGTGCATGAGCCAGACCTTAAATGGCCCACTTTTAAAAGCTGTGTCTGACATTTCCAGTGATGTCATTTCCTCCAGATCCCTTTTATTTGAGGGAGGCTCATTTGTCTTCAGCCAGGAGAGCCAAGTTGACTTGAATATTGAGCTGAAGTTAGTGGCTTGAAGCCTGAGGCCTGTTTCATCTGATTTTGTGCTTCTAGTGCTTTAATCTCCAAGACCACAGCATGCCAGATTTCCAAATGAATTAGCGGGGTAGGCTTGCTTTCTAAAAAAGGTGTAAGACAGAGCTGGGGGGGGGGGGATAAGACAGAGAGGTAGGCCCTTAATCATTTGGGGAAAAGAATACTTGCCCTTGGGACTTCCTTTCTGATTCCCCATTTGCCAATAGTGAGGGAAGGGATTGTACAATAAAGTTTTCACTGCTCTGCTATGTTTCCCTTTATATCTCCATGGAGTGGTGTCCCCTTGCCCTCACTTTGGAAACTAGATTTGGGTTAAAATTTCAGAAGGTCTGTGACTTCAAATCATGGAATTGGGAGTGTTTGGTGTAATTAAAATTCTAAATTCAGCTATAACTAGTTAGTTGCGTGAATTCCCATGAAAGCCAGAGACCGTTCATCTGCATTCAAAGGCCTAGGCTGCTAAAATAGTTTTAGTCCCTCAAGTTAGCTCTCAGCTCTGTTTTGGTTTTGTAAAGTAAATGGTTCAAGAGCAAAGTGAATGCAGAATAAGAACAGCAAGAACCTGAGAGGCCAGTTGTTGTTACCAGTTTTTAGCCAAAAAGGACAGTGTAGGAAAGTCAGTGTTTCCTTTTTTTTTTTTTTTTTTTTTAAAGATTTTTAATGTCTATTTATTTTTGAGAGAGACAGAGACAGAATGTGAGTGGGTTAGGAGCAGAGAGAGAGGGAGACACAGAATCCGAAGCAGGCTCCAGGCTCTGAGCTGTCAGCACAGAGCCCAACGAGGGGCTCAAACTCACAAGCTGTGAGATCATGACCTGAGCCGAAGTCGGACGCTCAACCGACTGAGCCACCCAGGAGCCCCAGTCAGTGTTTCTTTTTAATAACGAACCTATTTGCTTAAGATTTCTTAGTGTATTTTCTTTTTATTTATCAGCATGGAGTACAAATATAATCACACTCTTATTAACATACAGTCCAGTACCTTTCTTTTGATATTTCCTCCTCCCCACACAACCCTATTAATTTACTCTGTCCCCAAGGGATCAGTTTTACTTCCAAAGTCTAGAGGGAGGGAAAAACTGGACTGTTGGATTAGTTTACAACCGCTGTTGGTCCTCGCTGCCTTGTATCACTGCTGAAGGATGTCTTCCATCTTCAGACGGGAGTGCGCTGCTGCCCTTGCTGGTTCAGAGCCTCATGGGCCACAGGGGAGTTTCTTTCATCAGCCTCCCAGTCACAGCCCTTTTAGCTCAGTCACTGCCCCAAGAGACTGTCAGTATTTCTTGTTTTTCTTAATCATGTTGGGAAGATTATGTAGGTTACTTAGTTAAAAGTGGAAATTCCTGGGCCCACCTCATATATACTAAATCAGAGGCTCTAAAGTAGAACCTGGAAATCATCATTTTTAACAAGGTTTCCAGGTGATTCTCTGGTAGACTAAAGTTTGAAACTTGCCGTCTTAGTTTTCAGTTACTAGCATAGATTCTTCTGTGCTTGCTAGTAAGTTCTGCTTTGGGGGCATTGCTGTCTTTTCCTGGTTGATTTCGAGCAGCAAGGTTTGGATTTTGAGTCCTTTCCCTATCTGTAGCTCCCTGGGCAATCTATGCAAATTAACCTGCCTTCTCTCTAGGTCTCTGTTCCAAGTGAGATCCTGTTACACATTTTCTCAAGTTGCCTACTGACCTTATTTACTGTTACATGGTATTTATTTTTATTTTTTTCCCCTCAAATAATAAGAAAAGCTGTTCTAAGGTAACTTAGACCTAGAAAAGGTTGACATAATTTTGAATGTTCTCTCAAAGGGCACTCCCATTATACAATTAATTTTGAGGTTTCTTTTTGGCCTTTTAAAAATGCTGTGGTAGTTCTGCTTCCATAGGCCCAATCTAGGAGAGCCCAGGTTCTAAAAATGTTTATGACATTTATCATTTACGACAGCTATAATAGTGGAGAGGGAGGCAGTGACTTGTGAATGTGAAAGAGAGAAGGTGAGGAAAGAATTGAATAATAGCTTGAACTTTGGGAAAGTTTATTTCACCTCTGTGGTTTGAAGATAATTGAAAGGAAGCCAGAGAAGCAGATGTTTACACCTAGGAGCTTAGGGAATCAGGAGAGGTAATTTTAGGTATTCTACTTTGAGACGACTTTTCATATGTGGTATTTTTTTGTAAGTTTATTTATTCATTTATTTTGAGAGAGAGAGAGAATATCCCAAGCAGGCTGCTTGCTGTCAGTGCAGAGCCCAGTGTGGGGCTTGATCCCATGAACCTCGAGGTTGTGATCTGAGCCCAAACCAAGAATTGGACACTTAACTGACTCAACTGAGACACCCAGGCACCCATCATGTGTTTTCTTAAGATACCAAAGAAGCTGCCTCTAAAAACAATGTTGATGTTGGTGAACTGCCTACCATCCCCTTCTTCCTTTTTAGAACAAGAGGGAGAGATGCTTACCTGTGAGGTTTTCCTGCTTTACTTTCCCCTCACAAGTCAATGGTTACCGCAATGGGAGGAAGAAGCATTCTTTTCTAAGATTACTAAATGTGCATTATTGTTTTCTACCCCTAGTGTTTCTCTATTTAGATTTATAATGTCAGCCTATAACATGGGACAGGGAAAGTGGATAATCTTGTGATAATTATCAGTGAAAGCATTTAGCTTTTGGAGATTTAGATTGGGAAGAGGTTAATGTCATTGTTTCCTTATTAGTGGCCTTACTCATACTATGCTCATTTTAGGATTGGTGGGTTTTTCTGTTTATCTGATTTTATATTTTAAGGATAGGCATTTGGGCCATTGTGTGGATGAGTTTACATGAGTATTGAAAAGCTCATTTTAACCTGTGTAACAGCATATTGCTGTTTTTCTTTGTAGAATATATTAATAACTTATATTGGAATGGTCTTTGGTGGAGATTATATTTTCACATGGACGAACTTCATTGGCTTAAATATCAGGTAAGTCAAAAATATTTAAATGTAACCACTTTGACAGGAGGGATTTGGACACTCAAATAGTATCACAGTAAGGGGCTATTTAATTGCAAATTGGTTTCTTTATTAAACATTTATGGAGCACCTACAGTGTATTATATATATTTAATGTCTTCACATAATGGTTTTTAAGAAATGGGGATAAAATGGTTCCATATTTTATGCACACACTATTTAAGGAATCTTTTCTGGAAGCTAAACTCCTTCTAGCCTTCAAAGAACAATCCTTTACTTATACTAGATGGTAGTACAGTGTTTTCAAGAAAATTCAGGGCTAAAGAATAGCAGCTCTGTTAGAATTGCTTTATATGTGTCTGACCTTAGACATATCACTGGATTCCTTTAGACTTTTTCAGTGGTGAGGGTGACTTGTATGAAAGACCTTTTTCAGTTCCAGAATTGATTCCATGGCTTTAAATACTGTCTACGTGCTTGAAAATTCTCAAATTTGTATTTGGGCCAGACCTCTGTCTTCAACTCCAACTTCTATGTCTAACAGGCCACTTGACATCTCTAGCTAACATGTCCAAACCTGAAGTCCCTATTATTTTCTCCAAAGTGTGCTCCACCCATAGCCTCTGTATATCAGCTGATGCACACTCTGTCCTTCTAGCCTCTCAGTTTCAAAACCCTGGAGTCATTCTTGACCCTTCAATCTTCTACCCAGTATCCAGTGTGTTCACAAATTCTCTTGGCTCTACCTTCAGAATAGATCCAGAAAACAGTCACTTCTCATCTGCATTGCTCCCAGCATCATCTAAGCCACCAATCTAGCATCTCTTGCCTAGTTTACTGCCTAGTCTTCTCCACTTGCATGGTTAACTCCTTTATGCCTGTAAGTTTTTGCTCAATTGTTACCTTCTCATGGAAGTCTACCCTGACCACCTTGTTTAAAACTACAACCTGCTCTTCCCCTTCTGATGCTGTGTTTTAAACCCTCTTATTCTATTTTTCTATTTATCTTTTCCAGAGCTCTTAATCTCCTTTAATATACTATAAAATTTGCTTATTTATTGCCTATTTTCTGTCTCTCCTGTTAGAAGGTAAGTTCCATGGGGGCAGGGATCTCTGCCTATGTAGTTCTCTCATTTCTCAAACTCCTAGAATGAATCCTGCTATTGCTTAATAAGTGTTTGATGAATCCTATGTGGATTGGTGAAAAAGCACTTTGGAAACTGTAAAGCTCTCTAATAGAATATGGGAGTGTCATCTCTTTAATTTACAGCAAATTATATAACCTGTCTGGGCTCTTATTTCTTCAATATAAACAACTTTTGATAATACCTATTCTACCCTGTTCTACCTTCTTTATGAATCAACATGAAAATTTAATACTAATACTGGTAATAGGTTAGTGACTCATTGTCACCCCTTCCCTGACATTTATTTGCCACTATAGTTATTTATCTTTTAAAGGAAAAGTCATTCATTATTTGTGGGGGTAGGAGTTGGGGGTCGTGGTGGGTGTAATGTGTACTTGAGGATTGTATATTATGGAAGGAAGATGAGTAGTTCAGTCTTAGACCTTATTTGGAGTTATACTTCTGATGCTTCCTATCTGTGTGACTTTGAGTTGTTTATCTTTTCTGAGCTTCAGTTTTCTTAGGTGCTAGGGATGAAAATACCCATATCTCTTGGGGCACCTGGGTGGCTCAGTTGGTTAAACAAACGACTCTTGATCTCAGCTCAGGTCTTGATCTCATGGTGGTGAGTTCAAGCCTCGCACTAGTCTCCATGCTGGGTGTGGAGCCTCCTTAGTTAAAAAAAAAAAAAAAGAAAAAGAAAAAGAAAGAAAATACCTCCTTAGACTTGTTAGAATGAGATAATCTAATATAAAGTACCTAACTCACTGCTTGACATCTGTGTTTAGTAAATACCAGTTTCTTTCATTAATATTCATGAGAAGAGGCCAGGATGTAAGAAACAACTTGTTGAAACAGTTCTGACTTGGAATGTGATCTGCGTTTCATTCACTTCTAAAAATTTGGATTAAAGAATATTTTTAGCACTGTATAGAGATGCCTTGATTTTTAGCACTGAGTCAGAGATGCCTTGATTTTTGTTTTGTTAGCTTCAAATAAATAATCTTAACCAAAATGAAGTGAAAGCTTCTGTTTGCATTTTCAGATCTCTGCAGTTCAAATTGCTTTTGAGATGATAAAAGTATCTTATAAGAAAACTGAGGTATCTTTTTTTTTTCACATTGTAGGCTATTAAAAGTGTCTGAGTATGTTGGAATGTTCTAACATTTGCCAATCTAAGGTAGATCAAAAGCAACATCTTGAAAATTCTTCCAGTAGAGTTTCTTTTTGTGTTGGGTAGTGCATTTTAGTTCTGGTTACACAGTACCATTTTGCTAGCAAGGATCTTTGGTAATGATAATTATGATGACTGTCATTGGTACTCTGGCCCTAGGTAGTATTTTTAATAATTTTTAATTGCTTTCACATTTTATTACAAATTTTACATATCCTATCTCTTCAGTCTCTTTTATCACAAGGCTAGGGAGAATAATTGATGTACTTAGCCAGCCAAATTAGTTGCAGAGTTGGAATTAAAACCCATGTGAATTTCTGTTCAAATGCTGTTTTTCATTATAGTGTGCTTTTTACCTTTTGTAGAGGAAAGCTCTACAAAACTACTAATTTTTTTCACTTTTTGTCTTTAAAATGAAAATTATAGTTTTATTATTTACTTTTTTTTTGAGTTCTTCTTGGAAAAGAACTGTGGACATGTCAAGCTGTGGACATTATTTTTTAAATGCAAAAACCAAACTTAAAGTGGCTGTCAGATTCACTTTGATCAAAATGGTGTCAGTCCATCTTTGGTGGACTGCACTTTGAAGGAAATCATTAATTGAACATATTCTTTTGTTTTCTTGTGTGTGTGTGTGTGTGTGTGTGTGTGTGTGTGTGTGTGTGTGACTCATTTACTGTTTATTGAGTGCCATTAACCATTACATGATTTTTAATTTAAAAAAAGGTAGGGAATTCACACATTCTTGTAACCCATTTTCTTACTCCACATTTTAGCCAAAAATATTTCACAGAGAAGTTGAAAGAATTTTACAACATCATCATATATTTATTACCTGATTTATACAATGAAAATTCTACTATGCTTATGCTTTATTACATATCTATAATTGAACTATATTCTTCAAAGATTCTTTGATTAGACCCAGATACATTTAGCTTTCCTCTACCCTGCCTAGTTTCTTTGTTGTTTTTTTTTTTTTTTTTTTTAAATTTTTTTTCAACGTTTATTTATTTTGGGGACAGAGAGAGACAGAGCATGAACGGGCGAGGGGCAGAGAGAGAGGGAGACACAGAATTGGAAACAGGCTCCAGGCTCTGAGCCATCAGCCCAGAGCCCGACGCGGGGCTCGAACTCACGGACCGCGAGATCGTGACCTGGCTGAAGTCGGACGCTTAACCGACTGCACCACCCAGGCGCCCCTTCTTTGTTGTTTTAAGAAGAGTTTAAATAGCCTTCTCTGGTGTGATTCAAATGCAAGAAGCAGGAGGTTTGCACTGGTAGCTACTTATTAGGCTTCATCCAAATTGATTCTGGGATTTAGGCGGCACTTTTTTAAATAGGTCTCTGTTGAGAGCCTGCCTGTCTTCAACTCTCCTAAATGCTTTTTCTCCAGCAGCCACTTACTGAGTGCTCACCAAGCCCCAAAGGCAGCGGAGAAGGGAGGGAATGATTAGTGAAGGGTGGTGACAAGAGCCTGCTTCTGTACTTACTTTCCATCTGTTGGCTGGAGTTGGCCTGTGGGTTTGGCCTAATGTAGCCTTTCCAGATAATGACATCATCATCTTCATAACTGCCCAGGCTAGAATTCCTAGAGTCTCTGGGACTCATCTTTGTGATTTTTTTTTTCTTCCATTTTAAAAAGTTGTTATATGATTTGAATACAGTGAAATTCACCCTTTTTAGTTTACAGTTCTGTGAGTTTTGATAAATGGATACAGCAGTCCTGTAACTACCACCACCACATTCAAGATATAAAACAATTGTATTGCCTCTAAAATCTCCCCATGTCCCTTTGCATTGAACCTCTCCCACTACCCTCAGTCTCTGACAAAGATCTGTTTTCATCTGTGTAGTATCCAGATTGTCATGGAAAGGTAGCTTTTGGTCTGACTTCTTTTCACATCAGATACTGCATTTGAGATTCTGTGTTGCACTCTGAGATTCTGTGTTGTTACATGTATCAGTAGTTTGTAACTTTTTATTGCTGAGTATATTCTGTTATGGATATATCACAGTTTTTTATCGATTGACCAACTGAAAGACTGAAAGACATTTGGGTAGTTTCCAATTTTTAACCATTCTGTATTAGCTGTTAAAATACTTGCTTAAAAGTTTGTTTGTGAACGTAAGTTTTCATTTCACTTGGGTAAATACCTAGGAGTGGAATTCCTGGTTTGTCTGGTAAGTGTTATGTTTCATTTCCTAAGAAATTGTCAAACTATTTTCAAAAATGTCTGTAACATTTTGCATATCCCTCAGCCATGTATGATGCACTATGCTGGTTGCTCCACATCCCAGCCCTTGGTATTCTAGACATTCTAATAGATCTGTAGTGGTTTCTCATTGTGGTTTTACGTGCTGTAGTGTGTAGTGATTCATGATGTTGAACATCTTTTCATGTGTTTATTTTCCATCTGTATATATTCTTTGGTAAAGTGGCTGTTCAGATATTTTGCCCATTAAAAAAAATTTTTTTTAACGTTTTACTTATTTTTGAGACAGGGAGAGACAGAGCATGAACAGGGGAGGGTCAGAGAGAGGGAGACACAGAATCTGAAACAGACTCCAGGCTCTGAGCAAGCTGTCAGCACAGAGCCCGATGCGGGGCTTGAACTCACGGACCGCGAGATCATGACCTGAGCCGAAGTCGGCCGCTTAACCGACTGAGCCACCCAGGCGCCCCTGTTTTACCCATTTTTTAAATATTGGGTTGTTTTTTTGTTTTTTGAAGATTTTATTTTTAAGTAATTTCTGCACCCAACATGGGACTTGAACCTGCAACCTTGAGATCAAGAGTCATGAGCTCTACTGACTGAGCCAGCCAGGCACCCTTTGTTTTCTTAAATTTTCAGAGTTCTTTATTTATTATGGATACAAGTCTTTTATCAGATATGTGATGTACAAGTATTACTTCCCAGTCTGTGGCCTGTCTTTTCATTTTTCTAATACACTCTTTTGAAGAAGAAAATTTTTAAGGCTATTTTATCAGTTTTTCTTCTATGAGTTATGCTTTCAGTGTTAGGTATCTAAGAAATCTTTGCCTAACCCCAAGGTTACAAAGATTTTTCCTCTTATGTGTCCGAGAAGTTTTATACTGCTTTCGGTTTTACAATTAGGTATGTAGCTCACTTTTGGATTAATTTTTATATACTGTGTGAGGTCTAGATGAAAAGTTCTTTTTAGTGTGTGTGTGTGTGTGTGTGTGTGTGTGTGTGTGTGTGTTAATATAGATATCCAGTTCTAGTACCTTTTATTGCAAATGTTGTACTTTACCTGTTGAATTGCCTAATTCTTTGTAACACTCTTTTGAAGTTCTTTTATTATCACTATTTTATAAATGAAGAGGCTGAGGCCTACAGAGGTTAAGTAAGTTGAATGTATTCTGAAGTTATGCATTGAGTGTGTCTGTATGTGAGGCATTGTGTTCTAGAGAGACATGGTACATTCCCTTGTAGATCTGCCAAGGTCACATAATTAGTAAGACATGTCACAAGGATTTTAACACAGATGGATTGGATTCCAGAGTCACCAAGTTCTCATTCCTGAATGCATTTACCATTCAGAAAATGACTAAATAATTACAGTGTAGCCTAGTAAACCATATATGTGTCCATCACCATTTTAGATTTTTGGCTATTTGAGGGCAGAAATCACTTGTCTTATTTCCAGTTATGCCAGTATTTATCAGTGTCTGGCCCATAATAAGCATTCAGCTAGTACTAATAACAAAATACTGGCCAGTATTTAAAAAAATTTTTTTTTAAGTTTACTCATTATTGAGAGACAGAGGGAGACAGAGTATGAGCATGGGAGGGACAGAGAGAAGGGGAGACACAGAATCTGAAGTAGGCTCCAAGCTCTGGGCTGTCAGCACAGAGCCCAACGCAGCCCTCGAACTCATGAGCTGTGAGATCATGACCTGAGCCAAAGTCAGACGCTTAACCAACTGAGCCACCCAGGTGCCCGCTGGCCAGTATTTTTTATGTGTACCAGAACTGAGCATTGTCCTAACTATGCATACTTAGTCTCTATAACAGCTCTATGAGATAGATGCTGTGAATATTCCATTTCACAGAGAGGCTAGAAACTTGCCCCATATTACCCACCTGGTAAGTTTTCAATCTATGATTTACCTTCCAGGTCTTCATTCTTAACTATAGTCTATAAATAGTGGATACATGAATGGATTACTTTTATTTTCATATTCCTTCATGATATGCCATACATACTGGTTAAGTCAGCCTCCTTTAGTGTAATAAAACTCATTCTGTAGCTTCTGAGGCCACCCTAGGGTCTGCATAGTCCCTGGGAAGGGACATGGTGAAGCTCAGAGTCTAGCCCCACAGTTATTCCTGGGGATTTTACTCCAGCTACCTCTGCCCAGCACCCGAATCTTCTATTCCCTCATTTTGAATTCCTTTGCTTGTTTCTTTAGAAGGATGAGTTGCTTCTCAATTTCAGACTGCTTCTCCTCCTGTATAATTTCATCTTAGTAGATTCTATTTCGGTTCCAGACTTCTCCTGAAGGACATGAGCTTTTCCTTTGCTTAGGGATTTTCTCACTTGGGGAGAGAGAAGGACATGTTTTGTGTCATCAGTTAGTTGCTGCTGATGTAATATCCACCAGGCTATTTGTAGAGTTATATAACTGGCATTTATGGCACTAGAATAATTTGGACTTTTGAATAGGATCTGGGGAGGTTGGCTAGCCCTTGGTTATATCATAATTCCTGACAGAAGAACACTGAAATGGAATATTGCAAAAAATCTGTGTTCTCTACCAGTACTGCCACTAGCTCTTTATAATTCACCTTTCACAGCTTTAGTTTTCTTGCTCTCAGTTTTTGAAATCAAATTGTCTATCCTGATACTGTCACTAAACTTTTCCACAGTCCTTAGGAACTGTGCCACATGCTCTCGGTAGGCCTGAAGTTATTTCACAGGAGACTTATGACATTTGAAGGAACCTCCTCCAGGTGTGGAAAACATGTAAAATATGTTATCCTTTTAGTTCTGATGGGAGCCTCCACCTACATTTAAAATATTTTTAAGAGGCAGAAAAGAAAAAGGAGTATAGATGTAGGGTAGAAAATGATGGATATGCTTAAGAGCACCTGGGTGGCTACGCTGTTAAGCATCTGACTTCGGGTGAGGTCATGATCTCACGGTTTGTGAATTTGAGTCCAACATTGGGTGAACTCGAGGCCTGCTTCAGGCGAGCAGGAGTCCCCACTTTGGGTAAGCATGAGCCCCACTTCAGGTGAGCCCCGCTTCTCTCTTTCTCTCTCTCTTTCCACCTTCTTCTCTCTCCCTCTCCCCCTCCTGGGATTCTCTCTCTCTTTCTTTGCCCCTCGCTCACTTGTGCCCTGTCTCTCTCTCAAAAAAAAAAAAAAAAAAAAAAAAAAAGATGGATATGCTTAAGTAGTTTGGACTCAGCCCCAAGTTGAGGAATAGTATGAAAGGGAAAAAAATTTTTTGGAACGGGGGAGGGGCATTTCTCTTACATATTTGGAAAGAGCTAACAGTAAACAGTGAGAATAGATAGAAAACAAGTTTTTAGGCTTATATTCCTTTTTACTTTTCCATAACCTTTTTTAGTTCAGAGTCTTAAAAAAAAAAAAAACTCTATGTGGGGCTTCCCTAGAATTCTAATGAAACAAATAATATCTATGTCAAGGCCCATGAGTTCCAAACAACATCACAACAGGATTTAAGAGCCTTTTTTCTAAATTTACTCCTGGGCAAATTCCTAAAACTCCTAGGCAGATGAATTGGTACATCCTGGCCAGACATCGGTGACTAAGGTACTTCTATTTTTAAAGTATGTGCACAGACCAATACTTATCCTCATGTAGAAAGGACATAAACATGCATCTGGAAAGGCAGCAGATAGGGGCTTAATGTTTGTTGAGTGCCTGGTATATGATGCCACCTTTACAGTGCCATCTCGTTTAATCATCTCCCAGTTCACATGATAATGCAATTGAGACTCAGGGAAAATAATTCGTCCAAGGGCACACAGCTGCCATAGTGAGAAGCAGAACTGAGATTCTCACCCTGATTTGACTATAAAAATCTTCCCTATGATTTAGCCATGTGAGGGACATGGGATAAGAGATTAAATGACCCCTCTTTGTTTTGAACATTCCTAAAGCTGCCTTGCTTACCTCCTGCCTTACCACTGATTTGTCTTTATTCTTCTGTCTTCTTTGGCAAGCAGAGTAAGAATCAGAATTCTTGAACCCAGTCTATAAACATGTTAAAGAAAGTGATGACTTGGTGTTTGCAAAGCCATAGATTAATTTTATCTTCATGGAACTTATAATCTAGCTGAGAAGATTTATTTCCTTATTAACAAATGTATGGTAGGTACCTACCAAACTTTGTTTTAGGCAATGGGGGTAGAGCTGTTATCAAAACTGTTTAACACTGTTGCCCTTCGTGGAGTTTTCCTTCTAGTAGAGGAGACAAAAAATGAATGATAATACAGTGAGTAAAATATTTGTTGGTGGTAAATGTTAATAACTGTGATGATAAATAGTAATGGAGAAAAGGCAAGGAAGGGGGATGAGGAGTACTGCAGAGAATAGGGTTACATTTTGTGTCAATACCTAAAAAAGGGAGGGGATGAGCCACATCAGTTTCTGGAGGGAAGAACAAGTAAAAGACCCTGAAGTGGGAGTGTTGCAGTGTGTTCAGGGAACATGGGAGGCCAGTGTGATGGCAGTAGAGTGAATGAGATGAGATGAGCCATACAGGTAGTGGGGTGGAGTGATAGATTGAGGACTACTTTTAAGAGAGAGGAAGACAGAGGGTTTTGATTAAACGAATGACATGATCTGATTTAGTTTTAACAGAATTACTTTGCCCACTATGTTGAGATTAGGTGGAATGAGGAGGGAAAGTATGAAATGATTAACACCAATGCCTTTCATTCATGTAGGAATCATAAGACATTTATAATAACATTTGGTATTTATATGGTCTTAATAACAGCCATGAGGAGACACTTCTGCACATTCTCATGGGAGCTTTCAGCAGCTGTCATCACACAAGTGTCACAGAGTAGCTGTTTAGACTGGTACCTCTCACAAAGGCTATGGTTGTCTGCCTGGAGACTTAATAGAAGAAAAGACAGTTAGGTAAGACCTTGAACTGTAGGTAGGATTTGGAGAGATGGAAAACAGAAGTATAAGTATTCCAGCCATTGAGTGCTGCATGAGCAAAACAAAGGCATGGAGCTGGAAATGCAGATGTTGGATGGGAGACTGGGAGGGTGGGCAGTAGGTACTCCATAAGAGGGATTTCACAAGGGTACTACTGGAAAAGTGGGCCAGCACTTGAGTGAGTGAGGAAGGAGGAATACCCAGCTTGGGAGATACTGTGAGAGTTACTACTGACCCACAGATAATAGGGGTTTGCTTACTCAATACAGTTAAGTCCTCTTTGGGATGACCAAAGACAAAGAGGCCTTATTATATGTAGGACTCCTTGATTTTCTGGGTGAACGGGTGTGCAGCCATGAAGATGAGGAAAAGCAGCAACTGGCAAAATCTGGTTCTTCTTTTTGGCAGTATTCGCTCCTGGTGTGCCTTGACATTTTGACTTTTATCCCTATTGGGTGTCTATTGTGTCCCAATGAGTGTTTTGAAATGATCTATTGTCCTGTTACATAATTTAAGTATAGAATTTAAATTATATAATTAACATGTAATTTTAGATAGCTTATTGTTACATAAATTATATAATTAAATTCTCACTTCAATCCTGTAAGAGTGGTATTCTGATCACCATTTCACAGATGGGCTCATTTCACAGAGCTGAGGCTCTGAGAGTTTAAGTAACTTGTCCCACAATCACAGAGCTTTGTAACATTTATTCATTTTTGAGAGACAGAGCATGAGCGGCGAAGGGGCAGAGAGAGAGGGAGACACAGAATCTGAAGCAGGCTCCAGGCTCTGAGCTGTCAGTACAGAGCCTGATGCAGGGCTTGAATTTACAACCTGCGAGATCATGACCTGAGCCGAAGTCAGATGCTTAACCGACTGAGCCACCCAGGCACCCCATTACAGAGCTTTGTAAATGTCATAGTCAACAATTATGTGGTTTTTATTCAATCCTGTGTCACCTCTGTGCTTCTCTCTGTTCAGATTGGAAAGCTCTGGAAGGTGATATATATACAGAGGCAACACAGCTCTGCTTTACTTGGCTGGTGAGAAAGATGAAAAAGGGCTCCCAGGAGCTGCTATGTGGGGAGTTGACATGGGTGTAGGAAGAATATACCCAGAGGTCCAGTTTCAATTATTTGGCAGGAATTACTATATGTTAGGAAATGTCAGTAAAAATCAAACTGCCTTGGCTCATAGGCTTGGGTATAAATTGACCTATTTTACATGTGGAATACAGAAGGCAGCATCTAGTCTGGGAGGCAGAGCTACATGGCTAAACACATGAGCAGATATGTCAGCCACAAAGGGAGATGGACATAGTCTGGACCTTAGGACTCTTGCTCTCTGGCCATGGAGTTGCTATATGGAAGGCATTTTTAGCATATATTTGTAGAGTGGATATCTAATTGTCTCAGGCTAGTAAGTATGTCTGGAGCTGTAAGTCTAGAAGAGATAGATTGTGTTTGTATGGCTTTGGAAGATCAGAAGTGGCCAGAGCAGAGGTGGCACTGTTCAGCACTTTTCCAGCCAGTCTTGCAGTATTCTAACTAGACCCTGTCTGTAGTGCATTGGAGCCTTGTCTTTTTCTTCTGTTTATCTCCTGGCTCTGTCACAGCATGTTGAGTGAATTAATGGTAGTGCTGTGATCTGAATATTAGGCAAGTGGAAGATTGCTTGAGATTTAAAAAAGTGAATCTTTAGGATGGTCAAATATATAAATAACAAATCCAGAGTATCAGAGGTCGTCATATTTAATGTGAATATTTATGGAGCCAATAGATTGAGAAGTTTTTTGTGTAAAGTATTAGAAGATACTAATTCCAAACCATTTGGTAGTGATGTATCAAGATTCATATAGATTCACATCTGGCCTGTTTCCCTTTCTTTTTTCACCATCCTCTTCTTCCCCTCCTCCCAGCTTCCCCGCATTCCCAAAGTGCATCTCCCCTCTGAGTCTAGGAGTAGCAGAGCTGACAGGGAAAGAGCGAGTAGGGAATATATATTTTCTGATTGTTTACCATGTGCCAAGATTAGGGCCTGATTCTTTATGCAAGTTATCTCACTTTATCTGCAAACAAGCCTAGAGAGATAGTATTACTCTTATTAATACAGAAATAGAATCTCAGATAAATTAATAAATTTGCCAAGGGGCACAAAGCTGGCAGTATATTCAAGATTTGAACCAAGACCTAACTCCACAAAGTCCATGTCTTTTCATTACACTAACTATGCTAGGGATATAGGGTCCAGGCCTCATCCTTACGGTGATTCCATAGTATTCCAGGGTATTCTTTGTCTTCTTCAATCCTACACTGCTCCATTACTTCCATCCAGGTGAAATCAGCTTAATATAAAAATCAAATTGTGGGAGGGGGGATGGGCTAAATGAGTAAGGGGCATTAAGGAATCTACTGAAATCATTGCTTCACTATATACTGACTAATTTGGATGTAAATTTTAAAAAATAAAAAATGAAGTTAAATCAATGAATCAATCAATCAATCAACTTGTAGTATAAAAAGAAAAAAAAGGAAAAAAAGATTGTCTTGACAGGAAAAATAAAGAAAGCATTGTTATATTGAGGTTGTCCTGGGAGGGGGAACCCAGATGACAGGATGTTGTGAGTTCAGATGGGGCTGGAGGCTGAGGGAAATTGCCTGTCATGTAGATGTGCATGTGAACCTCAGAGAATTTTAGCTTCAGTCAGGAAGGCTATAGTAAGCCATCTCCGTGGGTCCTAGCCCAGCTACCAAGGAAATCATCTACTTGATGCACTAGAAAACCTGAAACGTTTCTAGAAGAGTCTGAGAGATCAAACTCTTAAAAAAAAAAAAAAAAAAAAAAAAAAAAAGGAAAGAAAGAAAAGAAATGGAAAAACTACTAGATGAAGGAAAAGATGAAGCTCTATGAAACTGGCACAAAGATTGGGTTCGTGAGGGTCTGGAGTTTCTTTGGGCCATCACAGATACTCAGTTAAGCAGTTATTTACTGTATTGCTACAAAGTGTCAGGCCTGTGCAAGGGACTTTGTAGAGCTCAGAGTAAGGCTTTGGAAATATATAGGCTTATGGGAACAAAATAAGGACTGGTATCTCTTCTATCAAGTGGAGTAGGGGCCATAAGGGAGGAAGCTGTTTCAGTGGAGAAAATCAGAGGGATATGGGTTTTATTCTGGTCCATTATTAGGATGCTTTGTGACCCTCAGCAAGTTATCTTATGACTCTGGAACTCAGTTTCTTCATCTGTAAAATGAACATCTTGCCAGGGATATTGTACTTTGTAGAAATATTGCCATGGCAGATGTATGTTAAATGTTTGACATGGAATAGACTTTAGTAAATGGTCACAATTTGATGATTAAGTGCTGTGACTGCCTGATCTTCCTTTCTTACTTGTAGGGAGCTATCTAGGCATTTCTCACCCTGCTGCAACTGGTATGGTGCTGGAACCCCAGAGCCCAGAGGAGAATAGAACTAATTTCAAATTAGTGGCAAGTTCATGAATCAAGGGGTCAGGCAAAAGATGGGGGCCCCAACCCAGGACAGGCATGTCTGAAATCAGAGTCTAGGCCAGGCTGCCAGCTGGAGACCCAAAAGAGTCACAGGTGTCAGGCTTAGCAGAAGAACACATCAGAACAGTCTCTTGACATGCTCCTGAGCTCCTCTGGCTTACTTTCACTTAGTGACTGGGGCAGGAAGCTGTGTATCCCATGTGGGTTTGAAGTCCCTGCAGAGAATAGACAAGTATAATCAGTGTCCCTCATGTGCGAACCCTCGGTGGTCGGTGTGGTGGACAAGTGAGGGGTATGAGAAACCAACTCATGTCAAGGGCTCAGATGATAGGTTCTCCACTGTGAACTTGATTCTAGTCAGAAAGCAGGTCTGTGAATCCCCCAGGATCTGCATGTTTACTTAAAAATTGGGATGTTTTTCATTCTTACTAAAAATTACATTTCTTTGTTTTGAATAATTATTTTTGAAAATCCAGGAAATAGAAATAAAAAAGAAATCACCTCTGAGCTCACTCACCATCTTTCTAGACTTTTTTCTGATGCATATCGATGTACATATTCATGTTTATGTAAATAAAATGGGATTAGGCAATATTTAATGTTTTGTGAGATTATTTTTTCATTTAAGATGTCATTGCCTGTTTTCATATTATATGATTTTATGAGATACATAATATTCTATTGTGTGGATTTATATAATTCCCCCTTGGGACATTTACCCTTTATCTAATTTTTTGCTGTTATGAATTTTGTGGTAAACACTTTCTTGATAAGTCTCTGAAGATGTACACAATTCTTCCATGGAGTAGGTTGCTAGGTCAAAAGGATAAGCAGAATTCTAAGGTTTATGATTTCAACAAATTGCATTCCAGAAAGGTGGTGTAAAATTGGCACTCCTGTTGGCAGGTGTGTGCAAGCATTCATTTCCCCAGTGGATAATGCCATGAGGGAGCATCTCTTACTTGGTAGATGAAGATTCCATATTATCTGTTGTAATTTTACGTGCTGTTGATCTGTGAAGGTAGCTTCCACCCCCGTACCAGTCTCCCTTCCATGTGTCGTTCCTTCATTCCTCCCTGATGGTGGTTTTCTTTTTTGCAGCATTGCTGGGAGCCTGGTGTATTCCTACATCACTTTCTCTGAGGAACAGCTGAGCAAGCAGTCAGAGGCCAGTAACAAGCTGGACATTAAGGGGAAAGGAGCAGTATGACCCAGAGGATCGCTTCCACTACTTAGGCCCAAGCTTTTGATCAACTGAGAACACTGGCATTTCTTACACAGACACTCAGGTGTCTTGATTACAGAGAAAATACCATTCCTTTGCACTTGTACAATCTGAGGATTGATTGCTGCCTTTTAAAATTTTATGAGAGAAGCTTATAATTGACTCTATTTTAAATATGCCATTGGAATTAATTTATATCAAACTGGAAAATGTACCGGGCTTTTTAATTTATTTCTTTTATGCTGACAATGAACCATCAGTGTTTTGAAAATATTTTATTCCATAGTTTGATATCCAGGTATCCCTTAGAGCTGCATCTATAAAGTGCTCCAACTGGAGCCTCCGCATTGAAATTGTTGCTGCATATTGAGGTAGCTCAGTCTTCCTTCTACTGGAAATGCAGCCAAGTATCTAAAGTTTCTCCTTTTAGAATTTTATTTCTTAAGGATTTTTCTTCATAAGGATATTATCCCTGCATTTGCTAAAGATGACAACTTTGGCACTAAAAAACTACATGTGCCTTGAGGTTGTATTGGTTTCCATGTTGGCTCCCCTGGGAATTCATGGAATGAGCAGAGTGCATTCCTTGAAATTATGCTATTCCCTTTTTGTTGTGTAAGATAGGGATGATGAAGGGATAGAGGAAGGAGGCCATCTGTATGATTCATTCATTCAGCTCAAATGTACTTGGTATGCAATATGTACCTGGCATTATGCTAAGTGCTGGGGGTGCACAGATGTTTTTGGAGGTAGTTGAATGATCTCACTCTTGCTATCATGACTGAGGGTTAAGAGAGAAAACTTAACTTTATGATCCATCCAGAAGATGCTGCGACTCTGAACAAGTCACAGAAACTTTCTTCAGCTCTTAGAAACTGCGAATCTGTAAACGGGGTTAGAAGTACCTGCCTCTACCCACCCCACAATGGTTTGCTGCCATATGCTACAGTGTGAGATGACATGTATATGAAGAGCGGCATATTGTTTATTTATTTTTAAAAAAATTTTATTATTTTTTTAAACTCTGTACCCAACGTGGGCTTCAACTCGTGACCCCAAGATCACGGGTCATATATATGAAGAGCAGCTATATTTTGTTGCAAACCATGCAGCTCAGCCTTCCTTCTCTGAGTGAGAATGGCAGGCAGGCAAGGTGGATGCTGTCTTTTTCCTGTGCTTCCCTCCTCTGGGTTTGGTTGCTACTCTGTTTACTCCTCTTTGAATTAATACAAGTAGGTCTTATATTTCTGAATGTATTGGTTTGAGGGGAAAGCCTTTTTAGAGGTTTCTGCATTGTCAAGGCGTAGTCTTTGTTCAGCGTGTTGCTGTTACAGCCATCACCATCCTTTCTCCTTAAATGGCGTGAGCATACCTGTGTCTTTGCATACTGTCACCTATATCCTGTGTCCCTTGGCTTACCTTATGAGCACGTCAGCTTCTCTTGAGACCTTTGCTGCATCCTGGGAGAGCAGCTGTGAATAGGCACTGCCTAAATTGCCTCTTTGAGCAGGCAGGGGATTCACTCACACAGCCCTGTGATTTGGTGCAGAGACATCCACCGACTTTGCGTATGAGTGTCTGCACAGGCCAGTTGTGCAGTCAGTGTGCAAGAGGCTGGGTGCTTTTGCACTGGTGCACACTAACTTCTCTTTCATTAGGTTTGGAATCCATAGGGCTCTACTGATCTAAACAGTTGGTATTTGGGTGGCTTAACAGGAGGCCTGGAAGGTTTTGATTTCTTTTTATTTTTTAAAAAATTACATTGAGGTCATTTTCATATTCATGTGTTTCTTTTATTTGGGTTTGTTTTTTACTAAAGCCTGATCAGTGGTATTGGGTCCCTAGAATTAACCTCACGGCCAACTTCCAGGCCAAAAGCTCACTTTTTTCCAGGATCATCTGATCTGAGAAAATTCCACTGGGAGCATAGGATATTATCTTGTGTAAGATGATTTTTATTGTCTTTGTTTTATCAACGAGAAGACTCCGAGAGGGTAAGTGACTTGTTAATAAGTAAAAATTCATGTTTCTTCCATTGAGCCATGCTGCCATTTTCCTCTGAGGAAGTGAGGAAATGGAGATGGCTGGCTGAGTCAGCCAAGGAGGCAAGTGTTTGTTTGAATTTGGAGCCTAAGAGGAATAGGCTTTGCAAATTAGGGGCAGTGATGTGTCACTCTACATGCCAGAGCTTGTGTCTACCTTCCAGGCTGGGCTCGGTTGATAGATGTGGCCTGCCACTGCCTGGTTTTGGCTGGGCACAGTGGAAAGGCCTTGTGAGAGCTAATTTTATTGGTTCTCTTTCTTCTTCTGTCAAGTCACATGTAGGGAACTTTGATATTAGAAATCATTTGTGTTGTAGAATTTCCCGTCATGAAAGGCCTTTGGCTGTGTCTGTAGCTGTTGTGCTAGAATTCCAGCAAGGGTTGAACTGCTTCTTGGGGGTCAGGTTCCTTGAAGATCTGTCATCACTCCAGGTTTGAGAATATCATGTGTAATTACAGCCTCACTACATGCACATGACCTTAGGGCCCTCCACCTGTGCCGAACCTTCTGGCCAGACACAGTACAGCAAGTCGCAGCTTCTGCCCTGTCAATGTTCTGATTCCCTCTTTGACTACCACCAACATGTCAAGATAAGAGAAAGTAGCCTGGGGAAGTTGGAGACTGAATAGACTGGCCAGCCGTTTTGGAGTTTTTCAGTTATGTGCAGACTTGGGTATAGTGCACTAGAGATTTACCTGGTATTCTCACATCACCCAGAGTGTCTGGATTTTGCCCCAAGGTTGATATCTTACAAGGCAAAAATTCTATGACCTATTAACTACCTCCTGGGAGAAAGAGAGGCAACTTTAGAGTTAAATCCTTGATTTTCCCTTTGAGACAGATGAGCTGTGATGAGTTTTGAAAACCCAATTCTGTATGACTAGGGGCTCCTCTTCTTGAGGTAATGACAGCAGGGTCCTTTGTGGCCCATCTGCTTTTAGTCGGTGTCAGATTGATTGTGGTCTGGTTGACCCGACTGCATGTGGCCAACGTGTCAGGTGACTTTTAATTGCTTCATCTGGCTCTTGACTTTATAAGTCATTTGTAGGATCCAGTGTGGACATAGGCTTAAAATACCATGCATCTGCAAGTTTTCTGTAGTCCTGTTGTATCAAGAATCCATGGAAAGTTCAGGTCAGTAAAGCTGATACAGATTCTTCACCGAAAGAATAGTAGAGTTTCATATTTGACTGGTTTGGAATAGTGCCTAGGATTTTGGGCCTGCTTTCGTTTTTATGGTTTCATCAGTGAGCAGAGATTTTTTGAGCATCTTTCTTATGCCAGGGCATTATGCCAAGCTCTGGGGAAACCACCCTGAACAGGACATAGTTCTTGCTCTCAAGAATGTATAATTCTTGAGCCAGACCCATAGTGAAAGGAGATGAAAGCAGTCAGTGATTTGTAAGTTAAGAGCTGCCTGCAGTTACCACCACGGATTCGGGTGTCCCACCCACCCATGAGCTGAAGCATTTTTTTTAATCTAAAAGGACTTTACAACTCAAACTACTAGCTCTGCGATAAGTGCCAGGCCATTAGAATTCGTGAATGGCCTGGGTTCCTCCTCCCTCTGCTTCGCATATTGTTTCTTGCCCATAACTGTGTACTATAGGAGGTACCCCTTATCCGCGGTTTCCGTTTCTTCAGTTTCAGTCATCTGTGGCCAAGGAAGGTCTGGAAGCACGGGATCATCCTCCTGACAAATCTTCAGAAGGTCAGTAGTAGCCGAATGCTAGTCACGATGCCGCATCATTCCCCTCCACCTCCTCAGTAGGCATCGGATCACCTCACACTGTCACGAGGGCGAGCGCGGTACCATAAGATACTTTGAGAGCGGCCACTTTTACATAACTTTTATTACAGTATATTACCATTTTTCCATTTTATTATTAGTTGTTAATCTCCTACTGTGCCTAATTTATAAATTAAACTTTATCATAGGTATGTATGTGTAGGAAAAAACGTGTAGGGTTCTGTACTATCTGTGGTTTCAGGCATCCACTAGGGGTCTTTCTTGGAACGTATCCCCTGTGAATAAGGGGGTACCTCTGTATTGGTTCCTCCTTATGAACAAGGCTATAATTGATTTTTCCCTCCTTGAGGGAAAAATGGTAATATTCACAGTAAGTGAGACAATGGATGCGAAACCACTGAGCACAATGCCCTAGTACGTGTTAGGCACTCAGCAAGTGTTATTACTGTCACTATTTCATGGTGAGGCTGGAAGCAAACTAGATTCTTAATCTGTGCTCCTTAAATGCTGGAGGCCTGGGCAATGTGTGTATTTCTTGAAAAATGTGACCCTTTATTTCATTGCCTCTAGAGCGCTTAAATAACAGTAGTCTTCCTTTTTTAAATACTTACTGGATATAATTATGGCCGTTATGTGATGCCACATGTGATGTGATTCCACCTGTTTTTAAAAAGGAACAAAATTACTTCTATTTTGATGGTGAATTTCAAAACAGAAAAAAATATTTTTATCTTCACCTCAGAATGGTGATTCAGTTAAAACTTTCCCAATTGCTCCTCTGCAGGCCAGACCTGCCTTCTTCCTTGCTCCACGCTGCCTGTGCATCCACGTTTATCTCAGTTGTTGGTGCTTATAGATCTTTGGCATCATCACCTGTCTTCTAGCTCTTACCTTTAAAGGGGTGCCACTTCGTGACGGGATGAAAAGATATTCAATGGTGGGTTTTTTTAAGCTTTCTTTTTTGAGTTACTTTAAAAAAAAGAAATCTACTGGTTAGATTTATTGTCTCACAAAAATGTTTTTAGAGATTATTTTGTTCATAAGTGTTTCTTTCTCATGCTGATGATCAACTGATTTTTTGTCTATAAATGTTGGCCTATCATAGTATTTTTTTCAATACAGATCCTATTTACCAAATGACCATTTTAGTGGTTTTAAAAGGTACTAAGGATTGAGATGTGTAAATCAGGTGACCTAAACATGAAAATTATGTGCCTAAATATTTTTGTAAAGGTGTCAAATAAATACTTTTTCCTGAACACATGTATTAAAATTCCTTTCTAAGTGCAAAGAGCCATTAAGTCTGCCCACATTCAAGAGGATGGCATCCAGTTAGTTGATTGAAACCTAGTAATAAAATAGTTTGCCATTGTGGTATATAATAGAAATCTATATTTGGTCTTTGTCCCTGTTCCTCCTGGCACATAGCTTCCAAGACTCTTGTACTTTATAAGTGCTATAAGAGTATCTTTTTTTGTTATATTTAGTTTTGTTCCAAGTTGTTGAAATAGTTCGGTAGCCATAAAGATGAAATGAGTATCTTTTATTTTTCATAATGAGCCTTTTAACCAACTGCACCTGACTTTGTTAAGGACGGGTGGGGGCTGGTTGTGGGGGGAACCAACCATGGCAGTTTGGGTTGTGAGCTTTCAGGCTCCTTGCCCCACCTGCCTAGGTGAAGAGGAGAGGGACTGGAGGTTAAATCAATTGCCAATGTCCAGTGATTTAATCATGTCAACATAGTGAAGGCTCCATAAAAATCCCTGAACTACGAGGTTTGGACAGCTTCCAGGTTGCTGAATGCATGGAGGTGCTGGGAGGGTGGTGCGTCTGGAGGGGACAGGGGTGGCCCACACCCTTGCCACACACCTCGCCCTATGTATGCCTCTCTTCCATCTGGCTGTTCCTGAGTTACGTCCTTTTGTAGGAAACCAGTAGTTTAGTAAATAAACTGTTTTCCTGAGTTCTGTGAACAACTCTAACAAAGTATTCAAACCTGAGGGGGAGGTCCTGGGAACCTTGATTTATAGCTGATTGGTCAGACATAAAGGTTAACAACATGGACTTGTGATTTGCTTTGGAAAGGGGTGGGGGAGGTGACCGACGTATGGGACCGAGCCTGGGAGTCTTGTGGGGCTGCCAGCTCCAGAGCGAGTCAGAACTGGGTGGTAGTTAACCCAACTAGTGTTGCAGATTTGTTTGGTAAATAGTGAGTAGAGTATTGAGAGAAAACACAGGAAAAATTTTTGCTTTATAGCCACCCAAGTATTTTGTACGACTCACACATATGATTAAATATCTGTCTCTGGCACAGTTGTGGTAATTTCAAAAGAAAGAAATGCTAATCTTTCTACTTTTAAAATATTTCATCTGCTTAGTCAGGAGTCTAAGCCTCTGAATAGCTTTACTGGGACATAACCCCAAAATAAAATATGCTCATCAAGAGAGGCATTTTGGTACAGGCAAGCTCAACTGAATTACGAGTACATGAAGGCTTTAAAAAAGATTGTGGCAAAATACCTATAGCATGAAATTTACCATCTTAACCATTTTTAAGTGTACAGTTCAGTAGTATTAAGTCTATTCACATTGTTGTGCAACCAGTCTCCTGAGTTTTTCATCTTGAAAAACTGAAATCCATGCCCATTAAACAGTTCCCCATTTCCCCCTTTGTTCCGGCCCTGGGAAACCACCATTCTACTTTCTGTCCATGAATTTGGCTACTGTAGAACACCTCATATAAGTGAAATCATACAGTATTTATTTGTCTTTTTGCTACTGGCTCATTTCACATAACATAATGTCCTTGAGGTCCATTCATATTGTAGCATGTTGTCATAGTTTCTTTCCTTTTTAAGGCTGAATAATATTCTATTGTGTGTATATAGCACATTTTATTTATCCATTCATCCATTGATGGACATTGGGTTGCTTCCACTCTTGGCATTGTAAATAATACTGCAAAAAGTGGGTGTCTTAATCAGTTTTGACTGCTCCAAAAAATGACTGTAGTGGGGCGCCTGGGTGGCACAGTCGGTTAAGTGTCCGACCTCAGCCAGGTCACGATCTCGCGGTCCGTGAGTTCGAGCCCCGCGTCGGGCTCTGGGCTGATGGCTCAGAGCCTGGAGCCTGTTTCCGATTCTGTGTCTCCCTCTCTCTCTGCCCCTCCCCCGTTCATGCTCTGTCTCTCTCTGTCCCCAAGATAAATACACGTTGAAAAAAAAAATTAAAAAAAAAATGACTGTAGAATGAGTGGCTTAAACAACAAACATATATTCTCACCTTGGAGAAGAAGCTGGAAAGTTCAAGATCAAAGTGCTTGCAGATCTTGCGTCTGGTAAGAGCCTGCTTCCTGGTTTGTGGAATGTCCATCTTCTCTTATCCTCACATGGTGGAGAGCAGAGAGGAAGCTTTGTTTTGCCTCTTCTTTTTTTTTTTTTTTTTAAATTTTTTTTTTCAACGTTTTTATTTATTTTTGGGACAGAGAGAGACAGAGCATGAACGGGGGAGGGGCAGAGAGAGAGGGAGACACAGAATTGGAAACTGGCTCCAGGCTCCGAGCCATCAGCCCAGAGCCTGACACGGGGCTCGAACTCACGGACCACGAGATCGTGACCTGGCTGAAGTCGGACACTTAACTGACTGCGCCACCCAGGCGCCCCTGTCTTGCCTTTTCTTGTAGGGCACTAATCCTATCGTGAGGGCTCCACCCTTACGACCTAATTACTTCCTGAAAGCCCCATCTCCAAATATCATCACGTTGGGGATTAGGGTTTTAACATAAGATTTTCATTCAGATTCTGTGTCTCCCTCTCTCTCTGCCCCTCCCCTGTTCATGCTCTGTCTCTCTCTGTCTCAAAAATAAATAAACGTTAAAAAAAATTAATTAAAAAAAAAGGGGGGCGCCTGGGTGGCTTGGTCGGTTAAGCGTCCGACTTTGGCTCAGGTCATGATCTCACGGTCCATGAGTTCGAGCCCCGCATCAGGCTTTGTGCTGACAGCTCAGAGCCTGGAGCCTGCTTCAGATTCTGTGTCTCCCTCTCTCTCTGCCCCTCCCTTGTTCATGCTCTGTCTCTCTCTGTCCCAAAAATAAACGTTAAAAAAAATTAAAAAAAGATTTTGGGGTAACACAGAATCTACAGTGATGTGTGCAAATATGTTTTCTTTTGAAATTACTGGGTCATACAGTAATTCTATTGTTGTTGTTATTTTTTTGAGGAACTCCCATACTGTTTTCTGTTGTGGTTGCACATTTTACATTCCAACCAGTGTGCACAAGGGTCCCAATTTCTTCACATCCTTGGTAATGTTTACTTTGTTTTACTGAAAGTAGCCAGCCTAGTGTTTGTGAGGTGATCATATTGTGGTTTTGATTTGTATTTTCCTAATGATTAGTGGTGTTGAGTATCTTTTCATATGCGTGTTGGCCATTTATATGCAATTTTTTTTGGAGAAATGTCTACTCAAGTCCATTTTTTTAATTGGACTTTTTGTTGATTTGTCATTCTTTGTATATTCTAATTTCAACCCTTTATAAAATATATTATTTGCAAATATTTTCTTCTCCGTAGGTTGCCTTTCATTCTTGTTGTATCCTTTGATGCAGTTTTAAATTTTGATGTAGTGCAGTTCATCTATTTTTACTTCTGTTGACTGTGCTTTGTCCATTGTCATGAAGCTTTTCCCCTATGTTTTTTTCTTCAAGGAGTTTTGTAAAATTACATCGTGCATTTAAGTCTTATATCCATTTTTAGTTTTTGTATGTGGTAGAAAGTCAGGGTTTAATTCCATTCTTTTGCATGTTAGTATTTAGTTTTATTGACACCATTTGTTGAAGAGACTGCCCTTAAGGCAGGTTTTAAAAATCCTCTTAGAATTTGACAAATTTGTGAGTTATATGCTCTTTCATTCAGCCCCTTGCTGGTTTCTTGTCTCAATGTGGCTTCCCTGCACAGGGCTGTCATTATCGGAGACCACCACAGAAGAGGCACTGCTGACAGGAGCAAAGCACAGGGCTGGTGCCTTCATGTATCCATAGCAGGTGAGCAGTTACTGGTTACTCCCAGGACTTCCCTACAGCTCTCATCGCATCAACCGTTCATCCCTCCATCAAGCTAGACCGAGCTCACTGGGGCTGGCACCCAGGCCCCCAGCAGAGGCCTGACACAACCATATTTAACAGATGAAGCCGAGTGAAGTAAATCGTTCCGTGTGGTTGTGAAACCCACATTCAGACCCCGGTCAGCTGGACTCAGGAGACTTTTGCTCTTCACCACGTTAGGTTCTTGTCTCGCTTTGTCTGCTTGTGATAGACTTGGTGGTACCAAGCTCATCATCACTATATTCCTGTCAAATGCCATTCTTCTTCCAGAATTCATACACCATGGATTTGAAGCTTAGGCATGAGCCGGTAGCTGTTTAAATCTGAGAAGCCAAAGCAGACAGGCCTTTCCAGTTGTGCTGATGGGGCCCTCTTGTGGCAGCAGCTGCCACTGGGGGAATAAATGATGGCAAGCAGTGTGCATGAGAAACAATTATTTTTTTTATTTTATTTTTTTCAACGTTTATTTATTTTTGGGACAGAGAGAGACAGAGCATGAACGGGGGAGGGGCAGAGAGAGAGGGAGTCACAGAATCGGAAACAGGCTCCAGGCTCTGAGCCATCAGCCCAGAGCCCGACGCGGGGCTCGAACTCACGGACCGCGAGATCGTGACCTGGCTGAAGTCGGACGCTTAACCGACTGCGCCACCCAGGCGCCCGAGAAACAATTATTTACTGAGGGCCTACTGTGTTCCTTCATGGAGTCAGGCCTTTATCATGTCTTTTCATATTACAGTACTGTTGCACGAATAGTGGCTTAGGCAAAGCTCAGGGGTTTGTCCAGCTTCCCTCAGCTGATAAATTTAAATCTGGACTTTAATTCCTAAACCTTTTCTTCCCAAAGAATTCCAGATAACATCCCTCTATTAGGAGAATGCAGAAGGAGGATTTCATCAAGAGTTGCCTCATCATGTGTGCTTATCCTTCAGGTAATTTTTTTCAATGAATATTTTTGAGGACAGTATCTACAAATGACGGAATCATGAAACTGAGGTAATTGTAAGAATGTGGGGGAGGAATATCATCCTAAGAATGGTAGGAAAACTTTCCTTGGAGAAATGGTATTTGAGCTGATTCCTGAAGGACACCTAGTATTGAACTGAGGAAATGTTGGAGGGGACAGCCCTCGAGCACTCCAGAGCCAGTGTATCTGCTTCTGTCTGAAATGCATCCCTGTTTAATGTCTTTCCAGCAAATGCCCTCCTCTCTGTGGGCCTTCCCTGACCAGCCTCTCTGAGATTGCACTCCACCATTGTCCGTATTTCCCTCCTGTGCTTTCTCTTGGCAGCATGTGTCTCTTTTGATGAGGTGTAAGCTTTATGAAGGCACAGATGTTGGTCTGTTTTGCTCACTGCAGTGTCCCTGGCACCTAGAAAGAATAGCGCTGGGCACACTGTGGGTACACATTCCCAAATGAATACCTCTAGACAAGAGTACCTGACTAATGGCTACATTTTTAAAGCATAGCAAGGCAGAAACATGGCCTCATCTTCCTTTTAGAAAGCTCATGGCAGCTGTAGTATTGGGATTGTAGGTCAGGAGTTGATAAGAGAGGGGCCAGGCAGATTCAGAGTGTGAATCTAAATGAATGCAGTCAATACATCGTTAGTGGTTGAGCTTGTGGTACCTACTTGCTTAAAGCTGTGCAAATTAGAACAAAACAAAAGGTTGCCAGGCAGATTTGGCCCACTGGCTACTGGTGTGCCTAAATCGAGGACCTGCTATAAACCAGATTTGCACTGTAACAGGATCACCAAGGATGCTGTGCAGATTACTGTTCGGGGGGGTGGGGGGTGTCAGAGAAAGGCAGGACTGTACAGATAAATACATCAGCTGTAGAAGATTGTTGTGTCCTGGTGAGACATGATGGGGTGCTGTAGTGTAGCTGTGAAAGCACAGAATAGAAACAGTATTTGAGTTATTTTAGGAGGTACAATTAACAGGTGATAATGAAATCTGTTTCTAATTTTTATAAGTAAGGCTATAGTGAATTTCTTTTGCCTAAGTCTATTCTATTCAAGGAGACCATCTGAACTTCAGGAGATCAAAGATGAACATTTTTAAGGTATTTAAGGTTTCCAAATGTTTTCCAAAAAGGTAGTTTTTTAAGTCTAGCAAACTTTGGAATACTTGCTACGCAACAGTAAAAATAAATTTACTTAGCATTTGCTACATGCTGGGTAGGCATTTTTTCTTAGCACCTTACATATTGATACATTTTAGTCCCATAAGCAGTCCTTTAAAGTAAGTTTTACTGTTCTTATTTTAGAGGTGAGGAAAAAGAGGCAGAAAAAGGTTCCATTATTGACCAATGGTAATTGTGAAAAAGTATTTGCTTTACAGAATGTAAATTTGCCTTTCTTGTAAGGCCTACCTTTTGCTCTGTCTGCAGAGCCGGCTGGAACAAGCAGTACAGTGTAACGTTTGAGTGTGGAGGAAGTGTCAAATTACTTCTTTTAAATCAAATCAGAGGAGTCCCCATTTTACCACCTAGCAGGAAATTCAATGCCAGTCCTTCTCTAAGGTTAAACCGGATTCAAAGGAATTATATGGTGCCTTGAAAATAGAAGAAGGATCTTCTTGTCTTCAGCCCTTCATGGTCACCGCTAAACTCCTTGGTAACTGTCTCTGAGGTATTCTTTGAAGGCAGGTGGCATTGCAGATTCCAAACTTTGGCACGGTGTAAGTCTCAGTGCCTGAAGTCCAGCGTGACCTACACATGCAGCCTCCTCTGAGGTCTCGTAAAGAATGAACTCGCATTCCAACTATTCTCAGAGCCTACTGACCAGCTTTTTTTCCCAGCTTGAGGGAATTTCTCCTTTCCAGAACTTAGACTTGAGGGAAAAAAAAGGGTAGAACAGGTTGTTTGTAGATAATATCCGCTTTCTGCCCTGCAACACTCATCTTCTCTAAACACAAAGATCTAACTTAGGAACATAGTTGAATAAATGCAGATCATTGGAAAATACTAAGTCCGCTTCCCAAGACAGCTCAGTTTCCCCATTTGTAAAAATTTGTAATGCTGTGAGAATCAGTTTATAATGACTGTTTAGCACAGTGCATATAACAGTAATCGTTAATGGCATCTGATAATACTTGCAATAGGCTTTAGATGCCAAATGAACCTTTTTCTTTGACCAACACGTGCTCCTTTTGAGGAATGCCTCTTCCCCAGCTGCTCAAGCCAAATTAACCTAAAAAGTGCTGTTGCCTTGAGAGCCATTTGCCTAGCCACAATGATGGGTTGGCTAAAGGGTGGCTAATAACTCACTTTCTGGGCCGTAGGGACTGACTGGTCAAGGGTTGAGCCCATTGCTCTAGCCATAAATACATAGACACTTAAACTATTAAGTACCATGAAGCAAAAGGACAAAGGAATCTGCCCTTGTCTAAGCAGCTCAGTCTGAGGTTGTCGGACATTTTTCCATTTGGGGCCTTAGGTTTTCCCCTTCCATAAACTGAGGACTGCAGGGAAGGCTCCAGAGGGGTCATGTCTGGACTTTGGTGGACTCTTCTCACCAGCTGCTTCATCTATAGGGTACTTGCTGGCTCTTTAGAAGGGCTCTGGTGAAGCTGCTGTGGATACCAGAATACACTGTTCGTGTATGTTTGGCTTCCTGTTCACGCGCCTCTTTGCCAGTTATGTAGCGAAGTAAATTGGGATCGACTGCCAAATGAGTGCTAGCAAAATTTGAAGGCTACTACAGGTTTCCGATTCTGAAATCCAAGTTTTTTCTTGAGTTTGTTGCCAAACTCATTTGGCAGCAATATCAGACCTGAAATGTGTGCGAATATGAATACATTTTACGGTGGCCAATAAGTGTTTAACCGTAGGTTCGAGACCTGGTTGTGGATATTCTTTAAAACATAGCACCTCTCTAATATCTGAAAAATTCTGGTCACAAGAATTTTGGAAAAGGGACCGTACACCTGTACTACTGCTGGATCTTCATCTAGTGCTCTCTAGAGAGGATTGATTTCCTTATGTGTGTATTTTTTTAATGTGTGATTTTTAAATCCCAAGAGCTCTGTGATACTGGCACAGTAAGTTTGACCTGTATTTTATAGTTGGGCAGTTGAGGTGTTTATGCTAGTTTTAAATGCAGATGCCTGCCTACTAAACACCGGAGGGCAAATACAGACAGTGACGTAGTAGAGAGGCCACGAGGCAAAGCAGTTCATGAAGCTCATAATTCAGGCTATTTGGAAGCTCAGAACCACGTCCTCCGAATAAATTTCCATCAACCACAAACTATGTTCAAAGGGGACTACTGGTGTATTCATACTCAGAATGACTGGTACTACTCTTAGCTCACAGCCAGGTCTCTCATGTTCACTCAGCTGAAGCATAGCTAGCTGACAAGGGAGGAAAAAGTATTGAAAAGCCCCATTTTGGAGCAAGCTCTTTCACTAAATCTGGATTTTCTTTCTGGTCAGCAATTTACAGTGGCTCAGGTTAGTCTGATGCCACTCTCGCTGCTTGATCTCTTACAGTTCTGAGAGAAATCATTTCAGGGTCCCTATCTCCTCTTGTTCTCTTTATACAAAGTTTTAAGTGTATAGTCCTTAATCCAAAGTCCATCGTCTTTCAGAGAGAAAAGAGTAAAACCATGTATTTTACAACTACCTGAACTCTACAAGCAAGTTCTAGCTGGTGTGCAGAAAGACAGATTTAGCCAACTCTACAGTCAACCATTCGTGTTAACGAGAATATTAGAAAGTGTATTTGTTTTATAACCAAGTCAAATGTGCATTAGGCCTCCCTCACTTTTCCCAAACTTTAGGAGGTCTGGAGACTCCCTACTCTTGTAGTAGTCGTACTCAGTGGACAGTGACAAAACGGGGAAGTCCTGAATAATCCACAGCTGTTACGTTACAGTTAAAAATAAGTGGTCTTTCTTAGCGGAACTGTATGTAGATTTACTGTTGCTTAATTTCTAACAGAAACATTAAGCTCAAGGACAATCTTAGCTAGAATTCTCTGGCACAGAGTCTGGTAAACTGTTTCCCTGAGATCATGCCTGTTTCTTCCTTTTGCATGCTCTGTGCTCAGCATACACTTCTACCACTACTAATGAATGCCTTCTCTTTGAAAAAGAAAACATGCCACACGTTATCTGAACCCACAAGCCAAGCCTTGTAGCTGGTACAAGTATAGGCCCAGATATTTGCCGGAGAAGACGATAAAAGCAAACTTGTCACTGTTGACATTTAAATGTGAAGAAGCCTTCCTATCAGTTGGCACAAAGGAGAACTGGGAGTTCAGCTCCATGGCAGTTTCCTCAATGTCCTTCACAGACTAGGTTGCCTTTAAGATGGTGTTCAGAGGTCTTCGAGCAAGCAAAATGACATTTTGAATATATCATACATCCTAAATAAGTCATAGGAGCTAGTATAAACACAAGTGAAAATAAAAAAAAAATCATGGTCAGAAAAGGAAAAACTCATGTACTTACAGATGTCAAAAGATGTCAGCTCAGTACCTAAGAGTACGTAATGAGGTTATGAAAAACTGCTATTATTAGAAAATGAGGCTAATCCATCAGCCCATGACTTGTAAGACTTTGCAAAGGATTAAACTTGATTATTGAAGAGTTGATTTTATGATTAAAAATTTTAAATAGTGGAATCATAGAATACAGAAAAAGTTATTTTTAAAAAGAACAAAATGTTTACAATTTGGAAAATTCCTATTCTTCCCCATATGACTTTCCACACTGGCAATTTTCATGAATATGGATTACGTGTGGGAGACTTTTTATTTCTGTTTTGGCATTTAGTAGTGATACAGAGCCAGTTACGCACCTCTAGAGTCATCAGCATACACCTTGCCTATGGAAACTCACCGACCCTCACTTATTAAAAATGCCCACTCTAGGGGCGCCTGGGTGGCGCAGTCGGTTAAGCGTCCGACTTCAGCCAGGTCACGATCTCGCGGTCCGTGAGTTCGAGCCCCGCGTCGGGCTCTGGGCTGATGGCTCGGAGCCTGGAGCCTGCTTCTGAATTCTGTGTCTCCCTCTCTCTCTGCCCCTCCCCCGTTCATGCTCTGTCTCTCTCTCTGTCCCAAAAATAAATAAAACGTTGAAAAAAAAAAAAAATTTAAAAATGCCCACTCAATTTTCCATTTAGAAAAAAGTAAATATTGTGACAGAAGTTTTTTGAAAAATATTATGTGATACGAACTGCACTACAAAAGATGGGGTAAATTTCTAATTACATAGTTTAGAGGAAGGTGGGTGAATAAAGGTCTGCAAACCAAAAGATCCCCTTGGAGGAAAAAAAAGACAAAAATACATCATCTAAGATGAGGTCAAAGGGACCAGAAGCCACTCAAACACTAGTTCATGTGAGAGATCTAGGAGAAGGACGGCCAGAGATTGTACATATTTTGCATTGTAAACAGTATGTATTATATACACTTAAAATCTGTAATTAAAACCTAGTGAATCAATCTAATGAAAATCATTCACACGGCATTATGTAGACAAGTATGTTTAAAAAAATATTTTAATAAGCATATTCAGAATGGCAGACAGGGAATGGGAAAAGGGAATTATTTTACAGTGCAAAATTACTATGCATAAATTTAAAAACATCTAATTCATAATTTTAAATGCCTATTTAAATATTCAAATACATTTTAAAGCTCAACAGATTTATGTTGAACTGAGTTGCAGATTCTGAACTCCATTTGAAAACACATCATAAAACAGAATACCATTTCAAATGAAAATGATAGTGCTTTGCTGAGGGTGGGTATGGGGTGGGGGAAAACTATTAACAAAGTCTTCTTTTCCCAATGCAGTTTAAGAGTTCAAGAGTTATGAAATGTACTAAATCTTAAAGCAAATTAAATTCATGATATTACTAAAAATTTTAAAGTAGTGCAATGACTTATCAAGTTATAGTGGCTGCATTATGAAGAACAAAGTACTGTGAAATACCTGTATAAACACAAAATACAATTCATATTTCTTCATGAAAGGCTGAGCATTATGTATTATAGTAGTGGAATGTCTTTTTATTAGGTATACTTTAAAAAGGTAAGATTAAGAAAAGTAAAATTTCCTAACATGTATACATGTGCCATATTTGCAAACATGCCTGAGAATTTAATAAAAATGTTCCTGTAATTAGTTTCCAAGAACTTCACAAACCTGCAAACAAAATGCATCTTTAAAAAAAGGTGAAAACAGCGTCTCTAATATTGCAACAACTTAAAAAGTACAGCGTCACTATTCATTTGAAACACGTCTATAGACCATCTTTGACAAAGAGCTAGGAGCTAGGATACTTTGGATTTGTGTAATAAAAACTGATTTAGAAAATGGATTGTGACCATCTGCTAAAGCTGCCATTCTGGATAAATTAAATGTTGTAGGGTAAAACAAAACAAAAACGAAAAGTTCAGGCTTCTCAACAGTTCCACCCAAAACTCTGATTTACTTGGATATGTATGTAGTAACAGTGAACATACATTATATGAAGTCAAGTGTTGTCAAGTGGCTTTTTAACACTGTTTGGGGAAAAGAGTTGTTCACATTGGTGGAAGGAAGCAGTTCTGAACATATGTTAATAGTAATACTTCATGGGGGTAAGGCCTAAACCATAATTTCTCAGTGCAAACCTTTACTCAATTGTATTAAACAGTTGAGCCATTAAAAAACAAGACCACAGAAGATTTATTTTAAAAAGGCATTGGCTCTTGAACTGATGGCTGAAAATGAATTGGTAGAAGCATTTGGGGTATGCCTGTGTGAAAAAAACAAGAATAGTTAATAATCTTTTATAAAAGTTTGGATATAGGTTGGTCTATCAGCTGTATAAAACTACATTTTAACAAGAATTTTGCACTAAAAATAAAATGGCACTCTTGAAAGGCTATGCAAATAGATGAGCCTATTTGTAATCACACAGAGCAATGGTTATTCATCTTATTTTCATTTTGGAAATACACTCAACTTCATCACTTTTTCCACATAAAATCAATATTGTTATCTGCCAACTCCTTGTGTGTGCCAATATCTAAATATTGCTTGACCTTTTCCCCTGTTTAGTTAATGCAAAAATGGGAAATTTTATAATGCATATAAAAATAATCGAACAGGATTCTGGTCAGCATGATACATTTAAGCACTTAAGCTAACATTAAACTTTTGTCTTGCTTCAAAAATAATTTTGAAAATTATAGCAAACGCAAAACAAACTATGCGATCTAGGTATCATGCTTAATTTCAGAATTCTCAAACTATTTGTCCTTAAGTAGAAATTTGAAAAAACAAATTTTCACAATCCTTTATGAATGCTTTTACCACCTGTATAAGAAACATGACTTAGTTACTACACAAACACTTAAAAATTCATTAGAAAAACCTTAGCAAAATAAAATGAAAGCTGACAGACTCAGAATATCAATTCCTCTCATAAAAGTTTACCAACTGTACAAGTTAAGAAAATTATACAAGCTTTTGTATTAAGAAAGGACAGCTCAGTCAAGACATATGTACTGTAAAAATCTTTCAAAGGCTACAAAGAATCTGGAAAAATACAGAATGTATTTCTTAAGCCCAGATAAGAATATGGAAAGACATCATTGATGTCAACAATTTTACATATACAAACCTGACTTGGTTTATTTTTAAACTTCTATATATAAAAAATCATGCTAGCATAACTTTCAGGATTCATAAGGGTTTCCTTAATAATGACACTCAATTTGTATGGAGAGAAAATGTCTTAAAAAAAGAAGACATTTCAAGAAACTCAGAAAAACTGGTGTTCAACAGAAATCAGAACTTGGTTTTTTCTTCTCTGCCATCAAACTAAGCAAAAAGTACCGGTAGTGAGCTTTTAAGATTAACACATCAAATGAGAAGGTACAGATATTTCCATAGTTCATTCAAATTTACTAAACTATTTGTTATAGCCTTAACAGGGTCTTTACACTTTTAAAGTAAAAAGTCTACAAAGGGCAGAATTATGAAATCTTACTAAAATCAGGACTCATTTCAAATTTAACCAACTGCTTCAAGGAAATCAACTTTTTAAGGTAACCCATCAACCCTGAAAATTTTAGTCACACCAGATTTTACTCCAAAGAAAGTAAAATAAGTCTAAAATTTAGTCATCGGTGTTTTCAAGTTCTTCAAATTTTCCATGTGACACTGCTTCCTGGAAAAATTCAGAAGAACCTGGACTTTCTTTTCCACTGCTGTTTACCCTTCGCCTTTTGGCAGGTCTCTCACTTTTTTCATCAAAATCATTTTCATTTCTTGCAGTCATATGGGCAAGTTTTGGGTCAGTGGTAAGGTTATCTGTTTCATAACCATTAGTATCCACGTCTGCATGAAGTGGTTTCTTATTTCCACCTGTTGGTCCATTCACATGTAACCCTTCAGCTTTTATTTCTTCTTTGTTCAACATTTCACCTGGTCCATTAGATGACACCCCTACGTTGGAAGAAACATAAGTGAAACCGCTAGTATTAAAAAGCTAAATTTGTAAACTATTCAGAAACAGCTATTATGGAATAGCTTTTCATCAAGGATGAGAGATACCAAATCTATGTATATGTACAGTCTGAATGCTGGCTCTATTTACTTAGTAACTGCGTAACCTTTGGCAAAAGTTATTTACGTTCTGCGTACCTCAGTTTCATCACATGTACAATGAGGGTAGTAAGAGATTTACCTTACAGGGTTGTTGTGAAGATTAAGTTATAAACATAAAGAAGAAATAGAATCTGGCATATATTAGAAGCATGTTGGTATAATGTGACCACAAATAAGCAATGGGTCCAGCAGTCTAATAAGATAAATTAAAGCAAAGATATGCACAAATTATTAGACTTAGCAAAATGGTTATAACTTTCTAATACTATGTAAAAAAAATTTTACATTCCTTAGAAGCTCGAGTTTTCTACTGCCGTATAAAATGACAAGACTTTTTCATTCTTAATGTAAATAAACCCATGGGTACTGTGTTTTAAAGGTAAAGATTACATGTTTATCTAAATATATTTAAATAATCTGCCACTATGTTAAAAAAGTAATGCTGGCACTGTCCAAACATACATTTGAAAATGATGAAAGCAAACACAAATGTCTCCATAGTAGGTAAGAGAAGAATAATTATTCTGATAAAATTAACAGTGAAAAGGGCATGTTACAGTTGACTGCAAAATGGAGTAGACATTGTGGAGACAGACATTTAATGTAAAATACAGAATGCGCCACAGGAGAGAATTAACTTTTAATTATCTGAAAAATATTCAGTATAAAGGATGAGCTTCAAATATTATATTTGGTCCAAGAAAATATTCTATTTCCCCAGCTCAAAAGTGCACTCAACCCATACATGCATACGGGGATGTTATGCACCATGATGCAGAAGGAACCATTCTGTTACAATAAAGCACAAAGAGCTAAGTGACCACTGTGAGTAGGTAAAAAATGAGATTTCAAGACACTAAGCCCCTTACAAAAGAAAGAAAACTGAATTGGCGAAATCCATCCTTTCCTTGAAAACCTAGGAATCTTGATTGTGCGTACCTAGGTAAATGGCTTCTGGGCTACTGAATAACTTAATTTATATACACCTTCTTAGGTCAAACTGCATGTTTTCATCAAATGGTTAAAAAAGGGGGGAAAAAAAAGGAAAATTTATTTGGTGTTATGAGCAAACAGGGAAAGACCAAAGTAGTATCAACTATTTGCATCCCTGAGCTTCTATCCCCCAGTCCTAAGATCAGAGTTTTAGCTTTTTACTCTACCTCAGGATAGCATTAGACGTCATCGAACCTTTTTAGACCAGGAAATGACTGCTGGGCCCTCTTTTCTGTTTGTATGACTTGTTCTTAGGGGGAAGCAGTGAGGGAACAGAGAGGGGTCATTAAATGAACAAAATATATTTGCTCCAGCGGTGCCAGTGTGAGACCAAAGGTCAGAATAAGGGACAGTCTCTCACAGTGTTCCTCTTCTAGTTTCTGTCGTGAGGTCAACTCTCCCTGGCCCTCCCCTAAGACTGTTACATCAGAATACAGGTGTGCAGAGCTTGTCTCTAATTCACCCGTTTCCTCCTTAAGAGGAGTGGAAGGCTTGTCTTACTTAGGAAGACCATTTTAATTAAAGTAGAAGTCAAAATAATTTTCTGACTAGGTCTTACTAACACAGTGATCTTTGGTCCATTGTACATTTTAAACAAGAACGTTACCTGAACCTTAAACAAAATGGAATGCCATTTACTTCTTTCTCACAGAGATAAATATAGGATAATATAAATATAAATATAAAAAAATAATATAAATATCCAATATTTATCTAGGTTTCTGTAGAGTACTCTACGTTTCTGTAGAGTATTAATGCAGAGCCTGACACCTGCTTTATCTTTTCTCATCCTTCAAGGATATTACACTAGCAAAGAAAAAACTATTCAAGCCCTTGTTATCTACTACTTTTCACCAAATGCTTTAAGCACTTTTCTGATAAAGTGTTACGGCTCTCAAAGTATTTCATAAATATCTATGTACTTCTGATGTGAAATGGTGCTGGAGTTGTGGTCTAAGAGTTAACAAGAGTGTTTCTATCCAAGCATCCCGACTAAGAAAATACATGCTACTCAAGAATAAATTTCTTAGAAGAAATGGTCACTATTGATAGTATATTCTTATTAAGCTTATGTATGTATGTTCATATTATGTATGTGCCATGGGTGCTGACAATTATTATTTTTAACTTCTGCTTTGGAAGTTTAATCCAAACCAAAACTGAACTGCCCATGCTACTAAAGACAAGTGCCCTTCATTAGGAACAAACAGAAGAGTTTCTTTGGTTGCTTACCATTCTGATTACTATTGCTTATAGTGCCGTCTTCTTTCTCAGACTGGCTGTTACTACTGTTTGAGGCAGTTGGGGGAGGGGATGGTGCTCGACTAGAAGCAGCACTTTCACTTTCATCTAGAAGACGATCCATGTAATCCCTTAAAATAAAGTGAAATAATGAAACAATCACCTTCTTATATTTAAAAAAGCTGAAAACTAAAACTGAGGTTAAATTTAGAAGGCTTTATTAGCAAATATGTCCTAATTTTCACTTACATTCATTCCATTGCCTCATCTATCCCACCAGGATCTGAACATTTAAATGGAAAGCTCCTCTGGTTATGTTTGTTGGGAAAATGCATAAAGGCTTTTAAACTAGCAAATTTTAGAGACCTATAGGAAGTTTTAAAACTACAGGCAAGTGCTCAGAGTGGCCCAACTAAAATCAGAGGATCTGTAAGTGAAGAGACAGGGATGATGCCAATCAGAGGGAGTACAAAATAATTTCTGAACAAACACAGATTGCAATTTTAAAGCTCCTCAAGACTCTGTGATGGCTACAGCAATACCTCAAAGCCAAATTAGGGCCTACCAATGAATCATTTCCCTGAACTTTCCTGGATATTTCGTATATTATCTTCCTGCTAAATCTGAGCTACAAAAAGCTCCCTAAATTCCTCGGCTTATGTGCTGCCTTTGTCTACCAACATATCATGAGAGGTGTGCTCACTTCTTCCCTAGGTCGTTCCTGAACTACATGGGATGGGAGAAGAGCTGTCTGTACTAAGTGACTTTGGGTTGGGGTTACAAGATCTGAGCTAAACACTCATCTCTGAAAGTTTAGTGTCTTTACCTATATAAAATCATGTATGTGTCTACCACACAGGGCTGTTGCAAAAGGTATGTGTAGGAAAGTGTTTTGTAAACTATGAAGTGCTATTAAGTCACCAGAATAAAGGTCTGCAAACTGTGGCCCATGGGCAGGCCACAGGTTTTGTGAATAATATTTGATGGAACACAGCCACACCCACTCATTTACATAGTATCTAAGATTGCTTTTGTACAAGAGCAGAGCTGGGTAGTTGCCAGAGAATTTAAGGCCTGCAAAGCCTAAAGTATTTACTCTGTAGCTCTTTACAGAGAAAGTGTGCTGATACCTGCACTTAACTAATTCCCTAAAGGCAGGAATTTTAGTCTTTTTGTCATCACTGTACCACCTGGCCTAAGTTGTGCATAGCACAGAGTAGAAGCCCCCAAAAAACTTAAAAGTCATTATTTAAAAAATTCCTCACAATAATTATAATAGGAATATTAAGACAAATCTTTAGAATTTCTGAGCAAGAAAGTATGTGGGTGAGAAGGCAACAGTGGAAAAGGCTTAGGCTTTTACTGAAAGTCTGTGTTAACAGTCCACCAAAGACTATTAACTGTAGTTATAACATCAAACTACATGATCAGACTGTCCCCTAGGTTATGGGGATATAATAAATATAGGGATGTGAAGTTTCCAACACATATCAAAGAAATGTATGTAACCATAAGCTAATCAACTTAACATTCTAGGCCTTATTTTCCTCCTCTATAAATGGAGGGAAATAAATTTGATGGTCTTTAAGTCCCCTTTAGCTTAATGCCATTCATCATAATTCCAGAACAATTATGTAACGAACTGGAAGTACACAGAAACAGAAATGAGTATGAATGCCAAAGGGATTACAGAAGCTATGACTAAATAAGAACAGATGATACATGATGAGGACTTGTTGGAAATAAATTTGGTATGGTGGAAATGGATAATGGAGGATGTTAAAAGCCAAGCAAAGGAAGCCAGAGTTGACTGGATACCACAATGGTATTATAGAAGAATTACTATTATTTCTTAAAGATTAATGGCATCCATAGTGCTTAAGGAAGAAGTCAGGTGGGCCATCCAGGAGGCTGGAGTAGCATTCAGATAATCAGAGTTATGCTGGGTTAAGTTTTTACTTAAAAAAAAAAATATTTGCAAGCCTGTTGCAATAAAATCTCTAATTTGCATATGGCTACCAAATCTTCCAGGTAGTGAGTAGAGAGAATCTGCAGTAGAACCTTGCAGAGGTGGTTTATAAGGCATGAAAGTGGTAAATGCACTTCATTTTGGTGAACAAATTGGAAGGTAAAAATGTCACAGAAAAATGAACAAATGACTTTCAGGATAACGTGCTCTATGGATTTTGACTAAAAAGATGAAAAAACTCACATTTCTAATAATGTTTTGTGCACTCAAAGTGCAACTACTAACAGAAGAAGGTCCTGGAAGCAAACTAGAAAAGAATCTCCATGTTTACAGAAAACCACAATTTCTGCCCTTTGGGAAATAAGGTACGGTCTGGTCACAGCTTCTCATAGAAGATGTAACATAGCTAAAAGGGGTAAGTAGGAGTAAAAAATTACAGTTTGTTCAGTTAAAGAAAAAACAAAACCAAAAACTATGGAACACACAGAAGGGACGTAACTAAAGCCTACAAAACCATAGTATTTTCGCCTACAGGGAAAACCACGTTTGTTCACTTCATACCATTACACCAGGGGGCACTGTAAAATCTTCAAGCATGAGACAAGATGTGGTATGGGACTACTTTTAACTGTGGCTACTCCACCTACAGATACTTAACCCTAAGAGGAATCAAGGTTGTAGACAGGAGTATCTTCAAAAAGTTTCCAGAAGCTATGGCCAGATTGTTAATAAGAAACTACAATGTTTGGCGGCACATCCCTACCTAACCTGTTGAGCTTGACAGCACACAGGACCAACTAAGCCAGCCCACAACACTTCCCTTGGTGATGCTTTCTGAAAGAGAAAACGGGATGAACCATGGGTCTGACCCAGCAAGGCAATTCTTATGTTCTTACTGCTGATGACGACAGATTGCCTGTAGTTCGTGTGTGAACAATATTTCTGAAATGGGTGAAAAAAATGAAAGATGTTACTATGGCTTTTCCCTACAGAATAGCTTGAAAATTGTGACTACTTTAAGATATACTCTGAAGCCTACATAGCTATATCTCATTCTATGTCATTATACCTCAATACTACCAATAAATCATCAAGAAAAAAAATTAACTATAAATTTATAACATTAAGCAATTAAATTTGGAATACTCTTTATGGAATTCCATTCTAGGCATCGTGAGCTTTGAATAATGGGGGATGAGGCAGAGTCCAATGTCCCATGATGTCCAGGGGCAACCATACCCATTATTCCCTTTTAGATAATTTTGCTTTGGATTTTTAGAGTGTGTGATCCTCCAGGGAAGTGACCAGCAGAAACACCTGTAAATGAACATGACCAGAAGCAGTCCAGCCTAGAGTTTGAATAAAGCACAATCAAATATGCATATAAGCACATCTTTCAAAGGCAGTTATTTGGCCAGCCCTAAGAACTTTACTGGTGCACACTGACCAAATAAAATCACAACTGAGGATTATTTGTATTTTGTGAACAGCAGGAAATAACGAAGGATAGAATGGTGAAGTTAAATCCACCTGACCAATTCATCAGCATTTTAGAACAACTCACGTGAGATGAAGGGTTCATTCAATACTCTATGTACTTAAATTCCTAGAGGCAGCAGGACAGTTTTTTCCAAAGCTAGACTAAATAAGGCTCAGATTTTGGTGCACAGCGACTGATACAGACATATGACGGACGCACTTTGCATAAAGACTACATTCAATAACAACCCATACTCCCTGTATCACTGGGAGTAAGCTAAAGTTGGATGACTATTATATACTATTTCTGTTAGAGGAAAGGTTTCAGGAAATTGGGGAAAAGGGAAGTCATCATGCGCATGTTCTTTCCTCTTTAAAACACTTTGTAACAAAAATGAAAATGAAATTTCAAAATGAAATCATTTAAAAAATGAAATTTGACCTGATTTATTTTCTCTGTCTTTTCCCTTTTATATCATCTATACCCAAACCTTATTTTGGTTTCTGGGATCAAAAAATAGATTAGACAAGGAAAAATACTAATTTCCATTCTTTAATGAGCTTCTATGAGGCATTCAGCTCCACAGTTTTTGAAGAGTCTCTTTTCTGTTCTCACTGTGCTCACAGTATTAGATAAAAACTATGTGCTTATACTGAATGGAACAGAAGTTAACTAAAACATGCTTTAACAGCTATTCTGATCCGTTTTCTCTCCTGAAAACATACTCTAACATTTGCTTTGATGTATTTATTGTCTCAAATATTATGAATTGTAGTTTATGTTTCATAAGACACTGAAGTCTAAATGGCCTATGAAGATATATCTGTTAACAGATATATCTGTTACTTTAAACTAATGTAAACTCCTATCCTAGTGAAAAAGGAAGATTCTACAAATCACAATTTTCTCAAGAAAAATCCAAAAGCAAAAATATATGACTCGACAGAAAAAAGTAAACTCACGTTACACCAGGATGAAGATTATATTTCTTTTTTCCAAATCGCGTTTGCTGAGCAAAGAAATCATAACGTTCAGATTTTTTCCACATATAATAGAATGCTACACATTCACCAACTGACCTTGTTCGAACCTATAAGAAACAAACACTTGTTTTTAAGAATCATCTCCTCCTTAAAGGAATTATTTCATGAAAAATATCTGAAGTGTGAAAAATTTAGCTGTACCTTAAGTAATATATAATACTGTACGTATAAAATACAACACTGCAGCAGCGTTGTTAAAACTATTCTTTATGAATCCCCATGGAGAGAAATAATACACTGGCAACAAATCTTCAGATATTTAGCATTATGCTTTTTAAAACCATCTTAATCTGGGGCACCTGGGTGGCTCAGTCGGTTAAGTGTCCGACTTTGGTGAGTTCAAACCCCGCTTCAGGCTCTGTGCTAACAGCTCAGAGCCTGAGGCCTGCTTCGGATTCTGTGTCTCTCTCTTTGCTCCTCCCTTGCTTTGCACTTTGCACCTCATTCTCTCTTGCTCAAAAATAAACATTTAAATAAATAAATACATAAATGCATCTTAATTTACTATACAAATAAATACTCCTCTACTGAAAATATCTGAAAGTGGCATTTAATTAAAATTAATGTTATGAACAGTATACTTTTACTCACAGAATACCTAGGGAGTCTACTTTTAAATTCCCATTTAAAAGATTCTCTTAGAGGTCTTACTGGTGATCCAGACTCAGTTATTTTACTTTCTAGAAAGGCTGAGAATATTCCATAATGAGTTGAAAGGTATAATAATGCCAATGCTAATTCTTTGTTTACTACGTTACTCCAGTAACTGGTGCTATATCTACCTATGCGACTGAATGGCTCTCCTTACATAAATGTTCAACACCAATGAGACTGGCAAATGATGTGGACAACATCCCCCTTTGCAATACTTAGCTTGCAAAGCTGGTAGGGTTGATGTATGTAATAAAGTACTGAGAGTTTAAAATAAAGAAAAAAGGTATCTGCATAAGTGCTGGAATGCAAGACCACATAGCTTGAACCCATAAATGTCTAATCTTGAAGTAAGTATCCTGTGGGACTGACTGCACCTAAAGTCAATTTGATGACATCCTCATTTCACTACCTGACATATTTTTCTTTCTTCCCCTATGCTTGCACTTTACAAGTTTGGCCCATGCTGCTCTAAGACTGAAAGCTATCAAGGTTTTTGTTTTTGTTTTTATCATCTTCTCAAGCTTTTTTTTTTTTTTTTTTGCCTCCTTTAGAATCTTAATTCTATACAGACACCAGCCAAGTCGACTGTACTTTACTGAGAGCAAAAATTGAAAAGGTATTTTGGGGCATGCAAAGTTAACAATATTATGAAAAATCTTCAATAAAGTAAGCCTACAAAGAACTTATGTTTAAGATCCAAACTTCAATTTCAGGAATAAAAACAAAGTCTTAATGTTTTCACTGGACCATTCTTCTCCTTAAAGAATTACTGTCCTCTTTTTTTGTTCACTAGAGTATATTAGGTATAGATAGGTCAGCTGACCTCTGGAACACAGAAATATCACCATCCCAAATACTTACAAAGAAATAAAGGTCTTATTTTCCATATGACATTAAAGGCTTTTTTGACTAGTAGTTTCCAGTCACCTAATAGGTTATTTCTTAAAAAAGGGATTTCTGGAGGGTTGCTGCTGCTAGTTATTATTCCAGCTTACCATTCCAGGGGTCCCCTCCCATAGGTAATCCAGCATGGTTTGATCTGAATATAGGCAGGAATGCTGGAAAACTCATATCCAAAATGTCCCTTTCAACCACGAAACAATCTATTTTTTTTTTACAATCATAAACATACATATCTACTCATTAGCATAATACATGCCTTTCATAGAATATGCCCTGTGCTGGAGGTAATCAGTTCATCTGGAAACAACATTAAGGAATATGATACCTTTTTGACACCAATGCTACAACTCAAAGTATCTCTTATTAGTTTTATGTCTGAGGCCAAATACCAAAATGCAACAAGTTAATCAAGAGTAAACTAGTTAATGCACAACAAAATTAAGAAAAATAAACTCACAGGATTTATAAGCAACTATTTACAGAACATAACATATACTATTAAATATGTAGTGAAACAAATTAAGTAGATACTACCCAATCACATTAAGAGGTATAAGAAGAACGTGGGGACAGACTTTTTAGAACTCAGACTTAAATTAAGCCCATGTAAGCCCAGATACTTTCAACACCATCCTAGACAAGCCATCACACAAAACTTAGATGATATCTTTAAGGAAACATGTAATGCAAAGGTCCTTGTCATTTCTATTTGCTAAAAAATGTGCTAAAAAATTTCTAGGTATAAACCTAGAAATTCCTTAATTTCCTCCACTTAAACTATTGAGATTTTAATTTTGTGCATGCTAATTTCCCACAGAAACAATACAAGTAATTATGCAGTTCTTTTGGGTATACACGGACACTGTATTATTGATATTATCAATATGGAATGATAAATGGATCATGTTACATACAATTGTCCAATTATAAAATTATAATGTATAATAAAGCTGATTTATTGAGATACTCTTCTAGAAAATTAAATCTTAATTAAAACCAAATTAAATATTAAGTATCTGATTTTAGACACTTGGGACTTAAACAAATGTAAAAAATATTTTAATTGTAAATAATGTCATGTTACAAATGTTTTAAAGTTTAAAAATTTAAAGACCCTCCTTTAAAACAATCTGTCCCAAGTTTATGGAAAATAGTTTTAAACAATTCCATTATATATACACATCCTACACAAAAGTTGATTAACATATTTGTAAATCAGTCCAATTCTTTTTTTTTTTTTTTAAATTTTTTTTTTCAACGTTTATTTATTTTTGGGACAGAGACAGAGCATGAACGGGGGAGGGGCAGAGAGAGAGGGAGACACAGAATCGGAAACAGGCTCCAGGCTCTGAGCCATCAGCCCAGAGCCCGACGCGGGGCTCGAACTCACGGACCGCGAGAATGTGACCTGGCTGAGGTCGGACGCTTAACCGACTGCGCCACCCAGGCGCCCCTAAATCAGTCCAATTCTTAAAGTCATCTAACATCATGCACTGACAACAGTCACTTAGTGAAAGTCTAGGCATGTTTATAATTCCCAAAAACTAACAGAGTAAAACATTCGTCAAAGAATGTTTAACATTAGAAAATAATTGATATAAGATGACCTGGGTTAACTAGCTTTTTATAAAAGAGAGAACATATATATCATTACTTACTTTATTAGCCTGAATCAAATGAAAATCTTTTCCATAGGCCTTTAGCCCTTGTTCAAAATTTCTACACTCTTCTTCTGTCCAAACAGATAATTCCTCTGACAAAAAGAGTAGGAAAACTGTTAAAGCAATATTCCCCCAAATAATGCACATGAACAGTTACAAATAAAAATGTAAGTTTCTAGTAACAATAAGGAAGTATTTTACTCCTGAGCTCTATTACCGATGACTGCAGAAGATAAAGTGACAAAGACTCTGTATTTAATAAAATTTTGGATGATCTGGTCCCTAATTCTCCAATTTCAACTTGGGCCACTTTCTCCTTGATGATGTAACTATACTACTACCTTTCAATTCCTTAAATTCACTATGTTCTTTCTAACTTTAGACTTTGTGGTGCTGTTTCCCTTTGTCTATACTTATTTCCTGCCTCATCCTTCTCACCTAATTTGCTTACATCCCAGCAAAAATACCACTTTGTTCTAGAAGCTTTCCCTAACAAGCTTCACCATTCCCCAAATTAGGTCAAGTCCTACTGCAATAAATTTGAATTGAACCCTCTAATTCTTGGAAGAACGCATAACTGTTTTTCAGCTTCCCACCTAGGCTCAAAGCGCCATGAGAGCAGGGACTTCATGATGTCCTCAGAACTTGCCTTCCAATTTTTGTTGAATGAATGAATATCTTCCATTTGTTATGTGATAATATATAGTGTTCTTAGTGAAGCAGAGTGGGAGCCGGTTAGAATAAAAAAAAAAAAAAAACCCAAAACCTGGACTGATTTTAATTATGGCTTCATTATTTATAAATTATGTTTGCCTCAGCAAAGGTACTTCAATTCAGAGACCTTAGTCTCAACAGTTTGAAATTAAAGTAACTGTCACATTCCATAGCTCACAGGGCTATTAAACAAGATCAAAAAAGAAAATATTTATTAAAAATGCTTCAAGGGCACCTGGGTGGCTCAGCTGGTTAAGCATCCAACTCTTGACTTCAGCTAAGGTCATGATCTCAAGGTCTGTGTAACTGAGCCCTGTGTTGTGCTCTGTGCTCTGCAGAGCCTGCTTGGAATGTTCTCCTTCCTTCTCTCTCTGCCCCTCCCGCGTGCGTGCATGCATGCATGCATGCATGCTCTCTCTCTCTCTCAAAATCAATACATAAAAAGTATTTTTAACAATGCCCTGAAATTAAAAGACATTATGTGTTTTTTAATGGCCTTATTTTCCCATAAAGAACCAGACTTAATCCCATTTCCCATAATGCTTGTGTTAGACAAAAGTTACGTGATATGTTACAAGTTATTTGTTATTCAGCAAATACTGAATTCAGAAAGATCAGTATTACTAAACCTAGGATATACCTATGTAGACTGAAGATCTTAAGTTCTAAATTTCTGCTAAGTCATGAAAACAAATAAAAATGTATTATTTACCTCTAGCCGCTTTTACATTAAATCTTAATCTTCTCAGGGCTTCTTCTGTGTCAAAATTGCATTTAACCAATTCATATAATGCCTAGAAAAATAAAAGGCTTCAATATGTGACCCAGAGTATGAATAATTCACGGTTACAATTTCTTACGAAAGTAAAAGCTTTTCCTGAATCCAGTGTGTGTGTTCATCATTTCTGGAGGACAACTAATTCCAGTGAATACAACACAGAATTCTAAAGAAAACACTGAAGAAAAACAAATTCTGGGCACCTGGGTGACTCAGTCAGTTGAGCATCCGACTTTGGCTCAGGTCACGATCTCACAGTTTGTGGGTTCTAGCCCCATGCTGGGCTCTGTGCTGACAGCTCAGAGTCTGGAGCCTGCTTCAGACTTTGCGTTTCTCCGTTTCTCTCTCTCTCTCTCTCTCTCTCTCTCTCCCTCCCTCCCACCCCACTCACGCTCTTTCTCTCTCAAAAATAAACAAACATTAAAAAAGAAAAAAAAAAAACAAATTCCATCCTGATTAATTAACGCTTTTGAATACACTGAAAATGGTAAGCAAATACTCTAACTTGGCAGCCATAATCACTCAGAAATTTAAAAATGAAAATAAACTATTTTATAAAAATCACAAATCCTTTCTTTTTGGCTTTTTGCAGCTCCTATTCTAATTTAAAATAAATGAGAAAAGAAAAGCATTCATTTAAAAAAGGTAAAAAAAAAAAAAAATTGCTGTCATTAGGTTCATTCGTAGGCAACTTGTCTACCATATCCCTAAAACATTATCCCAGATAGTATTCCTAAGTTGATGATATCCACAAGCTCTTAGGAATATCCAAAGGAACTCCAAAATTTTGAAAAAAAGTATATACAGGCAAAATGGTATCATTTGTATTTTAGCTGAAATTACACTAATGAAGTAACCTTAGCTATCGCCGATTCCCTATTGATGACATTATAGGAATTTTGGTGGATATCTTAAGAGTGAGTGTGACAGCATTTGCATCTATAGATGTAAATGGTTAATTTACTTGGGGAAAGTTGTAAGTTATTTCTCCTTTTAAACTGAAGAACACACGATGTTACATTAGTTTCAGGTGTACAACACAGTGATTGGACAACTGTACACATTGTGCTATGCTCACAAGTGTCCCCATATAGTATTATTGACTATATTCCCTATACTGTACCTTTCATCCCTGTGACTCATTTATCCCATAATGTAAGTTACTTCTTACTCATGTACCTGTTCATTGTCTTTTATGTGAGATCCTTCAGGAATTGCTTCTACACCTTTCTCATCACCTGTTCTTCTAGATGCATCCTTAAGAAATACAATCACTTTATCTTCTGGTAAGTACTCAGGGTCCCACAGGAGCTGATCATCATTTTCATATACTAAATTAGTAAAACATAGAAGTTAAAAATAAAATGCCAAATCTTGTTAAGAGTTTGTGTTAAAATACTAACATTAAACAAATAATTCACACTTATAAGCCAACATGTTGAGAATTGAGAGGTACAGCATGGTCCTAGGACTTGCCTAACTTCATTCTTGTTCTTGGATCATATTTTATGGCCTAAGTGATTTAAACAATTTTATAACTGTTTCAGAGCCAAGCTAAGATGACTTAGCTTGAGTTTACTCAAGTCCAAGCTCTCTTGGTTTGAATAGCATCAGCACCATTTACTACCTATATGACCTTGGGCAAGTTACTTCTCTTCTCTCTGCATCATCTGTGAAATGGGGATAACCACATTATCATATTGGGTTGTAAAGATTTAAAGAACTCAAACAATTCTGGCACATTATTAAGGTTCAATGGATGTTAGCTACAACTATTATTTTTGAAATGAGAGGTCTAAAAGAATGCTCACCAAATGTTAACACTGCTTATTTCCTGGTGGTAAGGTTTGGGGTAATTTTTTCTTTTATGTATTTTTCTATGAAGTTTGAAAATATAATGAACATAAATCATTTTCATAAAACAAGAGTCTTTCCGTTTTTAAAAAAAGCATTTCACTTTCATCCGAATTTCCATTATAGTAAGACTAAAGCCTAAATCTCATCACAATTTAAAAAGTGGAAGGAAAGGAGGAAAAACCTAAGATGAGAGCCCTGTGCAAATGTAACTGACAGGAAGATGGAACACAGACAAAAAAAAAAACAAGGAAGAATCAAAAGAGAAAAAGTAACAAATGTGACACCATCACTGCTAGGGGAAGAAAATGCTTCAAGGAGTGCTAGACTGGTTAAATGCTTTTCAATGAACAGTGTAACAACTGAAAAAGGTACAATGGGCTTACTAACAAGGAGGGGAATGTTTTAAGAGCCATTTCTGTGCAGAAATGGAAGCTGAGGCCCCACTAGAAAGGACTGAAGAGTAAACGGAAGGGAAAGAAATAAAGTAGGGACTCTTGAAAAAGTTTGGTTTTAAGAGAGGAGAGACAGGTACAGCCAGAGGGGAGGTAGAGCTGAAGAAAGTTTTTGGTTTTATTGGTTTTTAAACATAAGAGACAATCATTTAAATGCCAGTAGGAAGGAACCAGCTAAAGAAAAACTCTGTATTTAAGAGACAGAGGATAACCGACAGTGTCAAAGTTCCTTGTGTTATTTAAAAAAAAAAAAAAAAAAAAAAAAAAAGGAATTAACAGCAGGGTGTCTGGGGGCTCTGTTGGTTAAGCGTCCAACTTTGGCTCAGGTCATGATCTCACGGTTCGTGAGTTCGAGCCCCACGTCGGGCCCTGTGCTGAGAGCTCAGAGACTGGAGCCTACTTCAGATTCTGTGTCTCCCTCCCTCTCTGCCCTTCCCCTGCTCGCTCTCTCTCAAAAATAAACATAAAAAAAAAAATTTTTTTTTAAAGAAAGGAATTAACAGCTAATTAAGCATCTCCTATGTATGAGGCACTATGTTGGGTGTTTTCATATAAATTACCTTGTCTCACTCTGCACCTCCACTACACACATACACTTTAAAATATCGTTCTACTTTTCTGTTTCCCAAAATAGATACTCTTCTTTAAAGTACAAGGATAGGGGCGCCAGGGTGGCTCAGTCGGTTAAGCAGCCGACTTCGGCTCAGGTCATGATCTCACGGTCCGTGAGTTCAAGCCCCGCGTCGGGCTCTGTGCTGACAGCTCAGAGCCTGAAGCCTGTTTTGGATTCTGTGTCTCCCTCTCTCTCTGACCCTCCCCCGTTCATGCTGTCTCTCCCTGTCTCAAAAATAAACGTTAAAAAAAAAAATTAAAAAAAATAAAGTATAAGGATAATCTCTAGAAAATTTTCCTTAGTAAACCTCATTCCTTCTCTAGCCTGCTGGTATAATCTTAGTGAAACTCTAAATTGTAAATACAATAAAACTACCATCACAAAGTGAATCTGGATATATGACTACTGATTTTTGTTGTCTGCTTAGCCTCTGTTCACTGAAGCGGGAAGTGGGGAAGACTACAGTTTTCATGTTCCTGAGACTGATGGATGGAGGGCGGACAAGGCCTTACAAGAAGTCCTAAGAAAGATGGAAGGTGGTGCGTCCCTGAGTCCCCAGTGTTCTCCCACTTAAATACGCCCATAGTGGGCCTATGAAACAAGCACAGGTGACCTAAAAGATACTTCTGGAATCATTCTGTTAAGTTGCAAATTGCCACAGGATACAGAGATCCTGTCTAAGCTGAGTACACAAACATCACCAGATGGCGCCAAATGACAAGCCAGACCCCTAGAACTGTGACAAGACAGCTAGACAGGCTGACCCTGAGAATACAACACCTCATTTTATACAGTGACAACATACTAAAAAATAACCACAGATGAGAACAATCAGCATTTCCACAGAGAATAAATCACACTGTCTACTGGTTCCAGAAACAGACCAAATTATTTTCCACTTAAGTTTACACTCCAAATAAAATATGACTTTTGACCCTGATCTAAATAAAACAGGCAACGACAGTAACTTTTGTTAAATGTCTGCTGCAGAACAAAATGCCAAGAGTTCAGAAAATCAAAAATCCACCACTACGATAAAACACAGGATAAAATACAGAAGAGAAATAACATCTCTTGTTGTGTAAATCAACTACCAAGCCTAGATGTTAGAATTTTTTAAAAAGCAACCACAAATATATCCACTTTATATTATGGGAGATATAATTCACATGTGATTATAAGTAAACGAAAACATTCTGAAGGCAGGAACACACCTAGTATATTCAAGTTACCCAGGAAAGGGCTTATTATGGAATTTTAAGTAACAAATAAAATGGGTTGTCACAATAAGTTAACAAAGTTCAGTGTGTGTGGTGGTGGTTGGGAGGGTGTGTAGAAAGTCCAGAAACCACCACCACAAATCTGGGAAATTAATCCCCCACGAATAAATTTATATTTATTCACTTTCAGTTTTCATAAGAAGTGTTATTCTGTTTTTTAATGCCGAAGTAAAAATTCAATGTAATCAATGTATCATGAGGATGAAAATGCCAGCTCATAATCAGCTATGGTATAATGAGGTTTACCCCATGTTCTTAAAAGGACACACTGTGATTAATGACATAAATTTCAAGTTGTTTAGCTGAGCGTTTCCTATATGTACAGGCTAAATGAACTGCCTTTTCAACATTATCATCAACTAAGGATAATGCATGTGTACATTTTTTAGTAAGTAACTTCAGAATCAATAATATGTCAAATGTTCATTAGAAACAAAGATTCATGCAGTCTTTTGCTATTCACTGCTTCCAAACTCCTAGCCATCATTTCCTTACTCTAAAACTCATGTCATGCAAGCATGAAAATTAGACTGGGAAGTAGGTATCTTGGCTCCTTTCTCTTAACCCTTTTCCCCCTAAGTAGCCCAACTAATTCTAATCAACCTAGTCCAGGATTCTCAATCTCAGCAGTACTGACACTTTGGGCAGATAATTCTTAGTAGGGGGAGGCGGTGGCAGTCCTCTGTGTGTGTTCCAAGATGGTCAGCGGCATTCAATTCAGTCTTATCACAAAAGGTGCGGTGTTCATTCAGTTTAGTATATGGAAGAAACAATAAAATACATAACTGAAAAATCATGCTTTTCATTTCTACAACACATCTTTGGGAATTAAATCCTTTCCATTTGAGTGAGGCTGACATCACACCCTGGAGCCCCAAGAACAGATAAATGAGCCAGGGCAAACCAGAAGAGTCACTCTTCTCTCTGGTCACAGTAATTACTTCTGGCTGAGTATGACTCAAACAAAGTTAACAGATTCTCTCTAGGACTTTTTCTGGAGCAAAGGTGGATACAGAAGTTTTCATCTGTGCTGGTTCTCTGGCTACAGGGACAGTGTAAAGCGTAAGCCAGGAGCTCCCAGCAGCCATCTTAGCCTGTCTTGTAATAAAGGAAAGAGGGAAAGGAGAGGGACAGCTGATATCAGAAGAACCCCCAAATCCAGTTTTATCTGAAGCCAGGCCACCCAGAACTTTCCAGTTAAGCAATCAGGTAAATTCTTTTTTGCTGAAGCTAACTGAAGAGGGTTTTTGCCAATTGTAAGTAAAACAGCATGAACTGATGGTTTCTGAAAATCTGAAAAATAAAACCTAAATGTAATGAGTAAGATTAATCATCCATTGAATACTAATGTCACTCACTGAGTACTTACAATGTATATGCTGTTAAGGCTACCTGTGAAAATAGCCTATGTAAATCCTCATGATAGGCTCTGTAAATAAATGCTCTTTTACAGCTATTTTATACTGAGGAGAAAAGGAAGTAAACATGTCCAAGGCCAAATGCCTACATACTGATCAAAGTTTACTGACTCCGTATTGGCTTTGTCAACGTTATTCTGCACCCACCTAATACCTCAGCCACCAAATGTTTACTAAGTGCCTATGTAACAGAATCATACCAGGTATTAAGGATGCAAAAAATAAACATGATTACAATACACTGCACTGAGTAAACTGCTAATTTACATAAATTTAAGAAAATTGTAATAGTGTAGTTGAGATTATATAACAACAGATACAGGTTCAAAGAGGAATTTAACGTGACTGTAACAAATCTTGTTTATATAACTGAAACAGAAGTGATAACTGAGGGGCACCTGGGTGGCTCAGCTGGTTAAGCTTGTCAACTCAGTTTCAGCTCAGGTCATGATCCCACAGTTTGTGAGATTCTCTATCTCTCTGCCCCTCCCTACTTGTGTGCGTGCTCTCTCTCAAAAATAAATACTCAGAAATTAAAAGAAAAAAAAAGAAATGATAGCTGATGAGGAATATATATGTTGCATGGAGTCTAGTAAAAAATAAATCAGGTATCAGAGAGAAAAAAAATCATCAGTATCTCTCCAGGATACTCAGTAATAGGGTTTCCTTGTATCAATGAAAAAATTCTAATCCATTTATCAAATAATTCCTACAGTGAAGGTATCAAGGTATCAAAGTTTTGTGGCATTTTTTTTAATGAAAATCACTCCAACCAAATGTTCTCCCTCTTGAATGTGTGCTCACCAAGCCAATGAAAAATATCTTGCAAACTTTTTCCTAGAAGGAACAGAATGCACTAATCTTCAGTATCCCTTTAACAGTTTTTTCCTAACAATGTAATTTACCTAAGTTTCACATGAGTTTGGTTTGTGTGCACAGGGCACCCTAAGTGGTGACAAATTCTGGGTAATATGACAGAAGTATGAATTACTAGAAATACAAAACTGAGGAAAGAACCTATACTACAGTGACCCCTCTAAAGCAGGATCCCCTTGCTAAATCTAGTCGGATCCTCACACCATCTACAATGCTTGAATTCTCATGGTGAGTAAAATTTGTAAATCGTATCTGTTCCGGGAAAAAATAATTATGCATAATTGCTTTCTAAAATTACAATAAAACTGAAAGCATCAAACCCAAATTTAAAACAACGAAAGTTAAAGATCATTTATTTTCTATATCGGACAATACAAACATGTTAAAACATAAAACATATTAAGAACTAATTAAAACTACCTTTAAGCCCTAACACTAACCTGCCATATGTAAAACCAAAATATTTTCCTACCCACCTACAAAATACGAAATTTTCTGACAGACACTACTATTTTTCATAGTCAAAACTTAAAAAATAAATAAATAAATTAGAACAAAGGTCTAACTTTCAGCTCTTTAGTTGGAGAAAGAACTCAATGGTGAACATGTGCTAATCATTATGTAGTACATAAGCAAAGCATAACATTTAAAATTCAGTTACAAGAATAAATACAAATGTCAATGGTTCACTTATTTTTGCACACAACTCCAATGTATTCACAAAACTATGTATAGAATCTTACTATATAACAAAGTCACTCCATATTGTACTTTTAATGTTCCTGTATATTGCAGGAATTAACTTGAAAGTAAGTACAAGCTATTGCTGGTGTGTTAAAACATTTTTGCTGTCACTAGAATTTACTGGCCTGTGGTGTTCTCTTAACTGCCTCTACCTACTGCTTGCCCTGAAAGCAGGTGCATTATAAAGGAAGTTTCTGGAGAGAACACTAAAAGGAAAACAAAGGTCTTCTGCAACTCCAAAAAGCTCTGCATATGTAAGCTGAAATGTGAAGACAACAACTGAAATAAAAGAAATGAACAAAGATTTCTAACACTGAGTGATGTCATACTATACATGAACTCATTAAAAACACACCCACAACATTCTTTCTGGAACTCACCCCAACTGAATAATCTAAAACAGACTTAAGACCTCAAGCATTTTATGTTACTGGAATTTAAGTACTTACGACTTGGAATTTTTATATAAAATGATAGAAAAAATCATGTAAAATTTAAGTATACAAGTTGTTTTCCCAAATTATTTTACAAATAAACAAATATTAAAGTACTCAATTTTAGTGATATTAAAAGTTTCAAAGCTTACCATTAAGCTTTTTAGGTCATTATGTACTTAAGTTTTTTTAAACCTAACAGCTTCCACTGACATAAAACAACCTATTATATTTAATTTATACAGGTTATAAAGGATTTATCCAGGGAAATTAAAATATGAAAAACAAAATTAAAAGTTGAGATGTTTTAAGTCACTCAGTATGAAAAGGCATTCAATTTTTTCTAAGAAAAAACTGGAAAAACAGAAACATTTTCTTCTTACAGAGATAATGAAGGGTCTTCTTTCATAAATCAGTGGGGTAACAAACTGTCCTGGTCTCATTCCATTATAAAATAACAGTTCATCACTTCAAAAGCATAAATTCAAGCTATGTAACTTTACTAATTAACCCACCTTTTTCATTTTCTTTGTATCTACAAATGCCAACTGGAATCTCTGCTTGAAACATGGAGCCCACCATAATCTCCTATTTTAGAAATAACATAACACATTAGTAAGATCTAGTAACACAGATTTTATATCCATTTTCTAACTTTACCATCTTCCTAGGTAAACTGTTCATGGTTTCTCTGTCATAAAAGATACAACCAATTAACTACCTCAGAGGAGTATTGTGAGGATGAATGAGTTAATAATAAAGAGCTTGGGTATGATTGGATGAAAATATTAGTAATAATAATGGGGTGTAATGCAATATACACAGTGAATACAAACTACTTCAAAATATGGAGAAAAAGAAGTAAAAATGAGTTCTTATAATTCAAACTGCAAACACTCTGAAAAACAGAAAAGCAAATTCAGATATATTAAGGTATTTACACTGTAAACTATGGTCCCTGGATCAGCACCATCAGAGTCACTTGGGAAACTGTTAGATATGCAAATGCTCAGCTCTTACCTGAGCCCTACTAACTAGAAACTCTGGGGATGGGACTCAGCAAGCTGCTGTGCAGGTGATTCTGACATACACTCTTATCTGAGAACCACAGATTCAAGGTAAAGAAAAATGGGTTTGTATAAAGCTCTGTAGAGGTCAAATGGATGAAAGCCCACATGGATAAGCAGGTTAGTGACTGACTTTCACAAAACAATACAAAATGAAAAAAGTAACCTCCCCAAAACAAAATTAAATCTTACTTTAGGAAATTTAGTCATCAAATCTATGTAAAATCACAGGTTAGGGGAAGCTGGCTGTTCAGAAAGATAACTGGAGATCATCACCGATGAGATATTACAAAACAGAGGGACCAAGATTATAGACCCTCCTTTATTTGGTGGCTAAATGTTAAGACTGAATCTACTGCATTTTCAAAATGAAGATGTAGGCAGAAAAGGTACAAGTTTCAGGTGACAGTTTACCAGTTTAAATAACAGTTGAAATAACTCTTAGGATTTGAAAAAATTCCTCTTATTGTCAACCCATTGATACCACGATCTCATTTTTTCTAGTATAACTTCAAAGACATACTCTATGCAATTAATTTTTTGCTAAACCTGCATAGGAAAACCAGTCAATTTTCTTTTTAAAAAATTTTTTTTGGGGCGCCTGGGTGGCGCAGTCGGTTAAGCGTCCGACTTCAGCCAGGTCACGATCTCGCGGTCCGTGAGTTCGAGCCCCGCGTCGGGCTCTGGGCTGATGGCTCGGAGCCTGGAGCCTGTTTCCGATTCTGTGTCTCCCTCTCTCTCTGCCCCTCCCCCGTTCATGCTCTGTCTCTCTCTGTCCCAAAAATAAATAAATGTTGAAAAAAAAAAAAATTAAAAAAAAAAAAAAATTTTTTTTTCAACGTTTTTTATTTATTTTTGGGACAGAGAGAGACAGAGCATGAACGGGGGAGGGGCAGAGAGAGAGGGAGACACAGAATCGGAAACAGGCTCCAGGCTCCGAGCCATCAGCCCAGAGCCCGACGCGGGGCTCGAACTCACGGACCGCGAGATCGTGACCTGGCTGAAGTCGGACGCTTAACCGACTGCGCCACCCAGGCGCCCCAAAACCAGTCAATTTTCTAAGAAGAATTCACATACAAGTTTTCTCTACTCTTACAGGTGAATTTTATGTCTTTGATTATAAAAAAAGAGTACCCTACTATCACTTCTTGTGCCTCTTTTAACTTTACTCATCAATGCTTACTTACCAGAGAATAGACAGTCAAGTTATCAACCTTCCCTGTCTCAGGCACTTCTAAAAATACTAATGCCTGGATCCATTCCAGACCAACTAAATTGTAATCTCTGGATAAAGGCCCTGGTAATCAGTATTTAAAAGTTCTCCAAATGATTCTAAACATGGAGCCAGGTTTGAGAACTTCTGGACTAGTGTAAAAATAAGACGACCATCTTTTCCCTATTGAGTTCAGAACACGTTTTTACATGCTAATCTGTAGGGAAGGGAAATAGCACTTAGGAGCATTATGTACCAGGTACCTTATGTGCAATTTTCATTAAATCCTGTGTAATTTTCATTAAATTCTCACCAACTTCAACAAGGCTAAAATTTTTATTTCTGTATTTATGTGAGATGAAACTCAAAACAAGTTCCTCAGGAATGCACTCTTAAGTTCTAGGGCTGTAACTTGGACTCAAATTTGATTTCAAAGCTGTCTCCTCTGTCCCAATTCCTAGAAAAATTTAGTGTCTTACAAGCCTTAGAAGATGATTCAGAATCTTGAAAATTTTTACTACAACAGTCTAAATCATTCTAAAATAAAACAGTCTGGATTTACTGTGGCCTGTTTTATTACGTAATTTCCTGAGGAAGAGAATACTCCCCCATGTTGTCCCTCTTTTAAGCTTTTGTTCCTTCACTAAAAAAAAAATAATAATAATAATAATTCAACACTTACTCAAATACTCTACTGCACACTTCAGACATAAAAACAATTTAAGTTGGAGAAAAGAGATATAAATTTGAATATATGGTAGAAAGTAGTAGTTTAAGGTGACTTTCAAGGTTTTTAGTTTTCATAATTTCTGCATGGTGTAGGAATCAGAAAAAACTGGATTGAAGAACATTTGCCCAAATAGGTCACATAAATAGTAAGTAACTTTTGTGATCCTTGTTTTCTGTCTTCAGCCCCATCTTTCATTCATCTTTCACTCAAATTAATACATACTGCACTGAGCTAAACTTCCCTTACCATTCTAACTCACAATGGTATCGCTGTCTTCTAAACAGCTCCTTGGAAACCCAGAAATGGACCAACTGTGGCTGAAGCCCACAATACCTGGGAGCCCACTCCAAGTTCATTTGAATACTTCATTCTTCTTAATAGAAACTCTTTAAGTATAAGATGTTCTCTTATTTTAATTACCAAGGTGTCAGCTCTTTAAGTCTGCTCCAAGCATCCCAAACCAAAAAACTTTAAACTTAAAAAAAGCAAACAAAAAAACAAAGCCACAAGAAGACTCAAAACTATTAACTAATTAAATAATTAAACAATCATGACTTAAGAAGTATAGCCAGTCCACTGATTTTGATGTTTAGAGCTATTCTGCTTCCAAAGAAATGATTGTTTATGCACTAAATTTAAAATCAGACCTAGGAAAAATAACAGCAAAAAATGCTCAATGTAATTTTTAACAGCAAAACACAGTGATATGTCTCAGTAAGAATGACATCATTTCGGGGCACCTGAGCTCGGTTGGTTGAGCATCCAGCACTTGATTTTGGCTCAGGTCATGATCTCACAGTTCAGAAGACTGTGCCCCATGTCTCTGTGTTGAAAGTTGCTTGGGATTCCCTCTGTCCCTCCCCCTGGCATGCACAGGCTCTCTCAAAATAAACATTAAAGGAAAAAAAAAAAGAGAGGTGCCTGGGTCACTCAGTCAAATGGCCAACTTCGGCTCAGGTCATGATCTTGTGGTTTGTGAGTTTGAGCCCCGCATCGGGCTCTGTACTGACAGCTCAGAGCCTGGAACCTGCTTTGGATCTGTGTCTCCCTCTCTCTCTGCCCCCTCCCCTGCTCGCTCTGTCTCAAAAAAAGAAACATTAGGAAAAAAAAAAGAAAAACAAAAAAAGAAAGAATGGTATCATCCTTCTATATAAATGATTTGCTCTAATCAATTCTACATGATATTTTGACATATTTTCCTAGTAAGTTCAACTGCTTTGCAACAGCTTAAATTTAATTCTTCTACTTTACTGTAAAATTAAGTTGTACAGTTATGTAGTTTTATAATTAAAAACCTATGTCAATATATAATCTTTAGATTCACTTTAGAAATTAACTTATTATGGATAGCTATAGAGAAGCTCAAATGTGTCCCTTTATCCAACATACTCTGAATTGTAAATATCAACATTAATATGTGATGGAAAAACTTACAATTTAAATTATTTAACAAAAGCCACTTTAACAAAACCAAAGCCTCAACTGCTTTCCCAAATTTAAAAAAACATTCACTTGTGATACTTTTTATAGTGCAACAAAAAACTAAATCGGCACTAGCTCGAAATTTCAATTTCTGTTCTTGGTTTGAGATGGATTTGCTCAAAAAGAGTCCAATTCTTTCTATGCCATTATTTTATTTTGTAAAAAAATAAGTATTCTTACTTTGATATATTAAAGGGAAATCTGAACATCTTCCAAGCATTTAAAAAAGGGCTTACCTCAACTTTATCAATATATAGAGCTAGTAAAATAATAATTATACTTGTTTTTAATGTTAATTTACCTAAACTTGGGGAAAATATGGCTCTAACTACCTTTTTCCAGTCTTCTGATGGAATATAATCTTCATCTTCTTCAGATTCTTCTTCTATTTCGCTATCTAGAATAAATAAGACAATATTATAAAATGATTGTTTTTCCTGTCCACATCTGCATATCTAGCTGTATGTTATTTTTACGTCTACCATCGAACATTTAAGTATGCCTGAAAGTATCTGCAGAATAGGGCCAAGATATTTCTAATCAAATAATACCCTATCAGTTTAAAACAGGAAAACAATCCACAAACCTAGGATAATTCCAATCTCAGAAAACCGCATCCTTAGACAATTATTTCCTACGAAAATTTAAAAAAAGGTTTAATTAGAGTCAAGATAATCTGTTCCTGAACCTAATTCTGGTTCTGGTGACAGAATTATAGGAGCTCAATTTCTTCCCTAATAAAACGAGAATTTGGATAAAACAAAAACAGTGGTTTCCAATCAGTGCTCCTTGAGATACTGAGAACTTTTTAGCAACACTCTGTGGGAGTGTGAAGGGAGGCTATGTATGAAGACCTTCATTCTCCTCAACCTCTGTTTTCTTGAGAGCAGGCAAGCTGCCGTTTGTTTACATTTGGAGTAAAATTGTATTTACATACTGGGATAGGAAATCTAAAACCTACTACATGTTTCAGCATCTTCTCAACTGTAAAATGGCATACAAAGTTCAAAAGGGTAAATTACATTCAGGAATTAAATCTTCCTATGGAAAAGCTAAGATAGGCAGTATATATACATAGCTTTCATGCATACATGCATCACAACTGAAATACCAGATCATGAAATAAATATTGTTTTAGAATGCAGTCACTTAGCATCCCACTTTTAACCAAACTTTGGCAATTTATCTAAGAAGAAAAAGGAAAAACACCAGATTTTCACCAAACTTAAAACACAGTAATTTCATTAACCCATCTCTTTTTATAGTGATACACTTTTTCAAGTGGACCAGATCTTTGATCAAAACTCACAGTAAATTTTTTTTTAATGTTTGAGTGTGAGAGGGCAGAGAGAGAAGGAGACACAGAATCTGAAGCAGGCTCCAAGCTATCAGCACAGAGCCTGATGCAGGGCTTGAACCCACGAACTGCAAGATCATGACCTAAGCCAAAGTCAGTCGTTTAACTGACTGAGCCACCCAGACTCAGTGCGTAAAACTCACAATAAAATATTAGCAGCACTACATTCACTTGCAAACTAAGTATGTAACAGAAATCCTTCACACGAAGCAGTAGCCATGTTTAATCAGTTATTACATTACCACACATTTCATGACAGGTGGTTGTTCTTCGAGTGTTTTTCTGTCTTTTAAATAAAGTATAGAAATTTAGACCACAAGTCTGAACCAATAACACTAATGGTTGCCTTTTTCTTATCAAAGAGCTGTCACCTACAGTAATGATTCCTGCTTAGAATGAAATACCATGGAGCAAATGAAGCATGCAAATATTCAAGATACATACATTAAATGTCTCAACTACTGGTCATCTGTGGCTAGATTACAACTGTAGTAAAATTAGGAGATCTTCCATATAAAACATATTATCATTTCAAGAGTAAACCACTTCTTTAGAACTAGGAACCACTGATTAGAAAAAAGCAATATTTATGAATATAGGTAAAAAAGGCTAAAAGGCAAAGAAAGTAGAAAATTAACACCGAGGAAAATACCAGGAGAAATAAAAAAAGATGACCATGAAACAAACCAAATTCAAAGAAGCATTGGGGGGAAAAAAAGGAACACGTTCAAAATCAAGTAGTACAGTGATGCAACAATTATTGCAATCTACTCACGGACAAAAAGGGCCCTAGCACTGCTAAACTAATAGCCTAGAACAAAACCTAACACTGTTCAGCGAGATTTCAGAGTAAATGAATTCAAACAGATGAGTGAACAAGAAATGGAATTTTCCATCATATATTAAATGGTAAAAATTATCCACACAGCAACCAGTGATACTTACTTGTATCAAAATATTTACATCGACGTGGCCGGATTATTTCTTGGGCATCTTGAGAAGCAACAGATTGTGACGGATCATCATTGGAAGACTGAGTTTCATCCTCTTGACCTGATGAGTCCTTTATATTCTCTTCCTGTAGAATAAAAAAATTAAATTTCTTTAAGATGTAAGGAAAACTGTTGCAGATGAAAGGTTACAGCATTCCAAATACAACTAGAAGACTAAAATAAATACACTAAATTCATCATGGTATTCTGGGCTGGATCCTGGAACAGAAAAAAGGACATTAGTGGAGAAACTGGCAAAATCTGAATCGTCTATAGTTTAATTAATTATAGTTTAATTAATTAATATGGTTAACAGTACCAGTGCCAATTTCTTACTTGACAATATACCATGGTTACATGAGATATAAACAGGGGAAGTCAGGTAAAAAGTATATAGGAACACTCTATACGATCTTTGAGCTTCTCTATAAATCAAATTATTTCAAAACAGAAAAAGAAAACTGAATATAGAACTACCAATTGGCTTTTATTACTTAGAAACAGTATTTTTTTTTAAGTTAGTTCAAATTTACTTACAAGAGACATTGAAAAGAAATGCACAAAAACACAGATAAAACTATTACTTTCTCAGGAGTAGATTACAGGCAACTTCCAATATTAATAAATTACTACTACAACAAGAATAAAGACTACAATCTTAAGAATTACTGTGTATAACCTTACTTTATTTTCCCCACTACAGCCACTGTTATCATCATTATCAGCATCTTCATCGTCTTCACCTTCTTCTTCCTCTTCCTCCTCCTCCTCATCTTCTTCAGGGAGTCGAATAGTACTATCATAACCATAAAGACTGAGAAGTTCATGAATTGGCATGTCTCCTTCCTAAATAGACCAAAAAAAAAGTTAACTTCTGAATAAATGATTATTTCCTTTTCCTGTAATTCACAGATCTACAGCCTTCATTCCACACAAAACTTTTAGACCTGTATCGAGAATTCTCAAATCATACAAGGTGAGCCAAAATAATTCTGAAGCCTAGGAAAATCCTAGTCTTTCAAGAATTTCTATAAGAGACTGATCAATTCTAATTGCTAACAATAACAAAAAAAAGTAACACTGGCTTAGAATTAGAACCGTTCTTCTGTGCAATCAATAAATGTAGCTTGACAGTTAACACTATGTATAGATACTCACACTTAGGAGTACCATATACAATTTGGGAGTGGGAAAATTAAAAGAAACAATAAGAAACAATAAAACAAAAAGAAACAAACACATTAAAAGAAACAATAATGATAATATAAGAATAATACTGGATTACATCAGTCATACATTCTTTTCTAGGGTTACCTATAATCATGTAAAATCATGTCATATGCAATCCTTACAATCTATTTTACAAAACTGTTATATTACCCCATCTCACAGATGAGAAACTCAGGCTCACAGATTAAGCAACTTCCCCCAAAATGATACAGGGTACAAATAGTAGAGCCAGAATTCAGGTCTAATTCCAAAAGCCTATACTCACTCTTCAGTACGTTAGAATACTGCTTCAGCCAGTAATACCCATAAAAAACATACCTCCTGAGAGTGAAATGAAGAAATATCCATATGCAATGAAATGAAATCAAGTGTTCTATAGAAGGTACTCTAATAATCAGTAATCAAGTGATATAAAGTATCAGGGAAATAGGAGACTATTTTGACTATAAAAAGAAAATGTAAGGGTTTTTGGGTGGCTCAGTCAGTTAAGCGTGCAACTTTGGCTCAGGTCATGATCTCGCGGTTTGTGAGTTTGAGCCCCACGTCGGGCTCTGTGCTGACAGCTCAGGCCTGGAGCCTGCTTCAGATTCTGTGTCTCCCCCACTCTGCCCCTCCCCTGCTCACACTCTGTGTCTCTCTGTCTCTCAATAATAAATAAACATTAAAAAAAAATGTAATCCAAATCACCTGAACATATTACACACACATTCACGCACACCCTCCTTCTACAACCCCTGCTCCACCTCTCTGAGAAAAATTTAATAGGCAGTTTTGAACCTACCAGAAGGGCAACCATGAAACAAAACATGCTTTGTATTTCTCCAGCAGTCTTGCAGCATTATTCATGGACAGAAAGAAGTTGCCCATGTGTTACATACATTGTTCCAATAGAGATGGATAAATCAGATTGGATGATATAACCTGATGACACTAAGTACTTAGATCATTTAACTCTCATCACTCAGAATTTGTGTGCAGGAAGCAACTACTGTTTATAATTTGAAAAATTTTTCTTATAGAAAGAGGTAGGAAGAAAATTATTTTTAACACGGGTATTTCACATTGTAAATGGAGATTCTAGTTATATATTAGTTTGTGAATCTATCTCTAAAAGAGAAATCAATTCTGAGAGCCCTGGTGACCCCCAACAGCCACAACCTGAAAAGTGGTAACTGTAACAGGTAAGGTACTACCACTCCAGCTGAATGACTAGCTGGCATACTTAACTGGCATCTCCTATTGTGTTTCTCAAAGTGCAATAACACAAACAGTGCTTGAGGTGTTCAAGGATCTAATCCATGCAGAGATCCACGTACCATGGACCTGGTACAGGACACAGAAATTTGGAATTAGAAAATCAGGATTTAAGAACTAAAACAGAACTTCAAAATCAAGAAAGTAGAATAAAAGAAAGCTACAGAAATGGTTGGTTGTATACACAGTAATAACGAACAGCCGCCCTAAAGTGTCTTCTATGTGCACATTTGTGATAAGTGCTTTGATTCCACTATCTTATTCTCTCTCTTCTGAACAAGAGCAAAGGAAGAGTATTATGCAATCTCAACAGATCTTTAAAAGCACCAGTGGGACAGTTTATTAACTTTATGTACAAGTAAGAAAACCAAGCAGAAAGAAACCTCATGCCCTGAGAGACTTTTCTATAATACCTAGACCTAATCCCAGCTCGTATTTTCCATAAACTCATTCTATACCACAAATTAGAAGGTCTGACAATGGCAGTCACTACTATGAACAAGAACGCACCAAAAAAGCTTCAGCATTAAGTTTGCAACTAACAGTTACACAGACCTTAAGAATTCATGAAGAGTTTGTTTCATCAATATCTCATCTTTAAAACTTCCCTAATATAGACTGCTATTACGTCTGATTTTTAAAAGTGAGTTAACTGATACTTTGAAAGAACATACAAAGTAGGTAGGTTATCAATCAAATGTCTGCGGGCTTTCTAGCTTTGGTTTCTTATATTTGAGGGCAACAGAATCACCTTGAGGGCTTATCAAAACAGAGTGCTGGGCCCCATCCAAGTTTCTACTATAGTAGGGCAGAGGTTGGGCCTGAGTATCTGCACTTATATGTGCACTTTATATGTGCCAGGTGATACTGATGCTCTTGGTATGAGACTACCTTGAGAACCACTTATATTACAGTCTAAGATACCTGCAAATTTCCTTTCCAGTGAGAGGTAATAAAGTTTGATTATTATTGTTAATAAGGCTTATCACTAACATCTGTTAACCCAGGTCAGTTATATGTCAAAAGGATAGGTGACATACTAACTGCATGGAACAGTTTTTTTGTTTTCTTTTTTTGGGTTTTTTTTTAATTACTATCGGGAACGTGGAATGTCTCATTTCCATGGTTAGGTCAAGAATTTTTCCTCCTAGATAAGCATTTAAGAAGTATGATTCACTTGAGCTCTCTTCCAGCCATCCAAGATGCCAAAAGGAAAGAAGGCTAAAGGGAAGAAGGTGGCCCCAACCCCTGCTGTCATGAGGAAGCAGGAAGCCAAGAAGGTGGTCAACCTGCTGTTTGAGAAGAGGCTCAAGAGTTTTGGTATCGGACAGGGTACCTAGCCCAAAAGGAACCCCACCTGCTTTGTCAAATGGCCCCGCTACATCCAACTGCAGCAGCAAAGGGCTAGTCTCTATCAATGTCTGAAAGAGCCTCACGGGATTAACAGGTTCACCCATGTCTTGGACTGCCAAATAGCTACTTAACTGCTTTAGCTGACCCATAAATACAGACCAAAGATGAAGAAAGAGAAGAAAACAGAGACTGTTGACCCGGGCTGAGAAGAAAGCTGCTGACAAAGGGGATGTCCCCATTAAGAGGCTGTCTGTCCTTCCAGCAGGGGTTAATACTGTCACCAACTTAACAGAAACAAGAAGGCTCAGTTGGTAGTGATTGCACATGCTGTGGATCCCCCTGAGTTGGTTGTCGTCCTGACTGTCCTGCGTTGTGAGATGGGGATTTCCCACTGCATTATCAAGGGGAAGGCCAGGCTGGGCTACTTGGTCCACAGGAAGACCTGCACCACTGTCACCTTCACACAAGTTAACTTGGAAGACAAAGGAGCTCTGGCCAAGCTGGTGGAAGCCATCAGGACCAATTACCATGACAGATATGATGAGATCTGCGGTCACTGGGGAGGCAACATCCTAGATGCAAAGTCAGTAGCTCACACTGCCAAGCTAGAAAAGACAAAGGCTAAACAACTGGCCACCAAGCTGGGCTAAATGTTGAGTCTTCTGTACATAAAAAGCAATAAAAAAGTTCCCTTTAAAAAAAAAAAAAAAAAAAAGAACTGTGACTCACTTTTCATTTCTCAAAGAAAAATTTAGCAACACTGCTAATATTGACTAAGCAGAGAACGGGGGAGAATTGAAAGTGGTTGGTCACAATACATTTGGAGACCTAACTGAATGTGAAGAGACAGTAACAGAACTGACAGATAAAGAAAAGTCACTCAAGTCAGAGGAAATGACTATCGCACACGTACAGAAACAAAAATGAATACAAGGTTACCCTAATTAGAGCAGAAGGCATCTGTAGTAACTAAAGTAAGTTCGATCTTGTATTTTTACCTTTCTCTAGTTTCACTTAGTTTCTAGTAGGAAGTGTTACGCTCTACTTTTGACTGCATTTGAGAGTAACTGTTGAGCAGTGATTGACACTACAAGGGCTTAGGGAAGATTATACATGTAACAAAATGTTCCAGATGGACTTTGGCAGGGAAAGATTTAGTTTGCCAGAGACAGAGCTAGGTTGGAATCCACTGCTATTGTTCACATGTAGTATAATTAGAGCCTAAACTAGTTAAATTAGTGGATGTGGTAGAGAAAAAACTCAAGAGACCTTGAAGAAATCAACAGGATTTAACCATTAGTAAAGAGTGATTAAGAGGTCTTGGTGACACTGAATCTCTGTTCTAGACACTCCTTATTCCCAGATACACATTCATATGACTTCTAAAACAGTTCTAAGAAATATTAAAAACAATAAATTAAAACCAATAAAGTTCTAATAAACTTCAAAGTTAATTTTAGCTGGGTTCTATCACGTGTAAACAAAATATCCTTGCCTATTCCACTGAGGAAATGCTTGCTTAATATTAACAATAAAGGATATAGCGGTTTTACGCTTTTGCTTAGGTATTGACTTTTAACTTAATTTCTTGTCACCTAATACCAAGTTAGTAAGCAACAAGTTAGTAAACAACAATCAAGACTGACTGAGGAATACAAGACAGAGTTTGACATTAGTATAAAAAATATCTTACTTCAACTAAGGTATAAAGTGAAGATCTTGCAACAAACACTGAGCTACAAGTACTACAATAAAAACCAAAATCAATTTTGCTGAGGAATCCTCAGTTTCAAATTCAAGTAGCATTTATTATGTCCCTACTATGCACTAATGGATGTACGTAGCATTTAACAAGTACCCTGTAAGGATAATTTATTGTCTGCCCCACCCCCTCAAATCCTTTCTCTTTCTATTTCCATATTCATCTTCTTTCAGGAATGTTCTTTCCTCCATTCCAAGCATGTATTTTGATTGAGAGCTCACTTTCTGGACTACATAGCATCTGATCCAATTGGAATCACTGCATTCCTGGCCATAAGTTTGGAATGGGCACGTGACCCAAGCCTGGCCATAGTTTGTTTCCAGATTTGTACCAACAGCAGCTAAAAAAACATAGAGTATCTTAAGCAGTACATCTTGGAGACCTGGAAACTGACAGCATATAAACAAAGTTGGTCTAAAAAGGATGCCACCATGTAGAACAGCAGAAACAGAAAATATCTTTTGGTGGCACTGAGTCCCTAAGGACTAGATATCTCTCTGCCCTTATTAAAATTACATGAGCCTTACATTAAATTCCTTATTTTGTCTAAGTAAGTTCAAGATGGATCTCTATTATTTGCCTCCAAAAATACTGATATAAACAGTAATGACACCCTATAAAACAAATGTTCCTTGCCATTTGTCTCTGAAAAAAGACTAAAAGCTGAATAAAATGTGGCTGACTCAGCACATTATTATACTGGGGTCTGCCAGTCACCTGTTCCAGATAATCTCTCATTAACTTATATGGTCAAAGTCTATGTTCCATAAGGTACTAATAAGGGGCTTTCCTCAAGTTAAACTGAAACACCACAAGAAAGTAGTAGTGTCTTATTACCATCCATATAAATGTAGTATGTAAGTATAGAAATGGGAGAAACAAAGTGAAAGAAAAAATTATGGGTCAAGTAGAATGGAATGTCACAGTTTGGGGGTTACAAGTACCTTTGAGAATTTTATGAATGATAAAAACTACTAAGATTTATTGAGTGATTATCACATAGGACACTATGCTAAATGTTTTACGTATATCATCCTTGTAGTAACACTGCCGCTTAATGAAATTAAGTAACTTGTCCAGAGTCACACACCTGCAGTAGAGTTTTGAATCAGGAAGTCTGACTAAATGTTTCACAGTACCTTTACATATACATGCATATGTACTGCCTTCCTCAAAACCGAGAAATATAAGGAATAAGAAATATAAGGAAGGGGTGCCTGGGATGCTCAGTTGGTTAAGCGTCCGATTCTTCATTTCGGCTCAGGTCATGACCTAACGGTTCATGGGACTGAGCCCCATGTTGGGTACTAACGCTGACAGAGTGGAGCCTGTGTGGGATTCTTTCTCTCTGCACCTCCCTTGCTTGCGTGCACAAGTGCGCGCTGTCTCTCTCTCTCTCTCTCTCAATAAATGAATGAATGAATGAATGAATGAATGAAATATATGGAAGATATGGACATAGCACAAAATGAATAAAAATACAGGAACATGGACTATACTTGCATATTGTGCTTTAAGAAATAAGTTGAAGGGCGCCTGGGTGGCGCAGTCGGTTAAGCGTCCGACTTCAGCCAGGTCACGATCTCGCGGTCCATGAGTTCGAGCCCCGCGTCAGGCTCTGGGCTGATGGCTCAGAGCCTGGAGCCTGTTTCCGATTCTGTGTCTCCCTCTCTCTCTGCCCCTCCCCCGTTCATGCTCTCTCTCTGTCCCAAAAAATAAACGTTGAAAAAAAAAAATTAAAAAAAAAAAAAGGAAATAAGTTGACTAAGCACGGTAACAAAAAGAGGAGCAATCATGTCTGCATAACCTAAAAGGAGGCTAGCTGGAGGTGAAAAGAACAGATGTTTTCAAAAGACATTTTATCTATCTGCCATATAACTTCAAAACAGTAAAGTTACCAAATAACTACAGCACTATTTTAAGGTTGGAGTGGTGTCCATCTGCCAGCCATAGAGGAGTTCATGTTAGTCTTTTTAGAAATGACTGCAGGAGACAGCAGATATTGGCTATTCAAGGGTCATCTGTTGGATGGACACAGTACGCTTCTTATACTGTGTACCACAACCAATTTACCAGTAAATGCTACTGAAAGAAGAGGGGAAGGAGGAGGAAAGAGACTGATTTCCAGCCAGGATGGCATAAGGGACTACACATCCAGACTGGACTAGAGAGACCAGACCGTTCCTAAGGTAAACAACCTCTTGGGGTTGTTGGGGCTTCACTATAAGATAAACTATAAAGGGATGGAGGCAGTTAACTTTTCTTTAGAACTCCCACACTGGGGTTTCTTTTTATTCTATGTAATTCTTGTCATGTGTACACTTCACAAAACCCTCTCACATTTTAATCTTTATTTTCCAGTTCTGGAGATTCACCAGATGGTTATGTGTCTAGCACTTCAAAATGAGTATTAAGTATAATATTGTTATAACATGATTTTAAAAATACAGATAAATACGTAAAGATATAGCTGATCCTGATCCCCCTTCTCCCAAACAGACTGCTACATTTGTGCCATTCAAAACAAGACTTTGAATTTTAAGAGTACATTTGAAAAACAGAGTTAAGCCAGCTTGCATATTGCTACTCAAGCAAACAAAAGTATATTCACTACAGGAACGATTCTGATACCCCTTCTAAGATTACCACTATAAATTCTAACCTGTATATCTAATTCTATAAAATATTCAAATGCTGAACTTACATAATTATTTTATATTAAGATTCATGCCTGTATTGAACTGTACAAATGTAACAACAAACATCAAAGCTTCTTCTATGAAAAGCTACTTTTCACTTAAAACTTTAGATTTCAAACTGAATGAACTTAAAACTACACGCCATGCAATTATTGACAATTCCTGAATGAATTGCTAGTCAAAATTCTGCCACAAGTCCATGTCATACAACCAACATGCCAGGTAAAAAATCACCTGATTCTTGACAGAACTGTAATGTTTCATTTGTATAAAAGAATATCAGTAATCAGTGAGAAAATCTGGCTCATTTTTTAAATAAAAACAAAAACCAGTTTGGTTTGGTTCATACCTAAAAAGTTTATAACTTTAAGAAACACAACATATTGGCCCTAAACTAGCTTAGCTGCAGGTTACAGATGAAAGCATTGGTAATTATGCGCAACTTAAACCTAAATTTTAATTATTCTGGGAAAAGTTAGAAGCATCTGAAAAGATGTAAGACAGCCTGTTTGAGGAGAATGATAAAAGATTGGCTCCCCTTTCTCTTCCTTTCTATATCCTCTATAAAAAATTCTATTTTAAATTCTTTTTCCTAAGGAAGGGTCACCTGAAAGCAAATATGGGGAGGCTGTAAAAGACCAAAGGAGGCAGAATAAAGGAGAAATAGGAAACAACAACACGCCCAAACTTTTAGCAAAGCTCATTAGCAATTTTGTACTAATTAAATGTAATAGCCTGTTTTCAGAAACAGAAAAAAAAAAAAAAAACAACAACCAATAATCATTCTACCACACAACCTGTACTGATTATCTCCTCCTGAGTGACTACTTAATTATTTGAGCAACGTAGAGTGTGAGAAAATGGAATATATAAGATTTTCCTCCTTTCAGGGTTATCCCATGGATGGGTTATTCAGAAATGAAAATATACGTAAAGTGATAGAAGTTTCTGTGAAATACAGGCAAATAACTGCCTTCCATTTAATGAATATATGAAGTGACTGCGATTGAGCCCTAAATCAACCATTTCCTTTGATGTTCACGTAGGTTCTAGATCATTCAAACAAACTCTAACAGTCTTCTGAATGACTTTCTAGCCTCTTGTAAAGAACAGTTTTGACTCCAGGCTCCTCAAGTGCTTTTTAACCCATTCTTGAAAAGCTTTTATAACAACTATACATCATGGTCACTAAGACCAATTGTTTTCTGGCTTAAAACAATAAAACACTGAATTGCTTAGGCACTGTGGATTAAGCTAGTTTTAATTACTAAAAGATCCAAAAGGGGACCATCTGACAAGATTTGACTAAATAGTAATAGAATTCCTTTTCTAGTTCTTTAAATGTGCAATATAAAAACTAAAACTCGGCAACACATATTACTATACAGGAATTAATTTTTCCAAAATATTATGTACTCTAAACGTGTAAAGGCTGACACTACGTCTTACTTATTTTGTATGTTCTTTTTGTCATGGGGTGTAGCAGATCATATACATAATACATTTTAATAAGAGCATACCAGTGATTTATCCTTTCGTCCAAAAAGTTTGACCACCACCAGGAAATACACTGGTGAATAAAACACTGTCCCTCCTCTCATGGGACTAAATGAGGACACAGACAATAAATGAGACAAACATATAATTACAAATTGTGTTAGTTATAAAGAAAGCATTGAATGGGGTACAGTGGATTAAAAAAAAAGCTAACTGGGAACAGGTAAGGTCACTGTGAGAAGGCAACATTAAGCCCAGACTTAAGGGGATAAGGAACCAGCCTCAGAAAACACATACCGAGGAGCAGGAAAGAGCTGAAAGGCCTTGAAGCAGGAAGAAACAGCTTATCTAAGAACAGAAGCACCTGGTGTGGGTATGTAACAGCATGACAGGGGCCTTGCTGGCCAGGTCAAGGAGTTTGGATTTTCTTCCCATGTAACAGGAAGACACTGCAGTTTTAAATAAAAGGCTGACACAACTGCACTAGTATTTTGAAAATACCATCATGATTATTATAGAAATATACCGGATGAAAGAATGGTAAAAGAGGAGAATCCTCTTTTAAAAATGGAGAATCCAGTTAGGAAGCTATGGTAATAGGCTAGGCTAGAAATGATGGTGACCTGGGCAAGACAGTGGCAGCAGAGATAGAACAACAGTCAGATAAGAGGTATCTTTGTGGAAAGAAATGACAGGCTTATTCAGGATTGGTATTAGGAATGAAGGAAGAGGATTTCCTGATTTCTGATTTAGGCAATAAGGTAAAACAGTGCCATTTTTTATGTTGAGGATAGGGAAGGAACAGATGGAGGAAGTAGGAGATCAATCAACAGTTCTGCTTTGGACATTTAAAATGTAAAGATATCTATGGAGATATCCAAGCAGAAATGTCAAGCAGGAGGTTAAACAAAATTGGGAATAGGGAATATATTAATGCTAGAAAAATAGAGAATACTGACACTATGGGAATGGATTAGAACAGATCACCTAATTTAGTAATTTTCAAATTTGGTGTGTATATACCCCACAGAGAGTCTAATTATATGCCTGGGGAGAGGCATAGAAACCCGCATTTCTTAAGTCTATGAGCAATTCTGAAGCAGCTGACTCTCATACTACATTCTGAGGCACACTGATTTATAGACAGAAGAAAAATCCAGAACTGAGAATTAGGGAATTCTAAATTTAAATACCAAATTCACCTTTGGTGAAGGAAAATGAGTCTGCAAAGGATACTGAATAGAAACAAACAGAAAAGAAAAACTGGACGGTAGGGTACTCCAGAATTCAAATAAAAGGAAGCAGTAATTGTTGAATATGGCTGAGAATAGAGAGAAAAATGATGAATAGAATAGTAAGATCATTGGTCATCTTGGTAGGAGGGGACAGAAACTATCCAGAGTACTTTATGGAATAAATTGGAAATGAGAAACATGATGACCACTATTAAGAAATTCTGGCTCGGGGTGCCTGGGTGGCTCAGTCGGTTAAGCGTCAGACTTCGGCTCAGGTCATAATCTCATGGTTCATGGGTTAGAGCCCCGCGTCGGGCTCTGTGCTGATAGCTCAGAGCCTGGAGCCTGCTTCGGATTCTGTCTTCCTCTCTCTCTGCCCCTCCCCTGCTCGCACTCTGTCTCTTTCTGTCTCTCAAAAATAATAAACGTTAAATTTTTTTAAAAATTCTGGTTCTGAAAGGGTGCGAGTAAAAGGTCAGTAACTGGGAGAGGACAGAGGTATGTAAGAGGAAATTCAGCATACCTTTATAGCCTATTTTTGACCAGATAACTGTGATGTTTTACTCAAGTAATTCTATTCCACATAATAGCTATTCCTTTTTTTAAAAAATGCCTTTCATTTCAAACTTTAAATATCTCACCTATAACCACATAGAATTTTTCACTATCAATTATATGTAACACCACTCTTCCCCAAAAACAAAGGTAGAGAATGAAAATTTCAAATGTTTCCTCTATCTGCAAAAAAAGCCGTTAACTACTTCATCCTCTAGCTCTTACTGTTATTTACCCTTGCAAGATCCTCTATTTCAGAACTGAAGTTTGTTTCTCCTTCCATCATTTCTTCCTCTTCTAATGTTCGTTCATCATCAAAATCATGAACCAGCATGTCAGCTGATGGATCAAATTCATGGTCATCTGACGTTGCTGAACCTCCTGGTAAAGAATATTTTAAAAAGTTTGGTAAACCAAATGAAGTGTTATCTTATTAATATTCATTTAATGTGTATGTTATTTGAAGTTGGATACAGGTCAAACAAAAGTATCAGGGAAAAGCCATGCACATCGAGTACTAGTTTTCTAAAATTCTTACCCTTACTCATCACTCTGTCCCTGTAAAAAATACTCTTCTCTAAGGGATTATTTTTTGTCCTGTTTCACCTCTATATATTCACAGTTAAAATTGTAACTGGTGGGGTGGGAGCAGTATAGCTTTAAAAAAAGTGTGTACAGCTCTTAAAAAGAGTACTGTCATCTAAACACAAAATTTCAGTTGTAAAGAATAATGGATCACATCAAGTAAGAATGGTAATTCATGTGGGAAATACCACAATTCTTAATCATCTGACTGATATTTAATAGACCCAATGAGTATGAGTCCTTATGGCCCATGAGAATACAGTCATGGGAGATATACAGTCATCTGAATACACAGTGTAATGAAAATACAGCTACATTCAAATATTATTCTATTAGCACTTCCACGGAAATATATTTCAACATGTAAGTAGCCGTCCTTAATTTATTTAGTTGATTTTGGTCTGAAATAATTCAGATAGAGAATATAAAACTGAAATTTATTAAAATGGCATACAGAACTCTTATGAACTCATTAAAAATAATCTAATAGCTAACTGATGTGTAAGCTAATCTATTTTTAGCCTGCTGGCTGGGGAATACTGCTGTACTCAATAGGGTCAAGCCTGTAATAGTAGATTGCAAATGCTCAGCATACACATTCTATAAACTACCCCACAATTGGCTATTGCCAAACCTGGACTTAAGTTTACAAATTCATTTTTTTATGAATAAACGAGTTATTTAACATTTAAAACATCAATCAGCAATTTCTTTTATCAATTAAAACTGTTAAAAAGTTGTATTACTTAATAATAAAGGTTAAAACCATTAACTAGTAATATATTACATCAGTATGCTCTTCCTTCAGTCCAGTAAGAGAACCAGTAAGTAAAACAAAGCGTTAGAAGTTGACTTCTTGAAAAACAGACTATTAGGGATAAGGGGACACTCAAGGTTCAGGGTTCTTGCCATCTCCCTCAATTTTCAGTGTAAATACCATATTCTGAGTGCTTACTGTGTGCCAAATACTATGGCTCAAGCACTTCACATACATTGTATCTCATTTAATCTTCAAACCCAAACTTGAACAAAACCAAAACTTGAGGCTGAGTTTAAGCAGCACGTTTAAACTCACAGAGCCAGTAGGCGGCAAGGACGGAATCTGAATCATGGGTCTGCTAATTCAGTGCCTGTGCTTTTACTGCATTCTAAGCTTCCTGCAAGCCACAGCCTCAGAGACATTAAGTATCCTGCCTCAAAGAATACCTGAAGAGAACCTATTTTTACTAAGATGACTGAACTGCAAGCCAGATCAGGTGGTGAAGCACTTAGAAGTCATCCTGCTCTTTGACGAACATAATACTAATATTAAATATAAAATAACTATTATTTCTAAATCAGGAATCACCTTATAGTACAAATTAAGTTAACAAACTATCAAAGTTTTAGAATGATTTATAAAATAAAAACATTTAGAAAAGTGTGTTAATTTCTTTGGATAATTAAGAAAAGCATGGCATAGTTTTAATACAGCACCTTGGTACTGGCTGAGGGACTAGACACAAAAGCTCCATGAGAAAACAATTCGAGAGCCACTAATTTAGTTGTAGCTTTTTACTTAATAACAAAGGTTAAGACCATTAACTAGTGATATATTACATCAGTATGCTCTTCCTTCAGTCCAGTGAGAGAACCAGTAAGTAAAACAAAGCGTTAGAAGTTGACTTCTTGAAAAACAGACTATTAGGGATAAGTCCCTAATAGTCCCAATCATTATTCCTTCTTTTTGAGTTTTTAATGAAAAAACATTCCCAAAACTTGTCAGTTCACACAGCAACCTTCTAGGACACTTAGTCAATAATCATGTATTCCTACAAATCATGCTGTACTTTTCTTCTCCTTTGTAGGCAGGAAGATCCTAGAACAACCTCACACCACAACTTTGTACACTATTATCCTAATTCCTATTGAGTGCAAATATTGTAAAAAATAATTATGCTTAATTCCTAACTACGTATACTCTTTCACCAACTAAAACAAAAACAAAACAAACTCACATGAGTACACAGCACCAAGTTGAGTGCTATATTACTTACCTGAAGTCTCCCATTTTTTGTCATTACTTCCAAAGCCATTTATAAAGCCTTGCCACTTTACCCTCTCATTACAAGAAATAACAAAGTGTGGGTGAACCTTTTTCCCCTTCTCACTCCAATCCTCTCCATATATATACCACACTGTTTTCTAACTTTCAATTTCACTTTTCTTGCCTTAATCTGACTTCTTGGTTTTACTTGACGTATTTTTGCCTTGTTGAGACCAATTAACCATTCTTTTCCTAGCCTACTAGGCTGTCTCCTCAAGGTAAAAATCCCCAAAATAAATTATTAGGGACAGGGAGTCTGGTGCTTTGTGTAAATAAATATTTTGCTTCAGAGTTAAGGCAAGTGTCAGCTTGGTAATAAAATTGTACCCTAATACAAAATTACTAAGGTATCTTACATCTTTTCAAAGATTCAAAAGATAAATTAAACATATCATGTGCATTCATTTAATAATTTTATTTCCTTCCCTTCCCTAAATCCCTACATCTAATGGCTACTAGTCTTACAGGTAAAGTCTTGTATTTTACCTGTACAGGTTTACACTGGGGAAGTCCAGAGACAAATTACTGAGCCTGGGTCATGTGACTCTTATTACTAATATCAATTCCAAAGTACAGATGTTACAAAGGACACAGCCTCTTACCAGTGGACCAAAAATTTTTTTACATAAAGCCTCTATTCCTAATTTTTTCCCACCAACTTTTGTTAACTGCCTACAATTAGTATTGTAAGGACAATAAATATTCCCTTGGGCAGAAACCTGATATTACAAACACTATCTACTTCAAAAGATCTTCCTTAGCCCAAAACCAAAAAAAATCAATCTATTTGTATAAGCATTCAGCAAGTAGTAAAGGCCATCGAAAACACTGTATTCTTCAAGTTCCGCTATTCTTGCAGTTCAGCCTAGGCCAATTCAAATGCAATGGAAACTGAGAAAGCCATTAGTATCACCTTTGAAGTAATTACTTTTTTTGTGCCTATGTATTACTTGATGAATTTCTCAAAAATTCATTGAAAAATATCTAAAACTCAGTCTATTTGCAATGTGACAACATGAACAGAAACAACCAGAACCCACTTTTTCGATGAAAAAGATGTCTGTGTTTGAAAGAAAAAAAATATTGGGTACAATTCCATGTCCCAAAAAGGATACAAATAATCTGCTATTTATGAGGTCAGATTACTTCCAACCTCAACCATCCAGAACATATTTATAAACTAATAAGTTTAAAAAAATCCTTGAGTTTCAGAAATGTCACAACGCCTGATATACTTTACTTCCAAGCCTATTAGAAAGAGTAAGACATTTGTAGCTAAATAAACACAAAAAAAACTCACAGTCAACTGAGCACACTAGTCATTTGGAAGGGATCTGGAGGTATCCTAATCCAACTCTTACTTCATACATCGTACTACATAGAATACAACTATTTGTGTTCATGAAAAGAATCCTAAACCATTAAAAAAGGCATATATTAAGCATTTTTACAAACATTCTTTCTAAAATTTACAACATAGAAAGACTGCTTTAATAATCTGGAAAATTCAGTAATGTATCATACCTAAATATTCAATATATATATGATGTTTTCAAATAAAACATTACCCTGCCTCTGAGAACTCCCTTCCTGACTCTAACTATCTCGCACTGTTCCTTACACGAACTCCACTGTAGAAGACAGTCCTCTCTCTTGGTGAAGTTTCTGGACACCAAGGCAGACTGGGCTCTTTCCTGACTGCTATTTGGCTCCAACCAATTGTTGCTATAAAGGAATGCTGTACCCAGTGGTGCCAGAACCTCTGACTAATCATGAGAAGCCTAAATTCAGATTTTATATAAAATATTCTAGGTTTTTAAAATCACTAGAGTGGCCAAACAAAAAAACATTTGTGGCCCAGATATAGGTCAAAGATCACATGTTTGCGAGGCGCCTGGGTGGCTCAGTCGGTTAAGCATCCAACTTTGGTTCAGGTCATGATCTCGCCATTCTGGAGTTTGACCCCCCATGTCGGGCTCTGTGCTGACAGCTCAGACCCTGGAGCCTGTTTCAGATTCTCTGTCTGCCTCTTTCTCTATGCCCCTTCCCTGCTCAGACTCTGTCTCTCGCTCTCTCAAAAATAACAAACATTAGAAAGAAAAAAATTTAAAAGATCACGTTTGCAACCTCTATATGGTCTGTGGGTAAAATCGGATCCTACTCAATCTAAACATAACCTCCTTAATTTATAACATTGAATATTCATTTTTGAATGTTCTGCTTCTTTTTTTCTCCCTCACTAAATGCATTTTTTTCCTCAAAAACTTTGAGCTTCCTATACAAGCAAATATTTCTAAGTTAGTGACTCCTTTTGAAAAAACACACTTCATATTTACTTGAAATCGAATATCAATTAAAACCTATAAGAAATACACGTAGTAATTCATAAAAAAAGTGAACCTACAAGTAGTCATGAGGTTGAACTCACAGCAGCCTCACCTGTACTTTCATGGGCAGTCAAATATTTCATCCATTTCTTTTTCCCCAGAGAAAAGAAGCATTCAGAAGAAAAGCAAGTCAGATGACAGTCTAACTCCTCTAGGCTTTTTATAATAGGACAAATGTTAGTCAAACAGAAATTATAGAAAATACAGAAAATACTTACCTGGACTTGAAGACTCAACAGATGGCTGAGGAGGGGGAGAAAAGAAGAAATATTAGCATCTTTGTAAAGTAAATCTGTGCAAAATTTACAGGAATTACTCAAGGACCACTTTGACATCAAAGATCACAGTTAAGTTTTTACATCTGAATTATCTAAGACAAATTAAAACCTTCTATATAATCTTTTCTCTGACATCATATTTAAACATATAAAAATCCCAAACACTCCTAAATCTAGAAATGAAGACAATAATATGAAATTGACTCAGATTTTAAAGGCAAATATGGATCTCATAACATATGCAGCTTAAGAGATCTGATTTTAGATATTAGAACTTTCTGAAATATTTTCTCTTATCAATAAAGGGGAAATTACACACAAGATTCACTAACAAGCTGGCCTCTGGCTTAAAATACGTGAAAGAAGGGAGGCAAAAACACTTCAAGACATTAATTTTAAGTAAAAATTACGTTGTATAAAGTAGAAGGAAAAAGTAAAATGTTATTAAGCACCAAATAGTACATTAGGCTAACTTTACAACAAACAACATATTTTTCAATTATCACAGAATTAGTAACCTTTGAGTTAAAGTCTAGAAAGGTTAAGGTCTCTGATGAAAAAATCAAAAACATTCCCAATTATAACATGCTGCTTCTACTGTAGCATTCTACCCCTCATAAATTTAACTATAAGCATTTAGAAAATTTAAAGATAACACTGCTAGCAACTTATTTTGGTAATACGACCACTTGACGGTTTGAGGCTATTATTTTATCTAAATTCAGTTAATTCAAAATTATAAACAAGTCATATACAAACATAAACTTCTGTAAATATATAACAAAAACTCAAGATGCTTCAAATGGCATATGCTTCATAGTTAAAACCTTTCCTATTCATTCAGAGCTATTTCATGCCCATTAGAAGTCAGGCATGCTAGAAGCCCAAAATTATTAGCAAGAATAAGTTATTCCAGCACAGACAGTCCCTGACAATTATGGCTCAACTTACGATTTTTCAACTTTATGATAGTGCAAAAGGAATACCCGTTTAGTAGAAACCGAAGTTTGAATTCTGATCTTTTCCTGGGCTACCAACACGTGGTATGATACTATCTTGTGATACTGGGCAGTGGCAGCTAGTTGCAGCTCCCAGTCAGGCATGCGATCACGAGGGCAAACAACCAATACACTTATAACCATTGTGTACCCATACAACCTTTCTGTTGTTCACTTTCAGTCTAGTAGTCAATGAAGTACATGAGATATTCAATACATTGTTATAAAATAGGCTTTGTGTTAGACAATTCTGCCCAACTGTAGGCTAATGTAAGTGTTCTAACCATGTTTGAGGTAGGCTAGCCTAAGCTATGATGCTCATTCAGTAGGTTAAGTATATTAAATGCATTTTTGACTTAATATTATCAACTTATGATAGGTTTATCAGGACATAACCCCATCATAAGGAAGATGTCTATTTTCCTTCTTTCTGGTAACTAATGTGGAAGGGAGCGGAGAAGAACAAAATAAAATGAGGAAAGTGACGAATTTTTCAAAAGCTAGGCATCTAAGACAAATTTCTTTTAAGGTGTTAAAATTCTATTTTGAAACTGTCCATAGTATGCTATTGTATTAAGTATGACATTCTCTATTGTACATGGTGACTTAGGTTCTTTTGAAGCACACTTCCCAAGGGTCCTATTTTTTTTCCCTTTTAATTCTTAAAATGGCTCTTGACTATAGCATCAACTTACTTCAATAAAAGACTGACAGTAGTCAGTATTATATATTTTCAAGTGTCACACCACTACCCTTACTTAAAAGTTGCTCTGCCACACAGAGTCAAACCAGTGCTACTTATTAATTCCATTCCTCTAACAGGAAGCTGAAAAGCAGGGTGATAAAGTAATGTAACTATAAAAAGGGTTTCTAGCTTGCTTAACATCTTATGGGCAGAGTAACACACTTCTAAGCTCAAAACGGATATAACCACCACACAAATTATTACACAGCAAATCAATATTTTAAAATATTAATCTACTTTTATGTCATGCAGTTATGCTTTGTTTCCCAAGTTTAAGCACAATTTCTGTCCAAGGCTACGGCAACGATGACTCTCTTTATCTGGTCCCAGGTTTGCCACTCACAAAGTAGCCTCACAGTGCTGTTTTTCCTTTTTAGTAAACTTCTGAAAATATTGCAGGGCAGAAACAAGAAAATCAGCATTTCTTTCAAATTAGGAGCTTAAGAGAAATGGCTCTTTGAGCATTTAGTTCTTTTTGAACACTCTTAATAATTACTCCATTTAACAGTCTTCTGATAAAAAGGGGTTTCTGATTAAAAATGTCATTCTTCTTCTGAATAAAAGGTACATTTTCACAGATGTTAGGTACTGGCAATAACAAAGACACTGAGTTGTGAATGGCGTTTGCAGGTTTTAAAAGGCCTCAAAAAGCACTAACTGCCAATACCATACGGATTGCTGTGTTGTATTGGTAAAGTTATCTATCACTTTAAAGTTCTGAAAAAGGTCCCAAATATTTTCCGTTAATTAAGATACCAAATATTCAGAGGACTGGTATTATTTGTACGGTTAGCTGGCAGAAAGAACACCCAGTATTCAAAGACAGCATTAATGACCATTTTACATCAGAAATACTGGAATGTTTCAAGAACTGTAATTTGACTGATGTGTACCTAGGTTAGGACAGGGAAGGGGAAGTAGGGAGATATGCCTCTAGACATACATTTTAGTATTCCATGTTCAAAATATAATTCCACTGTTTCCATTTGGGCTGGGTGAGAGTGAGATATTTCTTATAAGTTTATTATACTCAATTAATTTAAAAACTGACCTTTTAGAAAACTGGCATTTGAAAATTTTATACTATACATTACTTTTGCCCCAACTGCAGGCAAAAAAATTATTTTTCAAAGTAAAAGTTCACTATCATAATACAGGAAATTTAAGTACAGAATGTGAGCATTTTTTTATTCAGGTATTTAGAAGAGCAGAACCAGCTTACATTTATATAGTACTACATATTCTCAAATGCATAAAGTTACTTGATCATAACTACATACCTGGCAATAATACCCACTCTGCCAACATCATTTTATAGATTAGCAAACCCAGGGAGATAATGTGACTTGATCTATGGTAAGTGGTGAAGGTGGAACTGAAGTCTACAACCTGAATATTTCTATACCTTCAAGGGAACAACTATATTAAAAATCTTTTCTCTTTACCTCTTTCCTTCCTCCCCCTTACTTTCTTTCTTTTTTGAATGTTTTTCATCTGTTCAAAGTATATTTAAAATGTGACTGCAAGTTATCATCTGTCATGTCAGACTATTATCTATGTCTATTTAGGAAGTGGTATCTTTAACAATATCTTCCAGAAAAACCTGCAACATCTACCATTAATGATGCACAAATTAGTACCTGTTTAAAACTAGAGCTGTAAAACAGGTATTCATTTGTAACTTTTTTTTGTATTTTTAGAAAAAGCACAAACTAGAAAATGCAAATAGTAAAGAAAATTTTTCATTAGAAGTGAAAATGTATTTATGATGTACTCATACATCATTGGTAGAAAAATACAAGTTGGTTTAACCCTTCTAGTGATCATTTTGCTAATATGAAATTATCCTACTGATAAGCCTAAGAAAGCATACCAAGATACATGTTTAACAGTCGTTACCATAAAGTGGTTCATAGCAAAAAGTTGGGAAAAAATTTTCAAGTCTATCATTTAACTAGTTAGAAATGAAATACTGTTCTTCCAAGCAACCAAACACTATTAATCCGTTAAAAAGAGACAAGTCTGTTTGTGGTGAATGAGGGAAAAAAATGTAAAAAACATTTATTTATTTATTCATACATATATTAGGAGTTAAAAAAAAAAGTAGAGAAGGGGGTAACTTGGGCTGGAATATAAATGACATTTTTTTTTTTTCTCCAAAAGTACACACAAAAAAAACCCTGTAACAATAGTTATCTCTAGGGAATGGGCTGGGGAGAGAAAGTCTTTTTCATTTTATACCCTTCTATACTATTGGAATTTTCTAACCACTTGTTAGTATTACTGGTTTTTTTTTTAAGAAAGTCAGTGGAGATTATCTTATGGAATTATGAGCAATTTTCATTTCCTTCCTCTACTTTTAGATTTTTAAGAAAACCTATTGCTAGCCACTTTTTTTTTTTTTAAACAAATGTATCATTTAGAAAAATAACCTAGTTTTCTTTTAGGTGCATACATAATTATCTGAGACAGAAACCATAACTAGACAGTCACACAGAGTATGAGTAGGCTAAATCAAATTAAAAAATGAACAGCTGACTTTTATATCTTCACCACACATAGGATTTAGTTGATCAAATTGCTAATACTTGTAACAAATATTAAATGCCTCAGATATCTTCAAATGTGTCTCTAGAACACAGTAATCTAGAATATAACCATTTAAAAAAAAAGGTAAAAATGAAGTAATCAGATTCATATATTCCAGGCAATCAAAAGCATATTTTCAAATAAACATAACTGTCTGAACTAATTTCTCCCCTCAAACTAATTCCACCACCATTTCTTTGTTATCATCACCTACTTAACAATATAGACGCTGCTAACTAAATCAGAGGTTCTCAAGTGATGGGGATAGAAGCCAGGAAGGAGTTAGATGCCCCTCCTCCAGGTGGAGAAAGCAGGGGAACTGTGCTCACCATTTCTCTTCCTCCATACAAAACTAAGTCACTTAACTTTCCCCTGAAGAATTTGGGGGCATAAAAAAGATTAAGAAAGTCGTGTTGGTAAAACTAGCAAATTGACTACAGTAGTAATAACTCAGAGGATGAATTGCTATTATTAAGCACTAGGAATTCAGAAGCCTAGGTTCCACTCTTAATTGTGCCACAGCCTAACTGCACAACTTAGGACAAATTGCATCAACTCTGCTCAGTTTCATTTTCTCAAAGTAAGATTTAGATATCTTCTAGTTCAATTTCCTTTGAGATCTAAGTTCTTTACTTTTATTATAAACTGCTCAAAAGACCTAACACTACCAAGGAATACTTAGCTAAAGGGATGGGATATGTTTAACAGCCTCTTCTGAAAATTTTTTTTAAATCTAGGACCTTTAAAAAAAATCTCAATTTGCAAAAAGCTTTTTTGGGGGTGCTACTTTATGAATTTCCTATCTACACAAACATAATTTAACAGTCATTCTTATAAGCCATAGAATAAGTCAAACAGAATGGGTCCCAGGTGATAACTGGTACTTGAACAGTTTTATCACTGCAATGAATTTTGAAACCATTTGCAAATCTTTTGAAACACACAGGGACTCAAGCTAACTTCAAGCAAGAAATTTCTATACAGGTGATTACTTTTCTATTTTTACTAATCAGTTTCTTATGGCAGTGTTTGTTTTCTTTTTTTTTTTTTTTAATGTTTATTTTTAAGAGAGAGAGTGCAAGCAGTGGAGGGGCAAAGAGAGAGGGGGACAGAGGATCCAAAGTGGGTTTTGTGTGAGCCCAATGCGGGGCTCAAACTCACGAACCAAAGCAGAAGATCATGACCTGAGCCAAAGTTGGACACTCAACTGACGGAGCCACCCAGGCATGCCAGTGTTTTATTTCTGATTTGAAAAACTGATTACTCTCCTGTAGAAAAATTCTCTAAAAGTAATCGACTTTTATATATCCTCCAACCAACCTTTTCTACATTATCAAGCACTTTATCACTCCTTCTGAATTAAACTTTATTAGATTCTCATACATTTATCCAGAGTCTTACTCTGGATAAATCCTAAATACACTCAAGTATAAACACTAAAAAGTTCATTACCACTATAGAGAATTATTTAAGGCCTAAATCTACTGCAGTGAAACAAGTTTTATTTAGAATAGAAATTAACACCATCAAGAAGAATGGTCAAGATGATCCTATTTCCTTAAAAAATGAAATCCAAATACACTAAAACCCACTAAGCAAGGAGTGTGTTTTCAAGAGAAATAAATGAAGATGTGACAGTGAATAAACAGATTATGTATCGGTTTTGAAAAGGTTTAAATACTTAAAACTAATATAGAAAAGTAGGTTCATTAAAATCTTCTTCTCTTTATATGATAGCAATATGACCTAGGTGAAAAGATAGGTCTTACACTATGTTGTAGCTTTTCCCCCCCTGGAAAAGAAAAGTCCCATATGTGTTTACAAACCCTGAAATAACAGACAAATTATTCATTCCCAAAGGTCCCTGTACCACATTCCTTATAAAACCCAAAGGATCAACTATTTCTTCCTCTTATTCTTTCTTTCTTGTTGCCTTTGTAAAACTGCAACTACCCTGTAATTTCCTTCCTTTAAGTGTAACTAGGAGAACCTCCTTTTAGAAGGTTGATAAGTAATTTTAAGGGATGAAAAGCAATGAAAAATATTACTAAAAACCTATTAAGAAAAAGAGTATGTGCCATTTCTTCTAAGCACATTAAATATGTTTTTAATGTTAGCATGATTTGAGGAACCATTAAACACATACTTCCTACTTATAGACTGCCTAGGTGATCAGATCAAATATGAAAAAATTAGTATATTCTATTCACATCTAAATCAATTTGTATTCAAGAATTAAACACTTCTCTGGAAAAACAAGGTAAGGTCATTCTCCTATGCAGGAAATAACAACAACAACAACGAACCTAGAAGCATAATATTGACATTTTTCTCTGGAGACATGCTTCTTCAATAACCTGTTTTCCCCTCAGATTTATCAAATAAATGTATATTGTTGCTTTGCATTTTCTGTTATTTTACCAGTCAGCTTCAATGCTCAGGTCTACTTAACCAAAAGTGCAATAGCACATTTGATTTATTCTACCAGATGCTTTATACTGGCATCACAAAGAATGAATCTCCTGAGTGCCCATATAAAAATAAAAGCCAGCACTTCTCCATCTATGTTTTAAAAATAACTAATCTCTAAAATCATCCTAATTACTAAAATATTGAAATCAGAACAATACAAACTAATTTTACTTTTCACCTCTCCACCTGTTTAGGTATTTTGTAGGACACAGATGAATGAAGGTTTCCCCATTCTTCTAAATTCACTAAAAACAAAACTATCCAACACTAAAAGATGAATTTTTTTTTTAAAGATTTCAGGTCACTAAATAAATTCACTGAACACAAAGTTCAGGTTTACTCTTCTTGAAATTGAACCATCCATGCGTTCCTTACTGAACATGAGAAATCCATTCTCCAAGTAATGCAATTTTTAAGAAAACTAAAACTTGAAAATATTAGGAAATGATTAGTGACTCAAAATATTGCTTTTCCTCTCTTATGATACAACCATCTTTAATTTCTAAAACAAGAATATTAATATACTCCTATTTACATATTGAGTTTTCAGTGTGCTGGGCAATTAAAATTTCTGGGCGAAGCTTTCTAAACTTAAATTTCACTGTATTTTCAAAAACAAAGTTATTTTCCTTCAATAATAGCTTGCCTTAAAATAGGACTACAAAACTTAAAGCTTAAGTCATTGTGAGCAGCACCGTGAGGGAAGAAACCACATAACCTATTACAGTACACTGCTGCTTATCTAAGAGGCATTCACTGAAAGGGGGAATCCACTGAAGGCTATTTAACAAAATGTAGGTAAATCCAGCTACATACAACCCCTTCCCCAACTTACACATGAAAAAAGGAACACTTAAAAATCTTACCAGGACTAAAATTCCTTCAGCCCAGTGGAATGAATCCAGTCACATTTAAATGAAATACAAAGTACTAGGTTTTCTCCAACTCATGTGCCTTGAAATACAATTCTTTAACCACAAAGAACAAAAGAAATGGAAATAAATCTAAGATCTAAATTTAGTTTTAAATCAAAAGTATTAAATGTTTTTAAAAGATTACTAGCAGTGAAGACTCCTGCTACAGTGAATCAATCTCCTCTTCCTTTAACAGCAAATACTCCACTACAAAAGTACAAAGCCAGTTTCCGTAAGGAAAGCAGAAGGGGCAACCTAAGAGCAATTCCACAAAACAGCTAACTTTCAGGTCCCTCCACTCAACAGGTATATGAAAAAGCGTCCAAATTAATATTTTTCCATAATCTGTATTTCAGTATCCCAAATTCAAAGTACTCACCTAACTCACCACTGACTTCATACAGCAATTAATGAAGACAAATACTGGGGACTGGATGGTAAGAAAATTTTTTTACCTATTCGTGAATTTGGGGATGTCTGAGCCCAAGAAAACGGTAATTCACACAGAAGAAATGCCTTATCAATCATTTAGTGAGGCTCTCACTCAAAGTAGACTTAAAACTCCAAATACTATCACTTCCTGAACTCTAGGGGGTAAGGAATAACGAATTTTTCCGGGGGTAAGGAGGGAAAAAAAAAGTATTAAAAAAATCAAATGTTTAAAGGTTTAAATCAGAAACCAAAATTCAAATCACCAGAGGCGTTAACACTAAGTTTCAATGAATCATAACAGTGGTTATTTGCCACGATTTAAGGCCCCAAAATAGAAAACAATTACCACCGAGGAAAGGGGGCTTTGGTTAACTCGTTTACTGGAAAAAAAGGGGGGGGGACCAACATAAAACCTCCCATAAAAGGGGGGAAAAAAGACAATAATAGATAGCCTTGATAGGAAAGGGGGGGGGGAATGCCTGGAAAGTGAAGAGGGGGAAAGGTAGAAAGCAACTCTTCCGAAACATAAAGAGAAAAAAAGGTTCTACCTTCGGAAGGAATGGAACTGTTCCGTAGATTCAGGGGGATTCCCCCAACCTAAAGGGCCGGATCGCGAAAGGCTACGTTTATTTCTCCACGCTCATCTTAGCTCCATGAGAAAAATGAGAGTTGAAGGCCATTCTGCCTTACGTTTTCCCCATCAACACGGACTGGATGTCAGTAGCAAACGGGTGGGGGTGACACGGAAGGGCGCAACAGCATCTCGGTGAAGGAGGGAAGAAACTTCGCAAGAAGAGGAAGCGGCAGCTCCTCTCTCTTGGCCCCTAGCACCGGCCGGCGAAGTTGCGCCACCGGCGCCCCTGCCTGGAGGGCGCCCACTCGCCCTCGCCCCTCTCCGCACGCACTACCACGCAGCACTCGACCCTTCAAACTGCCCCCGAAGTCCAACTACGCCTCCGCTTCCTCCTACCCCCGGACCCATCCCAAGTAAGTTCCAAGGAAAGCTCCCGCCCAGAGCGCGGCCTGTTCCGGACAACAGGTGGGCAGTGGCGCCAGCAGGGCTGGGCCTCTCCTAGCCAGGCCCACTCCACTCCTCCCCGGCCAGGGCCCGGGGCGCCCGGCTCCGGGACAGGGAGGGGGAGCTCGCTCCCTTACCTCCGCCATATTTGCCGTACTGACGGGTCACATCTCCGCGGCGGCCGCAGCTGGGTCACGGCCAGAACCCGGATGTGAGAGTCGGCAACGGGACTCCAGCCGCCGCCGCCGCCGTCTCTACCGCTCCCGCCGCCGCTGCCTCGGCGGGAACGCGCAGGAGCCGCCCGAGCGCGCCCACCACACCCCACTCCGCCCCCTCGCGGCGCCCCGGCCGAGCTGGACTGGAGGGAAAAAGCCTGAGCGCGCGCAGGAGCAGAGGCGGGCGCGCGCGCGCGCGGCCCCGCGGAAGCCTTCCCCGGGAGGAGCGCGGAGGGGGCGGAGTCAAGGTGGGTGTGGGGGGTAGGTGGGCTTCTCCGCGCGGGGCGCCTCCCCTGCCCTTAGCGGATCCGCGACTCCAGCTGAAGGAGAGGGCTCCAAGGGACCAGAGAGGTCAAGAGAAAGTGCCCAGAAAACCGTGTCCAGCATTCACATCGCAGGGGAAAAGATACGTTACATTCTACATGTAGGCCTTTTTCGAAGAGCATTTGCTGAAAACGGATGTTGCTGTGATGCAACAACGGCAAAGGCACAAAGTGGTGCGCTTTGAAAGCGGTTGTCTCTTGATAAGTATTTCTCTCTCCGTTGATTCCCGACGGGAAATGTAAAATCCCACATCCCCAAACCTTAGAGGTCAGAGATTAAGGGACTGTGGATAGGTAGTATACCATCCTCACATCTCATCTGCTTTTCCTCACACGCTTCCTGAGATGCCAGGAGCAACATAATTGTGCAATGTTTGAATTTTGCACAACTGGAGAAAATTTCAAAATGCGAAATACTGAAAAGCTGCTCTTTGATAGATATAAATAATCTCCGACTTGACTGCAGAGAGGGAAAACCTGCTTATTTGCAATGCCTGAAATGCCTACAGTTTGAAAGTTTATTTTAAAATACTGGCCTAGAACTGCCAATTGGCCTTGAAACCAATTCTAATGACTGCAGGGTCAATGACTGCAAAATAACAAACATGTTTCACTTCCATTACTAACGCAGATACTGGCTAATACAAAGGTGATATTAAAACATGCACTAACACATTTTACTAAACCAGGAGTTTAAGTCTTAATTTCAAAAAGCCCGTTTTCCCTCAAATGTTCAAGGGTTTTTAATGCAATTTCAAAAAATGATTGCCCATATCAACCAGTTCAGTATAAAAAGTCATTCCTTCCAAATGTGACGCCAGCACTATAATATACTGCATAAATGTGCACATACACAGTTTTTCCTTTATACTTCACTTACAGTGCAACATGGGCTGTTTGCTTAAATTTGTATTCCCTTAACAGTCTAGACTCTATTAACCAGTTTCCTTTTTCCAAAGATTCAACATTAACTTGAAATTCTTATGTCCAATAATAATTTGTGCATGAATAACTTGTGCATTTATAGGTATATGAAGCTGCTAAGCGAAAGGACATTACCTGGTAATTTGACAGGAAAAGAGTCCACAGACAGTCTGTAAACCAATTAAACATAAACATCTGATGCACATTTTCTACTGAAAGAAAAGCAAGGGAAAGAAGAGAAAGGAAAACTTTAAGGTTCCCAAATCTACAAACAATTTTTACTGTACAGTATTTTCATTTTATTTTTTTTAGAATACTTATACAAAAGTGTTTTTCAGGATTCCTTGGGGGAATAAATATTTTAGCACAGGTATATAGAAGTACACTACTGAATTACCTTAGTCCTTTGGACTCAAAATAAAAGTCATTTTTTGAAAAGTCAGTTTGTGTTTAAATAGTTTTCACTTTGAGACACTTGATGGAAACAGCTGAAGGCAAAGAACAACTGATGTGCACAGACCTGAGGTGGGTAAAGACAGAAATCAGGGGCCCAGAGGTAGAAACTCAGGCTTTATAATACCATGGGGATAAAGGAGTGTTTTCCATTTAAATACCAAAGTTAATATATGAAATTTAGCTGGTTCACAAAAAGAAAAATTTTTAAAAAGTGTTGTCAAAATGCAAAGTACAGGAATAACTTGCTGAAGTCCATTTAGTCTTTGATTCTTCAGTTCAACCTCAACAAAAACATCCCAATTGTGATTAAAAAGCTGGGGATCATGGTCCCTTAAGCTACTGAAATTGTCAGGAAAATCTGAAATTGTCAGGAAAATCCCATCTAGGAGATATCTGAATGGATATCCCCCTCTTATTGATAAATGACTTTTAAGTTTATTAATAATGTGTATCATTTTTACTAATTATAAGTGGCATTATCGTTTAGGGGAAAAATTCCCTCTACATTTTTCTCCTTCCCTTTTTAAAAAAAATGTGAATTCAGTGATTTTTTTTTTTTTTTAGGTTCAGATATTCTAAAGATAAAAAGAAATGCCTGCAACATTATAAGTCATTTGTAACACATTACTCCTGAATTCAGCATGGTTTTACTCCCATTTTATTCTTGTGATACACTTATCTTTCAAAATTTTAGGAACCACCTTGAGGAAAGCAAAGTCTTTCTCAAAAACTCTTGCTTACCTCCTCAGTAACAAATATGTAAAAATTAACTGTTCATTAGCCACAGAATCTTAGTGTCTTTAGTCAATTTCTACCCTGTCCAGGTAGGAATCTCTCATTATGTCTCCCGACTACCAGGCTTTTCTGCCTATGCTAAAACACCTCCAATGACTGATGAAGACACTGCTCTTTTCAGACAAAGCTCTATGTTTGGAACATTGTTTTATTAAACCAGAATCTATCTCCTAGTTACTTCCATCCATTTCCCTGAGTTTTTCAGCACTTTGGATTAATTCAACAGATGTCTTCTTTGTATTTAAGTGCAAGCAATCAATATTTATACTTGGAATAACAAAATATAAGTCTTCGATGCCTATTGATACTAGAAGAGCTAAAAACAAGACATGACAGAGTTAAAAGTATGAGAATATTCACTAATACCTATGAGCTGTTTAAAATCATTAGTTTATATTACGTGTTAATGTGATGTCCAAAATGATAGCTCTGTTACATCATGTAGAAAAATGTTTAAAGTTAAACTAAAAAGTGTGGTTAATTCCAATTTTAGGTGAGGTTTGTGGCTAATGTCCCAAAACAAAAAAAAATCTCTATACAAAGCCTGAATAAATGCCTCTTTAGCTCCCATTCCCCACCTACAAGCTTCATTATTTTCAGGCAAACTAACATTAACTTTCACCACGTTGAAACTTCTGAAAACTGTTATTATATTGGGAAATTATTTTTAAACAATTTACTGAATACTCCATTAAAAAGTTATTAAACATTTTTTATAGAAGTTATAATACACACACACACACACATGCACACATGGGAACCCTTCAGTTAGTATTCTCCTTTAACAAAAGCATTTTAAGGTCACAATTTTACTTCAACCAGTACCTTAAACTGACCAATAAGTAAATGTCTCTGGCAATTTACATATACCTAAGAAATATAACCTGTTATTCAGTACCAATACCTGATGCAAATGTAAGTACTATATATCCATACTACATAAACAAAATGTTATGCAACTCAGGTACCTTTCAAAATGCTCCAAGAAAATATCTATAACAGTTTACTCTAGGGCTGTTTGAATGAAACAGATGAATGCAGCGCATTCAAAACGCTAACAACAAATTCTCTACCTAACAATTTTCAGAGTCCATGAGTCCCTTTTGAGATTATTTGGTAAACTATTTACTAAAATTTCTATTTAAAAGTGACAACCTACACATTATGTGCAGGTAAAAATTTATGGATAGCTACCAATTTGGTTGAAAATACCTAAATATCAAAAAACTTAAAATGACATTTTAGATAAATTGAGAGTTTACCTTTACTTTAGTAGGCAGAATGCAGGTTACAAAGCAGTAATGCATTACATTCGGAAGCCCCACAGCTATGCAAGAATCAGCATCATCTTTTTGTTAGTTTGGTTTTTATTATTAACCCCACCTCAAAACACTTACATAGCCTTTTGGTTCTTCAAAGGACAGTCTTGTTTTTTTTCACAATTTTTACATAGAGTTTTACCGGGCGACCCCTTTTATCAGATTATCACAAACTGATTTTTTTCTTAATAGTCCTAATATTGTCGACATGTTATTTTTATCTCACCCAAACTCTGGAAATTATTGGCCCATCATCAGTTCTCAAACACTGGAATATACAGGAAGAGTAATGTAATATTTATATTACTTGAGGGAGTTTGGATTTTCCCTCCCTTAATATCCAAGTGTGCCCCTGCCTACCAGCATCACATCCGTCTTGTCTGCATTGAACCTCAACCAGTTGGTTCTTAACCACGTCCGAAACTCAGCCAGGCACTGGGAGAATCGAGCCACCACACCATCTGGATCAAAGGAAAGAGAGCCTCAGTAGTAATGAGACCAGAGATGATGATACCGCAAGCTCACCATGTCTCTAATTCTCAACCTCTCATTTTTAAAAAGATGGCCAAGAATTAGGACAAGGATCCCATGACAATTTTAGGAAAACATTAATGGGCCTTGGGTCATGCCATTTGTAAAGAAATAAAAGCGACCCAATAAATAGGTCGACTCATTCCATCCATGATTGAAGAAGGTTCGTTCAGTCAATTCCACGTCATCTGGGCTAAGCGGCCCCAGTAGACGGGTGAGTCTGTAACTGCACAAGCTTTTCTGCAAAATTAAGAGTTTTAGCGTTGGAGGAAGCTTTAAGGATAACTGGGGCCCAGAGAGGGGTAGTGACTCGCCCAAGGTCACACAGCAAACGAGGACCAGAAATGGGCTCCCAGCCAGGGATCTTTCCAAGAAAAGCTGTAAAAACAAGGCCATTTCAAGGAGGGGGAGGCATCTGTCCCCAGGGATCTTCCCATCGGGCAGGAGAACCTCGTTCTTTCATATTAATGCCCTCTTCAGTCTTCCTGCCCTCCCTCATTCCCTTCAAAAAGGGCGGCTTGCCCAGGACCCTGCTCACCACGGGGACTGCAGTGCGAGCAGAAGCCTCCCAAGGGAGGGCTGGGACCGAACCCGGATCTACAGGGGAAAAGAGGCGGAGCCACAGGGGGATGGTCAGCTTAGCCCCACCCCGACCGAATTCGGGAGCCGACAGGAGAAAGGGGCGGAAGCGAACTGCGCGAGACGAACTCACACCGCAGCGGATTCCCAGCGCACCGCGGCCGCCGGGGAAGATCCGCGCCGCCGCCACCGCCAAAGCAAAAGACCGGGCTAGGAGGGGGTGCGCTGTGGCGGACAGCTGCGCATGCGCCCAGAGGGGCGACGCACTCGGGGAGGGGAAGCGGGCCGGGCGCGTTCTCTCTCAGCCCCTCCCCGGAAGTTAAGGGTCTTCCGGGCGGTACTCTATGGTGGGGGAGGGGAAGGAGAGAAAGGGGACCGAGGACACTTTAGGAGCCCCTCATCCCAATCAGGACTAGGAGAGGAGAGATGGTTTATGGAGGCTGCACTTACAGCCGCTGCCGCTGCTGCCGCCGCCACCTTCACTGCTGCCGCCACCGCCTGAAGAAGCCCCATCCATCCGCCTGCAGCCGGGGAGACTCAGAACCTGGGAGGGGCCTGGGGCCCGGGCCGCCCGCCTCCTTTTTCTAGTCGTCGTCCGGGGCTTCCTCTTGCTCCACCAACCCTCTGCCCTCCCCTCCGCCTCCGCCCTCCTCCTCGGTCTCCAGCCGCCAGCCAACCGCGCGGCCGCTTGTTGAGCCAGGGTTCCTCCGTCTCCATGACGCCCGGCAAACATTCCCGAGCCTCAGCCAGAGCCGCTAACGCCGAGGGTTGGGGTACAGGGACTCCAGAAGCAGCCAGGGAAGGGGTGGCCCACCACTCCACAGCCTGTCGCAACCATGCCTATCTCTCCAGCAAACAGCCGCAAGCAACAGAACCTCTGGTTGTAAGTTCCGGCGCTAATCTTCCTGGGTCTCGGAGGAAGCCCCTTTAGATCCAGTCTCTTAGTGCATCTGGGTTCAGTCATCCCTCGAAGCTCTCATACCGCAGTGTCGCTTTCCGTGGCCTAGTACAGCCTTTTTGAACCCCCTACTGCTGTGCTTGCTCTACGGGAAAGACCTACTTTGTTTAGAACCGCTCCTCCTCCTAGCATTCCTGGGGTGGTTTTTCCGGTCTGCCGGGTCAAGCTTGTTGCCCCCATTCAATCCTCAGCTTCAGTGAGCCAGAGGACTGAACTTTACTAATGCTCTGTCGTTGAAGTTTTTTCCTGCTTCCTCATGCTATCGTGCTTTTAAAACCCATTCCTGCTAATGTTCTGCCATTTCTGCAACACTTGAACGAGAGGTTGGAGAAGAGCACACAACTCTGTGGACTTGTTTCGCTTACAACTTCAAATGGTTCTTCAGTGCTGCCCAGCAATTGCACTAAAGTTTTCTGATTCATCCATTCTCCCACACTTCCGGACCACTTTTGTTCTCTTCTCAGACCTTCAGCATCTCTCCTCCAATCTCCACTAGCTCAGCTAATCTTTAATAGAACTTGTTGAAAGTTCTTGGGGGAGATCCTTACATTCTCTCCAGAATATGGTTCTCAGGGTCTTTTTTCCATTCCACCACAACACCAAAATAGTTTGCGTGAAGGTCAGCAATAGGCGTGCATCCAAATGCAATGGCCATTCTTAACCCTCCTACTTCTCAAGTTTTGAATCACTTCGTTTGGTTTCTTGGACACCAGCCCTCCCTAGTTCTCTCTTTGGTTTATGGCTACTTGTTTTCAAATTACTTTGCTGGTGGTAACTTTTCTTCTTTTCATATCTAAATACTGGAGTGTTGCTGGGGTCAGTTTTTAAACACCTTTTTTTTTCACTATTGCGTTATGCCTTTAAAAATCACCTATATACTAATGACTCACAAGTTTATATTTCTAGCCAGCACCTCTTCCAAAATCAAGACTTTAAAAAAATCAATGTCTGCACTTAGAAGTTAATAGGCATCTCCAAATTTATATGCAAAACTAATCCCCCCCCCCCAACCCCTTATATATTTTGCAGTCTTTGACATTTCAGTAAATGAGAGTTTCCACTCTTCCAATTACACAATAAACAACCTTGGAGTTTCCCTTGACTTCATTAATGCCCCACTCCATCAGCAGATTCTATCATTTCTACCTGCAAAATAAATCGAGACTACCTCCCTAATGTAAGTCCCTATCACATCACAGTAACCACCTAAATGGTCTTCTAATACCCCAAACTTAGTAATCACTGTGGCTCTTCTCAAAACCCTCCAGTTTTTCTATGTGAGTAAAAAGCTCATGTCATTACAGACCCACAGGATCTCACCTTGGACCCTTTCCTTTGGCTCATTGTTTCACAGCAATGTAAGGCACATTATTTTCCCATTTTAAGGCTTATGCATTTGCTGTTCTTTGGTATATTGCACCCCCAGTTAGTCTCATGACTCACATTTCCTTCACGTGTCACCTTAACAAAAAATCCTTCTCAGGGCGCCTGGATAGCTCAGTCAAGTGTCTGACTTTTGATTTCAGCTCAGGTCATGATCTCATGGTTCATGGGTTCCAGCCACAAGAGGTTTCTCTCTCACTCTCCCCTTCTCCCTCTCTCCTGCCCCTCCCCCACTTATGTGCACGTTCTCTCTCTCAAAACTAAAACATTTTTTTTAATCCACCCGTCATAAAATAATAATATTTCTAATTACCAATATATCCAGTTCCTCAACCTTGGGTAAACTTATCCATAAAACTTATCCCTCCTTGGTATATGATACACTTTTTCATTAGTCTGTCTTCACCCAAATTGCCGAACTCCATGGAGCAGGCATTTTTGTTTTGTTCACTGCTATTGCCTTCAATGAAGAAGGCACTCAATAAGTATTTGCTGACTGAACCTAATATTGGTTACTGCTCATCCTGTCTGATTTTTGTTTTACTTGTAGGTATGGAAATCTGAAAGTAAAACTGTGTTGAATTCATGTGAATTTTTTTTAAAAAGTCTTGTAACTCTCATAGTAGCTGAGAGGATTAGAAAAATTCTCTTGGGAATTTCTTACATAATGACAGATTCGTAGGAAATTACCTATTAAGGAAAGAATCAGGTGGGAGATGGGAAGTAGTATAATCTTCATTTTTTGAGATAGCCAGGTTACCCAATTAAAGCAAAATTTCATAGACTTTAAAGTTTACAACCATTGGTTTGACCAGTAACCAATGTTATTTCTCATCTTTCTCCTTTTAGGACTTAATCCTGAACTTGAAAAGAATCTCATAAAACATGTATTTACCAATTTTCCATTTTCTCACTCCAGTTTTTCCTATATTAGATCTTTTCTATTAGCTTAGGAATATGAGCAATCTCCTTTCATGGTAAAAACAACCACTCTTTCTTCAATGCTTTTATCCCACTTCTCTGCCTAGTTCCTCCATTCTCCTTTCTTACATGTTCATTCATTTCCTTTTGATTCTTTCTTAGAGTTTTCATGTTATCCACTTTTTCTATTAGAGTCCTCAGCATATTTTTTTAAGTTTATTTATTTATTTTGACAGAGAGAGAATCCCAAGCAGGAAGAGAATCCCAAGCAGGCTCCACGCTGTCAGCATAGAGCTCGTTGTGGGGCTCAATCCCACAAACTGAGATCATTACCTGAGCCAAAATCAAGAGTTGGACCCTTAACCGACTGAGCTACCCAGGTGCCCCTAGAGTCCTTAGCATATTAATCATAATTATTTTAAATTCCTATTCTTGACAATTCTGAAATCTCTGCCATATCTTAGTCTGGCTGTAATGCTTGCTTTGTTTTTTCAGACTGTTCTTTGTCCCTTTGATATGCTTTGTAATTTTTTGTTGAAAACGAACATGTTGCATCAGGTAATATGAACTGAGGAAAATAAGCCTTTAATGTGAGATTTTGTGTCTCTCTGACTGGAAATTGGGCTGTGTGGTGGGTTTTTGAGGCTTCAGTTTCCTCTGGTGTCCTTGTTTTTGTCTCCTGTTTTTTAGGTTTCCCTAGAGACTCCTTCATAGAGTCTGAGCCTTGCATTTCTTCCCATTCCAGTCCCCTGTTACTGTACAGGTGACCTCTTGGTGTGGTGATAAGATGTTGGGGGGGAGAGGAAGTGTTCTATAATCCCATGACTAGTCTTAGTCTTTTAGTGGGCGTTTGTCCCTTCACTGTGACCTTCATAAGTGTTTCTCAGATTTTTTTTCCTTAGGTGGAACAAGAAGTCTAGGGGGTCTCGGAGTTGTGTATTTCCTTCCCCCCACATTGGTTAGGCTCTGATAAAATAGTTTTCCTTGAGGGCAGGCCTTTGTTAAGGAAAACTGAACATTCTGAGTATATTTTAGAATAGTTATGCCCTATCTCCCTGCTGAAATTATTAGGGAGTTTTTCTCTGATCATCCCAAGAGCCCGATGAGTCTCATGGTGGGCCTCCGTGTGAGGCTGGGCCCTCAGGAATTTTTACCTTTCAAATTAGTCTACACTCAGTCTCCAGCAATTAGTCAGTTATCCTTTAAGTTTTCCTACCATTTGCTGGCCCTAGTTGCAAAGTTTCTACTCTCAGTAAATTGTGATTCTCTGTTTTCTCCTGCCTGTCCAACTTTCAGGCCAGTGGTTTGCCCATAAACTAAATGATGGATCTGAAAAACCTGTTGATTTTCAGTTTGCTAAGCTTTTTTCTTGTTATAAAAATAAGATTTATGACTTTTGTGGTCTTTACATGTTGGACCAGAACATCTATGTTCACTTTTCAACCCTTGCAATCTGTTGTCTCCATTTCTGTACAGAAACTATTCAAAGGTCAATAATGAGTTATCTAAAGGTTTCAAAAGTCACCAAATTCAATGGGCTTTCTTCTACCTCTCTGCAGCATCTGACAGTATTGATCTTCCTCAATAAATTTAAGTTATCCCTGAACTTTACTGGTTCAAATACCTCTTTTCTGATTTCTTTTACTATCTCCAGTTTCTCCCCTTGGTTCTATTACCTTCTTTTTATGCCTTTAGGTTTTTATTTTGGGACTCAGTTCATTTCTTATCATCTCCATACAGATATTCTCAAATCTGAATCTCCAGCTTTCAGTTCTATTCCTTAAAATTCACTTTACTCTTGCATTTTTAACTGCTACCAGACGGCTCCATCAAGATATCACTGATATCTAATATGAACATGTCTACAATTTAACTTCTTATTGTGTTTTAGAAGTGAAAAGTAATTTAGGGGCACCTGGATGATTCAGTCGGTTAAGTATCTGACTTCAGCTTAGGTCATGATCTTGCAGTCTGTGATTTTGAGCCCTGCATCGGGCTCTGTGCTGACAGCTCAGAGCCTGGAGCCTGCTTCAGATTCTGTGTCTCCCTCTCTCTCTGCCCCTCCCCCGCTCACACTCTATCTCTCTGTGGCTCAAAAATAATAAATAAATATTAAAAAAAAAGTGAAGACTAATTTAATCATCACCTTAACTCAATGAGATAGGTACTATTATTAACCTTAATTTACAAATAAACGGATTAATAGCCTCTGAATTATTGGATGAGTTTGAGCATTTAAATTGACCTTTGAGGGGCGCCTGGGTGGCTCAGTCGGTTGAGCGTCCGACTTCGGCTCAGGTCATGATCTCACGGTCCATGAGTTCGAGCCCCACGTCGGGCTCTGTGCTGACCGCTCAGAGCCTGGAGCCTGTTTCAAATTCTGTGTCTCCCTCTCTCTCTGACCCTCCCCCGTTCATGTTCTGTCTCTCTCTGTCTCAAAAATAAATAAACATTAAAAAAAAATTTTAATTGACCTTTGAGTTTTAGTTTTCTTATTTGTAAAACATGACTATTAAATATCTTACAAGTTATTATAAGAATTGAACTAGAGAATATAGATGGAAGTTCTTTGAAATTTAAAATTTAAGTAGTATTGTTATTATCTGTTACCAATTCTGATCAGTTCTGTATCTGCTGTCTTTTAAGGGTGCCTGAGTTATGTTTTAATCAGGTATGTAAGACACTTTGACAGGGAAATAACTATTATGAGGGGAGAAATTTTTTTAAATACTCATGGATCCCTAGAAACAGGATACATGGCATGCCATGCCACGCAGGGGACCACATGGGAAAGCACAAGAGCCAGTCTGGAGGTAGAACAAGCAAGAAGAAATATGGGCACGAACCTTTATTGTGGTTTCTGTGGGAAGAACAGACAAAGCAGAATAAGCAAGTTTACAATGAGCTCATTTAAATAATTTCAGAAGGGGGCGCCTGGGTGGCGCAGTCGGTTAAGCGTCCGACTTCAGCCAGGTCACGATCTCGCGGTCCGGGAGTTCGAGCCCCGCGTCGGGCTCTGGGCTGATGGCTCGGAGCCTGGAGCCTGTTTCCGATTCTGTGTCTCCCTCTCTCTCTGCCCCTCCCCCGTTCATGCTCTGTCTCTCTCTGTCCCAAAAATAAATAAATGTTGAAAAAAATAAATAAATAAATAAATAAATAAATCATTTCAGAAGGCTCTGGTTATAGGGACTATCTCTAATTGTCTGATTCCTGTCCCAAGGGTGATTAGGGCAGGTGGATAGTGGCCCAGAGAATGAGATCTCCGTGACAGCCTGATAAAGGTTGTTAAGGGTTTAGGCTCTGGATTGGTTGGTTTGTATAAGGGTGCTTATAAGTGAGCCCTTACTGTGTATAGGCATCCATTAGCCTTGGGAGGGGCATTCCCTCCAGGATGAACAAGTTCTTAGATGTCAAAGCATCAAAATGCAAAGATAAAAAGACATGCTTAATACATGGTATATGTTGTATTTGTTTTATTTCTACATCTGCCACCTGTGTTAAACCTTGATTACTTCTCACTTGGACTATTCCCATAGCATCTTAACTAATGATCTTACTTCTAGTATGTGCTGCATAGAGCTAAATTTTTCTGAAGCATAGTTTAAGTCACTTTACTCTTATGCTTAAAAACCTTCGAAGACACTCTCTTGCTTGTGTAAAAAATTCCAGACTTAGCCTGGCTGTTTTACTTTTATAAAGGTTAGCTTTGTTTTCCTTCATGTATTTAATTGAATCGTTTAAGATTCCCTGTATATACCACATGCTTTTCTACCTTCATTGTTCACAAAGATTTTTCCTCAGGGTGCATCTTTCATCTTGCTCCAATGCCTTTGTCCCCCTTCACCTCCACCCGCACCAAACACAAACACACATTTATATGCACACTCCAAATATGTCTTTGGAATCCCACTTAATTCAAGACCTAACTCAGATGTCACTCATAATTTCTCTGTTCAAACCTCTCAGCCAAAGTCATCTTAATACAACTCTCATTTCATCTTCTGTGTACTTCTTTTGAGCCAAATACAATTTTGTACTTGATTATAATCATATACACGTTTTATTTCTTTTATTAGACTATAAGTTCCTTAGGGTCTATATCTGATTCATATTGTATCTTTGCCAGTGTTTAGCACAGGGCCTTATGTATAGCAAGTGTTCTATAAATAACTGGAATGAATGGAAGAAATTTATTTGGTTTAGGTTGGAATTACCATCATTTCAAGAATGAAATCCTGTCATTTGCAGCAACGTGGATAGAACTGGAGGGTATTATGCTAAGTGAAATAAGTCAGAGAAAGATACATATCATATATTTTTACTCATGTGGACTTGAGAAAGTTAACAGAAGACCATGGGAGAAGAGAAGGAGAAAAAAGTTACAGAAAGGGAGGGAGGCAAACCATGAGACTCTTAAATACAGAGAACAAACAGGGTTGATGGGGTGGGGGAGGAGGGCGGGAAAGGGGAAAATGGGTGATGGCTATTGATGAGGGCACTTGAGATGAGCACTGTGTGTTGTATGGTTGTATGTAAGCGATGAATCATGGGAATCTACCCCCCAAACCAAGAGCACACTGTATACATTATGTGTTAGCCAACTTGACAATAAATTATATTAAAAAAAAATTACCATCATCCCATTAAACTAAGAAGGGGCTAAAACAGAAACTTTTTCACAAGCCACACCTACTTTTCTTTTTGTGGTTATTTCATAGATTTGTGTATATGTAGTATGTTTTTAATGTCATTTGCCTCTGTTTACATGGAAGTGATCATCAGGAGTTCTTTCTACAGATACCAATTGAATGCCTTACATTTTTCAGTTATTGCCCTACATAATGAAGTTACAGGAGTCAAAACAAACTAGGTCCCTGCTTCAGGAAACTCCAGAATGTGCAGCTGTATATGACCACTTGTATTATGACTCTATTTTCAGGTGTAGTAGCTTTCAAAGTGGTTACCTCTTCCCGAAATCTCAAAGTGGTTATCTTCTCCAATTTGCCTCTATTGAAATATCTATTTTCTAATGTAGTTAGAGACATACCACAGATTTTTTAAAGTGTTTATTTTTCAGAGAGAGAGAGAAAGTACGCATGTGCGTGCAAGCAGGGGATGCGTAGAGCGAGAGAGGGGGACAGAGGATCCAATGCAGGATCCATGCTGATAGCAGAATGCCAGATGTGGGGCTTGAACTCACAAACCATGAGACCATGACCTGAGGTGAAGTTGGACCCTTAAACCAACTGAGCCACCCAGGTGCCCCATACCATAAATTTCTAACATAATTGGCTACAGGTACTTCTTTTAGTTTCTTTCAAAAAGTGGTCTGTATTTTCTGATTGCCTATCAGGCAGAGTGCTAATAGCTGGACCTGAAATTGTGGACATGATAAACATGGTTCCTTCCCATAAAACTTAGAATGTGGAGATTTGGGGGGTCACTGATAATGTTCTCATAAGATCCCAGTGACTACCTAATTGATAGATATAACATCATTCACTAATTCCTTTCTATTGGGGTCCTATGGGAAATAAAAGAGGAAGAACTGATTTATGAGTAAGTGTGATATTTCATTATGCATCTATTCAGTTTGAGATGTCTTATAGATATTTAGCTAGAGCCACCCAGTAGGCTGGTAAACATCTGAGTATGAAGATTGAATGTTTTGAGTTAGATATAATGATTTATTCAACAAATATTGATTAAGCAGCTACTGTGTGTTGAGTACTATTGTAGGCATTAGGGATATAGCAGGGAACAAAACAGACCCAAATTAAAAAAAAATTTTTTTTAATTTTTTATATGAAATTTATTGTCAAATTGTTTTCCATATAACACCGAGTGCTCATCCCAAAAGGTGCCCTCCTCAATGCCCATCATCCACTTTCCCCTCCCTCCCACCCCCCATCAACCCTCAGTTTAGTCTCAGTTTTTAAGAGTCTCTTATGGTTTGGCTCTTTCCCTGTCTAACTTTTTTTTTCCTTCCCTCCCCCCTCCCCCATGATCTTCTGTTAAGTTTCACAGGATCCACGTAAGAGTGAAAACATATGGTATCTTTCTCTGTATGACTTATTTCACTTAGCATAACACTCTCCAGTTCCATCCACATTGCTACAAAAAGCCATATTTCATTCTTTCTCATTGCCAAGTAGTATTCCATTGTGTATATAAACCACAATTTATCCATTCATAGGCTCTTCCCATAATTTGGCTATTCTTGAAAGTGCTGCTATAAACATTGGGGTACAAGTGCCCCTATGAATCAGTACTCCTGTATCCCTTGGGTAAATTCCTAGCAGTGCTATTGCTGGGTCATAGGGTAGATCTATTTTTAACTTTTTGAGGAACCTCCACACTGTTTTCCAGAGTGGCTGCACCAGTTTGCATTCCCACCAACAGTACAAGAGGGTTCCCGTTTCTCCACATCCTCGCCAGCATCTATGGTCTCCTGATTTGTTCATTTCGGCCACTCTGACTGGCGTGAGGTGGTATCTCAGTGTGGTTTTGATTTGTATTTCCCTGAAGAGGAGTGACATTGAGCATCTTTTCATGTGCCTGTTGGCCATCCAGATGTCTTCGTTAGAGAAGTGTCTATTCATGTTTTCTGCCCATTTCTTCACTGGATTATTTGTTTTTCGGGTGTGGACTTTGGTGAGTTCTTTATAGATTTTGGATACTAGCCCTTCGTCTGATATGTCATTTGCAAATATCTTTTCCCATTCCATTGGTTGCCTTTTAGTTTTGTTGATTGTTTCCTTTGCTGTGCAGAAGCTTTTTATCTTCATGAGGTCCCAATAGTTCATTTTTGCTTTTAATTCCCTTGCCTTTGGAGATGTGTCAAGTAAAAAATTGCTGCGGCTGAGGTCAGAGAGGTTTTCTCCTGCTTTCTCCTCTAGGGTTTTGATGGTTTTCTGTCTCACATTCAGGTCCTTTATCCATTTTGAGTTTATTTTTGTGAATGGTGTAAGAAAGTGGTCTAGTTTCATTCTTCTGCATGTTGCTGCCCAGTTCTCCCAGCACCATTTGTTAAAGAGACCGTCTTTTTTCCATTGGATATTCTTTCCTGCTTTGTCAAAGATTACTTGGCCATACTTTTGTGGGTCCAATTCTGGAGTCTCTATTCTATTCCATTGGTCTATGTGTCTGTTTTTGTGCCAATACCATGCCCATGCTGTCTTGATGATTACAGCTTTGTAGTAGAGGCTAAAGTCTGGGATTGTGATGCCTCCCACTTTGGTCTTCTTCAATATTACTTTGGCTATTCGGGGTCTCTTGTGGTTCCCTACAAATTTTAGGATTGCTTGTTCTAGCTTCGAGAAGAATGCTGGTGCCATTTTTAATTTTTTTTAAAAAATCTTTATTTTTGAGAGAGAGAGAGAGAGACAGAGCACAAGCAGAGGAGGAACACAGAGAGAGGGAGACACAGAATCTGAAGCAGGCTCCAGGCTCTGAGCTGTCAGCACAGAGCCCAACACGGGGCTTGAACTCATGAACTGTGAGATCATGATCTGAGTCAAAGTCAGATGCTTAGCCAACTGAGCCACCCAGGTGCCCCTGAACAAACCCAAATTTTGACCCCCATGGAACTTAAATTCTATGGAGTGGGGAGACAGCTAATTCATAAGATACATAAGTAAAAGATGCATTATGTTGTATAAGTCCTATGGAGAAAAATAAAGCAAGGGGATATGAAATATTTAAGAGGAGGAGTATTTGACATTTTAGATAGAGGAGCCAGGGAAGGTCACACTAAGAAGGTGATTTTAAGTAAAGACCTTCGAAGAAAGGATGCTAAACATGTTTATTTATTGGGAAAAGCATTTCAGGTAAAGAGGAGAGCAAGGACAAAGGCTCTGACAAGGAAATACGCCTGCCAATATCAAGGATGCCATTGTGACTAGAGTAAAGTATATAAGGGAGAGAATATTGAACATAAAGTCAGAGACCTAACTGGATGCATGTAGGACTTTTTAGGTCATAGTGAGGACTTAGGCTTTTACTCTGAATGAGATGGTAAATAAATGGAGGGTTTTAAGCAGAGCAGTGACATAATCTAATTTGTGTTTTAAGGGATCACTCTGGTTGCCATGTGGCGAATGGACTTCAAGGGACTGATGTTAAGCAAGAAGATGAGTTAGAAGGCTACTGCAACAATCCAAGAGAGATAGGATAGTTATTTGTACCAGGATGGTGGCAACAAGGAAGATAACAAAATGGTTGGATTTGGGATATATTTTGAAGTTTTTTCACCTGAGCAACTGAAAGAATCACATTATCTTTGACAAAAAGGGAGGGAGACTGCAAGAGAAGTAGGTTTGTTGGACAGGGTGAGGGCGAGATTGTCAGAAGCTCAATTTTGGACATGCTAATTTTGAGTCTGAGATGTCAAGTAAGGAGATGGGTATATAGGTCTAGGGTTCAGAGGATATAGGTACAGTTAGAGATATATATTTGGGAGTCATTATCATATAGATGGTTTATAAATCATGCATTGTATGAGTTCACCTAGGCTATGAAATAGGAAGAGCCCAAGGATGAACACTGCAGAAAAAGAAGGAAAACCGGATAAGGAAAGTGTCCTGCAATCCAAGTTAAAAAAAAAAAAAAAAAGTCAAAGAACAAAGAAGGAGCAATGTAAATTCTGCTGGAAAGTAAGATGAGAACATTGGCATTAATAGTGTGGAAGTGACTGGACCTCGGTAAGCGTTCTTGTGGTGGAATGATAAGGGCTAAAACCTGACTGAATCAGGTTCAAGAGAGTATAAATGGAGGGATATTAGAAACAAAAAGTATAGGGGTGCCTGGGTGGGTCAGTCAGTTGAGCTTCCCACTCTTGATCTCAGCTTGGGACATGGTCCCAGGGTTGTGGGATCAAGCCCTGCATCAGGCTCTGCACAGAGTGTGGAGGCTGCTTATGATTCTCCTTCTGCCCCTCTCCCCTAGTCACACGTGCTCTGTGTCTCTCTCTATCAAATAAATGAATACGTTAATTAATTAATTACTTTATTAAAAAAAGAGAAACAATAAGTACAAATTGTTCTTTCAAAGGAGTTGCTATAATTAAAGGAAAGATGAATGAATGGTAACTGGAGAGGTAGATGGAATCAAGAGAAATTTTTTTTTTTTTTTTTAATTTTTTTTTTCAACGTTTATTTATTTTTGGGACAGAGAGAGACAGAGCATGAACGGGGGAGGGGCAGAGAGAGAGGGAGACACAGAATCGGAAACAGGCTCCAGGCTCTGAGCCATCAGCCCAGAGCCTGACGCGGGGCTCGAACTCACGGACCGTGAGATCGTGACCTGGCTGAAGTCGGACGCTTAACCGACTGCGCCACCCAGGCGCCCCAAGAGAAATTTTTTAAGATAAGAAAAGAATAGCATATTTACATGTTGAAAGGAATAATCCAATAGACTGAGAAAAGTTTATGATACATGAGAGAATTACTAGAGCAATGTCCTTGAATAGGCAGGAAGAAATGGAATTTAGTACAGGAGTAGAGAAATTGACCTAAGCTGGAATCATAGGTAATTTGTCCAGAGTAGGAAGAGAAAAATAGAGAATGTAGACATAGATATAGACAGGTACATAGTTGTGACCGTGGCAATATTTGAAAGTTACCTGATTAGCTCATTTTTCTCATTTAATAAGCTGAAAGTAAAAATGGGAGAGGAAATGTTGATATTCAAGGAGAGAGAAGTATGAAATAGTGACCTCAGAAGGTGTACTAAAAAGTGAACCAAAAAAAAGATGCAGTATGATTGCTGGCACATTAAGGGCACACTTTATTTTTTTTTCCATCTGGAAGTACTTTATTTTTTTTATTTTATTGTTTTTAATTTACATCCAAATTAGTTAGCATATAGTGGAACAATGATTTCAGGAGTAGATTCCGTAATGCTCCTTACCCATTTAGCCCATCCTCCCTCCCACAACCCCTCCAGTAACCCTCTGTTTGTCCTCCGTATTTAAGAGTCTCTTATATTTTGTCCCCCTCCCTGTTTTTCTGTTATTTTTGTTTCCCTTCCCTTATGTTCATCTGTTTTGTCTCTTAAAGTCCTCATATAAGTGAAGTCATATGATACTTGTCTTTCTCTGGCTAATTTTACTTAGCTTAATACCCTCCAGTTCCATCCACGTAGTTGCAAATGGCAAGATTTCATTCTTTTTAATCGCCAAGTAATACTCCATATATATATATACCACATCTCTATCCATTCTTCCATCGATGGACATTTGGGCTCTTTCCATACTTTGGCTATTGTTGATAGTGCTGCTATAAACATGGGGGTGCATGTGTCCCTTTGAAACAGCACACCTGTATCCCTTGGATAAATGCCTTGTAGTATAATTGCTGGGTCGTAGGGTAGTTCTATTTTTAGTTTTTTGAGGAACCACCATACTGTTTTCCAGAGTGGCTACACCAGCTTGCATTCCCACCAACAATGCAAAAGAGACCCTCTTTCTCTGCATCCTTGCCAACATCTGTTTTTGCCTGAGTTGTTAATGTTAGCCATTCTGACAGGTGTGAGGTGATATCTCATTGTGGTTTTTATTTGTATTTCCCTGATGAGTGATAGTGAGCATTTTTTCACATGTCAGTTGGCCATCTGTATGTCTTCTTTGGAGAAGTGTCTATTCATGTCTTTTGCCCATTTCTTCATTCGATTATTTGTTTTTTAGGTGTTGAGTTTGATAAGTTCTTTATAGATTTTGGATACTAACTCTTTATCTGATATGTCGTTTGCAAATATCTTCTCCCATTCTGCCAGTTGCCTTTTAGTTTTGCTGATTGTTTCCTTCGCTGTGCAGAAGATTTTATTTTGATGAGGTCCCAATAGTTCACTTTTGCTTTTGTTTCCCTTGCCTCTGGAGATGTGTTGAGTAAGAAGTTGCTGCGGCTGGGGATGCAGGGCTGGTTCAACATTCGCAAATCAATCAACGTGATACATCACATTAATAAAAGAAAAGATAAGAACCATATGATCCTGTCAATCGATGCAGAAAAAGCCTTTGACAAAATCCAGCACCCTTTCTTAATAAAAACCCTTGAGAATGTCGGGATAGAAGGAACATACTTAAAGATCATAAAAGCCATTTATGAAAAGCCCACAGCTAACATCATCCTCAATGGGGAAAAACTGAGAGCTTTTTCCCTGAGATCAGGAACACGACAGGGATGCCCACTCTCACTGCTGTTGTTTAACATAGTGTTGCAAGTTCTAGCATCAGCAATCAGACAACAAAAGGAAATCAAAGGCATCCAAATTGGCAAAGATGAAGTCAAGCTTTCGCTTTTTGCAGATGACATGATATTATACATGGAAAATCCGATAGACTCCACCACAAGTCTGCTAGAACTGATACATGAATTCAGCAAAGTTGCAGGATACAAAATCAATGTACAGAAATCAGTTGCATTCTTATACACTAACAATGAAGCAACAGAAAGACAAATAAAGAAACTGATCCCATTCACAATTGCACCAAGAGGCATAAAATACCTAGGAATAAATCTAACCAAAGATGTAAAGGATCTGTATGCTGAAAACTATAGAAAGCTTATAAAGGTAATTGAAGAAGATATAAAGAAATGGAAAGACATTCCCTGCTCATGGATTGGAAGAATAAATATTGTCAAAATGTCAATACTATCCAAAGCTATCTACACATTCAATGCAATCCCAATCAAAATAGCACCAGCATTCTTCTCGAAACTAGAACAAGCAATTCTAAAATTCATATGGAACCACAAAAGGCCCCGAATAGCCAAAGTAATTTTGAAGAAGAAGACCAAAGCAGGAGGCATCACAATCCCAGACTTTAGCCTCTACTACAAAGCTGTAATCATCAAGACAGCATGGTATTGGCACAAAAACAGACACACAGACCAATGGAATAGAATAGAAACCCCAGAACTAGACCCACAAACGTATGGCCAACTCATCTTTGACAAAGCAGGAAAGAACATCCAATGGAAAAAAGACAGTCTCTTTAACAAATGGTGCTGGGAGAACTGGACAGCAACATGCAGAAGGTTGAAACTAGACCACTTTCTCACATCATTCACAAAAATAAACTCAAAGTGGATAAAGGACCTGAATGTGAGACAGGAAACCATCAAAACCCTAGAGGAGAAAGCAGGAAAAGACCTCTCTGACCTCAGCCGTAGCAATCTCTTACTCAACACATCCCCAAAGGCAAGGGAATTAAAAGCAAAAGTGAATTACTGGGACCTTATGAAGATAAAAAGCTTCTGCACAGCAAAGGAAACAACCAACAAAACTAAAAGGCAACCAACGGAATGGGAAGATATTTGCAAATGACATATCAGACAAAGGGCTAGTATCCAAAATCTATAAAGAGCTCACCAAAGTCCACACCCGAAAAACAAATAACCCAGTGAAGAAATGGGCAGAAAACATGAATAGACACTTCTCTAACGAAGACATCCGGATGGCCAACAGGCACATGAAAAGATGCTCAACGTCGCTCCTTATCAGGGAAATACAAATCAAAACCACACTGAGATACCACCTCACGCCAGTCAGAGTGGCCGAAATGAACAAATCAGGAGACTATAGATGCTGGCAAGGGTGTGGAGAAACGGGAACACTCTTGCACTGTTGGTGGGAATGCAAATTGGTTCAGCCACTCTGGAAAACAGTGTGGAGGTTCCTCAGAAAATTAAAAATAGACCTACTCCATGATCCAGCAATAGCACTGCTAGGAATTTACCCAAGGGATACAGGAGTACTGATGCATAGGGGCACTTGTACCCCAATGTTTATAGCAGCACTCTCAACAATAGCCAAATTGTGGAAAGAGCCTAAATGTCCATCAACTGATGAATGGATAAAGAAATTGTGGTTTATATACACAATGGAGTACTACATGGCAATGAGAAAGAAAGAAATATGGCCCTTTGTAGCAACGTGGATGGAACTGGAGAGTGTGATGCTAAGTGCAATAAGCCATACAGAGAAAGACAGATATCATATGTTTTCACTCTTATGTGGATCCTGAGAAACTTAACAGAAACCCATGGAGGAGGGGAAGGGAAAAAAAAAAAGAGGTTAGAGTGGGAGAGAGCCAAAGCATAAGAGACTGTTAAAAACTGAGAACAAACTGAGGGTTGATGGGGGGTGGGAGGGAGGGGAGGGTGGGTGATGGGTATTGAGGAGGGCACCTTTTGGGATGAGCACTGGGTTTTGTATGGAAACCAATTTGACAATAAATTTCATATATTGAAAAAAAAACAATAAAAATTAAGTACTTTCAAAAGAAAAAAAAAAAAAAGAAGTTGCTGCGGCTGAGATCAAAGAGGTTTTTGCCTGCTTTCTCCTCGAGGATTTTGATGGCTCCCTGTCTTACATTTAGGTCTTTCATCCATTTTGATTTTATTTTTGTGTGTGGCGTAAGAAAGTGGTCCAGATTCATTCTTCTGCATGTTGCTGTCCAGTTTTCTCAGCACCACTTGCTGAAGAGACTGTCTTTATTCTGTTGGATATTCTTTCCTGATTTGTCAAAGATTAGTCGGCCATACGTTTGTGGGTCCATTTCTGGGTTCTCTATTCTGTTCCATTGATCTGAGTGTTTGTTCTTGTGCCAGTACCATACTGTCTTGATGATTACAGCTTTGTAGTATAGTTTGAAGTCCAGGATTGTGATGCCTCCTGCTTTGGTTTTCTTTTTCAAGATTGCTTTGGGTATTCGGGGTCTTTTCTGGTTCCATACAAATTTTAGGATTATTTGTTCTAGCTCTGTGAAGAATTCTGGTGTTATTTTGATAGGGATTGCATTGTATATGTAGCTTGCTTTGGGTAGTATTGACATTTTAACAATATTTGTTCTTCCTATCCAGGATCATGTAATCTTTTTCTATTTTTTTTTGTGTCTCCTTCAATTTCTTTCCTAAGTTTTCTATAGTTTTCAGTGTATAGATTTTTCACTTCTTTCATTAGATTTATTCCTAGGTATTTTATGGTTTTTTGTGCAACTGTAAATGGGATCGACTCCTTGATTTCTCTTTCCGTTGTTTCATTGTTGGTGAATAGAATGCACCGATTTCTGTGCATTGATTTTATATCTGGCAACTTTGCTGAATTCATGATTCAGTTCTAGCAGTTTTTTGGTGGAATCTTTTGGGTTTTCCATATAGAGTATCATGTCATCTGCGAAGAGTGAAAGTTTGACCTCCTCCTGGCAGATTTGGATGCTTTTTATTTCTTTGTGTTGTCTGATTGCAGAGGCTAAGACTTCCAATACTATGTTGAATAACAGTGGTGAGAGTGGACATCCCTGTCTTGTTCCTGACCTTAGGGGGAAAGCTCTGTTTTTCCCCATTGAGGATGATATTAACGGTGGGTTTTTCATATATGACTTTTACAATCTTGAGGTATGATCCTTCTATCCCTACTTTCTTGAAGGTTTGTATCAAGAAAGCATGCTGTATTTTGTCAAATACTTTCTCTGCATCTATTGAGAGGATCATATGGTTCTTGTCCTTTCTTCTATTGATGTGATGAATCATGTTAATTGTTTTGTGGATATTGAGCTAGCCCTGCATCCCAGGTATAAATCCCACTTGGTCGTGGTGAATAATTTTTTTAATGTATTGTTGGATCGGTTGGCTAATATCTTATTGAGGATTTTTGCATCCATGTTTGTCAGGGAAATTGGTCTATAGTTCTTTTTTTTAGTGGGGTCTCTGTCTGGTTTTGGAATCGAGGTAATCCTGGCCTTGAAAGAGTTTGGAAGTTTTCCTTCCATTTCTATTTTTTGGAACAGCTTCAAGAGAATAGGTGTTAACTCTTCCTTAAATGTTTGGTAGAATTCCCCTGGAAAGCCATCTGGCCCTGGACTCTTGGTTTTTGGGAGATTTTTAATTACTAATTCAATTTCTTTACTGGTTATGGGTCTGTTCAAATTTTCTATTTCTTCCTATTTCAGTTTTGGTAATGTATATGTTTCTAAGAATTTGTCAATTTCTTTCAGATTGCCAATTTTATTGGCATATAATTGCTCATAATATTCTCTTATTATTGTTTTTATTTCTGTGTTGGTTGTGATCTCTCCTCTTTCATTCTTGATTTTATTTATTTGGGTCCTTTCCTTTTTCTTTTTGATCAAACTGGCTAGTGGTTTAGCTATTTTTAATTCTTTCAAAGAACCAGCTTCTGGTTTCATTGATCTGTTCTACTGGGTTTTTTGTGTTTGTTTGTTTCGAAAGCATTAATTTCTGCTCTAATCTTTATTATTTCCTGTCTTCTGCTGGTTTTGGGTTTTATTTGCTGTTCTTTTTCCAGCTCTTTAAGGCGTAAGGTTAGGTTGTGTATCTGAGAGCTTTCTTTCTTCTTTAGGAAGCCCTGGATTGCTATGTACTTTCCTCTTATGACTGTCTTTGCTGTGTCCCAGAGGTTTTGGGTTGTGGTGTTATCATTTTCATTGGCTTCCATATACTTTTTAATTTTAAGGACACACTTTAAAGCAAAAATCCATAAAGTGAGACCTGGTATCATGGTTGGATGTTTTTTCTCCAGCTTCTTTTAGCTGTACAGGTTGAATTAAAACATAGTGTATTAAAGAAAATTAGAGGTATAGTAAGGTCAACAGATCAGGAAGTGATTGCCATTGAAAAAAATAGTTTATTACTCATAGTTTCCAAGAGGAGAGGGCAGGCAATGCTACAGGGGGCTACATCGGGAAGCAGTGTGGTTAGCCACCAGGCAGAGGGAAAGGGAGAAACTGTGGGCCCATCTCTATTGTGCTTTTGGTGGGAAGGTAGAGGTGAGACATGGTGAACAGGCTTAAGCTGGACTAGTTTTAATCATTTCAGTGGGATCTGGAACCTAGGGACCATCCCAAGTTGTCTGGTACCTGGCTATAGGGTGATTAGGGAAGATATATAGTGGCCCATAGTGTGAGAGCCTGATAAGAGAGATGGTTGGGGATAGACTAGTTCGCATTGGAAAATTGTACCCCTGGGAGGGAAAGGAGTGACAAGGAGTCAGGAAACCAAGGCACAGTAACTTGAGCATATCAGTTTGTCCAGAACAAGACATATTGGGCCTATACATTTATGGCAAATGATAAAACATCAGGTTTACCCGAAGCTAGAAACATGGTTGATACACAGGTGCAAGGCTCAACATAAGAAGATGATTGGAATGGATCATGGTTTTGGTTTTGCCAGCAAATACAGTGAATTTAAAAAAGGAAAAGGAAAAGGAAGATGAGAATGTAAGTAAAGATTATAATACAGGCATACCTCATTTTATTGCACTTCACTGTATAAAGGCACTTTGTTGATACTGTGTACTTTACAGATTGAAGGTTTCTGGCAACCCTGTGTTGAGCTTGTCTTATTGGAGCCATTTGTCAAACAACATTTGCTCACTTTTTGGCACTGTGTCACATTTCAGTAATTCTTACAATATTTCAAACTTTTTTATTATTGTATTTCTTATCATGAACCGTATCCATGATTATTACTCACTGAAAGCTCAGATGATAGTTAACATTTTTTAGCAATAAAGTATTTTTTTTTAATTTTTCAGTGTTTATTTTTTTTTGAGAGAGAGTGAGAGACAGAGTGCAAGCAGGGTAGGGGCAGAGAGAGAGGGAGACACAGAATCTGAAGCAGGCTCCAAGCTCTGAGCTGTCAGCACAGAGCCTGACATGGGGCTCAAACTCACAAACCATGAGATCATGACGAGAGCCGAAGTCAGAAGCTTAAATGACTGAGCCACCCAGGCGCCCCTGCAATAAAGTATTTTTTAATTAAGATATGTACGTTGTGTTCTTAGACATAATGGTATTGCACATTTAATAGACTATAGTGTAAACATAACTTTTATATGCACTAGGAAACCAAAAAAATTCATTTTACTCACTTTATTGTGATACTTGCTTTATTGTGGTAGCCTGGAACTGAACCTGCAATATCTCGAGGTATGTCAATAATTAACTATGGCTTATATTTATTAACTGTAAGCTCAGGAGAGAAGAGATTGCATGAGAGGGATGGGGAAGGGAGTAAACATGGTAGATAGAATCAAGGACTCTAACGTGACAATGGAGTTGAAGGGAGTTGAGTAAAGTTGTTTGAATTTGGGTATTCAGAGGGTGTATAAGCTGGAAAAAAAGGAAGTGATAGTTGACCTTGTCCTTAGCAATGGGATGACCATGTATGACCATGGGAATAAATAGCTGGCATAGCAAGGAGGGCTAGATCATGTATGTGAGAAGGCTTCAAGTTATTAAGAGGCCATGACATTAAAAGGATTACCTTCATGGATATTGAAATACTCAAGAATTATGCCAGAAGTAATATTTGAGAGAGAGTCAGTAATTTAGGATATAAAATCTTGAGGGGATGGAAGAAAGAAGGTAGTAGTGGTAATGATAGACTTCCATAAGGAAGTGGAATAGTGTGGGATAGTGTGTGTGTGTGTGTGTGTGTGTGTGTGTGTGTGTGTAGAGAGAGAGAGAACAAACTAATAACTGGGGTTTGAGCTTAAGTGTAATCTTTAAAAGAGGAAACTAATAAAGGAGAAATAAAATGGGAGGACTAGCTTTTGTAAGGATAGGGCAAAAAGTCAAAGAGAAAGAAAATCCAAGTTGAATATAATGGTAAAAGAGTTATTCAATTAGTGAGTTGTAGATTCTGGATTAAATAGAGAGAGATGAGAAACCTAAAAGGTACAAATTAGTCCAAAATGGAAGGGTCAGGTGGTTAGAGGTCCCAAGGAGGTTGAAAACTAAGAGACAGTGATGTCCCAGAAGAGGGAAGAGTTAACTGTCAGATGCTACAAAGGTAAGTACTGAAAAGAGTCCCTTGGATTTGACAAGTTGAAGCACTAGGGGATCGTAATGAAAGTAATCTCTATGCGGTAGGCGAGGAGAGGTGGAACTAGATTGCAGTGAATTTTGGAGCCAATAAGGATAAGGAAGTAGACAGTATTATTTGCTAATACTTGAAGAGTTAGACTATGAAAGGAAGCGTAGATAAAGTAACAGAGGAAGACACAGCTAAAGGAAGGATTTTTTTAGTTGGGGGGATGAATGGAGGATAATTATATGTTCAAGGGGAAAAAAGGAAATAATATGTAGTAGATAAGGAATTATTGATGTACAATAGTCCCTGAGAGAGTAGTAACAGACAGATTTCAGAGCACAAGAAGAAAGATTAGCCTTAGATAAGAATGCCAACTCTTTTACTAAAAGAAGAAAGAAAGATGCGTTTAGGTGAGTTTGTAGGATATGGAAGAAGAATATAAGACAATGGAGAAATAATTTAAGGAGCTTTTAACCACATTGTTCTTATTTTCTTAGAGATGTTGAAGATAAAGTCATTTAGACATTGAAGGAGGGAGGATGGAGTAAAATACTTTAAGACAATGTAAATTGGAAATATTGCATGAATTCCTTGCAGGAATTCATTTATTTAAAAAAATACTTCTTTAGAGACCATGATATCCTGAGTACTGTCGTGGGTTCTAGGAATATAACAATTAACAAGACAAAGATCTTACCCTGAAGATGCTAACATTCTAGTAAGGGAGTGGACAACAACAAAGTGGCAAATAGTAATAAATGCTATGAAGAAAAATAAAATATGAAAAGTGGATTGATGATTGTCATTAAAAATATTTCATTCTTGTCTGATCTTTTATGATATGAAAAGTAAAATTATTGTTTAAACTGTTTTCTTTGGAAACCTGTTTCCTTTTTATAATCTGAGGGAAGATCATCTTTGTTTTATAGAAGAAATCCGTAGTACAGAGTACTAGAACAAAGGAATGATAAGGTAGGTTTTTGTGTTAAGGAATTTGCAGAGTATAGAAAAGTGAAATCATATCTTTTTTTTTTCCTTCAGGATACATTTTGATTTTATCTTCTCTTCTTATTAAAAATTATTATGTAATTGTTCAGGCAGAAACACAATATTCTTCCCAGGTTTTACTCCTCATGCTTCATTCTGCCTATGCAGCTGCCCTATACACTCACTTATGCTTCCTATGTGCCAGAGACTTCCTAACTATAATATACAAATTAATCCATTTAATCCTCATAATAATCTGTGAATAAGGTACTGTTAATATCCCCATATTACAGATAAGGAAACTGAGACCAGAAAAATCACTGTAGACTTTGGATCAGACTACCTAGGTTCAGATTTCAACTCTCATAGGAATAGTTCCCTTTAAGTCTCTCTGATTTTACATAAAATGATATTTATAACAACCTCTTAAGGATTATGAGAAAAAAAGTGATACAATGCATGTAAACATTCTAGAACTATGCTTATACATATTGAACTCTCAAGTAGCTATTATTCTTTCTTGTACCTATGTTCAGATTGTTTCCATGTTTCTAAATGAAAGTCTGATTTTTATTGTTGGTCAATTTTCCTTCAATCATGAATCCTTCGTGTTATGTTATCTTTTCTTGATATAGGAGCAGTGGCCCACAGCCAAAGAAGTCTATTAGCTTTATCAGCACAGTAAAAGGAACCCAAACAAAAGGATATAGTGGTGCAAACCAAAGCAGAATGGCTCTGTCAAAAACCCTGACAATTGCACCTGAGATAAAAGCAGAAAAAATGAGTATTTCTACCCCAAGGACAGTCATACAGGTAATATTCTTTAGAATTCTGAGTTTATTTGAAAATGGCATCATAAAGAACTTGACTGAAATGTTAAAAGTAGAAAATATCCTGCTTTGAAGTAATGAACTCACTTCTAATATTGATACATTGATTTTGTTAGAGTCTTTGCCACATGACATATCTTACAGTGTAACATTGGCTGTTGGCCTCTATAATTCATTACTGGTAATAGAAACATTAGGGTGGAGTGAGGAAAGTCTACTCATGACCTTAAGAACTAGTTGATTATGGTGTTAATAATAGCTAACCTAGCTATAATATAGGTAGTAAAGCTAACATCCATTCTTCTTGGTAATGTACTCTAGCAAATATAAATTATCACAAATTGGTTATCTCATTAGAAAATGTTTAATTAAAAGGCGCTTGGGTGGCTTAGTTGGTTAAGCCTAGGACTTCAGCTCAGGTCATGATCTCATGGTTCATAAGTTTGAGCCCCATGTCAGGCTCTGTGCTGACAGCTCAAGGCCTGGAGCCTCCTTTGGATCCTGGATCCTCCCTCTCTGCCCCTCCCCTGTTCATGCCCTGGCTCGCTCGCTCTCTCTCTCTCTCTCTCTCTCTCTCTCTCTCTGTTTCTCGCCCTCAAAAATGAATAAATGTAAAAAAAAAAAAAAAAGAAGAAAACATTTAACTAAGAATTGAATTTTTAAAACTTTTAATCAAAGTATAATATATATACAGAAAAGTATGTAATATATAAATCTGAATGGGCTAGGCAATGACTTTTTTAGATATGACCAAAAAAACACAGCCCATTAAAGATAGAATTGGTAAATTGGACTCTATCAAAATTAAAGCTTCTGATCTTTGAAAGAATGCTAAAAGGATGGAAAAAGAAACCATACAGTGGGAAAAATTATTTATAAAGCAAACATCTGATAAAGTACTTATAACCAAAATATATAAACAATTCTCAAAACAATATTAAGACAACTTCATATTTAAAATGAACAAAACATTTGAGCAAATACTTCAACAAAGTACATATACAGATAGCAAATGAGCACATCAAATGACAATCTGCATTAGTCATTAGGAAATGCAGATTGAAACTATGAGATACTGTTGTACACCTATTAGAATAGCTAAAATTAAAAGACTGATCATACCAAATGTGGGCAAGTATGTGGAGGAACAATTCTCATACACTGCTAGTAGGAATGAAAAATGAAAAACCATTTGGCACTTTATTCAATGCTAAATATATACCTACTATATCATCCAGCCATTCCACATCTAGGTATCTACTCAAGAGAAAAGAAAGTATCAGTTTATATAAAAACTATACACAAATGTTTATAGCAGCTTTGCTTATAATAGCCACACAATGGAAATAAGCTTATATAATCTTAACAAATGGGTACTATATTATCTCAGGCTGTCATAACAAAGTATTATAGACTGGATGGCTTATAAACAAAGAAATTTATGTCTCACAGTTCTGGGGCTGGAAGCCCAAGATTAGAACACCAGCATGGTTGGGTTCTAGTGAGGACCTTCTTCCAGGTTGCAGACTGCTAAATTTTCAAGTTATCCTCAGTATATTCTCAGTGTATTACATGGTGGAAAGTGATTTAGCTAGTTCTCGCCTCTTTTCAGAAGGGTACTAATCCCATTCATGAGGTCTCAACCTTCATGACCTAATTACCTTTCAGAGGTTCTACCTTCCAATACCATCACATTGGGATTAGGAGACCAATATGAATTTGGGGTGTATACAAACATTAAGTCCATAACAATGATATATTATTATATATACATTATATGTATTATGTGTATATTATACATACATATATACAATACATACGTATTATATAGTATTATGATACGTAAAAGCCCATCTCAGGGGCTCAGATCATGACCAGGGCTGAAATCAAGTCAGATACTTAACCAACTGAGCCACACAGGTGCCCCCAAATAAATAAATAAACATTTTTTTAAAAAGTACTTAGAACTAATAAATTCAGCAAGTTGTAGGATGGAAAATTAACACACAAAAATTAGTCGTGTGTCTATACACTAGCAATGAATAATCCAAAAAAATTAAGAAAAAAGATTTCCATTTACAGCGTATCAAAAATAATAAAAATACTTAGGAATAAACTTAACTAAGAAAGTGAAAAATGTACACTGATAACTACAAAAATTGCTGAAATAAATGAAAGGAGATGATAAATGGGAAAACATCCCTTGTTTATACATTGGAATATTTCTTAAGATGTCAATACCACCCAAAACAAGATACAGATTCAATGCAATCCCTCTCAAATCCTCAATGATATTTTTTTGTGGAAATAAAAAATCTATTTTAAAACTCATATGGAATATTAAGAGACCCCGAATTGCCAAAACAATCTTAAAACAGAACCACAAAGTTGGAGGTCTCACACCTCCTGATTTCAAAACTTACTATGAAACTGTAGTAATCAATGTAGCATAGTACTAGCATAAAGACAGACACATAAACCAATAGAAAACAACAGAGGACCCCTACAAATATGTTCAAATGACTTTCAGCAAGGATGCCAATTCTGTGCAATGGGGAAAGGACAGTCTTTTCAACAAAGATGTTAGGAAAATTAGATATCTACATGCAAAAGAATGATGTAGGACTCTTATATACAAAACGTATATATAACGTATATATACAAAACGTATATATACGTATATATATATACACAAAACGTATATATAACTCAAAACGTATCAAGCTCTTATAGCTACAACACTAAAATTCTTAGAAGAAAGCATAGGGAAAACCTTTTTGACACTGGTTTGGCAATGATTTCTTAGATAGAATACCAAAAGCATATACAGCAAAAGAAAAAAATGGATATAATGAACTACATCAAACATTAGAAACCTTTGCATCATAGGACACAACACAATGAAAAGCAACCTATGGGATGAGGAAAATATATTTGAAAATCTGATAAGGGGTTAATATTCAGAATATACAAAGGACTCCTACAACTCAACAACAAACAAATAAGTGGCCCAATTAAAAAATAGACAAAGTACTTGATACTTTTCAAAAGAATATCTACAAATAGCCAACAGCACTTGAAAAAATGCTCAACATCACTAATCATTAGGAAACTGCAGATCAAAACCACAATAAGGTATCACCTAAGGCTCATTACAATGGCTAAAAAAAAAAAATGGAAAAGAACAAATGTTGGTGAATATACTGAGAATTTGGAAACTTTGTGCACTGTTGACAGAAATGGGTAATGGTGTAGTTGCTATGGAAAACAGTGTTGTGATTCCTCAAAAAACTAAAAATAGACCTATCAGGGGCACCTGGTAGCTCAGTAGGTTGAGCATCTGACTCTTGATTTTAACTTAGGTCATGATCCCAAGGTTGTGGGATTGAGCCCATATCAGGCTCTGTGCTGAGTTTGGAGTCTGCTTGAGATGTTCTCTCTCCTCCTTCTAGTTCCTCCCTCCCTCTCAAAAAATTAGAAAATAAAAATACCAATAAATAAAAAATATATGTATAGAATTACCATATGATCCAGTAATTCCACTTCTTGGTCTATATCCAAAAGAATTGAAAGTAGAAGCTTGAACAGATACTTGTACACCTATATTCATAGCAGCATTATTCACAATAGCTAAAAGGTGGAAGCAACCCAAGTTTCCATCAGCAGATGATGAATAAACAAAATTTGATACACACACAAACACACACACACACACACACACACACACACACACACTGGAAAATTTTTAGCTTCAAAAAGAAATGAAATTCCAACACATGCTAGGGTATAGATGATCCTTGAATATATTATGTTAATTGAAATAAGCCAGTAACAAAGGGGAAGATACTGTGTGATTCCTCTTATATGAGATACCTAGAGTAGTCAAATTCAGAGGCAGAAAGAATAAGGCTACTGGGAGGAGCATTTTCAATATCAAACATTGACCTCAGAGAATAGTCCCTGAAAGCAGCCACAATTTGATTGGATTAGAGAATTTGTGCCCCAGGGCATTGAAAACAATAGAACAGTCAGCTGGCAGTTAGTGAAGTTTAACAGCTCAGTGTGGACAGGGTGAGAGTAGTTAGAAAGGGGGCTCCTGGGTGGCTCAGTCTGTTGGGAATTTGACTCTTGATTTTGGCTCAGGTTATGACCCCAGGGTCATGGAATTGAGCCCTGTGTCATGTTCTGTGCTGAACATGGAGCCTTCTTGATATTCTCTCTCTCTCTCTCTCTCTCTCTCTCTCTCTCTCTCTCACCCCCCCTCCCTCCTCCCTTCCCCCTTTGTCCCTCTCCCCTTCCTCTAAAAATAAAAAATAAATCTTTAAAAAAAGAAGTATAGTAGAGAGCCCTAATAGTACCTTTGTCACTCCAGGATGGTTTGGGGCATACCCAAAGCTATTTGTCTTGAGAAGCACAATTAACATTGTGTGGGGGTAAGTGTTGGGGTTGGGGGGGGGGCATACTAGTCCTTCAGCTGCATTAGCAAAGTACCACAAACTATATTAAAACAATAGAAATTCATTGTCTCATAGTTCTGGAGGACAGAAATCTGAAATCAACCTGTTAGCATGAACATGCACTCTCTGAATACGATAAGAACGGATCTGTTTCCCTTCTAGCTCTGGTAGTCATAGAAATTTCTTGGTTTGTAGATCTATCACTCCAATCCTCTGTCTTCATATTGTGTTCTCCCCGTGTGTTTTCATAATGTCTTACCTCTATGTACATCTGTGTCAAAATTTTCCCTTTTTATAAAGACATCAGTCATACTGGATTAGGGCTTACCCTAATGATCTCATCTTAACTTGCTTAAGTCTGCAAAAACCCTATTTTCACAATCTGAAGTACTGGGGATTAAGACTTCAACATGTCTTTGTGGGGCGATACAGTTCAACCCATTATGGGGAAATAAATCGCACTAAAATAATCCAGGTAATCACTAAACAAATGAACAAGTAAATAGCAATAACAAGTTTTAGAAAGGAAGGAGATATCAGTACCTAGAGAAAAATATGACCCATATTTAAGAAAAAAATACAGGCAATCGAAACTGTGGGAAGAACCAGATGTCAGATTTAACAAAAAGAGATTTAAAAGAAATCACTATAAATGTCTTCATAGAACCAAAGAAACCATGAATAAAGAAGTAAAAGAAGGTCTGATGACCATCACATCCAATAGAAAATATCAATAAAGAAGCTCAACCTCACTGATCAACAGGGAAATACAAAGAAAAACTACAATGAGATATCACCTCACACCTGTCAGAATGGCTAAAATCAACAACAAAAGAAACAACTCTTTTTGGCAAGGATGTGGAGAAAGGGCAACCCTCTTGCACTGTTGGTAGGATTGCAAACTGGTATAGCCACTCTAGAAAACAGTATGGAGATTCCTCAAAAAGTTAAAAATAGAGCTTCCCTACAGTCCAGCAATTGCACTGCTAGGTATTTACCCAAAGAACACAAAAATACTAATTCAGAGGGATACATGTACCCAGATGTTTATAGCAGCATTATTTACAATAGCTAAATTATGGAAACAGCCCAAGTCTCCATTGATTGATGAATGGATAAGGAAGATGTGAGGTATATGTGTGTGTGTGTATGTGTGTATAAATATATTCATATATATATGAATTCATATATATTCATATTCATATTAATTCATATGAATTCATATATATATATGAATATTACTCAGAAATTACTCAGCCATAAAAAAAAAAATAATGAAATCTTGCCATTTGCAATGACATGGTTGGAGCTAGAGAGTATTATGTTAAGTGAAATAGGTCCAGTCAGAGAAAGACAAATACCATATGATTTCACCTGTGAAATTTATGAAACAAAACAAATGAATAAAGGAGGAAAAAAAAGAGAGAGGGGGGCAAGCCAAGAAAGAGTCTCTGAACTATGGAAAACAAACTGATGATTACCAGAAGGGAGGTGGGTGGGGGAGAGGTTAAATAGGTGATGGGGATTAAGGAGTGTACTTGTAATGAGCACCAGGTATTGTATGGAAATATTGAGTCACTATATTGCACACCTAAAGCTAATATTACACTGTATGTTAACTAACTGGAATTTAAGTAACTTTTTAAAACTGTTGTATATTCAAAAGTTCCTAAGAAAATTGATTTTAAAAGTTCTCATCATAACAAAAAAAATTTTTGTAACTATGTGAAGTGATGGACGTTAAGTAAACTTATTATTGTAATCATTTTGCAATATACGTATATCAAATCATTATGTTGTACCCTAAAACGATTCTATCTTATGTAACAATTATATCTCAATTAAAAATAAATAAATAAACTAAAATACTGTTTCTGGGTTGCACCAAAAAGGAATTATAAAAAGAACCAAATGGAAATTCTGGGGTTGAGAAAAAAAGTACATTAATCAAAATTTTAAAAATTCACTAGAGGAACTAAATAATAGATTTTAACTGTCAGAAGGAAGAATTAGCAAACTTGAGGATAGATCAATAGAGATTATGCAAGCCAAAAACAGAGTGGAAGAAAGAATGAAGAAAAATGAATGGATCCTCTGAGAGGGTAATACCAACCAAAGCAACAGAATTCAGATTCTTCTCAAATACACATGGAACATTTTCCAGTTTAGCCCCTATGTTAGGCCACAGAATGAGTCTTAATTAATTGAAAAGAAATGAAATCATATCAAGCATCTTTTCCAGCCACAGTATTAGAAAACTAGACGTTAGTTACACAAAGAAAACTGGAAAGTTCAACAATATGTGGAGACTAAACAACTTGCTACTGAATAACTAATGGGTCATAGAAGAAATCAAAAGAGAAATCAAAAAATACCATGAGATGGGTGAAAGTGGAAATATACCAACATTTGTGGGATGCAGCAAAAGCAGGTCTAAGAAGGAAGTTCATAGAGATAAATACCTACTTCACAAAACAAAAAGAGTCTCAACTTAATTTTACACCTCAAAGAACTAGAAAAAGAACGAATGAAGCCCAAAGTTAACAGAAGGAAAGAATTAACCGATGAGAGCAGAAATGAATGAAACAGAGATGAAAAGAAAATAGAGAAGGTCAATGAAACTAAAAGCTGTTTTTTTGAAAAGATAAAAAAATTGACAAATGTTTAACTATATCCACCAAGAAAAAAAAGAGAGGAAATTCAAATAAAAATTAGGTTCAATGAATAAAATCAGAATGAAAGAGATGTTGCAACTGATACCACAGAAATACAAAAGATTGTAAGATAATATTATGAATAAATATATGCCAACAAATTGGACAACCTAGAAGAAATGCATAAGTCTCTAGAAATAAATAACCTATCAAGACTGAAATATAATGAAATAGAAAATCTGAACAGTCCAATTACTACTAACAAGATTGAATTGGCAATCAAAAATCCCCAACAAACAAAAGTCTAGGATCAGACAGCTTCACTGGTGAATTATACCAAACATTCAAAGAATTAATATCAGTCCTTCTCAAACTTTTCCAAAAAGTGGAAGGAGAGAAAACTCTTCCAAACTCTTTATATGAGGCCAGTATTACCCCAATATCAAAACCAAATGACACCACAAGAAAAGAAAAACACCAATATCCCTGATGTTTTAGATACAAAACCCTAAACAAAATATTGGCAAACCAAATTCAATATATATATGTTAAAAGGATTATAGATCATGTTCAAGTAGGATTTATTCCATGGTTGCAAGGATGGTTTAACTTAACACTCACAAATCAGTCAATGTGATATGCCACATCAATGAAATAAAGGATAAAAATCATATGATCATCTCAATAGATGCAGAAAAAGCATTTGACAAAATTCAACATCCATTTATGATAAAAACTCTACAAATCAGGAATAGAGGGAATGTATCTCAACATAATTAGACTGTATATATACTCAATGGTAAAAAGCTGAAAACTTTTTCTCTAAGATCAAGAAAACAATAAGGATGCTCACTCTTGCCACTTTTATTCAACATATTCTGGAGGTCCTACCCAGAGTAATTAGTCAAGAAAAAGAAATAAAAGGTATCCAAGTTAGGAAGGAAGAAGTAAAACTGTTACTGTTTATAAATGACGTGGTATTATATATAGAAAATCCTAAAGACTCCACCAGAAACTATTAGATTAGTAAATAAATTCAGTAAATTCACAGGATATAAAATTAACATACAGAAATCTGTTGCTTTTCTACACATTAATATCTAGTGCTCAGAGAGAGAAATTAAGAAAACAATCTTACAATTGCATCTAAAAGAATAAATACCTAGAAATAGGGGCGCCAGGTGGCTCAGTCAGCTAAGCGTTTGACTTTGGCTCAGGTCATGATCTCATGGTTCAGTTCGTGGATTCGAGCCCTGCGTCGGGCTGTGTGCTGACAGCTCAGAGCCTGGAGCTTGCTTGCTTCAGATTCTGTGTCTCCCTCTCTCTCTGCCCCTCCCCCGCTCATGCTTGCTCTCTCTCTCTCTCTCTCTCTCTCTCTCTCTCTCTCTTGCTCTGAAAAATAAACATTAAAAAAATTAAATACCTAGAAATAAATTTAATAGAGGTAAAAGATCTGTATATTGAACACTACAAGACAGTAATGAAAGAAATTGAAGAAGATACAAATGCATGGAAAAATATTCCATGCTTATGAATTGGAAGAATCAATATTGTTAAAATGTCTATACTATCCAAAACAATCCACAGATTCAGTGCAATTGCTATCAAAGTTTCAATGGCATTTTTCACAGAATAGAATCTTAAATTTTGTATGAAGCAACAAAGACCCTGAATAGCTAAAGCAGTCTTAGAAAAAAGCTGGAGACATCACCCTCTCTGATTTCAAAGTATATTACACAGCTATAGTAATTAAAACAGTATGGTATTTGCACATGAACACATAGATCAAAAACAGATACATAGATCAGTGGAACTGAATAGAGAGCCCAGAAATAAACCCACACATATATGACTAATTAATTTACAATCAAAGAGCAAAGTATACATTGGGGAAAAAAACAGTATCTTCAATAAGTAGAGTTAGGAAAACTGGAAAGCCAGAATGAATCTGGACCATTATTTATACCATACACAAAAATTAACTCAAAATGGATTAAAAACTTGAATGTAAGACCTGTATTTCTGTATGTGTTAAATTTCATAATTGAAAAGATTAAGAATTAGGCAAAAACAAACAGAAATATGTAAAAATTGGGAAATGTTTATTAATAAAATATTGAATGAATAATAGTGATTTTTTAAATTTATAGATTAAAATTAAATATACAAAAATATTAACAATCTGCATGAATTCTCTATACATTTCTGAATTTCCCTGATATTAATTAATATACATTGCTTATATATAATATATATTACTCATATATATTCATGTAAAAACATGAATAAGACTGTTTTGAAAAGTAGGCCTAGTTAAGAAACCTTTTAAGCATAAAAACTTTTATTCAATTTTTCATGTTTATTTCAACCTAGAAACATACTTATTTTTTTTCCTACCACTTTTTTTTTGTTTTCTAAGGCCTACTTATTCAAAACCCTCCACCATTTTTTTTTTTTTTACTTTTTCATTTTAAATAATTTTCCACAGGTAATTGATGCACATGGAGTTGATGTCACTCCCCGACCTCTTTACCATCCAGATCCACATACAGGTACAGCAAAGCCAAATAAACTACTGACGTCACGAGAAGGATCATTTGCAGCAGAATTTATATCTTCTTATAGCCTTTATCAGAATACATTAAATCCTAGTATGTTAGGGCACTTTACAAGGTAGAGTATACAATTCTATTGTTCTTTTTTATATCACATGTGCTGTCTTTTCATTTAAGTTGTATGTGTGTAACTTAAATGTCAGTTGTCTTCGGTCTCCCACCTGCACTCTATGTTAGTGTGCCATCTATGTTCCCCTCATGTTTTACTTAGGTGTAGAGGTTTGCATGTCTTAAGAGTTCTCCAATACTTGGGGCGCCTGGGTGACTCAGTTGGTTAAGCATCCGACTTCATGATCTCATGATCTCATGGTTTCTGAGTGCGAGCACCGCCTCAGGCTCTGTGCTGACGGCTCAGAGCCTGGAGCCTGCTTCAGATCCTGTGTCTCCTCTCTCTGCCCACTACCCCCCACCCCCACTTGTGCTCTGTCTCTCAAAAATAAATAAATGTAAAAAAAAATTAAAGAATAAGAATAAAAAAGAGTTCTCCAACACTCACAGCAAACATTTCTGAGAAAATATATGGGTTTTATACAAGTTTTCTTGAGGAACCAAAAGATGAGGCTAATCACATACCTACAGACATATTTCTTCTGTTTCTTTTATGCTACAACTTATGGGAAGAAGCAGCTCCGCTCCCCCCAATATCCCATGTAAATCCATGTTCTCCTAGGGTTTGATTTATCTTTTGTTTCATAATTTTTTTATAAATGAAATGTTATGCATGTGTTATGTAGACACTTTATGTAAGCGAAGTGAAATTTTATTAATGTTTATGGTAGAGAAGTTCAGAATGTTTGCAATAATTAAACAGTATGTCCTAAAATAATCTAAAGATTATGGGGAAATATTTGAGTGTGTAATTTTCCATTTGACCAATTAAAAGTTCCAGAAGTTAACTAAGCACATTTTAGGAGAAAATATGCTGCTCTAGAGTCTGACTCAAAATTTGCATGCAGTAGCCATAGGAGTGCTCTGTAAAGCAAAGAATATTCCAGTAAACTGTATCTACCCTTTAAAAAAAAATTACTTACCTATTTTTGAGAGAGAGAGAGCACAAGTAGGGGAAGAGAAGAGCAGAGAGAGAGAGAGAGAGGAAAACACAGAATACAAAGTAGGTTCCAGGCTCCAAGCTGTTAACACAGAGCCAAACTCAGGGCTCAAACTTATGAACTGTGAGATTGATGACCTGAGCCGAAGTCGGATGCTTAACCGACTGTGCCACCCAGGCGCCCCCACTGTACCTACCTTTTTGAGGACAAGTTGGACCTATAAGTAGAAAGGGGAGAAAAGTATATAATATCACGAAATTATGTTGTTTACATGTTTAAAGAAATTATTTTTGTATTCTTCAATGTATTGATTTCCCAACCAGTACATAGATTTTCTCTTAATTAAATCTTGAGAGGGCCTTTATAAAATTGAATAAATCACATTTAAGATGGGATTTGAGTGAAGAGCAGAAAATGGGTGAAAAATGAAAGGAAGAATGTACTAGGCTGAGACTCTAAGAGAGTGCCAAAAGATTGAGGAACTTAAAAAGGGGGTAGGATGGGGAAATGTGATAAATGAAGATGGAGAGACTGGATAGGTATGCTGTATTTTAGCTTTTTATTCTAAATATATTGGGAATCCATCACAGGACTTTGGACATAGGTTTGACATGTTTTATCCCTAAATTATATTTATAATGACTTTTTTTTAATAACGACTTTTTACTTAAGGAATATTACAAATCAGCTTGATGTTTAAAGAAGTAGTTTACTTTTATCAATTTTTCTTATATGATTATAGGATATTTGATTTCTCAATAGGATAATGTTTTTGTTCATGTATTCAATTACCCATAAGAAAATCTAAATAAATGAATAATTTTGTTTTTCATTATTAAAGGTCAGTTTTAGGAAGCAGCATAGTTTCTAAGTCAAGTGTATCTACTACTGAATCAATAGCAGAAGACCTAGAAGAACCATCCTATAAACGAGAAAAATTGACTAGTTTTACAGGTAATGAAAATGTGATCATTTGTTTCAGTATCAGTCCCTTATTTCTTTAGCAAATATACTTATTATTTGTCAGATACTTGAGATAAAAGAACTCTGGTAATGATTTCTAAATGCTGGCCAGAGGGGTAGCTATGTGAGAATTACCAGAGTAGTATCAATGTTCCCAAGGTGAGAATCTTGTACCACCAGCCTCAGGACTCACAGATCCTGTTTGAGAAGTGCTTTGCTTCTAGGGCACCTGGGTGGCTCAGTCAGTTAAGCCTCTGACTTTGGCTCAGGTCATGATCTCATAGTTGAAGAGTTGGAGCCCCACATCAGGCTCTGTGCTGACCACAGAGCCTGGAGCCTAGAGCCTGGAGCCTAGAGCCTGGAGCCTGCTTCAGATTCTGTGTGTCCCTCTCTCTCTGCCCCTCCCTGATTGCGCTCTATCTCTGTCTCTCTCTGAAATAAACATTAAAAAAAATTTTTTTTTTTTAAATTTTTTTTTTTCAACGTTTATTTATTTTTGGGACAGAGAGAGACAGAGCATGAACGGGGGAGGGGCAGAGAGAGAGGGAGACACAGAATCGGAAACAGGCTCCAGGCTCCGAGCCATCAGCCCAGAGCCCGACGCGGGGCTCGAACTCACGGGCCGCGAGATCGTGACCTGGCTGAAGTCGGACGCTTAACCGACTGCGCCACCCAGGCGCCCCTAAAAAAATTTTTTTAGGAGTGCTCTGCTTCTAACTCAGGAGATAAGTCATTCTGTTACACTGTGATCAGCGCCATAATAGGACATATGCAGAGTGTGATGGGAGCACTTTGAATGGAAAGATTAACACCTTTGAGGTGGGAAAAAAGAAAAGAATTAACAGAGAACATTATTGACTTTTGACTTGAGTTTTTAAAGATGATTAATAATTTATCAGGAGAACAAATAGGGGTGGCTTCTTCCAAGCAGAACATAAAACATGAGGTAAAGGATTATGAAAGTAAAGGTAAAACAAATGAGGAAATAATGGATGATCAAAAGTGCTGGGTGAAGTGGGTACCTACTTGAGGAACGCTTGCCTTGGAGTGCAGTAAGAATGTGTCTTCCGCTAAGATGATAATGAAGGATTAATGAAAATATTCATAAGGTTGGAAAAGTGCTTCATAGACTCTTTGGTGTTAAGATATGTAACAGGAATACTCCTGACAACAAGTAATGCCCAACTACCATTGGCTTAAATAATCATTTATTTTTCTCACATTAAAAGAACTTAAAAGGTAGATAGCTTTTGGATCGGATCCTGTGGCTTAACTGTGAGACTCTAGGTTGGCGACTCTGCTGTTCTCTTTCCTTAAGCCTTTTCTTCTTCCTTCTTGCTTCATGGTCTCAAAATATCTGCCCCAGCTCTGGATATTATATGCACATTAAAATTAAAAGCAGAAAGGAGAAAGGCAATAGCTCCAGCCATATCACTTTTATTTATCAAGAAAGTAAAAGTTTCCCCAGGAAAGTCTTCTTTCCTATGTATTTCTACTGTTATCTCATTGCCCAGAACTCTGTCACATGGTGACCCCTAGCTTCAAGAGAGGCTAGGAAACTAAACACTTGATTTTCTTAATGGAAAGAGGCAAGGGAAGGGGGAAAGCCTTACCAATGAAAACTTGGCAATCAGCAGTGTCTGCTGCAGGAGGGAAGATCATCCTCTCAGAGATAGACAAGGAGCATTGGATTATTATTGTAATCTTCCCCAGACTCAGAGGGATAGAATCCCTCTGAAGGGATTGAATACATCTCACAATATGGTCTGTTCTTTGACCACATAAAAGCCACCTGCAATATATGACCCATCATATTTTGGTAAAATGATAATTAAAATAGCAATTAGTAAATGATTTTTATTAAATCGTGTATTTTAGATTTACGAGTTGTGAGGGCAACACCTGGAAAAATTGTAACAAAAGAAGACCTAGAAAAGACTATAGAGATAATACTCACAGAGACGGAAACACTAAGATTTTTTAACCTACCGACAGTCATGGTTTCTGTAGAATCTGAAGAAGCTATGAAAGTAAGGTATGTATGGCTCAATTGTCTATATTGCTTCTGTAATTTAAATGCTAAGTCAGAGGTTCCTATCCTTGTTTCTGTTTTGGGGTATTCCTGGATAAATACTGGTGGCATATGTGCTTGGTGAAGTTCTATATAAAGTTATATATGTGCCTTATGAAATGATATGAAAAGTGTTTGTGGGGTTTTTTTTTGAAAACTATTTATGTTGTATGTACTTTTTTCTAGAGGAAGAACCCATAGGTTTACCATACTCTTTAAGAAATGGGTACACTACTAAGTCAAATAATAAAAGAAATAAAGGAAGCTTCCAAGTCTCAATAAAGGTTTTAATGATATTTTTTTTTCTTTTATGCATATGTAAGTTATTTCCAGTTTAAAAGGAAGGACTGGGGTGCCTGGGTGGCTCAGTAGGTTAAGCGATTGACTCTTGATTTTGGCTCAGGTCATGATCTCATAGTTTGTGGGATCAAGCCCAGCATGGGGCTCTGTGCTGACAGTGTGGAGCCTGCTGGGGATTCTGTCTCCCTCTCTCTCTGCCCCTTCCCCAGTCATGCTCTCCCTCTCTCTCTCTCCCTCAAAATAAATAAATAAAACATTTTGTAAAAATAAAAATAAAAAAATAAAAAGAAAGGCCTGACATTTTTATATTCAAAACTTAAGTAAAAATATGTTATTGGAAAATAACTGAATTTACTATATTAGAGCAGATTTTCCATTGCTCCTTATTAATGAATTCAAATAGATCATTAGTTTTTGCCTCATTTATTTTGCCTCATTAAGGATTGTTATGCCTTTTTGGGAGAATTTGGGAGAATTGATCCCTTTATCATTATGTAATGCCCCTCTATAATGCCCCTCTGATAATTTGCCTTGCTCTGAAGTCTGCTCTGTCTGAAATTAATTTAGCTACTGTAAACAGATTTTTGGGGTGCCTGGATGGTTCTGTCAGTTGGGTGTCCGACTTCTGATTTCAGCTTGTGTTGTTGATCCCAGGTGCTGGGCCTGGAGCCTGCTTGAGATTCTCTCTCTCTTTATTCTTCTGCCCCTCTCCTGTGCTCACGCTCTCTTCTTTCAAAAATAAAAAAATATATATACATTATTAATATAGTTATTCAGATTATTTAGATTCAAATATAATTTGAATATGATTCAAAGTACTAAAAATCTATCATTAAAATATTTTTAGGATATTATTCTTACCCAAATATAAAATATCCTAGAATTATTTGGACTATAAAATATAGTACAAGTAGATCCTGAATAACACACTTTGAAATTCTTAAGACATAAGGGAAAGCTCTTAACACCAGAAAAAGGAAAGGAGCAAATAACAAATGGATAGATAAGTGATCTGAAATCAGAGATGGAGAGATGCTAGAAGCAAACGTTAAAATTAACACACGGATCTAGAGTCCAGCAGGCCTTGGACCCCCACAAATTAAGAGAACTAAAAGAGACATTTTTGTATTAAGCAAAATCCTTAAAAGGATTTCAGTTATCTCAAGTGATCCCAGGTTTCAAAGCTAATATCATAAGCAAACATGAATTTTCTCTGGAGGAAAGCATATCCCATTTAGACTCAAGATTCCCTCAGATTGAATTTGGTGAAAAATACACCAAACCAATAAAAAAGTACTATGAATGAGAATTAAAAGAAATAACAGACCAGAGATCTACACCCTGAGGACTATGGATAATGAGATATTAGGACTCTATTATGAGATATAGAATATAAAATATATGTGAAATATTTAAATAAAAGATAGTGTTAACACCTCACTAACATCAAGAAACTATCAAAATGATGACTCATATTTGCAAAAACATCTAAAAAGAACTTTAAAATAAAGTATATTTATATAATTGTTGAAGTAAAACAGAAAACATTGAATTTAAACAAGACATAATCAAACAGATTTAATAAATTGAAACATAGATCTGGATAAATTCTACAAAATAAACCTTGGAAAGAAAAATGTGATATAAAGTATGAAAGAGAAGTTAAAAAAAGAAATTGACAATAGAATAAAGGTCTAAAATGCACCTGGTTTGTTCCAAAATATCAAAATACGAAGAATGGAGGAGATGAACTATTCGAAGAGAGTGGGTAAGGATGTTCCCAAGCTATTAAGACACCATTTTACAGAAATGAATAAATAAAAAGAAATCCACAAAAAAGAAATGCACTTGGTGCATTATATTGATACTCCAGAATACCAAATACTAAACAAAGATTTTACTTTTTATTTTTTTTATCAGTGTTTATTTATTTTGAGATGGAGAGAGAGCAAGTGGGGGAGAGGCAGAGAAAGAGAGAGGGGGACAGAGGATCCAAAGTGGGTTCCCTGCTGACGGCAGAGATCCCGATGCAGGACTCCAAACCTGCAAACCGTAAGATCATGACCTGAGCTAAAGTTGGATGCTTAACTGACTGAGCCACCCAGGCACCCCCAAAAGGAGATTTTAAAAACAGAAGGAAAAAAGAAAAAAAATCATCTACAGAGAAATAATTAAACCAACAGCATTACTAGGGACAAAGAAGATCACTTTATAATGATAGGAAGGTATAATAATTTTAATCTTGAATACTCCTAATAAAATAACCTCAACGTATATGAAGCAAAAATTAGAAACTTGTTAAGTATAAGTAGGTGTGTTAAACTTGCTTCTCTTAATTACTGTATGTCAACCAGATATAAAATTCACATAGATATAGAAAATTTGAACCAAAGACATAATTTAATGATCACATATAAAACTCTGCATTCAATAGAGAATACACACTCTTCAAGCACACACCAATTATTTTTAAAAATCATTCATGCACAAGACCATGAAACAAGGTTTCAAAAATTCCAAAGAAATAGTATCATACAAACTCAATTCTCTGACCACAAATAGACTTAAGTTAAAAATTAATAATATAAATCTCAATTAAAACACAGACACACATTCAGATACACATTTGGAGGTTAAAAAGCACATTTTCTAAATTCCTTATGAACCAAAGAAGAAATCATAATTGGAATTTAAGAAAGTAAATAATTATTAAAATAGCACATACCTACAGGATGGCACAAATGTAGTACTCTGAAGGAAATTTATAGCTTTCAGTGTTTATAGCAGAGTTCATAAAAACTGTGTGAAGATAGTGCCAGTATGTCGTTGGGCACTGAAAGTAGTAACGATGCTGGGAGGTATAGTAAGTAGAGTCTTTTGGAGGTAGTTTAGTGCAGTCTTTTCTTTTCTTTGTCATGTTTATTTTTGAGAGAGAGGGACAGAGCACATGTGGGGGGAGGGGCAGAGAGAGAAGGAGACACAGAATCTGAAACAGGCTCCAGGCTCTGGACTGTCAGCACAGGGCCCGAGGGGGGCTCAAACTCATGAACCACGAGATCGTGACCTGAGCTGAAGTCGGATGCTAACTGACTGAGCCACCCAGGCGCTCCAAGTGCAGTCTTTTCCTAAGGAGTTTTTTGAACTCTCACTTCACATTTGGTGAAATCCACATTAAAGAAAGTAATTTTAAAGAGAAAGCATAATATAAAGAGATAATATCCATGGCAATAATTTTTATTAATGAGTTGAATATACTTTATTTTTTATAGGCGGAGAAACAAGAATTATGAGACCCTTTGTAGAAATAGATTAGGCAATGATTTATATGCTGAAAGGATGATGCAGACTATTAATGGAGCACCAAAGAATAAAGATGTTCAGTGTGACAAAATCGTAAAAGAAGACAAAGGTAATTTATATTTCATTCTGCTTGATAAAGTACATATTTTAATATACATTCTTTGAGTCTGTCAGTTAACAAATAAATGTTGAAATATATGAAGTAAAGATAGAAATACTTTGGTCAAATCACAATAGCAGCTAGGTCCTATAATCTATAGCTTTTAGAACTTGACAAATAATGAGTAATAAATATAAATATAGATGATTTAGATAACATAATTATAATTTTGATATTTATAGAAACTCTATTATAGAATTTTGTACTCTTCAAATGTTTATGAAACATTTAGAGAAACTGATTGCTTAACCATAACTAATAACATTTAAAATGTGCCAGACACTATTCTAGGCCTTCCACATTTATTAACTGGTTTAATTCTCACAACAACACAATGAGGTAGGTACTATTGTTACTCTCCGTTTTTGGAGGCAGAAACAAGCAAAGAGAAGTTAGCTAACTTGACCAACTTCACTCAGCTAGTATGGCACACAGTAATACCCTCAGACAGTCTGGTTCTAGAACCTGTGCTCTGTACTACACTTACTGTCTCTCAATGTTCATAAATTCATAACCCTGCATAGCCAAAAATTCTGTGAGGTAGGGCCAGAAAGGTAATTAGGTAAAAGTTAATTTTAATGGCTTTTGTTATTCAGCAAAACTATAAGCTAGTTCTTTGAAAAGATTAAAATAAAACTTCTAAGCAAATGCTAAGTCAAGCCAAGGGTAACTTATAATTAGTAGGAAAGTTTTGTGGCATTCTTACTCACTCTTGCCCTACTCCCCTTCTCAGTGTGGTGATGGTCTTAAAGGCAACAGCCTGCCTTCCCAGTTTGAGACCCTGGCCTCTGGTTCCAGAGAAGCAGAGCAGACCTTACTCTCAAAGGATTTGGCTTTTGTTTTAACCTGCCTGGGAATACCTGAAGGACTGACCCAGAGCACTTGTTTTTGTTTTGTTTTGTTTTGTTTTGTTTTATTTTGTTTTTTAACTCAGGACACACAGGTGGTAAAGCAGCTGTGCATATTGCATTCTTAACAAATATTGCAAAGTAAATGAACAACTCATCTCTCTTAGAGGCAAAAGAATACAATGGAGTCAAACAACAAACACACTGTAAGCCTGAGGAGAAAAAGCTAGGGAGGGAGATGTTTGGGAAATTAAGATATTAAAAAAGGCTTGTACATATAGGGAAATTTAGAAAGTCATGTGCATGCCTAGGACAAGATGCAAGCTCAGGAAAGACTTGAAAAGATCCTAAGCTTTCCCCTCTGGCTGATCTCAGGCTTAGTACAGGCAGGAAGTGAAGGCTAAGGCATAGATGTAAACAGCCTGGTTAAGCATTAAAGGAATACCTTAACATTGACCCACTCTATAAAGACCCAGAGAGGTTTTTTATCCTTTGTTTGTCTGTTTCTTTTCTTTTTCTTTTCTGTCTTGTTTTTTTCTGATGGACTGGTCGGGGAGGGTGGAGGAATTCAGGTATTCAAGATCTCTGTCATGACACTTGCTGACCAAAAGCTTCTGCGATGATACATGACAAAGAATACAGACTTTATAAAAATAGTTTAGAAACATCACTAAGCAAACAAACAATGAGTACTCACAGCAAACTACAAAAACAAACTCCAAGGAGCAAGAAGAATCTGATTTCCAGAGTTACCACATTATTATATTCAAAGTGTTCAGTTCTCAAAAAAAATTACAAAGGATAGAAAGAAATAAGAAAATATGGCCCATTTGAAGAATAAATTAACTGAAACTCTCCCTGTGGAAGTACAGACATTGTATTTATTAGCCAAAGACTTTAGATCAATTGTATCAAACGTTCTGATAAAGCTAAAGGAAACTATGGGCAAAGAGCTAAAGCAAACAAGAATGGTGTATGGAAAAAAAAAGAATATGAATAAAGGGACAGGAATTATAAAAAGAAACCAAACATAAATTCTGGAGATTAAAAAGTACAATAACTGAAATGGAAATACTAGAGTTATCCATGGCAGATTTGAGCAGGCAGAAGAAAGAATCTGCAATTCTTAAAGACATGTCAATTGAAATGATCTAGTCTGAGGAGAAGAAAGAAAAAAGAATAAAGAAAACTGAACACAGCCTGAAGGACCTATGGGGCTCCACCAAGCATACCAATATACACAGAAAGGGAATTTCAGAATGATAGGAGAAAAAAGAGATAAGGGGAACACAAAATATTTGAAGAAATAATGGCCAAAAAACTTCCCAAATTTGATAAAAGTCATGAATCTGCGTATCTGAGAAGCTCAGCAAACTCCCAAAAAGATAAACAAAGAGATCCACATTCAGACACATTATAATTAAGTGTTGAAAGAGAATCTTGAAAACAGCAAAAAAAAAAAAAAGTGACTCTTTTCATGTACAAGGGATCCTCAATAAGATTACACCCAATTTCTCAGAAACCATGGAGTTCAGAAGTCAGTGGGATGCCATACTTAAAGAGATGAAAGAGAAAACTGTCAACCAAGAATTCTATATCCTTCAAATAATCCTCATGAGGGAGAAATTAAATAATTAAGATTAAATACTTTCCCATGAAGGAGACAATAAGACATTCCCAGATAACAAAAGCCAAGACAATTTAGCATTAGTAGAATTGCCTTGTAAGAAATGCTAAAGGGACTCCTTCAGGCAGAAATGAAAGGACACCAGACAATAACTTGAAGTCATATGAAGAAATGAAGAGCACTGGAAGGGTAACTACATAGGTAAATACAAAAGTCAGCATTATAATTTTGGTTTGTATCTCCACTATTTTTGCAATATAATTTAAAATAAATGCATAAAACAATAATTATAAAACTATACAAATGGACACACAGTATATAAAGATGTAATTTGTGACAACATCAACACAAAGTGGGTGTGATGGAGCTGTATAGGAGTTCTTGTATACTATTGAAGTAAGGTAGTATTAATTCAAAATAGATGGTTAAAATTTTAAGAAATTAATTGTAATCTGCAAGGCAACCACCAAGAATATAACTCAAAAATTACAAAAAAGAAAATTAGATAGGAATCAAAGCAGAACACCATTAAAAAATCAAGTAAACACAAAAGAAGGCAGTAATGAAAGAATTGAGGAACAAACACATAAGACATAAAGAAGACAAAAATGGAAGAAATCCTTCCTGAATAGTAATTGTTTTAAATAAGTAGATTAAATTCTCCAATTAAAAGGCAGATATTGGTAGGATGGGTTAAAAAACAAAAACTAAACATGATCCAAGTATATGCTGTCTAATAAGAGACTCAGTTTAGAGCCACAGACAAAAATATGTAAGGTGAAAGGATGTAAATAGCAACCAAAAAAAGCTGAGAGGGCTTTACTAATATCAGACATAGTAGACTTTATATAAAATTATTACAGGAGCCAAGCAGCATTATATACTGATAAAAAATTCAATCCATAAACAAGATATAACAATTATAAACCCATATGTACTCAACAAGAGAGCCTCCAACTATATGAAGCAAAAATTGATAGGATTGAAGGGAGAAAATAGGAAGTTCTACAATAAGAGTTGGGACTTTAGTACCCCACTTTCAATAATGGGCAGAACAACCAGAGAGATTATCAATGAGAAAGAAAATAGAGGACTTAAATAATATAAACTAGGCATAACAGACATATACACCATCCCCAAACATCAGAAAACACATTTTTTTTCTCAAGTTCACATGGAAAACTCTCCAAGAATACACCATTATGTTAGGTAATAAACAAGAGGTAATAAAAATTTTTAAGTCAATATCTTTTCTGACCACACTTAATGACATTAAAACCCTATAACAAAAGGAAAACTGGGAAATTTAAAAATATTTAGAAATTAAACAACACACTTTTAAATGATTTTTTTAATGTTTATTTTTGAGAGAGAAAGGGTGGGGGGGAGAGGGGAGGGGCAGAGAGAGAGGAAGACACAGAATCTGAAGCAGGCCCCAAGCTCTAAGCTCTCAGCACAGAGCCGGACGCGGGGCTCAAACTCACAAATCACAAGATCGTGACCTGAACCGAAGTGGGACACTTAACCAACTGAGCCATCCAGGCACCCCAAACAACACACTTTTAAGCAACCAGTGCATCAGAGATGAAAGTACAAGGGAAATTAGAAAATATTTTGAGATGAGATGAATGAAAATGAAAATAAAACATAACAAAACTTATATAGTGAAAGTAGTGCTTAGAGAGAAATTTACAGCTGCAGATACATTTAAAAAAGAAGATCCCCACCTGAAACTAATGTAACATTATTTGTCAACTATACTTCAATAAAAAAAATAATAAAAGTCTCAAATCAATAATCTAACTTTACACATTAAGAATGAGATAAGATAAAACTAAACCAAAAGCCAGCATAAGGAAGGAAATACTAAAGATTAGAGTGGACATAGAGAAAAACTAATGAAACTAAAAGTTGGTACTTTGAAAAGATCAACAAAACTGACAAAACTTTAGTCAGATTGACTAAAGAAAAATAAGAGAAGATTCAAATTACTAAAATGAAAAGTGGAAGTGAGGACCTTACAGAAATAAAATAGATTATTAAAAAAAGTGAACATTTGTATGCCAATAAATTAAATAGCTAAATAAAATAGACACATTCCTAGAAATCCTTTCCTGCCCAGACATGTTCTGTTTTACCCTGACTGCTGCAGAGAAGACATGATGAACAGAAAATATAGAACATCCCACTTACCTAACCATACTTTCATTGGATATTCGATGCCCAGCTTGTCAGGTGCCCTCTGAAGATTAAGTTCTGTGTTTCCAAGGACACATTCATGATCTCACCATGTGATTTCTTCATAAGTGGCTCTTGTAAACTCTCAGGGAAGCTGAAGTCAGAATGTGACCCAGACTGTTCTGATGATCTTCTCCTGAGAGTCCTCCTTTAGTAGTCCTCCTCTAATAGTAGTGATTTTGTTCTCTTTTTATTCATCTGTGATAGTGTTTGCTATTCAGTTTTTAAAACTAGAGTATATATTGTGTAAGTATACATATATCAGAGAGCCTTACCTGAGGTTTTCTAAGAAGAAACCCCTGCAGAAAGAATCTGAGTGCACATAGTTTATTTTGGAGGTAATCCTAAGAAACACTGGTAGGGGAGTAAGTGAAACAAGAAAGGGTAGGCAGCCAACAAAGGTTATGTGATCTAACAAATTACCTCTTTGGGTAACGAGTTCAATACTGCTAGAGAATCTGGGAGCCAGAGTTATCTTATCATGCTCCAACTTTCTAAATTATTTTTTGAAGGCTGATGGGCTTGTTAGTTCCTTGGTACTTCTGGCCTGATTTGTGCACATCAAAGTGGCCCTAGTGGCCAAAGATGGCCCCAAGCAAAACAATGTAGGTGCTGGCAGTTGGAGATTGACCAGTAAGAGGTAATGCATAACAGATACGGGCAGGACACTAACAGCATCTACCACAGGAGAGAAACCTTTTAAAGCAAAGCAAGAGTGGCGAGCGGCAAGATGGCGGCTTAGGAGGACTCTGGGCTCACCGGACGTCCTGCTGATCACTTAGATTCCATCTACACCTGCCTAAATAACCCAGAAAACCGCCAGAGGATTAGCAGAACAGAGTCGCCGGAGCCAAACGCAGACGAGAGGCCCACGGAAGAGGGTAGGAAGGGCGGCGAGGCGGTGCGCGCTCCACGGACTGGCGGGAGGGAGCCGGGGCGGAGGGGCGGCTCGCCGGCCAAGCAGAGCCCCCGAGTCGGGCTTGCAAAAGCGGAGGGGCCGGGCGGACTGTGTTCCTACAGCAAGCGCGACTTAGCGTCTGGGAGGTCAGAAATTAACAGCTCTGCTCAGAAAGCGGGAAGGCTGGAGGACAAAGGGAGGGAGAGCTGCTGAGCCCCCTGACAACAGAGCTCAGTTTGGTGGCGAACAAAGGCGCTCGCCAGCGCCATTTCCCCCGCCCATCCCCCAGCCGAAATCCCAAAGGGAACCGGTTCCTGCCAGGGAACTTGCTCGCTCCGCGCAAACACCCAACTCTGCGCTTCTGCGGAGCCAAACCTCCGGCAGCGGATCTGACTCCCTCCCGCTGCCACAGGGCCCCTCCTGAAGTGGATCACCTAAGGAGAAGCGATCTAAGCCTGCCCCTCCTGCCCCCGAGCACCTTGCCTACCCACCCCAGCTAATACGCCAGATCCCCAGCATCACAAGCCTGGCAGGGTGCAAGTAGCCCAGACGAGCCACACCACCCCACAGTGAATCCCGCCCCTAGGAGAGGGGAAGAGAAGGCACACACCAGTCTGACTGTGGCCCCAGCGGTGGGCTGGGGGCAGACATCAGGTCTGACTGCGGCCCCGCCCACCAACTCCAGGTATACACCACAGCACAGGGGAAGTGCCCTGCAGGTCCTCACCACACCAGGGACTATCCAAAATGACCAAGCGGAAGAACTCCCCTCAGAAGAATCTCCAGGAAATAACAACAGCTAATGAGCTGATCAAAAAGGATTTAAATAATATAACAGAAAGTGAATTTAGAATAATAGTCATAAAATTAATCGCTGGGCTTGAAAACAGTATACAGGACAGCAGAGAATCTCTTGCTACAGAGATCAAGGGACTAAGGAACAGTCACGAGGAGCTGAAAAACGCTTTAAACGAAATGCATAACAAAATGGAAACCACCACAGCTCGGCTTGAAGAGGCAGAGGAGAGAATAGGTGAACTAGAAGATAAAGTTATGGAAAAAGAGGAAGCTGAGAAAAAGAGAGATAAAAAAATCCAGGAGTATGAGGGGAAAATTAGAGAATTAAGTGATACACTAAAAAGAAATAATATACGCATAATTGGTATCCCAGAGGAGGAAGAGAGAGGGAAAGGTGCTGAAGGGGTACTTGAAGAAATCATAGCTGAGAACTTCCCTGAACTGGGGAAGGAAAAAGGCATTGAAATCCAAGAGGCACAGAGAACTCCCTTCAGACGTAACTTGAATCGATCTTCTGCACGACATATCATAGTGAAACTGGCAAAATACAAGGATAAAGAGAAAATTCTGAAAGCAGCAAGGGGTAAACGTGCCCTCACATATAAAGGGAGACCTATAAGACTCGTGACTGATCTCTCTTTTGAAACTTGGCAGGCCAGAAAGAATTGGCAAGAGATTTTCAGGGTGCTAGACAGAAAAAATATGCAGCCAAGAATCCTTTATCCAGCAAGTCTGTCATTTAGAATAGAAGGAGAGATAAAGGTCTTCCCAAACAAACAAAAACTGAAGGAATTTGTCACCACTAAACCAGCCCTACAAGAGATCCTAAGGGGGACCCTGTGAGACAAAGTCCCAGAGACATCACTATAAGCATAAAACATACAGACATCACAATGACTCTAAACCCGTATCTTTCTATAATAACACTGAATGTAAATGGATTAAATGCGCCAACCAAAAGACATAGGGTATCAGAATGGATAAAAAAACAAGACCCATCTATTTGCTGTCTACAAGAGACTCATTTTAGACCTGAGGACACCTTTAGATTGAGAGTGAGGGGATGGAGAACTATTTATCATGCGACTGGAAGCCAAAAGAAAGCTGGAGTAGCCATACTTATATCAGACAAACTAGACTTTAAATTAAAGGCTGTAACAAGAGATGAAGAAGGACATTATATAATAGTTACAGGGTCTATCCATCAGGAAGAGCTAACAATTATCAATGTCTATGCACCGAATACCGGAGCCCCCAAATATATAAAACAATTACTCATAAACATAAGCAACCTTATTGATAAGAATGTGGTAATTGCAGGGGACTTTAATACACCACTTACAGAAATGGATAGATCATCTAGACACACGGTCAATAAAGAAACAAGGGCCCTGAATGAGACATTGGATGAGATGGACTTGACAGATATATTTAGAACTCTGCATCCCAAAGCAACAGAATATACTTTCTTCTCGAGTGCACATGGAACATTCTCCAAGATAGATCATATACTGGGTCACAAAACAGCCCTTCATAAGTTTACAAGAATTGAAATTATACCATGCTTACTTTCAGACCACAATGCTATGAAGCTTGAAATCAACCACAGGAAAAAGTCTGGAAAACCTCCAAAAGCATGGAGGTTAAAGAACACCCTACTAACGAATGAGTGGGTCAACCAGGCAATTAGAGAAGAAATTAAAAAATATATGGAAACAAACGAAAATGAAAATACAACAATCCAAACGCTTTGGGATGCAGCGAAGGCAGTCCTGAGAGGAAAATACATTGCAATCCAGGCCTATCTCAAGAAACAAGAAAAATCCCAAATACAAAATCTAACAGCACACCTAAAGGAACTAGAAGCAGAACAGCAAAGGCAGCCTAAGCCCAGCAGAAGAAGAGAAATAATAAAGATCAGAGCAGAAATAAACAATATAGAAACTAAAAAAACTGTAGAGCAGATCAACGAAACCAAGAGTTGGTTTTTTGAAAAAATAAACAAAATTGACAAACCTCTAGCCAGGCTTCTCAAAAAGAAAAGGGAGATGACCCAAATAGATAAAATCATGAATGAAAATGGAATTATTACAACCAATCCCTCAGAGATACAAACAATTATCAGGGAATACTATGAAAACTTATATGCCAACAAATTGGACAACCTGGAAGAAATGGACGAATTCCTGAACACCCACACTCTTCCAAAACTCAATCAGGAGGAAATAGAAAGCTTGAACAGACCCATAACCAGCGAAGAAATTGAATCGGTTATCAAAAATCTCCCAACAAATAAGAGTCCAGGACCAGATGGCTTCCCAGGGGAGTTCTACCAGACGTTTAAAGCAGAGATAATACCTATCCTTCTCAAGCTATTCCAAGAAATAGAAAGGGAAGGAAAACTTCCAGACTCATTCTATGAAGCCAGTATTACTTTGATTCCTAAACCAGACAGAGACCCAGTAAAAAAAGAGAACTACAGGCCAATATCCCTGATGAATATGGATGCAAAAATTCTCAATAAGATACTAGCAAATCGAATTCAACGGCATATAAAAAGAATTATTCACCATGATCAAGTGGGATTCATTCCTGGGATGCAGGGCTGGTTCAACATTCGCAAATCAATCAACGTGATACATCACATTAACAAAAAAAGAGAGAAGAACCATATGATCCTGTCAATCGATGCAGAAAAGGCCTTCGACAAAATCCAGCACCCTTTCTTAATAAAAACCCTTGAGAAAGTTGGGATAGAAGGAACATACTTAAAGATCATAAAAGCCATTTATGAAAAGCCCACAGCTAACATCATCCTCAACGGGGAAAAACTGAAAGCTTTTTCCCTGAGATCAGGAACACGACAAGGATGCCCACTCTCACCGCTGCTGTTTAACATAGTGCTGGAAGTTCTAGCATCAGCAATCAGACAACAAAAGGAAATCAAAGGCATCCAAATTGGCAAAGATGAAGTCAAGCTTTCGCTTTTTGCAGATGACATGATATTATACATGGAAAATCCGATAGACTCCACCAAAAGTCTGCTAGAACTGATACAGGAATTCAGCAAAGTTGCAGGATACAAAATCAATGTACAGAAATCAGTTGCATTCTTATACACTAACAATGAAGCAACAGAAAGACAAATAAAGAAACTGATCCCATTCACAATTGCACCAAGAAGCATAAAATACCTAGGAATAAATCTAACCAAAGATGTAAAGGATCTGTATGCTGAAAACTATAGAAAGCTTCTGAAGGAAATTGAAGAAGATTTAAAGAAATGGAAAGACATTCCCTGCTCATGGATTGGAAAAATAAATATTGTCAAAATGTCAATACTACCCAAAGCTATCTACACATTCAATGCAATCCCAATCAAAATTGCACCAGCATTCTTCTCGAAACTAGAACAAGCAATCCTAAAATTCATATGGAACCACAAAAGGCCCCGAATAGCCAAAGGAATTTTGAAGAAGAAGACCAAAGCAGGAGGCATCACAATCCCAGACTTTAGCCTCTACTACAAAGCTGTCATCATCAAGACAGCATGGTATTGGCACCAAAACAGACACATAGACCAATGGAATAGAATAGAAACCCCAGAACTAGACCCACAAACGTATGGCCAACTCATCTTTGACAAAGCAGGAAAGAACATCCAATGGAAAAAAGACAGCCTCTTTAACAAATGGTGCTGGGAGAACTGGACAGCAACATGCAGAAGGTTGAAACTAGACCACTTTCTCACACCATTCACAAAAATAAACTCAAAATGGATAAAGGACCTAAATGTGAGACAGGAAACCATCAAAACCTTAGAGGAGAAAGCAGGAAAAGACCTCTCTGACCTCAGCCGTAGCAATCTCTTACTCGACACATCCCCAAAGGCAAGGGAATTAAAAGCAAAAGTGAATTCCTGGGACCTTATGAAGATAAAAAGCTTCTGCACAGCAAAGGAAACAACCAACAAAACTAAAAGGCAACCAACGGAATGGGAAAAGATATTCGCAAATGACATATCGGACAAAGGGCTAGTATCCAAAATCTATAAAGAGCTCACCAAACTCCACACCCGAAAAACAAATAACCCAGTGAAGAAATGGGCAGAAAACATGAATAGACACTTCTCTAAAGAAGACATCCGGATGGCCAACAGGCACATGAAAAGATGTTCAGCGTCGCTCCTTATCAGGGAAATACAAATCAAAACCACACTCAGGTATCACCTCACGCCAGTCAGAGTGGCCAAAATGAACAAATCAGGAGACTATAGATGCTGGAGAGGATGTGGAGAAACGGGAACCCTCTTGCACTGTTGGTGGGAATGCAAATTGGTGCAGCCGCTCTGGAAAGCAGTGTGGAGGTTCCTCAGAAAATTAAAAATAGACCTACCCTATGACCCAGCAATAGCACTGCTAGGAATTTATCCAAGGGATACAGGAGCACTGATGCATAGGGCCACTTGTACACCAATGTTCATAGCAGCACTCTCAACAATAGCCAAATTATGGAAAGAGCCTAAATGTCCATCAACTGGTGAATGGATAAAGAAATTGTGGTTTATATACACAATGGAATATTACATGGCAATGAGAAAAAATGAAATATGGCCTTTTGTAGCAACGTGGATGGAACTGGAGAGTGTGATGCTAAGTGAAATAAGCCATACAGAGAAAGACAGATACCATATGGTCTCACTCTTATGTGGATCCTGAGAAACTTAACAGGAACCCATGGGGGAGGGGAAGGAAAAAAAAAAAAAAGAGGTTAGAATGGGAGAGAGCCAAAGCATAAGAGACTGTTAAAAACTGAGAACAAACTGAGGGTTGATGGGGGGTGGGAGGGAGGAGAGGGTGGGTGATGGGTATTGAGGAGGGCACCTTTTGGGATGAGCACTGGGTGTTGTATGGAAACCAATTTGTCAATAAATTTCAGAAAAAAAAAATAATTAAAAAAAAAAAAAAATAAATAAAGCAAAGCAAGAGTATGACCATTCCAAAAGTTAGGAAAAGTGGATGTGCTTCTGTTTGACGTAGCTAGAAGGAGGTGGGCTATGATAGAAGAGTGTCTAGGAGGCTTCTAATCACCTGGAGATGTTCTATTTCTTATCCTAGCTGGTGAGTACATGGTAGTAATTCTTTACACATATAAGTGTTATACACTTTTCTATGAATGATAGTATTTCATAGAAAAGTTTAGTTAAAAATAATGAGAGATAGTCCATATTCAAAAATTTCAGTGCAGACCAATTAAATATTAAAGTCTTATGGATCAGTAAAAAAAGAATATGTCTTCCTTGCCTGATTTGGGATGAAATTGAAAGAGATTCGGGAGTCAGAGAGATGGAAGTCAAATATTAGCTTTATTACTGATAAAGTTAATTGAAAAAATGTAGTCTTAAATCTGCAGCTAAGTGGAATTGGCATTTCTTCCTTTCAGAATAGATCTTACCAGTAGTAATTAGCACAGCTAGACCAGCACAGACCTTCTTTTTTAGGGGTGAGACCAGACCAGGAAGCATGCTTTCTGCCATTGAACAGACCTAACAAAAGAATCTGGAAGTGGCTAAGCACAATGCCTTCTAAACTGTCCTATAGGATTAGTCACTTTTCTCCACAGTGAGCGAATGAGGGTTATAGTGAGGTCAAGGTGTTAATTTAGCTGAAGTTCCCTCTGTAAAGATTTACAGAGAGTGAAGGAAAAGTTTCCACCTGACAGTATACATATAGTAGTTTATTATAAAAGTGGCATTTCGAATAAATAGATAATTCAATAAGTGTATAATTCAATAAATCTTTGCAGATTTCATAAAACCAGCTTGTTTTCTATGGATATTATACTACAATAATGTCTTTTATAAAAACATGTGTAGGGGCTCTTGGGTGGCTCAGTCGGTTGAGTATCCCATTCTTCATTTTGGCTCAGGTCATGATCCTGGAGTCGAGGGATTGAGACCCAGGTCAGGCTCTGCACTGAATATGGAGCCTGCTTAAGATTCTTTCTTTCCCTCTGCCCCTCTCCACCCACTTGCACATGCATTCTCTCTCTAAAAAAATTTTTTTAAAAAGCATGATAAGAGCTCATTTCTATTATAAAAAATACACATATCTATTTGTTCATATGTGACTCTGGAAGGACATAGACCAAAATGTTAGCAGTTATTATCTTTGGGTGATGGAAATATAAGTCATATTTTTCTTTTCTTTTTTCACAGTAAGCATATCTTTTTACTCAGCTAAAATATAAAATTATTTTTCTGCAAATGTTATATGGCTAATTGCTATTCTTTTATAGTCTGAGTTAAACTAATAGAGAGAAACAATATTTTAAAATGGGTAAAAACTGTTTCGGCATATTCTGGACTCAGAAACGCTCAAAACACAGATATAGTTGGGAATACTTTTTTTCTGATATTAGTTAAAACTTTATTTAGTATAAAAAACAGTATAAAATTGGGAAGTCACAATCATGCTTTTTTTCTTTTTCTTCAAGAAACAGACTCTTAACTGTAGAGAGCAAACTGATTGTCATCAGAGGGGAGTTGGGTAGGGGGATGGGTTAAGTAGGTGATTAAGGTTGGGGATTAAAGAATGCACCTTTTGTGATGAGCACAAGGTGTTGCAGGGAAGTGTTGAATTACTAAATTGTATACCTGAAGCTAATATTACACTGTATGTTAACTATCTTGATTTTAAATAAAAACTTAAACAAACAAAAAACAAAAAAAAACATTCATTATTTATTGTTTTATTTTGTACATGTTATTATGGCATGTGGTTTGAGATTTTTTTATTTCTTAGGTTAATTTATTCAAATGTACAAATGTCATGATGGTACCCAAACTAAAATTACCCATGTTATTTGTTATTCTCAAATAAGAAAAAACTTTAAATCACCCTAACATTTTATATTGCTCATGTAATTTATAACATGTACCTTTATTTATGTAGCAATTATTAGTGATCACATAACAGTATATTCCTATTTACTCAAATTACTAAACTTTCAGTTAAAGGAAGAAAAAAGTTTAAGTAGTTCAACATAGAAAGACACAATTACCTCCTATGGTATTTTACTATGAACATGGAAATTGTACCCTTTTCAATTAGCGAAATAAGCTAGGTATTCTGTGTATAACTTTGTTAAATATAACTAGGTTTAATAAAATAGAAATGTTACTATGAAATGTGAGTTAATATTCTTGCTGATTGAAAACATTTTGAAATACCAGAGCTCCTTCATTTTGTATTATGAACATAAAAGTTTTAACAATGAGGTGGTTGCATTTATTATATCCAGATCTTGTTTTGATTTTTAGGGAAAATAATTCTTTAGTAAATCACTGGACTTTAAAAATTTAGCAAGTTTAGCCTTAGGAATATGGTCACTGATAAAATAATTGCTACATGAGCCTTTCTTTGTTATATCAATAATGAAAGGGGTTGGAATTCTTTTTTTTATTTGGAGATAAATAATATTGCCAATTTTTGCTTGGAGACTGTTGTTATATTTGCTCAAATGAACAAATATAATGTAAACACAAATTTTTGAAAGAGAAGATAATAACCCTACTACCTTACAAATTTCTTGAGAACAGAATCTACATTTTCCCAGCAAGTATAATCTTTTCACATTAAGTATATAGGAGATGTTATGTGCTAAAAATGAGATTATATTATTATAAATTAAAAGTTCTACAGAATATAAACATATTAACCAGAAGTGAAAGAATGCTAAATGCTTATTATGACACGGTTGTCCAGGTCCATATTAAGCAAGACCTATAGCGACAGACTGATGGGATTCTGCTGCATCAGCTTGGGATGGAAGGGAGAAAGGAGAGGGTATCAAAAAGGATGGTGAGGATAACTTGGAGTTATCATTAAAACACGGAGAGATTTTTCTATAACTAGTTGTGTATAACCTAAACTATTAGAACTTGGTTGAAACTAATTTTTACCTATCTCTTTACTTAGGTATAATGTCCACTGCTTGGGATTTGCATGATTCTTATATTGCTATGGAGCTTTCATCTTTACCAGCAAAACAATCTATCCTTGATTCATGTGGTAAAGCAAATGTACCTTCTAAAGATCGAGAGCAAAGAGTGCCAGGGAGTACTACAGAAAAAGGTAAGGTTTCATTTATTTCAGTTTTTTTTTTTTAATGGGATGTGTCGCAAATGTGTGTGTCATCTTTGCACAAAATGCTAGTCTTCTCTGTATCATTCTAACATTACTGTACGTGCTGCCTCAGCAAGCACTATCTCAGTTTTTAAAAAGTGACGTTTTCACACGTCATTGTAAGTAAATTCTTTCTTGGCAGTTACAATACTTCATTTCTGGTGAAACGTGAAAAATACAACTTTTATTCAGAAATAGCATTGTTAGTCTTTCACATCATCTTGGACTCTGAACTGAAAAATTTAATTTTTCTTGGATACCTGTCAAGAGCTTCAAAGAGTCTATCTTTCTCTGTTGCTTACTCGCTCTTAAGCTCTCTTTCATATATGTTATGACATATGTTAAATATGTCACCAATATTCTTTTGGTTTTTAAAATTATATTTAAATTATATAGTCATGTAGACTATAGCCATGTTTTACTGAAAGTTGTTTACAATGAAGACCAGTTTATTTTCCCAGAGAACAATGAGGGGGAAGAATGAATTATTAGTTAGCTCTAAAGAAACATTGTTTGTTGCTTAAATGTTAATGTCCATATAGTAGTTTTGCTTTTAGAAGCTAAAAATTTTCCTACGAAAAATTGCTAAGAAAAACATCAATCTTTTAGGCTGAAAAATTACATTGGGACTTCAAAATTGGATATACGTACTCCACCTCTATTAAGGCCATTGACACACAAAAAAAGTGTAACTGGAAGGTCCTAAAAGAAAAATGTCTCAATTTGTGGGTCTTTTATTTCTTGTGTATATGGGTGTGTTTTAAAAAGCAAAAAGGAATAATAGAACCATATTCAAGAACTATAATACAAAATAAAAGCATACTCTAGTTTAGCATTATGGCCAATTAAGGGGATAGGGGAGACCATAAGTAGGAAAAGGGAAGAAATAAAAAATAGAAAAAGGCAGCAGAGGTAAATGATCGGATTTATTGAGTGTATAAAGGAGAGTCAGATAAAAACTCGTAGCATTATTAGATCACCTCTAAAGTCCCTTTTGCCTCTGAGATTTTATAATGCAAATACATAGAAAAAAAGTTAAATATGGCCCATATTTGGTTTAAGAAGTGTTTCTATTCTATTTAAACTTTGAATGTACAGGTTGTATGTTAGCCATTACGTTTGAGGGAAAAAGGGCCATGATTTTCATTTTTGAATGTGTAAGACCCTAGCTCAGTTCACAAGGAGAAATTATTTTCTCTCATGGGCTCTTTAAAAAAAATTTTTTTTAATGGTTATTTATTTTTGAGAGAGAGAGAGAGACAGAGCATGAGCAGAAGAGGGGCAGAGAGAGAGGGTGACACAGAATCTGAAGCAGGTTCCAGGCTCTGAGCTGTCATCACAGAGCCCTGATGTGGGGCTCGAACTCATGGACTGCCAGATCATGACCTGAGCTGAGGTCAGACGCTTAACTGACCGATCCACCAAGGCGCCCCATTTTTTTTTTTAAGAGCGCTTTAGATTTTGAAAACGTAATAGACATTTGAAGCACAGGTTTAGAGTTAGAGAAAAATTGAGTAGAGAGTACTGAGAGATCCTTCTAATTTCTTCCTTCATCCCTCCCCCAGCCCTTGGTGCAGTTTCCCCTATTCCTAACATCTGGCAATAGTGTGGTATGTTTGTTACAATTGATGAATCAATATTGATACATTATTATTAACTGAAATCCATAATTTACATCAAGGTTCACTCCTTGTGTTGTACAGTTCTATGAGTTTTGTCAAAGGCAATATGTATCGGTCATTACAGTTTCATATAGAATAGTTTCATTGACCTAAATATCCCCTGTGCTCCACCTACTCATCCTTCCTTCTCACTCCATTCCTCTGACCATCGCTGATCTTTTTATTTTGTCTATAGTTTTGTCTTTTCCAAAATGTCATATAGTTGCAATCATACAATATGTAGCTTTTTCACACTAGCTTCTTTCACTAAACAATATACATTTAAGGTTCCTGTGTGCCGACTCATGACTTGACAGCTCATTTATTTTTCACTAGAAAATATTAAATTATATGCATGTACCACAATGTGTTTATTTATTTATTGAAGGATTTCTTTGTTGCTTCTAGTTTTTGGTGACTGTGAACAAAGCTGCTATGAACATTCCTGTGTAGGTTTTTGTGTGGACATAACTTTTCACCTCATTTGGGTAAATACCTAGGAGTACAGTTGCTGGGTCATATAGTAAGGGTATGCTTAAGACTCTTAAGAAACTATGAAACTGTTTTCCAAAGTGGTTGTACCATTTTGTATTACCACCAGCAAGGCAAGTGAATGCTTCTGTTGCTCCTCATTTTATCAGTATTTGATACTGTTTACTTTTAAAAAATTTATTTAAATGTTTATTTTTGAGAGAGAGAGAGAGAGAGAGAGAGAATGAACAGGGGAGGGGCAGAGAGAGGGAGACACAGAATCGGAAGCCGGCTCCAGGCTCTGAGCTATCAGCACAGAGCCCAATGTGGGGCTCAAACCCATGAACCATAAGATCATGACCTGAGCCAAAGTTGGACACTTCACCGACTGAGCCACCCAGGTGCCTCTGATACTATTTATTTTTAAAACATTTTTATTTTTTTTATTTTTTTATTATTTTAAAATTTTTTTCAACGTTTTTATTTATTTTTTATTTTTAAAACTTTTTAGCTGTTCTAATAGATGTGTAGTGGTATCTCATTATTGTTTCTTTTAATGTTTATTTATTTATTTTGAGAGAGAGAAAGAGAGAGAGAGAGAGCATACCAGTAGAGGAGAGGCAGAGAGAGAGGGAGAGAGAGAATCCCAAGCAGGCACTGTACTAATAGTGCAGAGCCTAACATGGGGCTCAGTCTCACTAATGGTGGGATCATAACATGAACGAAAATCAAGAGTCAGAGACTTAACTGACTGAGCCACCTAGGCGCCCCATCTCATTATTGTGTTAATTTGCAATTCCCTAATGACATGTGATGTTGAACAGTTTTTCATATATTTATTGGTAGATTTATATCTTCTTTGGTGAAGGGTCTAATTGAATTTTATGTTATTTTTTAAATGGGACTGTTTCTTATTGTTGTATTTTATGAATTATGATAAATTAAGTCCTTTATCAGGTAAGTATTCTGCAAAATTTTCTCCCATTTTGAGGCTTGTCTCTTCATTTTCTTGATCCTTCATATTTAATCCTTTAATTTAATAAAGTTCAATTTAACATTTTTTTTTTCTTTTTCAAATTGTGCTTTTGGTATTGTATCCAAAGATTTATCACCAAACCCAAGGTCACCTGGGTTTTCTATGTTGTCTCAGAAAAATGTATAGTTTTGTATTTTATTTTATTTTATTTTATTTTTTTAACGTTTATTTATTTTTGAGACAGAGAGAGACAGAGCATGAATGGGGGAGGGTCAGAGGGAGAGGGAGACACAGAATCCAAAACAGGCTCCAGGCTCTGAGCGGTCAGCACAGAGCCCGACACAGGGCTCCAACTCACGGACCGCGAGATCATGACCTGAGCTGAAGTCGGACGCCCAACCTACTGAGCCACCTAGGCGCCCCTAGTTTTGTATTTTATATTGAGGTTCATTTCAGTTAATTTTTGTGAAAGGCATAAATTCTGTGTTTACATTTTTTAAACATACGGATGACCGATTGTTCATTTGTTGAAGACTCCCTTGAGTTTTCTTGCTCCTTTATCAAATATCTGTTGAATGTATTTGTGTAGGTCTGTTTCTGAGCTCTATTCTGTTACACTGATCAATTTATCTATTCTTTCACCAATATCCCATTGTCTTGATTAACTGTAGTTCTATAGTAATTCTTAAAATTGGGTAGTGTCAGTCTTATTCTTCTTCAGCATCGTGTTAGCTATTCTTGTTCTTTTGCCTCTCCATAAAAACTTGAGAATCAGTTCGTCAATGTCAATAAATTAACTTGGTGGGATTTTTTGACTGGGATTGCACTGAAGCTATAGATCAAATTATAAAACATTGGCATTTTAACAATATGGAGACTTCCTATCCTTGAAAATTTGTTTGGATCTTCTCTGATTTCTTTCATCAGAGTTTTGTAATTTCCTCATGTAGATCTTGTATGTATTTTGTTAGATTTATAACTTAAGCATTTAACTTTTTAGTGCCAATATAAATAGTATTATGGTTTTTATTTCAATTTTCTTTTTTGTAAGTTTATTGATTGATTGATTGATTGAGAGAGAGAGAGAGAGCATGTAAGAGGGGCAGAGAGAGAGGGGGAGAGAGAGAATCCCAGGCAGACTCCACACTGTCAGCACAGAGGCTGATGTGGGGCTTGAATTCATGAACTGTGAGATCATGACCTGAGCTGAAACCCAAGAGTCGGACACCTAACTGACTGAGCCACCCAAGTGCCCCTATTTCAGTTCTCAGTTGTTCATCACTGGTTTATAGGTAAGCCATTGATTTTTGTATATTAATGGTGTTTACTGCAACCTTGCTTTAATTTTTATTATAATTGGAGAATTTTATATTTTTTCACAACTTATGGGGATTTTCTACACAAACATTCGTGTCATCTACAAAGTGTTTTTTTTCCTTTCAAATTTGTATAATTTTTATTTCTCTTCCCTGACTTATTGTAGGACTAGGACTTCTAGTATGATGTTGGATAAAGGTGATGATAAGGAATATCCTAGCCTTGTTTCTTACCTTAGTGGGGAAATTTTTGGGTTTTCACCATTAAATATGCTGTTCGTTATAGGTTTTTCATAGGTTTTTTAAAAATCAAGTTGAGGAAATTCATATCTGTTCTTATTCTCCTGGGGTTTTTTTTTTTTTAATCATAAATGACTGTTGAATTTTGTCAAAAGATTTTTCTGAATCAAATGTGATTTTTCTTCTTTAGCTTGTGGATCTGGTGAATTATATTGATTGGTTTTTACTAGTTGCACTAGTAAATTATATTGAATTATATTGATTGGTTTTTACTAGTTGGTTGCACTAGCTTTGCATACCTGGAACAAACCCCACTTTGTCATATAAGTCTTCTTGTACACTATTAGATTTGATTTGCTAATATTTTGTTGGAGGATCTTTGTGTTGCTTTCATAAACAATATTTTTCTGTAATTCTCCTTTTCTTGTAATGTTTTCATCTGGTATTCATATTAGAGTAATGTCAGTCTAACAAAGTGAATTGGGAAGTGTTCTCTCTACTTATTTTCTGATTGTATAAACATCCTTAAATGTTTAATATAATTCACCAGTAAAACCATCTGGGCCTGATGCTTTCTATTTAGAAAAGTTATTAATTATCTATTCAATTTCTTTACAGATAGAGGCCTATTCAGATTACCTATTTCTCTTTGTGTAAGTTTTGGCAGTTTATGTCTTTCAAGGAATTGCTCCGTTTCGTCTAAGTTATCAAATCTGTGGACATAAGAGTTATTCACAGTATTTATTATTCTTTTGGGCTATGGGATCAGTAGTGATGATACCTTTGCTGTTGCTCATACTGACAATTTAGATGTTTTATTTTTTTTTCTTGTTTAGCCTGGCTGATGATTATGAATTTTATCGATATTTTCAAAGAAACAACTTTTAATTTCATTGATTGTTTCTGATGATTTCGTTTTCAATTTTATTGATTTATGCTTTAATATATATATTAATATATATTTATTACATATTTAATATATATTATATATTATATATTTTATATATATATTTGTTTCCTGCTTACTTTAGGCTTATGTTGCTCTCCTTACTCTAGCACCCTGAGATGAAAGCTTAGATTACTAATTTTTAGATTTTCTTCTTTTTATTTTTTTTTTTAAATTTTTTTTTCAACATTTATTTATTTTTTGGGACAGAGAGAGACAGAGCATGAACGGGGGAGGGGCAGACAGAGAGGGAGACACAGAATCAGAAACAGGCTCCAGGCTCCGAGCCATCAGCCCAGAGCCCGACGCGGGGCTCGAACTCACGGACCGCCAGATCGTGACCTGAGCTGAAGTCAGACGCTTAACCGACTGCGCCACCCAGGCGCCCCGATTTTCTTCTTTTTAGTATATGCATTCAATGCTATAAATTTCCCTCAAGAATTCTTTTTGCTGCATTTCACAAGTTTTGGTAAGTTTTAGTTTTATTTTAATTTAGTTCAAATATTTAAAAAATTTAAAATTTTATTTGGAACTTATTCTTTGACCTATTTTTTATTTATATATGTTTTTTAAATTTCCAAATATTTTGGGATTATCCAAGTATCCTTCTGTTATTAAATTCTAGTTTAATTCCACTGTGGTCTCAGAGCACATTTTTTATTATTTCTATTCTTTTAAGTTTGTTTAGGTGTGCTTTGCGCCCCAGAATGTGTTCTATCTTGGTGAGCATTCCAAGTGAACTTGAGAATAGTGTGTATTCTGTTTAAAAAGTGTTAAAAGTTTCCAATTATAATAGTGGATGTGTCTAATTCTCCTTGCAATTTTATTAGTTTTTGCCTTACAGATTTGTAGTCTTGATTTTTTGCTGCATAAATGATTAGGCTTGCTGTGTCTTTTTGGAGAATTGATTTCTTTATTATTGTGCAATGCTTCACTTTATTGCTGATAATTTTCCTTGTTCTACAGTCTACTTTGTCTGAAATTAAATATAGCTACTCTGTCTTCTTTTGATAGTGTTAACATATCTTTTTAATTCTATCTTTTAATCTATCTGTGTCTTTACATTTAAATTGGGCTTGTAGACAATATTTTAAAAAATTTTTTAATGTTTATTTTAGAGAGAGAGCATGAGCAGGGGAGGGGCTGAAAGAGAAGAATAGAGATTGAGAATCTACACTGATAATGCAAGGCCCAACATGGGGCTCAAACCCATGAACCATGAGGTCATGACCTGAGCTGAAATCAAGAGCTGGATGCTTAACCAACTGGGCCACCCAGGCATCCCAATAGACAATATATTTTTTTTAATGTGAACTTTATTATTATTATTTTTTTTAATTTTTTTTTAACGTTTATTTATTTTTGAGACAGAGAGAGACAGAGCATGAATGGGGGAGGGTCAGAGAGAGAGGGAGACACAGAATCGGAAGCAGGCTCCAGGCTCTGAGCCATCAGCCCAGAGTCCGACGCGGGGCTCGAACCCACGGACCGCGAGATCGTGACCTGAGCTGAAGTCGGCCGCTTAACCAACTGAGCCACCCAGGTGCCCCGAACTTTATTATTATTTAGGCATGGCAAGGCCAACAGATCAGGACACTATTGCCATTGAAATGATAGCTTGTTATATTCACAAATCTCAAGAGGAAGAAACATTCTACACTGTGAGCTACACAGAGAAGTACCAGAGTTGGCCAGGAGGCAGAAAGAATGAAGGGGAAATGTGGCCAAGAGTCTTTGTGTTGTGGTTTCTGTTAGTAGAATGAGAGAGTAGTTAATCATATGGCTACTTAAAAGTAGAGACCTTTCTGCACTGTGGTCATGGAGAGATGTAATGACAGAAGATCAGAGAGATGCAGTGATGTTGTCTTTCAAGATGGAGGAAGGGTTTTGGGTGGTTTGTAGAAGCTGAAAAAGATAAGTCTCTCTAGAGCCTCCAGAAAGAAACATAACCCTCTTAACTTTTTGGTTGTATCCCAGTGAGACCTGGGTCAGACCTCTAACTGACTGAACTCTCAAAATAATAAATTTGTGTGATTTTAACCTACTAAGTTTTGGGTAGTTTGTTGTAGCATCAATAAAAAATTAACACAATCGTATGGTATTTCTATAAAACAGTAATCCAGTCAGACCTTCATCTGAAGACTAATAATCTTGTTTAAATTTGAAGAACAAGGTATAGAGATATAAATTACCTATGAGGTTATCATTGCTTATCTTCTGATAAACAGTGCATTTTTGAATGGTTAAGAATTCCAAAATGAAATAATATATGTATATTTTTCATGTGCTTGGTAGATAAAAGATATTCAATAAATGTTTATTGAAGTTGTTGAATATTGGAGGAAAACAAACAGTAATGACAAAATGTCATTTTAAAATCCTTTGACTGCATGAATCATCTAATACTACTTAAATTATTTTATCTTTGCATCATGTTTGTATTTTACAGATAGTGAAGCTAGTTCTTTAATGGATATAGAAAATGTAATTTTGACTAAAGTCCATGATGATGAAGTAGACCACTCAGAGACAATATTGAAATCTGACAAGTTTCATCAGGATTTATTTTTTATGGAACGAGTTCTAATGGAAAATATATTTCAACCAAAACTTGCAGCTTATCGTCAGCTTCCTATTTTAAAAGGTATTTTTAAAAATCACATTTAGACAAGCTCAAATAATCAAAAAATTGAATGACGTTATCATTTTTAAATGTAACCTCCAGACTGGATCATCACTTATCAAAAGACATATTTATATACCTTTTAGCATTAAACATCCAAATAACAGTAGAATTCAAACTACAGAGCACACAAAAAAGAGGTCACCCCTTAGATTAAAATCTACAAAAGCTTCCATGGCTCTTTTCTCTTCCTTGCCCTTGTACTGAATTGTTTTCTCATATTTAACCCCCTTTCCATTGCCATTGACACTTTCCAGGTTCTGGTGTTTATTACCTATCCCTAATTTTATTACAGGGGCATTCTTCCTGTTCTTATTGCTACAAATCCCGTCTCATATGTTCACAGAATATTTTGAAAGATTTTAGAGATGAATTCAACCCTTCAATTTTTGAATGAAGAAGATGAAGAGTACAGAAACTTTCTAAGTTTAGAGTCTATGACAAAGCTAGGCATTCAACCAAGGCCTGATCTCATTCCAATTCTCTTTCTACTTTACTATCCTGGTGTGCTGATGTATCCCATACACAAGTTTGAACATGGCATTTAACTCTTAAAAAACCTTCAGTATCTTCCCATTTTGTAGAATAAATTACAAACCCTAAGATTTCCCTTGTGCTATTTTTCAGTTAAACCTTACCCCCCATAAACAGGTATTAACCTGACTTTTCTCACCAGAGATTGACTGTTTTGGTATATCATATAAGTGGGTTCATATGGTAAGTACGGTTGACCCTTGAACAAGGCAGGGCTTAGGGTGATGACCCTGGCACAGTCGAAACTCCAAGTATAACTTTTGATTCCCCCCAAATTAACTACAAGTAAACTACTATTGACCAGAAGCCTTACTTATAGCATAAAGTCAATTAACACACATTTTTATATTATATGTATTAGGTACTATATTCTTACAATAAAATAAGCTAGAGAAAAGAAAATGTTATTAAAAGAATTCATAAGGAAAAGAAAATGCATTTACAGTTTTGTACATATGTTGGCCTGGGGCAGAGGCAGGGGCTTCAGTCCTGGACCCAGAATGACAAAATGTGGTTTTTTACTAAATAAAGTTGAAATGTTAGAACTGCTTTGGTACACTATAGAGAAAGGTATCCAAAGGCTTTGGGACATTGGAATGTTAGGGTGGATTTATCATGATGACCTGCTTATCCACTATAGAAGTATCCGGATAATACACCTTTTAGCACAATTGTGAAAAATAAATTGGCTGGGTGCCCCAATATCCTTGAAGAATTCTTTGCTCACTTTTCTCTGTAGGTCAGAAATTGTAGTGGGAACTACTGCTAGTCAACTGAGATCCTTAAACAATTAGATTCTGAGTTGCAGGGGATAAGTGGCAGCAGTTAATCACCAATGAAAAGGTGGGCATGGTTACTGTAGGGTAAAGAGCAGTAATCAGAACAGTCTGACTCACAGAGATCCGTGGCATTGGCTAGCTGATCATCATGTCCTTAGAAGAGAAATAGGTAGGTGCTGTATTGGTTTGCTAGCACTGCCGTAGCAAAATACCACAAACTGGGTGGCTTGAACAACAGAAATTTACTTCCCCATAGTTCTGGAGACTGGAAGTCTGAGCTGAAGGTGTCAGTACAGTTGGGGTTTCCTCTGAGGCCTCTCTTTTAGGCTTGCAGATGACTACCTTCTTGCGGTCTCGTCACTAGGTTTCTTTATCTGTGCTTGTGCCTTCCCTGTGTCTCTCAGTGTATCTGAATGTCCTCTTATTATAAGGATAGCAGTCATATTTGATTAGGACCCAGAATAGTGGCCTTGTTTTAACTAAATCACCTCTTTAAAGCCTTTGTCTACAAACCCATTACATTCTAAGGTACTGGGGATTAGGCCTTCCAATATATGAATTTTGGGGAGATAAATCAGCCCATAAAATGTAGTCTCCTCCTAAATTCTTACTTCATCTGTATAAACAGAAGAGTCTTTTCTTTACAAAAGAAAAGTCATAGCCCTTTAAGCAATTTCTAGGCTTGAGTCAATTTGTAGACCCAGAACTCCTTGGATAAAGGGGAGGCTGTGTCTCTTTGAGAAAATATTTCACCACACTACCAAAAATGTATACTGTTAAAATTTCTCTCAGCCTTCCCCAGAGGGGACCTACAGCCTTTTCCAAGAGTGACTGTGTAGTGGGGAACAAGAAATAATCATAAATTTCAGGGATTAGTGGACACTAGCTCTGGACAGATACTAACTTCATGAGTCCCAAAACATCACTATGGTTTGTTAGCCGGAAAGGACTTATAGGAGTCAGGTGACCAATGGAATTTTAGCTCAGGTCCATCTCACAGTGGGTCCAGTGGGTAACTTAACTCATCTTGTAGTTATTTCCGCTGTTCCAGAATGTATACTTTGGAATAGAAATATTTAGCAACTGGCAGAAGCCCTACACTTGATCCTTGACCTATGTAATGGAGGCTATTCTGGTAGGAAATGGATAAGTAGAAGCCACTAGAGCTTCCGCTACCTATGAAAATAGTAAACCAAAGCAATACTGTGTTTCTGGGGGGATTGTAGAGATTAATGCTACCATCGAGGGCTTGAAAGGTGCAGAAGTATTGACTCCCATCACCTCCCCCATTCAGCTCATCTGTTTGGCTTGCAAAGAAAACGCAGGATCTTGGGGAATAATGGTTGATTATTGTAAACTTAACCAGGTGGTGACTCCAATTGCAGTTGCTGTTCCAGATGTTTCCTTGGCAGCGCAAATTAACACACCACCTGGTACCTGGTATGTGACTATTGACACAGAAAATGCTTTCTTTTTTCTTCAGTACCTGTTGATAAAACCCACTGGAAGCCATTTGCTTTCAGCTGGCCAGGCCAGCAATACACCCTCACTGTCCTATAGGGGTATATCAGCTCTTTAGTTTTATGTCCTAATTTAGTCTTCAGGGAATTTTTCCTTCAACAAGATATCACACTGGTCCATTACATTGATGACATTATGCTGATTAGACCTGGTGAATAAGAAGTAGACTTATTAGTAAGACATTTGCATCCCAGAGGGTGAGAAATAAATCTGATAAACATTTTTTTTAATTGTTTAAAGTTTATTTATTTTTGAGAGAGAGAGAGCATGAGCGGGAGAGGGGCAAAGAGGCAGTGAGATACAGAATCTGAAGCAGGCTCCAGACTGAGCTGTCAACACAGAGCCTGATGCGGGGCTCAAACTCATGGACTGCGAGATCATGGCCTGAGCTGAAGTCGGACGCTTGACCGACTGAGCCTCCCAGGCACCTCTGATAAAATTTCAGGGGCTTTCCACCTCAGTGAAATTTCCAAAGGTTAAGGATAAGTTGTTTCTTCTGGCCACTCTTATAACCAAAAAAGGTACCATGCCTAGAAGACCTCTTTGTTCTTTGGCGACAACATATTCCTCATTTGGATGTGCTACTTTGGCTTATTCACTAAGTGATATGAAAAAAATGCTAGCTTTGAGTAAGCCCAGGAGAGCAGAAGATTCTACAAGAGGCCCAGGTAGTCATTCAGAATGCCCTGTCACTTGGGCCATATCATCCAGCAGATCCAGTGGTGCTTTAAGTGTCTCAGAGGGAGAGATGCTGTTTGGGCCCTTTGGAAGGCTCTTGTAGGAATGGAGGACAATAATCTCTTCATTTGATTTAATTTTAGAACCAGAACCTGAAAAACCTGAAGACTTTCAAGAAGGTGAAAAACTTGAAAAGACAGAGGAAGAGGGTCAGAAGGAAGAGGAAGAAGAAATAGAAATAAGTACAGGACAATCAACAATACCAGCCAATTTAGAACGACTTTGGTCATTTTCCTGTGACTTAACCAAAGGCCTTAATGTGAGCAGCCTTGCCTGGAATAGAACAAATCCTGTAAGTTATTGAACATTTTAACAATTCTGTCTTTAGAGTATAAGGGTGACTGTCAAGTACTAGTTGTTTGTTTTCTCAGACATTAGGCAAGGGATTTTATTTGACATAAAGTGGAGTTTTTAACATACCTCTACAACAAGTTCATGTTTCAAAAAGTAGAAAATGATAATAGTTACAAAATAATTTTTTCTCCTTTAGTATGAAATGTCATCATTTTAATTTTAGGAGATGTACTTGGGACATAGTATTCTCTGAATCCATATCAGATATTGAAAAGTGAACCAGAAGATAACATCTAATTGATTTATTTTCAGATATATCAAGCTCATGTACCCAAATTAATATTCTTCTTAAAGTAATCATATTCAGAAATATATACTTAATCTAGTGACCCTGAAAATATACAAGATAATTTTGAGATTTCTTAAAATATTATTACTACCAGTAATAGCAAATACTTTTTTAATTATTTTTTTATTTTTTATTATTATTTTTTTTATGAAGTTTATTGTCCAGTTGGTTTCCATACAACACCCAGTGCTCATCCCAAAAGGTGCCCTCCTCAATACCCATCACCCACCCTCCCCTCCCTCCCACCCCCCATCAACCCTCAGTTTGTTCTCAGTTTTTTTTTTTTAATTTTTTTTTCAGCGTTTTTTATTTATTTTTGGGACAGAGAGAGACAGAGCATGAACGGGGGAGGGGCAGAGAGAGAGGGAGACACAGAATCGGAAACAGGCTCCAGGCTCCGAGCCATCAGCCCAGAGCCTGACGCGGGGCTCGAACTCATGGACCGCGAGATCGTGACCTGGCTGAAGTCGGACGCCCAACCGACTGCGCCACCCAGGCGCCCCTGTTCTCAGTTTTTAACAGTCTCTTATGCTTTGGCTCTCTTCCACTCAAACCTCTTTTTTTTTTTTTTTCCTTCCCCTCCCCCATGGGTTTCTGTTAAGTTTCTCAGGATCCACATAAGAGTGAAACCATATGGTATCTGTCTTTCTCTGTATGGCTTATTTCACTTAGCATAACACTCTCCAGTTCCATCCATGTTGCTACAAAGGGCCATATTTCATTCTTTCTCATTGCCACGTAGTACTCCATTGTGTATATAAACCACAATTTTTTTATCCATTCATCAGTGGATGGACATTTAGGCTCTTTCCATAATTTGGCTATTGTTGAGAGTGCTTAACAGCAAATACTTAAATAGTACTTACTATGTACCAGGCGATACTGTAAGCATTTTACTTGTATTAACACGGTAACTCTGAGTTAGGTACTATCTTCCCCATTATGTTGATAAGAAAACTGAAGTACAAAAAGGATAAATAACTTGCCCAAAGTTACACATCTCTTAAATTCCCAGAGTAACACAACTCTAGTAAGTGAAACAGCTAGAATTCAAACTCTAACATCTGAATCCAGAGTTCTTGCTCTTAATTACTGCACTGCCAAAAATCATCTTGAGCCAAATTATATGAATCATCAAGTTGGAGAATGGTATGTTTGCTTTAAAAGAGAGATGATTATAGAGTAACGAAACTTATTTTCTCCTTGAGTTTATAAACTGCTTCTGAAGACATGATTCTCAATTAGGGATTCTAAAAACCTTTTGTGTAATAACAATACCTTTGGAATAAATATTTAGTGTATTTTTAAAGTGGTCAAAACGAATTTGTATATTAAGATTGTATTGTATAATGTAAGTTTAAGAATTAGCCTTTTTATTTTACTGCCACACCTTATAAGGTGCTATGTGCAAATATGCTAGTGGTTACAGTTTTTAAAAAAACAAAGTCTATCATCATTCTTATAGAAACCTAAGTAATGTGTTATTTAAATTATGTATGTTATCTTTAATAAAATAAAATACTTTTAGTACGGATTGGTTTTTATAAACTATATTTGGAAACCCCATGTAAGGTAAGTGATACTCAATAAATCAATAATAAATGTGTAATAAAGACAGGTGAATCATTTTTAGAAACTGAATATACCAGCATTTTAAAAGTTAATATATTGTTATTGAGATTAAACTTAAATAATTGTTAACAAAGCTAAAAAAATATGACAAATGGCATCTATTATATTTATTGATTCATTCTACAAATACTTATTGAACATTGACTATGCCAGGAACTCTAATAAGGCACTAGAGAAACAGTAGTAATTTAGTCACACATAGACCCTGCCTATATAATAGTTCTCTCTGTGTTTTAATAAGGAAAATAAATAGTATTGTGGGAATACATAAGAGAGGCTCATGAATGCTTTTTAGTGGAAGTGGTGCCTATGCTGAGTCTTGAAGCAATGAATAGAAGTTTGTTCATGTCAGTGTAAAAGGAATAGTGGTGAAGAGTGGTTTAAGGCAGAGGAAATTATAAAGAGGTGATGTTGGCTTGAAAGTAGGGTTATGGCAAAAATATATAATATATTTTTGATAAAGGTATTCTGATTACAAAGAAGAGGTTGGGTTTGGTCAATCATTAAACTTTTGTCTTTATGCACTTGTATAAGCATATCTTGAAATGCTTTATTAAACAGTTTGGGGTGCCATGACAAGATACCATCGACTGGCTGGATTAGAAATCAGAAATTTATTTGCTGGAGGCCAGGAAGTTTAGGATCATTGTGCTGGCTGATTTCATTACTGGTGAAGGCTCTCTTCCTATCTTGCAGATGGCCACCTTCTTGCTGCATTCTCACATGGTGGAGAGAGAGAGCTCTGGTGTCTCTTCCTCTTTTTATGAGGCCACCAATCCTATTGGATTAACATTATGACCCTCATGATCTCATTTAATCTTCATTACCTCCTAAAAGCCCTTTCTTCAAATATAATCACATTGGGGATTAGGACTTCAACACATGAATTTTAGGGGAGGAGACACAATTCAGTTCAGGGTACTTTGTCTTTATATTTGAAATAATTAGGTCATTCTCAGAAACCCATAATGTAGTAATATAATCTTGGAAGATTAACTCAATATATAAAAGAACTTTTCAGCAATTGGTTCTTTTTAGTTATTCATCAGTCTGAAAATATGATTATTATTTTGCTTAGGAAGATGGAGGTGTAAAGTAAAAATAAATAGTATACTGGTATTTTTTCTCAATAGAAGTGTCTTTCTATTTTTAACACAGTTCATTAAAATGTATCTTTATATATTTTCCAATGTTTTTATGCTACCCTCTCTTATTTTAAACATATTTTTCTGATTTTCAGGACCTTTTGGCTGTTGGCTATGGGCACTTTGGATTTAGAGAGCAAAAAAGAGGATTGGCTTGCTGCTGGTCAATAAAGAATCCTATGGTAACCCCAGTAGGAATAAAGACATTTTTAGTTAATTAAATATTGACATAATTCTCATAAAGTAGATAGTTGTGTGTGATAATTAAAGTAAAAAAATTATCGAGGAAGACTTTATTTTCTTTGGTTTAAATCTATAAGTATTAAAATTTATTCTTGTTGATATTAGGTAAAGTAAATTCATTTAATAGATATTTATTGAGCATTTACTATGTGCTACTAGATCTTATGATCCAGAGTTGAACCATTATGTTTTATCAGAAAGAAGAGCAAATTTGTGAGTGAAAATCCTTTGAAAATTATATGTTTCAGCTAATACTGAATTGTTTCTTAATGTATAAATATCTCATCACCTCGTAAGATAGATTTCTGCTGGCTTGAATACATACAAAATGGATGAATATGAATGACCATGTTATTAGCAAGAATTTTTCAAGGAGAATAATAAGAATCAGTCATGGTGTTTTTTTGTTAAACAGTTTTAGTCAATCTGTTATTTTGCAGCTTTACGTTTAGTTTTAATTCATAACTGAATTGTGAAGTGGAAAACTTAGAAAAGGATCAGGAAAGCAAAATAAAAAATGATTGGAGTTTTTATAAATAATCCCAGTCTATTAGGAAGCTGGGTTTATGTAGAATTAAAAAAAAAGAAAGGAAGAAGCAATTTTAAACATGTGGAAGTATTGATATAGGATCCATCATTGGTAAGTTGTCTTCTTTTCCATACAGACTGTTGGAAGCAAGAAGGGATTTAGATTAGACTTTAAGCAAAGCAAAACAATAAAACTCTTCACAGAGTTGTCAAAAAGACTACCGTACAGAGTTTTTTGTGGCTTCTTCTTTCCACCGTTCAGAAATGTCTAGATAATGCAAGCCTATGAAACAGATACTGGAAGATAGGAACATTGCTAGATAATTTGATTGGAGCCCATTATTTGTTTCTTAAAGAAAGTAAATCTATGATGATCATGCAAATCCTACTGAAAGATTACCAAAATATGATAATTATTGGAGAAGGCCATGCTGTATTTCTTAAAATTATTGAGTTCTGAGGATTCATCAAAGGAAAGGGAATGACTAATTGACATTTTGTTTTCATCTATACTGGAAGTTAGGAAGAGAAGAGTAACTTAATGTAGACTAGCCCTTCTTACATTTCCACTGCCCCCAGACTTGTCTTAAGTCACCATTATACCCTATCTTACTGTGGCCTGCAAAACCCAGTTTAAAATGTAATACAATTATTTTTTTATTCAGTGGCCAGAACGTATTTATCAGAGTCAATATGGAGTTACTGCTGTGGATTTCTCCATTGGAGCACCTAATCTTTTAGCAGTTGGCTATCACAATGGTACCATTGCAATTTATAATGTACAGAGCAACAGTAATGTTCCTGTTCTGGATAGTAGGTGAGAATCCAAGAATCAGATAAACATATAATATGTGCTTTTTTTAGGGAGAAGTAAAAATTTAATGTTATCTAATTTTGAGTGGATGTTTATGTTTTGAGAGTGATACCATTATTTTTCACTTAATAATTCCTCTCTAGCTGAAATGCTCTGTCCTAAAATCTGTATGTTCTCTGCCCACCTCACCAACCTTCCTTGACAGTTTGTTTATTCTTAAAAAAATTTTTTTTAATGTTTATTTATTTTTGAGACAATGCGAGAGACAGAGTGCAAGCAGCGGAGGGGCAGACAGAGGGAGACACAGAATCTGAAGTGAGTTCCAGTCTCCGAGCTGTCAGCCCAGAGCCTCACGCGGGGCTTGTACTCATGACGCTTAACCGACTGAGCCACTCAGGTGCCCCTACAGTTTGTTTATTCTTTTAAAAGAAAGTCAAAAATTTCCCCAGCTTCATTGAGGTACAATTGACAAATAAAAATTGTATATATTTAGGTTCTACAATGTGATTTTTTTTTTAATTTTTTTTTCAACGTTTATTTATTTTTGGGACAGAGAGAGACAGAGCATGAATGGGGGAGGGGCAGAGAGAGAGGGAGACACAGAATCGGAAACAGGCTCCAGACTCTGAGCCATCAGCCCAGAGCCTGACGCGGGGCTCGAACTCACGGACCGTGAGATCGTGACCTGGCTGAAGTCGGACGCTTAACCGACTGCGCCACCCAGGTGCCCCACTACGATGTGATTTTTAAAAGGGGTACAATGTAATTGTTTAATATGTATACACTGTGAAATGATTACCACAATAAAATTGATCAATATGTGGTGAGAACATTTTGGATCTATTCTCTTAGCAAATTTTGAGTATATAGTACAGTATTGTTAACTATGAACATCATGCTATATATTAGATCTTTAGAACTTGTTCATCTTCTAACTATAAGTTTGTACCCTTTATTGCTTTGGCACCACCTCCTCCAAGAAGCCTTCCCATTCCTTTCTTTTGTGCGTTTGTCTAGTTATCATAGCACTCATCATGCTGTATATGTATTATTTATATATATATATATATATATATATATATATATATATATATCTTTCTGAAGATGCTGTAAGCAACTCGAAGTCAAGGATTAAGTCTTGCCTGTTTATCCTCAGCATGTCACATAATATTGAGAATGTAACAGGATTAGAGTAAGTGAATAAGAATAAATAAATCAATCAGTGAATGAGTCATACTGAGAAAATAAAAAAAGTTAAAAGTGAAAGATATTGAGTATTGTTAGGTTTTTATAGTAGAACAGATACCAATGGGGCAAAAATGAAGTAGTATATTTATATTAGTGTTTGAATAAACTTAGAGCTGAAAATAGGCATCAAAACAGGGTCTGTAAGCTTAAATTTGAAATTATCTGCATAGTTTTATAAGCATGGGCCTTTGTGCTTGTTTTACCAAATAATCGAAGTTATCTATGATTTTAAAAAGATTCACAACCATTGCTTTGGGAGGTTTGCATAAAAAAATCAAGGACTAGGAACAGAGGAACCTATTATCCTGACAGGAAAACAATCACTAATCTGAGAAGTGATTTTAATTCTTCAGAGAAATGTTAAATCAGCCATAGAGAGAATCAAGCCAATGGGCAAGCCTGAAATATAGAAAGGTAAGGTAATTGTTTACTTAAATAAGACTTAAATAATTTATCTACTTAAGCTATGAAAAAAATCCTTATAAAGATGAAGATACTTATTTTCAAAGTGTCCAAAATAAATTAACACAACTTATCTAGGAAAAAGTAAATGAATAGAGTAAGAGAAAGTATATTTTGAAAAGAAAGAAAATATTTGCTTTTGTATTTCTTTTATGGCATTAATATAATTAAAAGTAGTAAAAGTTTCCTTTTATAAGAAATGAAAAAAAAACAAAAATATTAGGTAACAAAATGATTGTTTTCCCTGTTTTTCAAAATACTTTTACTAAAGTGAAAGTGAACAATAGGGGCATCATTCCATAAGTAGGTCACAGTGCTCCAGGGAGCTGTCCTTATGACTTATACTCCTGTGCTTTTAAAATTTATGACAATGATTCTATATTTAGTGCTTTTCCCTGTTTTAGTGAATCACCTCAAAAACATTTGGGACCTGTATGGCAACTACAGTGGATAGAACAAGATCGAGGGACAACAGGGGATGACAAAAGAGAAATACTAGTTTCTATATCAGCAGATGGAAGAATCTCCAAATGGGTTATACGGAAAGGACTGGACTGTCATGGTAAAAAGAATGTATACAAATACACATACATATCCAATTACCTTTTTCTTATTATGTGCTGACTTAAAATCCTAGTGAGCCATGAGTAAGAGGTGACAAATTTTAGTTTGGCTACATAAGAAAAAATATTGTACTTGCTCATTGTTTTTCTCATTGGTATTTGCTAGTTTTAAGTTAATCACATGCAAAAGATGGCAGAACTCATACTATTATTTGTAGGAGGGACATACATTATTATACAATACTTTTTCGTGTATTAAATAAGATATATGTTTTCTTCTTTAAATAAAGATTTGATGCGTTTGAAGCGAACTACTTCTAGCAGCAGCAAAAAAGGAGGGGAAAAAGAAAAGAAAGGTGAAGCTCTGATATCTCGACAGGCCCCTGGAATGTGTTTTGCTTTTCATCCTAAGGTAAATTATTCCAATCCATTATTCACTATTGCAAATGACAACTTCCAATAATTGAAATGTAGTAAGACATAAAGCAAGGCAAAGGTTTAGCATGTTAATCAATACAGTGCCTTGTAGGTAAAAATAAAACAAACATAGACATAGCTGCCAAACTAAGGTGGAGAGGCACATTCCAGTTGTCTGTACTGTGTCTTTATCTGCTTTCTAGAGGAAAGGTCTGTATTTCTGAGAAACTGTGGAAAGATTCTCTTTACAACTTCAAGTTTAACTTGAGTGCTTTATCATTTTGATAGAAACCGAATCTACCATACAGTCCACTATTTCAATGTGAGTGGTGACTCTCATGATGATGAGGATTAGGAAGAATAGTTAAGTTCATGGTTATCAGGAAGAGAATCAAATCAAAGCACAGTTAATGAAATTCTACTTTTTCTAATTATTTTTATCTGGAAGTACTTTGGAATCAGAAAACTCAGCAACTATGACAAACAAGGAAGCATATCCTATATATTTTTCCTTATATGTAACATGACCATCTTTTTTGTGACACCATCATCTACCTAATTATGCAAACCAAAATTTGAGCTCCTACTTTGTTCTACCCTATCAACCAAATGCTATTTAAGTATTATTGTCCTTTTAGTCCAAGCCTACTACTGCTAATGTAGTTCAGGCCTTTATTGCATTTCATGTTTTCCACAGCTGTTGTATTCCAACTGCCTTCACTCTCAAATTCTTGTAATCCATATTTCACCTTGATTCTAGAACAGTGCTTCTCAATGTGGGCAGGGAGGGGAATATTTTATCACCAGGGTATATTTCACAATGTCTTGAGATATTTTTGGTTGTTGCAGCTATAGGAGGTGGGACGTGGGAAGGAATGCTATTGGCATCTAGTAGGCAGAGGCCAGGGATACTGCTAAACATCCTATAGTGCACAAGGCAACTTTTGCCCTCCTCTGCACAGAAGAAGGGGGAGAAGGGGAAGAGGAAGAAAAGGGGTACTGGGGGGAAAAAAGGAGAGGGGGAAGGGGCAGGAGAAAGGGAAGAAGAAGGGGAAAGAAAAGAAGGAGAAGGGGAAGGGGAGGGGAAGGGGCTGGCCCAAAATATCAATGGTGCTGGGTTGAGAAATCCTAGTTTGTTATCCTAGAAATGTCCTTGGTGTGAGGAATTTGAGATGATCATATAGTGTGTAAATAAAGAGTTTACTTCTTTTCTAATCTGGTTACCTTTTCTTTCCTGTTTGTACTGGCTTGAACTTCCAGCACAATGATGAATGGAGGTGGTGAAAACAAACATCCCTCTCTTGTTTCTGATCTTAGGGAGAAAGTGTTCAGTCCTTTTACTATTAAGTATGATGTAAGCTGAGATTTTTTTGTAGATACAATTAATCACATTGAGGAGATCCCATTACTTTACTGTTTGTTGAGAGTTTTATCAGGAATAGATGCTAGGTTTTTGTCAAATGCTTTTTCTACATCTATTGAGATGATATATAGTTTTTCTTTTTAAGTTTGTTAATATGGTGAATAACATTGGTTTTTAAATGTTTATTTCTAAAATAAATTCCACCTGATTGTAATTTATACTTTTAATCTACTGTTGGATTTGATAGGCTTAAATTTTGTTTAGCAGTTTTCATCTTTGCTTATAAGGGATATCTATCTACAGTTTTCTTTTCTTGTAATGTCTTTGTCTGGTTTTGATATTAGGGTAATCCTGTAGAATTAGTTGAAAAGTTTTCCCTCTTTACTTTTTTGAAAGAATATGTATACAATTAGTATTATTTCTTCATTATGTGTTTGATGGGATTAATAAGCTATCTGGGCCTGGAATTTCTTTTAGGAAGGTGTTTAACTTGTAACTAGAAATGCAAATTTTTACTAGATATAGGATTATGATTATTATTATTATTATCATCTATTTCTTCTTGAGTGCATTTTGATAATTTGTGTCTTTTAAGGAATTTATTTCATCTAAGTTATTAAACTTAGTGGCATCATAATAATTCCTTAGTATTCTTTAATAGATATTAAAATATGTAGTGATGTCACCTCTTTAATTGCTACTGTTGGTAATTTGTGTTTCTTTTTTTCTTTAGTCTGGCTAGAAGTTTATCAATGCTATGATCTCAAAGAACCAGCTTTTGATTTCTCTGAATTTCACGATTGTTTTTCTGTTTTCTATAAAACTGATTTCCACTTTGATCTTTATTTTCTTTCTTCTGCTTCAGTTTTATTTGCTCCTCCTTTACTGGCTTCTTAAGGTGGAATCTGGGATCATTTATTTATGACTTTTCTTCTTTTGATGGAGGCATTTTTGCTATAACTTTTTCTCTAAGTACTGCTTTGGCAGCATCCCACAAATTCTAATATGTTGTATTTTCATTTTCATTCCATTCAGAATACTTTCTAATTTCTCTGACTTCTTTTTTGACTGATGGACTACTTAGTAGCATGTTATTTAGTTTTTAAATATTTGGGGTTTTTCAAGGATCTTTCTGTTTATTGATTTCTAATTTAATTCCATCACGATCAGAGAACAAACTTTTAATAAAAATTAATAAACTGAACCCTTTTAAATTTATTGAAGCCCAGAATGTGACATTTACATATAAATGTTCCCTGTGCACTTGAGAAAAATGTGTATTCTGCTCTTGTTGGGTGGAGTGTTCTATGAATGACAATCAGGTTAGGTTGGTTGAAGGTGTTCTACAAGTTGACTATATCCTTGCTGATTTTCTGCCTACCTCTTCCATCAATTATTAACAGAGAGGCATTGAAGTGTCTGGGCATAATTATGGATTTGTCTTTTTTTTTTTTTTAACTGTAATTCTATCAGGTTTTGCTTTATGTAGCTTGAAGCTTTGTCTCAAGGATACAAATGTTTAGGATTGTTATGTTCTCTTGATTATTCAACTCTCTTATCATTTTAAAGTGGTTCATAACTGGTAATATTATTAACACTGAAATAATCTTAGCCTGATATTAATGTAACCACCTCAGCATTCTTTTAACCAGTGTTAACATGGTTTATTTTTTCTTTTTATTAAGTTTTTATTTAAATTCCAGTTAGTCAACATAGTTTCAGGTATAGAATTTAGTGATTCAACACTTACATACAACACCTGGTGCTAATTACAAGTGCCCTCCTTAATAGCCATCACCTATTTAACCCATCCCCCTACCCATCTCTTCTCTGGAAACCATCAGTTTGTTCTCTATAGTTACGAGTCTGTTTCTTGGTTTTTCTCTCTCTTCCCCAGCCATGTTTGTTTGTTGTGTTTATTAAATCATTTTCCATCCTTTTACATTTAACCTACTTGTATCTCTGTATTTAAAGTACATTTCTTGTTGGTAGCATATAGTTGGGTCTTGCTTTTTTATCCATCTTATAATTTCTGCCTTTTAATTGTGATATTTAGACCATTTACATTTAGTTTTATTTTGATATGGTTTGGTTTGAGTCTGTCATTTTGCTTCACTAGTTTATTGGTGATGGTGGGGTGGTGGTATAACATGTCTGGTCTCCTTGCCTGGAGGCCGGACTCTAAAGGGCTATCTCAACTCCAGAGCTTCTTGGAGGTTGGGCTGAGCCTTCTGTTGCAACTGCATCATAGTCAACTTAAATCTCTGCCCATTATTGTTTCTTTCAAAGAAATTATTCCTGAGAGAACTTCCCAATAAGTCTGTTGCATGGAAATCTCAGAGTTTATATAGTGACAAGAATAACTCTAGACAGTGACCTTGAAGATCTCTACAGAAAGATAAACAACTTATAAATGGTGTTGGGATAATCATTGTTCATATAAAAATGGAATTAGATACCTACCCCTTCATAAACAAGGAACTTTTAGAAGAAAATATAGGAAAACTTTGCTATTACCTCAAAATAGGAAAAATTTCTTAAAGCACAAAAAAATGCTAAGTATATAAAAAAGTTATAATACTAACTACATCAAAATGAGAACTTCTGTTTATCAAAAGACACTAAAAAAGTAAAAGGTAAGCCATACACTTGGAGAAGATATTTGCAACATATGTAATAGACAAAGCATATATGATAGGATATATAAAGAACTTTTATATAAATCAATATGAAAATATTATGAGTAAAATAGTTAAGAGACATGAACAGAAGAGGAAATACAAATGGCCAGTAAACACAAAATGTGCTCAACCTTGTTAATATTCATATAAATGAATTCATATTCATATAAATTCATATACCATTAGGTATAATTTTATACCTAATACAATGGCAAAACTTAAGATTTCTAATGTAACCAACCATTGAAGAGAATATGGATCAAAGGGAACTTCTATATACTGCTGAATGTAAATTGGTTATGCTAGTTTGGGGAAAAATTATACTTTATTGTGTTGTTTAAACTGCTTATGTTCCATGATTTTGTAGTTGCATTCTTTTTTTTTTTTTTTTTTAATTTTTTTTTCAATGTTTATTTATTTTTGGGACAGAGACAGAGCATGAACAGGGGAGGGGCAGAGAGAGAGGGAGACACAGAATCAGAAACAGGCTCCAGGCTCTGAGCCATCATCAGCCCAGAGCCCGACGCGGGGCTCGAACTCCCGGACCCCGAGATCGTGACCTGGCTGAAGCCGGACGCTTAACCGACTGCGCCACCCAGGCGCCCCTGTAGTTGCATTCTTAAGTAGTGGTACATGCTAGAACAGTGTGTCTCAAATTTTAATGTACATACACATTATTTAGGGATCTTGTTAAAGTGCAGATTCTGATTCAGTAGGTCTGGGGTGGGATCTGAGAGTTGACATCTCTAAAATGCCCCAAGATGATACTGACTCCACATACCCAGGACATAGAGCCTGACTTTCAGACCTTTAGACTATGACTTCACAGTAGGAAATACACTTAAAATCTCTATTTAGTACCTACATATGGAGTTACAAATGCTTAAGACTCCATTTAGTTCAATCTTTCATATCCAGCAAAAAATCATTTCTTCAGCATTATATACCTAAATATTATAAAACGATGATAGAAAGTAAAAGACAACAGACAACTATTATCAAGATAGTTTTTCTAATTTTGGTTCTTGAATTCGTTTTAATAGATCTTGAGAGATATGATTTTCTTTATTTTTTGAAGTTAATTTATTTTTGAGAGAGAGAGATTGAGTAGGAGAGGGACAGAAAGAGAGGGAGACAGAGGATCTGAAGCGGGCTCTGCACTGACAGCAGAAAGCCCAATGCGAGGCTCGAACTTATGAACTGTCAGATCATGACCCGAACCAAAGTTGCACCCTTAACCAACTGAGCCACCCAGGTGCCCCGAGGGATCTGATTTTCTATTTAGCACCTTTACTAATATATCACAAGCCAATACATTTTAATTTTTTGTGTTGTAGGATACAAATATCTATTTGGCTGGCACCGAAGAGGGTCATATTCACAAATGTTCTTGTTCGTATAATGAACAATACCTAGAAACCTACAGAGGACATAAGGTTAGTTTAATTATAGTAGGTATGGAAAATTTATCTTTTAATATTTCTGAAAAAAATAGTATTTTTATACACACTACTTTTCACATGCCCTAAATTTACAACTTCAGAGTTAATAGTACGAATTGAATTAAGTACTGTCTTGTATGGAAATCATCAATAACGTGTGGGACATTTTGTTTGGCTTCCAGGTGTTCTTGATTTTTTTCTTGCAAGTTATGGAAGTCACAATTTTTATTTGTTTCTGAAAGACTTTTCTTATGATAGCATGCTGATTCCAAAGTAAAATTGTCTCTGGCATATACTTATTTTCTGTATCTTTTGTTCCATTTATGTTTTCTTCATTTTCTCCCTTATTTCTGTTTTTTAAAGTAATCCTTATACTTTTTAAAGTAAATAAGTATAATATGTATTAATATTTAGTTAGTATTGTAACAACTATATTTTTATGTTTCTGTATGGCATTATTTAGGGAAGATTCAATTTATGACCTTACTCTGAGCTAAAATAATACACAACAATGCATGGTACCTAAATCTTCTAGAAATCTTAGCATTTTTAATTTGTTGGTCAAGTTTAAAGTATGAGATGTTAACTATTACTTACCTATGTATTTTAATTTGTTTTTCTAATTCTAGGGTCCAGTGTATAAAATAGCATGGAATCCATTTTGTCATGATGTGTTCTTAAGCTGTTCTGCAGATTGGGGTGTTATTATATGGCAACAGGAGAATCCCAAGCCATTTTTGAGTTTTTATCCAACTACTTATGTTGTTTATGATGTTGCCTGGTCTCCAAAATCAGCCTATATATTTGCAGCCGCGAACGAGAGCAGAGTAGAGATTTGGCACCTTCACATCAGCACGTAAGTGTTAATGTTTTTCCTGGTGATATTTCTCATAGAAGCAGTTCAAACAAAATGATACCTAATAGTTTTGGTATTGGTTAGAGAGAATTGTGGTTACTTTAAAACAAGTAATAATTTACACTGTGAGAGTCCTTTATGAATAAAAGATATAGGCTAGGATGCTATATTCATTTTAATTACTTATGCAGTATGTAGTTTTAAAAATATTTAAATGAAAATAGGTTACCTTACTCATATCAAACTTTTACAGGAAGATATACGATATCATAGCTGCCTTGAATTCTTTTTCATTGCCTTGTTTTAGAAGAATGCAGAGAGGCAAGTAACTGTGTTTAACTAAAGATTGTTTGCAATAAGACAAAGAAAGGGAACAAAATAATTATTTTTTATAATACTTATTCTCTTACCTTGTTTTAAAATATATTCAAATGGCCATTCATTTAATTAAAAATTTTAATTTAAGGTGTGACACCAAAGTTATTAGAGGGTCATCTAGACCCATGTTTTCTTTTTAAAATGGAAATTCATACAATGCAGGAATAAAGTGTTTAATGATTCTATTTCCTCAGTTGGAAAATATTGTAGATTTTTATGTTAGTTATTAGCAGAAGCATCAGGGCAATATATTTTTGCTTAAAATAAGTGATATAAAATTCAATGGGTTTATTCTTTTTAAAAAAAAAAAAGCTTATTTATTTTGAGAGAGGGAGTGTGTGTAAGCAGAGGAGGAGTGGAGAAAGGGAGAACGAGAATCCAAGCATGCTCCACGCCATCAGCACAGAGCCTGATGTGGGGCTTGACCTCACAAACCTTGCAATCATGACCTGTCAGATACTTAACCAACTGAGCCACCCAGGTTCCCCTCAACGGGTTTATTCTTAATGACAATTTTTTTATCCTAGAACTTAATCATATAGTAACTCTAAAATTTTGTCATGGCTTATACTATAAAATAGTTTGAATCCGAAACCAAGGATTATATCACAAAGCAACTTATTTTTGAGTATGAGATGACTAATGTATAAAATGACTACTTAACTCATCCCACCCCTGATTTTATTTTTTTGGTAGAACGATCACTCATCCCACCTCTGATTTTAATTATTATTATTTTTTTTTGGTAATACTGTAGATCTCAGGACATTTCTTTTTTGTGTGTGTGTTTATCTAGTTTTTGAGAGAGAGAGAGCGTGCGCGCGCACACACACACAATTGGGGGAGGGGCAGAGAGAGAGAGAGGGAGACACAGAATCAGAAGCAGGCTCCAGGTTCTGAGCTGTCAGCACAGAACCTGATGCGGAGCTTGAACTCACAGACGGTGAGATCATAACCTGAGCTGAAGTTGGACACTCAACCGACTGAGCTACCCAGGCACCCCAAGGACATTTCTTAAGAAGTATGCAAGTTGCTGCCTTTGGGTTTTTTGTTTTTTGTTTTAGTTTATTTATTTATTTTTGAGAGAGAGAGACAGAGCACAAGTGGGGAAAGGACAGAGAGAGAGAGAGACAGAATCTGAAGCAGGCTCTGAGTTGTCAGCGCAGGTCTCAAACCCACGAACAGCAAAACCATGACCTGAGCCAAAGTTGGACACTTAACCCACTGAGCCACCCAGGTGCCCCTGGTTCTGTTGTTTTTTAAGGGTATCAGTGGATTGCTTTGGATGACAGGGAATTTAAAAAGTTCTTGTTCAAAATATTCTTTTATATTCCAGAGGTTCATTTGGGTCAAAATATCCTTCTATTAAAAGACATTTATTACTTAAGAAGTTGTATTACTCAGGGTTCTCCAGAGAAACAGTAGCAATAAAAAGAGAGAAAGAGATTTACTTTAAGCAATTGGCTCACATGATTGTGGGGCCTGGCAAGTGCCAAGTCTGAACTATAGGCTGGCGGGCTAGAATTTCCATCAGGAAATTCCATCTTGCAATTCCGTCAGTCCATCTTGCAATCTTGAGTCTGAAGGCAGTCTGGAAGCAGAATATTATTCTACTTTGGGGAACTCAGTCTTTTCTCTTAAGGTCTTCAACACATTGGATAAGGTCTGCCTACATTATGGAGCATAATGTGCTTTATTCAGATTCTACTCACCTGAATGTTTATCACAACTAAACAAAATACCTTCACAGCAAAATGTAGACTGGTGTTTGACCTTGTAAACAACTGAGTACCATAGCCTAGCCAAGTAAGTACATAAAGTTAACCAGCACAGGAGTTTAAATTTATGAGTTTGCATCTTTTTTTTTTTAAGCTTATTTATTTATTTTGGAGAGAGAGAGAGCATGAACAGGGGAGAGATGGAGAGAGGAGAGAGAGACAATCTTAAGCAGGCTCCACGCTCAGCATGCAGCCTGACACAGGGCTTAATCCCACAACCATGAGACCATGACCTGAGCCAAAAGCAAGAGTCGGATGCTCAACTGACTGAGCCATTCAGGCGCCCCATGAGTTCACATCTTAATTGTGACTTGCTTGAATTTATTTAGTCGAAATTTGTTCACTAAAGAAGTGAAAGTTTTGACTGAATAAGGAGTAGAGAAACAGTTATTTTGACTTTGGAAGTTTACTTAAAAAGTTTATTTTTGTTTTATTTTTGTCACATGAAATCACAAAAAAAAATCTCAGACTTTTCTTAATCTGTATATAAGAATATGTTAACAACAAATACATTTACAAATAAAATATTTTATTACAGTTTGGATCCTCTGATTGTGCATGTTGCTAACCCCGGAATCAAGTTCACAACTGTCCTCTTTGCCAAACAAACAGATTGCCTTCTGGTGGGTGACAGTGATGGACAGGTTGGTGTGTATGAACTGAGAAATATGCCTGCTGCTTTGGATTCTGGCCGGGTAAGACTCAAAAATCAAAATTATATGTCATTTAATAATTTTAGTTATAATTTTGTGTCATACAAGGAATTTACGTTTCTTAGATATCTTAAGTGTGGTGCAATGGAAAGAACATAAATCCCAGGAGTTGCTACCTACTAGCATGGTATCTACTAGGCTTATTTTCTTTGAGCCTCATGTTTTTTCTCTGTAATATGAACACAATAATGTTGTAGCATAATAATTGTAAATGCTATATGGAATAACTTAAAATTGTGCTTAATATACTGTTGGGATTTAATAATTGTTGAATATAGCTGAAGAAGTTTACTGCAAATATTCAAAGACTTTTACAAGAAATTATAATATTTTAGATATTATCCAATGTTCCCAAAATAGGCATTTGTTTTTGTTTCTGTAGTGTTATCCTATTCCCTTACTCTGATATTCAAAACTAAAAGGCAACTGATGGAAAGGGAGAAGATATTTGCATATGACATATTGGTTAAAGGGTTAGTATCCAAAATCCATATAGAACTTATCAAACTCAACACCCACAAAACAAATAATCCAGTGAAGAAATGGGCAGAAGACATGAACAGACATTTCTCCAAAGAAGACATCCAGATGGCTAACAGACACATGAAAAGATCCTCAACATCACTCATCATCAGGGAAATATAAATCAAAACCACAATGAGATACCACCTCACACCTGTCAGAATGGCTAAAATTAACAACTCAGGAAAAAACAGATGTTGATGAGGATGTGGAGAAAAGGGAAAACATTTGCACTGCTGGTGGGAATGCAAACTGTGCACTCTGGAAAACAGTATGTTGGTTCCTCAAAAAATTAAAAGTAAAACTACCCTACGACCCAGCAATTGAACTACTAGGTATTTATCCAAAGGATACCAAAATATTGATTTGAAGGGACACATGCATCCCAATGTTTATAGCAGCACTATCAATAATAACCAAATTATGGAAAGAATCCAACAGTGCATCGACTGATGAATGAATAAAAAAGATGTGGTATGCACACACACACACACACACACACACACACACACACTGGAATATTAGAGATGAAAAAGAACGAAATCTTGCCATTTGCAACAATGTGGATAGAATTAGAGTGTATTATGCTAAGTAAAAGAAGTCAGTCAGAGAAAGACAAATATATGATTTCACTCATATGTAGAATTTAAGAAACAAAACAGATAAACATAGGGAAAAGGAAGGAAAAATAAAAGAGAGGGAAGCAAACAATAAGAGACTTCTAAATACAGAGAACAAACTGAGGGTTGCTAGATGGGGGTGGGCTAAATGGGTTATGGGCATTAAGGAGGGAACTTGTTGGGATGAGCACTAGGTGTTATATGTAAGTGATGAATCACTAAATTCTACTCCTGAAATCATTATTACACTATATGTTAACTAGCTTGGATTTAAATTATTAAAAAAGGGAAAAAAATAAAGAAAAAAGAAAAAAATATGAAAACTTTGTTGTAAAACTTTGACAAGCAATCAGTATCACTAGATTATTATTATCACTACCTATTATTTTTAAGGTAGCTTTTCAATTTTTTATTTTTAATGTTTAAATATTATTTTATGGAGTAATCTGGTATATATTACCATGAATATGATAAACAAGTTAAAATATTAAAACATGCATGAATCAATAAGGAAAAAACAGCTCAGGTCATGACTTGCAGACTCTGAGTTCAAGCCCTGCGTCAGGCTCTGTGCTGACAGCTCCAAACCTGGAGCCTGCTTGGGATTCTTTGTCTCCCTCTCTCTGCCCCTCCCTTGCTCATGCCTCTGTGTCTCTGTCTCTCAAAAGTAAATAAATGTTAAAAAAATAAAAATAAAGGGGCACCTGCGTGGCTCAATTGGTTGAGCATCCAACTTCAGCTCAGGTCATGATCTCACAATTCGTGGGTTCAAGCCCTGCATCAGGCTCTGCGCTGACAGCTCAGAGCCTGGAGCCTGCTTCAGATTCTGTGTCTCCCCCTCCCTCTCTCTGCCCCTTCCCCGCTCATGCCTTCTCTGTTTCTGTCTCTCAAAAATAAATAAACATTAAAAAAATAAACAAAAATAAAAAAAATAAGGCAAAAACACTAAGACTACAATAGAAGACTGGGCAATGGTCAGGAACAGTGCATTCACAAAAAAAAAACGACTAGTAAATATATTTTAAAATTAAACCTCATTGATAAATGAAGAAATAAAAATGTATTACTTAAATTAAAATGTGATCACATTCTCATATACGAAATTAACAGTTTTTTTTTTTATATTTAATAGGTGTACTCAGTACTAGCAAACATTTGATGAGACAGTTTTTCTCTTATACAGAAAAATGTTGGAATAGAATTTGGTATAACTTCTTTGGAAGCAATTTGGCAATCTGAACCAAGACTGTCATGCTTCTGGAATTCTATTCTATAGAAATATCATAAAGGCAATCAAATAAATTAATTATAACATAATTTGTAATGGGATAAGAAAAGAAAAAGAAAGAAAAAGAAAATAATCTAAATATGCAACCAGATGGAAATGTGGCCAGGAAGGTCAGCAGTGTTGATTATATTTGGGTCACATACTGTAGCAAGTGGAGTTTTATCCCAACTATATAGACTGTAAATGTTAGATAGATACATAGATTAGACAGACAGACAGATAGATGCTTGCTTAGGACTTTGTACTTGTCATTTCTCCTATCTAACATCCAGAGTTTGATCTTCTCGGTACTTCAAGTTTTTGCTCAAATATCAGTCACTATCTGCGTGAAATCTTCCTGGATACCTTATTTAAAATTGAATCTCTACTCTCACCTACACTTCTTATCTCGTACTTTTCCATGACTTATTTTTCGTAATATTTATCTTTGAATATACCATATTCTTTATTGATTTATTTTGTTAATTGCCTGTCTCCCACAGGTAGGACATAAGCCACATGTAAATAGTGAATTTTGTCTCTTTTGTTCGTAAAAACATAGTTTCTTTTTCTAAAATGCATGTTTCCTTACATCATAATTTTAGTCTGTTCTGAGAAGTGCAACATTAATGGCTTATTTTTTCATGATGTAAACATTTTAATATTTTTAATTTCTCTCATATTCACTGAGTATATAATACCTTTTAGGGTAGTGAGATGTTTATGCCCACACTTGTTTATGATATACAGCTCAACAGCCAGAAGGAACTAGAGAATTCTATTCTTTATTCAAGTCTTTCAAAAACATTAAAATGGATCAAAATATATAGTTAATAGTAATCTTTTTCTTCTTTACTTATCCCTCAAATCCTAAATGTAGCATCAAGGCCTAAATCCATTGCTTTCTATCCCTGTAATTCCATCAGTTCCATCCCACAAAAGCTCTAAGAACTCGTCCACAAATTCTAAATTGGGGCAGTGGGGAGAAGGAGTTGCATTATTTAAAAATCTTTGTTGGTGTGTATTGGGTTGGTGGTAGCAAAGAAACATGAGCATTAGCATGTTGATTCTTTTTATCACATATGTCTATAGTACCTGTTAAAGATGACAATAATTCATCAATATAAACTATAATATTTTGTATACATGTCTTTCTTACTAGTTTGAGCTACTTGGAAACTTGTATATTTAAGTGTTAGCACAGGGCTAGCACATGATAGGTACTAAGCAAATATTGAAAAATGAACAAACACACTTAGACACAAAAGACACATGGTTTCTAAGAAAGGAACAATATATGCACACAAATATAATCAAGTCATAAAGACCAAAACAACAAAGAAACTCCTATAGAAGCACAGAGTAGGAAAATTGACTTTTGAAAGGAGAATGGGAAGAAAGAAAGGAAAACATAGGTGAATACTTTGGGGAAGACTTTCACACAGGAGATTAAATTTTAACTGTGTTTTGAAGGATTAGAAATTTTCTTTGCAGGGGCACCTGGGTAGCTCAGTTGGTTAACTGACCGACTCATGGTTTCGGTTCAGGTGATGATCTCGTGAGATCCAGCCCTGCATCAGGATCTGTGTTGACAGCATGGAACCTGCTTGAGATTCTCTCTTTCCTTCTCTGTCTGGCCCTCCCCTGCTCACGGTCTCTCTCTCAAAATAAATAAATAAACTAAAAAAAATGGAAATTTTCCTTGCAGATAAGCGAGTAGAGCTGTTATTTCAGAGTGAGGGAAAGGCCTGAGCAAAGATACAGAATTAGAAAGCTCCATGACATTTTGAGGAAATGGTGAGTAGACTTTTTTGACTGGTAAAGAGATTGCTTGAGAGAAAAGTGGCAAAAGGGCCTGTTGGGTCATTTGCCATCATCCGGAATTTGATCCTTATTTTCTAGAAAATAGAAAGCCATTCCCTATCTCACATTTTGTACAATGGTGAACTCCAAATGAATTAAAGACCGAAAAATAAAACAAACCACTAGAAGAAAATGTAGGATAGTGTCTTAATGATCTAAAGACAAAGACAGATTTTAAAAAGACCAAAAAAAAAAATCTCCTAATTTTTTTCAGGTTTTTCCTGTTTCCTTATCTGGGTATAATTTTGGTACCAGAATCAAAGGTTGTTAGAAACATTAAAATAGTTAATAGGTACAAAGTGGTTAGAACTGGTACTGGGACATAGTAAGTTCTCAATAAACCTCAAATATTTTTTCTATGACTATTATGTCAAAATTAACACTTTTTGTTCAGGATTCCATATGCTAAGTTAAAAGAAACAGATTAGAAGAAGAAATTTCTAAGATTATAAAAGACATAATGTCCAGTATGTATAAATAACCCCTATTAAACAATAAGAGCAATTCAGTGTTTTGAATGGGCAAATGTATAAAATACTAAATTGTAGGAGAAAAACTGGAATATTAATTCTCTCTAGAAATGTAGAAATATGCAATTGAAATTATACAAGATATCAGTTCAAATTGATTAGATTTACAAAAATGAAAATATTAGCCAGTATTAAGTATTAGCAAAGTTGTAGGGAAATAGGAGCTCTTATGCAAGGGTCATAGGAATATGAATTAGCATAGCCTCTTTTTTTAATGTTTTATTAATTTTTTTTTGAGAGAGAGACACAGAGTGCGAGAGGTGGGAGACACAGAGAGAGAGGAAGACACAGAATCTGAAGCAGGCTCCAGGCTCTGAGCTGTCAGCACAAAGCCCGATGCAGGGCTCAAACTCAGGAACTGCGAGATCATGACCTGAGCCAAAGTTGGACACTTAACCGACTGAGCCACCCAGGTGCCCCTAGCATAGCCTCTTTGGAGAGAGATTCAGTAAAACTTAGAATTCAAATACCATACAAGGCAGTGATACCACAGAGAACGTCTTGCACATGTTTATTTGCACACACGTATAAGGTTATCAATGTGAATTCTTTCTTCCTTTTTTCCTTTGTCTTTAATGTTTCTTTTGTACGTGGAGATGATTATTCAGTCAACTTTTGCTTAAAATGTTCACATTCAAATGTGCTATAAAGTTTTTTAAAAATCTTAGTTTACCTGAAGTTTTCCTGAAGTTCTTACATTTAGATAATACATTTTATTATTCTGTTTATAAGTCTAGCAGATTTTTTAATATGAAATTTATTGTCAAATTGGTTTTAAGTCTAGCAAATTTTAATACACACTTTCAATAAGCTTTTGTAACAAATTTCTTTAAATCTTCTAAATTTACTTCATAAATTTAATATAGTGTTTTAAGTACTCCAATCATCTTATGGACAAACAAATCTGATACTTAAGGAATTCTTATTAATTTAATAAATTTTAAATGTTGAATATGATGAATCTTAAATTTTCTTAAATGTTCCAATGCTTTTTATAAATGAATAGTATTTCAATCTATGATTACAAGTCCAAATCAATTACCCAATTACACATTTAAATTAGAATCACAAATTTATTTGCTAGACAATCTAATAATAGCGAATACTCTTACATAGAATGAATATTTATACCTAATATATACAAGTTCCTTAATACAAAAATATTAAAATTATCGGTTTGATTTGCTGCATTATTTCTATACACAATTATTCTTCTTCTCAGGGTAAAAATAGGTTTTCCAATAAAGAAACAAATAAAGCATCCCAAGTAGTTTTGGAGATGATTTTCTCAACTGGCTGACATGCATATTGACTATGGACATTTAAGGAGATGTTTCTAACTACTTTGGTGCCAGGCTGAGCCCTGCTTTAGAGTTGATTTGTCCATGCCCTCCATGTGGAATGGTCTCAGAGCCCATGTCTCCTGAAGTCTACTTACCTATTACCCATGTCCTCTATCTTCTCATGGAAGTCTGCAACCCTGAATGTGCTGCTGCATCACTTTATTGATTTCAAGTTATTTATTTACTGTGCCATTAACTCTAAGTTACTATACTTTTCCTATCTGGTAAGATTATAGTCTTTATAGATGTTTAAATGTTATGTTTGGATTCTATATATCTCCCAGGGTTTTGTTTAATTTGTTAGTAGCGGTCTGAAAGACATGTTCATAACAGCCTTGTTTCTATAGTGATAAATTGGAGACAACCTAAATGATCATCAGTGAAACACTGGATAAATAAAATATGGCACATTCACATGAGTCACTGTAATACAGAAGTTTAAATAATGTGTATTTAAAAGTCTCAATATGACAAATTTTGAATAAATCTTTAAAAATGTGTTGAGTGATAAAAGTAAACTGGAGAAAGATAAGTACAGTATGTTATGATTTATGTAAGATTATTTAAACACAAGTGTAAAAGCTGTGTTCTTAGTGGATGTATTTATAGTTAGTAAAAGTATGGAATATAGATTGGAATATAGAAGAAAAAGATTTCATTTTGGTGTTTGATTTGAATTGATGAGAGACATCTTTTTCCTTTTCAGGTTTTTAAATTTAAATTCCAGTTAGTTAAATATACTGTAATATTAGTTTCAGGTGTAGAATTTAGTGATTCAGCACATCCCTACAACACCTGGTGCTCATCACAAGTTTGCTCCTTAATCCCCATCGCCTATTTAACCCATCCCCACTCATCTCCCCTCTGGTAACCATCAGTTTGTTCTTCATAATTAAGAGTCTGTTTCTTGGTTTGCCTCTCTCTTATTTTCCTCTGTGCTTGTTTTGTTTCTTAAATTCCACATATGAGTGAAATCGTATGGTATTTGTTTTTCTCTGACTGACTTATTTCACTTAGCATAATCCTCTCTAGCTCTATCCATATTGTTACAAATGGCAAGATTTTCTTCTTTTTTATGCGAACTTGTGCAGCCACTCTGGAAAACAGTATGGAGGTTCACTCAGAAATGAACCCTACGATCCAACAATTGCACTACTAGGTATTTACCCAAAGAAAACAAAAATTTGAAGGGATACATGCACCCCAATGTTTATAGCAGCATTATCTACAATAGCCCAATTATAGAAACAGCGCAAATGTCCATTGACTGATGAATGGATAAAGAAGATGTGGTGTATACACACACACACACACACACACACACACACACACACATTAGAGACATCTTTTATTTTGAGCAGTATGCTTTGCAAGCAGAAGGCTAAGTTGAGAGTCTGAACATTTTTGACAAACATGTGTGTGTGAGTGTGTGTGTGTGTGTGTGTGTGTTGATTTCAGTGCTGGTGAGCAAAATTTTCTTGTAAGAAATATTTTCCATACATTAATAAATAAATACAGTTTTCTAATACAAATATGTCTTTCATGCTTTTGGTCATGATATTTTAAAACTTCAGTGTTATTCTTCTAGGAGATTCAAGAAAAACCTATTAATCAGATTTTATGTTACTTACAGACAAACTCAAGCTTACCTGATACACCTCTTCTTGAACTTTTCAGAGAATTATAATGACATAGTAATTTGAAGTCTCAAAGTAATTAATGTCAAACCATTATTTCCTATTAAGATATCTTATCAAGTAACATTATGTCCTATAATTTCTCCATTAATTTTAATCAAGAGTGAATTAAAATTTTGGAAGGCTTATGTTTTCATTCTATAGGAAAGGTGTACACCAAATTTATAATAAAGACTGCCTCTGAGAAGTGAAGGATGCAGGAGTAGAAGAATTAGGGATAGGTACCCAGAGGACAACAGGGATACGTGTTTTACAAAGGCAAAGTACCAGATAACATTTGCACCAAGTGTGCTGGAGCAGGCCCCATTGGAGAAAACCCATGGGGATATTCCAAGGACCATGGTATACGTATAGAACCATGACTCCCGCTCACCTCCACATTGTTCAGCACCCACTGTGGCCTTACACAGCAAGAGAAGAACTTTGATCCTAGGGCTGTGCATGTTTTAAGTTAAATAATTTCTGAAACTCTGGCAGCCCCCTGATGTGTCCAAGGACCAGAATATTATTGTGATATGACACAGTAGGACATTGGCTCCTGCCCTGTCCTACCAACCAGGGTATGTGGTTTAGGGTAATATCAGCCTGATGCCTGGTGTGAACAGGGGTATAGGGTCCAAGCTTTGCAATGGTAACTTTGTGATGTAACCAGCTGCCAACGGGACTTACCACCACCTTAGCATTATTATTTGTTGAAGCACCACCTCCTCTCCTGGTGTGATGTGATTGGTTGCTGGAGGCCTCAGTCTTGTGTCGAACAGAATTATAGTTTAAGTACTTGGCAGAAGCTAATTCCAGTGGGACATTGCACAAAGTGACTTTTATTTTTTCTAGAGGCAGCCTATGGAGAATCACTCCTGGCTACTATTTCTATTCTTATGTTTCAGTATATAAATGTTTGCCATCTCTTTCTCTGTACTTTGGGTATTTACATATAGACTCTTCATTCATTCAACAAACATCTACTGAGTATGGACTATGTGACAGGGTCTGTTTTGGGTGCTAAGAATTTAACAGTGAATAAATTAGAGTAGTGATCTGCTGTGTTAGCCCAAGTGAAAGACTGAGGTAGAAGGAGACGGATTTGAGAAGCAGCTTGGCAACTGATTTTGTGTCAGGACCTGAAGAATGGGGAATGTCATCCTTATTATAGGCTAAAAGACAGGACTGACTTATGTAATATGATCTAAGGTGTTTATAACTATTTAGAGTTTTGTAAAACTCTTTTATATACATTAGTTCATTCAACTCTTGAAATAATTTTTAGAAGTGGTTGTTGATATTTCTATTATCCATTCAAGGAAACTAAGATTCCCAGATATTAGTGACTTTTTTAAGATCCCTTTACTGTGAAAGGTGAGAAAATTCTGGTCTTCTGCTTCCAACCCCCAACTTTTCACAATATCTTTGTATTATATTATATTATATTATATTATATTATATTATATTATTTGTTTTTTCAAGTTGTTTTTAAATATTATCACCTAATCTGAAGGAATTACACGACTTTATTTTTCTTAAGTTAATTTACTTATTTTGAGAGAAGCAGGTAAGGGGCAGAGAGACAGGGAGAGACAGAATCCCAAGCAGGCTCCATGCCATCAGCTCAGAGCCCAGTGTGGGCCTCGAACTCAGGAACTGTGAGATCATGACCTGAGTCAACATCAAGAGTCAGATGCTTAACCAACTGAGCCACCCAGCGCCCCTATTGTTTCAAGTTTTTATTTAAATTCCAGGTGGTTAACATAGAGTGTAATATTAGTTTTATGTGTAGAATTTAATTCACAGTATCTTTCTTAAAAACTCACCTACTGGGGCGCCTGGGTGGCTCAGTCGGTTGGGCGGCCGACTTCGGCTCAGGTCATGATCTCGCGGTCCGTGAGTTCGAGCCCCACGTCGGGCTCTGTGCTGACAGCTCGGAGCCTGGAGCCTGTTTCAGATTCTGTGTCTCCCTCTGTCTAACCCTCCCCCATTCATGCTCTGTCTCTCTCTGTCTCAAAAATAAATAAACATTAAAAAAAATTTAAAAAAAAAACCCTACCATCTTTGGTTTCATCCTCTTACAGATTATTATTTTACCCCTTTAGTGTAAGATTGTTGTTATTAAATTAAATACAAAATCCACATTGGAATTCAGGTCTTCAGCTGTCTCTAAATCAAGCACTATAGGTCAGGAAAGAGTTTAAGATACCATTAAGATCACAAGCTATTTTACAGATGAGAAAACTGAGGTTTCCATATTAAGGCTACACAGGAGCTGCCAAAATTGTCGCTTAACTGAATCCTTATTGTTTATCAAACTTCTTTAAAAGAGTCCTCCATTGGAAAAAGTAGGTTTATACTAGGAAGTAACCGTTACTATTTAAACTTACCTTGGTTTGTTTCCTTTTTACGATCTTATTGGATGCTCTTTATATGTATCACTAACTTATAAATTTCAAATAGCATTTTAAAGACTCCTTTACCTCTTAATTTATATTTTATTGCATTGTAATTGTTTGGCTTTTTCTTTTCAGGGAGATGTAATAGATATTTTGATTGGATCCAAGTCGAAACAACCAGGATAATTCATCATTACTAATACCTTCTCTTGTTGCTGTTTAAAGAAAAAGAAACAGTGTTTAATATCCAATAGTCCAATTTGTATGCAGTAAGCTGGGATTTTGATGTTAGAAAATGATATTTGATGTATAACTTACATTTCAACTTAACATAAACTTAATAAACTTTTATTTCAGAGATATGTGATCTAGGCTTAATTGTAAGATTTTTTTGGGGATTTTCTTAATGTTTTTAGTCATATTCCAAGTACATATAACCACATATGTGTACTTACAAAATCTCCAAATAGGTTAGAAAATTATTCCATTGGAAGCAAAACTTTGAAATTATTAGAATTACTTAAACCAAAATCTTTACAGATGAAGTTTCATAGAATTTCAGGTCTGCTTTCCAAGATCTGTTTTCTAAAGTTTATGAATTATGCATGTGTTAGTGTTAGGAGAATACTGGATTTTCACACCCAACTTCATTTACGTTATATTTTTTGTGTTTTCACACCCACTTTAAATCAGAATTTTATCCCCTTAGATTTGCGAGCGGAAGCTATTGAACTTTGTTAGACTATCTGACAAGCAAACAACATGACAGCAAATGTCAAAATTGCATCGTTTAGCCAGCAGGCATCACACTGCCAATTCAGTGAGAAGAGTTAGTCTGGGACACATCAGGGCACCCTCCTCTGCATGCCCCAAATTGGCTCTGGGTTTTAAGCCCAGACTTAAGTGGGCCCAGAGAGAAAATAGAGAGTCCTTGATCTATAGTTGGCATCAGAATGTTATCTTATGAAGGGTTCTAGAGCTAGCTTGTAGAAATAGGAGAGTGGGAGGTAACAACTCCTCCAAACAGATTGCTAACAGCCTATTCCGTGCTGTTTGCTAGAACAAGTCCTGCGTTTTGTTAACCGAGGCCATAGGACAGTATGGCCTGTTTTATAAAGCATTCTAAGTGGAGAGGAGAGGCATCTGAAACTCACTAAAATCTCTGAAAAAAAAAAGTGTGTATAAAACTAAGAATGGAGTCTGTGCAACCGTAGAAACTGCCTTTTTTAAGTATCCACTTCTTTGCACCTTCTATTTCTTTGGAGCCATCCTTTACATAAAAGCAAGGTAATTATTGGGTGGAGTGAGAGCTTAGGTCAGGTAATAACAATAATAAGTTTCCTGCTGATGTAAACCATGGTGGTTCTTCTCTTTGTCCTTCTGAAAAGTTGGACTTCCCTTAACACTCTGTACCAAAATAAAAACTTGATTCAACTGAAAAAATGTTTCTTTGTGTTATGTATTTTTGACCTTTCAAACATTTTTGCATATTCTACCTTTGTTGCTCATCAAGCCTAAAAGAAAACTACTTTATTATCCTTAGACCCTGGGGAGCCAGTCCGAAGCACTGAACCTATTTCATTCTACCCTTCTCATTCCTGAGCTTATAGACTCTCCCATACTTTTAGATTAGCAACCCAATTGACAGAGACTGATAATAACTTTATGTGTGTGTTGTTTGTTTCTGCCAGCTGGGTGGAATGATGACTTAGAGCTAGAAACTGAATTTCAGAATATACATTTCTTGGTCACTGAGTTTCTGAATTGAGTTTCAGACCTGCTGTGCTAAATATTGGTGTGATTATTTGCTTGGTGTCTGCCCACCCCACCCCCCCAGACTGTGAGCTCTTTGATGGTAGGGACTATATGTGCTTTGTTCACCCCTGTATCTTGAACACCTTGAACACTACCTTCACAGAGGAGTTATTGCAACAAATATTTGCTGAGTGAATGAGTGATCAAGTTAATGGGAGAAATGTTGGCTTCATGCATACCCCATATTAAAACATGATCTAATATTTTAAGTGTGATTTCCTTAGTATCCTGCAAAATTATCTTAACATCACCAAGGGTAAAGTATTTTTAACAGTGGAAAACATAGAACACACAATCAAATGGAACATACAATCAGCTTCACAAATCAGCTAAACATAGGTCATCATTTTCTTTGTTCTCTAACAATATAAAATCAATTTCCTCCCTCACGACAAAAAGTAAAAACAAATTTACGATCACTTTCTTTAGGTGAACAATTGCTGCTGCTTTTGAGATTGTGTTCCACTGACTGGTGGAGTTTACCTCCGACGTAAAGCACTTAACACGATGCCTGGCACAAAGTAGGTAGTTCTCATTCTGATTATCCCAAACGCATCCCTACTTCTTGGTCTCAGAACTTCTTTGCCCTTTGCAGCTGGCTAAGTCCTTGCCAAGGCCCCACTCCTGCAAAAGCTACACACTGCTAATGACCTCATTTGTTCCTTTATACATTTGGGCTTTGTGTCTGGTTTGTTCATGATTTACTACAATGTTCAAGTCTACCCTCAAATCCACAGAACATTTACTAGGCTATTAGCCTTCATTTGCTTAGGTTGGCATACTCAGTGGGTGATAAAACTAAAAGGCTAACAGTTTACATGAAACTAATTCCTGGGTTAAATAGAAAGCAGAACATGTCCATCACATATAAAACATGGTTATGAATCATCAAAATAAGCACTGCCTTTTCTAAAGTGATGAAATATTTGTGTAGCATCCAGAACAACTCATGAAAAAATGTACTCTCACCATGTCTGTATTTCTCTGAATACTCAACTATTGACAGATAGAGTCCTATTATACCAGAAAGGAAAAAGTATTCCGGGATATTTTAGGGATCTTACATCATACCTCACTGACAACTTTATTGAATTTTTCAAGTTATTATATATATTTAAATTATTTATTGAGTTTTTAAAGTATATTTATTTATTTTGAAAGAGAGAGAAAGAAAGAGACAGAGTGCGCAAGGAGGGGAAGGGCAGGGAGAGAGCGAGAGAGAAAATCCTAAGCAAGCTCCGTGCTGCCAGCATGGAGCCCCATGAGGGGCTGAAACTCATGAGCTGTGACATCATGACCTGAACCGAGATCAAGAGTCAAACGCTTAATTGACTGAGACACCCAGGCACCCCTATTTATTGAGTTTTTAAGTAAATTTCTAAAAGCCCCAAGTAACGACAAAAATAGCTTCTTTGTGCATATAAAATTAAGCCTCAAATATCAATGTTTTCTAAGATTATTAAAAACATTTTTAGCTGCTCCTTTAAATTCCTACTGACAGAACACTTGAAAATTACTAAAGTGAGTAGTAAAGTTTTATCCATAAAGTTATGCAAAAACTTATCTAGATGAATGATATTTCAATACCCATTCTACAGATATTTGTGAGTAGAAGTTAACTGGTTTTAAAGAGGGGGGAAAGGGGTTTCAGGTGAAGAAAACAGCAGATGCAAAGGCCTGGAGAGACAGAGCATGGACTTTCCACAAACGGTAAGGTTTTCAGTAGAGCTGGACCTTTGAGGGATTGAGGGCCTGTAAAGGTAGACACTGGCCACCTCATAAAAGGCCTTGTAGGCTATGTTAAGAAAATTTGGACTTTTTAAAAAAAAAATTTTTTTTAACATTTATTTATTTTTGAGACAGAGAGCATGAACAGGAGAGGGTCAGAGAAAGAGGGAGACACAGAATCTGAAACAGGCTCCAGGCTCTGAGCTGCCAGCACAGAGCCCAACGCGGGGCTCGAACCCACGAATCGCGAGATCATGACCTGAATCGAAGTCGGCCGCCCAACCGACTGAGCCACCCAGGTGCCCCAGAAAATTTGGATTTCTTCTTGAGGAAAATGGAAAGCCATTGAAGAGTTTTCAAAGTGGGTAAGAAAATAAGCACGTTTAGAAAGATCATTTTGGCAGCAGTGTAAACCATGGCTTGATGAAAGATACGGAGCCAATTGAAAGACTGTTGCAGTCTCTAAATCAAAGTGGAGATCACCGCAGAGGGGATAAAGAGGAATGAGTGGATCGCAGAGAAAGTCAGAAGCAGAATCTGTGAGACTTGATGACTTAATGGATGTGTATGCACAAAAGAGGTTTTAGGCAAGGAAGAGAGGGAGAATGAGGAGTTAGGAATGACTCCCAAGAATAGCTGGATGAACGTGGTGCCTCACAATGAAAACACCCTCTAGAAGCAAGAAGTATGAATAAAAATCAATCAGCATTTGCTAACAAATTTGTAGAGTGATTTTATAATCATCATTATCATAAAATAACTGTATGTGGTACACTTTATAATTTATCAGTGCTATAATTAACATTGCTTCATTCGATCCTGTGATATTTTTCCATGTTACAAATTAGAAAATCAAATTACAGTTTAAATTACGTTCTCAAGCTCTCTTAGCTGGAAGCTACAGTACCAGTATTAAAACTCTAGTATTCTAACATCAAGGCCACTATGACACAGTATAACATTTGGTAGAATTATGGTTCTTGTCATTACTATGAATGATCAATCTATTGAAAGTTCCTTTTGTGCTAGAGACTCTGACAGTACTCTGCATAATTTAATCCTGACAACCACCCTAATAAAGTCAGCATTATTATCTCTATTTTACAAGTGAAGAAACTGAGATTCAGAGACATTAAGTATTTAAGGTCACATAGATATTAAATGGCAGGACTGAAATCTGATTTTCCAAATCTGAATGCCACAGACAGTACTTACAACTCATGCCAACCTGCTCTAACACCATGTATTAGATGTTCTTGTGACCATAGTTCCTCGATAAGCAATTTATAGATGAAACATACGTTTACTCAATCCATTGGTTGTTAATTTGGATTTTTGGTTCATGTAATTGTGGATCTTCATATTATCAATCATATTGAACACATGGTAATTAATTCCAGCTGTTAAGTCCAGATAACTGATCTTACTTTGCTTTGGTCTAAAAACTTGGATCATGTAAACATTCTCTACATCTATAAGAATGTAAATAACTTTAAGATAATTATACCAGTGAGAATAAATCAGATTACGTTGCCACAGCCAATAATTGCCAAATCTCAGCGGCTTCAAATGGTGAGAATTTACTTCTCGTGTACATTACATGTTCATTACAGGTGAGCAGGTGGTCTCATTTTATATTTTTTTGACCAGAGACCAGGTTCCGTCAAGAATGATGTCGGTCATCAAGGTGGAAGAGAGGGAGGACTGGGGAATCATGCACCAATCCTTAAATGCCAGGTAAAAGTAGCATATGTTACTTCCAATCACCTTTTATTTGCCAAAGTATGTCACATGGCCACATCCAATTTTAAAGAACAGGGAAATAGAATCCCACCATGTGCCTGAGAGGAAGAGAACTGGAAATACATCACCCCTAGAAACTCACAACTATTCCAAATATTAGTCAACTTCATGGTGAAAGATGTTCTGGGGTTGAATAAGTTTGGGAAATATTGAATTCAACAAATTAAAGAAGTTTCCTAACTATAAGTCTTCCCTGAGCCCGTATATATAACATGCATCATTAATCTACAAAAAAAGGGACCATTACTATAGGATTTTTTTTCCCAAAGACCATCTTCAAAGACTCATGTCCTAAAGACAATACTTTCAGAAATAGTACTCTAAGGTTCTGCTTTTAGAATGTATTTGTGGAAAGAGGAGAGGAATGAAGAAGGAGAGGAAAGAATGAAGGAAGGAAAGAAAAAGACCAGAGCAGTGCAAATTTTTGGATAGTTTTGAGATCAAGAGTTATACATAAAAGCCTTCCATAGTAGCTAGTTGCAGCCAAAAAATGCATTTCTAATCTCTTGCATATCACATTAATCTATTGAGCATCTGTTAAACATCATATATTATCCTACATAAAGCATGTAATATAATGCAGATTAGTATCTCCTCACAGATGAAGAAACTAAACTCAGAGAAGACAATTACATATTTAAAGCCACACAGATAGTAAACTGAGCTGCAGACTAGATGAGAAGGAAAAGTCATGTCAATCTCCAAATAGAAAGGATTAAATGCTCTAGTCAGAGGTACAAGAAACAAACTCTTTTTGGTCAAAAGATGGAAAGATTCATTTTCATTTTGGTTATCTTCTCTGGTTGTACCTTGAGTTATGTGCAAGGAGTGATATTTGAATGCCTGAATGAAGAGCTTTGAATGCCAGGCTGTTTGGATTTTATTCTCCAGGTAATGCTGAACCATAGAAAGGTTTTGAGTCAGGAGTAAAGGAATCAGATAATCATAAGAAGACAGCATTTCAAGTTCAAGGGAGCCCTAGGTAATTCAGTCCAACTCTCTCGATTCACAAATGGCAAAAGTAAAGCCCTCAAAATGGAAACGCCACAACTAGGGCTTTCACTATTGGCATTAGCTTTTTATCTGGGAACGCGACCTGATTGGTTTGCCTCCCTTTGGTCTCAGGCTGAGCTCAGGTCCCACTGGCCTTGCATTTGCATCCCAAATTAACGTAAACCCTGATGAGGTCTTAACAGCTGGCAGAAGAGACTATTTTGAGCCCAGGGGGATAAAATGGGGATGGTAGCAGAGTTCAGAGGTACCCGAGTACATCTGACATCCAGGATAGGGATCATCCCTTGGCTGAATATTTCTCTCCTGGGTTGTACAGAAGCCCAGCCCATAGCTACTGATCACAAGTTTATTGCAGAGCTATGTTACACCTGGCATTATCAAGATGGGCAGTATAAGTCTCCAAAGAAGGGAAGAAGTTGGTAATAAATGGCTAAATAATTGCTGATGTTGTGGGTGTGCTAGACTTGGTCATGCAGATGCCCCTCTGGAGTTGATAAATGACAGATTCACCTGCCATATTGACCTATGAAAAGATAAGGTAGCTCTGTCTGATGTCAAAACCATTCCTGCACATTATGTGCCTTTCTTAGCAAAATGACTCTCCTCCTACCTCCCAGTTGTGTGAGCCAGAGACCTAAGTACCATTTTCGGCCTCCTTATCCCTGATATCTAATTTGTACCAAGCCCTCCTATTTTTTGAATACTGCCCTCTGCCCCATCCTTTCCGCAATGACTTTAGTTGAGAGCACATCATATCTCATCTAAATTATTGCCAAAGCCTTTTTTGTTTGTTTCTCCTCCCTCAAAATCTTGCTCCCCTTAATCCACTCTCCCTACTGCAGCCATAGAGATTGAGAAAGCAACAATTCTTTGAAGTAATATATTTATTTTTCAGAGTCAGAAATGCTTTCAATCAGAGCATTGATTTTCTTATTCTGTTTTCTGGCTTCCCTGCAGAAAAATGGCAATGCCACAAGAAGTATGGGTGATATGATCTTGATCACTGGCTGAATGGATTTTTTTTCCAACCAGAGATCACACAAGAGGAATCAATTTAAAAGATTAGTTTTCAATTTGCTAAAAAGTGAGTCAACAACTCTTTAAGATCTCAAACGCCAGCTTTTCTAGTTTAGGTAAGAGCTTTGCCAGAATGAGCACTTTCAGAAAGTTTACAAGAGAAATTTCATTATTTAGCTCATTGGGAGTTTATGTATTCAGGTTTCTGTTATAAAAAATATGTATTGATTAATGCATGCCTAAGTCGTGGGGTGAAGGATAACAAGGAAGATTCTAGTCAGAGAACTTCCCCTGTATTCTAAAGGAAAGTTATGTTTTCTAGTCCATCCCAACGGTGAGGGAAGAAGATAAATATTTATATTGTCAAGCAGGACACGCGTTATCTCATTAGTTTTAAGAAGCAGTTATTGGGGCACCTGGGTGGCTCAGTTGATTAAGCGTCTGACTTCAGCTCAGGTCATGATCTCGCAGTCCATGAGTTCAAGCCCTGCGTTGGGCTCTGTGCTGACAGCTCAGAGCCTGGAGCCTGTTTCAGATTCTGTGTCTCCTTCTCTCTGACCCTCCCCTGTTCATGCTCTGTCTCTCTGTGTCTCAAAAATAAATAAATGTTAAAAAAAGAAATTAAAAAAAAGAAGCAGTTACTATCACAATTTTACAGAGAAGAATTCTTGGAGAGGTTAAATATTTTGGTTAAGATTCTAGATCATCTAAGTGGGATATGAAGATTCAAATTCAAAACACAAGAATGCAAATTTTTAAAAATTTTTTTAAACGTTTATTTTTGAGAGACAGAGTGAGAGCGGAAGAGGGGCAGAGAGAGAGAGGGAGACAGAATCTGAATCAGGCTTCAGGCTCAGAGCTGTCAGCACGGAGCCCAATGCAGGGCTCGAACTCAGGAACTGTGAGATCTTGACCTGAGCCAAAGTCAGAAGCTTAACTGGCTGACCCATCCAGGTGCCCCAAACACAAATTCTTAAGTTAGTTTTCTCATGGCTTTGAGAAGGTATTGCTTTCGATACTGAAAAACTCTTACAAGATAGGTTTTCGCACTCTAAAGATATGCTTATCAAAGTTTAAAGGGTTTAAAACTTGCCCCATGTCACTTAGTAAGTGACAAGGCTGACATTGAAAGTCCTACTTGGCTACTTCCAAAGCTTGTGTTTTTCCAGATGTCTTCCAAGAGAGCATCCTGTTTATTGTCTCATGGATGCCGCTAATGGTAAGTGATGGTGTTCATAAGTGACTGAATAACTAGCAATAATCATAAAGGCACATTATCAAAACTTCACAGTGTAACCTATGTGCTTTGCAAATATTGTTAAACGAGATTCTGACCAATAAAATGTCAGGAATGCTAGTATAAATTGGACAAGTGTAAAGGTAAGTTCAAAACTTGATTTGGCAATATTCACCATGTCAGATTCTTATTCAGCAAGACGAAGGGCTCCATTTTGACTTTTGTTTCTATTTTCTGTCCTTCTTGCCATCTCTGAAGTGAGGCTTGAGGAGTCTATAGAAGCTCTGTTGGACTAGAGTACATAAAAGCAGTCATCTATACCTGTGCTGGCCCCAGGTAGAGAAGGCACCCGGAAGGAATCCCTCAAAGTCAAGGTAACATTAACTCATGTGACTTCTTCATTTATTTTTTTTCCCCAGGCTTGTTTTAGTATGTCTCTAATTACTGCTAAGCCACTTCTACATCAGTTTCAGGGGTTAATTATCAAAATAAATTGAATTTGGCTTGGGAAAGACGTGAGCTTGCTACCTTTCAGACAGTAAAGACCTTGTTTTCTTTAGTCTCCAGCTTGAAGTCATTTGATTGCATAACTACTTTGATGATCTCAACATCTATGGCAGGTGCTATGGGGAATAGAAGCATGTGATGCTAAGGGACATGTTGAAGTAGCATGGATAATTTCATACATGGACAATTACAGAATATAATAAGTTGGAATTAAGGCAGGTGCTAAATAAGGACACAAGGAAGGAATCTGTTATTGAGCACTTACTAAGTGCCAGATAGTTTCATGTACAACATTTCATTCAGTCTGACGATAAGCATCCAGTGAAGTAATATTGCCACAATTTACCATTTTACTGGGAACAAAGTTGTTCACCCAGCTGGTAGGTAGTGTGGCTAGGGGGCAAACCAAGTCTCTCTGGCTTCAAGAGCTGAGGTCTTTGTTTATACTGTGTCTCAGATGGGAAAAAGAAGATGGTGAACTGCTGTAATAAATGATAGAGGCAGTGGTGTTTGATGGAGGCCCTAAAGGACGTATAGGATTTGGGGAGTTATGGCAAGTGGGGTGAAGTGAAATTGTAGTGGGAATTCTAGTAGGAATTGTTTGCTCAGAATGTTGAGGTGGGAATGAACCTAACTAACATGTTTCAGGAATACTGAGGGGACTGATTTCACTGCTTTTCTTCATTAAAAAAAAATGTTTATTCATTTACTTTGAGAGAGAGAGAGAGCGCGCGCATCCATGTGCGCCCGTGCGAGTGGGAGAGGGGCTGAGATTGGGAGAGAGAGAATCCCAAGCAGGCTCTGCATTGTCAACGCAGAGCCCACAGTGAGGCTTGATCTCACCAACTGTGAGATTATGACCTGGGCTGAAATCCAGAGTCAGACGCTTAACGGATCAAGCCACCTAGGCACCCCTCTTTATTTTTCAATTCAAGATGTTTAACTGGAATTCTTTCTGCTAATCCCATATTAAAGTATGAGGTAGAATTTATTTAAGGTTCTATTTTCATAATTAACTGTTGGTTATGTCTTACAATAAAAAGTTAAAACAGGAAAATGTGATCACATAATAAATGTCATAACCACATATATGAATGTAAAAGTTTCAATGCAGTTGCAAATGACTTTGGTAAACTAAAATATTTTAGAAAATGACCCACGGTTTTTATATTTTGTTGGGCTAATTTCTTGAAAAATTATGAACTCATCACTCCCACATTGAGTGGGAGTTACATAGTTACTAGATGTTAGCAGATATAATAAGTGCTTTTAATCTCAAGAGAGTAAACCTAATTTACCAGATTTAGCATAATTTATCCATCTCTGGATTAGCAAGCCAAAATGCACTAGAAAGAATGCATTTGGAATGTCTATGAAACACATTGGGCAATTGAACGGATGTTTGTGCAAGGCTCTGTTTTAACACCACTGACATCAGAATACAGTTTATTTAATCTTTCACAGAGTACTTTTCGGAGTATTTTCTCATATATTATTTATTCAATCCATTACTGGCTTATTAATCAGCATTCATTCATGTAAGTTTTCTTGGAGCTTGCCAGTGTGCTAAGGTGCTGATAAATAAATTGGAACGTAGTTAAATTGAGGGAGGACTTTGGGAACAACACCCTAATAGCAGTGGGAACCACTTTTGGTTTTCAGACATAGAGGTTTAAATCTCTCCACTTCCTTCCTTACTGATCAACTTTGCAGGGCATACACAAGGGTTATTTTTGTTTGTGTGTTTTTTATTTATAGCATGTAATGAATACCTTGGAGGCTGCTGGTCATGGAGCAGTGGTAGCCAGTACAACAGAAGGTGAACTTGGACTTGGCTCCTCATTGGCTGCAGGACACAGGTTGTTGTCACTCCTTCTCTCCGCTCTGATGTTTCCTCTCCTGCAGATCCAGGAAGGTGGAGATGACTAAGTTCTCCCCAGAATGTCTAATCTTTCTGAAGCCAGACCAACATTTAAAGAAAATGATGTGCAGGACTCAATTTCCTTTAAAAACACCCAATGCACGTCCCCAAGTGCAGAACTTGGCTACAACCTTCCTTCTTTGTCGAGACTCTCTTCCGTACAGCTGGGAGAAGAAACTACTTCTAACTTCCAGATGAGCACGAATGAAGTTTTGGAGGAAAGCCTGGTGCAACACTTTCCGCAGGTGGATTCCTCAGGAGAGAAGAGACTTCAGGATGAACAGCTGGCCAAGGGCTTTGGGGCTCAAAGAAGCTTTGGGGCTCTTGTCAGGACAAGACTTACAGACATTGTGCTGCACTGATGGCTGTTCCGTGACTGATTTGCGTGCTCTTTGTTAAGACAAGAGCAGATGCCCGATGAAGGTAGAGCTTTGAGCATGCGCTTAATCGCGGTGTTTTACTGCTCGGTACAACACTTGCATTGTGTTATGAAAATAATAGCTTTGGGCTAGGCAATCTTTCTTTCCTAAAAGTTGTGGATCAATAGTTAAAACCACAATGAAGTGTATTTTCTCTTTTTGCCAAAGTGAATGCACTGTTCTTTTCAAATTTTAACTAATCTTTTGAAATTTTAAATGCCGTGCAAAATTGCAGTTAAAATGCCATAAACCAAGCTCACTGTGATTTTCTTCTTGTAAAAAATTTTAAAATAACTTTAAAACAGTAAGCAGATTATGCTGATGGTAGGAAAATGTTAAAAAAATAAGCATAAAAAGAAAATAAAAATCAACTCTTACCTCCTCATCCAGAAATAACTATCCACTCTTAACTTTTGGGTTGCTGTATATTATTAACTGAGAATTTAAACATTGTTTCGTGGTCAAGTATAAGAATCTAAACAAAGTACTTTTTATCAAAACATCTTTAAGTGCTCAATAAATGTTTCCTAATATGCAGCCCTTCTACTTGAGGATAGCTGGAGACATATGTGTATCAGTTAGATCTCCCTAAAACCCAGAGAATATTTGAGTAATGAGCTCCTTCCTATAGTCTGGGCTGCTTTGGTTTTGCCTTCCTACTGCTGAGATAAAAGGACATTGTGTTGGGGCACCTGGGTGGCTCAGTCCGTTGAACCTACGACTTCCGCTCAGGTCATCAGGTCATGATCTGACAGTCCGTGAGTTGGAGCCTTGCATCAGGCTCGCTGCTGTCAGCTCAGAGCCTTGAACCTGCTTAGGATTCTGTGTGTCTCTTTCTCTCTCTGCCCCCCTCCTTGTGTTCTCTCTCTCTCTCTCTCAAAAGATAAATAAAAATAAACATTTTTTTTTAAAAAAGGACATTGCATTCTCCTTCTAGAAATTAAGAAACTGAGACCTGTATAGCCAAATCTCGTGACACAATTGGATGTTTTTACAGACAAAGTAAGGAAATCACAAAACTATGTTTTCATTTCTAACTCTGACATTCAACTCCCCAGTGGTGTGTAACAATACACTCTCTGTTCATCTGTGGTGCTGGTCTTATTACTACTACAGTCTGTATTTGAAATCCATCTACTACATTCTGGGCACTTAAACTGTGTCAAAGCCTTGTGCATGGCATTTAAACATTTTAACACATTTGTTGCAGGAAACCTATGAGTGTGGACAGTACACTTCATCACCATTTTGCAGATAAAGAAACCAAAGCTCAGTGGAATCAGGTAAACATGTCCTAAGTCACAGACAGCTAAGGAGGTGGTGTTACTGGATTCAAACTTAGGCTGCTTAGCATGAAGGCAGTCAGATCAAACTGTACTGGTAGTCAATGTATTCGTCACCACCAGGAACTCCCCGGGTATTTTTGTTCGTTTGGTTTTTGGGTTTGCGATCTGTGCGTGTTTGTGTGTGCGTGTGTGTGTGTGTGTGTGTGTGTGTGTGTATGTGTGCCACTGGAAGAATGTCCATTGATGAAGTGGTGAAAATCGTATTAAGTCTCAGTCTTTGAATACATGCGTTTTCAATACGGGTGGGTGTGAAATGCGGAGACTGCATGAAGTACTTTTGCAGCATACTGGAGTGTGATGGTGATCTCATGGTAAAGCACTTACCTGATTGAATTGTGAACTTAAACTAGCTGCTTTTCCCGTGAAGCATCTTTTTTTTTTTTTTTAAGAAAGACTGAAAACTGTAGTTATTCAGTCAAGAAAAACAATTCAAGAAAAACTTCAAGAAAAACAATTGACAATATTTATTGCTGATGATAAAATTCAAGCTTCCAAGCAATTTTAAAAAACTTTTATCCTCTACCATGGGCACCAGTGGTGATATTAATGAATTTTACTTTTTGATATCATGTAGTGAAATGCGTTAACATTTGGGAGATCTTCATAACTCAGTGAACCAATATTTTCCAAATGATGGATGCATGATATTACAAAATCATGAGTGGGGAAAGACCCATTTAATGTGCAAAATAAAGATTTTAATCTAACGGTACAAAAATTCATTGATGTGATTTCAGATTCTACATTGCAACTAACCTTTAATAAACAGCTACTTGTCAAGTTTTGGTATAATATTAAAAAAGAATATCAAAATGATCTAAAAAGATAATTTCATTAAATAAAATTGAAATCATCTTAAATTAATGAAACAAAATAGTCTTTTAAAATAACCTTCCCTTTTTCAACTAAATATCTGGATTTTCTGTGAGGCTGGACTTTTCTTTTCGTATATTCAATCAACATAACACACAGTAACAGACTGAATGCAGAAGCTGATAATGAGAATTGTGCTGTATTTTATAAAGGCAGTCCTTAAAGACTTGTAAAAATATAAAACAGGGTCACTCTTCAACATATGTATTTTGTTTTGTGAAAATAGATATTTTTCATAAAATGTTACTGTGTTAATATGTGGTAGGTTTATTATTTTTAAATGAGTTAATAAATATTTTTAAGTTTCTGTTTTAAATTCCAGTATGATAAATCTGGATAAATTCAACCCACATAAACAAAAGCCCTTTGAAGTTCTTAATAATTTTTAAGAGTATAAAGAGTTCTGAGACCAAAAAGTTTGGGAGTTCCTATTCTAGAACATGTATGTTTTTAGATTTCATCAATAGATATTCAAGTTGTTTGCAGTAGTTGCCATTATAAATAAAGATGAAGTAAACAGCCTTGTTCATGTACCCTTACATACTGACACTTTTACTTTAATGGGATAGCTTATCAAGTTGCTAAGAAAAAAGGCATGTTTATTTTTTCAGGATATTTGTAGTAGTTACTATTTATTTGATATGTACTTATAGTTATTTAAAATGTATCTATATAATTTAAGTACATGGAGAAACAAAAAAGAAAAATGAGACCTACCCTCTTCACTTAAATAAATCCCATAGTCAGGATGGGTGAAAAATATATGTATCAAGTTAGGAAATGCAAATAATGCAGAGAAGTGTGAAATAAAACAAAACTTCATTGCCTTCCATTTAGTTCTAAAGTAATAGTATAACCCTTATGAAGAGTTTCTTATAACTAGTTTTCTGCTAGAAAAGAAATGTTTATATTGAATTTATATAGTATAGCTATAAATACAGTTAGATAGCTTGCTCTATATCTGTGTCTATCTCTCATCTATCTACCTACCTATCTGCCTATTAATCTATCTATAGCAGAGATTTTTAACTGTCCTCCAAAATTTCTCCTCTTCCTTTTGGTCACACAGCTAGACTACATCTCGGTCTCCTTTGCAGGTATATGTGGTCACGTGACTAATTTTGGCCAATTAAATGTGAGTAGTAGTGATATGTGCCACTCCAAGACTAGCCCTTAAAATCATTCATACTATTCCTCAACTTAGCAAGTAATAGCCTTTGAGTTATTTTATGTATTTACATTTAAAATTTTTTTTCGTTTTATTTTTCATTTTTTTTGAGAAAGTGTGCAAGCAGGGGAAAAGGAGAGAGAGAATCCACCCAGCATGGAGCCCCACATGGAGCCCCACCTGAGCTGAAATCAAGAGTCAGGCGCTTAACCAAATGAACCACCCAGGCACCCAGTTGTTTGATGTTTGATTCTTTTTTTTTTTTTACAGGAATTAACCTACTCTAATACAATACCTACTGAGCTTATACTATTTAAAAAAGTTTTTTTAATGTTTATTTACTTTTGAGAGAGACACAGAGCTCAAGCAGGGGAGGGGCAGAGAGAGAGAGGGAGACACAGAATCTGAAGCAGGCTCCAGGCTCTGGGCTGTCAGCACAGAGCCCGACACAGGGCTAGAACCCACAAACCGTGAGATCATGACCTGACCCTTAACTAAGCCACCCAGGTGCCCCTATCATACTATTTTACACAGAAAGTGACTACCATACTACTTGCATCCCGTTGTTGTATGTAATATATCTTGGAGATATTTCAGTAACATTTTGGTATGTGTATTTTAAATTTAAAAACATATATGAAGAGGGCCACGTGGGTGTTTCAGTCAGTTAAGCGTCCAACTTCAGCTCAGGTCATGATCTTGCAGTTTGTGGGTTCCAGTCCCGCATCAGGCTCTGTGCTGACAGTTCAGAGCCTGGAGCCTGCTTTGGATTCTGTGTCTCCCTCTCTCTCTCTGTTCCTCCCCTGCTCACACTCTGTCTCTATCTCTATTTCTCAAAAATAAATATTAAAAAAATTAAAAAAAAACATATACCAAGAGATTACCATTTAAAAAGTTTGTATTAATCCATATTCCTACAAGAAATTCATGTGAGTATATATTTCTCTATATCCTCACCTATTCATAGTGTTACTGCACTTGCTAAAAATTTGCAATTCTTAAAGGTGAAATACTGAATATCATTTTTTACTTTATTGGCATTATCATGGCTATGGTCACCTTTGGATTTATTGGAAATTTGTATTTTCTCTTCTGTAAATTAGTCTGTTTCTGTGCTTTGCCCATTTTCAAATGTATTTATAATAGTTTTCTTGTTACTTTTCAAAGTTCTTTAATATTAAGGATACTAACTTTTTGAATGTCATCTGAGAAAAATACCTTCCCCCTCTTTGGTATGTCTTGACTTCAGTTAGTCTTTTGCAAATATCTGTCTTTTATAGTTTCTGTATTTTCTGCTTTGCTTAGGAATATCCCCCTTAGTGCGAGGTTGTAAAAGAATTCTACTATGTTTTATTCTGATAATTTTGTTTTATATCTTTTGCATTTAAATTTAACCCACATTAGGGGTGCCTGGGTGGCTCAGTTGGTTAGGCGTCCTGCTTGTTATAGGCTCAGGTCATGATCTCATGGTTGGTGAGTCTGAGCCCCTGGTTGGCTCCATGCTAATAGCACAGAGCTTGCTTGGGATTCTCTCTCTCTCTCTCTCTCTCTCTCTCTGCCCCTCCCTCGCAAACGCACAAGTGCTCTCTCTCTCAAAATAAATAAATGCGTTTTAAAAAAGTAAATTTAACCCACATTACACTTATTTTTGTATAGAGTGAAGTGTTTAATTTTCATTTTCTTCCAAAGGGACAGAGCATTTTTCCTGCATTATTTATTAAATGAACCATCTTTTGCCCATGGAAATTTCATGTCACTTTAGTCATATGTTTTTTTCATTACATTTGGAACTATTATAGGGCCTTTCTTGTGTTCACTTCTCTACTTATTGTGAACTAGCCACATACTACTTTGATTTCAGTAATTTTATGGGAAATTTTAATATCTTTTAAGAAAAGCTGTCCATCATTATAGATTCGGTTTCTGGGGGGAATTTTTATGGCTATTAGGAAACATAGATTCTTCCATATGGATTTTATAATTATGTTATTTTGTTCCCCAAAAACTTTATTGGAATTATAATTTGAATTGCATTGCATTTCAAGGAAATATCATATTCTATGATATTAAGAATTCCTATCCAAAATATGTTTCTATAATAATATAGCATTTTATTCCTTTTAATAACTTTTTGTAATGTTAATTATGTACATCTTGCACCTTTTTATATTACCTTTTTGTTTGCCACTTTTATTTGCCACTGTGAATGAGAAATTTCCCCCATGTTCGTTTCTAAATCTTACTGTGGTACAAAGAAAAATCTTGATTTTTGTACATTCATCTTTTCTCCAGAGCCTTGTCCAGTTATTTTATTAAATTTAATGGCTGCTTTGCTAGTTTATCTTGGGCTTTCTAGGTATACAATATTATCATCTGGTAATAAAAAGGTAATATTATCTCTTCCAATATTTATTGCTTCATATTCTTCATGCAGCAATGCTTTATTGAGATTAATGCCAGGCATTGTTGTGGATTCTATGGATACAACTGTGAATAAAACAGATGAATAAAGTGTATATTCTAGTGGAAGGCAGACATAAACAATAGAAATATTAAATAATGACTGATGCTGAGGAGAAAAGAAAGTATGGGAGGGGGATAGGAAGGTTTGGTGGTGGAGTGGATTTGAGACAAGGTGGCTAGGGAGAGCCTTACAGGGAGGGGAACCACTCAAGAATTCTCAACAACAGTGATGATAGTAAGCATCTCTTTCATGTTCCTAATTTTAATGGAAATGGCTTTAACATTTCAGTACTCAGTATGATGTTTGCTGTTTAAAATATTTTTAAAAATAAATAGTGAAGCAATAGTCTTTACATTATATATGTATATATATTATTGGCCATCTTAAGAGTGTTATTCTATTATATATTGCTTAAGAATTTATTTTGTTATAAGCAGCTTCTCGATTTTATCAAATACCTATTTAACTTCATCATATATTTTTCTCTTTTGTTAAAATGAAGAATTACTTTGATAGTCTTCCTTATGTTGAGATTTCTCTGCATCCTCAGAATAAATCTGATTATGGTGTAATATTCTTTACTTTGATATGTTGTATATCAGAAGAACTGAATGTGTTTTTTTTATTTATTTGTGGCTTTTATTTGTTAATTCAATCTGATAAGAAAATGAAGCAAATTCATGTTTAATGAGTGACATGATATACTTGATTATATTCCATATAATCTAGTATTTATTTTAATATTTTTGTTTGCATTTCTCACTTATTAATTTAGAAATGTTATTGTCTTTTTCTATGTCATTGCTGGTTACTTTCCACTTTCTGCTAGATATATTAAAATCTCAACTTCCTTATTATGATTCTAATTCTCTTCCTCCACTAAGATGAACCCTTTAGAACATAGGTGGTCAAACTATGGCCCATGGGCCAAATATCCCCTATCATCTGATTTTGTATGGCTTACGTACTAGAAGGGTTTTTACTTTGAAAATAGTTGGAAAAAAGTCAAAAGAAGAGTAACTTCATGATATATGAGAAATATAGAAAATTAAACTTTCAGTTACACAAATAAAGTTTTATTGGAACACAGCACACTTACATGGTTATTTACTGTCCATGGCTGCGTTTGTGTTTCCATGGCAGAGTTAAGTAGTCAAGAGAGAGACCATATGGTCTACAAAGCTGAAAATATTTACTATCTGGCCCCTTATTGTTTTCTGACCTATGCTTAAGGACATTTCCTAAGTGTCTAATTTTCTCAGGTTGACCCAACTCTCTAGAGTGAGTCCTTAGAAGACTTTTATTTATGTTTTTGAACAAGGATGCAAGTAAGCAACTTAGCTGTATTTTTAATTTTTTAGCTCTCCTACCAAAGTAAAGTTCTTGTTATAGAATAAATTTTCTTTAAAAAATATAAAGATAATGTATTTTTATAATTAACTACCAACATACAGTTTATTTTTCTCTGAAATGAAATAACGGCTAAGCTTAATATTTCTCATATGAACTTTAAAAATGATTTCCAGCACCCCCTGCACAAATCAGGCTGGATATTCTGTTCTTTTGGTATTTAGATGATCCACCCTCATGGTTTGTGGGAAGCAACAATTTTCCTTTTATGACTACAAATGTAAAGTGAAACTTAGTGTTTCCCATACTGGTTATACTGGTTCCTTGCCTTGCTAAGTAGGGAAATAGCCTAGTGGGTGGGTGGAGAACCACAAGTTTCAAGTTGTGTCCTGCACTAGGGGGAAGAAAAAGTTGTGTACTGTAGTTAAACTGTGATGAAAGCTACCGAGGAGAAATTACAGGAAACTTTAATCAGATACTTAACATATTTAAGCCTCAATAAACCTTATAGTCATGTTCTAGTATGTGTTCACGCATGTGTAGAATAGAAGAGAACATATGAGATCAAATGGACACTAAGACAGGAAAAAACAAGTAGCAATAAGCAAAAACATTAAAAGAAACCAAGTAAGTACTGAAGTGGAGGCAAGACATCTGATTGGAAGCAGTATAAAAATAGGCAGAGATTAGCAAAAAGAGGTTAATTTGGAGATAAATAGGGTTTCATAATAAATGTGGACTTGAGGAAAAATTACTTGTCAAAGATCTAGCAGTAGATGATTAAAACTTTGAACAGAAAGAAAAAACATCAGGTAATCTACGGTATGACATTATGGGGTGAGCCGAAATTGCTAAAACATATGCGCAATTCTTTAGGAAAACAGGATCTGTAGGAAGAAATTGGATGTCCACAATAAAGGTCTATGATAGGCCAGACATGTTATGGATACTTTTCTTCTAAGTCTTCAAGGCAAGAACACGAGCAGTGGTCATTGGCCACAGATCAATAATAAGTAGTGATCATTATTATAATCATTTCTACCTTTGAAAAAACTGAGGCCCAGGTCACTGGCCACTTTGCCCAAAGTCACACAAGCTAAAAAAGGCTGGAAGCAAAAATGACTATTTGTCAAGTCTGTGCTTAAAAAACAAAATAACAAAAAAAAACCCGAGCCTCCAAACAAAAACAACTATACCACATTGCTGCTGAAAAGAAATGAATTCAGAACAGAGCTGAGGTGGAATGTGGCCAGAGTAATGTGTGGCCAATTTGGCCTGGAGAACCAATTCCGCTGTTAGTGAAAGCATCATGGCGGTGAGGATGGGAACAGACTGCAGGAGGGAAAAGCAGAGTAGCAGAGAAAATCAGAAGTGGTGGGTGTATACCACTTCCTTAAGAACTGAGAGAGCAAAAAAGCATAGTAAATTATCCGTAACTATTTAATATTTAGTTTTCTTAATGTGTTTTTTGATAATATCTAGAAAGACAGGGCAAGCAATGGTCCCAAGGCAAGTGTTCATTTTCTAAAATGCTAGATTTAAAAGTTCTAATTTCTCAACTGTTGGTTTTTTTTTTAATTTAATGTTTATTTATTTTTGAGACAGAGAGAGACACAGCATGAGCAGGGAAGGGGCAGAGAGAGAGAGGGAGACACAGAATGTGAAGCAGGCTCCAGGCTCTGAGCTGTTAGCACAGAGCCCGACACAGGGCTTGAACTCACGAACTGTGAGATCATGACCTGAGCCGAAGTCGGACGCTTAACCGACTGAGCCACCCAGGCACCCCTCAACTGTTGTGTTTTAAATAACCCTCTATACTGGATAATTCCCAACAGTTTTAAAAAATCAGTGAGCTGGGTAGCGCTTAATTTCCCAGCGCGTAATCTATTGGACTCTGTTGCAAGGGCCTCCTATTATATTTTCTTTAAAGTCATCCTATTAACAATGACAACAGACAACAGCACTGACACTTCCATTCAATATGCTGATGTGTTTTTGAGAGAACCTTTTATTTTTTATGATGTCTGACAACAGAGATGGATCATTTAGATTTAAAAGTAGAAAAAGAAAGGCATCATTTAATTTTGGTGTTGGGGGAAATTTTCCCTGCTGATTCTGGGGGGAGGGTTTCCTGCTGACATTCCCAGAGTTAACTGAATTTTCAGTAATTTGCTATTAGTACTCACTATACTTGCTGCTGCTAATGAATATTTCATAAAGCAGGAGGAAGATGTTAGGTTTCAATCTGGATGACTGCCAAGTCTAAACCTCTCACCTTGATGTAGCTCAGCCCCAGTCCCACTTTTTCAGCTGCCTCAGGCTTTTTCCATCCTAACGTCCCATTATTAACTTAAATTCAACAAGTACAAAATCAAGGTTAGCATTTTAGTTCTCAAATTCTTCCTTGCTGACTTCTTTATTTTTGCTCACAGGACCATCGGTTTAGTTGCCAGATTCAAACTTTCAACTCCAATCATCGGACTTACTATTGATTGAGGACTTCCCATCTGTTAAGCACTTAGCAAACATGTATTTTCGCTCGTTTTTAGCAAGCTAAAACAAGCTCGTTTTAGGCTGCACCTCCAAGCTTTTCCCTTAGAGTCAGTGTTCAGCCTCCTGGGGCCGGCTCTTAGGCTGTCAGCTCCCCACCGCCTGCCTCACTCCAAACTCTGTGAGGCAGATACTGACTGGTGTTATTGCTTTGCTTTAAGGTGGGGAAGTTTCGGCTTAAGTCAGGTTAGTCATTTATTCAAGGTCACTTAACTAGTGACTAGAACAGCAGGACTCAGACCTGAGACTGCAAACGGCTAGAGCTGTTTTATTGTGTTGCCTGAGAGCCACTTCTGACTCCTCTTTCCAACCTTTGCCTGGTCATGAAGACTTTGCCCTCTGCCCCTCTGCCCTTTGTTCTTAAAAGGTTCCGGACAACTGTCCTCTCCTTTCCATTTCACACTGTTCAGCCTCTCACTACCTCTCCCTTCTTCTAAGTAGTCTTCCTGCTCTTTACTGACACATTCGTCTTCCTAAAGAATCACTCCATATATACCATGAGCTGAATGAAAAGACTTCGATGACTACCCATGGCCTGAGTGTGGCTTTCTTGCCCAGACATTAATGTTACTATCCATGGACCCTTCCAGTGTTAGTTATAACCACTTATCTTCATCAATACTGTGGGGTTTTGTTTTGTTTTGTTTTGATCCAGTCTAGACTTCTTCCTGTAGTCTGAACTCCTCTGTCTATTGAACTTCTACTTAGCAACTTCATAATCTAGGTAAGTGCTACTTCCTTTATGAAGCCTTCCCTGATACCCTTAAACAGATAAAGATATTCTGGACTTTTCTTATGAAAACATATTCTAGCCTGTTCTGTGGTCACTTCCCAGTTCCTCTAGAGTCGAATTGTGTGTTACTATTATCTCTGTTGTTGGTGGTTAGGTGGCACAGTGCAATCAGTGCATGTGATTCCTGCTTGAAAAGTTAAGATGTGTTCAATTTTATTGATAGGTGCTGTCAGGATATGTGGTCCATAGACTCAAGATGTTTTCAGTCTAGTAAGGAAAACAAAACTATTATTCACAAATTAGCTAGAGAATAATCAGGAGTCCAACTATGAGAGATAAAAGAAGAGAGAGAACAGGAAGGAAGGAATGGATGGAGAAGGATTTAGAGAAAAGCCAAGACCCAAGTCTGATGCTGAAAAGTAAAGAGAGTTGCTTTAAGTGGGGGACGGGGCATTCTGGGTAGGGAAAAGCAGGAGTGAAGACTCCACGGTAGGGGTACAGATCTGGGAAGAAGGATGTCACTTTTAGAACACCTATAGGAAAGGCAAAATACTAGGAAAGTTCAGGGTGTTTCAAAGTGAAACAATTCCCTCAAATTTACAGTGTCATTTCTTTAAAATAAAGTTTTAGGGGTGCCTGGGTGGTTCAGTCGGCTGAACATCCCATTCTTGATTCAGCTCAGGCCATGATCCCAGGGTTCTGGGATGGAGCCCCATGTCAGGCTCCATTTTGAGCATGGTGCCTGCTTAAGATTCTCTCTCTCTGCCCCTCTCCCTGGCTCGTGCTGTCTCTCTCTCTAAAAAAAAAAAAAAAAAAAAGGGTAAGGTATACAATGTGTTGACCTGATACGTTTATATTTCACAATATGATTACCACCACGGTGTTAGCTAATACCTCCCTCAAAACTTTCTATCATAAAGCTTTCTATGATAACCAGTATTCCTCCAAGTTAGTTGCAATTAGCGAGTTTTTACTGTATATTCTTATGCTACCATATAATTGCTAGAATTCATCACTGACTGTCTGAATTACAGTACATGGCAGTATGTGGGTAAACTGCTTCCTTTTTTGCTTTTTAACTACCATCATGTTTTAAGGTTTTGATTTCTAACACAGCCTAGGACAGATGGTAAGAAATTATCTCATGGATGAGACTTCAGAACTCTAAAAAAAATAAAGCCATTTTTGTAATGGACTTTCTATGTCCTAAAGAATTTTCTTCATTCCAATTTACTCATGCAAAATTGCAGTATGATTGCCCCTGCTATCATTCCAAGAGGGGAGATGTTCACAAATGTGTAATGAAAATATTCAGTCCATTTACTTACTGTACTTATGATCTGATCCATATTCAAAACTGGCCTAGGGAGGTTGGCAAATATTGGTTGTAGTGAATTATTACATAGTCCTATTCCCACTAAGGCCCTAACAGAAAAAATAATGAAAATTCACCAATTCATAATGAAAAGTTACCTTAAAAGCCAGAACAAGCAGAAGGAAAGGGATTTCAAAAGTTACATTTTTTTCTTTTTTTTAGTACAGGTTGTTTTTGAGAAAAATAAGACATCAATACATTTTAAAAGTATAAAGCATTAACTGTTTTCTCATCTGTTAAATTCTTTTTGATATGAATTACACATCATTTTTTCCTTAGAACTATAGCGTTGCTAATTTTCTCCACATGTGTACAATTTTTCTTTGACCTTTAACAAATGTCCTCCGGGCAGTTCACTTACCATCCAGGAACAACGCCTCAGCATCATTTCATATGCACACAAAGGGTTGAAAGCTCCGTAAAAATAAATGATCCATGATACAAGCCACATTAACCAGCAGAATAATAAGCTATTTCAGCCCTGTAAATTTTAATACCATCCATTCAAACCTGCACTGGGTCACTTTAGCATTAAATTCATAGGAACAAAATAGTAAATATACATGTTTTATTTGTTAAGCTACCAGCTATATATTTTGTGTAAAAGTTTGTTAGCCCAGGAAAATCAATTCAAAGGCACATCAGGCAGTGTATATTTAAAAGCAGTGTCTCTTTCCAATACATGATTTTAAGTGTTACAGATACATTTACTATTAAACATCATGTATATTTAATACGACGAGGTCTACTTCAGTGCCCTAAAAAGCCTTTGTTCACTTTACAGTTTCCATTATTGAAGAGCCAACATTCAGCTCTCCCACAATTTTGTAAAGTGCAGGCAACCCACAAGAGCTTCCAATTTTAGCGAGCAGCCCTGTGGGACAACAGTAATTGTTATGAAATCATTAATTCTACCTCAGCAGTTTCAACTGTCAGGTACATGTAACAATAATTGCAGTTAATGAATGCTGCTCAATTTATTAAGTACAAAATGAAAACCAGTATTCTTTTACATGCAGCATTGAGACACATTAACATTTATCATTTGTGTATACCATGTTGAATATTCTTCTGTCGTTTATTGGTCAGGGTATACAGCCATATTTTTTAGACTTGTCTTCATTAAAAAACAATGCAGGAAATTTTAACTGTCTATTTAAAGAGTAATTAAAGTAATTAGTACCAAAGTAATATTAAAAAAGAATCCATGTCTATGAAAAATGATCCAGTGGAACCAAAACTTAGTTCTTCTTTTGGATAAACAAGAGTTTTTCTTGCACCACACTTCCCTCCCTCAGTTCTTAGCAGAGCATGAAAAAGTCCAAAAATGCCAGTTGTTTGAAATATTACTGTTGTTTTCTCAAAATTTTGAGCAGGGAAGCTTTTGTGTACAAAGATACAGCTTATTTTGTAATTTAAAAAAGTAAGAACTACATTTCTTATTCTCAATCACTCAAAGTAAACAGCATAGACACTTGCAAGTGCAAAGAGAGAAGAATTTCTGAAAACATAAGATGAAAAGGTATCACTTTTAGGATCCCAGAGGCATCTGCTTCCAATAAAAATGTTCTGACTATTCAGTTGTCCAATGTGAACAATCACAATTAGCTTATACCGTGGAATCATCAGGTCCTTGACCTGGGCTTTAATAACCTAGAAATTAAAAGAACAAAAAAAAAGGTCCTCCCTTAGCCACATTGAAACTTAGAAGTCTTAATCTTTGTCAAAAATCTGGTGGATTTAAGAAAGTCACATGATGTATTGTAGATATTTTCAGTAATTGTTGTGGAAACTTAACTATGATTTTCTTCAAGCACTGTTCTCATGAGATAGGACATTTAGAGACAAAATTATAGCACCAGCAATATATCTACATTTTCTAAGTCTCATGGAAAAATTGTAATTCAGAGAACAGGATTTAAAGGATTTATTACATTCTTTGAAAATCTATGTTAAGATGGCTTCCTTTCAAAGAATATTGGCATTAGAGTTCTACCACCGTGTTTATGTCCAATTAAGGGATCATACATCTGGAGTCTCCTGTAATATGACTATTCATGGATGTTTATTAAAGAGTTTGTTTTAAAGAAGAAATTAAAGAAAACCTAATGGAGGGCAACCACTTTAGTTGATAAAAACAGAAATGTATTTAAAGGTTGCAGCATCTGTATTTGACGGCACTCAAAACAATTATCTTGAAGAAGAGAAAATGATCATTAAAATATTGTATCTTTGAAAAAAATGGTATCTTTGACAATAAAAATTTTAATAAATGGGACAGTTGTATCCATTTTTTAAACAAAATACATGCAAAAATGATACACATAATGGTTGTTTTAAGGCAAAGGCTTTTTACACACACATACACACACACATACATGGAATATAACCTAAGAAATATTTTCATAAGATATACATAAGCATTTTTACTGCTACTGCAAATTAATTGCCTTCATCAAAAAGTAGGGTGTTGTCCTTTTAGCAATATTCTAATTAAAGTTAACACTTCAGGCAAATCACATATATACCTCAGAAATTGTTTTAGTCATCTGTCTACAGAGCTCTGGCTCATACTGTTCTTCTTGTAGATACTTAGTTAACACATCTTTCAAAATGTGATTGACAATGACCACAGGAAAATGTTTGGTAGGACCTGAAAATACAGATGAAATTTCTTGAGTAATTTCAAATGACATCGTCCCCCCCCCCCCACCCCAGTAGGCTAATCAAAAGAGTACTGGATCATGGGGAAACCTTTAATCTTCTGAGTGGCCTCTATTTAAGGAAAAAAGTGGTCCTAATTAGGTTTCCAGTCAGGGTCTCTGGCAGAGGACCAGAAGACAACACACTCTTACCAAAGTGTGTGCCACGCATTTACCAGACTACCTGAAGAGTGTACTCAATACCACCGAGGTTTGATATTGAAACGATCCTCCTCGCCAGTGCCAGCTCCCACAATTAATGACTTATTTTAAAGTCTCAACATCTTTCTAACTGACCCCCACCCCCCAGCTCTTATATCTCCCCCTCCAATCTATGTATACCACACTACAACTGGAGGGGTCACTCTAAAACCCAGATCTGGCCATGATATTTCCCTTAGCAAAGTCTAAGGTCTAGCACCTACAGCCCCTTCATTCTCCATCACAGCTCTCTATGTCGATGCCTCCAGCCTCATGGACTTCATCTGTCTTGTACGGGATGCTTGTGTACATTCTTAAAAAGAAGAGCATCTTCCTCATCTTGTTCATCTGAGAAATATCCACTCATGCTTCAAGGCCAGCTCAAGTGGTTTTCTTCTCCAGAAAGCCTTCCTCCCCTCCTCAGGTAAAAAAAAATCATCCCTTTCTTCTCTGTACTCCCAATGCTCTGGGTCCCCACTGATCCTAATCTACCTGATAATAGCTCAAACATTTCTGCCTTTCTCGCCAGTGAAACGGTAAGCTAGATTATATGTTATCCTCCTCAGAGTCTAATACAATGCTAAAGGCATACAAAATGTTTAATGTATGATTTCTGAATTTAACTACAAGTAAACATTGTATAGGTAATAATCATAGTACAGATAATAACTACTTTTATTGAACTTTTTCTACATGTCATGTACTGTAATAGGTCTATATTTATTACCTTATATAATCTTCCAATAAATCATTGAGGTGACCCCTACTGTTATCTCCATTTCACAGATGGTAATGCAGAGGTTTAAATACAATGAGTAACTTGCCCAGAATCACACAGTGGCAGAGCTGGGATGTACTTACTTTATCTGACTTGAGAGCTTATATTCTTTTGTTTAAGTTTCTTTTATTCATTTTGAGAGAGAGAGGGAATGGAGGAAGGGGAGAGAGAGAGGGAGAGAGAGGGAGAGAGAGAGAATCCCAAGCAAGCTCTGCACTGTCAGAGCAGAGCCTGATGCAGAGCTCAGACTCAGAAACTGCAAGATGGTGACCTGAGCCGAAATAAAGAGTCAGACGCTTAACCGACTGCGCCACCCAGGCGCCCCAAGAGCTTATATTCTTAATGACATTTAGTCCACATTCACAGCAAAAGCCTCAGACAGACTTTCTTTATCCTGTATCCCAGGAATCTTCCCTGTACGTCCTGGGAATATTAACCTCATCATCCCTCTGTCATTGTACAACATGTACATGTGCCCAGAGCCTGGTGTAGAGTGGCTCAATCACTATCTGCTGTACTGATATGGATAAAGGAATGAGGTCAATAATTAAATTCAGTTGTATTTTAATAGTCATCAATATGTCTTAAGTGTATTTATTTATTTATTTGGCTCCCACTTGGGGCCTGAACTCATGACCCTGAGATCAAGACCTGAGCTGAAATCAAGCATTGGATGCTTAACCGACTGACCCACCGAAGTGCCCTGTAAGTGTTTATTTTTAATGACGGTATCAGGGTCTAAAGAAATATATAGCACACTAAAATAAGGACAATTCCAGGAGTATTTAATGAAGAGACTCCTTGGGAAATTCTGAGCAGGATGTCAGAACAAAGGACAGTGCAGTATCCCTTGCTAGTGAAACTGAGGGTACTATCCTCAACCCACCCCAGTCTTAGGAATCTGAGAAGGGAACTCTTGATCCCAGAAGAGGCACATGGAGAGGGCTCCCTGGAGAGCAGCTATGCCCTTCCATTGGTGGATACAAACAGCCTGAGATGAACTCACAGTAGGCCATGGGGAATTAAACATTCTAGCTCACACTCCTCCCTCCCTCCTACTTCCTGCTGAAGTTTCCCATTGGCCAAACCTAACTGGAAGGTTACAGCCCATGCCTATTGTTGAGTTAGGTCAGCCTCCTGAGGCTCAATAAGTTGTATCTTTATTTTGATGATTATATAGGAATTGTTCAATTAAATCAGCATGGAGAATGGATCTGGATAGGTAAAAGGGAGACACATCTGATACAATGAGTATAATTAACCCCAATATTTAGTCAACAGGAATCTATCTTCTACAGGACAGAGACAAGCAGTTGTAAACACAGAGGCATATAGGTTTGTAACTTCAGGTTGGTCCTGAGTGTTCCTACTTCATGGGGTCAGAGATAGGGCACCAACCCCGGTGGGCAAGTTCCTAAATACCTACAAGCCTCCGGGTTGTCTTCCTGTGGATCTCTTATTTTATTTTTTTTAATTAAAAAAATTTTTAATGTTTATTTACTTTTGAGAGACAGAGAGAGAGAGAGAGAGAGAGAGAGAGAACATGAGCAGGGGAGGGGCAGAGAGAGAGGGAGACAGAATCTGAAGCAGGCTCCAGGCTCTGAGCTGTCAGCACAGAGCCGGATGCAGGTCTTGAACTCACGAACGGCAAGATCATGATCTGAGCCGAAGTCAGAGGCTTAACAACTGAACCATCCAGGTGCCCCCTTCCTGTGGATCTTTTAGATTTCCACTTGCATTCTATAGAGAAATGAGTCTAAATTTGAGGGTGATTTCCCCTTTCTATTTAAGAAATTTTAAAAAATGATACTACTGGCTTGGACTAAATTAAATAGATTATGTACATTCGAGATATACCTTTCTGTTTTTCACTCCCTCCTACCAAGCACACATATTGTATGTACCTTAACCTACATAATTCACACAGAACTTAATTTGGCTGCATATTACAGTAACTTGTACACATTGTTCCCTTCAGCAAATAAATTCCCTCAATGCAGATATTTGTCTGTCTAGTACTCCTCCCTGTCATTTGGGAACAGCATCTCCCCTCCTGGGAAGATGAGAGCTTTCCAATTCTAACCAAGATGTTTCTTTAGGATCTACCATGACCTCCTTTGAGCTGAAGTTCAGGTTATGGTTGATTGGCTCAGGAGTGGCACTTGTCCTAAGCCAGGCCAATTAGAATCCTTTCTCAGAATTTTGATTTTAAACTTGAAATAGGGGGTAAAAAGTCAGCCTCTTTCTGGTGATAAAAGTTATGACATGTGATCCTTAGGTACTGTGGAAGGCCATGATTCTCATCATGGAGAGGAAGCCAGGCCATAGTGAGAGGAGGAGGCCCACACCTAGTTAGTTCTGGGAAGACAGAATCCTGGTGGCACTTGAGTCTCTGTTTCCGGCTCTTACTGTCCAACTGTACCAATGTCCCTTCTGCATTTGGCTTTGTTTTCCTTGTTTTAAAATCTCATTAACCAGATTCTATTTTGAAAATATTTGCAGATATCATCATGTACTTTTTTTCTCACTTGTTCTGTGACCTCTTCCTTCCTGTGCAGCCAGAATCATCTTTTGCCTTGCTTAGGCTGGGATGCTGAGATGCAAAGAGAGAGAAAGAGTGGATGTTTAATTTTTGACTTCCCAAATAAGCTCCTGAATCTACTTTCAGAGTCAACTAATGGGAATGGCAAAGCTTTTATTCTTTTTCTTTACTTTACTTTATTTTTCTTTCTTTTTTTTTGAGTGATTATTTTTTTAGGGGGAAAAAGCAAATGTTTTAATGTTTTTAAAAATAAAAAAGCAAAGACCTGAAGAAGGGTTGGGATGAAAAAAAAGAAAGGAAAGGAAAAGGAAAAGGAAAAAGAAAAGGACGAAAGGAAAGGAAGGAAGGAAAGAAAGAAAGAAAGAAAAAGAAAGAAAGAAAAAGAAAAAGACTTGTCACAAAAATAGAATTAAGATAGAATAGATACAAATTTGGTTATTTAATATGTGTGTCAGCTTCTCCAAGTTGAGATAATAATAAGAATCACCACATACTGTTTTTTGTTATGATTAAATGAAGTAAAATATTTTAAATGCTTAGAAAAGTGCCTGCCATGCACAACCCCCCCTCCCCACTATGTATTTATTATTGTTAGTGTGGTTGTTATGGTTGCTACCTCATTTTGAGGGAGGAGATGGGGATTGTTCTTGCTGAGAAGGCACCAAGATCAGCGAGGGTGCAAGTAGGGAGGCAGTAAGACCTCCACAGTTAGGAAGGACCCTAAGGGGTGGAGTGAAGTCAGGGTGAAGAGCTTGACAGTTTCTGTCCATGAGAGCATCTGATGACAGGGCCTGATTATCCCATGGATGCTCGGCTCCAGTGATGTCTCCCTCTCTCTCCATCTTCAGGTTCTACTTTTCATTATGTTGACTACCTTCTCAGGCAGGCTGTCTCAGTGTGGCAGCAAAGATAGCCACCCATAGGTCTTGTCTGACCTGCTTACAGTCATTGTTTTTAATTTCTTTTTTAATGTTTATTTATTTTTGAGAGAGAGAGGGAGACACAGAATCCAAAGCAAGGTCCAGGCTCTGAGCTGTCAACACAGAGCCCAAATGCGGGGCTCGAATCCATGAGCTGTGAGATCGTGACCTGAGCCGAAGTTGGATGCTCAACTGACTGAGCCACCCAGGCACCCCTACAGTCAGTGTTTTTAAAGAATCAGATACTTCTTTTTTTTTTTTTTTTCAACGTTTATTTATTTTTGGGACAGAGAGAGACAGAGCATGAACGGGGGAGGGGCAGAGAGAGGGAGACACAGAATCGGAAACAGGCTCCAGGCTCCCAGCCATCAGCCCAGAGCCCGACGCGGGGCTTGAACTCACGGACCGCGAGATCGTGACCTGGCTGAAGTCGGACGCTTAACCGACTGCGCCACCCAGGCGCCCCATGAATCTGATACTTCTTTAACCATTGCTCCAGAAAAAAGTCCTGTGAAGAACTCATTCCATAATTAATATGCAATTAGATTACAGGTCACAGAAGGCCTTTCTTCTTAGTGATTTAAGTAAAGCCCTAGGCTCAGTTGCTTTGAGAAACAAGAACGCAATGAATAAAGAAGCAATTTAAATGCGTTCCTCCACTTAATTCTCACAACATCCCCATAAGGTGTGGACTATTATCCTTTTTTGCAGGTAAAGAAACTAAGATTTTGAGGATGGTGAATTCCTTGCTCAAACATCATTTAGGAATTGGCAAGATTAGTATTCAAATTCAGACACAGTGGATCCACATCTTGTATTTTTTTTTCTATACTCATGTTTTATCAATTAATTAATGAGAAAATGTAAATGGTGTTTTATTACAAGAAATATATTTTGATTTTTCCATTCCCTTTTTGCTTTCATTAATTATACTTATGTTTCATCTCATTCTGGCTATAATTACTCCCTCAAGGGAAGATAAACACACTAAACATTTAAAATATGTTTAGATGAGGGGCGCCTGGGTGGCTCAGTCGGTTAAGCCTCTGACTTTACCTCAGGTCATGATCTCACAGTTTGTGAGTTCAAGCCCTACATTGGGCTCTGTGCTGACAGCTCAGAGCTTGGAGTCTGCTTTGGATTCTGTTTCTGTCTCTCTGCCTCTCCCCCACTCACGTGTGTGTGCTCTTTCTTTCTCTCTCAAATATAAATAAATATTTTTTAAAACTTATAAAAAAAATAAAATAGATGATACAAATATTGTTGGATCGAATGAGAAAAATTAGACACAACAATGCTGGTGATTGACAGTTCCCCCCCTCCCCCCACTCTTTTGGGAAGTATTGCATTGTAGATATGAGGAAATCTTTACCAGAGGTCCAAAGAGTACCTTTCAGATGCAAAATAAACCCAGAAACAAGTAGAAGTGGAAATACATTTTTGTTTGAATATGAACAAGATGGTTAGTTGAATGCTTAAGAAATAGATTGTCAAACATAAAAGACTTTAATCACAAAGGAATAATTCACATGACTTTTTGTAAGAAAATATGGGAAATACTTTATACTAAGATATTTCTTTTCTTTTTCTTTTTTTAAATATACTAAGGTGTTTCTAATATTACTTTTCTAACTTGGTTCAACACTCAGTACATCTAAAATACGTAAGATTATTTACTCTGTTTATTTGAGGATATAAGTTATGAAAACATATCCTTATGAAGAAGAAACAAAGGGCTTCATATTTTAACTCCTTTATCTTGTCAAAATCTGATTCAAAACCCTTTCAACATGCAGAACCCAAAGTGCTAGGCATCGAACAGTTAAGATCTCTTAGTTATAAGTGGAGGAAAGCCTGACCCAAACATAGTTCATTTAATGAAAAGTCTAAAAGCAGATAGCTGGATTTAGGACTCTAGTAATGACATTGGGATTTGATTCTCTCACGCTCTCAGGAGTCATATGTTGGGGACAAGATGGCAAAAGCCCTACCTCTTTCAGGTTTCAGAATCTAATCTGCTTCTTCAACAGCCCAAATAACACTTTCTGAGCTGAATCCCAAAGGCTTAGATTGGCTTGACCAAGCAAAGGGTCATATGCTATCTCAGAATCAGTCACTACTGTATCTCTAAAGCTAGTGTCAGCTTCAGCAGAATGTTACGGACCCAAAGTGTAATGATGGCAGTGGTGAGGCTTCCCCAAAGGAAACTGGGTAAGGTTACCAGAAGGGATGGCAGGAATATTAGTTGTCTACCCCAGGCACTGTGAAAATACCAGTAGGCTGACTAATTATGGAGCCTTGTAATCCACGTAGTCTTGGGGATTACCCTAGAAAACTGGCTACAAGGCCTAATGAAATGCACTGATGGTCTGTAATTTTCCTGAAGTTAACTGGCTGCAGATAGAACCACTGTGGCCCAGAGAGTCCTTCTTTTGGTCATTGGTAAGTCTCTATGGAATCTCTATATAGCAGTAATTATATAAAGTGGGCAGATAATAGTGGGCAGGTACACATTTAGAGAAAACAAGCTGGTCTATGAGAAAACATGAATGGGAAAATGTATTCACTGTGGACTGCGTCTGGGAGTATGGGGGCAGGTGCAAAGATCTTTGTTTTCAAAGACCCAAAACCTCAGTGGAAAGGGATAAACACCTCTGTCAATGGGGGACCAGGAATCATTTGCTTCTGCTTTGAAGGCTTTTTTCTCCACTTATCAACAACATTGGTTGGGTTGCTGGATAAAACTTGAATGCATACCTCTTTCACTTAACTCAAGTATATATAAAATAACTCCACAGGATAACCCAGAAATGCCCAGAAATGAACTTCTTAATTCAGTAATACACAAGACACATCAGCGCTGCCCAGTGAATTGCTTGGTATTTAGGAAACACTGATAAAGAAAATTAAGCAATGGGTGTTGGTCCCATTTTGCAGAGGAAGAAATTACAACACATCAAATCACTTAATTAAGACCCCTTATATTGTGCTAATAATGAAGATGATGCCATGTTATCAGATATTATTTTAAGTAAATAATGAGATTATAAGTTTAAAATAGGAATGAGTGTAAAATAACACACCTAGTTGATAGGTGTTTTCCATCTGAACTGTAAGGCGAGAAGCATCATCCCGCTGGCTAGGTTCATCCATATAAGACACAGTACTCATGGAGCTAAAAGCAAGGAAGAAAACAAATTTCAATAGTTAATAATAATAATAATAATAATAATAATAACAAGAAAACACATTGTTGCTTTCAGCAAAAATGTTACCAAGGTAAAGCTTCCCTAAGAACATTTCAAGCAAGTCACAGGTAAATATCCCAGTGACACATTTAAAGTCAAAAACATTTCAGAGATGGAAACATTAACGCATAGAGAAGTTACTTGGAGCAGGTCTCAATATAGCGGTTAAAGCCCAGTGCAGTCCAGTGAAACCCAAGGCATCGGACTACTCACAAAGTATTCATGGATTGGTCTGTGTGGTAATGGAGTACCTGTTTCAAAAGCCATTTCAATGGCATGTCTACCACAATGCAGAGACTCTCTCCTCAAAGTGGCCAAAATTAACAAAAGGGACTGAGGAATACAGGAGGAAGCTTAAAATGTTGGGAAACAACTATATATATACATGGGATAATATACTTTATAAAAGTTTAGTAATACGTACCACACAAAATCCCTTTAGTAGAAAAAAGAAAAACAAGAAACTCACCCACATGGTGAGAGAAACCACAATTCACCCAAACTATTGTAAATCATAAGCATCAACCACCCTTTTCAACATTAAGAAAGGGTTTTGGCTTGGTTACCAAGGCAATATAAGCTTATCCAGGTGCTGAACTGGAGATCCAAGCAAAGAGGAGTCCCTAATGTCCCTCTAGCACCACTTAATTTAGCTTAGTTCAGAGAAAATCCAGTTGTCACTAATGGCAGTCTCAGATCTACCCCCAATTCTCTCCACCTGTGAAAATGGAAGTTAAAACAGATGTCTCTTCAAAGGAGATACTACAATAGTGTGTGTGTGTGTGTGTGTGTGTGTGCGTGCGCGCGCATGCGCGTGCGGTTATGTGTGTTTTCAGACTGACCAGTTTTCTTTTTTTTTTTTTTTTTTTTTTTAATTTTTTTTTTCCAACGTTTATTTATTTTTGGGACAGAGAGAGACAGAGCATGAACGGGGGAGGGGCAGAGAGAGAGGGAGACACAGAATCGGAAACAGGCTCCAGGCTCTGAGCCAGCAGCCCAGAGCCCGACGCGGGGCTCGAACTCACGGACCGCGAGATCGTGACCTGGCTGAAGTCGGACGCTTAACCGACTGCGCCACCCAGGCGCCCCATAGACTGACCAGTTTTCTAAGCAGACTATGTTTTTGCCTTAATTAAATGACAGATATTTGTTTTTAATCTTTTGGGTTTTTTTTTTCTCTGCAAGAAGACTAAAATACTTAGTTCTCGGCTATTTGGAATTAGTAAACTTTTTGCAAATGATATTTAAAAAATGTTTTTTATGTTTTTATTAATTATTTTTGAGACACAGAGAGACAGAGCATGAGCACGGGAGGAGCAGAGAGAGAGGGAGACACAGAATCCAAAGTAGGCTCCAGGCTCTGAGCCGTGAGCACAGAGTCCGACCCAGGACTCAAACTCACCGACTGTGAGATCATGACCTGAGCTGAAGTCGGACACTCAACCGACTGACCCACCCAGGCGCCCCCTTTTTAAAAAAAATTTTTTTAATGTTTTTGTTATTTATTTTTGAGCCAAAGTACAAATGATATTTTAAGAAAATCACAGATAATCTACTTAAAAATCCTTTAATACGATTTATGCAATAAATTAAGGTTTACTCACCCATCACGAGAAAACAATGCAAGTAATTATGGCTGTGTTTTCATGATAGATTTCTGGATTAGCGATTTAGTTCTCATTCTTGTAACACCTGCTTTCCTCAGTTTTCTGCTGCCCTTTGAAGTAGCAACCAACCTGCTTGGCCACATTGTCTGCAGGTGTTGTGGGCAGTACCCACAGAAGCTGATTGCTTCTGCTCAGAAAACCCCATGTTGCAAAAGCCCCCTGATTCTAAGATAAAGCAGCCTGTCCCATTATTATATGTGCTAGTTTTCACTTTGCAAATCATTTTCCATCAATTATCTTGTTTTACCTTCACAACTGCCTTTAAGTTAGTCAAAGAGTTCTTATTCTACCCATTTCAGAGATAAAGGGAACAAGGCAAAGGGCTTAATGCCATAGATATAGAAAAGGCAGACTTAGGTTTCAAATATCCTATTTGAGTCCCAGTGACAAAGTCTCACATATGATCATATCAGACAGAATGAAAATAGGGGGAGGGACTACTTGAAATAATTAATGACTGCATTTGAAACTTGCATAAATATACAGCAAGTGTTAATAAAAACCCAATTTCTTTTCTACTAACACCATATTGAAAACTCATAGAAAGAGAGGTAGTGTTGGTTCAAAATTTAAATTCACGTGTTAGAAGTCTCAGACAAAAAAAAGCAAATAAGGATTTTTACAAAGAGTCTTCACTATTGCTTTGTTCCTAGTTATGGAAAAATTGACAATCAGTGCAATACTATTTATCAGTATGAAATTGGAAAGTGTCGTAAGGGCAGTTTAAAAAACCCACTGGCTGAAGATAGGTATGCAAGCAGAAGGTTTTGGAGACTGGCTTTTTAAATCTTACCAAAGGTGATTTCATTTCGTGCCTTCTTCATTTCCACAGTAATCATGTAAATGGTAAAAAGTTCAAAACATAAAAAAGTGTAAAGATTAAAGTAAAATTACACAAAAAATTACTAACCCCAGTGGTTCTCTAACAACTGTTAACATTACAAAAATCTCTTCCGACACGACTTTGCATATGGGAGCATATGATAGATGCTTGGCTTTTTTTTTTCCCGCTCAAAATGTATCATGGATAAATTTCTATGCTGACAAATAGTAATATACATCAATATTTTAAATATCATGACAGTACTTAATATATGAACATGCTGCATTTTATTTACCCATTTGTTCTCCTGGCCATCTAGGCTGTTTCTACAAACATATTTGTTTTCTTTAAACCACTATTCTTTTGAAAAATTATTATTATAAGAAGCATTAGATATACTGATACAAATTGTTAAATTTTTTTTAATGTTTATTCATTTTTGAGAGAGAGAGAGAGAGAGAGGCAGAGCATAAGTGGGGGAGAGGCAGAGAGAGAGGGAAACACAGAATCTGAAGCAGGCTCCAGGCTCTGAGCTGTCAGCACAGAGCCCAACACACAGCTCGAACCCATGAACCGTGAGATCATGGCCAGAGCCGAAGTCTGATGCTTAATCAACTGAGCCACCCAGGAGCCCCTATACTGATATAAATTCTAACTGATATAGAGTTTGCTCCTTAAAAGTAGGATGTTGCAAGTACTGGAGGACCAAACTTGGAGTTAGTTTTGGGGAGGAGATAGGACTTTGGGGAGGGAGGTTTCAAATATTTTATTGTAACCTGGCATTCTTTCTCATGCAGAAGGAAAATATTTGGTTTGTTGGTTGCTTTTTGTACCTTAGAAGGTTGACCATGTATCCACTAAAATTGTAACTCATGGAAAATTACAGAAAAATTTTACTTGTTACTTAAAAAAAGCCTCTGTATATGGTATTTTTTGAAACTGAGATCTGCTTGTTCCTACATTAAAATGAGATGAGTTGGAAAAAGGAAGAGAGAAAAGAAAAGAATGAGCTGAACAGAAAAAAAAAAACATTTATTCCTTGAAAAAAGACAGAAGGAAGAGATAAAACATATAAAATTCTTGCAATAGGGGTAACTAACACTAAACCAGAATGTGGGTTTAGTAAGTTTTTGGAAATAAAAGAGATTCTATATTTGAGAATGGCAAATGACCAGTATCAGTTCAGAATACTGACTTGGAAAATATGTAGTACATATTTTCTATTGATAAACAGCTTTACTCAAGCCCTTTGAAATTTTTAAAGACAAAAATGTGAGGTGCTAAAAAATTTTTTTATAATTTTAATTGCCAATGCTGTATACACAGCACAAGACATTTATTGGGTGGGTATATGTCACAATATTACAATCAGATGTGTTTCTGTTGTCCATGACCAGACTTTCCCTACTTTGTAATAATAATCCTTCCAGATAGATACATGATCTCATTGCAAAGGGAAGACTATAGTTGATTTCATTTTGTGAATGTGAAAAATGCTTTTGCTGTCTATGTGTTTCATCAGTTTGTTGCCATTTATGAAGGAAAAGGACTCAATTGGCAAAATGTATCCAATAGAGTTGTCAAGCTATAGGAAGGAAGGTAGATTAAAAGTAAATGCAGGAAAACTGAAAGTCTGGCAGAAACTACTGGTGAAAACATGGAACAAATCAAGTAATGTTATTCTAGGAGAAGAGTAACAATTTGTAAAGTTTCAGTAATACTTGGAATCATATATACTACTGCTGAGGACAGATGTGGCATTAACCTGGATGCAGAAATAGCTGCATGAAATTGGTCCACAAAAACAAAAGGAACCCTCCTATATTGTACTTGATTGACACTGGAAACATCCATGCCAAGCCAACAGTCTGTGTTCTGATTATGCAGAAAAGAGGCAAAAAGAAAATTAGCTAAGACGTTGGAATATATTTACTGTTTCATGAAATTCAGTTTTCCTGAAAACATCTTACAAAGGTACTTGCTACTCACTCCTTGAATTACACAGAATAAATACAAAGCGTGTATTGAAGAGACTGAAGTAATTTCAATTAAGTCTCATCAAAATCAATACTATGTAATTATTATTAAGAATTCATTTCCAGACATTTTCACTGCCATTATTACTTAGATGTTTTGAAGCTACAGGAAGAGATAATATGTGAATGTATAACTGGTCTTGGAGCCATTAATTTAGTAGATTAAAAATGTCAGAATATCATCTCTCTCTTCTATTTGTAACCGTGAAATAGCTGGAACTACCATATTTTGAACGGTATTGTTTAGGCGTGATTTTGTTTTTGTTGTTTTTCTCCCCCTAAACCTGTTATTAAAGTTATGTGCTGCCTCCCAGTGGAGATATTTCAGAACACACAGAGAAAAAGAAGGCTTCCTGTATACATTATTTCAGGGTATACAATTTGGACATTTGTTCTTTTGTTTGTTTTTTTTTTCCTCATTCTTTCAACAAATATTTATTGCTCACAGTGGGCAGGCTGGCAACACAAAGAAAAATCCTATTCCCTGTGCTCAAGAAACAAGATATTGAAAACAAGATGAAATATGCATAAAGGCTCACTTGGTTGGGAACTTTCTGCCTCAAAATGTCTAAAGGATGTTTTTATGAATGTCATGTGTAAGAGAAAAAGCATACCAACTCTTCCCCTATCAGTAGAAGGTGGAAGTTGTCTGGTAAGGTAATTTAATTTTGTGGTCAGTTTATAGCAAGTTTGCTGGATTTTTATGTACCTTTGAGATATTTTATTCACATTATTGGCCCCATCTTACTAGCCAAAGGAAGGTTATAATAGAAAGGTCAAGATTTTCATAATTTTGAAATTTTGAAATTTCATAATTTTCATACATTTTAATAAGTGAAAGAGGAGAGAAATGGTATGTGTTCTTGTAGGATACATTTTTTTAAGAGTAGGAATGATCCTGAAGGACAAAAAATAAACCACACAACCTGCGAAACGTCAAGCTCTGATGTGATTGAAGATAATCCGGAAAAGGTGTCTGACAAAATAGAATAATTTTGAGTGTGTGGACAGAAAATCAGAGTGTCTGAGGCCCACTAAACTAATGCTTACTCAAGAGAAGGTGAGGTTAAAGTCAAAGACAGCTGATGAAAATTCTGTTGCAGCTCCTGGATGAATGGATAGATTCAAAGTCACATTACCCTTGGCAATCATCACTCAGGTGAGGCTGAGGGTTTGGGTGCCATGGTTACTGCTACAGTACTATGGAGATCATGAAGGAGGACTGTGGTCTATCTCAACAGATTTTCAACACAAATTAAAGTATTATTTCTTTATTTTTCTCTTAAGGTTTGTTTGATTATTTATTTAGAGAGCATGAGTGGGAGTGGCAGAGAGCGAGGCAGACAGAGGATCTGAAGCGGGCTCCACACTGACAGCGGTGAGCACCGTGTGGGGCTTGAACTCATGAACCTGTGAAATCATGACCTGAGCCGAAGTCAGCTGATCAATCGACTAAGCCAACTAGGCACCCCTTTTCTTTTCTTTCTTTCTTTCTTTCTTTCTTTCTTTCTTTCTTTCTTTCTTTCTTTTTTTCTACAAATGCACAATGGAATGTTTCAGTAAGGAGGTAAACGCATGACTTGTTTTAAAAATTTGAAAATTTAAGAATTTTTATTTGCTGTAAATGTATCTTATGTCTACAAGATGAAAGTCCTTAGTCACCTAAACACGTATGTGGATCTGTGAGCCTAACCTATCTGTGAGCAAAAGAACCTGCGTTCAGGAATTAGTATACTGCAACAATTGTTCATTCAAATGTTAAAAAAAATATTTATTGAGTTGGTGTTATGTTCCAGGCACTATTCTAGGTTCTTAGGATACAAAAATGAAACACATGAACAAGATCTCTGCCCTCATGGAACTTAGTGAGAAGGGACAGAGAGTAGACAATAAAATACAAAACTAGTAAATGATGTACTATGTTAGAAAGTGATAAAAGCTACAGGGGAACGAAAAAAAATGCTTAGTTAAGGGGCCTTGAAAGTAGACGGAAGAGAGGGTGCTGTTTGCAATTTTAAATAGAACAGTCAAGATAGGCTTCCATTAGCAAAGGATTGAAGGAGGTGAGGAAAGGAGCCGGGTGGATATCTGGGGGAAGTGTGTCAGGGAGAGAGAAAAGTATATGCACAGGGTTTGAGACAGGAGGCTGCCTGGTATTTCTGAAGAAGTGCATAAAGGTCAGAGTAGCTGAAGTGGAGGGAGCAAGCAGGAGGGTGGAAAACGAGGTTACAAAGGTTTAGGCAGCTAGATCATGTAGAGCTTTGTGCACCATTGTAAAACCATGGCTTTTACTCTGATCAAGCAGGAGCCTATAGAGAGTTTTGAGCAGAGGAACAGCAAGATCCACTTTATATTTTACAATGATCACTCCAACTGCTATTTTGAGAATAGGCTGTAGGCTGGCATGTGTAAAAACAGGGAGGCCAGTCAGGAAGCTTGTATAGTAATCCAAGTGAGAGATGACTGTAACTTCTATGGACTAAACTGTGTCTCTCCAAAATTCATATGTGGAAGACTTAATAGCCCCCCGCCTCCCCACATGCCTGTATTGGAGATACTGCCTTTAAGGAGGTTATTAAGGTTAAGTGAGGTCATAAGGGCTCTGGGTCAAAAATATTGGAGTTCTTACATAAGAGGAAGAGACACCAGGGTTCTCTCTCCACCATGTGAAGAAGCAGAGAAAAGGTATCTCTCTACAAGCCAGGAAGAGGTCAGTCACAAGAACCTGACCATGCTAGCATCCCAAGTTCAGACTTGCAGGCTCCAGAACTGTGAAAAAAAATCCTGTTGTTTAAGCTGCCTGATCCATGGTATTTTGTTATGGCAGCTTGAGTCGACTAACACAGTGACTCAGACTGAGATGGTAGTGGTGGGGGGTAGTGGTCAGTAGTTGGGTTCTGTATATATCTTCAAAGTTGATTCAACAGAATTTCCTGTGAATGGGAAGGGGGACATTTAGATAAAGAATTAAGTTGTGAGGATGCTGAGTTTGAGGCGGTTACCATGTACTAACGTGAAAGGTCAATAGGCAGTTAGATATATGAGCCTGGGGTTTGGGAGACACGTTTAGGGCTGGAGATATAAATTTGGGCATATAGCACCATGTCTCAGTGACTATCCTGGAGGAGATTCCTGGGGGGATAACTGCAGAATAAGAGAAGAGGGCAAAGGACTGCTCTCTGAGGCATCCAACATTAAGAAACTTAGAAGTGCAGGGAGCAGGAAGACTGACAAGGTGGCCCCATCAGGTAGAAAGAAAACAGGAGAGTGTGTGTTCTGAAGCCAAGTGAAGAAATTTTTCCAGGGGAAAGGTATGATCACTGGACAGCCTCAAATATTGAGAGGTCAAGTAAGATGAGGACTGACCACTGACTGGATCAGTAACGTGAGAGTCATTATGATCTTGACAAAAGCACTACCACAAGCCCAGGGACAGCCTGTTTTGTTCACCGTGGTATCTTTAGCACCTAGCACAATGCCATGACCCAGGTACCAAGAATGTGTTTAATGAATACACAAAATGACTCTTTGGTCATTATTATTCTCATTTTATAGGTGATATATTAAGACTCAAAGAATATTAAATAGTAGCTGGTTAAGCAGATCTGGGACTCAAACACAGGCCTCATTTGATTCCAAAGTTCTATGTGATAACAATAGTTAATACTCGTTCTGTTTTTAGATGTGCCAAGAACCATTCTAGGTGTTTCCATATATTGTTTTAAATTCTCACCACACCCCAAAGCAACAATTACCATTTTTAACCCATTTTATAGAAGAAGAAGCTGAGGAAAAGAGGGTTTAATAACTTATGCAAGACCAGCACCTTAAGTGTTCAAGCTGGAACTTGACCCCAGCCAGTCTGTGTAGAACAGATCTCTGAGCCACTCCATTTTCCTCTGTGGTTATGCTGCTACTATTCCATTCACTCCTTTAGAAATACTGCACTAGTTAGCCAGGGATGCCATGACAAAGCCTCACAGACTAGGTGCTTGAACCACAGGAATTTATCATCTCAGTTCTGAGAACAAGGCGTTAGCTGGACTGGTTCCTTCTAAAGGCCATGGAAGGAAGGGTCTATTCCAGGATTCTGTCCTTGGCTTGTAGATAGCCATCTTCACATCCTCTCCCCCTACATGTATCTGTGTCCAAATTTTCTTTTCGTAGAAGGATACCAGTCATATTGGATTACAACATATCCTAATGAACACATTTAAATTTAACTACCTCTTTTGGGGCGTCTGGGTGGCTCAGTCAGTTAAGCGTCCAACTTTGGTTCAGGTCATGATCTTGTGATTCATGAGTTTGAGCCCTGCATCGGGTTCTGTGCTGACAGCTCGGAGCCTGGAGCCTGCTTCAGATTCTGTGTCTCCCTCTCTCTCTGCCCCTCCCCTGTTTGTGCTCCATCTCTCTCACTCTCTCTCTCTCTCTCTCAAAAATAAACATTAAAAAAATAAATTTAACTACTTCTTTAAAGACACAGTTGCCAAATAAGGTCACATTTGAAGCACTGGAGATGAGGACTTCAACATATGTGTTCGGCAGGGATCGGGCAGTTGGTGTGGGGAGCACACAATTCAGCCCATATAACAAATACAAACACTGTCATGTTGTCTCTAAATTCTAAGGTCACAGAACTACAGATTCTTTGCCCTGTCATCTGGGAGTTGTGATAATTTGGCAAGTCACTTTACCATGCCAAGTGTTGGTCTCCTCAAAGCATGGGAGAATAAGGTATGCACATACTTATTTTTTCTCAATACTGTTAGTTTTATTTGCTGAACGGATATTTGCTTTTATTCTTATTTGCCCAGCAAATACCAACATTTGGTTATCAGTCTCCCTCCTTATATTTTGCGATTCAGATGGATGCAAATGGTATCTTGTTTTAATTTGCATTTTTCTCATGCTAAGGGAGTTCAAGCATCTCTTTATATTCTGTTTTTTGAGTGTCTCTTCATATTCTGCTTAGCCATTTGGGCTTAGCTTCTGCAAACTGCTATTTATCTCCTCTATTTTTTTATTGTCAATGTGCATGATTTAAAAAAAACACGTATCTTCTGCTGGCCTATTAACTATGTCTATTATATTTTTTATTGAACAGATATACTAAGTTTTATTGTAGTTATGTTTATCAAGTTTTTTTTATAGTTTTGTTTTTCATTTTGGAATCTTATTTAAGAAATCTTTTCCTACCCACAGAACACAAAGATATTCTCCTATACTTTCTTCTTTTCACTTTCTAGATTTCCACATTTCAGTCTTCCATGTAGAATCCACTATGTAAATGGTATAAGGGAAGAATCCACCTCATTTTCCTTCCTCTACTGAGCCAGTTTTCTCCCAACACAATCTATCAAAAAATCCATAATTTCCTCACTGCTCATACATGATGCTTCCATATATTCATGGGTCTATTTCTGAATTCTCTATGTGTTCCACTGGTCTGTTTCTCTGTCTATGCACCTATCTCTCTATTCCTGCATTTATTATCATTTTTACTTACTACAACTTTGTGGTGTATCTTAATACTGGATCACATTCCCAGGGCAGTTTTGACAAAGGTGCCAGTGAAGGATGTACAAAGATGTTCCACATGGCATGTGAAAGCCAACCTGGACGCTCATCCATAGAGGAATGGGTACAAACATATGTGATGGATACATATTAAGAACTACTATGCTGCAGTAAGAAGCAAAGAGCTACCACAGTTACATGTGTAAATTTAAAAAATAAAATGTTGAATGACATATATGAAATTTAGAAAACAAAATGAGGTTTATAGCGCAACACCATTTATGTAAGTCAAAATCTTTGGTAAGTGTTTGTTTTGTATTCTTTTATAAGGTGGTCAGTCAGGTGTGGCACAAAAGGAGACAGAGGAAAACACAGTTTACTATACTCACAGGTCCTAGAGACCAGAGACATGCCGTGCCGTGCCACCAGAGTGTCAAGATGCAGAGGACAGAAGCAGGGAAGAGACAGGGCTAGACCCTTTATTGGGGTTTCAGAGGGAAAGGCAAAACTGGGCATGGAAAGCAGTTCAAGACTGGCTAGTCTGAATAATTTCGATGGGCTCTAAGCTATAGAAGGATCCCTAGTTGCCTGGTACTTGGCTCTAGGCTGATTAAGGCAGAGGAATACTGAATGCTGGATGTCAGGGGTCAGATAGCGGGGAGCTGGCTCTGGGTTGAATAGTTCGCATGTATGTCTAAGGCATGTTCCCTGCTGAGACCTTGGCTATCTTTAAGAATTGGTTAGACCTGAGAAGGGCAGTGTCTCCCCAGTCAGAAAGGTTTTTTTTTTTTTTTTTCAACATTTATTTTTGGGACAGAGAGAGACAGAGCATGAACGGGGGAGGGGCAGAGAGAGAGGGAGACACAGAATCGGAAACAGGCTCCAGGCTCCCAGCCATCAGCCCAGAGCCTGACGCGGGGCTCGAACTCCCGGACCGCGAGATCGTGACCTGGCTGAAGTCGGACGCTTAACCGACTGCGCCACTCAGGCGCCCCCAGAAAGGTTTTTTAAAATGTCAAACTATCATGGGGTGCCTGGGTGGCTCAGTCTGTTAAGCGTCCAACTCTTGATTTCTGCTCAGGTCATGATCTCACGGTTCATGGGTTCAAGCCACTTGTTGGGCTCTAAACTGACAGTGCAAGCCTTCTTGGAATTCTGTCTCTTTTCTCTCTCTCTCTGCCCTTTCCCTGCTCTCTCTTTCTCTCAAAATAAATATTTAAATGTCAAAACATCATAATACACAGAAATTAAATACATATATATATATATATATATAATACAATACTTAGATATGTATATTTTTGTAGCATATGTAGTGATGTGTGTACTATGGGTGCCTTTTTAGAGTTGAGAATGAAGTGTGGATGGGGAAGAAGGGGGACAATCAGGTAAACACCAGGGGTCTCGCCCACATTGGTGATGACAATGTGCTATGGAATGAGGAATATTTTCAACTCAACTCTGCTCCTGAGAGAAATAAGATAATAAATGAGATAACTGGAGATCATAAAAGTATCTTCTCTAGTTAACCCACAGGATTTTCATGAGAATCATATGGGTATTGTATGTGAAGCAGTTTAATAATCTATCAAGTACAATGTAATATTAGTTTTTATTGTAGTTTAATTTAGGAATATGAACACTTCTGTTTTCTCAAGCTTCTCTCTCTTTGGAGGGGGAGAGCTATATCTCATTCAGGTCTTTTGGGGGGCTTTAACTTTATTTAGATGGCAACAGCACTTACCAAAATCAGGAAACCGGTCGGGCAACATCATTTTTAACTGCACATAAGCAACTCATAGTAGTACAGGTGGAAATTGTAGAATAAATTCATCACACTTAAAATTACTTGTTCACCACCTATCCCACCAGATTGTAAACTCCATGAGAGCCAGGATTATTGCTGGCTCCAGGATTATTGGGCTCACTATGCTGGGTTCACCACCCAGCATAGTGCCTAGAATGTACTCATTTGTCAATAAATATTCATTTCCAGTGAAGTAATCAATGCAGCATTTTCCATTTTTTCAGAAAAACAAATTACCTGGTGGCCTTTCAGTTTACTTGAAAAATGACCTTCTCCAGAGTAGAACCCTACAGTTGGTTACCGTTATATGCCTAACATGTGGCACAATAATTGGCACGGAGTAGAAGCCCAGTAAACCTTGAATAAATGAATAAGTGGAAGGACATAGTGTGGCCTAATGGGTGTTAGATGCCACCAGTGGGTTTAAGCAGAGAGCTGTGAGAGCCATACTCAAAGTCCTTGTAACATGACATCACTGTAATTTTGGTTTGAGACAAAAGAAAGACTTTTTAGTCCCCAGCTTTAGGCTGACCTACTAGTCCAACTACCGGCCTCAGAGAAAATAATCCTGGCTATCATGTCACATTATCCTGGGAAAGTAACTTAACCTCAGGCTTCTGTTTCCATTTTAAAAACACGAGAGTTGCCCATCTGTTCAAATACTGTTTGAAGACTGCCAAAGGCTGAACTTCTAACAAGAAAGATGTCATTGTCAATACCTGCTCTTAACCACGGATGGGAAACAGAAGGTTCAGGTGAATGAATAGAAGAGTTTCATTAATGTAAGTTACACATAGATAGCCAATTTTCAGAGAATGAGAATACCTGCCTGTACACAAAAGCCCATTTTGCCACTTGCTAATTCCGTAGCTTTGGAACCTCAACATTTCTAAGCACCTGTTGCTTCATTTGTAAAATGGGGATGATAATAATATTTATCTTATGAAGCAGGGTTGGCTAACAGTCCTGTAAAATGCCATTTAACAAATATTTTGGCTCCGTGGTTCTGATGGTATCTATCACAACTACTCCACTCTATAGTGTGAAAGCAGCCAGAGACAACACCTACATGGAGAGGCGTGGCTGTGTTCCAATAAAAGTTTATTTGTGGATACTGAAATTTGTACTTTTAATAATTTTCACATGATAAAAAATATTATTAATTTTTTTTCAATCATGTATAAACCATACTTCGCTGGGGAACCATACAAAACCAAGTGGTAGGTTGGACCTGGTGCTTGGGCCATAGTTTGTCACCTACTGCTGCAGAGATTCTGTGAGACTTAAACGTTAGCTATTTATCAGCCTCATTACTATTTATTATTTAAATGAAAAAACAAACAAGATTCAAAATTACAGGTGCAGTATGATGTCAACTATATAGGTATACAAAGAAGTTGTGCCAACATGCTAGCAGTTATGATGTTGGGAGAGTAAGAGTCAGCCTAAGATGTTTCTTCTTTTAAAAATAAAACAGGGATGTTTGTGTGGCTCAGTTAGCTAAGCATCTGACTATTGATTTAGGCTCAGGTCATGGTCTCGTGGTTCATGGGATTGAGGCCTGCACTGGGCTCTGTGCTGACAGTGCGAGGCCTGCTTGGAATTCTCTCCCTCTCTCTCTCTCTTTGCCCCTCCCCTGCTCTCTCTCTCTCTCTCTCTCTCAAAAATAAATAAATATTAGAAGAATAAAAATAAAACATAAAAATTGCATTACAAAGAAACATAATTTAAGTAAAAAGATCCAGCCCTAAAAACAGTTAACAATCCCCAAAGGCAAGGGAATTAAAAGCAAAAATGAACTACTGGGACCTTATGAAGATAAAAAGCTTCTGCACAGCAAAGGAAACAGCCATCAAAACTAAAAGGCAACCAACGGAATGGGAAAAGATATTTGTAAATGACGTGTCAGACAAAGGGCTAGTATCCAAAATCTATAAAGAGCTCACCAAACTCCACACCCGAAAAACAAATAACCCAGTGAAGAAATGGGCAGAAAACATGAATAGACACTTCTCTAAAGAAGACATCCGGATGGCCAACGGGCACATGAAAAGATGCTCAACGTCGCTCCTCATCAGGGATATACAAATCAAAACCGCACTCAGATATCACCTCACGCCGGTCAGAGTGGCCAAAATCAACAAATCAGGAGACTATAGATGCTGCAGAGGATGTGGAGAAACGGGAACCCTCTTGCACTGTTGGTGGGAATGCAAATTGGTGCAGCCACTCTGGAAAACAGTGTGGAGAGTCTAAAAATAGACCTACCCTATGACCCAGCAATAGCACTGCTAGGAATTTACCCAAGGGATACAGGAGTACTGATGCATAGGGGCACTTGTACCCCAATGTTTATAGCAGCACTTTCAACAATAGCCAAATTATGGAAAGAGCCTAAATGTCCATCAACCGATGAATGGATAAAGAAATTGTGGTTTATATACACAATGGAGTACTACGTGGTGATGAGAAAGAACGAAATATGGCCCTTTGTAGCAATGTGGATGGAACTGGAGAGTGTGATGCTAAGTGAAATAAGCCATACAGAGAAAGACAGATACCATATGTTTTCACTCTTATGTGGATTCTGAGAAACTTAACAGAAACCCATGGGGGAGGGGAAGGAAAAAAAAAAGAGGTTAGAGTGGGAGAGAGCCAAAACATAAGAGACTCTTAAAGCTGAGAACAAACTGAAGGTTGATGGGGGGGGTGGGAGGGAGGGGAGGGTGGGGGATGGGTATTGAGGAGGGCACCTTTTGGGATGAGCACTGGGTGTTGTATGGAAACCAATTTGACAATAAATTTCATATATTGAAAAAAAAATAAAATAAATGGATTAAAAAAAACAAAAAACAATAATTATAGTGAACATAAATTCAATCTTCCTTTCACAATTCAGAAGGCACTTCAGATATCCATTATGCCCAAAGATCAATGGTAAGAATTAGTTACTACTGTAAAAGACTGTAGACAGAGAAACCAAGAATGGGAGGCTGAATCTATACTGATCTTACATCACACCCAAGAAGCAGCTTTCCAAGTAGGTCTACTTCCTACTCTTCTTTGCCCTCCTTATCAGTGTGTTTACTGCTATAAAGGCAAATAAGCCCATAATCTAACAAGAGCAAGAGACAAGAAAACAGCCAAATCCAGTAGCATGTAGAAGAGAAAAGCAACAGGAGCAGAAAGGAAGAACATCCAACTCAACCCAATCACTGGAAGTGGAAGTGGTTGTAGTTGAGTCGTTAGAGAGAGCTTCCTGGAAAGATGAAGGTGGAGCTAACTCCTCGAGGAGGAGGAGAAGGAAGCCAGAGTGTAAGAAGAGCATTTCAGACAAGGGCACCCCATGGGAAAGCAACATGTGACAATGGCTGGAAGCAAGACAGAGCACTGAAGGATTATAAATGTGGAAGTTGAGTATGACTGGAGAGTAGGATGCAAGCAGGATAGTGGAGAACACAGTGCTAGACAAGCAGGCAGGGTCTGTGGATCCTATATACCTTACTCATGATTTAGGACTGTACCCTAGTCATTAAATCATTTCTTGACCTGTAAGCCTCAGTTATTTGATGGTAAAATGGTGAGAATAAGATCTACCTGGTGGGATTAATGCTGGGGAGATTAAATGAGGTAATGTACATAAAAAATGAGCATATTTCAGGGTAGGCTTTATACTACTGAAATCAGTTTAATCAAAAATTGTTTTTAAATAACTTTCAAATGAAAGGTATGTGCTTTCCCATAAAACTGCAAATTCAGGGGCGCCTGGGTGGCGCAGTCGGTTAAGCGTCCGACTTCAACCAGGTCACGATCTTGCGGTCCATGAGTTCGAGCCCCGCGTCAGGCTCTGGGCTGATGGCTCAGAGCCTGGAGCCTGTTTCCGATTCTGTGTCTCCCTCTCTCTCTGCCCCTCCCCCGTTCATGCTCTGTCTCTCTCTGTCCCAAAAATAAATAAACGTTGAAAAAAAAATTTAAAAAAAACTGCAAATTCAAAACAATGTCTTCATTTGATAGCCACTGAGCTTTCGAATTTTTCTAGTACGTGAAGACGCATTTTGTAAAGGAAAATCACTTGCAGTCTGGCCTCAGTGAGTAAATAGGAGTTAGAGCACAGGATGCAGCCTCCCAAATGGCCTCTGCATTTGCAAAGGTATTTGGAAGCTGGTCATTTGACTTTTAAGGAAAAAGTATTAAAGTAGAGGATCCTTCCTGAATGTTTTGAGAGTTCAAATTTCTAACTTTGAAATACATCAATAAAGTTATCAATTAAATGATAGCTAGTGAAAAATCTACCCTAATGTGTTGGTAATATGATTTCTGTATTTTTGTTACTTTTGATTTGTATTTATATTTCATCAATTAAAAAAGAATGCTCTCTCTCTAGGGGCACCTGGGTGGCTTGGTCAGTTAAGCAACGGGCTCTTGATTTTGACTCAGGTCATGATCTCAGTGTTTGTGAGCTCCAGCCCTTTGTGGGGCTCTGTGCTGACAGCTCGGAGTCTGGAGCCTGCTTGGAATTCTCTCACCTTCTCTCTCTCCTCCTCCCCCACTCATGTGCAGGTTCCCCCCCCCCCCTAAATAAATAAATAAATAAACTTAGAAAAGAGCGCTCCCTAATTATTTAAATTTGGCCATGTTCTGATTCTATATGACTTTCTAATTTTCCTTGAAAGGGAAGATGTAAATGAAAAAGATGCAAATAGGAATGACAGTTTCGTCTTCAGATAAGAGCAGGTTTTTTTTTTTAATTGCAGAAACATGATTTATGTTAGACTATTATAAATATTTTCTTTTTGTTAAAGGCTTATTTATTTTTGAGAGTGAGAGAGTAGGGTTGGAGCAGAGAGAGAGGGAGACACAGAATCCGAAGCAGGCTCCAGACTCTGAGCTGTCAGCACAGAGCCCGACGCAGGGCTTGAACTCACAAGCCGCGAGATCATGACCTGGGCCAAAGTTGAATGTTCAACTGACTGAGCCACCCAGGTGCCCTATATTATAAATATTTTCTTGAAAAAAGTTGAATTTAAGCTAACTTATTTTAAAATAATTTTATAAAGAACTCTTACACTAACCATAGGAGATTCTTTTTTTTTCTTCAATATATGAAATTTATTGTCAAATTGGTTTCCATACAACACCCAGTGCTCATCCCAAAAAGTGCCCTCCTCAATACCCATCACCCACCCTCCCCTCCCTCCCACCCCCCATCAACCCTCAGTTTGTTCTCAGTTTTTAACAGTCTCTTATGCTTTGGCTCTCTCCCACTCTAACCTCTTTTTTTTTTTCCCCTTCCCCTCCCCCATGGGTTTCTGTTAAGTTTCTCAGGATCCACATAAGAGTGAAACCATATGGTATCTGTCTTTCTCTGTATGGCTTATTTCACTTAGCATCACACTCTCCAGTTCCATCCACGTTGCTACAAAAGGCCATATTTCATTTTTTCTCATTGCCATGTAATATTCCATTGTGTATATAAACCACAATTTCTTTATCCATTCATCAGTTGATGGACATTTAGGCTCTTTCCATAATTTGGCTATTGTTGAGAGTGCTGCTATAAACATTGGGGTAAAAGTGCCCCTATGCATCAGTACTCCTGTATCCCTTGGGTAAATTCCCAGCAGTGCTATTGGTGGGTCATAGGGTAGGTCTATTTTTAATTTTCTGAGGAACCTCCACACTGCTTTCCAGAGCGGCTGCACCAGTTTGCATTCCCACCAACAGTGCAAGAGGGTTCCCGTTTCTCCATATCCTCTCCAGCATCTATAGTCTCTAACCATAGGAGATTCTTAAAGATAGAGAACAAACTGAGGGCTATGAAGGGAAGCGGGTGGGGGATGGGCTAGATGGGTGATGGCTAGATGGCATTAAGGAGGGCACTTGTTTATGATGAGCACTGGGTGTTGTATGTAAGTGATGAATCACTGAATTCTATTTCTCAAACCAATATTGCACTCTATAGTAACTAACTAGAACATAAATACAAATTTGAAAAGAACAAAAACCTCTTACACTTAAATTGGGACTAGCAGCCAAAAGGGCTTAGGGTCAGAAGCAAAAGTTGTTGAAGTTAATTTTTCCCCCAGCTTTACTTCTGACATTAGGTGAGATTGCTACTCCATTACATCTCCTATCTGTGAAAAAGGCTGTATTTGTAATCCACAAACATCAGGGTTGGAAAGCAGACTTTTAAATAAGTACATTAATACACTCTGAAAGTGGAAAGATTTGATTTCAGAATTATAATGCAAATCTATTCCAGGTTTTCTGGTTTCTGCTCCACAGAACACACCAGCTCTTGCTGCCCAAACCATGGTGATTTCTATACCACATCCTCCAATCCCACAGAAATCGTTAAGAAAGAAAGTCTATTATATAAATTCATTGACCTCTGCGTCAGATAACTTGCTTTGTTTTCTTCCGAATGGCAGTCAAAAAGAAATGCCATGCAAGTATTAAAAATTAATTAATCTTTTTAAGAGAGCAAATGCAATATGCATCAAGAGCCAAAAAAATGTACTTATTACCCTTTGACCCACTAATCATACTTCTGGAAAGAAAACAAGCAGAAACTTATTATATAGTGAAAAAGAAAAAAAAGTGGAAACAGACTTAAAATGCCCAAGAATTGGGGCATGGCTAACTAGCCCAGAATTATAAACAGACAAAGTATTATGCAGCCATTTAAAGGGAAACTATTGAAAATACATCATGAAATTTGTATAAAACAATGATAAATGCATTATATATATGTATATATACCCTATATAGAGAGAGATTGTAAAATGCAAAATCTATTCATTGATATGATATTGAGGAGAAGAATTTAAGAGACATGTAAGATGCAGCTTATCCACATCGCATATGGCATTTCTTTTGAGTAGATGATTTTTTGGGGGTGCTCCTTGAAATAATAAAAAGATGCTGCCGGAATCAACATATCACTTAGATTTTCTCACTCTCGTTTTCTTTCTTTTGTAAAATATAGCCCCAAAAGGTGACCCGAATGTTGTACTTGCCCATTTTCTCCCTTTTTATGTCCCAGAGTAATTTGTTTCTTCTGATAAGCATTATAAATCGGTTTACTCAATAATCAAACTTAGGTTATTAGACATTCAGTTACTCACTTTTTGGTGCACCTGTGAAGTTCTTTCTGCCAGAATTCTCGACCACTTAGAGAAGACATACTTCCCCTTTTCTTCACAGAATGAGCCATTCTGTCTTTAGCAATGTCTGACATCATCATAGCCTATGGAAAGCAACCTTTGTAAAATAGCAGATGGAAGATCCGAAAACATTTTAGTTAGTATAACACAGAAACTCATTCTAGATTAAAAAACACAGAATAGGGGCACCTTGGTGGCTCAGTCGGTTAAGCATCCGACTTTGGCTCAGGTCATGATCTCGTGGTCCGTGAGTTCGAGCCCCGCATCAGGCTCTGTGCTGACAGCTCAGAGCCTGGAACCTGTTTCAGATTCTGTGTCTCCCTCTCTCTCTGACCCTCCCCCATTCATGCTGTCTCTCCCTGTCTCAAAAATAAATAAACATTAAAAAAAATTTGAAAAACTACAAAAAACACAAAATAGTCTTCTACAATTTTTGAATGGCGACGTGCACTTTCCTTGAGAGTAATGAGTACATGTTGTTATTCTGATCAGTATAGTTGGAAATATGATAACTCCTCTAACTTTTATCTATGCAATAGTATAATTCACATAAGCAGATATTAAGCTTCAGCTAAATGCTTAATAGCAGAAGAGGTTAAGTCACTGAGAAATGATAGCCTTGTGTGGAAGAAAGATATTATTCCACGTCAGGAAGCAATATTTTTTATTGCCTCCCCCCAAATTAATCCTGATAAAAGTTGGCTAATTAGTATGTGTTGCTGTTGCTAGTACTTTAAAAATTAAAATTGTCTTCCCCAAAGGGTATTTTTTTTTCAAGCCAAAGAGATTTACTTTGTAAACAGCACACAGAACTTAACCTTAAGCAAAGTATTTTATTAGAAAACCTACTTCCTTTTCTCAAATGCTTGTCAAAAAGCTGCCAGTAGGAATGGATTCCCAGAATTTAGACTGTAGGTCTACTGCTCTATTGCCTACATAGAAATTTATAGTCATTTTAAATTATTTTATAATCTGTAAATCTGAGAGCCCGAATAAGGAGACACTGTCCTAGACACTAGAAAGATCTAAAACAGAGTCCCTGCTTTCAAGGAGCTGGCAGTTGAACGGGTAGGGCAGACAAGTATACAATCTAAAAACCTCAGCGTGATCAGTGGCAGAGTAGAGAGGCAAAGGGCACACAGATTTGGCAGAGGTATTGTGTGCTGGAAGGGAGGCAGTGAGGGGTGTGTGTGTGATTGTGTGCCTGTGTGAGTGTGTGCATGAGCATGAGCATCCCTCTGTGAGTGTGTGCCTGTGCATGTATCTGTGGGTGTGTGCCTGTGTGGGCATGAGTGTGTGAGGCTGTGTGTATGAGTATCGGTGTACATGGGTGTAAGTGTGTGCCTGTGTGTACCCGTGTGTGCCCCTGTGTGTATGAGCTATTGATTATCTGTGCACCCAAGTGAGTGTGTGCCTGTGTGTCTGTGTGTGAGCCTTTGTGTGCTCTGTGTCTGTGTACTGACTGTGGGTGTGAGTCTTGTGTGTGTGTGGTGTGTGAGTGTGGGCATCTGTGTATGCTTGTGTGTATAAGTGTCTGTGTGTATGTCTGTGTATATGAGTATGAGTGCCTACATGTGCCTATGCGTGTGGTAGGGCACACTGAACCTCATTAAGCGGGTCATTCAGGTTCTGATCCAAAGTGACACAGATAGACCTTGGTCTGCTCACTCGTTTCCAGAGTTGGAATCTAGAGGTCCCCAGGGGTGTGGCCGCCCAGTGTTGCGGGGCCTCAGGAAGACTGCAGAGGTCTCATCGCTCTCACGGAGCAGACCAAGCTGGCCAGCTCTGTACTAGGCATCACCCTAAAGCTCAGACATGCAGGAGGTCCGAAGGGGGAGAGGGGTGGATGGGGTGGGGACGAAAGGCCAAGACTTACTTCCAGTGATTTGGGGCCACTTTCTCCCATTTGTCGTGGGGAGGAGGAGTGGGCTTCAGGGAGGCCAAGGCCAGCGCAGACAGGCCATTTCTTACCACAGGGCCCTCCCTCCTCGGCAACCCTCCCACCTGCTGTATCTTCTCCGCTCCCACCCCCAGGCGCGCGGAGAGTGAGCGCTTACCCACAGCAGCGCTGGAGCCGCGGCTCCGCCAGGGGCCTCCTGGACCTCCCTCTCCTCCACTGCGGGAGCCTGCGGCGCACGGCGAGGCTGCCGCCGCCCGCGTCTCCCTCCGCCCGCGGCCGCCCGCGGCCGCCCGCGCACTCCCCGTGTGCTCCGCGCCCGGTCTCCAGGGTGACTTCCTCAAACAGACTCCTCTGCACGCCCGGGGAGGGCCATAGTAGCTGCGTGGTCCTCTGAGCTGCCCTAAGGATTAAGGATCTCATCGTCTCTGCCCAGCGGAGGACGCCCTGAGCCCGTTTGTGCCCCGGGGTGGCTGTGAGCTGGAGGGAACCGGTTCATCCTACGGCGAGGTCCTCTGGGACCCAAGCAGCAGCCCACGGAGCCCTCATCCAGGTCCCTTTTCCCTGAACGCCAGGGGCAGGAGTGCGGTTTCCTGGGGCAGGAAATCTGAGGCACAAAGAGAAAGTAGAGCCCCCCTTCGCTTTCCCAGATCCCTGAGGCTCCAAGGTACAGATACGCCATCAGAGGGATAATTTGTTGAGAGCTAATATTTACCAGATACTTGGAAGACGACTTCCGTTTTATTTAGTTGTCCCAACAACTCTGTCAAGGGAAGGTTGTTAACCTTTTACAGATAGAGAAAATTGAGATTCTGAGATCTTAAATAACATGTTCAGGGCCGTGCAGCGTATGGATTTATCTCCTGTGCCTTGCAAATACGGCTCCTTCACTTTCCTTAACAATTCTCTTCCCAACCTCTTAAAGTTTAAGAAGCTTTGAAATGGAGGCTGTTTGGGCTTGAGGACCCACCTGCTGTATCTAATAGGCCCTTCGTCCTTAATTTCCTTAATAAGTAACTCCAGGCTCCTTCCCTCAACCCAAAGCAAACAAACCAAACCCTTGAAAGAACCTTACATAGTGCAGAATCACTGGAGATAGAAATAAAATAATGCCTCTAAGTCACTAGCTTGGCACATGTCCCTTGATTGAGTGCTCAGTGCAGTCAGCATTAGCTTACAATAGCAATACACTGGGATAACCGTAGAGCCAGAGAAAGATCAGTAAAGTGTTCTGGTTCCATCCCAATCCCTATTCATAGACAAATAAGAACAGGAAAGGATTGTTTATTGAGTGTCTACTATATAGTAGGCAGGAACTATTAGGTGACTGATAAAGATTATCTCATTTAAACTGTTCGTTAGCCCCATGATAAAGGGACATTAACTCCTTTTTTTTTTTTTTTTTTTTTTTTTTTTTAAGATAAGAATGAAGAATCATTGAGTAGCATGCTCAAGCCTGTAGTTAAATCACGGAGCTGGATTTGTCCAACTCTAAAGCTTTTGCACTGTGCCAAAACTTTCGCCCGCTTTGCCCACCCTAAACATGCGACAGCACTTTCCAGAAATATGATAAAATTTTAAGCAGCTGCTGATAAAAGAGGTTCACAACTCAATTTATTTTTAGAGTTTTCATTTATTTTTCAGAAAAAAAAAATCACATGTAAATAACAACTTACTCAGATATTTCATCTTGATCTCATGTATAATTAAACTTTGTTCTGAAACGGGAACCCTTGTTGCAGTAATGTGTCATGATAAATAATTGCATATTCAGGATTTGTGAAATGGGTGATCGGGAAAATTATGACAGAAAAAACATTTGTAAAAATCATTATTTACAAAAAAAATGATATCCACACCTTTTCTAACTCATAAGGCAAGTAACGTTAAAATGTTCTCATGATTATCTTCAATAAATCAGTACTACACATTCACGTCACCATTGCTCAACAGCGAGCTTTGCTGCAGCCAGCCCTTGCTTCTTTTGCTGTTGCTCTTCTTGAGCACAGCGCAGAAGCAGTAAAGCTTTCATCATAGACAAAGCAGTAACGGCTATGGGAATAAAAGTACTCTCTGTTGAATTACAACACGTAGGAAAAAGAGCCAGGCATCAACTTTTTAACAAGATTTAAAAAATATACTTGAGTATTTTAATCCACAATGTCTTTTATAAATATTTTATGCTCAAGGAATTTTGTGAAATTATATACTCCGTACAGGTCATAAAGAAATTCAGCTTACTGTTGCTATGAAGATCATGGGGGGAATTCTAAATAAAGGCTACCACCAACTGAAATTCAAGTATATATGAACAGCATTTTCCTTAAGAAAGACAAATGACTGAATTTTATTACATTTAGAAACACAGGAAAATTTATCTGACATTCTTTTCCTAATCTCTCTTATTGTTAAAGTAAAAAAAAATGGATGACACTTAGTAGGCATGAACATTAAAATCTGATCATTTCATTCATAGATTTTTTTCCTACGGAAAGTGAAAAATTAAAAAAAAATTGTATATTGAAACCCAACAATATTCAAACAGTTAAAAAAAAGCCAGCTCTATAAATGACTGCTTAGCCTGTAGTGAAGCTCTACTCATAGATAAGATTAGCATATCATCATACCAACACTTGGCTTTTTCCAGAAAATGTATTCAACAGCAATTTTCCAACTCTCTTAAATTGAGAGAGAAACAGTTCAGACAGGAGCCAATCTCTTTCATGCACATCCATTTAACAAAGCAAGAATTCAATACTGACCTGCAAAACCAATACAGCTATAAGAATTATCATCCTATCACCTCTCACAAGGAAAAGAAAACAATCTGGCTTTGGACCTTGGGACAGTGATCCCAGCGATAGTTATTTGGTGTATTATTTAAAATAGTTTAAAGTAATCATGTATGTATGAATAACACTAAGCATTAGTTTTGCCAAAAAAAGACAAAAGGTGGAGAAAATGTCACTGAAGTAATATACAGCTGAACAAATGAGATGGAATTAACATTCACATGATACACTCATTCGATGGAATATTTTAAAATGATAAATGGCTTGTCATCTATCAAGCTAATTCACAAACTCTGAATGAATTAAAAATTGAGCTATATTTAGAGAGGTGTAAAGTGATTTCAGCTTTATTCTGAATCGGTTTGTCCAGGAATTTTTTTAAAGGAATTTTGCTGATTTTGAGTAAAAACAATTGATTTGCAAAATAAAGCATAGCAAAAAAAGAACTGTAAAATGCTTATTAATAGAGTGCCCAGTTCTGCAAAATCCTTGCTAAATAATGTATCCCTCTCATTTAAAAAAATGTTTTTACATAGTTTCTAACAAGATTATGTAAAAATGCTGTCAGTGTTTGAGATACCATGATTCAATTTCTTAAAGCTGTTTAATAAAATATTATCAAAGGTTGTCCATTAGCAGTAATTCCACTCTGTAAAGAATTTGGATTGTTTTCAACAGATGGCAGCCTGATGTGCTGGTCATTAGTACAGACCTTAAACATGATACTTAAAAAATTAATATACTAAAACAACTTCATTGTTTTATTTTGAATATTTTAGGGGATAAAGTTAAATTCACTAAGATATACTAATGAAACTTAAAATAAATACTAATTGATTTGAAATGGTAGGGATTTTTCAAAGACCCAGAAGCATCCTTTCAAAACATTCCTGGTTGTATTATTTGCAGTCCTTGAAGGATATGTTAGCTGGTGTTAAAAAGAAAACTTTTCTCAAGTTTCTTCAAGGTGTGTTTGGGAAAAAAAAAGTGTTTTTGTGATTTAATAACTTTCTTAAGCTTCATTAAAACACTGACCTTTATTATCAATGTCCGAGGGGTGGGGACTATGGCATAGGATCATGTATTCGCAGGCCACTGTGAACATTTGTCAGAACCAGTAGACCGGGACACAATTTGGAAAATACTGGAATATAGGTGAATGCAGTAGAAGTTTCCATTACTTATTTTTCTTTCAGTTTCAAGTGACACATAAAAATATATTTGCTTCTCATTGAAACATCTGTTCTTATAAGCTTAAAGATGTACTTAGAACAAGCAATCTACTATCCTAGGGATAGAAGGAGACAATCAAAAATACTATAAGTCAAAGGAAAAATAACTTTAGAAGTTATACGTGGAGAATAAATTATACTTATGGTGAATGTCAATAAGGAGGTGCCTTTCTCTCACAAGAACACTCGTTGAAGATAGAAATCAGATATTAAACATGAGGGATAATGAAGAGGTATGACCATGATCACCTTAATAGACCCGAAAATTTGACATTCCTTCCAGAAGAATATTTCAGTTTGAATTAGATATTAAAATTGCAACTCTAGCCTACAGAAGACGACAGAACATCAAAGCAATGACATAAAGAAAAGCTAGTGGGTTTTCGTTTGTTGTTGTTTGTTTTTTGATATTTGGAGATTTAAATATAGGACTCCTACCTCATTTTTCCTCCATACACTCCATGCACAAAATATAATGTAATGGCGTCCATGTTTAATTCATGAGTGAGAGAATGGCATTTAGATGCTGTTTGCTAAATGGGAAAAAAAAAAACCCACAAAAGAAGCAGGAAAATCCAATAAAGCCTCAAGACAGAAGTGCACATAGTAAAAGGTAGTGGGGAGGGGGGGGATCATCGGAACACTCTTTAATCAATGTAACATAGATTAATTTGTCCATTTGTATCAACAATTTAATTTGACTTATTTCAAGGAAACATCATTTTTACTTATATTAACTTTTGAAGCAATATTTAGCGATCACCCACCTTTTGATATCATAACAAAATTATACTTGCATTGAAAAAAATTGCTGGTCAAAAAACCATGTAGCAAAATGAATATATTTAAACTGAATGGGATTTTGCTGAATGCACAATCTAAGGAAAAAGAAGGCTTAAAAAAATAGCAAACTCCACAACTCATCTTCTTAGTAGATATCTGCACATTTTACTGTGTCATTCAAATTTAATTGACAGCGTGGTTATTTCGGAAAAAAAAAATAAAGGAAAAATAAAAATGATTGGTGCAACTCCTATAGAATGACACCAGTCCATGCTTATACAGCATCTAGTTCAAAGACCTACAAAATAAATAGGGTCAACTCACAAGTTACATATCTGTCTGTCACTTGCAAGGAGGAAGACATTTATTAGGACTTTGTATTTGCAATGAGTGAGAACTTGCGGTCTCCCTACAGTTTCTCTTAGTCTTTTAAGACATTGATGAAAAGGACAGAAATATGAAAATGAGAGAATGAATTTCAAGCCACTTTGACACAGAGATAGCATAACAGGAGAACTCTAAGCAACGCTAGAAAAAGCCCTGAATCTTTTTTTTTTTTTTTTTTAAGATTGGAGAAAGTTAAATGGACTGAGTGAAAAAATAAGCTCACTAGAAAAGTGGTATTTGACTTACAGTTAATGCCTAAAATCTGATAAAATGTCATAACTAAGAAGGACCTCAGAGACCTATTAGGGCAGTGATTCTCAAAATTTGGGTGCTTGTCAAAATACATATTACTAAATAGTATCCCTAGAGATTTATTCATTCAATGTAAACTTATTGATGTGCTACTATCTTCTAAGCTCTGGGGATGTGGTGGTGACTGAGCCAAAATCATTGTCCTTTAAATGAATGTTAACGCAAACAGTCCAAAAGTCATAATTTGAGAAACATACTCTTTTCCAACAATTTTGCTATTAGAATTACCCATATTTTGATACTAATTTTTCATAGCACCTTTTAACCTTGGGATTCAAATGGAATATGTAGAATTTATTTCCCAGAATGAACAAGCAAAACTGGCCAGCGGCTCCCTCTGCAGTCAAGATAACTGGGTTACTTCCAGCTTCTGTGTCACTTTGGGCAAATTAATTAATCTAAGCCTCAATGTCATCATTTGTAAAATAGGAATTAAAAAGAGTACCTACAACATTTGTGTTGATATAAGGATTAAATGAGCTAATATCTATATTGACTGGTATATGGTAAGCACTCCAGTAAGTATAAATTTTTATTATACATCAGTCAATCACTGTGATTGTACAAGTTTTCTTATGAACCCCCCCCCCCCCCAAGTGGATCCATCTGAGTCTAGTAGAATCATGGAACTTCAGAGGTGGGAAAAATTTTATAGATTGTTGATACGTTATGATGGTGTTGAAATAGTGTTGGTTGGGGGGGGGCACAGATTTAAACTGCTGAAGGAACTCATTCATGGCTTTGAACTGTTTTGTCTAACAGAATTCCATGTGCAACTTTAGTAGAAAAAAGTCCTGCTGTTAAGAAAAGCTTGAAAATCACTGGCAATCCCAATCCTTCATTCTAAGGATGAAAAACTGAGAAGGGTAGTGATTTGTCCAACATCACACAGCAGGAGTTAGTGGTAGAGTTAATGTAGTTACCAGGCTTCTTTAAAGAAGATTTAGAAATGACAATGTGTAAAATTATTGCCTCAAACACTTTGCAGATTAAGATTGAGTAAAAATACATAAAAACAAAAATAAAGCATCTCTATTTACTGAAAACCATTTGAAATGTCGACATTCTTTCTCTATAGGTTAAATATGTTCCCAAATACCATACAGTGACTTTTCAGTTTGGCTGTAAGTGTAGAGAAGAACAGAGCTCTAAAAATAATTAAAAATTTAATTCTTAGGAATTATAAATTCCAACTATGGTAAAATTCAGACTAATTCTTAATAAGAATTTATTTTAAAAATATCAAGAAAATATGGAATTTATTTTAAAAAGAAAAACATACTTTCCATGTTGTCAAAATAAAGCAATATCATTCATACTTTCTATCTTGTTAGAACAGAAACTTTTAAAATCATAAATCTCAGGAAATGGTGTTCTGGTTAATGAGAACTCTTGCTTTTTATTTTAACCCCTGGTATTGAAAATATTACTATATACTTGCCCATTTTGTTTAATTTTAGGAATTGATAATGAACCTGACTTAATGTTGTTGTTGTTTTTTTTCAATAGCAGAGACTCTTGCATTGTCTAGGATTATTTTTCGTAATGTGAATTCCGATTGTACAGTACTATAGATACAGGTATAACAGGTATAAACTATAAGTTTGAAAAAAAGCCCACCAGAATCTAAATCCCTGATATGAGTTTATTGTGTTATTCTTTGACCTATTTTCTGAAAGGAGAAGGGATGTATTCTCTAATGAGGTTCTGGTTATTGAAAGTTTAATGATTATGAAGCCAATGACTTCCATTCTGTTTCACAAAGCCTAATTAAGGGATCATAAGAGATCTCCATAGTTTCAAATTTAGTTCCTGGAAACATTTGAATAATGTTAGAAATTATTGTAATCTATGTTTTAAATTATATTTTTTACAATATCAACAAAATTACTCTGAAAAAAAACCCTTGTGCTTAATTACTAATTCACGCTAGAACTATATAAAATAAAATATAAAGAGCAAGACATAAGAACCAGTAATATTTACACATTTTTAATATGCTTTGTACTAATAATATTCAATATGTTTTCTCATGAATTACTTAAAAACGCATTTTTATATTTGTATGTTGGATAATTCTCAATTATCTTACCTACAACTATCTGCTTATTCTCCATTGGTTTCAGTGTTTGAAGTTTTCCCTATGTTTTATGGGAGTGAAAAGTTTGCATTTTCTATTTTGGTTTCAAAATCAAATTGAGTATCTTTACTTAAAATGAGTATATTAATAATTTGTTAAAAAAACTTCGATACCAGACTATTTGGGGAGCCAACTGAGAGTGTTTGGATAGTAGGAATTCTTCTGAGGTGAAACAGACCTTCTTGAACATTCTCTTGGTAGCAAGCATTGATTGAGAAGTACAAATATTAATTTAAAAAGTTCCACTATAAACAATTGCCAGTCACAATCTCTTTTTAAAAGTAAGACTTACAAAATTTAATTTGATTCTAAAATTTAAAGGGCTAACGATTCTTTGTCAAATATAAGTGAATGTAAAACTTAACAACTAATGGTAAATATAACAGCTTAATAATTACAGTTATTTAACAGTATAACTTAGAATAAGAATTGGTTCATGTTTAAAGAAAGCTCTATGACTTAAAGGGAGTTTTATATTTTCAGATGGTAGAGGAGGGAGGTTTTACAACTGTGACCCACCCCTGAAGAAGTGCTTCTCCATTCTGAATCCCCCCAGTGTGAGGCCAGACTGAGTAATTACAGTTTTAATCACACCTTGCAACAATGAAATCATGACATAAATTTTTGATAACTCTCTTCCTGGTTCCCTAAGAGTGGCAACGATTTATAGTTAGTTACATATGATGAATCTTAGCCAAAAGGAAATTTATTGTACAATAATGTGGATAGAATCTCATAATCTCATTTATAAAGCTTTTTTTTTTTCCCTTCCCAAATGATATAAATGATGATGATTAAAATTTTCCTTCTGGACTTAAATAGGGAACTAAATTTTTTTTTTCTGAGATTTCAATCTTAGTGTTTTGATTCCTGTAGGTAAAGAGAAAGATATGTGACCATTCTCCATGCTAGATGGGAGCGACTCTGTTCAGAGTAATTGTGCAAAAGCTGTTAACCAGTTCACCTATGGAAAGTTTTGAAATTTTAAAATCACAATTTTGGCTTTAGTCTGATATTATTCAGCAAATCTCCACATTTGCTAAACTGTAGAGAGAGGGGGGCAAGGTCAAGACTTGAACATCTTCTCTACTCTTGGTTAGAATTTCATATACTTAAACTTTAAATATGAATTGCTTTCCCTTTTTACACAAGTTATAAAAATAAGAGGTCCTGTTTACACAGTTTGCATTTTTATGAAATTTGCAGTTTGAAAAAAAAGCTTTTTAAAAAGTGGTAATTAATGCTTTTCTTGAATATGCTGTAACTTTAGAATTTTTTTTTCTGAAATAGTTTCTGAATTTAACCCACTAAATATTTGAAGATAGAATTTTTATTTAGCACTAGAGTAAAACATACTAAGGATTGAAGAAAAGGAAGTTTTTTTTTTCCTGGTTCCACTTAATTTTCTTTGTATGTGGCACCCCCTTTATGACAGCTATCAATATTATATTTAAATTTTATATATTGACAAAATGCAATCTACCTCTGTAAGCATTGTGCCATTCAACAGTACTACTATTAAATTTACATACCACAGTTGAAATTACATCCATTTCAGGAATGGTAAAATGCTAAAACTCAAGTGTCTAACGGCCTTACTGGAATGAGTACAATTTACAAATACAATAATTACATTTTAAAACCATTAACAATATTACACCTAGAAGTAAATACTGTAAGACTGGTCACCATGGTATTGTGTGAGGGAAATCATTGCTGAAAATCACTGACATTTCCAGCAGATATATCCCGAGTGCAGATTTTGGTTTGTTTTCATCAAACCAAAATTAAAACCTGTTTCTCATACAACAGTTCTCCATTATATGAATCCTCCAAATCCTTGCATATGATTTTATTAGTTATCTGCCAAGTATTTTCCTGCAAAACAAAACAACATATCAACAGGTTACCTTCCATAACGTGATTATTATATGGGGGCAACATTTTTATTCTTCCTGCCCTACCACTAGAAGCTAATCGCTGCATCTTGAGGAGAGCAATACTAGTATCAAATATGTGCAATTTTTTAAGTTTTCAATTTCCCAACCCAGCAAGTTGTCTTTTCACATTTCCGTGAATGAATCCTTTGCAGAGGTTTAGGTTTTAGGATAGGGTGGAGGATTTGTTCCCGGATGTGGGAACCCAACTTGTTACAGGAATAGTAACCATATAACCTGGGTCATTTTTGACAGTGAAAGGGCTATAACTGATAATTACACGAGTATAGCAGGCATAAAAACCAGCAAGTCATTGATATCTTGTTATCCCAGCAAGTCATGGATAAGTATAATCATCCTAGTACTGGGGACTCCTTTGCCAACCAACTATTATATATGCCAAAAACCTGTCTCACGGCCATTGCAGCTCATGGGCAACCATTGCTGATACCTGGCCTAGATTCTTTAAGGGTACTTATATTAAAGTGAAAGATAGATCTTCTCAGATCTCAGCTATGCCTAAAAAGTCTAAAACCTATGAAGTCCTGTTAGAGAAAAAGTTTTCAGTTAAGAGGTAAATTCAAAGGCAAATAGCATTTATTTTGTTTGCCCATATATATACATTTTTTTGTTTGCCCATATATATATATTTTTTGTTTGCCCATATATATATATATATGTATATGTATATACATATATATATACATATACATATATATATATATATATATATATATGTAAAAGTAGGATTTACTCCATTAACCGTAGTGTATACATGTATATAATGGGAATGACTGGTCATCCCTGCATAAGAAACAGAACCAGAGGCATGATAAATAGTCAGGGCCTTTCTAATTTCTGATTTCCAGTTTATTATCCCATTTTTACCTCATTCTATAATTGGTTTGCTTTCTAACTGGGATGAGAAATGGGGATTGGGAGTGGGGAAGAGGAAAAGAAAGAAGATGAGCAAATCAGACACCATTCCTTCTTAAGAAAGAGTAGCTACGGCAACACTATATTTGCAAATGAAACTCACGGGATACCCACTTACCTGCAGCAAATCTTTTCTTGATAAGTGAAAACCGATACCCTGCTCCAACAAGTTCAATGTCACAACCAGAAAGGGTGCTTCCTTCACTTGTGAACTGCACAACCAATGGGGAAGGTTTGCTTGGGCCTTCAGATAACTGAAATCTTGCCAATAAAGAACCCACCCCTAAGAAAAGAGTATCATTACAAGATAACAGTCAACACAACATGATGGATATAGTTTGGGAAATTGTATTCAAAAGTTAACATACACAATCTAACTTCCTAGACAATAGTATATGTTTCAGTGACAAAATGGTAATGAATGAAATTAATCATGAAATATTATAAGGAACTCCTTTTTGCACACTGATGAAAGTGTAACTCAGCCAAATGGTACTCCAAAATTTGGGAGCATGATACTTGGAAGGCAATGTATTTTCCAAGCTATGATTAGTATCACAAGAAAGTAAGAAATACCTAAACTAGCAGAGAGTTGAGATCTGATACAAAATGAAAACATGTCTCATGAAAAGCTCTTCTCTGAAGAATAGTCTGTTTGATGTGGGGGTGGGCAGAAAAGGGGAAGTAGAGGATTCATGCAGGAATTATTTGCTTTTATTGGTTGAAATAAGTATATACCAAAGTGAAGTGAAATATTTTGCTTGTTTTCAATCTAAGTGTATTTTTGCTAATAGTTTTCTAATACCTGAAAGTTATTTCAGCCTTAAATATTAATTAAAATAAGCCTACAATGACATTACCTCCATTTTCTGACTTCTGAGAAATATCAGGAATCTTCCACAATATTCTCTGTTGTTCAGCATTCCTAAAAATAAAATAGGTAAAAGGCTTTTGCATAGGCAAAGGTTTTTGTCTAATGGATGCCATATTTTTTCTAGATAGTGCTAACTTAAAAAAATGAATCTTGAAAATGTTAACTACAATTTATGCTTTATCTATCTACCTACGTACCTATCTATGCATCCATCCATCCATCCATGCATCCATCTATCCATCCATCTATAATTCTCTCTTTTTTCTGTTCCTTATTGTAACTAGCCACAACACTGTCAGATAGGAAAACATGTAGAAGACAGGCAGTTATTTGACACAGCTACTGAAAACACAGATGAGAAATGTTAACCAATTAATCCAGATAACTTAAGTTGGAGCTATCATATGGCTGACTTTCTTTTTAATGTTCTCCTTTTTGCTTCTAAGAATCACATGGAAAAACTAGAGTAATTTTTTCTAAGAGAACAAGTTCTTTTTAACAACTGTTATCGGTACGCAGTGTCTATTCAGTATCTGTTCCCATACCTTCTCTAGTGGTGTCTTTTTATAGCTCAGAAGGCTATAAAACAAAACCCTACATTTCTTAGACACCCTTGTAGTTAGGGTCCTAGATGCATGTTAGGGTCTACCAATTACATGCACTGCTTGAGATTTGGAGGATAGAAGGGAGGCAGAGGCCATTCTCCTGCCACTTTCGTGGCTGTTTTCTGCTGGCCAGTAACCCAGCTGAGATGTGGGGGTCTTCTAACAAAGTGCTCCATACAGCCCAGGCTCCAGTTCTGTGAGTGTTGAGAAGTAGTTAAGGCAGTGCCGGTAGGAACTTTCTTATCCTTGGATCCACATGGCAGCAGTGAGTTCTTGAATTCAATGGCTCCATGAGCAGCTTCCTGGTATCTATGCTTCTTGGTTGTGGCTGAGGTAGCAGCTTCCCTGGCAGGCCAGTTCTGCAGTGTTCTGGGAAACATTCTTGGAGATCCAGCCTAAAGCTTATTCCTCTAGCACTTCCACCATCGTGTGAGCATCTGAATCCCTGTGTTAAATCATTTTCTGCTTAAAATAACAGAACAGAATGGTTGCTGTTTCCTGCTCTGAACCCTGACACATAGGCCTGCTGTGATCTCCTCCTGTAGGAAACACAAATGCTAAGAAGTCTGTGATCCCTTTGCCCAGAAAGAGCCCATTGATAAAGAGGAAGGGGACTGGGGTCTCCTTACCAGACTGCTGGTGGGAGAACGGCTTGGAGCTTGGTTACCCCTCCATCTATGGGGACCAGGAACTGCACGTTGTTGAGGGCCACCGCAGTTGTCATTGCATCCGTATTGTATTTGTAATCTATGCGCAGGTCAGTGCTTGCCGGCTCACACCGCCAGTTCACTGCCAGGTTCAGGGGTGTGGACTGAATGCCCTGGGCAGACACCTTGCCAAACGATAGCAAAGAGAATATTTAAGACTCGACCACTAATCTGAGACAAAGCTAGAAGCTCTGACTATCTCCCATGGGAATACTCTTAGCTATAAAATGTCACAATGTTGTCAGTGCTGTTTACAAATGAGCCCTCAATAAATTATCACTGTGAAGGGTGCCCTGTGAAAGAGAGATGGGTGCTACAGGTAAATTGTTATAGGTTAAAAACATAAAATCTCCATAGCACTTTAGAGTTTACAATGCACTTTAGGTCAGTTAGGGAGGTGTTTAGGAGCTGGTTAGGAGCTGAGGCCAAGGAGTTAGTCTTGGATCTGAGTTCTGACTGTTACTTACAAGCGGATCTTGGACCAGTCACTAAACCTCTCTGAGCCTTAGTTATTTCTTCATCTGCCAAAGGGGAATTATAATAATAATATCCACCCCTAGAGTTGTCAGGAAAATCGAAGATATTTTATGTGAAACAGTCAGCATAGTGCCTAGCACTTAGTAAAAGCATTAGTGTTTTCACACAGATTACCTGCTGATACTCTCGTACTTTCTCTTCACAACATACCAGCCAGTTAGACAAAGCAGATTATTATTATTCCTTTGGGATCTGCCAGAGTGAGGACTTGAACCCAGGTCCTCTAATTAGAATGGGTACATTCTACCGTCTCCTGCCAATTCTAGCTAGAATCAACGATGAATTTGACCAAGGAAAAGCCACATTTGCAGAATCAACAATATTGTCTTATCTGAAGACAAAAATACCAACTTGATTTCTGGGTCCACAGTGAGTTCACAATGTTATTATGTCTCGATTGTTCACTGTGATGGTACTCTAGGAGACTTCTTTAACCAGCACACATACATATACTGCAGGGTCTGTGTGGGTGACGTCTATGCCCTTGCAGTCGTTTTTGTTTTTAAGTTTATTTAGAGAGAGAGAGAGTGTGCGTGTGTGAGCTGGTGTGGGGCAGAGAGAGGGAGGCAGAGAATCCCAAGCAGAGCCCAACATGGGGCTGTCTCACTAACAGTGAGATCATGACCTGAACCTAAATCAAAAATTGGACGCTAAACCAACTGAGCCACCCAGGCGTTCCATGCCCTTCCAGTTTTTTTGTGTGGAGTATGAGTTTTGCCAATTTTAAAGACTATAAACAGCTGGCTATTGGCCTAGCGTTGCTCACACATAGGGACACCATGGGGAAGGGGCCTGAGGGCAGGTTGAGCTCAGAAGGCAGCAGTGGTTGCTACAGAAACAAGCCCAGATATGGGTTCTTTTATAAAATGACAGACATGGCTTTCAATGACAACTTTAGTTAGATAACTATTATAAGTTTTTATACTTGAAATATTTTTAGCAGCACAAGCCTCTGCAAATGAACTATGCTTTGAAAATGTGTTATATAAGGTAAATCAAAAGCACAGCAGACTGACCCTTCCCTGCCTGTTTCTGCCCTCTAACTCAGTGGTAGTTCTTGACTTCACAGTGGCTCCTCTACCCAGTGACAAGTGCTTTTTGAATTTGTACAGGTGTGTTTTTGATTGGATGCTCCTGGTGGCCAAAAAATAAACATGCTGAGATTTTAAGGCAATCCCACAACATGCTTGCTGTGATTCCCACCCAATTCCTTGGATGGTTGGAAAACAGTATGACCACAACTAAACAACAAATGGGATTCCTCAGAGCTCACTTTAAAACAAAACAGCAGGCCTAGGGCTACTTATATTTTACAAATACTTTGAAATATATTAGGCTATTAATCCCTCACAACAACCTATAAAACATCTAGGTACGACTGTTATTCAGCATAGTGTTGGAAGTCCTCAGAAATCAGACAACACAAAGAAATAAAAAGCATCCAAATCAGCAAGGAGGAAGTCAAACTCTCACTCTTCACAGATGACATGATACTCTATGTGGAAAACTCAAAGACTCCATGAATAGCCTGCTAGAACTGATCCATGAATTCAGCAAAATCGCAGAATATAAAATCAACATACAGAAACTGCATTTCTATATGCCAGTAATGAAGCAGCAGAAAGAAATCAATTTACAATTGCACCAAAAACAATAAGATACCTAGGAATACACCTAACCAAAGAGGTGAAAAATCTATACACTGAAAACTATAGAAAGCTTATGAAAGAAAATGAAGAAGATGCACAAAAAAAGTGGAAAAACATTCCATGCTCATGGATCGGAAGAACAAATATTGTTAAAATGTCTACACCACCCAAAGCAATCTACATATTCAGTGCAATTCCTATCAAAATAACACCAGCATTCTTCACAGAATGCTTCACCAGCATTCTTCACAGAAAAAAAAATTGTATGGCACCAGAAAAGACCCCAAATAGCCAAAGCAATCCTGAAAAAGAAAACCAAAGTTGGAAGCATCACAGTTCTGGACCTCAAGCTGTATTACAAAGCTGTAATCATCAAGACAGTATGGTACTGGCACAAAAAACAGACACTCAGATCAATGGATCAGAATAGAGGGCCCAGAAATGGACCCACAAACATATGGCCAACTAATCTTTGACAAATCAGGAAAGAATATCCAATGGAATAAAGACAGTCCTCAGACTGGGACCTCATCAAAATAAAAAGCTTCTGCACAGCAAAGGAAACAATCAGCAAAACTAAAAAACAACCGAGAGAATGGGAGAAGATATTTGCAAATGACATATCAGATAAAGGGTTAGTATCCAAAATCTTTAAAGAACTTACCAAACTCAACACCCAAAAAACAAATAATCCAGTGAAGAAATAGGCAAAAGACATGAATAGACACTTTTCCAAAGAAGACATCCAGATGACTAACCAACACATGAAAAGATGCTCAACATCACTCATCAGGGAAATACAAATCAAAACCACAATGAGATACCCCCTCACACCTGTCAAAATGACTAAAAGTAACAACTCAGGCAACAACAGATGTTGGCAAGGATGCAGAGAAAGAGGAACCCTTTTGCATTGCTGGTGGGAATGCAAACTGGTACAGCCACTCTGGAAAACAGTATGGAGGTTCCTCAAAAAATTAAAAATAGAACTACCCTATGACCCAGCAATTGCACTACTAGTTATTACCCAAAAGATATAAGAGTGCTGTTTCAAAGGGGCACATGCACCCAGTGTTTATAACAGCGCTATCGACAATAGCCAAATTATGGAAAGAGCCCAAATGTCCATCGATGGATGAATGGGTAAAGAAGATGTGGTGTATATATATATATATATATACACACACACACACACACACACACACACACACATATATATATATATATATACATAAAATGGAATATTACTTGGTGATCAAAAAGAATGAAATCTTACCATTTGCAACAACGTGGATGGAACTAGAGGGTATTATGCTAAGCGAAATTAGTCAGTCAGAGAAAGACAAATACCATATAACTTCATTCATACGTGAAATTTAAGATACGAAACAGAGGAACATAAGGGAAGGGAAGGAAAAAGAATATAAAAACAGAAGGGAGATTAACCATAAGAGACTCTTAAATACAGAGAACAAACTGAGGTTTGCTGGAGGGGTTTTGGGTGGGGGGGATGGGCTAAATGGGTAAAGGGCATTAAGGACGACACTTGTTGGGATGAGCACTGGGTGGTAAGTGTAAGTGACGAATCACTAAATTCTCCTCTTGAAATCATTATTGCACCATATTTTAGCTAACTTAGATGTAAATAAAAATAAATAAATTAATTAATAAATAAATAAATTAATTAAAAAAAATCTAGGTAGGAATCACTATTATCCTTATTTGCAGATGAGGAAACAGGGGTTCAGGGAAATTAAGTGTCTAAAGTCAGTGGCCAGTAGGAAGCTGACTTAATTCCAGAATTCAGTTTCTTGCCTACACTTTAATACTTTATACCCACCTCATGTTGCAGTAGGTGAGTTCTGTCTGCTTTCTAGGTTCACTTAATGACAAATAGGATGGAGACTTAAAAGAAAAATCCCTCAGGCTTTAAAATTCATAGGATTCAATCTCAATTATTGAAATTTCTTGCAACTTCATTTTTATAATCTCCAAGTAGCCTTTTAAGCTTCTATTTTCTTATAAATTATAGCTTTTAAGTTAGATTAAAAGGAATGTTATTTTCTTTTCTTTTATTTAATGTTAGGCACATTAGACTACACAATTATAATGTGGAAGAGACACCCTGACTGTATGAATAGGCTTACCTGATACTTGAGCATGTCCACGTTATAATATGTAGCCTGGGGTTTTTGTTCCGACACTTTCTTTAAGTGAGTCATCAAATTTGGCATGTTTACCAGAATTCCTTGGTATTGGCATCATTTTGAGTGTTATCGCTATTCAGTTGGGAAAAAAAATTGTTGAGTCGCATCTTGTGACAAATATTATCCATTCAAAGAAGCATCTTAGCAAAGTGTCATCTGATTTCTATATCCATCTATGACAATCTATAGAGATCATACTACTAACAGTACTATAGCTTTAGTACAACTGCAGTTCTGAATGGTATTATGTTAAGAGATTAATACACATAAGGAAGTATGATTGTATTGCTACGAATTTCAGTGAGTGCCCAAAAATATCAACCAATCCTGATGATAACTGGTTGCTTTAAAGAGTGAATTATTTATTAACCCAAACTTAATAGCTCTTTCTACATAACCACAGTTTCCTCTGAATTAGTCAGTTAATGCAACCAAGGAGCTGGGTACATTGATTTTTTTTTTTAATTGACGTGAACAGTAGTTTCTCAGAAATTACTGAGTTAAATATTTGCCCAAATGTAAACACAGTCTTTATCTCCAACTGAGGAGAAAAATGTGATCCTAAAACTACCATGGTATTTTATCTGAGAGCATTCAGATCAGAAAATAGTCACTGCACTTACAAGATGGTCTTGGAATTTAAATGATAATAATCATGGTAGTTACAATAAAGAAATGTAGTCGTGATGAATTCAGGAATTTGGTATTCTTTTTTTTTTTTTTAATGTTTATTCAGTTTTGAGAGACAGAGAGCAAGAAAGGGTGGGGCAGAGAGAGAGGGAGACACAGAATCCGAAGCAGGCTCCAGGCTCCGAGTTGTCAGCACAGAGCCCGACGCGGGGCCCGAACTCACAAGCTGTGAGATCATGACCTGAGCCAAAGTCAGTTGCCCAACTGACTGAGCCACCCAGGTGCCCCAGGAATTTGGTATTCTTAAAGATTTGTTAGCTTTGCTCAGGTGTCTCTCTATTCGTCAGTCACCCAATGTATCTTGAAAATGCTTGTCTCAATGACAAATGGAATCAGTCAAGAGTGTAAGCAGCCTCTGTTCACTTTCACATAATAAGGAAACTGAGGGCCCAAGTAATTCAGTAACCTGACATACAACTCACTTACTGAATGGAAATTAGAGGTTAAGAAGACAGAAGGATGACAGTAATAAAGTGATGAAGGCAGGCCAGAAGTAAGTTGGTATGATCCAGCCTCCAAAAGTCAAACAAATTAAGAGAATGAGTCAAAAAAACATCAGGGCTTTAAAACTGCTACTGATCTGTTAGGAGGGAGTGGCTGTGGGGGGCTCAGTCTCAGCATGACCCATGTGAATTCTGCTGGGCCCTGGTATAGGTTGTTGAGGACAAAACAAAGCTCTACAACTGTGGGCATGTAGGATGTGGATGGAAAAGATTCCCGGCCCCTGAGACATTGCCCCTGGGTAAGCTGAGCTAAGGATGCTGATGAGGGCTGTCTAAACTTGTATTACCTAAGAGCATCCAAGTTACCCAGAGGCTGGAGATAAGAGTGATAGAGAGTCAGTGAAATTAAGTGATTTGCTTATGGGTAACAGCTAATAAGAACAGTCAGGATTCCAGCCCAGGTCAGTATACTGTAGGTCATACTTTCCCACTGTACCAAAATAGAGGTACAGAATGAATATCCAGTAACATGTCATTAATTTGTACTAAGCAGATCTGAATAGTTGGGAAAATTTCAATGACACTATTTTTTTACAGAAATGTATTTTCTAAGTTTAATAACAAATTAAGCTAAGTCATATATCTACGATAATTCCTCAGAGAACTTGCTTTAATAAATATTCAAGAAAGCTTTGTCAATCAGATAGAGATGCCAGTTACTTGGAGAGGCGATTCTTGAATGCTCAAGAAGTCTTGAGAATTCTTTAGTCTTATGATTGGCTTCACGGTTGTTCCCGAATATTCTTTACAAGCAAACCCCTTTCATAATGGGAAAGTAGAAGTAAACTTCAATTTGGTCCCTGTCAATCAATGGGTTGCAAACCCAAAGGTGTTCAGGTGCCGAGCTGCGAACCTAAATGAAGTCTTTCAGAACACATAAATGAGAGAATTGGCTGGTCTAAGGCAATAGATGTTAAAAGGCTTGTACTGTGATCGAGAAAAATACTCGCGTATGTTGCCTTTTAAAAACTAGGGCTGGTAGTAGTGATGTTAGAGCAGTCCCGTATAACAAACCCACATAAGCTACATGGCCATGAGTTACCAATCATAGCCCTGACACAATAATCAAATATTTAGAATTTATAAGGTCCAAATGAGTATTTTTTATTCTTGTTTTAGCAGATAATAATAGTAAGGTAAGGGTCTATATAATATTGTGTCAGGCAAAAACATACTCAGGGTGTTATTTAATTCAATTCCTAGGACTGATATATTAATATAAGTATAAAACTCTTGCATATATGATTAAAAACCTGGCCACATAATGGCCTAAAAATGCAACAAAAACTGTAACACCCACACTCGTCTTATTAACAAACAAACCAGTGAGATGATGGCACCTAACTCCTAATTTCAGACGGAGGAACCTTGACAAATAAAATTAACTGGCTCAATGTGAACGTCAAAAACAGAGAGGGAGAGTGAAATAACAAGCTTCTGATTTCCAGTCTTGATTGCTTTACGTTTATTTTTCATTTAATGCGTGACCATATATTTCCACACTTTTAAACCTGGAATCAAGTTTGCCAGTTAAACCATCACAAGGACCAAAGAGGAGGAGGTGATCTTGGTAGTCACCTGACAGATCTGTGACTGTTTTGTCACCACTGAGTGAACAAGTCTCAGTGAAGAAAGCAACGATGTTGGTCCTTAAATTCCAAATACCGACAACCTTTAGCTATTTCTACATAAATACCCAGCTTGACTAAATTCTTTAAATGATAGTTGAGTTGTTCATTCATTGAACGAATGTTAGTTAAGTCCTTACTAGATGCCAGGTGTAGTGGAAGGTACAGACGATGTGGTGGTGGTGAACTAAGAGATGTGTTCCGTTCTCTCATGGATTTTACAGTCTAGTGGGGGAGATGGATGAATGAAGAAACACAAACAGATAGATATATAATTATTAATTCTAGCAAGAGCAACAAGGGAAAGAAAAGGATACCTTGAGAGGGAATAACAAGAGGGCATATTTGGTTCAAGAATGGGGGTTGGGGGTGGAAGAGGAGTGGAATGGTCCAGGGAGACAAGGCAGAGCTGAAATCTGAAGAGTGAGTCAGGGTCAGGTGAAGAGGGACAGAAATAGTATCAGAGGCGGAGGAAACAAGCACACAAATCCCAGTCTGTTCTTAAGCCTGGCAAGCCTGGCTGGAGCTACCAGCATTCTGAGGCAGGACGGTGGGAAATGGTAACAGAGAGGCAGGCAAGGGTAGACGACTCTAGGTCTCAAAGGCAGTGGTAACAAGTTTGCATTCAGGTACAGACGCAATGCAAAGCCACTTGAGGATTATACGTGAGGATGGCCTGATTCACCTCACAGAAAGTGACTCAGCTGTTGTGTAAAAAATGCAGTAAGGGGGCAAGCTTGGATGCAGGAAGAGAAGAAGGAAAGCATTTTCAGTGGTCCAGGAAAATGACAGTGGTCACTTGGACAGGGAGGTCACAGTAAAGAGAAAAAAATGGCCACTTTAGAGAGAGATTTTTGAGTAAAATATCAGGACTCAATGATAAGAAGCTGTCAAGAATGACAGTTTTTTGTCTCATTCATTGCTGGTAATTAACTTGTATAGTTGATCATTTTTAATAGCTCCATACACGTGTATGTTTGTGTGAACCCACATGCATGTAGGTATGATAGGTCCATGTTCAGATTTAACAGTTAGAAAATGTGAATAGAATATTTATATAAACAAATTCACATTAGCTTCTTTGAATACATGTACAGTTCCATTAAAACAATCACCATTACTGAAAAATTATGTATTTCACGAAAAAGACTTTCAAGCTCATGTGAAGACGAGCTCACAGTTCAAATATCATTTGACTTTAAAAGATGCTAAGACAACAAATGGATTTTAGTCCTTTTATTGGGCTCATTTCCCACTCTCCTCATCCATTGTTTACTGATGGCAATGAATAAACAAACTGTCACTGATACAGCTTTTATTACTCTAAATGTCTCTTCAGCCCCTTGAGATGGTTGGCCGTTAGAATACATATAAGCATCTACACACGATTATACACAAAAGATTTTTACAGGTAGAAAACTTCTGGGTTGAATCTACAAACATATCTGAGTAGTGGTAATTTCTCTACCATGCTATTTTCTTGCTAAGGTATATCCTTCATCTAAGTATCCAGTGCTAAGCGACACACATCTCTAAAAAATTTGTGCAAAATATATTTACCAGCAGAGAAGTTGGGGATTTGGCAGGACGTGTTCTAACCTGCTGAAATTTATCACCCGAAAAGTCAGAGCAGCTGGCGATGGATTGTTGGCAAAGTGTCTGGTGATGCCGGCAGGAAAAGACAACACCATCTCTCCAGTAATCTTCACGATACATCTGGCATATCAAAACACATGAGAGGAAAGAGAGAGAGGAAGCCCAGGTCAATAAGCTGTGAATCAAAACAGTTGGGAAAAAGAAATGATTTATGTAACAATAGTACAATAGCAGGAGAGACACAAGGTAAGCTCTTAAACAATTCTGCTGTCAACTACTAAATCATTTCCAAGACCTGAGAATGCAAGGTTTGTGTTAACACTTATCCCAAAAAGTCGCCATCTGTTGAATGTGCTTTTGAACTGTAAGAAAAATGCAGCCTTTCTCTTTCTGTAGAAATGTCTATCTGTTCACCTCACAATAGAACCACCTATTTTGGTGGTTATTTTGGTCTCTGATTTCTGAATCTTTGGCAACATATTTGAAGATAATAAAATCAAACGCACAACATTATCACACTATTGACTGGGTCTTATTTTAGTTCTCAGTAACATGATTGATGTCTTGAATATGTTCTTTTCTGTACTGAAGAGGTAAACTCCTTGCTTCCATTTAACTATATATTTATCCCATGTCTATTCGGTTGAAACTGTAAAAATCAGTCATACAAGTTAGCACCATAAGATAATAATTTGAAAGGAAGATTAACTGTTTTTTTTTAAAGTGCTTTGCTGAGGCACAACTGACATACAATAAATGGCACTCGTTTATAGTGTAACCTTCCATAATTTTTTATATATTTTATCCCTGTGAAGCCCTCATGCAATCAAGTTAAGGAAAATACCCAGGACCCCTAAGAGTTGCCTCACACATTTCTGTGATCCCTCTCTGCTGCTTTTCTCCTTATCCCTAAGCAATTGCTAACATAGCTTTCTGACACTGCTATTAGTTTGCACATTCTAGAATTTCATGTAAACAGAATCATAAAGTATGTAATTTTTTCATCTGGCTTCTTCCACTCTGTAATTAGAGATTCATCTATGTAGTGTATGCATCAATAGTTCATGACTTTTTATTGCTGTGTAGCATATGGCTAGCCCACAGGGGTTTTGTTTTGTTTTTTTTTTTTTTAATCCATTAATTTGTTGAAAAACATTTGGACTCTTTCCAGTTTATAAGTATTACAAATAAAGCTGTGGTGAATATGTTTGTACAAGTCTTTGTATGGACATATGCTCTCATATCTCTTGGCAAATAAATGTAGGAAGAGAATCACTGGATCACACTGAAATCAAGTAGCATTAATCCACCAACTTTGTTCTTTTTCAAAATTGTTTTTGCTTCTGTAGCCCCTTTGCACTTCAGTATGAAATTTAAAATCATGGTGTCGATTTCCATATAAAATCAATGTAGTTCCAATTCACCCTTTATTGCCTGCACTGAGAAAATTATTGAGCCCTTTGTATATACTTTTTCTTTGCCCGCAGGCACTATGTTAAATTTTGTCAGTAGAGGGCGCTAAAAAGACATTGCAGGGAAAAGAGATTTTTCCTTCCCCGTTCCCGGGTACTTGCTAGGCTGGCTTCCACAGTACTTAGGGCATACCCGGTGCCAGGCTCTTGCAGTGCCAGAAGCTTGTGTGTGGGACCTCTGCAGAGCATGTGGCATCCCCAGTGTGTGGGTACTGCAGCCCATGTGGCTTTGATAGTGCCTGGTGGTACAGGCAGCTTCCCCAGCATCTGGCCCCTGTAGTGCATGTGTCTGGGCTGCCCCAGTGCCCAGATCCTGCAATGTAGGTGGGTTCTCTGGCTCCAGTCTCCTGTCACGTGCACACCTTCCTTCTCCACAGCCAGCTTCTGCAGTGCATGGTGACCTGCAGTACCCACCACGTGGCCATTAGCTTCCTCTGCCACCCCCAAGTCAGTTTGCTGTGGAGTATGCCTCGGTGAGACACCTCCTCGTAAACAGCTGGGAGTGTGCTGGGCTTCCCCCGTATCATGTCTGAAAACACTTAAGGAAGAAAGCTAGGCATTCATATGGCACACCTCACCTCTCAGGGGTCACTGTCCTTTACCTGAGATCCAGGGTCTGGCAAATCATTGTTCACATGTTTTGTCCACTTTCAAGGCATTTTCAGGTAAAGAGATAAATCGGTCCCTGTTACGACACTTTGGCCAGAAGCAGAAACCTCAAAAGGATTATTCTTCTTTAGGAAACAGTAAATATTTAAACTGAGTGAACTTCTTTACGACTTCCCTTTACATCTGGATAACTTACCCTTGTACTAGTTCTATAACTTTAAGTTCAGGACTGTACTTTCTAGGGAAAATGAGATTAATAGATGGAAACTCTGCTCAACATCTGAGCACAGGGAGCGCCATTTGCCCTGTAGTCATTTTGTATGTTGTGTAACTGTGATTGTTGAGACACACGTGTCTCAGGGGAGATGGCCTTTGGTGCATAGTTAAAATAGCTTATGGGAAGAATTGCTACAGCCTCTTATGTATAAGGCCAGGTTGAGGTGAAGGGTGGAGGCAGGCAGGAAAGCTTCCTAAGGTAGCCATGTTCCCCCTCTCTCCCCTCATTCAGATATGGTCATCCATAACCCTGCATTGCTCTGGATGAAAATTTTGGTTTCTGGCAGTTTGCACGTCCATCTCTTCTGGAGAGTACTGTCGATTCCCCACTTTGGATATCAGGTCTGCTGTCTTCCCTTTCTGCATTTCAGCTACATAAACCTTGCATTAATTACTGGGGCTGAGCCCAGACTTCCCCTTAAGCTGAGTCTATTCTCAATGCTTTTCAACATGTGGATGTGCAGAATACTATTTCACGACTTCAGAAGAAAACAATAATTAGTCAGAGCATTTGTTAAATCAGAGTTCAGTACCTACTGTCCCTCAGTACATTGTTGTCAGCAGCAGTGGCTGAAATGTTTTTCAATTGGTAAGGGATCTGCTCAGTGACTTTTCCAGGTTGCTCAAAATGAGGTGTAAGTGGTGTCTTGGTGAGGGATAAAGTTTCTCTTTTGAAAGCCAGTCAGCGAGGGGAGGCAGTGGCATTATTTAGTCAATAAACATTTATTGACTCCTAATCATGTAATGTTTGTTTGTTTGTTTGTTTGTTTTGAGTGGGGAGGCCATTTAAAAATCAGCAAAACAGCCCCGTCTTCAAAGGGCTCATGGTGTCGCGTGGCTGATGAAAGAAGTAGTGAATATAAACCAGTGTAAGAAGCACCAAGCTTCAAGGGGCGCCTGGGTGGCTCAGTCGGTTGAGACCGACTTTGGCTCTTGTCATCATCTCGCAGTTCCTGAGCTTGAGCCCAGTGTTGGGTTCTGTGCTGACAGCTCGGAGCCTGGAGCCTGCTTGGGATTCTGTGTCTCCCTCTCTCTCTGACCCTTCCCCACTCATGCTCTGTCTCTCTCTCTCTGTCAAAAATAAATAAACATTAAAAAAAATTAAAAAAAAAAGAAGCACCAAGCTTCTTCATGTATATTACATTTCTGTACTGCATGTCAACTGTCACAGATTTATAATTTATTTGCTGATTTAGTGATTCATCCATTCAGAACTTTACTGACTTATTAATTCATCCAGTATCTATTTCCAGATCTGAAATTTTCTACACAAAATGAATATTTTCAACCCATACTCACTAAAGGAAAATATTTGTTTAACTTTAACGACTCTTCTTATCAGTATGCAATGTGGCGACATTACACATGAGCTTGAATTATGGAAATCGAAAATACTGCAATATGGAAATATTAACAAACTCATGTTATGAACAAAATTCGAAATCATGAGAATCCCCACAAATGAAACATTTGTCAAGAATGGCAAAATTTCAAGGTCACCTGGCTAAGTGACTTCTAAACTGGGTTCTCCCTATTGCCACAGGCAGTACCAAGTTAGCCATCCAACAGAAATGCTGGCCAATTTTGGTTAGGAAGTGTGTGAGTTTGACATATGTGAGGTCATAAGAAGTACAAGGCTCACATAAACATGACTTTCATGCACTGCTTTGATAACCAAGCCCACAGTCTCCTCTGTGCATGTGCAGCTGTCTGCCCTTTCATTGGTTTGGGTACTAGGCAAACTCCTTTCCATGTTTCAAGACTCGGTTCAAAGGCAGACCTTTCTGAAGCCTTCCTTCATAGTTTGTTTATTCGGCCTTCCTTAGTTTTTCCTGTATAGGTTCCTTGGATAGATGTACGGATTTTTTTAAAACAGTTTTGTAGGTTTTTTTACACATATCTTACTCATGATTATAAAGCGAGCGCTATGTCTTGGGGGCAAATTACACAGAATCTAGTGCAGAGTAGGAACTCAATAAAATGTTAAAATAAATTCATACCTTAACATTATCCATATAGAGAGTGTCTATGCAGTGTACCAGCTATTATGTAGTGCCCTAGAATGGGCAGGGAGAAACAGGACAGACGTGGTCTTCACCCAAACTTCCAGTTTAAGTGGGGAGGCAGACACTTAGATAAATAATTGAAATATGATGATAAGAGAAGGAGAGCACATAACACAGAAACATGTTTATTTCCAGGGGAATAAAGACTTAACCCCTTGTGCCTGGGTTGTTCAAATAGGAGTAGATAATGGGAGATGTATTTCCCCGGCCAACAGCAGAAGTCAAGGAGTTCTCTGCCTATGAGCGACCGAGAAAGACCCGGGTATCAAAATGCCTATTACAGGTGTTCTGAATACTCCAAGAAAGAGTATAACTATACTCAAATGGATCATATATCATACTATATAATAATTAAAGTGGTAGATTTCTGTTTCCAATATATGGTCTGAAAGCAAATGGGGAAGGCTTTGGGTCCAGGATGAGAAGGAACCACAGGCAAAAGCAAGTCCACATGCCTTTTCTGTAGCATTTCTCTATGTGGTGCTGTGTTTGACTTCCTCCTCCTCCTCCCCTGCTCACCCCAGGATAGAAGTTTTGAACTTGGGTTGTTTCTTTGAAAGTGAATAACAAAGGAGCAGCAATTAAAATGATTCACTGCCTGGAGCTAAAATTAAATTTAGAAGGATGTCATTTCATGATCTGTTCATAAATTTCGGATCTCATAATTTCAATGAAATTATTGAATCTCCCATCTATCAATAATGCAATATATACAGCAACTACTTATGGCAATATAATTGAAAACAGACTCAGTATATGCAATTGTTGAAGAGTCAAAGACTCAGTTAATTTGGAAGGACATAAGAAAAACACTAATATTGCTTTGGCTCAAGCGCCACATCACTGGAATGCCAAGGTCATGGATACCAGCATCACAGGTGCACACCTGCCCACATACGTGCTCTAGCGTGCTGGGCAAATTGAAACAGGATGAAGAATCCAGCTGGTATAGGCACAGACCTACAAAGTGACTGGTAGGTTACTACACCACTCCTTAGGATTTAAGGAAGATTATTAAAAGCTTCTTAGCCCCCCTTGCACCATAACTACACTTCCTCTACAATGGACTTTGTATTATATGTATGCACAAGTCTTATTTTCCAAATCAACTGTCTTCATCACCAATATAACCCCTGTCTAGTACAATGGCAGGCACATAGCAGCCATTCTGTAAGTACTAGGGGAGCCATTCAACTCAACTTATTCAACAATTGTGCCAGATCCTGCTTTAGGTGTTGAGGATATAAGAATGAAGAAAATGCTCAAAGTCCCGTTTCTCATTCTGGTGGGGGAAGAGACAGACAGTGGACACTGAAAACATGCAGCACGTTAATTAGAGAGAAGGACAATGGGGGACGGGGGGAAGAAAGTGAGGTTGGTTGGGAGAAAGAGCTGACAGTGGGTAGGAAGAAATGTTGCTATTTGCATAGGGTGGACAGAGAAGGGCTCTGATAAATCTGCTGAAGAATTCTGAAAGAGGTGTGGGGGCAATCACCCAGGAAGCTGGAGAAGATTTTACCCAGGCTGAAAGGGCAACAAATGCTGAGACCCTTAGATGCAGACGAGGTTGGCCAAATGGCAGAGAACAGCCATAAACCCAGTGTGGGTAGAGTGGAGTGAGTAAGAATGCCAGTGATGGAGACAAGATCAAAGAGGTGGTAGCTGAAATGGGGGAAGGGTCCCAAAGGACAGATAATGTAGAGCCTCATAGACTATTCTAAAGCATTAGGGTTTTGCTTTGAACAAGACAGGAGGGGTTTGAGCAGAGGAGTGATATTTTGACAACAGATTTTAGGGGGCAAAAATGGAAGTTCTCCCACCACCAATTAGGTCTCTCTGAATAAATTAATGAATGAAAGCCAATGAGTAAGCAGACAAAAGAGAATTCATTCTTGGGTGATTCCCAGTGTTTTTCATGCTGGTATAGACATCTCTCCTGACTACTTTTTAGTCTTTCTTATTCTTTTAAAGGTATGTTTTTCCCACTTTTCTCAAGTCTGATGAGCCTGAGCTTTCTAAGGTATAGGTAGGTCAGTCAATAATAAGTATAATCCTTAGAACTGGTATTACAGAAAGTTATACAAACCGTTCAAAGAAGAGTCTACAGAAATACAAGTATGTGTATATGAAGTATGTATACAACTTAAGCACATGGTGCTTAAGTGCTCTAACAGTTCAAATGCATACTCTGTAAGAGTAGTTTTTAATTCCTATTGATATATGGATGTGGCAAATTACCATCCTGCTTTGAAGATGAAGGAGAGAAGACATGGGGGAAACCAGAGTGCTACAGGCTGAATATTTGTGTTCTTCCAAAATGTATATACTGAAATCTGATCTCCAATATGACGGTGCTTGTTGGGAGGTGATTAGGTCACGAGGGTAGAGCCCTCATAAATGAGATCAGTGCCTTTATAAAAGCGACCCCGAAGAGCTCCCTAGCTTCCCTCCCCCACCCCCATTTAAGGTTACTATGAATCAGGACGCCGCTGGCTCTGGTCAGATACTGAATCTGTTAGAGCCTTGATCTTGGGAAGTCTTGGGGACTTCCCAGCCCCAAGAACTATGAGAAATAGGCTTCTGTGGTTCAGAAGCCGCTCAGTCCATGGTATTCTGTTATAGCATCCCAAATGGACTAAAACACCAGAGTCCATAGTGTTTGTTTTTCTACAATAGTCTGGGCCTAGAAGAAAATCTAAATGTTGTTGAAAAGGACATAACATTTAGGGAAGTTGATAGATCCCGCTGGCTAGATAGAACACCTAAGGTAGAGTTACTAATCATGTTGCCCAGCATAATATTGTTAGATTTAGACTTAAAAAAAAAAAAACTAGTGTTTCTGAAGTGTAAAGAGGAATCACAATTACTCATATAAATTCCCACTTAAAATATATGTGGAGATCCAAGTTTTCATTATACTTAATTATCGCTGTTTCAAAATTTTTCATAAATAGTCTAGGGTCATGTGTTAACATTTATTATTTTTCTAATTCTTATTTCCATGGATACTAAGGTTTTGTAAGTCCTGGTCCTTATAAGTAAAAAATAAAAAGCAATTCTTTCCTCACTTAGATTTATTTGTCCTTTGTTTACCCATCACATTCAGACCTGGAATTGTGTTAGTGATACACTTGAATCGCTTCTCGGCCTTTTGGCTAAGATCAAGTGTAGTGATACACTTGAAAGCCAGTTTGACTTTGGTCTTTTGTTTTCAGTATAGACTAATAATCACTCTTAATTTTTTTTTGGATCATAAACCTTTTTGTGAAATTGATGGATGCTGTAGATCCTCTCTATGAACAAACGCACTATGCACACACATAAGATAAATGGTATAATTTTCAGGGAATCCATAAACTTCCTGAACTCTATCTATGGAACTCCTTATAGAAAGGCAAAATATTTAACCATATTATATATGCATTCGGGTCAAGTCCACCTTCAATATGTACTGAAATAAGTGAAATCAGGCTCATGGAATTACAGGGTAGAGTGCTGCATTTTTCTCAAGAGTTTACTTTGCCGTGATTATAATTTTTTTGGCCAATTTCTCCTTACTTCGTATAGATAACATATAACCTGTCTTCTTACTAATCTCTGTGTTATGAACACACCCATGTGTTTTGTTCCAGGTTCTCATTCCAATGCACCACGTTTCAGCTTATATGTGAATGATTCAGATCCATTACAAACTAAGACAATAAAGACATGATCTAGACATTTACTTTTGTGTGATAATAAGTGTTTTCACTGTCTACGTGGTTGGGTTAGGATTGTCTATAACTTGCATTCAAAACTGAACCAGAGATTTCTGGATAGTAAGATAATAGATTATTGGTCCTTTGGCACATTTTTTAAAAAGCAATGAATTAATATTTCTAATTAAATTTTCTCCTCCATTCTAGGTATGCTGTTATTGTTAACCAATTTCTTTTTCTTGGTTTTAGGATAAGGAATGAAATAGTTATAACTAGGGTGTCCCCCACTGAATGGGATAGAGTTTGGAGAATCCAGTGGACCAAGCCCCAGGCTTACTTGCTTGGATCTGCTCCTTTGAAGTAGGCATTGACTGTTTCTGTAAATGCCGCTGCAACGGGGAGGGTGTCCTGGGCTCCCATGGTCAGGGGGCTGGGTCCCCTGGAAGAACCTGCATGAAATGGAAAACTTTCATTTATTATGGACATAGGAGACATATTAATATGTGTGGAACTAAAAGTCCATTGAAGGATAAAAGGATGAAATCTATTACTGAAAACACATAATGTGCTAGGAACCATGTGTGTATATTTAACATAGAGCTCAAGTATTTAAAAGGAAATATTTGGCTGGTTTACAAACAAACACACTTGAAATTAATTCAATTGTGTATTTTTCTACAGAAAAAAATCCAAGCAGAAAATAAAGTCAGAGGGGATTTTCAGTGTTTTAAATAAAGCGTAAGGCAGTATTTGAATGACAGTTTGTACAGCAGGTTAGTTACTAAAGAAAACTTACTAGCTTCTTATTTGAGCATTTACCCTACACAAATGCCCACACACTCAAAACTTCTTGCGTTTCTTTATTTTAAAGAGACAAATGGCCATGGAGTATCATGTTACACATTGTCCTTTCCTGGGTTATTTCTGTTTTGAAATGCCCAATTAACTTCAGATCAAGTAGGCTCAAGTTTACATGTCCAAAAACATACATGCCATAAGGTACACCTTGACTTAACACAGACACACAAATGCATCAATTTGCACTATAAACAGTCACAGTGCTACTCATGTTTATTGAGGACCTGCTATATACCATGTGCTGTGCTAGATACCTTACAAGAATCCCACAAAAGCCCTTTAGGATAGCCATTATGATTTCCATTGTATAGAAGAGAAAATTAAAGCTCAAAGCGATAAGGGACTTGCCCAAAGTAACAGTTAAGTGGCAAACCTAAAATTCAAACCTAGATTTGCTGTCCTATAAAGCTCATGTTTTCCCCCATTATACCATATAGTTTGTCTAAAGGAAGCATTTTCTTTTATGGTTTTGATAGAACTTGAGGTTTCTGAAAGGAGCAAAATTTAACATTGTTGTTTTTGCTGTTTGCTGTCTAGGCATGGTACTGAACAGTAAAGTTTTCGTAATGACAAAGTATTTAATTGTGTTGGCGATCATTGCTTCTCCTTCTTATCAAACAAAACACATTTATTCTTCCCCACCCTAAAGCAGATTACATATTATGCTTTTTTTCTTTTACCTTCAGTAACTTCTGTAATCTTCTCTGGCTATTAAAAAATCTACCCTTTGGGGCGCCTGGTTGAGCATCGGACTTCAGCTCAGGTCATGATCTCACAGTTCTTGAGTTCAAGCTCCACATTGGGCTGGCTGCTGTCCGTGCAGAGGCCACCTTGGATCCTCTGTCCCCCCCCGTCTCTCTCTCCCCACCCCCTCTCATGCTGTCTCTAAAAAATTAATAAACGTTAAAAAAAACCCTACCCTTTGTGTATCTTCCTCCTCAATAAAGTTTTCTCTGGCAATTCTCATTCATGCAAGTCTCTTCTTGTGCTATCTTCCCTTGGCTTTCTGTATCTTGGACTTGGTAATTGATCAACAAACATGTGCTTACTATTTACTATGTATATGACATTATGGTAGGTTCTGGGGATTCAAAGTCAAATTACATATAATCTTTGTCCTCAAGGAGTTACAGTTCAGTGGGCTAATATTATCATCAACAATATTCACTACCAGCATTACCTCCATCACCGTTATTTGTTGCATACTTACTATGTGTTTTACATATATTCTCTAGGTAAATGTACAAAGCAAGTGGAAAGGTCAGGGAGGGTTTCATTGAAAAAGTGATGTTGGAACTGAAGTTTGACAGTGAATACGATCTCACGAAGGTGAGAAAGAAGAAGGCCCAGCATATACATATGTGTGGAACTGAGCAAACATATAGCATTTTGAGAAACCACAGGAAGTATGGCACTGTTTGCATGTGAGTGGGTGTGAATGCAGTGGGTATTGAAAGGGGAGACAAGGGAGGAAATGAGGTTTGGGCAGAGGTTAGAAATTAGGTCATGAAAAGCTTTGTTTATTTAGGAAAATTTGTTGATTTTATAGGTGATTTATAGGCATTGAAATCATAATCACTTTTTGAGAATTTAATACAAAACTATGGATGCTTCTCAAAGCAGAGTGCACCCATATACAGCGTTTATATAATTTGAAATAGCCCTTGGGAGTCCTGAAACAGACGTTAAGAACACTGTCTCTAAAAGATGGGAGGCCTCTGAAGTATTTGAACTAGGAAAAAAAAAAGAAATAGGGGGGCTATGATGGGGATTGAGTGTCCATTGCTCCAGTGATAGAGAGGCAGATAATTCAGGGACAGAAGCAAAAATGTAGGTGAAGAGACTTCTTAGAAAGAAAACGATAACATTGGCAAGCAATGCAGATGTTAGCAGATAAAGGGAATGTCGTAGACATAATGTTTTTCAGTTTTGCAAGGCATTTAATAGTTTTCCATGCTATTCTTGTGAATAAAATTGTGAAAGTTGGGTGGATAATACTCTTGCCAAGTGAACTGGTTAGTAGATGAGTCACAATATTCAGTGAGCATGAATCAGTGGTTTTATACCTGTTGCAAAGGAAATCTCTAGTGGAATATCCCAGAGTTCTCTCCTTAGTCTGGGCTCTTCAGTGCCTCTGATAAAACTGGGAGATGCTCAGAAATGACACAGTATAGTGCCTAAGAGCATGAGATTTGGCAATAGACATACTTGGGATTGAATCTTATTTCTCATACTTGTTATTTATATGACCTTTGACAGGGATAATATAATGACACCCACTTTGTAAGCCCATCAGAGGATAAAATGAAGTAAAACATTTAACACAGTGCTTGATACATAGTAAGCCCTCAATAATGATTAGCAATTTTTATGATTATTAAAATTTAAGATAATACAGAGGTTGTCTTGAATAATGACAGTCATTGAAGGTGCTAAAAATGATCTTTTGGAATATTGGGCTGAAACTGAGAAGAAAACTATCAGCAAAAACAAATGTGGAATTCTTATATATCAAGGTTAAAATTAATCAAACAATTATGGTTTGTGGAAAGACGACGTGAAAAAAATATTTGGGGGATGGAGTTGATCATCAATTGTCTATTGCTGGCTGGGCTTTAAACAGGTCACCGACTGGACTACATCAGTGGGTGGGTTACAGATGGATCCCTAGAAAGGATGGCTTTACTGCTTTTTGTTTGAGTGCCTAGTTTTAAAGCTCACCAGATGGTAATCAGGTCACTTATCCACAAGCTGAAGACCAAGCTCTTCAGCATAATGGTGTACAATGCCATCTGGGGTACTATGGTCTGAATGTTTGTGTCCCGCCCCCCCCCCCAAATTCATAAGTTGAAAATCTAATGCCCAACGTGATGATATTAGGAGGTGGGGCCTTCGGCAGGTGCTACAGTCATGAGGGCGGAGCACTAGTGATTGGGATTCAGGCCCTTATAAAAGAGGCCCCAGAGTGCTAGCTTCTCCCTTCCACCACATGAGGACACAGCGAGACTGGAAATCTGCAACCCGGAAGAGGGCTCTCTAGAGGACCCAGCCACTGACATCCTGATCTTGAACTTATAAACTTCCAGAACGCTGTGAAATAAATATATATTGTTTATAAGCCACCTGGTCTGTGATAATTTGTTACAGCAGTCAAAATATACTAAGACATGCAGTCTGACCCATGCCTATCCTTCATGACCCACCTACCCCCATTCCCTCCGGAAATCCTATATTCAAGCTATGTTTCCTATGGGCACTATAGCCCCTATTTATATTTAATCTATAAGGACAGAAGAAAACATCAAAACTTTACAAAGAACCCTTTTACCTCAAAGGATCCAAAGTTTACAATTCTAGGTTTTTCGCATCCTGATACATTGCAGTTAATGCCATTTTTGTTACTTTTTCCATTTATTTCATAATTTTCCTTATTTCTATCTGTTCTCCACACCATTTTTGACAAGTTTGTATTATTCTATGGTCTCCAAATGTTGGGCCATTTCTAGGTAGCAGTTATTCTAAATCCATCTTTGTATAAATTGGTCTTCTTTTCCTTTTTAATTATTTCCATAAGATATATAAGTTTTATTACCGCAAGGTGGATGACCAAAACATAAGGCAGATAATTTTTTTATTCCTAACAATGTCAGATTATTGCACATAAAGTTTATACTCAATGAAAATGCTATTAATAAAGAACAAAAGCTTCTGTTCCCCTTCAGTAACTGTGACAGTACCTGTTAACATGATTATTGGAAAACTGGACTAAAACAAGGAGAGTCTAAGATGGTGAGAAATTTAAGCCTCATGGCTTAAGAGGACTAAGACAGGCCTAGAAACTATTTTCAAAGATCTCACATAATATAATCAGACAGTGACTCAAGGGACCAGCATTCATGGCCATGGTTCTACAATTTAGCAGCTTTGTGGTCTTGGGAAAATCAATTTACTTTTGGTTTTCTCAATCATAAAATGAAGGCAATAGACCAAAGAGTCTCTGTTTCAGGATTCTGTGATTTTAGGTTGTTTATAGGCACTTAATTTTCTTTAACTGTAGGAACAATTTTCTAACACAAAGATAAGCTTCTTTGAAAACAGTATACCTTCACTGAAGGTTTGAGCGGATCTGTGAAACATTTACCGACCCTCCACTACGTGCAAAATAGTGGTGGGAATGCAAATACGGAAACTTTCAGGAAATAAGATAAACATTTGGAAAATCGAATAACAGTAACATATGCAAGTGAGAGCTTAATAGTTCAGGTGATGGTACTATGAGATTACTTCACTGTGAAATTAATTGCTAAGTGAGCAGTACAGGGAGGCTGTTCTGCGATTTAACAAGAGGAAACTTCAGCTCTGGAGTCATGTACACTTGGGTGTGAATTCTGGCTGCTTCACTTACAATCTGTATGACTAGGGGCAAGCTATTTAATCTGTAACTCTGTTTCTCCTCTTTAAAATAGAACAGATAATGGTAGTATCTATGTTGAAGGCTCATGGTGAACATCAAATGGAATAATATTTGTGGAGTCCTTAGCATAGTGTGCACTTGAAAAACATGCTATTGTTGTTATTGTTGTTGTTATTTTTTTCTGGGTGAACTTTCCAAGGTTGTTGAATTAGAGTTGGTTCTTTGAAGCTGAGTAGTTATTTAGGCAGAAAACAGAGAAAGATGATATCACAAATGGTATTCTTCACTGAGCACGGAGATAGACTAGTAATTTTAGGTTTCTTCTATCACTAAGATTCTGTTATCATAAGAACAATGAATTCTGTGCATGCATACTTAGTTTTCTTGCAGATCACACAGGTGGCTATTATATATGTGAAAGTTGCTTGATATGATGCTTGGACCATTAGGACATAAAAGCTGGTTGAATGCATGTTTTCTTTCATTCGTTCAAATGTGAATCCCTGTAATAATTAAGCACCCTGCTAAGTGCTGAGTGTTATGACCCTCCCTTCATGGAGCTTGTAGTATGGACATAAGTGAAAGATAAAAGGCACTATATGAAGTTAGAGAACAGTTTAATATTATAATTATTATGCTACTGTTAATGATTATTTTTAAAGAATTCAAGGTAAAGACAGTATTTATTATGTATATCTTTCAACATAATAAAATGTCAAACACTAAGATGGCTTTTTTTCTTTATACACTGAAGAGATGAACAAGTTCCATATAATTATCTCTGTTTCACTAGCTCAAGTCACCCTGCTAGAAAGCAGTACAGCTAAAATTCGATTCTAGGTCCTGACTCTAACAAAACCAGTCGTAGTAACAAAGAAAACATCTGTACTTCTTATTGCATACCAAGAACTATTCAAGGAGCTTTACTTATATTAACTCTTTATTTTGATAACATCCCCATAAGGCAACCATCATTATTGTCCTCGTTTTATAGATGAGAATTTTGAGATTCTGAGCCACGCAGTAGCCTTGTCCACAGTTACCCAGTTAGTAAGCAGTATGAACAAAAGAGATGCAAACCTAGGATTGACTGACTCTGGATCCCACATTCTTACCTACTCTGTTCTGACAGCCAGAAGTCAGAACAAAATTATGTTAGGCACTTGATGGCGAATCTGTGGTGTCCCCACTAGCTGTCCCACTAGCTGTGGATTTCTGACAAAATAGAAATTCTAGAGTCTCGGAAAGCAATTGGCATGCACACTTGGGGAGTTATGAGAACTGGAAAAAGGCACATAAGGGTCAGTATGTGGTAATATTTTCTCAAAGACAGTCTTCTATGACTCTCATTACCAAGCAACATCACACACACACACACACACACACACAAACACACACACAAAACCTAAGGCTAAAAAAGAATTAAATCCTCACAACGATATGATATCTTTAAAAGGTCATTAATTTGGTGAAGCATTTCCTGAACAGTCAATTGCAATATGAGTGTAAGTGTGGAGTATAGATTGTATATGTAAACATATGAAAGGAGGAAGGGGGAGAGAGAGAGACAGATTTTTAAGAAAGATACAAAAAAAAAAAAAGCAAGGAAAAGAGGAAGCAAACTACTCGGGTATAGAAATTGAGCACAAGAAGGCAAACTTTACAAATAAATGAATGCTTGCGTGCCGGGTTGACAGCTGTCTGGTCCCACACTGCTACCAGTCAGTCGTTGGTGTGGAGGTGAAGCATGTAATCAAGGTATGCCCAAAGCAAACCTGAGCAGGGGCTCACTTCCCTTTTCTGTACCCTCTTCTTCATTTTGTGTACAGTGTTTTCCACTTTGCAATATTGAAAGAAGTTTTTTTCACATCAAAACCTGCTCATGAAGAGGACTTTATTTTCAGTTGTTTTAAATGTAATATGAATTTATGTCAAAGTAGTGCTTCCCGAGTGGTGTTTGTAGCATTTGTCTCTATGTGCTCAATAAATGGTAGTAACTACTGTTTACTGTGTCCTCACTTTGTGCCAAAATCGTGTGATGCTTCACTTGGACTATCTCCTTTCATTCACACAACTGCCTCAGCAGATAGGGGCTATCTTTAACAACCCTTTCTTACCAAGGAAGAGTTGGGAACTTAAGTAACTAGCTCAAATTCAGAGAGCAGGTAACCTATATTTTCAGTCCTGCTGCTTTGCTGTTACAGTGAACAATCTAGGACTGTCAGAGGGTGTGGCATTCAGTCCTGACTGTGCTGCTTAGTTCATATCTGACCTTGGGCAGGTCAGTTATTCCAGCTGAATCTCCATTAAACCAGAACACTGATATTGGTGCTAGCAACCTCATCCGACTGTAGAGAGGGCTTGCACTCGTAAAAGCCCAGGCGTCAGAAGAACAACAAGCTTTACCTTCTGTTCATCTGGGGTAGGAAACAGTCGCTCTGAAGGCACAACTTGAAGCATCAACAGCAGGAGAGGGCGGTCTTGTTTGTTTGAAGACCCTTCTACCCTTGCAGTCTAGCAACCCAAATAACTGCTCATTCCTCCAGGCCTGCTGTAGGCAGGAGGGAAATGAGCCTTATGTATGTCCACAAGCAGGAATGCTGGAGATGGAACCAACAGATGGAAGGAACAGAAAGTCTCAGAACACATAAATGAAGATGGAAGAAATTCCAAGAGTTCTATAAAGTAGTGGGAGCTGGGTTAGCTTTTTTTTTTTTAAGTGGTTCATATTAGTTAGCATTAATAAAAAGATAATTATATTTAATTCTATGATAATTTAATAAAAAGACAATTATATTCAATTCTATGATAATTTGCAGATGATATCCAATGTGGTGTAGTCATAGAGACAAAGAATGTTGGAATCAGATTGAAATACATTTGAATCCTGACCTTACTGTGTGACCTTGAGCAAATTCCTTAACCTTTCTGACATCCAGCTTCATCATTTTGTGAAATGGAGATGGTACCTCCTACAGATGTTGCGATAATTTAATATGATGATGTAGAATGTCCTTGTTATCTAAGGATAGTCAGTATCAGAAAAAAAATCACTTAAACATGAATGTATTTATGCGGTTCCTAAAATTTCATAGTGTGTAGTGATAAAAGGCTTGACTGGGACTCAAACTGTCATAGACTAAATTTGTGAAAAAAAATCTCTTAACACAGTAATTACTGAGTTCTTAAAATTACTTGTGTAATTACTTAACACAAATAATTACTGAGTTCTTAAAATGAACAAAAATTATTTGTGTTGGTATTTTAAGAAAACGGTTCACTTTTCTGATAAAATTGCATGAGAGATTTACATACCAATCTAGGTTCAGATTCAGCTTTGATTCATGATCATAACGTGAGCTGTTATTGCAGAGGTAATTGAGAGTTTTATAAAATTTCTAAGGGCCTCTCCATGTCTTGATTTTTTTTGAAGTGCGTATGATGTAAGCTTTCTTTTCTTCTTTACTTATTAATAGTTTTATTTTTGCTAAACCCTCAACTGACAATGACTTTGAGTATAACCTAAAGATCTTTACACCATTGCTTTCATTGACTTTATAGAATCCTGTATTTATCCTACGATCGTCAATCCCACTTTTCAACAAATGTGCACTGTATTTGCACTGGATGTCTATTGTTTGTAAGATCAGACATTTATGGAGAAACTGATTGACTGCATTTATATAGTGAATAGGGATGCATGCTATAGATGCCAGTGTTCATTTATGAAAATTGATGTTAGAATTTGGACTAATGTTATAAATAAATACTTTCATGTCATATTGGTCTTCACTTTCCTACAAAATCCAATAACTGCAAAGATGCCAATAATCAGACTTTGGTGAAGAGTTTTCTGCACATAATGAATGCTCAGTAAATGATAGCCATTACATGAACAACAAGGAAAAATCTGCCTGGCAGTCACAATATATAATACATTGTTTCAGGCTCTCCTCAACACTGCATGCATGTAACACACCAGAGATGATAAAGAGATTACAACTTCTTAGTCAGTAGAAAGAATTGTATCCAGAGAGCTTAACTTGAGAAGGTAACTTGTGCTCTTGTGACCTTGTGAATCTTAGCTGAAGTGATGATTAACAAAGCAATGTTACTTTTTCAAAAAAATTTAGGATGGGTTTGTAAGAAAAGGAGTCAAAAGAAAGTTATTACATAAAAAATGTTCTATTTTTTTCTTCTGTACATCTTTGAGTGTTACAATTTTACATAAAGTAGTTGGTTTAAATTATATGAAATAAATATGTGTATATTGTACATATGCATATATACATATACAAATATGCAAGTATATGCAAATAAATATTTGTATGTTGGTTTAAATTATATGAACTATATGTATGTTGTATATATGTTTGTGTGTATGCTGCACTCTATACATTAATTATTTTGTATATTTTTGGTATATTTGTATGTTTTTGTCTATTTTAGAATTTTTGGTAGCCTAATAAACGCTCTAGCCTAATCTAATAAATAATAATGCTGGCATGAGAGCTAAATTGAGCATACACTTTTGTTCTAGGGACTTTGCTAAATGTTTTACATGTATTACCTTACGTGAACCCTCACACCTTTAAGGGAAAAAAACACAGATTATTATCACTATTTTATAGATGATAAAACCAGAGGCTTCTAAAAGTTGTTTCCCCAGTTGCTACTTGGGTTTCTCATATCCCGAGATAAATAGCATCAACTTACTTGCTGTGTGCCAATAAAAAGGAAAAAGGGCAAACCTTATAAAAAAAAGGCATCAGTATTACTGAGTACCTGCCCTGAGCTAAACACTGTCTTTTATGCTTTACACATAGCACATCATTTAATTACCACCAGAATCCTGTGCCAAATAGACATTACCACCTATTACATATCAAGAAAGCGAGTCTGAAAAAAGAGTCATTTGCCCATATTCTCAGACAGTAGATGGGGGAGTCAGGATACAAGTGTAAGTCCACTTAACTTCATGCTTCTTCCATAGAAGGAGCCTCAGAGGCCTAGTCTTGCCTCACAGTGGCATTGTGTGAATTGTATCTGTTACATGCTTTTCAGTGTGCAAGACATTTCCTTTATGAAAATGAGGAACACACTTAAGAAAGTCAGCTTGCACAGAGAAGTATTAAGGATACTGAATTCTGGGTGTGTAAATGGGATTAGAATTATTTTCAGTCTTTCCCCTTGTAAGTCCCTGTTCACCTGCCCAGATATATAAATCAATGCTGAGGTGTATTTCCTACTTTTCAAATTCCACTCAGTCCAGAAACATGATCAGTTGACATTTTTGTCATGTTTTATAGAGAATGTTCTTCAAATTGGGTCTTTGCTTACAGTTCCCAAACCATCATCCAACATTAATGCCATCTTTCACTAACTTCCTAAAATGATATTTTTTACTCAGAAAATAAAAATATTATACTTTGTATTCATCATCAAAGTTACATCAACCATATCCAACACAAGGACTATAGTTAAATATGGACACAAGGTGGGAGACAAAGCCATAATGAAAATGTTTTCAGTATGAGGACTCGCCTGACCAAATCTTAGACAATTTCATACAGACATTACTAAGATTTTGTTTGACCCCACAAGGCTGAGCCAGCTACAGCATGGTATACAAAGAACATGAATAATGATATCAAGAGCTAATTTATATAGAGCACTTAAGTGTGATGGCCACTGTGCTGGATACTTTATATGCATTTTGTCTTCTAGTCTCAAACAGTTTTTTGAGGTACAATCCAACATTATGTACATTTTACCATTGAAGGAATCGAATCTTAGAAAATTACATAATCTGCTCAAGGAACTTGCTCTACAGTAAGTAGAAGTGCTGGGACTGAAAATCAGATCTAACTTCAACTGCATTCTTTTTTTCCCTAATTTTATTTTAGAGAGAGAGAGAGAGAGCAGGGGAGAGGGGCAGAGGGAAAGAAAGAGAGAGAGAATCCAAAGCAGACTCTACGCTCAGCATGGTGCCTGACGTGGAGCTCAATACCGCAATCTTGAGATCATGACCTGAGCCAAAATCAAGAGTCCGAAGCTTAACCGATTGAGCCACCCAGATGCCCCCAATTGCATTCTTAAACCCTACCTTATATTATCAATGTTTGCCCATTCATGTTAGTGAACTTTGCTCCAAGATCCAGCTGGGTGCACAGCATGCATCCTCAGTGGGGTAGTACCACCCCAAAGGGTATGGAAATTGGCTTTTAGGGGAAGGCAAAAAAATCTTACCTTTTTATGTATAAAGCACATGGATACACATAGAGTACACATCCAGATGTATAGTACATCTGTGATATTAAAATTCTACTGAGGAGCAATTAGGGGAAAACAAAAATCTAACATGACTCCCTGGGTAAGAGGAGGGGATAATGAAAAGAAGCTTGAGCTCCACTGGTTTCCAGTTTTAAAAGAGCCATGGACGTGAATGTCCTTGTACACCTCATCATCTCTCTTGGGAAAAACTTAAAGCACCAGTTTTGCTAAACGATAATAGTTTCTTTCTTCAAACTTATGCTGAGTAAATAATATCTGCAGTGCCAGAATGATCGTGATTTAGTCAAGATACTTGGAAAAATATCTAGAAAGAACCTTACATACAAAGGAAGAATATACAGGAAAGAAAGGCTGGAGCACTCGGTCAAGCCCGGAGAGGTATTCTTCCATGAACAACATGAGCAGTCCCTGAGCTGAGGCAGGGAGGAGGTGAATATAGTCGGCGGATTTGATATAGTCAGAGAAGGTGGAGCGAGCCTGGCTCAGGCTTCAAACCAAACAGGAGCAAGGCGAGAATACGATGGTAGGGGATGGCGACACAGGTCCAAGACACCAAGAGAATGAGCAAGGAGTCTATTAAGGAATGGGAAGAGTTAGAGGTTCCAAAAAAGACATTCGAGCACGTTTGGGTAGAGGGAGTACATTTTCCTGTGCAAAGTCCGGTGTGTCTTTTTAGAGAAGTGGTGGCTAGTGTATGGCCTGGGAGTTGACAACATGAGCGTTTAGCCTGCGAGAGTCTTTCTCAAGTACAAGCAGGAAACATGACGATTTTTAAACAGGAACAGGACATTCATCAAAAAACCATAAGTGGCTAAAAAAAATACGAAAAGCTCAGCCTCACTAGTTACCAAAGAAATGCAACAGGAAGAGATAAATTTTTACCCTTTCAGATTAGAAAAGATCTAAACCAACACTTGGTGAGATAGGCACTGCAAAATCATGTTAATGGAAGTAAAAATTGGCATAACCTTTCTAGAAGGCCACTTGACAATGTGTACCACGAGCTTTTAAAAGCTGCACAATTTTGGGGTGCCTGGGTGGCTCAGTCAGTTAAGTGTCCAACTTCAGCTCAGGTCACGATCTCATGGCTCATGAGTTTGGGCCCTGCGTCGGGCTCTGTGCTGACAGCTCAAAGCCTGGAGCCTGCTCCGGATTCTGCATTGTGTGTCTCTCTCTCTGCCCTTTCCCTGCTCATGCTCTGTCTCTCTCTGTGTCTCAAAAATAAATAAACATTAAAAAAAAAGTTTAAAAGCTGAACAATTTTAGCCCATAATTCCAATTTTAAGAATCTATTCTAGAGGCGCCTGGGTAGCTCAGTTAGTTGGGCATCTGACTTCAGCTCAGGTCATGATCTCACAGTTGGTGAGTTTGAGCCCCGTGTCGGGCTCTGTGCTGACAGCTCGGAGCCTGGAGCCTGCTTCGGATTCTGTGTCTCCTCTCTCTGCCCCTCTCCTGTTCATGCTCTGTATCTCTCTGTCTCTCAATAATATATAAACGTTACAAAAAAAAAAGAATCTATTCTTTTTTCTCTCTGAAAATATCTTCAGGCCAAAGAATTATATGCAAAGATGTCATTGCATATGGGAAAACATGGAGCAATTTAAACGCCTAATAATTGAAGTGTAATAAATCGTGATTCATGACAATGAAATGTTACGCAGATGTTAACAAGTTTTCAGTAATTAAAATGGAGCAGAAAACAGTCACATATCACATTTTCCCAATTAGGCTGGAAAAAGGGAAAATATTGATATAACTGTGTTGATAAGGGCATGGAAAAATTGTTAATCATAATGGTGGTATGAATTTTTGGAGACACATTTGGCAGTAATGTAGTAAATATGTTTAAAATGTGCATACCCTTTAACATTGCAATTCCATTTTTAGCAATTTATCTTTAGGATAAATTAAGACAAGTAATGAGGATATAGGTTTAAGGCTGCTCATTGCACCATTTTACATAATAGCAATAAAAAGGTAAAAACCTAAATATCCCTTCACAGAAGATAAGTACATGTATATAATACTATGGAACAATTAGCATGGTTATACAGATGTATATGTACATATACATGTATATATATGCGCACATACATGTATATACACACACACACATTCTGCATATGGTAAAATGCAACTGAAATGGCTACCATTGGGGCGCCTGGGTGGCTCGGTCGGTTAAGTGTCTTGACTTTGGCTCAGGTCACCATCTTGCGGTTCATGATTTTTATAGTTCTAGGCTCTTTTTTCCCCTTCAGCTTTATTGAAGTATAATTGAGAAATAAAATTATAATAAATTTAAAGTGTACATCATGATGATTTGATACACATATATATTGTGAAGGGATTCCTTCCATCTGGTTAATTAACACATCCATTGCCTTACATTTTTGTGTGTGTGAGAACATTTAAGTTCTTTTATAAAAAGTTTTTTTTAAATATTTATTTTTGAGAGAGAGAGAGAGAGAGAGAGAGAGAGAGAGAGAACAAGCAGGGGAGGGGCAGAGAGAGAGGGAGACACAGAATCCGAAGCAGGCTCCAGGCTCTGAGCTGTCAGCACGGAACCTAATGCAGGGCTCAAACCCACCTGCTGCGAGATCAGGACCCGAGCCAAAGTCAGACACGTAACTGAGTGGCCCAGCTGCCCCACTATGAGCTGTTTTAAAATACATATTAAGAGGAGCTCCTGGGTGGGTCAGTCAGTTAAATGTCTGACTTTGGCTCTCTCGGGTCATGATCTCATGGTTCGTGAGTTCAAACTCCACATCAGATTCTTTGCTGTCAGAGCAGAGTCTGCTTTGGATCCTCTGCTTGCTCTCTCGCAAAAATAAACATTAAAATAGTAAAATACATTTTAATAGCATGGTGGACATTATCATATACTAAAATAAAAGGATGCATAATTATGAAAATATACACTATACATGCAGACACACACACACACACAGTCACATCACATGAAAAACTTTGGAAATGAAATACACCAATGGTAACAAGGGTTACCTATGATTATTAGACTTATTTTCTTTATATTTTTCCAATTTTCTAAATTTTCTAAAAAGAGGCTGCATTACTTTGATATTGTGGCAAAAAATATGAACAGAAATTGGAAGTTAGATCTCAAATATCACTGGGGTTTCTACATTTCTCCGTTATTTATTTCTTGAATAGTTCTTGTTCTTACACTCTGAAAATGGATGCTGGTAATTTTGAACACTACTAAAAGTTATTCCCCTAGAAGGCTGATATTTATGAATGGAGAGGCATGAAAAATATTATTGTAATCTGACTGTCTGAAAGCCTGTAATTTGAACTGCCAGTATCATGGGGAATGGCCGTGAGCAGAGTCCAAAAAAGGCAAAATCTAAGGAAAGGAGTAATCAACATTAAATAACTCATGATTCCTCTTCCCAGGCTCATGCTTAACAATGACAATGGCAGCTCTTGAAAGTCACCAACACATCCTTGAAAAATTAATGTCACCCTTGCTCCTTTGTGACACTTCTCCAGAATAACCTTTTGTGTTCTCAGAGGCGTATTTCAAGCCTCTAAATCAGATTGTACGAGAAGGCATGCAGTAATTATTTTGAATATGAAACCAAGAAACACAATTGTAAATAGCACACACTGTGTGAATGTGTGCCAGCAGGAAAAGAAACCCAAGGCCAAATTTACTCATGTCCTGGTGACTGAATACAGCATAGCCAGAAGAAGTGGAACAAGTCCATGAAAACTCCTGTCTGCTAACAGTCCATGCTCTAGCAGAAATTATTACCACATGCATGTTGCAAAATAGCTGAAGACAAAAAAGGGTGGGAATCTTAAGGGCAACAGCTTCTCTTAAAGCTTTGCCTTAAATGCCTTATCTTGATGAGTCCAAATCAATCTCTGAGTTAATAAATGCAGTAATGAGTGCAAAATTCTTAGCACATATTAAATATTCATTAATGCCAATTATTATTTTAGGAAATGATTACATATGTATAGTACTTTATAGTTTACAAAGGCCTTTCACAAATAACTAAAATCTCTTATGGCTATTTGTGGTGCTTATTAAATATATTCATTCCACACACATGAAATAGCTTAGAAATAGGAGATTCTCTTGGGGCACCTGGGTGACTCATTTAGTTGGGTGTCCGACTCTTGATCTGGGCTCAGGTCATGATCCCAGGAATGTGGGATTGAGCCCCACGTTGGGCTCCATGCTAAGCATGGGGCCTGCTTGAGATTCTTTCTCTCTCTCTCTCTCTCTCTCTCTCTCCACCCCCCTCCCCGCTTTTTGCCCCTCTCCCCGCTTGTACTTGCTCTCTCATGCTCTCCTAAAAAAAAAAAAAAGAAAAAGAAGAAATGGGAGATTCTCTGGAGTCTTGACATGACCTCTTTGAACCACTTCTTCATTCAATATGCCAGCTTTCCTCTCTGAAGGGGTGGTCAGGGGTTATCCTCTGTCTGGGGTAGCCAGAGTCCAGAGTACAATGGTATGGGCAGCCTTAATTTATGGATAGCTCTTCTTATAGGACACATAATAATAACGAAAAGAAAGCTCTGCAACTCTGCAAAGGTAAAGCAGTCCCCCTGGCGATTCTCAGCTTCTCCATTCTCTTCTCAGGGAATTTGAAATTCCTTGTCAAATATGCTGAAATGCCATGATTTACAAATCCTTTCATAAAAGAGACGGTAACAGATTTTCTTCCCACATCTCCCATCAGCATTAACACAGCACCCTGAGGAGTGTATCACCAGGCAGATCATTAGTCTCAACAAGTCAGGTTTAATGATAGGCTCTGGAGGAAGCAGGGGGTGTATAGCAGGGAGGATGATGCATTCTGCTTCCAAATCATTCTCTTCTTCCATAAGCAGTGGGGGAAAGATTGCTCCTTGTCCCTGCTGACAAGGAGGGAGGCCATGTCAAGTTGCCACATGTTTTGTGTGGAAGGAGACTAGAGTGCTACAATCCAATCTTCTCCAAAGCAGACAAAAACTAAACAAAACACAGCCATGTTACAAGCAAGGGAAGTATGAAGTTGGAGAATAGTGCTAATAGCTAATGGTTATTGAGTGCTTCGCATGCACTGACCTCAGTACTTGACAATTTAATCTTGACAACAATCTTATGCACTAGATGCCATTGTTACTCCAATTTCCATAGGAGGAAACTTGAGACTTAGAGGGGTTGAGTAAGTTACCTATAACTGAGGCTAATGCCAGAGCCAATGTGGGGATGTGCATATGTGCACACACACATTTGCCTCTCTCTCCATATATATGTGTATATACATTCTCTCTCTCTCTTTATATATATATACATACATATATATGTATGTATATGTATATACATATGTATGTATATGTATGTATATATACATATACATATATATGTATATATACATATACATGTATATGTATATATGTATATATACACATATACATGTATATATATGTATATATACACATATACATGTATATGTATATATATGTATATGTATATATACACATATACATGTATATGTGTATATATACACATATATATAACATATATTTTCTTTATTTGTGTGCGTGTGTGTGTGCGTGTGCGTGTGTACATGTGTATGTGCTGAAAGCAAATGGATATAAGTCAATTGGAGACTTTTTTACTATTCTCAATATCTAGAATAATACCCAATATACCTTTAGGTTAACATTTCTACATTACATAAGATTTTATATCAGAACTCTAACTCAGCAACATTTTATATCTCTTCAAAGCAGACTCTATGTAGACTTTCATCTTTTCTTTTGGAAGCTCTCCCTAACTTCTAGGCCAGGCTAGGTCTCCATCAGGTGCCTCCAAAATACCTATCTCCCAGATATAACAATCTCTGCACATTATTGTAGCTACTTGTTTAATGTCTGACTTCCATGCTCCATGAAGATATAAACCTGTCTTTCTTGTTCACTACTGTAAACTTAATGCCTTTCATGGTACCATGTACATAGTAGGGACTCAGTAAACACTTGCTGATTGAATAAACATAGTCATAACAATATCTGTTCCTCTAGCAATATTATCAAGGCCTTATTCCACAAATCTGTTCACTCTTTTCCCTATCACATACCTACCTATTGCAGAATTAGTACATAGAGAAAACCATAGCATTTTGCTATCCATCCATCATGATCAATTTTGTATATATATGTGTATATAAACATCTGAAGACAGTCCTGACTCCTGCTAAAGAGTATTAACTATGAGCACATCTAGGCATGTACATATTGGAGCTACCATGAAGAGTATTTCAAGTCAAACTCACATGACAGATATGTCTATATGTGTATTATGGGCATAGGTAGGGAACATTACACTATTTTGCAAGAGTTCCTACTATAGAGTTCCTACTATATGGAAGAAGAAAAATGAAGTATCCTACAAAAAAATTCTCTTTCTATTCAAAAACAAAGAAATTCAAAATTTATTATTCAATTATTTTAAAGGCTTATACAAGTCATTACATTGTTTTTGATGTATACAACAAATACTGAAAGTATCCTTCATCTCATATTATGTTCACTTTTGAGTGTTCACATCTGTGTGTCAGAAGGAAGAAAAAGGATGTAAAGATAAAAGATTGTAAGACAGATGAGAAGGACACATACCCAAAGAGGACAAAGGCTTTGAAGGGAAGCAGTTAGGGAAAGGAGGCAGTGCATCAGCTCTATGTTGACTTGTATTTGCAACAACAGCTATCTGAAAGTTGGTAGTTTCCCTCTAGGCTTGATGTCTTCAATTTTCCTGATATTTAGGTTAACAGTCATGTGCAACTGGGTCAGCCAGTTAGGCATTCTCTTGAGTGTGAACAACTGAGAGACAAAAGATAAGCAAAAGATCTAGGCATGTAATATATTCTACAAAAACATATCCACTGAATACCATGCATTAAAAATTAATGGAGCACCTGGGTGGCTCAGTCATCTAACCATATAACTTCAGCTCAGGTCATGATCTCACAGTCTGTGAGTTCGAGCCCCATGTTGGGCTCTGTGCTGACAGCTTGGAGCCTGGAGCCTGCTTTGGATTCTGTGTCTCCCTCTCTCTCTGCCCCTCCCTCGCTCACACTCCTTCTCTCTCTCTCTCTCTCAAAAATAGATATTAAAAAAATTAAAATATAGTGTTTGTGTGGCTATTTAAAGAAAGGATACAACAGAGAAAGTTCTAAATCACTATGCATTCTTTTTCCAATATGGCTTCTGAATGCAGGTGTACCCCAAGGTTAAACCCTTGCCTCCATGGATTCAGCCCTTATCTCTAAGCAAATGACTCCCAAAGTTCCACAGTCTGTTTACTCCTTAACTCATCTACATGGAACGTGTGGGCCTTAAAGTTGAGAAGTCCCAAAAGCAACTCATTTTTTTCTAACCAAATCCTAGTACTCTTGGAGACCCCTTTCTCCTGGCTTACAATAGCACCCCTCTCTCCATGTCTCAGGATGGAAGTTTTCACTCCTTTCCACAACCTAGTAGATTTCAAATGATTTACTTTAATTGAAGTAATTCAATTGACAGACAATTCTGTCTGTCCCTACTACTCTTGAACTACTTCAGTAAATCCCCAAATTTCTCCTTGCCTCTAATCCTAAAAGTCAACGATGATCATACCACCGTCCTCTCCCATAAAATTCTCAAAAGTTTCACCTTGCATAGGGATTGTATTCAAATTTTTCTCAGTATATAAAGTCTTTTAGAATATGATCTCTACCTATTTTTCAAGATATTTAAAAAAAATTTTTTTTTCAACGTTTTTATTTATTTTTGGGACAGAGAGAGACAGAGCATGAACGGGGGAGGGGCAGAGAGAGAGGGAGACACAGAATCAGAAGCAGGCTCCAGGCTCTGAGCCATCAGCCCAGAGCCTGACGCGGGGCTCGAACTCCCGGACCGCGAGATCGTGACCTGGCTGAAGTCGGACGCTTAACCGACTGTGCCACCCAGGCGCCCCTTTTCAAGATATTTTTAAAAACATTCCTCTCCTCTCCCAGCATTTACCAGTTCTGAATATAATCTAGACATCGCTCACCCAAATGTCTTTGCTCAAATCACTTCTTCAAGTTGGGATACTCTTAGCTGTCTGAAGCTCTTTCCCTTAACATCAGCCAGCTCAAGTCTCTCTGCTTCCAGAAGTTATTCCAGATTCTTCCTGATTAGAAGTCTATCCATTATTCATACATTTCCAGCACTTTTTTATATACTATTACAGCATTTGCTGTAGTATGCCTTTTATAAGGAAGTGCCTTGTTCCTCTATTTCTTGTGAATTTCTAGAAGGCAGAAACCATATAGCTTTACCTCCATCACTCCTGCATAGGGGCTTGGAGTTACGAGGAACTCATGGAAAGCTCATTAACCACTGAAGGAGGAATGCATGAGTGAATATTCTTTACCTTTTCTATTCTATTCATCGTTGACCTTAGTTCCTTTTTGTTGCTCAAGGGAACAATTTAACTTATGCTTTAGGTTTGAAAATTGTCTACATAGGGCAACTCTTCTTTCTGCAGCTTTGTGCTGACCTCATTAGTTCTCTATTTGGTAACCCCAGTCAGATGGGAAATGCCATCATACAATCTACTTCTGTGCCCAGGCATGTGTAATTCAAACTCTGGGTTCATCTCCTTTGCTGGGGAGTAAAAAATCTTCAGTCTTGAGCAAATCAAGGCAATCTAACATTTACACATTTTAAAGTTATTGAATTATCCATTTTCTTTTGGGTGAGGGACATTTTCAGAAACATCTATGTATTTAGGACTGTTATGGCCATAAGAGAAGAAAATACACCATCAGTGAGTCTGATGGAGATACAAGAGAAACCTCCCAGACTTGGTCACACCACACACCCACAGGGTTACTTTGGAGACCGGGAGAATAGTAGACACAAGAAACAAAGTTATCTTGGGTACAGAACTTTTTTGGCCCCTTTCCTTAACTCTCCTCATTCAGTTTGAATGCAAACTCAAAGTATGAATAATAAGAACTTTTCAGAGCTATCAAACCATAAGAAGATATGGAGGAACCTTACATACATACTACTAAGTGAAAGAAGTCAATCTGAAAAGGCTACATATCATATAATTCCAATTATATAACATTCTGGAAAAGCAAAAACTGTAGAGACAGCAAAAAGATCAGTGGTTGCCAGGGGTTGAGGGCCAGGGGAGAGATGAACAGAGGGTTTTTAGGGTAGTGAAAATACTCTGAATATTATAATGGTGGATATACATCATTATACAATTGTCCAAATCCATAGGATATAAAATACCAAGAATGAATCCTAATCTAAACTATGGTCTTTGAATGATTATGATGTATGATGTATGGAGTGTAGGTTCATCAGGTGTAAAAAATGAACCACTTTGGTGGAGGATGTTGATAACGGGAAGCTGTGCATGATGGGGGCAGGGTGCATATGGAAAACTTCTATACTTTCCTCTAAATTTTACTGTGAATATAAAACTGCTCTAAAACATAAAGTCTTAATAAAAACAAAATAAAACCAAAAACCTTTCACGTTATATAGTACATTCAAACAACAAAAAAAATCTATCTTACTTGATTTTCCTGTCTTGCAAAGTGGTTATTATAAAACAGAGGCTCAGAGGCATTAAATTCTCAAGGTTACATGGTTATTGGTCAGTCAAGATTTGAAAATTATAGTAGTTGGGAACATTGGTTTTGTAACTCAACACTTAACTCGCTCTGAACCAATTCACTCACTTACTAGCTGTGTTATCTTGTGAAAGTGACCTAAAATCTTAGGGACTCTGTTTACTCATCTGTAAAGTGTAACAATGGTGCCCACATCATACAGTTACTGTGTGGGTTTACATGAGCGTATGGATACTGAGTAATTAGCCCAAGATGTGGTCCATGATAAGGCCTTATCAGCGATACAGCATCAGAAGTATTGGCATCAGCAACAGCACCCTGGATATGCCGAATCCAAATAAAATGATCTTTTCACTAGCTAGGTACCCCTTGCTTGGTGACTCAAAATAGAAGATACCACCTACTCTTATGCTGTCTCACAACTATTTAAATGGATAGAATTCTGATATAATTCTGTACATTCATGTCCTCTCTAACAACCTGTTCAATTTGGCCTGGACATCAGGGCAAAAACAGGGAACATTTCGCTGACCACGATATTAAGAAATATATATTTGGTCTTTTGTTCCAGTTCCTGGCAATAGAGCTCCTAAACTCCCCGTAATTTCTTGAGTAATAAGGGTGAGAGGGGGAGTCTTTTGTTATTCCAAATAAGCCTCCTTCAGCCATACTTGAGTTTATACTAATGAGGAGACTCTTGGAGGATGGGGCTCCTTGCCAGAGAGAAACAATCATGTAATTAGATGATTGGAACTTTCTGTCCCATCCCCCAACCTCTGGAGAGAGGAGAGAGCCTGGAGATAGACTTACTCACCAATGATCAATCATGCCTATGCAAACAGCCTCCATCAAACTCCTGAACAATGAGGTTTGGAGATCTTCCAGTTGGATAAACACATCAAGGTACTAGAAGGGTGGCATACTCAGAGAGGGCCTGGAAGCTCCATGCCCCTTCCCAGACCTTGCCCTATCTATGTCTTTCATCTGGCTGTTCCTGAGTCATATCCTTTATAATCAACTGGTAATAGAATGTAAAGCTCAGCTCTGTGAGCTGTTCTGACAAATTACTAAACCCAGGTTGGGGGTTTGTAAGAACCTTCAATTTATAGCTGGGCAGTCAGAAGCACAGGTGACAACCTGGGACTTGAGATTGGCATCTGAAGTCAGAAGCGGGAAACTCATTTTTTATGAAGAAGCAACGTGAATTCTGAAACCCTCAGCAGATCTGCCGGGTGGAATATTTTTATGGTTCAGCTTTACTTGGATGTTAACAAGTTAGGCTATTTAAAAAAGCTCTCTGTGTCCTTCAGTTATTAACTGAAAGGATTTCACATTTTTTATTTACCACAGAGTTTACATACAGACATTAAGAATAGCTAGGGAGTGTGATTGTAATATTTTTCAGGAAGATGGTCTTGCATCACTGCTTCTCATGTTTCTATGTATTTTCTCTTTAAAAAAAACATTTTTTTTAACATTTATTTATTTTTGAGACAGAGAGAAAGCATGAACAAGGAAGGGTCAGAGAAAGAGGGAGACACAGAATCTGAAACAGGCTCCAGGCTCTGAGCTGTCAGCACAGAGCCCGACTCGGGGCTCGAACCCACGGACCGCGAGATCATGACCTGAGCCGAAGTCGGATGCTTAACCGACTGAGCCACCAAGCGCCCCTCTATGTATTTTCTCTTAACCTGGTTGTACTTAACACTGTACTTAACACTGTGGTTTGCAGAGTTGGGTGCTCAATAACTTCACCACGTTGTTGACTGAAAAGGGCCTACACTGAGGTAGGGACAATTAGTGGCCACTTCCCACTTGGCGAATATTGTAAATTTAGCAAAACAGTTGCTTCCCAGAAAACTGGTCACACCTTCCAATTTTTCTTTCCCTAGTGACTCTCAGATGAATAAATTAATATCCTTCCGGCCACACGTGAAACATGTGGCATGTTTGCTTCTTGCAGGATGTTATTTCCTTACCTATGTCAGGGTAAGGAAAGTTGAGTGGTCCATCTCTATGACTGCATCATAGCAATGATCAAGTAGGGATATTTAAGACCCTACTGAAGGAAGTCAGAAGTTTAAAATGTCCAAAAGTTTATTCTTTTCACATAGACAACATAATTCCAAAGAGGCAGGTGTAGCTGCTGTTGGATTATTGGAACCATTCCAGAAACTTATTTTTCCTCCATGGGGTCTAGAAAAGAACTTGAATGTAGGCTAGTGCTAGTGCACTATGAATGGGGTGGACACGAGACCAGGAGTCTCAGTGAAGTCAAAGATAAGGTATAATCAGGAGACTGGAGAGCTGGAAGGTTAGGAGATTTGGGGAAACCCACCAGAACCACTGACCTCAAGAGACTGTTGTTTATAAGACTGAATGAAGTCATGTGTGCAGAGCATCATCTTAGGTCTCCAGCTAGGCCACCTGGGTTTAAATTCCTACTGTGCCTCTTTCTGGCTGAGTGATCCTGTGAAAGTTATTTATATTCTCTGAATCTCAATTTCTTCATCAGTGAAGGGTCCAGATGAAGTCACATAATAGTGGGACATACTTTGCACGTGGTGAGCACTGAGATATTATTTATTATTACTCATTACTTTTATTACTTCAGGTTCCCCTATTTTATTTTTCTCTGTAGAACTTACTACCATCTCCGTGGTGCATATTTTCCTTGTTTATCTTTTTATTTTGGACTGTCCACATCAGAATGTAAGCTTCATGGTGACAGGGATATTTTTCTGTTTTGCTTCCTACTGGGGAGTGCTTACACAGTACTAGCACATAGCACTACTCGATACATATTTGTCAAATGAAAAAAAAATCACTGCCTCAATGCAGCACTTGGTGTACAGAAAGGGTGACTAACTGTTGGTAATTATGAGGTATACAACGTGATACTTGCCAGTGGGGACCATTGACAAGATGTAGCCAGAGGTGTGGATTACTGAGTGGTGTGAAGAGAAAGTCTGTTGGAGCTGCAGAAGTCAAAGAGACCCTAAAGCCAGGGTCTTGGATGGGTCACACACATCAATCTTTGTCACAGGATAAAGTTAGTGAGCAAGGTGAAGAAGAGGGTGAAAAGGAGCTCCAGCATCTCTAAGCCTGCAGTTAAGGAATATTCTGCAGCTAGTGGACAGCAGTAAGGAGCAGTAGGAGGTAGAATTATCAGGTGGCTCTGGAAGTGGCAAGAAGGTATTGGGAGAATTGAAACACCGCCTCTAGTCCCATGACATATGGCCCACAGAGGACTGGAGCACTTTCTGTGAAGAGTGCTACAGAAGTGATGGTCCCTGGAGAGAGCTGGGATTCAGTTAAGGAAACAGGTGGGCGAAGTTGGCAGACAGCCTGCGAATGTAGAGGAGGGTGTTGCTAAGGATGTGACATTCCCGGAGGCGTGATAGGGGTAAGAGCAATAATGGGAGCACAGAACTTTCTAGAGATGAGTGTGCAAGAGCCTCCATGCACAGAGGATGGAGATGATATTCAGACACAAGGACACTTGAGAATGGTTGCAAGGGTTTTTCTTGTTTCTTTTTTTTTCATGACCAGATACAAGATGATTTTGTAGTTAAGTAAGCTAATCAAGGAAAGGGACAGCACATTTCTGGAAACATCTTGATGTTAAAATGCTCTACGGAATTGTTCAAATACCTAATAGTCACATCTTCTACTTGTCATGGAAATATCTTTCCCTTCCTTCCGTCTCAGAAGAATACTTGAAAACTTCAATAGGATATACTCTTGGATGAATTAATTTAAAAAGTCACTACCTTTTGTACACTTTACTTTTTTTTTTTAAAGCCCAACTTTAATAGGTTAAGATTTTAGTGAAATTGTTTGTAAAAGTGAAACACTAAGAAAAGCTTTGGAACTCTTGTGAGTTAGAACCATTGTTTTAACACTTTTCTATATTTCTTGTTAAATCAAATTTGGAAGTATGAAGCATAGCATGTTTACCTCCAAATAAATTCATAAGCCAATGCTCATTAGTTGGTTGGTTGGTCAGTGGCTCAAACACTTACTAAGTACAATGCCTAGAGCACTATAAGAACAAATTAATGAATGAGACCAGCTAAGGTTTTGAACACTATTTAGATGCCAATAAATAATAATTTGAAAGCTATTTAGAACAGATGGATATTTTGAGCTGGGAATCTTTTTTCTTCTTCTGTATTCCCTGAATGAAGAATTGAAGAAAATGATAATATGAATAAACAAATATGGGTAAAAATCAGGGTGCCCTAGAAGAATATGCTAGAAGTGCTACTCAATAAAACATGTTGAATGACAGTCCGTTGGGGTAGGGGCACTATTCTCAATGCAATTTAACATGTCATCATTTCTGTGTTATTTATCATCAGAGTGGAAAATTAAAAAAATCCTTCCACGTTGCACTAGCTAAAAATACCTGAGACTACTATGCATGAATGGTGAAAACAAACCTTTTCCATTCTTAAGACATGGCCATTCTTGCTCAGGTGGTCAAGTGTCATGTTTAGTTTCTCCTAAGTCCCGAAGTTCATTTTAATGTACTTTGTCTGCATAAACATTTCTTAATGAGATAAGCAGGGACATATATTTGTGATAAGGCTGCTCCTATAGTCCCTTGGGAAGCCTTTTCTATACTTCCTTGACTTGAGCAAAGTCCAGCATGAAGGTAACACAGCACTAGAGATTCTGATTTATTTCTATTTAAACTCCTTGTGGGGCACCTGGGTGGCTCAGTTGGTTAAGTGTCTGACTTTGATTCAGGTCATGAGCTCACTGTTCATGGGTTCAAACCCTGCATCAGGCTCTGTGCTGACACACAGAGTCTGGAGCCTGCTTTGGATTATCTCCCACTCTTTCTGTCCCCCCAATCATGCTGTTCTCCCTTTGTCTCTGAAAAATGAATAAACGTTTAAGAAAAAAAAAACTTCTTGCATGACTCTCTTGGTCCAAATTAAGATGCTTAAGAAATTCAGATCTTACTAATTAGAATGGCAATGTTACCAACTTTAGATACCTAATATTATATTTTATCTTATACTACATATTATTATTATATTTTCCTGAAATGGAAAAAAGATGTAGTTCACATTATGTTATTCTACACAGTTATTAATACTTATATTTATTTGATAATACATATTTTAAAAAGAAACCAACAGCCTAAAATTGTCTTTAGATGGGTATCTCCAAAGAAGTCTCTTTCTCTTTCTATTTAAAGAAACCCAAACTTAAACACAAACAAATGAGCCAATAGATACTTTAAAACCAAAATAAATGGAAACAACAAACACGTCCACATTGTTTTTTACTGAGCCCCAAATACTTGAGGGTAGGCAGTAGTGTATTGTTTAGTTTCTTGGTTAAAACAGGGTAAACTACAGTTTCTGCTGTGGCCAAACTGAACCAGAGATAGGCCTTTTACATATGCAGGTATTTGCTGTACTTTGGGATTACCAATTTATTCAACTGTAGCTTTTCCTTTTGAGATGTGCTGATCAGTAAAAAGACACCTGGGCACGTTTTAGTTCCATCTAACCCAAAGAGAAAGTTTAGAAGGTCCTAAGTTGTGGATTTTGCATTATTACAAAAGTAATACCTGCGGAGATGAAGGCTTCTGACATCATGTGGGAAACATGAATCATCCCCGAAAACAACCTTGGCTTGACAATAGCTAGGCCTCTGGTATCTTCTGAGTCCTCTTTAGCATATGAAAGTCCTTTGGGAAGCCTCCATTTTGTCTTTACCTCCCTTAACTCACTCATCACAGCCCCAGTACAGCTCTTTCCGGCCACAGGTCCTGTCCCTGTGCTTTAATAAAATCACCTTTTGCAATCAATCAATCAATCAATCAACCAAATGGTAGAAAGTAGGGGTTTAAGTGATAAATATTTATGGGTAAGAGGGCCCACAAATTAAATTACTTAAACTTTCCCCACAATTAGCTTAAGTAGGACTTTTTATCAAATGCTTGGCCTGTTAAAATGATTCAGAATTTAAATATAAAACAGAAGATTGCTCATCTTTAATTCAGAATAAAAAAGTATCCAACACAGAGGTTAAATATCTGACATTATATTTATATATATTCTCCTTAAACTTCTAAAATGGCGGGTCCAGTGACAGTTATCCACCTTACTGCAGCCATGTCCGGTGCAATTTCAGAAGATGCAAACAGAACTTACGAAGACACCCCTTTTTGTTCTTTTCCTCATTTTTCTGATCTCCCATGCAGCATTCCTTGTCATAAGAACATGTATACGTACTTATGTTTTACATTAATGGATATTGCATCAGAAACGTGAATTGTCCAAAACAAAATTAAAAGCCAGTTCCAACCCAAAATATCCTTACATTTGTTGTATTGCATTTGCAAAAGAGTAAGGAAAGGGCCCTGGTTGACAGAGTTAAGTTCCTTGTCCAAAAAAGGTGTTGTTTTTTGTTTTGTTTTGTTTTGTTTTTTAATTTAACACAAGTAACCAATATTAACTGCAAATCAGCTTGTTTTTTTTAATGTGTTTTTTTTTAGTATGAAAAATGGAAGATCCCATACAAACCAAATTCATGTTGTATTTTCTTTAGTGTTTAATAGTTTCCAAGTAGCCATAGCATTTGTACACAGAAAGTGGGACCAGGTCTTTTGAAGAGAACTGGGATTTGGAAATGCAGGTGGGAAAAAAGGATGAGGGGTATAAATTAGAATCTGGTATGCTATGTACTACTTACCTTCAAAAGTCAAATAAAACTTTCCTCTGTCAAACCAAACGAGGGAAGGCTGTTCATTCTCTGTATGGCCAGGAGTTGAAGCGGGATGGGAAAGGTTAAGGAGAGGGAGAGAGAAGGACACAGTATGAGTTACAGGTCATTAATCTCACTATGGGGGAGGGCAGAGGCACTGCATGCCATTAGCGTGCAGGAAAAAGGGAAGGCTGGCAATCTATGTTTCGTTTTGTTTTTAGTTCAGGAAACAGAAAGCAAAAGCAAAGCTATGGAGGCCTAAAGGGATGGGCATGTGTTGTTGGTAGCTTGATACTTGGTGCTTGAGCGCATGGAGCAGAAGTCTTCCTGGCCATGCAGGGGCGTCAGCATATTTTAACTGCACTAGTTTGGGCAAACTGTCATTCAGCAATTGCTGTATCCATTTCATCTTCAATGTCATCCCCTTCTATATTTGCAAAAAGATAAACTCGGAGTTATGGGTTATATCAAACTTAGCTTAGGTTTTAAATGACAACAGCATTGCATATCAATTTAAAGTTCATGGAAGAAGTCACATATCTTCCGTCCCCTCCCCTGGAATCACCTTAGGCATCCAGACACAAAACACCCTTTACCTATGTACCAAAGAGAAAACAGGATTACTAACGGTGCTCTATTATATTTTAAATTAAAAAGCAGTCACTGGACATGTAATTCTGAGCAGTTAAATTATTCCTTCCTTTGTAAATTCACAAAGCAATAGCATCTCACCTTTTTCAAACCTTTTGAGAAACTGTCATGCAACCTGCTGCTTTTTAATATGTTCACTCAAAAAAAAATTTCAGTGGCATGATTTCCATGATGAACAATAAATAGGGTGCATCTGAGAGGCACCAGACACTCATGAGATGAGTAGCATGTCCATGAAGTTTATAGCAGTCAGATGGTATAATGGCTTGGATTTTTAAAGTCTAGATATCTAGAGATCACTTGGCTAGCACCATACCTGCCAGCGTTTCACAGCGCCTTTCAAACGAGGGCAGTTTGTCATAAAAAACATCATCTTCTGACACTACGAACCAAAGAAATATAAAGGAATGGAAAACAAAAACACAAATAAAAATCCCAAATGAAATCAAGCAGTACACTTCACGGATTGAAACAAGAATGATATTAATGGAAAAAGGAAACAAAACCTAATATACTGGGATAATGATAGGGTATAAAAAGGTGATGTGTTTATTTCATGATGGCTCTATGAGAAAAAATTAAAATTTTGAAAATGCCAGATTTCAGCATCTGTGAGTTTGGCTGAAGTCAGCTCTGTGGAAGAAATCACGTCCCCACCTTTTCAGGGAGTTGTTAAAGGCACTATCATTAATAATTGACTCGTGTAAGTGTATTTCACTCAGGCACAGTTCTCAAGTGGCCAGACATATGTCCATCAACAGAACCGCTTGGCAGAGTGCGGACAGCTCAACAAGATCACTCGGGATATGCCTTCCCCCTGCCCCAGTGGGAAAGAGTAAGCTTTCAATGAGACCATAAAAAAGGCAACATTATAAATCTGAGGTTGCTGAATGAAGTATCCCATTTCAAACTCATTGGTATCCAAATTCAGTTTGCCTTGCACCTGTCTTTAGTAGTTATGGCCTGTTAATTTTGGACAACATTACTGTAATTCCGTCTTTGGCTATGGTATCCAGTTATGGCCAAATGTCTTTGTGAATTGATCACAACAGTTGCTCTGAACCCCAAATCGTTCCAGATCTTTGCACATAATCTCCTTTCTCCCCAACTAACAAATGTAGGTAATTGGAGTTCTATGCTATGTGATCAAAAAAAGAACTCAGTTCCATAGTTCTTAAGAGTATTATTACAATTTCAATAAAAAAATGAATAAAATCTGTACAAAGACCAATAAGGGAGAATCCCCCCTATAATGTAGGGAAGATAAGGTCTATAAACAATGTTTCTTGGAAAAATATTCTACTGGCTTGCCTTCCAGACTTAGGAAGTAAAGTGGGGAAAATACTTCTTTGGCATTTTTTAAGGTTCTAGGATATCACCTGCCAATCAGTTTTTAATTATAGAGGTGGCTTCCTTGGTGGGTAGAACAAGTTAATGCAATGTCTGTAACATCTGTAGGAGAGGAGGAGAGGAACAGGACAAATGGAACTGGCACTAAGAAGGACCCTCCATAATCTGTCCAGAAACTAGGAAGCAAAACAGTTATGCTGGCAGTAACTGAACGTTACAATACTCTTTCATACCTGTTAGTGCGAAATGATGGAGGATATTGCTTTCTTTTGAAGAACTAATTTCGTATTTACAATCTCCTCAAAATGAGGAGCCTGCATCATGATGAGCACGGAGTAATGTATAGAATTGTTGAATCAGTATATTATACACCTGCCACTAAGGTAACACTGTATGTTAACTAGACTAGAATTAAAATTAAAAACTTAAAAAAAAATAGAAGGCAAACTTCACACACTAGAACAAACAAACAAGCAAACAAACAAAAAACCAAAAAACACCACTGCAAACACCAAAATGAGGAGCCTCAAATACTGCCATTTGTTTTTTCAGCTGAAGTTACGAAACAGCGTTGAATAACACGCTCACAATTTTTTTTTATGGCGGTTGGACATTGAGGGCTTAGAAGAAAACTTCATAACTAAATTGGGGAACTTAAAAGATGGGTTATTGGATAGTTCTGTGCTTGCCTTAAATACTTCAAGTGAAGTATAGAAGGAAAAATTTCCTTAAGAACTAGCCATGGAAATTGCCTCAAATTGATCTGGGATGGGGAAGCCAGATGTACAGGTTTTTCCAAAACAAATAGTAGAAAGAAAAAAAAAGACTAAAATTAAATGTGGAAATTTTTAATTGAGATCGGGAATATCCATCTCCAAAGGATTTTCTGTGCAATACAAGCATTTTTAGACGAATGTTTATCCAATTCAGAATTGCCACCCAGCTTGGAGACAAAGGCTTACAGGAAATACTGTATGATTTAGATGCTATGACTAATATTTCAGTACTGAATACAAATCACTTTTGCTCAAAGTTCTTCACCAAATGAGATATCAAAATCTACCTGATACTTCCTTTGGTGCCTGTAAATGGTTACTTTTCATTCATTCAGATGTGGGAGGTGGGGTTAGAGATGCAATTGAAAATGCATAATTAACAGCGAAGGAATATAATTAAGAGTGAATTTAACAATGAAAAATTTGTCTTTATGGTAGTCTTATTGTACTGGGGTACCAAAGAAATATTTTGCAAACATATAAACAAACAAACAAACAAACAAACCCTTATCACCCATAGAAAAAAGAAAAAAGTAATAAAAATGGATATTTAAATTAGAGATAGCTCTGTTTATCTTTAAATGTCTAGGAGTTTGTTTCTTAGAACAATTTTAAACATTTTCCCTATTCCCATAATATTAGCAGGATTTTTCCCCAAACTCAAATAGTGAGTGAAGGGGTATGAGTTTTCCTTGTGCAAAAGGGGTTTCTTATATATTTCATTGATTCTGATATGTGCACTTTTCACATTTTAACATTTCTGAAATTGGGATGGGTCTTAAAATTAACGTGGTAAGAAGGCATTGCATCTTAGCTCACTTGACAGTTTTCCCTTCCTTTTTAGTCATATATAAAATAACAGTGCATCTTCTGATAGAAAGTGTCTTAAAGTCAGTGATATACAGTTCCAGAGGGGTTCTTCGTTATTTGAGTGTGGCAGTGCACACAAAGTCCTATTTTCAGGTGTGGCATCAGATTTACGACTTTGTAATCACAGCTTTCATGAAAGATTTTATGTCTAAAGTCTTTGGGGGCTGCATTTGTACAGGAATTGTGTGGGAAAATTAGGTTGGTCTTAAAAATTTAGTCCTTGAATTACGTTAAACTTTGCCATAAGCAACTACAAATAAATATGCACAAAGTTTCCACCACACTTGCCCCAGTTTGGGCTCAAATGTCATAGGAAATGTCAAAAAAGTATTATGTGGTAGGAGGGAAATGTTGAGCCACCAATCTCAAAAATTTGCTGCTGAAATTCTTTATTCCCCCCAATGCCATTTGACTACCTAAAGTTGACATTCCAAGTCAGTCATGAATAGTTGGCCCTTTTGTGCTGAACGACCAAAGCACATTCTCTCCAGAAAGAGATAAACAGCAATACACAGAAGCTGTCGGTTAGTCATTTGACAACGTATTTACTTCAGAGAGAAGTGGCTGTCAGGTGACCCACAGCAACAGGAAGTAAAGAATAGGAGAGTGAGGAAGACGAAAACCAAATAAAAATAACAGAACCAAATGAATTAAGTCAGAATGCTCCTCAGCAATGAAGCAATATGAGTATCCTCTCAGGTGGCTTAATTTTTTTTTTTTAACCCCTGTGTCATTCATCTTGAAAGAATGCATACTAGATGTGCTAAGAATCAAAGTCACTGGCCAGGATTTGAGATTTCCACAGCAGGGTGTATAAAAACACATGGTGTAAAACATGGGCACAGTTCAAATTCTCTGTGTGTAATTTTCTCTATGAATCTCAGTGAGTTTAAAGAGTATGTTAATCAGCCATCTGAGGTCACTTCAGGTCAGCTTTCTGAGTGACGGTTTCTTCTTCTTACTTTCTTCTCTGACCAACCAGGAAAATCACATGGGGTAGGTGGAAGAAATGATCTTGAGAAAAAACCAAAACAATGCCCCAAATAAAACAAAAACAAAAACAAAAACAAAAACAAAAACCAGAGGAGTGGTGAAATGGCTGTAGCAATCAAGAATATTAGAGAGTGTTCAAAAACACGGGGTGTGGGGCGCCTGGGTGGCGCAGTCGGTTAAGCGTCCGACTTCAGCCAGGTCACGATCTCACGGTCCGTGAGTTCGAGCCCCGCGTCAGGCTCTGGGCTGATGATGGCTCAGAGCCTGGAGCCTGTTTCCGATTCTGTGTCTCCCTCTCTCTCTGCCCCTCCCCCGTTCATGCTCTGTCTCTCTCTGTCCCAAAAATAAATAAACGTTGAAAAAAAAAAAATTAAAAAAAAAAAAAAACACGGGGTGTGCCTGGGTGGCTCAGTCGATTAAACGTTGGGCTCTTGATTTCTGCTCAGGTCATGATCTCAGGGTTTGTGAGACTGAGCCTCATGTCAGGCTCCTCACTGACAGGGTGGAGCCTGCTTGGGATTCTCTCTCTCTCTCTCTCTCTCTCTCTGCCCCTCCCTCTCTAGTGCTCATGCTCTCTCTCTCTCTCTCTCTCTCTCAAAATAAGTAAATAAACGTTAAAAAAAAATAAGATTGAGACATTACAGAAAAAACAAACAAAAGCCCTAGAGAGAACTGACCTACTGGGCATCTTAAAATAGGAAGCCCCAAATTACCTCATTTGATGATGCAGAGAAAGAATAGACTAGGCTATGTAAATAATGTTAAATATCGGTCTATTAATGAATCTTACAAAATTGGATAGCTGGCTATATTTTTATCAAATTTGAAGGCTTCTTTTGGGGTGGCATGATTGAAAATATAGAACAAATGATACAGTTGAAATTCTCTTTGGAGACCCTATGAGGCACACCCTGCGAAAACAGGTTCTCCAGAAGAGCTTCAGGCTTTGATTCAACTACTTCTCACATGGGCAGCTCTGTAGTGTGTTCCTCTTTGGTAAATAATAGCAGGAATTCATTTAGCTTTGGATTAATGATTCTCCCAAGCAATGCAGGATGGGCTGGCTGGTTTATGATATGGAAGGCTTGGAGGGGAGTTCAGACAATAAAGGAAGACAATGGGAAAAAATGGAACGGGAGAGCCCCAGGTCGAGACACCATGCGAACATGAGACAGCAGCAGCTTATGGAAGATGGGTAATGAGGTATAGAAAGAGATCAGCATTGGGATGAGGGAAGATGCTCCAGGCAAAATGAAGCATTTAAACCTGGGAAAACCATCCAGCTGAGAAGCCATTCTCAACTCTTGACTTTCATCACACCATAAGGAAAGAGGCACAAAGGCATTTACTGAAAATGCCAGCAATGACTTATTTCTCGGGGAAAATTGACCACACATCACTGAAAAGCACTAGAAAAAAATGTCAAAAAGTCTGTTCAAGTCCCACAATGCCAACACTTAAACCATCTGTCAACAAAAGGACAACCAAAAATGATCAAGAAATGAAAGTTTCAAGAAAATAGAAGATCTAAATTTTTGTGATTTCTGATGTGGTACACGATTGGCACTTAAATATTCCTCCTCAAAGGAGAATGTTTTCATTATAAGAAATAATATATCAATTACAGGACCTTATTTGACGATTTCTTCTTTATTTTTATGAATAACTCTGTATGGAATAGCATAAGAGAATTCCTGCAAAATATAGGTGTTAATGTTCTTTTATTTGTTTATCTGCTTAAAGCATTTTGCCTCCTTTGCTGAGAAGGTGCTTTTAAAAGAAGAGTCAGCTGATAGTAGCGGAACACAGAGCAAAATAATTTCAACCAGAAATATAGGGCCTTGAGGTTTTCAGATCATAAAAAAGAGCCAGTCAAAACAACAAACGGATTAAAAGAGAGGAGATAATTTTTACCAACTGTGGGAGTGGTGGCTGCACTCAGGGAATTGGTGGACGATATTGAAGAAGTACTTTCAGCTCGGGCAAGGGGTGCTATCGGAGGAGGACTGGAAGAATGTATGGGAGGGCTAAAAGGTCTGGGCTGCAGGAAAAAGAAAAGAGATGGAAAATTAGACACACAGGTGGTAGCACTTTTGTTCCATGTTTTTGACATCTCCCGGCACCAGATACGACAACTCAGGTTCTTACAAGAGTACAGGTGACACCATTTTTGTCTTGAAATTGATTATATCCATACAAGAGCTTATGGATGGAGCTGGAGGAACCATGAGACATGGTGTGCTACACTCAGCAGGTATATCAGGCTTAGAGAAGCTGCAAACTGTGATGTGGTCAGTGATGTTTCAGGACTGTGAACATACATGCCCTCAGGGACTAAGCAGGTAACCTCATGTGAGAGCTTATACCCATTTAAGGATATTTACATACAATGTACTAAACTATGCTAGCTAAACCAAATATTGTGGACATCACCAGTTTGTGACTCCTGTGTGTGTGGATATCAAAGAAATTGACCTCTTCCAGAAATCTCTTAATCATTCACACAGAATGTTTTCTACCTCTTCAGCCTTAAAACACAATGCAAGAAACACCTGGAACAAATTTATCAGGCTACCGCCCTCGTATGTATTCACATGGTGTGCCTAACACGAATAAGTTCTCTTAGTCTAGGGATGGAAACCAGGACCTACCTACCCTCTTTTAGAGTCTTCTGAAAACAGATAAGTAGGGTGAAAAGAAACACCTCCCTTTTTAAAGGATTTAGCACAATTGAGCATTCCTATCTTAATTTGCATCAAACCCACTGTAGAAGAACTGACAGCCCCAGCTTCCAATTCCTACCGTTTTAGACCTTGACGTGAAAGATGGTAGTGATTTGGGGAGGGTTGAAATGTACACCCATCCTACAGTGACTGCCTTTCAGACGCCATCTGTCAGGGCCATTTGTACCAGTGATCTGCGGCCGTTGAGATGGCCTGTGTTAAGGTATTTTGGCTTCTGTTTGTCATTCTCACCCTGAGTCTCTGAGCAAGCCAGGGCAGAAGGGAACATACCACATCTCCAACTCCAGGTTTTCCTGGAGGTAGCTTTGGCCGAGATGGAGGCCGGGGAGGAGGCGGTGGAGGGGTGGTGCTACTGCAAGGAACCAAGGGAGTGGCTGGTCGAGCAGGGGATGATGCACCTGAAAGACAAGCGGGTATTACAAATGGCTGGAAACACACATGGCCAAGAGCTGTCATCATGTGACTCCCCTTCCCCATCCCCACAATGCCAGTCCCAGATACTTTTCTTCACCTTACCAGTTAGTACACCCAACACTCTAGCATCTAGCGGTGTTTTTTTTTTTTAACAAAGAAAAAAAAAATCACTCAGAACTATAATTGATGGTAGAAGCTGAAGCTTATTGCCTTTTGTTGTCATGTGACACCCAGTGAAAGGTAAATCCTTTTATTACTCTCTGTGATGGAAAATATGCTTGAAGACCCTTTTAGCTGGGTGGTGAGTACCTTTTATTTTGACCACATGCACACTGAACTTAGAATAAATTCTCTTGTTTTTGCATATTCAGGATTTATGTCCAAGGTGAAAATGGAGGTTAGACCTTGAAGGAAGGTGAACGATTTTTCTACATTATATATATATGCATATATATTTTTTAAAAACATGTATAGGAGAATTCTCCTTTTTACTGTGCATCAAAATATGAGTGTGAGCTTTAATAAATGTAAGTAAACCCTTGATGGCGAGCAAAGGACAGCATAGAAGAAAGTAAATGAGATGTGGCACAAGTATGTTGCATTTAGCATCTTAATAACAGAAACACATTGAATTTAGAGGATTGCGTTTTTTGAAGGAGGCTATTTTGGAATCTGTTCTATGTAGAGTTTGCCCGTGATGATTTTTGTGGTGATTTTTAAAAGGGCCTCTTGGATTTACTTTTCTGGCTGTCAATGACAAGCAGGAGAAATGCAGAAGACACACAGAGGCATGCACACTAATCAGCACACCGGTAGGGTCTCTAGATTCAGGGCTCTGTCTATCTTTAGCCAGATGTCTGGGATATGTGGATAGACTATTTGGCTAAACACCTTAAGAAATTCAGATCAATATTCCAAATAGTTCTTGTTCAGAAAAGTTCCAACTACTCTAGAGGGTTGTCACTTTGGTTGCAAGCACAGATATCAGCTGGTTCCAATAAACTTCTAAGAAACCCTGCCTCGGGAAAATAACCGCACAGGGGTGCCTGGGTGGCTCAATCAGTTAAGCATCAGACCGGCTCAGATCATGATTTCGTGAGTTCGAGCCCCACGTCGTGCTCTGCGCTGACAGCTCGGAGGCTGAAGCCTGCTTCCAATTCTGTGTCTCCATCTCTCTCTGCTCCTCCTCTGCTCACACACACACACACACACACACTCTCTCTCTCAAAAATAAGTAAACATTTTTTTAAAAAGGAAAATAGCTGCTTACTCCTGTCCTCCCGTCCTACATGCCACAAAACGATGCTCTCTGGAGAATCCTAGATCAGCAAGATGCTGATCTCCATCTACAGATTTTGAGATTGTCAGAGAACTTTGACACTGAACAGCAGAGTGTGTTGTGTTTCTTTCTATTTTATAACATTCTTATTCTTAGTGTGAAACCCTACTAAAATTATTGCCACCTCTATGCCTACTTCTACTGACTCTCCACCTTTACCACTTTTTACTGTATTCTTACTTCTTATTTTATGAGGCCAAGATCTATGCTAGATACTTTACATGCATTGTCTTATCCCCATACTAAGTTTGGCAGGAAGGTATTGTAGTTATCCTAATCAGAGCTAAAGCTCAGAGATATTCAGTAACTTGCTCAGTCACACAGCTCAGATGGTCTACTTAACTCCAAAGCCCAAGCTCTTAAATGCAATGTCTTGCAGCTTGAGGTGGATTGTGGAATCCCATATTTTGCATAAAGCCCGCTCTTATGTTTGCATCGACAGATTGCACACATCTCTCTCAACATAAATATTTTTAGTCTTTGGCTAATCTGTTTTTGAATAAAAAAAATAAGATGTGCTCTGACAGGTTCCACTACAAACTTTTCTTTTAACTTAATAGATTCACACCCAGGATGTTTTCAGGAAACAGAAGTGACAGCAAAGAGATGAAAAGTAAACCATTAAACAACAAAGTCTTTGTGAGGAAGTTTCATGGGGCTTTTTCTAGGTTCTGTTTCACTGGAAAACCATGCCATAGGAATGGTTGAAAATATCTATCCATGGTCTATCTATTCTGTTTCCAAGTAATAGTCTTCTGAATCCAGCTCAGGAAAAAGTCAGCTGCTTATCCTTCTTCTACATGTTCCAGGAGGGAAAGTTTTAAAAACCACTATCACTACTGCTTGGGAGAGTAATATGGGCGCTGTCATCAAGGCAGTGTGGCATAATGAAAAAAAAAAAAAAAAAAAAAAAACAACTGGACAAACTCAGTTGCTCCAAGTTCTGACCCCTGTCTGCCTCTTATCAGCTGTGGGATATTAACTTCTCTGACCCTCAGCTTCCTATTTAAAAAAAATTATATGCCTCTACCTTACGAGGTAATTGTAACAAACAAAATGGAAAACGCATGTAAGTGTTTAGTAAACTGTAAAATGCTACACAAATAAATGGGACTAGATCATACAGATACAACTAAAAGCCAAGAAAAAAGTGGCTAGTAGTTGACTGGTCTCCTTTTCCTTTCACTTTTTCCTAACTGAATTGACTTGATTGGCTTGTTATGCAGTTGGATAGACACTGAGGCAGTGTTTATGAAGCAAAATCCTCTGGACAGAACCCTGAGGTTCAGCACAGGGTCTTCAGCACTTGAGGGGTATTTCATAAGTGAACTAAGGTTTCCCATGCTTTTGTGAGGTTGCACAACTGTTCGTATTCTAAGAATGTAGAAGGCTGTACATCTCTATCCTTATCCTATGATCTGGAATTATATTTTCATTCATTCTTCAAGCATTTATTCATTCCCAACAGTAGCACTGGAAAAAACTGGGTATCACGATTTTAAGTTTAACTTTAAAAATCACGTGTATGTTATTTGAGTTTTGTGAGTTCAAAAAAGTTAGCAACCAATGACTTGCTCTGAATCCATTGCTGCTTCAACTTGAAGTTCTAGCATAGTGTCTTTGGTAGCCCCTTGGAAACCACATAACTATTGATTCAACTTTCATCTCTCTTTGTTGGCTAGCGGCTTCCCTATTTAGACTCTGCCACTCTAAAAAGACTTGTAGTTAGGAAATATATTTGTTCAATTCAACCCCAGGTAGCTCACACTCATTTGTGTGTGTGTGTGTGTGTGTGTGTGTGTGTGTAACATCTTTTAATATTGTCTTCGTTTCTCAAGTTGGAGAATGTTGCACTGAACATTCTATCTTTACTAACATCTCTCCTTCCCTAGTCTTTAAACTTGCTGCAGGCCAGTAAAACTCTTTCTCCCTCCTATCTCCTGGCATATAACCCACAAGAAACCAGAAATGGCCTTTGCCAAGAGAATCATCATCTCCATTCCAATAAAGCAAAGATCTGGCCAAACTAGGTATTTATAACTTTGCCATAAGGAAATTGGACTTCTTAAAGCAAATTCTTAACTTCGAACAGTTTTTCAACATCAGGTAAAGCAACTGATTGACAAGGCTGTGAGTACTGTCTAACTTGGTCAGTGACCAAGTGAATAAAATTTCAAAAGTGAGCATAATGACACCCAGTTAAATATAGTTTGAGACATACAAGAAAAGCTAGTCTCATCAGGCTAAGAATTATAAAAAGGAGGTCTTGAGAAGCATTGCTAATCTTTAAAACATGTGTCCCTCTCTCATTGTGTTCATCTCTCATTGTGTTCGTCGTAAAATTACATTTCTGCTAGTCTGTGTATATTCCATCAATAAAACATTACATGGCAAATAAACTAGGAATTAATTATGGAGATAATGGTGCAAAGTTTTATTTATTCATGAGCTTCATTGATCGAGTTCAATCTTCCACTTAAAAATTCAATCTTTTAATACCAGCAAAGTATAGTTTTTTTTCCAGTTCAATCATTAAGAATCAATAGTCTTTGGGGCACCTGGGTGGCTCAGTCAGTTAAGGGTCTGACTCTTGATTTTGGCTCAGGTCATGAACTCATGGTTTGTGAATCTGAGCCTCATGTCGGGCTCTACATTAACAGCACAGAGCCTGCTTGGGATTCTCTCCCCCTCTCCCCTGCCATGGGCTCTCTCTCTCTCTCTCTCTCTCTCTCTCTGTCTCAAAATAAATGAATAAACATTTAAAAAAAGAATCAATAGTCTTTACTGGTAACACCTGAAAATAATTTCAAATAAGGGTATGGCAGCTAAACATAAAGATGACAACCAAATTCTCAAAGATTTCAGAAAGAAAGCTAAGGCTCCCTTCTGCAGTCATTAGGTCAGTGGTCAATTCAATTAAACATCTTCCAGAGTCTTGTGGAAGGGGATGGAAGAAGCGGATGAACAACAAAACTGCCTTGACCTCCCTTTCCCCAACTAAACATGACCATTCTGAGGACACTACAGTGGCCTACCACTGGAATGAGGGGGTTATTCCTCTAGAAGTCTTTTCAGAAGACTGAGAGCCTCACCCTGGAAACAGAGTACCATAGAAGACCCTGGAAACACACCCCTCTTTGACATTAGGCAGCCAGCTTCTTTGGGTTTGAAATCTGAACTGAAGGCTTTACCTAGGGTCTCTTTATTACCTTTACAGATAAGCAAGGAGGCTTATATCCCAAAAATGGTCTAAAAAAGCATCAGAGGATGGAAGTGGGTACTCTAACAATCTAGAAAGGTAGAGGGGAGAACAGAGAAGTGGGTTTTGGAAGAAAACTTTTGGTAATCTTGTTGATGACACAGTGCAGTATAGGTGGGTGTCAGTGGTCAAGTAAGTTTGGGATATTTTGTAACTAAACCCTAAAAGAGTGCCCGGAGAGCACAGTGATTAAGAACACAGGTTCAGAATCAGACAGACCTGAGCATGACTGAATATCCCAAGTCTATCACCTGTAGCTGTGTAAACCTGGGAAAACTACTTGACATCTCTGAGCCTCAGTTTTCCCATCTGTAAAATAGGGGAAATAAGAGCATTTATCACATGGGGTTGTATGGATGAAATGATGTGCATAAAGCATTAAGATGATACCCAGGAGAAGAAACTATAGCTGTCATTATTGGCAAAATAAAGGCTATCAGAAGTCCTATAGTAAATAAAACTCTGCTGATTTTGTTTTAACATAATGTTCCTGAAACTTGTTTGTGTGCCGGATCGTTTTCCTTTTTTATTGGAGGAAGGCACATGGGCACACGTAATGATACAAAACATCGATATAAAACCTGTACCACCTGTGTGTGGTACAGGTGAATCTCCAGCCCTCTCCTTGATCAGCTTGGATGCTTAAAGCACAGGAATTTTCACACATAAAGCAAGCACTGAACTACTCCATTAAAAGAGGCAGCAGTGACTACTGATTTTTAGAATAGAGACAAATGCCTCTCCTTCCTGTCTCTTACTAGATCTAAATAGCATACACTTGGTCACCTCTTCCAGAGCAAACGTAAAACAAAAAGCACACGGCACCCCCGAGAAGGTGCCCAAATTGAACCCACAGGCACAGAAGGGAAGCGCCAAAGGGTCTTGCCAGACAAATGTGAGCACCAGTAGAATAAAAACTATGGAAAAAGATACGTTAGAAAATCTTGATCTTTCTTCGGTTTGCATGGCAGGTGTTCCCATCCTATGAAGCTTCAAATAAAGAAATCCAAAATACCAGATTCAATATCAACATTCGCATATAGAGTCCCAAGTGTACATTTCTGATAGACTTTTCCATCACCTGTCATGATACTTAAAGTTGACTTCATAGGCTGATGAGCTTCTCAAAATCAAATCAGAGAATAATTTGTCTTCAGTGGCAGCTTGATTAACTTGTGGATGCAGTAAGGTATATTCTTTTTGCTGTCCCCTAAAATCTCCTTTTCAAACCCTACTTCTTTTTTTCTGAAGTAATTAGAAGGATTACTCTAATTGCTAATGGCTCTCCCCTACAAAAAAAGAAAGAAAGGAAAAAGAAAAAAAGTAGAAGAAGAAAGAATACATTCACCTACCAAAATTAGGACCCTTGGGGGAAAAAGTATAAATTTTCAGTTATAAGATGAATAAAGTCTGAGGATCTAATGTATACCCACCTAACCCCTAAAAAGGTAAATATGTGACATGTGATGTGTTAGTTAACTTGATGGGAGGAAGCCTTTCAATATATATATATATATATATATATAGTCACACTGTACACTTTAAGTATCTTACAATTTTGTCAATTATACTCAATAAAGCTGAAAACAAAGCAAAACAAACTAAAAAATGAAACCCTTCATACAGGCATCTGACAGGGAAATTATACACTTAACATGAAACACACTGGCTATGAAATCTGTCTTTCTAGAACTTTCCCGAATCCCAAATGATGGCACAGCAGCTTCCCTTACAAAACATACACTTTCTATCTGCAGGGTGGAAAGCAGGACACTCCTAAGGGCTAGGAGCGCAGGGCAGAACACATCCACAGACTCGTACTATGACAGCATTCAGTGCACTAGGACATGCCATGGGGCCACAGAACACCCACACCAAAGGAGGGATGGCTGAAGCTCTAAAGCCAACTGCCAGGCAGGAGGAGGGTGTTGCTCACACTGCAGCAGGCATGGCCATTCCCGGTCACATGAAGCACACTCAAACAGTAAGACATACCACTGGTGGTCCCCGTACCACTGCCCGAGCCAGGTCCAGGGGATGAAACCACAGTCCTGTAGGTGGGTGGTGGTGGGGGAGGTGGGGTTGCTCTCTGTCCCAACCCAAAATCTTTGGGAGATGAGATTGTTTCTAAGTAATCATCTTTAATGAAGGTCTGCTCAGCGATTTTCTTCTGGACTTCTTCTAAATTGAGCGGCGATGGTACATTGCGAGGAGGACCAGGGGGTCCTGAGGGGCCTGGGGGGCCCGGAGGGCCCGGGGGGCCTGGAGCTGGGGAGTCAGATGGGTTGTCTGATGCAGCTGGTGGGGACACCACCTTTTCCCTTGGAGTCAACTCTGGAGTAACATGTTCCGGGGACGTATCAGAAAAATGGACCCACTTTTCTTCAGCATTAACAGCAACAGACTTGGGGGACAACACTGGGCCAAAAATGCTGTCCAAGTCATTGATTGATGGTAGTTTTTCAATTTTGACCTCTGTGGCTGACTGGTCATTTCCTGTGGTTAAAGTAGTTGATTTTTAACTTTAATTAACTTTGTGAATATTATTTGTATGGGGTGGGGGTGGGAGGGGTGAGGCAAAGAATAGTAAATAGATTGCCTTGTGAGGTTAAAAATAACTAGACCAGAGCTGAAGGGGAGGAGAGAGTTCCCTGTCTCCATAATGTGAGAATTATCATTTTATGTTGTTATTTTACCCTTTTTGCTGGGTGACCCCAGTTAGCTATTTTTACCACCATTGAAAGCGTTGAGCATGCTCCCGCTCTCAAAGGCTGCTCACAAGAGTGCAAAGTGTGATCATTTTGAAAAGGCTGCACTTTGAGAAGGTTCACAGAGTACAGCCTCTGAAACTGCATTCCAAAAGGGAGGTCCCTTCTGAAAGTCTGGCCTACTGAAATATAGACAACACAGTAGAAAAATAATTGATAGCTGAAAATCACCTTCATATTTGACAAAGACTGTCTACTTGAGCATATTAAAATGTTTAGTGAAACTAATAATATGTTAGTTTAAAAAATATCATAATTAGCTAAATACACCAGAAACAGTACTACGATTATTTAAAGGACTATCCCCACATATATATTTACAAACACACACATATACACCCCACATACAACACACACAGGTTATTGAGAAGACATTTACTACTTATTAGAACTATCACATATATACTTATTTAATAGGGAGGAAAATTGCAAAAACTTCTTTATAATTTCTTTTCTCATCAAGTTCAACCTGTTAACTTCGTAGGCATAACTGTGAAGTACATGAACCAGAAAAGTCTCTGGCCTAAACATTAGCATCAGCTATTCTTTTTAATTCTTACCAGTAATAAAAGGAAAAAAAAATGAAAACTATCTTCTGCAGCCTGACAAGGAATGCTTGGTCAAAACAGCAATGTGAGGAAGTGCACTTTTTAAAAACTATTGAAATTAGAAACTGTTCCCTGAATAATTGTGGGGCATGAGCAGAAGCAACTTAACCTTTAAAGAACACTTTGGCTCTACGAACTGGCTTAGTACTTCCATATTTCGTGTTTGAAAAGAATTAACCTTCAAGGTTCCCAGGCCACAGATAAATGGGGTAGCAGTTTGCATATCCCACAATATTTATAATTTTGTCGCTGGTAGAGTTATTTGCCTCTAATATATTTATGGTAATACAAGGAATCAAAATGATTTGAACTTGGAAACACCCTTACCTATGATACTCTGGATGACTTTTTGTTGGATTTTAATCAGTATAAATTTCAAAAATGACTATGCCTTGCACTTGGTCTTATTGATGAATACCTACTCTGTAGCTCTCAAGCTCACCAGGCTGCATATATAGCGAAGGATGAAACTTCAATAGAATTCCAAAGGTGATAAAAACCATATTCTAAGGGTCCAGACACATAAAATAGCAATGACTGCTTTGGACTTGCTAGTCCAATAATAGATTATAAGTAGTATTGATTTTAATAGAAGGTAAAATGTGCCTTAGAAATATCTGTCTAAAGGCATGTGGCAATTCCTTGCCATATTTCATTATCCTTACACATCTCTTTGCCATGGGATAATATGGATTACTGGGAAAAAAAATTCCCCACCTCCCAAGCTTACCCATATGCTGCACATCCTGGGAGCCATCCTATGTCTTTGTAGACTAGACATAGTTTTAATTTGTAGTTTTAATTCTAGGAAAAAAAATGATCAGTTCTTGGGACAATGCGAATTGTGCCTTGAGATTCTGAATCTGTAAATCATTAAAATGAGATCCAATGAAGTGAAATGCCAATTAAACAAGGACGTTTGCTATTGAGATTGTTTTCTTTCACTTCACATGTAAACGTGGCTCTCATTCAACAAAATGACACAGAGGGAAAATCAGTTGAGAAAGAGAACCATTTTGTGAAACCTGAGAGTGATACTTTAAGTAAGTGGGAATGGAAGGAACACTGAATGTGACATTTTCACACTTTGTGTCTATAGCTTCTGACACATCCATGTTGAGGTCCGGGGCCACGGCTGGTGGCCGTATCACCCCAGAACAGGAAAAACAGAAGCTTACCTGGTGCAACTGTTAGCGGGGAACCTGTTCGGGGCGGGGTGGCCGGTACATTTTTGGGAGGCAGTGGTGGAGGTGCTGCAAAGACACAGGAAGTCAGGCGTTATTGATGATTTTCTCCCTAAATTACACAGTATTCTGCAGGTCAGCAGGATGTGCGCTTTCATTCACATTCCTGCTGTTGGAAATGTTACCACCATTAATGGTCTACAGATTTCTAAGTTCAGAGCTAAGAAACTGAAGCAGGACCCCTTCAGATTCTTCCATTTTATGCTAATAAGAATTTGTCAAAAGAATGTCAGATAATGACAATGTCTTCATTTTATTTATTCATTCCTTTCTTGGACGAACTTCACGCACTAACAAAGTTCTGTATCCTGTACTAGGAACTAGGGGCAAAGGGCTAAATAAAAGAAGCCTCTGTCCTCAAGGAATTTATGAATGAATGGATGAATATCATGTTAACAGATGATTACAATCCAGGGGTGGTCGAGGAAATGAGAATTATCTTGGTGGAAGCTCAGATGAGGGGTTTTTTAATGTAGTCAAGATAGTATTGCCTAAGTTGAGTCTGGAAAGATTTCTCAAAGTCATATATCTTAGGGGCGCCTCGGTGGCTCAGTTGGTTAAGTGCCCAACTCTTGATTTTGGCTCAGGTCATGATCTCACAGTTGTGAGATCAGACTCTACTGTTTAACATTCTCTCTCTTCTCCCTCTTCCTCTGCCCCTCTCTCCCCTCCAAAAAAAGTCACACATCTTAAATTTTAATATATTTTTGAATGTCTGAAGCAATATGATTTGGAGCAAGGAAGAATACATAGATTCCCTTGGTAAAAATTATGGCTAAACAAAACCCTTCAGATAGAAAAAGTATTGTATTACTGCCCCAACGCAGAGATTCAACCTTCTGAACTAGACTTGTCATTTTGCGGGCAAAGTTAGGGATTACTATTTCAACAGGTACTTTTTTTGTCTTATTCTTTCTTTCTTTTTAAAAAATGTTTATTTTTGGAAGAAAGAGAATGCAAGCAGGGGAGGGGCAAAGATCGGGGGTGGGGGGTGGGGGATGGGTTACAGAGAATCGCTGACAGCTTCGACGCTGAAAAAGCATACCCGAACTCACAGGTCCTGAGATCACGACCTGAGTCAAGGTCTGACGCTCAACCGACTGAGCCACCCAGGAGCTCCTTACTCTTTCTTTAAATGTATGGTTTCCTGTCACCTGCTACATTTAGTAGATTCAAAGAGTTCACACTAATCTCATAAACCAGTGAATCTGAATGTGGCCCAATCTTTCATAACCTAAAAGCAGAGTGGGTCAGCTGGGCCCTGGCTGGAGAGCTCTTACAGTATCCTCTCCCTGCCTGCATTAAAAAGAGCCCCTCTGTGTCACTCCACCCTCACTTGACTTCATTTAATTTCAGAAAGCATCCCATCTTTCTATACACCAGGCATGGCTGACAGCTACCATCCTAAAGCCCAGAAATACCTGGTTCCTAATCTTAGTTATGAGCTTCTGAAAACTACACCTCAAATGGATCGTGTTTTTCTACAGAAGCTGAGAGTCCATCAGGGGCTCTGTTTTTGATTAAGGTTCTCCGCAAAAATTGAGATCATCATCAATAAAAATACACAAAATACCATAAGAGCCTAATAATGTAAAATAGCAAATTTATGCTGCAACCATGAAATGAGCAAACTTATGCAATACATCTCGATTATACAATAGCCTTTGCTGTGCTAAGTGTAACCACAGCACATAAAACTCATAAAACTCTAAAATGTCAATAGTTGGTCTTAAAATCAATACATTATCTACATAAACATTTCATTTATGGACCTTCTTGGCATCTAGGAAAGGTTTTCTAGGAATAATCTGGATGGCTCAGTTTCTAAAGAAAGCTTTTCAAGGAAGTTAGAGCTTTTTCACTGGCTTTGTTTCCCAGTAGCAGAGAGAAACATTCAAAATCACACCACTGGGGTTCAAATTCTCTCAAAAACACATCTTTGAAAGTTTAGACGTTTAAAATAGTTATTGGTGATGCTGTTTTTCCTATCCTGTTTTATGAGGGAAATACCTTTGGAAGGACTGGATCACCTGGTTTCATAGCACTAGTCCCAGTAAACAACCTCTGGGACTTTGATCAGGAATCTCCTCGGTTAATTCCTACGATTATTTTTAAGACCCATAATGCAGAGCCCTGGGAAGGCTGAACTGGTAAAGTATTAATTGGTGTATATATAGTATTAATTTCCCACAAAGGAAAAATATTCTCTGCATCCCATCTCACCACCAAACATCTTTTTCTGAGACCCAATTTTCTTCCTAGAGTCATTTAAAAATTTTTTTTTTTTAACGTTTATTTTATTTTATTTTTGGGACAGAGAGAGACAGAGCATCTTCCTAGAGTCATTTTAAGGAGTACTTTCCACAAGCACATATGCTATGGGAAGTTTACTGAAATGAGAACTCAAGAAATCCATCAAGTGGGTGGCTTGACCGAATGAACAATCCATTCAGGCCAAATAGCTCAACCCACCACAGGTGAAGGGCTATCAGCATCTTCAGGAGAGGGTGGGGGGTAGGGGGCATGCTGAGATAGCATCGCTGATGGCCCTGCTTTAAGACAAGTTTGCCCTGACCTCCTATCTCAGCTTCCCACCAAATAGCATCATTTCTCTTGCTCTCCATTATCCCTCTTTCTTCTCAATGTGTCCTTTCTGTTCTATGTATCCTCCTTGTCCTGTAGGACTAGCAGAGACTATCTGACTTGTTCACTTCTGTGTTGTGTGATAGTCCAGTACCTGGAGCATGGTAGATTCTCTAGCTTACTTGCTTCTCTCTCTTCTGTATGCATGGTGAATGAATGAATGAACAAGCCTATAGGATGTCAGAAGAGGCTGTGATTCAAAGTTAATAATTTTATTATATTATTCCTGCCTTGACAAACTGCCCTAGACCCCTTTACCTCTAAAGCCTATTAGAATAACCTCTTTTCTAGGGCGCCTGGGTGGCTCAGTTAAGCATCTGACTCTTGATATTGGCTCAGGTCATGATCTCAGAGTTGTGGAATTGAGCCCCATGTCAGTTTGCACTGAGCATGGAGCCTGCTTGGGATTCTTCCCCACTCCCCCCCTCCCCAACTCATTCTTTCTCTCTCTCTCTCTCTCTCTCAAAATAAACTTAAAAAAAGAATAACATCTTTTCTTAATATTATACAATCCAAGTGTTGCTTATGTACTTTCTAAGAGTTGCTTAATTTCACTATGCAGACAGTAAAATGAGTCACTTATTTTTCCAGACAGAGCAGACACAACTTACTTCCAGTGGGAAAAGGCCTTGTTAACTTTGGCGACTCGATGCTTGGATTAATTGGTTGGCCTGAACCCCATATCTCAGGCTGATCTAAAAGAACTGGAAACATAAAAAGAAAATTTCCCAGGGTGAGTCCAAAAAAGAAACATTCCTGGATTTTAGAACTTAAAATGTCAGTTTAAAGATGAGCTTCACAAAATTATCTCCCTCTTGTCTTAGTCCTAGCAAAGTAATTTAGAAGTGTGCTGGTTCTCATTCTTTTCAAGCAAAGAATGGAAATGGCAGTGGTGTGTGTGTGTGTGTGTGTGTGTGTGTGTGTGTCTGTGTGTCTGTGCGTCTGTGTGTGTGTGTGTGTGTCTGTGTCTGTGTGTGGTGATGGTGAGGGTGTCTGTGTGTGCACACATAGCTAAATAAAATCTTTCAAAATACAGTATCTGCATTTTCTTCCTGGTTGGTCACTTAAGGACATTCTGAATGTTAGTACATGTACTGGCTCTGTTTTGGGCACCCATTTGAAGATCCAGGCATTAATCCCATCCATGCATGTTCATTTCAAGTTGGTTTATTTAAAGTTTGGTATGAATATGCTTCAAAAATGAAAATGCCTGGGTTCTGTAGAGTGGTTCATATCTTTAAAGGATAGTACAGGGTCTTTAAATAAACCTTTTACGGCATCCTAAAGAGAAATGAAATTACCCTAAAAATGTTTGGTAAATATCTTGAGAGAACCAACAAAATAAAGAGGGGCTTCAACACCTAAAGTAAACCAGGGAAATTAGGTATTGGGCCTAACGACACTGAACCTAACGTAGCTTCCATTTCTTCTATCTTCTTGTTTCGATTTTTTTTATTGCTATGGTAACAATGTAAACAAGTAGGTTTTCTCCATACATATCATTTGCCAGGATCTATGGAAGTACTGCTTGTAATTCATTATGTGGTAAAACACAGGCTGGGCGGTTAGTGGGCTATGAATTTGAATCCAGCCTCTAAGACTGTAGGAACATGGGCCAGTCATTTCACCTCTGAGCTTCCCTTCCTTCTGTGTAGAGATAGTAAGAGCAATCCAAGAGTTACTAAAAGGATCACAAGAGATAATACATACAAATAAAACGTACACAAAATGCATGTAGCACACTTATCCCAAGGCCAGAATATTATTAAATATTCTAATCCTTACAACACCAGCCTGTGGTTGATTAGTGCCATTTTCAGTAGAAGAAGTAAAGACTAAAGGGATTAAATAACGTGCCCAAGAGCTACCTATTGGTAGCTGAGAGGGGCTGAGATCTGATCCTGGGCATGCATACATGACTCCAAAATACAAATTTTGCCCCCAGGCCTTATAAGTTAGTGACGGAAGAATCAATGAAATGCAGTGAGAGTGCGTAGATATGAAAGGTTAAGTGCAGATATTGGAAGAGCAAGTGTGCGTGGGCAAATGCTGGAATTTTATAGAACTTTGGGGGATGAAACCACCTCAAGAAAAAGCAAGCCAGGCTCATGGACAAGGTCAGGTGTCTCTCCTCTCCACCACAAACACAAAGATGGTCTTGGTTATATTTTGCTTTAATATGAAAGCAAACATTCCCCAAAGATGTGGAGTAGCATTTTTTCCCCATGGATGTGATGGGGGACACCACCTCAGTTTTCAAAGAACTGTTTTCTAGGGGCGCCTGGGAGGCTCAGTCAGTTCAGCATCAGACTCTTGATTTCAGCTCGGGTCATGATCTCACGGTTCATGAGATCAAGCTCCATGCTGGGCTCTGCACTGACAGCACAGAGTCTGCTTGGGATTTTCTCTTTCCCTCTCTCTCTACTCCTTCCCCACACTCTCTCTCTCTCAAAATAAATAAACTTTTTTAAAAAAAGAACTGCTTTCTATTTTGTAAATCAGGTTTCCATACAGTTAGGGGATTCCTTTAATAGGTAGATTCAGATGCAACAAATCAAATCCCACCTTTAGTCACTATACAATTATGTCATTAAAAGGAAAAGTGATCATAGCTGAGTTAATAAGACAACTGATAACCCATCGCAAGGCCACCTTTATTTAGGGATTTTAAGTTGTAGACATTTAAATCCCTAAAGGCGTATTTAGGGATGTTCCTTATACATTTTCCTAACTGTATCATTGAAAAATATTTTGATGTGGTTGACTGCTAGCGGTCTTCCAGTATCTATTCTCCATTTCTTCTATAGTTAAGAAGTTCTAGCTGGCCGTATGGCACTAAATTCTTTCTGATTGGCTCTAGTTAAAGTGATGCCTGTCTCTTCCAGATTTTGCTCACGAGAATTGGCAGCGAATTCCACTGGTCCTCCCTGTCCCCCGCCCCCTCTCCACTTTACTCTCACTGGGGGATGATGAGAGCTGGAGCAGCTCCCGTGGACCCAGACATGAAGACCATGTACTGAGAACAGCAGACCCACCCTACCATCCCTGTACTGTTTACTTTGAGATTGTTAACATAAGACAGAAATAAAATTCTATATTGTTTAGCTCCCTGCAATTTGGAGTCTCTTTGTTACTATAGTTTAGTTTACTCATTATGCTTTCAAGTCCTGTTGTCCTCAACAGTTAAATTTTATTTCTTTGCCCAACGGTATAAAAAATAACATTTTATTATACATATACAACAGTGCTTTTAAATCAAATGATGTTTTTTAATAAAAACATCCCATATTACCAAACACAGACACTGGAGATGCATGCATTGTATGTAAATACATTTCAGGAATAGATTAGATCCCTTTAATAAAGAGTTTCATTTATGTCAGCAAGGTATACATTATTTACAACCATCCAAAAAAGATGGTTAATTTTAAAAAGTTAAATATCTAATTCTAGGAATAAATGTTTAATGGGTAAACCCAATAAAAATGGATGAGTTGATAATTTTTTCCACAACATTTTGCTTGTAAGTTGCTCAATGAATCAAGGTCATTCCTGGGTCTTGAGCCTGCAAACAAGTCTGGTGAGCAGTCCAACTGACACCTCCAGTGACAAGGTGGAGAAGAGAGTAAATGTGGTCAGAGAGGCTAGATCACAGTGACAGTGACTGTGACAGGGAGTTTAAGGTCTTGGTCCACAACGATAACTGTTTGGACCCCAGGGCACTTATTCCCTGACTTATTCCCAGTGATTTGTATAGATTTGCAGTAATTCTTACTGACCACTTTTGAGGAGTGAACTTGTTAACTATTTGATATTTCTGGAAGCAAGGTTTCAAATCCTAAAATACTAGAGGTTTGCAAATGAAACTCTTATCCTCATAGCACACCTGGATCAGAACTTCTCTTTCACATGAGGATCTGATGGTACATGGATCAAGACACATGCCTTTCCTCTAGGTAAGTTATACTTCAATGAAAAGAAAAATCTAAGAGACACACGTTTTGCCTACCTTCTGTCTTCTGTTCATCAAAAGCTGATTCTAATGGAGGACCAAAGAGGGGAGCAAGGGCCGTAGTGTCATCTGGAGGCTTTTTGCTAAATTATACCCATTAAAACAAAACATAGAGAAAGGGGATATTAATGCTAAAAATATATACAAGCTTTCAAATATTTTTCATGGTAAGGCAGATATATGTGTGCGTATTTGGGTACATACATATGCATGTACGCAAGCTCCCATGGGGCCAGAAAGTATATGTAAGAATGTCAGATGTACTATGGATGAGAGGATTGGTAGGAGATAAGATCCCTAGTTCTCATTGAGGGACCAACATAATGGTCCATTAGAAATAAGTTGAGAAACTCTTTCAAGTCATCAAGACTCTCTATACTTAGAAGAGATAGTATGAGAGATAACAGTTTATTGCAAAGCATTTAGTTTCTTCAGATCTCAAATACCATTTATATTTGTCTGCATCACATCCCTGTATTGTAGCTAATGCAGTTTGTGATTAGTGAAAGTCAGTCATAGGTAGGTTAAGTGAAAGGCACCCAGGAAGTTTGTGTTTGAAGAAGAAACTAGGTCTACTATTTTCTAATTTCCATACTCTCTCTCCAATCAACACTCACAAAGACTAGTTATAACCTCCTAATACCTTAAATAGAGCACATCTCAGAAAAAGAAGGACATTGAGAACTCAAGGGGAAGGGTGGAAATACGTTAAATTGTTATCCTTTCTCCTAATTATTACTTAAAATGATTATTAACAAAAGGCTGCAAAATCTTCATTTCTTCCCAGACTCTATTTCCCTCACTGATCCTGATGAGTTCTGTGTGTGCAATGGGAGTGAGAGGGGACGGGGTAGGGGGTCAGGAGGAGGGAAAATGAAAAGAATCCAGCTTTTAAATAGAAATAGTAGTCTTTTTGGAAAACAGTGCCCATTTGTACAATACTTAACTCAAAGAATAGACAATACAAAATACAGCATTTTGCCAAAACCAAAAAGGCAGAACAGATTCTTTTGGTATATGACAGGTGGAATGTATCATGAAATTGAAGCCAACTAAACACGCTATTCTTCATAGGGAGATATAATCATATGTCAGATCAGCATTCCAAACATCAAAAGATCTGTTCATACAGACTTCCACTTTTGCATTAGTGAGGGGTCTGCACATTCTGATAGTCACTTTGGATGACTATACAGTTCTTCTGTAAGTGTCTGCCTCAGGCTGCACTTGTGAGAAACGATAATACCCTTGAATCATGCTATGGACTCACACATAAAAGCAGGCCCTTTATTAATACAAGTTGAAAGCTGAGCCTAAAGGAGATCTGCTTGATTGTTAACAATGTGTGATACCTTATATAAAACACAACTAATGTCTTCCATGCTCACCTCGTAAGTTCTGGAGTTGGTGTGGAACGCCTGGGTCTTGCCACTTCTTCACCTGATGTACAGGACAAAGAAACTTGGTAGGCATATTTTTACTATTCCTTTCTTATACATCTTATGAGCTATGTTTGGAAACACTTAGAGATTTACGTCCCACCAATAAGCAACTCAATATGAAAATTTTGCAAAACAAACCCTCTACCCAGGCAATGCAACAGCCACATATCAGACATATGTAGTAGCATTTTATCTGGCATTTGCAAAACCTAATTAACCAAGGAATTACCATGATAAGCTGTCAAACAGAAGAGCTGTATACTGCAGAGTTTAGCTGAGTAGCCTACCATTCTTCAAATGTCTGCCACCTTGAGCAGTCCTGCTTCCCAATTACTGTAAGAGAATACTAAGCCAGGCCATATGTACATAGTACAGGAATCCAGCATTCTTTGCCTGTTCTTTTCTTGAAATGCCAAGAAAATGTTGTATCTTTAACTAGCAGCCCTGAATTTAGAATTCCCTAGAATATGCTATATGCCGCAGAGGAAAATCATGCCCTGCATATATTATAACCTGTATCATATCACTTTGGGTGACTAAAATTTTTATATCAGATAACATTATGAATGGGTAAGTTGCATCTGCCTTCGATTCCTTCCGTCCCTCTCCTCTCCCCACCCCCACCAACAAACACACACTTAATTAAATCCATTTCTAAAGTCAGATGATACAGCAAGAGTTGACAAATATCGGAAGAAGGTAGCAATGCTTTTCCCAAACCATATTCATTTTCAGAATTTAAATATTAATTATTCAGGACCCACCAGGCCCCTTTATCATTACAAGATTTCTTTGCTGCAAAAGTAAAACATTTGTACACCTTAAAAATCAAGCCCAAGAGTGTATAATTGAAATGTATACATATTTATGCTCCAAGATCCAAGGAACTATTTCTTCTTTTAAATTTTACTCTATTTCTGGTAGCTAGGATATACTTACTGGATAAGTTCCTTTTAATTGCACCCTAGAATTAGAAATAGACACTATAAGGTTTAAGACCACATATATGTTATGTACAATATGTATATTTCTGTCATTGCAATTAAACTGAATTCAGAAATGCAGATGGGGAAAAATGAAATTTTTCTCAGAATTGCATTCAAGTTGGAAATTGTAGACACACACATATAAATCAGTTTTTAATTTTACTCAAGGTTTATAGAGAGAAAGGAAGGGTAAATCATAAGTCTTCTGAACCAGAAAAACCCCTTACCTGGGTAGACTTGGTAAATTAAGCAAATATTGAATAGCTCAATTAAAAAAACAACCTTGAAGCCTATCAGACAAATAAATCCAAGTTTCGCATATGTTTGGTGTTTGAAAATTATAGAATGTATTGGGAGTATTGTCTGCTTTTATTAAGGTGGGGGAGGTCCATAAGTTGTTGGTAAAAAGTCATTAGTTTACTAATGTAATTTTTAAAGATATAAGTGGCAAATGTTACAGGGAAGGAAAACTTGGAGGCATTGCCACTGAATGGGCTGTTTTCATCAGGGAGCCAAGGAATTTCATTCTCCTCAACCGCCCTTCCCACCTCAATTTCTTTCACTTGTCTGCCATAGGGCCCACCAATTCACCAACTGAAAGTCATTCCTTCAGCTCCAGGCATTGTGGTACAATAGGAATGCAAACAGCCCTGGTAAGAATTATTGGAGAAGGTATGGTCTAGTTTTTAGAATACCCTCGCAGAAACTTATAACAGAAACATTGATTACATAAAAAGTTTGATTCAAAACTGCTGTGAAAGATTCTTAGCCTGGGGTGCTACCAGAAAAGTAGAGCCCTGGAAAGGTGGTATCATGGGCTTGGAAGGGCCTGCCTTAGGAGAATGAGGGGGACAGAGTGGGGGTGGGAAAGTGCAAGTATAGGAAAGTATTCCAAAGGGTATGACCATGTGTTTGGTGGCTGGTCACAGATACGTTCTCTTCTCTCAAATGGTAACATGAACAACTCAGGATCAGATGTAGGGCCTTTATAACAGATCCAGCAGAAACTTCTTACCTTCTTTCCTAAGGATTTCTCAGAATTTTCTGTCTCATTTTGAACTCATTTATGATACAGGAGCAGTTTCAATCTGAGCAAGATTTTACTAGATGTTTTCTAACGAATGGCTCAATCTTTCACTCTGCATTTCCTGGCTTGTCTTGCCTAATAATACAATCTGTGTGTATGTGCCATTACGGAGAATTATTCCATTGTTAGTAAAGATTTTTGAAATAGAGATTAACTTTATTTACTTTAGTAAATGAGCATTTTAAGTTAATATGTCTGATTAAGTTAATGTTTTTTTTTAATTAATAAACATTTAAATTAAATACGGTCATTTAAATCAGCTACAATCATTATGGGAGTTTGGATACAAATTGGTTTTCGGAAAATAAGACTCTGTAGACAAAAACAATAAGAGAACAAATTGTTTAAATGGAATTAAAATGTTGTTCTAGGTTTTGGAGCCTCAGAGAGTCAGGTTTTTATGGGTCTGAAGTAAAGATGCCCAGGGTCTACTTCCTAGTAGTCGATCACGAGGTTGGCATTGAAGGAACAGAATTCTCCTAGAATTCTGAGACCTGAAACCCAAGAGACAGGGGACTCCTGAGGCTGTATCGAGGACCTTTTGGTCTCTCTATCCTACCTCTTCCATTAAAAATGTAATACTCATGAAACCAAACAAGGTACAAAGCTTCTTTTGTATTCGTTGGTTCTCGGTGTATCAATTCGTTACTAGACGTTCATTGTTGAGAGGCAGTAAACAAGAAGCCCCTTTAACATTTTTATTAAATACTCCTCATAAGTGAACCATCACCAGTTAAGTGCAAGCAAGATACGGCAGAGATGGGCAAGAAGACTCGGTTGTATAGAAATTAGGAAGAATAATATCAATTTAGAAAGGAACAGATATTCGAATGATCAGCAGCAACAGAAAAGAAAGTCCCATTGTCAGCTGGATCCCGCATACAGCTCTTTGATGGCCTTGAAGTTGCAGCATGGCAATCTAGAGCAAGGTTAAGGCTATGTCGATCACACAAACCACATTCAGGAGAAAGCCCATTGAGTTAAAAACTCTTCTCCTTCCCAAGTGACCACATTTTCCTCTTTTTAATGATTGTCCTTACATGTAGGCTGTGAATAAATCGCCTTCATTTTTAATTAGTTAATTCCCTCTTTTTCCTTAAAAAAAAAAAAGAGTAACTTGTCATAATCTCAGATGTCACCTAACTGCTGGGTAGGAATCAGCCACACCTGAATAGCAGTCCCTGGAGGTGTTATCTTTGATCATCAGCTATGTGATTTAAACAGAGAACTACCAGCTTGTCAGCTGGGCCAGAGGATTGGCCCCAAATAATAACCAATTGATCAAATTGGCATGTGCTCACAGAGGGGATTTCAGAGGGCACTGTTTTCAGTTCCATTTCCTCTCTCAAGGCAGATGGGGGTCATTTCAAACAAAACAAGGACCCTACTTTTTGTTACTTTAAATTCATCGTACATTTCAATCTGAGAAAAATGACTGATTTTTCACTTTGAACAACGCAAACTAATACTGATTTGTCTTCAGTGATGAAATACAGACTTATGTGATAACCTAGGAGTATTGACCTGAAAACATGTCTCTTCCTCCCACGATGGAAATTATGATTATATATTATTAGGTATCAGTGTATACTGACCAACATAGATTATAGACCAGGACTTACTTCAAATTCAGGGTTAAAAACAATGTGGCTTAAAAATTGTTTCCTTACTTTCTTCATAGCTTTCTTATTCTTTATTATCACTTTGCTGTAAACTTCTATGGTGCTTTTTGGCCAGTCTCCAGGCCTTGCATACACACACATCCATACCCACGCCTGCACACACACACACACACACGCACGTACACACACATTTTTCAAATTTAGCACTAGGGTTGGGATACTTATGTATTAATTTAGTTTGTTATGGAAAAGTGCTCTGATAATCTTAAAATATCTTGACACTTATATGATCAGTGGCTTCCAACCAATAAATATGATTCATCTGCTTCATTCATTTTGGGTCATCATAAATTTAATGGAAGCCAAACCTGGCCACCTCGCCTTGGCAACAATTTTCTCTATACATGTTTAAGGTAAAAATGTTGAGAGTTCTTACCGGGCTGCGCCTCTGTGATCAGCAAAAAGGAAGAGAGAACAGATACCTAGTCAGAGAATGATGGATCAGTCAACAGGCTTGGGTAACAGAAGATTTCATAAACAGCCAACCAAACATACACTCCAAGTAATCAGGCCAAAGAAAGACAGGCAGTCATCATGCCTGTGGCTTATTTAAACCATGAAGAGGTTTTGGAGAACCTTACAGAGAAGCTATCTGTGATATATAATAGCTTTGTTAATGGGGTGTACTATTTCAGTGAAGTGTACGAAAGAAAAAAGACAGAAACATACAAGACAATTTCACTGACAGCTTTTAATGTTTTGTCATAAGGAGTTTCTCTCCAGATTATTTGGGGAGGAGGTTTTAGAGACTAGGTACTACAGAGAAAAGTGTTTCCCACACAACAGGGTGTTAGCAAACACCATAGATGTAATGTATTTCCCATGTGATTTGCACTAAATTGGAGCCTCCCCACATCAGACAGTAGGATTAGAAAGACCTCTTGTTTGCCTGGCTCTTCTCTTTGATATCCTATGGAATGAGTGTTGGTGAGGACTTTTTTTTTTTAAGTGTCCGTTCTTGGCCTGGTGATTTGGGCAGTCTCTACCAACGGGTAGGAATGTGACGGAAAAGATGAGGAGCCCCTCACAAGCACAGATGGCAGTAAGGAAAACTGTCCAGCATCAGTAGAACAACGGTGGACCAGATGTTGTCTGTAAGAACACAACCAGCAGACATACGTCTTCTCTCCTTCACTTCTCAAACCTGGTTTATGGCTGCTATCAATTTACCCCAACAAACTCTGATTACTCTCCCTCTTTAGGGTTTTTCCACAGGAACAATAGTGACTGTGATGTGAGTAGGGAAAGAGGTTTTTCTCAGAGTTTTGGTTTCAAAATATGGGCTACCCCATGAAGTTACTGGAGGTTATCTGTGACCTAGTATTGCCCAAATCCCCAAATCCAGGCCAGAAGTGCAGACACGTAAGTATCCAGAAGGTTGCTCAGATGAAGAGGATGGTTCTACTCTCTGGAGGGTGGACAGGAAACAAGCCTCTAGCGTTTGATACCTGGGAGGCCTCCATGGATATCTGGTTCAACTGCCTTTTTGAAAAAGAGGGGAAAGTGAGGCTCTGAGACACACAGCTAGTAAATGGGTAGAGCCGGAGACAGAGTTTAGGTCTCTGGTCTCATTCTTACTTTACATCGTCGGAGGGCTCCTAAAACAGAGGACCATGAATGCTTACTTCCTGTCTTGAATGTTTTGTGACAAAACTCATCACTTTGAACATGGTTACTCTAGTCATTTTTACTTATAATATTTGAGACTTTCTCATATGCCTTACGTTCCAGGTTCTGCTCCATATTTTTCTCACCTTTCTTATAAATTTGTCTATATGCGTGTACATAATTTACATAAAATCAAAAAGTCCCCTTATGAATATGTATTTCTAGGCTTAAATTCTTTTAGTGACTAATTCATACTGTGTTTTGAGAGGAATTCACTAATGAAAATTTAGATTTTATAATTCTTTTAATGACCAGACTAAAATTCTTCTCTAAGAAAAAATGTGGGAATATATGATTTTAGCTTCAATTTCATGGCAAGCAATTCACTTTTAAAGGTAGCATAAACTACAGCAAGAGGAGATTAAAAGTGACACAAATTTCCCTAAGATGAAATTATGAAAAGAAATGTAAAAATAAAATGCAGATTGTACCCATACAGAGGCAGAGCCTTACATACAAAGAAACTTTATTCATTTAAGATTATAGAGAACACTTTTCAAAATAATTTCAATTACATTAATCTCCCCAAATTAAGTCATATCTTAATTTCCAATGAGTGAAAAACCTGTATTTTTAATCAACAGTTCCTGCTCGTATTTTTTTTTTCTAACAAAAGACATCATAAGATAGCATTTCAGAAGGTCTGCTTGCAAAATGCCTTCATCTGGGAAAAGCTGTTCAAGTTCATGCAGTCACAAGCTTATCATCCAGAATCGAGAAGACCCAGCTAGAAGCTGTGGACAGGTCAGACCCAGAAAGCCTCACAGTCCATACTTAAGAGCTATTTGAAACCTTCAAAAGAAAAATATTCTACACGTCAGATTGAAGGGCTTCATATATGTTAATTGTCACCATTAAGGTGCATAACGCAGCTGTATACTGGTTCTGCTGAACAACAATTCTGACAGCAAAATGTGTATGAGCCAGGAGAGAAGGGCCTCTGTTAAAAGTTTTATTTTACTCTTCCTCATTTCCCAAGAACGTTGAAGCCTTTAGCCTTCTACCATTGCTCTACCAATATATGGAATTAGCTTCAAAGGTGGAAGGAAACTCATTCGTGTCTGGTCTCGATAGATTCTATAAGCTGAACACTATGCGTTGAGCAGCCAACTCAGATGGGTGCAGGGCAAGGAGCGGGGTGCTGTCTGTAAGGGCACGTGTCTTTTACAAAGCTTTGGTGAACTCGCCACTAATCGGGTGCACCCACGCCTGCCCTGCAAAAATGTGGGCCTACTGCTGCCAGATCTTCAGAGAAGCGGCACATCCGGATTTTTTTTTTTTAATTTCAAACATCCTGGCTTTTAAATGTGAGCTAAAGTTGTTTTTAACTACACAAGCAAACAAAACACTTATTCCGTTGTTCAGAACCTGCAGGTGGCCAATTTGTCACTGATTGCAGGCTTCGGGGTCTCAAAAAATAAGCTCTCAGTAGATTTTATCTACTGTTCTTATTACTTCACCTGATAACTCAAACAGGGACTTTGCAATTGGTCTATTCATTTTCTGAACAGTTTTCCTTTGTTCCTATTTAAATATTAATTACTCAATTCCTAGATTTCTCTTGATCTTCTGACACATTCTGGAGAAGGTTTTGGAAACATTTTATTATTCCCTCTACTTTTCTGAAAAGAGATAGTTCTGACTTTGTACTTGAGGCTATTTTCAAAGTGGGCATACACTAATAATTTGTGATTTGGTCACTAGAATGAAGACTTTGGTTAGAACATGTTGTATTTCTAAAATGCATATAGTTTGCAACATGAATATGCTTTCCTAAAATAATGTTTCAGCCTGTGTCCTCACAGTTTCCACAGTGTCCTTATTCCACACTAGCTTTGCTTTGTTATTTTTTGCACAAAAGGATTAATTTAAATTCAGCCTACTAGGATACCTTAGTCGTAGCCAATGCGAGTGTTTTAAGATATTTATAAAAAGAAGTAACCAAACACAATATGTCTTGCTCATCAAAATCACTAAATCAGCCTCAGTTTTTGAAGCTTTACAACGTCCTCATTTGCTAAATTCAGTGCTCTGTGGAACCAGAGGAAAATGCGTGAAAAGCTACAAAGCACCAAACAAATATTTTTATACAGGCTAGTCACAGCAAATTCAGTGATTCATGTTAGAGCATTTTCTAGGAAAGAATTAGAATATGTGATCATTATGCTTATTATTTTGATTCCAGCCAATATTCTTACTTGCTTTTAAATGCTTATGGTGAAGGCCAGCTATCGGGCAAACACTTCTCCCCCACCCCCACCCCTTGTAGGTGTTTGTGTATATTTAAATTTATTCCACTGAATACCTATCATATCCAATAGGACTTGGTTGAGATGATCTTCTGAATCTCCATTTGGGAAGAGAAACAAACAGCCTGCTGGATGTCATTAAGACTGGACCAGATTGAGCAATCCATAAGATGGGCATTTCCAAAGGAAAATGAGGCAAGGAAATGGGAGGGGGATTCACCCTTAGAAACAAACAGCTCACAATGAAAAGGGTTACTTGGCTATGAGGGTTAATGGCTATGAGGACAATAGGATGGAACTCAATGAGGAACAGGGCATTTTTAAGGCACCCCAGGTCAACTTCAGGCCACATGATTCAGTAACATTTGAAGTGGCCAAATTTAGACAATTCAGAGAAAGACTCAAGGTCAAGAATAAGCACAACCGGCAAAATGTAAAGAAAGGCTACTAAAGCATACCAACAAAATTGTATGCCACAAAGGATGTGATACATACTTGACTCTCAATTACTCAGAGGTGGGCCATTCATCTTAGTATGAGCCATAGTGATAATAACAAGTGCTTATTTTATTTTTAGAAACGAGAAGACATTGGGTGCGTATTTTGATAAATTGTAATATTTTGATCTCCTTTTTTGTTCTTCCGTGTCTTCCACTTCTCCTCCCTCCTATCACCCGGACTTCCCACAAGTGTGGTACCCTGCAGATGGTATGGAGACTGCCAGGATGGGGGCAAAGGACAGGATGACATGTTACAGCACTTATTGCAGTGTCCACTTAGGTGAGGTAAGTACAACCAACCACCAGCCCCTTCTCGGTGCTCATTAACATGGAAACAGCATTTCCATATTTTCTAGTCAGCCATGTATCAGCATCCTGAGAACGTGTTCCCAATACACCAGGCAACTGAGAAGAGAACGGTGAATTTTTTTTTTTTTTTTAGTGGCTCTGTTTCATTGTTGTCCTAAAATAAACAATGATGTAGGTACATCATAGCAGATTTTTGCTGCCACTAAAAATCACCCACTGATACTAAAAAGGACTGTGGAAGAGTTGTTTTGCACTTTATAAAGATCCTCTTTTTTCGTTTCTGACAACTCCAGAAGGGGACATTTTTCTGATTAGATGAAAAATAAAATAAAAAAGACCCTTTCCTAGGCCAGCTTCAGAAGCCTTCATTCACGGATGCTATCATGTTGTGCATTAAACAAGAAATTAACTTAACAAAGTGTTTGCCTAGCTTATGGTATGTATGTGTAGCCTGACTAATCCAAGCAGAAGCTGCAATAAATAACACTTAATACCTAAAATATTTGATCACATGCCTGGTTTTGAGGCAGACACAGATCTTTACAAAATTACCCTGTGGCCCTTAATAACAGGCTTGTAAAATCACTTAGCAACCAACTTCCTTTACTCTGCACGGGGCATAATTAAGCCTTGTCCTCGTTCACAAAGGTTTGTTTTTAAAATTCAAAATCTTGTTTAGGTGTTAAACACAGTCAATCATTGGATATGCAGATGATGAAAGTGAACAGAATAAATAACGTTCGGCCAAAATGTGGAAAGGACTTATTCCTTACCGGACTTTTCCTCTAAAAAGCGTAGCATGAGGAGGAAAAAGAAGAGAAAAATGAGAGAAGTGAAAAGTATTTTCAAGAAGAAGCAGGTCAAGCCTCAGAACAACCTCACTTAAAGCAGCTCTCAAGGAATTGCTCTTCTAATGGTTTCCCCTGGGTGTGTGACACAGTCATTCCTATGCCACTGGCTCTGGCTTGAAGAACGGAAGAATGTGGCACCCCAAAATATGCTACTTTGGTATATTGATCACTGTGAACTGCAAGCATTTGAAAACGGTAAATGCAGGGAGATGCTTTCTCTGAACAACCCTCATCTGTCTAAAGATAAAGCCTCCAAAAGAATTGTCATCAATCCCCTTCCCAGGGGTGTTATCAATCAGGAAGGATTGACTCATACCATGGAGAGGAAACCAGAGGTGGATCCCACAACCTGACAACTTTGTCACAAACTATTCTTTCCGTCTATTCTTGTAAGAGCTCTTTTACCTTTCCTAAAGATCAGACACTCTCCCTTCAGAGGCCTACATCCCCTCCCCTAATTCAGAATTCTAAAGCCACCTCTTTGACTTACTTATTTTTCCTGGGTGTCTCCCATGGATACAGGAAGTCTCCCATGTATACACTTGTTAATAGACTTTGTTTTTCTCTTATTAACCTGTCTTTTTGTTAGAGTCCCAGCTGAAAGCCTATGTGGGTAGAGATAAAGTTTTGTCTTCCCTGTAAGTTCCAGCTGTAGAGGGCATTGGTGTGGCCTTCATTTGAGCACATTGTAACCTCTCTTTTGAATGCTTTTATCAAATAGCTTTTATCAAATAGATGTGTGCCTTGAAGATAGAAAATTATGCTTTGTGATTTGGAAGATGACATAATTGCAATGCAGCTGAGCATGGTCATAAAACTAATACATGAGATTATCCAGAAACTCCAGTTTTGTCAGGGAACCCAGTACCCATCATCTTCTCTCAAGATACCCTGGCTAGAATCACCAGTTCTTTCATCCCATATTTTATGTCTCCCCACTCCCCACGGACATTAGCAAATTACTTTCCTGGTGAGTGGTTGCTGGCCCCTCAGAATGCTCTTTTATTTCCTGGGCAACTGTCTTGGTGAGGGCCTCATGTCTGGCTGACGGTAGAGCTCCACTGGCCTTGTATACGCACTTCCTGGCTGATGGTCCTATTTCCAGTTTTATCTCCTAAATTCATCCTCTGCTCTACCTCCAGAATTATTTTTCAAAATAGTGAATATATTACTCTGCCCTTCAAAAACCTCCCAATCATGCAAAAATTAGAACGCATGCTCCATTCTACGTCAGTTAGGCCTTTACGATGGGCTCCAATTTACCCTCACATCTTCACCTTCCACCGCTGTTCTGCATGAAGCTCACACTTAATCTTGGAGGCTCCTGGTCATCTGAATGTTCGCTCCACTCACACACTTCCCTGCCTTCTGCTCAGGCTGCCTCTGTAGACTTCAAGGCCTTCTCCTTCTCCCTCAATTACAATTTTACTTATTCTTTAAGGTCAGGACCTTTTCTTCCATTGAGGCTTTCTCCAATGTTCCCTGTCAAAATCAGTTGTTCCCTTCTCTGGTTTGATCACAACACATTCCTTTTGTTCAAAAGAACAAACTCATGTTGAAGGTTTTTCTGCTTGCCTGGCATTTATTAGCCTCAGAAAAACCAAGGTACGCATTGCTAGCATATTTTTTGCAGTTTTTATTTTGTCCTGTTTTATTTAGGTGTCTCCACTCGATTATTAACTCACAGTAATGGTCATGAGTGGACTCTCTCTGGTCCCAAACATAGTGCTAGGCACACAGGAGGCATTCACACATGTTTAGGAATTCCCTTTCTACGGGCCATTAAAACACTATAAAATGCATAGTATCTTTTAAAATACAGAAAGATGAACTGGTCTCTGAAATAAAGCTGAATTGTATATGCCCCAAGGGATGTGACCCTCTTTGTAATGGTTCCTTCACCAGCTCCTATAAATGTTTCACTTAGCTCCTACTTAACTCTTGGTCTCTCTGCTATTAGTGACCCCAGGGTCGAATACATATTACAAAGGCTCCCAGGAAGTAGCACAGCTTTGTACAAACATTAGTATAGAGCTGTGTGATCAGATCTTGGGGCAGGGGTGGAGAATGTTCTCTCATAGCCAAAAACTAATGCTGCAGAATAACTGAGGGTCAAGATAGGTGCTGACATTCTTGGTGCTTTTGGTCCCAGACCCTTGGTAAGTAGCACAAAGAAATGAAAGTTATTAAGGTCCATGTTCTCAACCTACAAATAAAAAGAAATTCTTGGGTTAAAATCAAATAGCTTTAAAGGAGTTGTCATGGAAGGAGGAGCAGGAGCTTTTGTATATTTAAATCAGCTTAACCCCTTATTCTCTGGATGCTTTTGAGCAGGCTGTACTGCATCTCAATTCCGTAAGGCAGGGATGTAGATTTGTTGCGGAATTGTAGGAATTTGTTGTGGAATAGTTGTAGGAATGTTATGAGAATTAAAAGATGTGGATGATATTGAGCTAATGTTTACTGAGAACCTTTACCTTTACCTTGGTGTCCTTGTTATTTCTAATTTAGCAGTGAGGACAAGGAGGCTTAGATAAATTCCAAGGCCACACAGTTACTAAGGAGCAGAGCTGGGTCTGGTTCCCAGCTTACCTACCTCCCCAGACCCTGGTTGGGGTGGGTCTATGGCACAGACCAAGTCCCCTAAACTGATTAACCCATTCTCAGGGCCTTATCAGCATTGGGATCTAGAAACAATACAGGTAAAGGCTCACAGATCGAACATCCTGGAAAATAATCTTGGGTCTTTCCAAGACCCAAAGAAAACTTTCCAAAGAAAACAGTTAAATAATACACCGGGGCTATCTATCAGAGCAGGTCTCAGGGAATGAGCTTTTCAGAACGTGAACTTGTGTTTCTAGGTATGGTTTCAGATCTTGGAATTAAACTGATTGTAAGGTAAATTTCTCGGCCTTTTCCTAGAATTAAATGTATTGAATTAGAATCACAAATGATAAGGACTCTCCCCCACCCCCGCCCCACCACCGCACACCTTCCCAATCCAGACTTCATGATGATTAAACCATTTTTATTCAATATGTTGTTTGTTTTAATTGTTAGCAGTTCCAACACCTAGGCTATGAGCTCTGGCTTAAGGACTTCTTCAGAATGTCACACGAATAAACAAAGGGAAAAAAACCCTATAAGACAATTCTCCTTTGGGGAAAACAAAGATATTAATGAGCTCATAGCATCAGAGTTGATTTTTCATTGTAGAAACGCTACTAAGAGAACTGGAAAAGAGATGTATACCCCTGGGTGCACTTGTACAGAGAAACTGAGTGAATTTTTGGACTGGTCAAAACATATACCTAAAATACAATCAATGAATCATCTCTCATGCAGGGATTGTCCTGTGCTGTGGCTTGAGAAAGAATAATTCTCTGATTTGCAAGCCTTGTTGAAAGGCAGCTCACCCTTACCCTAAACCACTTTCTAGTGCAAGGAGTCATTCAAGTTAGGTCTTGTTGAGGCCTACATTTCTGTGCAAGGGGCTCAAAAGCAACAACATTTGCAACTGAACTTAGTTTAAGACCCAGAGCTGAAGCAAACAGAGGTGAATGAAGAAAGTACACAGCAGAGTTTAGTGATCCTCACACAGAGGTTTTGTGCTCTAAATACATCCTTGCACACTTAACAAGGAACCAGCTGCCATGGGAATTTGGGGCACCAAGTTTCATAAGAGTGGAACCAAGACACGAAAAAACCAAGTCTAACCTGTAAGCTTCTTCAGTCTGCAGCCGTTTAACCTTAAAAATAAGATGGCTGTATTTTGGATCTTTATATTTAACAAATGAGATTTCATTATAAATATAACCAGTTCTTATCAGTTATGTATGACAGAAATTGAAAAAAGATAGTTCATTTAGATATTTATTGGGTTCCTAATAAAGACAAGACACTACTCTAGGTATATTGCTGAACAAAACAATAGGAACAATGGACAAAATGCTCCAATAAGCTTATTCTGGGGGCCAGAGGAAGGAGATAGGCAATAAATAATAAACATAATAAAGAAGCAAACTATCTTGGACTTCAGGAGATGCCAAATGCAATTTTTAAAAGTAGAGCAAATAAAGAGGTTTGGGAATGCCAGTGTAGAGAGTTTTATAATTTTTCAATAAGGTAGTCAGGGTAGGCCATTGAGAATGTGACTCTAACAAACTCCTGAGCCTGAGAGGGACGTCACACTGTGGCCATTTGGAGGAAGGAGGCTCAGCCAGGGAGCCAGGTTAGAGTGGAATGAAAAGGAAGAGTGGCAGGTGGTACCCTGCAGGTTGGGGGTGTCCCCACCATGATGGTCTTGAAGGCCACTGCAGAGATTTTGGATTTGTTCTGTTCCAATGCAGCGTATGGCCGTTACTTAGCAGGAATTCTCTGGTGTGGGGGTTTAGTAACTGTTGGTTGCCGAGAAGAGCCATAGCTGAGACAGATGAAGCAATCTCAGAAAATGCCTGGATGTGACATATGCTGTCATTTTCATTACTCTTTGGAAGCTGATTTTGATTCCCTAAGTATCAAGTTAAAAAAATAAAACAGAGATGGGTTTCCAATAGGTTAGGAAGTGGAAAGGAGTTTGTACTGGGCAAAACAGAGTGAGGCCAGTGCATCTTGCCTTCCGTGTCTGTTGGCTGCTTCAGGATAAGAGTTCAGATGGGCTCACTGGCCCTGTACCACTGCTGTGCTGGTAGCCGATTCCAGTGATGGTTCCTACCTTCCATGGGCAGTGAGGGGCTGTGTGTTAGACAGAAAGAAATCTCACCTATACTATATTCTGTTCATTATGAAATTTCCCCCAGTCGCCGAAGAAACATTTTCTGACATAATGAATTTGAGTGATTCATACTCTAAGAGTTTTTTTTTTTCCTAAAACAATTAAAAAGTACATCTATTGCTGTAGATTATTTCAGGCACTAAAAAAAAATTCTCCTTCAAGGGACTTTTTTCTTATATTGTTATACTTATTTTTATACTGTGATTTGTACACTTACAGAAACTTCTTAGTACAAAAATAAATATAATAGTATAAAAAAGAGAAGACAGTATGTACCACTAGGTGACTGAAACCTGAGGCTTTAGTTTGGAGAACAGGGGTGCCTGGGTGGCTCAGTTGGTTAAGGGTCCAACTTCGGCTCAGGTCCCGATTTCACAGTTCATGAGTTCGAGCCCTGTGTCAGGTTCTGTGCTGACGGCTCCAAGTCTAGAGCCTTCTCAGAATCTGTGTCTCCCTCTCTTTCCCTGCCCCTCCCCCCTCACACTCTGTCCCTGTCTCAAAAATAAATAAACATAAAAAAAAAATAGGTAAGAGACAGACATCTCACTGGATATGCGGGTTCAGGGGAAGAGAATTATGACAAAATACTGGCACTCAGAAAAGAAGAACATGTTAAGTTAAACTTTAAAAAAAGAACTTGCACACTGTAAGAGAAGAAAGAGAGTTATTGTTCGTATTATTCATCCATCCAATATTGCAGGAAAATGGGTGAATTGCAAGGGGAAAGATCAAAGAAATGGAGAGCCATAAATCTGCTCTCCTTCTAAAATGTGAGGGATGTACATTGCATTTTGTCATAGCAAAATACCAAGCTCCATTTCATTTCCCACAGTGAAGAACATCCATCCATCCACCCAAGTATTTTCTAAGTACCTCCTACGTATCACTCAATGTTGTAGGTCTTGAGGGAAAATGTTGTAGGTCTTGAGGGAAGGCTCCACCCATGGGCTAAAAACCTGAGGGTCTGGGTTCTTACTGAATCAATCATAAAATATACTGTTACAAACTTATTTTCCAAATCGATTGCTTCATTACAGAGCCTGATCTACTCCCTTTAGGTCCATCAGGTAATAAAAATAGTTTTACATTCAAACTGTATACCAGAAGGACGAACACAACCAAGGCAGAAGAACATAATGATATAAAAATTAGCCTTTTATGGGGCACCTGGGTGGCTCAGTCGGTTAAGCGTCCAACTTCAGCTCAGGTCATGATCTCACGGTCCGTGAGTTCGAGCCCCGTGTCGGGCTCTGTGCTGACAACTCAGAGCCCCTGGAGCCTGCTTCTGATTCTGTGTCTCCCTCTCTCCCTGACCCTCCCCCGTTCATGCTCTGTCTCTCTCTGTCTCAAAAATAAATAAACATTAAAAAAAAATTAGCCTATTTGATGATAATTAGCACTGTAATTAAGAGCATGCAATTCAGGAATTTCCTGCCTCTGGTTGAGGACATATTCATATTTTTATGTGTCAAAATTGTGGCTATATTGTTTCACTTAGATTTTAAGCTGGTAGCAGAAATTGAGGATGTTAGGCCTCTAATCCTGGTGATCATGTTTCTGAAACCGCCCTCCCCAATCAGATCTAGTTGTCTGAGATACAACAAGATGGAAGAATCTGGAGTTATGCAAGGAAATTCTAATTCTTACCCTCACAACATGGAGCAAAAGACCATGTGGTCAGAGGGCCCAACCAACATTAATTGGCAAAATAATGACGAAGGCAATCCAGATTGAATTCATATTCTGCCCATTTTCTAGAAGATAAAAATATCCAACACACAGATTTCTTCTTCCCAGCACAGGATGGGCACGAAAAGTATGGAAAAATGATATTTTTATTTTAACGGTCGGAAAATGGAAGCAACAGAGAATTCCCTAAAAAAAATCAGTAATAAAGAACAATAAATCTCAGGTATGAAACTAATTCTTCTGCAGTCCATGGCTTATTAGAGTGTAGGAAAGAGAACAATATGTTTTGAAAAAGGAAGGTCCTACCCATTTCATCATCTATCCTTCTCGGTAAGGCCAAAAAAAAAAAAAAAAGAGTGACATCCTATGTGTCAACTGGATGATTTTGGTCAGGGTGCCTGCAGCTCTGTCTGGGATCTGGTCACAGTGTTTGCTCAGTATTTGCAATGGGGTGTGGTAGCTTATATATCTGGTCTAGATCCAACTGATTCCCCTGTGAAGCTCTCCTTAAAGAGTAGAACCCAAGCTCACCCTCTTCCCTTCTACCAGCTGCACTTGAGGTCTGTGCTGAGCACTTAGCATCAGAATGCACTCCTTAGCCTCCCCTTGCACCCTGCAGCAATCTTACTGGGAGCGAATGGCAGTGTGTAGGAGACTGGAGCTCTCCTCCCCCACTGATGACTCTTTGTTTTTACTGACTCGATGGGGTGCTGAACCTTCTGCCAAAGTGAGGACAGGAAAGGGGGTGGTGTTACCAAGCAGCGGCAAATTCATGGATTTCACTCACTGGCAGGCTAATTTGGGGGTGGCAGGGTGGGTGGGCCACCTGGAATAGGCAAACAGCACCAGACTTTCTCCAGTTCAAAGCTATCACCCTCTCCCCATATTTTTTGATTAAATAACTCTGTTATGGATTGCAAAGCACCAGGAATCAGCTTAAACTAATAACTCCTTCTGAATGCCATGCCATATTCTTTAGTTCCTTATAGCACTGAATCTTATAGGGGAAGGGGAGAAGGCACCAACATATATGCCAGGTGAGGTCAACACCTGCTCCTACATCATTTTGCATGCCTGTGCTGGGTTAACAATTGGTTTGATATTTGGATATCAGCCCTCTTCTCCTTGACTTTGCTCAAGTCCTCCCTCTCTATTTTTATATTCTTTCTCACTCTTGCAAATGTCTTAAAGAAAAGTGGAGATGAAAAGGGAACTGATACTTATAGACCCCCCTCCTGGGAGACAGGCACCTAAATGGGCATAATCTCTTGTTCTCTTCACATTAGTCCTGCAAGAGGATGGATATTCTTGTTCCCATCTTATAGATTTGGGGTCTGAAGCTCCATGTTAAGCAACTTGCCCATGGACACTGATAATAAGATACAGACTCAAAAGCCTGTGTTCTTCCTACTCAACCAATGTGCTTTAAGGAAATGTTCTCTTTCTTGGTCTCCTTGCTATAACCCCAAACTGCCCCTAAAACAGAAAGCTTTCCACAGAAGCTCTTGAGTCAGAATACACAGTAGAGTATTCACCCTTAGAGGGATTTAAAGATAATGGAATTATAGACTCTTACTCTGTATATGAAAATAACCTACTGTGTTTTTAACTTGGCAGAAAGGAGGCAGACGCTGAAGGTCAAGTTCTGGTCCTCAGACTTTCAGCAGCGTCTCTATCTTTCTGAGTTAATTTCTTCGGTAAAATGTGATGATCACCACCTCTCTGCCTGCTTAGTAGTGTGGCTGCTCATTCCATCTTTCTGATTATGACAGCATATATAAACTGTAAACTATTATTATAAAACTTCAACATAAAAAATGCTGACTGATTAGGAGAACTGAAAAATGTGAGCCATATAAAAACGAGGTGTCATTCCTTAACATTTAAAACAAAGGTGCCTGAAGTCTTCATATAAAATGAGAGACTTTTAATAAACTAGAAATCACACATGACACAGCAGTACGGCTGCCTGAATTGTCAGCTCAGCCTTGCTCTCTTGTCACACGGAATGGCCAGGAGGTACTGTAGAAGGTATGTCCGTGGATCGAGGGGGAAGAAAGCTTGGGAGGTGGGCTTCTGAGTTGGGATCAAGAGCCCTGAAGGGCTCATCAAAGTGATAGCCTTCAGAGTGATGGTTTGTGGGTACTCAGAAGTTGTATGCAAAATGTTTTTGATGAGCTAATGAACTTTGAATTTTTCCCCTGGAAAGAGAGCCAATAGCTTTCATCAAAAGTAGTATAACATAGTGGGTAAGAGTTCTGAATCAGAATCAGATCTTCTGGGTTTAAATCCTAGGAACTTTGCTTATTAGCTGTGACATCGTGGGTGAACTTAATTAATACTTCCATGCCTCAATTTTCTCATCTGTAAAATGTGGGTAGCAATAGTACTTAGTTCATAGAGTTGCTATGAGGATAAATGAATTAATATGTGTGAAGCATCTGACACACAGCACTCAAATTTTCACAGCTGCCACCACCACCACCATCAGCATCATGACTTTTCAAAGTGGTCTTAGAGGATGTTGACAGGTATTCGCCATGAATACTCTTGTTGTTCTGATTAATAATAGGTATGATTTACTAAGGTTCTTAGCTTGCCCCTATCACAGAACTGACTGATGTAGCAGTATGAAGATTATTCACCTCAGTCAAACTCAGGACAACTCTGAAGGGACAGCCTAACACTGTAGAGTTCCCATAGGGTCAGCTCAGGGTGCTGTTGGGCATGCAATACAGCTTAACTTCCCCTTCTACCCACCTTACCCCATAGGAGTTGAGCCCAAGGTCACTCCTTAATAAATAAGTTGCACAGTAAACTTGGAGTTGGAAAAGGAGATGGTTTGTCCTTTGTTAATCCTCTAAACAGCACAGCTACAATCAAGGACAAAAGTTACACAGAGATAGCATTCGGGCTTACTAATTTCTTTCAATAATGAAACAGCCTGCCTCAAAAAAGCAGTGTACTTTGCAAGACAGAAGAAGCACTATTACTATTGAAAGGGTCAGTATCAACCAAACAAGTTGGTATTTTAGTGAAATTTCTTTCTGTTTATCTGCTCCTGGCTAGCATGTTGCATAGCATCACTCATATTTAGAATTTAGTGATTAGAAATTTTTACAAGGAAACTTCCTGGGTTCAGTAGAATCTGGGAATAATTTGAAGGTAAATGGGGAAAAAAATCCATTTCCTAATGAACTCTCAGAAGTAATCTGAGATTATTTAAGATACAGTGGCAGAAATTGTCAATGCCCACCACTGTCCATTTACTCCTTTGTCTTTACCTAACAGAACCCTGCCAAAGACTACATTTCCCAGACTCCCTTTTAGCTAATGTGGCCATGGGACTAAATTATGGCTAGTGGTAGTGATGTTTGCAGACTCTGAGTGAAATCTTTAAAGGAAACCACGTGCCTTTTACTTTCTCTTTCCTTCATCCCAAGGTGGGAACATGGAGACGATTGATGGTGGGTGGTAAGGCAGCAGTAGCCTCAGAAAGGTGAACAACAGTTTCTGGGTTCTTGAATAACCTCTGGACTCGGACTCAATTACCCATCTGAGGTGCCTACCAGTTTTGACTTTTACATGGGAGAAAAGTAAACCACTTATTTTGTTTAAGCCATTACTATTTTGGTCTGTGTTAAAGCAGCTGTACCAATAACTTGTACAGATACCAAATCAACAACTAAAATCTAAGTGCTGTTCATTCTTTACCCAATCAGCATAGTATCAGGAGACTACACTATGAAAAGAATAGAAATGAACATACTTGCCTGTGAGTTAACACTTACATCACCCCCTCCTTTTTTGGTGCTCTGCCTTATCCTGGCCCACATTATATTTTACTTCTGTACAAAAATCAAGGGCCAAGGCAAGATCCGGACTGAAATTATGTTTATTTGTCTATATGGTAGGATTTTTGCCAGCAATTAATACCCCAATTTTCTATGCTGCTGATGCTTTGTTTTGGGGATGAGTAATTTTCAGATAGGTTTATATTATATATATACATAGATGTATGCATTCATTCATTCAACCATCCATCCATCCATCCATTCATTCATTTATTGAGTAATTTGACCATGTAGTGTGTACAGGGAGCTATTCAAATAAAATGAGAAGCAATTCATGATAAGAGATATCAAATGGGTTAAAATTCATTGATACATATTCACAGATGGCTGAGCAGAACAAGTGAAACATAACTTAATCTTAAAATTCTTTAAAAGAAATAGAAATGAGAAATCCAACATAAGGCATTGTTAGGAATCACTTGCCATTTAGAATTTCCTCTATTTCTATTAGAGTAATGATTGACGCTTTTGTAGCATAAGAACCATAACCAATGTGAAATATACTGATATATTATTAACTAGTGTAGACTCTATTTCTCTTTTTGCACCTGAATTAAGTGTAGACATATAAATGTCTGATTGCTTGGTTGGAAACATCTAAAGTTGCAAAAGGATCTGCCATTTTTATCATGGCACTAACTGGATTTCAGAAGTTTTTTCTAGTTATCTTGTACCGGAGATAACATACTGCATATGCCATTTATGAAATAAATGGGGTACACGTGGGTTATCTAGAAGAGGTTACAGATTCTAAAACCAAGAATATATTCTCAGTTACAATCTCTCTTTTCACTTATGTATATCCAGAAACACCCTTACCTTTCCCTAAAGTAGCAACAACAGCTCATTCCCCTACATTAAATATCAAAAATCACAAATATTGGGGAATCTTCATAATGGGCAGAGCCAAGTTCCCACATCAGAAGGACCCTGGGGGTCCAGGGGATGGTGGTGGTAGGGGGATCTGAGAGTCCCTTAATTCATGGTGTTGCTGGTATGCAGAAACAGCCTAACCTTGTAATTACTTTCTCTGAGTGCTCCCATCTACATTTCCCACTACCTTCCCTAACCAGAGTTTTAACCACATCATGTCAAGATATTACCATGAAAATAGGTGCTGAGAAGAGCTCAGAATAAACCACTCTTCTTGCTGCACCATCAGTAACACAGCTAGTTGGAGGAATATCTGCTAGATGACCCGGCAAACATATTCTTTTTGATAGAGGGGATTTCATCTTTCCTGAATGCAACTAGCTTTTGGCCAAATATATGCTGTATGTCTGCAACAGTTTTAGTAAGTTCTCTTTTCTTTCTTTTTCCTTTTTTTTTTTTTTAAGTTTCTTTCACATAAATCTGTTCATTTAATCCCATGACCTTGTCTTCTTACACTTACCCCTAGGTAGCTTCCAAATGCCCACTAAGTGTGTTAGACCCTATGGAAAGGTGGATATAAACTGGTTTCAGGAGCTTAGGTAAATTTTAAGTTCATTTAAAACAACAGTTCAGTAAGTGAAAAATGATTTGAAAGATGTCAACTGAAAAGTCAAAATGTATGCATTTAAAATGCCCCTCTTACTAGAAATCACTGGTATTGCAGCCCTAATTGTGGGTTTTAAATCTGTACTTTCCATTGCAGAGGGAAAGAAAGCACATATATTTCATGGCTCCTGTTTTCAGGGAGACATCTTAAAATAGCAAGTGCGTATATGATTAAAAATCACCTGAAATATCATTTCCTGTGGTTGATTATTATTAACAATCATTTTATTCATCACTAACAGCAGTGATAAAGGCCATTATAAGCACTAAGCACTAAGGAAGGCATCATTATAGATTTTATTCATCCCAGGCAGGCAAATACTTATTCTCAGAAGATAGATGATTACAACTTCTCTAGAAAGTTTTGTTGGGGCGCCTGGGTGGCGCAGTCGGTTAAGCGTCCAACTTCAGCCAGGTCATGATCTCGCGGTCCGTGAGTTCGAGCCCCGCATCAGGCTCTGGGCTGATGGCTCAGAGCCTGGAGCCTGTTTTCGATTCTATGTCTCCCTCTCTCTCTGCCCCTCCCCCGTTCATGCTCTGTCTCTCTCTGTCCCAAAAATAAATAAACGTTGGAAAAAAAAAATTAAAAAAAAAAAAGAAAGTTTTGTTGAGTTTTTTAAAAGCACCTCAAAAATGGTTCAGAATTTATTAACTACCTCTGTCAGGGGGTTGCTGTAGGAAGATCAGATCTTTCTGAAGAAGATGCCAAGAACATATTAGCTGCTAGTTTGAGAACCTTCATCTGTTCCTTACATCTATTTTTAGAAAACAGTTGTAGCATTTAGCAAACACCACTGAGAAAATACTGTACATGTTGGAACCCAGAATTCAGCAACTATAGAAATCTAGTAGGTGGGAACTGGGGGAAAGGAGAACAAATTGTAGAAAAATACCAATTTGAATAACGTAAGTAAGGTCTGCCTATATTTTAGGTGCCTGAAAGATGAGAGTATTTAAAACATTTTGATAATAAGATATAAGGAAGATTATGGGCTTTAATATCTTTATTTTTTTATGTTATTTTTTTTTTCAATATATGAAATTTATTGTCAAATTGGATTCCATACAACACCCAGTGCTCATCCCAAAAGGGGTTTTAATATCTTTAGATTATGATCTGTGACATTAGATTAATGTTTCTTTTGGGAGCAGAGCAATGGAAATGTTGTTGTTGTTGTTTTTAAAGAAAAATAATTTCCTTAGTTTTCTTCCCATGAGTTTCTAGGTGTTATATCATAAAAAAAAGACACTATGATGTATTTTTAAAAATCACTGTTAGGGGGCGCCTGGGTGGCTCAGTCGGTTAAGCGTCCGACTTCGGCTCAGGTCATGATCTCACGGTCCGTGAGTTTGAGCCCCGTGTCGGGCTCTGTGCTGACAGCTCAGAGCCTGGAGCCTGCTTCGGATTCTGTGTCTCCCTCTCTCCCTGACCCTCCCCCGTTCATGCTCTGTTTCTCTCTGTCTCAAAAATAAATAAACATTAAAAAAAATTAAAAAAAAATCACTGTTAGTAGGGGCACCTGGGTGGCTCAGTCGTTTAAGCGTCTGACTCTAGATTTCCGTTCAGGTCATGATCTCACAGTTTGTGAGTTTGAGTCCTGCATCTGGCTCCAAACTGGCAGTGTGGAGGCTGCTTGGGATTCTCTCTCTCTTCCTCTTTCTGCCCCTCCCCAGCTCTCTAAGTAAATAAACTTAAAAAAAAATCACTGTTAGTAAATATGTAAACCTCATATTATTCTTAATTGCTTCAGAAGTAACTCTGAATAATCTTTTTGTTATTTTTCCTTCTTTTTCAAATGCTTGCAGGAATGTAAGCCAAAAAGAAATGTGGTCCCATGTATTTTTGCCATTTTGCAAAGCACAAAAACAATTATAAAATGAGCATAGCTTTCTAAAACAGAAGGAGCTGTTTAAGGTTTACATAAAATTCATAAAAGGGTGACCACATGCCAGCGTCCGGTTTAAGGGGTTTCTGATCTATTTAGCACGTATGGGCGGAACACAGCTCTCTGTCCAACCTCATCAAAACTTGGCATAAACACCACTCACCACTGGTGATGGGGAAAGTGCAATGTTGCCGATCGATGCCTTCAGCTCATCCACGGTCACAGCACTCTTAAGAATGTCTTTAGATTGTAATGGCTTAATCTTGATATTAAATTTCTTGTGTGATTCTTCTTCCTCTTCCGATTCACTCGAAGAATAAAAGTGCTTTCCTTTGGTAGGTAGAACACAGTTAAAGATACAGAACTCTTTTTTCTACTGGGAAGCAATGATAAGTATAAGACAAGAGTGACTGCATATAGAGGCAGCAAAGGTATCCTTAGATGGCAGGAAATCAAAGCAAAATACACGGATAAATAAAAGAGCAGATTAGGAAAGGGTTCAAATTTATTTACCTTTCCTTGGAACATGATTAAGAATGGTGAATTTCTAGGAGCAGTAGTATAAGGTCCTACATTTTTGCTGCAGGTGGCCATTTGTTATGTCCCACTCAGTACAAACACAGACAGGCCCACGGGAGCTTTCCTGTCTAAGGAGAAAGGAAGGCCACTCTTGGGATGATTTGTGATGAGTTTCCAGTACTTTAGGGACGCTCTGCCCAGAGATGGTTTGTGGGGAGAGCACAGGTAAGAGCTATTTTCTAGTCACGATAAATGACATGGTCATATCAGGTTTTAGCAGACAACCCGGTACCCAGAATTTACACAATCTTTCCTCAGCACATTTTTCTCTTTCTCCTCTCTCTCTTTTCTATGAATAGATCAAGGCAAAATGCCTGCTTGTTAGTGATCAGGCTGTTCTCTGCTGTTTATTCATTTCTGATATTAGGGATAACAGGACTCAGGAAGTTTGGACTATTTCTTATTTCATCACCTTTTCAAAAATCTGAATTTATATACAGTCTTCTTACAGAAAATAAAGATTAAAATAAAAATAAAATAAAGAAAGGATATAGCCGGGTTCCTCGGGTCTGATGCTATAGCCTTCTTCATCCAGCTCAGGGGAGTTCTATAAAATAGAAGCACACATTAAGCATTTATTATCCTGACAAAAATCAAGGAATTATTAATTTTCCTTCTAGAGCTTTCTACTTAAAGATATAGACAGATCTTTTATTTTAACCTTTGGAAGTGAATGCCAAGCAGTGTATGCTTAGATATTTATTCAAGGTTACTCGGAGAGTCTTTCTATCAGAAAAATAAACTAGGAATCAACTGTCAATGAAAGGAAACATTCAAAGAGCATTTATCATGCATTTCTTATAGGCCAAGGACTGTGCTAAGCAATATAGGGGAATACAAAATGCAAATTATTTTTCCTCTGGAAAATTGAAAAGTATTTTGGTAGGCAAAACATTTTAAAAAGATATAAAATACAAAACATCAGGCGCCTGGGAGGCTCAGTTGGTTGAGTGTCCGACTTTAGCTCAGGTCATGATCTCACGGTTCGTGGGTTCAAGCCCCACATTGCGCTCTGTGCTGATAGTCTGGAGCCTTCTTTGGATTCTGTGTCTCCCTCTCTTTCTGCCCCTCCCCCACTCATGCTCTGTCTCTCTCTCTCTCTCTCTTAAAAATTTTTAAAAAATTAAAAAAAAATCATTGATAGGGGTTTGAAGGAAAAGGAAATTAGTGAAGTCCTGCCTTTCAGGAGAGATGGAGAGGGTGAAGGGGGGCGGGGTGGCGGTGGTAAGGGAGAGGCTGTAAGGAAGAGACACCAAGGCAGGAATGGATAGTATGGTTCAGATGGGGAAAGAGAGAGGCAACAACAAAGATGACTGACTGCAAAGGAAGCTGCACAGTGGGAGAACATAGGAAATAAGACCATGGATGGCAACGTTCTGGAGGAAGAGTTCAAACTTCATATGGTTGCTGCAGCTTCTCAGGGTAGAAAGTAGCATCTTAAGGTGTTTTGGAAGCATGCTTCAGGAATAGACTGTGGGCAGAAGAGACTGGAGAAAGGAAAGTTCATTCAAAAACTTGTATCAATCAGGGAAGATGTGCTAAGAATATGGACCAAGTTGTTGTTGGTGGGAAGTGATTAATCTTAGTTCTTTGTAACATCTGGCATAGGAAAAAAAAGGAGAGGGAAGGTTCAAGGAGACTCCAAGATTTCTACTGTCAAATCCTCAGGGACTGCTGGTATTTCTGACTGAACTAATTGTAACAGCAGGCAACTAACATTTTTAAAGAAAGGAAAGGTAAAAGAGAATTTGCATGACTGGAATTAGTATTATTATCTTTGGGTTCCTATTATATGGTAAGTACTGTGACTCCCATTTTATTTCATTAAACCTTCATTAACAATCCGATGTGGAAAGAATTATCCCATTCACTGAGGAGGAAACCAAGAGAAATGAGATGCCATTTTGCAAGAAAACACACCCCAGCGAATGGCAGACCTTTGCCTGGACTCCAGATATGTGAGACTACACCCTTATGCCCTAGAGATGAGGGTGAAGCCATTCAAGGGTGGCTCTTTTAAAGTTGTGGTTAGAGGCCTGGATGTGAGAAAGGACAGAGTTGGAGAGAGAGATTTTGGAGTCACTGAAGTGATAAAAGTGCCATGACCATAGAGAGAAAGAAAGCCTGAATGCTATGGAAAAAAGCCACCATTTAAAAAAAAAAATTTTTTTTAACATTTATTTATTTTTGAGACAGAGAGAGACAGAGCATGAACGGGGGAGGGTCAGAGAAGGGAGACACAGAATCCGAAACAGGCTCCAGGCTCTGAGCTGTCAGCACAGAGGCCGACGCGGGGCTCGAACTCACGGACCGCGAGATCATAACCTGAGCCGAAGTCAGCCGCTTAACTGACTGAGCCAGCCAGGCGCCCCAAAAAGCCACCATTTATTGAGCATTTATTGTTTCTCTCTTGCCCTTCTTCAGTACCTGAGGTTATTTATTTTTTTTTAATTCAAGTGTACTGAGGTCACTTCCCTGATAAAAACCTGACCCTGGCTTCTCACTGCACTTGGAATGAAAGCCCAGGGCCACTGTGCAGCTCACAGCCCTGTCTGACCTGGCTCCAGGTCTGAGATTCCCTTCCCAGATCCTCCTCAGCTGCAAGGCCTTCATTCTATTGTTAACTTTTATGGTTTGAATACGTAAGCTCTTTCCCATTTCAGGGTCCTCATAAATGCCATTCTCTCTGCTTGGAATTCTCTTCAATGTTCAGTCAGTTAACCCCTACTATACTTAAGGGCTCTGCTTAAGGGTCACATCCTCCATGGGGCCTTCCTTACTCTCCCCTCTCTCTGCCCAAAGCAAGATGACCTAATCTCTTAAGAATAAAACCTTTCTTATTACTTCGAGAAAGTGATGTCTAATGTATAATCACAACGACAATTCCTATGTGACCTGATTAGTTTTCAGGACTAAACAAATTTGAGGGAAATTATGCTCCATTTAAGCATTCACAATGTTGACCAGGGATAGCGCTAGAGTGTAAGGCTTAGAGGGGGTAATATTACTTTGATGAGTAATTTGGTATTTTTACTGTCATACTTCTTGTTTGCTTACAACATCCTATTTTTGTGTATTAAAGAATCCTACAAAATATAGTAGAGGTCTTTCTCGGTAAAGAAGAATTAACTCTGGGGAAAAGAAAGCATATTTTCTTAATATTTAGTAGCTTCCTTTATAACATTATTTGTGAACAATTTGGATTTAGGGTAACAGAGGGATCGGCATAGATTTTAGGGACTTGAACTGCTAAAAATATCTAAAAGATCCCAATCCCGGGAAACAGATATGAGAGAACCAGGTGATGAGGTTGGCAGAGTGACACGTTTTAGACTGGAGGAGTGGGAAACATCAAGAATGTAACCTGCTGGGGCAGCTGGGTGGCTCAGTCAGTTGGGCATCTGAATCTTGATTTCGGCTCAGGTCATGATCTCACAGTTCCTGAGATTGAGCCCTGATTCGATTCTCTCTCTCCCCCTTTCTCTTTGCCCCTGTCCCACTCACTCTCTCTCTCTTTCTCTCTCTCTCAAGATAAAGTAATAAACCTGAAAAAATAATTTAACCTGCTCAGCTTTAGTTTTCTTTTCTATAAAAGGCAAATAATAAAATGCAAAAAGCATTTGCTTTTTAAGGCTGTGAGGATTCCACGGCATTTAATATTATGACTGACAAATAGGGAATATTCAATAAGTGGTGGTATTATTTACTGTACAAATAAAGTTATTATCAACAAATATGCAAAAGCTTTAACATTAAAATTAGCTTTTATGCAAGGGGAGGTTCGGTCAAGACAGTCATCTAAAGGACATACATGCAAAAGCATTTTGTAGGGATTGTGAATTTAGGTACCTACTGTATAATAGAAATGATCTTTGATGTGCATATGATTTACATGTTTTATATGATTAGAAATCCAAGAATCACTGTGGCTGTCCTGTTGTGGTTGGTGAAGTGGGTGTTGATGTAAATCAGTTTCCAGGGGAATCAGGTGGAGAGTTTAGGTGTCAGCTGAGAGTCACCCTCACTCATTGAAAAGCAACAAGTGATTGTCACTTGACCTGGGAAAAGTCTGTACCACGAGGTTCCGGGAATTGTTTTGTGCTGTGGTCTGAATGTTTGTGCTCCCCTCAAATTTATACGTTGAAATCTTAACCCCAAAATGATGGTGTTAGGAAGCGGGGCTTTTTAGAGGTGACTGGGTCCTGAGGGAGGAGCCATCATCATTGGGATTAGTGCCCTTACAAAGGAGATCCCAGGAGGTTACAGCTACAAGGTGCCATGTACAAACCAGAAAATGGGCCCTCGACCAGACACACCAGAAACCGAATCTGCCAGCACTATGACCGTGAACTTCTCAGCCTACACAACTGTTAGAAATAAATTTTTGTTGTTTAGAAGTCACTAAGTTTATGGTATTTTTGTTATAGCAGCCTGAATGGACTAAGACACTATGAGACCAAACCCCAGAGGTTAACTGATTGACTTGATTCTCAAAGCTGCTTAGAAATAGAACCAGGACTGCAACATTTGGACTTAATATTTAAAAAGGCATTTTTTTTTAAACACATATCATAGGCTAGGCAGGAACTAAAATAATCTGCAAATAATGAGCTCATTGAATCCTTTCAACGATGTTATAACGTAACTACTGACTTCATTTCTGTTGGTCAGGAAATAACTATCCCAAAGCCACACACAGAGGATCAATCTGTGGAGGGGCTAGGTCATGAACCCAGTCTAACAGACCCTAGGGCTCTGAAACTCTGTAACCACCCGAAGCATGCCAGGCACTGCCTAATGAGATGGAGAATGTTTCACTTATTTCTATGTCTTATTATAAACATAAGAACGCCTCAACTCATTTTCAAATTGTGAAATACTTAATAAAGAAAAACAATGTTCTGATACTCACGTATCTTTCCCAATCAATTTCTGCATAAAAGCCATTTGGTGCCCCGTTACTTTTCTTCTGCAATAAATTTGAAAATAAATTTAGAAGAGAAACATTTGAATAAGAGACAAGGAACAAAGAACACTTAACTCTTATCTGTATTTAGCAAGAGCTATCAAAATCCAGCACTGGAAAGACAAATTAGAGCAGCCTATTAAGCAACCACACTGGTGTAACTGAATGGTAAATTGAGCTGCCATGACACTGCATAAAAGAGCTTACATACTTATTTCACAAAAGACTGTAAGATACCTAAGCATAGGAATGGTAACAGTTAGCTGTTCAAATTTTATTGGTTACTAAAAAATTAGAAGCACCTACAGTATAATTTAATCCTCTATACCTTCAGGGGATATAATCAGATATATATATGGAAACATTTTGACTGCCATGTTGTTCTCATATACAATTAGTTCCAACATACCTAAAGAGTATCTCTCCAAGTCATTAACTAATCTTCCTTTAGCTTTTCTAACACTGACTCAACTTTTCCCTAACCACCCCCTTGATAGAATGTAAGGGGAATCAACTCCAAGTTAATTCAGTTCCTAGGTATTAAAAATAGTTTTGTTATTCTTTCCAAGTGGCTTTTCTTATCAAATTATTAAAATAGAATCCAAGGATTGATCGTGGATGTCTGTCATCCGTGTGTTCTACGGCTTCATGAGCATACGTCATTGCAAGATGACTGGATATCAGCCATTACTCTTTGGATTCTTTTCAAGTTCTATTTTAGCACCTAAACAATCATGATATATGGCCACAAGCATTTGAGTAAGGCTGTGGCATCATACAAACAGAAATTTCTACGATTCCCTACTTTCTGGGAGCAAAGGACAAAAACACAAATCAGGTTGGTAAGGGAGGGTCCATTCAACAACATTCCTGTGTTTAGCACATAAAACAATGGTATGTCACCAAGAATTAGCAGAACTCAGAACAGCACATATCAAATAGTGAAGCATGCGGCTTGAGGACAGGACTTCTAATTTTACAATCACAGATAAAATCCACTTGAACTACAACATTGAACAGCTAACATCTAATTTGACAAATAGGTAGGAGAAGGAAGTTTTCATGTATGCATATCACTAGAAAAGCAAATTAGAGGTAACCTAGTAACCATTGTCATTGATTACTGAATGCTGGACTGGGCATTCTAAGAACTAGCCTAGTTTATAGCTAGAGTGAATAGTGGGTAAGGCATAATAGATAGTGTCCATGCCCTCTTTCTTCCTCTTCTTATACACCACCACTGCACTAGAATGCACAAATACAAGAACTCTGCCATGCTTCCAGCACCCAGGAACATTGATTCCGTGACCCTCTTTTTCTTTGTTTTGCTCCTGACAAAGATTATATACTTTGTCAGACTACACCATTTTAACCTTTTCACAGAATTGCCTTCATTGAATTAGTGCTTCAGCAATACTCTCCCTACTTTGAACAAAGGGCATTTTTAAAACCTGCCACATCATCCTTGTACCTGTATGAGTTATGGAGTTAAGGACAAGGTCCATTGCATAATGTGCCATCTAATAATAATAAAAAAAAAAAACCTCTCCCATGGAGAATGGATATGGTTCCTATTTTCTTTTTGTCATATTTACTCTCTTTTGTAATTCATACTTTACCAATCTATTTCCATATGAATTCTTTGCAAAATTCTCCAAATTCCTTTTAACAAACATCGTAATAAATTCAATATACAGATTTAGTTTATAATAATGAGAAATCAAATGAACTATGTTGTTCCAAAGAATTAAACTCATGAATTTTGTGATCACTATAGTATTACTATTAACATAAAGTTTGCTTCTGAAACAATTCTTTTTTTTTTTTTTTTTTTTTAATTTTTTTTTTCAACGTTTATTTATTTTTGGGACAGAGAGAGACAGAGCATGAACGAGGGAGGGGCAGAGAGAGAGGGAGACACAGAATCGGAAACAGGCTCCAGGCTCTGAGCCATCAGCCCAGAGCCCGACGCGGGGCTCGAACTCACGGACCGCGAGATCGTGACCTGGCTGAAGTCGGACGCTTAACCGACTGCGCCACCCAGGCGCCCCTGAAACAATTCTTAAATACAAAAGATTGTTATCTAAAAATCAAAAAGGTTAGGTAAATTACTGAGTTCAAACTTCTAGCTTGCTTCCATAGTAGTCTCATCTCCATACTCAAAGCCCTTTACAACCAAGATAGCTTATGTGTTCAGCTAAATAAATAAATGTGTGTGTGTGTGTGTGTGTGTGTGTGTGTGTCTTTCTTGAGAACATATATTCAACATTATGGATAAAAAGTTCCTGATTTTTCGGGATCTGGGCTGAGTGAAAAAATTCCCAGTTTCCATGGAAACCAATATAGAAGACTAAAAGGAGAGAAAGCAAAATCTATAAAAAGAAATGTCTTTTAAACTAGGAATCTTTTTAACACAAATACCAAACACAAACAACAAATCATAAACAATACACTTAGAGGCAGCTTTTCAGCACACAAGCACACACAAACATGGCTTTATCAGAGGAATTGGCAATTTGGCCTCACTCATGCTAGCGGATTATTATGAACATATTTGGCTTCACAAGTGGAAATGATCGAGTTTAAGTTTGGCTGGAGCCTGGCTGAATTGTTTTTGGCCAAACCCCAAGAAAAAAGCAATTCTCCTGGTTATACCACCAAAGCAAGGTACAGCTTATAGTAGTAATAGGGAAGGTAATGGCTCTTTTGATTTTTGATCGGAAAACATTGAAGAAGCAAGAAAGAATATAAGTAGGAAGATATCATTTAAAAACTAGGCCTCATAGTAAAAGCAATATCAGATATTGGCTAACATATAAATAGTGATTTTTCTCTTGGAGTTGGAGTTATGTATTCTTTTACTTCTTTCTTTTCTAAAATTCTACAATTAGCATAAGTCAACTTTTCTCACTTGAATATATGACTGTTACTTAAAGATAATTGAGGCTCATATTAATATTAGTCATGCTTTAATAGGTATTTTACTTTGGTCAGGCTTATTATCTGCTCTCAGATACTATGATGGGCTAAATCAATAAATGCAGTAACAGTTGTGTTCAATTATACATTCATCAAATTTCTCAATTTCTACTGTGAATGCTTCTCTTTTCCAAGGTCAGCTCATGGCCATGTAGTGTTCCTTAGACATGAAGTATTAAAGACACCTGGTATTCTACTTAAAAATTATCTTCTTGCCACCGAGGCAAGACTTGACTCACTTTGTAAATAATCCCATAGAACAGTACTGTTCAATAGAATTATCGGTGAAGATGAAAATATTCTATATGTGGACTGTCCAATATGGTAGCCACCAGCCACAATTAGCTATGGAGTACCTGAAATGTGGCAGGTGCTACTGAGGAACTGAATTTTGAATAAGCATATGTACCTACTGTACTGGACAAGACGGTAATAGTTGCTGTATAGTCTGGGCCTGGATCAGCATCCCTGACTCACCATCGTTTGGCCAAGTATATTCGTTGCCACAAGCCAAGGCCCTGCTGACTTCATGATGTTACTAAGATAGTGTTTATCCTAACAAATGACTACTCAAGTTGTATGGTGATGTTTATATTATAGCCAAAGCTTTCTTATAGACAGCATATTATTTTACAAGTTTGAATCCCTGTCCTTTGTCTAAGACAAAGGAAACACATGTCCTTTAAACCCGATTACTCTTTAAAAAGTATATTCAGACATCAGTATATCAGGTCTATGTGGTTGATTTAAAAATTGGCCTTGGATATTCAAGAATAATTTAGAAATAGCTAAGAAAGTTTTTCTTAGATTGGTTAAATAAATGCCACTGTTTTTTCCAAATTTCAAATTGGGATTTTACTCACTGTTTCTACAACCCCTTGGAAATTTTAAACTAAAATCTGTTTCCTTACCGAAACTTTTTTTCCTCCTTCACGCGCACACTCTGCTTTGTTATTGTAGGGTGGTTCATGTGGGCTGGGCTGCTGGAATTGATTGTTTTCATGTAGAAAAAAGTTGTTAAAGGATCTGTTTGTTCTTTAAGACACATATAAAGAATCACATGGAGTCAGCAAACATACCATAGAAGAAACAATTTCTAGGCCAAATCGTAGGGCCTACCAATCTCGGCAGGGTTCCTTAAGCAAGGAGTGGACTTTGGGGCCCATAATGAGGCTCTATTCAGCAGGCCAGTGTAGCTAGGCCAGGAGAAGAAGGGGGAAGGAGGAAGACGCATCCCAGGCACTAGGGATTACGTGGATCTGGGCCTCATTCAGCCAGAACTTAATTTACAGGTAGAGAACAGACACTGGGACACACCAAAGAGACTAAATAAAAATGGTTATATTTCCAATAGGAGTCCAGTAAGTCGAGCTCTACCGTATATCCCTCCTTTTCAAAGCTTTCCTGAAGGTTGTCGATACATACAGCATGAACTGCTGACAGCTTCAAATCTGGGCCCTTTCCTGCACACGCGTTCAGGATGAGCAGAGATCTCACAGCAATGGCTGTGATTCCCTGTGCCCCTGGCCTGTGTGGATGGAAATCTAAACTGCTCAGGAAAATGTTTTGAGCACACCCTGCACAAAGGTGAGTTGGTCTCTGGGTTAGAATGCATTGTCACTCGCAGCTGCCTGAAGTCTCAGACATCATGCCAGACAGCTCTGCTGGAGGGACATTCACCAGTGGGGAGCGAGGCAAGCCCACCTTCACACCTGCAGCCTTGCCATGAAGCCTCTGTAGACTAACCCTCAAAAGTGCGGTCACCAGAGATGGGCCTCATTAAGTTTTGAGAAACTGAAATTAAATAGGCATCAGTACATTGAACTTATCGCATAGCCATTTATAAGCATTAAGGGGGTGCACCACTACCTGTGGTTTGCAGAACCACATTAGTGAAACCATGGAGTTCAACTTCAGATACCCAGGAGACAATAATTTGGAAGCTAAATCAGCCAGGTAAAAGATAAAAGTGTGCCTGGGTCCACAGACACAAGGGATTAAAGAAATCAGCCTGGGTTTGAAAGAAAATTGAGATCGCTAAGGACTGAATGCAGGCAGAAACTTGACTTCCTATAGCATTGATATGATAAGGAGTTCTCAAAATTTGGTGACCACAGTGAGTGAGGAATATCTGGGGAGTCCTTCCAAACGGTAAAACTAGCAGCTGGCTAATAAATGCCAATTACCTAGGAAGCTGCATTTACTTAGAATGTGGCCTTTTTCAAACAGGTCTGCCTTACTTCCTGAGAAGTCAAAATTAAACAATTCCTCTTTCCTAAAATCACGACCAGTGATATTTATGGCATTTCCAATTAGGGAACAAGGAGGGTGCCACTGCCGATAGATAAATATATGACTTGGATTGGTGGCAGAGAGAGAGATCTCAGGGAGCTCAGCTATGAAGCCCTGACTTAGGGTACACGAATCCACAGAATCACGGCTGGGCTCTTTAATGCAGCACATGCTCATCATTGCCAGCTGCATGCCAGGGCTGCACCGACATGCCAGGGCTGCGGTTCTACCAGAGATTTAAACTGGTGGTCCCTAGAAGAGCAGAGAACACTGAGGTAGCAATGGGGTAGGGAGTGAGGAGGTGGTGGAGGGCAGGAGGAGCAGGGCGTTAGAGAAAAAGGGACAAGACTGAGGTAGAGGGAGAGAAGCAGGAAACAGCAGTCTAGCCTAAGAGCAGCAGGAACAGAAAGCAGAGAATAGCTAACAGAGCCTTGCCGAGGTCAGAATGGAGACAAGAGAACCCAGGGAGGGGACCAAGACAGAAGCAGAGAGAAGACACAGAAGCAGAGAGTACCTGAGACAGAGTTAACGAGAGGGCTCTGAGCCAGAAGCAAGAGGTGAGGAGAAGCTGAGTCTTCTGGGTCTTTTTTTTCCCCTGCTGAATAGAGCCTTGATTATAGTGTTACCCAATGTCTGGTCAATTTATGTCTATTTTCTTAACATTTCATGGCGAGAACTACATGAATGCAAAAGGGACCCCAAAGCTAAGAACCTTGAGTCAAGTATGGAAGAAAAAACTTCTGCTATAGCTGCAATTAACACCTCAATTTGAGTATAATATTATGAAGGGTGATTTTTTAAAAAATATTTTTAACCACCAGATTTATTTTAGTTCCCACTCCAGCCCAATGAGCCTAATGTGAGTCCATTTTTTTTTCAGTAACAGCTGTTCTTTTGAACCTTCTGAATAGGCGTCTGATTTAGATTCAAAGGAAGTCATTTTAGAAGTTGGTACAGACTCCCGTAAGCTCAACTCAGATAAATCCAAGCCCATGTGCCATAGACTTCTTTAAAAAAGCAAGAAATCTGGTGGCCAGCAAGAAGTCAGAGTTACTGTTAAACCTAAACCCAGTGGACACATTTTCCTCCTTCAGGCTGTAAATTCAGGCGTAAGTGGTTTCAAGACCATTCCCTACTTAGGAATTTAATATAGAAAATGTATCTGCAACTCAACTAAAGGGGAAAACCTTCTTTCAATTTTATTGGATCTGAGCTCCATTATGACTTTGTGGCCTCTGTTGGAGAAAAACATTCTCACATAATGAGCTATTATATCATTAAATTGGAAATGAAATAACAGTTAATGGTAGCAGCCCCTGCAGGAACTGTCTGGCTTTTGACCCACCATATTGTTGAGGTTTGCTCGCCTACTCTGGGGCAGGATTTTAGGTGAATGCAATAAATAAGTTTAACTTGACCAAGACTGCATTTATATGTCCCATGCAATTACTACAGAAAATTACAACAGTGAGAGGTCTGAAAAGTCATTTAAGCTATTTTTTCCCTACAGGAAAAAAAAAGAAATGGGGCTTTAAGAAATTCAAACATTGTATATATATTGAAATGCAAACCTACTGAAAATGGTCATTTAAATACTTACAATTCCATCTCTATCTGGTGAACCTCTGTAACAAAAAGAAATGGGTAGCTATTAGGAAAATGAATCATTCTTGCTACATAGACTAACATACAACAATAAGAATTGCAGACCACCTCTCTCCCCCTTTCCTGTGTTCCCACCCCAGTGAACCTGGCTAATGAAAATGAAATCAAAACAAATTAGTCGAATGATATTTGAGCGTGGGATGTGTGCCTGTGTGTGGGGGAGGAGGCAGATTCTCATTAAAAGCTGTTGTCCAAAAGGTACATGTTGCTATTGCGGTGTCTTGGTTCACTTTTGAGAGGGGAGTTTATTAAGAGTCTGTCCCACTCAGCTGGCTCCATTTAAACTACCACAAGGAATGTAAACTGACTTGCCCTCTCTCATCTTCTCCCCTGTGACTGGTCTTGAATCTCTCCCTATAGAAAGGAACTCCTATGGTATTTCTCTCTTTACTTTGAGAATCTGTATTTTCTTCTATATTTATATTCCTACTTCTCCTTTGATTTCAGGAGAGCAGGAAATGGAGGACAATGTTTGCTAAATGGCCCCCTTGATGACCTAAGGCCAAGAGAGTTCATCATCCAGGGTGACACTGTGTTGCAGTGCCTAGCAGTGAAGGTTCCAGAGTAGGATGAACCTGGGTGTCCAGACTCCACCACTCATTAGTTCTGTGACCTTGAATACATTACTTAATCTCTCAAAGTCTGTTTAAATAAAATAAAGTATATAAAGAACTTGTAATTAGTTCCTGGCCCATACTAACTAGTCAAAACTGTTCATTTGTTATGTTTTTTTTTTTTCTCTTTCATGGTGTCTCATCACTGAGAACACAAAACTGACCATTTGCAGCCATGTTAGACTTCAAAGCAAGTACTATTATTGTTCCTTTGGGAAACTGAACTGGAGGAGCCAGAGGAAGGGAGAAATAAAAGGGTAGTCACTGTGACTTTATAACTTCCTATTTTAGTTCACTCTGTAAAGAGCTAGAAAAATGTTATTCTATTAACACGGAGGCCAGAGTTATGCTTAGATGAGGACCTGCATTGTTTGGAAGGTAAACTTAATAAGTGCTTGAGGTGGACTCTGAAGTCTTTCGGAGTTTGGTGTGTTTGGAACTGTTCTTTAGGAGGTGGGACCAAGTAACAACATTCCTTATTGATTCATGGGGTGGGGAGGAGGAGAGAGGAGAGGAAGGGAGGGAGAGAGGGGGAGAGAAATGCAGAGAGTTAGGAGCACATCTTCTGGGCTCCATGATGGGATTTCCTTTTCCTGCTAACACCCCCTTCAAATTCAGCAAGATATTCCATTTAGATTATAAAACACTTGATGGGAGCACATCATTTTTCGTAAGCAGTTCTGTGTCTGTGGGGATGCAGAGGTAAATCAGCGATACATGGACTAGATGCAGAAAGGACCCAGATATTGAAAGACCCATGGGAGTTGACAGAAATCTTGGGGTCTTTGAACCTGGCTATGGGAATTAGTTGGTTCAAAGAAATTTTATGTAAAACAAAGTACAGGAAGATAAAAGCTGATAAAAGTTATAATTCACTGAATGAATACTGAGTGTTTATAGCCAGGCACTAGGCTAGAATCAGAGGATAGAAATAATGAAGAAGTCATGCTCATGGTAAAAAGAATGAGACACAAGAGTAAATCCAGGGGGTTACCAAGGTTAACAATAAGCCAAGGTTGGACAGAAAGCATAGAGGAAAGGTAGTGCCCTACATTCATCAAAGCAAACTTCCTTTTTCAGATTTATATACCACAAAAAATAAGCATTTCTTACCAGGATAGCAAACCTGTACTGAAGGAACTGAGAGAGAGATGATTGTGTCACCTTTAGGGTAGGATATATCCAAAGGTACTGATCCTCACGGGGATGTCTTTGGGGGCAGCACATTACAGATATGAAGACAAGGCTCTGCAGATAGGCCTGGCTGTGGTGTTGCCCACTATTGGTCCAGGTACAAGGGTATATCAATAGGCGATCTAAACGAGAGGCTGCTTGATCTCATGCATATTGCAGCTATAGGGGTGGCATTTCCCTGTAATTGGACATAGCGGCATAGTGTCCTATCCTGCCTCTGTCTTAACCATTGACGGAATGGAGGCTGTGTCTCCTAGTCTGGTGGCTGTAAGCATGGCAGTGAAGACCACTGGCTGTAGTGCCAGACTGCCTGGATTCAGTCAACATAGATTCCTAACTGCATAACCTTGGGCAAGTTCTTTGAGCCTTTTGTGTCTCAGTTTCCTCATTTACTAAATAGCTATGAAAATGGCATATACCTCATAGGCCTATTAAAGGATTCAATGAAGTGAAGAAAGTGAAGAGCCTGGAATAGTGTCTCGAATATAGTAAACACTCATGAAATGTTATCTAGAATAAAGTTTTTATACAATCTGACCTAGGATGGTGAGTGGAGAGATGTTTGCTAACATCTCAGTCTCAGATGTTAGAGCATGTGTTATCAATATCAATGCATTTTCTAACCCCCTCTTATGAAGTTTTATACATATATTTTTAGTAATTTTATTTTCTTTTTAGCAGAGAACCCATTATATTTACTGACTTCTATTTGAAAACTAATCATCTACCATGGGCCTTTGTCGCTATTTTAAGAAGTGTCAGTTCCCTTTTGCAGCTACTGCCTTTTCTCTTACTCCGCTACAGGTCTTGATTAAAATTTTGCCCACCTAGTCTTTTTCTTCTGGGTGACAGATGATGGGCATTTGATTTGGACTAGAATTCTGGCTCCAACTCTTATTTCCAGATAGCCTTCAGAGAGTTACTTAATCCCTTTTGGCACTGATTTCTCATTTCTAAAATTGAGATATTATTTCTAACCTTATTGAATCGCCGTGAGGATTAAAAAGGATATCAGTGCATACAAAAATACCCTGCACAGGGCCTGCCACTTAGCACAGGCTCTCTCTTTTCCTCTATCAGCCACTGTAATGATGATCAAATCAGGAAGCTCTGGTCCCGACCCCACTCTCTGTCTAAGGAGGTTCAATCAGCTATAGTTGGAGCTGGTCGGCTACTGGAGCAGGTTGCTTGGCAACACTCATGGAGTTGTGACAGTCCTGAAAACAGTTTGCATCAACAAGGTTTCAATGATTGCAGACGAACATAAGCATTACCTAACACTGAAGGGACAGTAAATTGCCAGAACAACTTCCCAGCCTTTTGCAAGAATGATGCATGACCCAATTCGAGAGCAGGGGTTCGTGAAAAGCAAAGGTTTATACTAAACAGCATGTCCTTCAACTATCACTGCTGGTAGAATAAGTTTATGGCTGGGGTGCCTGGGTGGCTCAGTCAGTTAAGCCTCCGACTTTGGCTCAGGTCATGATCTCACGGTTCGTGGGTTCAAGCCCTGTGTCGGGTTCTGTGCAACAGCTCAGAGCCTGGAGCCTGCTTCGGATTCTGTGTCTCCCTCTCTGTCTCTGCCCCTCCCCTACTCATGCTCTGTCTCTCTCTCTCTCAAAAATAAATAAAACATTAAAAAAATTTAAAAAAAGAAAAACTTGCAAGACTCGAGTGAATGTCATTTCCCTGAAATAATTATTTACCAAAAGAAAAAGCATACAGAAAAGGTAACAACCAGAGATTTTAACAAGCGATATCTACACACACACACGCAAATTGCTTCCTCCCCTTAGAAAACTTTTTACACTATCTGGTTTAAAAGGCTTCAAGGCTTCAAGGTTGCCCATTCCTAAGGAAGGAAGCCCAGACACCTCACCCTAGCCCTTAAAGCCCTTCCTATCTGGGCCTGGTCTCCTTTCCAGCCTTGCCTCCCATTACCACCTTTACCTGCAGCCGTCACATAGACAAACTGTCCTAGCTATCTTGTCCTGAATGCCTACCGGACTTTTCCATCTCTCTCCCTTGGCTGTCATTGTTCCCTTGGCATGAGATGCATGTCCTCACCTACTTGAAGTCCAAACTCAAGGTTTCTGCCTCTCTGAGGCTTCACTGATCATCTGTCCAAACATGAGTTTTCCCACCCTCAAATTTCCATGAAATTTCATTTTTAACTGCTCATAAGGAACTGATCACATATTAATTTGTATTAGTAAGAGTAAGAGTAGCATCCACTGCCATTTACTGAGCATTTACTAAGCACTAGCTACCATAGGAGGCATTTCTTTTTTTTTTTCAACGTTTTTTTTTTTATTTTTTTTTATTTTTGGGACAGAGAGAGACAGAGCATGAACGGGGGAGGGGCAGAGAGAGAGGGAGACACAGAATCGGAAACAGGCTCCAGGCTCCAAGCCATCAGCCCAGAGCCTGACGCAGGGCTCGAACTCACGGACCGCGAGATCGTGACCTGGCTGAAGTCGGACGCTTAATCGACTGCGCCACCCAGGCGCCCCTAAAATTTTTTTTTTCAACTTTTTTTTTTTATTCGTATAGGAGGCATTTCAACTATGTTATCTCATTTTGTTATATGGAAGATATTTCTTTGGTATGGTAGATATTTTATCCCATGATTTATACATTCTTGGAGGACAAGGACACAGTGCAGCGCTCATACTGTGCTAAAATTTATGCATGATAAAAATATATGGGATGAAAAGCTAAAGGTGAGCAGTAAATGTAGCCCTCTTTGGTTTCACCTGTATCCAAACAACTGTTGATTTTCCCATTTTGTAACTTTCAGGGATTCTAGCCAAATAAAGGGTTTAACGGGTGCTTCATTCTGCCGTGCAGCTGACCACACCACATGGCCACATGTGGTCCCTCAGCTGCAGCTGAGCCGCTGTGCTGTCCCAAAGTACATACGTCGAATCAGTGTCCTTTTCTTTCTTCCGTATTCCAAAGGCCTTCCTTGTACGTTTTTTCAATCCTGTGGAAAAAACAACAAAGGGTCAAGGAGATCGAATTCCTCTTTGAACACTCCTAGCAACATTCAAGTACACGGTATCAGGGCTCCAACTCATGAACTGTGAGATCATTACCTGAGCCAAAGTCAGAAGCTTAACCGACTGAGCTACCTGGGTGCCCCCAAGTGAACGAAATTTTTGAAGTTGCAACACACCAGTTAACTTCGAACATTTAAAAAGCAGTGAAAGTTTATGTAAGTATCTGTGTGTGCACGTGGACATGATTCATTATTATTTTCAACAGATGTTTATCAAAGACCCAGCACTGTAAGTTCTTAGCTCTCTGAACAATCTAAGAATATAAAGAATGCAAAGGAGATCCGGGCTAGATATAGAAAAGATTGCAAGCTTCTCTTAGATTATTGTTATTCATCACTAAATAGGTCCTTGGTCAAGAAACCATATCACAGATTTATATAAACAGCAATTTTTGGGTGAGACATATCCTGAGAGTAGGACCATTCCAAGGCACAGATTACATGAACAAGAGAGCTACACTGACAGAACACATCTTTGTCTCCCATAGTCCCATCTCATCTTTTTCTAATTCTTCAATTCTGTGGATTATTAACCATTCTCTGAACATACCCCAACATCTGTACTCCAGTATCTCTTTCTTCTATAAGTGGTTCTTATCTCTGGTTGAGGTGCTTTTCCTATTCGGATATTTAGAATTTCAACCACCTATCAAGGCCCAGACAAATGCCACCTTCTCTGTGAGGGCTTCTCAGCCCTAGAGGTATAAGAAACTGACTATTCTGTGCCCCTCCCCCCACCCCCAACCCCTAATGTTGCTCTTAGATATATTTTTATTTATCAAATTGTTTCACTTAGTTCCTATGTCAGTTTCCCTCACAGGCTGTGAGCTTTTCTACGACACAGACCAAGGATTCCTTCTGTATGTTGCCTACACCTGGTATAGGTACCAGATAAGATTTGTTGATTTAAAATATCTTCCAGGAAGCATCATTCAGGAAGTATTGGGGTAAGAAGGCTCCTTTCTTCCATCCTGGAGAAACCAAGCCCAATCTTGGTTCTTCCATTCCTATCCTGTCAAGGCTCTGTCTGGGATTCTTATCTCCTACATGGTCCATAGTTACATATATGGCTCATGTTTCTTAGTGAGTATTATTCAGATATACTAGATGCCTATATATTTCAAAGTCTTAGACTTGTTATTGGTGGTTTGGAAAGTCTTCTTGACAAATTGGAGCTGGAAAAGTCACTGAATTTCAGGATTTGTTTGGCACTAACAGGTGGAACAAAGGGAAAAACATTGACAGAATCAGAGATTTGATGACACCTTCTTCCAAAACATGTGAGTCAGCCCAAACCGCTCAGCTTACGTGAGTCATTCATTATCTGGCTCTTAGGATTCTACTCATATGTGATCCCCAAAATGTCTCTGTTCAGTCTAATTTTGCATTTTAATAGTCATTCCATTTAAGGTGTTTAGGTCTTTAAAATGTCAATGTTTGTTTAAAAAAAAATGTCTTCCCACATTAAGCTCTTCATTACTCTTCACATGAGTTTATAGGAAAGCTCACTGACATTTAAAACTACCCACCCATAATATTTAGGAACACCTTCCCCCATTAATTTTTATTTATTAATTTTTTTAATTTTAAAGAGAGAGAGAGAGTGCGTGTCAGTGGGGAGAGGGGAAGAGGGTGAGAGAGATTCTCCGCACTTTGTATGGAGCCTGACATGGGGCTCCATCCCATGATGCTGAAATCATGACCCGAGCTGAAATCAACAGTGGGATGCTCAACTGACTGAGCCACCCAGGCACCCTCATTTTTAATTTTAATCGTTAAAAACTTTCTTGCTTCTTACCTCTAATTGCCTTATCCTCTTATAGGGAAAAAATATCATAATAACAATCATCATTTTCTTCTTGGGTCCAGGCCTCTTAATTGGCTTTTCCATGCTTCTAATTCAGGTTTGGGGTCACAGTAAATGCTGTATTTTACCAATCACTGCTGGTTTTTATAGGACTTTAAAATAAATGCTATTATTATTTTATGTTTTCAAATCATTTTATTTTTTATAAATTGACTATAAGAGACAGCATGTTCCACCAAACAGAACAGAAAATACACATAAATTCCAATAATTCTTGTATTAAATTGGTAAGAGAACAGGCAATAGTAGTTTTCCATAGATTCTGTCCTGTTATGACCACCAAATTTGGACAATAGCCAATATGAACTAAGTCACAAACACCATGAATTGTCCATCTTCCAGTGAAAAGTGCAAAGGATCAGGATTCAGGGGACAGAGTTCATTTCCAGCATCATTTTAAATTGTGTAGCTTAATACAAGTTCTATCTCTTTGTGTTTCAATCTCTGTCTATAACAAATAAGCCAATAATAAGGGAAGAAAGAATTTGCACACATTCACAAAATGCTATGCCAATCTGTAATTTTCATTTCACTGAAAGTTGCATTTCCCACATCTAGAATACTTTTCTATATACGGAATACATACGGGAATACACCAAATATGTGACATTCCAGAAAAACAGAACTAACCAAATTGTCAAATAAGAGAAAGCATTGGAAACATTTTTCCCCCTCGAGAAGTGGAAAGGTTGGAGAAATTTAGGAAAGTAGGAAGGCAACTCTGAAAGACTAAAGCAAACAGTTATGAAACGTAGAAGTTATTTGTATCTTAACAGCTCTTTGAGAAGACCCAGGAAGAAACAATCATACCAACTGTGTTAAAAGCGAATGTACAGGTGTGGTCACACGTTTCAGAGTTCATTAAAAAAATATTCAAATAAATTTTTTAAAAGGGAGTAATGATTTTCCACTTCTGACTCCAGAACTTCATGACAATTTTAAAGTCAATTTCTGTAATTGTTTTTAGGTTGGGTCATGAATATTTGTCAATTATTCTTTACCAGAAATGGGAGGGAAAAACATCACTTGTTTTTTTTTTTTTAAATTTTTTTAATTTTTAATTTTTTTTAATTTATTATTTTTTTTTTCAACATTTATTTATTTTTGGGACAGAGAGAGACAGAGCATGAACGGGGGAGGGGCAGAGAGAGAGGGAGACACAGAATCGGAAACAGGCTCCAGGCTCCGAGCCATCAGCCCAGAGCCTGACGCGGGGCTCGAACTCACGGACCGCGAGATCGTGACCTGGCTGAAGTCGGATGCTTAACCGACTGCGCCACCCAGGCGCCCCCATCACTTGTTTTTTAAGAAATGAAGTAACTATTCCTTTGTCAATATCAAAACAAAGAGATATTAAGGGAAAGAATTTTGTTGTCTTGATGATCTTGGGCTAGAACGATTCTCCTCCAAGCTGTGGAGGTGAGAACATCCTCCAGTGTGCATCCAGAACTGCAGCCTTGGGTCAGCCACACAGGAAGTCTGGCCTGTGCCTCTAGCTCCTCTCCACTTAATTTAGATTCTTTTAGTTTCCTTTGGTACTACCAGAGGAGCTAGTCAAGTCTGGGAATAACAATGAAATTAAAAATAGACTGATTTTTTAACAGGGTGGGAAAGCTCATTTCAAAATAGGTGATCCTGGATATGATGTTACAAGGTAATAACATAAAGCAAAGAGTACAGAAATTGACAACAGTGATAACATAAGAAAAATATAGAATAAGAAGTTTCATCAGTGTAATATTATTAGTTATCGTTACTGAGGCCTTACCTATAAGCCAGGCACCAGTTGCTTTACATCTGTTGTCTCATGTAGGTGCAAAAGTAGGAGGTGTTTTCTTCTCAAATAACTGCCTAAGTTAGGTTTCATTATCATCATTTCCAGGGAGGAAATTCGAGGCTCCCTTACCTCTATTGCTCCCCAAATGTTGAAGTTCTTCAGGATTTTGTCCTAGGGTCCTCTATACCCTCTCCCTGGGGCAAACCCACATGGTTTCACTTGCCATCTGTACATAGATGAACCCTGAATCTATAGGTCAGGCCCAGTAATATCTCATGAGCTTCTAAATATACAGTACTTCTCATAGTCAGGCTTTTCTAAATTGACAAGAGATTTCTTCAAAAGCCTTTAATCTCCACTTATTTTTTCTTTAATTTTTTTTAACGTTTATTTATTTTTGAGACAGAGAGAGAGCATGAATGGGGGAGGGTCAGAGAGAGAGGGAGACACAGAATCTGAAACAGGCCCCAGGCTCTGAGCGGTCAGCACAGAGCCCGACGCGGGGCTCGAACTCACAGACCGCGAGATCATGACCTGAGCCGAAGTCGGACACTTAACCGACTGAGCCACCCAGGCGCCCTTAAGCTCCACTTATTATATATATGCAATTAAACCTATAAAGGTACACCTGATCATTTAGTTACAATTATTTTCTGAATAAAATTCTCCTCGAAATGGTTCTCACGGTGACAGATGGTACCTATACTTATTGAGGTAAACATTGCACAATATATAGAATTGTCAAATCATTATGTTTGTACCTGAAACTAACATAACACTTTATATCAACTATACTTCAATAATAAAAATTTTTATAATGAAATTGTTCTCTATCAATAGATAAATGGATAAACAACATTTAGTATACTCATATGTAAAATATATTTCTTGTGAAAGGTCCAAAAAGTTGGAGAGTCTTTTTTTTTTAACTTAAGAAAATATCTTTTAAGTTTAAAACGCAAATTGTGTTTACTAGTGTTGTTCTCTGAAACTTCCCTGAGATAATTTTTAAAAAAAGTCAAATTACCTTGGAACTTCCTGGTTTTAAGAGTATACAACTCTGCAGGTGAAGAAGAAATAGTAGAGCAGAACATAATGACCTTTACCCATTTTTTTTCTCCTGAGTACAACTGTTCTATAAAAACTCATTAAGCAAATGCTAAATTCTGAATATGAGCCTTTAAATGTTACACTGAAAACAGAATTGTTCAGAGGGAAATTCCAAAAAGAAACATTTGGACTCTATATTAATTTTAGATCAAACATCAAAATCTGATAGTCAAAAGAACCTACAGGGTTTTTGCTTGGTTTTATGTCTTCTGTTTTATTTTTAAAAATCCCATTTGAAATTTTGTTCTCCTTAGAAATGAAGACTGATTCTGTAGATGGACAAGTTGAGGTAATCATCCTGGAATTGAGTCCAGAAAGAGAAACTGAGGTGTGAACATCCTCTAGGCAGGAGCTGAGACCCAGACACGCAGAAGACACTGTTGGCCTTAACCAGAGATGCCGTCCTCCCATAGAGGAGTCTAAGTGGAGAGTCCTGCCAGTTACATCCTCCTTTCTATCCTTGTCCAGAATTCCTGCCATTCCACTGCTAGCTGTAGGACAACAAGGAGAATCCACATGTAAAATGGTCACTGTCCTATTAGCACATTGGCAGGAACTGGTTTATCACAGGAGCTAATGTAAAGGGGCTGAGATGGGGAGAGATGTAGGGATGCAGTAGAGAGGAGAAGAGCCAAAGACAAAGCCAGGTTCTACTGCTGGGGGAGAGAGGGCCCTGCTGGGGTTGGGGGGGGGGCATATTCTGTGTATTTGATTGTTGAGAGACAGAGCTCCTTTGAAGGTATTGTTTTTTGATTACTTTCTTTACTCATTTCACCATCTTGCTTACACATTGCTTTCACTAATAGCTCTTCATTGTGGTGTTAAAGCCTTCATATAAGCGTATTGCCTATGAAATTGTTGAAAAGGCAGTACTTTTGGAGATCATCTTCCTGGGGTATATTTGGTTCTTCCACTTCCTATCTTTCCCAAAACAGTGCTTTGGAGCAGAGCTTGGACAATGCAAGGCCAGGGCACAAAGCTGGGTCTAGAGAGACCTACTGGTGTGGAAAAAAAAAAAAAGGAGCATGAGGAGGAGAGATGGCAGTGAACTGTTTAGGGTCAGTCAGTATGCAAAATACAGTTCTTAGAGGGACACAAATCATTCCCTCATGTATCTCGCCCAAAGCATGAAGATACCAGTTCCCAGAAACACAAGCAGGAGACCTGGTGGGAAGGAGCAGAATGCATGGCCCTCTTTGGAATCCAAAGATTTGGGATCAAATCCCAATTTGACCCATTGGTCGCTGTCATTTGCAGCAAAGAGAATCTAAGAGGCATTATGTTACTTTTAATATAAGATTAATGTCCTCACAGGGCATGAGGTTTGGAGGGATAATCCCAGTTTTTCTCTTTGCAATCACTAAGAGCAAAGGGAGGTACCTCTTATTCACTGAGCACCTCGTATGTGCCAGGCACTGTGCTAAGCACTTCACACAGACTAACCCTTTCAATGAGCTCAGAAGGTATCACCAACCCCCTATCTTATGAATTAAGAAACAGACTCCAAGGGATTAAGTTCTTCTAAGATCACTAAACAAACAAGCGATAAAACCAAGATTTGAAACAGTTCTGTCTGACTCCAAAACCAAGCAACTTTTTACGGGGTGGTCATGATGCTTCTTGTAGTACCCAGAGCAATGCATGGGACATGGTGGACACACCATCCATATCTGTTTAACAAGTAAAAAAAAAAAATGGCCAAAGTTTTTATAATGGTTAAAACAAAAACTAACGACTTTTTCTGATCTTTGCAATCTACAATTCCATGGATGTTCAGGTTTTTGATACGCATTTGTGCAAACGAAAGTATTAGGGAAGAAGGAGCCCCGAACAGCACAGGATGGAACTATCTGAATGAATGCATAAGCGTTAGAGCAGAGAATGGAAATGCAGGGTGAGTGGCGTGCTAAGGCCTCACCACATTTTTAGGTGAATAATGTGTATAAGAGCACATCAAAAAGCTCAAGTTAGCCCAAAACACATATCATAGTGAAAAACGAACGGAAGTAAATTATTAAGTACTTACGATGGTTTAGGGAATGTATCAGGAAGTTCTTTATCTTACCCCAGTACAACCTCATATGATGGGAGCTATTATCTTATTGATTCTACACCGTGGAATATGAGGAGTAACTGGTACCAGAACACACAGCTAGTAGCTGACAGACCACATTTCAGAGTCCCTTCTGCCTGACTCCAGAGTCCATGTTCCTCACGTGTCTGGATATCTCTTTGTCAGTCATCACAATTCATTTTGCTCTCTTATTAAAAAACAAACAAACAAAAACCAACTAGATTTTTTTTTAATTGAAAGACCTTTTTAGGAAAATTAAGATGCACATTTCTTACATATGAAGACTGTATTTTGCATGTTTAAATCTTTGTATGCTGCCCAGGGAACATAAGGACACCTAATAAATGTTTGCAAAATCTATTCTTTGTGTAATAATGTAAATTTTCAGCTTGAGCCTTCAGCTTGGAGGGTTACTCAGAGGTGAATCACATGTAATGGAATTATTTATTTTCTGCAGGAACCCAGGCCAAGCACTTGGTCTCAGTAATATAAAACAGACAAATTTAATTGTCCTGGGCATAATGCCGCATATTGACAGTAACTCTAGACTGTCAATACCTATTCATTATGATGGTCGCTGTATTTCTGTCAGGAAAGATTAAGATTCTTTGCATATCAGCTCTTCCTCTAAGTTTTAAATATAGGTACTATAATCCAATTCAGATTCTTTGTCAGAGGGTCTTACAGAACAATGTAAGATAGGTGAAGACAGAGTTCAGCCCTTCCCATGGTTTTTTATGTTTATGATTTTCAGTACTTAGACTACTGCATAAGATACGGGAACTGCTTAATAAAGGAAAGTTCAGTGTCAGGCAGTACTTGGTACATGGTAGTCACTCAGCAAATGTTTGCTGGTTGCTCTATATATTTGCAATTCTCATCAAAATTGTCCAAAATTGATGGGCATGTGCCCTTTGGTCTGAATGTTTTACCTTCATTCTTATGTGACTCAAAGGAAATTCAGTTGTTCTTTGTACTTAATAGGCACAAAGATGGTACCCGATCATTCTGAGGGGAGCCTACGGGGAGAAATGTGCATCCTGATGATGTCCTCCATTAGTATTGGACTGCGAAAGGATGTGAGATGGATGGCACCTTGACATTCAGATTTGATACGTGAGAGTTCATGTTCATGCACTAAAATGGAGATTGCTAGAAGGCAATTCAGAACTTCAAGGAGTTAAAAACAGTGATGACTTTTTTTTTAAAAAGAAATATTTGACATTTGGTGACACGGAAGAAAATGTTAAAGAGAAGATGGTCATGGAACGGATTTGCCACAAAAGGACTTAGTGTCTGCTATGCTATTATTAATGTAATGAAGGAGCTGAGTAGAATTAGGAGGAATTTTAAGCAGATGAACAACTTCTGTTAAGATTTAAGCAGAAAGATCCATGGGAAGAGTATGCAGTTGTAATGAAAGTAAGGAGGGTTGAGCTCTGAAAGACTTGGATTCGAATGTCGTGTATTCTATGTCCTGGGGCAAGTAACTTAACCTCTGAGTCTCAGTTTTCTCAGCTGTTCATCATAAAAGCTTTGGGTAAAGTTTAAATAGGTATAAAAGTCCTGTATAACACCTACATTATATTGTGCACCACTATATGCAGATTTCTCTTGCTTTTCTTGCAGTTTTGATAGTTACAAAGCATTTGGGAATCAGTTATTTCAGCTGATTACATAAAAGCAACTAAATGCCTGATTTGTAGATCTATTCTTCTAGAAATAAAAATACATCAAAAATTGGTAATAATCAAATTTTCAAAATCTTGAGCTTTCTTGGATTACAGTTTTAATAGAGAAACCAAACTTGGTCTCAATAAATTTAATCTGGTAACATCTATCACAACAGGTAAGTGGGGATTAGAAGATTCACAGTCTTTTCAGGAAATAGTAGCATAAAAATACAGCATTGATGAAGACTTTACTATGTGCAAGTCTATTACGAACTTAATCAGCTGGTCTTCCCAGTGTGATTTGAGAATAAGCCAATGTCACCTCTACTTGGATTAGTGGTATATTGAATTTGGAGTTTCTTGCTTCCATTGTGATGAGGAGACACACATGCTTTGCTTGGAAAACAACACTTCAAACACAAAATTAATTTGACCTGTTCAATGAGAACCTTGTTCTATAAAATGGCTTCCCTCTTATTCCCCCTTCCTCTCTCTCATTCTCTCTTCCCACATACACTGACTCTCTTCTCTCCCCCCCATCTCCAGTCCCTCCCCTGCCTGACACTGACATGTAAGATTAAATTAAAGTTAATGATCCTGTTCAGATGGACTCTGGTCTTGAGGCATAAACAGAAAAATTCACTGAATCACAATTCACCAAATTTCATTTCCAAAACACTCCATTTTCAACAAGGGAATACATCCCAAAGAAAGCAAACTGGACAGTAACAAAAATCCTTTTCATGTGCCCTTGTCTTTTTATATTTCATCCAGAGAGGAAAGAGCAAGAATTTTGGTAAAACCTCTAACTTGTTACTACATGTGCCATTTAGTGCTCTGAGTTAAATTTGTCAAAGGTGAATTGAAAAAGAAAGCTGGAACACATTCTGCATAGAATTCTCGTGGTTTAATTCTAACCTACTAGGGAGAGGCACAGAGGTGGACAAGGGGAAAGGAGATTTACATGGCACTGCAGAGCCAACCCACCACAGGCCATTAACCAACTTCACTTACTAAGAGCCCATGAAGCCTACTTCCAAAATAGAATAGAAATGGTCTGAAAACTTAAAAATATATAAAGAAGGAGATATTTTTAAAAAATAAGATCAGTCATCAGATAAACATGCACAAAAAATACAAGTCTCAAAAGGGAACTAAATAGAGAATTTAGCTCTACGTTCTTTTGAGAGGTCTCAAAGGCCTCTGGGATGTATGTAGATGGATCCCACTTACAAGGGTCATAAAGATCATGATTATCCATGTATTTATTCACCTGCCCTCCATCCATCCATCCTTCTGTAGCCATGCTTTGGCTATAAATCCTAACAGATAACAAAATTCATTGACATGAAATTATTCCTGTGGGATAATATAAATCTATCAAATTGCAATGAAAATTTGATCCCCTTTTGTCTATTCTCATTGGAGGCAGAAAATATCAAGTTAATGCTCTTGGGAAATTAACCCTTGGTAGGCTTGCAGAATTATCAAGCAATCCCCTCCGCATGGCTAAATGGTCATACTTATAAATCTTATATGCTACGGGGCGCCTGGGTGGCGCAGTCGGTTAAGCATCCAACTTCAGCCAGGTCACGATCTTGCGGTCCGTGAGTTCGAGCCCCGCGTCAGGCTCTGGGCTGATGGCTCGGAGCCTGGAGCCTGTTTCCGATTCTGTGTCTCCCTCTCTCTCTGCCCCTCCCCCGTTCATGCTCTGTCTCTCTGTGTCCCCCCCAAAAAATAAATAAACGTTGAAAAAAAAATTAAAAAAAATAATAAATCTTATATGCTAAACATTCAAATTGATGTTTGTTATTCTACTAATGATTCTTTGGTTCTAGATCCTCATTCTTACCTACCAAGGTCAGAATGGCAATTTTTCCATATTGGTCAGTATTCTCTTTACCAATATTCCAGTAATGGCCAGGGATACAACCCTAGCCTTTTATTCAGTGCTTAGAGTCGTGCAAGTTCCAGACTATTTGTGATCACTATCAGAAGACCTCCTCATCTTCTCACTCAGTGGTTGATAGAATAGGAACCTGCTGAATATCTGTCATGTGCCAGAGATTCTTCTGGTCTAGGGATACTGTATCTAATATTACCCTTGAATAATGTGAGATCACAGATCAGTTACTAAGTAACCCTAAAACACCTACCTTCAATTAAGTAGCTGCCACCCACTTTAACTGTTTATTTTTTCATCAGTATGACATGTATGCATAATTTTGTGGTGTTTGGAGTGAAGAGTGACATAAGATGAGGAAGTGCAAGGCCATATCATTCAAGTTCTTGAAGGTCAAGTTAGAGACTTTAGATTTTAAGAGCAACAGGCAGACATTCAAAGTGTTTGAGGGGCGACTGGGTGGCTCAGTCGGTGAAGCGTCTGACTTTGGCTCAGGTCATGATCTCACAGCTCATGAGCTTGAGCCCTGCGTCTGACTCTGTGCTGATGGCTCCGAGTCTGGAGCCTGTTTTGAATTCTGTGCCCCCCTCTCTCTCTGCCCGTCCCCACTCTCACTCTATCTCGCTCTCAAAAATAATATTTAAAAAATTTAAAAAAAGAAGGTATTCAAGAAGGAAAGTAACATCATCTATTACCTTGTTCCAGAAAGCTCCAAAAGTAATTAAATTGTTTAATGTCACTATGATATGCTAAATAAATGACATGAGTCTCTTCTACATCATCAAGAGATAAAATTACACTGTTCTTTTGCCAAAAGTACTATGCTACACTAGTTATTTGAAAACTAACATTTGAGTTAGGTTCTGTATAGAAACTCTGACCAAAGTATTTAAATTTCCTGAATTCCTGAACATTTCTTACCACTTCAGAGTTTACCATTTGTGACAGTATATAAATATATCACTTTTGATAATCCTAATTGAGATTCAGCCTAATTAAGAGCCTTCTGTTGAAACCTCCATACTTCCTGAACTCAAACCCCTCACAGAGTTGTGCTACATTTGCAGTCAGTCCCGAAACCAGACTGTAGATTTACCACTAACCAGATATGTGATGTTGAAAAAAAAGATCAATCTCTCCAGAACTCAGCTTCCTGACCTGTAAACTACCTGCTTCCCATGATTATTGTCTTCAACGAGAAAATGACTTAGATATGTAAATTAAATGCTACCCAAGCAGAAAGCACTATCATTATTTATTTGTGTGATTATTTTTATCATCTTAATTGGGGGTTGAAAAACAGTAAACTGTGGTAGTATATATCATCTAAAAGTAAAGTATCCAATCCAGTGAAAATAGTAAGGTTCTTCTCTTTCCTTGTTAATATGAAAAGGGAAGGAGGGGCGCCTGGGTGGCGCAGTCGGTTAAGCGTCCGACTTCAGCCAGGTCACGATCTCGCGGTCCGTGAGTTCGAGCCCCGCGTCGGGCTCTGGGCTGATGGCTCGGAGCCTGGAGCCTGTTTCCGATTCTGTGTCTCCCTCTCTCTCTGCCCCTCCCCCGTTCATGCTCTGTCTCTCTCTGTCCCAAAATAAATAAACATTGAAAAAAAAAATTTAAAAAAAAAAAAAAAAAAGAAAAGGGAAGGAAAATGCATTTCCCTTCACAAACCTTCTAGTATATTTTCTGGTTTCTTCTGTTGGATATGTTAACTGTAAGATTCTATAAAATCTTGCCTACTTTTCACCAGTCTTACAAGATAATGACAAATGTTCACATGAAGCATGGGTAATCGAAAGATGATCTTCCTCCCAAGCCAGTTTCTTTTTCAGGGGGTTTCTCTCCAAGTAAAATGGTACCATCATCCCCCAAGATGCTTCATCTAGAAACCTAAGAAGCACCTTGCACTCCTCCTTTCCCTTGTTCTCCATAGCCAATCCATCAGGGAGTGCTATTAGCTCAATTTCATATATATGAATCCTTCTTGATATATATCAAATGTGTCTATCTATATCTATATCTATATCTATACCTATATCTGTATCTGTATCTGTATCTGTATCTGTATCTATATCTATATATCTCCAATCTGTTCACCTAGGCTCCTTCCATCTCATAAAGCTGTCACCTTTAAGACATGGTCTTTAAGATTGCTGTGGAAGAGTATGAGAAAGGTATCTCAGATACTTTACCACCTCAGCCAGGAAAGAGATAGTCCTGCTTCTATGCCACTGGCCAGAATAGCATGGCTTGTATACCAAATAGTCTCACCTAGATGTAAGAGATGCTGAAAAACAGTCCACGTCTGTGAAGCCACGCCCCAGCAAAAGCTTTGCACTCTGGCAAGGGAACTTGGTTCTTTGGAAGTCAGCTGTCTCTTTCAATCCCTGCATGGATGTAAGATGCTATCACTTCTCTGCAGCTCTAGTCCCGCATAACTAACCGGTTCTGCCACTAGCTACTTGTGCTAATTTGAATAAATTTACACCTCTCTTAACCTCAATATGCTCATCCATAAAATGGATCTTATGTCATAGGATTGCTATGAAACCTAAATAAATCATGCTTAACAAATAATGTTCTTAGCAAAATCAATGGCTTGTCACATCATTATTTTCTAAAAATTGAGTCTGAATATAAAACCGATCCCAGGTTAAATTCTTAAAATTTTTTGGATGAATAAAAATCTATGGTATGGTTTGCTGAATTACTTTTTCCCCCCTAAAGGTAATGGTTGAAGAAGGCTTTGAGGTTTTTAATCAACTTCCAAATCATAATTTAAGCCAATTTTTATTTTTGTTTGTTCTTGGAAGGGGGTTTTAATCAGTTTCCATTAAAGGACAAAAAAGAGGAAATAACACAGCACAACTGACAGGTAATTAAGTCACAGAATAGCAGAGTGGACATCAATATTTGGTTTGGTACTGGATCAGCAAAACTAAAGCCCTGAGAGTTTAAAGCAATAGGCCCACAGCCACACAGAGAATTATAGAGGGGACTGGACTCCAACTTTCATGCTTTACTTCAGCTCAAATATGTGTGTATGATATATAGACCAATATAAAAATATAAATATGTGTACTTATATATGTAGAGAGAGAGAGAACACAAAACTACATAACCATCTTCTCTAGTACTCTAAATTACCACGTAGCTTTATGTTTGAATATGTTTTTGTTTCCACTTCTATGATAAATATAACTCATTACTTTCTAAATGTCTAGAATAGTGTCATGAACCCCTATTTGGCTGAACGGCACTGCCCTAGCAATCTGAATCACATTTCCAATGACGCCAATACTTTTTTAGCTGAGATCTGGCTTAGCATTTTGATTAAATTTTCTGTTAAGTACTCTAAAAAGACTTTTCACTTTATGAGACTATAACCTCAAAGACAAGGAAAGTAAAAGGTGACTTTAATAATAGAAAACAAAACAAAACAGAAAAAAAAGTCATTAGAAATGGTATCTGTAGAAATGCCAAGATACAAATGCTGAATCTGAATTAAGCTAATTATGTGGTACCTTTCACAAATGTATTTTGTTCTTCCTGGAACAGTCACATTTATAACAGAATCTACACACTTAATTTAAAATTTTGCCAGCACCCTAGTCAGGCTGCCCCAGATATTTCTCCTTTGAAACTCCCTTGAAAACCAAGGCTAGGGGCGCCTGGGTGGCTCAGTCGGTTAAGCGTCTGACTTCAGCTCAGGTCATGATCTCACGGTCCGTGAGTTCAAGCCCCGCATTGGGCTCTGTGCTGACCGCTCAGAGCCTGGAGCCTGTTTCCGATTCTGTGTCTCCCTCTCTCTCTGCCCCTCCCCCGTTCATGCTCTGTCTCTCTCTGTCTCAAAAATAAATAAATGTTAAAAAAATTTTTTTTTAAAAAAAGAAAACCAAGGCTAGCTCTCGTTTTTTTTCTTTCTTTTTTATGGCCACGTAAACACATGCACACACCTTCTCGCCTCAGCCACTTGGTCTAAGTACAGCCCACCTCAGTGATTTCAGTGGAATTCAATCTGCTCTGAAGTCATCAGAAGACAGAACTCCCTACTTCGTGTGGCATTTAGGACCAGGTCTTTCATAGTTCTCCAGTTTTATCTGTCATCATTACTCTTTGAACACTGTGCTCTGCAACCAAACATTCTCCTCATTCGCTAAACAAGTATATTCATGACCTACGTGTTAGCCTCTGTTTGGAGGTCTATCTCTTTGGACGACCGTTTCTTCAAACTATACCCACAGAAACCCACCCATCCTCAGGCTGGCTCAGAAGTGCCCACCTATGTCTGTACCAAGTTTTCCTACAGAACTGAATTTTTCCCCCTTGGGTTCTTCCAAACTTCACTTACGACTTCATTATAGAACTTACCAAATTTTTGCCTCCTATTACAGTTTACATTATCTTTGTTCTCTTAGACTTTAAACTGCTTGAGAACGGGACCCACTTCTTATTCATCTTGTGCCCCATCTGTGGACCTAATTCAGTGCCACATACACAGCAGATAGTCAGTGAACATTCACTGAATTGAAAAAAAAGCTTCCAAGCCAGGCAAAGACTTGAGTGCTAAAAATGACCTTCTCCATCATTATTTGGTATAAGCAACTGAACAAGGAGTTTTCAGGTTAAGACTTTTTCCATCACTGAGAAAAGAACCTCCACTAAATACTCACTTGCAAATCTTTACTTATCTGAGGGCATGAATCATAGATACAGCCAAAGTCCTAAAAAATACAGCAAAGTAAATGAAGAAGTAGAAGCAAAGGTGAAAGAAGGTGTCACACTTGGATATGTATGCACAAATAAAGTGTACTCGCACTTGTGTATATAACACAGAAGAGACCCTCAGACTCTCCCTCAGTGCCTGTTCCCTCTTGTTTTAAGGACAGATAGAACATCCTTCTTGATCTCCTTTTCCAGACCAGAAGAGCAGCAGCCAAATAGATGAGTCAAAGAGGCAAAGTTAAAGATAGGTAGTTAGGGCAACTGCCAAAGACGAAAAGATGCATCACACTGTCTGGAGAAGGAAAGGGCTTTTATCTTGGGGCCACCGGCCCAATGAACAGTGCCTGATGGCTTTGTTGAAGTAGAGCATGGGGCATTAATTGGAATTCTAAAAATGATACATAGAAAAAGCACTTTTTTAAAAAAAATTTTTTTTTTAACGTTTATTTATTTTTGAGACAGAGAGAGATAGAGCATGAGCAGGGGAGGGTCAGAGAGAGAGGGAGACACAGAATCTGAAACGGGCTCCAGGCTCTGAGCCGTCAGCACAGAGCCCGACGCGGGGCTCGAACTCACGGACCGTGAGATCATGACCTGAGCCGAAGTCGGCCGCTTAACCGACTGAGCCACCCAGGCGCCCCTAGAAAAAGCACTTTTAAAGTTGTCTCAAGTCGATGCAAGAATGTTACCTTCACCATCAAAAAATAGATTCAGTTATGTTTGGTCTTTGCGTAAGAAACAGAAGCAATGAAAGAATATTGATTTTTAAGAATATATTTTACATATATATTAAAGACATATATTAAATATATTAATATATGTCTATAATCTACATTAACAGAATAGATTAAAACCTAACTTTTTATATTTCCAAAATGTAATATACATTACATTTTACATATATTATACATAGAAATACATTATTTTTTTAGAAAATTAAATTCTGTGGAAGAAGGCTAGCTAGAATTTGTTAAATGCCATCATGTAATTTTCATGGATTATCTCATTAGAACTCACAGCCCCACACTGTTATGTGGGTATAACCATCCCCGCTTTGCAGATGAGGCACACCTCTCAGAGAAGCACCACAGATTTCCAACATGGTAGAGATAGTAAATGATGGGTCAGGGGTCAAATTCAGGCTTGTCGGAACCCAAGGCCCAGGCTCTCGACCCATGTATACATGTCTGCTGGGAGGCTGAGTGGAGAGCAGTTGGTGCACACTGTGCCCCGACCATGCACTTGCTAAACTAGCTCATGAGACCCAGTGATCTTGTGCTTCCCTAGTCTCCTCTCCCAGCGCTCCTGGGAGTGTCTGTTCTATATGGTCTGCTCCATTCTATCACTATCAGTATTACAGAAAAATAAGTTTGTAGTCAGGAAAGCAAAGAGCAATATACAACTAAGTCAGTGGTTTGCATGTGGGATGAAATACTCCCTTTGCCAAACAAGTCCTAACCTTTTGAGTTGGCCTCATCTCTGAAGAAATTAAAGAGGTGGATCAGGCATCTTTATGACAGAGTGTCCCCTGGTTAGGAGGGGGTGGGGTGCTGGGGGCTTCACTCTAGGCCTTTTAGGGCTCCCCTGTGATAGAATAGAGTCAGCCACACAATCAAAAGGCAAGAGGGGAATGAATACCATTTCTATCTCTGAATTACTGGTTTTCATTTTAGCACTAGAGACAGTGACTTCAGCTTCTTTGCTTCAAATACTCTCAACCATCAATCGCTAGCAAACTCCTTCCCTCCCACCACTACCACTATGGTGCATTGTCTATCACTCAGCTATGCCCAATGGTAGGTCATGCCTGAAACAGCTTGCTGCTTCACAGCTGCCTAAGGGTGCTCTCCAGTATAGAGCAGGTTTTATTTATAAGTAATGCATTGAGATTGCTGGGCTACCTGGCCTTTGGGTGTGATAAAACTCCAAGCCTTGGTTCCTTATCCTCAAGGAACTCATTGTTTGAAATGACCAGTTGATATTTTGTCTTTTGAAATACGAGAGAATGATGGAGAAAGTTCGTGGTTAGGAGAAGAGTGTTATAAATTCAAGCATGTTTTATCATCAATTAAAACTCTGGAATATGTTTGAGTTCTGTTGAGAAACTGATGTAGTAAAAGTCCCATTACAAGATAGTATAGGTCATAGAAATAATGCATAGAAACAATGCGTGAAAAACAATCTTGTTTTCATCAGGGTGAATGTTTTAGGATTCCAGGAAAAACATACTCATGAAAATGTCCTAACTATAACAAGAAATGTCTGTTAGTATGTAGCAGTAGCTCTTAACTTCTTTTTGATCACAGACTTCATTGAGAATCTAATCAAAGCTATAGATCCTCTCCCCATAAAATACTGGCATGCACATATATCTACCAACCTGTGTGTAGGGAATTTATAGACTGCCTAAATGTATCACAGACCCAAGTTAAGTCCCTTACTATGTAGGAACTCAATTATTTTCTTGCATTAATGTGTAACGATAGTGTATAATAAATGATCTTGGCTGAGGCAACCCAGCTATGCCAAGCATTGTGGTGAATCTTTGTCAGATGTTAAATGAGTTATTTAACACTTTAGAAGGAATCAGAGCCTGAGTCAGGCTTAGAATTCATAGTGTTTGTCCTTGGACCCGTGATGATGGATGTCCTAAATTACAGTCAATCAGCCGAGCCCTCTGTTATGTCTCCCTGATGGAGCCTCCCTATTTTTCTTCTGGCTGCTCTAGTCATCCATCTGTTTCTGTTACGAACAGCTCCAGTGCTTTTTTAGACCCACAGCTTTTAAAACTGGGTAGAGGAGGAAAATAAAAACCCATTTACTTTAGGAGCAGAAATAGAAACTAAAGAACTTGGTCATTAGCAGTAATAAGCAAAGAAAAAATAGAGTCCTACTGTGTGCTAATTACAATGGTAAGCCCTCTCACATGTCTCATGTCACTGAATCCATAAATTCATCCTGCTGGGTAGATGTCATTCATCCATTATTTTACAGGTAGCCAGAGGCTCAAAGAGATTATATGACTTGTGTAAGACCCCCTGGTTAATCAATTACACTAATATTTAAATATATTTGTGTCTGGGGCGCCTGGGTGGCTCAGTTGGTTAAGCATCCGACTTCAGCTCAGGTCATGATCTCACGGCTCGTGAGTTCGAGCCCCGCGTAGGGCTCTGTGCTGACAGCTCAGAGCCTGGAGCCTGTTTCAGATTCTGTATCTCCCTCTCTCTCTGACCCTCCCCTGTTCATGCTCTGTCTCTCTCTGTCTCAAAAGTAAATAAACGTTAGGGGCGCCTGGGTGGCGCAGTCGGTTAAGCCTCCGACTTCAGCCAGGTCACGATCTCGCAGTCCGTGAGTTCGAGCCCCGCGTCGGGCTCTGGGCTGATGGCTCAGAGCCTGGAGCCTGTTTCCGATTCTGTGTCTCCCTCTCTCTCTGCCCCTCCCCCGTTCATGCTCTGTCTCTCTCTGTCCCAAAAATAAATAAACGTTGAAAAAAAATTTTTTTTAAAAAGTAAATAAACGTTAAAAAACTTTTTTTTAATTAAAATAAATAAATAAATAAATAAATATATTTGTGTCTGACTCCAAGTCTAGTATTTTTTTCCTACTGTATAATGCTTTTAAAATACTTATTTAAAAATGAGATCTAACTCCACGCTTCCAGTCTCTTAAAATTCCCTATGTCTGAGAGACTTCAAAGCTTCCCCAGATGAAAAGATATGCATGGAGGAGAAAAGACGCCCTGCACCTCCTAGAATACTCAGGTGGATTCCAACACTAAGGTCACATGGTCTTGGCTGAGCCACAAAGCAATTGAAACCTTACCTGGAGAACTGGGCTTCCTTCCAGGAGCATTCAGACTCATGCTGCCTTTTCTTTCAAGATGTGGCTAATTGAGCCACAGAGACAATCAGTGGTATCAGGCAGTAACGAGGAAACTTTGTATCCTGTTTCCATTCACCCTTAGACACCAAATTAGCTTTCACCTATATTTTCTTCTAGATCAAAAATAAAAGCCCTAATGAACTATCATGGCAAGAATATCAGCTTGTGTTGGCCCATACAGGGGTCATGAGTTATTGCTTGGCTGTATTTGTTAAGAGCTCCGCGACACACTGACATAGTAGTTTTGTGGTCTCTAGACTGATTGCCTCCCCACGCATCTCAATAAGACACAGTCTGTTATAACGACCACGGTACCAGTCTCCTGAAATGAATTTCAAGCATCCAGGTTGAAAACACAGCCACATGACAGTCCGTTAGGGACATTTTTAGAAGCGTCACATCTCTTCAGCCTTCTTTGACTTTCCATTTCCCTTCTTTGCGTCTTCAGCTTCCCATTTCTGTGTCTTCTTTCATTTCTCTACCTCTTGGGCAAGGTAACTGAGCAGCCAGTCCAAGGACCTGTGTATCCAGAAAACCCTGCCCACGGGGCTCTCTCCACCTGGGGAGCCACTGCCATAGAGCAATTGCCTAGTCAGGTAAGAAAGCCTTTAATATCTGCCCACATGACGAATTCCAAAGTCATGCTCAGAACTGACCCTGGCTTCTCCCTTAGTAACTGCCTCCAGCAACCTGAAAACTTTTGGCAGATGTTTACTGGTCACCCGCTACATGCTGTAAATTTTTCTACGTATTGGGGTACAGAATTAATAAGATAGAGCTTCTGCCTTTGAGGAGCACTGCTGAGTGGTATGAGAGATTCACAAATATATGATTGCAGCATAGCATGATATTAGGGTCCACTTATGTGCAGCAGTTAGAGTCCACTAGAGCACAGAGGAAAGGCACCCACCCTAACCTGGGGATTCGGAGAGGAGTCTCATCTGACATGCATAATCTGAGTCCCAAAAGATAAGTAAGAGTCTGGTGAGAGCAAAAAAAGTGAGATTAACATTCCAGACCAAGGAAACCACACAAACATGGTCACAAAAGCATGAAATGGATGATATGTATGGAGAAATAAAAGCTACTTGCTATTTGTTAGTCACACTAAGTAAGAAGGAGACGATGATAGGAGATGGGGCTAAAAAGATAGGTAAGGATCAGGTCATAGGATGCCCACATGTTACACTAAGTGACTTGGAATTTGTTCTGTAGGTTATTAGGAAGCAAATGTAGGCTTCTAGCAAAGTATTTACATGGTTAGATTTGCACGCAGTGGGGAAGATGGGTTAAGTGGCAAAGACTAGAAGCAGGAGACCAGTTTAGAGACCATCATAACAATCTAGCCCAGACAGATAATGGGGGCCTAAAACTGGCAATAGAAACAGAGAGTGGACCAAAAGTTATTTAGGAGACAGAGTAGGGAAAGTGTAGTGAATGATAGATGTTGGATTGAGGAGTGGGAAGAACTCAAGATGACTCATCGTTAGAAGTAAGGGGCTACAGGTTGACCAGGGAAGACTCGACTGTCTCAGATTACACAAACCAGCTAACCCTTTGCTAATCCAATGCAATAATTCACATCTTTTATAGTTACAGAGTAGTGACAGTTTTATGAATTAGATATTCATCACAATACATATTTTGCCAAGTGTCCTATGAAGAAAATATTTTGCCACAGCTGAGGAGATGGGTCTAGGGAAAGTTAAATGGACTTGGTCAGAATCACATAACAAAGCAGACTCAGGTTTACGTCAAAAACCTAGAAAATGATCTTTCTTTTTAAGGCATACTGTATAAAATTATCCATATTTCACGCTTTTGACTGTTTTGGAAATTTCACATGGTTCTTCCGTGGAGAAATCTCGTTGTCTGAGACCTCCATGACAGAAATGCAGCCTTCCACTTGACTCTTCATGTCAGAATCTTTGTTTCTGTATTCTAGTGGTTTTCCTACACGGACCTTTCTGCCATATTATGAGCTAAAATTCAGATCTGGCTAATTAATTCAAGGAGTAAGCTTTATAGTCTTGGTAACTTTGATGTGTGGAAAAGCGGCTTCTTTTTTTTCCTAGAACTTTTTCTTCTCAGACATTTCATTGTACTTAGCTAACCTTAGAGATATTTTCCCAGGGACAGATTCTAGCTATCTCACTAGGTTCCTATGAAGGTCAGATAAGATAATACATGTAAAGGGGACTCATAAACTATAGACTGCTGTCTGACACATATTACTGCATTGTTATTTTCTGGTCAGTAATGTAATAAAAAGGAGGAGGATGAAAAACTTTAATTTCCTTCAGACTCTGTCTGATTCTTAGTATGTTCCCCACATCAGCACATTCCAGCATTCATCTGTGGTTCACGCAGCTCGGTGTTAATTATATCTAGTTACAGAAAAGTTTTAAAAAATACTCCAGAACCACTTTTCTTATCAGCTATTGGGGGACAGCTGGGAAGCAACGGCTCAGATATAGGTCTATCAGAAGTAATGTCAGCCATCCTGAGTACTGTTCTCTATTTCATTTTTCTGTCCTTCCTCGATCGTACCTTAAATATTTCACCTAAAAAGATTAGGCTTTCCTACCCTGAAAATCTGTATCAAGCATTTAATAAAGGGTCTCTCAATGTGTTCTGCAGCCCAGTTGGTGTGGCCTGTGTGATTAGTTCTTCTCATTCTTTTTCCAGCACAGCTTTACACTTCAGATGCTCTAACAGAAGCCAGACAAGCAAATATTCTAATTCTAGTCCTTTAGTTTCAGTTCTAAAGTTGTCCTAATGGTATCTCAAACCACTGAGAAAGCATTGATTGCTTATTTTTAAAATGGAAATTTAACTCTTCTGGGCCTCTAACCAAGACAGTCTCCGAATTCACTGACCCATAAAAGTGTGGGGTTTGATATATAAATGCTACACGAATGCAATTTAAAAGAATTTTCTTAATGTTTATTTATTTTTGAGACAGAGAGAGACAGAGCATGAGGGGGGAGGGGCAGAGAGAGAGGGAGACACAGAATCCGAAGCAGGTTCCAGGCTCTCAGCTGGCAGCACAGAGCCCGACGCGGGGCTCAAACTCATGGACCGTGAGATCATGACCTGAGCTGAAGTCAGACGCTTAACCGACTGAGCCACCCAGGCACCCCTCGAATGCAATTTTATATATAAATCCCACTATATGTCCTATATTAGGAAATAAAGATCTACACTTGAGAAACGCCATGAAAGAACTAAAAGAAAGCAGTTTGTTGTTGTTGTTGTTCACAAATAGACTGCATAACCTTTAATATCCTCTTCTCAAAGACTGAACACTTCCAGTCCCTTCTCTTTTTCCAAGACTAACCACTGTCAAATAGCATTAGCTTGATATTTTTCATGTATTTTAAGACTGATTCATTTAGGCTTCACTTATAAAATAGAAGATGAGGGGTGCCTGGGTCGCTTAGTCGTTTGAGCATCTGACTTCAGCTCAGGTCATGATCTCACTGTTGGTAAGTTTGAGCCCCGCATCAGGCTCTGTGCTGACAGCTCAGCACACTTCTAAATTTTTAACACTTCTAAAATATTAGGTGAAACATTTTTTTTAAGTTCTAGAAAATTTCTGCTGTTATCACAAACAAAATATTTAAAGTTAGTTTTTTAATGTTTATTTATTTTTGAAAGAGAGAGAGAGACAGAGTGTGAGTGGGAGAGAGTTAGAGAGAGAGAGAAAGACACAGAATCCAAAGCAGGCTCCAGGCTCCGAGCTGTCAGCACAGAGCCTCATGCAGGACTCGAACTCACAAACCATGAGATTGTGACCTGAGACGAAGTCAGACCCTTCAGTAACTGAGCTTCCCAGGCGCCCCTAAAATTATTTTAAAAATAAGAATCTTTTTACATACTCAGTTATAATTAATAATTTTCAAGGTAAGCATAGAAAAACATGCAATTAGGAAAATAACTTTAAGCTACTTGCTTTCTGTTGTTCTACGCTTGGAAATTTGGGTATATCTATTATTCTCAGCCTAAACATTGCAATTGAATCTGGAATTTCAAAATTCATAAAAGCATTGCTAATTTGCCCAGACTGGTAGGAAAAGCTAGAAGACCTTCATATTGGTACCCTGCACCTGTAAGGCTTTGACTGTTTTGGGGGCTTTTACACACACTATTTCATTTATTCCCCATAACAACCATTGCAGAAAGACAGACTATGTGATTGTTCTCTGGAGGAAGAATCCAGGGTTCATAAAGCCCAAATCAGAGGTTTCCTGTCATGGTCACACATGTGGATCATGCAGGGAGCTTTTAAAATGTTCACATTCCCACGTTTCACTCATGACAGTGTTCATAACTCTGGGGTTGAGACCCAAGAATTTATACAAACGTTTCCTAGGTGGTTCTGATGTAGCCAGTATCTTACTTGGGCACTGAGTAGCTTGGGTCACATGAACAAAATCTAGGGGTGCTGAAATCCTACGGCAAGTTTCTTTCTACTACCCCAATCTTACACCCTTCCTATTTATTTGGACTCATAAGTGTACCCTCTAGTAGAAAATCCATGCAGTCTAGGATGCTAAGAGTCTGGCTTCTCCAGACCATGGGTTCTCAGCTCAATCATCTCCTCTCTGTTCCCCTGACACCAGGAGTGTCTGTGCGTAGTAAAGGAATTATACAGAGGCGCTTGAGACACTGCATTTCTACAGAGAAAGGAAGGGTCTATGCACTGATTAAATACAATGCTTTATTATCTGACTATTATAAAGAAAGGATTTCTACCTCAGAATGGAAGCTGAACTAGATCAGGATTTTTCAAACTGCACACAATCACTCATTAGTGGGTCAGGAAATCAATTTATTGGGTTTTGACAAGCATTTTAAAAATGAAATGGAATAGAAAATAGGGTGCTACTCCTATAGGAAGGATAGGTTATTATGTTTTTTGTAAAATACTTTCCTTTAAACTGTGTATGTATATGTGTATGCCCAGATCCAATGTAACATTTTTTGCTAACTAGGGGGTCAGTATAAAAAAATTTTTTGGGGCGCCTGGGTGGCGCAGTCGGTTAAGCGTCCGACTTCAGCCAGGTCACGATCTCGCGGTCCGGGAGTTCGAGCCCCGCGTCGGGCTCTGGGCTGATGGCTCGGAGCCTGGAGCCTGTTTCCGATTCTGTGTCTCCCTCTCTCTCTGCCCCTCCCCCGTTCATGCTCTGTCTCTCTCTATCCCAAAAATAAATAAACGTTGAAAAAAAAAATTTAAAAAAAAAAAAAATAAAAAAAAAAAATAAAAAAAAAAAAATAAAAAAAAAAAATTTTTTAAAACACTGGATTAGATCATTTAGTTTCCTTTCAATTATAGACTTTAGAAGTCTGTTTTCATACATACATACATGATCAAAAAATAATCCCCGCCAAAAACTGGCAAAAGCAGTGGAAAGAAAAATACATATGAGTTTTATTAAAGAAGTACAAAGTTGCTTTTAGTAGAATCTTTATATTTCTTTTGAGCAGGGCCAACATTTGTATTTGTGAAAGTCAAGCATTCCCTTTATGTTCATACTGAGGAGACTTGCACTGGTAGGCAAAGGTTGGAGCCCTAAATCATCACAAATTGTCAATGATGAGAGTCTAAGTGAATAAGCTTTTACCATACAAATAGTGTTTGCTATATTCTCTCCCAGGAGGTCAGGTACTATAGAGGAGGTTTAGAAAGTCATACCATGTAAATAATTCCTGCTTAGAAGAAGAAGGAGGAAGAGGAGGAGGAGGAGAGGAAGGAGAAGAGGAAGAGGGAGGTGAGTTGAGGAGGAGAAGGAGAAAGAGAAGAAAGAGAAGAAGGAGGAGGAGGAAGGGGGAGGAGGAGGAGGAGAAGAAGAAGAAAGAAAAGAAATGGAAAAGGAAAAGAAATGAAAACAACAAATACCAGAAAATGTCAGTGGTATTAACAATTAATATGACAGTTCAGTTCAGTTCAGTTCAGGAAGCATTTAGTGAGGACCAGTCCTTATTTCCTGGGCTTGGCAAGGCAAAGAGAGACGTGCAAGGACATACTGACATTTCTCCCACTGAACTGTATTTAGAGGTGTCCCTCCAGCATCCCCCCGTACCCAGGTTTTCCAGGGTAGGGGTGGTGGTAGTGGTAGATTCAGTACAAGTTACTGAGGGGAAAAACAGGCGGGAAGGGGGGTACACACAGGCAGAGTTGGACAGCGTGAAGACGGCAGTGAGAAATGGCATGGTGCATGTGGGAGCCTAAAAGCAATGCGGAGCAACTGGAATACCAAATAAATCAGGAAAATGAGGCTGAAAGAAATGGCTAAGGTTATGACAAGTTTTATATCATTTATTAAATAGTTCAGACTTCATACAGGAGACAATGGGAAACCACCAAAGGGTTTTAAGCAGGTATTGACATCATCAGATGTGTTGCTTGGTAGAAAACTCTAGTGACCATGTAGGCAAGACTAAAGGCCTGACAACTAAATGGAAAGGACTTTGCAGTGATCCAAGCGAGAGAGGATGATGCCCATGATAGTTGAAATGGAGAAGAAGGGATAAAATAAAAATGAAAAATTAAAAGCTAAAATTAGCAAGATCTTACCATTGAACAGAGGCAGAGGATGGACTTATAATCTATTTTAACTAATTAGGATACATAATGATGCCATGTATTGTGCTGTGGATACAGATAAACAGGAGAATAAGTAAGCGTAATGGGGAGTTCATAAACATGTTAACTTTAAGATGCCAGAGACAGATGCAAATGGGAACATCCAGTTGGCATTTGGGTAAACTGCTCTGAAATTCAGGGATACGAAGTACTCCAACCCTCAGGGTGGATCAGAGCTCATCCTTAAATGAGTAGCTGTTAGTCCTGTTAGTAGCTGTTAGTCCTGAGCTGTTAGTCTCATAACAACCCTATGAGATAAACAATACAGCCCTTATTTAAGAAGGGGAAAAGCTGAGACCCAGAGAGGTTAAAAAAACCTGTCCAAGTTCTCACAGTAAGTGGCAGAGCAGAGTTCCAACCAAAGTCTGACTTCCAAACCTATACTCTTTCCTCTATGCTATGATGCTTCTTGAGAATGGAGTCAATGTAAAATCTGAACCCTGGGGGAAATTGATATTTGGAATGTTGGAAATGTGGCAGTGGCCAGCTGGATTTCTTAATATAACACGTGAAACATTTTCTGCAATAAGGTGCAAGAAGGGAGCTAGCTCTTAGAGACCACATACTCTATGTCGGGTATTGTACTCTATATAAGATTAAATAATCTCAGATAATCCTGACCACTACCAAATAGTTAATTATTATCAGCCTTTTACAGACGAGAAAATTTAGAGGAATTAAAAAGCTCAATGAAAGAAGAAAGACATGGATAGGTGATACTTGCACTTTCCACTTTCTGCCTTACCTTGTGGCCTTCTAGCAGAGACATCAGTGAAGGTACCAGAACCAGTCATGTAGAGTGGTCACTATGTCTAACAAGACATAGCCTTGAGCAAGTTCACAGTGAATTTGATTCATATGGCTTAAAAAAAAATACTTTCAATAACATTTAAATTTTCTCACAGATTTACTCTAAAATGCAACTTCCGGTAAGACCCTGGTATAAATCCAGTCCAGTTATTCCTGTTCTTTTCAGTGACAGGAGGACTTCATAGTTATCTCCACAAGGGGCAGCAGGATCCTGGAGTAGGTCTTCCTGTTTTGGGTTTCTTACCTATTCCAAGCTATTCTCCACACTTTTGGCAGAGTGGTTCTTCATATCTGCGAATCTCATCATGCCATGCCCCTGCCTACACCCTGTCAGTTCTTTTCCTCATAAACCCATATTCCTGAATGTCATGACTATTCATCATGACAATCTCCTCTACTCACTAGCTCTACCTCCTGATGCCCTCCTGTGACATTCCACAGCCCACTTATACTCAAATACTCACATCTCCTAATGACATGCCATTTCAGCCTCTGGTTGCTGAGCACACTCTTCTTTCTGCTTTGACTTCCTTTTCTCAACATGCTCATCCAGCAAAACGCCTCCTCCAGCTTCTGCATAAAACTCAGCCATCGCCTTCTCTGTAAAGGTTGCCTTGCAAGCATCACCTAGACAGAACTGGTTGCTCTTCTCCTTGCCACAGCCATCAGAACTTGTGAATGCCTTATTATTACAACTGTCTTATCAATAAAGCTTTATCATTACAACTACTTCATGACTATGACTTCATTTTCATGACTTCCATTTATAAGGGGGGGGGTGCTCTATGCTTGCTCCCCCTTTGCATCTCCAGTTTCTAGCAGAATGATTGGCAAATAATATACATTCAAGAAATATCTGAACAAATGAAGACGATTCAAATCAAAAAAAGATGAAGTCTTAGATGCAAAGTTTTGTCTGGATGTGAGTCATAATCACACATCTTTGTAATAAATCTTTTTAGACAATTAAATTTCTAAAAGTTTATTGAAATAAACCCAAAGTAGAAAGAACTGAATGTTTATCATGCTGTTCATAAAGCTGCATGTTAAATGCCACTGAACAAAAACAAAGCAAAAGCTCACCAAAGCTCTGGGAAGCTGTGTTTTAAAATACCCATTACATGGGCGCCTGGGTGTTTCAGTTGGTTAAGCGTCTGACTCGATTTTGACTCAGATCATGATCTCATGGTTTGTGGGATCAGCTCCATGTGGGTTGAGATTCTCTCTCTCCCCTTCTCTCTGCCTCTCCCCTGCACATGCACATGTGCTCCCTCTCTCTCTCAAAATAAATAAATAAATAAATAAATAAATAAATAAATAAATAGTAAAATACCCACAATAATAGAGGCCAATGTGTCACGTCTTATAAAGGTTCTATCAGCATTCATTGGGGCTTGGATTTTAATATTGGCTGCCCCTCTGGCTTAACAAGATGGTATCAGGATTGTTTCTGTGAGGACTGATGGGAAAATCCAGACTCTCTTCAGTGTTAAATTGGAGCTCACCAGGCTGAAAATAGATCCCAAGTGTCCGATTCCCTGAAACACAGGATCAGCCATTTAGCTACAGGAAACCCGAGGAGAGGACAATGCCTTCTGAAAAGCCTCAAGGTCTCCTTGGTTACAGGAGCCGAAAGTTGTTTTAATATTATTTTAGCATTTATTCAAACTGAACAAAAATCCTCACCCCACAAGACGTACATTTTGCTCACAAACTCAAAAACCAAGAGGGGGTAGCAATTAAAACAGCACAAATACTCTTGTAATTAAATAAGATACGTAGAATGGAAGCCCACCTCTTTATATAGTAAATTTAAACGTGAAAGAAAGAAGACAAACGAGGATTTGGAAAGAAAGCATGGCTTTGTAAAAAATGTCCCAGGAGGGGAATCAGGACACCAGGATTTTTTTTCAGGTCTGCCTCCAATTTGCTACGCATTTTTAGGCAGGTCATTAAGACCCTGTAGCCCCAGTCACTTACCAGCGGTTTAGACTCGGACAGATCACCAAAACTCTGTACGTCTCAATTTCTTCTGGCTTAAAATTAAGCTGACTATACCTACCTTATGGGATTTCATGAGGAATAAATGAGGTAGCATGGATGAAACATGGTCCTCAGTGTCCCAAAGCAGAGGTTCCCAAACTTAACTTGATGTCTAAGTAATATTTGCACACAATGGAAATATCTAACAGCTCCATTCATTAAGTTGTTAGGTACAAATAACTTAATGAGTATTTTCTCGTCCTTAACAATTGAGTAATTTTATGAAAAAAAACACACATAAATTGAAATTAAAAAATAACAATTTTATTGTACTTGTGAATAACTACAATTACTTCCTAATGAGATGCGTGTGTTGGGATCTGCACAGAATACTGCCTCCTTCATTTCGTCTTCCACAATGATTTACATGCTATACTTGCTTACCATCTAAAACCAGGTCTGCAAAGATAGTCATCCGAAGGAACATAGCATGGTATAAGGTTAAAAGTGTGAGATACGTTAAGTTCGTTCAGTGTCTGACATATATTACTGTCTTTCCCATGAAAATTTAAAGTGTATCTAGTACCCTGGGGCATCTTGGCACACAGTTTGGAAACTACGCCCCTAGCGCATAGTAGGTGCTCAAGAGGGATCTCAACTAGATAAATTATCTCTTTCTAAACAGTTCTACAAATAGGTTTTTTTTTTTTATTGCTTTTCTTATACTAGTCTGGACATAGTTTATGTAAAGAAAATAAATTTAAATCACCTGTTTTCTCCTTTCTTCTGAATTGAAAGGCATCTTTATTACCAAAAGTCACTGGTGTCAGTATCTAGATACTAATAATCTTTGGCACTGAAGGTTGCCAATATGTATTAATCATTGCAAAAAGGGGCAAATGTATTTAAAAATATGTACATGTCCAAGAGAATTTACTTTCCCCTCCACTGGCCAGTTGTGATCTTTTTCTGCTTGAACTGTAAAGGAATTAAAATCTGTTCACAATTTGCCAGCTGCATATGGCACTACTTTTTAAGGAATGTTGTATTTAAATACAAAAACACTCAATTGGGGGAATTTTTATTTATGAAAGATAAAAGGCATTTGAGCAAGTATGTGAATCACATTGAGAGGAGGTGACGCTAGGGGAGGAAAAAATGTTAATGTGTGTATATATACATATATATATACATATATACATATACATATGTATACATATGTATATACATACATATATATACATACATATATACATATACATATATTTGGCATGGACAGGGAATAGAGTACACTAGAAAAATCCCATATGCCAGAAAAATCCCATATTCTGGGAAGGAGAATTAGGACCTAAATGTTGACTCTGGGGCTCCATCTTGTGTCACTGGCAACTTACTGTTAATGGCTGTCTGAAGTGTTGTGTTAAGAAGGATTCTGAGGAAAAATTCAAGCTCTTCAAAAAGCAAAGTGCCACGATCCACTAGTGACGTATGCCATCGACTTAGGAGCAGAGACTGTCAGTCTACATGATGCATGTTTGTCACTTGTGGCCAAAATATACAGAACTCCAGAACATTCTCCCTCTCCCATTTTTATGGAAAAAGAGCCAGATTGCATTTTTGCTTATTTATTTTACTGTTTTGTATTAAAAATAGAAAATAAAATAAATAACTATAAACTAATATCCTCTCAAGTTTTAAATAAAGTTCTCAGGCTAACAGAATGTTAGACTAACAACTTTCTGCTATAGTATCAGTGATTCAGGTCAAGTAAGGGAACAAATACATCTTTGAGAATAGTTCCCAAAGTAGCAATATTAGGAAATAGTAAGAACACAGACACGTTAGGTGGCTGAAACACCTGAACATCATTCTCTCCTACTATTTTAAAGAAACAATTCTTGGCGCACCTGGGTGGCTCAGTTAGTTGAGCATCCGACTCTTGATTTCTGCTCAGGTCATGATCCTGGAGTTGTGGGATCAAGTCCTGTGTCTGCTTCTGGGCTGAGCATGGAGCCTGCTTAAGATTCTCTCTCTCTCTCCCTCTCCCCTGCCCGATCTCTCTCTCTCTCTCTCTCTCTCTCTCTCTCTCTCTCTCTCTGTCTCTCAAATAAAAAAAGAAAAGAAACAATTCTCTTTACCTGATACCTAATCCCTATAAGATGCAGTTGCAATTCCCAAAATCTCGTTCCAGATCTTTAAAAAATCTTTTGAGATAATTGAAGATTCACATGTAGTTGTAAGAAATAATAAAGAACCATTTCTCATTTCAATGGCAAATCTTGTATGACTATAGTCCAAGATCACAACCAGGAAATTGGCATGGATATAATTCACCCAACCATTCAGATGTCACCAGACTTACATGCATTGTGTGTGTGTGTGTGTGTGTGTGTGTGTGTTGTGTATGTACGTATTTTTAAATACAGTTTTATAACGTATGTAGCTTCTTGTGACTGCCAAAACAGTTAAACTACAGAACAGTTCTATTACAAGGACTCCTTGTACTACTTTTTTTTTTTTTTTGGCTTAAATAACAGAAATTTATTTTCTCACAGTTCTGGAAGCTAGAAGTCCAAGATTAAGGCTTAGGCAGGGTTGATTTCTTCTGAAACCTCCCTTCTTGTACTATTCTTTAACAGACACAACCACCTCCTTCTCTGTCCTCTTCCTAACTTCTGACAACCATCGATCTCTTTTCCACTCTATAATTTTTTCATTTTAAAAATGTGATATAAATGCAACTATACAGTACGCAACCTTTTGAGACTGGCTTTTGCAATGTAATATAATTCCTCTGAGACCCATCCTGTTTGTTGTATGTATCACTAGTTCATTCTTTTTTTTTAATGTTTATTTATTTTGAGAGAGAGAGGGAGGGATAGAAAGAGAAAGAGAGAGGGAGAGAGAGAATCCCAAGCAGGTTTCACACTGCCATCACAGAGCCCGACGTGGGGCTTGAACTCATGAAACCATGAGATCATGACCTGAGCCGAAACCGAGAGTTCACACTTAACCGACCAGGTCACCCAGGTGCCCCTCTAGTTCATTCTTTTTTTATTGAGTCATAATATGGATTCCATGGAGTGGTTTAACCATTCACCCCTATAGTAAATTTCATGACTAGTTCAAGAAATCCAATGACTGAAAATGCCAACGTACAAACCCTGATATGCATAATACCTGACAGTGGAACTCAGGAGCCCACCAAACTTCTATCTTTATCCTCTCATGTTTTTTGAGATTATGGAAGGTATCTGGGAGGCACCATAAGATGTCTTAGCAAGGTGAAGATCTGATTAATGGAAACAGCACACAGTGATGAGAAATAATGTGTTTTAAGCTAAAAGTGGGGTCAGGTGACTTCATTGTGGCTTATTCCCAGGATGGCATTTCACTTCCAGTAAAAATTATGAGCTATCAGAAGTGGCTGCCTGGAGGGCTGTGATGATGATTCAGAGGATGAGTCCAGGCTCAGCAGAAGCAGAAACCCGCTGGTTCCTGCCATCTGCCCCAGATATTGGTGGTGGTATTGCCACACCTGTGCCAGTTGTTTGTCTGTAGTGGTGTTAGAGTTTAAAGAAAGATCAAAAACCCACATGAAATAAGTAAAAACAATGTTTAGAAAATCAAATCTGGTTAGTATGTCTCTGGCATTGTTCAGGGAAGAAGCTCCCAGCAAACAGGGCGTCACTGGAAAATTTATCTCTGTAGTTGGAAAGGATGGCTCAAGCCAGGAATCCCTTCATTACAGTCCCCTGCCTCCTTTTTATTCCAACTCTACCCACATCAATAAAGTAGTTCATTCTGAGAGAGAAAACAGTGACCAAAGGAGCTAAAAGTTCTCTGTTCCCCTACTATTTGAGTGTTTGGTAAGTGACAAGCAGGGTGCTAATACATTTTATATACACTATGTCATTAATTCGCACCCAATCTTATGAAGTTGGGTCCTATTATTATCTCCATTCACAGATGAGACCTGAGGTTAAAGGCTAGGAAAAGGAAGCCCTTGGTGTCTGCCTCCACTGCCTTTCCTTCCCTTTAGCCTTTCTTTCTCATTATAAATTAATAAACTGGAGTTACGTTTAATACATAAATCTCTTGTGAGTCTGGGCTGCATGATCATTCCCACATTCCTGGGGCTTGCTCACCTGTGGGCACTGGCAAAATCAAGTGCCTATATCCCCAAATGTTAAAGACTAGATCTGGGAAATGGAGACAGACTTGTGTTTTTTGAAGCCACTTTGTTTAGTCTTGAGAAAGCCTTCCTAAGCCACATCCTTCTTTATCATGCTAACAAACCACAACACAGCTCTCATCATAAATGATAGGAATCTGAGAAAAAAATGGCTGTGATTATATTTCAGCACCTGCAAGGTGAGAAATGATGTTAATAATAACAGGTCTGGGGCGCCTGGCTGACTCAATTAATTAAGCGTCTGACTCTTGGTTTTGGCTCAGGTTTTGACCTCACACGGTTCGTGAGTTCAAGCCCCATATCGGGCTCCACATTGATAGTGGGGAGCCTACTTGGGATTCTCTCTCCCTATGTCTCTGCCCCTTCCCCACTCGCACTCTCTCTCAAAATAAATAAATAAACTTAAAAAATAATAATAATAACAGATCTAATAGATTGGGACACATTTCCCCATGAAACCTACAAGGAAGTAGAAGGAAATAATTTTTAGGACTAAATAAGTATTAGGAATTTAACGGGTAAAACCGTTACATTTAAAAAAACAAAAAGTATTTCTATTTTTTTCTTTCACATATGTTATTTATTCCCACTAGAGCATCCCATGAATACCCTTCATTCTCACTTCTACATTTGGTAGATATAGCAGTATTTTAAATTTCTAAATTTATACTCACATTGCACTTTATAATGTTAAGTTGTGAAGAAGAAAAACACATTCTTGTTATTAGGTAATCATGAATGCAATTCTTTTATTTCCCCTCCCATGATATCATTCATGAGGAAACTTATAAAGCTTATCAGAATATTTGTTTTATTCTCTAATTTTAGAATATTATTAGTGGGACACCTGGGTGGCTCAGTCAGTTGAGCGTCCGACTTTGGCTCAGGTCATGATCTCACGACTTGTGAATTCAAGCCCCACATCGGGCTCTGTGCTGACAGCTCAGAGCCTGGAGCTTGCTTCGGATTCTGTGTCTCCCTCTCTCTCTGCCCCTCCCCTCACTCATGCACTGTCTCTCGGAAATAAATAAACACTAAAAAAACTTTAAGAATATTATTAGATACTCTTTAAATTATGTGGGTATCTCTTAACTTTATTTAGAAGACAAGGAAACAAAAGCATATGAGATTTAAAAAATAATTGGCAAGTTATATGGCAAATGAGGAGCAGAACTGAGTCCTATTTGTGATCTCAAGTGAAATTAACTGAGTCTTATAACTCACACCAATATTCTGCTTTCCTAAATAACTAGAAGACAATCTTATAAGGGAACCATGGACCTAACCAGTCACACATAGTAGTAAGTGCTGTGAGCCAACAGATTCCTCCAACCCATGTTAAAATGAACAGGACTGTGGAACAAGAGAAACTCTCATCCAGTGCTGGTGGCAATGCAAAATGGTACAGCCAATAGAGCAGTTTCCTACAAAGACATTCTTACCTAGCAATTGAGCTCGTTGGTATTTGCCCAAAGGAGGTGAAAACTTAATGTTCACACAAAAACCTATACGTGGATGTTTATAGCAGCTTTACTCATAATTGCCAAAACCTGGAGACAACCAAGATGTCTTCAGTAGGTGAGTGGAAAAATAAACCAGGACACCTCCAGATAATGGAATATTACTCAGTGCTAAAAATAAATGAGCTATCCAACTATGAAGATATGGAGGAAATTCAAATGCATATTACTAAATGAAAGAAGCCAACCTGAAAAGGCTGCACACTGTACGATCCCAAATACATGACATTTTGGAAAAGGCAAAACTATGGAGACAGTACAAAGATCAGTGGTTGTCAGGGTTAAGCAGAAAGGGACAGATGAATAGGTGGAACACAAAAGATTTGTAGGGCTATGGAACTATTCTGTATGATACCACAATGGTGGATACATGTCATTAAATATTTGTCCAAACCCATAGAATGCACAACACAAAGAGTGAACCCCAGTGTCAAGTATGGAATTTGGCTGATAATGATGTGTCAATGTAGGTTCATCAATTGTAACAAATGTACCACTAGATAATGGAGGCGGTTGATAGTGGAAGAGGCTATCTGTGTAGGGGGGCAGGGAGGATACAAGACTCTCTGTGCTTTCCACTCAATTTTGGGGCAAACCTAAAATATGCCCTATTAAGAGAAAAAAAAGTAAACAGACTGGCAAAAGAGGCTTTATCAAAATGGGGGTCAAGAAGAATGTGTCCATCACCTAGACGTGATCATTCTTACAGACTTATGCTGAGCCTAAGAATCATATTCTTGGCCAAAATGAGGTACAATTATCGAGACAATTGTATTGTTTAGCAATTGGGTGAAGATTTCTGGTAAGGAGGAATCTGGCATTGTTTGGAAATGGCTTGATAATATGCCCTAGGATTTTGGTACCAAATCCAAACGGTAGAGAGGGACTGTAGGATAGACAGAAGTGTCAAAGACTCCTTTCCCCTGCCTCTGAAATGGTATGGTCCATGCTCAACTTTAGACAAAAACCAAAGAACACAGAAGACTTCAAGTTTATTGTGAGTGCATCATATTAAAATATCTCCATCTCCCCTAAAAAATATTTAGGGGAGGGAAATGCTTCACTAACGCAGAAGCATTGATGAGAGTGGACTTTCTGTTGGGGCAGACCAAAAAGGAGGACAAGGGGGGGGGGGCACTGACAGAAATAGAATGTCTTTCTTATTTTAAAAAACTCAGATATACAGAAAACATACTTAAAACCCAGTAATTCAGAAGAAAATTACTTTCTAATGTGTCTTCCCACTTTACAGAGATTTACTCCAGGACACTGTTAATCCAACAGATGTTGATAGAGTCCAATTATTCCTGGGAACACACAAGGAGGATAATATTTGTTTTTTATCTTCAGACAGATCAGGATTACCCAAAAGTCCACCTATATATTTGCTTAGGGCACCAAAATGAGAAAAAAAATTTAAAGAATGACATTTCCCAGAATGAGTACAGAGATTTTTGAAATTTTCTAGACTTTCCTATGCTTATTTGACTAATAAGGTCATTTTTATTTTGAGTTAGACGTGCTTGTGGAGAGGATGCCAAAATCTTTTAGTACCTAGGGTCTCTTGAAACTTAATCTAATTTCTGTTCTCAAGGAATTAAAAAACTTGATGGGGAGGTAAAAACACACCCATAATAAAAGGAGAATACACAACATTCTATCATCATGTGGCAAACTGTGTGTTTCTGTCTACAAACAGAATCCAAATTTTATGAGACCTTAGACAATAATTTTATAGAAGAGACAAGACTTAATCAAGGCCAATAGAACTGGGTAGGACCTTGATATTCAGAAGGAGGTGTGCAATTTTATAGCCATGGCAAGTTTAAACATCCAGCCATTCCCATGACTTCTGAAGATGATTCCTTTTAAAAGTCTTCACTAAAAGATAATGTTTTCAAAATATGTGGCCAAACACCTCACTTGTTGAGTCTTCAGGGCTTAGGATCATTAGACATAAAGGGATGGAGCATTGGGAGTGTGTTTTTTGGGTTTTCACCACAGGTACCCTTTGGAAGCTCAATGATGGGGAGGCAAAAGGTCCCATCATAAGCTCAGAGGTCCTGGGAAAACCCGTCTTCATGGAATTCATGGACTGGAAAGGCTGACAGTTTGAATTTGCTTTTAGGACGCATGACCTTCTAGTCCAGTGTTTAGGGAATTTGTTTTGTTTTGTTTTAAAAAAAGAAGAGACATGGGGGTTGATGACTGGGGAAATTTTTGTGCCCAGATGATTTAAGGAAACAAAGTCTAAAATAGGCAGGTCTTAGCTCCTTCAGCAAACATTAAATTAATTCATTCCATTTCCTTCCAGTCATGAGAAATCCCTGAGCCTTTCACCTTTTCTTTATTCTTACTCCCATTAAAAAAAAAAAAAAGTTACGGTGTACATATTAGGAAACTAAGTGAAGAAAATTAATGATGACATATTTAGATGCTAAACAGAACATAAGGTGTGATTTCATATTGATCAAAGCAGACCTGTGTATTATTGTTGGGGAAAAAATTAATAAGGTAAGGGTTCTGCTGCTGTTTCTTGTGTTAGGTAGAAGGATTTTTCTTTTCTTACCACATTTTTATCAAATTTTACTCTTTTAAGGGCCAGAATCACAGAGGGAGTATATTCCTCTTATTTTAAAAACTCAGAGGACACTTAATAATAAAGGTGTTTTGGTTAGTTTTAAGAAAATGTTCAACTCAGAATCTATTGCTAATGGTCTACAAAGACTAAAACACAAAATAAATGTGAAATCAAAAGGGAGGTAAGAATGCAAAATGAGAATGGGACATTGTGAATGTTAACTGCACCGTCAACGTCATGCAGAGCTTTCTAGAGATCATAGGCTTAAAATGAAATGTGAAATACAGGAAGGAAGATCCACTAGAAACGGTGAAAAATTAACTCTCTTCAATTAATTCTTATTTCTTTTCTTTTACAGTAAAAATCAAATTACCATATATTATTAGGCTGAATATATCTCTGCCTCGGATCCTTTGGCCTCAGATATTGAGAAACCCTGCATATTAATGAATCTGTCCTTCACAGTACATCAAAACACCATTGCCTCACTTCCTCTCCAACAGTTCAGTGAAGGAGGGGAGGTTCTAAAATTTTCACCTTTTACAGTTGAAGACATTGAGGGTGAGAGAAGGCAAGTATCTTCTAAGAGACCGACAGTGAGTCAGGGGCAACTTGGGGTATAAATAAACAACAGTCTTTGCCTATTATTTATTTATTTTTATTTATTTTGAGAGAGCAAGCGAGCGAGCACAGGGGAGGGGTAGTGAGAGGAAGAGAGAGAATCCCAAGCAGACTCCATGCTGACAGTGCAGAGCCTGATGTGGGGCTTGAACCCACAAACTGCAAGATCATGACTGGAGCTGATACCAAGAGTCAGACGCTTAACCAACTGAGCCACCCAAGTGTGCCTCCTTGCCTATTATTTTAATATTGCTCTCTAATGCTTCAAGGGGAAGACACCACTAATCTCTGCTTGGTGGGAAATAAAAGGCCTTAACCAAGATGTAAACAAAATGCAGTGAGACAGTATAAGGGTGCACCTAATGAGTGGGTAGTTAGGCTCAGAGAATTATGATTATATGTGTTTTTTTTAATTTGTATTTACATTGAGAGAGATATAGAGAGCAAGTGGGGAGAGGTAGAGAGAGAGACGGAATACCAAGCAGACTCCGTGCTATCAGAGTAGAGCTTGATGTGGAGCTCGAACTCATGAACTGTGAGGTCATGATCTGAGCCAAAATCAAGAGTCGGATGCTTAACTGACTGAGCCACCCTGGCACCCTGCTTCACAAACTCAGGAACTTGGATTTTTATTTATTAAAATAGAAGCACCATCAACTTTTGCAAAGGTGAAACTCAGCCTCTAGGCAAATAGACAGTCCTAAGGGTTGACAAACTGTAGGATGCATATGAACAAACAAAGGAGCTTACTTACTCAATACGGTTACTGGGACCCATTCCACGACATGCAGCAGAAGGGGTTTAATCAGAATTTATAATTCCCACTTCAGAGGATTCCAGTGCAAGTAATTCAGGGACCACACTTTGAGAATATTCCCAACTTTTCTACTGCTGTCTGGAGCTGGTGGCTCATTTCCTGTTCAAATCCAGCTTTGTCAGAACTGCTCGGACTTTTCTGACATACGATTATAGCTGGGTGTCTTATTTGAGAAGTCATATATAATTTGAGGTGCTTATAGGCATATCTGTGTCACCTTCTTCTTGACACATAATTTTAAGGCAAAATGTAAAAAGCCATGTGTAATTCACATATTTACAACTCAATTGATATGAAACACATAACAGACTTAATGTGTTATTTTATAAATATGTATAAGATAAAATCATTCCTTAATCTATATATTTTTCACAAATCTGAATTTAAATTTCCTTTGGTTTAAAGTAACATGTACTCATAGGTTAATAGTCTTTCTAGCATAGTACAACTGATTGTCACTTTGTTAAAGTAAACAAAGTCCCAAGGATTTAAGAATGAAATGTGGGGGTTAACTTATCTTACCATAATCTTAGATTATTCAAGGTCGGTCATCTTTTTGGCTTATTTTATGCATGGATAGCTCTATTGCTTCCTATGTCTTTGGCTAGAAAGAGTTAACTGCTTTTCCACTGACATAAATTAGCAAAGCCCTTTACAAAAAAGAAAAAAATCATGTTCAGTCTGTGAAGTGTGTTTTCTCCTCGTTTAATCAAAACCAGAGGTAAATGTCTTTCCCCAGATCTTCCAGAGAACAATGACTCTCCATTCATATTTGTAGTCATGGGACCTGACCCGTTTTCATACAGAGTATCCCTGGAAGGGATGCTGAACAGTAAAGTCCTTCTATCTTCACTTGCCAGTTCATTTGACCACTTCCCCTGAGAAAAAATACCTCAGAGCAAAGCCATTCGTTTTCAAAGGCAACATTACACAATAAGTGATGTTTTATATTATCCATCCTGTTACTATTTTAGTCCATTTATTCTCATTCAGAATTTATGAGCCTTTTTAAAATCAAGATGACTTTCCCCAGATTTCTAGATGACCCACGACCTCCTTTACCAGCCCCATGAACAGGCAGTGTGGAAGGAGAGCTGAGCAGACTTGGGGAGACACAGATTCCAATCCTGTCTTCACTGCTAACATGACAGGCTCTTTCCTTTCTGGGAAGTGAGAGATTCAGAAGTCATCATTTTCCTCTCTGAACCATGGTTCAATGTTTCTCCTTTTCTTTTTGTACAATTCTGATGCTATAGTAGTTAGTGACCTAATCTTATTCCTAATAAGATACCCATTAGTGGAAATTAGTGGAAATGCTGTAGCTCTTTAAGGTACACATTGGTCACCAGGTCCCACATCAACTGTTACAAGTATGCCACACACAGAATGAGAAGTTGTCCCTTGTGAGCTCATGCAGACCCTCAAGTGGGATGTGGGCAGCTGACACTTTGTAAGGTAAATTAGATGACAGTACAGAAGCATTGGCCGGATTATAATCTACCTGCTTATTTCTAATTAATATCCTGTGCCTCTCTTCATTTGCTGAAGTAAGATTTGATAAAAGTCTCCAGTCTTCTTTTTTAAATAATAAAATGTTAATTGTGTCAGTACCAAACTTATATTTGATGCCATGTATTATTCTTTCGTTTTCAGCAGGGAACACAAAACTCCACTATTATACATTTTAAATTTAAAAGAATTCATGGACCCTAACACATGAATTATTTTTATAGAAATCAATGTTAATCATAGTTTTTAATCTATTCTTTGAATCAAGAACAGCGGGACCTACTGGAAAATACCTTGTTGAAAGCTATTATGTGCAACTAAAAAGCAATAAAAACTATACATATATATTTTAATGTTTATTTATTTTTGAGCTCGAGAGAGAGAGAGAGAGAGAGACAGAGTGTGAGGGAAAGAGGGGTAGAGAGAGACGGAGACACAGAATCCGAAGCAGGCTCCAGGCTCTGAGCTGTCAGCACAGGGCCTGACGTGGGACTCAAACCCAGGAACTGCGAGATCATGACCTGAGCCAAAGTCCTACACTTAACCAACTGAGCCACCCAGGCTCCCCTAAAAACTGTATTTTATAATAATAACCATAACAATAGCTAACATTAAGCTTTTACTATTTATAAGGCAGTATTTTAAGTGTTTTATGGATATATATAATTAAATCCTCTCATTGACATGAGGAAATAACATATTATCATCCTCATTTATAAACAAGAAATAGAAATGTTAAGAACTTTTCCAAGGACGCACAACTAGTGACTGTTGAAGCTAGAAATGAAAAATACACAGTCTGATTCTAGAGTCTTGACTACTATATTACCTTGCCTTAAATGAATGAATTGGTAATTTAAACAGAGTGGGCTTTATTAGTCTAAAATAGTGAGCCTTTGTCATTTACTCTCATATCTCAGAGTATTTCAGTACAGTGAGAAGGTCTCAAGTTTTGCCATCAATAGAACAAGTAACTATGGCAAGAAAACCTTAAAGAATAAAATTCCTCCATTTTTCATATTTATATAATATTTCATATATATAATATAAAATATAATATATACTTTATATATTTTTCATATATATATATTTTAAGACTTAGGTATCTAGGCTAGCTTTTTTATAGGTCACAGCCTTAAGATCACAAAAAATGTACCAAGTACTATACTGGTATTGAAGACATAGTAAAAAAAAAAATTCTTGCTGTATATGGAGAGATAGATGATGGACAAATAAATAATACATCTTGTGCCCAGTGGAGAGAAGTATTCTTGATAGGAAAAAGCAGATTCAGGTGGTAGGTATTTGAGACAGTGTTTGTAACCTCAAATGTGGTATGTTCAAATTATGCGGTATGCTCAAGAAAGGCATCTCTGGTTAGGCGATATCTGAGCAGAGACCTAAAGGAAGTAAGGGAATGTACCATGTGGTTATCAGAGAAGGAGAGTTCCAGACTGGAGAAAAGCAAGGGCAAAGATCCAGGGGCAGCTAAAGACTTGAAGGTACAGGAAACAGTAAGGATCTTAATGTGGAAGAGAAGGGCAGAAGAGGAAGTGAGAGAGATAGTGGGACTCTAGGTTACATAGGGGCTCAGGAACAATTGTTCAAGTTTGGGTCTTTTGTTGAGAGAGATGGAGAGCCATTTAATTGTCCTAAAGAACTGTGGCATGATCTGCTTTACATTGTAAAGAGATTGCCCTCACTGTCATGTAGATAATAGATAGAAATGGGGCTAAGATGAAAATGGAGAAGATAATTAAGAGGCTATTAAAATAAGCCATCTGAGAGTAGACCAGGGGTTATACCAGGGTAAAAGGTTTGGAAATGGTAAGAAGTGATTGTATTGGGGATATATTCTGACAGGAGAAACAGGATAGTTGGTTGATTGGATGCGGTATGTGAGAAACAAAGAAGAATCAGGAGGACTCAAACTTTTTGGTTAAAGCAACTTCAAGAACAAGATTGGTATTTATTTACTAAGATTGGTATTGGAAAGAAGGGAGAATGGTGGGTTGTATTTTGGTGGGGCTGTCACCAAGAAAGAAAAAAAAAAGGTTTTGAAGGAAAACATAACACTTGAACAGAATCTTGAGTAGATCTTATAAAATTAGGGGAGGTCCTCCAGGGATCATAGGCAAGGATGATTCTTATTTTCATCAAAATGGATAACATGAGGGGCGCCTGGGTGGCTCAGTTGGTTGAGTGTCCGACTTCGGCTCAGGTCATGTTCTCGCAGTGTGTGAGTTCGAGCCCCGCGTCGGGCTCTGTGCTGACAGCTCAGAGCCTGGAGCCTGATTCAGATTCTGTGTCTCCCTCTCTCTCTGCCCCTTCTCTGTTCATGCTCTGTCTCTCTCTGTCTCAAAAATAAATAAAAACATTTAAAAAAAAATGGATAACATGAGCCAAGGCAAAAGTAGATAAGAAAGTTAGAATGTTGTGAGAACCACAAGTGATCTGTTTGGACCAGAACGGGGAGCGTAAGACTAGGGAAGCCGGCAGGGCCCAAATAATAAAGAGCCTTCCACATGTGCTCTTTGTTCTACAGCTACTTTGCTACATGGGCAGAATCGAAAACCATGGTCTCAGTGGATATCTTTAAATTTCTTGTCCTGTGAAGTCAGCCTTCTTCCATAATTCCAAATAGAATTCATTTTCTAATCCTATATAGCTGCCCTAATCCCATATATGTCTTTCTCTATTCTGTGAAATGTCTACATCTGTCCCTATCATTTTACAGAACCTTACACAGACGTCTGATATTGGGCACCCCTATGTCCACCATCTTATGCCAATTATCTTCCTGGTGTCTTCAGAGACACTAACATAAAGGGCTGGGCTAAGTGAAAAATGGCTAAAGCTGAGTACATGTAGCCTTGACAAAGAGGATGTTGGGTACTGACATAGTGGGAAAACAGGACAGAAATGGTTTCTCCTCACTTTAATTTCTTGAAAGAGAGTCAAAACAAATGACAAAAATTAAACTCGGTTCATCCTGACAGTAAGGATGGAACCCCAAGATGGACAAAAGTGAGACCACACTCTGGAATACTTAAACAGGAAGGGAAAAAAGTTTTGCTCTTTTTCTTTCAGCAGATTTTTATCCAGATAACCTGAAAAACAAATGGTTACCGATGTGTCTTTGGAATATCAGTGGTATTTTACTTGTAGATGACCTTAAAATCCTCTCCTCTTGTTCTTCTAGATATTTGTTTCACCATGATCAGATTCCTCGGGCCACTGAGTAAGTTTGTGGAGTAAAGGGAAGGGGAAATTTGAATCTGGGCTTGGTCAGGACTTTGGGTTTCTAGGCAGTTGAGTTAATGTCTTTGCCTCAGTATCCATTAAAAAATAGAATAAAAATAATGGCTTTACCTACTTTATAGAAAGAATAGGGTATATGAAAGCACTTTATAAAATGCTTCACCAATGGTAAAGTACTTTAAACATGTAAATTACATATTTCATAACATAATTAAAGTTTCTGAGTTATTTTTTCCTATGTCTAATCTTCCTGAGCAGCTTACAAACTCACAATGGGCAGGACCCAATCTTTTCACCTCAGTGGTTCCCATGTCAGTTGTTCATTAGTCCCATTTGGGAAACTTTTTTTTTCTTTTTTAGAGAGAGAATGAGAGAGAGAGAGAGAGAGAGAGAGAGAGAGAGAGAGCATGTGAAAGTGGGGAGAGGGCCAGAGGGAGGGATGGAGAGAATCCCAAGTAGTCTTCAAGCTCAGCATGGAGAACAACACAGGATTCAATCCTACAACTCTGGGATCATGACCTGAGCTGAAATCAAGAGTTGAACGCTCAACTGACTGAGTCACTCACACAGGTGCCTTTTGAGAGCTTTTTAAAGGTATACATTTCCAGCACCTGACCCACCCCAGATATCCTGACTCAGAATCTCCAGGGTTGAGTTCAGGCATAAAAGCTCCCATGTGACTCAGGCTAGGTGCCAGACTGGGGAACTATTCTTACATGGCACTGGATATTCCCCATCCCCAGTAATGCCAAGTTTCAAGACATAGTAGGAACTTATATTTGATAATAGAGAAAGATTAAAATAAAATGTCTCTGCAAGAGGTAAGGTTTTGAAAATGTCACACTAATTTATAAATGACAATGTGGTATTTTGATTAGAACATGTGTTAATAGGAGAATGATTCCAAGAAACCAATCTTGAAGCTAAAAATGATCATCTGGTTTTGAATCTTGACTTCACATAAGAAGGAAAAATGCAAAAGTTATAAAGAAAATAAAAATGTAACCTAGGATCGAGCCTCCTGCCATGGTGTCCTTCTTATTCCTCTTTTTCTCTCTGGGTATACAACATGAATACACACACACACACACACACACACACACACACACACACACGGCTGGATTAGTATCACTTTTCTAGGCTGCTAAGTAAATTAGCTCATCAGATTCAAATTATTCATCATTTGAGTACTTGCTATGTTCAAAGCCTCATTTTATGTAGAAAAACAAGTCTCTGGAATCTTGCTTTGAGACAGAAATAAGACAAGTACACCTGTCACTGTAATACAAATAAATGAAGGTAACACCTCCAGTTAAGATAGCCCCATGACCTCTCTCTGTATACTTCACTTGTGACCATTGTCCCATGTAGTCAGAATCAGAAGCCAGGAGGGATAAAGTTAATTAATTGATTTAAGCATCAGAGTTAGAATGGATTAAAAGTAGAGAATGGTTATCAAATCAAAAAACAAGTATATTAAAAGAAATTGTTCAGGGTTAGTCTATGAATAGCAAACGTTCTTCAGGGGGTCCCTTTACATGAAGAGGCCCTTCAATACTTCACCAGATTACTCAAGGAGACTCATAGGTATGATTCTCTGCTATAAGCACATGCTATGCGCTGAGAGGAGAAGGAAGTCCAGAAGAGAGACCAAGAAGGGCCTTCATGGAGGAATTCATATTTGGAATGGACTTTGAAAAATGGCAAAACACATTTGATTAGCAGAGATGGGAGAAGGGCAGTTCCAGTGACAGCTTGGGCTTTCTGTGGGAGAAAACCCCTACAGTATAGCAGTTCGGTAGTTATTTAAGACACTCGAGTGTGACCCAAGTAACTGGCAGTTGCCCTTCTCAAAAAAGAAAATGGAGCTCTCTCAGCTCTGACGGCTGCAGCTGCACTCCAAGCACCAGGCAGAACCCAGCTGATGCTGCAGCCTGAGCAGGCAGTAGCTCGGCCTGGGGAGGAGGTGGGAGGGAAAATAAAACAATCACTCTTTCTGTCTAGTTTGCAATCGCTGAAGAATAATTCCCAGATCCTGAACTTCAGATGACACAAGGCTAATGTGAAGGCATATTCTTTCAAGAACAGTTTGGCATATGGCCACTACCCATTCCTACCTACTCTGAGAAGAGGGCTGAGAAAAAAGGAAAGGACAGGAAGAGGGGAAGAAAAGAAAACCACAAATAGTTTCAAAAAATTTGAATAGATGGATTTTTTGGAGCAAAACTGGTGAAGATAGAAGAGGCTACTCCAGGAGATCTCAGGGTGTACAATAGAGGTTGGTGTGGAAATAGAAATAGCTCTCAATTCCTGAGTGCTTACCATTCTATTGGGTTCACGATCCCTTCAGATCCTTTCCACTACCTATACTCTCATCTCCATCTTGTAGATGAAGACACAGACTTGCAAAAGTAAATAACTTGCACAGATTCATAAAGCTTTTTAGTGGCTGAATCTAAAAAAGCAGGAACCCAGGTTACTGACTCCAGAAACCCAGGCTCCGAACCCCACATTGTAATGAGATTAACCACCTCGGTTCAGCAACGGGAAGCTACTTGGTTACAATTATTTCAGTTTGCCTAATTTACACAGGTTTTCTCATTCTTCCTCATCTTTAGTGATTTGAAAATTGATACATACTTCATCAGCACCTTCTTTTCAAGAAAATGCTAATGCTAACACAGTAACTCTTTCCTTGTTAACAATAACTTAAAATGTATTCATCTTTTATGACTCCAGAAGGACCCAATCCCCGGTCCTATTCTCCATATTGTTACTATCAATTCTCTTATTATTTATTTATTTATTTATTTATTTATTTTTAATTTTTTTTTTCAACGTTTATTTATTTTTTTGGGGACAGAGAGAGACAGAACATGAACGGGGGAGGGGCAGACAGAGAGGGAGACACAGAATCGGAAACAGGCTCCAGGCTCTGAGCTATCAGCCCAGAGCCTGACGCGGGGCTCGAACTCACGGACCGCGAGATCGTGACCTGGCTGAAGTCGGACGCTTAACCGACTGCGCCACCCAGGCGCCCTATTTATTTATTTCCAGTATAATTAATGCACAGTGTTATATTAGTTTCAAGTGTATGTCAGTTCTCATTTTTTGACCACTTGCAGTAATATAAAAATAAATATTGGCCTACTTTGGATCTCTGCACCTTCATTTCGGCTCCAGTGCCCACATGTTCCTAGGAAGAAAAGTCCTAGAAACAAAATGAATTGCACATTGCTCCTGGTGTGATGCTAAAACTGTCACTGGCAAGGGAAGCGTGGATCTGTTTGGAGCATGAGTAACCGATAACAAAGGCAAACTCTGTCTCTAGTTGTCTTTCCAAGACGCCCAGCTGACGAGTGGTTTCTATTTAAGCTTTAAATATACAAAATGTTTTATTTACTTTGAAGTTTATCCGAATCTAACCATGGATAGAACATAAAGCCCCTGATGCAATTGTATCATGGAGTACATATGCACGGGCATGAAGAATCCCATTTATACAGTGTCAGAAATGAAGAGACACTGGCCCAGTCTTCCATTTTTAATTGCTGAAAACTGAAGCCTGAAGTGTTGGCATGACTTACGTAACGACCCACATTGAGACAAGTGCAGGATGTCGACACACATGGGTTTGATAGAATAGACATTTACTAAATTTGTGCTATTGCTACTTGGGTCCAGTTTTGAGGCTTTTTGACTGTTATTTTTAAGTGGCTCTATTCTAAAACCACAGCAAGTAGAGAAAATTTTGAGGCGTGTCTACAAATAAATGTAAGACCAACTTGAATACAGGAATGAGAAAGTTGGCCAAATGACATAGGATGTTTTTTTTTAATTCTTAAAAAATAACTTTGTTTTTTTCATTTTACTTATTTATTTTCTTAAGCAGGCTCTATGCCCAATGTGGGGCTTGAACTCATGACCCTGAGATCAAGAGTCACATGCTCTACTGACTGAGCCTGCCAGGTGCCCGAAAGAACATGCCACCCCAAAAATATTTGGCATATTGATTGGGTTAAGCTGAAGGTACTTGAGGAACAGTAGATGCAAGAAGGGCTCTCTGAACTCTCCCTTTCTACCTAAAAGTAAGTCATAAAATTTCCCACGAGAAAGGGGCCCTCCCTTTACTAGAAAGAGAAGAATGTTCTTATCACCAGAGAATGACAGTCAATGCCAAAATGGACCTATGCAAACAAACCTACTCAGATAACCCTGATCCTCCATTAGTTGCCCCCATATATTTCCTAGTCACTGTCCCACAATTTACTGCCCCAGCTCAAGCTGCTTTGTCTGGTCACATGCCCACAGTCTATTCACCTTTTTGTGTAAAAAGATATATAAGCTATTGGGCCTAACAGCTTCTTTGGGTCTTCATTTTCCTTCTGAAGACTCCTGTGTGCAGATAAAAATACTAAACAAATTTGCTTGCTGTTTTCCTATTAATCTCTCTGATGTCAGTTTAATTCTTAGGCCAACCATAGAACCTAGGGGATAGAAAGAAGTTTTTCCTCCTCTACAGACTATAGTTAGGACCGTAGGCTGTTGTATCACTATCAATCTTATGGGAAACTCACACATGAACTAGTATAAGCCCTCCCATCTTCTTTACAAGATTACCTAAATTTCTGGAATATCCTTCAATTTTATCACCATGAATCCCAGATAGACACAAGCTTTCTAAGCCGAAGGTGAAAAAATCACATCATGTGGTCAGTGTGTCTCATCCATATTTTGACAAAGTATAAGGTTAAATGTATTTTAGAATGGAAGGGCATTTAAAAATAATCAAGTAGCACCATAGCTTCATGAAAGAAAATAATATTTTAATACCCAAAAGATCAGAATGACATAATCTTCAGCTAAACTTATTGAACAAGAAGGTTGGCAACCTTAAATAAAACACACACACAACATTGCTTAATTTTTTTTTAGTTTTTTTAATGTTTATTTATTTTTGAGACAGAGAGAGAGAGAGAGAGAGAGAGAGAGAGAGAGAGAGACAGACAGATCATGAGTGGGGGAGGGGCAGAGATAGAGAAGGAAACACAGAATCTGAAACAGGCCCAGGCTCTGAGCTGTGAGCACAGAGCCTGATGCAGGGCTCAAACTTGGGAACCAGGAATGGTGAGAACATGACTTGAGCTGAAGTCAGACACTTAACTGACTGAGCTACCCAGGCGCCCCACCACATTGCTTAATTTTGATCACTCCATTACGGACCAAGAGCAATCAACATACTGGCATTTGAAAACCATAGCTATATGCAATGGAGAGTCACTTCATGTTCTAAAAAGGGGAGTAACAAGAATAGATTTGATAAAGACTATGGATTAAGGAGCAACGGGACAGATTGAAAACTCTCCATGTGCTGCATATAGAGCAAACCACACTCTCCTTCGCTTTAAGGGATTAAAAACAATCTAATTATTCTCATAGATATATACTATATGTGCCTAGTTAAGGATTGACAATGTATAGGATAGCAAATTATATTAGGTGATGAGTAAAACGTGATGAACAAGGAGAAAGAAGAGGATGGATAGGACTGTGAACAGTGGGGAAACCAGAGCAGAAACTGGATAGACTTTTGCCAAACCAGTTTCCTCTTCTTCCTGGACATATAACTATGGTACATTTTCAAGAATACATTTACAGTTAGGTGTGCCATTCAATACAATGGAACTTAAGTGCAAGTGATACTGGCACTCACAAGCTGAGAGAGCAAAGAAATGGATGTACTTCTTTCCATTCCCTTTCCCTATTGAATGCAGAGGACTCTGAGGCATAGCGATGGGCAGAGATAGAAGGTGGAAAAAAACCTGGGTCTCTGAGTGAATGCATGGGAGGCTCCTCACCTATCAGGAATACTTGAATTGGACTGTTACGTAAATGAGAAGGCAAACAAATTTGCTGGTGTGAAACCACAATAATGCTTGAGTTTATTTGTTACATTAGTCAGCATTACCCTAAACATATGACACCCAATTCTCATGCCTAAGCTTTAAAGAAAAATAACAGCTTTATTGAGATTCATTTTATATACCCTACCTTTACAAGTCAGTGGTTTTTAGTATGTTCACTGAGTTGCAGCCATCACTGGCATTGAATTCTGGAACATTCTGATCATTCCACAAAGAAACCCATTTGCAGCCTCTCCCCATTTCTTAACACCCCCCCCCCACCCTGTCCCGGCCACCAGCCATAGACAACTACTCATCCTTTTTTACATTTTTATAGATTTTCCTATTCTGGATATTTCCTATTAATGGAATAACATAATATATGATCTTTTGTGACTAGCTCCTTTCACATGGTACATCATTTTTAAGGTTCATTCATGTAGTATGTACCAGTACTCCATTCTTTTTTGTCACCGAATAGCATTCTATTGTATGGATATACCATATTGTACTTGTCAATGACTCATGACCAATCTTTTATTATCTCTGCTGTAGGCTCTTTAAACCCTATCACACCATAATAAGGAGGAGATTCAGGGGTGCCTGGGTGGCTAAGTTGATTGAGCATCCTTTGACTCTTGACTTTTGGCTCAGGTCATGATCCCTGGGTTGTAGGATTGAGCCACGTGTAGGGCTTTGTGGTGAGTGTGGAGCCTGCTTGGAATTCTCTCTCTCTCTCTCTCTCTCTCTCTCTCTTTTCTCTCTCTCTCTCTCTCTCTCTCTCTCTCTCTCTCTGTGCCTCATTCCCTTGCTCATGCTCTCTCTCTCTCTTTCTAAAATAAAAAAATTAATTTTAAAAAAGTGGAGATTCATTTATCTAGAGAATGCACACACACATTCAAACTCTGGTAGGTAGATTACAACTATCAACATTTTACCAAAAAAATGATTATTTGATTTTAAATCACTCAGAAAATTGGAAACTCCTTTCAGAGTAATAATATACCAAGTCCTCAAGAGTAAGAAAAAGAAAAAGAAAGAAAAGAAAAACAAGAGGAAAGCATAGTTTCTCAAGAGTTTTAAGGAAACTCTTTTTAACTCAAGAGTTTTAAGAAAAAAATAATGCACTGTAACCAAACAGCCTGGCAGCAGCCTCCATCAGGATATATCTTGAGGAGGAACCCAAAGAACTAAACCTAATGTCAACACAAAGCAATTAAGTAGAAATGAAGTATTGCTGGGTCAGGGGAAAAAGTTCATTAAAGGAATCAAGTCTCAGTGTTTTTCTAAAGATAAATCCCAGCTAGTCTAAAAATCATTAAATCTTAATGACAGAATCAATTTGTTGGTGGTGTTTACAAATGAAATATTAACATATTTCTGTAGCCTGGAAATTGAGAACTGTGATTGCCTTTCCATATTAGAGAAGTTAAATTTCTGAGGAGATTTACAAGGCTGCAAGAAAGAAAAGTGCTCTTTCTATATTTGCTCTCTTCAGGCCATCAGGAGGACATTCACAAAGAAAGGACTGACTTTGTGTGAGTTGCATTTGTTTGATAGACACTTGTCAAGCATCCCTTGTTTCCTGGACACAGTGGTGGAACCAAGGATATAGAGATACAGAGACACTGGTTTGGTGATTACAACAGAACATAGTAAGACCTGTAAGAGAGCCATGGGTAAAGGGGAAGCTTGGAGAGAATGGCTAATTCTAACTAAACTCCTTGTCTCAATGGAAAATATATTGTGATGGGTCTTGAGGGATGAGCACATTTGCTCCGTGAGGAGAGCAAGGAAATTCTGGACAGTGGTAATGGGAGGCACAAAGATTTGGGAGTCATGAAAGGGCGTGGCAGATTTAGGAAAAAGGGATTTATTCAAGGTAGAATTATGGAGAATGGAAAAGTAGCTTAGAAACTAGTTTAGGGTCAGTCTATAAAGGGACATATATGGCAAGCTCACGTGTTTAGGTTTTGTTCTTTAGCCAGCAGGGGATTAGCTTTTTTTTTTTAATAAAGAGGTACATGGTTGGGCTAGTTTAAAATTTTTACTGTAAAAACAAATATACACAAAAGAATAATATAAAAATAACCATATATATATATATATATATATATATATATATATATATCAGCCGCTCAACAATTATCAACATTTTACCACTTTTTCCTCATTTTATTTAAATGAAGGATTTTAGAGCAAACCTCTCACCTGATTTCATTCTACCCCTGAAACTCTACATATGGGTATGTTCTTATCTAACCATGATGCATTTCACATCTAACTAAATTAATAACATTGTATTGACATCACTTAACCACTCGTGGACTGAAATGTCCTCAATTATTTCATAAATACCTTTTTTACTGTAGGTTTGCTCAAATGAAGATCCCAATTAATTTCCCATGTTGCACTGAGTTGTAATGATTCTTAAAAATCTTAACTTACAGCTCTTCCTATTCATCCCACCCTCTTATTATTCCTATCCCATTGACTTACTAAAGAAACTTGGTATAATGTCCTCGAGTCCAATCCACATATTTCATTTATTATTTGTTTCTTTGTTGGTATAATTTAACTTTTATTTTTTACTTTTTTTAATGTTTATTTTATTTTGGAGAAGGACAGAGTATGAGCAGGGGAGGGGCAGAGAGAGAGGGAGGCACAGAAGCAGGCTCCAGGCCCTGAGCTGTCAGCACAGAGCCCGACATGGGGGCTCGAACTCACGAACTGTGAGATCACGCATGACCTGAGCTGAAGTTGGATGCTCCACCAGCTGAGCCACCTGGCTGCCCCTAATTTAACTTTTTCTTATATTTTTCCCACTTCATACAACTGGTAGTTTAAAAAGCCTAAAGATTCAGCTTCAATTTTTCTAAGGCAAGACTACTTCACAGGTTGTATTGTACACTTTACATTGCATCCCATTGAGAGGCACTTAATATCTGGTTGCTGCACTCACAGGGATGCTAGGAAAATCAGGCATTACAGCACTACAGGAACAATGAAGTGGGTGTGACCTAAGTCAGGAACAATAGATAAACAGAGACAATATCACATTCAAGAAATAATTCTGGAGTGGAATTATTGGAAGATTGGAAATTTACTCCAAGTTTAAATGGGGGTAAGAGATGGAGCAGGTGAGCAAATGGTGGGGACAAAAGAACATAAGTTCCATGACAGCAAACAATTACGTATGTTGCCTAATTCTTAGCACCATGCTTGAATAGTTATTTGAAAAATATTTGTTAAATACAAGTATGAATGGATGGGTGGATAGATGGGTGGAGAGATAGTGTGGAAACTTCTAAAATAGAAGCTAATTAGATGTTCACACTATTACTGATAGCTGGGGAGAAAATTTGAAATATCCTTCAAATTTGACTTTACTTTAAGATATTTCTCTATTGATCATTAATACCTCTGGAAAATGCTTAACGTTGTAAAGTATATTTCAAATTATATAGCCCAGGGATGTAAAGAAATACCTAAATAAATATAAATATATTTCTCAGAATATATATAGGGATTATAGAAATATAGGGACGAATTTTGGGTTTTTTTAGCCTCAAATTACATAGAAGTTTCAGAAAGTTTCTAGGATGCTGGTAATGTAAGAATTCAGCCATATCCACTGAGCAGCATTTCACATGGTAAAGTCAGGAGCATTAAAAGTAATAACAAATTATCAAAGCCAAAATCTTTTTTTTTTAAAGATCAATAAAATCAATAAGCCTCTAGCCAGGCTAACTAAGAAAAAAAAAAGAGATGATACAAAATTACATACATCAAAAATGAAAGAGGGGATGTTATCACAGATCCCATTGACATTAAAAGGGTAATAAAGAAACATTAGGCCAACAAATTTGATAATATATATGAAATGTACCAATTCTTTAAAAGGCATAATCTACCTAACTTCATACCAAAATGAATAGGAAATCTGAAAAGACCTATATCTATTAAAGAACTTGAATAAATAATTAGTAACCTGTCAAAACAACATCAGGCTCAGACGTGTATACGGGCAAATTCCACTAAACCTTCAAGGAAGAAATTATACCAATTCTGTAAAATTCTTCCAGAAGAAAGATGTAGAGGGAATACTTCCTAACTCAGTCTATAAGGCCAGCATTACCCTACTGCCAAAACCAGACAAAGATATTACATGGAAAGAAAACTAAAGATCAGTATCTCTTATGAACACAGACACAACAATCCTTAACAAAATACTAACAAACTGAGCCGCACACTATATACAAAGGATTAAACACCACAACCAAGTAGTGTTTAATGCCAGGATTTATCCCAGGAATGCGAGGCTGGTTCAACGTTCAAAAACCAATTAACGTAATCACACCAACGGCTAAAGAAGAAATATCCCATGATCATATAAGCGGATGAAGAAAAATATTTGACAAAAGTCAATAGACATTGATGATAAAACTTAGCAAACTAAGACTAGAGGGGAAATTCCTCAACTTAATAAGGCACATCACGAAAACCCTACAACTCATTTTACATTTACTGATGAGAAACTCAAAGCTTTCCCACTAAGATCAGGAACAAGACAAGAGTGCCTTCTGCCACTACTGCTTTTGCATCCTGATTCGGCCAGTTTGGATAATTTGTCCATCCCTGATGCAATCGCTGTAGTTATTTTATCTTCTGATTGGCTAGGTCTGTGCCACATGCACTCATCCATATAGAGGGGTGGCTGGATCCCAAAGGAAATTTTGGATACCACTACCATAAAAAGAGGAAATGCATTCCAGGAAGGTAAAAACAATAAAATATTCTCTGGTTTGTACTACGCTTTCATAGTCATCCTGATTTCATTACTATCCCCGCTTCATAGATAAAAAAAACTAAAACCCACTGAGGGGCACCTGTGTGGCTCAGTTGGTTGAGCGTCCACTTTGGCTCAGGTCGTGATCTCACGGTTTGTGGGTTCGAGTCCCGCATGTGGCTCTGTGTTGACAGCTCAGAGCCTGGAGGTATTTTGGATTCTGTGTGTCCCTATCTCTCTGCCCCTCTCCAGCTCTCTCTCTCTCTCTCTCTCTCTCTCTCAATCTCTCTCTCAAAAATATAAAAACATTAAAAAAAATTTTTTTTAAGCCCACTGAGTAGTGGTCAGGACTAAAACTTGGTTCTCTTCTTTCTCAGCCTGGTGTTATTCCACTGGACTAGACTGCTCTGCATAGTAGGAAATCCATTATTCCAAAAATGAATAAAAGAACACTTCCCCAGAAACTGTTTTTTTTTTCTTGCTGGCTAAAATAAAAGATTTTGGAATAAAATATAAAAGTTACTCTTTGCAAATTATCAGTTGTTAGTCCAAATGTCTCTGAAATCAAAGTGATGAATGGAATAAGAGTCAGCTCCTAGGAAAGTTGATGGCCCAAAAGGACAAAACTTGCTTATTAGTCACATTGATCTTAAAAAGATTCCACAATTCAAATAGCAAAGTAGCTGGCAGAGTGTGCTGAGGTGCGTTGCTTACCATAAGGAAAATCACCCTAGTGCCCTTTCCATTATAAGATTTACATAGTTACTGGTTTAAATTTCAATATATTCTAGCTGAATGGTTAATTTCCCCCAATAAAAGGAAGACATTAAAATGAATACATCTTTCACTCGGTGTAATGAGTGGTCTGTGTTGAACTTAACTGAAACCATAACAACCTAGAAAAATTTACTTGAATAAAATTTGCTTTTTAAGAAAATCAGCTGGCAAATGGGAATGAGATGAATATTTAAAATTCAGACTAGACGGTTCCATTTTGCTACCTCTTGCTCTTTGCCTTCTCTTAGAAGCACCACACGGTCTAACTAACAACGTTTTTCTTAATGGACTAGATTTTATAATCCACAGCGGGGAAGACCATTCCTGTTGTGCTCATGGGCTGGCATGCACACAAAGGTTAGCAGAGGGGAGGTAAATAAAGTGTGTTGAATAAATGAGTAAGCAAATGATTTATGTAGCTTTCTTAGAGCAATGAGTCTTCCAGTTTTGGGATTCCACCATGACATACTTTGTTTTGTAGAACTCTAAACCCAAATTTCAGAGAGTCCTTTCTACTGTAACCCCCATTTCAGAAAGATCTCCCTTTCTTCAGAGCTGTCGTATATTTTCTGCTCATGCCCCCTCACTTGGAATTTATTTACTGCCTTGTCATTTTCATGTATATATTTTATTTTCCTCAGACTGCAAGTTTCTTAATGTCAGAAACCTAGGTTTATCCTCTTTAAATCCCTCACAACCTAATACAGCCCTTAAATTCCTAAGTTTGAATTTCCACTTGTTTCTGATAACCTAAACAGTTTTTGGAAAGATATACCCAAGGGAAATATAGTCCAATGTTTAAACATAAATAAAAACCAGGCCACTGAAAATAAGTCCATGTAAATAGAAGGAAAGGATAAATTCTTTTGGAGTTAATGAGATAATTACATTTGGGCAAGAAATTTGGTTCCAGTGTTCTAGCACAAAAGAAAAAGGGAAACACTCTAATTACATGCCAATGGCTATGCAGTGGCAGAAAGCTTTCCCCCTTGAAATTAAATGACTATAGAAATTTGTCAGGGGCCATTGCAAAAGAAAGCAAATGTGCATTGGAGTCAGGTGGTCCTGGTTTTATACCTCATTTTCTGCCCTTTCCTAATTGTGTGGCTTGGGGCAAGGCGTTTCACCTCTCCAGCTCTGTTTCTTCATTTTGGAAAATGAGGACTTTGGTAACTACAACCCCCACAGAACTATTGTAAAGAGTATTGCAATTAAGCCAGTTTCTTCTTCTCCTTCTCCTTCTCCCTCCCCCTCCCCCCCTCCCTCTTTCTTCTTCCTCCTCCCCTTCTTCTCCTTGTTCTTGTTCTCGTCCCTCTCCCCTCCTCCTCCCCCTCCTCCTCTTCCTTCTTCTTCTTCTTCTTCTTCTTCTTCTTCTTCTTCTTCTTCTTCTTCCTCTCTTTCTCCTCCTCCTCCTCATCATCGTAGCAGTAGTAGTAATAGTCAATACTATTGCATGCTTACTGTACCAGGCCCTATGCCAAGGGCTCCATGTGTCACATCTCATTTCCCTTTCATCCTCTCCTTCTGAGGGAGGTGACTAAAGTATCAGGATGAAGTAACTGACCCAAGGTCCCATAGCTATCAGACTGTGTGACTCTCCTGTGGGCCTTCAATCAAAGTTAATCCCCTTTTCCTTGCCTGGCCTGGTGAATATCTCCCACCATCAACACTTTTACAAAAAGAATAACTGGTGGCATGATTTCTTACATATATCATTTCCTCAAGACTACAGGGCATCTTTGGACCATGTTTGGACCAATATAAAGAGGAAATGGCGGATGACATAGAAATCTCAAATCTCTCAAGAATTCCACTGAATAATCTTTTGTGTGTTTCTGTGCATCATTTCAGATCAGTCAAGTCAAACCACAGCTTCCTCTGTCTCACTGAATTTTCCCTGGTTATTGCACACAGTGACATATTGCCCATCCAGCCTCATCCCTTTACTCTCCAGCAGAAGTCGAGAGCATTTACCATGCAAGTGAGATACAGGGAGTCAATGAACTGAGATTGAAGAGGCCTGAGTTCAAGTTCAGACATATCACTCACTAGCCACAGGACCTTGGGAGGGTTACTCTAACACCTAACTTGTCACTGGACAAGCTTAGTACTTACCTAATTGCTTCTTTGGAGACCTGTCTCAGGGACTGTGACTCCAGGGTAAGGAGGAGATTAGAATGTTCTCAGCCCCTAACTTAAATCTGGGTGGTTCCAGTTTTGTTGAGTTTTATTTACTGGGTGTTGACTTTAATTTGGTTTTAAAAAGAGCTCTGACCAATTGAAGTAGATGATTGTTAATGGTCCTGGCTTAACAATCTGTGAATGCACGTCCATCCCAGGATGTACTGACTGCCTTAGGTGGGAGCTTTGTTTTACAGTTTATTTCTAGTCAGAGGTACAGCAGGTTTACTAAGAGAAGTTAATGGAGAGACTTTCCTCCTTCTCTTGGCTAACTTCTGAGAAGTAAAATATTTCAAATGATATTCATTCTCTGAAACCAGCCAATAAATGGCCACAGGAAGGCCCTGGTTGCAAGTGAGACCAGATGAACTGGGAAATTATTTACTGTTTCCAGCAAATTAGCTGGAGGAAAAAAAAGAACCCTTTTTCCCCTTTAGCACTGTGGGGAGGAAGTAAACAAAACATTCCATCCGATGTGATTCAGAATTTCCCAGATGCTAAGCCAGTCAGCCCACTGGAGAGTTCTAAATCACTAGGACTTTCCCAAAGCATCCTCAAAGTACAGAATCATCTCGTGTGAAAGAGACAGGGACAGAGTGAACTGCCCTCCAGGCTTGCAGTCAGAGGATCTGGTTGTGGTCTTTTCTATGCCCCTCTTTGTTTAGAACTGAGCACGTCACTTTCCTAGCTGGACTTGGGGTTCCAAATCTGTTAAAGGAAGATTCTAGACTAGATATGTGTTACTAAAGTCCATTCTTGCTACATCATACCGTGTTCCTTCAAATAACCTAGGAGTCAGCAAAATGAACAACCGTGAGTCCTCTGGCCTATGCAACACCTCTCAGGATTGAACAGAAATGCCTCAAGCCCTAACTCCGTAGACCGTGATATAACCACTTACCCCCTATCAGTACCTCCAAGGTTTACTGAGTGGGTCACATTCCTCTCAGGCATATCTTGTTCTGGATGGTCTTTTTACACTGAATTCTTGATGTTGTATTTTTCCTTTCATGGCTGATTTTTATATTTCTCTGTACTTTATACTGATATCTCAGGACAATGCCTCCCCCCCAACTTTTTTTTTTCCAATTTCCTCTAAGTATCACATATTAGAGAGGAGTGGGTAATAGACTTTAACAACAACAACAATGAATAGGGAATAACAAAGAAAGGGTTACAGAAAGCAGGTCACTTAAAACTGAATTTTAAATATTTCTATTCTTAAAAGTCACACGTCATGACTGTCACAGAGAACCCTACACCTGCCAAATCTCCTTATCTCCCTCAGCCCCTCACTCCTTGTTCCTTTCCATGTCCCCTCCAGGGAAATTCCTAGATACTTCAGATTTGTCCAGCTTCATTTTGTAGAGCAGTTCAGTTCTCTCTCTTTTCTATTGATGCTCCTCTGCCATGCCCTGGGACTAGTCTTGCACATCTACAAAGAGGAAACATATATTTTTCTAATTGATCTCTGTACTTCAAGTTTCCTCATCTGGAAAATGAGAAAAATCATATTTCTGTGGGTTACTGTGAGGCTTTAATGAGATGATGCCTACTTGGTACCCAAAATAGTGCCTGGTGCATGGTAGGTCCTCAATTAATGTTAACTATTATTAGTTATTGGTGTTTACAGTACTACATAATCTTGTAGGTCTGTTTTGAGGATTAGAGACAAAGCGTGTAATACAGGGCCTGTCTCATGGAAGGCATGTAAAAACATCAAAATGTGTTAATACTTACAGAGTGCTTACTCTATGCCAAGCACTCTTCTATTTATGCACATTTAATAATCACAACCAAGAGAGAGAGCTGTTTTTCTTATCCTCACTTCACAGATGAGGAACCTAACGCATAAAGAGGTTAAGTAACTTGTCTCAGGCCACACAGTTACTTAGTGACTCAAGCAACTGGGTTTCAGAGTCTGTGTTTTTACCCAGCACGTTGCTCTGCCTTTTTTTTTTATTAGCAGCATTCATTAATAAATGAGGACCCAAGGTTCACTCAATGCATTCTCTAACCATAGCAATTCATATCAAGAAACAAATTCTTCTAACATACTTTTAAAAGTAGTTTCTGAGGGTGCCTGGGTGGCTCAGTCATTAAACGTCTGACACTTGGTTTTGGCTCAGGTCATGATCTCACAATTTGTGAGATTGAGTCCCACGTCAGGCTCTGTGCTGACAGTTCAGAGCCTGCTTGGGATTCTCTCTCACCCTCTCTCTCTGCCCCTCCCCAGCTCCTGTTCTCTCTCTCAAAATAAATAAGCTTTTTAAAAAAGTAGTTTTTGGTAGTTCATTACATCTTCCAGGAATGTTTTCAAGAAGTGTGGTTGCTTTTTAATTGCTCACTGTAAAATTTATAGTGTCTGCACAGAGTAACTATGCTGCACAATGCTGGTAAAACCATGAGCTTATTTGAAATGCAGAATCTCAAGCCCCCACCCTGACCTACTGCATCAGAACATGCATTTTTGACAAGATTGGTAGGTGTTTCCTGTCCACATTAAAGTTGGAGAAGCATTATCCCATGATACTTGAGTTCTGGAAGAGAAGCAGGACAAAAGGGCCCATAAATATGGTTCCCCAGGCATTTCTTGAGGAGCTTTCCAGGGTCAGCTTGCCTCCCCTTTCCCTTGTTTCTAGCTGGAGGGAAGGGTCCGAAAGTCATTTACATGTGCCAGCCCCTCTCCCAGTTGCCTTCTCTAAAGATTCTTCTCTTTGACTCTTTGAAACTAAACTGCGACGCTTACATTGAGGATTCTAGGACTATTCCCCTGAAGCCCAGGTGACACGGGATGCTTCTCCCTGATACTGTCTGCCCTAGAGGGCTTTGTATTAAACAACTGGAGGCACACTTCACTAACAACCATTGCTTGTGATTTCCACTTGGGGCAAGGAAAGCTGAATTGGGAGGGTAGACCAACCTGTAGCTGCCACGATAACATACTGTGTATACTAGGTATTCAGGCAGAACCTGGGACTCGATGTGTGGGGCCTGGTGCAAAATGAGAATGCAAGGTCCCTAACTCAAGAATTATTAAGAATTATAAGAATTACATTGAGAATGTTTTTCATTTGTGAGAGAGAGAGAGAGAGAAAGAGAGGCACAGAGAGAGGGAGACAGAGGATCCAAAGCTTGCTCTGAGCTGATGGTAGCAAGCCTGATGCGGGGCTCGAACTCACGAACCGTGCGATCATGACCTAAGCCATGATTCAGGTGCCCCAAGAATTTTTTTTTAAATGTTTAATGTTTATTTACTTTTGAGAGAGACACAGATCATGAGCAGGGGAGGGGCAGAGAGAGAAGGGGAGACACAGAATCTGAAACAGGCTCTAGGCTCTGAGCTGACAGCAGAGAGCCCAATGTGGGGCTCGAACTCATGAGCTGTGAGTTCATGACCTGAGCCAAAGTCAGATGCTCAACCGACTGAGCCACCCAGGCACCCCAATGGCATCCCAAGAATTATTCAGAATTTTAGGAAAGTAATAGTAGAGCGCTACACCAAGGGCAGGGCCCTTTTAAGCCTTATGCAACCGTACACATTAAGCCAGCCCTGCTCTCAGGATAAAAATGAACAGAAGAGAAATGGATGCAATTGTCTCTACTTTCAGAAAACTTTTTCCATTGAAGAGAAATTGTCATTGCAACAGGTCCAAGATTCGTTCATGGTGAATAAGACTTGAGAAAACCATTCCTACTAAATATCATTTATTCATTTCTTAATTCAAATCAAGACACGTTGCTAGTTTCCTTGGATACAAATTTAAAAAAGAAAAGACATTCTCCCTTCCTAATGGGTCTCACACTTTAGTGGGAAAACTAACATGAAAATGGGCCTATAATCTGGTTGTTAGAATAGAATACTCCAAAAAATATTAAGTATTTGAAACTGAATGACAAATCCATAAAATCTGGTTTTTACAGACTAGTAAAGTTCTCCTCTTAGCAAAAGTTATTTTTGTGTGTGGCAAACTTTTTACATGAAGCCAAGAAGAAGCAGGTTGTTCTAAGGTATAACAAGTAGAGGTCCCTTCTGGTTGAGGGATGAGGCACATCATTGTGCCTACATGGGAATGTTGTCTATTGTGTACGTACCTATTTTCCTCATGCATGAAATCTGGCCCCGATTCATTTTTTCTTCTCTATATCCTCCCAAAATATCTGTTCCAGTCTCACTGCCAGAAGTGGGGAGACCAAATAAAGTGACCCATTTTCCTGATGTGTTTGGAGAATGCTTGGCAATGTCTAAGAGACTCAAACTTGTGCAGAGCAGGGAATGGAGAAATCTGTATTTAAAATCAAGCTCAAATGAAAGACAGAAAAAAGACAGAGGCAACTTATTTCAGACCTTTCAAATCCCAGTAAGTGAGCAATTTTCGCATCTTTGAATACCAAATCCAATTAACCTTTTGTAGATGATTCTCATGCAGGCTGAACTTGGCCAGGGCAGTTGATTGATTAGCAATGTTGGCCACGAGTTTTGAGTGGGAAAATTCCAAAATCCTTATGTTACAACCATTTTTACAAAAAATTAAAGCTATTTCACTGACTCAGATGTAGAGTTTACCCTTGACACTTGGAAGAGAATTGCCAAATTATAATTCTTACCTGAGAGAATAACAAATCACACTGAGATGTCAATGTTGGACCCACAATTAGGTCTACTCTCTAATTGACCCCCACCTAAACCCCTGTATCTCTAAGTGGGTGATTCATATTCACACCTTAGGAAACCTACAAATTACTCCTTATTATGAACCGAAAATGTTTTATATGAATAATGGAAACCTGAATGTTAAACTTGTAAATATCAAGATACTACTCTAATATTTTGTCAAGCATGGACCCAGAAAACGTAATTTAACCAAGTTGACATTCTCTTAAATAACTGGAATTCACATGATCAAGATTAGGCTTTTCTGAGAAAAGGCTTTCAAGTATAGCACAAATACTAAGCTTGAAAGACGAATGGGGAACAGTTTGAGACATCTTGTGTTGCAGATCATTTTATCCATGATGGATGCACTCACCCTCTAAAAACATTTTCTGATCTGCACGCTCATTTGAACAGGGTCCAGTTGGCATCAGAAGTAGGGCATCTTGAACAAATCATCCCATGACTTCTGGGTGGGTGAGGGGGAGCTCTGGAGCCTTGGTTTCAAAGGGTACCAGTGACACATATCCAATGCCATGCTTTGCAAGGAAGCTGGGCACACAGCCTGCCTTCCTCCATCTCCATTGCAAGCCTGGAAGCAAGCCTGTCTATGCTTTTGTGAATTTGAACCTACATCAGGTTGAGCCAACTCAATCAGTGGGGAAATACAAATGCCCACTTCATTTTTATTCAGCTGATTAGAGGCTTGCAGCGCAGAGCTTCCTAGGACAGCATGCCAGAGAAGCTCCAGGAAGTAGAGCTTCCTTAAAGAAGGCATATTCTGTCGTTAGCCATGTGGCATTTCAGAGGGCCCAAGAAGACCCCTCAGAGGAAAAAGAGGACCTCCAGCTAGGACAAGGTTGTTATCATTTATATTTAATGCCAAAATACTAGAATATATCTATTTATAAACAGCTAGGAGAGCATCTTACTGGGGATTATGAATAAATGAGAGCTAAATCTAAAGGGCTACCCATTCCTAGTAAAGTAACACCCACTGTGTTCCATTGACTATAAAGTCTGATTTAAGAGGTTTTTTTTTTTTCATTCTTGAGGTTAGCCTAATAATATGTTCAATATTTTCCTATGATTTGCAATGGTGTGAGAGGTAGCACATGGTATAATGCTGACAATTATACACCCTGTAGCCAGAATCCTTGAATCTGAAACCTGATTTAACCATGTTCTAGCTTTATCTTAGGTAAGTTACTTAACCTCTCTGGACGTCAGTTTTCTTATCAGTAAAATAGGGATAATGTAGCACCTACCTCACAATGCTGTTGTAATGGTTCAGTGAGTAAAGCACCGACAGATAGATAGATTGATAGACAGATAGACAGGACAGGGCCTGACAGTGACACATAGGAAGGACTTCCTGCTCCTCCAGTCCATAAGAGAAATGGCTAAGGCCAGGATTTGGTCAATTCAAAAATCTCCTTTGATTTCTTCATTTTATTCTTCCTTTAGTATGAAACAATGCAACCCTGAAACTATAACACTCCAGAGATGCTAAATTAGTATCACTGGGTCTTTAAAAATCCTGACATAAATGTAAGAAGAAGCAATCAAGGATACCTTTATGAGAGGGAATCATACATTAATTCAGCAAATATTTACTATTTGCTCATTATGTGCCTGGCATCAAGCTTATGCTCAGAATATGTTCTTGATGAACAAGAGTGACAGGGCCCTTTTTTTGTACTTGGGCTGGACCTTGAAGGACTTCAAAGAATTCACTGAAGAGAGTTGCAGAAAACAGCCTTGGCAAAGGTTCAGAGATAAGATAAAGATGGTGGACACGGAAGAACAGAAAGTTGATTTTGTGCAGTTTCTGCTTACGGAGGCCTAGAGAACCTGATGCTGCAAACAACAGAGGAGGAACAATTGAGGTTTTGGACAAGAGCAAACAGTGAACAAGCATATATACATAAGGAGGACATATATGAAGGACTGGGAGAGAAATTGGGTACAGCCTGGGAATGTGGACAACTTGAAATCTATTTCAGGATTCCAGAAGTGAAATAAGTTCCAGATTCACCATAGCGGATGGTGGAAATAGAAAGACGAACACAGAGAGTCATTTTAGAATCAGAACTGACACTGGGGTGCCTGGATGGCTCAGTTGGCTAAGCATCCAACTTCAGCTCAGGTCACAATCTCACAGTTAGTGGGTTTGAGTCCCACATCAGGCTCTGGGCTGACAGTGCAGAGCCTGCTTTGGATCCTCTCTCTCCCAATCTCTCTGCCCCTCCTGCACTCGCTCACTCTCTCTCTCTCCAAAAATAAATAAACATTAAAAAATAAAATCAGAACTGATAGGACTTGATGACTGAAAGTAGGAGATAAAGCACAAAAAGGAATAAAGAGTGATCTCATGTCCTCCCAAGCAGCTGAGATAATTAAACCATTAACACAGCTCAAGACATAGAGTCCCTAAGATTACTTGGTTTAAAGATAATCAATTTTATAGACTGATTTGATCGATGAAGAGTATCTTAATCAAAATAGCACATTAAAAATTAGTAGCAAAACTGGAATGAAATTTCTAACCTAGTGCCTCTTTCTACCATACACCAAGGTAAAGGTCACAGCCTCGTATATGAAATATAGGCAGACTCAAATTTGAATTCTCTGCACAAGTTATAGGGCCTTCTTCTGTATGAGCGCTGAAGAAAGTATCTAATCTCACAAGATTGTAAAAAGCAAAGCAAAAGATATTTAACTCAGTGGAGCTCAATTGCTGTTGGGTTCCCTCTCCTCTCCCCTCAACTCCAACCTGTTAAGATTCTGCAGAGCATTTTTCCTTCTGAAATTGCATAAACTTATGGATCAAGGCAACACCCATTCAACAACCACCAGAAGGGAATTCCTGAAGCTCTCGGATTCTGTAGAGGATTTGCTCAGGAGTAATAGAACAAAGTGTGTTTGGTCAATACGGGAGACACGGTAATGGGAGCTGGAATGCAGTAATAGACAGAGTCTCAGACAGTCGCAGCCTAAACCAAGCAGCAGTGAGCAAATGAGGCCAGTTCACACACCTCTGGATGGACACTCAGAGGGTGTCTAAGCTCAGAGGTTGATCCAGAGTGTCAAAATGTCAGAGCTGAAAGGGAACTCCAAATCATCCTGCAGAATCCTCTTGGTTTACAGATAAGGACACTGAGGTCAGAAGAAGGTAGTACAGGAAAGAAGGTCTACAACAAAGTGAAGGGAGCAGGATGGCGGGTGGTGAAAAGCACGTACAGTAGAACCAGGTAGATCTCAGTCAAATTACTTAACTTCTCTCAGCCTCATTGTTGATGACCTTATTTTTAAAATGGAAAAAATAATACCATCTAAGAGGAGCCAGTGATTATCAAATGAAACGCTTTACGAAAAGCACTGGGCACAGCTGGCTCTGAGGGTCATTTGGAATTCATCTTTACAGGCACTCCTCCCCACCTGCACACGAAGTTGTCATATGTGCTCTGGTGCACATCTGTTGTGGGGCAAGTGATCAGAAAGCCATTATCCCCCAGCTTTCTGCCCAACCCCTAAGACCACAAGGCCAGGTCAACCACGCCCCAAACCCCAAATGTGAAGCTATTGCCCACACCCTCCTGCGTTGTAAATACGGGTGGCAGGGACCTGGAGAGACAGGAATTGCAAGAGTTAAAAGTAAAACAAAACTTGGCTGATGTTTTGGTCTCTGAGGCCCCAGTGGCAGTTGGCCAACTTGTGTTGTGGCCAAAGAGAACTTGAAAATGAAGGAATGGGAAGCATCTTAAAGGGAGAACTCATTTTGTTTTCTTCCTGGGGGAAGGGTTTTCCTTGTGTGGTTGAAGGCACTTCTCCCTCAAACAAATGGTGGGATTTCCTCACATAAAGTACCTGTCAGCATGCAAATGTAAAAACAACCCCCACCCCCCAAAAAAAGGTTAGATGAGCAATTGCTATGTGCCAGGCACTAAGCTAAGCACTTCATATGTGACCGCTTATTCATTCTTCATAATAAATCTGAGATAGGTATTATTATTAGAATATTGATTTTAAAACTGAGAAGGACCTGAGCCAAGACTGTACAGCTAGTAAGTGAGGGGGTCAGGACTTGACCCAAGTGGTCTGGGGCTCAAGAGGCTGCCTGCCACCTCATTGATGGCTACTCTACTGCTACCTAATCTGACTGAATGAGGGGAGCATGAGGAGCAGAGACCACAGAACAGGAACACAGAAAGCGGCGGCACAGCGCAAACCACACGAGAGAACACAAGGAGAAACGAGGAAAGAGAGAAGAGGAGGCAGTGTCACGGTGCAAAATCGCACGCCGCGCAGAAAAGGACACAGCGGAGGCTCCCAGAGTAGGACAGCACTGAAGGCTATGTTGCTAAGTGAGTTCACCGAAGTCAGTAAAGGCTCTTAACAAGACAGAGCCAGTCAAAAAGGCGTACTCGAGAGCTCAGACGGGGTGAGGAGTGGTGATAAAGAGGTCCCATGTGAAGTCTCTGGCTTCTCCTGACAATGGACAAGAGCCTCACCAGCCCAGCTGCCCCGGACAGGCCCACAGTGGTGACTGGCAGTCACTAAACACAGTGGTTCAGAGATTATAGGATCGGGGCTCGGTGGTTCCACCCTGTTCTGTCACTTCCTCCTTGTGCACGTAACCTTGGGCCTCATTTTCCTTATTTATCAAATGGGACTAAGAATAACCTTCACAGGGTTATAGTGAGACATAAGTGGTATGCCATTCTATACAGCCCCTCACTCAGAGCCTGGCATACTCTTCTGTTATACATAGTAATAATAATGACTACGATTACTACCCCCTCAGGTGACCGTGGCCCACTTTTCTATGAGCCCGTTTTGCCCTCAGAGAATCTACAGAGTCGTGGACTTTTGTACACTTTAGATACATATGCCTCATATAGAGAGTTCATCTGTACTGTTGGTTTGCCTGCTTTGACGAAAGAACTTGGGATGAAAACAAGAAACACAAGGTGCAGGTAAAAAGGCAATACCTAAGGGCTGTACTTGTATTTACTGCAAAATAAATAGTATAAAGGCTCTATTTCGAGTTTATAAATAAACTTGGAGAGGATCTGCATATTTTCACACGTTTCTAAAATATGCATTTTCTTATAGTTATTGAGGCCTGAGCAGCTGTTAGTAATATTACAATCAAAAGCAGTGTTATGTCTGAACTACAACGAAGCCATTAATATGGAACCACACAGTCAAAATGACTTTATTTCTCATATGAAACAAAGGTCAGCTGATGACTGAATTGCCTCTGAAATGCTATAAAATAAAAATTCTGTGATAACTGAAACTAGGAGGTGTGCTCAATAGATTGTTAAGCAAGAAGAGGAAATAGATTTCTCAGTCTAGCATGGGAGAAGTGCATTAAGTGCTGAAGAGAGCATTGCAAGTTTCTCTGAAATATACGACACAGTTTATTAAAGTTTGCTTTAACATACAACGCCATAGAAACCTATAAAGAGTGAGAAACTATAAGCCAATTGGATTACAAAATAATCCAAACAAAGGCATTCTGGATAATAGTTTTGTTACTTCTATAATTATCTACTCATGTTCTTTATTAGCTGGAACTTTGTATGTGAGGTATTACAGATGTTTGATAGTATTACAAGAACTGGACAGGCATCTCCTCAAATTTAGTATTTGTGTGGTGAGAAGAGATAGATGAGCATGCCATCACAGTATTACTTATTGCAAACTTTCAATTGTTGTGGTGCAGGTGACGTCACTGTTTTGCCCCTACCTGGGAATATCTTCAATCTAATTTCTCAAAGGTAAAATTTGAGACAGTATTATTTAGTGGTTCACGACATAAGTTTGAGAGTCAGAGAGATCAGTGCACAAGTCCTAAATATTTGGGCAAGTCATAAACTCTCCGATTCTCCGTTCTCTCATTGACATAATGGAGATAATGACCATGCTAGTAACCTCATAGAATTATTGCAAATGAGACAAACGCCTACGGAGAATTTAAGAACAGTTTCCAGCACATAGCAGGATTTCAAGAAATGGTAGCTGTTTTTACGTTAATAAATCTGAGCCCTCCTTGAACACTTCTTCCTCCTGGGGAGGGAAGTAGTTACACCTACTTGTTAAGTGAAATTATTTTGGCGTGGGGCACCTGACTTGCTCAGTCAGTTGAGTGTCTGACTTCCGCTCAGGTGATGATCTCATGGTTCGTGAATTCAAACCCCGCACTGGGCTCACTGCTGTCAGCGCAGAGGCTGCTTTAGATTCTCTAGCCCCCCCTCCTTCTGTCCCTCCCCCACTCATGCTCTCTCTCTCTCTCTCAAAAATAAATAAACCTTTAAAAAATAAATAAATAAACCTTTAAAAAAAGAGAGAAATTATGGCACATTTCAGGGAGAATGTTATTCTCAGAATTTCTTATTATACAACATCCAGAGACCTAGGGTTGATCTGGGGCAGCCATCTTTTGGTAAGTTCTAGGGCAGCTACCTGGAGAACAGGAAGAACTAAACTCAGTTATGAGAAACTCCAGTTGAAGAGGCGATTTAGAGGTAATGACCCTGAAGAGCTATTCACCTCACCAATCAGCTGGGAAAGTCAAGAGTTTACCACGAACAGATGTTTGTATCACATATGCACCCGCAACATCAAAATTTAAAAAGCATATTTTCACAAGCTTTGGTATGGAGAAATGGAAAAGTCTGAAGATTATTATGGTCTTGCCTCTAGGTTAATGATGAATTAAAAAAACTGGAAAACTGGGGTGTCTGGGTGGCTCAGTCAGTTAAGCGTCTGACTTCGGCTCAGGTCATGATCTTGCAGTTTGTGGGTTCGAGCCCCACTTTGGGCTCTGTGCTGACAGCCTCCCTCTCTCTGCCCCTCCCCACTCATGCACACTTTCTCTCTCTCTCTCAAAAATAAACATTAAAAATTAAAAAAAAAAAGACTGTAGGGGTGGCTGGGTGGCTCGGTTGCTTACACGTCCGACTTCCATTCAGGTCACAATCTCATGGTTCGTGGGTTCGAGCCCCACGTCGGGATCTGTGCTGACAGCTCACAGCCTGGAGCCTGCTTTGAATTCTGCGTATGTGTGTCTCTCTCTCTGCCCCTCTCTCTCTCTCAAAAATAAATAAGCATTAAAAAAAATTTTTTTTAAAAGACTGTAAAACTAACAGGAAGAAAAATCCTTCAGGGTCATAATTCAACCAGAACAGGTGCTTATACTGCAGAGTGGTTGTAGCAATGGGCTCTTTAAAGGGCTTCAAGAGAAAGGGAGGCACTCTCTTTTCTTTCAGAAAGTTTTCTTAAAGAGTCCTCCTTCAGAAGCATAACATAACAACATAGCAGTTGCCACATTGGGATTTGGTTGGTATTCATGTAGGAGATAGAGCATCAAGATTAGGAGCTTTCTAAGGAATGTGGGGGACTCAAGGATGGATGGTATCCAAGATATGAGTGGCCAGCCCCAGAAACTACTCAGATACCAGGTCAAAAACGAAGTAAGCTGGCAAGAGTCAGGGAGCACAGATGTAGAACAGTTCTAGGCAACTAACCAAGAACACAGTCAACAGACCTTTTTGGAGCACCATGTAACAAATAATGGGAAAGCTCACTGCATCCAATATATACAAGCATGGGGTGTGTGTAATATCAACAGTGGCCACAGTGACGATAACGATAACGATAACAATAGCTATGATCAACTGAACACAAAGGACATACAGTAGTCCCCTCTCATCCATGGGGCATACCTCCCCAAATCCCCAAGTGGATGCCTGAAACTACAGATAGTACCGAAGAAACCTGTAATTACTGTTTTCCATACATATACATACCTATGATAAATTTTAATTTATAAAGTAGGCACAGTAAGAGATTGGCAACAATAAAAATAGAGCAAATGTAAGAACATGCTATAATAAAAGCCACGTGAATGTGGTCTCTCTCTCAAAATATCTTACTGCACAATACTCACTCTTCTTGTGATGATGTGAGATGATAAAACGTCTACGTGACGACGAAGCGAGGTGAGTGATGTAAGCTCTGTAGGCTCTGTAACGTAGCGTTAGGCTACTACTGACATTCTGAAGGTCAGAAGGCAGATCATCTGTTGACTGTTTGACCGTGGGTAACTAAAACCACCAAAAGCAAACCCACAGCAAAGGGGGAACTGCCATATGTTAAAAGCAAAGTGTCGTATGATGCTTGCAACAATTCTAACTTACCCTTACCTTATCAGGTTAGGTCCCATATTTAAAAAGCTCTTTGAGGGGCGCCTGAGTGGTGCAGTCGGTTAAGCATCCGACTTCAGCCAGGTCACGATCTCGCGGTCCGTGAGTTCGAGCCCCGCGTCAGGCTCTGGGCTGATGGCTCAGAGCCTGGAGCCTGTTTCCGATTCTGTGTCTCCCTCTCTCTCTGCCCCTCCCCCGTTCATGCTCTGTCTCTCTCTGTCCCAAAAATAAATAAACGTTGAAAAAAAAATTTTTTAAAAAGCTCTTTGAGAGTCTGATTCAGTGCTTCCTTTATAGCATTTTGCTCATTTATAGTCATTTATTTATCTGTATTAATTTAATGTCTTTGTCACTATTCTGTAGGGTCCACAAGACCTGTGTTCATGTTTACTTACCATATGCACTGAACACCTAACACCTAGCACAATGTTTGGAGCCTTAATAAATACTTGCTGAAAATCTTGTAAATTCATGATAGATTAAAAAGCTAAGAAAGAAAGAAACAATCAACAAACACAACCTGAAACTCAGGTTTGCCCAAATGCAAACAGCCAGTAAGTTGCAGAGGCAGGACTTAAACCCAGGTCTGTTTTGATTTCTAAGCCTGAACACTTATCTCCTATATTGTAGAGGTAATTTGAAAAGAAAAACAGAGTCTTTAGTATAAAGAAGAATGGAACAGGAACAAGTCCCACCTACAGGAATCTTCATATATTTTCCTCTGGGTTACGAATACATTTCAGAGAATAGATTAAGCCCCTGGAGGTAGGAGGAGGGGAGCTTCGTTATGAGAGACAGTAGGGGTCTCTTTCAATGGAATTTAGCGAGGACACAGGTTTTAATCGAAAAATTTGTGGAGAAAAATGGAACACGGAGAGGTCAACCTCTGTCAACAGCAAGATCTCTTACGTACTTCTATCTTTTCCATCTGGCTTAGAGGGAAAGAGCTTCAGTGATGAAAGTCAGCCTAATAAACTGGCTGATTCAGTATCAAAATGACTATCGAATAATTGAAGTGCTTCAAAGCCATTTAAAAACAAGTACATGAGAAAAAAAGCACATGATATATTCTAAGATTTTCATCGTTTTTACCTGTCATCATGCCTCTGAAAAAATCTAACATCAGAACCATTTGGGTTAGAAACAGAGTTCATTCAATAGCTCAATTAAACCATCCCCTGAGCCCTCAGACCTCAGCAGTGACAGTGCTGAGTGGCTTAGGGGAAGGGCACCACAATCCCTTTCAATCTCTCTTAGCTTTCCAGAAAATTAACATAACAATTAAATAAAGTCAGAGTAGTTATTACTCAAACACAGATTCAAGACAACCTCCTCTCAAAACAACATTAAAAAAAAAAAAAAAAAAAAACCAGAAGGCCATCTGTAGCTATTCAAGTCCATCCAACATCCAAAGTAATTGTTTAAAGATGCAAATGGAAATATGACTTCTCCTTAAACCCCTCCAGTGGCTTTCCATTGCTTCCCAACCAATTCCAGATCCATCTCCATTGCCCACACAGCCCTGCTTGATCTGAATCTTGCCTTCCTTCTCTCCTGCTTCCCTCCCCTCCCTTCACTGGTCTCCAGCCACATTAGCTTTTCTTTTGTTCCTTGAGCTTTACCAAGTTCCAGGCAGTTTTTTGGCCCCAGCAGTTCTCACTCCTGAAATACTCTGCTCCCAGATCTTCTCACGTCACCTTGTGAAGAAGGGTTAGCTTACATGCCTTCCTTGACCACCTAAAACAGCTTTCACCACGACTCCCACTCTTTTCATGATTCTGTCTTTTTTTTTTTCATTGATTTTACCACCATCTGAAATTATCTTGTTTATTCATTTGGTTTGTGAGTCTTGTTTCCTCAGAGTCGGATGCAATCTCCAGGAGAGCAAGGGTTCTAGGTGTTTTGCTCACTTGTATCTCACATCTAGAACCATGGCTAGCTCACAGCATTTCACTGCCACTGAAAAACTTCCTCTGTATCTTAGCCAAAATTCATCAAGGCAGCAAAAATCTCTACTCTTCAATCTGCCAGCGTGAAGTGGGTTGCCACAAAGATAGAAGATGGCGGAAAACACAAGAAATCCAGATTACATAATTTGATCTGGCAATTAGATTGCACGGATTAGACCTTGCTGAGATTATATACAGAACTATATTTGGTTTTGCAACTAGGCCAAGATAGATTTCATTCGAACACACTTTAAAATGCATTTTAAATTGTTCCACTGCATATTCATTATTAGAAACATTATTTTTACCCGGTTTCACAAAATTCTATGTAGCTTTACCCATTCAAATAAATAATTCATCAAATGAGGAAAGGTGTGCATTCCTAGTATCCAGGAATGAAGAAAATCATTTGTATGCGTGAAGGGTGGAAGTTACTGAGAGAACAGTTAACTGTAGTGGGGATACATCCAGAAAGCCTTGTAATAAGAGCTGGGCATTTGAAAACTGGTTAGCACCTTCAAACTTATTTAACCTAATGTGAATTTGAAAACAGTTTCCAAGATACTCAACATAACAACAGCCCTAATATTACTTTATATTTACATGTAAATTTACTGCTTTTAAAAGTACTTTCACATATATTTTGTGCTTTGATATTTACAACCAAGTGAGAAAGGCAGGGAAACTCACTTGCGATCCCACAGATGGGAAAATAGAAGAGATGGGGACTTGCCTGAAATATACAGCCAGGACTTTCAAAGAGGACATAAAAAAATCAATTCCTACCCACCTGGTAAATTTTTGGCCTCATCCTCATAGCTAATAAAGAACGGTGCCAGGAGATGTTAGAATTTTTTGAATTAAAATCAATTTCTCTTTCTACTACTTTGCTTTCTCTCCCCAGTGTTAAATGACTTGTCCAAAGTCACTCAGTTGGCTGGAGCAGTGTCAGGACTAGAACCTAATGCAGAACTCCTACCACCTCACAGGGCTATCTTATTAAATGAAAATGAAGAATTCACGACACACCACATGACTCATGAATATGAGCCATTCTAGCTCAATATACACATCAAGCTCCAGCTAACAGTCTAAATGTCTGACAACAGGGAAATCATAACATAAATTGTGATGCAATGGCATATTCCACAACCGGTAAAAATAATGCTTTTGGAGACTACTTCAGGGGGATGATAATGATAGCTAACGTTTCTTGACTGAGCGTTTACTCCGTGCCAAATACTGTTCTTTATGTATATTATATACCACATATATATTATATGTTATAAAAATAATAATAACTATGTACAATATATTAAGTTCATCTAATCTTATCATAGCCTTTCCAGATAGGGATTATCTCATACAGGAGAAGAAACTGAAGCACAAAGCGCGTAAATGAGATGCCTAAACTGACACAGTTGGCAAGCGTACAGAGGTCAAGGGTTGCAGCCAGGAAGTTTGCTTCCAGATCCTACACTCTTTTTTTTTAAAAATTTTTTTTTCAACTTTTTTTTTTAATTTATTTTTGGGACAGAGAGAGACAGAGCATGAACGGGGGAGGGGCAGAGAGAGAGGGAGACACAGAATCGGAAACAGGCTCCAGGCTCCGAGCCATCAGCCCAGAGCCTGACTGCGGGGCTCGAACTCACGGACCGTGAGATCGTGACCTGGCTGAAGTCGGACACTTAACCGACTGCGCCACCCAGGCGCCCCTAGATCCTACACTCTTAACAAATATACACACTGCCTAGGACAGTGGTTATAATCTAATGTCAATTGTGAAAGCTGTGTCTGTCTGTGTGTATATATATACACATGTATGTGTATACATGTACAGGTCAAATTGGGTTCTATGACATAAATATTGGTTTTGCATGTAAAGCTATTAAGAGCTAGCATTCATTGAGTGCTTACTTAATAAGCCAGGTAAATGCCAAGTGAAGTCCATATGTTATCTTATTTAATTTCCCCACGTCTTATGAGGAAGGTGTTATTTCACCCTCTTGACCGCTAATATCGCTGAGGCTTTAAGAGCCTCAGATTGTCCCCAAAGTCCATGTTCTACACTCGCCAAACTGCGGTTCATTATTCGATAATAATGCGATAATCGGTCATTTCAATTTCTTCTTTGTTATCTTCCTATTTTCTGAGTTTTCTACAATGAAACCTGGTCTCTCTCAAAATGAAAGCAAAACAATTAAAGCAGTCATGCAGATTGTGTGAGATACTAGATCAACTGCTTGCTCCTGAACCAGAATGTGGCTCTCCACCAGAGTGACCCTACACAGCAGATGGGTGCCCTGGGGAGAGGTGGGGGCTCACAGTCCTGGGGACTGCCTGGCATCCAGGAACCATACTGGTGCCTTCAATGTTCCCAACCGAGTAACATTTCATACATCTTTACTATGGGCCAAATATTGCATATTTCCCCCCAAAATGTGATCCCTCAATAGCATTTATGCATTCACTGGATTTTTATTGAGCACTTACACATGCCACACATTAAGAATACAAAATTGAGGGGCGCCTGGGTGGCGCAGTCGGTTAAGCGTCCGACTTCAGCCAGGACTGTGGCTGATCTCACGGTCCGTGAGTTTGAGCCCCGCGTCGGGCTCTGGGCCGATGGCTCAGAGCCTGGAGCCTGTTTCGATTCTGTGTCTCCCTCTCTCTCTGCCCCTCCCCCGTTCATGCTCTGTCTCTCTCTGTCCCCAAAATAAATAAACGTTGAAAAAAAAATTAAAAAAAAAAAGAATACAAAATTGAATGAGACACAGTCCTTGCTCTGGAGGAGTCCTTGGTTCTTGGGGGAGGAACAAACAAGGTAGGTATATAACAGAAAATAGCAGCTAAGATTTATTGAGAGCTTAACACTTTACCTCAAGACTGCAGCATCAACCCCTACCTGCCAGTCTGATCTATGGATTCTAGACTTGCAATGCCAGTCCCCAAAATCAAGTGTACCAGTCCCTTAAAAATATCTTTCTCCCTCTGTCTCTGTCTCTCTCTTTCCTTCTCCCTCTCCCTCTCCCTCACCCTTTCCGTTTCTCCTTCTGACTCTCTCTTTCTTGCTTTCCCTCTCCCTCTTAACCTATTGGTCCTGTATCTCTGGAGAACTCACTGGCTATAAATGCCCTTTCTGGTTTAATCCTTATGACCTCATGTGCTCAAATTACCCATCAGAAAGTTAATTGTTATTATCACTTCCATTTTCTAGATGAGGAAGCAGGTGCATTAGCTTCCCAAGGTCACATACATGAGGTTTCACCTAGGTCATTCTTACTCCAAAGCCAGTGCTCTTAAACCTTCTGATATGTGGCTTTGAGGGGCAAGAACCAAGAGCTAACTGAGCTCAGGGAGCACCTCACTCTCAATGTGGGGGAATGTGTGAGGCTTCATTGAAGAGGGGCACTTCTGTCTGACCTTGAGTGATCAGAACAGACTGCGACCTTGCAGAAAAGGGAAAGAAGAGCATATACAAGGGAAAGAGAAGGACAAGGAGCTCCCCGTCTGGCTGGCACAGTGGGATATGAGCAGATAAAGCAGCCTGTGTATGAAAGTGTTATGCCGCACACCAGGGCATTTGCACTTCGTCTTAGAAGCATGGGAATAATCAAAGGCAAGTGGGGGAAAGTGATGTCTTTGATGGCTGTGAGAAGCATGGATTGGAAGCACCAAAGTCTGATCAGGGGTGGTAGCAGAGGATGAAAGGGAGAGAGCCAAGATCTTTTAGGAATGATAATCCACAGCTCTAAAGGGCCTACTGTTGTGAGGCAAGCAGGAAGGAGAAATCAGGAGTGAATCCAAACACTGACTGTGGCTTAGCAACCTGGTAGTCACAGTTCTTTGAATTGGAGGAACAAAGAGGCTAAGAAAAACTTGCTGATTAGAGTCTATAGAACAGGAGTAGCGTCCTACCTGTTATAGGGCTTGCAGACCATTTTCTACCACTGCTACCATACCTAGTGCTATGAGCAATTTATCACATGTCATTTTTCAGTGATACACTAAGGGCATCTGTAAAGGCTGACTGCACAGCGAGACCACCTACATTCCTGTTTTAGTCATTGTTTTTCGACTTTGGGAAACTGCCCATGGTAGGGAAAGCAGTGTGATATCATCTCATGTGCCAATTCCAAACAACTGGCAGGGGCAGCCCAGTATATGATGTTGAGATAGACACTGAGATAGATGTTGAGATAGAAAAAAATGGATGAGGGGTGCCTGGGTGGCTCAGCTGGTTAAGCGTCCGACTTCGGCTCAGGTCATGATCTCGAGGTTTGTGAGTTCAAGCCCCGCGTCAGGCTCTGTGCTGATGGCTCAGAGCCTGGAGCCTATTTCAGATTCTGTGTCTCCCTCTCTCTCTGACCCTCCCCTGTTCATGCTCTGTCTCTCTCTGTCTCAAAAATAAATAAACGTTAAAAAAAATTTTTTTAGAAAGAAAAAAATGGATGAGATTGGTTGTGATGTCTTCCACGGTCAAGAAAGGGGTAGCGTAGCCCGTGGACATCGAGAATCGAGGATGATATAGAATATGCTAGTAATTAACAGTATGGTGAAGAGAGGAGAGAAATCTGTAGGCCTATCTGCAAAAGAGGATGCAGCGATAATCTACTTGAGAAGTAAAACAGCAAGCAGGAATACCTAGCCCCTGAATGCTAAGAAACCACATGTAATAATGAATCTGAGAGAGAATGATCTGAGAAAATAACTGGCATATGCACCACACTTCTGCAGATGTTTTCGTATTTATTATCTCATTTGATCTTCACAATGACCCTACGAGGTAGGGAGCCGGCATTATTCCCACCTTACAAATGGGGATGCAGAGGCCAAAGCAGTTCCAGAACTCACTCAAGGTCATAGAACTAGTCAGGAGATCCAGCCCCTTCAAGTCCTGGTTCTTCCCTCGACACAGCGCTGACTCATTGACATCAGATGCGTGAGACATGGAAGCACAGGAGAGAGCTATAAATGGCCACATTGTGTGTGTACTCAGGAGAGCGGTGGACCCTGGGGACACATTCATTTGTGTGTCTTTGGGCAGTCACCCAACCAGTCTCAGCACCTTTGAATGTGAAAGACACCATGGGTTCCAAGTCTTTGTCTATTCACATTTTTGGAATCATTACTAAAAAAAAAAAAAAAAAAAAAAAAAAATCAACTTTGACGTGTCCTCTTACGGAGAGAATAAAAATCCTTGGGTAAGTTATTTCATTTGGTTTTGGTTTCCTCAGCTGTAAAATGAGGTTGGACTAGATTGGTTAATCTTCAATGGCAGCACACACCATCATGTTTTCCTGATAACGGTCAAGGCTTTCACAGAGTGTCAGTGAACACCGAACTGTCCTTCTCAGGGAGAAAGGGCTTTTGTTCATAGCGGGAGCCAAGCTTTTTGATAAAACGTTGTGTAGAAGGTAAGCTGTGAAAGTTTAGAGTCTGCTGGCTGGTTGATATCACATTTCCCTCCTCATCATAAAATTCTGGAAAACCAGTGAGGGTCACTGAAAGGAGCCCACTGGGATGAAACACTTCTGTGTTAGGTGACCTTCTTCAAGCTGATGGCTGATCTGAATGATCATAACCTGCTGATAAAATTACTCTGCTTAGTACTGAAGAAGGCTTTTGAAATACTGTGTCCAATCTAGTCAATCTGTTGTTTGCTTGTCAGCCAGAGACCCAGGCCAAACAATTTCAGGTGTGAGCAGGTAAGAGTCAAGCATAGTAAATAAATGCTGGTTCTGCCACTTGGTAAGATGGTCACCTTAAGCAAGTCACTTAATATCATTGGGCTCTACTTTCTTCCTATTTGAAATAAGGGTGGTAATACCTATTCTTCCTACCACACAGGGATGATGTGAGAATAAAAAGCATATGTACAACAGTGTGTGACAACATTGTACTGGACCCTAAGCTTCTGAGGACAGAGACGACAGCTGCCTTTTTTTCACCTGTCATATTCATAGTGCCTAGAATACCTGAAACTAAGAAAAAAGCTCCTGATTTATCTGCTGAATAAATGAAGCATTTTGGAAAGTTTGAAGTGTATGCAAATGTCATATAATCTTATGACAATGTCCTAAGTGAGCACAATATTTTACTCATTATACTGTTTGTTAAAGATATGTACCATGAGTCACTCTGCATGGTTCTTTTTAAAAATCCTAAAATACTAGTCTCGATTAAAAGAAGGAGTTGATATGAACAAAAAATACAAATGATGGTCTTTTGTATATAGTGAACTGATTTGTGATTTCTGAACTGATATGTGATTTTGATTCCGGGGTCACCCTTGTCATGGGACCATTTCTCTTGCGTGGAAACGTTCAAGCCTGAAGTTGGAGCTGAACACTCAGCTCTAACTCTGGGCTTGGAACCATGAGCTAAGGTAAGAGCATGATATTCACCCATTTACTTTAATATGTGGAAAGAATGAGTCCAAGAAGCACCACAAAACCAGTGTCAGAATGCCAGGCTTCTGAATTCCTACCTGTCACTAGACACATGGATAACACAGGCTCATGGTGACTAACGCAGAAGGAAGCAGGCCTTACTACCACTGAAGATTCACGAGTGTCTACTTACATATATTTCCCCTAAGTCCCTCTCTTGAACATCTCCCTCCCTATCCTTGCTGGTCTGCCCATATTCTGAGGCCTTTGCACATGCTCTTCCTCCTTCCACATTGGATTGCTCCTCCAAGTAATTAAATGGCTGCTCACTGCCTCTGCTCCTTCAAGTCTGTGCTTATATGGCTTCTCCGTGAGGCCATCCATTACCACCTTATTTACGATAGCAACCCTCTCCACCCCACTCCTTCCACTACTTCCTCCATCCCCTTCCTCCACTCCATTCTTCTCCAAAGTTCTTATCCCCATCAAATGTACTCTGTGTTTCATTTTATTTCCTATCTCTCCCGCACTAAAAGGAAGGTCCACATAGGCAGGACTTTGTATCTATTGTTCACTATTGAACCTCTAGCATGTGGAACAGGGCCGAACACCTAGTATGCATTCATTAATTCATGCGATTTCTGATGAGCACACGGCAAGTAGTTCTACGCTAGGGGCTATAGAAAAGGGTTGCATAACTGCACTTTTCTCTTCCAGTACCTTAAAGGTGCAAGACCAACTTGTGGCATACGTGCGAGGAGCAGCATCCAACAAAGGAGGAGGAGTATCCAACAAAAGGAAGATAGTAATACATTTCAATTATTTTGTGTTAGGGACAAGTATATTTTGAGATGGGAGGAAAAGGGGTCGATCATTCAGTGTAAACCTTGGAGACAGTAAGAATGGAGACTCCAAACCATTCAATGAATGCCAGAAACTCTTAGAGCTAGAAGTTCTAGAGGTAGGCAGATCAATTCTCTTATTTTGTTTGCAAGCAAACAGAACCCCAGGAAGTTACAGTAACCTTTTCAAGGCACACAGCCAAGCAGTCACAACACTTAAGACTCAAACCCATGTGTGACTTCTGGGTCCATGTTCTTTCTACAAAAAAAATCCACTGCACAAATTCAACGACCACATTGAGTTTCCAAGAGTAATGAATTCTCTGATCAGGGATAATTTGGCATTTGAAAAACCTCATATACCATAAGACAGTGCCACTGCTTGCACAAATATATCATACAACATTACACTCATTTATATTCATTTATTTATTTAAAAATACTTTGCCAAATTCCAAGTCAAACTCTAGCTCCAGGAGCCAGGATTTTCAGATTTGGTCATAAACCAGAGAAAAGCAAAGACTGCCCAGGAAGAGAAAGATGGGGTGGAAGAATGAAAGAGGAGAACGAAAAGGCAGAAATAAAGGAGAGCAGAAGGGAGAGAGAGAAGGAAAAACATGTACAGCATATTGACAACAGTGATCCTGGGAACTTCTTTGAATGGCTGTGCTATAACTTGCCTCTTTGTATTATAAAATCATTTCTTTGGAGCTAATCGCCAAAATAATTCAAGCTCATGCATATATTGTCAAATGGACTATTTCTTTTCTTTTGCTTCTCAAAATGTATTATCTGTATCTCACAATATCCTACTTCATAATACATTGCTTTTTCTCATTTCATGTTGCTTCTCCAGCAAGAAAACAAGTTTGAGCATTTATTTTTCTTATATCCACTATAATGTACCAAATAATACCTTACAATGTACCATATGAAGTCACTGGAGTCATTTATATCTGGTTTTACTCATTTATCCAATAAATAAACACACCAAGTGTCCACTGTGTGTCAAGAACCAAAGATAAGGAGGTGAATATGATAGACCAGATTCCTGCCCTTGCGGAGCTTAGCTCTGAGAAATTCAGCCCATACACCATTAAATAATGATGAATCATAAATACATCTCTGAGGGGAGAGGGTAGACTGGGATGTACTCAGTGGCCCAGGTTGTGTGTTTGAGAGCTTGGGATGACAAGATGGTAGGGAAGCCCTCCTGAGAAGGTGGCAGTTTTGCTAGGACCACAAGAAAATCTGTCACTCCATGAACTGGCAAAATAGTGTCCTAGGCAGAGCAAAAGCCCTGAGGCAGGAAAGCATTTTTTCTAAACACTCCGAGAGTGGCAGTAAGGCATGCAATGAGCTTGGAGAGGCACAGTGGGCCAGAGTGTGCAGTCTCCAGTATGCAATGAATTTTAACAGAAATGAGAAGATAGAGGAGTTTTTCTCAACAAGGAAGTGACATGATATATGATATTTAAATAAAGATTCTAAGTATCTTTGTGACATTCTGTGGATCACTTAAATGGCATATATGTTCCGAGAAAGGTGACTGACCCCTCTCCAAGTCTAAAGCTCCATCCCCAGGAGCCCTGTCCCTCTAAGCAAACCATTCTGTGCCCACAGAAATATTTGGTAGTCAGCAGAGAAATCGGTTAGACCCAGCCCCTCTGCCACACACCCACTTTCTCCTTAAGGGGATCCTGCCCCCAGTTCCTGTCTACCTCCTTATTCAGTTCATTATCCTCAGGGACTTTTTCAGACACGTGAGCCCAAATCCGTTATAATCCCTTAAGCATTTTCTCCCTTTCAACTCCTGTACCATCATCTCTCCCTTTATTAACTCCATTTGTGAGTTTCCATAATGAAATTAATCACAGTTCAACAGCAGTATATATGATAAAGTTGAATTGAGAAAAAGTAAACCACAAGTATGGAAGTAAAATTGAAGATCATTGAAAATCCAGTTTCATAAGTCTCTAAAACTTCTGAAAATATACCTAAAAACTACCTTCAAATTCTCTCTCCATCTCATTGTCCTCTAATTAGACCTTCCTTTTTACAAATAGCAACATTTAAAATTGAAAACACGTTTAATTCCATGGTTCTCTTCTGGCTACTTACTGCAGTATCAGTACTCTTCTTCACACATTTCATTGCAAATATTTAGTATTTCAACTAGCTAATGGGTCAATAGCCTTTGAAGGACCAGTGTGGGAATCTCATCATCATATATATCATTATCCCTATGGGAAAATTTGTTTCAAGTGAGCAATTCATAAACAAACTTTCAGGAACATAAAAGCTGTGAGCTGGTGACTTCCTGCAATTTGTTTATTTGAAACATGGATAACGTATGGGTCAAATCCAACAGAAAGATTTACCCAGTCTTCTAGAATGGTTTAGCTAAGATAATTGTTTTAAAGCTGCATATTCTTTGTAGAGATTTAAAGTTGATCCCTGGAGTTGTATGGGAACTTATGCATACAAGAAGGCTGTTTCTAACACCGAACCTTGAGGAAGAGAGAAATTACATGAACGATAGTCCATGTATTAGAATCTCATATGCATGCTTAAGATTTTCCAAAATAACTTCACTATTTCTGGGAAATTAAGAGAATTCCCTTTAAAACTTCTTAGCTAACTAGAAAATGAATAGTTCCAGCTTGAAAATGTTTTGTTCCTTTTTGATCACATCAAAGAATTTTCCAAATAAATAAAACTCTATTTCTAGACGGAGAAAAAAAAAAATCTTTACTATTATAAGGTTCATTGCAACAACAGAAGCTCAATTAATCTACAATTGTTCAAAATTGTCTAAACAATAATTTTGGAGATAAAAGGCAATAATGAGGAATTAAAAGGCATGGTCCTGTGAGTATTCATATTTAAAAAAAAGAGAGACAGAATATGCCACAAAAGAAATCAAGTCCTAGTTTTCAATTAGGTTACGATGCCCATCTTGATACAAATTTTAAAATGGTTCCTATTGAAATGTTATGAGGGGTCAAAAATATGAGCTTTGTTGTTAAATGAACTTGGGTCCAGAAAACTCTCATCTCTATTTATGAGAATTCAGGAAAAATGTGTATTATGTTTTCTGAGGTAAACACGCTGGGGGCAAAACAGCCAGGTGATGATGCTGGTTCATTGTTTTTCCTCTACAATTCAAGGAGGCAAAATATATATTAGATATAGATATAGATCTAAATATAGATATAGATATAGATAGATAGATATAGATAGATATAGATATAGATATGACATAATAAAGGAATCTCATTCATTTTATACCATCTATTAGGCCTTGAATTGATTTAAAAAACACAAACTTGGGTTCAAATTCCATTCTGCCATTTTTCTGCCTCAAAATATTATTTTTTATTTTTCCAATTTAGAAAAAGAATACCAAAACTACTGCATGCAGAATACACTTATTCACAGGTTATTGTGAATAGTAAATATAATAAAATTTATTAAATCAATTATATCCAGTAAGCCATTAACAATATGCTTGTTAATCTCAAAAATTGTTATACAGGATGAAACCACTGGTGCCCAAACATTTATCCTTCCAGTACAGTACCTAAGAACCTGACCATGGAACTAAAAACAAGTACTTTTGGTGCAGTTCTTCAAGACAAGGGACAACTTCCCAGGCTGCCCTACAAGTAAACAGACTTCCTAAGAAACCCTGACTTAGCTTCACTTATCTTGGAAGGGGTAGCTAAAATGGCATTTTCAAACTTTAATAATAATATGTGAAAACAACAGAATCCTTGATGAGCTGCCCAAACCACATAGACCGCATTGTAAGCTTAACCCATGCATGTGCCTTTAAGCAAATAACTCCCTTTGCTCACCCTCCTTCCCTTCACATTCATACCATGGAAGGCTCCATATCACGTGGCATACTTTAGGAAAGACACAACTCAATACCAACCACTGCCGAAAAATAAAGACTGCAGGAATCAATGAATCAAATATAAAATTAAAATGCATGTTTTTAAATAAAAATATTTGAAAGGAATCATGGGGCCACAAACTACTGGTAACATGTTGGAGGCCCCTGCAGAATTATTTCACTACCTTATATGACATTAGTATCACTGTGGAGGTAGTAATGTTCCTCATCTATGACCAGAATTTCTAATAGGCATTGGATGAATGGAGCTCATATCTTGTTCCATCAAAACAAGAACACAAACCTAAACTATGAGCCATTCTGAAGACTATTTGTTTACTCCTGTTTTACACAAAGTAGAGAAGTGGCTTTGAAAAGTTGCCATGGCCATGCTTTCCTGAGCAGCAGACTAACAGACTCTGGTGAATATAGAAATATATATACATACACAATGTAAATGTAGGGTCTCTCCCTTTCTTAATAATTAGTGTTGATAATGTAGTGTTAATAATGTAGTGTTGACGACTACATGTGTGTAACTCTGTGTGTGTGTGTGTGTGTGTGTGTGTGTATGACATGTACTAGTCGAGGAGAGACACAATTTTAACTATCTTAATGTTGGGTGACACATTCTCAGAGCCCACTGATGTTTCAGCAGAGGGCTTCCATGACAGGATTTAGGGTGACTTTAGGGGGTTCCTTATCTTTCCAAGGTTATCGTGATAGATGGAACAACCTAACTTCCTCTAGGGGTGAATTAATGGATATGGTAACTGCTATGCCACGTCTTCAGAATAAGAGCTATTTGGAGGTGAAATTCTGGGATGCAGTATCAGAAACATGCATATATTGCCAAAAAGACTGGCAACTAAGTGGAAATGCTATTGCCGGGCAAATTGATTTCTGGTTAAGATTCCTACCTGCCTTTCTAAGGTCAGGAACCATTAAGATAATAAGTCTTGAAAAGCATTTAAGTAGGAACCGTGGGTAGATACAAATTATTAGTTTCATGTAAATTTTGAAGCCAATGGGAACACTTGTCCATTTCCTTTTGCAGGGATCTGATGGAAGGGATCCATAGTGTCACCTCTAATTCACAACAGTGCTAAGATAACATCCTTCATTAGATCAATCTGGCAAACCCAGAGCAATAGTGCTAATTCAGCTCCTACACATGTCTTTGTTACAGTTCTCATTTCAGTTTCAGCAGCTCAGATAAGCTTATCATAGGGCTTTGAACTGACATTCTGGGATGGCAAAATAGACAATATTTCCAGGAGAGTCATTAACGAGCATCAATAAATACGACTTCCTTCAAAAAGGACGCTTGAACTCCATAGTTTGCAAAGCAAGAAGTAAAAATGAATGATCTTCCACTCTCATGTGTAAGATTCAAACCTAATCAGAATGTATGCAGATTTCTTTTTAAGAGATACTGCAACTGAAATTTAGCTGGAGAAATACAGTACCTCTGTAGACAAGATTTGTTTTTGTTTTTGTTTTTTTTTCTGAAGAGGGTAATCCACCTGAGTTTAAATTGAAAAGTGTATCAGTAATACACTTTCTGTTCGTCTTGTCTTGTTATTCAAAGATTAAATTCATTTTGAATTAATGAAAATGATTTAATCTTAGAGCATTAGTAATCTCAGTTTATTTAGACCAGTATTTTAAAGAACTAGCTTGAGACCAGGCTCCATAATAAAACGATACCCAATCTCTCTTTTAAAGCTATTTTCTAAAATTTGTGGGCCATGACTGTAGAATTCTTCACTCCCCAAAATTACATTAACAATTTTTGACGTGATAACAGAGGGAGCAAAAAGAATTCATTTCTGCCAAATTAGTGCAGGCTACACGACTGCTTTTTGAAACCATCCTCCTCTTATTCCATTTTGGTAAATTTCTAAGGAATGTTTAAAATCTGTAGGACAGACCTTGGCTTTAAGAGGTGGCCTCTCTGCCATTTTCATGGCTGATTTGAGACCCATTATGCACTCGATTCTGCATTGTGAAATCCAGGCTGGGGACAAATTTCTGCCTGTCATCTTAGGAAAGGCCAGGAGTTTTGCACCATCCTGTAGTGTGAAAACAAAATCAAAGCCGGGGTAGGGCTGCCTGCTTCTTTCTTAATCAGCTTGGTGCTTTTTTGAGGCAATCTTGGCTGTCACTATCTCAGGCTTGGAAGGGTAATTTATCAGAACAAAATATAGTTTAAACAACATCTCCCCAGGGAAAGTTCCTTCTTATACTCAGTATTGAATGCAGAAAGGTAATCAGTAAGTAATCATTTGGAGCTTGGCTAAGAATCATTGCATGGAATGCATTTAGGAAGCACAAAATTCTTTTTTTTAACCTGATAACACCCTGGACCCAGGGCTAAGAGGCGCAGATACTTTCCTCATATTGCTCATTCTGTTGCAATGGCATCCCCATATAACTATAGTTTATGGACCAAATTTGCTGCACCTCTCACCCCAACAATAAGATGTAAATTGCAGAGATAAAAATATCTTACAAAAATTAAGAAAAAAATTTTTAAACAGTTCACTGAAAATGACAGCATGGATAACTCAGTCAATGACCTCTCCTATCTAATGTCAATTTCAGAAAACAAGTTTCCATTGTAAATGTTTAATCAGTGTAGTCCCAGGAACCCAGAGCAGAAAACCTTATCTTCTCTCCCAACTTATTTGCTCTGCAAGCTCTTTCTTAGCTCTATCTCAGCTCCCTGGATGCACGTTAGTTTTTTTTGTTTTGTTTTGTTTTGTTTTGTTTTGTTTTGTTTCCTCTCAAAAGAGCTGGGAGCTCTGTAGGTTCTGAGCTAAACAGAAGCCTTGTGGTTTGATTCCATTAGTCTGAGCCCTGGTCCGCTGCAAGCAAACTGCAGCATTTCTGCTTGCAAATCCTGGCAACCAGGTTCTAGACCAGCCACCGACACAGGCTGCACGCATTCCTCAACGCTGTTCTGCCCAAACCTTGCCTGAAGCCAGTCAACCACAGCAGAAAGCATCCTACCTTCCATCATGGTGGCAGAATTGCATTCCTTAATTTCCAAGGAGTCTGAAAAACACAGGAGGATACGATTCCAGGTCCCAGCTAAGTCCTCACGACGCTGCTGCCGAGAGGTCTGCTCCGTCCACTGCTGAAGCCAAATGAGACAAATGTTAACCCCAGAGATAGGCCATGGATGCTGCTGGTGCTGCTTCACCTACAGGCTCCCAGGAAGATGCTGCGAGAGAAAGGGAGAGGAACAGCAAGCCGGCCGAGCTGCACCGCCTGCGCTGCCTCGGCCAATCCCTTCAGCTCTGGACCGCGTCACATGGTAGCCAGCCTGCATCTCCTGACACAATACCCCGGGAGAGCACACAGAACCTATTTTCCGTCCCTATTCCCCTCCACCCCCACCCCTCCCGCTTGGCACCCAACGCACAGCCCCTTCCCCACCTGGTGACGCACTTCCCCGCCCCTCTTCTTCGTCTTCTTAAGCCTATTGCAGCGGCTGGGTACCCGAGATTAATTATCAGACGCTGCCACCTTAACGGGGACTCGGGCATGAAAGGAGCACCTAAGTGGCTCTCTGCGGAGGGGATTTTTTTTTTTTAAGAAAAACTTAATTCCCTGCAGTCTGATGTCTTAGCTGCACACTTTTAAGCTTCCATCCCCGTCTCCTTTTGCCCTGAAGGAATTCCACATTTTCAAATGTTAATGTCTGTGGCCTCCGCACACGTCCGTGAGTCAGTCTCTCTCTCTCTCTCTCTCTCTCTCTCTCTCTCTCTCCAACCCCCCGCCTCTCTCTGTCTCTTTCAAGAGAGAAAAATCAATCCGGCTGACGTCACATTATAAGCAATTATCCCCAAAAGGATGATGCAGAAGAAATTTCATCCCAGCTGCCTTCAACAGAGCCAGGGAATTAATCGCGCATGACATGCCCAAGGGCTGGAAACTGTCATTAAAACAAAGAAACAAAAGAACCCACCCGAGTGGGGCTCTGGAATCAAACTGGCAACGCTTGAGATAATTTCTGGGGCGGGAGGCGGGAGAGAGGGCAGCAGGCCGGGCGGCCGGGCCCGCGCCCGACGGAAGACAGCTGTGCACGCCGCTTGTTCCAGAGGCAACCGGGGCGCGCCGCCGGCCGGGACCCGACCCCGCGGCGCCGCCGCTCGGCTTTCCAGTCCCCGCTCCGGGCCCGCCGCGCGCCTCCCCGAGGCCCCGCGCGCGGGCGCCGCCTCCTTCCCCAGGTGGAGCGGGGCCGTGCCGCCAACTGCAGGCCCAGTAATAAGCCAACTTTCTTCTAAAGGACACCGTTTTTCGCCCCGCGCCTCCGGCATCTGTAACCGCCTTCAAGCCCATTCGTTCGCCCCGGTGGAAATCCGGAGGGAAGCAGCGGTTGCCGGCTTCTGGCCGGATGGGTGGGTGGAGCCCAGGGTTTTGCAGCTTCCAGGGATGGGATCTGGGTGCCTGCGGGCTGCTGCCTAAGTGGGAAGGGTTATGGCACCCGGGCTGCTTTGGCTGAGAATCTGTCACCTGACTAGTCCCCAGGGACCCCGGGAGCCTTTCCGAAGGCCTCGGGCCCTGGGGGCCGGCGATCTTCGGTTCCCTTCTAGTAGGCTCTGACAGCTAAGGAAGAAGCAGGCGGCGGCACGTGGGAGGGAGGAGTAGGAGGAGGGGAGTTCAGAAGAAAGGGAAGAGCGTCTGTAGAACTCTAGGGGACAACAGCAGAAGTGGTTATTTCTCCAATCTAGCACCAGGATTGGGAGAAAAGCCATAACATCACAGAGCAATGTGCATCAGATGAAATAACTTTAAGAAGTAAGATCACCACATGATCAATGTTGAGTCTCTGATGCTACTGTTAATCATTTATGTCATAAACATACCCACGAACTTTTAATATTCCTTAGCCCTTGACATAGTCTAGTTCTTTCTACCAGAGCAAATACGAGGTATTGCTGGCTAAGAACTACAAAAAGAAATATAACTCAAAAAGCTGAGTGGAAGGCATATGAACAGTTAAAACAAACAAACAAAAAACCAAAAACTCAATTCCATAGCAACTTAGAAGTTTTTAAAAACTCATTATTCTCCCTAAGAACAGATATTTCAATGGCCTTGAAATTTCAGAATGACACTCTCCAGGGAGGTACAAATACTTGTACCCTTTTCATTATATCTATGCGGCCATCGAATTTTGAAAGGGAAAAGAATTATGCAGTAAAACCTGTATTGAGGAAAACTTACACTGTTCTGAAAACTACAGGAAAAAGATTCATTGGTGTATGTGCATTTAGCCAACTTTTTTGTGGTGGTTAAGAACATGATAAATACTGCCATCAAACAGACTAGGATCAAGTTCTGTCTCAGCCACTCAATGAGCTCTGTGACCCTGTACAAGTTATGTAACTCTCTGTGCCTCACAGTTTCCTTATCTGTGAAGTGGAGATAAAAATAACACCAAGTTCTTAGGGTTATAAATAGCAGTAATAACAAACCTTTATTAATTGCTTACTATGTGCAAACACTATTCTAAATACCTTGCCAGTAAATTACTTAGCATTGTGTCTGGAGTATAATAAACCCCTCATGTTAGCGTTTTGATATTTAGTGTTACTACCACCAAAGGGCTGCCAGAGTCATCAGAGAAGTTTGTAGCTGAGAGTTACACTACATGCACAGAGAACAACTTAGTGGTAGACTGGGTGCTGCATCCAGGGGTGTAACATGTTGGAGCGTTCTGAGGTTCCGAGGGACAGGTGAGTAGAAGAGAGATTTAAATCAAAGGAGGTTAGGGAAGGTCCACTTACAGAGGTGGAAGTTTAGAGTTCAGAAAAAAAATGGACTGGACTTGGCATGGCAATTCTAAATAAAATAGGGAGTTTTAAATAAGAAAAATGGCTCAGATAAAATCTGGAGGTAAGTGCAAGCACTGAGGTGTGCGGATTATTGTCAGAGAAATAGGGGACCAAGAGAACCAGAGAAACCCAGGCTGCCTGCTTCCTCTCATCCAGTGTACATTTTGCCGTGTATTAGAGCAAACTTCTCAGCTACACTTGGTATGGACACATATCAGTTTTGTTTTAGGCATAGAACACAGCTAGGTAGAGACAGAAAGACAGTTCAAAGATTTTTTCAGTCAGTGGGGTGTGTACAGGAAAAAGAAGTGTCCAGATAGGATTGTCAGAGAAGGACCAAGAAGGGGATGTGAAGTTAAAGGTGGTAAGACTAGTCACAATCTTGGTTAAACTTTGTGTGAGTTTATTACCAACTTTAAGTACCAACTGCTAATTACCAACTATAAGAACACCTGATGAACAAAGTTCTGCTTCAAATAAATAATTGCTCAAGTATGTTATATTATATTAAACACACATCTTTACAGCCTGATGATTCAAGACCTACTTCAAAAAACTTCTGGAGAAGGGCTCTAATTGACCTGACTTGGCTCATTGTTTACCCTTTGGACCAATCAATGGGACCAGGTTGGTGACTTATGCTGGACCCATTCAAACCAAAATGGGTTTACATTGAAATTCATCACATGTCCACCACACCGTGACTAAACATGGGGAGGTGGTAGACAAATTTCTATGACAAACAACCCTTAATAGTATGAACCCTTTATATAATTGGAGGGGTAGAAAAGACATTGTCAGAGAAAGAAGGAGCACCATTACCAGAATCACTGTGGGGAGAGCAACTGAAACAAAAGCTGTCCACAATAGGCTTACTCAGTTCACCTAAGATAAAACTTACAAAAGGATTCATGATCCAGAGGGACTCAGAATGCCACACTAATCCCATCCAGCATACTTGAGAGGTTCTTCGTATATCCTCACTCACTGCATCCTGAGAAAACCTGCAGACCCCATAGTCATTCTCCTCTCTGTGGGAGAGACGGGGAAGGGGGAAGCGGACCTTACTTCTTGGCCCTCCAAATACGAGACATGCCCTGGTATGCTAGCCACTCACCGGTCTATCCCTGCCCAGACCTCCTGGAGTACAGAAGGAATGTGCATCAGCTAGGAGTGTTGCTTAATTTGGACCTACATGGATAAAGACAAGCGATAAAGGCTGAGTGCATGAGAAGTCAGCGGCTTCAAAAGAGAAAGAAAGTAAACAATTACAACACACTAAAGCAGCGGAAGCACCCCGAGGAAATGTAGAAAACGGGAAAAAGCATTTAAAAACCCTATTTTTTTTTGCTTTTGCTATAATTTTCAGGATGTAGTAACAATAAATAAGATCAGAGTGCTATGGTAAAAGAGCAGACTGAGGGCCAGAACGAGTGCATGAACGTAGTAAAAACATTCTCATTAAAAATGTTTGGATGCTACAGCTATAATCAGTGATATAATGGACACTGCCCAGCAACAATATGCTTGAAGCACAGACCCACGGCAACAAAAACTGGCCCAGGCCAGAGGAATTCTTTTCCTCTTTGAAGAATCAGTTAACCCACATGCAACTTGAACAGCACAAGAAACTAGAGAAAGAGAAAACGCTCCAAAATTCACTTTATGAATTATAAAACCTGGTAAGACTATAGTCCAATCTGATTCCTGAATATCATGCAAAGATTTTAAATAAAATAGCAGCACACAACATCCAGCTTGTCAAAAAAAATTATATATATATATATACATATATATATACACACACACACGTATATGTATATCATAAGTTAGACTATTCTAGGAGTAAAAAAAATAGTTCAACATTTAAAAAATCTATAAATAACATTCACAATATTAAGTTACTAAAAAGAAAATTATATCATCTCCACAGTTGCTGAAGAGATAGCTGATAAATTTTAATTTATATCATTCATTAAATAAATAAAAACCTTGGGACACCTGGGTGACTAAGTTGGTTAAGCATCTGGCTCTTGATTTCAGCTCAGGTCATGATCTCATGGTTTGTGGATTTGAGCCCCCTGTCTAGCTCTGTACTGCCAGTGCAGAAACTGCTTAGATGCCTGTCTCCCTCTCTCTCTGCCCCTCCCCTGCTCATTCTCTCTCTCTCTCTCCCTTTCTTTCTCTCTCTCTCCTTCTCTCTCAAAATAAACATTTTAAAAATAAATAAAATAAGACAAAATAAAAACCTTATTAACAACAAAAGAAATAAAAACTTCTTTAGGATGATAAAATACACAAATGTCTTCCCCAGATCTTTCCTCTTGTTAAATGGAGACACAATGAAAAAAAAACTATTAAAACTAGGAATAAGACTTAAGTGTTTTTTACCATCGTTATGTAATATTGAGTCCTGTTATTTGGATGCTAGCTAAAAAAATTAGGAAGAAAAATATATAAAATTGTGTCAGAAACAGTGATAATGCATTTATCATACCATTTTCTCTATCTGGATACAGATATCTTCTATCTGAAGACTGTATCTGTTGGCTTTTCTTGCACCTGGGTGAAGGTATATGACTAAATTAAGGCAATGGAATTTTCCAGCCCTAGTCTTTGCAAACATCCTACACATACTCCTTACCTCTTTATGCCTTCCAAATGATAGACAGCTACTTGATCTATATTGGACTTTGAATGTACAAGAAATAAACCTTCATTTTGTCAATCTTTATAAAATTTATATACAATGTGTACATTAATATTTGCATATGTTTACATGTTGCATCTATAGCCTTAATGAATGATATAATAAAAATGCATATTGTTTAGAAGAGCTAGAGGAAGAGTAATCTAAACAGAGGAAAGTGTAGAGGCCATCCAAAGGGAAAGCACTATGTATGTTCTAGAATCTAGAATTGCATTATCTAGTCACTAGCCACATGTGGTTATTTAGCACTTAAAATCTGCCTAGTCTGAATTGAGATGTGATGTAAGTGTCAAAATGCACACCAGACTTCAAAGAGAGTACAAAACAAAGAGAATATAAAATATCTCATTAATAATTTTTATATTGATTTTATGTTGAAATAATATTTTATATGTATATTTGATTAAATAAAATGTGCTCTTGAAAAGTTTAAATTATATATGTGGTTCACATTTAGAGCTCACATATTTCCATTGGACAGTGCTGTTCTAGAGACTGACAGGAAACCAACCAAATAAACACCGTGGGCAAGGGGCATGGGTTACCATTGAGGGTTATGTGCTAATGGTATTTATCACCACCACATTCACATTCATTCATTTCTTCATCCAACAAACATATGTTAAGAATTGTCTCTGCTCAGGGACTTTTAGGCTTTGGGACATAAAGATGAAAAAGTCACAATCCTTTCAAGAAGCTTATTGCACAGGGGAGGAAGCAGATGAGAAAACCAAGAATTAAACACAGATTTATAAATGTTCTGAGGTAAGACAACACAAAAGAGGAACAGCTAGGGTAGAGAGGAGGCAAAGCTTGTGAGAAGAGATATTGCTTGAGTTGCTCTTTCAAGGGAAAGTAAGATGCTCTGACAGACCCATCCTTATCCAGCCCTACCTCCATCCTTATCTCTCCCCAACCTCAATTCCCCCCCCACTCAGTAGCCCTTTCAGCATTCTGGATTTCCTCTTGTATGGTCAATAAAAATGCCTATAGTCAAACTTTACCATCTGCTTGCCTAACCCCAATCCTGGTTTTCCTTTAATGGCTTATTTTGGCTTTCCTCTGCATCTACTCTACAGGAGGCCATCTCCCTCTCCCATATCCTACCCTTCATCCCCAACTCACTAGGTGAAGAGCATTTTCTTAGTTCCCCATTTCAGCCTCTGTGTCAATCATTTGCTGCCATTACCACAATATCTTTTAGAATCCATCCTGCTTACTTTTTTCCATTTTAGTTGTTTCTCTTTTGACCAACCCTAAACCAACTCCAGGTTACACTTTTCTCTATGACTTCAGCAACTGTATCATAGTCCTCTTTACCTCACCACCTGTCCTCATTATCCATGACTTCAGCATCCCTGCCATGATCCAACATACCTACTTCACAGTTACTTGACTTTCTTAATGCCAATGACCTTCATTTCCATTAAGTCTTAGGCACTAAAAGTATAGCCACATTTTGGACTTCATCTTTGTTTATCTCCAATGTTTCACACTGTATATTTCTTTGGCTTCTGAACTATTTATCCGCCCTTCACCATCCTCCCCATATCATACATATGCCTTATCACATCCTGAATCTACATTTGCTTCTTATTGTGATTCCTAGGGCTGAGACCTTCCTTATTCATTTCTCATAGCCTTGGGAGTAAAATCTGTGTTTATGTGTGGTAAAGTGGGTGGGGGGATCCTTGAAAGCAATCCCTCCTTCACAACATAATACTGCCTCATTTTGCTCTAGCCATTCTCTTCTTGCACTTACCTAATCTGAAATGCCTACTTTTATTTCTATAAATGCCATGCTTTTTTCAAGGTCAAACTCAAATCCTCTCCAGGAAATCAAGCACATGGATCTTTCATTCTCTTAACTCCTACTGCATGTGGCATATCAGCTTCTGACTATATAGCTTACCATCTCCTAATTATTTTGTGTCTATTAATTATTACCGAAAGAAAGTCTATGAGAAAGTATACCTTCTATTTCTTTGATTTTTCCTGCAACGGATAACACAATGCTGGATGCATATTTGGTGTTCAAAAATTATTTGATAAACAAATATATCATTTTTTATGAGAGAGGTCTGGGAATATCCCAGTAGGACCATAAACCCAGAAAATTACCTCTCAGATGAGGTCCAAAAGCCAAACCTGGTTAGTGGGGTTGTTATTAGAGCAACCAGAAACAAAAACCACAGGGCACTGTGATAATAGCTGAGTTTATTAGGCATTTCATAGTATTCTATATTTGATTGAGCATTCTATAGGTAGTCCATTAGGTAATTGTGGCCATTATTTCAAGTAATTTCCCCAAACCTGATTTAGGTATTCTAGTCCTAATTTACAGATGAGAAAATAGAGCTCAGAAGTAGTCAATAACTTGTGCAAGAAAACAGGAAGTATCAGAACTGGGATTTGAACTCACCTCTGTCTGACTCTAAAGCTCATGACTTAACCTTGGAATTACAGGATTGTAAATTTGCTTGAGAACATTAATTGTTATTTTGGGGATTCAATATTCCTCCTTTGTTATGGTAACACCACTCCCCTTTTTGGGGGAGAAAGTCCCTTCCTCTCCCTACTACACTCTGCCATGAAGAAGAAATGGTTTCTGTCATCTCCTGGCATGGCTATACCTCCTCATACACAATGTTTGGTCAAGGGAGACATACCTGGCCAAAGCCGAGCAAATAATGCCTTAGAATTAGGCATTATTACCCAATTAGAATTCTTTCCTTAGGGTCAAGAGACCCAACGTGTCAGTGAGGAGACTTTTCCTGTTAGGTACACAAGCTGTAAGAATGTAAACCTGGAGCCATGGTAGCCATGTCCTTCACCTGGACAAAGCATGTGTGTAGGAGGGAATGCAACTGACAAGGAGAGAGAGGGAGAAAGAGCCAGCCCTCTGGGCTTGGGAGCACCTCCACCTTTTTTTTTCTGTCTGCTGTTGCTTCTGACCTTCCTACAGTTGGATAACTTCCCCATTTTGCTCAAGCAAACTCAGGTTGGCTATTTGTCACTTGCAAAGAAGTCTAAATGAAGCTTTTTTCTAAGATCATTGGCCAAAATAAGAATCAGTATGTCAACTTTGTTCAAAGACATGGATGGAATAAAACCAATGAACCTTTTAAGAATCAAGCCCAAATGAAGCCTCTGCATCTTATGGAGTTTTTCACTGGTATTCATCACCTCCTACAAACTAAATAAATCATGTGCTAGACCAAAGGAAGGAATCAAAAGGAAATAAATACATTTGAATATGTAATATGTCATATTAGCCAAGGACCTAAAGTCATATAGAATCTATTCACAGAACACCCAAAACCATAAAATATCTATGAATAAATCTAACCAAAGATGTGAAAAATCTATACACTGAAAACTACAGAAAGCTTATGAAAGAAATTGAAGAAGACACAAAAAAAATGGAAAAAGACTCCACGCTCCTGGATAGGAAGAACAAATATTGTTAAAATGTTGAGACTACCCAAAGCAATCTATATATTCAATGCAGTCCCTATCAAAATAATACCAGCATTCTTCACACAGTTAGAACAAATAATCCTAAAATTGGTATGGAACCAGAAAAGACCCCAAATACCCATAGCAATCTTGAAAAAGAAAACCAAAGCAGGAGGCATCACAATCCCAAACTTCAAGCTATACTACAAAGCAGTAATCATCAAGGCAATATGGTTGCACAAAAACAGAAACTCAGATCAATGGAACAGAATAGAGAACCCAGAAATGGACCACAACCATATGGCCAACTAATCTTTGACAAAGCAGGAAAGAATATCAATGGAATAAAGACAGTCTCTTCAGCAAGCAGTGCTGGGAAAACTGGACAGTGACATGCAGAATGAACCTGGACCACTTTCTTACACCATACACAAAAATAAACTCAAAATGGATAAAAGACCTAAACATAAGACAGGAAGCCACAAAAATCCTAGAGGAGAAAACAGGCAACAACCTCTTTGACCTCAGCCACAGCAACTTCTTACGTGACATGTCTCTGGAGGCAAGGGAAACAAAAGCAAAAATGAACTACTGGGACCTCATCAAAATAAAAATCTTCTGCACAGCGAAGGAAACAATCAACAAAACTAAAAGGCAACTGGCAGAACGGGAGAAGATATTTGCAAACGACATATCAGGTAAAGGGTTAGTATCCAAAATCTATAAAGAACTTATCAAACTCAACACCCAAAAACCAAATAATCCAGTGAAGAATTGGGCAAAAGACATGAATAGACACTTTTCCAAAGAAGACATCCAGATGGCCAACTGACACATGAAAGAAATGCTCAACATCACTCATCAGAGAAATACAAATCAAAACCACAATGAGATACCACCTTACACCTGTCAGAATGGCTAACATTAACAACTCAGGCAACAAAAGATGTTGGCAAGAATGCGGAAAAAGAGGATCTCTTTTGTATTGCTGGTGGGAATTCAAGCTGGTGCAACTGCTCTGGAAAACAGTATGGAGTTTCCTCAAAAAACTAAAAATAGAACTACCCTACGACCCAGCAATTGCACTACCCGGTATTTATCCACGGGATACAGGTATGCTGTTTCGAAGGGACACATGCACCCTCATATTTATAGCAGCACTATCAACAATAGCCAAAGTATGGAAAGAGCCCAAATGTCCATCGATGGATGAATGGATAAAGAAGATGTGGTATATATATATATATATATATATATATATATATACACACACACACACACACACACACACACACACAATGGAGTATTACTCTGCAATAAAAAAGAATGAAATCTTGTCATTTGAAACTACATGGATGGAACTAGAGGGCATTATGCTAAGCAAAATTAGTCAGTCAGAGGAAGACAAATATCATATGAATTCACTCATATGAAGACTTTAAGACAGAGAACAGATGAATATAAGGGAAGGGAAGCAAAACTAATATAAAAACAGGGAGGGGGACGAAACATAAGAGACTCTTAAATATGTAGAACAAACAAAGGGTTACTGGAGGGGTGGTGGGAGGAGGGATGGACTAAATGGGTAAGGGGCATTAAAGAAACTACTCCTGAAAAAAAAAAAAGGAATCTATTCACAGAAGAAGAGCCTTGACTCTTGGTAGACTTAATTTCACCAGGATGATGTGTTGAGGTTTAGATTAGGCCAGAATTGGTCTTTAACAGTAAATCAGAGAGGCACACCCCCCACTAATTATTTGACTATAAAAAAAAAGAAGCTTTCTCACTCTGCATTTTCCTTTCGAAAATATAATTGCATGAGCTTAACTTCCTAACTGGGTTTAACTGGGGATCAATGTCAAGCAGCAAGCTCTAAAATGTAAATAATTCATTGGTTCACCTTGTGATTTCCATAGCTACCAAGGACTTTAGCACCCTGACCTCTAGGAGAGAGGGGTGAAGGCTTCGACTGAAGCTTTATTTAGCAAATCCTTTTCACTTAAAACCCATAAGCTACTTGTCCCTGTCAGCAAGTGTCCAGAAGGTGCCTTGTCAACAGAAGCCATCCGAGGGGAGCACAGCTAGGAGCCAGCAGAAGTGGGAGGATCCTGGGGAACTTCTGCTGCAATTAAGCCTATCCCGTGAAGTGAATTGAAAACTGCTCTTATTTTCCAGCTGGAAGTAAATAACATGTGTATGACTCACCTTCTATTTTATGATGTGCATGTATGAGTGTGTGGTATGCATCATATATATATATATATATATATACACACACACACACGTGCATGCATACATGCACGTGTGTTTATCAGTTGAAATTGGGCAGTGTTTTCACACAGTCCATAATCCAATAAAAAGTGTTGCATTTCCAATTGCTTCCTGTGGGTTCTGTGATTATTGTCCAATCCAATTCATCACAGAATCTACCATCAGTATACTCAAGTAGTACGACCAAATATTTTTGAAGGCTGCTAATTTAAATGGATCAATGTGTGCCCAAGCTGTAATATTAACCATTCATATTTAAAGTTTGGGAGTTGCTTATGCAATTTTTTTTTTAAATCATTGTTCCCCTGTTCAGTCACTTCACCGGAAATAGGTCATGGTGTAATGTTTTTACCATTAAAAAGGACAAGTTACAAAGTTCTCTAAATCTTAATTGCTTTTATAGTTGACAGTTTAGCCAAATTATTATACCCATAAAATGGAATAAGAAAAGGGTCTTGCAAAATAAATCATTTCAGTTTCAGTGTTGCTTGATAAATAGTAATAGGAATATAAATTCTATTAAATGAGAAACTCTGCACTATAAATTAGATACACAGGGTGGACCTGACCAATGGATTTGAGATGGGGAATATATTTGCTTTGTGAAAGACAAGTAATATAGTGGTTATTAATTTCATTATGGTATTAGCTGGTTATAATCTAGCACATTAATTAAATATTGTGGATTATACGCTTTGCCCTAGTTTTAGTTCTGATCTATAACAACCTAGGTTCATTTATATCCCTATTTTAGGCCACGCCTTTTTCAATTCCTCTGAAACAGCATCATTGATACCTTTTGTCTGCACCTGCAACTGCACTTCTTGTGAATCTTCTCTGACAAAAGCTCAAGAGAATGTTATTAATTGCACTCATTCCTACCAGCAGGGGAAGCCTACAATTACTTATATTTTCAGCGTGGTTATCAGTGTGCTTTGGATGAGTTCTGGATGCCTGAATGCTCTCTACCATTTTATTGTGGTCCATATCCCTGATTTTCCTTTACATTTCCTGCTTATTCTTCACAAGACCTGCTTGTCAGGGATTCTGATGCTTTTTCTAGTTTTACCAAACAGAATTGGTATCCAATTTCCACTTGCCATTTTACATCACTGAACATCACTGTTACAGAGGCCACAAGCTGAATATAAAACAGCAATAGATGATCACTCCCTGCATGTCTGAGTTTGTTCAAGACAGTTGTGATACTTCGAATGTTAATGGGTATAATTGGGTTTAAAAATGAAGACAGTGTTTACACAAATGTAGAAAGAGCTGGGGAAGCATCAGTCTTGATGATCAAGGCTGGAGAATCAAGAAATAGGCACAAATGTCAGACTGAAGCAAAGGAGCAGGGAAGGGAAGTTTTCACACTTCTGCGATTGCTGGCTGAGGAAGACACCTGGAAGCGCACCACAAGGGATTGCAAGGACTTTCCCAAAACTCATTTGCTTTGCATCTACCTTCTAAATCGCAAGAAAGTTGTTCTCACTGGAAAGTTATAATCCAGAACCATATAGGGAAGGAGATTTTAGGAAACATGTTTTCCAGGCTCAAAAGGGGGGATGTCAAGATGCTACTACATTGACAACAACCTAGCAGTGTCAACTCCTTCGGAAATTTGACATCTAGGCCCATGTCTTTTTATCACATTTAACCCCCAATTATAGAATAAAATAACATCATGCTTATAATTAGAACTATGCAAACATCGGGGCACTTGGGTGGCTCAGTCAGTCGAGCGTCCGACTTCGGCTCATGTCATGATCTCGGGTCTGTGGGTTCAAACCCCACATCAAGCTGTGTGCGGAGAGCTCAGAGCCTGGAGCCTGCTTCCGATTCTGTGTCTCCCTCTCTTTCTGCCCCTCCCCGCTCATGCTCTGTCTCTCTCTCTGTCTCTGAAAAATGAATAAACCTTAAAAAAAATTAAAAAAACAAACTATGCAACCATCTTTTAACAACCAAAGACCAACTAGCAATCTTCCCCAAAAGGAGACTTAAGTCCCATATGTCATTTTGACTATCCCGAGATTATGTCTAATCATCTTAAACCGAGTTACATTTATCTCTTTGAAATCCTATAATTTAATATTGAAATAGACAGGTAACTATGATTAAAATAACTAATATGACAATGAAGAAAGGAAAAAGAAACAAATCATTCATTCACTTATGTAAATATAAATAAGTCAAGGCAATAAAGAAAATGAGTATAATCACTACAATTATTATTTCTACAAGTAGTAATTTGGCCATAATTGCTATTTATATGTTTCTTATCCTACTAAACTTCCCTTAGTCTGTTTGTCTACACTAAGTGACTCAGTTCATTGTGGTTCTTTGCCCAGTGGAGCAAATCCTCTTGGAGGATCTCTGTCATTAGCACTCCTATCTGCGTTGGCTTTCTATAGATCCCCATTATCTTTTGCTGCAGAACATAGGAGGACTAAGAGATACCCTGTAGGATATTCTGGGTTCCAGTCATACCAGCTTTACTCCCATTTTGTAGCGGCAGCCCAATTTCCCCTTTTTAACTGGAATGAATTACCCCAACAATTATAGTAACACCCTACTTTGTTGTTGGTTCAGCGGTATAAGGTGCTTATAATGGCCAGATGGCAGTTACAGCTTCTAATTAATAATAATTATTGTGTGTCCCCTGATTCTAAGAATTAAGATCTTAAAAGCAGCAAGCCCAAGTGGTAATAATGGAAATGGAAACTTGCTAGTGGATCATTAAAAGTAGTGATGAGAGGAGCCAGTTCCTTCTTGTGGTTCTTAAGTCCATGCATTCTGGCTATGGGTGAAATAACATTATATACTGGTTGCTGATTCAGAGCATATACAGTATCCCGAGGACATTTCCCCAGCCTTGCAAAGTTGGTCAAGCAGCTACAGGCCTATATCTTAAAATGGCAATGCCACTGTTACATTAGATCAGCTGCTTCAGGGTAACGGGAGACATGATGAGACAAGTGGATTCTGAATTCTGAGGGCATGAGCCTATAGCCATATTGCATTCACTGCAAAATTGTTTCCTTGGCTAAGAGCAATGCCTGTGTGGAATTACCTGATGGTGAATGAAGCATTCTGTAAGTCCACAGATAGTGGGGCTAGTAGAAGCATTGCAGACAGGGAAGGCAAATCTACATACAGAATAAATGTTTGTGTTGGTAAGAACAAATCGCTGCCACTAGGCAGCTGGGTGGCCCTCCCAGGAAATGGCTCTATAGGGAGGGAATCAGTACTGATCTTTGCTTTGGCAGATTGGTCACTCAGTAGAAGCAATAGCCAACAGCCTTGAAGAGTGCACACGGTCTTCATCCCTGTTGCTATAGACATTTTGATCATAAGCAAATTGGGCAAGAAAAGATGTGGCTGGAGAGAGACTGACTGACATTCACACGTGGAGTTATATTGTCCATCTGATTATTGAAAGTCCCCTCTACTATGGTAGCCCTCCAGTGGCCATTTACTTAAGGGTACAAATATCCTTATATTCAATGTCAATTTGGAGAATTCAAACCACTTACCTCTTCTCCAGACCTCCTTGTAAACAATTTTGCAATTTTATGTTTTTCAATTCTATCACCATCTAACAAAACCGTTAGCCACTGCCCATAAAACAGTAAAGATCTATGTCTCTGCCTATAGTTCTAAGAAAAAATTGAAAGTAAAGCACAGTGCTCAACATTCTTTGTACTGGGAAGATTTCTCTTCACTATCATTCTTTAGGGTCACTCCTGAGTGATGAGCAATGTTGCAGCTACCCACTTAATATCCACCAGGCTCTAATGTAGATCATTTGTGAACAAGCTTTGTTTTTGTCAATGAACTGGTCATAGGGGACTCACCATGAAGCTAAAGGTGCTGACTGAGGACAAGAAGTCTGGCAATAGGAGTGGGACTGGTAGAAGTCTCAGTAATTACTATCCAAATTGCTTCTGCTTTCAAGACCTGCTTGAGCTCTATCTTGTTTATGCCACTTCTGCTTGATGATGAAGCACTGTTGGACTTACCCAGATTTATAACTTGGTGAGCCAGGCGACACACATTTTATGAGAAAAGCTTCTCTCTTTATGAGAGTGTATTTTGTTTGGTGGCCCGTATCAAACAATCACTCTCAAAGATTTCTCTCAATATATCTGTGTCTTTCACTTACATCTCTTCCCCTTCTCTATTAACTGGATGAAATGTACAAATATCTGAATAACTACGGGATATAGCTTATTAGGAAAGAACTTGCAATTGTCCAATACATGGATGTTGTTGATCATTTTTTTGTGTGTGTGAGTTCCCCGCCTGGCTTGCCCCTGCTTGCTGGGCACAGGTCCTTCTGGAGAAGGCAGGTGTGGATGCCAGACACACATCCCTCGCTCAGGAATAGCCCGAGGGCCTGGTCTTATCATCAGACTTCTCAGACAGCTGCTTCTGAAAGGTGGGACTCAATGGGGCTGGGACTCTGTGGATTCTGTGAATCCAGAGCCAGTGGGTCCAGTCTAATTCCCTATGGAAAAAAAAAAGTCTCTTCCAGGACCCAGGAGCAAGCCAAAAGCTATTTCTCAAAAGGAAAATAGTGATCTTCAGAAGACAACATAACTTTACTCCAAAATTCAAAAGGCCTGTACTGTTATTTATCTCTAGGGAACTGCCAATGAGTCTATATAGCATTCATATCTGTTACAGACACCTCCCCGCCATTGAACTTGCAGGGTTATGTGGCCCAAATGGAAGAGCAGCTTGAACAGCAAGCAGCGTGGACTTGTCGCATAGCTTTCGCTTGCTCTGTTTCCTACTCAAAACTGTCATTATTAAGAGATTACTCAGTAAATTCATGGATCAAAGCAGAATTCCTAAATGAAGTACCGATTGCCTCAAAATCCAAAGAGGCACCCTAGGTGTTGTATCTTGTTCTTAGTGATTGGAGCCACTTACTTTTCACTTTATATAGGTACTATCTCAATATATCCCAGATAACAGAATTCCTAGAAATTTCACTGAGGTTTCAGGCTCTGAATTTTGTGGACCCACCTTCTGACACGTATAGATTTTATTAAGGTGTTCAAGGATATTAGCTACTTCCTGCTTAGCAGTTCCAGTGAGCCTTATATCATCAGAGCAGTAGACCAGAATAGTGTTCTACAGAATAGCTAGACAATCAAGGTCCTTGAGGCCTGAAGTATTACAGAGGCGTGAGGTAAGGCAACCTAGTGAAAGTGTATCGCTACTCGCTCTATAGGAAAGAAAACTTCTGGTTGTGTTTACCTACAAGTGTAGAAAAAAAAGCATCTATCAGATCAATGGCTGTATACCAGGTATCAGGAGCTGTGTCGATTTGTTCCAGTAAAAACTCACATGTGGTCAATAGCTTCAACTAAAGTCACACTCTTAAGTTTTTTCATCTGCACCAGCCAAGTAGTAAGTAGAATGGGTAGATTGGTAGGAACCAATATGCTTCCATGCTTCAAGTCTTGAATGCAACATTACTTTGGATTTATTATTTTTGTAGAGAGAGGCCTTTCCTACCATAATAGCCATCAGTCCACAGATCAAGGAACTAATATGAGAAGTCTGTATGTGCCTAGTTGAGCTATGCATTCGGAATTAGGTAAACAGTGAGAGGCTTGGAGACCTAATGGCCTTATAAAAACACATGAGCTGAAACTCCATTAACCAACCACCCAGGCTCCATAAGTCGTATTTAGACCATTGGAGCACAGTGACATATGAGTCTACAGGAATGAACGTCAGTTCAAAGTAATTTCTATTAATTCCTGGAAAGTGTGTCTATTTCCATTTCTTTCAGTATGTAGTCACTCTGATAAATGGACACAAGTTCCTTTGGGAAAGGTTGGGAGGCAGATTTATAGACAATATTCATAAGCATAGCAGATCCTTTACTTAAAGTGACCTAATGTATTACTAGTTTCCTATGGCTGCTGTAATAAATTACCACAAATGTAGTGGTTTAAAACAACAGAAATACAGGGGCGCCTGGGTGGCGCAGTCGGTTGAGCGTCCGACTTCAGCCAGGTCACGATCTCGCGGTCCGTGAGTTCGAGCCCCGCGTCGGGCTCTGGGCTGATGGCTCAGAGCCTGGAGCCTGTTTCCGATTCTGTGTCTCCCTCTCTCTCTGCCCCTCCCCCGTTCATGCTCTGTCTCTCTCTGTCCCAAAAATAAATAAACGTTGAAAAAAAAATTTTTAAAAAAAACCAAAAAAAAACAACAACAGATATACAAATTTATTACCTTAACAGTTTTGGAGATTAGAAGTCCAAATGTGGGTCTCACTGGACTAACATTAAGGTTTTTGTAGGGTTGTATTCCTTTTGAGAGGTTCTAGGGGACAATATATTTTCTTATCTTTTCCAGATTCGACTTGCTTTTTCCAGAGGCTACCGGCACTGCTCATTATCCCCTCATATCTTCAAAATCAGCAGTGATCAGTAGACTCTTCCTCACAATGCCATCTCTTCAGTTCTGACTCTTCTGCTTCAAGTCTGGGAATTTTCTGAAGACACATGACCATCTATTGTATTGATTCATGTCAGGTCTCTGTCACCAATGAGGTTTGTTTTTTTTCACTTCGCTTATATGAATGAAGAAGGTGGTTCATTGTGGTGCAAGGGACCCCATGATAAATTAGCCACCACCGAAGATTTCTACAGGCCAAATGATTCTGGTTACTTCTTGGATCCCATAACTCAGGGATTTCAATACCCATTGAATTCAGATCCTATTTCCATGGCAGCCTTTCATACTTCATTTGCAGACAATTGCCACTACAGAGCCTTTTAAGGATGCTGATAGTGCCTTAATCAATGTATTTCTCAAAGCCTTGTTGAAGATGTGTACTCTAAACCCTCCAGGTGATATAGCTAGCAGGTTGGTAAGCAGGCCATTCATAATAAATCTACTCCAGCATTCTTATCTCTATAAACCTTTGGATACCTTCCTCTGTAGCAATGGCTCTCAACTGGAGCCAATTTTGCTCCCTCAGGGTACATTTGACAGTATCTAGAGATGTTTTTAATTGACATAAATTGGGAGAGGTACTAACAAGCATCTAGTAGGTAATGTCTAGAGATACTGCTAAGCATTCTATAATCTGCAGGCTCCTTCAACCCCCAACAAAGAATTACCTGACTCCAAATGTCAATAGGGCCAAAATTGAAAAACCCTGCTCTAGAGTATACCGAGGGAGTTCTGATATCTTAGCTTCATTATAATTATAGACCACTAACGGGTCTAGATTTCAGACAATCCATCTAGAAACTGTTAGAGTCATTCTCAGCTGGTTGAACTAGTACATTGAATTCAAAATCTCTAGTTGACGCAACCATATTAATAAATTCAGTCCAATTCAATATTATATTCTTTCCCACCCTGGTATAATGACCTTGAAATTCCTTCTTTAAAAAATCATTATTTGTATCCTTTTACCAACCTCTCCCCATTCCCCCCACCTCCTAGTCCTTGAAACCACTTTTCTACGCTGTGTTTCTATGAGTTTGACTTGAAAAAAAATTAGATTCTACATATAAATGATACAAGTTGGTATTTGTCTTTGTCTGGCTTATTTCACTTAGCATAATGCTCTCAAGATCCAGCCATTTTGTAGCAAATGGCAAGATTTTTTATTTTCTCATGGCTTAATAATATTCCAGTGTACATACACCACATCTTCTTTATCTGTTCATCTGTTGATGGACACTTAGATTGTACTCACGTCTTGGCTATCGTTAATGATGTTGTAATGACATGGGCATACAGATAACCTATGATATCTCTGTTTTCATTTCCTTTGGATATATACCCAGAAGTGAGAATATTGGATCATACGGTAGTTCTATTTTTAATTTTTTGAGGAAACTCCATATTGTTTTCCATAGGTGCCGCACAATTTACATTCTCACCAACAGTGCACAAGGGTTTCCTTCTTCCACATCCTCAATAACGCTTGCTATTTTTTGTATTTTTGATAATAGCTATTCTAAGGTGTGAAGTGATAGCTCACTGTGACTTTGAATTTTCCTGACGATTAGTGACATTGAGCATCTTTTTATGTGCCTGTTGGCCATAATTTGTATGGCTTTTTAGGAAGAGCGTATTTTTATTTATTTAAAAAAAATTTTTTTAATGTTTATTTATTTTTGAGACAGAGAGAGACAGAGCATGAGCAGGGAACAGAATCTGGAACAGGCTCCAGGCTCTGAGCAGTCAGCACAGAGCCCGACGCGGGGCTCGAACTCACGGACAGCAAGATCATGACCTGAGCCGAAGTCAGACGCTTAACCGACTGAGCCACCCAGGCGCCCTGGAAAAGTGTATTTTTAAATTGGATTTGTTTTTGTTTGTTTGTTTGTTTGTTTGTTTGTTTTGTCCTTGAGCTGTATGAGTTCTTTATATTTTTTGGATATTAACCCTTTATCAGATATATAATTTGAAAATATTTTCTCCCATTCCATAGGTTATATTTTCTTTTTGTTGATGCCTTCCTTTGCTGTGTAGAAACTTTTTAGTTTGATGTGGTCCCACTTATTTTTACTTTTGTTGCCTCTCTTAAGATCTCTTCTCATCCATATTTTTCAAGTTTCTGCTGATATAATTGGTAGGAGTTTATACTCAATGCCTGTCCATCTGGATTATACTGTGTATTGAGTCATGTAACAGGTCTAGTATCAATAAAGGTGATGGGGGTTGCTCTTAAGGATCAGCATTTACCTACAAGAAATCTGTCTCTGGAGTGGTCCTTACAGGTTCCGTAGGCAAGAAGAGTCTAACCCTCTTACACAGGGAAGGAAAGTCTGCTTTTATTGGCAAGAGAGGCTCAGGGGAATTTGGAAGTTCTAGGTCCTTAGCTTGATTAAAATCTACCAGATATTCTCAGCCCAATTTTTAGGGTCCTGTTCTTTCCCAATCAATGCCTTAAATTTAACATGAGAAAGAAAAAAGAAAAAACTCTTGGATTTTGTTGTCAGAAACTTCAACTGTGAGGCTACAGGAGATGAGTTCCCTTCGGGGTAGTCATAGAAGTTTTCTTATTATTTATCTAGCCTTAAGCAGTCATTTTAGAGGCCTAAATATATCTCTCCCATCCTAAATTCTCCGTTATATTTAGAAGCAACCAGCCCATCTAACAGTTACAATGCACTTATTTCCATTATAATGTTGTACTGCAGAAGCTCATAGCCTTGACTTCTATCAGTATTTGACTCCAGGTAACTACAGTGATAATTTAAGTAACTTGTTTTGCTACTGCTTGCCATTAACTGCCATTGACTCACTACCACTAAAAATGAAGGTTATTAATATGTTTTAATCTAATCAGGTTAGAGAATCAATGCAACACTCCCATTCACAAGTTTCTGTGACCCTAAGACTACATTTAATAACAAAAGTTGCATTCGTTTTGGCTTGGTCAGGAAAACAGAGCTTTAACAAGTATAATGAAATGAATTACTTGAATATAGAAATTAGAGCTTACAAATAAGAAGGATCTGGGGGAGCTGGGATATCTGCTAGTCTGAGGCTGGATGATGGGAGAAAGTTTCACTGTGACATCAACAAAAGCCCTAGACTAGAGAACAGAAACTGCCAGTTTGGAGAAGTCTGCAACCACTGCAACTTAAAAGTAAGAGCTTTGGAAGATGGTTTGGAAGGCTGCCACTTATGACTGCCATGATATTGCAATTATAATAGCTTATCCTTCACTTCTGCTTTTCAAATCTCATGCAAGTTCTTCCATTGGCAAATCCTAACCCAGAAATTTACAGATGAGGGAATTCTGGGTAATGTAGTCCTTAGCCTTAAAAGGGACTAGAGGTGATGCTAACAAGTGGACAACAAACAGCATACTCGCCAGTTTTACAACTACTCGTGAATCTCCCACTTTGCCACCTATAATAAGCCCAGTGTTTCAGTTCTTGTTTGTTTTACCTCAATCTGCTTTTGAATACCCTCCCTAGCATTGATGAATCAACTTCCAAAAGTAACAGCTCAGAATTCGATTCAAAGATCCGTTTTAACTTTGCTTTTCAGAACATTACACTGGGTTGGGGGAATCATGTTTCTGGACTGAACCAGGTGGTTTATGTGTTCGAACTTGAGTTTGGCTTTGTTAATCCTTTGGGATTTTGGAAACCAAGCCTCTATGGCAGCTGTAGGTAGAAGCCATTCTAAGCCTCCTGAGGTCTGTGATTCCATCACCTTAATTTTAGCTCAAACATCATATCCTTAGCAAAATTTAGCCTGACTTCCCATCCACCTAAACCACCCTGTCAGATCAGATCGACTTCATTCGCATAGCAGCACTTTGTACTTCTCTATAGCACTTACCATAGAATGTACTTACACATTTGTGCAATTATTTAATAATTCTAACTCCCCCTAAGCTGTAAGTCTCAGGAGGACAGAGACTATGACTGTTTTGTTTACCACTACACCCCTTTGCTTACCATTATATCACAGTGCCTGATACATAATAGGTGCTCAGTAAATATTTGATGAATGTATCAACTGATAGCACCATGCCATCCTTTGCAAAGGTGACAACAAGATGTAAAGAAAAGAGTGCTAATAGACCATCAAGAGAGCTCCGTTCTAGCTCTTCCTCACTTGCTGCCTTGTCAGATGACGTTGGGCAGGTGAATTAAACTTGCTGAATTTCAGTTGACTCATCTGAGGAGTGAAGCACTTGATCTGGAGGGGAAGTCCACTTCAGTTCTGAGTCTATAACTTACCTGTATGAACAAACTTCATACACAGAATTTTCTTAAAATAGGAACTGCTGTCACCCACCTACAATGAATATGGGGGGTGTGGAAGATGGGGGATACTGAGATGACTCCCAAATTTTTAGCTTGGGTGACCAGTATTATTTCTATAAACAATAACAATCAAAGTCTATAACATGAGACAGGGATCTTTCTTTGGAGTCAGGATTCACAATATCTTCCTTATTTTTATGCATTTTCATTAATTTTGGTCATTCTTATTGGACTGTACTCAAACTACCATTTTTCTTGGAAGGTAGCAGCATGTCTTAGTGGCAAATGCATGGGCTTCATAATGCATCATATAGATCTAATTTTTAATCCTCATTTATTTGCTTGTCATTTGATCTTAATGAAATAACTTCACCTCTGTGAGCCACAGATTTCTCTTCTATAAAATGAACCTAAGAAGAACCACCCTATAAAATTCTTTTAAGGATGAAATCAGATAATCTTTGTGAACATCCAAGCCCAGTTACTAGAATAAAGGAGGCATTCAAGAAACTGAATTGAGATTAAAAATGAGGAAATTGAGGCACCAGGGAAATTTTGTGTGCATGTATGTTGCCTAAGCTCCCACAACTGAATCACCTATTTCTCATATCTGCCTGGACTTCGTATATGTCACCATCCTGTGAAATAGTAAGATAATAAATGATGAAGGAGGCTAATTCAGAAATGAATCCATGTGAATAAAAAGAGTAGGCACAGGCTTGGCATAAACAGTTCTCAGTATCTGAAAGGACATTGAGCTCTTTGATTTTTATTCCTTTAATCTTTAATGTTAATTTTGGAACTGCACTGAGCACAATAAACACAGGTTTCTACTATCAGACTTCCAAAAGTTAATTCAAAATACAATACAATTTTTAATTAACCGAAATGCTCAGAGAAGAGAAGAATTTTAGTTAACTGAGAAAGAAGTTCAAAACAATTTTTCCACCCACCCTTGTACTTGAACACTTTTCAAGGAGAAAGTTTTAAAATTTTCTAGCCATAGTCTATAAAATATGTACATTCTTGGGAATTTTTTTTTGTTGTCTTAGAATCTAATGATACCTGTGTTATCATTGATTATCAATGATTCATTTAACCTACATACGTTTTTCTAAGTGCTCACTTTAACAGAAATTGCTAGATGCTAGGAATACAAACACAAAAGATATAATTTCTTTCCTCAACATTCTTAGTCTAGTGTCATAAAGACTTGTAACTAAACATAACTCAGAAGTGAATGTTTCTGTCATTATTGTAGTTATTTAATTATAAAATCTTTCCTTTTAAAAATATAAAGCAAGTTAGGTTTCAAGGGTTATTTCTGATTCTGTTTGTTCATAATTGTAAAATGTTGAAAGAGGTTTTCACCTGTATTTCCTTGATGCAGTTCTAACCAAATTGAAATGTGATTTGTTCATTCACAGATGAAAACCAAGTTCAAATTTTTCCAGGTTTGAATTGGTGGATGTTGTCTCAGAGAACTTTTTCCAAAAAAGGTCAGTTTCATTAACATTAAAAATTAGCACGGGTTGTTGAGCACCACCCCACCCCAAAGCCCACGTGCACATGCGGAGGTGCACACACACACACACACACACACACACACACACTGATGGTCTTCAGGGCAGCCATAGAACATCCCAGTGCTTGCTTGTTTCCTCATCACTGCTTTGATGGTTATAGAGTCCAATAAGCATTGAACCATTGCATGTTCAAGAGCTGCGCTAAGACTTTCAACAGCATTTTCACCTTGCTTAGTCTTTAGTCATTTAACCAATCTTGAACCTCTTCCTGAGTAAATATTAGACTAGTGGGTTTCCAGCATGAATGCTAATTCCCTAGCCATGCCCTCAGAAGGTTATCCATTTTCCTCATAACCTTTCATTGTATCTTATCACATACTGCCTGTGACAACTACGGGAAGATAGGACAATGATTTGGTAGCATTAAGGACATATTTGAGGTTCCTGGTCAGCATTTTAAGATGACCTCTGTCAACATGGTTGAATGTTTTCCCTTAGGCACCTCCAGCTGAGATGCAGATGTGAAATAGTGGAGAAATACTGGATTGCCAGCACTGTGGTTTTGCCTGCAGGTAAGATGAAGTGAGCAATGGGCAAGGGACTTGACAGATGCAAGCGACTATAAATATTCACCCTGGAACTTTAAGCCACAAAGAAAGAAAAGAAGAGAATGAAGTATAAGGTATAGTGGAAAGGTAGAATGATCAATTGATTAGAGAAGTGAAGCAATTGATCTGGGGGGGAAGTCCACTTCAGTTCTGAGTCTATAACTTATTTGTATGAACAAACCTTGTATGTTAGAGGTGCCTTGAAGAGCCAAAAGATCGTTGGAACCAGTAGTCAGGTAAAGAGAATAAGCTGGAAAGAAGAGAGGTGATGATCAGAGGAGATTAAGGCTTGGTTGCAGATAACAATCTTGATAAGGTCTACAGTTTGACTTGGGGAGTGTGGAGGCAGAGGTAGGGTGGATGTAAGATCACTGAGAGAAAGACATTAAGCATATGACCAGCCCTGCTGTGAAAGCATCATACATGCATAATATGGAAATTACTAAGAGTTAAGATTTAAGTGTATGGACAGCATGAGAGTGAGCCAGGAACTGAAATCACCAAAAAATGTAAAGGTGGGCGATAACGTGGGAGCCAATAGATAACAGCCCCAATTCCACTTGCTCGAGTAGTATTACAAAAAAACCTCAAAACTGAGCACAGAGACCAATAAACACACTTCAGTTCTGAAGTCTTAGGCCAGTGAAGCATTAGAACCATGTATTAAATCAAGTCCTTTGATATTTTTTACCTGATATACAATTCACTTTTTAATTTTTTTATTTTATTATTATTTTTTGATGTTTTTATTTATTTTTGAGACAGAGGGAAACAGAGCATGAGCAGGGGAGGGGCAGAGAGAGAGGGAGACACAGAATCTGAAACAGACTCCAGGCTCTGAGCTGTCAGCACAGAGCCCGACGTGGGGCTCGAACTCACAGACTATGAGATCATGACCTGAGCCAATGTCGGACGCTTAACCGACTGAGTCACCCAGGCGCCCCAACAATTCACTTTTTTAAAAAAGATTTGGATTAGCTATAAAAACCAGAATTCATCTCATAAAAGTCCAGGTTTCCATTTTCTCCTGATGAATGGAAAGTTTTATCAATATTGGGCTCACTGACACACAGTAATAATAAACTGGAGCTGACTGATGACTGCCTAGTTAGACAGGACACACCTTCTCCAATTTGCCATGGTCCCCACCACTCCCTTGTGCCACACCTGACATCTTTTATCTATCTGTCTATCTACCTATCTATCTATCTATCTATCTATCTATGCAGCATCTATCTAGAGAGAAAGAATGCTTGTGAATGGGGGAGGGGTGGAGAGAGGGGGAGAGAGAGAATCCCAAGCAGTCTTTGTGCTGTCAGTGCAGAGCATGACGCAGGGCTCTATCCCACAAACTGCAAGATCATAACCTGAACTGAAATCAAGAGTCAGATGCTCAACCTACTGAGCCACTCAGGCACCCGTCCTGTTATTTATATGTCTCACCTACTGGCATTTGGGTTTTCAGCTCTGTGTTAAATTACTAGACAATATTTTGACCAAATGACTGCACAAGATTGCTAAAGCTACTTTGAAAAGTGAAGATAGATATATTTCCTTCCAAGATCTGAGAGATCTTGACATTAAGTCAGTTTGACATTAAGTCAGTTTGACATTAAGATATTTTATCATGTTGCCCCATCAGTTAATACTCAATCAATTATACTTATTGAACATAAAATAGAATTCATTTCCTAAAGCATAAGTCATTTCAAATTATATTCTAAATATATTTTTTGTTTCATAGAAATAAAAATTAATAGCTCAAAAATTGCATTGAGGCTTATACATTCAACCTTCTTGATTCATCAGAAGGGAAAGGAAGCACAAGGTGTTAACACATTCAAGGTTAAGCAACCATACTGAGTGACATAACTGGAATTTAAATTGTTGTCTTTACTCCCCAAAATTAAATTTAAAGATTATAATTTCTTCGGTTTGGGTTCTTTGGAAATACTTTTATTGTAAAATATGGCAAACACAGAAGCTTACAGAGTTTAATATATTAGTATATATGTACTTATTACCCACCTATATTGAAATGCAAATGTCTTTATATCTGGTAGTGAAATATAGAGTTGAAGCTCTTCCCTCACATTCTCCAAAATTCTCATCACTTCCCTCCTTCCTCAGAGATAACCATTATAACAAATTTGGTATTTTTCATTTAGGATCGTCTTCAAAAGTAGTTACATTAAGGGTGTCTGGGTGGCTCAGTTGGTTAAGAGTCCAACTTCAGCTCAGGTCATGATCTCATGGTTCATGAGTTTGAGCCCCGCGTCAGGCTCTGTGCTGACAGCTCGGAGCCTGGAGCCTGCTTCGGATTCTGTGTCTCCTTCTCTCTGCCCATCTCCCACTTGTGCTCTGTCTCTCTCTGTCTCTCAAAAATAAACAAATAAATGTAAGAAAATGTTTTTTAGGTAATTACATTTATGGAGAGTTTTATTCTTATTAAGATGTGTGAACCTACAATGGCTAAACGGAGAGTGCAAATAGATTGATTTACACACCAAAATCACCTTAGGAAAGGAAACAGAGCTATCTTACATCCTCTCAGGGAATTCTGAATTGAAACTCAAGGTCATCCATAAGAGACTCAATGGTTTCATATTAAGAACTAAATCCTGTTTTTCCAAGAGTAAAACTAGAGAGAGCTGTTTCTAGGCAGAGCCAGCTTCATGGACAGGCAACATGTGCAATCACACAGAGCCTCCATAGCTCAAAGGGTCCCATGCTTGGTTTACTGTTCTACTATTGCTGTCTTGAAATTCTGGTTAATTTTAAACAAGAGGTCCCACATTTTCATTCTGCACTAGGTTCTGCCAATTATGTAGCTGGAGTTAGTTCCAAGACCAAGTGGCAGCTGAACTGAACGTTCCATCCCAGCAAATGCAGTGATCTTGGAGAGACTGGGGGACAACGACTGCCAAATTCACTTTGACCTCAGGGGGGCGCTGTTCCACCTTTAATATTCAGTCTTAGTCTTGGATGTAGACTACTTACCTTCATTCTCTAATGGGCAGCAAAATATAAAACCAGGGATATTTAAGTAGGATTTTAAAGGATGAGTTACTTCAAAAGGGAAATGGACATGGAAATACAAAGATAAGAATTACAACCATTTGTTGAGCTTACCTTGAGCCAAATGCTATGCTAAGCACAGGAAATGCCGTATTTCTTTTATCCGTATGCTATGATATAGATGTTATTATCTCCACTTTACAGGTGAAAAAATGAAGACCAGACAGTTTACGTACCTTCTCAAGGGCAAATAGCTAGTAAGAAGAAGAATTCGAATCGGAACCCTGTTCTGTCTGCCTCTAGAGAGCTCTTGTTTGTTATAATCTAGGAGTAAAAATTCCAGAAAAAACAAAAACAAAAATAAGTAACACAGTTGTTTTTAAAGGATTTTTTAAAGGACTCCCCATGCTTTAAATCATGTCATTCTAATAACTCAAGAAGGATTTGCCATAGTGCATTATGTACTTTCTGAGTTCATTCCACTAATCAGATGCAAAACTCTGTATTATTGTCCAATTCCAATAATTACACATTTCAAAATTTGTAGAATGCAGTCCTGTGAATATTTGTGCCCCCCATTCATATGTTAAAATATAACCCCCAAATTGATGGTATTAGGAGGTGGGATCTTCGAGGGGCTCCACTTCATGAATGGGATTTGTGCCCCTCATAGAGCTGCACAGGAAACTTCTCTTGTACCTTCTGTTATGGGAGGACACTGTGAGAAGATAGCTGTCAGTGAGGAAGCACTCTCCCCAGACATGGAAACACCTAGTGCTGTTTGATCTTGGGCATTTGTCCCAGACTCCAGAACTGTGAGAAAGAAGTTTGCTGTTTATAAGCTACCCAGTTTCAGGCATTTTTGTTATAGCAGCCTGAACGGACTAAGCCACAGAAGAGTCCAGATTTCAAATATACTGTTCCATTTTCTTCTGAAGTTTTCTTATGCTTCCCAGGCAATGAGTTTTGATTTGGGGCTCTGAAAACACTGTCACTGAAATTGAGACATAGTTATAGGCTAGTACCTTTTAACCCAAATCACCACCAACTCACTTTTATAAACAGAACTTTGGGGTACTGCAAGCCATATATTCCTCTTGGCTACCTATAAATACCTAACTGTAGGGTGGGGAAATTACTTATGGTAATTAAAAAATGCAACTCAATAAAACTAACACCTGTATAGAAGACACATACACATTTCCTAGCAGCGGGTTATATATTTTTTTTTAATTTTTTTTTTAACATTTATTTATTTTTGAGACAGAGAGAGACACAGCATGAACGGGGGAGGGTCAGAGAGAGGGAGACACAGAATCTGAAACAGGCTCCAGGCTCTGAGCTGTCAGCACAGAGCCCGACGCGGGGCTCGAACTCACGGACCGCAAGATCATGACCTGAGACAAGATTGGATGCTTAATCAACTGAGCCACCCAGATGCCCCTATTAATTGGTTTTCTAACATTTTAAACTCTGAATAGCTGGGATAAATATAATACAGATATTACATATTCATTTTGTTATATATTACTGGATGTGGTTTGTTGAATCTGTCTATTGTATCCTCGTTTATTTAATCTGTTGCTCTCTTGCTTTAGAATCTCTTTGATTCTACTTTCTCAGGGCTTATTCTCTTCTAGTAATTCTAATTTCTTAAGTACAATGCTTGGCTTAGGGAATGTTAAGCCTTCCCTCTTTTTCTTTTCTTTTTTTTTTTTAAATGTTCTTTTAATGTTTATTTTTGAGAAAGACAGAACAGGAATGGTGGCGGGGGTTGGAGGGCAGAGAGAGAGGGAGACACAGAATCCAAAGCAGGCTCCATGCTCTGAGCTGTCAGCACAGAACCTGATTCAGAGCTTGAACTCACCAACCACAAGATCATGACCTAAGCTGTAGTCAGATGCTTAGCCAACTGAGCCACCCAGGGGCCCCTGTCTTTTTATTTTCTAATATTACCATTTATGGTATAAAATTCCTTCAAATACTGCTTTAGCTAGACATCTCAAGTTTCATTATCTTTTATTTTTTACATGCAGTTTTATATATTTTCTATTTTCCATAATAAACTCTCTTTTGATCCATGAGTTATTTACAGACAAATGTTCAAAATCAATAGCAAAAAGATGACTAAAAATGAACTCATCTGCTGTGATGCAATCTATGAAATTTCTTCTAAATCTTCTAAATTTCTTCTAAAATCTCTAAATATCTTTAGCTCTGTCTTAATCTTCTATTCAGCCAATGTATTGAGTTCTCATTTCAATTATTATATTTTTCACTTCTAAAAGTTTTGTTTTCTTTTCCACATCTTTCTGGTCTAACTTTGATACTCTTATTGGTTCTTTAAGCATATTAAGCCTGCTTTTAAAATATCTATTTGTTAATTTTTATATGTAAATCTTACTGGGTCTAGGATGCCTAAGTGGTTCAGCCAGTTAAGTGTCCCACTCTTGGTCTCAGCTCAGGTCTTGAGTTCAAGCCCCGCATTGGGCTCCACACTGGGCATTTTTTTTTAAAAGAATCATTTAATTTTCTATTTTTTTTTAAATCTTGGGGGACTCAGTCGGTTAAGCTTCTGACTTCGGCTCAGGTCATGATCTCAGTCTGTGAGTTTGAGCCCTGCGTCGGGTTCTGTGCTGACAGCTTGGAGCCTGGAGCCTGCTTCAGATTCTGTGTCTCCCTCTCTCTGCTCCTCCCCTGTTGCTCTCTCTCTCTCTCTCTCTCAAAAATAAATAAACATTTAAAAAAATTAAAAAAAAATCTTACTGGTTCTAATTCTACCGGTTGTTTCTGTTGCATTTTGCTTCACACGTTTTTGGTTTCTGACTGTGAACTCATGTGACTGAAAATATAATATATATATGTATATGTATTATTTATATATATATTTTTTAATTTTTTTATGTTTATTTATTTCTGAGACAGAGAGAGACAGAGCACGAGAGGGGGAGGGGCAGAGAGAGAGGGAGACACAGAATCGGAAGCAGGCTCCAGGCTCTGAGCTGTCAGCACAGAGCCCGACGTGGGGCTAGAACTCACAAACCATGAGATCATGACCTGAGCCAAAATCTGTCACTCAACCGACTGAGCCATCCAGGTGCCCCTATTTTTTTTTTTTTAAGACTGAATTTAATGTGATCTCTCCTAAAAGAAGATCCACTTATGCTCTGTCAGGTATCTGTCAGACATTACCAACATAGGATTACTTTCAACTAAATTTTAAATCGAGTTTAAATTTTATTTCAAGTTGTCAGGCTTTGTCAAGTTGTCACTTCACAAAGAAGTGTGAGTTTCGTGCCCAAAGTTACAGCGACTGTGGGCCTGTGTTGAGAATTCTCTGGGGAGATTTATTTTCTTTTTACCTTTTCACTCACAGTCAATGCTGAGAAGGCAAGTATTTTCACTGTCTCCCTTTACGGGGTATTTCACCCTCCTCACCTAATCATCCCGGAAGGATATCAGTTTCTAGGCCCCTGCTTGAAAACATGATTCTGGACCACCTTCCAATTTACTCAGCTCCCGGGAATGGTCTTTGTGGCCCAGTTGAAGCATTAATGCCCAAACTCTTGGCCACCAGAATCAAATACTTTCAAGACACTGCTACTCCAGAGGTACCTGACCTTGCTGATTTCCCTCTTCCTTATCATTTCTGGGCTGCAGTTTCTAGACCTTATTTTGTTCTAGCGCAACGACACCTGTAAAATACTTCCATCAAGTGCTTTTTTGATGTGATATACCAGAAACTTTTCTCCAGCTTAACAATTTGTCAGAAGTGGAAATCTGGGAATCAGCTTTAATAGGGAGGAAACTCTGGCAAGGACACAAACTACTTCATTTATGCATGTACCTTTGTGGTGTTAATAAAGAAACCTCAGTGTAATAATTGGCGAAGGAAACAAAGAGCATTGGTCAGTGAAGTCAACAACTGAGGATAGATTGTCCAGGACAGTCCCTCTTTATACTTCATGGTCCAGGTTTATTATTTCTCCATTTACTTTAATTGAATACGTCTCCATTTCACTGTCAAAAGAGTTCCTGTTTGGATGACAAGCTGTGGTCATCCTTACTAAGGAAAAGTTTTTTTGTGGTCTTTCATGTGAGAGATTTATCTGTTGCATTTTCTTGTCATTCAGTGTAAAGAGAGACAAACAGTCTTTCAGTCAAATTTTTCTACAACATAGTCAACCTTTACCATTTGAAATGTAAGCGTCTATATTTTTATGGAAGTTGTCCCTCTGAGAAAAAAATAAAAGTAATTATGGGAAATGATATATTATAGCTAGAGAAGGAGATAATTATTGCTAATAAAGTGACTTGTTTTTTTAATAATTTGGATGTAACAGAAATTACAGTGAAATTGCTGTTTTATTTACTGTATTATAAAGTATTTAAGATATATAGAAAGTATAAATTTAAGATATATAAAAGATATAAATCTAGTACAAAAAGCTTAATTTTATTTATATATTATTACTCAAAGCGTTGGGATTTCTGTGTTACCTATCCGCCAAGCCATACTCAGAAATACTGTTTCAAATTTCATCTTGATAATTCTGATTTCTTTAAAAAAAAATTTTTTTTTTAACCTCACATGTGTGTTACCATTAGCAATCGTTTTCATTTTAATTTGATATCAGGGGCATCTCATTACATTTTTTTTTGCAACTTAATTTTTTAATCTAATTTTTGTGGTTGTAAGAAGAATCATGTTTACTTGTAGTGCTTTAATTCATTTATTGTCACTAGTAAATAGAATCCACTGTGGTTAAATCATGTAATCATTTTCCTGGAGGTGGATATTTGGGCTTTTTTCAGTTATTTATTATTACAAAAAAGTGCTTCTCTGAACATTCTTCTACATGTTTCTGTGTGCCCATTAAAATGCATTCAAGGTATATACAACAAAGAGTTGAAATACTGGATTATGGGGTATGCTTCTTTTCTTCTTCTTCTTTTTTTTAACTTTTAAGTTTATGTATTTATTTTGAGAGAGAGAGGGAGAATCCCAGCACAGAGCCTGATGCGGGTTCGATCTCACGAACCGTGAGATCATGACCTGAGCCAAATCAAAAGTCAAATGCCTAACAGACGGAGCCACCCAGGCACCCCGGGGTATGCTTACTTTCAACTTTACCCTAATAACCTCAATTTTTACTTAATTACCCTTTAAAAGCCCTGTCTTCACATACAGTCACAATCTGAGGTACTGGGGGTTAAGACTTCACTACATGAATTCTAAGGAGACATGAGCCTGTAACATCAAATTCCGTGGAAAACCTTTTAGGATTTTATGTTTTATTTCTTCATAGAACAATTTGTATATGTGCTGCCGAAGCGAGCACTTCATAGAACAATTTGGAGGAGAATTGACATCTTAAAAGTTTTCCAATTCAGGAGCATTTATTTCTGTCTTTAGAGTCTTTCAATAAAATTTTATAATTTTCTGCATAAAAATCTTACATGTATTTGTTAAATTCATGTAGTGTTCTCATATTTTTACTGGCTATTATGAAATATGCCTTTTAAAAATGTTTATTTCCTGCATTTTTTCTGGTCTTCAAATTGTGTGTGCGTGTGTGTGTGTGTGTGTGTGTGTGTATGTGTGTTTATATTCTTTCCCCACCTAGATCTAAGCTCCTTCTGAAAGGGCGGGCCTACGCCGGCCAACTCCATCTTGTTCTGTGTCCTTCACCTAGACCACGCCTCCTCCCCTTGAGTAACCTCCCTGCTCACCCGTTCCAACTTCCTGATCAAAACAAGCCCAGCGACCTGCGTAACAGGACTCCGACCCTTCCCCAGCCAATCAGCTGAGGCCACAGCCATTACCTCACCAACTGCCCCTAGACCCCTATAAAACCTTTGTGCTTTTGAAACTCGCTCTCTCTCTCCAACGTATCTCAACCGCTGCGTCGGTGCAGGTAGGGGATTGAGCTCGAGCTAGCTCGAATAAAGGCTCTTTTGCTTTTGCATCGGACTCGGCTCCCTGGTGGTCTTTGGGGATCACGAATTCTGGGCATAACATTTGGGGGCTCGGCCCGGGATCCCCAAGACCCTCGAGGGACCCCCGACCCGGAGAGCCTGACTGGCCACGGTTAGTGTCTGTCTGTTTGTTCTGTCTTTTCTGTGTGAGCTCATTTCTGGAATTCTGGTAGTGCCCGACGCGGTCTAAGTGGACGCACTGGAGGACCACGGGCCGGGAGTTTCGGAAGACGTTCCGATTCTCCCTTCTGGAGGGATGTGGAATCCCCTCATCGGTTTTGGAGGGACGTGGAATCCCCTCAAATGTCTAAGCTAGCTCTCAGTTTTGCTTCCATGGAGTTGGAAGACTTTCTAGGGGCCCTCTGTTTGTCTGTTTTTGTGTTTCTCTGTTTTGTTCTGTGGACTTACTGGACAGACGTTTATGGGACAGACTCAAGACTACTCCTCTAAGTATTATGATTGATCACTTTAAGGATGTGAGGGGAAGAGCTAACAACCTCAGTGTGGAAGTCCGAAAGGGTTGGTGGCAGTTTTTTTGTTCTAGCGAGTGGCCAACTTTCAATGTTGAATGGCCACCAGAGGGGACCTTCGACCTCCCTACCATCCACTGAGTCAGGAGTATCATCTCTCGGCCTAAGACGGGCCATCTCGATCGGCTCCCTTACATCATCACTTGGCTGGACCTTGTAGAAGACCCACCCTCTTGGCTTAAGCCCTTCCTAGCCCCGCTCCCTCCAGAGCCAAAACCCATTCTTGCTTTGCAGGGGACAAAGAAGAAGAAAAGTCTTACCCAGCCTTCAGCACCCCTCTACCCTTACAGGGGGGTACTGAAGAAGAATTAATTTTTCCTCCCCTGTATAACCCCTCTAGGATGCCGGAAGAACACCACCCACCTCCCCCTCCAGGGGAGGCAGATGCTGTTCCAAGAGCAGGAGGCAGAAACGCTCCAGTGGGAAGCCCGCCCTTTACCAGACAAAGGGCTCAGAGGGAGCAATCCGCCTCCGCCGCCGACTCCACTATTCTGCCCCTGCGAGCCACCAGACCCCCAGACGCGGAGGGGAATCAGCCCCATCACTATTGGCCTTTCGCCACTAGTGACCTCTACAATTGGAAAGTTCAGAATCCTAAGTTTTCCGAGAAACCAGCAGGGCTTATTGATTTATTAGACTCTGTTCTTTTTATCCATCAGCCCACGTGGGACGATTGCCAGCAGCTTTTGCAGGTCCTGTTCACGACTGAAGAAAGAGAAAGAATCCTCAATGGGGGCCAAAAACTAGTTCCGGGCGCAGACGGGAATCCCACCACCAACCAGGCTCAGATAGATGCCTTCAACACGGCAGAAGGTAAGGAGAGGCTCCAGGTCTACCGCCAGACTCTAATGGGGGGTCTCTGAATGGCTGCTAGAAAGCCAACCAATTTGGTCAAGGTAGGAAATGTACAACAGGGAAAAGATGAATCTCCGGCTGCCTTTTTAGAACGGATCATGGAGGCATTCCATACCGATACCCCCATGGATCCAGAGGCTCCGGAAAGCAAGGCAGCTGTTATCATGGCCTTTGTAAACCAATCAGCCATACACATTAGGAGAAAATTACAGAAAATAGATAGACTAGGAGAAAAAAGTCTGCAGGACTTACTGGTGGTAGCCGAAAAGGTATATAATAACTGGGAGCCTCCTGAGGACAAGCAGACTCACGCCATGGCAGCTGCCAGCAGTAAGCAGACTCGAGACCTGGCCAGAATACTACTAGCTATCACTGCTGACTTCCCCGAGGAACGAGGGAAAACATTTAAACGGGATGAAAAAGAAGAAACTGCCTTTAATCAGTTAAAAAAGGCCCTCCTAAGTGCCCCAGCCCTGGGCCTACCAGACATTACGAAGCCCTTCCACCTCTTTGTAGATGAACATAAGGGAATAGCAAAGGGGTTCTAACTCAAGCCTTAGGCCCCTGGAACCGCCCAGTGGCTTACCTGTCTAAGAAACTAGACCCAGTGGCTGCTGGCTGGCCGCCATGCCTAAGAATTATTGCAGCGACAGCACTCCTAGTCAAGGATGCAGACAAACTGACCCTAGGACAGGAGATCTGGATCACGACCCCACACGCCATTGAAGGGGTCCTGAAACAGCCTCCGGATAGATGGATGAGCAATACACATATGACTTATTGCCAGAACCTCCTACTCAACCCTCCACGAGTGCGGTTCCACCCCAGTGCAGCCCTCAATCCTGCAACCCTGCTGCCCATCCCTGACCTAGGTGCTCCACTACATGACTGTGCAGGAATCCTGGAACAAGTACGTGGATTCCGGACGGACCTGACTGACCGGCCCCTCCCTGATGCCAAGGCTACTTGGTTCACTGATGGCAGCAGCTTTGTGCGAGACGGACACAGGTATGCGGGTGCAGTGGTGGTCACTGAAACGGACACCGTATGGGCGGAGGCTCTACCCTCCGGAACGTCAGCCCAGCGAGCAGAGCTCATAACCCTCACCAAGGTGCTGATGCTGGGAGCTGGAAAACGGCTTAATATCTAGACAGACAGCCGTTATGCATTTGCCACAGCTCATATTCATGGGGCAATTTATCAGGAGAGGGGGTTACTGATGGCAGAAGGACGGACTATAAAAAATAAGCAGGAGATACTTAACCTGCCTACGGCCTTATGGCTTCCTGCCAAGCTAGCCATCATCCACTGCCAAGGGCACCAAAAAGCTGATAACCCAGTAGCTAGAGGTAATCGAAAGGCTGACCAGGCAGACAAGGCAGTAGCCCTTACTTCAGTCCCTACCATGACCATACAACTACCGGACCCGGGAGACCCAGTTTTACCAGCCCAGCCCAAATACTCCCAGGAGGAGTTACAGCGGATCAAGAAACTCCCCATGGCCCAGGAGATAAAGGGATGGTGGTATACACCTAACAAGGAGCTCGTGCTGCCAGACTGGCTCGGAGTCTCAACATTAGAGCACATGCATCGGTCTACTCACATGGGGGCCCGAAAATTAAAAGACTTAAACCGACATGCCGGAATCAAGATTCACCAACAGGACACCAAAATAGAGCAAGTTGTATCTGCCTGCAAGACCTGCCAACTCACCAACGCGAGAGCCACATCAAATAAAAAAGGAACCAGGCTCAGAGGCACCAGACTGGGAGCCCAATGGGAAGTCGACTTCACTGAAGTCAAACCAGGAAAGTATGGTTATAAATATCTTTTAGTATTTACAGACACCTTCTCTGGCTGGGTGGAGGCATATCCAACCAAGCATGAAACGGCTCAGACGGTGGCTAAGAAGCTACTAGAAGACATCTTACCCAGGTATGGTTTTCCTGCCATGGTAGGATCAGACAATGGACCAGCTTTTATCTCGCAGGTAACACAGGCAGTAGCCAAGGCAGTGGGGGCAAACTGGAAATTACATTGTGCTTATAGGCCCCAGAGCTCAGGACAGGTAGAAAGAATGAATAGAACCCTAAAAGAGACCCTTACCAAATTAACCATGGAGACTGGCGGGGACTGGGTGACTCTCCTACTGTACGCCCTTTACCGGGTTAGAAACACTCCTTACACTCTGGGTTTTACTCCCTAGGAGATCATGTTTGGCAGGCCACCCCGTTATTCCCAGCCTTCGAGCTGAACTTATTGCTGAGTTTAAAGATCAAGAACTTTTTCTTTCCTTGAGAGGGCTCCAGAGGGCGCACGAGGACATTTGGCCGCACCTCCGTGCCATCTACGAGGCTGGCCCGACCCCGACACCTCATCACTACAGGCCAGGAGACTGGGTCTACGTCAAGAGGCACCACCGAGAGACCCTCGAGCCGCGCTGGAAGGGACCCTACATCGTGGTGTTGACAACCCCCACCGCTCTCAAAGTAGACGACATCGCGACCTGGGTCCATCACACCCACGTTCGGCCAGCGGACCCCTCCTCGATCCAGAAGGACTTCTTCATGCGATGGGCCATCAGTCGGGACCAACACAACCCGCTGAAGCTCAAGCTACAGCGCATTTGACCCACCTAATATTGGTAACTCTGTTAACTCTGCTTGTCATTGCTCATGCTGCCGGGAGTCCCCACGCCCCCCAAAACATCACCTGGCAGATCATAGACACCAGCTCGGGGACAATACTTAATCAGACCTCCCAGAGCCACCCCAGGGACACTTGCTTCCCAGAACTTTGCGAAACCTCCAAACTCTGTTCCCTTGTCGCTATAAATGCAGCCGGTCCCATGATTGGGTCCCTAAGCTACATGACAAGGGGGGAATGAAAGGGCGGGCCTACGCCGGCCAACTCCATCTTGTTCTGTGTCCTTCACCTAGACCACGCCTCCTCCCCTTGAGTAACCTCCCCGCTCACCCGTTCCAACTTCCTGATCAAAACAAGCCCAGCGACCTGCGTAACAGGACTCCGACCCTTCCCCAGCCAATCAGCTGAGGCCACAGCCATTACCTCACCAACTGCCCCTAGACCCCTATAAAACCTTTGTGCTTTTGAAACTCGCTCTCTCTCTCCGACGTATCTCAACCGCTGCGTCGGTGCAGGTAGGGGATTGAGCTCGAGCTAGCTCAAATAAAGGCTCTTTGCTTTTGCATCGGACTCAGCTCCCTGGTGGTCTTTGGGGATCACGAATTCTGGGCATAACACTTCTGTGAAATTATAAAAATCTCACACTGATTTCTGGTAGTTGATCCAATGATCAAATGATCTAAGTCATGAATAATCTGTGAGTGCTATGGCACTATTTTGATAATAAATGTTGATATTTAGTGAGTGTTTAATATATTCTAGATATTGTTTTAAGTATTTGCACACATTATTTCTAATACCCGCAAACAGTCCTATGAAAGAGGTACAATTACTATTTATCCCCATTTTGCAGATGAAGAAACTGAGGCCTACAAAGATTTTTTTTATATATATAAGATATATATATGTATATCTTAGGAAAAAGGTGAAGGTTGCATTAATAAGTTAATTTGTCCTGAATTGCCTAATATTTCCTCTATTCTCACTTTACCCCATTATATAATGGGTGTGATTTTATAAGAAGGAACTGAAATGTGAAGACTGTGTTATTCTGTGCTGTGAACAGGATGTTCGGTAAAATCTGATTAAAAGAATATTTTTCTTGACTAGGCTTGGGCTGCTGTATTGCTCTTTCTTTGGTGATCAACCAGATTAGTCTTTTGCATATTTTTAATTATTCCTGCATCTTAAAAGATTATAAACTCTACAAGAGCAAAGGGCTGTTAATGAAGTACCACACAAAGAGCAATGTTTGCTTGCTACAAAGTAGCTACCCCTATAGCTCATAGGCACAGACCCGAATCCAGGCTCTCTCTTCAGGTTTCCTCCTGGTTCCAGGCCTGCTTCCTTCTGGCGGGAGGCACTTTCCTCTGCAAACTTGACTGCTACTGGGAAACCCCTAATTATCCTCAACATTTACATGTCTCAGAGTACACACAGTTACCAACCAGAGATAAGATCTCCACCAGAAAGAGAAAGATGTTTTTCAAACAATTTAAAAGGTGACCATTTGAACGCTACTGAAATTGACATCTTTCTGAGATAGTTAACCAGGGGAATAATTGTTCCATTTGTGTGAAACTCTACTCTTCTACATAAATGTGGTTCTGTTCAGAATTCTATCTTAATTACTTTTATTCATGAAAACAGTTCATTGATCACTTCATGTTTCCTTAAAAGAAAAATATTTTAACACTTCAAAAATTTTCCGTAACCATAGATCTTTATTATATTTTTTCTTGATCAAGTTATCATTATACTTGTTAGCATAAGAACAATTTGTTAACCCCTTACCTCAAATCCTAAAATTCAAAAAATAATTTGAAACTTGGAAAAGTGAAAACACTTTTCTAAATTAGTAACAAACTGGGGCGCCTGGGTGGCTCAGTCGGTTAAGTGTCCAACTCCGGCTCAGGTCATGATCTGGCGGTTTGTGAGTTCAAGCCCCACGTCGGGCTCTGTGTTGACAGCTCAGAGCCTAGAGCCTGTTTCAGATTCTGTGTCTCCCTCTCTCTCTCTGACCCTCCCCCATTCATGCTCTGTCTCTCTCTGTCTCAAAAATAAATAAACGTTAAAAAAAATTTAAAAAAAATAAATTAGTAACAAACATTTGGCTAGTAAAACTGTCTAAAATTGATATAGTACAGGGATAGTCTGACAAACATCCAAAAATGTATTACACGTTTTGATAAGTATGAAACATTAGAATTCCATTGGCACTGAATTTCTTAGTAAGAAGGATAGTGACTTTTTAAAAAGTTAGCTTTAAAAATCCATGAGTAAATATTAATTTTTGCTAGAATGAGTCAAGGGTAAGCATCAACTCTATTGCTTTTGCGGTTGTTTTTAAACACTCAGGTTCTAAGTCTTTCATATAAATTTAAGTAGATGGAAGTGGAAGATGTTTTGTTACAGAAATGTTACCAAGTTCATGGAATTTTTTATGTGTCTATGTTAGTAGTCAGCTTACAATTTAAGTTCTCTTTCAATGTCTTTTACTAGCTGTGCAAACAAGGAATATGGGACCCATCGAACTTGCAGTAGAGTTTTTCTACCCACTCATGAGAGATATTCACATTCTGCATATCAACACTAATGTTTCAAATTGTTCCCTTTTGTGGTACCTTGAAGTTGTTTACAACCTAAGGAATTTCCCATAGCAATTTAGAATGAGTGTGATGTTTGGCTATTTTCTGGAAAGTAGAGAAAGGGATTTTCTAGCCAAAGGTGCTTTTTCAGGGACATCAACTTTAGGAGAGAGTATGAATGGAAGTTAGGTATCTGGAAATGGATTCTCTAAAAACTATGCTTGGCATGTTTTGATTATCCACAGGAGTACATAAACCCTGCAGAACATTGCTACAAGCAACAAGGAACCACCGATTACACTGATCAGAGTAGTATTATGTTCAGGTTTGAGTTTTCGAAAGATCACTCTGGCTTTGGAGAAGAGAGATCAATAGGCAGGTGGTGAAATGCAGTGGCTAAAGGAGTAAAGCTGAGGCCACTCAGACCATGCCAGCCACAGAAGGAAATGGGAGTTAGGGAACGTGCTGTCAAATTCTACAAGGGGTGGCTCAGAACTACAGACTGGTATTATTGACTCATGATTTCCTTGATGTGTTATATTTACCCACACCCTGGGAACTGTGTAAGAACTCCAGGGAACAATGGAACAAATTTCATATATATTTGAAATTACCTTGAGAGTTTGGTTTTTTTAGAGTAGAGTTTTCAGTAATCTCAATTTAAAAACAAAATACCAAGAAATGATGAATCATTTCCTGGAGTTGTGTATGTTTTAGAAACTAGTAAACCAGATCAACTACTACTCCTGTAAAGAAATTATTTTGGATAAACTGGCCTGGGCAATATGCTTTGAACTTATTCTACCGAAATACTTTGCATTCTTTAAAGATGATCTCATATCTGATCTGATTTCTGAAAATTTCTCAAATGGAGCCAACTTAAAGCCATTTCCATTTTGTACTGAATTGTTTACAATTAATTTCTAATACCCTATGTTTGCCCATTTTTCCCCATATTGTCTTGAGACCTCTGTTCGGAGGTTATAATAAATTATTGTTAATTATAGACACTAAGTAGTCAGTTCTACCAAGTTTATATCTTGTAAAACCCATGAGATTTTAAGTTAGAAGTAATATGAGCTTCTGGAGATGGGACCTGAGTCTAAAGCTTCTCTGAGCCTTCCAGAGGGTCCAATGCAATGTTATACAGAGCAGGCTCAGTAAATACTTGTCACCTGATGAAATTATTCCTCTTGGGTAGTAGCATCCTTCTCTTCGTGACCATTTAGAGAGGCTATCTTCTTACTCCAAGTTTTTTTTTTTTTAATCATTAGTTTCGTGTTTTAGTAAAATAGTTGAGCGATCAAGTAAACAAGAAGAGAAATGAAGGTGACAGCAAGGTCATCTTTACTTATAAGGCTCATTTTTTAGGCACTTTCCTTCAATCCCATTATTACAGGGTTTCAGTACCATGTCAACTTTACTCTTTGGTTTAAGATTGATCTGAGACTTAAATGTCCAGGGATGAAAAGAGATACAGGAAGAGAGTATGTATTTAACTCCTATTATGCAAGAGATGACTTATATGTGCTGTCCTATCACACCAGTAATCTCTCGGGCAAGGTTGGAGGGACAAAAAGCTAAGAATAAGGTATCTGCTCTCAGCAATCCTTGAAGGTCCTTCCTCCTCCTCAGGGATTTTCAAATCCCAGATACCTTCAAGAAACCCAGGCCATGGACACTCATCTAAGCTTCCATATGGAGATGTTTTATAAAAACATCCAGAATCAGATCGAGGGAGTGAACAACTTGCCCTGCTTTCCTGTAGATCACTCAAACTATCAAATTCTTTCCAGTATCAGAGAGAAGGAAACAGCAATAATAGGAGCACTGAAAACATCCAGCTCACGTCGTCAGTTAGTTGAGATCTCAGGCCTGCTTCACAGAAAAAAAACTACAGTAACATCCCAGTCTCTGGGGCCAGGGGGAATGGCTTCCCATATAGGTAGACTCCAATAATGAATTGCAAAATAAGTGTGGGCCTGTATCTAGAGAAAGATTGTGTAAGGCCAAGGCACTCTAGCTTTGGGAACTGATGATCTCTGTGCGTCCACTTGAGTCATGGCTTCTTGAAATCTAGGTGAGCATAGTTTTAGACCAAGATCTATACTGCTAGAGAAGCATGAGGAAGGGGGAAGAATACTACTAGACATTTTTGAAAGGTCAAATTTGAATCTTGATTTTGTGACATTGACTTTGAGCTAGGCACTTAAGCTCTCTGGAGCTAAACATCCTTTTCTGCAAAAAAAAAAAAAAAAAAAAAAAAAAAAGGAATAATGATACCCACCCTGATTACACCACAGAACCATCATGAGGATCAAATTTATTCCATCAATTTTAAGCAAATATTTACCACATACTTTCTATGTGTCAGGCACTCTGCTACATGCTGGGATAAACTGGTGAGCACAGATGTGTTTCGTGGCCTTGTGTAGCTTCAGGCTAACACAAGGTTCTTCAACCTCAACACCATTGATCTTTTGTACTAAATAATGTTTTGTTTTGGGAGGCTATCCTGCACATATCCTGTAGCAGCATCTCTACCCTCTAGATGATGGTAATGTCACTGCTCCCTCTCATGACAACCAAAAAATGTTTCCAGACATTGCCAAATCTCCCTGGGGAGGCATAATTATCCTCAGTTGAGGACCACTGATCTGATGGAAAACAGGTGGCTTCTGAGAAAGGGAAAACAGTTTTATTTTCCTTCTCCTACTGGATGTTAATTGGGAAGCATCTCCTGGTGGCAGCCATCTTATGACCAAAAGGAGAACCGACTGATGCTTTAAGTGGCAGAATGGAAGGATGGGAATAGCTTGGCACCCTGGAAACATAGTATAGACTTAATCCCTGGAGTTGGCCCTAGCTCTGATCCTCTGGACTTGCTGTTAAGTGAGACAGTGCATTTCCAAATCATTTAAGCAACGGTTTCTGTTGCTTATAGCTAAAAGAATCCTAGCTCATATGACCTTACTTTATCTCTTCTCATGTATCATATATAAAATCAGTATCCTTATTCATCCTTTGTTTTGTAATAAGGATAAAAAATTCATATAATATCTTGCCCATTGTTGGACATACTGAGTGTATTTAATCAAGTCACCAGTATCATTACAATGCTTATCACTTATCACTTAGCCACCTAAGACACTCAGCTTCATTTATGCATGTTTCTGTTTCATGCTGCTCCTTAATATGTGCTTCAAATGCTAATTTTTATCAGATATTTCCTTGGAGAATGTTCCTTTAAACATACTTTGCAACTTGCCAGTCACTATTATATGTTAACCCAATAACCATTTAAACCTATAGCATTTTTGGTAACCTCGCTATTCTCACCTCTCTCCATGTCTCACTTCTCTTCAGATTGCATGCCTCGCCTATAGCGGAAGGGAGGATTATTGTGCTCCTCTCCCTTTGGTGCAAAGAGTTACATGCTAGGAGAGACATGAGATTAAAACTGGATCTCCAGTTAGGAAGGAACATGAACATTATGACCCTCCCAGTGATGCAGTGTTAAATGTCCTTCTTACCTACACTGTAGTAGCCAGTCAGGAGGTTTGTGGTCCCTACACAAACGAACTGGTGCCCACCTCATCCAGCTTTCCTTTCCTTCCTGATCACAAAGGAACACACTCTGTGCCCTTCCAGTCAGGGGGAGCTGTGTGACTAATCTGGGCAGTTGTCTGAACAAAAGTGACATGGGTTATTCCTGCACAGCAACATCTGAGAGTGGGCATGAGCTCTGCAAGTTCTCTCTTTTGTAACTTCGGAAGCTATTTTTTCCAGATGGTGTAGCCACAAAATGGAAGGAGTCTGGACCCTGTTCGAAAGGGAACAGCCACAGAGAGCTGTCTGATCTGAAGGAGACTTTGTGAGTGACAATAAACTAGTATGTGTAAGACCACTAGGGTCTGGGCTTATTTGTTACCAAAACATAGCCAATCCTATTCAAATACGAGGTATTCCTAATTGTCTGTTTCTTGTCACATGTCCTGTGGTTATACTAAATCACTTTTTATTTCAGATAAAAATCTCTTTTATCTTGAATCATCTGGGAAGGAGGTGTTCCACATTAGTAAATTTTCCAAATACCCAAGTGGAACCAGTATGTTGAACAAACTACTTGTGATCATCTTCCCCCCTTGCCTGAATAAAAATTGGGAAGGTCTCACACATATTTTTTGTTCAATCTTAGAAAACACACAGTGTTACAGTTATGTTAAGTTTCAAGCACATTTTCAATTCAGTATTTGGGATACTTTGTGTATGATTTTAATCAAAAATTTAAACCCACATTTTGTTCTCTCCCCCAGTTGGGTCTGCTTTGAACTGGAGCTCACAGCAGGAATGGGACATTTGGATTTCTCCTTCTCCTGTCCCTTCCCATCTGGTCTTCACATGCTACCTTCCCATATGGCAAAGGGTGGTGAGGTGAGATAAAGTGATGGGAAAGTTTTTACTTGGCTATAGAGCTTTATGTGCTAATGACCCTGGAAGATGATTAAATTGGTAGCTCTGGATGGGCATAAAAGATAATTAAGGGTGACTTTCTCTTAAAGTGCTTTTGTGAGCTCTATGAAGGTGCTATGCTAATTCTACTCTTTTCCATTACTTTTGACTTAGGCAGATGCATCATTATTCTCAAAGGCAAGACTTGTGATTACTTTCTCGGTTCCCAGGTATCTTCTTGCTCATCTGGGTCACTCTATTGAATAGGACCCAAGAAGCCTCCACACTGATATGGTCTGTGTGACTCACACATGGTCCACAGGAAACATGCCTATATTGTTTGCCCTGTCAGACTCTGGAATAAAGGCTGATCTCCCTGTGACCGTGACCCCGGCTCTGGGTCCCTAAACTAATCAGTCAACCTCTTCCTCGCTTTCTACATAGCCTACAGTCTGCTTCTGCTTTCTTAGACACCAGTCTTCTCCCTGGTACCTCCCAACTGCAGACGACACACAGAATCTCTCCAAGTGGTCCTCTTGAAGCTCACTTCACTAGGACAGGAGTTGAGAAGATTTTAACTTCACTTCTCCAAAGCGGGTCAAGTAGACACAGCAAAGCAAATGCACTCCTCAAAGACATCTCCTTTCCCTTTTTTTTTTTTTCTTAATCCAGCCCCACTTTTATTTTTGATCTGACTGAGGAGTTTAAGAGACGTGGACTATTTTCTCAGGGTTATTTTCTTTATAAATCTGATTTCTGAGAATATGAACAAGGGGAAGAGTTATGTCTCCGGCTCATTTTGATATCCCAACAGGTACAGTATGAGTGCCTCAACTGATACTAAGACAACACCTTGTCACATGAAACTTAACTTTTTAAAACAATGGATTCCTTTTTATTCTAATGATTTCTCAGTGACATATATTTTAAATGTGCTACATACTTTGCCTGTAGGCTTAATTATTTGTAGATAACTGAAGAGTTGTATTATGTATATTAGTTATTATATTCATGCCTAAAAATCCATGCTTTTGGGGTGTACTGCTGTATATAAATGTGCTTATTTCTATATCAAATGGTCCCAAATGACTATGCTTTAATAGTAATGTCACATGAAGAAGTTAAAGAAATTGGAGTATTTAGATTGAAGAAAATAAGACATATGAGATATATGAAATTATTCTTTTTTTTTTTTTTTTTTTTTTTAAATTTTTTTCAACGTTTATTTATTTTTGGGACAGAGAGAGACAGAGCATGAACGGGGGAGGGGCAGAGAGAGAGGGAGACACAGAATCGGAAACAGGCTCCAGGCTCTGAGCCATCAGCCCAGAGCCCGACGCGGGGCTCGAACTCACGGACCGCGAGATCGTGACCTGGCTGAAGTCGGACGCTTAACCGACTGCGCCACCCAGGCGCCCCTGAAATTATTCTTTAAACATGTGAAGGGCTATCTTGTGAATGAGGGATTTTAATTATTTTATATTGTCGGGGGAAGAACTAGAAACAATCTATGTGGAATTTTGGCTCAAGATGAGAATGAACTTTCTGATGAATAAAACTGTGGCTTCCAAGGGCTAGTCATTTACAAAACCCTATTTCTCCTTGTCCTGGGCAGAAAGTTAGATGCATTTCCCAAGCTTGTTTGCAGTTAGTATGTCCATGTGATTGAATTCTGACCAATGGAATGTGACATTTGCTGCTTTCAGGTCTGCTCCATAAATAACTTCCTTGCACAACCCTCCATGCTCTTTCTCCTTCCACTGGTTTTATGTGGATGATACTGGAAGCCTCAGAAGCTACATGCCAGAGATGAAAGGAGATGGTGCCCTGAATCAGTGCCTGGAGGGAGCCTGCTACCAATCAGGTAACCTGTTTTGGACTTGACTTGGCTAGATTTATTTGACTTGATTATCTGTTACAGATACTAGCCCTGCCCTAACTAGTATAAGAACCATTCTGGAAATGGAAAGGACTCCATTGGGAAGCACCTCATTCTCTGTAACTAAGGTATTTCCTTCTGCAAAGATGCCTTAGAAGGAATTAACATTTGCACAATAGTTGAATTACATATTCTCCCGAGTTTCTCTCTAATCCTGAGCTTTTCATTATTTCATTCGCTCAAAGATTTTTCTAACTTACTACGCTCTCAGACATTCATTTGAGAGTTGAAAGCATATTTTCCTTTAACAGTCCCTGAATGTCTCTTCTAATTTGCTGTTTTGAAAATGCTCTGAATATTTTAGACAACCAAACTTGGTAGCTCTGGGCTTAAAATAATGATCACTATGAGAAAAACAGGGTATGAATTGTATAGAGAGAATGATTTTCATTTTTCAATATATTCCTATTCATATGCAAGGAAAAAAAGATTAGAATGAAATACACAAAATAGCAAAAGTGGTTATTTTGTGTGTTGGCATTGCTGTTGGTGTTTAATTTTCTTCTTTAAATTTTTCTGTATTCTATTTTATTTAAGCCAGAGAGAGAGAGAGAGAGAGAGAGAAGAAAAAAGAGAAAGAAAGACAAAGAGAACAATTTTCCCTTGAGTAATCTAAAAAAACCAAATAACTATTAAGGTTACTTTAAAAATTAAAAATAAGCACATCTTAAACTAGGACCTGTGAGGTTGATGTATGCCATAGGAATGGGACTTTGATTTGCACATTTTGTCATACCCATGATCTCCAGACAATCAGACTCTGTCATCAGCAGTTCAGGTGACTGACCACATGCCCTCCAGCTAAGTGATGCTGCTTTACTGTGCACACATTTCAATTTTATTTATACCCATCATCCAGCCTCCATTTCTCATTGCTCTATAAAAAGGAAAAGCAAGAAAGAAACTGCATTTATAGTTAATATTAGAGATGTTTACCTCATTCTTTATGGCTCATTTCATTAACTGATTATTTATACAGTTTATATACCACTATTGTGACTCTGTGGAAATCTTTGATTGGAGAAATTATTCACAATTTCAGGCCTTAAATGAATGCCTTTTGTGATAAAGAACTGGATAGGGTATTATTTCATATTCCCCATAGAATTATAATTGGATAACTCTCATTATAGCTGTCCTGCGTTTTATTACTCTCTGAGTCCCAGTTTACCTTTCAATTACTCTTCAATTTGTTTTCCCCCTGAAATCTTCAACTATCATTTCACAAAGTTATAAGAGAAGGATGTTTCTCTGATGTATTTTATTTCTTGCCTTAAGAAATTTTTTCTTGCCTTAAGAAATTTCTTGCCTCAGAAACTACCTTGTTTTCTCGTAATTGGAGTTGACCACTATGAGATAATAGAAAATATATATATATTGGTCTCTGCCCCCGGTTCCTGCACAGGGCTCCCAAAACCCTTATAAATTCCTAAGTGATAAGAGCACAAGGAACAACTTTTGTTCTAATGAGGCGGCTCTGGGTGGGCTCCTGGATGGCCCCCAGGTGGGGACTGGTCACCAGAAAGACCAAGCCAGGATTGGAAGCTTAGAACTTTCAGTCCCACATCTTCTCCTCCAGAGAAGGGAGAGGGGTTGGGGATGGAATTAATAATTGATCCTGCCTTCGTAATTGAGCCTCCATAAAATCCCCATAGTATGGGGTTTGGAGAGCTTCCAGGCTGGTGAAAATATCCACACTGGGAGGGTGATGGCCCCCAGTTCCACGGGACAAACATTCCTGTGCTCAGGACACTCCCAGACTTCATGCCATGTATCTCTTCATCTGGCTGTTCATCTGTGTCCTTTATCATGCCCTTTGATCAACCGGTTAAAGGTAAGTAAGTGTTGCCCTGAGTTCTGTGAGCCACTCTGGCAAATTAATCAAAAATGAGGATGGGGTTGAAGGAACCTCTGATTCATAGCTAGTGGGTGATAATGTGGGCTTGGAACTGGCATCTGAAGTGTATGTGGAGAGAGGGGCAATCTTAGTCTTATGAGACGGAACCCTTAACTTGTGTGATTTGACATTCTCCCCAGAAGATAGTGTCAGAATTAGGTTAAATTGTAAGATACCGAGCTGGTGTCACAGAGAATTGCTTGGTGTGGGGGAAAAGCCTCTACGCATTTCATGTCAGAAGGGACGTGTCCTGGGTGAGAAGTAAAGGAGACACAGGGATACAGACCCACAGGAGGATGGGACTGGGTTTTTCCCTCTACAGAAGGTAGAAAAGTGAGGTTTTTCCTTTTCAACCTCTGATCTAGGTGGAGATGATAAGTGACTTGATTGTATGACTCAGATCTTCCAAGCTGCTTTGAGAAATAGTTTTTAAAAATGGCTTTTATGTGAGAGGAAGGGCAGAACCGTACAGCCAGAATCAAGAGGCTAGAAGGGGAACAGAGTAAAACCTAGAAACTGGTCTTAAAGGGTTGATGTAAGAATAAAGCAATAGAGAAGCATAGCAGAAGGAAAAGGGTTTAAAAATGTATTCTGCTCTTGAAGTATAAACTTGCATTTTTTGTCCTTTAATAGAAATTATTTTATTGACATTTGGGTTTTAATGTCAATATTAAAACAGTAATGTGAATTTTACATTCTACCACAGGAAACTATTGATAATCTCTGGAAAAATCTTTAACCTTTCATTTCAGATATTAATTTTGGTCACTTCTATTTACCTCTTATCAAGCCATTTATGAAATGCTCTAATTATCTTTGTCCCCTTTCATTTCTTTATTGTTTCCTGTCTGGTTGAATTTTACTTTCTACTCTAACCCTCTGGTTAACTTAAGTTAAGTAAGTAACTTAAAAAACCCACATAGTTGTTTCTACTTTAAAATATTTAATTTTTACATAGCATTTCTCTTACTTATATTTTTAAAAATTGTAAGTATTTTCTTATTTGGTCCTCATATTTTCTATAAAATGGAATTGCTATTACCATTCTCATTACAAAAAGAAAAGAACTGAGTTCAGAGAAGTTAAGTTAACTTGACCATGGTCACATAGGTAGTAGGTGGCATACTAGGGCTATGACAAGGACTGTGGGACCCTAGCTCTCATTGAGAGAGGAATCCCAGAAAAGATTGTGTTCAGGGATAGATACACATGCAAGACAGATATTTTTTTTTCTCATTCTTTCTAAAGACTTTATAAATGTCAGATTGAAGTGGAGAGAACCAGGGAAGTGGAATGTAATGAATCAGCCCTAGCTTTTGCCTTCAAAGGACTACCCATAGTTTAGTTGAAAGACAATCTACTTTAATAGTTGGGTTTTAGGTTGGATGTGTTATGAGGAGGGAGAAGGTAAGAATGCCCATCTTCCTGGAGGAAGTGATGTCTGATCTCTGATATGAAAAATGAGCAGAAGTGGTAATGGGACAGCTGGGGAGAGGAAGCCACCAGCCCCAAAGGCAGAGTCATGGGAAGGCTGGATCTAATAGAAGAAGAGCTCTCCAGGGAGAGAAACTGGGATTGTGAAGGCAATAATTTGGAGCCAGTTCAGGAAGGGTCCTGGAGATAAGGGACGGGGAGTTTGGGTTTTGCCCTGGGGACAATTAGAAGTCCTCAGAAGTTTTAAAGCTGCTGCCTTCAAGTGACTAACTGAGCTACTGCATATCTAGGAAAGACACAGCTTTATCATAATTGATACACTTTGTTAAGAAACAGTTATGATTGTTGTGTCTTTATTCATGTATTTTTTTTGGATTATTCTCTTCTGGTTAGTCTACCAGAAGATAGTTATCAATCCTGGCAGGTGCTTTCAAGTTGATTCATCCATCTGACAGCCAAAGTTTCCCCAGAGTACCTCCAACTTATCTGAGTTCTGGGTCCTTCTCAGATTTTGGCCCACTTAGAAATTTGGGCATCCTTATCTCTGATCTTGAGCTCTTCTGAGACTGTTGGTCTCTAAATGTGGGAGGGGAATTGGAGAGAAAAGCTGAGCAGCAAGGTCCACAAATGCCACCTGAACCAAAGTCACCAAGTGAGTGAATCCTGGCCTCAGCTGCATTCACGTGGCCATTAGAGTGTCCATGTTTAGAAATCAGAAAAGACTTGAGACGTGATGTTTTTTATTGCAATTGTTACCTCATTTTGTCTTCATATTATCTGTGAAATATAATTGTTACTATTCTCACAATAAAAATGAAAAAACTGAGATTCAGAGAAGGCCCCTGGTGACCAGCTCAGCTCATATATGGCCAAGTTGGCTCTGTTAGCTTGTTTCCTTGTTGTGCCTGCTCCAGATTCCTGAGAATCCTGAAGAACAAACATAGTCTGAATGACATTTCACTGCTCTGATCTTTCTCTTCCTCTTCTCACTGTGGTGCAGTAGTTAATGGGATTCAGGCCAAAAGGAAGTGGGAGGAAAGGAAGGAGTCACAATGGGATCCACGCCTAAGCGTTAACTGTGGTATTCTGAGAGCAAAACAGAGGGTATGTTGAAAACCTTAGACTACGAGCCTGATTCTTATGGGAATTTTGATGTCTCCAAATATATTAGTGATTCATCACTGAAATATTACAAAAGAGAACAGAAATGTCCCTTGTGACTACGAAGTTTGAGATGCCCTCATCTCTGCTTCCCTAAAGTCAAGTATTTCATAAGCACGATCTAAGTCAAATAGCACAATTTTATTCATTCTACCTTGAAGAGGAAAAAAAAAATCAAAAACTCAAAAAGGCTGCAAAATCAGGTCAAGTTCATATTAGAGCAAGACTAAGGTGGAGGCAGACATAATTTAGTTAAGTTTCAATTCACCTGGGCATAAACTCTTATACAATAGTATTCCCTGTGTTCTGTTTCCCCCTCCCACCCATCCTTCCTAACTCCCTGCAGCATAAACCTCTATGTCTAAAGAATTTTTTTTTTTAATTTTTTTTTTCAACGTTTATTTATTTTTTGGGGGACAGAGAGAGACAGAGCATGAACGGGGGAGGGGCAGAGAGAGAGGGAGACACAGAATCGGAAACAGGCTCCAGGCTCTGAGCCATCAGCCCAGAGCCTGACGCGGGGCTCGAACTCACAGACCGCGAGATCGTGACCTGGCTGAAGTCGGACGCTTAACCGACTGCGCCACCCAGGCGCCCCTAAAGAATTTTTAAAAATGCATTTTAGCCAGGTATTCCATGTTTTGCCCCTAATTTAGCTTTTCAACTCTTATTAAATACTCACTTTTATTCCACACTGCACCAGTCAAACTGATTACTTTCTGAGCCCTGGACATCATGGACATCATCTCCACACCTTTCCAAGCAATGTTCCTTCCCCCCTTGAAGCCCTTTCCAGGCTCCTCCAGTTTCCAAAGGCCCTTTGATTCAACAACTCACCTCTATGCCCAGCCACTTGAGAAGCATTCCCCCATCTCTGCTTCTCCCACTCCATAACATTTTTTTTCTGTTTTAGGTCCTTTGCTACCATTATGGAGGCTATCTTTTGTTTTGTCCATCCAGGATGCCTATCCTGAGACTGGCTGCACCCACTTCTTGGTTCCTTCTCCAACACCTACTCTGTTTCTTTTTCTGTGGCAATTCCTATGTTCCTGGTCATAGTTGGCTGGTTCTAGATGGAGCTCCTATTTCCAGCTGCAAGTTTAAAATTAGAGTCTTGCTTAAGAATTTTTCAACTATAATTGAGAAAAAAAACTAAGCTTTCTCTTTCAGTGGCCAAAATTGTAAGGTATCACTGTTGGTGGGCTATGGCTTATGTCCATAGAGAACAGGACTACCTAAGTTGATGAGTGAGAAACACAGGTTTGAGAAGAGAGAGTAGGTCCAGACAGCATCCATGTCCTGGTTCCTGTGGTTTCTGAGTTAAACATTCCTTGCATTCCATGACCAATTTGCCAGTTATTTACCTGTTGTCTCTCAGCTCCATCCTGCCTTTCTGTATTCTGCAAACTGCATTTCCCATAACCCTTTCCCAGCTGGCTTCTTTTTCACTTATAGACAACAATAGAGGGAGAGAAGGAGACCCAAAGAGAAGGGCAGGGGGTTCCTTTCTGTTTTCTGGCTGTTATTATCAGTGTCTTCCCAGCAGTGGCAGTTGGCTATCAGTTGCTGACTCATCCCCACCGCTCAGAGGAACCAATAGTAGCTGGGGTGCAAACAGCTCCTTCCTCAAAAGTCTGAGCATTAGGTTCACAGAGCCACTTCTCTGAGATCCACAGTTCTGGAAGCTTACCCCTTTTGTTTTGTGCCCCAGCCAAGGGAGGTCTCCTTCCTGCAGTTACCATCTATGTGTTAGCTCAGGGTTCCTTTTTTGTCCTTTCAGCCTTCCAGCATCCATGAAACTATTTCCTATAGATGATTCTCTCTGATAACTCATTGGGATTTCTGTTTTTTTCTGGCTGATACATTAAAAAACTCCTTTTTTGTCTAAGGTAGTTTAATTGTTTATTTATTTTGAGATAGAGAGAGAGAAAGCAGGGGGGTGGCAATAAGAGAGGGGTATGGAGGATCTGAAGCAAAAGATCATGACCTGAGCCAAAGTCACACACTTGACTGACTGAGCCACCTAGGCGCCGCTGTCTAAGGTAGTTCAACCTGGGGTTCTGTTTCTTGCTATCAGGTTACTCCTGACCAATGCAAGCATGCTTCATGGTTATTAATTAGAAGAGCAGCCACCATGTACTGAATGTTTACTGTATGCAAGGTGCTGTGTCACTACTTTATATGGATACTTTTATTTAATACATTCATCATTATTAAATAAGCATATTGACAAGAAGCATGTTTCAGTGTTCATCTCTTACCCCTAACTACTCCCTGAACACACACACACACACACACACACACACACACACGCCTACATGCTGTGTCCCCAAGGCCCCTGCAGGCATATAAGCCCTTTTTTCTCTTCCTGTATCAGCACCAGATAGGCAGACTTCATGCCGGTTGTCAAGGAGCTAGTTTATTCCTGATACCGAAGGGAAAAGGGCCTCTGCATGCCTGCCAGAATGAAGTCCATCTGATACATGAGTGATGTTGCCAAAAGTGCAGGACCAGCCATGCAAGTACTCTCTGTGGTCCCTCCAATAGCCTGGGAACTGTGGAAGGCAAATTTGGCACAAGGGGCATTGGACTTTGAATATATTGAGTTCATTGTTTTCCAGAAACTTATTTTTAAAGCCAAGCCTTACAAAGAAACTTAAGTCAGGGACAGCAGCCTTGACCTCATCTAACATGTTAAAAGCCCAACTCTCTCATCTGGAGAACTTCTTAGAGACAGGAGACAACTAGAGTCCAGGAATGACAACAGAATAGGTCCAGTATGGGGTCATCCTCTGGGCACCAGAACGTTCTGCCTTCATTCCTGATTCTAATAAAGTGAACTCACTGTGCTATTTCCTTATTTTTCAATTAAGTGAAGCTTAGCTAGGGAAAGGGTGTGATTTAACGATAAGTTTGGAGATAATCTGGCAGGGACCAATAATAATATGATGAAGGACCAAGTCGATAGGTTTCGTTGCACATCTGGGGAAATTGTAGCAGAGTTAAGATTGGTTAACTTATTTAAGACTACACAATTAAGAACTGAGCTTTGAAATTATTTCACTCAAACCTCATACTTTTAACCATAATATCTTACTGTCTTGTCTCTTTCAGAATATGAACAATACAGAGAGAGAGAGAGAGAGATAGAATCCCAAGAAACCTCCACACTGTCTGTGTAGAGCCTGATGCAGGGTTCAAACCCATGAACCATGATATGACATGAGCTGAAACCACTGATTGAGCCACCCAAGTGCCCCTCTATACTCCATTTTTGGCAGGAAACTTTAAAAGAAATTAACTAAATAGATGCATTCAAAGATGGTCCCATTGGAGCACCTGGGTAGCTCAGTAAGTTGAGCATCTGACTCTTGATTTTGGCTTGGGTCATGATCCCAAAGTCATGGGTTCAAGCCCTGTGTTGGGGTGCATGCTAAGTGTGGAGCCTGCTTAAGATTCTCTCTCTCTCTCTCTCTCTCTCTCTCTCTCTCTCTGTCTCTCTCTGTCTGCCTCTCACCCTTGCTCACATGTTTTCTCTCTCTAAAAAATAAATAAAAAATAAAATAAAGAAACAAAGATAGACCCCTTGACAGTTGAGATGCAGTTTGCACCTCTGAATTCCTCAGTTTCCTTGACTTGCTCAACTAGATCTCATGCCACCACTGTTAGGCAAGTTTGCCTAGTTCCTGTCAGTCCTGGTTAGGGCCACAGTCATGTTAACAATTTTTGCTTCCATCCATAAAAATTAATTAAAATACTATATTGACCATTTGTTGACTACATGCCACATATTGAACTATGAACTAAAATAGTATTTCCTGTAATCTTCTTGATAAGGTCCACGAGTTAGGCATTATCTCATTATACAAATGGGGAAACTGAGGTTCAAATAGGTGAATTAATTTATGTCCCAAAGCCCCATAGCTGGGCAGCTGCAAAGCCAGGATTTAGAGATAATGCTTTTAATCTCCAAATCACTGTCCTTATCTAGTGCACCAAAGGTAGATGGACTTTGGTGCCACAGACTCAGCCTTGGTGCACTGAATTAACCCTGAGTGCCTAATATATTCCAAGTATTTCCCTTCAACACTCCCGTGGCTGCCCCAGTCCATAGAACTCCAAGGTTCGTTGCCTTGCTTCTCTGCGTAGCCCTCTCGTTATATCCAGGGACAGCTTACTAGCTAGGTCCAATATGCAACTCCGATTTGGCATGTTCCCCTATAGCAACTCCCAGGGACATACTCAATCCCTCTGATGAGAATTCTGATTCTCGTACTTGTCAAAATCACATCCAAACTTGCTCAGTCTGTTAACATTGCGCATGATAACCTTCTCTAGGCTCCATAGATGACCTGGTTTTCCCTCGTCCTGTCCTAATGACCATGCCTGCCATCTTTTCTACAAAGGTTTTATCATGTGGTGTGGTCTAATTCCCTTGAAAATTGATAACATTTTTCCAGAGTTTAGCTCAAAAGCTGCTTTGGCAGAAGTTGCCTACATCATTATTTTCATTTCTCTCTTCCAGCGTTATGATTGAACTTTTGTATTAACAATTGTTCATGTAAGAACTTAGCAAAGTAGCCATTTCTGACTGCAGTGCACTTGGAGATATAGCTTTGTGTGATGGTGCAATATCTGATTCCAGGTGGATAATCTAATAGAGGTCAGTTGGCTACCTGAAAGAATTGGAAAGCTTGTAGGCAGACATTCTAGGTAAATAAACTACCTCACTTCCCTTATCTCCGTTTCTTCTGCACATTCTCATGCTCCACTCAGGCAAATTTACTCAACATTCCCTTTGTATCATCATCTTAATCAGCCTTGAAGACTTCTTCCATCACACTCTTGGCCCAGAACAATTCAATTCATTCATTTCTTATGTGATAATCTCCTGAATGTGATTGTCTCCTGAATTATCCACAAAACTCCATCAGACAAATTGAAAGCGAAGTTACAATTATCTCTGAACTCTATCATTTTCTAAACCAGCAACTACCTTTTCTCTCTCCTGTCTTACTACCTTACAAACACTTTTATCAGCAAACAGCAGCTATCAAGATTTCTTTAATGCATCAGGTTACATCTTCAGTTACAAACTAATAAGAAGTTAAAAAAGATAATGTGCATTTTAATAAAAATATCACAAGCAGAATTAATTTGATTTATAATCTATTTTAGATTTCAGTGATTACGGCCCACAGGGACCTTAAGAATTAAGTAGTTGGTAATTAACATTAAGCTGAGTGACCAAAGAACTGGATTGGATATCAAAAGGACAGAGTTTCAGTTCTGTCTCTTCCACTAGTCCTCTATAATGGCTGACAATTCTTTTCATATTTTTGGATTCCCTGAAAATACAGAAATTTGGACCACATGGTATTCTAGGTTCTGAAATCTTTCATGGTTACAGCATTTACAAACCCACTTTAATATTTTATTAAGAAACAAATGTTAACTTATTTAGGTTAGATGAATCACTGGGACAGATTTGGGCTGATTTACCAGCCACCCTTCACCACTGAAAGATTCTCCTTCTGGTTCCAAACTGGAAGACTCTGGGTTTTATTTTTACTAAGAAAGGAAACTTTTCATTTATGTATTTGACCTTCATTCATTTAAATAGAGTACTACATGCTAGGCATCAGGGTAGGAACCAGAGATGCAAGAGGGAGTAGCACAGAGGAGCTCAGAATATAGAAACAAGCATTAGCCAAATAGTCAAACAATAAATACAATTACACAATGCAGTAAGTGCTATTGTAGCTCTGGTGTAACAGGTTCCCTCACCCACCTACTTTATCTGCTGTGATGCTCCTTACTCTACTATGTGGTAGAGGACAAATGTGTCTGTGTGTGTGTGTGTGTGTGTGTGTGTGTGTGTGTGTGTGTGTGAAGGGGCCCCAGTCTTTATCTTAGCTAATATCTTTGCCTGGACATGAAAGGGTTTTCGTAGCCCGGGTTTTGATATCTTACATAAAATGGCAAGGTACAAGTTGTCACTCTGAGTGAGATGGATTGCATTTTCTGCTTTCAAATTACTCTCTATATCAATACATTACAAATTACCTAAGAGCAAGCACTCCTCATCAAAGTAAATATTTTCTTCTAAGATAACTGATATCCTTATGGGTTATGGGAATAACACATTTATCCCATTAACATAACTTTTTACCTTACTCCTTACAAAATAATAATTCTGTCAGGATACTGTCAAAATGTCTGACCTCTTCCTAAACCAATTTATACGATAAGGCCGATTTTATTAGCTTGGAAAGTCTGTGTCTGGACCAGATGGGCCTGATATAAAATATTCTTTTTGATCATATCATCTCTCCCAAGCTAGAAGAATAAAACCAGATGTGTGGAGAAGTTCAGTTCAGTCATTCATTCAATTAAACTATGAAAGAATATAAAACTGAGGTATCCAACTTTATCCAGAGGCCTTGATTATGGGCATTACTAATAAGGAATGACATCAAAAATCTAAAGACCATCTCACTGAAAGAGGATCTAAAGGCCCCACCAGGAAACACTCAAACCTAATGATTCAAGTCAATGTCGACCATTAGTTGGTTTGATTCTATTGGTTCATTCAGTTATTCATGCAAATGTACACAGCTTTATTTACCATGTATACAATACGATGCCAAAGACAGAAATGCTCTTTATCTAATTTATAATCTAGTTGAGCCTTTTATCTACCACAAGCATACAAACAATATTTATTAGCTACGATAGCCAAAAGGTATATTTTTCTTCTTATAACCTAATGCTTCTGCACTAACAGTGTAAAAGATTTGTGTTATTCGGTGTTGGTTGAACATTTCTTTGACTACCGCTTTTCTTTCTTGATTATTGAGAACATAGAGAAAAATGATTTTCTAGGTTGTTGCTGTCTCTCTCTTGTGTGGGAGAAAAGGATTCAATATGTACCCTGGGAACCCATTAAAGTAAAAAGCATTCTTGAAAAGTGCAGTCAGAGGAATAAACTAAATATCTTAGCATATGATGACCCATTCTGGAATTTGTGGTTCTATTATTCTTATGGCCTGGTTTCAATAACTGGGGTGTTCATGGAAATGGCATCAGATGAAGGCCACTGTACATCTCAGCACAGATGCTGGCAAAATTTCTACCAAGCATAACTCAGCTCTATAACTAATTGAACAAAAGTAACACAGGGTTGAGTAGCTTGTAATTTCCTGTAGAAGTCTGTAATGTTGGGACTTGAGATCTAACTCAGTGGCATTTGACTTCGTGTTAATAGTGTTTCCTTTTAATGGGATAAATCTTAAGTGTTGTTGGCTTAGTTTTTGAGGGTTTCTTGAGTGTTCTCAAGCCTTGCAGAGTGGTGCTCAGAAAATCTGTCCTTAGTGTCGGGGGATCCTGATGAAAAGCTAATAAACTTCGACTACATTCATTGAAACTTAATACCTTCTGTATCAAGTTGAAAACAGACTACAAGTGGAGTATTGTGTCCTGCTCTGAGTGCTGCACTACAACAGTGACACTGGCAACTATAAAATATAAGGTGCAAGAAGTGCCACCTGGGAAGTAGCCCAGGAGGAAAGTTTTACAAGGACTAGTTAAAAAGAATACTGGATGTTTTCTCTGAAGAAATGAAGACTCACGGTTGGGGAAGATAGGGAAAAGTTAAGGAATTAGCTTGTTTAGGTTTGTTCCAAAAGACTCCATAAAGACTCGGTGGAAATTTCTGGTAGGCAAATTGGCAGGTCAAAAATTAGGAAGAAAATACAGAGCTACTCACATATAGAAAGAGCTATGTCTCAAAACAGAATCCACCCCAGACGATGGTATTCCAGATGACTATAGGGACCTGACTCCCTGGAGTGTGTAAGGGAGAATCCTGTGATTGAAGGAAGTAAATCTGATTTAGATACAAAAGGCTAAGTTCTTGGAGTTGGGCACACCTGTGTTTGTAGATCAGCTCCATAATTTCTTGACTATAAATTTGAGTAAAGAATTACCTTATCTGAACCCAAATCCTGCCATCTTAAAAACAGAGGTTAACACCTTCCTCAACATTATTTGTTTTGTTTTGAATAAATAAGACTCTGTTTGTCAATGGCCTATTGAAATGCTTGACACATAGGAGGCAGTTCTCTGAGTAACTTGTAGGGGTTCCTTCTAGTTTTCAGAATCCCAAATTCTAAGAATGATTCTGGGAGTGTATCACATTTTTTGCTAGTTACCTTGTCCTGTGCTAACTCTATCTTTTCTGACACATATTGTGATCCTGCCTAAATATGTTATTTATTGGCTTGGGGTAAGTACCCTGTGGTCAAACCTGTGACCAGAGGTTCTGAAATGAATGTGAGATTACTCAGGTGATAGTATTTTAATCATAAAATCATGAGTTAAGTGAATTTGAGATGGTATGTTTTACACTGCCTTTAGAACTTGGGGAAAAAATTCACCACACTTTACTGTGTATTGGGATATCAATCAGGGTTTGTGCTTTGGCTTTAGTATACAGTAGCTCTATAAACTCTGTTGACCTCAGACTCCTACTCATTGAAACAAGGATATTGGTTAGATAATCTTTAAAGAACCCCCTTATCTATAGAAATCACAGGATTTTACTATCTAGGCAGCTCTGTCAATATTTTTCTAGAATGGGAAGTGAGGATAACACCTTAGAGAATGCAATTTGAATTCCAAACAACTCTATTATGGCAAAGAAGTAGGAAGAAAGCAGTGGGAAAATGTTCATTGCAAACTAATATGGAGGAAAGTAAACGGTACTAATTCAAGGTAAGAAAAATACCAAATTTAGATTATACAAGAGGCCTCAAGTATACATGAGTCAGGAAGTTAATAAAGATTAATGAAAAGAGATACACAAGGTATCATGGAAGATCCAAATCTTGTAAGAGACAGTCAAGAAAGCTTTTCAAGATCTCTTCTTAATAGAGGAGGAGTTTGTCAGGCTGGGAGAGAAGGAGTTAGGGCTCAGGCCCAAGTGAGTGTGGGGGGACACTTGGTACTTGGGGAGCAGCAAGTGGGTCCAGTATACCAAGAGTTCCAGGTGTGTATTAAAGAGTAGCAAGCTGGGGCGCCTTGGGTGGCTCAGTCGGTTGAGCGTCTGACTTCGGGTCAGGTCATGATCTTGCGGTCCATGAGTTCGAGCCCCACATGGGGCTCTGTGCTGACAGCTCAGAGCCTGGAGCCTGTTTCGGATTCTGTGTCTCCCTCTCTCTGCCCCTCCCCCACTCATGCTCTGTCTTTCTCTCTCTCTGTCAAAAATAAATAAACTTTAAAAAAAAAGAGTAGTAAGATATGAAGACATGAAGTCAAAGAAAGTGAGCATTTCTGAGCTAGTGTTGTGAATAGGAGCTTGGGCATATCACCTTTATCACCCTCATTTTTCTCAAAAAAAAAATGTTCATGGGTGTGTAATTATGTAGGCGGCATACTACGGCACAAGAAGAACTAACCAGCTCCCGTATTTCTTTCCTACCATACTTCCACGAACATTTATTGTGCATTCGCACCAGGGTAGCCCTTGCAGGACATGCGGCAGATGTTCAGGTCCTCGCTCTAGACAGCAGAACATCTCTTGTCTATGCAACTCCATGATTTGAGAAACCCAAACTTTGTTCCATTCCCCATTCTCCCAGGCCTCCCCCTGCTCGGGCTCCCTGATTCAGCAGGCAGCCCAGGTTACGTCCAAAAACCTTTGTTGGTGCCATCCACAGGGATCTCGGGTATCTGCAGGGCAGGCTGCTTCACTCTGGTACCTTTCTCAGCCCTGCTATGTTCCAGTTCTCCATTCCTCTGTGTTCATGGTGATAAAGGGACAGATTCATAAACTGCCAGCCAAGCAGATTTCTAAATGGGGATTAAATTCAGGTCTCTCCTCATTGCAGGCACCCCTAATCTTTAGGAACTAGTTTACCAGGGTCTCCTGAGCTCTGAAGCAACTGGCCACTCCTCCTGCACAGGCGACAGTGAGGAAGGAAACAGGCACTCTTTGCAAACTGTACTTTCCAAAAGGTTCACTCCCTCCTCCCCTTCTTGGTTCTTCTTGTAACAACTAGAGTTTGGGCAGTTTTGGTGCCTCCCACTGAGTCCCTCACATAAACTTCTGAAGGCTCATTGTTTTTAAAATGTGTCATACTTTATAGTGTCTTGTCCTAAAGTTTGGACCTTAAGTGCCCACTTCTTACATTGTTTAAAAAATGACCTAGTGCCCAGAACTGACCTTTTAGGCACTGAAGTTTAGAAAATTAGGACACAGGTCAGAAGATTCCTATCTAATTGTTTAATGAAAGACCTGAGTACCAAAGACATGAATGAAGGGGTTGGTCCAGGATCACATATTTGCTACTAGATACTAAAACTGTATGAGTTAAGATGCTTCTGGTTACAAGAGGGGCGCCTAGTTGAGCGTCCAGCTTTGTCTCAGGTCATGATCTCGCAGTTTGTGGGTTGGAGCCCCGCGTCGGGCTCTGTGCTGACAGCTCAGAGCCTGGAGCCTGCTTTGGATTCTGTGTCTCCTTCTCTCTGTTCCTCTCCTGCTCATGCTCTGTCTGTCTGTCTCTCTCAAAAATAAATAAAGATTTTAAAAACTAATTTAAAAAAAAGAGATGCTTCTGGTTACAAGAAACTCTGACTCTGAGTTGTGTTAAACAATAACAGGATGCGTTATATTATATATTATATAACAAAAAGTCCAGAAGTGGAACAGCCTGAAAGCAGAGCAGAGTCAAGAGCTCTTGACTCTTACTCTGCTCCTCGCTCTGCTTTGCCCTTGTCCCAGGTGTCAGCCTTGGGTTGGGCTTGCATCCCATGTGCTCCCAACATGTAACTGTGGCAAAAAGAATTCTTTGTTCTTGTCTAACCAGCAAAAGAGATTCTTTCCTCCAAATGTAAAATGGACATTCTTCTCTGTAATCTGACTGAGCCAAATTGATCATATGCTCAATCCTGTACCAATATAGTCACAAAGAAATGCCTGTGCACTGATTTGCTTAAACCTGGGTCCCTGAATAAACCACTGGTTCAGGGTAGAATTACTATGCTTGGTTTAATTATTAGGATCCATTTATGGAGTGCGGTAAGTTAAGCTATTTCTCTCTCTTTCTCTCTCTCTTTCTCTCGGGGCTGGATCCCACAACCTTGGAATCATGACCTGAACTGAAATCAAGAGTTGGATGCTCAACCCACTGAGCCACCCAGGTGCCCCAAGTTAAACTATTTTAAAGTCACAAATATGACTGTCAGGGAGTGGTGAGGGGTGGTTATCTAAACAAAATTAGGAAGGAGGAAGGAAGGAATGGATACTGCCTAAGCAGCAAACAGTATAAACTGCAGGAACCTAGGGACCCCCTTATGTTCCAGTCCTGCTTTGATTGACTGACATAGAGGAAGAAAGATAAAGAACTCTAGAACAATCTAATACTTAAAAGAGTACCACATTCAGAATAGACATTGTGTGATCCTTCCTATGAATAATGATGCTGAGATAGTCCAAACAGAAAAAATAGCTAAGGAGAGGGCAACAATTTTATTCTGCCAAGACAAGGCCATCTGCTATGACATCACAGGTAGACACAGCAGCACATTTTATCTTGTGAGGTTGCCAAGGCAACATAGTCTGACTGTGACAGCAGGTTAAGGTGGCAGCACAGAAACTGACATTTTCTAAGATTTATTTTTTATTGTGAAAAACAATTTAGACTAAAACACAACATACTGTTGGAGAATATTTTAGATTCCTGGGGGTAGGTTAGCCAGACAAAAGGTAATTAATTGCTGTTGATCGATATATTTTGGATATTCTTTGATGACTTACAATGATCAATAAATCCCAATGGTTGGAGTCTGAGAAGGCTCATAGATGATGGGTCTCATTGCTTTGTTTAACTGCTTCTTTTTCTAATTCTTTTTGAATTTTTAAGTATTTTTATCAATAAGGTATGTTTGTGCAGATAAGGCTTTTTTCCCTCTTAATTTATTTCTCAACCAACTTTTGTTCTATTGCAGCTATCTGATGAGACTCTTTTCAATACTTTTTTGCACCTGCATTCCACAGTGTCTATCACAAAGCTAAACAAATAGATGGCATTGAATCATACCTATTGGTGAACTACTCTTTCTTCATGCTTAGTTTCCTTTAAAATTTGTATTCCACCACCAATTTTCTAAGTTAGTTTCCCTTATTTGCTTCTTTTTGGTTGAGATTTGTCCAAAATGAATAATGCGTTGAAAATGAAGTTTATAGGGGCGCCTGGGTGGCTCAGTCAGTTAAGCATCCAACTTCGGCTCAGGTTATGATCTCACGGTTCACAGGTTCAAACCCTGCACCGAGCTCTGTGCTGACCGCTCAGAGCCTGGAACCTGCTCTGGATTCTGTGTCGCCCTCTCTCTCTGCCCCTCCTCAGCTCATACTCTGTCTCTCTCTCTTTAGACATTTTAATGTCTAAATAAGACATTAAAAAAATAAAATGAAGTTTACAAAACAGCATGAATCTCATTAAAGAAATACAACTACATTATCTGTTTACCAGCCTGAGATATAATTTGTATACCTCTTTTGTCTTTTCAATTAATGACTGAAACTCTCAAATACTCTTACAAGTGGCAGAGTCCAGTGTCTCCTTAAGGCTTCAAAATTGATGGTGCAAGAAACACAGGACTTTCTCATTCATTAATTAATTCATAGAAAAAAATGTTATGGAGTGACCATTATATGCCAGGTACAGGTGCTAGAGACACAACAGTGGACGAATTCTATTTTCAGATACTCTTAGAGAGAACTAGGAAACTTACGTCCACAAGAATTGATGCTCTGATCATTTCCATATGGTTTACTGCTGAACATTCATTCCATACCATTGGATTGAAACTTGTCCACCATGAAGTGATACTTTCTCATGTCCAGATTCTTACTCAGTGTTGAATTAGCACCTTACCCTGAAGTTCAGAGTTATTATACCTTAGTTCAAATTTATAGCCATTTTCTCCAAAGCTTATAATTGAGGCAGGAGAAAATAAGTCTTGAATGAGTTGTTTTTGTGTGAAATGATTTCTTTATTTTTTTTAAGTGGTCAAACTTTTTATACGTTGCTCTTACACCGCACAACAGAAGATTCCAGGAAACCCAACAAAATACTAACTTTTCTTGCCTTTTCTTTTTTTTTTTTAAGTTTATTTTTTATTTTGAGAAGAGAGCACAAGTGGGGTAGGGATGGAGAGAGAGAATCCCAAATGGGCTCTGTGCTGTCACCGCAGAGCCTGATGTGGGGCTAGAACCCACAAACCATGAGCTCATGACCGAAGCTGAGATCAAGAGTTGGACGTTTAACCAACTGAGCCACCCAGGTGCCCCAATCCTAACTTTCCTTGAGAGCCTGAACAGGGGAGAAGGCGCTACTATGGAAAAAAGCACAAAATTCCTTCCTGACCCTTCTCCTTTATCCTTAAAGCATTTAAGCTGTCAGTGGAAGTGCAGCAAACCCTCTTGCCCCTCCCCACCCCAGGGCATAGGTTAAGTTTCATTTCAGCTGGGAAAAAGGAAAAAGGAAAAAGAAAAAGCCATATGACTAGACGAGGGTCAGAAAACTGTATGAGACCATTTGAGGTCTCCTACTTTGGTGGAAGGGCAAGATCACCAAGCAAGCTCCAACTGAGACCCTTGGATGTAGGGCCTGCCTAAGAATGAAGCAAAAGAAGGGTAAAAAAGAGTATCCTTATTACCCCACTACCACTACCATGCCAGCAACCAACAAGGAACAAGCAATGGCAGTCTACTGCTGAGTGAAAGGCACGAGTATTAGAGAGACAACTTCTCTGATACGTAGGTACACAGCGAAGGCCTAAAGCTGAGGGTAGAGCAGCAGCGTTGATAAAACTATCTGGTAAGCCAACTCTTACCATAAGCACAAGGTAATATCAGAAGGATTAAACTGGTGAGGCCCTGAAGCAAGAACAAAACTGAAACCAGCTGGATTTCTGACCTTATTTACTTAAACACCAGCAGAAGATGCAGTATTCCTGTTTGCAGGCATAAAAAATATTGACCTCACTCTCTACTATTCTACATACCACATCGAGCATGCAAAAAAAATACAACTACTGTCAGGAGAGAAAGCAATTAATAGAACCAGACCCAGAGACTGCTCAGTTATTGAAATTATTAGACATCAATTTAACAATTAATCTATGAAAAAAGAAAAGATGGACAACATACACAAACAGTTGAGGAATATCACCAACCCAGAGAATTGAAACTGAAAAGGGATGCCAAATAGAAATGCTTGAAAAAAAAAATGGGTAACAGAGATGAAAAACAGCTTTAGTGGACCCATCAAGAGAATCAGGACAGCTGAGGAAAGAATCAGTAAACAAAAGCCAAGAGAATTCTTTTTAGCAGACTTGTACCATAAGAAATGCTAAAGACAACTCTTCAGGCAAAAGGAAGATGCTATCCGGGAGAAAGTTTGATGCACACAGAAATGAAGAACTTTGGGAATGGTGAAAATAAACACAAATATAAAAGTTTTTTTTTTTTTTTAATTTTTTTTTTTCAACGTTTATTTATTTTTGGGACAGAGAGAGACAGAGCATGAACGGGGGAGGGGCAGAGAGAGAGGGAGACACAGAATCGGAAACAGGCTCCAGGCTCCGAGCCATCAGCCCAGAGCCCGACGCGGGGCTCGAACTCACGGACCGCGAGATCGTGACCTGGCTGAAGTCGGACGCCCAACCGACTGTGCCACCCAGGCGCCCCTAAAAGTTTTCTTTTTATTTCTAATCACTCTAAAAAATAATTGGCTGCCCAAAGTAAAATTAATAGTGATGCCTCACGGCACATGTAAAAGGAAAATGTATGGCAGCAACAATATCAAATATGGGAGGGAAGAATAGAGCATGTGCCATGAGGTTCTTAAATAATATTGAAGTAGTATAATATTCTTTTAGGGAAACATGCCTTATTAATGATAAATATTGTAAATCTTGGAACAACCACCAAAAATAAAATTGTTTAAAAAGATTTGTGAATAATGGGCCACATGTGGAGATAATATTCAGTATTGAAATATACTCAATCCAAAACAAGTGGGAAAAATAGGAGCAAAGAATGCATGGAACAAGTTGAAATCAGTAAATAAAATCGTAGGTTTTAACCAAACACATATCAATAGTCTAAGCATATCAGCTAAAATTGATGATCAGATTGGATAAGAGAGCAACTCGACTGTATGCTATCTATAAAAAACTAATTTTAAATACAGGTTAAAAGTAAAAAAAAATGAAAAATAGATTTATTATAAAAACACTAATCAAAAGAAAGCGAGAGAAGATAAATAGCAGATAAAGTGAACTTTAGAACAAGAAATATTACCAGGGATGATGACAGACATTATTACATAATGATAAAGAGGTCAATTTATCAAGAAGACATAGCAATCCTAAATGCATACGAACATAACAATGGGGCTTTCAAAACGCCTGAAGCAAAAACTCATAACAAATGAAGAAATTGACGAATCCACAATTGCAGTTGGTGACTTCAATATTTCTATCCCAGTAATTGATGAAACAAATAGACTTTAAATATCAGTGAGGATAGAGAAGATACAAACAACACTATCAACAAGCCTGACCTAACTGACATTAACAGAACTCTCCTTCCAACAAGAGTAGAATGCACATTATTTTCAAGTGCATTTGGAAGTGTACCACAGTAGAGCACTTTCTATAAAATTGTGTATCCTTAAAAGAAACTTGAATTTTAATGAATTTAAAATAATTTAAATCATGCAAAACATGTTATCATTCAGAAATTGAACTAGTAATGAACAGAAAAATACCTAGAAAATCTTGAAAAATTTGGAAATTAAACAACACAGTTCTAAGTAACCCATGGCTCAAAGATCAAGACCCAGTGGAAATTAGAAAATATTTTTAGGGGCGCCTGGGAGGCTCAGGTGGTTAAGCATCTGACACATGAGTTGGCTCAGGTCATGATCTCAAGGTTCATGAGTTCGAGCCCCACATCAGGCTCTGCGCTGACAGTGTGGAGCCTGCTTGGGATGCTCTCTCTCTTTGCCCCTCCCCTGCTCTCTCTCTCTCAAGATAAATAAATAAGCTTTAAAAAATGTTTTTAAAAAAGAAAATATTTTTAAACAAATGAAAATAAAACACAATGTATACAATGTGTTCAATGTAGCTAAGCAGTAATTGAAAGGAAACTGCTAGAAATAAATGTTTTGTAGACAAGAATTATCTCTAATCAACAAGCTAAGTTCTATCTTAAGAAACTAGAAAAAGAGCATATTAAACCAAAAAGGAAAGAAGGAATTAATCATGATCTGTATAAATGGAATATAAAATAGAATAACAGCAGAGAAAAATTAATAAAATCAAAAGCTGTTTGTCTAAAAATCAGTAAAACTGATGCATATCCAGTAAATCTGATCAGAAAGGGAAGTCATAAGTTACCAGTATTGGAAGTGAGAACAGTGATGTCACTACACATCCTACAGATTGTGTAGATATTGAAAATTATCAATTTTACATACAGATACTGAAAATTATTAAGGGAATATGTGAGTAACTTTATGTCAATAAAGTAGTTGCCATGGGCTGAGTATTTTAGGGGAGAGTTTGGCTGGGTGTTTTCAGGGCCTGACTATGAAATGGTGGGATGAAGAAATTCTTGTGATCGATGGAGCCCTTCTATACCTTGGTTGCTGTGGTTGAGCAACTGGATGTGTTTGTCAAAACTCACAGGGCTGTACATTACAAGAGTTCGCTTTTATTCAGTGTAAAGTCATTAGTTTCTTCAGTTTAAATTACTTCATCATCATGAGGCGCCTGGGTGACTCAACTGATTAAGCATCCAACTCTTGATCCCAGTTCAGGTCTTGATCTCAGGGTCGTGAGTTCAAGCCCTGCACTGGACTCTATACTGACCTCTGTGCTGGACATGAAGTCTACTTAAAAAAAAAAAAAAAAGACAGATTCATCATCATTTTTTCTCAATCATTCTCTACATGTGTAATAGCTGTATCTAACTTTTGGGCTTCTTATCCTCTTGTTTTTAATTTGCGTAGATTAGAAAACTTATTAGATGTCAAAACTTTTAGTTATTAAAAATTCTTGCCATGGAGATTGGAGAGGACTACATAGAAATGACAACTATGTGCAGTGTATAACCTTGAATTAGATCTGGAACAGAAAAGGACATTATTGGGAACTGGTAAAAATTACAAAATGGAAAAATAGTCTCAAACATAGGATTTTTCATTTAAATATGTTTCTTAAACTAACAAATATATGTAATCCAAATGAGAACAAGATGAAAAATAAAAAAATAAAACGACTTTGCGTCGATGCAGCTGAAGAAAATCCCACCAACACCCACCATTGGCCATCTCCCAAGTGGACTTGTTTGTTGAAGCAAAGGACGTAAGACAGGAGTGATGTGCTGCTCGTGAGTGTTTGCAGCTGCCCTTGTCTCTCCCAGCTTTTGACTCTGGGGTGTGTGAAATTTACTGTTCAATAAGAGGGGAAGCTCAGATCTACTCCACGCAATGATAGAAGATGACAGGCCCATGCCTCATCTAAACCTTGTCACAGACATCTTTTTTTAAATGTTTATTGGTTTTGAGAGAGAGAGAGAGGAAGCATGAGCTGGGCAGAGAGGGAGAGAGAGTATCCTAAGCAGGCCCCACGCTGTCATCACAGAGCCCAACAGGGGACTCAATCCCTGAAATATGACCTAAGCTGAAATCGAGAGTCAGACACCTAACCGACAGAGCCACCCAGGCACCCCCAACTTTGTCACAGACATCTTAATGAAGCCTTTTGTGCGCCAATGGCAAAGAATCCAAAATTAAGAAATCCATGATTTATAATATTTTACTTTTAAGTTTTGTTTATGATAACTCTTTATTGTGAATGAAATGTTTTCTCTCTTTCTTTTATTAATTTATTTATTGTTTAATTTACATCCAAGCTAGTTAGCGTATGGTGCAACAATGATTTCAGGTGAAATGTTTTCTCGTGACATAACTGTCGGTGACTTCCTGGGCATGTCCAGACTTGCTCATGAATTTCTAGGATTAACTCCCACATTCCATTTGCAATCCTCTTGTGTTCATCACACAATTTGGCATTCACCTCCTTTTTTACATACAACATTTGAGACTTCTTTTTGGAGATTATCCCACAAAATTTTCTCGAATCTCTTTGTCTCTGTGTTCTTGGTGTCCCTCAATCTTCTGCTGGAATTTCTATATAGTTAGGAGGAGTTCGTACTTTTTTGTTGTTGTTGTTTTTAAGGAAAACAAGCTTCCCTGAGTGTTTCTTTAGTATGTCAATCAATCCACGGTGGAAAGAAGTCGCTGGCATCCCCTCCCCTCCTAATGAATACAATAAAAAGTACGTGTATCCCTGAATTGCAAAAATTTAATCTAGAATTCTTCATTTGGAAACAAAGTGAACGTTCAAAAGAACCTAATATTGTTCTTTTATGATTTTGATAAATTCTTTGTCTATATTCCTGTAAGAAAGTGACTACAAAATAAGGGAAACTCGTTGGTAGTTGAAGAAATTTTTCTTCACATTGTGGGTTTAGAGGACACTACTCCCCACTCATAGTTCACCCAAATTAATGGCTTTTCTAAGGCTATGTGCATATATCAGGTAAGAATTTTCAAGTCATATCCTTAGAACTGTCCTTTTTCCCCTTAGAACTAAACATGGTTTCTTTCTTCAGAACAACTACTCCATCGGTAATGAAATACAATGTTGCCAATTCAGAGTAAAATTTGACATCTTGGATGTTCTTAGGGGAAATGCTATCCCTTTAAAATTTTTCCTCAATCTTTTTTACTCTAACATGGCATCTAGGTTTCCAGGGGCCCTCAGAGCCTGTTGACCGTACATAATAGGGGAATTGTCCTGGTCCCCAGGTATTCCGAGCTTGTCTATCTTCCAGTGTCACATCCACAATCCTCTTGGCTATACCAGAAACATCTTTTGCTCTCAGTGCTCCATTGGTGAGTGAAGGAGCTGAGTTCACCTCTGGCCCATCAGCCTGGGTGCCTCACACACCATGACCATGGTGTTGTGACAACTCCACATGTGTGTGCTCCCTATCTCCCAGGGCAGAGGGGAAATAGAGCACACACTTCCCCTCGTCAAAAACCTTCTGATTTCTCTGAGTGCACTATCATCCCCTACATCCGTCATCTTGAAGTTAAAGGGAGAAGGGCTATCAGTGCTACTTTTCAAATCTCCTCACCGGTTTGTCTCTTCAATTCCTTAGAACACTCTCTTCTCAACTTGGAGGTATTTGGTATCTCCTCAGGCTCTGTGCTTACTTATTTTGTGTATGAGACAGGAGATGGGGAACACAATAAGACAGAGAAAAATGACTAGAAAAATATTTGCAGAAATCTGTAGTTTCTTCCAGGACCTCAGCTTTTCTTAAAAAATAAAAAATCTTAATTTTTAGAAGAGTTTTAGGTTCACAGGTGAATTAAGCAAAAGGTACGCGGGTTACCCACAGACAGCACGGGTATGCCTCCCCATTATCATCATGCAACAGAGGGCACATTTTTTATGATTGATGAACCTCCATTGACTATAAGTATTCAAATAAATTGAACTGAAGTCCATACCTCACCGTAGGGCTCATTCTTGGTGTACTTTCTATGGGTTGACCTAATGCACATGTATCCAGTATTATAGCACCACACAGAGTGGTTTCACTGTCCTAAAGGTCCTTTGTGCTCCTCCTTTTTATCTCTTTTTTTTCCCAACCGCTGGCAACCCCTGGTCTTTTTACCATCTCCATAGTCTCACCTTGTAGTTGGAATCATACAGCATATAACCTTTTATGACTTTTTTACTTAGTAACAAACACTATTCTAAAAGATTCACCTACGTTTCACTGATGCTAAGATGCTTTGTTTATAAAACACATTATTATTTTATGAGCCACTATGAAAAAGTATGCTAATTAAATATGAACATGGCTTTCTTTCACTTTGAGTTTTCATTTTATACTTAGCAAAGATGGCACTTATGTTAATGCATTTAAAAAATCAGAGATCACAAACATTCACATATAAAAAGGAAACTATAAGAAAAAGAAGTTATTTAACATATTTCTAAAACTTATTTACATTTGGAGACTGTCTATTCTCAATAAGTTTTGGGAGTGCTTGACTTTAGGATTCTAGTTCCAAGCTTTTCTTTCAAGCCACTGACACCCATTCTCCAGTTTTGATACTGGAGTTTCTTGGAATCTGACTATAAAGTGCCACCTGGAACGTTTTCCAATAGGTAGGATTCAGGTTGCATCCTAAAATGGTCCTTAATGGGGGTGCCTGGGTGGCTCGGTCGGTTAGGCATCCGACTTCAGCTCTGCTCATGATCCCATCATGGTACTTGTGTTCAAGACCCATGTCAGGCTCTGTGCTGACAGTTCAGAGCCTGGAGCCTGCTTTGAATTCTGTGTATCCCTCTCTTTCTGCCTTCCCCTGCTCACACTTTGTCTCTCTCTCTCAAAAATTAACATTAAAAAAAATTTTTTTAAATCGTCTTTAATGACTTGTGTCCTGAAACATGGAGCAATTGCAAGTATCCTGTTGTGTCACCTGGAACAGTGATAGTCCTAACTGGGGAGCAATTACCTTATCAGGACTGCTGCGTGGACATCGGCAGGGGGAAGCCCCATTCTTCGTAAGAACATCCTGATTCTGAGATGCTTAACTGCGAAAAAGAAGGTCTTAGAATCAGTGACATACAGGTAAACCACTTAATCCTCACAACACTCTGAGGCAACTACTGTTAGTATCTCTGTTTCATGGATAAAGGAACCTATCTCAGTCAGCTCAGGATGCTATGACAGATTACTAAAGACTGGGTGGCCAATGAACAAGTTGACTCCTTATAGTTCTGGAGGCTGAAAATCTGAGTTTGGGGGTCAGCAGGGTAAGGTTCTTATGAGAACCCTCCTCCAAGTTGCAGACTGCCAACATTTCCTTGTGTCATCACATAGTGGTAAAATAGCTAGAAAGCTGCCTGTGATCTCCTTTTTTTTTCCTAATGTTTATTTATTTTTGAGAGAGGGAGAGACAGTATGTGAGCGGAGAGGGGCAGAGAGAGAGAGGGAGACACAGAATCCATAGCAGGCTCCAGGCTCTGAGCTGTCAGCACAGAGCCCAATGCGGGTGGAACTCACAAACCCTGAGATCACAACCTGAGCTGAAGTCAAAGCTCAACTGACTGAGCCACCCAAGCACCTCCCTGTGGTCTCCTTTATAAGAACACTAATCCCATGTAGGAGGCCTTCACCCTTATGACCTAATTACCTCTCAAAGCTTTTATCTCCTAATACCATCATACTGATGGTAAGGATTCCAACATAGGAATTTTGGATGGACACAAACATTCAGTCCATATGAAAATCCAAGATACAAAAATTTCCAGAAACGTTTTCAAGGTCACACAGTACCAAGCAGTCTGGCTCTGTTGTGCCTCACTACATGGTTCCCCTCCTTACTTCCTCATGTCTGTGATCCAGGGTCTCCTCCCCAGAGAGGTCTTTCCTGACCACCTGAACTAAAGTAAAGTAGCCTTCCTCATCATCTTGTGTGTTCTCAGTCTACTTTCTCCACAGCACATACCGTGACCAGACATTACAGTAGATGGTCCTCAGCTTGTTTATTGTCAACCTTCCTGTCGAGATTGTAAATTCCATCTGAGCAGGAAACCTGATTGTTGTATCCCAATCGTCTATAACAGTGCCTGGCACATAGTAGACATTTAGTAATTATGTGTTGAATAAATTGAAAATGTAGATGCAAAGATGTCAACCATGCATCTTTCTTTTCTATGAGACACAGTGGGACCTTTTCAACGTTGGAATATGTGTCATTGTAAATAGGACTTCGTTTCATGATCGGTGGTGTCCCCTCTGATGACTCATCATGTAGAGGTAGTGTAAATGAAGTGGCAAAGACTAGAGATTGTAACAGCCTCCTGCCTGGACTTGAATCCTGGCTCTAGTCCTTACTAGCTATGTGATCTTGAGCAAGTTCCTGAATGCCTTTATACTTCAATTTCATAGCCTTTAACTTGGCAATAGAAACAGTAAGGATTAAGTGAGTTAACACATTTAAAATACATTTAAGAAAAAAATAAATAAAAATTAAAACACAAATAAAACGCTTTTAACAGTGTCTAGCACATGTTAAATGTGATGTAGATGTTACCTATTATTACTATTACCACTTAGCCACGCAGTGCTCTTATAAGAGAACATTAGACTAGGTTTTTTAAGTTCTTTTAAAATATTTTAGTGTCGGGGCGCCTGGGTGGCGCAGTCGGTTAAGCGTCCGACTTCAGCCAGGTCACGATCTCGCGGCCCGTGAGTTCGAGCCCCGCGTCGGGCTCTGGGCTGATGGCTCAGAGCCTGGAGCCTGTTCCCGATACTGTGTCTCCCTCTCTCTCTGCCCCTCCCCCGTTCATGCTCTGTCTCTCTCTGTCCCAAAAATAAATAAATGTTGAAAAAAAAATTAAAAAAAAATATTTTAGTGTCGGTAATTATTTATTCATATATTTATTTTGGGAGTGATTTGTCCTCTAAGAGCCAGAGTATCCCATTGTCTATTTCTACATATTTTAGAGGAAGGACAGGACTGGTAACAGTGCCCAGGGCAGATATAGACTCAGATGACCGGCACATGGGGATTTACATTATTTGTTGTTATCATTATGCTAATGATTCACTTTGTAAAAACAAAAAGAAAAACAATAGCCTAGCCCTTCTAGGGAAAATCAGGCCATTCAAAATGCACTTAATTTTACAATGGATTTGAGACAGAGTTCTTGGATATGACTCCAAAAGCACAGGCCATAAAAAAGAATAGATAAATTGCTCTCTGTTAAAATTCAAAACTATTGTGTGTTAAAAGATACCATTAACAGTGAAGGCAACATACAGAATTGTGAGAAAGCACTTGTAAGTCATATATTTGATAAAGGGTTACTGTCCAGAATATAGAAGGAACTCCTACAGCTCGGTGACAACAAAAACAAACAGCCCAATTAAAAAATGGGCAAAAGACTTGAACAGACATCTCTCCAAAGAAGATATGCAAATAGCCAATAGACACATAAAAAAGATGCCTAGCATCGTTAATCACTAGGGAAATGCAAATTATAACTGCAATGAAACACCACTTCACACCCCTTAGGATGGCTATTCTGAAAACAAAACAATAATAAACAAAAAACAGAACATAACCAAGGTTGGAAAGAATGTGGAGAAATTGAATTGAAACCTTCTGCGCATTGGCATTGATGGTGGGAACGTAAAATGGTGCAGCTGCTACAGAAGATGGTGTGGTGGTTCCTCAAAAAAATCAAACCTAGGGGCGCCTGGGTGGCGCAGTCGGTTAAGCGTCCGACTTCAGCCAGGTCACGATCTCGCGGTCCGTGAGTTCGAGCCCCGCGTCAGGCTCTGGGCTGATGGCTCGGAGCCTGGAGCCTGTTTCTGATTCTGTGTCTCCCTCTCTCTCTGCCCCTCCCCCGTTCATGCTCTGTCTCTCTCTGTCCCCAAAATAAATAAACATTGAAAAAAAAAATTAAAAAAAAAAAAATCAAACCTAGAATCATGGTATGATCCAGCAATGCCACTTATAGGTTTATGCTCAAAAGGACTGAAAGCAGGGCCTCAAGCAGATATTTGCACAGTAATATTCAGAGCAACATGATTCACAGTAGCCAAAACATAGAAATAACCTTTAGAGGAAAACTATTTTTCTTCTCTACTTTAAAAACCTCTGACACCAGATGGATGGGAGGATGGACAGATTTTCCCACATCAAACATTTCTCCAATACTCAGAAGACACTGACTGGGTGTCCTACAAATGTGATGAGGGAGCATAAGGCAAGTTTAGGGCAAAGCACCAGCTAACAACAGTTCCCCACCCACAGGTGGGATATGTGTGACCTTCCTTAGACACTCCTAGCTGCCCAAGAACAAAGGAAAGGGAAAAACAAATGGTTAACTGATAGAGATCACAGCCATGCAGGACCTGAGTCTCCATCAGGTTACAAATGTCTAAGTAAATTACAAGAAAGAGGCAATCTTATCAACAGCTTAATCTCCAGAAACCTATAGACTCAGTTTCCTGGAGCCCCAACATTACCCTCCCTTCCATAGTGATGTGGGAAACAAAGACAAGAAGGAAATGGTAGGTATAGTTAAATTTCTTTATAATCTGCAGCCCATTTATGATAGGAAACGATAGGATTCAGTAGGCAGAGAGGGAAATATTAGGACCTGAGTTCCCTGGGTGGGGAAAAACACATATTTTGGAACAATGCTGGGAGTGTCTGACCACAGCAAACCCCCTCAGGCGTAAGGTCCCTCTTAAGCATGTAATAGACACCACCTACTCCCCTTCAGGTCTCCCTCAGGAATTTGACAAAAGATCTAACTGAAAATAAGTAGACCATAAAACGTATGACCCACAAGGATGATATGGCCATAGATCCCCCCTCATATGATGGAATCTAGCCAATCAGGAATGAACAACCCAGCACCTAGAGTATCCAGCCAGTAAGGGTAGAGCCTGAGAAGGAAGGAGGGGGAAAGGAAGGGAGGGCTGACCAGAACCTTATAAAACAAGGACCCTTGCCTACTGTTGCTGTCATTCACTTTTGAATGCTCCCACTCTGTAAAGAGAGCTTTCCTACTATTCTTCCTTTCTAATCTTTAAAAAAAAATTTTTTAAACATTTATTTATTTTTGAGAGACAGAGAGAGAGAGAGCACAAGCAGGGGAGGAGCAGAGAGAGAGGGAGACACAGAAGCCAAAGCAGGCTCCAGACTGCGCTGTGAGCACAGAGCTCGACGCGGGGCCCAAACTCACGGACCACGAGAGCATGACCTGAGCCAAAGTCAGCCGCTTAAACAACTGCGCCAGCCCGGCCCCCCCCCCCCCTTCTAATCTTATACTCTAATAAACTTCTGCCTGCTGCTCATTTTGTGCCCACCTCTTCATTCTTCGAAGCGGTGAGATAATGAATCCCGGTTTTTGAGGTAAAAAAAAATCCTGCAACGTTGACAAATACTTGTGGCAAATACAAAGTATAACAGTTCTCCAGGAACTCCTTCCCTAGAGGGAAGACAACCTTAGCTTGACTACAATAAGGCCTCCAGTGTCTGATGCGTCCTCTATAGCATATGAAAGTCCTTTTGGAGGACTCCCTTTTGCCTTTACCTTCCCCAACTCCAACTCCAACTCTGTGGCATAGAATCAGTCAGTGCAGCTCTTTCTGCCCACAGGTCCTATCCCCTGCTTTAATAAAATAACCTTTTTGCACCAAAGACGTCTCAAGGATTCTTTCTTGTCTGTCAGTTCTGTCCCCTTCCCACCCCCCCCCACGCCCAAACCCCAACAAATGCAACTTAGCTCTGACACTATCTACCTGAAGACAGCATCAGATCCCACAGTTTAAGGGCTCAGTCCCATAAGACAACCCTTACTTCAGACATCAGTCACAAGCCTAGGCTGTCATCTGCATATCTGACCTACCAGCTCTAAATTGGGGTTCCCATCACGCCCTCCTTGGGTTCAGTAATTTGGTAGAATGGCTCATGGAACTTAGGGGAACATTTACTTACGTTTGCTGACCTACTAAAAAGGCGTACAACCCAGAAACGGCCAGATGGAGGAGATGCATAGGACAAATATAGAGCGAGGGGTGCAGGGCTTCTATGCCCTCTCTGGGCTCACCCCTCAACCCAGCACCTTGATGTATTCACTAACCTAGCAGCTCTTCAAATCTCAATGTTCAAGAGTTACTCTAGGTTTTTAACCTCCACGCCGCTTTACCTGCGGTGGACAGGTGGGGCTGAAAGTTTCAATCTTCTAATCACCTGTTTTTCTGGTCACCGGGCCCATCCTGATGCTCTCTAGGGTCTCCACCTGAAATCATCTTATTAGCATCAACTTGCTGGGACTTTGGAGTGGTGGTGGTTTGGAGCTGACAGCTTGAGACATCTTTGGTGCAAAAAGCTGATTTTATTAAAGCACAGATGGGGGGCAGGGACCTGTGGGCTGAAAGAGCTGTAGTGGGGTTGGGAAGACTGATTATATACTATGGAGTTGGGGGAGGTAAAGGAAAAAAGAAAGCCTCCAAAAGGACTTTGAGTCTCTGCTAAAGAGAACTCATAAGATGCCTGGGGCCTTGCTATTGTCAAGCTAAGGTTGTTTTCCTCTAGTAAGGTATTAACATTGAGACAGTGGGGAGTTCCCTGAGAAATGTTATACTTTGTATTTGCCTCAAGTATTTGTCAATGGTCTGCAGGGTATAAAGAAATTTAACTATACCTAACATTTCCTTTTTGTCTTTGTTCCCCACATCACTATGGATGGACGGTGATGTTGGAGCTCCAGGTAACTGAATCTGTAGGTTTCTGGAGATTAAGCTGTTGATAAGATTGCCTTTTTCTTGTAATTTACTAAGACATTTGTAACCTGATGGAGACTCAGGTCCTGCAAGGCTGTGATCTCTATCAGTTAACCATTTGTTTTCTTTCCTTTCCTTTGTTCTTGGGCAGCTAGGAGTGCCTGAGGAATATCACACTTACCCCACCTGGAGGGGTGGGGGTTGTTAGCTGGTGCTTTGCCCTAAACTTGCCTTATGCTCCCTCATCAGTATCTTCAGTTCTGTTCCACTTAGCCACTGAGATGTGTGTGTGTACTTGAAATCTACAAATTTTATTTAGTTCTTTCTAAAACTTGCCTTATTATTTTTTTATATCCTTGTTTTCTTTTCCTATTTTTATTTCCTCTGTTATTTCCTTTAACCTTTACATGTGACTATCATATATTTCAATCAGCTCATGCCAATATATGAAGTCTTTGGGGAGGGAGTCTAAGTCTTTCATTATTGTTTCTGCTGTCTGTTGCTTTTTCCTTGTGCGTTTTGTGGACTTTTTAAACTTGTGGACTATATTTCCTTCAATGACATCTGGGAGAATCCCAGACACCTATGATGGGCACGTTGATTGCAACAACATGAATATTGACTTCCAGGCAACCTCATTTATAGCTCCTTCCTCTGCTCATTTACTTAGTTGTTACTATTACTATTTAATTCTTAGACCCTCAGAAAATTCCTCACTCTAGTAAGTGCAATAATGCAATAAAACTGTGTCTACTGTGTTGGTCTGACTCACCATCTAATTATATTTTATACGGAGGGCCCTTTAGAGTAACTAGTGGGCCCTATTGGCAGAAATTAAAATCCAAGTCTTTCTTTGGTTAGTGAACTTTTCAGGTTTTTAAGAGTTTGGGTTGTCTGAAGCTCTAAAATATTTTTCATACATCCTCCAGCAGGATAACACAACTGATTACCCATGTCCAATCATTCCAGACTTTATTTTTCTACTGAAAGAAATGGAGGTCAGAGGAAGCAAATGCCTTGTCCAAGCTACTTCTGCAACTGAGAGACAAACAAACAAAAAGGTTTAATACTGATCACTGGAACCAAAAAACTTTTCAGCTTTACCCAATGGTCTGTGGATGAGACTCAGAAAAAACCGAAAATGGCAAAGTAAGAGCTCAGCTAGCAACAGACTGCTTGGCCTGTATACAAGTAATCCAGGATGTCCAGCAAAGACGCCTTCCCTCATTGGAAGTATAAACCGTAGTTATTTCCAACTGGGGTCTGATCAGCACTCAGAAGGTGGAGTCATGAGAAACCAGAAGGAAGAAAATTTTGCCGATTGATCAGATCCTTTTTGAGTCCTAGTCATATTATAGTCTGTGGGGAGGAAGTCATGGAGATTTTTCAAGATATCATGGGAATGACCCAAATCTAAATGCCTTACTCAAGACTCAAGAAAGTATATACATTTGCATTCCCGGATTAACAACAACTGGGTAGTAGTATTCTAGGGGAGACTTTGCAAAAGTCTTGCTTCCCCCAAAATGCCCACATCAGGACTTTGGAGTTCAAAAGATCTGTGTTTTCTAGGCTCTGAGCCAGCTGACATCACTTTGGCCCCTAGACTAAGAAGTAAGGAAGATCTATCCTAAACTCCTGTCCTAGAGGCCTGACTCACCTTTTTGGTGGTGAAGACAGCAAATTAGGGATACCTATAAGAGCAACATGTACAAATCTTTCTGAAATCAGTGTATAGATTTTTGTGAATAACAGTTGCTATGTTCCCAGTGTCTAGTATAAAGCTTGACATATCAGAGGCTCTCAAATTAAAACTTGTTGACTTTTTTTTTTTTAAATGATTGGACCCTGTTTTTGAGTTTTAGTGGCAATATTGCTTTGTGCCACTGGATGGTGCTATTAAACCACTCTCACATGCACACTCTCAACCCGATTTTGATGTTTTCCAGCCTTCAAGCAGAAAGTATCTTTCATTTCTCCGCTTTCAAACCATCTCAGTTTGGACATCACGTGGACTTTTTCCCCCTTGAAAAGAGCTGGAAACATTTCTGACTCATTCTTTTTTTTTAAAGACTTTATTTTTTAGAGCAGCTTTAGCTTCACAGCAAAATTAAGAGGAAGATACAGATTTCCCATACACTGCCTGCTGTCATACATGCGCATCCTCCCACCCCGTTATCAACATCACCCACCAGAATGGCATGTTTGCTATAATAGATGAATCTGCACATCCTTCTCATGCAAAGGCCACAGTTTACACGAGGATTCATTCTTGGTATTGTGCATTCTATGGGTTTGGTCAAAGGTACAGTGATATGTATCCATTCTTAGAGTATCATACACAGTATTTTCACTGCCCCCAAATCCTCTGCATTCTGCCTATTCATCTCTCCCTCTGATTCTTTCTTGAAAACAGTGATTATTCCAGTAGCACTTCTAAAATTGGATCCCACAGCTCAGACATCCAGGAGACAGACACATCTGTGGAACATTTTGTTGTTTTTGTCAGGAGTGGCATTGTCGACTAGTTAATAGAAAGAAAGGAAACCAGGAATTCAAGTACCCACTGTCCTCTTGTTTATCAATGACCTAAGGATTCTTCAGAGATGCCTCCAGCTGCAAAGAAGGGGTGTGTGTGTGTGTGTGTGTGTGTGCGCGCGCGTGCACCTATGCGCTTGTGCACACAGTTGGTGGTTGGGGGATGTGCAAAAGAGGTATGAGAGCAGGACTATCTCTTCCCACATTATTGACCAGACTAGCTCCATGTCGGGGATAGAGGTAGGAAATATATGCTTTTGTTTTGTTTTGTTTTGTTTTGTTTGTTTGCTTGTTTCTAAGAATATTACCCTCTGTTAAAAGAAGGCTCAATTATCTCAATGGCCCTTCTAGTCCTAATATGCTATGTTCTAAGTTCTTCAGTTTTCTTGGTTGAATATTTCACCTTGGTCTATCCAAGAAGACCAAGAGGATGTGGAGGATTAGCTTGAAGCGGTGCCATGCAGGTCTGAATTTATCCTTAGAGACCTCCTTTCATTGCTACCTCCTTACTGTCACCTGAGCTCTGGCTGCCTGGCTCAAACAAGCCACAACCAGGACGTGTTTGGAAAAGGTGTGGAGAGGCACAGAGCTTTTCCCAACTTCTTATAGTGAGCTTGAGGAAGTACATAGGTAGAAACTGAAGGCCAACGCTCTCAAACAAGAACACATCAACCCATGGCAGACTGAGCAAGAGGTGGGAACAAAGTGTGCAGAAAGAAGAGGGTCACAGAGGTGGGCAGGTGAGATGGCAATGTGAACCAGTTCCACAAGTGAGTTTTGAGTGTCTACTCTGTGCTGGGCTCTAAGGATACAGAAATGAATGCAAGGAGATGTCAGGAGATTGGAGGCAGATACATAAATGTAGAGCTATCAGGCCATATTTAAGTGCTTTGAGAGTGGATGGAACAGGGGACTAGGGCAATTCAGAGAAAGAGCAAATCTAGAGGAGTTGATGCCCAAACTGAATCTCCATTGCCCCAGGCATCATTGCTACAATTATTCTTGATTAAAAGGTTTTCATTGGAGGTTGTTTTTTTAATCAGACTTCTTTATATCTTTGATGGTTGACTTCATACAAGTATATAGTATTAATAGCTACTCTTCATTAAGTTCTAAGCATAGTTCTAAAGCCCTTTACGTATAATTCCACATTTAATCTTCACAGCAATCCTGTAAGATAGGCAGGTATTAAGACCCTTATGGTGAAAAGTTTTTGTGGAAAATTTCAAGCCCATAGAAAAGTTTTCTGACATCAGGAGTACACTGAAGCAAATTTCAGATATCATGTCGTTTCTGAACATAGCTCAGTATGTTAATCTAGAAGATAAGGATACTTCAAAAAACATAACCACAAGTCTGCTTCTAGTTAAGATGGAGGAACAGGAACTCGATTTACCCTCCTGCCTGACATAACATGAAGGAAGGAAGGAAGGAAGGGAGAGAGGAAGAGAGAAAAAGACAAAATATACGAAATGATGTTTTTCAAGACATGGACATCAGGCAGTGAAGGACAATCAGATCATTTGCCCCTTCCTCTCCCCTCCTCTCCCCTTCCCTCAGCATATTGCCTCCAGAGAGAGTTCAGGTGAAGCGCAGAGAAGGAGGAACACAAAGAAACACTGAGCAGGCTTTTTGCAGAAGTAATTTGACTGTAAAGTTCAAATGGAAATGCAAATGACTTAGAACAGTCAAAACAACTTTGAAAAAGAAGAGCTAGTTTGAAGGAGCAGTACCATGTGATTTCAACACTTATGACAAAGTAACAATAATGAAAAAAGTATCATATTGGCATCAGGATATGCAAATAGATCATTGGATTGGATTGGAGGGTCCAGAAACAGACCACATGTTTATGACAACTGTTTTTTTTTTTAATTTTTTTTCAACGTTTTTAATTTATTTTTGGGACAGAGAGAGACAGAGCATGAACGGGGGAGGGGCAGAGAGAGAGGGAGACACAGAATCGAAAATAGGCTCCAGGCTCTGAGCCATCAGCCCAGAGCCTGAAGCGGGGCTTGAACTCCCGGACCGCGAGATCTTGACCTGGCTGAAGTCGGACGCTTAACCGACTGCACCACCCAGGCGCCCCTATGACAACTGTTTTCTGATGAAGGTACAAATGAAATCAACAGAGACAGGACAAACTTTTCAACAAATAGCACTGGAACAATTAAATATCTATATGCAAAAAAATGAAGTTGTACAATATACAAAAAATAACTCAAAATGGATCGCAGATCTAAATTTAAAATCTAAAACTACACTACTCCTAAACCTCTAAAATGTAGGAAACTTATAAGACCTCGAATTAGCCAAAAATTTCATAGACGTGACATCAAAAACACAATCCACAAAATTAAAAATGGACAATTTGGACTTCATCAAATTTTAAAACGTGCACTCTTTTAAAATTTCTGTTAAGAGGGAGTTGCGGCAAGATGGCGGCTTAGGAGGACGCTGGGCTCACCGCACGTCCTGCTGATCACTTAGATTCCATCTACACCTGCCTAAATAACCCAGAAAACCGCCAGAGGATTAGCAGAACAGAGTCGCCGGAGCCAAACGCAGACGAGAGGCCCACAGAAGAGGGTAGGAAGGGCGGCGAGGCGGTGCGCGCTCCACGGACTGGCGGGAGGGAGCCGGGGCGGAGGGGCGGCTCGCCGGCCAAGCAGAGCCCCCGAGTCGGGCTTGCAAAAGCGGAGGGGCCGGGCGGACTGTGTTCCAACAGCAAGCGCGACTTAGCGTCTGGGAGGTCAGAAATTAACAGCTCTGCTCGGAAAGCGGGAAGGCTGGAGGACAAAGGGAGGGAGAGCTGCTGAGCCCCCTGACAACAGAGCTCAGTTTGGTGGGGAACAAAGGCGCTCGCCAGCGCCATTTCCCCCGCCCATCCCCCAGCCGAAATCCCAAAGGGAACCGGTTCCTGCCAGGGAACTTGCTCGCTCCGCGCAAACACCCAACTCTGCGCTTCTGCGGAGCCAAACCTCCGGCAGCGGATCTGACTCCCTCCCGCTGCCACAGGGCCCCTCCTGAAGTGGATCACCTAAGGAGAAGCGATCTAAGCCTGCCCCTCCTGCCCCCGAGCACCTTGCCTACCCACCCCAGCTAATACGCCAGATCCCCAGCATCACAAGCCTGGCAGGGTGCAAGTAGCCCAGACGAGCCACACCACCCCACAGTGAATCCCGCCCCTAGGAGAGGGGAAGAGAAGGCACACACCAGTCTGACTGTGGCCCCAGCGGTGGGCTGGGGGCAGACATCAGGTCTGACTGCGGCCCCGCCCACCAACTCCAGGTATACACCACAGCACAGGGGAAGTGCCCTGCAGGTCCTCACCACGCCAGGGACTATCCAAAATGACCAAGCGGAAGAACTCCCCTCAGAAGAATCTCCAGGAAATAACAACAGCTAATGAGCTGATCAAAAAGGATTTAAATAATATAACAGAAAGTGAATTTAGAATAATAGTCATAAAATTAATCGCTGGGCTTGAAAACAGTATACAGGACAGCAGAGAATCTCTTGCTACAGAGATCAAGGGACTAAGGAACAGTCACGAGGAGCTGAAAAACGCTTTAAACGAAATGCATAACAAAATGGAAACCACCACAGCTCGGCTTGAAGAGGCAGAGGAGAGAATAGGTGAACTAGAAGATAAAGTTATGGAAAAAGAGGAAGCTGAGAAAAAGAGAGATAAAAAAATCCAGGAGTATGAGGGGAAAATTAGAGAATTAAGTGATACACTAAAAAGAAATAATATACGCATAATTGGTATCCCAGAGGAGGAAGAGAGAGGGAAAGGTGCTGAAGGGGTACTTGAAGAAATAATAGCTGAGAACTTCCCTGAACTGGGGAAGGAAAAAGGCATTGAAATCCAAGAGGCACAGAGAACTCCCTTCAGACGTAACTTGAATCGATCTTCTGCACGACATATCATAGTGAAACTGGCAAAATACAAGGATAAAGAGAAAATTCTGAAAGCAGCAAGGGGTAAACGTGCCCTCACATATAAAGGGAGACCTATAAGACTCGTGACTGATCTCTCTTTTGAAACTTGGCAGGCCAGAAAGAATTGGCAAGAGATTTTCAGGGTGCTAGACAGAAAAAATATGCAGCCAAGAATCCTTTATCCAGCAAGTCTGTCATTTAGAATAGAAGGAGAGATAAAGGTCTTCCCAAACAAACAAAAACTGAAGGAATTTGTCACCACTAAACCAGCCCTACAAGAGATCCTAAGGGGGACCCTGTGAGACAAAGTCCCAGAGACATCACTATAAGCATAAAACATACAGACATCACAATGACTCTAAACCCGTATCTTTCTATAATAACACTGAATGTAAATGGATTAAATGCGCCAACCAAAAGACATAGGGTATCAGAATGGATAAAAAAACAAGACCCATCTATTTGCTGTCTACAAGAGACTCATTTTAGACCTGAGGACACCTTTAGATTGAGAGTGAGGGGATGGAGAACTATTTATCATGCGACTGGAAGCCAAAAGAAAGCTGGAGTAGCCATACTTATATCAGACAAACTAGACTTTAAATTAAAGGCTGTAACAAGAGATGAAGAAGGACATTATATAATAGTTACAGGGTCTATCCATCAGGAAGAGCTAACAATTATCAATGTCTATGCACCGAATACCGGAGCCCCCAAATATATAAAACAATTACTCATAAACATAAGCAACCTTATTGATAAGAATGTGGTAATTGCAGGGGACTTTAATACACCACTTACAGAAATGGATAGATCATCTAGACACACGGTCAATAAAGAAACAAGGGCCCTGAATGAGACATTGGATGAGATGGACTTGACAGATATATTTAGAACTCTGCATCCCAAAGCAACAGAATATACTTTCTTCTCGAGTGCACATGGAACATTCTCCAAGATAGATCATATACTGGGTCACAAAACAGCCCTTCATAAGTTTACAAGAATTGAAATTATACCATGCTTACTTTCAGACCACAATGCTATGAAGCTTGAAATCAACCACAGGAAAAAGTCTGGAAAACCTCCAAAAGCATGGAGGTTAAAGAACACCCTACTAACGAATGAGTGGGTCAACCAGGCAATTAGAGAAGAAATTAAAAAATATATGGAAACAAACGAAAATGAAAATACAACAATCCAAACGCTTTGGGACGCAGCAAAGGCAGTCCTGAGAGGAAAATACATTGCAATCCAGGCCTATCTCAAGAAACAAGAAAAATCCCAAATACAAAATCTAACAGCACACCTAAAGGAACTAGAAGCAGAACAGCAAAGGCAGCCTAAGCCCAGCAGAAGAAGAGAAATAATAAAGATCAGAGCAGAAATAAACAATATAGAAACTAAAAAAACTGTAGAGCAGATCAACGAAACCAAGAGTTGGTTTTTTGAAAAAATAAACAAAATTGACAAACCTCTAGCCAGGCTTCTCAAAAAGAAAAGGGAGATGACCCAAATAGATAAAATCATGAATGAAAATGGAATTATTACAACCAATCCCTCAGAGATACAAACAATTATCAGGGAATACTATGAAAACTTATATGCCAACAAATTGGACAACCTGGAAGAAATGGACGAATTCCTGAACACCCACACGCTTCCAAAACTCAATCAGGAGGAAATAGAAAGCTTGAACAGACCCATAACCAGCGAAGAAATTGAATCGGTTATCAAAAATCTCCCAACAAATAAGAGTCCAGGACCAGATGGCTTCCCAGGGGAGTTCTACCAGACGTTTAAAGCAGAGATAATACCTATCCTTCTCAAGCTATTCCAAGAAATAGAAAGGGAAGGAAAACTTCCAGACTCATTCTATGAAGCCAGTATTACTTTGATTCCTAAACCAGACAGAGACCCAGTAAAAAAAGAGAACTACAGGCCAATATCCCTGATGAATATGGATGCAAAAATTCTCAATAAGATACTAGCAAATCGAATTCAACGGCATATAAAAAGAATTATTCACCATGATCAAGTGGGATTCATTCCTGGGATGCAGGGCTGGTTCAACATTCGCAAATCAATCAACGTGATACATCACATTAACAAAAAAAGAGAGAAGAACCATATGATCCTGTCAATCGATGCAGAAAAGGCCTTCGACAAAATCCAGCACCCTTTCTTAATAAAAACCCTTGAGAAAGTCGGGATAGAAGGAACATACTTAAAGATCATAAAAGCCATTTATGAAAAGCCCACAGCTAACATCATCCTCAACGGGGAAAAACTGAGAGCTTTTTCCCTGAGATCAGGAACACGACAAGGATGCCCACTCTCACCGCTGCTGTTTAACATAGTGCTGGAAGTTCTAGCATCAGCAATCAGACAACAAAAGGAAATCAAAGGCATCAAAATTGGCAAAGATGAAGTCAAGCTTTCGCTTTTTGCAGATGACATGATATTATACATGGAAAATCCGATAGACTCCACCAAAAGTCTGCTAGAACTGATACAGGAATTCAGCAAAGTTGCAGGATACAAAATCAATGTACAGAAATCAGTTGCATTCTTATACACTAACAATGAAGCAACAGAAAGACAAATAAAGAAACTGATCCCATTCACAATTGCACCAAGAAGCATAAAATACCTAGGAATAAATCTAACCAAAGATGTAAAGGATCTGTATGCTGAAAACTATAGAAAGCTTCTGAAGGAAATTGAAGAAGATTTAAAGAAATGGAAAGACATTCCCTGCTCATGGATTGGAAAAATAAATATTGTCAAAATGTCAATACTACCCAAAGCTATCTACACATTCAATGCAATCCCAATCAAAATTGCACCAGCATTCTTCTCGAAACTAGAACAAGCAATCCTAAAATTCATATGGAACCACAAAAGGCCCCGAATAGCCAAAGGAATTTTGAAGAAGAAGACCAAAGCAGGAGGCATCACAATCCCAGACTTTAGCCTCTACTACAAAGCTGTCATCATCAAGACAGCATGGTATTGGCACCAAAACAGACACATAGACCAATGGAATAGAATAGAAACCCCAGAACTAGACCCACAAACGTATGGCCAACTCATCTTTGACAAAGCAGGAAAGAACATCCAATGGAAAAAAGACAGCCTCTTTAACAAATGGTGCTGGGAGAACTGGACAGCAACATGCAGAAGGTTGAAACTAGACCACTTTCTCACACCATTCACAAAAATAAACTCAAAATGGATAAAGGACCTAAATGTGAGACAGGAAACCATCAAAACCTTAGAGGAGAAAGCAGGAAAAGACCTCTCTGACCTCAGCCGTAGCAATCTCTTACTCGACACATCCCCAAAGGCAAGGGAATTAAAAGCAAAAGTGAATTACTGGGACCTTATGAAGATAAAAAGCTTCTGCACAGCAAAGGAAACAACCAACAAAACTAAAAGGCAACCAACGGAATGGGAAAAGATATTCGCAAATGACATATCGGACAAAGGGCTAGTATCCAAAATCTATAAAGAGCTCACCAAACTCCACACCCGAAAAACAAATAACCCAGTGAAGAAATGGGCAGAAAACATGAATAGACACTTCTCTAAAGAAGACATCCGGATGGCCAACAGGCACATGAAAAGATGTTCAGCGTCGCTCCTTATCAGGGAAATACAAATCAAAACCACACTCAGGTATCACCTCACGCCAGTCAGAGTGGCCAAAATGAACAAATCAGGAGACTATAGATGCTGGAGAGGATGTGGAGAAACGGGAACCCTCTTGCACTGTTGGTGGGAATGCAAATTGGTGCAGCCGCTCTGGAAAGCAGTGTGGAGGTTCCTCAGAAAATTAAAAATAGACCTACCCTATGACCCAGCAATAGCACTGCTAGGAATTTATCCAAGGGATACAGGAGCACTGATGCATAGGGCCACTTGTACCCCAATGTTCATAGCAGCACTCTCAACAATAGCCAAATTATGGAAAGAGCCTAAATGTCCATCAACTGATGAATGGATAAAGAAATTGTGGTTTATATACACAATGGAATATTACATGGCAATGAGAAAAAATGAAATATGGCCTTTTGTAGCAACGTGGATGGAACTGGAGAGTGTGATGCTAAGTGAAATAAGCCATACAGAGAAAGACAGATACCATATGGTCTCACTCTTATGTGGATCCTGAGAAACTTAACAGGAACCCATGGGGGAGGGGAAGGAAAAAAAAAAAAAAAGAGGTTAGAATGGGAGAGAGCCAAAGCCTAAGAGACTGTTACAAACTGAGAACAAACTGAGGGTTGATGGGGGGTGGGAGGGAGGAGAGGGTGGGTGATGGGTATTGAGGAGGGCACCTTTTGGGATGAGCACTGGGTGTTGTATGGAAACCAATTTGTCAATAAATTTCAGAAAAAAAAAAAAAAAAAAAATAAATAAAATAAAATTTCTGTTAAGAAAGTGAAAAGACAAACTGCAGCCTAACAGAAAATGTTCGCAGATCATATATCTGATAGATGTGAGTTTATTTATACGTAACGATTGATTATATATATACACACACTTATATGTATTTGAGACACTTGACTGTATGTATGTATGTATGTATGGAAGATAATAACCATTAGGTAATGCAAATTAAAACCACAGTGTGTTTGGGCGGCTGGGTGTCTCAGTTGGCTGAGTGGCCGACTCTTGATCTTGACTCAGGTTATGGTCTCCTGCTTTGTGAGTTTGAATCTTGCATGGGACTTTGCACTGATGGTGTGGAGCCTGCTTGAGATTCTCTCCCTCTCTGCCCCTCCTGCATGTATTATCTCTCTCTCTTTCAAAGTAAATAAACAAACTTAAGAAAGAAATAAAACCACAGTGTGATATCACTTCCAATATTTATGTATTTATTTAGAGAGTGAGAAAGAGAATCTTAAGTAGGCTCCACACCCAGCACAGAGCCTGACATGGGGCTCCATCACTCGACCTGACTATGAGATCGTGACCTGAGCCGAAATCAAGAGTTGGAGGCTTATGCTTAACCAACTGAGCCACCCAGGTGCCCCTACCGCTTCCAATCCATTATACTGGCTAAAAGTAGAAAAACTAGACAACACTAAATGTTGGTAATGATATATAGCTTTAACTAGTGTGAAACCAGGAGGCAGTTCTCTAAACACATTTCCAATTGCCTTGCTTTGCCAATACTACCCAAGCATTTTGGCTAAAGACACATACTTAATTAAGGAAACAAAATCTGAGGCAAATGCAATAAAATGAGGCTTAAGAATGTAGTCATTTGCCTTCTGAGTTGAGGACATTGAACACTTAGGGACCTTAAAAGATTTGAGAGCCTTGAGGGTCATAATGCACACTGAGGTCCAGTGGTCTCCAAAATATGGACAACGAATTAGGGGTTTACTAATTAAGTCACCCTGAGATGCCTCATGAAAGAAGGTAGAAAAGGAGGTCTCTAAACTGGAATATGCATCAGTAGGACACATTTTCTTTGCTGGACTGACAGTCTCCCATCATGAGTTGAAGTATGTTGTTGCAACTCAACTATCTACTGAGAATAGGAGGGAAATTACAGTAGGAGTGATAGTTGTTGCATTGTGGTGAAATATGTTGTCCATCTAGTGAGCATGACCTAGCAGTGTGAGAAAAAAACTCAAGCAGTTTTTCTAAACAAGCAGGACAATAAGTGAAGTATTAAAAAAAATAACCAAAAAACACATTAAATTATGCTCCTGCTTTTGATCGATAACATAACACTACAAACTAGGGTGGTAAACAATGAGTATTTTAAGCTGCAATTTTAAGTCAGAGAAACAAATATTTGAGATTCAAATTATGGAACAGAGAATGGGAAATTTTTAATCATTTTGGACCTAGCCCCTGTGCCCTGGTGCCCTTCCGCTTCCTCCTTGGTCAAAACTGTGGGGTTGTCTTTAACAGTCTCTTTAGCCACCTGGTGCCTTAATTTTCTCATCTGCAAAATAAAGACAAATATTATTGTCTCAAAGAGCATAATAGAGGCCTAACATATGTTCCTTAAGTGAATGAAAGGATTGGTTTCTCCAACTCTTGAGTGCTATCATGGGTCACACCAGTGACCTTAATCTTCCAGGGACTCTAAACCCTAGAGAAGGATGTAAACTATTTCCTGACTCCAACTGTAAAAACCAACTTCCTCATTTCAGTAGAAATGACACCCTTAGCAACAAGCCAATACCATAAAGTGTGCATGTCCTAATACCAATATATTTTTCAAAATTTCAGTGCTTTTTCTTTTGTTTTAAGTTGGAAAGAATCTCAGCAGCCTTTGGGCTGCTACCGCTCTTTTACATATAAGCTCAGTGAAGCCCCAGAGAACGGAATGACTTACTTACATTTACCTAGCAGAGACAGTGGGCCTGTTGAGCTTTCTTCCAGCCAAGAGCAAGAATTAATACGATTGTCCACATTCAATGAAATCCCAGTATAAATAAAAGAATCTAATGCTACACTAAATCTACTCTTGGTACCAGGTGGCAGATGTGAATGTGTTGTAAATATTGACTGAACGGGTGGCAGGGGCCGTTTTGATCAAGAAGTATGACTGTCCCGACAGTTTTAATCCTTCATCTCTTGAATCACCCTAAAGTGCTAAAAATTCAACAGGGAGGGTGCATCAAAGAGGGAAGACGTGGAAGGTTTTAGTCCTGGAGGTAGGGTATTCGTAATAAAACACAGGATGACTTCAACTTCCAAAGAAATTACAAGTGGGAGCAATGAGGATTGGGGTGGCTTAAAAAACTGCTCAGTGCAAACCTCTGCCTATCAGATGACCCATCCCAACAGAGCCAGTCCCAGGGAGGCCTAGAGTAGGGAGGGGAGAGTTGCTGACAAATAAGATAGGTCATAGTCCAGTGGAACAAAAAAGTTGATTTCAGAATATGGAACTTGAAAACAAGTAAAGAGGGAAAGAAAGGAAGATACTCACCTAGGGGTGCTGATGTTGTCATAGAAGTAATACACCTACTGCTTGGAAATATATACCATCTCAAGCAACTATCCGGAGCTTGATTTCCTGTAAGCATACAGGAAGTCTTGCCCCACGTTTTACCTGCCTACTGGGTCTACCATTATATTAAACTGATAAGAACAGATACTACACTTGATCTTAGCCAAAAGGCCGAGAAGCGATGGGTCTACTATTATAAATGTGCTTAGGAGGTTAGAGCTGGCCATTCCTAGCCATACCCACTACTGCCACATACTATCCTCAAGAACAGTCATAATTCAGACTCACAGAACTTTAGAGTGAGAGGGACCCTAGAATAGGACTTCTATCCTTGGCACTATTGACATGTTGGGTCCAATAACGCTATGGGGGACTATCCTGTGCGCTAGAGGATGTTTTTAGCGGCTTCCTCAGCCGCTGTTCACTAGTTGCCGGTAAGCAGCTCCCCACTGGCGAGAAACAAATATGTTTGCCAGACATTGTCAGATGTTCCCTGGGTGGCAGAATCACCTCAGCTGAGAACTACTACCCTAGACAACTGTATCCAGCTTTCTCACATCTCACACCCATAGAAAATGAAAATATTTGAGTAGGACAATGAGTAAATGAGATGGGATCTGGAAATAGCTAAATAAACCTTGGTGAAAAAAATGTATTATGCTTTATAAATTTACAGGAAACATAAAATACAAAATATTTAGGGAATGTTAAATATTAAATGTATAGAAGATTCTGAATAAAATTCAAAAATTTAAATGAGAAATTTGAACATACTTTTACTGACATAGCTTTTTACCAACAAATTATGCTCAATGTGGCTATTATATGCAGCTCTGTTCAAGCCATTTTAATGATGACCACTTCAAATCCTTGGCAATCTCTATCGGTAAGAAACTTCATTTGTGCAAGTAGATGATAAAAATGTTAAAACCATTGTTTATCGTCACTTGAAGATTTGTAGTTTCTGGAATTAAAGACACCTACTAGCCTTTTTTCTTTTCTTATGCTGACAAATCAGCGTTTAAATCTCTTTATGAGAAAGCAAAAATATTTCAGATTCACACTTCTACATATCTTGTGTTGCAAAATAGTAATGAGAGGCTAATTAAATGCATTGCACATGTACTGGAAGAGTGGTTGTCCTGCAACTAACACGGAAACCCCTAAATGGGCTTCTTGTCTGTCAGCAACAGAAGGACAAGAGAATCTGATGAATGTAAAGACAGAGATTCTGGGCTATCATTTATTGCTGGGCAGACCAGAAAGCCCCACCGTATACTCCCCACCAATCCGTCCCCAACTGGCTGCATCTTGGGCTGGGCGGGCTCCAATCCCTGGGCACTTGGCAATAAGCTCCTTAGTGGTCCTCAGATTCTATCTAGGATGGTTAGTGGTTTGCTCTGAAGCTGGCTGCTGAGATGCCCAGGCCATCCAACACTTTTTTGGCTGCACACAGGGCATCATAGAACAACACATGGTACATTTGGCTCACCGTGTCTCCTCTGGGAACCATGGGGGTGGCCTTTGAAATCTTGCTCAGATGACTCCCCCAAGGAACCTGTGATAGACTTCTCTTGGTTAGAGGCACCTGGTCCCAGAACCTCAGTGACTCCAAATCCCACAGAGCATTCCGAGTGTTGAGAGACTCCATAATTTAGAGCATACTTAGAACCCATTGGTGGCACGCTGTTGTAATATGGCACATAGGTTGGAAAACTCTGCCTTAGAGAATTCTTCCTTGTCCTAGTTTGAGGACGTGGTGGCCCAGAGAGCGGTATGACTCGTCCCACATCCCACACTAAGTTAATAACAGAGCTGGAACCGGAACTTAATTCTACTGGCTCCTGGCACCACAACCACGCAGATCCTTCATTGCTTTTCCTTATTTTTTCTCCCCCTCTCTTCCTTCCTCCCACTGACTCATTCACCACAAATGCTTCATGTGCCTAGCCTACCAGTCACAAACATTGGCTTGTACCGTAGGGAAGGCAGCATTTCTTAAACTTTGGTCTAAGGATTTAAGAGTTTCTTAAACTTTGCTGTGCGTAAGAATAAAATTGTAACAATAAGTGTATTTTACTACTGTATCTTTGTGAAGAAAGTTGAAGCGAGGAGAGGAAAGGGTGAAGATTTGCAGTAGGAAGCATGAGGCAGTATTTCCACTATACTTCATCTAATTGCTTTGGCTGAGTCTAATGCTGAACACTAGAGCTTTGTGACTTCTAAGAAGACACAGTGACCCAAAGGCTACAAATATTTATGAGTTAAAAGTAACAGATTAGTTTATCTGATGCAAGTCCAAATATCTGCTGAGGCTTCCCTTGTTTTGGGCAACCTGATTAGACATACTTGTGTTAGATCCCCTACCCTCTGTCCCCAGAAAAAATGAGGTGGGTAGTGGACGAACAAGACAGAGAGAATGTGGTAATGGCTGCCTTTCTGAATGTAGGGTGTGGAGGGGTTGGAGCACCTCTTAACAGTTATGGCCCTAGGAAGCCAATGAGAGAGTACATAATGTCAGCCCAGAAATGGGCTCATAAACATATTTTCACCCTGAATTAATCCTTTTCTTCTCAAAATCCTTTTACATAATTCTTATGCATGTATGTGTGTGTCATTTTACATTGTTATACACCTGTTGTATGTACGGTGGATGGGAATGATGGCTACCATTTTACTACATGAAAAGAGTAGATGAAGAATCCCTGGCACCCACAACAAATACTGTGATATAAATATAAATACTTAATTATTTAATAAATATTTAATTAATTATTTGTAATAATTTATATAAATATAAATACATATATACACACATATATATTTGAGCTTCATAAAAGCATTAATAGAAAGGTACAGTTGATATTTTTTTAATATTTATTTGTTTCTTTGATTTGAGTACAGCTGGTACACAATGTTACATTAATTTTAGGTGTGCCATGTAGTGATGTAACAAGTTTATGCTGTATGCTATTTTTGCCACAAATGTAGCTGCCGTCTGTCTTGATACATCATTATTACAATATCATTTGACCATATTTCCTATGCTATGCGTTTTATTCTGTGACTTATTCAATCCATAACTGGAAACCTGTATCTCCCACTCCTGTTCATCTGTTTTGCCCATCCCTGCAAGCACCCCTCTCCTCTTTGGAAACCATTAGTTTGTTCTCTGTCTTTATGGGTCTAATTCTGCTTTTTGTTTGTTCTTGTTTTTATATTCCACTTCGGAGTGGAATAATACAGTATTTGTCTTTCTCAGTCTTACTTATTTCACTTAGCATAATATTCTCTAAATCCATCCATGTTGTCTCAAATGGCGGGAGTCCATCCTTTTTTATGGCTGCATAATATTCCTGTGTGTGTGGGTGTGTGTGTGTGTGTGTGTGTGTGCATACATACCACATCTTCTTTATCCATTCATCTTTTGATGGACATTTTGAGGAAATGAATATGCTGTGTAGCTTTGAACAGATTATTTTTCTCTCCGAGTTTCTGGGTTTAACAATTTTTTTTAATGTTTATTTATTTACTTTTGAGAGAGAACCAGTTGGGGAGAGACACAGAGAGAGAGGGAGACACAGAATCTGAAGCAGGCTCCAGGCTCTGGGCTGTCAGCACCAAGCCTGGCACAGGGATTGAACTCATCAACCGTGAGATCTAACCTGAGCCGAAGACACATGCCTAACCGACTGAGCCACCCAGGTGACCCTCTGGGTTTTTTTTTTTTTTTAACCTATAAAATAGGGGGATTGGCATAGTCAATCTCATGATAACAATATATCATAATTAGCCCAAATTCTACAGCTAGAAAAGGACTTTAACCCAGATCCTCTTTCTCCAAATTCAGTGTAAGTCTTCCAAATCACATGTCTTATCAAAGAAGCTGACACTCAGAACAGCTAAGCAAAGTCCTCCCAGTCTTGCTCTATCTAGGGTAATAAGTCAAGAAACACTGCACTGCTGTCCCTCCGAGAGCCAGGATCAGCTGTGTGGATGAACATCCCCCATCTGTGTGTTAGGGCTGCTCTGAGGAGGTCATCTGGCCCTGGCTATTCCCATGAACCTGCATGCTCAGAGTCTGAGAGTCAGGCCCTGGTGAGAGCACGGACAGCAGCAGTAGCCTGCCTGCAGGATGGCCCTCCGGGCCACAGCAGGCAGACATCAGTTTGCTGGAACTTTAAGCCAATCACATCTGCATCCATTAGATTTTAGTTCCAGTTTTTTCTGCCTCGCTGCTTTGAAAGTGAGGAAGCAGTGCCTTCCTTGCAACACCCAGCCGTCAGATACCAATCTTGGGTGGCATGGCGGAACAAGTCAAGCCTGTGCGTTAGGAGCCCTCATCCTAGTTCCAGATAGCTATGTAGCCTTAGGGAAGTTATGTGACCTCTTTGAACCCCAGTTTCCCCCTCTCGAAAGCAAATACAGTTGGTCAAATAATCTCTAAGGCAGGTATTCTCAAACTTGTAACAGGCATGAAGAATCACTTGGGAAGCTTATTGAAATGCATAATGGTAGGGTTCCTGATCCCAGTGATTCTGATCCAGCAAGTTGAAATAGGACCCAGGGATCTGAATTATGTCTTAGAGAGAGAGAGAGAGGGAGAGAGAGAGAGCTTGAGTGGGGGAGAGAGGCAGAGGAAGAGAGAGAGAAAGAGAGAGAGAATCTCAAGCAGGCTCCGTGCTCAGGGCAGAGCCCAGTGTAGGGCTCCATCCCACAACCTTGGCATCATGACCTGAGCTGAAATCAAGAGTGGGACACTCAACCAACTGAGCCACCCAAGTGCCCCAGGAATCCAAATTTTTAATAACCTAAGTGATTCTGCTAGAGGTAGTCTGTCAGCACTTTCAGAAATAATGCAGGGCTGAGGGAACTTCCGACTCATGCTGTGTGGATTATCCGTCTCCCACCATAGTTAGCGAATAACTAAGTGCTGGTAATTACTCAGGCAAAATGTATGCTTCATTCACCTCTTCCTTTCAATCCCACCACAATGCCAATTTTATGTCAGGATGATGGCAATGGCTTCTGATTTGACTTCTTGCCTCCATTATTCTACCCTTTATGCTCTCCCATTACAGTCTGCTTATATGCCTAAAATCTTCTCCTCAGAGCCCTGCAGTAGCTGCTAGGTGTCTATAGAATGAAAAATCCAAACTCCTTGATCTAGCAATGATGTCCAAATTCTTATCTTCTATGCATCCTTCATAAGAACTTCCTGCAGGCAGAGTTTGGCTGTTTGAGGTCTCCTGAATGAGCATGTGTCTTTACCACCATGCCCTTTGTTCATATCTGGTCTGCTTTATGACACTCTCCCTGTGACATGTCTGTACCCACTGCCTAAATTCGATTCATATTTTGAAGCTGAGCTTTAATTATTTTTTAACGTTTATTTATTATTGAGAGACAGAGAGAGACAGAGCATGAGCATGGGAGGGGCAGAGAGAGAGGGAGACACAGAATCCGAAGCAGGATCCAGGTTCTGAGCCATCAGCACAGGGCTTGACACAGGGCTTGAACCCACAAACCGCAAGATCATGACCTGTGCGGAAATCAGGCACTCAACCGACTGAGCCACCCAGGCGCCCTGAAGCCGAGCTTTAAAGTTTACCTTCTTTATGATGTCTTTTCTGACCAGCCCTCTTTGACTGTGAGCTCTTCTTTATTCTTGTAACTCTAGCCCAATACCACAAAATGACCACTTAACTTTTCTGTCTACACTGTGTGTTTATCTCCGTATCTTCACCTCGAGCACAGTGGTGTCTGTTAGTGGTTATGCATTTCTGTGTTCTCCGAAAGCTTCGCACAGAGAAGTATCAGATTTACTGCACAATCTTTTCTCACAGAAAGCCTTAACTAGTTAAGCAACAAAACTAGTATGTACTTGAATGAGGTAATCAGCTCCTGACATTTTTCTCTGTTTGCAAAATAGAAGAACCAAAACAGGATACTCCTCATCCCAGGATGTTACAAGAAACCGTTTTTAAAAATGAAAAATTGTTGACTAAAAAGCTGAATGAATAGGTGCACCTGCCTGCTTAGATTAAGAATACTTCCTCTAAGTAATAAGCCTTTTTCCCTCTGTGAAGGATTTCCTGACATCCCCAGACATGCTTGCTGTTGTTGATAATAATGGCACGTATTGAAGGTTGCAAAGAATCAGACACTCTTAAATACTTCTTATGTGATTTTATGTGAATTTCACAACCACTCTATTAGTGATTATTGACTATTTTATAGGCGAGGCAATTGAAGCATAAGAGATTAAATAATTTAGCAAAATTCACCAGCTATGTCAGAACCGGAACTTGCACCTAGGTCAGTCTCATCCCCAAGCTTAGGCATGTAGTCATTACATTATCCTGCCAACCTAACATCCCACTGACCTCACATCACAAAGCCTGTCAGTTGTTGCTTACAGGCTAGTCATCTGGGGAGACTGTAAATTCCTTGAAGGGAGCTGCGTCCTTAATATCTGACACATAATAGGTGCTCAGTGAAAGCTGAATGAATGCAGACTTGAAGAGAATTTAAGAATGAGACAGAGCCTACAATATGTCCCAGGCAAGGTGATCATGGCAAGTGTTAATAAGCAGCATCGACAGCGTGAGAGGCAGAAGAGACCCTCTAGCTGCTGTCGGGAAAGGCTGTGTGGAGAGGGTTACCTTTGAGATAATAATGGTCCCTTACCTGAGGGCCGCTTCCTTGATACCTTTGACCCGGACAAGACCTTGATCAATAATATGGTATACACAACATAGGGTCCTAAGCCACTTAATAATTTAGATGATCTGTGTGTCACTTGGGTCCTTCGTTGCAAACACAGAGCTTACCTTAGCCAGTTTAAGCAGAAAAGAAATTTACTAAGGACATTAAGGAACTCAGAGAATCTCCAGGAGAGCCAGAGACTCAGGGTTAGGGGCTATTCAACTAGAAACAGCACCTCAAACCTCTTGTGGACAAAGTGTTCACACCACTGCCACTAATGGAAGCAACTACCTTGGCTTACAGTACCCCAGACTGAGAATGTCTGAATCTCAGCCAGTGCTGTAGCCCAGAGTTGGAGACTCCAGCCACTCTTTTTGTTAATAAGACGGTGTTCATCGGATGCCTGAATCAGCACATTGGTCTCTTCCCAATCAAAGAGAATGAAGTTGCTGGGGAAGCACAGTTCTAAGGACTGACATCTGGGCTTCGTGAAAGGCTGGGAAAGAAGGCTTCGGGCTTCTAACTTGGCACAGTGGAATTCAAAACGTAAGCCATTCTAAATGTAGTAAGCTAGTTCAAAAGATGCTGAGGGGTTCCATGAAGTAGAACAGGTGTTAATATATTATAACAGCAATGGTAGCGGAAACTTACTGAGCATTTACTAGGTGCCAGACATTTTACGTACATCCTGTTTCTTCCCTGCAAAAGTTGCACAGCTGATGATACTCAGACTGAGGATACTTTTCCACACAGGTGGCTACTTGGCCCAGGAGAGGTTACCTTTTAAGGCCATACACGAAAGGTGTTGAATTCTATACCAGATTAGATTAGTGGCACCTGCTACTCCTCTGAACTTCCTCTATCATAAAACTCTTTTTGTTTTATTGTTCTTAAATATTCAATGCCTGCCTTTCTGGCTAAGTGCCATGAGTGTAACAGGCCTGCCTGTCTTGTTCACTGTTGTATCCCCAGCATCTGTTATATTTATTCATTCAGTTAGCAGGCATTCAAGGCCCACTGTGTGTCGGGCACATTCAAATGTTCACTCAACAAAAATGTTTTGAAAAAAAGAATTAATGTTTATTGTTTTTTTGAGAGACAGAGAGACAGAATGAGAGCAGGGGAGGAGAAGAGACAGAGGGAGATGCAGAATCTGAAGCAGGCTCCAGGCTCTGAGCTGTGAGCACAAAGCCTGAGATGGGGCTTGAACCCATGAACCGTGAGATCATGACCTCAGCCAAAGTTGGACGCTTAACCGACTGAACTACCCAGGCAACCCTCAACAACAATGTTTTGAATTTGTCTAATGTGCCAAGCACTGTTCACTAGGTGCTGGGAGTGTTGTGAGAACAAGGCAGGCAAGACCCTGTCTCAGGGAATTTATATTCTGCCTGAGGGAGATAGACAATCAAAAAATAAACAAGTATATAAAACAACTCAACATAATAAATGCTATGAGGGAAAATAAAGCAAAAGAGGGGATAAAGAGTAATGGGACGGGATGATAAGGAAGGCCTCTTTGAGGAAAAGGCATTTGATACTCCAGAATGAAGGAGAGAATGACCCTCGTGAAGATCTGGAGAACCATGCTCAGGTGGTGGGAATAGAGAGTGCAGAGGCCCTAGGAGGTAATGAACTTGGCCTGTTCTGGGAACAAGGTTCTATATAGTAAGGCTCTACAGAGCACAATGAATAAAGGGGAGAGTCAATGATGAGTTTGGATAGTCAGGGCCAGGTCACATACAGCCTTGCAGGCACTTCCTGATAGGAAATTTTGGTTTTATTCAATACAAGAGCAGCACTAGAGGGTTACGAGCAAGAAAGTACCATGATCTGACTTGGTTTTAACTAGATTACTGCAGAGAATGTGTGGGAATCAGCCTGGGAGTGGGGCTAGATTCAAAACAGGGAGATTGGGAGAAAAACCCAGACTTCGTGGTACTTTGGATTTGGACACTGAAAGGCTTATCAGACATCTGAGTGGGAATGGATATTCAGAGGCATTGGATATATAAGTTGGGATTCCGGGGCAGAGGTCAGAAAAAGATGCACAAGCTTGGAAGATGTGAGTCTACAGGCGACGTTTCTTTTCTTTTTTTTTTTCTTTAATTTTTTTTTAATGTTTATTTATTTTTGAGAGAGAGAGAGAGAGAGAGGGAGAGAGAGAGAATGAGTAGGGCAGGGGCAGAGAGAGAGGGAGACACAGAATCCAAAGCAGGCTCCAGGCTCTGAGCTGTCAGCACACAGCCCGATGCGTTGCTCAAACCTGCAAACTCAAAACCCTCATGACCTGAGCCTAAGTTGGAAGCTTAACCCACTGAGTCACCCAGGAGCCCCACAGATGATGTTTCAAGTCTTGAGACTAGATAGGATTCCCTAAATTAAAGCTCAAGAAACACTTGCTAAGTATTAAATCGATATTTAGGGATAGAGATCAGGCAGAAACATAGGTCTAACTCAAAGCCCTTGGGCAATGCTTTTTCTGAAATTCAGGACAGGGGAGGGGAAACAACTTTACTGAAGGAGAGAGAGAGAGAGAGAGGGAGAGGGAGGGAGACGGATAGAGGGATAGAGACACTGAGGGAAAAGGAGTAGAAAGAGCAGTGCCAGATGGAGCAAAACACGTAGAAGGGAGAGGACGGCAGGGGAGTGGGGAAAAGAGGGCAAGAGCCTACAGTTCTGCCTGGGACTCCTTTAATCTTCCATTTCTGCACTTACAATCACCCTCTCTGCTCATTGAATGCTTTCTTTAGTCTTGTTGACTACATTTTCTAAAATTATTCATGGCACTCACTTTATAAATACTCTTGGGAGCAATTTATTTTTATTTGGTATCAGAAATAGCTATCTTTTCTTGAGAAATTTAAAACAAATCCTGAGAAATCTAGGAACCCCATAACTAACTGGGCTTCTTTTCATGTGTTGATACTGGGAAGCTCAGAGCCTCGTGAGTGGTATTTTTGTATGACCCTCATTCCAGCTCTATTTTGTGCCCCAATCATGTCTGTCTTTTTTTATTTATATGTTCTTCTTGTCTAAATTTCTTTGCTGTCTTTAAATATCCCTGACAGCTATACGAACTGCTATATGGAGCAAGGCAAGAAATAACGGACACATTCGGCATCTTAAAGAACCTTCGTTTCAAATCGTCTGTTCCATTGCCATGATAGTGAGTTCACCTGTCAGACATGTGTCTCAACTTCTGGTAGAGAAATTATGTCGCTCAGATCCATCAAGAGACTGTGCCCCAAGTTTCTGCTTTGTTTTCCTTCTTCCAGAGGAGGGAGAAAATGAACTCGTTTTTCCCTCCAAGCACCCTATGAATGAGGAGTAGTAACTATTTATACCTGAAACAAAAGAAACCCAGATGTTGCCAACACACTTATCACCTCCTCAGCCAGATCTAGGCTAATTCAACTTTATCTGGAAAAAAGCCAATGCAGTTGTTTGCTTTTAGCTTTGCAACAGGGATCCCAGCTTGATAGTTTAAGCTGTACTTGTCCTAGGATACAGTTCCAAACACACATGGAGGGCAGGTGTTTGGGGCCTCCAGTGGTCTGTTCACATGAAGGAACACTGCCTGAGCCAGAGTCGGCTCCAATCTGGAATGGAGAGGTCATCATGCTCCAGAAGCAAAGTGATACCATGGAGTCTTTGGCACCGGTCATGACAGAAGACATCACTGCTACAAGGATGGAAAACAGGACAATGGGGACGCCTGAGTGGCACAGTCGGTTAAGCATCAGACTCTTCATTTCGGCTCAGGTCATGATCTCATGGTTTGTGAGATTGAGCCCTGCTTTGGGCCCTGTGCTGAGTGTGGAGCCTGCGTGGGATTCTCTCTCCCTCTCTCTCTCTCTCTCCCCAACTCACTCTCTTTCTCTCGCTCTCAAAATAAATGTAAAAACATTTTAAAAAATCTTTTTTTTTTTTTTTAAGGAGGACAATGGCAGCCAAGAGTGCTACATAAGAGCGCCACTTCCTGGGGTCTCCCAGAATGAGCAGAGAGGAGTACGAGATGGCCAGAATTACTGCAACAGCAGGTAGGAGAAGAGCCCAAGAAATACTGTTTTGATACAGGATTACTGAGCCCCAAGCTGATTTGGCCCAGAGAAATTCTAGTTAAAGGCTATTTTTAGAAAGGGCTGAACTATTAATGGCTTAGAGAATGTTTATCTAAATCTACTTGTGTTAGCTTCCATAAACACTAAAGTAAATTTCCTTATAATGCAAAGGAAGACTTTATGAACTCATTGTTGGGAACGATTAAGTGTATATGGGAGAAGGGAGATGTATTTCCAGTCATTGGTCAATCATCTGTGAACACTTATCAAGAACTGATTACCAACTTCCTCTGTGCTTGGGGTAGATTTACTTAGAAAAAGGCCGTTGTCACAGAAACTGCAGGCAGCTACAATCCCCTTTGAACACAAATGAAGAGTGAAAGCCCTGTGACCAAACTGCTGTCCCTAGACAAGAAGCCTAGAGGCTTCAAGACTATTCTAATACTAGGATTTGGTTTTGTGCATGACTCTCCCACTCTAGTTCTGAAATGTGTTGTGAAATCAGGGCCCTTCTGATAAAGGAGAAGATAATGGCTCAGGCAGGTGACACATCCTTCAAGGTCTACTGCCTTTTTGGAGCATACAAATCTGCTCTTGTCTTACATTTGCCTTGGCCTGGTGTCTATAATAGAGAGAGCAAAGGCATAAGGGGAGAGGACATCTGATACATCAGAGGGACCAGGGTGAGTTGATTGCATAGTACTTCTCTGTTTGGTTTGCACTCATAATATAAACAGGTCCAGAATCTTAAAGATGGGTGGCAGAGACTAAGGACAACAGGCTTGCCTTTCCCTTAAAGTACCTGCCCTCTCAAATTCCAGGGCCACTATTTACTGATTCTTTGACATTAGACAAATCCCTCAAGACTTCAGAGCCTCAGACGCCTCCTGTGTTAAATGGGGATATTAGTTATTAGATCACACAGTTATTTGAAGAACAAATGAGAAACTACATGTGAAAAGTTTTTGTTTTTGTTTTCTTTCAAATATTAGGAATTCATTGTACCTTTATGTAGTTTCATGGCAAGAGGTTAGTGTCCAATTCAGGGCTATACTGCATTTATTGAGCTCCGTGGGCTCAGATTCTGGCATAGCGCCTGGTTTACTGTAGGGTTTAGTAAATGTTTGTTGTTGAAGAAATGAGACAAGGTTGCAATTGCTTTGCCTGGAATCTCTTTGATATTTGATTCCAAGAATTGGAAAGGAAGTCTTGAGGTCACCTGGTCTACGCCTCTGTCTCTGGTCATACAAGAGAGGCAGTTTGGTATAGAATGAAAGCTGTTCCAAGGACATGAGTGTCCGTGCACCATACAGATGTTTAATAGGGTTTGTGGTAGAAGCTCCAATAGGATACAAATTTGGCCCACCTATAGATAAAGCGGCTTTAAAAATTTTTTTTTAATGTTTATTTAGTTTTGAGAGAGAGAGACAGAGCATGAGTGGGGGAGGGGCAGGGAGCGAGGGAGACACAGAATCCGAAGCAAGTTCCAGGCTCTGAGCGGTCAGCCCACGAACCACGAGATCATGACCTCAATGAAACTGGACGCTTAACCGACTGAGCCACCCAGGCACCCCCAAAGCAGGCTTTTTAAAATTGCGCAAACACCGTAATGTCCATCTTGATGGAGTTTGAAGTCGGGTTTGTGAGCGAACGGTTAAGAAATAATTCTTGGCTGTGGTGCAAAAAAAGGTGATTTTATGAAAGCACGGGGACAGGACCCCGGGGGCAGAAAGAGCTACACTGGGGTTGTGTGGAGCAACTGATTATATACTTTTAAGTTTGTGGAGGTATAGATGGTGCAGGTCTCCAAGGAATTTCTGGATGCTGAAAGCAGGGTCTCACACGACCCTGAAGATTTAGCTATTGTCAAGAGAAGGTTGCTTTTAGTTTTTAAGGAAGTGTAAACATTAAGGCATTAAGGGAGCCATAAACGTCTTGGGGAGTGTTATACACTGCAGGTCCCTGACATCTGTCATTGGGCTACAGGCTGTAAGGGAATTGAATTTAAATTACATTTTTCTTGCCTTTGTTTCCCTCACCGCACGTCCTCTAAAATAATTCCACTATCCTTATCTTACTGTTGGTTTATGGGACAATGTCTCTAGAAGACTTCTACTGAAAATACAAATATACTTTCAAAGAATGGTAGCTTACAAAATCATGCATAAATTCTTAAACAGCAGACAGCAGAGCCTTTCAGGACAGGAGTCTTTCGGGTGGGAGGGAGTGGGATTGAGGGTGGAGTAGATTTGGGGTTATTTCTCTTGGAGCATGAATCAGCTGGCATGCTTTGGTGAGTCCCACACAAACTGAGGGCAGTGCAAAAGCACTGGGGAGAGGAGGACTCAGAAAGTGAAGGGTGGGGAAAGGGCAAAACAGATAAAGGGAATTAAGAGATCCAAGTTTCCAGTTATAAAATGAATAAAGTCATGGAGATGAAAAGTACAGCATAAAGAATATGGTCAATGATATTGTAAGAACATTGTATGGTGACAGATGGTGACTATACTTATCATAGTGAGCACTGAATAATGCATAGAATTGTCAAAACTAAACGTTGTAAACCGAAAGCTAATATAATATCATATGTTAACTGTACTTCAATTTAAAAAAAAGATCAAAAGGAGGTGTGGGATGGGCACCTGTAAGGCACATGTGGCAAATACCTCCATTCTGACTGATTTTTAAGGTAATTAAAAATTTCAAAGCACGGTTACCTTACATTTCTTATGTAGCTCTCATGACAACTGAAGTGGTCAGAGAGCATCATCACCATCATTTCACAGTTTCAGGTGAGGACAGTGAGGCCCAGGGAGGTCAGCTGGTCCCTTTAACATCACTCAGATACTACGTACAAAGAGCGGTGCTGGAGTTTATTTCCTTTCACTCCTGATTGGGTATTCTTTATTAAATTCCGCTGCCTCTGAAATGAAGATAAGACTAGCAGTCCTCTCACATGACGGTGTCACTGTGTAGTAACAGAATTGTTACTAAATAACGCTGTGGCAGCGTGCTAAATAACAGAAATATTTTGTCCTTTATTACTGCTGGTACCTTACAGATGTGGGACCGGGGAGGTGGCGGTGGAGGGCGCAAGTAATGTGCCGGCCCTCCTGCAGCCTCATGGGAGATGGAACATGGACTCCATCAGTCTGGGTGCGCTCAGAACTCTTGCACTAAAGACTCTCTGGGTTGGAAGGATCTTAAAGGTAGTTTGGCATAACCATCCATTTAATCCTTCTCCACTGTCCCCCTAAATGGTTCTCTGTGGGTTTGCCTTACAGAAAAATCAGTCTCCGCATCTCTATGGGCAGTCTCCTCCATATTAGGGCAGTTCTCATGGTTGTAGTACCAAAGGGAGAGATTTTATTCTTTCAGCAGCAGCAGATATAAGAACATTTCATAGGAAAACACTTTGCTAGCCTCAACTGAGGCCACGCTAAGCCTCTCAAGTTGTGGGAGTTGGCTGGTGCCACTTTAGTGAAAAGGACCGGGGGATTGCATAAGAGAGGATGAGTTGTTACTCTCTGCTTGGCGAATGAGTGATCATAGGGGGGAAAGGAGGGAGGAAAATTGAGTAAAATGGTGGCATGCTGTGTGCTTCTTTGGGTATCTCCTCCTTATCCCCCCCCCCCCCCCACACACACACAAATTCTGCAAAGTCGATAAAACCCTAAAATATGTGTTTGGATTTTTATGGAAATCGTTAAAAAAGGTTGCCCTGGGGATACTCCCAAAGGAATAGAGACAGTTCTCCTATTCAGGGGAGCTGCCCATATGACCCCAATGCCCAGAGAACTGGTAAATGACTCTGGGAGTAAGGCTCTCCTAGATGACCAATGGGAGGTTGTGCAAGCTCTCGTTAGCTCTCAAAATCCAGGAAGGCCTCAGCTGATGCTGGTGTCACAGTTAGAAGGAGACTTTCTCCAAATCCTTGCACCCATGATTTTCCTTTCAGCTGGATTGTTCCAAGTAGAGAAGAGGCAAATTAGTTCAGTTGACTCCTGACATGCAAAGGAGATACTTGTTGAGACTTTCTCAAGTCCTCACTTTCACGAATATTACCACAGCTCAAGATCTCCTATACAATGATCTGTAAAATGAGCATAATAATATCTCAACAGGGCTCTTTATGAGGATTATGTGAAATCATGTATTAAATGGAGATAAAACTCCATAGAGAATCTGATGTCTTGCTTTTCACAGTGTTATCCAAATTTGTGACCAGTGAAATTTAAATATGGTGGCATAACATGGTCTTTGGAGGGTAGCTTCAAAATAACTGAACCGTCACGTATAAACATCTCCAGTGCCAAGATTCATGTATGTCAAGCAACGTATTCAAAGTATCTTCCATATTCCCTGGGTTTTAAACCCTCAGGTCTTGGCATGTCAGCCATCAGTTTCACACTTAAAAAGATGAATGATCCAGGGGCATCTGCGTGGCTCAGTTGGTTCAGCATCCAACTTCAGCTCAGGTTATGATCTCACGGTTCATGAGTTCGAGCCCCACATCGGGCTATGTGCTGACAGTGTGGAGACTGGAGCCTGCTTCAGATTCTGTGTCTACCTCTCTCTCTGCCCCTCCCCAGTCGAGTTCTGTCTCTGTCTCTGTCTGTGTCTCTGTCTCTCTCTCTCAAATAAACATTAAAAAAATTTAAAAACAACAGGAGGAATGATTCAGAATAATGGTGCCACTTTTTTTTTTCTGCCAGCTTTTTCTTCCAGCTAATAATGACCTCATCTCTGAAGTCTAATTCCCTCTTCCTACTAATTACTATTCAGGAGCAGGTGGTAACCACAATTACATCCCCACACCTTGCGTCTGATGTCATCTGCAGAGCTAAAATGGAATGTCTAATGGTAGCTGCAGTCATGTTGAGGAGCAAGGGAAGGGCTGGGATAAGAGATCAGAGCTTGGCTGGATGCCAGGTGTGTGAGCAAAGATCATCTTGTTTTTGTCTTCTGGGAGATTTGTGAGAGGTAAGAACTTCTTTGAATAGAGAACATGAATTTTAACAGTAGAGAGAATGAGTGAGATTGGGATCACAAATGATTTGGGGACTGACAGGATGGTCACAATCACATTGTAAGCATCCATGGGTGAGCCAGAACTTTGTGTCTGCACGTTTATACCATCTACGTGAGCCCCTGACCTCCCAGCAAGGGATGATTGACTCTCCTTGGAAAGTGACCAGCTTGGGACCCCCAGCCTGTGAAGATAAGACAGGGGAAGTGGTGACAAGAGGGGAGAGGCTGACAAATTGCATTCCCAGGATGATCAGAGAGGATTACGGCTCAGGAATGTTATTTCTTGCAGGAAAGACGTGGCATTATCTCAGAACCATCTGGTGGCAGCGGGAACAAGAAGGGGGAAGGAGGCTATGAGCAGTCGTCACGTAGCCATGTCTTACTGTTTGCAGACGCCCACGATCAAGCTACTTCCTGACAGAAGTGGGTCAACTAACAGCCTTGGCTCAGGAAAGAATAGAGCTTCAAGGAATAAGAAAGCGGCCCTGCAGAGGCTGTGGGATTCCTCCAGCAGGACAACTTAGAGACACTACCCAAAGCTTCCTGTAGTGTGGGCAAAGTCTCCAGGCCCAGGGAGAGAGGGCAGGGTGCCCTTGGTCTTCCAGGGTGAGACTGATCTGAACTCAGGTGGGCTGATCCTCTAGGAACCTCAGTGTAAGGTGACATTTGTGGTCACCCAGGTGACTCAGGTTGTGGTCAACAAGGTTTCAGTCCGGCCTGCATATGCCTTTTGTTTGCCCCACATCCGTGATTACAAAATGGTTGGATTAGTTCCCAACTCTAAAGTAACAAGGTATTTCATATAAAATGCAGGTTTCTGGCTGCTCTTGGAGAATGAGAAATCTGGCAGCCCAGGCCCCAAGTTTTCACATAGCAACATTTGGCTGGAGTTGAGTAGCCGCTGGCCACAGAAGCGAGGGAGTAACTCTCCACTCCGGCATGTTCCCCACCCATTCACTTCATTCCAAACCCCTGTAGGCATTTGTATTTGTGACTCCTGCTCTAAAATGCAACATCAGTGAAGGCAAGGGATGGGAGCATTCGTCCCTAATGGAGCTTTGTCCCCAGCACGCGTCTGCACAGTGCTGGGCAATGCACAGGTATTTGATGTGTATTTATGTAATAACAGATAGTGAATTAAGACATCCCTGTTAAAATAAGCAGATCTGCATTTAAATCCAGGCCATGTGGTCTTGGGTGAGAAACTGAACTTTCTAAGCCTCTGTTTTCCTCATTTATAAATTAGGGACATAAATACCGACCTCCTTGGCCAGTCCAAGAAAAAATGTGAAATGCTTAGCATGAGGCTATCACATGGTCAGCACCCAATAAATATTTGCTAAATGGCTGAAACAATGTTTAGTCACATGACTTGACCCATGGGCCTCCTTCGTTGGATAACGTAGAAATTCGTTTCATTAAGAATGCATGGGAATTTCAATGGGCAAGAATCTCAAATGATGACCAAAATAGCAGTTCCTGTGAGGGTGAGGGATTGCTGGGCAGAAAAGATAACTTGTCCCTCAATTTCATTGTTGATGATTACAGCAGCAACACGATTTGCAGCAAAAGGGGGGAAGCTGCTGGGTGAATTATAGGGGTGGGGTGGGGGTTGCAAACACAGGCTTCGAATATCGACAGGTCTGTCATACGCGCCAGGAGCTTTGTTAAGCAACTATATACGTGCGAGACCTTGGTTTCCTCCATTAGAAAACGAAAGCAATAATACCCATTATATAGGGTTTCACCTGATTAGCTCACGTAAGAATCCATGTAACATGCTAAACACATCGGCTGGCACATGGGAGATGCTCAGCAAATGATTTATTTATTGGTATGAAAGAGAGACACTGTGACATTTACAGTCCTGAGCGCTGTATTTATTCCACCACCTTGCTGTGTGACCCAGGGTCATCTACCTCCCTTCCCCTGGACTCTGTTTCCTGTAGTGTGAGAGAGTTAGCTTGTGTGGTGGATGCTGTGGAGTGCCACCCAAACCCCCCTCCAGAACAAAGGCACTCAGTAACCCCAGTGGCTGGGAGTATTGGCCACAGACAGCTCATGGCTGACTTCCTTTTGGAGAATTACTCTCAGCCAAAGGTAACTGCCTTATCCAAGGTTACACACTCTTTCCCGGGGGCGGGCAGGGTTGCTCAAAGGTACAAAATACAGAGAGGCTAATTTAGGACATCTCTGAAAGGCTTTCCAGCTTCAGAGTGCCCACGTGGGATCAGCTGAAGCCTCTGTTCCACTGTGAATCCACCTCTCCCTCTGTCCAGTCCTGTTTCTCTCATTCCCTTAAAGAGGCTGTTCCCAGAACACTCTCCAAGAAACATCTGGGTACAAATCTGCCTCACAGAGCCTGTTTCCAGGTAACCTGACCAATGGCCGTTTGAGTGATTTCACTTAGTTTCTCTGAGCTCAACATTTTTTGGCTTGCTCTGTCTGAATTAGGTTACAAGAGACTGGGATATGTTGCAGAAGAAGATCAAGGTTATATCTGCCTGTGAAACCCTCAACATAGAGTCTAGAGAATTCCTTATGAGGTTCTTAAGAATAATGTGGGAGTAAGGCAAATATTTCCCGGAAGGGCATGAGGTTTCAAGTAAGTGGCTGACCTCATCTTGTGCAGCCCATGTGGGGTTTTGGAACTGAAGGCACACCTAGTGCATCTCTGTCAGAGAGATCAGATAGACCTCTCAAGGGTCTACAGAGAAACATGAAAGGAAATTCCTGCTTCAAGCCTAGAGGATTGATCATGGTTTCTTCCACAAAATGCCACGTGTAGGTTCTTCTAGAACTGCACCAGACGGGTCTTGCTGGCAGGAGGTACAGATTTTGGTGGATGCCGCCTCCCTTCCAGAGAGAGGAGGTTGTGAAAATCAGCTGGGGTGGGAGAGCCAGGACAGTCCAGCAGGACTACCAGTCGCTGTCAGTTGTCTCCCTAATGGCAGGCATTTCTATGCCAGGAGTGGTGAAGGGAGCCTGTTATTTTTTCTGCAGAAGAGCAGGCACCTTGGCCAATGCAGGATGACCCCAGCTGTCCTTTCAGTACCCAAAACAGGAGAGTGTGCTCAGCCCCTCCAAGAAAAGTGTATGCAAAAGGAGCCCCAGCTGCATCTGGTGTTTGCACATAGTGTCCCTAGAGACCCAGTGCTCAGCGTCACATGAGTCCTCTGTGTGCTTCGGAAGCAAAGGTGCGGAGCCAGGATGCTAAATTTGTCCTTCGCAAAGTCTCCCACAAGAAGGAAAACTCCCTGAGTCAAGTCCTGGGAGGCCAGGGGATGGGGATGGTTTTAGGGTCAGAGCAAATGAGTGGAGGAGAAGGAGGCTGTTCCTGTAAGGCCGGATACAGAATATCTGCCAGAGATTCCTGGGGTGTCGAAAGGAGTTAAGGACATGTCATTGCATCAGAAAACGGACTCTTCCTTGGGCATGCTCTGTAACTCCTTGGAACGTTTATTTCCCCTTCTGTAAAACAGGGAAGATAGTAAGAGTTTTGGCTTCATGGGTTGCTGTGTAGTCTCAGCAAGGTCACATATCTAGAGGACTTAGCTCGGGCCCTGACCCTCAGCATGCACTCACTCCCTAAGCAACTGCAGTCTTTAACCCCTATTCTCCAAGGTGGCTAGAGCTCAGAGGGGCAGGTAGAGGAGTCTGGGCTCTGAGTACTTATATGTCAAGTGTCCACCAGGAGTCAGCTAAGGAGACCCTGTAACTCAGACGTGGGATTGCTTTGGCATCCTGACTGGGTCATCCTCTTGCATTTAAAATCTGAATTACTATCACCAATAGAAATGTGTTATCTTTCCCTTTCAATATTCCAATTTCTACTGGCTCCTCTTGATTCCTGTGGGCATCTAGTTTAAGTGGGCAGAAGGAACCAGAAGCATTGTTTTTCTCCATTGTTGATACTATTATTACAACTAACTTGATTTGTTGAGTGCCTACTATGTATCATCTCATTTTTTGTGTCTTTTTAAAAAAAAAAATGTTTTTAGCATTTATCTTTGAGAGAGAGAGAGACAGAGTGTGAGTGGAGGAGGGGAAGGGAGAGAGGGAGACACACAGTCCAAAGCAGATTCCAGGCTCTGAGCTGTCAGCACAGAGCTCAACGTGGGGCTCGAACCCACACACTGTGAGATCATGACCTGAGCCCAAGTCAGATGTTTAACTGACTGAGCCACCCAGGTGTCCCTGTGTGCCTTTTTTAAAAAGTGAGCTCTATGCCCAATGTGGGGCTTGACTCATGACCCTGAGATCAAGAGTCATGCTCTACTGACCAAGCCAGCCAGATGCTCCTCATCTCACTTTTTAATTACAATCTTGATATATTCCTAACATGCTATAACATATACTTCTTATCACAATACACTCATTTTATGGGTAAGAAGTGAAGGGGGAAAAGAGAAACAACACCACAAACTCTTAGGTCATTACTGTGTGAGGTGGTGTTCCATCTCATTTGATCCCCAGGCTCACTAGTGAGTGAGGCAACTTCCTCACACGGATTGAAATTCCCATGGAAAGGGGATGCTGGAACAGAAGAAGAAAAATGGGGTAGAAACAATGTGGGAGCAAATAAAACTTGTTCATGAGTACACATGGGACCCTATCTGGGGATTCCCAATCACTGGAGCACACTCTCCAGGACCTAGAGGTACTTTATTGACAAGTGGAGGCAAGAGCTAGTCATGACATATATTAGAGAGTCCTTCTGAATTGTCTTCTTGTCAAAGGTTTTGTGTTTTGTTATAAAACACCTTCAATGTCCTTCTCCATATCTCTGGGCCAGGATTTTCCTATGCCAATCCAAACAAACTTCCATTCCTGTCACTTAACGATCTCCTTGACGTAGGAGCTCACCTCTTTAATTAAATCTTTCGGTCCACGTACAGGGCTGTGAAAGGAAATCTGATCCTTAGTGTGATCTCAGGGATGACAGCAGGTAATCTGGCATTGCCTGTGAGAATCCAGAAGGACCTCTTTGTGAACATTTCTTAGTTGCATCCTTGGGGCTTTCCAGAGCCAGAACTCCCTACTAATGTGTTCCATTTCTGTGGGATAAGCCAGGACCTTCTTAGATTTCTCTTGCTCTGGAGAGGGCCCTACATACAGGAATTACCTGCCTGCCTGTCATTTCCATTTTTCCTTTCTCCCTCCCTCTCCTCCCCTTCCTCTTCCTCCCCCTCCCTTTCTCCTTCTCCTTCTTATTCCCCTCCTTCTCCCCCTCCCCCCTCCTCCTCCTCTCCTCCTCCTCCTTCTCCTCTTCCTTCTTCTCCTTCTCCTTCTCCTTCTAACAAACTTATCTCCAAGTCCTGCCTTTACCACTTTCTAAGTGCCCTTGGGCAAATTAACCTCTCTTAACCTCAGTTTCTAAAATGCGTGGAGTGATTTCTAGCACCACTTTAAATTTAACACTAATACCTAGGGTAGTAACTAAGAGCTTGAGCACTGGAGTTAGTAAGACTGGGTTTGAATCTCCTTTGCCACTTACTTCATGGCCTTGACCTAGAAAGGTGCACTTTCCTTGGGGCTCAGTTTTTCCAACATGGAGATAGTATTGAACTCATAGGGGAAGAGGATTGCATGTGCTAACTCACTGAGCACACATACCTTGCGCTGATTCTGCTCCAAGCTCTTCATGTCTGTGAACTCACTGAACTCACATAATATCTCCGTAACAAGACTTTTTTTTTTGGTCTGCTCATTTTTCTGACTTACTGAAGGTTTTGATTTGCTTATTTTAAACTTAATTCTGTCACTTCCTATTTTTGATTTATCAGCAACTGCCATGCAGGCAGTTTCTCTATGTTCATTCAATATAGGCCTCAAAAATATATTGTAAAGGCTATGATCAAAAACAGAACAGTAAGAAAATAGTGCTAAATCTTTGTACATTAGAACACGTGGAGGCCTCTGAAATATACAAATGACTGATGTCCACACCAGACAAATGAAATCTGAATCTCTGAGGGTAGGGCCAGATACTCATGTGTTTTAAAAGTTCCCCTGTTTATTCTAACAGTTGGCCAACACTGAGAACCACAGCCCTACGTCAGGAGTTTAAGGATACTTGTATAGACTGATAAGCCCTGAATGACTGTGGGTAAGGAGGTTATCAACCACGACTCTGTCTTATCATTGTACCCACCCTTCTGCAATTAACCTAGATGTCAAATTTCCCTCTGAATTTGGAAAACATTTTTAGCATGTTCCTGATCAGGCTGCTCCAATAACCCTATCAGACAAGTGCTGGTTGCCATTGAGAACTATTTTCATGCCTAAATGTTTAGAAAAAAGTGCTCTGGGGCTTTCCCCAAATTATCAGCATGGGTTTATCTTTTCTGAAATTCAGCTTTTTGAAAATGAGGAAGTTTTGCCTGCTGTCAGTTTCCTCGAACTTTACTCCATCCTTGTCAGAGATTATTTTTAAAAAAGCAGCTCCCTCGTCATACCTGTGAGCTTTCTCAACCCTGTGGGTTATAGTTAACACTGTATTTGGAGACTCGAGGTTCACTAAAAAATCTTTATGCTCCTTTTCTAGTCCTCATCTATTTTAGGTTCTATTCATGTGTCAGAAGTTATTCATCCCATAGATGCTTGTTGAATATCAATTCTGTGCCTGGCACTGTGCCAGAAGCACTATCACATGTACGAACCCCGAGAGGTTCACGAAGCTGGCACCCGAGAGGTGCTAGAAGCTCGCTCAGACCCTCTCTTCATGTTCAACATCCCAACCCTCTGACCCTCTCAGTGTATTTGAGTCACCCCATGAGTTCCATCCTGCCTTTTTGCAGGCCTCCTGGGGGGACAGTCTCAAAATTCACTGCAGTGTCTAATGTCTGGTCCATCTTGGTGCCTCAGCTTACGTCCTCTTACACTATTGAGGTGAACGGGCTGGGAGCCCTTGTATCAAACCTGGTGAATGAATGCTGAACACAAACCAGCCCGCTTGGCCATTTCCATAAACGTCTACTGCACAGTTTTCATTCCGGAAGCCATTGTGTCTTCTCCAGAACCTTGTTCTGTGCCCTGGAAGCATGATTCAACATAGCCTGCATCTGGGCCACCACGTAGGGCCCACGTGGGGGCCTCCCTGCGCTAAGTTTTAACAGTATACAAAAAACAGGTCACAAATCTGTTGTGAAAAGGTGAAGGAAATTGGCCTATTTTTTCCTTTGTATTCACTCTAAGGTCTTTGCAGTTTTTATTATTCCACGACTATACTTCCAAATTCCCTTTACATACAAAGACAGTTTATTATCATGGAGTCCATACTGTGCTGGATTCTTTACCATTTTAATTCCTAGAATGCTCACAAACCCCTTGAAGGCAGATACTGTTAGGTCTGTTGTACAACCTAGGAAGCTGAGATTCTGAGTTATTAAATAAACTAAGTTCCAACAGAAAGCAAGCTGTGATCCAAACCCGGGTGAATCTGGTGCCTGAGCCAGTGTGTTTCATGCGGTCTCAGTGAGAACAGCCAGCTCCAGCCCATCCCAGGCCTACATCACTAATGGATAATGGTACTTATTCCCACTGGATCTAGATACACCCACAAAGTCCTCAGCACATTATTCCCATGGCCACTAATTACCCTTCAGAATTGGCAGGCAAGTCGCAGACTATTTGTCATCCCCTCATGATATGATGGATACTGTTGTAGTAAGCCATATCTTAATTTTTACAGCATTTATCAAAAATCTTACTTTTTCAACTAAATCCCTTTCCGTTCTCTTAGAACAAAGACAGATTCTCTATACTCACCAGTGTTCTATAGACTCTGGTTCCTTCCTATTTTAAAACTTCAGTTTGAATCTCGTTCTCCCCTCTTTCTCTGTCCCCTAGACACAGTGGGAGCCTTTTTGTTCCTTAGATAGTTGATGCTCTCTTCTCCCTGAGGGCCTTGGCACATGATGTTTCTTCTCTCTGTAATATTTATCCTCTCCTTCCTTACCTGGGTAACTTCTCTTCTTCCTTTATACCTTTGCATGTTGTGTCTTGAGCTCCAGTTAGATCACATCAGACGCCCATCATTACCTTTTGATATTATAGAACTTTCTTTCATGGAACTTATCATGGTTTGTGAATGTGCATTCTTGTGTCAACTTTGAATCAATTCTATCAGTTCTCCCTTTATCTTCATAGCCCTAGTGACTGGCACAAAGTGGACAGACAAAAACCAACCAAATAAATACAGACCAATGTCTTGAAATTTCAAACCAGTACAGAAGTCCCCTGCATTGCCAGTTTCCTTTGTGCTTTGTGTATTTAAAATAAGCAATCCTAATAAATGTGCAGAGGACCTATCAGGAAATACTTCGTTTGTAAAATGAGGCAACACCAGTCTGGTGGCAACTCCCGTTCCCTGACTGGCCCCAGGTCTCATGCATGCACCCACATGCTCCTCACTGGGTTGCTCTGTCTCCACCCTGAGGCACTGGGCAGAGTGATCAAGGAGAAAGTGGAATTGTTGGAGTCAGGCCGGGATTGAGTGCCAGCTCCAATAATCTGTAGCTGTGCAAGCTCTGTCATGTGGCTTAACTTCTCTATTCCTCAATGGTCACATCTGTAAAATCCCTCACTCACAGGATTGCTGTGTAGTTATAAGTGGATAAATGAATCGGAAGCACCTACCTAGCAAGGAGACTGGCTTATTGTAGAGGAATTCTTCTTTCCCCCAGGGTACAGTACATACCTGGTAAAAAAACAACAGTGTGTTTCTTCGATTAAATTATGTGATTAGTGTAGCTGACATTATGTCATGGCACATGGTTCTAAACATCCTGCCCCCTGACTTAACCCATTTAAACTCACAAGAGCCCTTAAAAGCAAGTACTGGTGTTATTAACCTCATTTTTCATATGAGGAAACTGAGGTTCCAAGAGATCAAGTAACTTTCCAAGGTCACACAGCTAATCATTAATAGGCTGGGATTTAAACCCAAACAGTTGGTTCAGGATACCAACTCTTGGCTGGAGAATTAATGAGAAATCATAGGCAGTGGAAAGATCTTTGGCTTTGGAAAGAAAAAATTGCCCAGTTTCACTATTTGCTGGACAAGTCAGTTCTTTCTTTTCTGAAATGGGGATAACTCCCCCTGCCTCCAGGGTGAGAGCCAAAGCAGATAACAAATGTAAAACCCCTGTACATTCTGAGCATAAGACAAATGTTGGCTCTTTCCTCTCATGAAAGTCAGGCTGGGCAACTTCTCTTTCTTTTATAAAAGTGAAACCTTTGAGTTATCTTGCCAATAACCTGGGCACAGTCAAGAGAACTTTGGCACTGGAGTTCTAGAGTTTCTCGGATAAAACTTGTTGACAATGAACCCACACAAAGCTGGAAACTCCCAGAGGGATAACTGCACAGGTTCTGACCAGGCACAGATTTCCCCTGAATTCTACAGTGTTTCAACACAGCTGAGGCTGTTCGAGAGCAAAGCTCAAGGTTCCGGAAAAGCAGAGCCCAGCATGGGGGAGGAGAACTCTTTCTTTGAATGGGAAGGAGTCTTGGTGATTGAGTTAGCAAATTGGGCTCCAGCCACGCTACCCCTGCCCTTCCAAAGAACATCATGAATGTCTCTCTAGGAACCTCCTCTATACAGCATCAGCCAGAATGGTGGTTTTCAAAAGAAAAAAAAATTTCTGACATTGGTCCTTTGATTGTCAGAGATGCCTTGCTCTGTAAAGGCGAAGGATCTGCCCAAGGTGGCCTCAGGACAGACGCTGAGCACTCTGAGCCCTACTGAAGGGGTTTGAGTCTGCAGAGTGCCTCAGTCTCATCCATGAAAGAAAGAAAATAATGGCTTGATCTCCCGTGGTATATTGCAGTGGAATAATAAATGTTCAGAGCTTAGGAAGGGGCCCAGTCCTTTGTAAGCACTTAGTAAATGTGAGTTGTCGTTGTGATATTACAGCAGTTAAAGCATTTCCCCTAGATCATTCAGCAAAAAAAGTAAATAAACTGGAATTGGAACTAAAATCTCAGAGAATCAATCGCAAGCCCAGCCCTTTCTATCATATCTGGCTTGTCTGAGTCTCAGTTTCCTACTTTGTATAGGAAAAAGGTTGAGGGGCGCCTGGGTGGCTCAGTCGGTTAAGCATCTGACTTCGGCTCAGGTCATATCTCACGGTTCTGGAGTTCGAGCCCTGCCTCAGGCTCTGTGCTGACAGTTCCGAGCCTGGAGCCTCCTTCAGATTCTGTGTCTCCTTCTTGTTCTGCCCCTCCCCTTCTCATGCTCTCTCTCTCTTTCTCTCTCTCTCTCTCTCTCTCTCTTTCGCAGAAATAAATAAACATCAAAACAATTTTAATAATAATAAAAAAAGGTTGAGCCATTTCAGAGTGTTGTAGGATTGTAGTCTGAAAAAGACTCCCCCAACTCCACCCCACCACCCACTCTGTGATCTGACCTCATTAAAATTGTCCCCAGGCCTTCATCCCCTTGGGCTCTTTGTACCCTGACAAGCTTCCTCCAGCCCCAGAAAATCCCCATGGGATAGACACACACACACACACACACACACACACACGCGCGCGCGTGTGCTTTTCTAAAAATCAGTGTTTTCCCCTGAGTTCCCATGTCTTGCCGGGCAGCGGGCAGTGGACTCTGGGAGAGGTGTCTGTCTAAAGGGTGCCCGTGACCTGCAGCAGCCCTGATTCCAGGGATGGCACATCTGGCTGTGTGTGTCCTGGCCTGGGTCAGCACGGCCAGTCAAATGAGGGCCGTGTTCCAGGTCTGTGTGACTGAGGGGAGAAGAGCCCCGTTTCCATGGCAGCAGGTGTGTAGGGGCGGGCCGCATGAGGCTTGCCCCGATTTGGGTTGGGGAAGACAGCACAGGCTGGTGGGACAGACAGGAATTCTGGAGGTAAACAGAATTCTTTTTCTGCAAGTCAGTTTAGCATCTTACACAAGCGGCATAACTTCTCTGAGTTACAACTTATCTACCGGTGAGAGATCTTAATGCCCTCCTGGGGGCCCTGGGGAAGACTAAGAGGGTGATTAGAGTAAAGCATGAAGCAGAGACTCAATAAGTAGCTGTTTACTTACCCTTTTCCTCACTCTTTTAATATAAATGCAAATAATGGATTTGGGTTCCAGGTAGATGAAAAGAGGAAGAAAAGTTAACAGTGATACTTCAGTGGTATTTATGCTGTATGCAATATATCAGTTTTTCTTCTTGTAATCCTGTGAGGTAGGGACTGCTATTATCCCCATTTTACAGGTGAGAAAACAGAGTCTTGGCAAGGCTAAGGACCTTGCCCATCACCACTAGGAAGTGGTGGAGTGGGACGTGGATGAGTGGGCTCATCTCCTAAACTCAGCTACCGCCACCCACAAACTGAGCTGGTGGTTCTCGGTCCAGCAGCTGGGGACCAGGCCTCCTTTCATCGTTTCTGGGAGCTTTTTGGTCACAACCGAAGTCTCATCTCAGCAACGTTCTGCCACTTCCTTTCTGGGGTTAGCTTCAGTTCAGCCTCAGCGTCACCCTTTCTTCTGAAACAGTAGATCTCCTGTCAGCAGTCCACTCTCAGTCACATGAGAGGAAATGTGCAGTGAGGGCAGGAAGTGTGGTCCCGGCGATCCAGATGCTCCTACTGAGGTCTGGGCCTGGGCCTGGGGACATCTGAGGAATCTGGCTATCGTTCCATTGAGGGCACGCTTCCAATTCTCTGCTGGGCCGGTTTGCCCCCATCTTGTCAGTCATTGCTCATCCTCTGTCAGGGTCTGGGCCTTGCTTTGCTCATTTCCTACTCCTTCTTTTCCATGGCCCACCCTGCTCTTGATTTCCCACAACCCTCCTCCACACAGCCTTCAAGGCTTTTCGCAGTCCAGCCACATTGGATGCCATCGCTTCCGGCCCCCAGGCATCCCATGCTGCTGAACTTCTCGTCATGCACGTCAAAACTTTAGGCCTTCCTCCATGCACTTCTCTGTTTGTTAAGCCTTCACATTTCTGCCCTCTGTAGGCAAACTCCACGTCCATCAAGACCACAGCCACCACACGGTATGACTCTGCCATGCACATTGTAGTTTACGGAAATGACACCACCACCTCTGCTCACAACATAAACTTTTGTATGAAAGGCACCTATATTAGGGCAGGAGTGGAGGGCCGTGGTATATTTGGATGTGAGATGGGTAGAATTCCCAGGTTCCCTTAGTCCCTTCAATCCTTAAATATGTATGGAGCCTTCCAGGTTCTGGGCAGAGGAATTCAGAATCTGCTCAAGGACCTGGGCAGCTGAGGGTTGCTGACTTGGGCAGCACATCCTCCATTCTCTGGTCTTAAGCAGAAATGGCCAGAGCTTAAGACGAGTGGGAGAGTTGCCACTGGCTCTCCATGTCCCCAAGAGTACCGCGGGCTGGTAGCTCCTTTTGCATGACAGCAGAGGGATCCTCTGAAATAGTCCGGGGTTTGGAGACACATCTATTGTGTGTCTAATTTACTACTTACAAATTAACACTTGGCCTTTCTAATCAGCTAGCTTTCCGGGTCCTTGGTTTCTTTTTCTGAAACACAAAGGAATTGGCTCAGTTTCTTGCTAGTGCTCTTTCAAAGGTTGACATCCTATGAGCTGGGGATCACATCTCTTAAGCATATTCTTTTTTTTTCTTTTTACTGATTAAAAAATCATGTATTCTAATGGTGGAATACATGGGAAAGTGTAATACAGAAGCCAGTCAAAAGTGTTTATGCCTCAGAAAAACCTCATATTAATGTTTTGGTGTTATTCTTTTTTTTTTTTTATAGTGTGCGTTTGTGTGTTTATGTGTTTGTTTGTTTTTAGATATTTATTACATAGTTTTCAATAAATGTAAATATACAAAATATAGTAGCATACATAATTAAATATTATTTAAAAACATTATTTTAATGGCATCATAAAATCCCACCATTTGTTTTTATGTTATTGGACGTTGAGACTGTTTTAAGCTTTTTTGCCAATCTAAATAGTATTATAATGAATATCCTATCTATAAATCTGTGCGAATAGTTAAATCATTTCCTTCCTCAATTTCACTTAACTATAAGGTTACTAAATTAAAGAATTATGGGCACCTGGGTGGCTCAGTTGCTTGAGCGTCTGACTCTTGATTTCCGCTCAGGTCATGATCTCACAGTCTTGGGATGGAGGGTTGCATCAGGCTCTGCACTGAGTGTAGAACCTGCTTGGGATTCTCTTTTCCTCTCTCTCTCTCTCTTTCTCTCTCTCTGCCCCTCCCCTGATCATGCTCTCTCTTTTTCTCAAAATAAGAAAAATAAAATGAAAAGAATTGGAATTATGGTTAGGCTGTTGCTACATAGTACCCAAATCCCTTTCAGAAGCGCTGTATTCGCTGGTGCTTCTCCCAGAAGGGAGTATGAGACAATGTGACTATGAATTTCACTGGAGACTCGGTATTAGGTCGGATCATTTATTTATTTATTTATTTAAAGTTTATTTATTTTGAGAGAGACAGAGAGAGTGAGCAGGGAGGGCAGAGAAAGAGAGGGAGAGAATCTCAAGGAGGCTCCCCACTGCTAGTGGGAACTCAATCCCATGAACCATGAGACGATGACCTGAGCCAAAATCGAGAGTCAGGTGCTTAACCAACTGAGCCACCCAGGAGTCCCTAGGTTTGACCTTTGAAAATAATTTTCTCAACTTAAGAAATGGTGTCTCTATGTTAATTCTATCTGCACATCTTTCATTACTTGTAAGGCTAATATTTTTCACATAATGAGTGGCCATTTTGATTTCTTTTCAGAATAAGCTCTCTATTACGAGCTTCACTCATTGTTTGTTTTGGAGTATCTGTCTCCTCTTTCTCATACTGATTTTTGAGGATGCTTTATTTGTAGAATCAAAATCAACCCTTATTGATCTTTGGGAAGCCTATCATTATCTTCTTTGCTTTTCATATATGTGGCATATATTTTCTACATTTATTGTTTCCTTTACCTTGGTTTATGGTGAGCTTTAACACGTGTTTTAATATTTACAAAGAAAAACGGATCAATCTTTTCTTTGAAGTTTTTCTTTGTTTTATGCTTAGAAAACTTATCTCCACCTAGAGATAAGATAGTTTCCCATAATTTTTTATAATTCATTTCTACCTTTAACTCTATAACCAAGTTACATTTAATTCATATATAATAAAAATGGGAATCTATTTTTGTCTAATAACAAATACCTCTAGGTTTGAACACTATTAGTTAAGACTGCTTTTTAATAACTATTTGATATGATATATATGATACATACATTAAAGATCTTTATATAAGGAGTTCAGTTTCTAGGCTTTCTGTTATATCTGTCCATCTTCCTAACCTGTAACACTGTCCTGTGTCTTATTACAGTTTTACAATAATTTTAATTACCTGGAAGTTCACATTATCCATAATTTGTTCTTTAGCTTTCACTGTTTTTAGATGAATTTTACAGTCAGTTTGTTAAATTCCCCCACAAAACTACCATTAATTCATTTTTGAAATTACATTAAGTTCATATGTGAATTCAAGGTTAATTTATATTATTACGATACTGAGTCTTTCCACCCAGGAATACAGCGTGTATTGCCACCTCATAAAGTCTACCTCTATGCCCTTGACTCCTTTTTTCTTACAGTTCTTGCCTGTTTTTGCTTGTTTGTTTCTATGTAATTAAAATATTTTTGCTATGTATTTTAAATTATTTTGTAATGTGATCATATTTCTCATTACACTTTCTCACCAGTTATTATTTCATGCTGACTATTTAGCATTAAATAATCAGTTAATACTATTGATTTAGTGTTTGGTGATAGCATACAAATCAAATGTATGTAGCATTTCTTTCTTTAGTGGTGCTAGCAGGAAGGAAATACGCTTTCATTCTTGTTCCGAAGCTCCATCCACCCACCATGCAGGACATCTTCATTCCTACACTTACTGAGTACCTCCACTCGCTCTGTGCTGTGCTTGGCAGTGGGGCCCAGCAACTTTCACCTCATACTCACCTTCCAGAGTTTGTCCTTCCCAGTCCTCTGCCCCCCTTCAGCCACAGTGAGAGGTTGGTGCGTGTATTAATAACACTTTCTGGCAGCCTCATGATGCTTACTTGGAGGCTTCCCAGAACTGGCAGCATGGGCTTCCATTTTAATTAGCTTCTCAGGAGGTGTTTGCACAATTCATAAGACAAATAAACCTGCTTTGGAAGCGGGAAGCCCAGTGCATAGAAGGCCTGGTCTCCTGAGTAAAGCTCCCTGGAGCAATGTTTCTGGGAAGGGTGATTGAAATTGTGACAGGGAATATGGTTGATTTGGCTCAATTCATCCTTACTATGGATCAGAGGCTAGGGCTATTGCTGGAAATGAGTGGCATGCTAAGTCATATTGGAGACCTAAAAGGAAACAAAATTAAGAGTACTGATCTTGCTTTTATTTAAAAAGTATTTTTAAAGTATTCGCTTCCTGCATTAATTTTGACTTTTTGAAATATTTCATTAAAATATTACTTACTTTTATTATTTAGTATCATTAATTCATTATTTATTTACATGACTGGGGTTTTTTTTGACATCCCCTTAAACTTTGCACCTGAGCCGATTGCCTATTTCTCCTCACCCTAGTCCTGACCCTGTTGCAAATGCCTCTGTCATGAGTTGAATTGTGGCCCCCAAAAGATAGGCCTACCTTCTAGCACTCAGAATCTGTGAGTGTGACCTTACATGAATAAAGCGTTCTTGCAGATATAATTAAGGATCTCGAGATGAGAGTTTATCAGGGTGGGCTCGAAATCAACTGACAGATGTCCTTGGAAAAGGAGACCACACAGACACACAGAAGAGACGTCCGTGTGAAAACGGAGGCAGAGACACAACCAGCAGCCAAGTAATGACCAGAAGCTGGAAGAACCACCAGAAAGCAAGGAGGAGTCTTCCTTAGAGCCTTTGGGAGGAGCACAGTTTTGCCCAACACTTGACTTCAGAACTGACATCCAGAAGGTGAAAGAATCAGTTTCTGTTGTTACAAGCCACTCGTTTGTGATCCTTGCTCTGGCAGCCCTTGGACACTGTTAAACCTCAAAGGCACGTGTGTTGGTAAGAAGTTTGTAAGCCAGACTGAAGACAGACCTCAACCCCCAGGTCCCAGCTGGAGAAGCTGCAGGTGTTCCAAAGTGTGTAGAGAGAAATACAGGCACAACATAAAAAGCTAAAGACAGCTGCTGGTGGGTTAAATGTACACCTGTGTGTGTGTGTGTGTGTGTGTAAATTTTTATTGATTTATCAAATATTTGAGAACTTTCTATTTGCCAACCCCAGTGTGTGGTTCGCAAACACACGGGCCCATGCTTGCCAAGCACAGACGTGATGATTTAAATTAAATCTTAAAAGACAGAACTACATTGTGAAGCAACTGTAGAATTCGAATCAGCTTTTCCCAGAATACTTGCCATGTTTCTCCCATCTCTCAAGGAAACCCAGCAAGAGCTCTCTGTGATTTCATAACACCCTCTGTTTTCTGCTAGTGTGGGACTTTCCACACTGTGCAGTAATGGTGCATTCTTACCTGCCTCCCCCGCCATTAACTGTGGGCTCCATAAAGTCAAAGATTGTCTTTTCAAATCTCTATTTATCTCTCTCTCTCTTTCTATATACCTGCTTTTTAGAATAGACCATGAATGAGATTTTGAGGAAAACAATCAAGGCACCCATTATTGGATATGTCCAGTAAGACCACAAAAATTTTAACTTAGAAGATTTTTTAAAAAGTTGATACAATATCAACTTAATTTTTTTTTATTTTGGCGAGAAGGGGCAGAGAGAGAGAGAAAGAGAGAGAATTTCAAGCAGGTTTGCACGCTCAGCACAGAGCCTGACATGGGGCTAGATTCCATGACCCTGGGATCACGACCTGAGCAGAAATCAAGAGTCAGATGTTCAACCAACTGAGCCACCCAGGCACCCCACTTAGAAGACTGTAACAATCAGAAGTACCCAGAAAACAACAACAACAAAACCAAATAAACAAAAAAGGGAGGGTAGTGCGTGTAGTGGCTAAATTTGCAGACACTAGGTTGAACTCCTGGGTGTGTTTCCCATCTCTATTCTGTATTAGCTTGTCCACTAGTTCTTCTAGAATATCAGACTCATAAAAGTATCTGCCTCAATGGGCTATAGTATGGCTTCATGGATTATTTTATGTAAAGCTTCAATACATTTTAGTTATTATTACTATTAATTGAATATAAAACTTTAAGCAGGGTAGTATCTTTATGCATCCTCCGAAATACATTGGTAACAAAATGTACTTCTGAAGAAAGGAAGGAGTTGTTGATATAAAAGGAATTGTTACTTTTAAGCTGAATAAGTGTTAAAGGTTTGCTGCCCAAAATGATGACATTGGTTTTATACTGATTCATCTGAAGATGTTCTTTTTTATACACATGTATGACAAAAGGTCTTCTAATAACATGCTTCTATTTCTTCACTTTCAATATTCAACAATTTCTATAGTTGTCATTCATTTTACTTTCTCATGTCCTATAAGCTCCATGCTACATTATTTTCATTTTTGCTTAAAGAGTCAGTTATCTTTTAAAAAGATTTTTTTTTTCAACGTTTATTTATTTTTGGGACAGAGAGAGACAGAGCATGAATGGGGGAGGGGCAGAGAGAGAGGGAGACACAGAATCGGAAACAGGCTCCAGGCTCCGAGCCTCGGCACAGAGCCCGACGCGGGGCTCGAACTCACGGACCGCGAGATCGTGACCTGGCTGAAGTCGGACGCTTAACCGACTGCGCCACCCAGGCGCCCCTAAAAAGATTTTTTAATAAGAAAAAAGTGTACATTTAATGGTATAGTTACCATTTCTTGGGTTCTTTATTTCTTGGAATAGATCCAAGTTTCCTTTTGGTTTCCTTTCTCTTTTGCTGGAGGGTTTCCTTTTACATTTCTTGTAATGGGAGGCCATTGGCCATGCATTCTGTCACTTTTTGTATGTTCAGAAAAACCCTTGTTTCTCCATTTTTGAAAGGTATTTTCATTTGGTATACAATTCTTGGTTAACAGTTTTTTCTTTTAGTATTTTAAAGATGTTGTTCCATTGCCTTCTTGCTTCCATTATTTCTGACAAGAAATCTGTTGCCATATTTAATCTTTATTCTTCTGTACATTACCTGATTCCCTGCTTCACCCTCACCACTCCCTTGGCTGCTTTTAAGATTATTTATTTATTTATTTATTTTATTTGAGAGAGAGTGAGGAGGGAGAGGGGCAGAGGGAGAGAGAGAGAATCTCGAGCAGGCTCCATGCTCAGCTTGGAGCCCAACATGGGGCTCAATACCACAACCCTGGTATCATGACCCGAGCTAAAATCAAGAGTCAGCCACTCAACTGGCTGAACCACCCAGGAGCCTCTTAAGATTTTTTTTTTATCACTGGCTTTAAGCAATTTGATTATGATGTCCTTTGTATAGTTTTCTTCAAGTTTCTTGTTCTTGGACTTCATTGAGCTTCTTAAAATTTAGAAGGTTTTTTGGAGAGTTTACAGCTATCATCAAATTTGAAAATTTCCCAGCATTTATTTTTAAAAATATTTTAATAAACCCCTCTCCCTCCCTCAAGGGCTCTAATTACACATTATTAGCTCCCTTGAGTTTGCTCCAAAAGACAACGATGACTGGTTCATTTTTTCTTGTTTTTTTAAATTGTTCGTTTTTTCCTGTTTTTTTTTTTAATTCTTCTTTCTTTATGTTTCATTTTGAATACTTTCCATCACTATATCTTTAAGTTCACTAATATTTTGTTTTGTAATGTCTAATCTGTTATTAATCCCATGTACTGTATTTTTATATCTTTCTTATCTTTATTTAACAGTTCAAACATTTAGGATACAGCTCCAACTGTATTCCTATCTCCTAATTCCAACATTTCTATCAGTTTGGGGTCAGTTTTATTTGACTGATTTTTCTTTTAATTATGGGTCATATTCTCTTATTTCCATGCCTGGTAAATTAGATGTCATACATTTTGAATCTTGCCTTGTTCGGTGCTAAATGAAATGTACTCCTAGAAATATTCCCAAGATTTATTCTGTGATGTACTTGAGTTACTTGGAAACAGTTCAATCCTTTTGGTCTTGCTTTTAAGATTTATTAGGTGAGGCTATAGCAGTGCTTAGTCTGGGCTAATGATTCCTTACCTAAGGCAGTGTTTCCTGAGTTCTCTAATACCCCATGAATCATAAGGGTGGTAGATACAGTCACTTTTTCTAGATCTATAAGAGCACAAGACACTGTTATCTCATCTGTTCTAGTAATTATTACCCTTGTCTTGGGTTGTTTTCTCATTGGTATGGGCTGATCAGTACTCTACCACATCCTTGAAGGGTGCTTTCTGCACCCTCTGGAGTTTTCTCTCTGTGCTGCTCTCTGTTTTCTGGAGCTCCATCCTGAGGACTTTGGCCACCTTGTTCCCCTCTGACACTCAGGTCTTTCTCTTCAACTCAGGGAGTCAGTCGAGCTCTGCTTGGGTTACTGTTCTCTATGCCATAGCTTGGAAATTCTCTCAAGAAAGTATGTTCGGTTCACCTTATTTATTTCCTGCTTCTCAGAGATCACTTTCCTTTGTTGACTAATGTTTAGTGTCTTGAAAACCATCATATCCTATTTTGTCAGGTTTTATTGTTTCTTTTGGTTATTTTAGACAGGATGGTAAACCCAGTTCCTATTACTTCTTATTAACTGGAAGTCTGAGACTGTCTTTTCAATTTTCATATGTCCCAGCCCCTGCTAAAATCTGATTCAGAATCTGTATTTTAGAAAAGCAAGGTATTCTGATGGATACTCCCAGTTATAAATCAGAGGACTACATCTTTGTTACTCAAAGTATAGTCCATATACTAGCAGCATCAACACCAACTGCTTGATAAAACTGCAGAATTTCAGGTTTCAGTTAAGACTAATTCAGAAGCTACATTTTAATAAACTCACCTATTGATTTGCATGTACATTAAAGTTTGAGAAGTGCCCAACTGGCTAATTTTATTTATTTATTTATTTTCATGTTTATTTATTTTTGAGAGAGAGAGAGAGAGGCAGAGAGAGAGGGAGGTAGAGGATCCCAAGTGAATAGAGGATCTTGCTGTGCTGACAGCAGTGAGCCCAATGAGGGGCTTGAACTCATGAACCACGAGATCTGATTATTTATGATCTCTCTATATGGTTTATATATATATATATATATTTTTTTTTTTTTTACCAATCTATACTAAGAGGCTAGACAGTGCTTGGCATATGTCAAGCACTCAGTAAATAGCTTTTGATTGACTAACAGACTGAAAAGTTAGATGCACTGTCAAAGCAGGTATTTATATGTCTCCGAGAAGGACAATTTAGACACAGAGAGCTCAAAAGGGGAAGAATAATTTGACTCAGATGAGATGGCTCAGACTACCTAAGAAACATTAGTATTCACAAGAATTTGATAAAGGAGGGGTCTCAGAGAGTTGTCTCAAGTGAACATTATTTATAATTGAGGAAGCCACTAAGGGAACTGCAATTCCATGTAATTACAACCAAAGAGGAAGAACATGTTGAGGAAACAACAGGTGATTTTGGAGAAAGTGATCATGCCAAACCCAAATTTAAAACTGCTGAGGAAACAAGTCTTAGGGCAGAGGCTTTACATATAAAAAGCATTTAACAGGGGTGTGCAGACCTCAGTTTGAGTCTCTGGTTCTCTGCTGTGGAATGACTCAAGGCAATTTTCTAGTCTTCTCCGGACCTCTATATTTAATTTTTTAATGTTTATTTATTTTGAGGAAGAGAGAGAAAGAGAGGAGAGGGAAGAGAGAGAGGGAGAGAGAGAGAGAATCCCAAGCAGGCTCCATGATCAGCATGGAGCCTGACATGGGGTTCAATCTCACGACCACGAGATCATGACCTAAGCTGAAATCAAGAGCTGGATGCTTAACCCACTGAGCCACCCAGGCGCCCCTAGAACTCTATCTTTAACCTAGAATTGGTGGAGATGATTATGATGGTGATTATGGGCAGTGGTGTTGCTGTTGGAGCTGGTGGCATCTAATTTGCATCCCGAGGAGTCTTTGTGGTAATCAAATGCAGTGATGCCTTTGAATGGATACATAATGTCTATAAAGTCCTACACAAATGACCGTTAGTCCTGGATCTTAGGGAGGAAATGAGAAAAACTTGTGTGGCTGCACAAAGATATGCTCTGAAGAGCTCAGGTTGTAAAATAATAGGTGTAAAAACAGTAGGAAGAGGAATGACTTTCCCAGAAAGAATACAAAAGTTTGTGACCATAAGAAAAGAGTCAGGAAGGCCACTTGATGCATGTGAGTATATGCTTAGTAAAAAAAAACAATGAAAATAAGCTAGGTGAAAAATTGCTGAGGATAATTGAGTATTCAAAGCTCTGATGAAAATCAAGCCAAACAAAACACACACACACACATACACACACGAAGAAAAAAAGAAAAAAAAAATCAAGGAAGTACAGGACAGTCTTCTGGCCGATAGTGTAGAGCCAATAGTGTAGAAATAACAATTTACAGGGAAAGTGTAGCCTGATAATTGTCACTTCCTATAATCTCTTTCTTTCCTATCTTCCCATCTTTCTATCTTCTCAGGGAGAATAAATTTCAGGCCAAGGAGAAGAGAGGGAGGACAAATAGCTTTCACATTATAAAAGGGAGAAAAACAGTCAAATAGAAACTCCCAACAGCCAGCCTCCCATCTCATGCTTGAATTTCGCCCTTGGCATCAAGCCCCAACAAGTAAAAGTTTTAAGCAACCAACTCTACTATCTGAGGATTTACTGTATCTTTAATCAGATTATTTAATCTTTGCACAAGAACAGTTAGGAAATCTAGTTTGTCTAAATGCTGAATCCAAGCAAATCTTCCCATACCTTTCATTTCCTTGGGTCCCACCCTTAGTTTAATTAAGAACAAACTAATTTTCTTTTCACATAAAAATTATTTACACATTCAAAGATTGCTACCATTTCCCTTCTCCACGTTGAGTTCTCACTTCTTCAGGCTTAGCACTCTTATTTTCCTATAACAGTTGAATGGTTGAATTTCTTTAGTATCATCTGAAAGTGTTTTAATTTAATTTTAACCAAATGTTCTTTTTGGTTAAAAGAAATGGCGAGCGAGAAAGGGCCAGTGTTGTTTTGTTAAAAGAAAATCAGAGAGATCAGGAGAAATTCTTTGAACTTTGAAATTTACTGAACTCACAAATCCACTTAGACCTGTTCCTCCCCTTTTCTGGTATATTGGAGAATGTGACCTTCCTTAACACTAATTCCCCTGTCGGTTCTGTGGACCACACTTCTGCCTTCCCAGGAAGACATTATCAGTGATTGCCCAATCTTGCTTCCCTCACTTTCTCTCAACTTTCCTCTTCATAACTGAGCTTCTTTTCTGCTCTTACTGCCTCCATTTTTCACCTCCCCTTTACTCTATTCATTGAGAATAGGCTATTGGGCCATCACTTCACTGGAAATGATCTCAGTTCACCAGTAATATCCATATTTCTAACTAAAATAAATATTTTTCACTTTTAATTTTACTTCTCTCAGCAGGATTCAATGTCATGGAACACTTCTTTCTTAAAACATTTTCCTCCTTTAGCCCTCTTAGACACCAGATTCTCTTGGTACACTCCTAGTTCCTTCAGTTGTCTTTCTCAATCTCCTTTATAGGCCTATCCTTTCTATATTCTTTCATTAGATAACAGAGACCCTCAAGGGTTAATCCTACCCCCAACCCTCTTTTCTCACTACATAGTGTCTGCATAGGACATCCCTTGGCTTTAAGTACCATGCATATGATCTATGGATACCTCCCAGTCCAGGTTTCTTTGCCTTCGAGACTGTCATATTCAACCATCTCCTTCACATCTGCTTGAATGTCACAAAGACATCTAAAAATCAATGTACTCCAAATTGGAATCGTGTTCCCTCCCCCCCCCCCCCCCCGACCAGATAGTACTTCCCTGGTGTCCCTTTTTTTTTTCTCCAAAAATTGACTTCACTACTTTCCACTTATATAAGCCAAACACTTGGGATTTATTCTTTAGTCTTTTTTCCTTCTCTAAATCATCCATCACCAAGATCTATAAATGTAACACCTAAATAACTCCACGTTCCATGCATTTCTCTCCATCTTCACAGTCCCATCTTAGTTCTTATCATTTTGGCCAGACTACTGCAACCACCTGCTAACCTGTCTTCCACATTTTTATCATCCTCTCGAGATCTGCCCTCCACACCATAATTAGAATCATCTTTCCAAATTCCAAGTCTGAACATATCACTTTCCTGCTTAAAATGTTTTGTGGATTCTCATTGTGTAAGAGCAAAATCCTTAAAATTCCCGGTGAGATATGGCCTGTGCCTGCCTCAGCAGCTTTGTTTCTTATTACTTCACTATATCTAGCCAAACCGGCCTCCTTTCAGAAGCCCCCTAGACTCTCTGCCCCCTCCTGCTGCAGGACTTGGGCACAAGTTGTTTTTGTAGTCATAAAATGCTTCCCTCTCTCTATCCTCATAAATTGTCGGAAGCAATTTATTCTAATTATTCTCATGTAACTCTATTTACATCCTTTGGAAAACTTCTATCAGTTCCTAAGAAAACATTCGCTTTTTAAAAGTTGAATTAACATCTGTCTCTAGCTGCAATTTTATTTAAAGAGTAGGGCTTTTCTCTGTTTGCCTATCTCTGTATCCCCAATGTCTAGTAGAGTACCTGGCCCACAGTATGTACTCAGTAAATGCTTGTGGAATACATGAATAAATGGATGGGCTTCAATAATGCCCTTTCATAGCTCTATGTGTTCTTTTTGCGTGTTCTTCCTTCCTCCTGGAATATAGCCGTCCCTACTTTTCCTCCCCTGATCCTTTTGGTCTGTTGACTGCTCTTATATCCTTGAAGACTCAACCTTGAATACTCATCCTTGTCTCTCTAAGAGAAATGGCCCCTATTATTCTCCTCCAAAAAAGAGTTGGCTGCTCCCATTTTTGTGTTCTTCATGCATATCTCTACTTTAGCACTTCTTACAATGTTTGAATATTTTATTGCACATCTGTTTTCCTATATCCTCCAGTACATAAGGAGCAAGAACAGTGTCTGAAAAATATTAGGGAATCAATGCATGTTTGCTGAATTAATCAGTGGTAGGTGCTGATGAACCATTATTTGAAATAGTAGATAATTTCCCCTGTCCTCCTTAACTGTTCTATTGACTTCCTTTCTGAAACTGTAAATTTGGTAGAAGAGGACAGTTTTCTTCAGCTAGAATGAGATGAGCCCTTACCCAAGAGTACACAAGTACCATGTTCTTCTGCCAGACTTGCCAAACAAAGCAAAGAGGTGTTAGGAGAGCATCTCTGTTCTTTAAGTGGCTTCATGTTTCCAGGTGCATTGTATTGAAAGGACATACCAGTGTGTTTTTGACTCATAATTGGTGATCTTTGGGAAATCAGAGAGAACATAAAATATGTTATAAATCTGGGGGTGTGTGATAGACAAATATCCCAATCATTAGAAATAATGATAGAATCCAGTAGTACAGATGGTCAAGCATGACATCAATTGCACAAGAAATTCTAGAACAGATTATTAAGGTATGGTTTATAGGTCATTTGAAAGAGAAATTCTCCAAGATCTAGTCATGCTATATAGTTTCTGTCAGTTAGGGTTAGTAGATCCTACCAAAGAAGCAAGTGCTGTATACTTGAAATGTCTCAATTTCAGAAAAGCTTTTGATCACATTTTCTTAATATGTTTGTGCATGTAGGTGAATTTATAGTTTATGAGCAAAGGTGAATTTTTACCTGACTCACTGCCATTGCCCATGGAAAACTGACAATTGAATTAATGCTGATCTGGAAGGCTGCTGGTGACTGAATGCATTTCTATTTCTTGTCCTGTCCTATTTAATATTTTGCTGACAATGTAAGTGAAAATATAGAATACATGATAAAGATTTTGATCACAAATCCTGAGAGTGTCAAAGCTAATGAATTATCAGAATCGTAATTTAAAATTGTTTTTCGGCTAAAAACAATGTTAGTTTTAGAATTGAAATGAACAGTATAAAGATTTTTTCTCACACATATATTATCTCATTTTATCATTATATATAGTAGGATATTAATATTACTCTCTTATTGCATGCCTGAATGTACCAGACTCTTTGCATAAGTTATGTCACTTAGTCTTTCTAAATAATCAGTTGATATGGGTATCATTCCTCCATTTTACAGAAGAGAAAACTAAAAAGCCGACAAGTATCTTCTCTAAGGTCTTAAAGGTAGTGTTGCAGCTGAGATTTACACACAGATCAGTCTGACACCCAAACTAAAAATGTTCTTCCCTATACTCCACTGTTTTTTCAGATGAAATGTATTAGTAAAGTGTAAATGCTGCACTTAGTTGAAGAAACTCAATTCTATAAGCACAGAATGGGGGAGAAGTGGTTTCACAGTGGCTTGTGTGAAAAGGTGTGAAGCGTTTGTTTGCCTGTAAGCACCTTATGAATCATCAGGGTGAGTCACTGACTTCTCCCCAAATGAACACAATCTTGGGCTATGGAACAGTGCTCAGAACAAAGAAAGGCCAGAGTCATACTGTGCTCTACCATGACTGAAATATGGTTCTTGCTTCTGGAACACTCATCCTAAGAAAACACTGTCAATGTGAGTGAGCTCAGAATAATTTGACAAGAATGATAAATTTAAGTCATATGAAATATGGTCGAAGGAACTACAATGTAGAAAGCATGCTACCTCTAGCTGTATAGAGTTAATATCTGTTCATAAGTACTGCAGGCCAGGCACTAATCTGAAAGTTTTCAGCCACAATTCATTTAATCCTCACAAGAAGTGTTGACATAGGTATTGTTATTATCACTTCTGTTTTATAGATAAGGAAATGGAGGCACAGAGGTTATGTTATCTTTCCCAGGGTGATGTAGTCACAAACTCTGAGTGTTTGGCTCTTATTTTCAATTGAAACAAGAAATTAGAAGAGGAATTATATACAAAAGCACACCAGAAAGACTGCTCTAGAAGACACAATTGGATACCGTCTCACAAACCTAACAGTTTACAACATCTCAAAAGAATATGCTGAGCTCTCTATCAGTAGAAGCTTTCAGTCACACATATTTTTGAAGAATCTGCTGCATTGAAGGAGGATGGGCTATTATGACTTAACATGTTTCCTTCCATTTCCGTGAGCACATCAGTGTCAGCATGACCCCATATTGGTGGGGTGGAGTGAGAGCCCTTATCCCCTGAAATCTTGAGGTGTATGTAAAAAATCTAGATTAATTGGAACTTAATTTACAGAACCCTAAATTAATCAAAAGGCATTGCTGCATTATGCTTTTCAAAGACAGAAGGTGACTTTTAAAATATATTTATTTATTTATTTATTTTGAGAGAGAGAAAGCTAGGGAGAAAGAGTGTGCATGTGAGCTGGGGAGGGAGAGAGAGAGAGAAAAGAATCCCAAGCAGGCTTTGTGCTCTCAGCACAGAGCCCAGTGTGGGACTGGATCTCAAGAACCATGAGATCATGACCTGAACCAATATCAAGATCCAGGTGCTTAACTGAGCCACCCAGGCACCCCAGAAGGGACTTTATAAAAGTATTTTAACTTTCAATTATTCTTCCGTCCATAAGAACATACGTGCTGACAATAAAGATTTATAGAGTACCTACTATATGTAATGCTATATCTGATTCCAACTTTAGCTGTCTATTGCTCATTCCATCTAATTATGACAAAATTTAGACTCAAAAAATTTAAGCGACTTGCCCAAATTCCCACAATTAGGCAGGGGCAGAACAAGGTCTATAATACAAAATTATCAAATCTTGCTTTCCCCAGCATGTGACAGGCACACATCCCCAAATATTCCTTTCCCAAGAGAATAAAGTAGACAGATACAGTTCACAAGTAATTTCAATAACAAGGTTTTCTTTCTTGTTTCTTAGGTCATTTCATCACTGGACACTCCTTTCACGTAGGGCAAGAAGAGCGCTGTTGGTGTTGAGGAACACGAAGATTAAAAAAGAAACAAAATGGGGTGCCTGGATGCCTCAGTCAGTTAAGCTTCCGACTTAGGCTCGGGTCACGACCTCACAGCTTGTGAGTTTGAGCCTCGGGTTGGGCTCTGTGCTGACAGCTCAGAGCCTGGAGCCTCCTTCAGATTCTGTGTCTCCCTCTCTCTCTGCTCCTTCCCCACTTACACTCTGTCTGTGTCTCTCTTGAAATAAATAAGCATTAAAAAAAAGAAGAAGAAGAAAAGAAAAGAAACAAAATGAAAAACAGTGTCCTAGCTTGGAGGGGCTCAGTGTTGAGTAGGGAGACAGATCTGGAAACAGTGAGAATGGATCTGGAATCCAGTGAGAGAAACTAAGAGTCAGCTTTCCTGGAATGTACATTTTTCTCATCTTCTTATTATTAACTGGGGTCTTGGTGTAATCAATATCTAGATTTATTCAACAGATCTTTGAGTGTCAACTCTTGTGCCAGGCCTGGTGCTAGGCACTGTGGAAACAGAGAACAAAGCACTGACATGGTCCCTGCCCTCACATCGGTTACTGTTGCTTAGTCTTGGGCACTCTGGCCTGGTTCTTCTTGAGATCTACATGTAAGAAGCTAGAGACATGTGGAACCACATCTTACTTGGGAGTTAGGTTAAAAGTCGATGGAAAAGATAAAAATGGAATATACACAAAATTACTATTGAAAATAGCTATACCGGACATGACATACTGTATCTCAAAGCATCCAGAAAGGACACTTTTGTTCTTCCCCCTGTGTTGTAGTAGACCACTTTTTATTTGCTTTTATTTGTGGTTTCCACTCATACTCATTCCAGAGCCTGCATTCAGGACACTGAACTACAAAGACGTGTGAGAGCTGCTTAGGGTAAAGCAGGAGATGCAAAGAGCGTTCTGAGGCAACAAAAGGGCCTGGTAGAATTGTCCTACCAAAGACATGAGAGGAGTTCATAAAGAGATGGGGTAAAATTTGAGGGAAGGAAAGAAAACAGGACTTAAGATCACTACCCAAGAGCCCAAGTCCTAGCCACTCACTTGAGCCAGAGAGCAATGCTCAAGCATCAGTGCAAATTAGGCGCAAGGACAAGGTTGGGGCCATAAGGAAACACCTGAGCTTTGCCTTATCCTCACTTACTCTCAGAAAGTTTGTGAGACCTACCATTTTGGGGGGTGAAGAGATATGAGATGGAGAAAGATTCTCACATCTGAATTTCTCTTGGGAGAGCAATGTATATAATGCCCAAAGAACATATTGAGAAGCTCTTTGGTTTTGAAGGGAGATTCCTCCAAATCATGCCCCATCAACAAAAGATGAATGCTAACAGTGGTGCAACAGCCAGGAAAAATAACTGCTTTTGCTCCTGAGAGGGAGTTTCAGTGGGTTAAAGGACAGAGTGGAAGGAGAAGAGGGAATGAGGCAGCTGGACAGTCCAGAAAGCAGTGTGTTGTTGAGCGTGCCCTTCCCAGACCCAACTGCTGTTTCTATAAAATTCTGTAAAATCACAAAATTCTTGGTATGGGCATACTTCTCGAGGAAACTTGTGAAGTGGCCATATTTTGGGTCAGGATTGATTTGGGGTGAAACAGTCCACATGGATAAGTTAAATAGGGAGCCTATTCACTGATAACTTTAGGACTTTAATGACCTCTTCCCTGAACTTCAGACTCATACACCTAATTGCCTCCACAGCATCTCCACGTGGATAACCAAAAAGCACCTCCAACCCACCAAAATCTGTTCCCCTTCTAATGTTCCTCATTGCAGGAAATGTTCCCACCATTAACTGGATTGCCCAGGCTACAGCTTTGGGATCTTTCTCACTCCTTTTCCTGGACTTCCATTTTCAAATCCATCAGCAAGTCCTGTTGGCTCTGCCTTGAAAATATATCCCGTCTTCCAAGTCTCAACCACTCCTACCATGGCTAATCTTATCAAGTTCCTGACACTTCAGAGGATGATAGCAGTAGCCCTCTAATGGGTCTCAGTAAGTTTTTAGAAATACAGATCTGATCCTATCAATCCCATGCTCAAAACCTTCCGAGGACTTTGAGAGGTCCTTATAAGAGCCTAACACTTCTCTGTGACCTGGCTGCCAATTTTATTTCCTACTCTTCTCCCTTTCCTGGCCTTCTTGCTGTTCTTTGAAGTTGACAGGCACACTTTGTATTTGCTGTACCCTGGTCTGTGCCATTAACAAGGCGTGAGGCTGGGATTCCAACCTGGGCTGTGGAACTCCAGAGCCATTGTTCTCAAACCACTGTCACTTACCCACCCTGTGGCAACATATCACACAACCTGATACTGTAGTATTTCTCTTCTTGTTTCTTTGGGTTTTCCTGCCTCACTAAAAAATACAAACTTTCTAAGGGCAGGAATTTTGTGTATTTTGCTCATCACACAGTATCTGGCACATAATTTGCACTTTATCAATATTTGTGGAAAGAATGAAGCCTTAGCTGATATCTGAGTATAATGGCTGACACTGCTTTATGCATCGTTCACTAGTCTTTACAGAAACCTCACAAAAGGGTTATTATTATTTTCCTCATTTTAATGAGGAAGGAACTATGGCTTAAAGAGGTTAAGTGTTTGTCCCAGGTTACACAGCTAGGAAGGGGAAGAGCAGGGATTTGAACTGGGATCTGTTCACCTTCAGAGCCTAAGCTTTTAACCCCTGGGCTACGTTTTTCCTACTACCCCAAGGTCCTGTTTTCTCTTCTCCATGTGCATCTAACTACACCAAGGAAATAATTAATAATTAAGTAATTAATACGTTTGAAGAACTCAAAAAGACCTTAAGAAAACAAAAATGCCTTGGTATAAACCATTAAACAGTTTTTTTAGCATTAAACTTTTTATAGCTAGGTAGTACCTGTTCAGACATGTAGTCTCTTCCTCTGATTTTAGAGAGAAGTTTGAGGTGCAGAGAAGTTGAATGGGTGTCTAAGGCTCCCAAACCCCATGATGTTGCCAAAAGACAAGTAAGAAATTAGGAAAACTTCTGGTGAGTGACTGTGTGTTATGGGCTGAATTATATCCCCCCCTCAGATTTACATGTTGGAGTCCTAACCCCCAGTACCTCAGAATGTGACTTTATTTGGAAACAGGGTCGTTCTAGATATAATGAGTTAAAATGAAGTCATATCAGAGTAGGGCGGGCCCTTAACCCATTATGACTGGTGTCCTTATAAAAAGGGGGAATTTGGGTGCAGGCACATAAACACAGAGAACGCCATGTAAACATGAAGGCCGAGATTAGGGTGCAGCATCTACAAGCCAAGAATGTCAGATTCCCCCAGTTACTAGAAGTGAGGGAAGAGGCATACACAGATTGTCTTTCATAGCTCTCAGAATGAATTGACCCTGACACCACCATAACCTTGGACTTCTAGCCTGCAGAACTGTGAGACAACAAATTTCCATTGTTTAAGACCCCTGGTTTGCAGTACTTGTTTACTGAGGCTCTACAACATTAATACACTGATCTCAGGCGGGTCACTGGCCATCTCTAAGCCTCAGTTTCTTTATTTATAAAAGTAAAGGGGTAGACCAGATGATCTCTGAGGAAATTATATGGCTTTATCATTCCAGGACTCAGAAACCAACACCTTATTTTTTGGTTTGAAAAGCATGAGGTTGCATTTTACCCTTGCATAAAACCATTTGATTCAGTACAGTTTGACAAAAGCATATTTGTTTCAGATATTGGATTGGATGCTGGAAATTTAACAGGGAATAAGCTCCAGCTTTTGACTTCATTGAGTTACAGTCTTTTGGAAAAGAGAAAAACTTGACTTTAGTAGCATTAGGTTTTCATGATTATAACATTTCAGATTTTTATGTATATCAACTCATGTAATTCTTGCATAACCCACTATAATCTAGGTATTATTCTTTATTTTATAGACGATAAAGCTAAGGCATGGGAGGGTTAAGTGACTTGCTCAAGGTTACACAGCTAATTACACAGGTAAAGCACAGGATGTTCTAGGAGCTTCTGCATTCCAAGAGTCCTTATTCCAACCTTAGGGATCAAAGAAGCTTCCTGTAGGAGGGCACCTGATGTGAATCTTGAAGAATGTGGGAGATAACCAGCTTGATGAATCCTTTTTAAGGGGTACAGGATGCATTAATGTTGGGTTTATAAAGGGAATTTGCTAGCCTTCCTGCCTTACCTTGATTTCACGGGTTTTAAGGCTCATGATCATTGATTTGATCAATAACTAAGACATGCACTCAGAGAAGTAGCAATGGAATGGTGGGAAAGTCCTGGAATTATTACCCCCCACCTGACAAATGAATAATCCCCATTTTACTGAAACCCAGAGAATAGGTGACTTGTCTAAGATTGTGTGGCTAGTAAATGGAGGAGTTAGGATTTAAACCCAGGCCACTTGCCTCCAGAATCCATGAAATAAACCACCCTTTTTCACTTGAACTCCATTAGGCTTCCTTCAGTGGACTGAGAATTTCCATGACTTCCAACACATGTCACAATAAGCCTGTGGGAGAATACCAAGGGAAGGCCACGCTGTGGAACTCTGACAGTTTCTGACTCTATATATTGGCCTACACATTTTGGTAAGTACTAAGGTATCACCCTCAGCCTTGGCAAAGATGCCATAGTAATTTCTGCTTCGCAGTTGCTCCCTGCAATCAGGAACACTGATATGCCATCATAGATAAGAGAATGGTTACATTTATTATCTATGTTCTAGAACCAGATGATTAACTTTCTTTTAGATTTATCTTCATTGTGGTTTTCCTGAGAACATAATTATGATTTTGTGTTCCGCACGGCAGATGGTGAGCAACATAGCCGACTGCAAGCTCCTGGAACGTAAAGCTCTGTGTTACTCATCTCTGATGCCTGGTCTCATCTATGTACCTGACCTGGCATCTGGCCATGGTGGATGCACAGTATCTGAAGATAGTTGCAGTCAAAGAAAGTTGCTATGGCCTGGATGTTTGTGTCTGCCCCTCCCCCCAAATTTATCTGTTGAAATCCTAACTCCCAAAGATGATGGTATTAGGAGGTGAGGACTTTGGGAGGTGCTTAAGTCATGAGGGTGGGGCCCATGGATGGGATTAGTGCCCTTATGATAATAAAAGGGTCCAGAGAGATCTGTAGCCCTCTCTATCAAGTGAGGACACAGCAAGAAGGTAGCGGCTATGATGCAGGAAGGGGGCCCTTCCCAGAACCTAACTATGCTGGCACCTTGATCTTGGACCAGCCTCCAGAACTGTGAGAAATAAACTTCTGTTGTTCATCCACCCAGTCTGTGGTGCTTTATTATAGCACCTTGAACAGACTCACAAAAAGCTTTAGCCACAAGCATGGCCCTCTCTTCAGGAGCAGTGGCTCTCTACTTAGATTGCATATTATGATTACCTGGGAGAATCAGAAAAATCTGGTGCCCAAGCTGTACTCAAGACCAGTTCAAACAGAATCTGGGAGTGTGGGTGAGGCCCAAACATTAATAGTAAAAAAAAAAAAAAAAAAAAAAAAAGTATTCCCCAAGTAATTCTCATTTACAGCAAGGATTAAAACCCATTTCTCTGTAGAAAACATGCCTGTGCATATTTATAAATATTTATAGCTATAAACATTATAAAAGTCACACCTGTGACTATGCTAACCTATTCACTTTGTCACTTAATCTGTAAGAGCTCAGAGATGATGGCGATGGAATCAGAAATCAGGGATGGTAGCTAAATGCTATGCACATTAGCTCTGCAACCTGGCAGACTGGTTCTGCAATGTTGCGTGTCTTGTCTTTGTAAATAAATTCACTAATTTCAGGTTATTGAGTGGAATGCTTCTAGACAGATCCATTTACTTGTTCACAAGCCAGTTCCCTGTGGTTAAAATATTATGCGTTATCCACTGATTCCTATTTGTGGCCTTCCTTACCATACACACACACACACACACACACACTTCTTAGGATAAATTTTTTTAATGTTTATTTATTTTTGAAAGATGGGTGGGGGCATGACAAGGGGAGGGGCAGAGAGAGAAGGAGACACAGAATCCGAAGCAGGCTCCAGGCTCTGAGCTGTTAGCACAGAGCTGGACACAGGGCTTAACCCACAAGCCATGAGATCATGACCTAAGCCGAAGTCAGACGCTTAACCAACTGAGCCACCCAGGCATCCCAGGGTAAAATTTTTTTAAAGCTGATTTTAAAATTTCAACAAAGTGTTTACGTATTTTTGCCTATGCTATTTATATAGCTCTTTCCATAAAGAAAAACATAACCATATGACCAATAGGAGACTCCATGAATGGTCAAAAAGACCACTGAGAGTCAACCAGTACTCTGTCAATGGTGCTTGAAGATGACTCTTTGGACCTCAGATTCTTCGTCAAATGAATCAGTGGGACCATCTGATGACATGAAGCTAATGTTCTCTGGTTCCATGATTCATTTTTCTGGAGGACCCAGCCAAGCTGGAGAGTCCCTTTATTCATCTAGTGGATTAAACTCTTCAGATTCTTAAAGTGGTTTTGTTTGTTTTCTTTACCACCTCCCTTCCCGCATCATTGAGCTGCATGGATATTTGCTAAGAAAACGTGAAACGTTCCAAGCTAGGGGACTTTTTGGACACAGATTCTGAAACTTCAGTTGCGGGGTTGGCCAGGCAAAGTAGTTGGTTTTCTTCGTGGGGTATGGTGGGAGAGAAGAGAAAAAAAGATCTGCTTTTAATAGGTCAGAACTAACCACAAAATAATTGGGCCTATAGTCTAATCTAATCATGCTTTTGTTTATTCACTTTCATATAAAAGTCTCTTACGAATGCATTTGAGCACAATATATAATAATAATAATACTATTATAACATACATTGTGAGAAACTTTTGAAAACAATAAAATGTCCACCTGAAATAATGCAGTGTTCATAGACATACAAACCCATCGGTCATGCACGTTTGTGCCATTTCTTTAACTAGTGAGTTACAATGCTGAACTGAAAGCATGAAATATATTTTACACACGGAGACTGAAGTCAGTATGAGGCCGAACAAGTGTTATCGGAAGCTTCACATTTGCATAATTTACTACATCAGTTCACATTTTATTATAAAATTCACATTGTTTTATTGTGTTTTTTTTGTAATTAATGGGAACATGACATTCCTGCTTAATGGCAGGCAAGAGGCTTTCAAAGTCAGTAGTTTGGGAACACTCAGAAGAACCACCTGCGAGCAAATGTAGTGTTACTGTTTAAACCAAAGCCACAATTATAGTAGAACCCAGTTATAACCCAATTCATGCATACACAGATTTGGATAGAACATGGGTGAAAACTACATCCCATTGCCCCCTACCCCTATCAAACTATACAAAAGTAAAAGCTCAGTATAAACCATTTAGTATCTAATGTGAGAATCCTGTTTCCAAAACTGGTTCACAAAGGGGTTGTGCAGTATTAGCAACTCAGATGGGGAAGAGGGCAGACCTTCTGAATAAAAGCCCACGAATGTCCTCACTGGGGAAGGGGTCGTATGTCTCTCTTAAGCGATGTCCAGGTTATATAATACACAATACAAAAACGTGACAAGAAAAGTCGCAACTCTTAGGCAGAGTTTTCTACACAAATGTAACACCACCATTGGCAGGCAATGTTAGATATATAAATTAATAACTTACAAAACATTACATTATATACATTAAGTAATAAATATACTGTTATAAACAGAAATGGAGGTGTTAGCGCAGAAGGCAGTGCAAGAGAAAGACGGCAGCATCCAATTGAAAACAGGGTAACTGGGTGGAGACTAATGGGGGGAGGGGATAGGATGGGGACCGTGCAGCACCCAGCGGCCCAGGGGTTCAGGACACAACATGGTGCGCTGCCTAATGGAGCTGAATTTTACACAGACTGTTACTGTGAACAACACAATTACCCTTTCCTACCTCTTAGTTTGCTCACTTTATTCTGTTTGCAGCACAAGAAGTGAAGTTCTAAGAGGAGAAAAAATACTGCTGTAAGCAGGCAAACAGAGATAAGTTATACGGGCAACCGTCAAGCTGGATGGGACAATAAGGGAAGGAAGTAGAATGTGGTTAGAAGCGTGTCCTTTCTATTTGCAAAAGTAACTGTAGGAAAGTGAAAGATATTGCCCAAGAAAGAAGGAAGACCATTTGCTTTCCTTTTTTTTTTTTTTTTCCCAGAAAGAGTCAAAAAAGTTTATGTCCACTTTGAACGCTTATCTGTGTAGAAGTTGATACTAAACCCTAGGTATTCAACAGGCATTTTAAAGACGTGAAAATGTTTTACAAAAAAGGCACACAGGTTGGCAGACAAGGGGACAGGTGAGCAGATTTATAAATGAAGTTATTAATCAGTCAGTTCAGTCACTAGAGGGGACAGATTCCCAAAACTTAGTGCAGAAAAATCTCTCAGTTTTGTGTCTTCTATTTTCAAGCCATTTACTCAGGATCTGATCTTGGCCTCCAGTACCAGATAAAGCTTCAGCTCTCCACTAAGCTTGCAGGCAAGGCAAGTCAGCCGTGGAATTTTCTGAACTGCTATCTGCTTCATGGTCTCGCATTCTGGCTCCAAACTCAAGTAACTGGGAAGGCCACATGGCCCTTGTCCCGTGCAGGCCCAGGCCCCCGTGATGGGCTGGCCCTACCATACAGCTGGCATGCTTGTCAAAGGTGGAATGTTCATCTCCACACGGAGAAGGCAATTATGTGTCGATAGGGGACTTGTCTTCTGTCACAATGTCTACATCAGTCCCTCCTAGTGAATCCCTATGTTCAGGATCAATCACGCAAAGTGTCTTTGTGCTGCTGAAATAGTCGTGACCCTCTCCCTCTTTTTCAGGGCCTTCGGAATCCTCCTCTTCAAGGGTCAGTTCAAATTGAAACTTCTCCATCAGACCCTGACAGTCTCTGTTCTGCTCGTCCAGTGGTGGGGAGGGACTCTGCGGTATCATGCTCTGATACCAGTTTCTATTATCTTCTAACGTGTCCAGAATGTCCTGGGCATCAGGCTGCACCAGATCTGCCCAGGTCTCCCAGAGTGGATGGACAATGTAGTCAATGAAACCAACCTGGAAGAAAATAAAGTTACACCCCAGTTATTGTGATGGACTCTTGAAAACCTAACAAACTATCCTGGTTTCTAGGTAAAGAAAGAGCCACAACAACCCAAGGGGGATCAATAATAATGGATTCTGTATTTCAGTATATACTACATGATACACCCTCCCCTGGATCTAATATCCAAGTTATCGCTCTTAAGTCCACAGAGGAAGTACTGTTACCCGCAGTTTACAAAGGAGGAAACTAACACTCATTGAGATGAAATATCTTGTCAGAGATCACAGAGCCTGGAGGAGCTGGAACTTAGCTTAAGCAGTGGAGCTGGAACTTAGGCCCAGTTTTGTCTGATCCCAGAGCCTGTGTTCGTCTCACTATAACTGACTACTTTTCCTTTCACGTGTGCCAGATAAGAAGTCTGGATGTAACCCTGACTGGGAATGACTTTGTCACTACTTGGATTCTGTGAGTCATTCCACAAAGAAGGAAGCTCCAGGTCTAATGAGTTCTGACTCGACATTCTTTTCCTGATAAATTTAAAATATGCCGCTATTCCAAAAGGAAGGGGAGACAGCCCCTGACTACTCTGAAATTTCTCAGAGTGGAAGGCTCTTGTTTGTAGACGAGTATGGTAAAACATCTGAAGATACTTCAAGACCCTAAACAAACAAAGATCCCCTCTGTGGACAAGTCTGCAATTGTCTTAGATCCCACAGGGTATAGTCACTTCCATCAGGAGAAAGGAGGGAAAATAAAAACAATTAAGCAGTTCCTTTGCTAGTGTTCCTGTGAATAAATATGAGGCTATGGCTCTGTTATGGTTTACACAGGGGCTATGCATCCTGCATGAGCTGGCTCAGTGGCCTTATGCTGACCTCTCCATTGTCGGACAAACAGGAAACACTGGGGGTGGGGGCAGGTTGTGAGAAAGAATAGGCACAAGTTGAATGAGGGAATGGAATTCCCCTGTCCTGGTCTGGGGAACTGGAGAGATGTTGGGTCCAGATTCCGAGGTAAATGAGCAAGAGCAACTTCTACGTGCCCATGGGACATGATATAGCTATCTTTCCACACTACTGGAAACCTTTCCTTTAACAGCATTCTGTTTTTTGGTAAATCATCTCATAGATCAAAGTTCCTATGTGACTCTTTTGTATCTATATGTACCTATTATTTATATCTATCAACTTTTATCTATCTATCTATCTATCTATCTACCTATCTATCATTATCTATCATCTATCTATCGACCTATCTCCTCCTTCTCCCTGGTGCTTCCCTAATCTTAACACAACTCACACCAAAGTTGGGATATCTCTGATCTGCATTAGTTACGTGAACTTGTGTGCAGATGATTCAGTTATTTCTCTTGCTTCCACTCACTCCCTTTTCCTCCCTTTTACTTCATTATTTGTATTTAATGAATTTTAGAGACTATTTTCAAGGTGTTTTCCAGGGACCTGAAAAAATAAGCTCAAGGCAATGGAGAAAATGGAATCAGCTAAATGCAGTGCGGTCATTTCCTTTCTTCATTTGTTTTGCTTCTGCTAAATGATTGGCACTTTTTTTGAAAGCTAGCTTCTAGCCACTTATTTCCTAGGCCCTGGGTCAGAGAGAGCTCTACAAATCCTAAGAGCACCTAGTCAAGGGCTTTATTGCCAGACTACTCAGACAATGCTTGCTAGAGCTCATCTGCGGGAAACACCAGAGTGGGCCTTGATGTCATGGCAACAGGGAGACTTGTCTACAGTGATGGAGAGTAAAGAGCTCTGGGTGGAGGGTAGCTGGGTCACTAAAGAGCTGGTGAAATGAGCCAGGGGACAGCTTCTCCACCTGATACACTGGGAAAATAGCTGCTCTATCTCACAAAGCTGTTTGGAGGTTCAAATAGGGCCACGTAGGGGGAAATGTGTAGAAAATCACATAGAACACCATAAAAATATAAAACACCACTGTTGATAATAAACAGGCATTATTTTAGTTAATTAATTCATTATTCTAATTAAGGCTTTAGGGGATTTGAATTGGCCCTGATAAGTTAATATTACCGTGCATTTTTAGAGTATATTAGCCTTTTAGAGCACGTTCACAGATATTAAACTCATTTGATTGGGTTTCTTTAAGAAACAGCAAAATAATAATTACAAGGGAACTCTGCATCGATATTACAAGTATGTGTAAATTGGGGGGTGGCAGGTAGTGGAGAAAGAGGATACACACTAACAAAAAGCCCTCCTAATGTTTTTGTGATAAAGACCTTGAATAGCCTATAGACCTATTCTCAATCATGACTACCTTGCTCAGGTCATTTGTTGCTCTGTAAAACACAACATTTCAGCAGGTCCTGAAGCCTTTGTGGGGATATCGATACTTCTAGTGCTATATACTCTGCAGCTAGAGGTATCTGAGGTATTTCTGCATCCTCTAGACTCCAGCATATTGTCCCTATTCCTCAGCACATAGGGAATCTGTAGCTCTAGACATGATCAGAAGATGTCAACATGTTCTCAGATGTGGAGAAGCAACCTTGGAAGGGGACACAGGACAGGGCGTCGACTGTGAGGTGGAGGAGGTGTGTGGAATGAAATCCACACTTGGCAGTGCACTTGATTATGGAGGGGCAGCAGATCCAGGGTGGGGGAAGCAAGGATGAAGGGTAGAGCTCTTGGATAAGGATAGGGGTAAGAGAAATCTGGAGAGATGGGTGTGGGGAGGTAGTAGCTCTGAGTAGCTCTGAGTTCAGGTCATAGACAACTCCCTAAACTGCTTGAGGATACACAGACCACACTTTGACGGGTTTCTGAGGACTGCTTTGTATCCACCCTGTGAAACTGAGTATAATGGAGAAGGCAAATGAGTCACGAGTAAAATGGAACTAAATGGGTAGTTGCTTCCTTATAGCTTCAGGAATTTGATAGAACCTTCCAGTTCTACAATCTGCAGAGCTCACAGAAACTTCGAAAATTGCATATTAGATACCTGGGATTTTTCCACAGAAGCTGTGTGCTTATCACACATTGGGCTAATCTCCATTCCCCTCTCCCGCTCTTTGTCTCCCTGCTGGAAGAACTCCTCCATGATGCGGTCTGTCCACTGCCGATATAATTCCAAGGACTTGGTGGGGTTGCTTAGGTCTGCACAGTGTACCATGTTGCGAAGGACCTGAAATCATCAAGTTTTAGAAATCCTGGAAAATCAGGTGTAAATACTACCAGAACATCTCGTTCCTCTTGTACTAGTACACTTGGTACCCAACCCAAGAACACTGTAGTTGCCTTATAATTGTGGTGAGTACACCAAAAAAGCAGTCCTACAATGGTGCTGGCCAGACTTGGTTATTTACCATCACAGGAGTCCCGAAAGGGAAAATGTGTGTCTTCTCAGACTGATAGTCATTGAATGTAAAAACTGGAAGGGACATTAGAGGTCAAATGCTGCCATCATTTCCCTTCCCCAGTTTGGAAAAAATGCGAAGAATTACTCAAAAGTAGATGTCTTCATATTTTCCACTTGTGGAAAGAGACCAGCTGATGGCAGTTTGTATAATCAAAACAGACCTAACAATCTTCAAGTCAATGGGATTTATATCCAAACACGAGCTTTTGGGCCCAGCAGTCACGTATCCCCTATTACAAATGAATTTTGCCATTTATTTTTAGAACTAAGAAATTCAATAAATAGCGTTATGTTTTTCTTCATAATTAGAGGATACGCTTGAATGTCCATTTTCCTTGTTCTTAAAGTAAGTCCAAGTTGCAATAATAACCAGATATGCGACTAACTGAACTGACGTTTGGTTTCATTTTTTAATTGTTTAATTTAGTTTGGTTTGGCTTTGTGTTAAATCAAAGGCTTTCATCAAATACCTGTATACGATCCGTGTAGTTGTCCAGGAGAAGAACACCTGAACTTGTAACTTTCTTTGTTTCCACCATTGTTTTCAGGTCTGCCAGCAGGCTCATATGTTTGGACATATCAGTTGCTAACACCTAGGGTAGAAATAAAATGAAACTCTCAATAAATTCAGTTCATTGAAGAGAATGGAGTTTCTTGTCCTTGGCAGGGAAAAGTAAGTGAGGGATGTAGAAAGGAAGTCTTACCATGTCGATAACCATTTTCCTGAGTGTCTGGCGTTGCTTCTTGGTGAGATTCTGGAAGATATCACAGTGTTCTTCTTGCAGCAGTTTGAAACCCACGGCAAGGTGATGGTTTTCCAACACAGATTCATCATTATACATCAAAGCAAGTTCTGAATCTAATAAACAAGGAAAAAGGATGACTTAAGAACAAAGGGGTATAATTCCAATGTTGGCATTACTTCAGTGTGAAATCAGATTTAGTTTTCTCCAAATGTTAGGAACCAAGATTCACATGTCATTTCTCATCAGAGACACAGTTTCCTCCTCCAAAAGGTAGTAGCCCGTTCCCAAGCAAATCATGCTTGTCATAGATACTGGTGCGTAAGCTTTCTCTTTGACTAAAATTCATGGTATTTTAAAATTCTTTTTCTCCTTCTTCACTCCAGATGAAGAATTCAACATTAGGTAAGGGCATGTTTTATCTCAGTTTGTAGTTTCCTTTATGTCTTCACACACTTTTTTGCTTTGGAAAAGAATAAACTGAAAATGCTACTAAACTTTATCAAATGCATTAGGATTTTCAAACTATCTCACTTTCTTATAGGTTCCCCAGTTCTGTCAATTGTGAGTTTTTGATTTTCAAAGATGTTAATAGTGTGAGTGTGGAATTTTGTTTTATCCAAATAATTTAGCTTTTTTGGAACTTTCTACAAACATGGTAACAAAACATTAATAATTTTTAAGAACAATTTTGATGTCAGATTTTCTGTCCTCTGGCCCTATATCTCAGAAATGGCAAGATCTGCATACCTAAACTACAGCTTCCAGCCTGCCTTTCATGCAGAAGAGTCATAGACATCTTTCATTAGGCAGAGACCTGGTCTGCACTGGAGAATATGGTCAACAAATTCTGAAAGGAACATTTTCTCTTAATAAAGAATAATAGCCAAGTGATGGCAATAGGTTCCTAATTGCAGATGTGGTCACTCATATACCATTGCTTTAACTGTGTGCTTTGCCTTACAGTCTCAGAATGGACGGTAGGATATATGAGGTCATTTTAGCATTTCTGCCCTGTTCACCCTGTGATCAATCCCAGATCTGCAAACTGGCTTTGTGGGCTCTAGTGTTGTAGGTGGCTGTAACAGAAAGACCACTTTTCTGTGTGAAGCTAACTGGCCCGTATATGGTTTGATTTGTGACACCACATTATGCCAGCTGATACAATCCAGCAGCCAAGTAGTTGCCCAAAGTTTATATTCTTTCAGTAGAAGAACAAGGTTAAATAAGGAATCTACCCTACACCTAGATTATCCAGATATTCTGATAAAGTAGGACAGAAACTCTTACATGGTAAGTAGCTCAAACATTCCTATAAAACCATCAACACTTGATGTTAATTATGACCACAACTAGATAACCAATATTCTCAGAAGAAAAAGTACTTGCATTTTTAGCATTTAGAAACAGTGCGCTAGCTGAGAAAATTCATGGATTTTATTTTATTTTTTAAGATTTATTTATTTTGAGAGAGGGTTCAAGCATGAGCAGGGGAGGGGCAGAGACAGAGGGAGAGAGAATCCCAAGCATGCACTGCACTGTCAGCACAGAGCCCTACGTGGGGCTCGATCTCATGAACCATGAGATCATGACCTGAGCTGAAATCAAGAGTTGGACACTTAACCGACCAATCCACCCAAGTGCCCCAAATTTCATGGATTTTCACTGCCATGGATACTAAGTATTTGCAGCATGACAAAAGCACTGAGTACAGCTTGAGGTCCTAAGGCTGGACCAGCCTTAAATGTCACTGGGGTCATCTTCACTACTACAAACCAAGCATTCCAGTGCTTCCTTTTAGTTTTATTTCTGTTTAGAGGTTCCCATGCTCAGACACAATATTTGGGCCTGCTTCCTCAGTAGAGAGGGACGCTAGTGGGTCACCATATTCTATGTGAGAGCCCTGCATAACACTGAAAATCATTATCACATTATCCCCAAGCCTTTCCTTGTCCTTACTGAATAATTCCACATCTGTTACTCTTTCCTCACGTATTGTATTTTCCAAATGTTGAGTACTTTTTATGGCTCCCCTCTGACCCTTTCCAAGTTCTCCACACAGCTCAAAAATTGTGTTGCCGGACTGGACACAGTACCCAGGAAAGGTCTGACTGGCTTGAGTGGAATGGAGGATTACCTCATTATTACCCTTATTGTCATCCATAATGAAAACATTAGGGGGAAAAATGAAGCAATGAATCATACAATCATCTCAAGTGACTATTCTAGTAGTGAACTCACTTGTGTTGATGAGAAACTGGTTGGAGACTCCAGGGTGATCAACATCATGGATAGCAGCTGCAAAAATGGCGGCCAGAATTTCCAAATCTGTGAAGACAGCCTGCAGAGCGAAACGAGCACATTTAACTCCGTATCCCATTGGCCTGTATCCTGCTTATTCAGCTTCATATTAAAGTATGCATTTCACTCTTGCTGGGAGAAGGACTCTCTGCTGATTTATGTAAGGTCTCAATACATTAAATAAATGTAGATTCTATCCATCATCATGTGAAAGGAAAAATGGCTGAAGCCCATACCCACATCAAGCCTGTAGGAAGGCCTTAGCACCATGCTTCAGATGGGGTCTGATGTTTGTTTCTTGGATAAGTGGTAGGGCAGAATGGTGCTTATGTAACACAAGCACACAGAAGTCAAAGAAGCAAGTCAGACTGGCTCTGCTCTGACATATAACAACCTTCATGTTTTCAGGCTCAGTAACTTACAGAAGAAAGGCTAAATTCTAAACTCATAAGATTGGCAATAAGTTATTTCCCAAAGCTAAATTTGTAGTGAGATCAGATGCTTTCATATGTTCACTCATTCTTCCATCCGTTCCTTCGATTCTTATCCAGTAATTGTTTACTACGGGCAAGATCTGAGAACATTTTAAGAAGTAAAACTGAATGCCCCACTGCTCTACTCCTTCATGCCATGTTTTGAAGCCTCCTCCGCCCTGACTTGTACACAATAATTTAAACCTACTATTTGTGCAGGTATATATTCCTTCTGACTAAATGGTCTTGCTCTGGCTGAAATATCTTTCCTCATCCTCTGTGATTACTTAAATCTTCTGATCCTGCAAATGCCAGCTCAGCTTCCACCTCTTCCATGAAGACTAATTGCTCAAAGACCCACTGAGCTCTTCCTTCTCTAAACATGTGTGGTCCCTGTGGTCAATTTCTGGCTACACAATAGGTATCCTATCAATAACAGTGGGTAGTTGATAAACCGTGTTGGCCCACTCTATAATCTTATAATTTATATAGAACATAAAAATAATACTGGTTCTCTCCTTTAGGGGATAAAACAATCTTAGCTCTATGTCACTTCCCCAAGTTTTCTTGGATTTCTTTTCTCAGGAAATATGGAACCCAAGCAATAGACTTGTAGTCAGTTTAATCTTTCTTGACCTTCCAAACCGAATCTGTCAAGGTAGGTAGGGCTGGACAGGGGTTGGCAAGTCCCCTCCTGCATTGAGCCTGCACAGTTTAGAGGTATCTGACTACCATTGCTGTTTGTCAAGGAAGATCATGGCCTGCTAGGCACATTGCTGCTAATGTTGGGGTATGAAAATGCATTAATCTACGAAGAAAGGAGCCACAGCCACTGTCTAGCAAGATGTCTAGCAAAAGGGAACACTGGTTCAGCATTATTAAATCCTTACTTCTAGATATTCAGTTACTTTTTCTTCAAAAAGCTCATAGAATTGCCTTTATGAATTCTTAGGAGGATAAGTCTGTGGATGCTTATACCTAACAGGAACAAGGTAGGACATTTTATATTATGTTTCTGTGTTATCTCTCACAGTGCTTGGGCTGGTGTGGGCAATTCAGATCAGTACATGCATATTGGGGATATACTACATACTAGATGATGAACTGGACACTTATCAGATACTGGAGATACAATAAAAAATAAAGCACCCTGTTAATTGCTTAACAATTAAATAATTTTTCAGTTGTGAGAGATGTAAAGAGAGGGTTATGCTGATATTGGGAAGCAGAGTAGAAATGCCTTTCGTTGTTATTAGTAACCCAATTAATAGATGTTATACATAATAAAGAACCAGTTCAAGCAGGTGCAATTATTTCTGTAAATATATTACATGTTGGATAGCTTGTATTTTAAAGAGGATGGACAGTTATGCAAAACAGATCACAACTACTCACATCTAATGCTGGCGTAGAAAGAAGAACATGGGTTGACTGGGCTACATCAGCAGCATGTAGGCTGTTATGATACGCCACATCAGAATGGTAATGGTCTTCTAAAGTCATCATGTAGGTTACAAATGTATCAGATGAGATTTTGAATGTCTTTAGGAGGTCTCTTTCCTATGTAGTAAAATGGATTAGAAAATAAATAAGTGGATGTCCAAAAATGAAGAAAAGTCAAAGTAAACTGGGATGGAAAAAAAATTATTAAGAGCCATCTAATTGAATAAGCAATACTCTCTCCTTTTTACTCACCTGGAATATGGCATACATGATGCATGTGAGGGGCCTATTGTGTGAATATCCAGCCACATTGAAGATGTTAAGGCCCCATTTGTTCAGATCTTCCAGCTCCTATAATCAAAATTAGAGGAATTTAGGAATAAGTACCGTTTTATCAGCATATGTCATTATTTTTATTTAGTTTTTGAACAATGGTTGGCTAAGTCTTTAGAGTGTCTATTTAGAGTATTCTAGTTGCATGAAGATTTGAAGATGGAATGGCCTAGGAGGTTGGGTGCCCTCTACATTTTAGTTACATGTTTCTGTATATTTTTTCAGAAAAAGGACAGTGTGTGTCTAATTTACAGATTTAGTTGTTGACCTGTTTTTGCCACATCAGTCCTCAACCAAGCTGTATTCAGAGGTAGCTGCAAGTGGCTAGAAGTCCCTCTGGCTCCATTTCCCTGTCTCTCCTCTTCACTGATCATTGGCCCATTGTGTAACAGCTAAAAAACGATCTCAGGGGAACTGCTTTGCCCTTTGGTTATTATCACAAAGGGCCAGGTACAGGAGAGTCAGCGGCTAGAATGTGCAGAAGTTAACCCGGCTTTAATGTAAAAGGTCATGAAAAACGCCAACCATGGATTATTCCATTTTAGAGCTCTTGGGCTACACATAGACCTGGGAGAAACATTATTCAGTCCTGTGTTGTGGGATTATTCCAAGATTATGATTAAAGGAGTAATTTATTCCATTCTGAATTCTTGCCCGGAATAAGGGATCCAGGCTCTCCCTAGGGGCTTGCCCCAATGTGAGATCAACCTTGCTGTAATGGTATCTCTCAGAAAGTCTCACTGAATGTCTGTTTGCTCACAGCAAGGTCATCACCTAGTGTCACAAGGCCAAGATGAGCTTGGGGTCACCTTAGGCGCCCCACTGGGGGACGGGTGAATTCTTTCTGTGCCTTCCTCCACAGTGGGGTTTGGGCTCTGAGTCAGTGCTATCAATCTTTCTCATTTCTTCTCTGGCTCTACCAATCAGTGCAGATTCTTCAACTAGTCCTTGGCATATAGTCCTGGATCGGTCCTCTGGGACGATTCAATCCTGTCTGCGGCCTCCCTACAGATTCTCCCTGTGTGTCTTAGGTAGGATTCTCATTCATGAGGAACTTCCATTTACAAATCCAGCTCAGAATTAAAAAAATAAAAGGTCCTTTGTTGTAGAAAAAGGGTCTTGAATTAGGTGCCCAGTAATGGACAAAGAGGCCACACCAGCCTTCTTATCACCCAATTTAATAACAAAGCCAACATGATCACTGCTATTTTCTAGTAGATAGTTTTGGGCAGCCGCCTGCTGGAGAGCAGAGAACTACATACACCCCCAGCTCATGCATACCTTGGCCAGATGATCTTCATTTTCTGTGTTGACTCCAAAGCGTGAGATGCTTGTATTGTTTAAGCTTGAACTGTGCATCAGTTTTTTCACTCCGCTTATCTGCGTCATGAGCTGTTGCTTTTTCTTTTTCTCTCTGTCCTTCTGGGTGGGTGATGGAATCTCCACATCATTCTGCTTGTCTGCAACAAAGGGAAACAGTTTTCAGCCCACGTGTGCCAATGAGAACCCACTGCAATATGCGAAATAACTTCTAATGTCCTGTAATGGATTTTACATCTTATAAAGGACTGCCATACATTATCTCACTTGATCTCCAGGACAATCCGTCCGGTGGATGGGGAAAATAGGAGAATTTTTTCCTCCATTTTATTGCTAAGAAATAAATTGAGCAGTGGCGGAGGCAGGACTCAATCCCATACCTTCTATTTGTAGTGTAATTTAGAATTATACTTCTATATTTTCAAGGGAGGTCATCAATATTTATATGTCAATTTTTTAAGTAAATAACTTACATGTTTGTATAATAGAAAAGGTTCATGCAGCCAAACTCAGGTGCCTAAAAACTTTATGTTCTGCTCATTTGATCATATTTGTATTAATTTTTTTAATTTAAAAAACCCACACAACTTTAACTGGATATGACATCATTTCAGTGTAGATGAGCAGTATATAAGTGAGGTAAACAAATGGTTTATAATCTTCAAATAAATACGTTAAACATTGGCTTATTACACCACCATTTGAGGTTTAGAGGAAAACTATATCAGTTTTATTTCATGCTTTATTTGTATTCGTTCTACTAATTAATAATAAACAATGCCTCTCGTTTATAACAGACATTAGATTTATTAAAATATTGATGCTTGTTAAATATTTATGCTGACCTCATTTAATCATTAAAAAAAAATTCTGCTACAACAAGGTAATAGCAGAGGAAGGATTAGCGACGAAAACATCTACCTTCCTATAGAGGTTCTTTCCTCTATTTCATGCTATTAAAAGTATCAGCAACCGAATATTCCATTGCACTTCACAGGGGCGTTTGTCCTGAGTACTCCCAAAAAATGCACAAATTCTTTCAGGCCACAGGGATGCTCGTGTGTGCACTGAGGCAGTAATTTATTAAATTGCTTCAACAGCTACTTCATTGAACTAAATGACACCCTGTGGCTGAAAGAGTTAATGCAGCTTTCCCAAGGTCCTGCATCCATCTCTGCTTGTTACAGTAAAAATGAGGACAAAGACAACTTCTCTATTTGAAAATGACATGGTTCCAGATGGCATGCTGGGACCCAGACTATTTGCTTTCAACTCTTGCAAGATGATGGCATAGTCACATGTTTTCCCCAGAGTCCTCTGCCTGCTTCCAGGGCCCCGTGGACAACTCATCAAAGCAAAGCAAGCACAGGGAGGCAGAAGCAGTGCCATGGACACATCAACACCGGGAGCAGAGGTATTCTCTGTCCCTAGTGTCCCCTTATTATCTTCAGGTGCCAGAAGCTCCTAGACTCATCTGTCTATGACTTTGGCCTAGGCAAGAATTTTAGTGGTCATTTCAGTTGGTTTAGGGGTTTCCAACCTGGTTCAGCATCAGAAGCACCCAGGGAACTTTAGAAAAATATGAGCCCCACCCAGTCCTACTGAATTAGTATTTTTAAAAAGGCTTCCTAAGTGACACTGACGATCAGAGCCAGGTTTGGGAACCAATAATAATCCCACACCCTCACTTTTCAGATGAAGTCAGCAATCTGCCCAAGCTCAAAGGGCAATTTATTCAACAGATATTTATTTTGCAATTACTCAGTTCCAGACACAGTGACTTAATAGCATACATGGAACCCAGGCCCTGAGGTTCCTGTTACAAATTTCTTTCTGGTCTCACAATCTCTGGCAAAAAACCCACTATATATCATATTATTCTTTAAAAAAAATTTTTTTTCAACGTTTATTTATTTTGGGCACAGAGAGAGACAGAGCATGAACGGGGGAAGGGCAGAGAGAGAGGGAGACACAGAATCAGAAACAGGCTCTGAGCCATCAGCCCAGAGCCCGACGCGGGGCGTGAACTCACGGACCGCGAGACCGTGACCTGGCTGAAGTCGGACGCTTAACCGACTGCGCCACCCAGGCGCCCCTATATCATATTATTCTTGACATTACTTTTCTCTCTGTCACTTCACTCCTAATAATTACTACTTCTTGTAGAACGAAAAGCCACAATAGCCCGTGCCTTTCCCGACGACAGTGCTTTGCCATTCCTCATGTCTGATTAAAGAGACTGTTAGATTCCCCTATGCTGCTGTAGATGTAAAAAGCTCTAGTGGGACCAGCAGCTTTCCCCTGTGTTAACTAAAGATTCCTTGCAGCAGCCAGTAATTGAGCTGAACCACTACTGTGTCTGGACCATTAAAATAAAGAAGAAAGTCATTATTCACAGATAGCACCAAGTTGACACTAATGGGTATTTCCCTGTACAGGCACTGGGACAACTGACAGGCTTCCCTATTCCTATTCTGAATTCCTCTGTTAAAAGCTTAGCCGGTGTAATGTAGAAATAACCTGAAACACAGACTTAAAGAATCGCCATAAACACAGTGAATTTACACTTACAGAACAGTTAAAATACAGTGGAGAAATAGCAGATAAGCATAAAACAAATAAAAAAAAAACAACAGATGCAAAAAATGGTCATGTCAAAACTCTGCTAATGGCATAACTGGAGGTGTTTTTCTTATTAGAGCACAGCATTTAATCATGCAAAATTTCTAAATTCTTTTCCTTGCATTGTTGAAATTCCATGTTCTACTCTTTGAGACACAGTAGGGGATTTAAAAGAATGACTTTTCTCTGTTTGTAAAAATATTTACTAAATTATAATATCATATCTAGATATCTTGCTTTACCTATGCTTCCTCCCTGTAGGTCCTGCTTCACTTCCTCTCACTTCTCCAAGCAACCTGGAGCTCATGATCCTATAAGCATCAGTAAGTGCCTGGTTGGTAAATGGACTTTTGCTGCCTTCCAACTCCTCCATCTAGACACCATCCTTTAGATGGAAACAGCACAAGTTTCACAGACCACTGGAGTAAGGGATCCCCTCCTTCCCAGATGATGCATTTTAACATTCAAGGACTCTTACTGTAATAATGCTCTTTAATTTTAAAGCGCTAAGGTCTTCTCATATTTTCCTAAGATGGTTGCCGTGCTCTGATAAGACCCGCTTATATTACTTGGAACTGTTAATAAACATATTTTATTTTTTAGGTCCAACAATCTTGATTCCTACAGACTTTTCTCCAAAAGAATATACCTATTATGTAAATGCCCTTAAATGTGATGGTCTGAGTTCCTAACAGCCTTCTTTCCTAGTTAAAGCAGTGACAGGGTATTTAGGTCTGGGAGTCAAGAGGGCAAAGCCTTAGCTCTGGCTCAGGAACAGAATAGCCAGGTAATCTTGACTAGGTTCCTTTGCCCTTCTGAGCCCGCTTTCTCTCTAGTAAAATGGGGGAATTGGACGACAAGGCCATGAGGGTCTTTTGCGGATCTGACAGTTTACAAAGAAAGATGCATTCATGCTTCTTCTCCAGGGACATTCACCCACAAGACAGGATTCAGAGTTCCATGTCTTGCATTTGCAGTTTGGAAGCAAGTCTGGTTTGTTTGTTTGCTTTTCGGGATTGTCAAATTGCAAGCCTACAGTCTATTACAGAGAATCCAGACTGCCAGGTATGTCTTAACAAAACTGAAAGACTCAGTCTGTAGCACAGTCCTGGAATGGTAGAGTTGGAAGGGATCTGGATGCCATCTATTCCAGTGCTCCCATTGTAAGATGAGGCAAATAATGTATCTTTGTTTATATAACTGATTTTTTTTCTACCTATATTTTCCCAAGAATATTTAAAATTTTAATCTGTCTGGTCTGTTTGATCAGGTCTACTTTGAGCGCACGCACACACACACACACACACACACACCTTCCTAAGGCTGAGTCTATAAGAATTGAGATTCTAACACCTTCCCCAACAACTTGTTCTTGATAATTTAATTTTTTGGACTAATGAGAAGCCAAAAATTGGTTTTCCTCAACAGATGTGCCAAATGGCAAATGAAATATTCAAGAGAGAGTTGACCTTTGCCTGTTCTTGAGACACACAATGTTGATCCTGAGAGCTCATCTTTAATATCTTATCAGCTTTCTCACTTAATAGCCTACGATGATAAGAAAGATTAGTATGCTAAACAATTCTTGCCTTCCTTGGCAAGCTGATGGTGAAAGGGACTACAAGTGTAAGACAGCTGCCTCTGCACAGTCTCGGATGACAAAGGGCTCATGCCGCCTTACTCCAGTCCTGAGAGTCTCTTCTGGGAAGACAGATAAGCCCTGGCATTCTATTTTTTTTTTGAAGTTTTTTAATGTTTATTTATTTTTGGGAGAGAGGGAGACAGAGACAGAGCGTGAGCGGGGGAGGGACAGAGAGAGAGGGAGACACAGACACAGAATCCGAAGCAGGCTGCAGCCTCTGAGCTGTCAGCACAGAGACAGACCGACACAGGGCTCGAACTCACAAACCATGAGATCATGACTTGAGCCGAAGTCGGATGCTTAACCAACTGAGCCACCCAGGCACCCCAGCTTTGGCATTTTAAAATGCAATGTTTATGAGCACAAAAATGAGTTCTTGCACTAATCAAGATTTTCTTCTTCTCTCCCATAGTCATTAACCTGGAGAATTGGTTTTCCTCAACGTACAGTCCCTGTACGACTGTAATTGGGTGTTGCACAGAGCAGAGCACATTTGAAATGGACAGTGGAGGATGACTGTCTTCAAAGGAATGAAGGGGGTTAATGCATAAGAAAAGGATCAGTATATATAACTGAACTTTGTGTTCAGTTAGATGCTAGGTCTCCTTGGAGCTGGGATATATGAAAATTCTTCTCCTTTGTTCCTTGACCAAAGTGCTGTAACTGCAGCTGGAGAGAACCAGGTGCCGAAGGCACCCACATACTGGAAACAGTTGGAAAAGCACTTGTTAATTGTGCCTCTGCCTGTCCGCTGCAGAGCACTGCCTTGAGCTCTGCACTGGGCTGATCAGAGATTGATTGGCTGACAGCAGAAACTGCTCTGGCATTAGAGAAACAGGACTGGGTTTTTTTGTTTCTGTTTTTTTTTTTTTTTTTTTAAAATAAAACCAGAAGAGGTGTGTGTTTCCATGAGGCCCCAAAGCAAATGTTCATGGATTTAATGATGTGTAGCTATGCCAAAAAGAAGTGAGGTGTGATGTTCAGCTGTAAGAATGGGTCATTTCCCTGCATAGTGGAGTTCGGTAAAGGAGCATAATTCAGCAGTATTTGAAAGTCAACAGAATCAGAATCTAGATGCTACCCATTTACCTTGAAGGACAGATTCGCCTATCCCACATATCTTTATTAAAGAAAAAAATAATCCAAATACGGTCACTATATCACTATACAATAGAATGGCTTTAAACATGAGCTCAGAAATCCCTAGTATCACACAGGATGCCTGACAGTAGTTGAGGATCTTTGATGCAAATCTTTTCTGTCAGTGTCATGAGTTAAATACCAGCAATGTGACAACAGAGCACAATAGATCAAACATCAGATTGGGAAGATAAGGATGCAGCTTGCAGAAAGCCAAATCTTTCAGAGATGTGAACATTCTTTTCTTCCCATTTATCTTTATGAAATAACTCAGCAAAGCAACAGTCAAATTATTTCCAAAGCTTATTCCTCTGGGCCAAATCACCACACAGTTATTCTCCAACCACATCTCTTACAAACCACCTAAGAGGAAGTCTTTTGCTCAAAGCCCACTTATAGGCAGAATTTAAAGAATACCATGTCAAAAGAGCCAATAGGGTGGCCCCTCAGATTTAGATGACTGAACACCCGCCCCCACCCTACCTTTCAGATGTCTTGGCCATGATGGAAGGGGGTGGGTGGATAAGGGGTGACCTGAGGTTCACAGAAATACAATTAGCCTATAATAACCTTCTGTCTTTGATGGGTATTTTCAATCTTTTCTTCTCTTTGTAACATCTTTCTGCTAGTTTTTTTTAACCTTAAATGTTGTCCTTAGTTCTTACTGAAAATGGCTTTTTCTGTAACTTCACCCCATTCCAGACTCACACAGGGATGTCACTGATGGGTTGCAGAGATTAATACTGAAAAATCTCAATTATGAAACAGGTTTCCCAGTTAATATCTTACCTAAGAAAGTATTTGAAATGTATTCAGAAACCTGGTTCCCTGATCGGCTCATCTCTGAGAGGTGTGTCAGCTCCCGGTTCAGCATTCTCTTGAACTGTATGTGAAGAAGAAAAATGTGTTAACCACCTAAAAAAATAGCAAATGATCACTTCAGATATTTTCAACTTTACTAAGAACCAAGAGATTGGAGGAGCAGGTATTATTAAATAAATGATACTGTTTCTGCAAAGTACAAAGCCTCCTTAATGTGAAATTATTCCAACGTCACCTTAGGGAAAAGAGGTTTTCTTAAGATTTGTTAGAATTAACATCTGATTTCTTTTGAAGACGCAAATGTAGGAAAAGGGATTTTAATAGAAGTCATGATAATTTCACTTGAAAATGTAACAACTTTTAAAATATATTTATTGGAAATTAACTCGAAAATACCATGTGAGAGGAGATATATGTAAAAAGTTTAGGAGAAAACTGAGGAAAAAAAGATGCATCCTTTACAAACAGAGCTGCATAAAGAGAATAGAATTAAAATACAGCACAGTCTATTTACATACAATGTAATATAACATGCTGTTATTTTACACTAAGCAGCCTCAGTGGGCTCAGTGACAACACAAATGAAATCATTACAGATGTTTGCTACTTCACAGAAAGCGTACAGATGTAAATGTTTCACATTCTATCAAAGACACATAACAGAATCAAATTAACCCACCTTGATGTAACCCCAAGATACAGATAACAAATAGTTTGCCTCAGGCATTTTGGAAAGCTCTCCTCGCCACAATCCACAAATCCCTTGGAAAGAATTCACTGTTCTGAGAGAGCAGTCCCGAGAAAGGATGGGGAAAGCCTTGCAGGTTCAGTGGTAAAATAATCAAAGCTTATAAAAGACAAAGTCTCCAAAATTTAGGGCATTTCCTAATCCAAACAAAGCCCATCTTCACACTCCATTCTTACAAGAAGCCTACGCTCGCTGCTTCTTTCCTGGCAGAGAGAGTAATGAAATCAGGAATTGCACGAAGGAGCAAGAGCCTGTCTAAATGTATTCAGCTGGCTGGTTTGCAGCCCTTATGAATTATGAATAGTCCTGGTGGCCGAAGGGGTTTCCACTCTAGATTAGTCCTGCTCAGCTGAACTCTGCAAGGAAGGAGCAATTCTTCTTTCCTGTGGGGTTGCCAGACTGGGAAACACAGCCATCTTTTAAAAAGGAGAAGATTAAAATGGAGGAAGCCCCATGAATATTTAAGTAAATCCGAAGTCCCTACCCTCCCCCATTTCAACTAGGTGTTCTTAACCCTCTCTCCACTGCAGAGACCGCCCTCTCTGCACTCAGCCACTCTAACGTTTTCAAAGTGATCGTGCATTGGATTCATTTACTTCCTAAACATTTTTTTAAAACTGAGAACAGGTTAGAACTGTGGCTGTCTTCAGACTAGGCTTTCAGAACACAAGTACTTTTTTAAAAGCTAGCTTTTTGGAGGATTTTTTGCACACCAACAGTGTGTGCCGATGTATTTAGCCTTCTTTCACAATCAAACAAATAGGAATAGAATTAACGCACTTCATTTAAAAAATCATTTGCAGAATGCCATTTTCTCCACTGCATCAGCTCACTAATATGCATATTAGATTGCATTCGACAAATGAATTAAACACATTTCACCTTTTCAATCTAGGATCTGGAATGTGTTAGGAAACGTAAGCTATCATTTGCTGCAGGCATGGTGAATTTTTTTGGGTTATGAATGACTATGCTGTTTTGGTATTTTAGTGCTAAACATCTTTTAATTCATGTTAGAAATATCTAGGAGTTAAATTAATTTTCATTTCATTCTAGCAATCTAGGACATGTTGAGAAAGTCATTCCCTTCCTGTAGACTCTCTCAATCTCTCTCTCTCCTTCCCTCCCTCCCTCCTCCTCCCCCTTTCCCGTGTCAGCATTAGACAGCACAGGCTAGAGGAAAGTCTAAGACCAGAGCCTTAATGCAGTGAGCTTCCCAGGCCCATCCCACCCCCCTTCTTCTCCCTCCTCTCTGTTACCCCACCCTTGGACTCCCAGAAGTTCAAGTACAGCATGTTAAAGCAATAGCAAAGCACCATGGCAACAGCCCCCACACGCAATTGGCTCTCTTTCCTGTGAGGCATTCTCCTTTCAAATGAGCATCCTGCACCAACAATGGCTTCACTTCAAGCATCCAAGCCCCTGTCATGCCACTGCCTGTGCCCAGGAGACCCAGCCTTTCTAGCTGAAGGCAACGCAGCTTAGCATTGTTGCCTCCCGGCCCACCGCACTCCGCTTTGTCCTCAAAGAGGTTCTGGGGAGCCCTGCTTGCGAATGTGTGTTTTCCCACGATACAATATGTTAGTAACAATAACCAGGGATCCCTGGGTCAATGGTCTCAGCCAGTGTATTTTAGCTACTGAACCTCTATGCAATTTTGAACGCCAGGTGAATTGTGTAAGTTCTAAGCTATTTATTTTTTTAAGACATACCTGCTTGGTCATCATGGCCTCTCATTTTTACTTCTCAAAAGTCAGGCACTTACACTAAAGACTTAGAAGCTGGAAAAGGCTGGATTCTATGCTCTGATAAAGCAGCTAAGTTCTGGCAAAGGAGGAAACTTAACTTGAAGCACTGTAAAAATATCTTGAAAAAAAAGCACATAGACAGATGATTCCTTTAACTATATCTCTGCATAAGACTTAGCCAAATGTAACATTCAAACACCCCATCCTCAGTTTGGTTCCTTTGGCCTGTGAAATACTTAGGAAGATTTTAGAGTCAATCACATTTGTACTAGATCAAACAAAACCATTTTATCATGTATTAGATAAATATTTATTGAACATCTAAAACATACCAGGCAAAGCATTAAAGATAGAGCAGTAAAAAAAAAAAAAAAAAGGGAGGGGGAAACCCCTTTTAATGCTTTTAATGAACTTCTATCCTAGTAGAAATAGTCAGATGAAGTAAGGCATGTGAGTTAACCACAACAGTTAACAGTCTGGACAGAGAGGGGCTGGTTCTTTATTAGTCATATTGGCTCCTTAGCTCAGAATATAGAAGCAGGTAGAAATTCAATAATAAAAGTCTCAGAAGGGAAAAACTTTTCTCCTTCCTCTCTTTCTTTGACCTTCCATTGCCACAAAATCCTGTTGGGATATACTGTCATTCAGGCTCAGTGTGGGGGCAGGGAAGTGCCTCTCAGCTACAGGGCTGAGAATAAGCCAAACTCTTCACCTTTCCTGTATTGCTTAGGGAAGGAATAAGCTACAGAAGAAGTGAGAGATGAATATCACCTCCCTCCTTCTCATGCTTACAGATGGCCAACGCCACCAAAAACAAAGTCGTCCTGAGGTAACCATAAAACACATTAACCCGATGAAGTACGCAAATGGAGGTCATGCCGGGTCAGAAGCTGACCCAGTCCTAAAATGTTGCTTAGCAACAACCTGTGGTTTTCCTCCTCCATAAGGGAGGGCCCAACCACACTGACTAAGGCGATCATCGCTCTCATCAAAAAGCATTTATGACGAGCCCACTTATGTTGAGCTCTGTATAAACTAAGAAAGGCAGACCTGGCCTTCAAGGAGCAGACAGGGCTATCTTTTACATTCTAATAAGGTAGAGGACAATTAGAATGGTTTGTGCTGGCCTGTGTGATGAAACACACCGAGGAGTGGAGCGGGATATGAACTGTGCTTGAGATACGCAGGCCGAGGAGACAGTTGGAGAATTTGGCTTAGTTGGGTTTTCAGGGTCAGACTCCCATATGAAGGCTATTTCTGTTGAGCCAGAGACAGCCACAATGTAGTACACAAATCTTTTCATTCTTAGCTCTCTTAACACTCCTGTGAAGTCACTTCACCTCTCATACATAAAATGAAAATGATGCATGGTTTTCGGCCCTCAGCCTTTCAATCTGAACCTGTCATGATTCTACGATAAGTTCTGTGGCAGCCTCCCACAGTCTGGACACGATACTTACCAGCAACTGATATTTCCCAGAAAATAAAACTCTCTCAACACTACTGAGAAAAACAACCCAAATTGGAAATGCTTCAGTCTGTAAGAATAAGTCACCAGCAACAGAAAAGAAGCGTTTCTCATGCCTCCAGAGTTTGATACTCTAAGACTCTTGGAATCTCCCTGTCTACTTAGCAAGTTGTGTGTTCCGCCCAGAGAGGAAGGTAAAACAGCTCTACTGAGTGAAACTGTGTCCCAAGCAGTTACAGGATTGAAAGGGAATGGACATTATTTACTTTGTCAAATGCAGTAGAGAAATCCACAAACAGGAGTGCACTATGTCAAAGATAAATGTGTCTTTACTACCTAATGTACACAGATCCTATTTTTCTGTTAAGAATCTGCCTTCACAAGAAAACCCTGTTAAAGCCTACCTAGAAATAATGTCCCCAGAGGAAATGGCCAGAGCCCCTTTTGAGCACAAGCAGTTTGTGAATGGACCCTTAGTAACACAAATTCCTCCAAGGCCTCCTAAAGCTTACGCCCAACACTAGATTTGCGAACACCGCTAGAAATTGCAATTATTTTTTGAAAATGGAAAAAGATATTATTCTCTGTAAGTGATTTAATCTTGCTTGCCTAGGATATATCTTCTTTATAAAATCATAGGTGAATGTTTTCAAATAGGCTACCTTTCAGAGTGGGAAGTTATTTAAAATACATAATAGCAAAAGCTGAAATTCAATTACACTTGATAGGAACATTTTGTTTTATGAGTTTAATTTTTGATTTCACTTCAATGCTACATACGGAGGTTATTTTCCTATGAGCCATTTTTTTTGTGGAATGATGGAACACTTGATCACTTTTCTATATTTTTCACGAGTGTTCTGGTTTGAGCTTTGTGCAGAGATCCACAGGCAACCTAGGAGCTCTCTTGGTAAAGAGTTTTTAGTTACACTAATTGCACAGGAGGCTTAATGTAGAAGGATCTCAGAGACTCACCCCAGTTCTAAAACTTGGTGGTTTTATGTTTGTAAGACATAAATTTGGAAGAGTAAGAACACCAGGGGCTAGTATCAAGCACATGGAGGAGCTACTTTTAAGACTAATCTGGGCTTGTGAGGGGGGGTGGGGGTGACCTGAGTTTCACTGAGGAGTGAATCTTTAGTGATCCAATCTATCTTCAGCCTATCAAAAACTAGGTAAACAAGCACCTTCCTCTTATTGATAACCTCACGCTGAAGTCTGAAGGTGAAAACTGTGTGGATTAAAAAAAAAAAAGAAGAAAAAAAGAAAAAAAAAGAGCCAAAGAGAGGAAGACTGCTCCAGCAGTTCCCCTGTGGGTGGCCGTCTACGCAGGAGCCCATCTGTGAGACAGGCGCCTTATTGTGTGGGACCTTCCTGTTTTTGCAGTATGAAACAACTACCAAAGTCATTAAAGTCACAATGACTTTATTAGGGACTAAATTTTGACTCACATTTTACACTCTGTTAGTCACAACTTAATCAGAATTCCCGGGCATCAGGAAAGCAAGGGGGCTGAAAATTCCTCCTCAGAATGCTAGCGGTGGTAGAGGAAGTTGCAACCGCAGCACACAGTTCAGTGAAATGTGCAAGTAAGGAGGGCTCCGGTCTCTGTGCAAGATAAACTGAGTTTTGGTGGGGGGGCTCAGGTTGTTTTCAGTGATGGACACAGTTTCTTTAGTTATAAAATGGCTACCTTCTAGGAGCCATTTTATTTCAACATTGCTTTTTTCATACCCCTAATTTTATATGCAAAGAAGACCCAAAGAAGTGAAGAAATCTAATTTCTAAGCACCTATACTGTCCTTTACCAAATCTGATGTAAACAAAAGGCAGGGATATAGCGTACTTTCTGTGGAACCCTTTATCAAACTCACAATTTCCACAGTTCTTAACATTTCAGATTATCTGACAGTAAGCATCTCATCTCCTGTCTCCTTTTTTATCTTTCCCTCTCTATCATCCGTTTGAAACGTGATGTCACAGTTTCTTTAATGACCTGTCTGTCTTATTTGAGAGGCAAATGGAATTGAACTGAGTGAATAGGTAATAGGGTTCAGGATGGAAGAACATGCCATTCATTGTCCACTAACATCTACTAAAATAGAAACTACAGTTCCATGGTGGGCCATCCCAGAAGACAAGCGCTGCCGTGCCAATATTCTGGAGCAAACCCTCAGTCCACCAGGGGATAACGTTAGGTCATTCTAACTGTCCCTGTGCCACATCAGAAAGAAATTCATCTAAACATACTAGAATTGAGTGATTCTCTTCTTCACTGCCCAGGGGTGTAGTAAACCATACAAATATGTAATGAAAAACAAGCATGAACATCTCTAGGATATTCTGCAACAAAACATTGGCATTTATCATGAAGCTAAAATTGAATAAATTCTACTTGCTGGTTAAAGGACAAGTATCTGCTCCAGTGACATTTAAAATAAAAAAAAATTTTTTTTAAGTTTCTTTATTTTTGACAGAGACAGAGTGTGAGCATGAGCTGGGGAGGGGCAGAGAGAGAGAGAGGGAGACAGAGAATCTGAAGCAGGCTCCAGGCTCCAAGCTGTCAGCACAGAGGCCAACGTGGCGGGGCTCAAACTCACGAACTGTGAGATCATGACCTGGGCCGAAGTCGGACGCTTAACCGACTGAGCCACCCAGGCGCCCCTGCTCCAGTGACATTTTAAAAGAAGGACAAACCATTAGTGCTTTCATACATTGAATTGACAAAAACTCAATGAGAATTTAAATACAACACTTTACAACTTGACAGCAGGTCTTGAACGGCCCTCAAAATTATTAAGTGTTTCTTCCTATTTATTCTTTTTGCTGCTGTCCGTTTTTCCTGGAATTTCTGAAAACATTTTAAGAGGAGATATGGTATACACTATTGCGACACTAAAAAATGGACCTCTTCTATACCCAAAGTAATTCCCATAAGAATGTTTACAGAAATTTCTCATGACTTAACATTCTCTTAATTCTTAAAGCTGCTGCAGTGACACAATTAAATAGACAAAAGACACTATTAAAGACATATTTAAATTTTAGGTAAACATTTTTTTTTTTTAGTATAAGTGTGTTCTAGATATCGCAGGTCCCAAATATCCCATAAAGAGACTGGATTTCAAAATCATATACCCTGTCAGGTGTAGAGGTATTGTATATTTTTAGATAATTTAAAATGTTCAAACTTGTTCTTTTTGACAGAGGTCTTTCCTTCTGGTAAGAAACACAGCAACACTGCATCTGTTATTGGAGCTTCACAATTGCCTTTTATATATTTGACCCTTACCTTTTAATCTGGCTAATAATGGAAACAGACCAAAAAAAAAGAGGTACTTTGGCAAATTTGGGCGTTGGCCTGACAAAAGATAGCAAAGGCCTTTCTTTAACAGATGACAAAAATCCTTGCAGCAACTAAGAAAAATCAAGGAATCAAAGTACACTATTTAGTTACCCTTTTGTTTTTGCATTTAAGCTGTCTACAATTTTTTTTCTCTGCCTAATGGCTAATATTTAACCTCAAGCTTCTAAAGCAAGTTCTAAGGCCATGGGAGCGTTAATGTGATTCCAAAGCAGATGACTAAGGTTTCTGTTGAACCATTTCACAGCAAGAAGTTCTATAACTTACTATACTTTTAAAATTAGAAAACTTACCATAGGTCACCATCCAGTCTAGTGTCCTCTACTGACTAGCAGAAAACAGGACCTTCATATCTGACTTGAAAGCCAGTGACACAGAACAGGAAAATTACCCCCCAAACATCTGCTTTCTTTTTATAACTCCGTAAGTATTGGTCATGATTCTCTTTAAGAATTGATACCCAATTTTACTGGACCATCTCCTGGCTTGTTTAAAATTCTGCACTATGTATAATCTTATTAGAATTCCCAATATTTTTGCAGCTACAAAAATCTACCCTAGCTGGTTTTTGAGATTACTCCTCTAATCCTTTAAATACATCATGTGGCATATATTGTGTTTTAAATTAATTATATTGATTTCAGCTAACTATGGTCACATACCCTTTGAGATAAAAGACAATGTGATGCTTCAAAGTCTGCTGTGGAAGTCATTACTTCTGGGTTAACAACTTCCCAGGGCTGGTATAGGCCTCCAGTCTGGAAATTTCCAGGATCACCTCTAGGGACCATTGAATAAATAAAAGAAATCCATGGGCTACACAGACACATCATTTTATTCCCTGAATAAATTATCAGGTTTGGCATTTTGGTAATCCCTACGATAGACTCTGCATTTGCAAACTGAGAAGAATGTGCCACAGGTGGGAGACTTGAACATAGTTTTGAACTATATAAAGGATAAAAACGGTGGTCATAAACTAATTTTATTCTATAAAAATTTTTATCACACATTTCATTTTCTTATTATTAGCTACCACAATTTAAAAGCGATGGATGAGTGCTTTGCACAACAGTGCACCCCCAAAGATATAGTTTGCCGCTTCATGGAAGGCTTATAAAAGTAGTCTCAGAGTTGGATGTGTAGGTCATACACACGATGTAGAGGGGGTTCTGATTATAGCTGGCCTTACCAGGGGGTCTAACAGCATAAACAGGCCTCTAACAGCAAACTCAACATCTTACTAGCATGCCATACAATCAGCTGAGCATCCAGCTGAGTCTGGAAATAAAATCCCAGTCTGAGAAACGTGGCAAGTCACTGAGTCAGAGGCTAAGTTTTTCCAACTTAAAAATGGAAGGTTAGAAATTAAACATAAAGCGATTGGCAAAGTGTCTGCAGCACTTGTACTTGATTCCACAGGGTTTATACTTGAAGTTGATGTTTTGTTTCTCAGTTTTGTCTCTGAATTTTAAAAGAATCTGAGCTTATGGGACGTTCTTCGCATGGGTTTGCACTTGGGCGGAGCTTTCAGCCGGCTCTGCGGCATCTCAACCCTTCTCTTGTTGTTGACAGAGGCTGGTGTAATTAACTACACAATTCCCACAACACGCTACTGCAGGTGTGATGCAGTGCTATGTCATATTGATTACATGACACACGAGTTACTCATAGAAGTTCTGGCTCTCTGGGTGACACTTCGATTATTCACCAGTCTAAGGAGTGTAAACCAGAATTGCCAGAAAGATAGATGAAGCCTGTCAAATGAAACTAACTCAAAATGGCCTTGTGTTAAAACTGTAGCTTTAAAAAATACATATATATATTCTGAGATGTCCTGCTGTGGCCAACTCTATCCATTCATGATTCCATGACGTAGCCAATTTCCTCAAATTAAGTTTGGAACTGTTCAAATACTGACAAAAACCACGAATGGCCACAAGTTGCCTCGCGTAATGATAACGGCACCAAATATTCATTTTGCTCAGATTGCCACAGTGGAGGTCAGTCTAGTAACATATCTGAATTAATTGAATATGTGGCTGGGATAGCAGTGAGAGCAGTATCAGCAATATGTCAGAAAACACAACCAGACGATGACAGAATGACTAAGCTGCTATACTCCAGACACAACAGATATGTGGAGAGGCTGAGTTTCAGACACAACACGTGTTCATAGATATGTTCAGAGCTGCACATGCATTGCCTGTCTCCGAAGGGCTTAGATTCTTGGCCACAGGATGTAGCCTTTTCAAGAGAAAGGTAGACCAAATACCCCAACACCGAGCCAAATAACAGCCAAGGTGTGCGTCATATTTCTGTTCACAAAGAAATAGCATTTGGCCCTGATGACTTTGTTCTCTGTTGTCTGACTTTGAGTTTGGGAGAAGGCTTGGGGGCAAGAGTTTGCTGCATCTGAGGGTACTTTGAAGAGTCACTGTAAACCAGATTGGGTGTGGGGGGGTTCTCATTCAGCTGAACAATTAGCAAAATGAATTGGGCATGGCAAGCAACACCGTGTTTGTGCAACAGGAAACAGGATGGCTGGGTTCTAATGGATTTGCCGCTAACAACATACGTGCTTCTGGACAAATTAGATTAAGTTTCTGAGCCTCATGCAAATGATATTTGTTTGAATGCCTACCATGTGCCTAGAGCCATTTTAAATCCTGGAACTACAATAGTGAACAAGGTAGACACAATTCATGTCACCAAAAACCTTATAGTCTAAGGGAGGAGAGGAGTAAAAGCTAAGTTCCACAACAAAAACTAAAAATCATAAACTGTGATAACAAATTGTAAAACCAACAAGGTACTGAGTTCAGATAATTAGAGAAGTTCTCTCCAAAGAAATAACATCTACATCTATGCTGAGGTCTAAAAAACAAGAAGGGACCTTGACTGAGTTCTAGCTTTAAAAGTCTATGATTACATAGACTTGGTTTTGTTACCAAGCCATATAAGAATATAATAAATTACCCTGTGGATTTCCCTTTAATTTTTATTTTGTAATTTATTTTTTTTAATGTTTATTTATTTTTGAAAAAGAGAGAGACAGAGTATGAGTATGGGAGGAGCAGAGAGAGAGGGAGACACAGAATCTGAAGCAGGCTCCAGGCTCTGAGCTGTCAGCACAGAGCCCGATGCGGGGCTCTAACCCATGATCCATGAGATCATGACCTGACCCGAAGTTGGACGCTTAACTGACGGAGCCACCCAGGCGCCCCTCCTTTAATTTGTATTTTTAAATCATCTGGCTTTGGAGCAAAAAGAAAAAGATTTGATTCTAGGCATCACCGGTTAGTAGCTGAAGGGCTTGGACAAATCAGTGACAAATCAGTCTTGCACCCTGCTTTCACACCGAAGTGAGGATATATGAATGCTTTCCTCCTGGTGAGCATCAGAATACGATAACATGGAGAGCTCTGTGTAAGCGGGAAAGCACTCTTCAGGTATGTCTCCTTACCTTGCTACCTTGGATCTGGCAACACAAAAATAACAAAGAGCTATACACTTGGAGAAAGTGGCCCTTTATTTAATGCTCTATCCTGGTACCATAGGGAACTTTGAGAGCAAATATGCTTTTAAGTGAAGGAATGGACCTAAAAAATCCCCACAAAATGCCCCTTAACTAATGTTTCCTCAGGCAGAATCAGAGTTCTCTGGGCAAGCAGTCCTGGATCTCAGGGCTAGATCTGAAAAGCAGTGATCAAAACAGAAAAATCTTTCCTGACTTCTTCTTGACTAACATCTCCTCTTCCTTTTTTTTTTTTTTTTCTTTTTTTTATGAGGAAGGTAGTCAGTCCCCTATCCCCATCGGACAGATGAGGAAAGGAAGGCTGGGGCAGAATGAGCAGTGGCCCAGGTCACGCATCTAGCTGAGGTTGGAATGGAACTCTAAGAGTGGGAGGTATGCAGGCAGTAGGGAGCAGGATGGAGATCTTCCAGAGAGGGGCAGGGGTCTGTGCTGCCCTTTTTTTTCTGGGCACTGGAGATCAAACCATTCTCCCAAACCCTGCCTTTCAACAGTCTGCCAGAGTTCAGCATCAGATGACTTTCTTGTTTGCTTGACTTTGGCTAACATTGAAATCAACCTCCATCCTCGTGAGTGGGGTGGGGGGATGGGAGCACTGGGAATATGCCGGGGTGGGGGGCAGGGAGGGAAGAGTTGGCCAGAGAGCCAACAGTGTGCTTGGTACAATCTAGTGCTGTTGAACCTCAAAGGCATCTCCTGCTGTGAGTGTCCCTGGGCAGCCCCTCTTCTCTCCAGCCCTGGTCCTCACCCGCCATCCACAATCTCATCCAGCACCAGGAAGGCTCCGTCCACGTTCTCCAGCATGTATGAGAAAGAGTTCCTATTTTACTTATTTTAACCCAATATATTATCTTACTTTAAAGAAAAAGAACCCATTCCTACCCAGGGGCTCATGTTTTTATTTATTTTTGGCAAGACTCTCTTATTTTAGGATTTACTAAAGGCTCTAAAAGCTCTTTCTTGAAAAGCAATATATGGTTTTCTAAGTTTGAAAATTTTTCTATGCCCCACCGACAATGCAGCATTAGACAATGACCTTATTTTAATACCTTAAACATATAGGAGAGAGAATTAACAAAACAGTGTTTTTAATTATTGTAATCAAAATTAGATAAATTTTTGAAATTAAATCATACTGATTTAGAAATATTTAAAAAGTGTTACAATACAGCAAGGAAAAATTCAACGGCACCTCACCCTGTCGCAAACATAAATAGTGTACTGGACCTGTCCAAGAAAAACACACCTATCAGTAAATGCAGATATATTTAAGTCATTCTGACTCAATTACAGAAGGTAACCGGCAGTAGCAGTCAAATGATTAGGGGCTGTGGCAGGACAGGCACTATGCCCTTTCACCTGGGTACATGGGTAGGTTCTGGCTGATTCAACTGACCTGTCTGGGCGGTGAGTAGGACATCTAGAGTAGGAGCTGGAGGACAATCATTCGTGATTTAGCTGCGTCCCTAGCTTCTCACAATCAATTGGGCTTGTAGGAGTATACTGGAAATTCATATTACCAATAGATAGTCTAAGTATGTTCCATTAATTTAAATTTTTTGAAAATATGAAAAAAAATTTCATTTTGAATATACTGTGCCGACTAGTGATGTCATTACCTGTCCTCATATCTATTTTTTTTATTTTTTTTAACGTTTTTTATTTATTTTTGAGACAGAGACAGAGCATGAAGGGGGGAGGGGCAGAGAGAGAAGGAGACACAGAATCGGAAGCAGGCTCCAGGCTCTGAGCCATCAGCCCAGAGCCTGACGCGGGGCTCGAACTCACAGACCGCAAGGTCGTGACCTGAGCTGAAGTCGGACGCTTAACCGACTGCGCCACCCGGGCGCCCCCCTCATATCTATTAAAAGTCCTCATGTCAACAAGTTTCTTAAATGACCAAATCAAGAAGAATTTTGGGGAGAGCTTTTTAAAACAAGATAAACCCTAAATCGACTACCACCAATGAACAAAAGTCTTCATTAGTTTTTCCTCTTTTCTCCTAACCATTAAACAGAAATAGAGCTATGTCTCTTTGATACGTTTTAGTCCTACTACCATAAGCATAGATGGAGTCTCAAAAAATTCAAAACATGATTGTAGGCCTCAAGAGCCTGCAATCTGGGTAAACATAAATAAAGCCTCAGAGAACTAAAATATTAACTACGATATTAACCAATAAGTTAGTAAGAGAATGATTTAAAAAACTCTGATCAAACCGATTTGGGCCAGGTTTCAAAAATGAAAGCCGCAAAGTGTGGCATGTCAGGAGTAGGCTCTTAGTATAGGCCTGATGATGTATTTGAGCCAAAGGGAAGTCTTCAAAGCAATAGAATACCAAGAGAAGGATAAAGGTGCGTATCTCTTCATTCTCAAGTTCTCATAAAACTCTTATTTGTATTCTTTTTTTTTCTAATTTTTTTTAACGTTTATTTATTTTTGAGACAGAGAGAGACAGAGCATGAACAGGGGAAGGTCAGAGAGAGGGAGACACAGAATCCGAAACAGGCTCCAGGCTCTGAGCGGTCAGCACAGAGCCTGACATGGGGCTCGAACTCACGGACCGCAAGATCATGGCCTGAGCTGAAGTTGGACACTTAGCCGACTGAGCCACCTAGGCGCCCCCCTTTTTTTAAATTTTTTTTTAACGTTTATTTTTATTTGTATTCTTAAGCCAGGTTTTCAATAGATGTTCTGATATCAAGTGTAGAGAGGAAGTTGGAAGTCCAGTTTCGATCAATAGGACCTACTTAAAACTTGAGTATCATTTCAATTATGTGAGGATAAAAATGGTAATCCTGTCCGCCTTTGTAAAATGAGATATTTTTCTGATAGTAAATAAATACATACATATACATATACACACACATATATACACACAAACATATATAGGTATATACATTGATAATATATACATACAATTTTTAAAGTTTAGTTATTTATTTTGAGAGAGAAGGAGACAGAGAACAAAAGGGGGAGGGGCAGAGAGAAAGACAGAGAGAGAGAGAAAAAATCCCAAGCAGGTTCTTCATTGTCAGCGCAGAGCCTGATGCGGGGCTCGAACTCACAAACTGAGATCGTGACCAGAGCCGAAGTCAGACACGTAACCTACAGAGCCACCCAGGCACCCCACATATATATATATATATATATATATATATTTTTTTTTTTTTTTTAATTCAGAAATTAAAACAGCAAAAAGTGAAAAAAAATGCCAAGGGCACTTAAAGTAACTCATTTCAAATACTTCCTGCTAGACTTTGAGCACACAATTTTCAGGAATACTAATTTAGTTCTCTTTACTTGAAGTGATTAAGACATGTATAGCTTTTACTCAAGAAAGGTAATGAGAAGGGCAATGAGAAGGTTAAAGATCAGTGGAAATGATAGAGGGAATGTCCCCCGTCTTAACTGCAATCAGCCTTTTGCTGAAGATGAACAGCAAACTGGATTTGTAATCAGACCTGTATTTTACTACCTTAATCTTCCATTAATTAACCTTACGACTCTGGAGAAGTCATGTCATAATGAAATTACCTTTCATTTAGATTGTGTTTTATATTTGCAAAGATCTGGAGTATATTAGATTATTTAGTCCTCATCTCTAAAATGAAGTCTTCAAAATCAATGATACCTTAGGTTCTCTTTTAGGCTTAAAGTTCTGGGATTTTGTTTAATGCAACCATGTGTGACTATAACTGGAAAGAATATATTTCAATGTTTTTTTGGCTTGATTTATCAACTTTCATACTGATCAAAGTCATTAAATAGTTGCCAAATTACCACTTCACCTTGCCCTGTCTAATCAGCTTTGGCACACAGCCTATTTGGTTGAGTTGGAAAGATATTTTTATTCGATGATGACTTCTCTTCTACTGTTTTCTTTCCAAAACAACTCATTAAAATTTACCTCTTCAGATAGCAAATGACAAAACTCTCATCCTAAATCTAAATTTTTTAAATTCATTTAATCACTTTTACGACCTGGTATCTGTACTCAAAGTTCATCTTTACAACTGCTGAAGGTTATAGCATTATGCACTATGCTGTTAGCAAAGAGTGAAGGAAACTTGGCCATTTAAAGTTTTAAAGGTATACTTTCAAGGTTGCCATACATTGAACCACTAAAAAATATAAAACGGTAAAATTGAGCCATGAAGATGAAATTTATTTTCAATACGTTCACTAAACTTCAGTCTCTGAAGGCTTTAGGTTTCAGAAGTGGTATATTTTTTAAGTTGCAAGTAATTAGCAGAAGGAAACACAGGACTGATGAGCAGAAATGCATGATTTATAGACTTTAAACTCTGCTCCATAAAAAGAAAAAGACTATCGGGTATTTCTTAAAGAGAAAAAGATTATCAGGCACTTCCCAAAACAGAAACAAAAGAAACAGAAGTTTTACTGTCTTCTTCATTTCTAAATAACTTAACAGTCCTTTCTTTGTGGAAACACTTGGCTACTTTAAAGTAAATCAAACAAAGGAAGTTACAGTAAAATTTCCAGGAGACTAAACAGTTTGGCACCAGTTGAGGGAAACATCACGTACAAATGGGCAAGTCAGAGAGGGGCTGACAGGTTCCTGAAAAATGCTAAGTGGAGAGATGTGCTGGGATGCACATCCACTATTGGCATAGTGCCTTCAAGAGCGTGAAATCTATTGACTGTGGCACAAGTCTGCCCGAGTATCTTTGGTTTGGCAAGTCCTGGCTTCCAGAATGCTGATGGATCTCCATTTGCTGAGCACACTCTTACTTAGACGTAAAGTGTTTTGGAAAAATAGCACAAGAGTAAGCTCCACCCCTGGCTTTTCTTTCATAGATAATAATGGCACTGATTTTGGAAGTTTTTCAGATTGGAACACATTCTATCTAAAAGAAGAAAAAAAAAGACATGGAAGAAGTATAAAAAGTGTGAAATAGACATTTATTCCGTTAATATATGTAATTCCATTTTTCAAAACTAGTGTTCTGGATTTATATGTGATACTCTAAATATAGTTATCTGATTTGTTTTTCATATGGAATGAAAGGCTCCCCTAAAATGATGTATTTATCAGATATTGATAATATAGTGCTGTCTTATCAGCTAGCCTGAGGTGCAACAGGCAAAGGTAATGTGCCCTCACTTCATTTCTGCTTTATTTTTAAGGATTTGATCATGTGGGGACTTTCAAATGAATTAGCAGAAAGACTGGGGTACATGGATTGGAACTCAATGAAGGAAATGGTTCTGTAAATATCAGTGCAGAAATATTTAAGTTAAGCAAAATAGATTAAAAATCAAACTTATTTCAAAGCACTACACTTTCAAAATCTTTCATTTGTTAAGTTTTCAAAGAGTAAAACTTAGAACACGCAATACACTCTCAATAATGATATGGTTGATAATGGTGTTTGGAGCTGACAGCCAAGAAAGAATTCTTGAGATGTCTTCAGCGCAGAAAGGTGGTTTTATTAAAGCATGGGGACAGGACCCATGGGCAGAAAGAGCTGCACTGGGGTTGTGAAGAGTGACGGATTGTATACTTTTAGGCTGGGAGGCGGGTAGCGATAGTTAAGTCTCTTAAGGTATTTTGGAAGCAAGGTTTCCAGGACCTTGAGGGGCTAGCTGCTGTTAGGGAAAGGTCACTTATCACTACTGAGTAAAAACTCAGTCATGAGACCCTTCAGATGTATATCAATGGGCCATAAGCTTGGAGTATGATAGCCAACATATATTCTGGGGGATAGAGATAAAGGAAGTTTCCAAAGGAATTTTTATATGTTTAAGTAGACTTACAGGATATTGGGGATTGGGCTAAGACTGCCTTTGCCCTTAGCAAAGTGTCATCATTGAGGCAGCTGAACTCCTCCTAGAGGATGCCATCTGCCTGTCTCAAGGACTTGTCAACGGGCTGTAAGTTGTAAGGAAACTTAATTTTTTTTCCTTCTGCCTTAGTTTCACACATCAAATAATACGGCTTAGAAATGTCCCTATATTAATTATTGCTACTGAAGCAATGCTCTTCTGTTTCATGGTCTTAGGGCATATGCTAGAAAAGATGTAATATATGATGAAATTGCCCCAATTAAATTTGAATGATGTTTTTTTAAAAAAAGAATAGCCTCTCTCCATTTTCTTTTTATGTTGTGGGGTGAATAAAAAGGGAATTTGGGGGTAGGTTGTCTTTTAAACAAAATTTCACTGTCTTCTCTTAGGCCATGATGGAGAATTTTGGAAACAAATAGATCCTGAATTTAGTAAACTGGTCCACAATAGGCATCAGATTAGTTTAATACGGTTATTCACATTTTTGATGAGTGCTTTACAACCATTTTCTATAACTATGGTTATTCTCCTCCCTCTTCTATGTTAAAAGACACTATTTCCCAGCCAGGAAGATTGAGTTTAAGATTATTAAGGGCTGGTCTGGAGGCCTAGAGGATGGAATCTGCAGACTAGGATTTTGACCTAGACCTAAACAAGCAATGATGTCCAGAGTTAGAAGAATAAGACATCCCAGAAATGACAAAATTTCCTTGTGAGGGTTATTAAATACTTCTATATGTCTATATTTATCTGTCCCATTGGGATCAATGACGGTGAGTCAGATGGCCCCGAGTGTGAATCCTGCTCTCTTCTTTACCCTAGGCAATTTAATTCAACTCTTTAAATCTCACTTTACTGTAAAATCAAGATGATAATATATCTATTCCAAAGGGCTGCTGAGAGTATTAATGACAGAATGTCAGTAAGGAGCGTAGCACATGTCTGCACACATACACTTGTAAAAGGAGTTTGGTTGTCTATTACTGCCCCAACAACAAACACAAAAGCTGCAGGAGACCATGGAAATAGCCTTCTCCAACTGTTTTGTTTTGTAGATAAAGAAAAGCAAGGTTTCAAAATGATTTGACTGTTTGAGATAATGTCCCTCAATGGAGGCATAGCTAGAACTCAAACTCATGGCTTGTACCTGTAAGCTCTCTTCCCTTTGCTGCCTCCAGTTCTATATACATCTGGGAGGAAAGTGAGAAAAGTTGGATGGAAAATATTCGAGTGCCCCACTTGGCCGTCAGAACTGATTTTCATTCTAGTCTGCCCTCTAATCCGGGTCAACTCTGGCATTCATGAGGCCACATACGTAAGTTTAAATAGATAAAGATACAATTCGAGCTACCTCCAATACTCCCACCTCGACAGACACCCCTTCCTAGCAGCATGGAAGGCCAGCATGTAATGTGCATTCCTGGTTATAGCAGTGCAGGGGGCACCTAGCTCCTGGCCCACGCCCTGTCCCATTTCTTCTCCACGGAACCCATGTGCAAGCTTTTGTGCACCCTCTGCCACAGCCTGCATGTTCAAGTTCCTCCCACATACCTCTTCCAAGCCGGACTGCTGCCTCTTGGCTACTCCTTGGGCAGGATATGTTTCCTGCAACATATCCAGGAAAGAGGCCTGTACAGGCCCTGGAAGTGGGTTCAGAGCCATTGGGTAGAGAACATACGGGGCCCATTGGATGCAGTGTAGTCTGGATCAGGAAGCACAGCTGCCCGTTAGCCCGCCTGCCTTCTCACCTCCTGGAGCAGAGCGTAGCGGGAGGAAGACCAGGCTAGGGCCCTCTTAAAGCAAAGGGTCCTGGGAAAGGACCCCTCTTGCCCTAAGCGTGGCAATGCTGTAGTCCTATCATTTAACTTTGGGCAAAAGTGGAATTAATCCCCTTCAGTAATTGGTCACCTGCCTATCACCTTCCTGACCGAGCTCTAAGGTGAACCTGTTGACCAACACAATCTATTTCCTTTATGGTTCTTCTGGATCCAACATGTCTCATATTTATCAATTTTTCAGTTAAATAGAAAAAAGGACTCACCCAATTACAGGGCAACCAGCCTATCATGATCACATTCCAGTAGCATGCAGCTTGGATCCCAGGTGGCTCCAAGCTGGTGGAATCAATATGAGTTTATTCTCTCCCACCCAAGAGCACAGGCAATTATTTGCCTTTACAAAGGTTCAGTAGTTCAGTACTCTGGTATGGACACACCTGAAGAACCGGAAAAATAAACCTGCACAGCCAGAAGGACTCACTTCCCCTGTGATGCTATCTGCAGTTGTCTCCATGAGGCCTTCAGAGAAAAAAGACCTTCTATCTCCCATTCCTATCTTACAGATTTCCTTAGCAAACACTGACTGAAGTGCTGGGTCCTGCTCCTTCATTCTAAAGAGACTACTAGTATTAAGGAGCACGGCTCTTTTCAACAATGAAACATCTATTTTCACCTTTGACCTACACATAAAACAGCCCTGGGGGGCCAAGCTAGCCAAGAAAGAAAAGGATAATGGAGATGTTTGTGGGGAAGTTAGGAGAGCAATAAGTTGTTTGAATATAGCTCCTTGCTAAATACCACAGCATGTTCATCTTTTGAAAAACATTCAACATGCTGGGTATAAATGACCCGTCTGAAAACTTTCACCCGAAAAGTTTAGGCGAGAGACTCCACTTCTCAGTCAAAGCTCCCTTTCCTTGTCATTCACAGCTACGCCTGACTGGGATTGTTTTGTGCAGGTCCTTCCTCAGCTACTGTTGTTGCAACTCTGTACTTTTCTGACTGAGTCTGTCAGGAAGGAGACAGGAAATTCTAGTCACCCGCACAGCAGCTGTGCCATTCCTCCTATCCTCCTCCAATGACGTCGGTTGGCTTTGGTGACACGAGGTCAGGAACTGAGCCACAGTGAAGGTCAGGAAGATAGGTCAGTGTTTATGCCGTTGTTGGGCTGGGGATCCTGCTGAGGCTATTTGCTTTCTTCCTTGCTATACTGTTTCTCTTTCCGTTCCTCTTTTTACACGGCACAGCCAAAGCATCCTGTTTTCAAAACATCTGACTGTTTTGCCACTGAGGAACTCATGCTCTGATGCATTTCGCTGAAGTGTATGACAATTCTTCTAATTCAAGAGGTGATAAGAGTTGAAACAAAAATTAATGAACAAGTCTAAGAAGCCAATCTGTTGTTAGAGACAACAGCTCTAACATGTCTAACTGAACCTGGGCTGCTGGCAGAAGGTTTCCTTGACATTCTTTTCATCTTGAAAAACAATGTCATTGCCTCATAAAACTGCTTCATTTATTTCATCTTGTCATTTTTGGGAAAAATAACCTACCGTATTATCCCACCTGGCTGCGTCTTTCTCTGTAATTCTGGAATTCCATTTGACCTGGGGCCAGTATTAAAGGATGAGGGAAATTGGGGCCAAGGAGAAGTCTATGTTTCTAGAAGTCACAGAAACAGTTCCTTGTCTAACAGGCTCTGAAGCACACTTGGGAAAGCCAGTTATAATCTTTGATGTCACAATTTTCTTCAAAATATAAAAGGGTGAAGAAAAAAACAATAAACACACAACCCTACCCAGATGGGTAAATATGAAAGACTGCTTCCTTTTTCTCTACTAGACACAGTCAATGCTCAACCATTTGCGTGTTCCCAGACACCCCCAACATAAAACACTGGTTTTCCCATCACCACTGTTGAGTCGGTAAAAACTCAGTAATCGCTTAGCTGATCAGAACTAAGGACCCATAATTTTTGCAAAGATGTAGTAAATGCTATCAACAAGTTATCGTTTATTAATTATTACTACACATCAGGTGCCTTGCTGAAGGTTTCAGATGCATTATCTCATTAAATCTTTACAGTAACCCAGTAAGGTAGGGTACCACTTTTACACTTTGTACCTGTTTTACAGATGAGAAAATTCAGTCTTAGAACAGTTAAGTAAGTTAGCCAAGGTCAAGTAGCTAGTCAATGATAGAGACAGGATTTGAACTATGATCTTTTGACTCCAAAGCCTATGCTTTTCACATACTTCCCTGTATAGAACATCTTCAGACTCACTTCCAAGTCTATCAACTCAGAGATTTGCCAAGACTGCCAAAAATGACCAGATACAACTACAGAGGCGTGATAATGATAACGATGATGATGACTGTATTTTTAAACAGTGACTTGGATGGAATGTTCAAATAATTTCAACCACATTTAAAAATAAATGTGGAATTTTATTTTTACCACAAATAATTCAATTCCCAGAAAATGGATACAGATCAATTTCTTTTTGGTGGCCACAAAATATTATTATTATATTATATTATATTATATTATATTATATTATATGTGCCACAGATTAAGCCTTACCTGAAACAATTATCTGGCTAATCAAGATTCTGGGGGGAAAAAGGTCACTGAGTGAATAGAAAGAGAAGGAGATCTTTTTACAAATGAAATTGACTTTGGCTGTCAGCTGAGCATTATTCATCTACTGGATAATTGCTTTGCCTTACAACCTCTCCACTGCACATATCAAAAATAGGTGAAACTGCATGCCTTGTCCTTAAGCTAACTGTGTCAGCATTAAGGTTTAGCCCTTTCTTTAGGGTTAGCTCTATTCAGCTTTCATTGCTTCCTGCACAGGATACCATAAAGGAGGAGCGGAAGCCTTAAACGATTGGAATTCTCACTGGGACCCACACAGTCTTTGGTCTTAGAGCCTTATTGACCATTACACTGATTAGGAACAATTTGTAAATACATTTGTAAAATAATGTGTCATTTCAGGACTCCAGACACAGACCTGGTTAGAATTTATAAGGCATCAACACTCCAAATGAAAAATAAGGACAATTTGCAGTTTCTCAATGTATACTCTTTCTGTTCCCTGGAGTTAGTTGTCTACTTTATCTTAGTAACTCAAGAAGAAAGTTCAGCATGTTTTTTATGGTGAAAGCTGCTAAAAAACTACCCCTAAATATTGGACCTACATCTTGTATGGGCATCAATGCTCACAACATGCAGTGAACAAAGGATCTGTTAATGCTCCGAAGCAGGCTAAAGCATGTGTGAAAATCTTCCTACTTGGAGTCCAGTGTGCTTTAGAGAAGTTACGCAGTTAAGCCCTCCTCGTGGGGAAGCAGTTGGTCAAGTTTACAACAGCCTGGAAAATACCGGAATTTAGTTTTCAGTTGAGAACTTCAGAAAAAAGTCAGTAAATAGTTAAATCTCAAAAGTTTTCTTTTGTTTTTCCAACTTGAATCTGAACTACAATTTGACAAAGAGACTTATTTTATTTTTTGCCCTTTCATTAACCAAGAAACAAGAGTTAAGAAGAATCTATCCCCACACTCCCAGGCCCCTTCAAGACCTCCTAAGGACACAGGGCTCCAAGCACTCAGATCCCTCGAGCAGGAGTCAGTAAGCCTTGATAGGAAGGTGATACTTATAACGTCAGAAAGAGGGAGGAGGGACACACATTCACCAGGGAACCTCAGGGCTGGAAAGGGCATGTTGGCAGGTGTGGAGCAAAATCTCTTCCCAGTACCAGAACCGTAAGATAGTAAGACAATTCTTCAGGCTAAGATGATTGGGGATTCTTAAGATATACACTTATAAACGTATAGTGTTAAAGCTTTCCACAAAAACCAATGACAATAAATATATACATACATACACACACATCATATATATTTATAAAGTTAACATTCTCCAAGGGGGGGGGGAACAAACAAACAAACAGCAACAACTCTCACTACATAAATTAGCACTCTAAATCCAGGTGTTAATTAAACAAATGATACAATGACAGATAATTAAAACTCTTCAACACTAAATTTTGTCTGGGGATTGTAAGTAAAACTATTTCTTCGTAGTATGGGTGGAACTTAATCTCAAATAAGTCCACTTTGAAAAGCAGCAAACTTTTAAAAAAGAACTTTCTTTTTTGGGAGACAGAGTATTTTCTTTCTTTCTTTCTTTCTTTCTTTCTTTCTTTCTCTCTTCTTGTTAATCTTAGGTCATGCCAGCATCACAAAAGAAATGTTAGGGAATCCCAGAATGTCCTTCTGAGAAGAATTTCAGAATTAATAGAACTTCAGGGAGAACCATTCTCTCCATTGATACATGGAGATCGCATTATTTTCTTGTTCAAAAAAAATATGTCTAACACCTGGTTGCAATGCAGCGTGTTACCATTTTACCCTATGAATTCATTCAGATTTTATCTTCCTGACAGCGGTTTTTCTTTTTTAAAGGATTTTCATTTGTACAGTTAATAAGCACCTCTCCCCTTAAACAAATTCCAAACTACATCACTAACAAAGAAGTTTGGTTTCTGGGCATGAAAGCGGATGGAGGATTTTTAACTTTTGCTGCAGCATCAAGGCACCAGAAAAGTGTGGCACTTGGGGACAGAACCCTCCGAGGCAGGCTCGGCAAACCCGTTCTCACGCCGCGTCCTCGGATGCACCCCAGGCTGCAGGCAGAGGCCGGGGGGAGCCCAGGGGACGCCGGGGAGCTTGAGTGAATAAACGGTCACCCCTTACCTTGTTAGAAGCCATCTCACTGACAGAGCGGTAGGTCTGGATGGTCTCTAGCTGGTCTAAGCACCAGTCCAATTCCTCCAGCGTTTCCATTGCTAATTTTTGATAAGATTCTTCTGCAAACAAACACACAGGCATGTAGTTAGGCTGGAGCGGCTGCAGGCTGTCCATAGCCGAGTCCCCGCCGCCGCCGCTGATTCCGGAGCTACTGAAGGTGGCCCCGTGCTCCTTCATTATTTGCGCGCTGACTCCTTCCTTCCAGCTCTCTCCACCAGGAGAACAAATCACCGCGGTGCTCTGCCTGGGGTGGCTGGTGCCAAGTTTTCACCACCATCCCCCCCCCTCACCCCCCGCTTGGATGAGGTGTCCCTGGTCTACCAAGAAACTTCCTCCGAGGAAGAAGGCGGGGAAACATCTCTTAGAGACTCATCTGCATACATGTGTCCTAAAACTAAAGGCAGAAGCAGTGAGTTTTCTCAGGCTCTCTCTGCCTTAGTCATCCCGGGGCTCTTCACGGTGCGTGATGTCATTTCTGAGGGTTTGCAGTCTGGAGGAGAAATGAGGAAAGCATTTTCTCATTTGCTTTTCTTCTAAATGAAACATTTGGGCGCGGGGCTGGGGGAGGGGGTGCCGCTGACAGTGACTTTGGAAGTCTAGGCAGTCATTCATTCAGGGGGATATGCACATGTTGGAGACTTGTAATTCAGCACACATTGACCCGCACTAGCAAGAGGTGTAGGCTACTCTCCCCTCTTCTGAATCTCTCCTTTAAGATGAGGTTTCTCTGATAAGACTTCTGTCTAAGAGAAACTGGAGTTTTACGGGAACACGTTTATTGGCCTGGAGTCTCAGCTCTTGTTATACTAAACAAAGCTAAAACTCTCTTCTGCCACTGCCAGGGTCACAGGGAAATTCTGAACCGGACTTTCAGGTGGAGCCAGATGTGAACACTGCAGATTTTCACTTTGATTAAAGCCAGGGGCTGTGCTTTGTGGTGGTGGGACTCTAGACATTCTGGAAATATTTCTCAGTAGTCCATTAAAAAATGTTGTCTTCAAGATCATACTTTTGCTGGATAATAAAGATCTTTCTGAATGTTCAAAACATGTTCTTCCATACCCAAGAGTCTAATATTCAACATTATTGACTTAAGCACTCTATGTTAATAAACACGGAATTGACTTTATAAATGCTAGATGAATTAATGATGCAACAGTTCTAAAAGTCAGCCAGACTCTCCTGCATACATGACTGGTTTTGAGGGGAACAGCATTCGTTAATTCTATCAAGCTTTCTGGAAAGTGGGCACACAACAGGTGCTAATAAAATTTAAAAATCTTGTGTGGACTTCTATTACAGAAAAGATTACACACATTCCTGTCAAATTTAGAATATATTTTTCATATGTTCATACAGAAATCCAAGGGAGACCACATAGCCTCTTACTGTTACTTGAATAATTCTGTGTGTGTGAGACATTCACACTAAGTAGGAAGCAGAAAAGAGAATGAGTAAAAGAGTGATTCCAATGGACTAGAATCGCTTGACCACAGACGCACATTTCAAAGAATAGATCTTTCATTTATTCCTCAAATACACAGACGCTAGGATAACGAGGGGTTAAAATTCAATATCCTGTATGTCATACTTAAAAAGCCACAAAACCATTGGAGGTGACTTCCTCTATTTTTTTCACACTCCGCAAAAATGTGCAGACAAGAACTGAGGCGTTTTTAGTAAAACTCATTTCAAGCCAGACTTACACATCCCTTCCCTCCTTTCCCCTTCAATTTTGTTATGCTGCTTCCACAGGCAGAAGCTCCTCACTTACTGTCTAGGGTGTCCAACACACCCCTTGTCTCCTCTATTTCCTTCCAGAGGATCACTTCTTCCAACGAAGCTTTCCCTGAAGTGCCAGAACCCCCCCCATCCTCTTTCCCAGCCTCTTATCAGAGACAAGGTCCAACCATTTCCCAGTTACTTGGGCCTTACTACCATCATGTCTTCCATATCGCAACTTGTGGTTCAGAGCCTTTGGAATTGGCCAATATGCCACATGACCATGAGATGATCTATCACATTTCTCCTTCATGAAGAGGGAAAAAAGGGATCCAATTTCCACTCTGGGCTGACAAAGGAAATACAATAATCGTAACAGCAGAAGGACTAGGAAGAAGGAGGACTCTTCAAAGACCCAGCAGTAAAGGGTTACCTCCACAGCTCATTCACTATTACCCAGAACAAGCACATCTGAGCTCCTAGACTTAGTACAGTCGTGAGATCCCAGTGACTGGCCAATGGATATGATAGGCCCTTACTCTACTGCCCTTTCTTATTCTGGTCAGCTACAATATTTTTAAGTGAGAACTTTTGTGAAGTTAGTGTTGTAGTTAGTGAGAATTTGCTCCTTTCCAGACTGTTAATCTATAGTTAAAACTTGGTTTGTGTCTCATTCTGGACCCTTTTTATCACAGTAACTAACGCAGGCTGCACAGATGTCAGAGTGGGCTAAGTATATGGGCATCAACCCCCTGCTACTTCTGGGGAAAGCCAAAGGAAAGGACCAGTGATGCTCAGGACTGGCTTCCACACTATAACTTCTGATTCTAGCACTGGATCCAGTGCGTGGTACCTACCGGATACTCAGTAAGTACTCAGAGGAATGCCCAAGCAGCCTGCAACTGTCTAGAGATTTGGATATCTAGAGACTGAATGGTGCATCTGCAGTCCTGTGGGAAGAGCAACAGCTTTGGAGTGAGACTCACACATTTAGAGTTTCTCTTCTGCTGTTTCCTATGTGATCCTGGACCTCAATTTCCTACATCTTAAAATAAAGATGAGAATATTTACCTCTTAGTTCTTAGCAGATTATCAATGCATCGGAACACAACTATTAATGGTAATCAAAGTAACCCAAAGGCCTGGCATTTGGGAATAGGGAAGAATAGGAAGGGAGAGAGAGGAATTGCAAACTCCACAAAGGGTTTTACGGTCAGGATCAGCGACATAATTTTCAGGGTCCAGTGCAAAATGAAATTGCAGACCCTCTTATTCAAACAGCAGGAAAAGTGCTGTTGAAGGTAATAAAAGCATGAAGTTTTTTTTTTTTCTTCTGGAGTCTCTCTCTCTGAGCTGTCATGGTAGTACTTTGTTTTTTGTCTTCTGTTTAAAAAAACCTTTTATTTTAAAATAACCCTAGATTTAGGGAAAAGTTGCAAAGCTAATGTAGAGAGTTTCCACATACCACACATTTATATTTCTCTATTGTTAGCATCTTACGTTATTATGGCACATTTATCACAATTAATGAATGGCATGGTGTTTTTTATTTACTCTGTAATATTGTGTTTCCTTGGGCATGAGGATACTATGAGGAGAGTGCAGACCCTCACAGGATTCCAGGCCCTACATCCTGTGACTTAGGGCAAGACAGAGCTCACAAGTCGCTGGGGTACCCCTATCTGCCAGCTGCCAAACTGATGTGCTGTGCCCCAGACAGGGGCAGGCTCTGGGGAAGTCAGACACTTCCTTTCCCCACAGTACCAATGCCCCACTCCACAGCAGACAGGTGGCCCCTAAGGGCATTACAAGGTCTGCACTGGGGCATACTAGATACCCAGGGCAGGGGTGGGCAAGAGGCTCGCCCCACCAAGACATGGCGTCTGTCTACCATGGTATAGCCATGCCAGCCCAGGCCAGGGATGGCTGCTACCATGTCCCATCTGAGACTTTGCAAGGCACACGTGCCCAACTCAGACCCTCTCTGCACATGCACCTAGGCCCCCTCTGGGAATGGGTGTCAAGGGGAGGGATGCTGGATGAGTCCTGGGGTGCCAGGGGTCAGGGAAATAGTGGGCTGAGAATAAGTCTAGGGGAGGCAAACAAGTGACAGAAAGAAGGTGGGACAGCACATGAGCCAAGGCTCTAAGTCACTGGAGTATACTCCATTTCCCCATCAGACTTCATTTACAAAACACAAGATCAAAAATAAAATTATCATGAGTTTCCAGGCAGCAACTATGGGGCCCTGCTGGATGTGGGGCTCTATGCCTCTTGCCCAGGTTGCATGCCCACGAAGTTGGTCATTTCCTGTCTTGCAAAAATGGCTCGGAGAAGGAACAATGCTTAATACCACAGAAGCAAGTCTCAAGGGGATAAGAGCAGGTGATGGGACCATGTATGATCATGGGGTTGACCTTATTTATCAAAAATTTCCAAAGGGAAGAGGAGCAGGGAGAACCAACCTCCTGTTCTTCCCTTCTTTCCCTCTTTCCCTCTAATAAGAGAGGCAAAGGGAGATTCACTTTCTCTTACAGGTCTGGTAGGTATTACATTCGACCCTGAGAAACAGGAAGAGAGAATGAGTAAATAATTATAGCCAATATTAATCTGGTAATAATATGTGGCATTCATAAAGCCCTCTTCTCAAAAGAGTTCCAGGCACAGTACTCATTTATCCTTGCAACATGTCAGTGATAGCCACTGGAGAGGTATGATTATCTCTAAATTACCTTAAGGCACAAGCCAAGAAGTCAGAGGTTAAATTACTAGAGCAAGATTCCTGGCAAGACCATTTCTTGGTCTGTGAAATAGATTCAGCTCCACGCTGAAAATGCGTGGATTCCTGGAAATGCTGATTTAAAGTGGAATCTTACCGTTGGATATTTTCTATTTAAAATTGTGTAATTGCCTTCTTAAATGTGGTCACTTCTTGAGTCTCCTCTTCCCTTTTCTGATGTACCTAACGCAGTCATTAGCTCACAGAGGCTGTGCAATATTTACTCAGGAGACCTGGTATGGTTCTGGTCCTTTATCTTGCTTCAGTGGCTGACATGAGGCAAGTTACGCAAGATTGCTGAGACTAAATTTCTTTATCCGGAGAATGAGGGTAAAGATACTTACCCTATTCTCACAGGGGAGGTAGAATAGGAGGATACAGACAAACCAGACTGTAAACCTTTAAGTATGATGCATATTTGATAAATATCACATTTATTATTACAGATGGGATATAGGTGCACTAGAGAAAATTAGAAAATTATGGAGAAACAAAAATTTGAAATGATAAAAATGTCACATTTTTACTAAGCTCACTCTTATTAATCCTTTTGTGCATATATGTTCATGCATGTTTGTGGTGATCACACTATACAAACCGTTAACATTCATTTTTTTCAGTAATGATCTTCCCTTTTCTGTTTTAGTAATTTCCCAATTCAGCTAATATCTAGCCTACACTCTAATTTCCCCAGTTTTTTTTTCACACAAATCTAGTAGAAATGTGTGTGTGTGTGTGTGTGTGTGGAGAGAGAGAGAGAGAGAGAGAGAGAGATGGGTGTTGGAAAAGACAGACCCAGAAGTCTGAGAAATCTCAGCGTGGCCACAAAGAGCTGGCTCCTCATAGCTGGAAAATATGGAAATAGATTTTAACAGTAATGAAGTAATGAAGTCAGTGGCCCAGCTGGTAACAAACCTCAGGTACGCTAAAGGTTAGCTCCACACTCAGTGCAGTAAAGTATTATTACCTCACTGGTCTCTGGAAAAAGTAGACAGGGGCCATTTACACAACTATATCATTTAAACTTTGAAACCCTAAGTCCTATCACTCTTAACAGAGATGAGAAGTTGGCAAGTGAAAACATCACATTCCAGCCCAAATATAAATTTTCTATAAACAGCATCTCAATGCAATTTTTTATTGAGGTACGAATGACATACAAAAGAGCTGTGCATATGTAATGTGTACATCTTGATGAGTTTGAAGATAAGCATACACCTGTGAAACTGTCACCATAAACAACATCATTAATTTAACCATCACCTCTCAAAGTTTCCTCCCTCTGTGTGTGTGTGTGACGAGAATATTTAACAGAAGGCCTACCTTCTTAACAAATGTTTAAGTATATGATACATTATTAACTATATGCACCATGCTATCCAGTCGTCTTTAGGACTTACTTACTTTGCATATCTTAAACTATGCACCTTTCTACGAACATCTTCCCAATCCCCTTTTCCTCAGCCCATGGTAACTACCATTCTACTCTCAGCTTTTAAGTTTTTTACTATGTTAGATTCCTGATATAAGGGATCATTCTAAATGCAATTTTAAGATAGCTCCGTATGTATCAGAAACATATCCATCAAGGGGCACCTGGGTGGCACAGTGGGTTAAGTGTCCGACTTCGGCTCAGGTCATGATCTCACGGTTCGTGAATCTGAACCCTGCGTTGGGCTCTCTGCTGTCAGTATAGAGCCCGCTTTGGATCCTCTAGGCCCACCTCTCTTTCTCTCTGCCCCTCCCCCACTCGTTCTCTCTCTCTCTCTCTCTCTCTCTGTACCTCAAAATAAATAAATAAACTTAAAAAAATGCAACATATCCATCAAGTCATTCCACTTTCCACTCAAAGAAAGCACATAGAAAAGAAATGTAAATAATCTTTTATTTAGCAGTGTCACACAATCAAACTCTTCCCAGTAGAGAAGGTGGTAGTTATTCATAAGGTTATGTAGTGGTTAAACCAATTAGAACAACCGCCACATGTAACAACAGGGATGGACCTAATAAACATAAATGTCAACCAAAAGAAACCAGATATTGCAAAGCACATAAAAATGGGATTCAATCTAAATAATGTTCAAAAGCGGCAAAAGTGAATCTATGATATTAGAAGTCCAGATATTACTTACTGTGGAGGGCTAGTGACTGGAAGGGACTTAAGGACAGGCTCCTATGGGGCTGGTAATGGCCCATTTCTTGCTTTGACTACTCATTACCTGAGTGTGTCCACTTCATGACAATTCACTGACTCCTATTCTTTTTATTTGTACACTGTTCTCCATCTTTCTGATTTCCTTATGCATGCTTTCTACAGATAATCCCCATCTAGGGAAGCCCATTTACAAAAACAAAGAACAGGATTTCTAAAAAAACAAAAGCAAAAACAAAAAACAAAAACCCACCACATTTCCTTTCCTTTTGTTCAACATAACTTGAATATATCTGAAAAACAGCCCCCCAAATAGGTTAGTTTTATATTGCATAGACCAGGATGCTCCTACTACCTCAAAACCCAGTGGAACCCATTGGAGTCTGACTCAGATGTTTATAAATCTTGACTTTGCCACTCATTCACTAGGCGTGTAACCTTAGACAAGGTGAGCAGCCTGTGCCTCTGTTTCTTTACCTGTGAAACAGGAAGACGGCATAAACTAGCTGTGAGAATGAATGGAAACGACATATGCCAAGTGTTCGGTATAGTGCTTGGCACATGTCAGGAAATTTCTTTTGCCTCCCCACCCCCTCCCAGAGTGTCGCTCCCACTGTATGACCTCAGACAGGAGCTGCCTCTTGGCTAGGTTAGAGTTTAGTGGTGTTCACTTCTAAATGTAGACCTGGCCTGATATATCATTCTGCTTTCACCAAATCTGACACACCAGGTCAGTGGACTTTCAGAAGTAGAGAATTGTACAAGAAAACTGTTTGTTCCTTTATTCATTCCACAAAATTCCATCGAGAGTCTAGTACATGCCCAGCATGATGCTAGGTGCTGGGGTTTACAACAATGAACAAGACATGGTCCACTGCATTGAATAACTGTATAAGAAACACCTTTCCCATTCTCCAAAATGTTAGTCTGTGCAACCGGGTGCCTTAGCAGCTTCCTCCCCTCCCCTGCCCCCGCCCCAAATTTATACAGTGCCTTGGTGAAAATTAGAAAAATGTGCCCTCTCTTGGCAGACGTAGCCCTAGGACAGAAAGGTTGGGAAGTGACGCATGGGATGAATTGATGAGCTCTCTTCATCACTTGGCTGAGTACCTTTGATCAGTACCCAAACTACACAATGACCTTATGCAATGGCCGGGTGGCACATGGATGTGGGGGCAAGCTAGCATGAAGCTTTCTCCTGTATTACTGGGCGTGCTCTGTAAAAGCAGAGCACAGAACTGAGTCACAGCAAAAATCCACACTTCACCTCAAAACAAAGCAAACCCTTGACATTGAAAGGAAAGTATCCTCAGACCTTCCCTAGCTCTTAATTTGTGAATACCATAATAACTTAAATAGCATTAAATAGGCCTCTACAAAATAACTTAAAATTTTAACTTGATAGACTAATTATTACCTTTAAATACAGTTTTTGTTTTTGTAGACAAAACTTCTAAAGCAAGGGCTCCACAGGGAAAAAAATATGAAAGAAGTCGTTCATCAGGAAAACTAAGAGACCACTCTTCTGATCCTTGGAAGTGAGAAGTGTGTATTAATTGGATTCTCTGTATTCAGCTTATGACTCTAGCTTTATCCACAAGCTTCTAGCCCTGTAGATGTCCTCTCTAGGTTCTTTGTGCCTTGATGTTAGCAGGCTTATTTCATTCCTCTGTTGCTCCTCACAGTGTAATAAGTGTTTGTTAAAATGCAAAATAGTTTCATACATATGGAAATCAGCCTCTCTTTATTTCAAGGTAGCAGGCTGGGGCTATTGGCCTGTTTATTTAGTGGCCTTGGTTATGATTTTTTTCCTCCTTACATTAGCAATACTTTTCATTGTATGTTTTTATGTCCGAAGGTATTTATTTTCTTTTGATGAATACTTGTAAATGAAATGTACCTGTTAGAGTGCAAGATTTCAAGAAGGCATGTTGCTTTAACCTGGAGTAAAGCATTCTTAGGACAAATCACCAAAACTGGAGGACATTTCTACATTCTGTAACAGAGTGCTTCCAAAGGCAGTTTGTAAGCCCTATGTGGCCTTTCTCTAGGCAGGATTCTGTTAATGTGTCTTTATAAATATGGAACTTTGCAATTGCACATGACAGGGATTTCACTGTGGGTGGATTCATGAAGAAGAGGTTCACTGCCCTCAAGAGAAATAACAGTGAAAAGTAGGTCATTTTGATGCTGATTTCTTTAGCAAACTCCTCTAAGACTGCAAGTTAAAAAAAAAAACCTCCTATCACAACTAGATTTTATACATATACCTTGATAGTTTACCAAGTGCTTTCATCCCTTGCAAATCATAGTTTTCCTTGAAAAATAAATCCCATGAGATAGAAATTATTCTGTATTATAATTATTAAACTTTTTCCATTATGCATGTGAGGATATAGAGGCTTGGAGGCGTCCAATGATTTGCTTAAAGCCATCCTATGACAGAGAGAGAGAGAGATAGAGATTGAGAGGAAGGAAGGAGGGAGAGGGAAGAGGGGCAGCCAGCAGGGAAGGAGAAAACCTAAGTTCTCTGATTCTAAATTCCATGGTATTTTTTTGCTAAGCTATGGGGCCTGTTATAAACAAATGATCCAACTTTTGCTTTCACCCAGGTGGGCTTAGACAAAACTATGTTTCTGAGATGCCAGCCTCAAGCTCCATTCCCTTCTGCCCTACCTCTCACTCTTCCAATGTCCTTCCCCTCCCAGAAACCTGTTCTTCAGAAGAACTCTGAGTTTGGCGTTTACTTACTAATGAGAATCTGTACTCGTGTAGACAATAGCACCTACCAGCAATGTGAGAGTGCTCAAGGAACTCCATTACCCATCTGTGTAAGTGTTAAAGAACAGTGACACAAGGCAGTGATTAGAGACGGAGGTAAGTTGCTATCCTAATAGCAACACTATTTAGTTGCTATTTAGTTGCTACACTAAATATATGCAAGAGATATTTATGAAGGATATACAGTAGTGGTTAAAAGCTTGGTATCTGGAACCAGACCACCTGGGTTCATACAGTAAAGTTAAAGTCTCTTAGCTTCTCCATGCCTTAGTTTCCTCACCATGTAATGAGAATAATATGTATTTGTATAATGGATTATAGTCTTTAATTAGTAAAATAAATGTAAAATGCTTAGGATAGTATGTGGTGTATTATAAGGACAGATAAATATTTAATTAGCAGGTTTTTAAAAAATGTCTTATTTGAGTATAGTTGACAAACAGGGTTACATTAGTTTCAGGTGTACAACATAATGATTCTACTTCTCTATAGGCTATGTTACATTCATCACAAGGATAGCTACTGGCTATCACCATACCATGCTTTTATAGTATCATTGACAACATTCCCTATGCTGTGCCTTTTATTCTTGTGACTTATTCATTGTATAACTGGAAGCCTGTATCTCTCACTCCCCTTCACCCATTGTGGCCATTCTCCTCCTGCCCCACCCCACCCCCCACCTCCTACAACCATCAGTTTGTTCTCTATATTTACAGGTCTGATTCTGCTTTTTGTTCGTTTGTGTATTCATTTGGTCTTTTAGATCCCACATATGAGTGACATCATACAGTATTTATCTTTCTCAGTCTGACTTATTTCATTTAGCACAATACCTTCTAGATCCATTTATGTTGTTGCAAATGCATGACTGCATCAATTTTTATGGCTACATTTTAAATATATACACACACATACATACACACACACTGATATATATATATATATATATACACACACCATATTGATATGTACACATACACATATACTATATGCATACATTATCATATATGTATACCTATATACATACAAGTATATATATATATACATACATACATACATACATATACACACATACCTATACACACACCATATTAATGAGTAGATTTTCTGCATGCCTATTCTTTCATAGACTCAGCTTGAAACTCTAAGGATATAGTGGTAAATTTTATAGACACTGCTTTCGCTTATTTGAAGACTATATTCTGGCAGAAATAGACAATTATGCAAGAACTTATTTAATTACAATTGGGAGAGAAGCTAGTAAGAAGTGTAGAGTGTCCTAAGAATTTAGTGCAGGGATAACAGGAGACCAGAAAGTCTGAGAAGCAGAGATGTGACAGAGGGAGTTCAGGGAAGGTGTACCTCAAAAAGTTATGAGATTCAAAGGAATAAGAATTAGGTACAAAGGAAAGAGAACATTCTAGGCAGGAGGAACATCAGGTTGTGCTCAAAGAACCAAGAGCAGTACATGTGGCAGGCACACACAGAGAGAAAAAGACTAGTATGTAGTTTAGATTAGGTCAAACAGAACCAAGGAAGGCCACGGAGGGGACTTTGGACTTTGTTCTGGAAGCAGTGGGAAATCTTTCTGGAGCCTTATCAAAGGAGTGGCTTTGCCAAATCTGCATTTTAAAAAGATCACTGTACCTACAATTTGAAGAATAAACCTAAAGGCAGGAAGGAGGTCAGTTAAATTGTATTTAAAAGCCCAGGATCTGCAGGAAGACAAATACAGGTTTGACTTCTGGCTCTGCCATTTATTTCATTAGCAATGTGAACCTGGACAAGCTACTTCACTTCTCTGTAAGACTTAATTTCCTCATCTTTCCCACAGGGATGTATATTTTCCCCACCAGATTGTATGGGGATTAAACAAAATATCCATATCAAAGCACTTACTGCAGTACCCAGCACCTAGTAAAGTATTCATTTGCCAGCAGCACTTTTATTGATTTTCTTGCAGTAACCTATGCAGGAGGTGGTGGTGGTTAGAATGACATGGCAGTGAAGATGGGGCCAGGTAAATGGGTTTGAGATGCTCATGAGTTGAAATCAGATAGCCTTTAGGAGGGTGGTATTTGGTTGGTGACCAAAACTCCCGGTCACTTTGGCTTTTCAGGTCCAGAATGTAATTTTTTGTCAGTGTGATTTGACTTCATTCTACTTATACTAGTCCAATGCCCAAGAACACGTTGAGAAGTCAGGGACCAATCAATTTATAGAGAGTAATAACTTATGGGAAGTTTCTCATGTCTTATGGTCATTCCACATTGCTCTACATGGGAGACCAATTTCATAATCATAAGATTCATAATCATAGGAATCATAATCATAAGATTGCTTGGTAAGCATGAAATCAGAGCAGGGGAGTTAGCTGGATGATTAGGCTGCTTCCTCAAGCCTGATATACTCAGTTCCACTACTATGGGAGACTGTAGTTGTTTCTCAAGTATTTCCATTGGTCGGAAGTGCCCTTCTCAACTTTGTTCACCTGGCTAATTTTTACTTATCTTTTAGGATTCAGCCTAGAGTCATCTCCCCTACAAAGCTTTCTAAATATTTTAACATTGGATTAAGGTCCCTTCCCATTATTTCCAACTGACCATATTTCATTTAAATTATTTCTCTTGGTTTATCTCACCCATCGGATAACCTTCTTGAGAGAAGGGAGCCTATCTTCTTGCCTGGTCTCTTATGCTGCACAGCATTTATTATCTAGTAGAAGCCCAAGAAATATTATTTGCACTGCTGACTTGCCCAATATATCAGTAGATGGGATATCAATTAACCAAAAGGAATGGGGTCTTTGCTACTAGACAGTATTGGAGAAACTATGTCAGGAATTCTTGTTCTTGGTTCTTTTTTTACTAGTCATCAAACAAACCACCTTATTTTTGCTGATTTATTCAATGTTACCACAATTAATGGGCTCTCCATTTCTTTTGCATTCATATCTTGATTAGATTTCTAGGCTGGCTAGGTTTTTGTTTGTTTTTGTTGTTTGTTTGTTTGTTTGTTTTAAGTAGGCCCCAAGCCCAAAATGGTGCTTGAACTCATGACCCTGAGATCAAGAGTCACATGCTGTATGGGCTGAACCAACCAGGTGCCCCTAGATGGCTAGTTTTAATATTGGGGACATTCAGTCTGTCAAGGGGACTTCTGCAAAAAATCACATGTAGAATTTGTTATTCGACTCTCATTCAAGAACTGTATTTAGGCACCTTACTGCAGGCCTCTGTGCACCAAGCAATACTAGAATCCCAAATATTTTGACAACTGTCATAAGAAAGATACAAGTAAAGTTCAGAGACAGTACAGATAGATCTTAAAGACATGGGAGAAAGGGAGATCAAGAGAGATTTGGAGGCCAGGTAAAGAAGAATGGATGGAATTTTGGGAGATGAAGAAAACAAACAAGGTAAGGCAATAAACAGCATGGACAAAGGTATAAAATTAGATGCATGCCACACCATTTAGTTCTATTTGAGGATATCCAATCTACCAGTCCTATTTGGTTAGAATGCTGGGTTTTAGTAAGGGAGTAGAGTGGAATAAATTTGCAAAAGTAGGGTGGTCAGGGCAATCTTGAAGAAGTTTTTATGCTAGACTAAGGTATCTGATTTTACTCGATAGGCAATGAAGAGTTATTGAAAATTGTTCAACAGAAGAATGGCATACACGAAGTGGTTTTTAAATATCTTAACACTGTTTTACAGTTTTGCAATGCTTTGCAGTTATAAATTTCTTTCATATATATAATAAGTTATGAGAGAGGTATTATTGTCTCTGTCTTATAGAGGAAGAGACTGATGTCCAGGAAGTTTTAGTATCTCACTCCAGATCCCATAAGTGGTAAATGCAGAACCTATAGACTTGAATCTAGGCTTTCTGACTCCAAGTTCAGTGTTCTTGCCATGAAAATGATGCTTATAAGAAAATTAATTATTGATCTGATAGCAGTAAATCATAAGAATTATAAGATGAGGTAAAGAATAAGTTCTTGATAAATTATTAGTATTGGGATTATTATTTGCAGGAAAAGTTAGGAGTTAAGAAGAAACGGGGCCCCAAATTCAGGTGTTATCGGAGGGAGTGGAAGGGTTATTTATACCTAAACTTTACCTTTACTTGTAGAATGGAAGTTGTCAAAGGAATTTCAAGAGTCAATGGAGAGTAGAAGCAAAGGGTCTTGCCATTAGGAGTAAACATGGTAGGTGGATTAGAAATTTCCCTGCCTCTGAAAACATTATTAGCCCAAATCTCTTTCAACTAACTGTTGGAAAGCCCCGTTCACCTGGTGTTCTCTTGGGTGATGTTTCAGATCACATGGGACCTTGGGAACTTTACCATGGGAGAATGGCACTGCATTTGACAGTCAAGTTTTACAGAGAGCAGAAAGCTTACTCCATATAGCCTTTTCCAGCTGACAAAGTACTTTCGAGTTTGCTCATTTTCTGCAAACAAAGCCATGAAAGTAATCTCCATATTTACAAATGAAAAAATTGAAGCTCATCAAGGTAAGGGGCCTTGCTTTAGGATCTGGAATTTCTGCATTGTCTAATATGGTAGTTACTAGCCATTAAGTTACTGAGCATTAAGATTGTGGCTAGTCTGATGTGATACGTTGTGGCTAGTTAGTGTGTATGTGTAACATACAAACTGGATTTTACAGACTTGTCTGGAAAAAAATGATGTAAATAAATTTTCATATTTGGTTACATGTTGAAATTATAATATTTTAGATATTATGTAAAGTACATTATTAAAACTAATTGCATCTTTCTTTTTGTGTGTTTGGTAGAAAATTTAAAACTACCTATGGGGCTTGCATTCTATTTCTATTGGACAGCTCTGTTATAGATCATAACCTATAGACAGGGCTTGAACACCCCAACATTCATAATTCCACAGATGCTTGTCTTAAAAGAGATAGTAATAATGATAATGATTGTAGTTAATATTCATTGAGTACCAGTCACACTTTCTGAGCACTTTACATTCATGAACTAATTTTATCTTCATCAAAATTTCATGACCTGAGAATTATTTTATATATAATAGATCATTTTATTTTACAGATGAGAAACACAGAAATTCAGTAACTTTTCCAGGGTCACAGATTTAGTAGAGCCAGAATTCAGACTTAGGCAGTTTACCTCTGGTGCCATTAGGAATGCCTCAGTGGCTGCCTTTGTTTGCTAAGTCCCAAAGGAGACATTTGGATGGTCTTCATTTTAATCTACCGTAAATCAGGCAGTGTATGAGAGACTTTGTATATTATCTCACTTAATTTTTGCAACAATCCCATTCAGTAGTTATTATTTCTATTTTACAGGTGGGTAAACTGAGGCTCCAGAGGTTACACAGTTTGCCCAAAGTCACACTAGATACATACTAGAAATCAGTTTCTAATCCAGCCTGAATTTAAAGCTGATACTTGATCACTATGCCAGTTTCCTGAAGGTGATTCCCAGGCTAAACCTTGAAATACTGACATAGTCTGTCTCCAGAGCGGGCTTTGGGAAATTGTGTTCTTTTTAGAATTGGTCCAGATGACTGGCATCCTCAGCCAGGTTTGGTGCTAACCACTCTATCTGAGTCTTCCATTTTCAATATATTTTTTTTTCCTATAAGTCGTTCCAGCTCAGACTCTCCTGGGATCTGATGGGAAAATTTTTTTTAAAAATTTTTTAGTGTATTTTTTAAAATGTTTTTAAATATTTATTTTTGAGAGAGAGAGAGCATGCACGAGAGAGAGCACAAATGGGGGAGGGGCAGGCTCCAGGCTCTGAGCTGTCAGCACAGAGGCTAACGTGGGGCTCAAACTCACAGTGAGATCATGACCTGAGCTGAAGTTGGACGCTTAAAAAGTTTTAGAGAGAAAGAAAGAGAAAAAAGAAAAGAAAAGGGAAGGGAAGGGAAGGAAAAAGAAAAGAAAAGAAAAAAGAAAAGAAAAGAAAAGGAGAGGAAAGGAAAGGGGAGAAAGAAAGGGGAGAGGGGAAGGGAGGACAGGAGAGGGGAGGAGACAAGTGAAAACAGTATTTCCCTAAGGCAACCTTCAGTAGGGCTGACCATTCATTTCAGCAGGTCCCTGCTTCTTTCAAATCTGATTATCATCTACCCCCAAATGCGGGCTGCAATGATTTAATTAAGCGGAGATAATCATAGATTTCAGAGATAAAACAGCTGGTCCTCCTGAAGACATTCTTAGAAATATCTAAGCAGCCCAGGGCTATGTCTGAAATGAGATGAACAGGAATGTGAGGAGTGCAAGGGTGGGGGGAGGGGCGGTGGGAGGAAGGACTACAGCCAGAGAGGAGCTCTCCAGGTGATTTATGGAGTTCTGGAAGTGAATGAAGGCACACAACGAATAAAGTCAAGCAGCTCTTTTTGGGATGGATTTTGTGTGTGTGTGTGTGTGTGTGTGTGGTAGGAAAGGTTAACAGTATGCTTTTTGCAGGTAGACAAGCTGTTGTTTTATGTGACAGATTCAGAACTTCTAACTAGCATGCATCAAAATATAAAATTAGGTCCCAGGTCTCATGGCAACACAAACTGACACAGTAGTGAACCAGAGTTGGAAGAGAATATAGAAGAAAGAAGTCAATGCTGTATGTCACAGATAGCTTGGCTTCCTTTGGCCAACTTCTCCTGATTTAGCAGTATTTCCGTTCCTCCCCTAATTTCCTCTGGTTTGTGAACTACGTCACTTCACTGAACTCAACTCCAGACTTTAGAAAAACAAAATTTTGTATTTCAGCAATGGTTGTCTTGGCATTTCTACCTCCGAAGAATTTCACTTAATTCTAACTTTTCCTTTCTACCTTTGAAAGATGGTAGCTAAATGCTCTGCTTACTCTTTCTCTGCTTCTCCTTTTCTAATGCAGTATAATGCAGTGTCTGTTTAACTGTGATTAAAGATGTCAGTGTTTGGTTTAAACCAATATTTACTAGTGAAATCCCGCCAATATAAATGTGCAGGCAAGGTAGAAAATATTGGCTTGAACCAATATCCCCCTGAACACACACATACAGACAAGGACTAGAAATGTTTTGTGTGTTGCTTCTGACATTCTGGCCTTTTCTCTAGCTTCACACGTATATCAACCTAACACTGGTTCAGAGCGATCTTAACACTAGAATAATCTGGATGATAGATTCCAATTGTGATTTTGTTTAAAGTTGTTTCTTACTAGCCAAGGTTTGTTGTTTGATTTATTTCTTTTTTTGTGTTTGTATGGTAGTTCTTCTGCACTTATCACACAATGCCATGACATCTAGCTTAAAAAGTTTCCTTGAATTATGAGAATTTGTATTATTTGAAATAGTAGTAGAGCATAGAATAATGATCTTTTAAAAAGTAGATTACACAACAAAGCTTATTGTGGCATCATACAGTAGGTGCTTTGAGATTAAGTCAGTCTTGTTGAGTGATGGCTTTAATTTAGCAAATATTTACTGAATTGAATTTATTCACTGACTGAATTTATTGAATGAATGAATTACTGCTACACTTTGAATGAATTTCAAATAGTTGTAGTTTGGATTAGAAATTATTTTTCTGAAACTGAATCACCCAGGCAGCCAGCAGACAGAAGGCCCCAGCTGGCACCTGGCAGCCTCAGGAGAACTGGAGAGGGTGGAGAGTGAGTGAGTTTTACATGGCCCAGGCTCAGGACCAAGCCCTCAGTGAAAACTTTGAATTGCAGTTCCCATACCGCATTTCCTCTTACGAAGGGAGGGCTGGGTCTGAGATGAGGAAGGCGGAATGACTCATTTACAAAAAAGGCCACTGAAATTTGCTAATGGCAAGCCCTGAACACTGCCTGGCAAACAGTGGGATCTTAATAAATACTTGCCTTATATACAGGCAAAATAAATACAATAGCCTACATAATATATGGGGTTGAGGGTGGAATGTTCCAATTAGGAGTTGGAAGCAAGAGCAATTCTATGTCTAATAGTGACAAAATCTCTTTTGCTACTTTCTCTAACTCCAAATGCTCAAGAGCCTGTGCACCAAAAACTGAAGGACCATGGGAAGGACAGACAAGAAGGATAATGTTAATTACAGCAACAACGAATTGAGAATTACATGAATAAACTGTCTCTAATCTTCAAAACAACCTTATGAGGTAGATTGCATTATCATTAATGTATAGAAGACAGAACAGGTAGGAAAGGAAATGGGAAATGAGGCTAGAAAGGTGGCCTGGACATCTGGACTTAGTGGTGGGCCTGAGTGGGGAGTACAAAGAAGTAAAAGACACAGTCATTGGCATCCTCAAGGAATGTGTAGTCTGGGAGGGGAGCAGGGAGGCACAGATGAAGAATGAAAACAGCAAGGGGACACTGTGGGCTGTGCTTCGGATCACTGGAAAAGAACTAGGAGCCGTAAAGATGTGCTATGCTATGAACAAAATAGGTGCTTTAATAAATGTTTGTGGAAGTGCACTGAACTTAACTGAATTAAGAGCCAGGTAAAGGTAATCATAGAAGGAAAGACATGGAATCCATAACGAAATACAAAGCAGGGGGAGGTAAGTTTTACTGAGCAGACGGTGTTGAAGAAAAACGGTTCGTCAGAGTGAGACCAATGATGAAGCGAAGCGGAGACGTCTGAACTGCTGGAGATGCTTGAACAGGGGAGTGGCATGAGAAAAGATGGGATTTAAGACAATTAGGCAAGCAGGAGTATGTCAGATGGTTCTCAATGGAAAGTAGCTAGAGTTAGGGACCCCAGGAAGACCCTAGGGTAGTGATTTAAGTTGAGAACAAAGCAGGCTAGAATAGATGATGACAACAGAATGGAAGAAAAGAGTTAAATTCCAAGTAATTCCTGGAAGAAAAAAAGATGTATCTTCATAAGAGATGGTTTATAGAGGACTAGGGAGAGGAAGGTGTCCAAAATCGTCACCAAGGTTTCTAGCCCTACAGGGGTACATAACATTCAACCACTGACAGATGTGAGGGATTTGGAGGAGGGAGAGGGAGAAACATGTTAATTTGGGCCACATTGAGTTTGGTGTGATTCCCATACGGTTACAAGGATTTGGGGTAAACCTCCAGTAAATGGTCAGAGCTCTAGGCATGGATTGTTGCAAGGATTATAGGCTAGGGATTGTGAGCACATACTACTTGGACATGACTCTTGAGGGCATGTGTCTGCCTTCTAATTAGTTCCTGGAGGAAGGTCAATGACAAATTCATAATCCCCCCAGATTATCTCACCAACTCCTTATTGTCCTCTACTCCCTCCACCCCCACTTCCTTAGTCCTCAGTTGCCATACAGTCAAAGCAAAGCTATGAGTGATATATGTCTTGGATGATTTCCAGCTCTGCAGGGCACAAACCTAATGCAGGAGATATCTCTATCTGCAGCATAGCCAAGGAACTAGGCCAAATTCTCTATGGTGGAGAGAACCATTAGGGCTGGAGGGGTCTTAGAGAACCAACTGCTTGGTTCCTAAGCAATGAGACTGAGACCAGAAGAAGAGAAGTGACATCTCCAAGATAATACAGCCTCCATATATAACAGTAGAGGCCAATTCTGAAGTTTTATAGAACCTGTTGTTATTGCCACTGTACCTCATCTCTGGCTGGCATAATTAAAAGTACTATTGAATCAGAGTAATATTTATTGGATACATAATACATGCCAGTCCCTATGCTAGGCACAGGGGATACCAAGAAAGGTAGATATTGCAGTTATTGCCACCAAGGCACTTATAATCCAGAAAGACTGTTTTGAGAATAGGAGTAATTACTTCTCCTTGGGTAGGGGTGTTGGGAAAGGCTTCCTGGAGAAAGTTATGCCTTGGGAGGGTTTTAAAGGATGAATAGGAGCTTGCCTGACAGGAGACATAAAAAGAAGGTAAATGTATTCTAAGCAAAAGGACCAGCACGTATCAAAGTAAGAAGATAACACACCATAGTGCTTGGAGTTACTACAAGGGTTCAGTAGTTTTATGGCATTGAAGGTAGAGGAGAAGTGGGCAGAGCACTGCTAGGAATTTAAAAAGCATGTGTATGGAGGGTAGGGGAGTAGAAAACATGAATAAAATATCCAGAAGTTCCCTGAGTGATGTTCTGTAGAGGTATAGGCACAATCAGAGATAGATGGAGTGCTACAGAGAAAGGTCGGTAAACTTTTTTTTTTAATGTTTATTTATTCTGAGAGAGAGAGAGAAAGAGAGCATGAGTGGGGGGAGGGGAGAGACGAGAGAGAGAGAGAGAGAGAGAGAGAGAGAGAGAGAGAGAAGAGAGAATACCAACAGGTTCCGAGCTGGCAGCATGTGAGGTTGGGGGGGGGGGTGTGGTGCTTGATCCCACGAAATGCAAGAACATGACCTGAGCCAAAATCAGGAGTCAGATTCTTAGACGATTGAGCCCCCAAGGTGTCCCTCAATAAACTTTCTAAAAAGGCCAGACAGTAACGCTTTTAGGTTTTTCGGCCATATGGTCTCTGTGACAAATAGTCAACTCTGCTGTTTAAGCATGAAAGCAGCCACAGTCAACACATAAACAAATGCACGTGGCTGGGTTCCAATAAAACTTTATTTGCCAAAACAAGTGGCTGGCCGTGGGCCGTATTTGTCAAACATTGCTATAGAGATGTCCTGACATCTTAAGTCACCCTCAATACTTGTGGTAAACAGAGCGATGGCCTCTCAACGATGTGTCCATGCTAATCCTTGCAACCTATGAATATATTATGTCACATGACAAAGGAGAATTAATGTAGCAGATGAGAATAAGGTTGCTTATGAGCTAACCTTAAAATAAACAGTGTTTTGGATTATTTCCATAGACCCAGTGTATAAAGGTCTTTGTGGAAGACATGTGTCCACGTCAGAGTGATGGAATGTAAAAAAGATTCAACCAGCCATTGCTGGCTTTGAGTATGAAATAGGGCCAAGGGCCAAGGAATCCAGGCAGCCTCTAGAAGCTGGAAAAGGCAAGAAAATGGATTTTCCTCTCGAAACTCCAGAAAGGAACTGGCCTTGCCAAAACCTTGATTTGTGTCGTTTTAAGCCACAAAGTTTTTGCCATTTGTTACAACAGCAATAGGAAACTAATACAATACGCACATGAGCTAAACCTTCTAAACGCTGTGGAGACAGTCGAGCCCCCAGAGTTGAGAATGTAGGTTTAATATCCATTTAAACACCTCATTTAGATGAAAAGGGTAGGTTAAGGAAATCTGGGTTTGGATGTGGGGAAATGAGGCAATGCTTTCAGGGAGTGTCTATCATAAGAAGCTGCTTTTATACTGGTTCCCCGATGGAGTATAAGAGGCGTTGAAACAACATTTCTCCTTATTTGTGTGTCTCTAGGGGCTCCCAGACCTTCACACTCGGGGATTTATACCAAAGGAAAGAGAACTCTGTGCGTGAGGGTGAAGATGAAAGTCCCGGAGCGGGTCCCCATCTGAGGTGCTCAGAGTGGGGAAGTGGCCTGCCAGACATCAGCCCCTGACTTTCTATTCCGCTGGCATCCAGCCACCCTCTGCCCTGCTGCTGTGCCACTGTACCATTTACGTCATGGGGAATACAGCTTGCTGCTTTAAAATGTGTGTTATGAGGGAAATGAGAACATGACGCTGGTGACATTTCACAAAGGGGGCAGCATTCCACAGGCGAGCTTGGGCAAGCCTGGCATGCATGTGCTGCCAGGGGTCACTTCAGAGACCACAGCCGCTGGGCACTCACTGAGCTAGGTGGATTGAGGTCAAGGGCCCCTGCCCAAAAGCTCTCTCCAAATGCTTGCCATGGTTGGGGGCGGAAGCCACGGGTCTAACCTCCCTTCCATGCTGTAAACATCTTGAAGGCAGAGACCTCCTCACAGCCGCTGACACAGTGCCTGCTACACCACAGACAGGCACCCCTGCACGGTGGCTAATTATTAAGTGACACCAAGAAGACAGAGAAGGCAGATCTGTCATAACAAGGATGGGATTCTTATAACACATTCAGAAAGTCCGTTTTAATTTACAAAATATTCTGACATACATTGTCTCCAATTATCCTCCTAAGGATGCTATGAAGTGAGTATTAGGCAACCCATTTTGCTGATAAAGAGAATGTGTTTTACACTCATTAAGTGACTCGTTTAACAGTCCACAGCTAGCAACCGGGAAAGCTGGGCCTGAACCCAGGTCTTTGGTTTCTTCGGTTGGAGCTCAGCCACATCCCACAAGGGTTCCTCCCTCCTTCCTTCCCTTCTCTTTCTCCTTCCCTTCTGGAAACACTGAGTATCTATCATGTAGCAGACAACACCGTCCAAGGTCCCACAGAAACAAAACTAACCAAGACAAGGTTCTGTACCTGAAGAGGATTGTAGTTTAGCGGGGGGCGGGGGGGGCAGACACGTCAATGTGCAAATTGAGATACAATCTAAGACATTTATTGAGGGCTCTATGTGCTAGACACTATCCAAAGGACCTCACACAGCTAATGTTTAACATCCTATGAGGCAGGTATCACCTTCCCCATTTTATGCAGACGGAGAGTCACTGAGTGTCTTGTCAAGTTGCAGCCAGGATCTTCACACTCTGTTGATTCCAGATCTCACTCTTAGCCATTATTCTGTGCTATGCCAACAGAAGCACTGGCACAGAGCTCTGCACTGGGGTAGTGAGAGAGCCTAGGAAAGATGGATTGGCTGCCTGGCAGAATTAGAGAAGGAAGCTTTCCACAGGAAGTGGGCATTCACATATATTGTAGCATACAGAAATGAACCAGGTCATTTAAAGATGATCTTTAAGCTGATCCCCAGTTCCAAAAACTGAATATGAGAAATAAGTCCCCCAGAAATGTGGTTGTATTTAAAAATATTTTTCAGGGGCGCCTGGGTGGCTCAGTTGGTTAAGTGGCTGTCTTCGGCTCAGGTCATGATCTCGCGGTCCGTGAGTTCGAGCCCCGCGTCGGGCTCTGTGCTGACCGCTCAGAGCCTGGAGCCTGTTTCGGATTCTGTGTCTCCCTCTCTCTGACCCTCCCCCATTCATGCTCTGTCTCTCTCTGTCTCAAAAATAAATAAACGTTAAAAAAAATTAAAAAAAAATATTTTTCAGGGTGACTCTTAGCTACAAAGCATTGTCCAGGGGATTCCAAATGGAATCAGATTCAAGCTCAACTCTTAAAGAGATAATCCTGCATTTGCACTGAAAGGGTGAGGTGAAGCCACCTCCCAAGGGCAGTGTGGGACAGAAGCAAGTGTTCTGAACCGAGAGTGGGAGATCTGAGTTCTTGCTCCAGGTTTATCACTCATTCCACCCCCACCCAAGACAAGCCCCTCAGCCTCTCTGAGCTCCATTTCTTCAACTGTGAAATGCAAGTGTTGGAAGAGGTGATGTCTAGGGGTCTCTTTTAGCTCTGATGTACTATTATTTAAAGACTCATCAAGGAAGTACAGGGAAAGGGCTTATCTGGGAGAGTGGACTGGGAAGGGAAAGAATAGTTCACCACATTGGAAGCCCTCCTGCCCAAGGTGCCTTTGATACCTGAATCCCACGGGTGCCCAGCAGTCACATGATTCGAGCTGCCAGGATCCCAGGCCTGCTCTCTGCTCTCAGCTTGGCAAGGGTTCTCCTAAACAAAGAAACCATGAAATAGGTACCCAAGAGGTCAATGTTTGTTAGATCTCTTGCACGTCAACAGCACTAAGTGGCTGCTTGAATTTTTGGGATACTATTGTTATTGTTGTTGTTACAGAATTATAGTAACAAACACGCTTTACTGGGAGCATTCTATACAGAAGGGGCCAAGAGGAGTGCTTTCTTACAATGATCTATTCCTCTTGGCAAATGTAAGGTGTGTTCTTATTGCTACTCTACGAATGAATCTGTGGCTCAAGAAGGTTAAATAATTTGCCTGTATTCTCATCCAGGACTGTCTAACTTCAAAGGCACAGTTCTTCATCCTCCTGCTAAATTTTTACAACCTGTGATGCCTCAAATCTGGGTACTCTACTTCACTTTCACCAGCAACGAGCAACTGAAAAGGATATACACCCACTAAGCATCATATCATACTTACCTTACAATCTGCAAAGTACTTTCTCATATGTCACCTCATCTGATTCTCATAGCAGGTGGAGAGTTAGAGCATTATCTCTATTTTATAGAAGAAGAAACTGGGTCTCAAGGGAGACTGAGTAATTTGGAGCTTTCTTAAACCCACTTGCCATACCAATCACATACTTGTCGAAATTTCTGATGACTCTGGTATGTTATTTTTCAGAACATTATGTCTTGTGTTTTCAAGTTTTCAAATAGTTATTTATATTTGCCTCACTGAGTGGTTAACATAGGGCCTTCCCAGAGAGATATTATTAAATGGCAGTTAGTATTTCCTTAAATCTTCTTCCAGAACTAGGTGTACATAATTTCCAAATAACTAAGAATAGTTCAGGGAATCCTAAAGTTTCAAACCCTCATAATGATATAATTTCATTCTTTCAAAATACCAGCACATTCATTAAATCTCATCCTCTTCACTGAGTTGACAATGTATACGTAAATCACATAGACCATCTTGAAGTCTCTTTTCTGATTATAAGAATGTATATAGTGGTATAGAGTAGCTCATGGGGAACGTCCTTAACAAATCTTCTATAAACTAGATCTAAATGCAATTTTAACACCGTTTTGTATATATCAGAAACAAATCGATCAAGTCTCCCCCACTTCCTACCCAAGGAAAGCATATTGAAAAGAAATGTAAATAATCTCTTGTTTATGCACTTCCCATAATGAGACTCTCTTCCCACTAGAGAAGGGGGTAGCTATGTATTTGCAAGGTTGCGTGCTGGTTAAATCAATCAAAACAATTGCCATAGACAACAACAGGAATGTATCTCATAAATGTAAATATTGAGCAAAAGATACCAGGTATTAAAAAATATATAATAGGATCCAATTTATGTAAAATGCAAAAGAGGCAAAACCAAATCAATATGAGAAATCAAGACAGTGGTTACCTTGGGGGGTGTGGCTGGAAAAGGACTTGAGGGGACCCTCTACCGGGTTGTCAGCGATCTATTTCTTGGTCTCGGTACTGGTTATATGGGTGTGTTCATTTTATGAAAACTCACTGACTGCTACACTTAGGATTTGTGCACTTTCATCTCTGCATGTTGTCCTTCAATAAAACTTTCTGGAAAAATATCAATGAGCTCTAACTTTTCGGGCCTCGATATGTATAACTAGCATCATGATTCTTCTGTCCCTTCTGTTTCGCTTTGTTGCTTATCGTTGGGAAGTGTTCCACCTCTAATTCTGAAATTCCTCGACTAACTTCAACTGTCCTATTTTCTTCATGGCTCCTGGAGGCAATGGCCAGCATGGTTTGAAGAAGAAAATGTTCTGCCATTTACAATTGTGTGTCTTTGAGCAAGTTGCTTGTCCAGTGTGACTTTGAGAATCTCTTCCTGTAAGACTGTGGTAATAATGGGTACTTCATAAGGTTATGATTACCGCCATGAGAATTTAATGAAATAATGTGTGCAAATGCCAGCAGAAAGCCTGGCATAAAGGTACTCTAGGAAACATGACTTTTGCCCTTAATTCCTCCCCACATTGCCCAGTCTGCTTGGCTCTTTATCTAACATGAATTCCATCAACAGCGATATATAAAACAGGGACTCTCACCACTACCTGGGAACTCCTGGGAAATCCCCATTGTCCATATTTCCTCTTCTGCTGCCATAGATGAAAGCATCAGGTTAAGTTAATTACATCCACCCTGTACACAGGACTCTAACCCCAGCAAGGCCCTACGTGCAGTTTTATCATCACAATACTGATACCCCACAGTTGTTACACTGAAAACATTCCCACTTCCGTCCTCTCACTTTTACCCTGCCTGACCGAGACGATAAAGGTCAATTTGAACTCCATCACCCCTCATGCCTCTGAAGGCCTTTCTGTCTATCTTTCGGTCTACCTGTCTGCCTCTCCTTGTTTTATGCTCCCCCCATTTCCTCTAGTACTTTTCAGGACCATGCTAACCTCCATTATACCCGCACTCGTTTATACCTTTAACTTCTTGTTCTCCAGGACCTTTACCGCTTCTATCTACATGCATTCATGTTTCACCCAGCCAACAATGTAAAAGATATTCTGTGGGCCCTGTTTCAGCAATGTCCCATTTTTCTCATACTATCACCATCCAGAGAAACAGTTTTAAATTGTTTTCACTTTCACCACTCCTGCACTCCTTCAGGGTTTATAATCTTGATTCTGCTCCCTCCATGGCAACTGCTTTTTCTCTCTCTTTCTCTCAAATTCCAAGGGCCTCCTAAATGTAAAATTTAGTGGACACTTCACAGTATCCATTGCCATCTACCACATTTGACTTAGCAACTCTAATTTGGCAATCTTGTTTGTTTTCACATCCTTAAAATCTTTCAATATTAATTTTCATTTTGATGGTTCCCATATTGTTGGCCCTCATCTCTTACTGAAGTGCCCCATCTATATTTCCAACTGACCACTGTGTCTTATCACATGATTGTTCTGCTTCTATAAACCCAGACACATCATAAGATAGATCATCTAATGGAAGAAACACTGTTCAGGGAAAATAAGGCATCTGATTTCCGAAACTAGCTCTTCTACTAACTTGCTGAGTGATCGTGGGCAAGTCATTTATTTACTGTCAGTACTTTTTATTCTATGTGAAGTAAAGGGATTGGGCATAGTTACGACTCTTATAGCTATGAAATTCCATAATGCTGTATTTAAAAAGATAAAGCCACTGTCTTCGTCTTTTCACCTACAATCCACCTTTTTCCCTGACCTCCATATTTTTATTGGTGGTACCACCATTCCCCCAGTCATCTAAACTTCAAATCTCAGCTTTATCTTTATGCCTCTACCTTTTCTCCATTTCTACAACCCACCAGTTAGCAGGCTTGGTGGGTTCTTTCTCAGAAATACCTCTAGCATCCAGTCCATCTTTCTGTCACTATACATTATAGTCCAGCCCTCATTTAACCGACCAGGACATTTGCAGTCACTTTCTTATGGATCTCCATGTGTTGTACCACCAAAAGACTGATTTTCTTCACATGTGCCTCTTATTACATTGAGTGCCAACTAAAAAATCTTTAATGAGCCCCATGACTTATCAAATACATCTGAATACTTGGATTTAACGTTCAGGGTTCTACATAGCCCAGGTCTAACATCACATACTCTTCTCCTTTACTTATTCTTTGCTGCAAACGCAGAGATGGATTTGCTCCCCAAACAAGTCTTGTTATTATCACCACCTTCTCCTCGTGTGTCTGTTTTCTCTGCCTGGACGATGATCCTTATCCCCTTTATTGAAGTCTTTACTATCCATCAAAACCCAAGTCAGATGTTAACTTCCACTTGAAGTCTTCCTCGATTCTCCCACTGTAGGCCATCTCTCCCTACTCAAAATACCAGTGCCACTGCATTCCTCTGCAGTGACCCTTTGTATTCTAAGCTGATTTAAAATGACTTAAATATGCTCATTTTCCCTATTATCTGGATGGCAGAGGCCATGTCCTCTTTGTACCCAGAATACTACTTCTATTACAGGCTTGCAATAGTAACGAATTACAAGAATGAATTAAGTATTAATGGACTTAGTGTATAATTACATAAATAAATAGATAAATAAATAAATTAATAAACAAAATTCACATAGAACATACCTTTAATGAGTTGTTGAGGAGACAAAGTGCTACCCACCAAGACAATTAAAAAGCAATAAATATAAGATTTTCTAAAATATCAACACCAAATTAAATTGCTTCTGCTTTAGATTCAGATTTTATTCTAGTTCAGCTCCAAGTAACTGGATGACATTAGACACAAATCACTCTGGGTCACTTTTTCCTATGAGTAAAATATAGAGTTGTCAGATTTAGCAAAAAATAAAGAATCCAGTTAAATTTAAATTTCAGATAAATTATATATATATAGTTAGTTCTTATACTATGATTAGTCCTTATACTATTTGGTTCTTATGCTATATTTAGTTCTTATACTATATTCTTATTGTATAGTCTTATACTGTAATTAGTCCTTATATTAAAAAATTATTTACCTGAAATTCAAATTTAATTGAGTATCTTATATTTTATCTGGCAATCCTGAATGAGGGAACTGCTCTTAATCATGCCCTAGGTTTTCTACTACAACTTTCTATGTTCAGTGGCATTATCAGAGAAAAGAAAGATGAATGTGCTGTTCCCTTGGCTCATAATTATTTTCCCCTAGATTTCTACAGATTTTAGATCAACTATAGGTTCCCTAAACCCTTCCTGACTCTCTTAAGTAAGTAGCACCTTTTAATCCTTCCATCTGCCTTCTCCAGTCACTCCTTTTCCCATTAGCTTGTTTCGTTTTCATTATTTGAAAACATCTTCACTCTTGTGGGCATGTGTTCATTGTCTGTCTCTCTTGTCACTAGAACAAAATCTTCAGAGGGAAGGACCTTTACTGTCTTGTTCATTGCTGTATCCCCAGCACCTACAGCAATGCCTGGCACATGAAACACTTAAATAACCAAAAATACTGTAAGTGTTAAAAATGAATTTTTGACCAATAAGGGCTAAGGGAATCCAAAGAAACAGAGCTGGGTATGGGAAGCTTCTTGGAGGAAATGATATGTTAGTAGTGTCATAAAGCAGTAGTTTGGGAGGAGGATGGGAATTGCCTGAATAAGCTTAGGACCATTTTCAGGTTATACATGTCCCTACTTCCACCTCCCAACCCCCACTATTGGAATTTAGGGTGGGAGATGAATACCGTTAATATCAAATTCTTCCCAGATGATTCTGACATGACCCCTGTATCCACATTTCAGAATATCTGCCATAAAGAATGGGTAGGATTTGGTTAAGCAGAAAGCATTAAGAATGGCGTTATTGGTACAGAAAATGTGAGTTGAGCACAGAGAAGAAAAAGTATCAGGGGGTAGGAAAGCACTGCCCAGATTAGAACAGAATTGAGGAGTCTGTGCTCCAGACTGCAGGCAATAGAGAACAAAGGAGGGATTTTTCAGAAGGAAACAAAATCATAAAAATGAGAATTCGTAGCTATAATGTACACCTGGGTCAGGAAACTATGGAGTGCCAAACACAACTCACTGCCTATTTTTGTAAATAATGTTTTATTGGGACACAGCCATGCCCATCTGTTTACTATTGCCGATGACCACTTTTGCTAAAAGTTCAGTACAGTACCTGTAATCCTCACCCCTTGTCAAGTTCTGCATGCCCTTTAAGATTTTGCCATTGCAGAAATGGTCTCACTGCCAAGATTCGACTAATTCATTTTTTATGCTGATGGCATTCATTACATTCATTAATTCCTAAATACTTCAGAGGGTTTTGTATATATAGGCACTAGGTTAAGCACTGGGTTTCATATTTAGATGACATGTGAGTCCTAAGCCTTGCTTTTCATCTATCATATTTATCATATTCTACCTATATGCTGTTCTGATAACATATATCAGTGGTATTGTAGGGACTTGTAAGCTGGCACAAAATAGGAAGATTGTTATAAGTGACCACATAGCAAGCTCAAGTCTCTTTCCAGAAACTGCTATCTGACAGTTAGAGGGCTGGCACGAAGCTTGGTTCCCAGCAATAGTACGGGACACATACGCAGGCTGGGTGTCATGAGTAAATCTTCCAGTAACTCCAAAAATATCAGCTCTTACCTCTTTGCCCATATAGCTACACAAACACTAATCTCCAACCTTATCACACTGCTTGTCCTCTTTCAACTCTAAGTCTTCTGGGAATGACCTAACATTTTAGGCAAATGGCTAGAGTTTCATTTCCTAAGAGCCTCCTTCTGGGAACAGCACTATATCCTAGATGGTTTTAAAAGAGCTTCCAATCTTCTCCAAATAGTGTTCAGGGTAATGTGGAAGCAAAATTCCCTTTTGGCTGCAGTAGATCATGCAACATTTATTCAAGAAATATTTATCCAGACAGTTTATCATGCTAAGAGTTGGGGAAGAAATAGCCGAAACAGCCACTGAATGACTTGTAAATAACTAGTCTCAGTGCCCAGGCAGAATCATATTTCAATATAGGCAATTTAATTACGGTGGTAAGGACTGAGGGGTCATAATTACTGGGAGCCAAGAAAACCTATTGGATGGTCACCTAACAAAGTCTTGGGGACTTCTTGAAGCATGTAGTAAAGCAGTGATAAAAACGGGGGAGGGGAGGCAGAGGCAGAGAAGTTTTAAAGGCCCTGAAGGAGAATAATATTGGAGTCCTGTGTTACCAGTATGTTATAATCCGTTGCTGATTATCTGAGTATAGCTAAAACGCTTTAAGGTAGATTCTAATCGCTCTCTGGTGTGTTGCAAAAGGAAGCAAGGGCTTGGATTTTATTCTACTTTTTATATTACCATTAACCTTTTTTTGTGAATTCTGGCCATCACTTCACCTTTTAGCATATCAATTTTCTGATTTGTCAAATGGGGCTAAAAATACCACCTGCCCTCCTAGGGCTTTGCAGGGATCCAATGACACAATATGTGGGAAAGTGCTCTGCAATCTCTAAAATGCAAGGGATTATTATTCTAATTCCTGCCACCACCCAGGCCACTCCCTGTTTCCACCTTCCACTGCCCATCCAGATTTGCTCAGCAAGTGGAAGCTCATTTTAATGCCATCTTCCTGACAATAAATCAAATAAGATGATCAAGAGCCAGAAGCTAGTTTTTAGATTCTCCTACACTACACAATATGATAGCCCATGTCGTGGTCACAGATCACAGTAGGATGACCATTAGGGAAACTTTCCAAACTGAGCAACCTGTAATGCTTTTTGTTTTCCTTGCTCATTTGATAAATGTGGAAACTGGTGCAGGGAAATGTCTCATGCATGCCACCTGACTAGGGAGTGGTACTGAGAAGGTCTGGTTTGTTTGTTTCACCTCCCTTCTGCGAAGCCATTGGGTCCCTTTTTTCCACCTGGGTCAGGCCTTTCTCAAATCCTCCAGAAACCAGTGCAGAAACAACGCAGTACAATCTGCAAACGGTTTAGCTTTCCCCATTTTCATTCAGTGAGGCTGTGTTCTAATCCCTCTCTGCTTCTAGGCTGACTGTAAGTGACTAGTACAATCCTCTGCAGTTTAGGAAGCTAATGGCCACTTTCCAGCAAAGTTAATCAGCTGGATGAGCAAGCTTCAGAAAGAGCTTTCTCTACAGTTGTAAAAGCCCAGTGAACATGTTACTTGTATTTCTACCATCACAAAGTCATTCCTTAGGAGAAGTTCAGCAGTAATCCCTGCAAGGAAAAGGTCCTAGGAACTTACATGGATAGAAAAACCAAACCTGTCATTTGGGAAAGGAATTTACGCCAGGGGGAAGAAAGGGTTATAGAATAGATTTGTGACCTAGTTTCAGGTAGTATTTAAAACGAACTTTAATGTTTTTATTTCATGGTTTTATTCTATCAAGAGGTCACACTTCATGAGTTTGCAAAAATTTCTTTCTCTAATCTCTGCTTTGTTTTTATAAACTATGGGCAGGCAATCTGTTATAGATAAAAATGAAACAAAACAAAACAAAAACCAAAAGAGCACTGTCCTAATAGCAAGAAGAATGGGATTCAGTCATGGTTTTATCAGTCACTAGTGTTGAGGGTCTTGGCACGTCACTAAACCTCTCTGGGACTGAGGCTCAGCTTCCTCCTCTGTGACACAGAGATAATATTATGAGTTCTTTTACCTCAGGATCAACTGAGGCAAAGAATGACAGCCCCAAGAAGAATGTGAAAGTGACTGACTCAGTCCCCCATAGGCCAAAGGTCTTATGGGGCTGGGAATGCAGCAGGCCCTCAGGAAATACTTGCCAGTCAATAGCAGAAGCTGTAGGATGGGTTCTCAAAACAATGGCAAAAGAGTGTTCTTAAATCATTAAAAATTACCAATTGACAAAACTCTGCTTATTCACTACTGGTATTCTGGAGTGTGGCAGTCATGTGAGGCCTAGAATATATTTGTACCTTCTACTGTGGTCCATTCATGAGCAAACACACACTTTTCTGTGTTTCAGAGAATCACACCCCAAGCACACCTATGCACACATAGACACACAAGCATATGTGTCCATATGGACTCCCTTTCACTGAGGTGAAAATGGAGCCTATTAGTAGTATTACTAGATTGATCTTCAGAGCTCACCCATTAAATACTGTTTATCAATAACACCATATTTGGTTGAGGCACCCCTGTCAGAAAGCTAGAAGACCAAAGAATAGGCTGTTTATGAAGAATATATTTGGATACTAGAAATGGAGCTGTACATGACCAATTGTGATTGTCCAATCCATCCAGGGTGGAGAGATTGTCCTGGCATAAAGTCACCTTCCAGACAGAACCCAGACCTGGGAAATCAAAAACACAAAGCAGGGTAAAGTGCAGGGTCTGTGTCCTAATTCACCTTTGTAGTCACAGCTACTCACACACGGTAGGCATCCAGTAAATGTTTGATGAATGTATTAATAAGTGAGTGAGGAATGGAAGGGGTTCTGGACTCAAGTTGGGGGATGTGGATTCCATTCCAGCCCACACGCTATCATCAGCTCTGTGAGCATAAGGAAGTCATTCCAAATCTGCCCCTCACCTGTGAAATGAGAGGGTGAGATAAATACGGCTCATGATCAATAAAGAGCAATGAATTAGCTGATTTATTAACTAAGAGATGGTGCTACATACTATAGGCTCCTGCTGGGCAAGGAGAAGTGAGTCCAACTGGAAGTGATGTTCCAGGCTGCAGCAAGGAACACAATCTGAGTGCTGACCGGGCCCCAGAACTAAATGGATAATATTCCTTTCTATGGTCAGTATTTCAGGAAGTCTCATGAAGAGAAGGACTCAAATTACCAGGACATAAATTTATCTAAGAAAAATATTGGCTTTAATCAGCCACTTTACTTATTGAAGGATAAACCTATCAACTCTGAGAATGAAACAGGACCCTTGAAAGTCTTCTCACGTGGAGATAGAAGCAAGAACACTGGAGAGAAACAATCTTTCTGGATGCCTGAGTTTGTGCAATAGAACAAATGTCTCCAATATGCATTTAGTTTTAATATTCACGCCTTTATGAGTTTATATCATAGCATGTTATTTTTCTTGTAATATTATCATTCTGTAATCAAATTTATTATTATTAAAAATATTATAGGAATGGCTACCATGAACATATTACTTTCTTCTTCACTAAATGTTTTCAGATCCATATAAAAGACATTTCAGGCTTTAGTGATGCCCCCACAGGAACCATTTAGGGTAGAAGATGGAGAAGATGATGTCTCAGATACCACTGTGTGGAACCTCTCCTCAATTTGTCAGGGGATTCTTGGAAGGTGGAAATCTATATGATGTCAAGTGCAACATTCACCTGAACAGCCACATACAGGTTTAACTGGGAGTATTCTTGGATTGTATGGTCAGTGGAGACAGCATGAGTTTTAAAGGCATGGGTTCACATCTAAACTCTGCCTCCTAGAGTTGAGTGACTTTGGACAGGTGACTAAAAAAAAAATTTTTTTTTTATGGGCAGGAGTTTACTTATGTTTAAAATGTATTTAATAACCTTCCCCAAGGTTTCAGTGTGAGGATGTAAAAGATTGTGAAGGACCTAGCACATAGTGGGTGTTCTATAAATATTCATCCTTGTTTCTCCAGAAAGCTCTGCTCTTCTGTGGTCTCCTCTGTCCCTCATCGCTGAATCAACTAAGTGAGACATATTAGTCAGCCAGACAAGGTTCTCCTTTTAATTCCACTTACCAAAACATCTTCTCTTTCCCCCAAAGTATATTCCTCCTCTTATTTTCCAAACTGTTAGTGAAGAGCCTCACCAGCCTGATATGACTATAGTGACTCAGGGGTAATCCTCAGTTTGAGAACAATAGTCTTTTAATATATTGTTCTGTTGAAGAATTTAATAAGAAATTAAATTAGTATAGGATCATAGGATGTACATTCTTTTTAATATATGCTCTCTTAGTATATATCTGAGGAATTTATAAGGACTACACTTTGAAATGATACCGTAATTCATTCACAAATGAGTAAGCGCTTCTGGCAGACTTTTACATATAAGAGAGTAGGTAATAATACGACAACACTGTTCCTACCATGTGAAATATAAAGCAAGCAACCATAATGGCTAATAATCTTGATCATTTAATACTACTATCTAAAAGATTCTGCAGCAAATATTATAATAAAGTGGATTTTGAATAAATGCATAAGGAAGTGAAGGCTAGGTGAGTACGTTCTTAATAAGAATTCTCTTGATTTGGACGAATTATAATAAGGAAGCAATGTGATCGTTTTATGTGTCCCGGTTTGTGGAAAAGTTTGAGAATTGCTTTTTAAAATTTGTTTCTTTGTTCTGCTTCCTGGTAGAAATGAGAGAAGCCTGTAAGCTGATGAAATTCGGAAAACCTTAAAACAATACCTTTATTATGTGGCACAAGAAGTTGCTTACAAAAGTACTGAAAATGGGAAAGGCCTACGATGAAACCTTGGAATACAAACATCCATTCATGAAATGGGAAGCAGCGAAGGACATTAGGTAATAATGAATTTTCCATCCTTATGGATCTTACACAAGATCTTTGTAGAGGAAGGGAGAGAAACAACTCTAGGAACACTGAGAAATGCAGTCATTTTCCCCAAGCCCTTGAATCAGAATCTGTGTGAGTCTATCTAATGTGTAGTGAGTGATGATATGGCTCACGGATGTATAACAAGAGAACGAGAAAAGGGAAGAAGCAAGAGTCAAATACCCATATGTGACAACTCAAAAACAGAACTGAGGAACCTCCACAAAATCAACTGGGAAATGGTTAAACTTAATTCTAACCTAACAGCATGAAATACAACATTCTTTAGGAAGAACAATGTTTCAACATGCACTTTGAGTCCTTGAATGTCAGGGTCTGGAAGTATCACCTCACAGTATCACCTAACTTCTGATTAAAGATGTTATAAGAAATTATTATGTAGATCATGCATATTCTAAGAAATCTTATATTAAACTTGATAAGAATTCACATGAAGAGCTGCTATAAATTATTGAGGGCCTATTAGGACAAAATATTCATTGATACAAGTATGTGTCAGCCACTCTTCTAAATCCATGAAAATGAATCAAAGTGACAAATATTCCTGCCCTCCTGGAGCTTATTCCATTATTTAATATCTACACAATCCTAACAACAGCCATAGATGTCAGTACTCCTATTTTATAGTTGAAGAAATTGAGATTTTAAAAAATCAAAGAACTTACCTAAAGTCACAGAGCTAGTAACTCATGTGCCAGCATTCAAATCCAGCTCTGTGAAACTCCAAAGCCCAATTTTTTAACCTACTTTGCTATATTATCTTCGATAAGCAACAGAAAATGGGTTCTAATGCGGATCAACACATCTACTGCAACCCAGATGCGTATTCTCCGTAAAGATATACTTTCTTTTTTTTTCAATATATGAAATTTATTGTCAAATTGGTTTCCATACAACACCCAGTGCTCATCCCAAAAGGTGCCCTCCTCAATACCTATCACCCACCCTCCCCTCCCTCCCACCCCCCATCAACCCTCAGTTTGTTCTCAGTTTTTAAGAGTCTCTTATGCTTTGGCTCTCTCCCACTCAAACCTCTTTTTTTTTTCTTCCCCTCCCCCATGGGTTTCTGTTAAGTTTCTCAGGATCCACATAAGAGTGAAACCATATGGTATCTGTCTTTCTCTGTATGGCTTATTTCACTTAGCATCACACTCTCCAGTTCCATCCATGTTGCTACAAAGGGCCATATTTCATTCTTTCTCATTGCCACGTAGTACTCCATTGTGTATATAAACCACAATTTCTTTATCCATTCATCAGTTGATAGAAATTTAGGCTCTTTACATAATTTGGCTATTGTTGAGAGTGCTGCTATAAACATTGGGGTACAAGTAAAGATATACTTTCTTATTTTCAGTAACCACACTACAACTTACCAAGGAGGCAGCTACTTGGTACCAAGTGCCTACCAACAGGCAGGCTCTCATTCATCCAAAAAGTATTAATCAGATATGTGTCAAACCTTAGAACACTTCCTACAGATATAAATAAGAGAAAACTTTGCTTTCAAAGAGTCCAGAGGGGAAGAAGAATGTATAAATGGATCCTCATAACAGAGCATGAAAAGGCAGAGAAAAAGATAAGCCCAGGATGCTCAGGAGAGTACAGAAAAACAGGTCAACGTAGACTGAGGGGAAGGAATGTTGACCTCTTCAGCTGAGTCTTGGGCAGCAGGAGTGAACTTGATGAAGAAAGGGGAGGTGGAGTGAGAAAATGGTAAAGTGCTTGGAGTAGAGAGGGAGAATGACATGTGCAGGGATGTGAAAAACAGCATGGTTTTCGAGAAAATGCAAGCATTTCAGCATAAGGTGAAGTGAAAATTGGCTGTACTGTATTTGAGCAATGTATGTGTTTAGGGATGGTTGCACACAGGAACATACCTAGATTTCCAATAGTGAGTTATAAAATCTATTTTATGGATCTTGGCCAGTATTTACTTAAAACAACAACAGAATAGAATAGAATAGAATAGAATAGAATAGAAAATATCAGGTATAACATATGTAGTAAGGTGTTGTTTTATAAAACACACACACATGTTGTGGTGTATAATGTATGTCTTACTATGAGTCATGAACCAAAAAGCTTGAAAAGCACTGATCTAGTCTGTACCTTCCAATGGGCAGACTGTCCCCTTTGGACTTTCTCAATAGGGCTCCCTTGGGGGACCTACTATCTATCTATTCCTGTCAGGAGACAAAGAGAGGTCGCTTGGAACAAACCTGTCCCAGTTTCTTAAAGATTTTTCCATATTCCAAAGTCCATGATCTAATTCTAAATCTCAAGTGGCTATACAGATAAACTCCAATGACCAGGGCTATTTCTGAAAAGCAATTAAGATTTCCATTTTGCAGAAGTGAGACAAAATATGCACACAAAACGAAGCTTCAAATGACTCCAGGAAAGTTTGGGACCAGTAAAAAGTTCTCTGACCCAGCTATGTTTTCCACCAAATGAATCATACAGGTACAGAGCCAATGCATGTGAGTCACAAAACACACCCTGTGTCGTATCTCTGCCTTCTTTTCCTTGACACAGGGATTTTCCCTAAAAATTCTTTTTGAATTTTTTTTCTAAGTCAGTCTATTTCTTGCCAATTTCTCTGCTCTTTGATTTTTTCCTTTATGGTGTTTAATCTTGGTTCTCATCTCTTTTGTCTGATCATTCCAAATCCATAAAAAAGTTTATATACAAAGAAAATCCATATAAAACATGACTTTAAAATAAAATAACTTAAGTTACTGTGTCTTTTAAATTTATTACTCATCTGATTGCAAAGCACAAGACTCAAAGAGAAAGTTAACAGAAGTAGTTTAATAAATACCTCCTAACTAAATTATCTGGTTAATTTAGGCTATTAAGATGGTGGAGTTGATACAAACAAGTCAAAAATTCACGTGGGCCTAAGTTAATTAGATTATTGGTCAATATCAGGAGACTTAACCAGAAATTGTGTTTTGTGTGTCAGCATACATATTTGTCTATGAATCAACAATCAGAAGTCAATGTTGGATATGACTGATCACCTCTCAAGCCTAATGATTTATCCTTTTTAAAAAATATATCTCTCTTCTCTCAGCTATAAAAACACTAATTTTTATTGGGAGGAGTGGTTGTAGAATCATAGACTTCTTGAACTTGAAAACAAGCTTAGAGATGATCTGGTCCAGAGTTTCTCAATCAATTTTGTAAGTTTGCGAACATAAAAATATCACATGCTTGGTCCTCATGCAGATTCAAATGGCCCCTTGGTTTTTATATCTCTACTGGCTAAAAAGAATTTTTCAAGCTTTATTTTCTGTGGTTCCTGAAGATATTTTTCTTATATTTTTAAGTGAAAAATATAATGTTGAATATGCTTTATTAAACTATGTATAAGATTTGGGACTTACTGATATAGTCCAACTCTCCATTTTACAGACCAGGAGAATGAACCCCAAAGATGGTAAATAATTTCACTCCAGGCTCAGTCTTCCATAGACCTGGTGCAGTACATACAAAGCACAAAGCAAGGTCTGGTAAATATCCAATTCAACCATCTTTAAAATGACCATGCAGGAAAAGAGTGAGCAAGGAAGTGAATGACAAGAAATAATTCACTGAGTTATAATCTCATGGCTAACATTTCCTGGGGAGTGTGATTTTCCAGGAGACTTCAGATTTTGTCCTTAATTTCTGTCACATTCTAGTCACTCTGCCAACAGCCTCATAGCAAATAGCTGCTGCACGTGAGGGGACACTTGTCTAAGCAAGTGGTGTAAAAACAAATGCTGCTTTGTTTAGAGCAACTCAATGCTCTTCCCTCCCTCCCTGCTTAACCTCAAGGACCTCAAAAAAGGTCATTTTGTGAAGTTCTGGTGTGTATATGAGTAAACTTGAATCATCATATGTCACAATCAGAACCACTAAGCGAAATGCCATGAACCAGCTTACCATGTCATCCCCAAATAGGTTATTATGGCAGGCGTGCTGGGTCACCAGGATACTCTGACTGGGCTTGTTTTTCATCTTACCCCCAGGGAGCTCTGGACCATTGCAAACATTTATAGCTAAAGCCATTGGAAAAATATCTTCAATTCATTAGAAAGGACAAAATGACAACTGAAGTATTTATTTCACTTTTTAAATTATGTAGAATTAAAGTATCTGTGAGAGTCTCAGGCACAGATCAGCTCTAAGAAAGCAGAATGAAGGGGGATGTAGAGTTGGTTAGCTGAGTAATTTAGACACTTAATAAGGAGAGAAAAGAGTATTTTATATAGGGGAGATATTTGAATTATAAATGTTCCCTGATTAGAGTGATCAAGATGATGGGATACTTGTTAACTTCCCAGCTCATTCCATTTAGTAACCACAGCTACCATTTAATGAGCATCCAATACCTGGCAGGCATGCACTTGGTGCTTAATGTGCATTTTTCTGTCATTCTTGCAATAACCATACAAAGTCAGGTTTATTAACTTCATCTTTCAAACTGGTAAGGAGGGAGGCTATGATTCGTATCCACTGTTATCTGTCTCCAGATGATGATTTGGCTTTCAAAGCCTCTAGTGTCACTCTAAATCCCCATTTTGCCTTTTGGTAGCTATGTGACCTTGGGCTAGTTACTTAACCTCTTTCCATCTCATTTTCTTTACTCAAAATAGGGTTCATGATAGTCTCTGCCTAAGAATTTATTATATGTGAAATAGGCACATAAAGCACTTAGGTGGCACAGATTAAGCATTCAACCTGCTTCTGGCTTTTGTCATTATTGTACCGATAGCTTATTATCAGTAGATTCACAAATAACCTGGACAGTTGAGATGTCCAGATACTGAGACTAAACTTTTCTTACTGACCTCAATGATCTGAGAATTTGTGTGAATTTTTAATTGAGAAATCTCAATTCGTAATTACATGGTGGGAAAAGACCAGGTCATTGCCAGGGCTTAGGTCCAAGAAGCTCAGTTTATGCTGTGTCACATGTGGTTCCACGTTTGACTTCAGGGTAAATTGCTTTAACATAGGTCAATGGGCTTCCAAAAACTAACAGCCCTAAACTCTTCTCTTTAACAGGCTGGTTGCTCTGAAGAGAGGGAAATATGAATAAAATCCATAAATTCTGCAGTTACTCCCAGTGGATTCGTCCTTCATTTTGAGAACGTGGGGGAATAGAAACCAGTCTCAATTTAGTTCAAAATTTGTGTTTTCTGAGTAAAACTTTATAGAATGGTAGCAACATACGATAGCATACTGAGATGCACAACAGTTTGATCTGGCATGGATGCTCACTGATTTGTCACTATAATGTACTTGTAAAAAGAGCCTGGATTCCGTGAGTTAGAAATCTGGAATCAACTTTTGGTTTCTCTACTTGTTAGCTTCCTGATCTTAGAAAAATTATTGAATCTCCTTAAAGTTCAGTTTTCCTATCTGTAATATGTACCTTATAAGGCTATCTACCTCACTGTGTTGTTTTAAAGATTAAGGGAGATATTGCATAAGAAAGGCACTTAGCCCAGAGCCTGATCAAAGAATAAGTACTTAATAAATGTTAGCTACTGCTACTTGTCAACCTAAAGCTTTCTGTGTCAAGTAAAGATTTTGCACCCCCTCTCTATTCATGAGATCTTGGCAATGGGGAGAGCATTGGTGATCTCTCAGACAGAGGAGATGCCCTTGTCTTTGACAGAAACCTGGCAAGCTGTCAGGTATTAGCAAGACAAGAGAATTGAGCTTAGACCTCTTTTAGGTATAAAGCTCAAACTTGGCTAGTCAATTTCTATCATCATCCTTCTTTCATGGAGGCCATGATTTCTCCTTCTGAGCTGGGGCATGAAGGGTAGCAGGGTAGGAGGAGGGCTCCTTGTGGCCACATCTCCAAAGAAGCTTCAAAAACATTTACAAAATGCTAGGATGTTAGTAGGGGATGCTAGTATACTTTATTACTCCTGGCATTGGAAATTACTCCTGCTTCCAAACTAAGTATCAAGTGAGGCTACTAAAGCATGATCACGGAATGCTGTAGAAGACCCATTTGGATTTTGCATTAGATTTACTTTTTATTCATGGTTTCAAATCTCAAATAAACTCTCAATACTGCCTGGAAGTTGCACTGAGAACTTTCTGTGACACTATGTTCTATATTCTCTCTTTTCAAATATCCCATTTGCCTCCCCCTCCACAATTTAAACTATCAGATGAGAAAGAACTCTCAGTTCTTTTAAATGTTTATTTTGAGAGAGAGAGAGAGAGACAGAGAGAGAAAGAGAGAGCAGGGGCAGGGGTGGGGAGGACAAGTGAGGAAGGGGTAGAGAGAGAGGGAGAGAAAGAATCCCAAGCAGGCTCCACAGGCTCAGCACAGAGCCCAATGCAGGGGACGATTTCATGACCATGAGATCATGACCTGAGCCGAAATCAAGAGTCAGATTCATGGGGCATCTGGGTGACTTAGTTGGTTGAGCATCTGATTCTTGATTTTGGCTCAGGTCATGATCTCACAGTTCATGAGTTTGAGCCCCACATCAGGTTCTGTGCTGGTGGATTCTCTCTCTCTTCTCTCTCTCTCTCTCTGTGCCCCTCCCCTGCTCTCCCTCTCTCTATCAAAACAAATTAATTAAAAAATTTTAAAAAGTCAGATGCTTAACCTACTGAGCCACCCAGGTGCCCCAGAACTCTCAGTTTTGACTGTGTGTACAAACTGATCTCATGAGATTATTATGAGGATGAAATGAGTGAATAAATGAAAATTACTTAGAGCATTATCTCGTACATAGTAAACTCTCAGTAAATATTAGGTGTCTTGATAATTATTATTACCTGTGCCTAAAGTCATCCTCTTGTACCTGAAAAGGTGTCTCTGCTCCTGCCAGAGGCCAAGTCCTCAAACTGATTTCTGAATCCCACTGTCCTTTACTTCCTCTCGGATTATTTCTTTGATTATTTCCCTTCTCCCTCCATCAGTAACTTCTCCTTCTCTCTGGATTTTTTTTCATCAACATAAAAATATGCTTTACTATCCTTCAGTGTTCATCCCACTCTGAATCTGGCTGTTATCCTTAAAAGTCCTATAAATCTGTTCTCAAGATCATGAGTGAATTCTGTTCTCAACTTTTTTTACCCTCAACTTACTTTCACACAGCTGATGGCCATCCTTCTCAAAACAGTGCCCTCTCCAAGGTTTTGTAAGACCACACTCCAGGGTTTCCTCTTACCTCTCTGATCATTCCATCTCAGTCTTTTTCCCAATTCCATCCTTCTCTACTCAGTATTTAAATGCTGTCTCTTTCCATGGACATGGTCCTGGACTTTCATTCTCCCTCTACTTGCTCACTCATACCCATGGATTTATTCACAAAGCATATGCTCAAACTCCAAGTTTAGATCCCTAGCCTAACCTGTTTTATGTTCTATATCATATCTTCTCTAGGATTCAGTGCTTAAAACAATGTTAAACATTAATAGCTCAAACCAAATGCTTGATTTCTTTCCCATCCCACCTTCCAAAATTTCCTCTTTTAATCTTATCCATTTTAATCAGTGGCACCAAGATGCATGCAGTGGCTCAAGTCAGAAGCCTGGGTTTCATTCTTGACTCTTTTCTTTCTCTGAATGTTTCTACCTTCACCCCTCCCCATCTAGCCCATTAGCAAGTCCTGTCTATTCCATATCTGAAATATATATCCAATGCCCACTTCTCTCCATCCCTGCTTCTCTACCATCTAAACAAAGCAAGCATCACCTTTTACTTGGTCTGCTTCAATGTTCTCCTTGATTCCACTTTCCAATCCAATTTGTCATCCACATTGATGTCTAAGTGAGCCTTAAAATGTTTCATAACATTTTCCCCTCCATTTTCCCATTTTTCAGAGGCTTCCTAATTTGCTTTAATATAGTCCTAACTCTTCACTAGAGCCTACAAGGCCCTGCAGGATCTGGTCCCTGCCCCTTACTAACCCCATTTTGTACTGTTCTCCCCTAGCTCACTTCACTCTATAGCCACACCGCCTTCCTCAACTACATCAAATTCAATACATTCTCCCTTCTTTAAACATTCTGCTTCTCTGTCTGGACTAGCCCCCCTTTTCCTTCTCAGCTTTCTGGCTTCAGGTGAAATGTCACCTCCCTAGAGGGACATTCTCTCATTTTCCCATGTCAACAACTGCCTTTCTCTCCCATTATGCCTTTCCCTCTGTGCCCTCTAAATATCCTTCGAAGCACTTATCAACATTTGATTATTTTGTTTTTGTTTTTTTTCTCCCTCCTGGTCCAAAAGAGAAGAAAGGTCCATTTTTAGTTTATTCACCACTACCTAACAAAATGCCTGATACATAGTGTAATCTATGTAAAACTTCTCAATAAATGGGTGAATAAATAAGAGGTCATTCAAGTATTAATTGAAGCAGTTGAAACCATAGCACTGAAACAGAACTTTGGCCACCTCCGTTAAAGAGCTGGACCATGACAAATTATTCCCTCAGAGAGTGGTGCCAAGTCCTGTTGATAATGGAGCATCTCGTGACTATAACTGGATCTTTCCTTCCCCCAGCTTATGCAAATTATATGCTTCCTCTGTGAACTCCTTACCCTTATTTAATCCCTAACCAAGACCCAACTTTAACTTTCTATCCTTGATGAAACCTCTCCCTATATATCTAGCCCATAGGTCTTCATGATCTTCAGAAAAACCTATAGTTCTCATTAATATTTATATTCCATGTTGTGCATTTTTTATGAGCCAAGCACTGGCTTAGGAAATGAGGATCAAACATAAAGTTCTTTGAACTGACATGGATTCAGCATCTTTTATAGGGTTATGTTAGGCATTTTATAAGATTAGTTAGCACTCATTATAATTATATAATTATTCTTGGCACTCACTAGTTCTCACTGCAAACCCATTTTCTATTTATCCTCTATGTATTTTTATTTAACAAATATTTTTAGAGCACACACTGTGTACCAGGCCTCAGTTTAGGGACCATACAAATAAAAATTCATTTAATCCTCATAATAAACCAAACCTAAAGGATAGGTAGTATTATTATCCTTATATGATACTTTGGGAAACTGAGGCAATGACACGTTATTTGCCTGAAACCACAGAACAAATAAGTGGCAGGCCAGAGTTTGGGCCCTGGCGGGAAGCTCCAGGGTCTGCACTCTCCATCATCATTTGAGGCCACCTCTCAACTCCTATCAGTAGGTATGATTACTCCTTTTTCCAGGGGGAACTCTGGACTCTCAGGTTAACTTTGCTAGGGTTACATGGGTAATTCATGTATTCAACATGGAATACTTATAGAGATCCTACTAAGCGTTAGGCACTATGCAAAGTCCTGCAATACACCATGTTTAAATAGACTTGTTCCTTAGGGAGTTTACAATTCAGTTGATACGCAGCCAACGCGGGATCTAGATTTAAGGGTTTCTGCCTCCAAGACCTGTGACCTTTCCATGATCCTATTCTCCTAGTGTTTGATCAAATTGTTTGGGTTCTGAGAGGAACTCTCAAAGAACACGTGTTGGACTTGGGGCAGCTCTGAAAGGCTTACGTGAGGAGGAAACCACCACTCATCACTTACTGCTATTTAAATGGTGAAATGTTTCATGTTTAAATATCATCCCCATCCTCACTCACTGCAATCTCCTTGATGATCGGGACTCTGACTTAACATTGCTCACAGTGTTTGGGACAGTGCTACACACGTAGTACTCAATCAAGGGATCTTGAATGAGCTGTGACTGGTTGAGTTCTTACAACAATGAACAAAGCTGGCAGTCTTACTTTTGCTATGTGTAAGATTTCTTCAAGTTTATTCAAACTTGAACACTTAATTACCATGGCAGACATACACTCGCTTTTCCTGGCTCTCTGGGGACTGTGACTCAAAGAATGAATGCCATAAAACCAGGAGGTGTTCTGAATATCCTCCTTCCCACATGCCCTAAGTCCTATGCGCTTCCAGATTCAATATTGTCCTCCCCAGGGAACCTCACAGCCCCATCCACTGCCACCAGGCCCTCTGGAACGGGGAGTCCTGCCTTTGTGACCACAAATTGTCTCATGTTTATGTTGCCAAAATAGGCGAACTGAATTCCCACATTTCTTTCACTACTGCAATGGGAAGTACCAGGACCCCAGTCCTAGGAAATGATGAAAAACCAACCCAGATGTATACAGAGCAAACACTGCTGTTTGCCACGCTGTCTTGTTTGTTTTGGAGGAAAGTGGATTTATTAAAAATAAAATTTCGCCATGTAGCAGGCACATCTGGGTTACAACGTATCAGTCATTGAAAGTAACTCAGGAAAAACCCCATTAAGTCACCTAGTCCTGCCTCTGCCAAGGCTGTAGGCTATGTTTCTGTCTGTTGAGTCTTCCCAGCTTTTCAAAATAAAAGATGAGAGATGTGAAGAGCGATGTCTCACCTGTGATTCTGAATTACCATTAACAATGGTGCTCATGACGGCAAAATGGAAAATAAAACATACAAAAAAATCTCAACTCCTCAAAGTTTCAATTCATAAACCTGAGTAGGCTGTTGCCCCAAATTTACACAGTAAGAAAACGGACTAGTCAACTTTGATTCGCAGGAGCACGTGGCATCTTCTGTGGAGACTCATGGGCAGAGGGGGAAAAAATAAAACCCTACACTTATTTATTTAACACTTATTTATTTAACCTTCTGGCTGGGCTGGGTTGTTGGATTTGGTTTTACATCCTGAATTACAAAATTTATGATGGGAACGTGTGTCAGCTGTTTACTGAAGGAAAGAAAGACTTTTGTTCTTTGTCTTCTCTCATAATAGAGCCAAGCGTCCCACTTGGTTGTTTAGAAAAGCTAAGATATGTGAAAAGTAAGAGGACATCCCTAGCTGGGCTTCCTTTTCTACATCATCTGGTCTTTCCTCCTGAGAGTACCCTGCCTGGACAAGATGCTGGAGCCTCCTGCCTGGACCACTGGAATAGCCTTTACTCTGTCTCTCAGACCATCAGACCAACAGCTGCCAAAATCAGAATCAGTTAAGATTTTCTGAGAGCCAATCACATGCATGCTCTGTTAATGATGTGATCAAATATGTATCCCTTGCTTAATTTATTTGTCACAACCACTTTGTAACATAAGGAAGGGGATGGTATGGACCGTAGCCAATGGCATGGGCTCAAAAGCAGGCAGAAAGGGTTTCCAATCCTAGCTCTACTACATCCCCCTACCCACCTTTATTGAGATATAATTGACATATAACATTATGCAAGTTTAAGGTATACAATGTGACGAGTGACACACGTGTATATTGTGAAAGGCTTACCACAGTAAGGTTAGTTAATACATCCATTGCTCTACTACTCTTCCCTGGAGGCTTTGGGAATGTTTTATCTTTGTCTGCAATGTGCTAATAAGAACAGAACCTCCTTTATAGTGTTCTTTCTGTTTTTCAAATAACTTTAGTGAGGCTTATTTTGCATAAATATACTTCACCTTTTCAAGTGTAAAATTAAATGATTTTTTGCAGATTTACTAACTCAGGCAACTGTCACCATAAATCAGCTTAAAAACATTTTCATCACTCCAGTATGATCCTTCATGTACCTTTACTATTAAGCCTGTCTCCAGCCTCTACCCCACTTTTTGTCTTTATATCTTGCTTTTCCTGGATATTTCATGTAAATAAAATACAAATGATGGTATCATACTCTACATGGTATCTCATGTCTGGCTCCTCTCACTGAGAAGAATAGTTTGACATTCATCCATATCATACATAGCATGTCTTCTTAGTTTGTTCCTTTTCACTGTTGAATAATATTGCATTGCATGGATATAGCATCTTTTGTCTATCCATTCACCAGGCAATGGAGAGCTAGGTTGTTTCCACTTCTTGGCCATTATATGTTGCCAAGAAGACTTCGGTTCAAGACTTGGTGCCAATATACATCTTCAGTTTTCTTGTGTTGACACCTAAGAGTGGAGGTGGTGGTAGACCATATGGTAAACTTATGTTTAGTGTCTTAAGAACTCACAGAATTGTCTGAAGCTTAAACGTTACACAGAAATGGCCTTGCCCAATGCCCTTGGGAAGGATGATCAATGAAAATTGCTGTTGTGGTTGTTGCCGCTACTCTCCTGGGGAAGCTTCTATGTGCTTACTGTGTGGATGAAGAGGCTAAAATAAAGCTCAGAAAGGGTTACCAACTCACTCAAGACCACACAGCGAATTGATGGGCAAACTGGAGTTCTCTTTCATGTTTTCTGACTGCGAGCCTGGAACTGTCTCCTGCCACCATAGCTGATACTATACCAAGTGTATCTTGAGGAGCACAGCTCTACTGATGCACTCCCCTGCGGAACAAATACCGGTGAGTCCTCACTGCACATGAAATAAAATCTTGATTTGTGTATTAGGTATACACAGCCTCCTATTTTCCCACTGATCTTTCCTGCCTAATTTCCCACTACACACCCACTCTATCCTCCCTTCACGAATCCCCCAGGATGACGTTCAATCCAAAAACTCAGCCCACACGTGTTAGGCCCCTCCACCTTTGTTGGAGCATGATGCAAGTTCCTGAATAGTATTTCTCACTTTTGTCTTATGAACTCTTACCTATCCTTCATGACAGAGTTCAAGCCATCCCTCCTATACCTTCCTACTTCCTCAACCTACTGACTTTGGTTAAAATTAACCTGTATTTTCCTAGTACACTTAGTTATAATAGGTACTCAACGAACACACTGACTTAAGCTGAAATGACTGAAAAAGAGAGGAAAAAACCCCCCAAAACCTCAGCTGTGTAATGAATGACCTAGCTATGAGAAGTACTAATTTTTTAAGAATTCAACAAAAGCTCATTTGTAAAATTCCCATGTATAGCAACACAGTGTTGTTACCTAGGGTGGAATCCTGTTCCTCACCACCTGCCCTCCTCTGTGTATCTAGAGCACTGTATCTGTGCTTTAGCACGAACTTCTTATCACACTGTATTGTATATTCACTTATATCTGTCTACCCCAAGACTGTGAGCTCCTCCAGAGAGGAAACTGTGTCTTATCCATTTCTGTATACCCATTGCCCAGCACAGTGCCTGATTCATGCAATGGTGAGTACGCACTCGGTGCTGAATGAATGAATGAGAGGGTTAGTGAATGAGAGAATAAGCTGCCATCTCTGTCTGACACAGATAACCCATTAAAAGTAGGTAATACTCTTTTGTCTGACATCAGAGTTCTAAAAGAGGCTTCTTCTTTAAAAAAGATTCTAATCGTCCCATTGGCCTACTATTAATTCCACTTCCTCCAGATGGCTCACCTGAATAAGTCAATTAAGTATATATGTAGAACATTTTCTTCCCAGTTCCTTCCTTTAACTCTTTCTAAGCAAAGGCCACCCACAAAAAAAGAGGAATGAAGAGAAATATTTTGCAAATTATCTAAGCTCTAAAACCTGGTGACTTTTCCTAAGTAAGTTGTCAGACTCTAACAAGGATCCAAAAGAGGGCTTTGCACATAGTACAGGTACTGTAACTAGTTGAATAATTGGATCCAATAAACATTTATCACATGTCAGTAAACAAGACCCTGTTGGAACCTTCTAAGACTCCTGGCATAAAGGAGCTAATAAACCTATACAGTTGTAACAATAACAACTATGTATTTAGTCATTCCTCTATGACTGGCACTATTTCAAGTGTTCCATATGAAACAACTCATTTAATTTTCATAATAACTCTAAGAGCAAGGTATTCAAGATGAGACAATGAGGATGAAGAACCTGAGGTTTAGAGAAGGGTTAAAAAATAATTAGCCTAATAAGTAGTAGAACTGGGACCCAGGCAGTCTGGCCCCAGAAAGTCGCCATGAGAATGCTTCTAAGCTGAGATGAGGGGTTATGTCCCCTTTATTTCTGTTTCCCCAGCACTCATAACCACTCAATGACTATGTGCTACTGCACTGTGCCAACCACAATGCTGACAGGGATTAGGACAAACATAAAGGTACGCAGTGTTATGCAAGAATAATATGGCTTAATGTCAGGGCAGGGAGAGGTGGAAGAGGCACAGGTTTGGGTGCCAGACCAGAGAACTGGACTTGAACTCCAGATTCCCCAGTAACTAGCTTAGGGGCTATTTCTTCTCTGACAAAAAATTATCCACCCCAACACCCACACACTACCATTTCTGGGCCAAGGGCCATTTTAGAAATTTGAAGGGTCTGTAAGACTTGACTCTAGACTCAAAGATTCAAAGTAATTCAAAATAAAGATGACTAAGACTGAGGTTAAAAGATTTACCCCAGGTCACACATCTGGTTGGTACTGGTACTAAAATTTAGTTTCCTGAGTTCCAGTCCAGTGCTCTTTCGTTTAAGTCACAGAGTTTCATTTGAGGTAAGGAAGTTGAACAAAACACCATCAGAAGCAAATTATTCAAAACGGGACTTTCCAGAGCCAGTCTGGAATTGGACAGCTGCCTCCTTGTGTTCAAGAGAGGCACACCCCAGTTTCACCACAGACCTGAAATCTAACTCTCTCTCCTTGTGACGTCAGAGACTAGGGTATCTTTTAAGCAGTGAGTAATGCTCTGGAGATAAGTCTCCCACTGCTCTATGTCCTAAAAATTCTCCCTTGCCTTCTTTCGCTGACTGGATGTCCTACTCAATACCCAAAAGAAATACCTTTCGGTGAAGAGGTCTTATTCCCAGAAGACAAAAATATACTATATCACCTCCCTGTTGGCTCAGTTATTTCCCTGAAGGGAAATAAGGGCTTGAAGCCCCTTTTTTTCTAAATTCTCTATAGTTCTAGGACCTGGAGAAAAAGTAGATTAAATGTAGCACAGGAAAAGGAAGGCGTCATCCAGAGAATGCAGAGTATGATTGGAGAAGCAGGTGTAAACATCATCTCCAGGGGGTATGTACCTTGAAGACAGGTACCTGTGTGGGCCTCCCCTATAGCACTAGGACTCACTTGATCCCACAGAGGACTAGTGCCAAGTCTCTTTGGAGCCAAACAAGCCAGGGTTCAAATTCTAGCTCTTTCACTTACCACCTGGTGTCTTTATATTAGTAGCTACCCTCATTGGGGATGGTTTCATTGATTTAAAAAGTGAGATAATAATGGCTTCATTAAGGGTTGCTGATGAAGAAAAGATCTCATACTTAGCAGGGGTTTACTATTACATTAACACTTCTCCCCCATGCTTTGGAGATAAAACAAGTGTTTTAGAGTGAATTCTTTGGAAACAAAGAAAAGACTTTGGGGACAGTATAGTGTTGCAACTGATTTGTCAAAGCACTGTTCTATTGTATACACTCATAAAGCAGGGGAAAGCTCAGAATTGTCTGAGTCTGCCCTTCTTCTGAATAAGAGACTCCCATGCTAAACTTTCTACACCTATCTAGATGTGCTCTTCCAGAAGGGCACGCAGAATAAACCAATTCCTAGGGAAACACATTCCATTTTCTGCCAATTTTCTATTGGGCTAAATGGTTTGCTGAGGCAAAAACTGTCTCTCCTATAAATTCTACCCACTGTAACCTACCTTCGCCCTTTGCCCTAGCAACACAGAATGGTGAAAAGGGAATGTTTCTCCAACAGTGTTCCCTCTAAAAATTGGAGTGACTCCTCTCCACAGAAACTTGAGGAGTAGGAGGTAATAAGCAATCACACCAACAAAATTAGAAAATGAAATAGGAGAGCACATTCCATCGCTGCAGAGAAAAGAGGAGGGAGAGATAAGTGTTTCTACAACTTGAGTAAACCAGTGACTCAAGATCAGGAGAAAGGCAAGACTTGCGGGAAAAGAACCAGCTGAGGTGCCAGTTCCTTAAATGCCAGAAAGTATCCACAGTCAGTTCAGGTTAGTTATTTGCTGAGAGCAATTCTTTATCAAAAGGTAAATGGGAGCGAAGAGGAAACTGCACCCTGAAGGCAGGATCACAGGTCTGAGATGTTCCAGACCAGAGGTGGTTACAGGAGCTACGTGGCTTACGGTTGAAGTACCTGGGGATCCCACCAAGATGCAGAAATACAGAGGTGAGAGCAGAAGCTTGGAACTGTGGCAAACACAGGGCTATGTGGTCTGCACAGGGGCTGGAAGCCTCATGCCTGAAGGTGTGCCTTCTCAGTGACAGGGGCACAAGATGCAGAGACAGCAAGGGCAGAAGGAGATTTTGGAATTCATGTTTGAGAGAGCAGGAGTCTCAAGGATGACCTGGAGACTAGGGCTGACATTCCAATTTCTTAATTGTGGAAGAGGCTATGAATGTTTCAGGCCCCCTTCTGTGGAAACAAGTACTCTACACAAAGAGGACTCCCACTTCACTCTGAGATATTTCCGGCCAAATTAACCTCTTTTTGAGATATTTCTCCCAATTGGGTTTACCATAACAGGTTGTGGTCTCCAGACATGGGGCACAGAATGACTGGCATTCTTGTGGAGCTGAAGTCCAAGATTTTCTTTTCTCTCACAGCTGCTTAGTAGAGCGAATGGCGAGACATTATGTGGAGCCTCTGCGGTGGCACCAACATTTAGTAGGTGTGTCGTCACTGCTGGGGGCTGTTGGGGGGTTCAAAATACAAACACTGTGCACTTGTGGTCTTTCAAACTGTCACATGGTTTTCGAAACAATTCTGTGAACTGGGAGGAATGGTTACCTTACTGTGTTTTGAAGTGAAGTATCAACTAGTCAGAAGGAATATAAAGATTTTTAGTTTCCTGAATCTTATTTTTTTTTATTTGCATAGAGTTGGGCATGATTCTGGTCTGATACCCAGGATAGGCTTCTTTATTTGCTGGTTGCTCCTTTTTGAGGATTTATGTGTCAACTTGGCTAGCCAATAGTACCTAGTATTAACACAATACTGATCTAGGTGTTGTGAAGATATTTGGTAGATGTGGGTCTGATATACAATCAGTGGATTTTAAGTAAAAATGGTTACCTTTGGGGCGCCTGGGTGGCTTGGTCAGTTAAGCATCCGACTTTGGCTCAGGTCATGATCTCATGGTCCGTGAGTTTGAGCCCCGCGTCAGGCTCTGTGCTGACCACTCAGAGCCTGGAGCCTGTTTCAGATTCTGTGTCTCCCTCTCTCTCTCCCCCTCCCCTGTTCATGCTCTGTCTCAAAAATAAATAAACGTTAAAAAAAATTTAAAAAAAAAGAGAAAAAAAAAGTGGTTACCTTTGATAATGTTGGTGGGACTCACCCAATCACTTGAAGTTCTAAGAGCAAAACAGGTTTCTCAGAAAAGAACAGATTCTGCCTCAAGACTGCAGAATTAACTCCTGCTTGGGTTTCCATTCTGCTCTATGGAATTCAAATTAGCCAGCCCCCACAATCACAAGAGCCAAATCCTTGTGTGTGTGTGTGTGTGTGTGTGTGTGTGTGTGTTTGTGTGTGTGTGTGTATATTCTCATACCGGTTCTATTTCTTTGGAGAATCATGAGTGATATGGTCAATATCCTTAGGTAGCTTTTTCTCTATAATCTTATTTCCATATGGTGCAAACTCAGGATCAGATTCTGAGTTTTAGTCAAGTTAGTACTTCCCTTCCCTTCCTACTTGGTAGCAGGCCACAACACAAATGTTTTCACTTAAGGAATACAAAAAAGCCTAAACAAATGGATGAACATATGCCGATGGCATAAAGAACTATGACGCCTTTAAAAATCAATGCAGGACATGCATATTCCAATACAATACATAGAGAGTGGGCAATTACTACAAAAAGGCAAGACTAATTGTAGGAGGCTTTCCATAAGTAAGTTTTTGAGTCAGATTAAGAGGCCTACAGAGAAGGTGGTTTGGAAGTGTGAGGGGCATGGAGCAAACAGCAAATCAGAGGGAACCCTAGAAATGATCTGCAGGTAAAGAGAGATAGACTGCTTAAATTTGCAATAAGAGATGAAGAAATAATGGAAAACACTACATAATGGATAATGGCACACTACAGATCTGAAGGATCACTGTTTGTCAGGACAGGTACTCTCCTTGGAGATGTAGAGCAGTTTTCGCCACTGAATGTCCAAGACTTCCCAGCTGTACAAACCCACAAGAAGTCTCTCCCAAGGCTATGCATCACACTGAAGGTATAGGTTTGCTTCAAGGAACTGAGCCTCTGTTAACAGTGCAGGGACGAAAAGGAAGTCACAGGGTTGTGCTCTTGGTCAGAGGGACTGTCCTCCAAAGCCCACAAATGGAGAACTCTGGAGGTTTCACCTTTGCTTTCCAGAGAGATAGTCATGTAGCCTAAGAGAATGCAACCCAATTTTCTTTGTGTGCAGATGGCAATCCAGATAGGCAGCAGAGATCTTGAAACATAGTTTTGTCCCATGGACGTTGATTCAAGTTCCCCAAAGCTGGACAACCGGGCAGCTGCAGTCATTCAGTTTCTCTAACCCCATAAGCAAATTCCTCCTTATCAGATCTACCCCTGACTCAAGGAAGTCCATTTTTCCATGATTAGGTCAGCAATATTTCTCTTCTTCTTCTTTTTTTTTATCCACACATTGCTAATATATATTTTTATTCAGCATTTGTTTAACAAAGTTATTGAAATGAACATCAACCTGTACATTTCATATACCACAGAGGTGTTTCTTTGGGAAATTGCTATAGATATAGTAGTATGATTACTACATTACTGGAGGTTGAATATTATTTTTTTTCTTTTTTTAAGTTTAATTTAATTTAATTTTTTTTTTAATTTACATCCAAATTAGTTAGCATATAGTGCAACAATGATTTCAGGAGTAGATTCCTTAATGCCCCTTACCCATTTAGCCCATCCCCCCTCCCACAACCCCTCCCATAACCCTCAGTTTGTTCTCCATATTTATGAGTCTCTTCTGTTTTGTCCCCCTCCCTGTCCCCATATTATTTTTGTTTCCCTTCCTGTATGTTCATCTGTTTTGTCTCTTAAACTATTCATATAAGTGAAGTCATATGATTTGTGTCTTTCTCTGACTAATTTCACTTAGCATAATACCCTCCAGTTCCATCCACATAGTTGCAAATGGCAAGATTTCATTCTTTTGGATTGCTGAGTAATACTCCATTGTATATATATATATATATATATATATATATACCACATCTTCTTTATCCATTCATCCATTGGTGGACATTTGGGCTCTTTCCATACTTTGGCTATTGTTGATAGTGCTGCTAAAAGCATGGGGGTGCATGTGTCCCTTAGAAACAGCACACCTGTATCCCTTGGATAAATGCCTAGTAGTGCAATTTCTGGGTCGTAGGGTAGTTCTATTTCTAGTTTTTTGAGGAACCTCCATACTGTTTTCCAGAGTGGCTGCACCAGCTTGCATTCCCATCTCTTCTTTTACTTACAGTTCATTGTACTACCTCTCTTTCATTGTTCACTCTTTTCAATGTTTTTCAATAAATATTTTTTCAGCACCTGCCCTGTGCCAGGCACTGAGTACAAAATCTAAAGGTATAAGTAATCAAGAAAATAGGCAGTTACAATACATTAAAAATATCAATATTTATTTAATACCTTCTGTGTGCCGCATTGTGCTAAATCCTTTACATATGTTAATTTAGCTCCCACAGTAATTTTTGCTGAAGGTCCTATTGTTGCCCTCATTGTACATAGGAGGAAATAAAGGCTCAGAGATGTTGAATTACTTGTCTATACTCGTACAGAAAGAAAGGAACAGAACCACAATTAAACTCAGCCAATCTGGATCCGGAGCTTGCCTGCCTAGCCATGAAGGTAGATGGAAGGGGCAGGTGCTGAGGAAGGCACCAGAGAAAGCACACGTACCGGGGTGGGGGGGGGGCACACAGGGGGTACCAGCAACCCAGATTTGCATCTCAGGGAAAAGTGCTGTGTTTGAAATTCAAATCAGATCATGTCAATCTTTTCAAAATTCCTTAACGGCACCCCATGTAATTTAGTATAAGATCTACACGTTTCACCGTGGCCTACAAATGCTCTGCTCGACTGGCCTCTCTCAGCTTCTTTGGTCTTGACCCTCACTGCCACCCTGTCGATCCAGATCTCAGTCTGTGGCACCTTTGAGGTATTAGTTACTGTCTCTGCCCACCCAGCTCCCGCTCAATGTGTAGGTCTCAAGTTCAAGATTATTCACAAAGGCCTTCCCTGTTTCCTAATTTACATTAATCCCAATAACTAGTGATAATAATAATTAGAGCAAACATTAACTAATACTGGATGCCAGACAGTATTCTAAATGCTTTACACATAATAGCTTATTTAGATATTACAACAATCCTAATGGTAGGTAGTAGTATTATTCCCATTTTTACAGGTGAGACAATATTATAGTATTCTGTACTTTTCTTCACTATAGTGATCAAACATGTAATCATGTGTTTATTTAATTAATATTTCCTGGGCTGTAAGGTCCACAAGGTCAGGCTCTAAATTCATTCTCTTCCCCATTACTATATCTCCAGGGTCTAACACGATGTTTCTTATACGGTAGGCATCAGATAAACATTTACAAAATAAATTAATAAATGAATAATGGACATGTATGAGACATTTCTCTCAAGACTTGCACATTTTTATTACAATAAAACAGATAGATAACAAAGGAATTAAAGGAGATTATTTCATAGTAATTATTAAAGCTGTAGATAGTTCAGTATATTTGTTTGCTCTCTTGTTGTGAAATCCTCACCATCCCCCTTTCCGTCAGTTACAACTTCCGAGGTTGACAATGGGGTGGGGGCAGGGACAGCGTGGTCTAGACTAGAGGAAAGAGCATGTGTTTTCAAGAAATACAGATCTAGGTTTCAGTTCCGATTTTGTCACTGACTAACTATGTGGTCTTGAGTAGACCCCATGTATTCCCTGAGCCTCCTTTTCTAAACCTGTAAAATCAGACAATAATCTGCAGAACACTTCACTTCTGAGAATTAGGTAAGATAATGTACGCAGAGGGCCTAGCCCAGTGCCTGGCACATAAGAGGAGTTGAATAACTGCTACCTCCTTTCCTCTCCTGCCATCAGAGGCAGGCAGGTGGGATTTGCAAATTACACAGTTTGCTAGGCAGGTAGTATTAACCAGACTACACTCTGGAAATTTGAAGTCACAGCATAGCTGAGGGCATAGGGGCAACACTGCATTATCTGACCTGGCTGCCTCCATGGATAATTGCGATGGCCCCAACTCACACCATGGACACAGCCAAAGAAGAGGTAGAAAAAGTATACAAAACTCCGAGGGGTGACTTTTGGTACTTGTCAACAGCTCCGGTTGGGAGCAAGTCAAGACAATAAACTAAGAAAAAAGATCCAGTGAGTTCTCTCGCCTGTTCTCTGTTTCAGGGGGACAGTCCCTGCTTTGTTTCTCTTCTCTTGGGTGAAAGACTTCACTGAAATGCTCCTGGATTCCGAGAATAGCGCTAAAGGCAACTCCATAAAGTGCTGGCCAGCGGATGATCAGAAGCAAGCAAGCAGAATTCACCCTGCCCCCAGGATCATGTGGTCTTGAGGATGCAGGCCGGAGAAAACAGAGAAGTTAGAAGATCCTCTTCCTGCCTCCTTTGTTTCCCAACATCCATGTTCATTCTGCTCTAGGCCAACCCTGACCTCCTTCTTACCTACCTCCTCCCACCCCCGGTAAAGAGAAGAGAAAGGGGTATAGGGGGTACGAGGGGTCTTCCCATTCTCAGAAGTAACTGAGACAGGGCAGAAGAGTCTTTCCAAAAAGAGTCAAAGCCCTCCCCTAGCTGGACTCTGCCAGGAGGTTTAGTTTTCTCGCCAAAGGGAAGCTCCTGTTGGTGTTCTCTGCTGAACGCCCTGGGCTGAAAAGCCTGTGCCTGTCCAGGTGTGCACCAAGCCCTGAATATTGTATTTAAATACAACTGTAATGAGTGTACAGCTGCAATTAATCGATCTTACAAAGTGAAGTCCTCCCCGGCTTCATTATAGCAAGAGAAAAGTCTCAGTTAGCTAAGATCCAGTTTATCAGAATCCCAGCTGACCATTCTCTGCAATCTGTTAAGAGAAAGAGCCACTCTCATATAGTGGCTACCATCGGCTCCAAATCTATTTCCAGATTAGCAGGTTTTTATGGTTTTAAGGGAAACAAATCTTAAACTTCAAAGAAAGCTTGCTTCTAGACTGTATTCCTATAGGAAGGAAGTAGATCGGAACCTTTGAGACAGATCTGAACAAGGCTTTCTGTTTTGGTTCCCTACTTAGGCCAGCAGGCCTGGGCTCTTAGCTGTGACATGCTGACGGCCTGCTATGTGCCCAGTGCTATGGGAAACATGTTGCATAACATATTTCATAAAATGATACTACTATTGACACTTGTCAGGAGCTATGCTAAGTGCTTTTTGTATGTTTACACGTTTAATCCTTACAACCAACATACAAGGTATGTAAAATTTCCATCCCAACTTTGGAGACGGGGCGATTGGGACATGGAGAGGTTAAGTAATTGGTCCCAAGGTCACACACTAATGCAGCTGGGATTCGCAAGGGGCAGCTTGGTTCTGGAGTCTTCACTTTTAACCACTACACACATAGCTTTTGTCATTTAGCCCTCATAGCAATCTTACAAGATAGAATATTAATATACCCACTTTCCAGACAAGAATGCTGAGTCTTAGAGAAATAACTTGTCTAAAGTATTGACCCAGGGATTCCCAGCCCAATTCAATTCAATATACTAATTGAATACCTGCTTTGTGCCAGGCACTGTGCTAGGCACCAAGTGTATACAACACAGAGTCACAGGCCAGTCACATTTAGTTGTTTTTTTAAATTGTATTTAACCCTGCCACTTCTTCCTGAAGTAATGGATAATAAAGAGCTTACTTTAAGGGGAGAAAAGTCACACGTAGTCAAGATTAGTCAGGAATGTCAGCATTGTGTAAATGCCCAAGAGCTAGAAGATATTTAGACAAGCCAAATATGAGATTTCTAGTCCTTTCTGATTCAGGCATGAGCATATACTCATTCGTATTTGTTTATTCCATAAATATTTATTGAGCATTTACTATGCTCTGGGTCACATTTTATAAGTTGGGGATATATAAAAAAAAGGTTAGTACTTGAACTTGGGACAGTCTTAGTTTAAAAAGGAATCAAATCAAATAAATAAATACAGCAGAATATGACATGAACAGCAAATGAGATTTTGAGATAATAATTAAGATAATAACTGGCAGTAATTTTGGATGAGTTTCAGGGAGCACATACAGAAGATGGTACATATGCTGAATCTTGAAGGAAAGAGGATGTACTTTCCAGATGGAAATGGGTAAAAGAATTAGTATTTACTAAGCATGTACTATACATCAGGGTCTGGTTTGAGACTATGTATTTAGTTTAATTCTGACTCCAGAATCCAAGAATCAGCGAGTGGGAAGAAGTTGTTCACCTGACAATGTAAGAGTATCCCTGAGCTGAATATGTGAGTAATATTTTTGGGAAAAGGCAGCCCAGACAGAAGGAGTGTATGTACAAAGGTAGAAAGGCAAGAAAAGCCTGGCATATTTGAGGGATAGTATGTTCAGGGCACCTCAGCCATCAGCTGTGCATGAGGGCAGGGGTTAAAGTAAAAGATGAGGACAGAGAAGGAATTAGCAGCAAATTATGGAGGAATTGGTAAGAAGTGGGGATCCACTTGAAGGCAAAGCATAGCCAACTAAGGAAATAATTTAAGACTGGTTTTAGAAGAATAGTTCTAGTACCAGAATGGAGGGTGGGTTGCAGTGAGGGGAAAGAGTGAGGGGAAGGACTGAGGACAATAAACTAAGTGGGAGGACCGCCATCGCGGTTTAGGTATGGGAGGATGAAGCACTGAACTAAGGAAGAGGGGGGTGGGGAAGATAGGAGGGGGCATGATTACAGAAAAGGCTGCAAGCAGTGGCTGTCAGAGGTGAAGACAGAGATAAAGGATAGATGGTGAAGCCATTATTCAAAGCCAGGAATAGAGAATAAGGAGCAATGGTGGAGGGGGGATGGAGCTGGGCCTCCCGATTTACCTCCCAAGTTACCAGGAGTGGTCAGATGTCTGGCATTTAGATGCATACTAACTGATAAGCAAGTAGGGCAGTGCTAGAGTAAGGAAGCATGGGTGGGGGGGGGTTGGGTTGTGAGGGAGACAGGTGCTAAAGCCAACATGGTGGATTCGGAGGACCAGACCTGAAGAAAGCTGTCTGCTCTAGGTGGCTCCCTGACTCTGAGCCTATGAGGCAGAAGAGTCCAGGTGTGAGGTGAATCTTTGGCTCTGACAACCGGGACTGTCCAGGTAAATAGAGCTGTCAAAAATACCCAGAAGGAGACAGATGTTTCCTGAAGGGCTCTCTCCCACACGCCTGGGAGCTGCATGACCAGGGTTGAGGTAGGCAGCAGCTGGGGTTTGGGAGGACACAGGCACGTGGGCAGCCTCCTGTCTCCTGCGGCGGCTCTGCAGATGAGGCAGCTGAGAGAAGTGAATCTTTCTTCCTAGCCTCCTCCTCCACCCTTTGCTTAGGAGCCCCAGCCCGCAGCACAGTGCAGGCTGCATAAAGGTTGATTCATAAATGGACGGCTGTAGCTAGAAGCCGCAAAGAAGTGGCAGAGAGGACAAAACTGAGCGTGCGTGTATATGTGTGTGTGTTCAGAAGAAACTGTTTATTCAGGGAACTATATATCAGACCCAGCCTTACTGGCGGACAATAGTGGTTTGCCCGGACAATTTATGCCACCAAATAAACACCAAGATGGGCTGTGTACAGCTAAAGGTGAGACATGTTTGCAAAAGTTGCGTGCCACCCTTTATTTATGGTCTAAATTACAGGAGATGCTTTCGCACACAAAACACGGAGGCCACAATATCTGGGCATCGCCTGAGCCTACTGTAACCAAAGAGAAAGAAAGGCCGGAACTAAAATGGAAAAGAAAAAAATAAACTGTGTTTGGAGATAGGTCTGCTACAGTATAAACTTCTCCCTTTCTCTGGCTTACTGCTATAGCAAAACCTGATGGTTGTCTTTGTAAAAAACGTGTCTGTATCTAGGTCCCTGGCAGTGATTTGCCTCTGGGAGGGCCAGCAATCTATTTAATGACTCCATTGACGTCAATAGCATAACTGAAATACTTACTAACATGCATGATTCCAACTTTCAGGGGTGGGTGGGTGGATGGTGTTTCTCAGCAGTACAAAAACATGAAGTGGAGTCATCCCGGAACGAACTCAAGTCTTTAGGCCGCAAGTGAGAGATTAGATGTTGCAGGTTTCATTGGTTCCATTTAATACGAAGAAATGGTCACACTAAATTTAGAAATTAATTTTGAACTGGTGAAATAGCCATTAATGGGCAGGGCTTTATTTTTGGCAATGTTTGCTCAAGGGTAACATTTTAACTCTTCACACTTTAGTTGACTTGTCAATGTTTTTGCAACTACCCACACTTAATTTTAGACATATATGAAATAATTGCAGATCAATATAAATAGCTCAATGTTGATGCTCTGGGGGTAAATGTTCAGAAGAGGACTATTTTAGACAAAAGCAGTTCTTATAAAACAACCATCTGGGGAATTATTCCCAGAATTACTGGGGTTTTTCTAGTGCATTTGCCCTATCACTTTGTATGCAGGCTGCTTAAACACTCCAGGTGAGTCATTAAGGCAATTATCCCAATAATTCAGGCCACAGGAGAATCAGAACACTAATGAAAAAATTATCTGACATTTCTATTTTTTCTCTTTTTATTTTCCTTTCTTTTTTCCTCTTCTCCTTCTTCTTTTCTCTCTCCCTCTCCCTCTCTCTCTCTCTCTCTCTCTCTCTCTTCCTCTCTCTCTCTCTCTCTCTTTTTTTTTTTTTTGTTATCCGCCCGCCTCCCCCAATCTCTCCTTTATCTTGGGTGGCCACAGCCTTTGGTAACACAATTGATTTTATTCGTATTTGTCCCTAAGTGTTGTAATCCTGTTCCAGAGTTCTTGCTTAATGTAGAAACCAAGCAAATGTCCTGCTTATGCCAGGCTTCATTTCCAGTCATCTGACACAGGCCGGCTCTCAGGCCACTGCTGTGGTTCTCAGAGAGAGAGAGCCCTTTACTCGAGCACACACAGTTGGTCTCTCATCCTAAGCCCTGGCAGCCCTGGCAAAGAATGAGAACTCAATCAATGTCATGACTTTTTGAAATTCTTAGAATCCAAGACAACTCTCTGAGCCCCTTGTCCACTCCTCAAGCAGACCCTGCATCTGGCACACCCCCATGAACCTTCCGGGGGATATTTACAATCAAGCACAGATATGGGAGGAACTCATACTGAGAAAAGGCTTCTTAGCAGAAATACCCTTCTTCTGTTTTATCAACTAGTAAAGACTCATTTCCTGCCCCAGAATGGCCTGGACACATAATAGAAGAAAGGGATCCCCATGAGCACTGAAAAAAATTAATTAAGTCTGTTTTTCACTTAGGCCAACCTATTTCAGACATACCAGAAAGTCCTGTAATATCACATCTTATTTCTCCACATACAGGCATTTCTTGAAAAACATCTAATTGGCTGGTGTTGAAAACCACCATCAACCAAGGCTATGGAGACCCAGGCTGGGAAAGGCTCTGGGTCTGCAGCAGTCTGGCTTGAAGTCCTCAGGCAATTTTCTAGTCATGCTGTCATTTCCAAAGACCCATGGGTCTGGGGGGGAAGTTGTTCTTCATATCATCCAATCTATTATATTGGCAATGCTCTTGCTCAACATGTTTGTTGCTAAATTTTAGAAGATTAATATAGAATATCCCACCTTACACATCAATTTGACTGCTAAAATGTTGTATATATGATATATATTAAAGGTCAGTCACATTTATATGAATCGGAGGTGCTGGCCATTAAAAGGAATACTTGTCTAATCCTTTTATAAAGCAAAGAGTCATTTGGTAAAGGCAGTGAACACTTGATGATTTATCCTTTCAGGGAATTCTTTCCACGACATATCTGTACTCACTATTGAAATGCATGCAAAACCAAGGGATAGGATGGTTGGAAAAAGTGAGACAATTATCCTACACACACATGCACACACACAGTCACCCACCCACCCACTCATGCACATGCATACACACACACACACACACACACGCATTGATTTTCCTCAATTATCTGATTTTTTTCAGTTGAAATAGTTTTGAGGCCTGAAATCCTGAAAATTACTTCCAGTTTCCATGTTGAATGTATACAGATGATAGAACCCTGCTTTGTTTTGGAGTGCTCTTTCTTCTAATTTTTCTCCCTTTCTGTTCCAATCCTCATGCATCATGTAGAAAAAGCCTAGAATTCCTGCTTGTGAAAAAGTAAAACATGATCAAAATTAAGATGTTTGCCTGACTTTATAGCATTAGCATTTTCAACACCCCCAGCAGGATTTAGTGCATCTTTCTCCTTAAATCGGGAGTATATCATTTCTATGCTGCTATACTTTCTGGATTTTAAATTCTCAATACTTTACCAAATGCCAACTTTTTGTATTTAACTCTTTTTGTCAAAACCCGTATGACCACACAAATATATATGTACATATATATACTGTTACAAAGTGTGTTTCAAAACCTTTTTAATTCCAGTGGAATAACTGATGTTTTTTAATAGTAAAAAAAAAACCACAGTTCAATATTTTTCATACTCATAGAGATAAAAATATTGATTCATAACTAAAATTTAATTTATGAACATTTTTCTTAAAGTAAACCCCACATACTTATGCAATACTGACCACATCAAGATTTACTGTCTTCCTAGTAGGTGAAAATAGCTATGTTAATGAGTTTTGAACAATCAGGGGATGAATAAGGCACAGCACCTGACTTCAAAGCGCTCCATTGCAGGAGATCCATAAGCCATGAATTAGAACACAATCTAGAATGGAATTGTTGCCATAGTGCAAAAAAAAAAAAAAAAAAAAAAAAAGGAGCAATTACGCTGATTTAAAAAAAAATATTGGGATGTCTTTGCAGAGGAGGGAAATTCGTGTTGCATCATGAGAACTGAAAAGAATGACCTTGTTTTGACAGTGAAAATAAAGGTACAGAAGACTAAGTGATTTGCTTTTATGTCCTCCATGAATTATTTCAGTCAGTGATCAATTTGTAAGACCCAATGCACCAATTTAGCCACGAGTTCTGACAATTATCTTTTTGAAATGAATTGCATTTCCTTCATTTAGATGTATGGAAAAAAAAAACCTCTTAAAAGTATTTGGTTTTTTCTCTTTCTCTCTCTGTCTCTCTCTCTTATACCTTGCTCTTTGTACAAGAATAGTCAGGCTTTCCTAACAAATTAGATTGCTGCTAAATCTGTTTAAATGATCGTGGGTTTCTTGTATCTTTTATCTTAGATCTCAATTGAAATACATGAGCCCAACTTGAGTTGATGATAAATGAAAACCTGATCTTATTATCATGAAAAATCATCTTTGAAAGCACTGCTTCAGCCTTCAATTCGGTTTGCTCGGAGCCACTTACTTTTCATTCCCTTTTAAACTTTCTATTTAAACACACCTCTTTGTCACACGCTGATAAATATTAAAATACCAGGAAAAATCTGCCTGACTTATTTAAGCTGATAATAAGAACAAAACACAGGATGTGTGTATCCTCCTTCCTCTTCTGACTGGGCTTAAGCGTTAAGGAGATTTTGAAACCTGTAATTACGTAATAATTGGTATCGCTACATTCTCTTCCCGATGAAAAGCCAGAATTTTTGTAGTTTGCCACAAAGACAGACAAAAACAAATTGCCTAAGTGGTATTGTTATTTCTTTGCTCCATTGTTTTAAAGAATTTAGCCAAAGAATCTCTAGCTGCCGAGCTGTAGTCACTGTGCCAAAAATCACAAAATGATCTTTCCAGCAACATCTCTAGCTAATGAGCTAATTTATAGAGCCATAAATATCACAGATTCTCTGAATGTGTGTCAGTATTTATTACAAAAAAAAAAAAAAGAAAACAGTTTAAATATTCGAATTGCTGTCAAAGACTTTGGAGCGAATTTGGCGAACAGAAATATGAGCAAAGGTGTCTCACTGGTAGGCTAATATGATGAAATGATAAAGGAGTTTCAAAACCACCTCCTTTGATCACTGACTACGTAACACCAGTTATATGGTAAAACCCTCTATGGAGTTTCCTTTTATCAAACTTCTAAAGGAAATGGTACATCAGCACAGCAGGTTTTTGAAGCCCCTGGACAGAGCACTATTTTCTTCTCTCCATTTCATACCATGGGGCTCTAGAGGCAAATTTACCTTTACTTAATATCTTCCTTTCACTTTTATTCTTGTTCTCAGTCTTTTTCTAATAAAAATAGGTTTAAAGGTGTGTAATATAAATACTTCAGAAGCCAAGGAGTCAATGGAACCTATGCTTTTGTTCCTTTCTTTAGAAGGTGGGCTTCTGTATTATGTCCGTTATTCACGTGGCTGTGATGCCAGCCAGAGACACTACATGCAAGGAAGGAAGATGGTTAAGTATAAAGCAAAGGGAATACCGAAGCTGGAAACAGAGAAGTGTACCAGGCAGTGCTGTTTGGTGTCAGGCAATCTCAATAGAGCTCAACTTACTCGTTTCTCCTGTGGTTTTACTCAGGCCTACCGCTATGCTAGTGGGGGTAGATTCAAGGGGGAAACTCCATTTTGGACTTGGAAACAATGCCACATAACTGGTTGCATCTTTTGTCACATACAGTTTATGTTCAATCCATCTCCCTGGTGTTCCTTCAGGGTAGCCCCTCCCCTACACAGTTTTCAACTCTGCATGGAAAGCATATGCACAGCACTGAAAGATGAGAGGTTAGGTTTCTTAAACACACACACACACACACACACACACACACATCTGAGGAACAAAGTTGGATGACATCCAAGGGAAATGATTTGTGACCTGGAACAGCCTTTGGTTTCACACCTGGAAAGGATGTAGACTCAAGTGGGACCTATAGTTGACGCTAAGAGGAAAACCACTAATATGCTCTGTGGGGCCAACCAGGGGGCCCCTGACGGTCTTTGAAGTTAGCTCTCCTGAGCACACCGGGGCCAGCAAGCTGAGGTCGCTTTGCAGTGTCAATGCAGCTCTGCCTTCTGTCTCTCTCCTGGGGTGCAGCAATACCACACATCCATCGCACCCTGAAAGCCTAGGCCTGCACATGATGGGACAATTGTTTAATACTGCTTTTCATTTGGTTTTACAGGGAAAGAAGTAAAACTCTACTATGTCTTTGAAAAAAGTCACCGAGAGACTTTGGAGGACCCTGATATGCAAGTAAGTGCCATCATTCTAAAACAGCTGCTGAACAAATGACACATGTTATGATTCTGAAACACGGACTTAGGCCTCATGATGGTGCTTACCTTGCAGGTTTACTCTGGAGACAGGTGGCTGACTAGCAGCAGCTGGGGACCTCCTGTGGAGACAGAAAAGAAGGCCTGAGTCTTTGTGTCACTATCACCCCCATGTTCCCCTCCCCCCCACACCCCCGTACCTCACCCCAGCCCATGATCACTGAGGAGTTTCCCAGGTCATAATGAGCTATCAAATGACATCATGCTGTCTCCGGAAGGCAGGCTCCTGTAACACTGGTGGATGACTGCAATTCTCTGACATCCAGATGGCCCGGAATTTCCCCACGCACAGCCTCCTGGATGCTCCAACTCTTCGGGAAGGAAGTCGTTTACTCCAGGTCCCTAACCAGCCCCTCTGTTTTAAGTTTAACAGTTCCAAAAGGCCCTCAGACAATAGGCTTGCTCAGGAATAACACCAAATGTCAGAGTGGATCCCAATTCCTTTGGTAGTGTGGTAGAAAGTTATGCCAGACAAAGGGGTCCTGAGAGACCAATCAGTCTGGGCCTCCCTTTTGCACTTCAGGAAACTGAGACCCAGAGATGTGAAGTCAGTCGCCAAAAGACACAGAACAGGAATCCAGGTTGCTTAACATAAGGAGTGGTCTTTCACAGAGGAACAGGGCATTATTCTACATTGTAACAAGCCTGCTGATGTTAAGAGTCCAATGAAAGGAGCAAACAAACTTGTGCTCCAGGAGTACTGGGGCTCCTCCTTTTCTTTTTTGTTTTTCTTCCTTGTTTATTTCTCAACCCTACCGCCCAATTTTGCTGGTCTTACCAACCTTTTCATGCTTTGCAGAACTTCTACCCAGTGCATTACAGAAGAGCCTGCCCAAATAGTATAGAGCAGTAGCCCTCACACTTTAGGTCATCAGAAATCACCTAGAGGGCTTACCAAGACCCCCACTGAACCCAACCCCCAGGATCTTTGAGCAAATTGGCCTGGGATGAGCTGGAGAGTGTGCATTTCTAAAAGATCACTCATGGCACTGATGCTGCCAGTCCGGGGGGCCCATTTTCAGAACTGTTAGAATAGAGGGATGTCTGGCCCACTAAAGAGCAATAGCATATTAGCAACAAGCAAGGGAGTGGGACTCTAGGCCAGTCAGTGGTTCTCAAGCATAGATGAGCAATGTTCTCACTTGGGGAGCTATTAAAAATATGATTCCCTTTCCCATCCCTGGAGAGTCTATTTCAGCATATCTGGGATGAGGCCTGAGAATCTGTATTTTTTACATAAATCTAGGAATTCTGATCTACAACCAAGTTTGGGGAGGAAGCCAAATTATAAATGACAGAGAATAGCCCGCAAAGATATTGTTAAGAAAGGGTCTCCCCACCGGTATGGCCACAAGTTTTCTTTCTAGCTTCTTAAGAGCACCAGATCCATCCGTGATCTATTAGGGGTCATCTAGCTTCCAGGTAGCATACGTGACGTGACAGCTGCAGAGTCTAATGGGAAGGATTCATGTTTACCAAACATTTACTGGCTAGGTCATCCTAGGCAAGGTACTTTTAAACCCTCTGTGTCATTGCCATCCAATGATTACTTTTTTTCTGCTAGACATCATGCTAGGTACTTCTTAGCTTCCACTGAGAATATAATCATCTCATTTTAAGGATAAGAAAACTGAAGCAGAGTAGTTAAGAGGTTAAGAAACATGCTGGAGCATACATGGTTTGTAATTGACATGGTTGAGATTCAAAGCTGTCTTTCTGAATCCAAAGTGCATTCTCTTTCCACTATTTCATCTGCTGATAACACCTGCAGTAATACTGAGGGCTGTTTTTCAGGAAAAGTAAGAGATAAAATTCCAAACTCCTTAGCTGAGCATTCAAAGTCCTCTGCTCTTTGGCCTCAACATACTTTCCCCAGCTTATCTGTCAGAATTCCTCCCTGACATTTCATCTCAAACCATTGACTGGCTGTTGGATCTCACGTATCTTGTACTTCTCCTTAGCAGCACTTTAAAATTGTAATTAAAACAGGCAGTAATTAGTGTTCAGTATAGAGCTCCTTAGTTTAAATATAAAATTTATGCAGGCAGGGAACAACTTGTTTACTACAGGATCCCTGGAACCCAGGATGGCCCTTCATATGCTAAGCCCTCAGCAAATACTTATTGAAACAAAGAATGAAAAAAGGAAGGAAGGAAGGAAGGGAGGAAGGAAGGAAGGAAGGAAGGAAGAAAAGAAGGAAGGAAGGAAGGAAGGAAGGAAGGAAGGAAGGAAGGAAGGGAGGGAGGAAGGGAGGCAGGGAGGGAAGAAGGAAGGAAGGGAGGCAGGGGGAGAGGGAGGGAGGGAAGAAGGAAGGAAGGAAGGAGGGAAGGAAGGAAGGAAGGAAAGAAGGAAGGAAGGAAAGAAGGAACTTGTACTTTGACAAGGCCAGACTTGATCGCTTATTTTTCCTTGAACAGGTCCTATTCCTTTCTTGATATTGCTCAGGCTATTCCTCTGAAAAGGAAACTCTCCCACACAAATTCACACATGTAAATATCACCTACCTTTCTATGATATTGTAATTTATGATAAGAAATACATATCTATGCTTGCTTATTTATTTATTTATTTATTTATTTTAGAGAGAGAGTGTGCGTGCAAGTGGGAGAGGAGCAGAGGGAGAATGAGAATCTTAATCAGGCTCCACACTGAGGAGAGAGAATCTTTTTTTTTTTTTTTTTTTTTTTTTTGAGGAGAGAGAATCTTAAGCTTTTTAAGCAGGCTCCACACTCAGCATGGAGCGTGCCTCAGGGCTCAATCCCAGAACTGTGAGATCATGCCCTGAGCTGAAATCAAGAGTCGAACACTCAACCAACTGAGCTACCTAGGCGCTGCTGCAAGAAATCTGTATTTGATCTTTGTCTTCATTCCTATTACAAGATCCTAAAACTCTAAGAATTTTGTAAGTGAAGAGAGATATAAAAAGTGTCCTGTGTTATGTTAATGAGGAGACTTATGGAAAGTCTCTAGGTAACCTAAGGATGGGGGCTAATTGCCAGGGGAACCAACCACATGATTAGAGGGTTGACACTTTCAGCCCTCCTCAGACCTCTGGGGAGACGAGAGGAGCTGGAGACTGAGTTCAGTCACCAGCAGCCAATGATTTAATCAATCGTGGCTATGTAATGAAGCCTCCATAAAAACCCAAAAGGACTAGGTTTGGAGTGTTTCCTTGCATTCCAGGTTGGTGAATGCAAGGAGACTGGGGAAAGGGGCACCTTCCAAGAAATGGAAGACTTGCTGCCCTTTCCCACATACCTTGCCCTATGCCTCTCTTCCATTTGGCTCTTACTGAATTATATATCCTTTTATAATAAACCAGTATTCTAGTAAGTAAAATATCTCTCTGAGTTCTGTGAGCCAGTCTAGCAAACTGGCTAGAGGGGTCATGGGAACCTCTGATCCGTAGTCGGCGGGTCAGAGGTACAGGTAGCAAACTGGACTTGCAACCCGTGTCTGAAGTGGCGAGTCGTCTTACAGGACTGAGCCCTCAGCCTGTGGGATCTGATGCTATCTCCAAGTAGACAGGTCAGAATTGAATTGAACTGTAAGGCACTCAGCTGATGTTAAGGAAAACTTGCTTGGATGTGGGGGGGGGGAAATCCACACATTGGAATCGGTGTCAGAATCAAAACTTCAAAGGTCAAATGCCATCTTCTGTGAAGGATGTCATCATGTTAGCTAAAATTGACTCCTCTTCTAATATCCCGTGGTGCCTTGTTTGTACCTTTAAGGTTATTTCCTCATGTTACGACTCATATGGGCGCATATTATCCCCACCACAAATCTGTGACCCATTGAGGGGAGGATTCAGTGCCGACTCCTTTCCATATAGCCTCTGTAGGACCCACCAACCTGCCACACAAATAGTGGGAACTCCATAAATATTGGTGAACTGTCAATTGAATGAACCATTGATGTAAAAATCATCTGAGGAGCCAAATACCATGAGAATGTTTTATCTGGTTTCCTTTTCCTCTACAGTTTTGGTTCTACCTACTACCCACAGTTGCACAAACACAGCATACACTTGTGTCACTGGGCCTCTGCATATGTTTTGCTCAGCTTTATATGCTTTTCCTTCTTTTTCAGTGGCAAACTCCTTCCCCTGTACTAGGAATCCCCTCAGGTATCACTTCCTCAGCTAAGCCTTCCCCAGTGGGAGTAGTCACTGTCTATGCTACCTACGGTTTGCTACATTTGCCCCATCATGACGCTGTTCAGACTGTATCTCACTTCCTATTTTCTTGTCTATCTCACCTGCAAGAGATTTAAGCAAAGACTGAATCTCATTCATCTTTGTCACCTTGGAATTGGCAAAATATTTGCTATGATATAGGTATTCAATATGTATTCATTGGATTAATAACATGTCTTTAATGATTTCACTTTGCCTGTCTTCCTGAGTTCCAAGGGTGGCTGTTGTGAAAGGAGACATTGAACTAGGAGACCCTAAATGTTTGGGGATCTCTTTCTTTTTTAGTTTTTCTAATGCTTATTCATTTTTGAGAGACAGAGAGAGATAGAGTGTGAGTGGGGGAGAGGCAGAGAGAGGGGGAGACACAGAATCCGAAGCAGGCTCTAGGCTCTGAGCTGTCAGCACAGAGCCCGACGCGGGGCTCAAACCCACAGACCATGAGATCATGACCTGAGCTGAAGTCAGATGCTCAACCAACTGAGCCACCCAGTCACCCCAGGAGTCTTTGCTTTCTTAACAGGCTACTCACAGCACCCAATTCTCCCAATGTCTTCTTGAAAATGACATAAATTATATAAATTCCCTTGTCCCAGGAGTTCATTTTGAAAATAAGGCTCTTATTTAGAGTTGTTAATCCAGATAAGCATCTGTGTGTGCAAGCTTTGCAAAGGCAAGAACCACGTTTATTTGGTTTACCACTTATTCCCAAGATCCGGTATAATGAAGAGGCTCAACACAAACTAAACGAGTGAATGACTTCTGGAAGCTGCATTATTACTTACAGGGCATGAGAGTGCCAATTAGAAAACTGTCATGAGTGCCAGAAGAAAATGCCATTGGTTGCCCAGTTTCCAGTGGTTCCTAACTTATAGAAGAATCCTAAGTTATGTGCCTGGATTAAAGATGGTGATATTAATAGGGAGGATAATTTGGCCACAGCAGTTAATAATATTTTACAGCCCTGAATAGTACAGTGGAGAAAGAACTGGACTATGAATCAGAAGACAGGAATCCTAATCCTGGCTCTGGCACCTTCTAAATATATAGCCCTCGGCAACTCACTGAACCTCTCAGTTTCTTCCTCACTTGGGGAAGGCAGGAGGCAAATAACATTTACTGCTAATTTACAGTGTGCCAGCTCCTGTGTGAGGGTTTTACATATATTTCCTCACTTACTCTGAGGAAATTTGGCTGGGTTCTTTCCCCTCTGAATGCTCGAGATTTTATTATTCTCAGCTAATTTAAATCCCATGCCAAAGGACATAAAGCAATGAAAGATATACAATGAAAACAAAATTAAATGGCTATTAATTCTTTCTCAAAGATTACATACATGTCGATTGAATTATGCCTTGGAAGAATGTTGATACAGAGATGTTACATGATTTCCTGATAGCCACTGGTGATTTCTGTGATGTTAGTGACACAGTTGAATGATGGGGAACACCGTTTTGCTTCTAGCTGCGATATTCCCTGGTTATCAGACTGACGAATGGTGGGCGTTCTCATTCATGTGATTTCTCCATCAGCTGAAGCCAGTAAATGCTTTAGGGATGCTTATCTGAATTAACAGGTCTAAATGAAAGCCATATTTGCAAAATTAACTCCTGGGACTAAAGAAATAATAGCTTTTAATTTGAAGCCAAGAAATACAGGCCCAATCAAGCATCTCTCAATGGAACATTTCACGGAAGTGCAAGGAAATCACCTCAACAGAAACTGAGATTTTCACCCTTTGGGTGGTAAAGCTCAGGCAGACAATGAACTATTTTTCAGTAGAGCAAAGAGCCAAAAGATAAAGGAAATCTTGACTTAAGAGAAGTATAGTTCTATGTGGGAGTTCCTTTTTATATAATAAACCACACTATCCAGATGTCTCAAGAAAACCATTCCAAGGACAGAATTCTTGCTTAAATGTTACATTTAAGCCAAGGAGTGGCACCCTGGAACCCAAGGCAAATGTCCCAGAAAGCCACTTATGAGTTCCATGCATCTTGTAGTTTCAGTTGTTAAGATAAGTGACTATGTGGGGAAAATGCTGTCAGTTTGTTGGATCCATTCCTGGCAGGTACTGTTGTCCTCAGTTTTCTTTATTTGAGTGTACTGACTATCTAGGAATACAATGGGTTCATTAAGTGAACCCCCTAAGCGGCTTCATTTGTAGTTAAAACCCATCATTGAGTTCTCAGCCTCCCAGGGAAGCTCTAATAGAACATATGCCCTGCCTTGAACTTCTGTTACGTGGTGTTGGTTTCAAGAAAATGCTTGGGTGGGGTGCCTGGGTGGCTCAGTCGGTTAAACATCTGACTCTAGATCTCAGCTCAGGTCTTGATCTCAGGGTTGTGAGCTGGAGCCCTGTGTTGGGCTCTGTGCTGGGTGTGGAGCCTACTTAAAAGAGGAAAGGAAAGGAAAGGAAAGGAAAGGAAAGGAAAGGAAAGGAAAGGAAGGGAGGGGAGGGGAGGGGAGGGGAGGGGAGGGGAGGGGAGGGGAGAGGAGAGGAGAGGAGAGGAGGGGAGGGGAGGGGAGAGGAGAGGAGAGGAGAGGAGAGGAGAGGAGAGAAGAGAAGAGAAGAGAAGAGAAGAGAAGAGAAGAGAAAACAAAAGAAAATGCTTGGAATCAATGAGGATCAACTCTACAAATGTGGGTGGGGATGGATCTGAGAAAGATCATCAGATACAACTATCCTACTGACGGAGATTTATTCTGTTTGGTGAGTGTGGTTTGGTTTGGACGATGCAAAGGGCCATGATTTGGAGAGTGGTCCTCAGCCACAGTGTGAGAATGGACTCTGGGTCAGCTCTGTATATAGCAGTTATGGTCTTAGGGTCCTCTAGTTCTTGAAGGTTTATGTGGCTCAAAACCCTCAAGGCTGTGGAAAGACCTGATTCCCAAGGAAGTAGCTTCAGCTGACATAGCCTATTAATCAGCACAGTTAGGCTGAATGTTCCCATACTTACAGAAAAAGAATATCCAAGTTTCTTGCTAACAAATGGTAACTGAAAACAACCCCCACTCTCGCCCTGGAGCTATGCAGTGCAGTGACCTTGAGTCCCGCTAAACCACAGAAGCCTTTGAAATGTATCCTTATTAATCTTTCCTCTCCAGTTCCCACCTCCATCATCTCTGTCCAGGGCTTCACTCCTAATATCTTAATTCCTGAAAACACTCCTAGCTCATGTCTCTGCCTTCGGGCTCTCTGACCTTCATCTATTCCCTAAGTTCTGCCTAAATGACTGTTAAAAATATTCAGCAATTTCTTCCCATAACCAAGAAAATGTATTTAGTGTAGTGAATGCAAAAATGTGAGGTAACAGAAATAGAATATATTGGTCTCTGCCTCTAATTCCTGGCACAGAGCTGCTAAAACTCTTATAATTTCCTAAGTGATTAGAGCAACAGGAACATCTTGTGTTCCAATGACGCGACTCTAGGTAAGCTCCTGGGAGGGGATGGTCACCAGAAAGACCAAGCCGGGATTAGGGGCTTGAAATTTTCAGCCCTACCTCTCACCCTCCAGAGAGGGGAAAAGGGCTAAAACCAGAGTTATCATTGACCATGTGTATGTGATGAAGACTGCATAAAATGTCAGTAGCACAGGGTTCAGAGAGCTTCCAGGCTGGCAAACATATTCACCCTGAGAGGGTGATGCCCCCCATTTCCACAGGAACAGAAGCTCCTGTGTTTGGGACCCTCTCAGACCTCATGCTATGTTTTTCTTATCTGGCTGTTCATCTGTGTCCTTTATCATGTCTCTTAATCAACTGGTAAAGGTAAGTATTTCTCTGAGTTCTGTGAGCCACCCTGGCAAATTCTTTGAACCTGAGGAGGGACTCCTTGGAACCTCTGATCTGTAGGAAGTAAGTCAGAAGCACCTGAGCTGTGACTGACATCTGAAGTGGGAAGCAGCCTTGTGGGACTGAGCCTTTAATCTGGGATCTGACGGGATCTCCAGGTAGATAGTGTCAGAATGGAGTTAAATTGTAGGACACCCAGCTGGTGTTGGAGACTTGCTTGTTGTTGGGGGGGGGGTGGGGGGGCGGGGGTGGAACCTCCACATATTTGGTGACCAAAGTATCAGAAATAAAGTGATTTCTCAGTAGTAAAGAAGACTCACAGGGAAGAAAAACACAGGAAGAACTGGGTTTTTCCCTACACAGGAAAGACAACAACTGTTTTTCCTTATAAAGAATGCTGCAGTGAGAGTTAGGATGCCAGGTTTCAAGTCTGACTCTGTTCTTCACCAGAACTGGTGTCTTCTTGTGCAAGTCATTTAATCTCCCTAAGCTTTGTCTCCTTGTCTACAGAGTCAGAGGCAACAATACCTGTCATAAACAGCATTTATGATGATTATCACTGAGATAATGGATGCGAAAACTCCGAAGTGTTACACTGCCTGGATTCAGCAAGAGAAATGTAGCTATCAATTATAATAGCTCACATTTATGGAGCACCTATGATGTGCTAGGTGCCATTATAAATGTTCTACAAATGTCAACTCATTTAATTCTCAGAGCAACCTTATTTTATAGATTGGGAAACTGAGATACAGAGAAATTGTGCCCAAGTCACATAGTTGTCAAGTGGTAGGATTGGGTATGAGGCCAATATGTATGGCCCCAGAGGTCATATTCTGCAAAGAAAAAAAAATGTGGGGAAAAGGGAGGGATCCCTTCTGAAAATATAATTTTCCAAATAATCTATGGTCTTTTTCCAACAATTATTTATTTGGAAATTTATACATGGGATGCATATTTATGGAGCAAATACTATGTGTCAGGCATTTTGCTAAATCTTAGAAATTCAAGGAAAAGTAAGTGTAATTCTGGAAGGACCTCAAGGGACACACAATCTAGTGGTGGGCAGAGACCCATGAACAGTGTGATAAGGTTGGGAGAGTGCTCTGGGACCACTGAGGGGCACTCAGCCAGGCTTGGTGGGGTCAGGGGAAGCATACTGGTGACAGTGATAGTAGAGATGAGCTATAAAAGACAAGTAGGATTTAGCTAGGCAATCACTGGCCGGTAGAGAGAGACTTTTGAGGAAGAGAGAATAGTAAATCCACAATTAGGATGGAAAATAGAACATGCGGGGAGCAACCAGACCATAGTCGTTGGAATGTGATTCCATGTGGCCAGAGACTTGGTCTGATTGTTCACCACCAGATGCTCTGGCACTTCCTATTTAAATGGCAGCCCTGAAAGGGCAGAAAACTTGTCTGTTTGGGTCACTATTATATCACCAGTTCCTGGTAAAAGGTAGTGCTCAAATAAATATTTGTCAAAAACATACATGTATGCATGGAGGCATAGCACGTGCCAAAAAATACTTCTTGGGTGAGTTATTTAATAAGTGAACAAACAGGGATACACCTGCAAAAGAGGCTGGGCAAGTCTCTAGCTTTCATGTCTACTGCATCAAATATAAACCCAATCAACTATCAATCAAACTAACTTGAGTTGGATCATGAGGTACCTTGGGTGTCATTCCACAATTGTTGATTCTGGGACCTTCTGAGCCCTGTGATGATCTTTTAAAACACTGGATAGGACCTGCATAATACTTAGATTCATAGATTGAAATGGTTTTGGAGGAGAAAGTTATGCAGGAATATCAAGTTCAAACCCTTCATTATAAAGATGAGGAGACCAAGGTTCAGCAATAAACTGACCAAGGTCATATAGCTATTTGGGGGCAGAGGAGAAGACAATCCCACTCTTATTCATCAAGTTGCATGAACCTATTTATATATTATCAAAAACAAAAGGCAACTTGGACTTGAATATTTTGGTACCTTTAATCTTGAATCTGAATTTCTGAATTCATTAATAGATATTCCAAAAGAAATTTAATAGAATTTACATCTGTTATGAATAAGTATTCATACTTCCCAAAGCAGTAAGTATAAATGTCAAAAAAAATCCTCATCTCCACCTTTCATTTGTTGAACTCTTACTGTCTACTAAGTGTGAAGGGCACAAAGATTAAGAAGATCCAGACTAATTCTCACATCTTACCAGTTCTAAAATACTATGATGTTCCATCCTATTTTCAAATTTCATCATGTATCCTAACTTAGTTTGGAGGGCTAATTTCCATGCAATGTTTTTTTTTTTTTCCTTTTTGTTTTTAGTGCTGTTCAATGTTTTTGCCTTTATGGAAGGCATAACTCCACAAAAAGTCCATGCTTACTTGTTGGATGCTCCATGAAGGTTTGTCAGTACAGTAAAATTGTTTCTCACACTTCGCAAGCTGGCAAGGACCTATAAGGACAATGATCAGGATGGTTAGGAACAAAAGGAGATGAATGGGCAGGTTCAGAGGCCACACATAGAAACTACCCAGAGAGACACGGAGAGCAAGCCAGGGCCAGCACGATACATACCTGGGCAAAAGGTGTTACAATCAAGTCATCGCCGTGTCTGGTGAAAAGAGAGAAAAGAAACATTTAAAAGTGCATTTGAATTATAACACATAAGCTGTAATATTAAACTTGATCAGTGTTAGCAACACAAGTGTTACGTAAGTCCATCTACCTGGGTATAAGGCAGGACTTATCTAGGCATAAATGGGGACCTTAGGTACTTGAAAGAAAAAAAAATACCTAGGTTCATGGCTCCTGGGCTTACAGGGACACATGAAAGCACTTGCAAATAAGCATATATCCTCAGGGTACATTCCCATTTAATAGCAGACCCACAGTACTGTAATTCAAAGCGACTTGGTTGCCAGAGGTAGGAAATTCAAAGGGAAGGCTGCTAACCAGCACACACAGAGTTGGAAAAAATGGCACAACAGTCTGGATAAAGGTTAACTTTGGATTTCCTGGCTTTTGCTGATTTGAGCCACAGCCTTAATGCCATTTAAACACAGATTTCTGTCTGGGAATCCCATTACTTTTTGTTTCTAATATAACTTTTTTTCTTAAAGTACCCAAGGAAAATCTTTTAATGGGAGTGTACAGGATGAACCTACCATATCATATTATCATATTATCATTATCAAAGTTGCTCACTTTGTCCCAAAGATCTGATTAAGCTCTACCTAGTTATGTAAATCTGTACTTAGGAAGAGTCTAAAGCATGTTTTCACAAATGCACTCTCTCTTTAGCACAAGCTTTGATTAATTTGCTTAAGTCCACATTCAGCAAGTTCTCCATAAAATCATTAGAAGACACATTGTTGTTAGTTGTAGACACAGAATCAGGCCAATCTGTTATCACAGTGTGAATCCTAACAGCTGCGCAGAAGTTGGTTGACAATGAGCTTCCTTCAATGTCTGATCTCTGTCCTCATAATCCTCATACAAACATGGCACCTTATTTGTTAATAACGTGAATGCAACCAATGACTATTAAGCACCAGCCACATATCAGGAATTCTATGAGGCCTAAAGATGCAGAGTTGAACAACACATACATCCACGTGGGCCTCTTCTCCAACACAGGCTTTTACTTTGGGGTCTTATTTAACATAATACTTTGCTTTCTACTGTTGTCTTTAGTTAGAAGTCCCCCTTCAAGTCATTCTAGTCAAGTTCTTATGCATCTACTTTGTACAGTGACTACTAAAAGAATACTGACAAGAGAGAACATTCTTTGCATGGTTACCATATGTTACACCCTGTGCTAAGCACTTTATGTACATAATCTCATTTAATTCTTGTAACAAGGCTTGAGGCAGGTACTCTTTGTTTAATTTAATTTTTTATTTTAGAGAGAGAGAGCTAGTGCATGAGCAGGTGAGTGGGGTAGGGGAAGAGAGACAGAGAAAGAGATTGAGAATCTTAAGCAGGCTCCATGATTAGTGCAGAGCTGTCGTGGGACTCAATCCCATGACCCTGGGATCATGATATCCTAAATCAAGGTTCAGATGCTCAACTAACTATGCCACCCAGGTGCCCTGAGGCAGGTACTCTCAATGTTCCCATTTTGAAGATGATATCAAGGCTTGGAGAGGTTAAGCCACTGCTTAACTAACACATAGTAATTGGAGTAGCTAAGAAAGTTTGATTCCAAAAGATCTGTGCTTTTAACTATTATGTTACCTATTTTATGATGATCCTACATAGTTGACAGATTGAATTAAACAGAATCCATGACCTCTTCAAATTAAAACATAGCAGGGGAGACAGAAATAGATAAATACAGAATGAGAACTATAAACATTTAATGGGGAAACTTAATGGGGTGCAAAGGAGAGGTAATAATTACAGTTCAGAGGAAGTAGGACAGGCTTGATCAAATGAGTGGTTTTGAGACACACTTTGAAGGGCAGGCTTCAAAAAGCATGGATGGTAGATGTCACCAAGGAGGGAAATATCAGGAACAACGGTATTAAAATGGGAAAGTACTGAACACATTGACTGAGATTCTTGGTGACTGTTTGAGCAGTGTTGAGAACGTTTACTACAGACATATTTGGAGGATAAGGTTAGAAGGTCCCCACCCATCTTATGGATGGTATGGACCATAGTTGTGGAGGCGGTGCTTGACTCAGAAGGAAGAAAGGAGCTAGTGAAGGTTTTTAGTGAGATAGGCAAACAGAAAAGTGCTTTAGAAAGTAAAAATGCTGTAGACACCAAGAGATGGATTGGTGAGAGGACCAAGTCAGGAAGAATAGCTAGGGGGATATTGCAGTCATTCAAATGAGAAGAAATGGGTGAGGCAGAGGAAGAAACAGGGAAAGACAATCTGAAGAGACCCTAAGTGTCTTGCCAAGGACTCAGCATTTAATTGGATAAGGGTCATAAAGAAATACTATTTTCCATTTAAAAAATGGGTACGTGGGAAAATAGTGAAGTCATGAGCAGAAATGGGAAAGTAAGGAGAAGCTGGGGGAAGAGATATGTCACTTTCTCCCATGCTGAATTGTAAGATCCTCATTGATATCCCAAGGGAGACATCAAGCAGGAGGATTAAAAAACGGGAATTAGAGCTATACATTTCAGAGTTACCTACAACTGTGGGGAAAGTTACAATGGCAGAGCGGCTTCTGGAGTGGGGAAATATAGAAAGAGGGAGCCCACGGAAGAACTTCAGAGTTCTTGCAGAGAAGCCAAAGGAAACAGAAGAAAGAGTTAAAAGAGGATCAGTTGTGATAAATGCAGGGTGGTGAACTGTAACAAGAACTGCCCCTTCCCAAGCCATTTTCTTGAGATGAACTTTACGTGGGTGAAATATCTTGCTATTTGTTCAGATTTCTGCTGTGAAGTTTATATTGTTCATAAGGCATTGGGGTGAGTTGGGCATAAGGTAATGGAGTTAAGAGTTAAGTAGGTCATCCAAAGCTCCTGGATTTCTGGAGTCTAAATACCCAATACAAGCTAAATATATAAACAAATCTCATACATATGAAGCACCTAAAGCTGATGAATTATTGCATGAATGGAAAGTTACTACAATGGTACAAAGTAATGATTAAAGGGAGGTAAGCATTATGAAACTTTTGTAGTTCAGGAAAGCAGAAAATTCGGAAGCAAGAGATGGACTTCCAGATCCATAGCATTGGTTCTCTGAAAGGATTTGAACAGTAAAAGCTAATGATATACGTCAGATAATAGCTGCTAGAGGAAAGGATCAGACAATTTACAGATCATTTATAGCCAGTATAGGAAAGAAACAAAACAAAATTCCTATCTGAGTACAGCCAGATTATTTATGAAATGATTCCAAAATTTTAAATCATAATCTTACATATTAACAATTAGAATAAGACGGCATGGAGAAAATAAAACATTTGATTAATTATGAAAACTGATGCACTTAGTTTTCCAAACTGCTAGAGAGGGCAATGCCAGATATTCAGAACCATGGCATGAGCAACATCTAGTGACAAACCCAGCACATTACAGTTTTGTAGAATAATCAGTGATGAGAGCTCTGTGGGTCTTTGAATGAGGGTAGGTCTGCATTGAACAATGAAATGGTTTTCTAAAAAGCAAAAATGCTACTTTCTTCTGCTATAGCCTCTGGACTCTATTAATTTTGTCTTTCTCAGTTTCATACCTACATATAGTATTTTACTTATACTTTTCTTGTAACACTGATTTTAGTCTGTCTTATAGACAGACCTATACTATTGTAGTCAAGAGCACAGATTTGGAAGCAAGACAACATTGGTTTGTTTCTGAGTTTCACAATTACTAACTATGAGGCATTAGGCAACCTCTCTAAGCCCCAGTTTCTTTATCTGTAAAGTGGGGTGTTGTAAGAATTAAGTGAGTTATTATTCATGTACAACTCTTACAACAATGCTTGGCACATAAAAGCATTTACTCATTTATAGTTATTCTTATTAGTAGTAGGTATCATTATTATTTTAAGTAAAGAATTGCATGTCTATCCTCCCAGCTGGTGAGAACGTTTCTGGAAGACTCATCTCTACCCCTACTGCAGTCAAGAGAACTAATATCATGCTTTACAGTTTACAAAGCATTTTCACATACATCATTTCATGTGATAAGAGAATGTTCTTGACTGTAAAAAAAATGGTGCAACCACCTATCTTGGTGGTCAAGCCTGAAACCTCCCTCCACAGTCAACCACCAACCCCTGTTGATGCTAACTTACAAATATTTATTATTGCCCACTGGATCCACTCTAATGTAGATCCTCACCCTCTATTATGTGGATTACCGAAGCAGTCTTCCATTTGGCTCTTGGACACTAGTCTTTAGGTTTGTCTACTGTCCAAACCACTCTTCGCTGTAATCAGAGCTATCTTTCAAAAACATTCGTTGGATTATGTATTTTCTTGCTTAAAAGCCTTTATTAGTAGCTCCCCACTGATTGTCTTCAGCTTTATAAAGACCAACTCCTTAACACAGGCCGTTCATGATGAGGTTCCTGCTTACTTTTCTAGCCTTGCCTTTCACCACTTCCTCATCTACTCACATTCTCTGCTTCAGCTGTGCTGAGCTGTGCTTCTCCACAATGTTCCTGACAACTAGACAGTAGTTAGTGCGTGGACCTTCTTCCTGCATACCCTTCTGCCTGGCTAACTCTTCTAGCTTCTTTGTAACCACTCAAAGTGGGCTACTCGCCTGCCCAGCCAGATCTTTCAAAGTCCTGTGCATACCTTTTCTATGATTGCTTTATTCAAAGATATTAAACTGCTTTATACACTTACAAATCTTTCAGTTCCCTTGAAAACATAGAAAATGTCTTATTGGTTAGCAAAGTGCCTAAATTGAAAAGTTTTTGTTAAAAGAAAGATTGAACATGATCCTCATAACAGCGGGAAAGGTAGGCAGAGTAGAGTTTAATATCATTATTTTAATTTTGCATCCTCATTTTGAGTCTATGTACTAAATATCCATATGGTTTAATCATCTACACTCCCTGTATTTAAACCTTGGTTCCCCATTTATTAGGTAGGTTACTTAACCTCTCTAAGCATCAATGTCTTCATCTTTAAGACAAGAAAATTAGAGTTCCCATAAGTTAAGGTTATGGGAATTCAATGAGTTGAAGTATGTAAAGTACTGTAAATAGTGCATAGCACATAGGAAATGCACTTTAATTTCATGTGCACTTTTATTTACAGATAATTTGGACACCGTAAAAGAGATTCAATGCCAAAGCCATGGTACTAGTAGGTGTGATGGCGGTATATCTAACTCAAGTCTCAAAGACCACTTACATTGCAACTTTTTTTGGTAGTTCATCAATAAATTGGTCTTAAATTTAAGAGATCTGTTATTAATGCTTTTCTTCTTCAGTCTTAGGTCTCATTTCCCTTGAGAGCTCTCTCTAGAGAACACTTAGTTCTCGCACAAATGGCGGCTTTAAAAAGCTCTTTGCCAATATACGGCTTTGCAAATGGGGTAACCAAATGAAGGAAATAAGGATCTTCCTTCCCTGTGAATTTGCAGGTGGATTATCAAAACTCCGGCCTGTCCAGGGTGGTTCCTGCCATAGTTCTGGATAACATAACTGGCCTCACCAGTTTCCAGTACTTTATGTTCCCATTGGGAAATCAGTACCTTGGCGTACAAAGGCATTGCGTTAGAGATGACTACAACACAGGAGCAAAAGAGAAGCCAGTAGATTATTGCCACATCTAGGGAAACATCTGAAATTTCCTCTTGGGACCCAATGATGGTCTTGTTTTCTTTACTAGAAAGGCTTATTTCAATCTGTCTTTTGTTGCTAAAAGTTAAAGCCACTTGTAATTTTCCACTTACATTTTTACTTTTAATCCTTATCTTCTCACTCACTCTCCCTGCCTATATTTCCTCTTACTCTTCCGAAAGCATTCAGAAGAGAAATTAAAAACAAAACAAAAACAAAAACAGTGTTGCCTCTACTATTAGGGTTTAATCCAGAGGAATTATGCAGGTTTTCCAACTCTTACATAAAACCATGACTGCTGTGTGCTGAATATGAGGAGCTCCTGAGCAGGGGACATTCCAGAGCCCCCACCTAATGGCCTTCACATTAAGACTCTAGACCTGTCTTTGCCCTTCTTTTCCTCGGCTCTACGGGTAGAAGGCAGGAAAAGCAGCGAGAGGCTTGGGGGTTGCTATTCTCTATTTGTTTCAATTCACTCTGAAGAGTAATAATCAGGTAAAATACCTTTGAAGGCATGACTTCAATTTATCTCAAGCTACATGTGTGAAACTGGATTTTCCAACATGGTCCCAGTAAACTGAAATCCCAGAAAAACCGGGGCATTATTCAAGCTCCACTTCTTGTAATGAGAAATATAAATTCTTAAACTGACAAATATATAAAAGTGTTACTGTAATGTTGAAATATCTCCAAAAAAAAAAATTGTGCCATTTTATTCACTCAAGACTTTCCTATATTCTATAATCAGTATCTTCGATAGGGTGATATTATGTTGCCAACAGTGTTTTCTTGGGAAGAGCTGTTCTTTATTATGAAAGTGTGTCCTTCCTCCATTTTTTTCTTTTAATTTTAAGAAGTCCTTTTCTTTAAAAAAATGAGAATGATGGGGCGCCTGGGTGGCTCAGTAGGTTGAGCGACGGACTTCAGCTCAGGTCATGATCTCACGGTTTGTGAGTTCGAGCCCAGCATCCGACTCTGTGCTGACAGCTCAGAGACTGGAGCCTGCTTCAGATTCTGTGTCTCCCTCTCTCCCTGCCCCTCCCCACTCATGCTCTGTTTCTCTCTGTCTCAGAAATAAATAAACATTAAAAAAAAATTTTAAAAATGAGAATGATACTAGGTAACTTACACATATAATTCTTATTTTTCTGAATTTAAAGTTGGCAACATTGTGTAGGTTTTGAGTTAGGGGGAAAATTTTGCTGGTTGGTAAAACTGAAAAGAAGGTACACCATGAATATTAGGGACCCTGAATACAGAATCATTCGAAATTAGATCTCTCTTTTTACAGCTGAAGACTGAGTTGGATGGTAATCTTTCAGGTCTCTTCAAGTTCAAAATTTTCATAACCTGTGACTCTTAAAACATCATCAGAGTTTAATCTGAAATTTGGTTGGAACCTTCTGAAAAGCCTCTGAATGACCCTGAGACTCATCATGCTGTTTGGCAAGAGTTTGGGGAACTGTTAGCTGCCTTCCAAAGCTAGTCTTTCACCTGTGAAACATCATGTGAATGAAGCTCTATTTAGTTTCAGCTCCCCCCATTTCCTATGTTCTCCCCCTAGGAAGTCTAGATAGGTGTTTCTCTTGGTAAAAGAGACAATGCCAGGTATATTCACCGTCAAGCTCCCATGCAAATCTTGGTCAGAAACACCCTCGGTTCTACATGACTTGCAACAAAGTGGTTACCTCTCCTCTGGCCTCAGGCACCTTGACTCTGCACTCCTCTGTTTTCTACCTGATAGTTGAGATTCTGCTTTGCAGTTTGAAGAACATAGGCAAATAAGTCTAAGAGGTTTGAATATGGTCAGTCTTAGCTACATTGCAGGATAGAGCATGGCATATGGTTAGTCAGGGATGGGCACACTTTTCTGTCTCTCTGAGTCTCAGTTTCATTATCTATAGAGTGGAGATAATAGTGGTACCTACCTGACAGAATTGTTGTGAAGATTAAAAGGAGTCACACATGCCAATGCAGCTGGTCCCACGCTAAGTGCTCATTAAATGTTTCCTTCCACTCTGTAGCACAGTTATGTGGGTGTTCCTCTTATCTTTCTTATTAAACGTAACCTCCCTGGGAGCATGCAACCTTTCTGAGAATATCTGTTTTTAATTCATCTGTGATTATTCCACTGTTTTGTTAACCTTGTATCCCCAGAGCCTGGCACACTGCATGGCACATAGGAAAAATTCAGGAAGTATTTGTCAAATGAATGAAGAAATGAATTTTGGCCTGCCCACTGATTAAGACATTTTAGGGAAGGGGTGCTTATATTAGAATTTACCGGCAGAAATGCCCTGGGGAATCCGTTCTTACTGGTAGCTTTAAGATGTCCCCTGCCCCTTTCATAAGAGAGTGACCCTTTTTAGTTTCTTTTTCAAAAGCAGAAGAGAGCCCAGTGGAAATTTCCAGGCTGGAGACTTTAGGGAGCTACCAATATTTTTATAACATACAATGTTAAAAACAATTGTACGTGTGCCCAGAAACCTTTTAAAGCATGAATACCAGCATCCAACCTTATTTGGTTTCAGAAATTTAATAAACGAGTAATACAACCCAGTCATTGTTCCTTAAAAATTAGAGATCTACAATTAATAGCAGCAAAACAAAAACATCAGCTGTGTCTAATAGGGTGGTGGAGTGTGTCATGTCTCACCGAGGAGCCAGGCAACAAGTGGGCATTGAGTTAAGGTTCCAGAGAAGGGACAAAGACATGTGGCTGGATGACAGCTCATTAAATGTCACCAAGCAGAGACTACTGAGAGAGGAGGCATGTCACCAACTACCGTTTTTCTTTTTGCCGTAGCCTCATGCAACCATGTTGCGGAAAGTTCTAGTATGATTTGCAAAAAAAGTGTTAAGGTTCTCAACTCATAAATGATTCAGCGGTTCAGGAAATGAACGCTGAATGACAATTAAAAAAGTATCAATAACAGATGAAATCTGCACACTGTGTCTGAGATTTTTAATACCCTTGGAGACCCCAGATACGTATTTCTCATGCTGTAGAGCACTAATGTCTTTAAGGGTCATTACCATCACCTCGGCTCACATTCATTTTTCTCCTCCCTCCTTCCCACGGGTTAAAGGGGAACAGTTGTTGTTGCTGCTGTGACAGGTTAGAGATGAGGTAAGTGTGAGATTAGAAGCCACATAGAGCTCGTACTTACTGCTCGCTTGGAAGTGAAGAGTTTCTTGACATCGCCTTCGGTGACAAATCATAGTCGCTATCTGATCGGTAGAGAAAGGACTCTCTCCGCTGGCTGTGCCCGGGAAAGGTGGCATGGAGCACCAACCCAGAGGAAGAGCTGGCCTGGGGGTCCAGTGGGCTCCGACCTGGGGAAGGGCCATTTTCCACATCAAAGCTTAAGAGAAAACAAAAAACTCTGGTCACATAACCATGGAGGAGGGCATCTGACATACACAGACATGAAGAACTAGTGTGTGCCAGGCACTTGACATAAAATTCCACACTTTATGCACAATTTTAATCTTCCAAACAGCTCTGAGTTGCAGTCATTATTATTCTCATTTTGTATGAGGGAAACAGTCCCACAGAAGCCCAGTCATCAGTAAATAATAAAGGCAGGATTTGAAGCCTAATGCAAAGCCCCATGGCCTTTCAGCGGCAAGAACAACTTTGACAAATTCAGAATAGGAGCCAACCATGAAATAACTTGGTGATAATAAGCAACTTCAGAGACCTCATCTAACACAGCTCTAGGTGTCAGACACGAAACTATCACTTAAATGAGTCTTCCTAGCTGGGAGACTTCTTTGTGCCATAAATAAACATCATGGTCTATTAAGGATACAATATGCATATTTCTCAATGTTTCAGGAACAAAGTGCTATCCTGAAAATATTCACTGGCTGATTAGACGGGAGGCCCAGTCTGAGACTTAATAGTCACATGCAAGTTTAACCACAGAAAATGATTTAATTAATCTGATAATGCCAATTACCCTCTGGGGCTGCAGAGCTTTATGTCTTGAGGAGGATATGGCCAGTGGCTCCAGTATAGGAGAGCCCTTAAGGTTTCTGATCAGTCTGCTCCCCCTACCTTCAGGAAGGTACCCTGAAGCCCAGAATTAGTTGAACAAGCTCTGATCAATGAACATACAGACGGGAGCAGTAGAGATTACGTCTCTTGTTTTCTCTCCCCCTCTCTTGGTATTACCATAGGTACTGTGTCCTTCCCATGCTCTCCATCATCCCCTATTCATTTTCCCTGGAAGCACTACCTTTAGCCTCAAAGTGACAGTAACGCTCTCGCCTACCATTTCTCTAGACCACTCACTGGTCTCCAGTTAAAGCTCTGCAGAGAGGTATTGAAGAAGGTGTGAGGCTGAGAATGTTCTTTCTTCCGAGTTAGACTACAGTAGTGGGCTTCCTTTATATTCATCCAGCTGCCATAATTTATTTCTACACTCATGGTCCTTTTTTTTTCCTTTTTTACTAGTTCTTACAATCTGCTCTCTTGGGGTGAGGTTTATATTTCTTTAGTTTATAAATTGCTTTCTGATCTATTATCCCACTTACCTCTCATAACAACTCTGGGAAGGATATAGTATGACCGCATCCTACATTTGAGGAAAATGAGGCTTAGAGAGATTTTAAATATTTGCTCAAGGTCACATGCTAGTACCTTGTAGAGCAAGTTACCGGAAGACCAAGTCTTCCAACTCTTTCTCTACAACCCCAGACCTCTCTTATCACAGAGTATCAGAATGGCTTGCTGGCTGGCTGAGTGCAATTTTTCTTCTGGATTCAAACAAAATTTGTGTTTGGTATGTAGACAGTCAGATGATGAGCAACCTTAGCTGTTATCTTGAATGGAGACAGGAGAGCAGCAAATTACCCTGAAGCTATAGGTTTCCTTGAAACTGGAAAGAAGAAATAACAGAATGCAGGGTTATAATGCTTCCCTGGAGACCATTCTGAGAAGCTGCTTTTAGCCAACCTACAAACTCCAGGTGTCTGATAAGAAGCAGCAGGTGAGAATCTCTGGTTAAAAGGACAAGAAAGGGCCATAACAACCCAATATGTATTTGGACTTTCAAGGCACCTGTGCGTGGATTTTCACAGCAGGATGATGGTCTGGGATGGGGCTGCCTTTCAAAGACTGCAGGCAAGCAGGCAGGTGGGCAATCACTCACACACGCCAGCTTGTTTCTCTGTCTGCCTATAAGTAGAGCTGTGTTGTAAGCCAACTACATCACAGCGAGTGAAAATCTAATGAAAGCTGACTTGCAAACTTTCCTTGGGTGAGATCTATACTAGTTGTTGGGCAGAATAACAACAACAACAACAAACCCAAAAAAACCAAAACCAAAACCAAAACAAACAAAAAAACACTCCTTTGTGGATAAGGGCTCCTTTGTGCCACCCAGATCCTGTGGAATGGGCAGGTCCTGATGATTCCTCTGAACTGTTCTTAAGGACAAAGAGGGGAGTTATAGACGGGACTACATAAAGCTTAAGAGTGGGCATGAGCTTTGAAGTTTCATGTATATTCACGTTATTCATTTGGGATGTATCTGTTCAGCCTTGATGCATATGAAAACATTAAAATGCTTTTGAAACACTTGGCAGCCAGCCATTGCCCCAGGCCCTCCAGAATTTGTTGGTCTCCCCGGTGATCCAGTAACTAAAAGGTTGGTGTCTGGAACAGCTCTGAGGTCTCTAGCTTTTAGCACTATGGCCTGTACCCATTTAATTGGTCAGTGTCCATGCAGTACCAGTCATTAAACATTATGACTGTGTGTTCCTGTGCTAAAACATTAGACAGGCACCATGTACATGTGACTACCAAACTCTTAGAACTTTTTCCATTGAGGGTTTCTGCCAGGGCTCACTCTGCCCTATTTTCTTCTGGAGGCATTCCTAGTGGGCAGAAAGTTTAAGTCAAGGCATTACCCTTACAGTGTATGTCACAAGGCATTCTGTCCCCAGTTAGTATCCAAGAAGACTGGTCTTACTAGGTAAGCAGGGACTAGACGCAGATACCCAAACTCTCTCCATGATGCTCTCTTTTGGTTTTGTTTTGTTTCTGTCTTTATTCTTTACCCTGCCCAAACTCTATAAACTCATAGAAGAGCCTGCTGGAATTCAGAAGAAGCCAGGGAAGAATTCTCTGGTGCAAAGAAGCAGTCTCAGGGAGACAAACGGCCTTTCATATTCCCTGAGGCACTGTTTCAAAGCAACCAACACAGATGTACAACTTAGGAACAAACATGAATCACCAACCAGACACCAGTCCCAGTCACAGCAAAATTAGCGGGCAGACATCACAATACATCCCGCAGATCCAGGGTGGGAGGAGGGGTGTGGGCAAGGAGAAGACTGAGGACAGACTTAACAAGCAAAATGAATAGACCACACAAACTGAAACACAATTAGGGAGAAAATAGAATCTAAAATATCAGAAACAAACACATAAATGGAAGAATTAATTTAGGATGAATTATTTAGGATAATTTTTTTTTGTCTTAAGCCTTAAGCAGGACACACATTTCACCTTTAGGCTTCTTAATATTAAAAAATCATTATAACAGTAGTGTAAGCATATTATATAAAGCATAGACACTAGAGGGAAAAATACGACTTTTATTAGTAGTTTAGTATGTTTCCTTCTGAATATTATTCCTGTAGGCTTGGATGATTTTTTTTACAAGTATTTTTCATGTACTGCACAGTTTCTGGAATTATCATTTTCCATGCCCTGGAACTTGATGGTTCACCCAGAAGCTGTGCCATACTCTCCTATGCATTTTCCCTACTGTTGGCCATTGTACTTAAGATCTCAAATAACATTGTAGTTGATATCTTTGACCTTATAGCTACTTTAGTATTCACACGAGGTCACTCAGAAGTTTCAGACAGATTAAGTGAGTTTCTGAATATTTCACTGAACCTCCCTTGAAGGGACTGCCCATATCCAGGACACGGACTGAAAGAGTATTGCCTTTTTTCTAGGACCAGAGACGATCCCAGAACTGCTCTCTCATGTCCAGGATTCTCTGTGTTTCCTCCCTCATGACCTGCTTGTTTCTCCCTGACTTGGCTGATCACCCTGGACTGAATCAATTGCTTGTTGTCTAAGTCTGAATATTTTAACAACTTTCTCCTCCTTGGTAGTTAGACTTCTCGGCTTCTTGAGCCGGACTGATGGTAGCAGATGACACTGTGGGTATAAAGTGGTGCTCCCTGAAACTGGGGGGCCCTTCTCACCACTGTCTCCGATAAGTCGCTATCTCCCAAATTCAGCTCATGGCACCTCCTCCGGCAAGTTTTCTCTGACAGTGAGGCCCCAGTTTGATGTAAACACCTGTTCCTCCTCTGTGCTCTCCTAGACTCCTTTACTGCAGTACTTGATCACAGCACTTGTAGATCTCTACTTAATTCTTTCGTTATTTAGCTGATTCCCAATAGATTCTTATTTCCCAGAAAGAAGGGACCCAATATTACTCACTTTTGTATCCCAGGCTCTGCATCAGAGCCTTGTAAATAATAGATCCTCAAAAGATGTCGGCTGAACCAATTAAAGAACACTGCAATTTAGTGTGAAATGTTTCTCCCTTCCCTTCCCGCTTCCTGCCTCCTCACTCTCATCTCCATTCCCACCAACATGGGTTTTTGATGTTTCTTTCCAAAGAGTCTATACAGATGTGTATAGACTTAATTGATAAGTCTTGTAAGGCAATGATATAAGAATAAAATTAAATAAAAGGAAGTAATAAAATAAAGTAAAATGAAATGAAATGAAATGAAATGAAATAAAATAAAATAAAATAAAATAAAATAAAATAAAACACACTTCTATGTTCTCCCGGAACAAAACAATCTTACATAGAAAAATACCTGCCTTAGATATTTGAGATGATGACATCTTCACACAAACCCTATAATAGGAAAAGCTCTCCCATGCCAGTTTCTGTTTGCCATCTTCTCATCTCCTTCTTTTTAATAAAAGCAAGACTCTTTTCTCTGCCCTGCACTTTCTCTGATGGCGGTTTCATTCCCTGGGAATGCATGCAAAACCAGGCCCAAGCTGGTGCAGAAAGGGAGCCAGCAGATGGCAGAAGACAGCTGCAGCTTCCTCAGGCTGCACCTCCCAGCCTCCAACAGCAGCAGGTGGGGCTGCTTGCCAGTCTCCGAGGGAGAATGTGACTGAGGCCTTACTCATAAGCCTGGGAGGAAAAATCAGGGATAAAGAACAGAACCGCAAGGTCTACATGAAACCTTTTATTAAACTAAGAGAAGCTCTACTTCCAAGAATTCAAGCTAAGCCAGGTGATTGCAGAATTGCCTGCAATTGTTCCCAGGGTGGTTGTTTCCTGTCCCCCCAATTACTGCGCATACCCCAATTTCTGTTACAGAAATTCACGAAACAACATCCAACAAATAATTCATTTCGGAATCAGAGGAGACTTTTCTCTTTCCGCTCAGTCCTTCTCGAGTTGAGTCTCTGGCTTATTGTGATAAATAGCCCCACTGTAAAGATGGCGAGCTCTCTAAAAAAGGTTTAAATTTACAGGTCAGCACAGTAGCTCACCACCATTTGGGGAGAGTGCCCCACTGTCTCAATTTTGTGTTCCTTCCTTCCTTCTTTCCTTCCTTCCCTCCCACCTTCCTTCCTTTCAAGTTTATTTATTTTGAGAGAGAGAGAGGCAGAGAGAGAGAGAGAGAGAGAGAGAGAGAGAGTATCCCAAGCAGGCTCTGTGCTGTAAGTGAGGAGCCCAATGTGGGGCTTGAACTTCCAATACACGAGATCATGACTTGAGCTGAAATCAAGAGCCAGACACTTAACCGACGGAGCCACCCGGGCGACCCTTTGCATTTCTTTCTTAAAAATTTACTCACTGAATATCTCATACATCACTGAATTTTTATAACTCCAGAAGGCGAATTCTCTTCTTCTCATTTCAAAGAGGAGAAAATGGAGGCTCCAAAACGTGAAACTTCTTTTGAAAAATTCTAAAATGTGATCTCCTTTAATTACACTGTACAGTTTGTGCCCAGGGGTCTCTCTTCCTATGTCCCCATGACCCTTCTTGATCCCAGAATCTACCACACTGGATTGTATTCCTCCGTTTACTTATTTCTTCCACATCACCAGACTGTGACCTTGAAGCAGGGACTAAGCCTCATTTCTTTTGTATTCCTGTTGCCTATAACTGAGTTTCACACCAGAAGGCATATAACCAGTGAATGAATGGGAGGATCTCACCGTTTATGTTTCTCCTCTGACAAAAAGCTTGTTCTATCTGGATTAAAACCTCTGGCAGGTGAAGACTTCTGAGAAATCCCTCAGTGGAGTTAATTGGTTCCTCTTTACCCATATTCGCACCCCCCCTCCCCCCACCTCCCGACATGATCCCTGGAACTCCATCCCAGGAGTTTTGTCTTTTGAAAACTTTTGTGTCTAGGTTTGTGTATGTATAGATGGTGGTAGTTTATCTTTGAGAAAATGCCATGTTTCTTCAAAGTTCTGTTGGAAAATATTTCCATCAATTGTACTCAGAAATTAGCATCTTCAAATGCTTGCTTATAGTTTCAATAAAAATAAACATACTTAGGTTAGCCATCACCTCAGTGTGATATCTGGTCCCTGTAGATGGGCAAGGTGCATGGGGGCATCCATTTTTACCCACAGTGACAGTGACCCACCTTTATACAATTAATGGTGGCAGGATGCCAGTCCTAGATTTTTAAAAAAATTTTAAAGTTTATTTATTTATTTGGAGAGAGAGAGGCACATGTAGGGGAGAGACAGAGAGAGAGGGAGAGAGAGAGAATCCCAAACAGGTTTCACACTGTCAGTGCAGAGCCCAATATGGGGCTCAAACTCACGAACCGTGAAATTATGACCTGAGCCAAAATTAAGAGTCAGAGGCATAACCAACTGAGTTATCCAGTTGCCCCTGCCATCCTAATTAAAAAAAAATTTTTTTTAATGTTATTCATTTTTGGAGAGAGAGAGAGAGAGAGAGAGAGAGAGAGAACGCGTGCGCAAGTCGGGGAGGGGCAGAGAGAGAAGGAGACACAGAATCTGAAGCAGGTTCTAGGTTCCGAGTTGTCAGCACAGAGCCCGATGTGGGACTCAAACTCACGAACTGTCAGATCATGACCTGAACTGAATTTGGACACTTAACCAACTGAGCCACCCAGGTGCCCCATGCAGTCCTAATTTTTAATGAAGGACTTAACTGTGCAAAATCACAGCCAGCGTGATGCAGAGCCCATGTCCTAGCTGCAGGTAGGCAGACCTCCTCTGGCCATAGTTACAGGAGAATATTGCAGCTCTTCCCTGAGAAGCCAGTGCCAAAGTCTGTGACTTCCCTCCCATAGAGTAGGAAGGAGAACTATGATATTCAGCTCATCTGAATTCTAGAAGCGGCTTCCCACTGCCTTCTTTTCTTCCTAGGGGCTTTGAAAATTACATTCATGGCAATAATCCAAAATTGCTTTCCCCACAGAGAGGTTTAACCAGAGGTAGCAGTAATGCTGAAGAGCTCTGGGATTCTGGAGATCTGGCTTCCAGTTCCGGCTCTGTGAGGAAACAACTGGAATTAAACGGAGACTCCCCATGTCCTGACCTCCACACCATAGTCTTTCTCCCCTGAGGTGAATGAAGACAAGAATGAGTAGAAGATCTCTGAGGCACGTCTGAGATTAGACATCTTACAGACATTTTGGAGATGGAAGAAAGACTGGTTCTCAAGTGAAGCTTGATGTGATTTTATATTGTTAATGACCATTCATTCATTCATTCAATGCCTACTATAAAATAAGGTACTGTTCTAGGCCTGAGAATGCTGCAATGTACAGGACAGACAAGGTCCTTGTGGGGAGGTAGCGACAATAAATAAATCAAGTAAGGTAATATCAGATAGTGATAACTGCTATGATGAAAATAAAACATAACAGTGTGGGAGACAAAGATATGGAGAAGAGTGTTTCTTTAGTTTGGGTGGTCAGCAGACCCACTCTACAAGCCACAAAGGTGGTCTCCTGCTCTACACCAGGGCACGACCCCATCTTTCCCACATGGTGTCACTTGAGTTGAGATCTTATGGAGGTATTGGGAAAGTCTATCCTTGGATTCTTTCTGATCTCCATTTCTGTCCCCTTTTTAGCCAGAGAATTCAGCCAGATGATACTTGTGTTTGAATTTGGTGCCATTTATTAAGCTAGTGAATTAATTTTCTTCATCCCTGTGCCATTTCTGAGCTGAGTTAGTTGCTCCATTATCTCATAGGGCTATACTTGTCTTAATATCTATGTATCTTCACCATAGCACTTGTCTGGCCTAATTGTTAGAGTCTGCCTCCAAACTGCTGTGTTCCTCAAGAACACAGAACATATTTTTCTACTTTTTCACCTCATTGCTAACGGCCATGTCTGTCAGAGTAGGGGTACTTAATAAATTTCTGATGGATATGCCAATGAAGGAATGAATGATTTGGGACCAAGGAGATTTTACCAGCTCTCCTTGATACCCATCATAGATAGCACAGATATACTTCTCCATCAAGAAGTGATGTGCATGGTGTGGGGACACCAAACTGTCTTCTGCTCTCTTCTGACCCCTAAAGCTAGCTGACCCCTAAAAAGTCAGTCTAACTGACCCCTAAAAGCTAGCTCCATAAAGAAGAAATGGGTTTGCTACCAAATGTCACCTGCAGAGAGGGCTGAAATACCTTACATAGGGTACTGAGCCCAAGAAGAAGGCAAAGGGTCCTATTTGGTAGCAGTCACCCCTATCACTTGGTGTTGACAGTGTCAGAAATAGCAGTGCCAAGAATATTCCTCTTAATGTTTTTTGTTTGTTTGTTTTTGTTTTGTTTTGTTTTGTTTTTTGTAGAAAGCTTTAATATTGCTGAGGAAAGTTGCAACTTCTTTCTTTTAGTTGTTGTTTGAGATCCTTTCTTGGGTCATAAATGTTTCGCCAAAGAAATGCATAAACAAAAAAAGTAATACCAATGCTTCATTTTTTAAATGAGATTATAAGATGGGGTCACTTAAAAAAAAGCCTTTCTTTTCAAAAGCTAGGGAGAGTATTGTAATGTGACCCTTTAATAACTTCACATTGGGTTTTTTCTGTGTTATATGATTCAATGCACAAGGAAAACAAGATCACTCCTATCTCATAATTATAAGAACATGATTTCTAACAAGTTTGCAAAGTGTTCTGTCAATATATTTCCAGGTAAAAAAATGATTTTCAGAAACGTTAATGTTATAAGGTAAGTATGTGTTTCTTTCTGTGTCCTAATCATGGCTGAAATTTCACAAACCTACTCTCAGATTTTCATCCACTTAAATCTCATAAGGGTTAGGACAACTCTTAGCAGTAATGGTCACTTTCTATAGGGCAGTGATTCTCAGGAAAGGTAGGGGTCTCCCAAATGAGAACAATTTTGTGCGGGAATGTATTTTGTATGTGGACTGTATAAAGGGGGTTGAGGGGTACCAAGATTGAGAACTTACTACTCTGTATTGCTGCTGCTTTAAGTTGCATTTGGGGTATACAAATTTCCTAATAGCTCAGTATTTTCCAGCCTCCATTTTCCATCTTTTCTAAAAGATTATCATAAAAGATATTCACATAGTCTCTTAACTGGATATAAATACTCCCATTTATACATTTGGTAGCCCTACCCAAAATAAAATCTGTTAATTAAATTATTTATTTAAAAATATTATGTCAGCTTCCAGTGGCTCGAAGGCAACTGAAATTCCCTTCAAGAGAAATGATCCTGATCTGGAAAAACCAGTTCTTACCCAACCAGTGATGGCTTCCAGAAATTGTTGCTTTCTTTAATAAGTTCTCAGATACCATCTGGAAATCAGTTCTAGAATTCTGCTTGATATCTATAGCTAAGATAGTGTAGATAAATGGTCACTTAGCTCATTGATATATACTCCAGTGATGGGGGACATGTTAATCCCATGAAATAGTGAATTTCACTTTTGGAATGATTCAATCATTTACGGCTTAGGCCAGAAAACTTGAATTAATTTTAATCTTTAGCCCAAACCTCCCCCACCCCCATCCACTTACTCAACCAATCTCCCTCACTGTGCTAAATGGACCTGCCATCTACTCAGTTGAATCATCCACAATTTACCTCCTTCTTCAAATCCCCTTCATCTTTTTCAGTTGGCCAAGGAGGTCTACCCATCCTATATCAAAACTATACACTTTAGTTTTGCTGGTACCATGGTTTAAGTGCATTAAAATCTCACTTAAACTAGAATAGCCACCCTATGAATATCCGTGCTTCCACTTTTGCCCAATCCTCCAAATTCTGCTCCATATAACAGGAAGGGCAATCTCTTAACATAAAAATCAAATCATGTCATTGCCTTTAGAATAAAATCCAACCTCCTTACGATGGATTCCAAGTCCCTATATAATCTAGTCCTTGCCACCATGCATGTGTGTGTGTTTTGTTCACTGGCATATTTTCTTTGCTTTGAACACTCCCTGGCTCACAGAAAGTACTGAATAAATATTTGTTAAATTGATAAATAAATGCTGGTCTCTCTGCTTGTTCTCTCCTCTCTTCTTTGCATGGTTGTCTTCTCATTCTTTAAGCCTTGGATTAAGTTAGCTACTAAAAAATTTTCCTTCCCCAGCCCATTATTTGTTAGGGCCCCTTTTCTTCATAGCACCTATCACAACTTTTTGCTCTACCTATTTGTATGCTCATTATTTTTAAATTGTCTTCCTCTCTCATAAAACTTTAAGGTCTAGGAGGGTTGTCTGTTGTATTTACCAATGCATTAACTAGTACCTGGCACTGGGCCTGAGACATATTGCTAGTTCAGAACTAATGTCTGTTCCATAGATTAATGAATGAATAACTGAGTGTATAGTATATTAAACACTAACAATCATCTCAGTGATTCATAGCAGACTCATCATTTTGTTATTTAAAAATATATATTTCTTTATAAGAAGAAGAGCCCATTTGTTGACTTCCTATCATAGGGACAGCTCCCACACTACTCCTAAGGAAGCTCAAATTTTAAATTTCGATAAAGGTAAAAACTTGTTATGGCATTTCTTGCAATTATTACTCTGGGCTTATTTCAGAAAATTAGACTAGTTTTCAGATCAAGTTTGACCTTTCAGGAAGTCATTGACCTTTCAGGAAGAACTACAAGGAGTTGTTGAGGTCTGCATGGAGGCTGCATGCCCAGTTCTAGGCATGTGAAATGCCATTACTTAATTCTTTAAGAACTGCATATTTTTAAAAATAATTTATATTCTCTTGAGAACAAGTAGGCTATATATCTCCTTTCTGGTGGAGGTATGGGGGTGGAAGGAATGGCAGATTGGTTTGCTGTATACTCAAATAATAATCACAAAATTGGAAATCACTGCCTCAGCCTCCAGTCTACTGAGCACTTAATAACATTTACATCAGTTAACATCTGGCCTCTAAATGTTATCAGTCTTAAACACTGCATCTGCAGACAGCCTGGCATTTGAATTTTAAAAATGTTCTTTTAGGAAGGAAGGAGGGGTGAGAGAAGGGGGGATAAGAGAAAGGAAAATCAGAAAAATGTGATCCCAGAATGGTTTCTTTTTGACTCGGGCGGTAAAGCTAAGAAAAGTTACACGTTCTTTCCTCATAGGTATTGAGCACTTACAATGTGCCAGGCCACATACTCAGTGTTGGGTATATACTAACTCATTTCATTGCTAGGGTCACTCTGTGGGGAAGTTGTTCCTCTGATTCTACGGATGTGACAACTGAAGTTCAAAGGGTTTAAATAATTTGCTGAGGATCACTGAGCTATTAAATAGTGGATCTTGGATTTAAACTTGGAAACCCAGTTTGATTGTATCCATTAACAGATCAATCGACTCACCCACATCAGTAAACATCTGCTCGGTCTTTCCTCTTGTTAACATAGATAAATTTTCATGATTTCATCTGAAGCCAAACCTTCTGTTGTGAGCCCTATTCACAGACTGTGCTACTGCATCATCATTTTCCATTTTGCATATCAGCAAACAATGAAAATGTAAAAAATTTCATATAAAACAAACCAATCCACAAACAAAAAATAACAACCAAAAAGACTTCCACCAGACATATGAAAACAGAAAGAATTCATCAGCAGCATACCTGAAGGATAAGAAATGTTAAAGGAAATCCTTCGGGCAGAAGGAAAATGATACCAGATAGAAATCAGTATTTCACAAAGGAATAAAGCGTGTTTTTTTTTGCTTCCTTTAAAAATCTTTTCCAAATACAATTGACTGAAGATAAGAAATAAGAAATAATAACCATGTATTGTGAGGCTTATAATGTACATAGAAGTAAACCATATGACAATGACAAGAGTACAAAGGCAAAGAAGGAAGAATGAAAGTATATTGTGGGAAGGTTCTTATACTATATGTGAAGTGGTATAATATTGCTTGAAGGTAGACTGGGATAAACTAAAGATTTATACTAGAAACACTAACGTAGCCATTAAAATAAAAAAAAAAACATGAAGAACTTTACCTAAGGAAATACAAAAGGAAGCATAAAACACTTATCCAAAACAGCAGAAAAAGAGAAAAAAGCATATAATGAACAGATAGGATAAATAGAAAACAAATAGCAACATGGTAAATATAAACCTAACCATGTTAATAATCTCTTTAAATGTAAATAGTCTAAACATCGCAATTAAAAGGCAGATGACCTAACGGTATGCTGCCTGTAACAAACCACTGTAAATATAAAAACACAAGTTAAAGAACAGGGAGTGGAAATATGCATACCATATAACACTAATCAAAAGAAATCTAGAATGGCTATGTTAATATAAGAACAAGTAGATTTCAGAACAAAGATTATTATTAGGAATAGAGGGTAATTTCATAATGATAAAGGAGACAATTATAAAGAAGACATAACAATTCTAACAATTTATGAAGCAGAATTTTAAAATACATGAACCAAAAAACAAAAAGAAAAGCAAAAGAGGACAAATAGAATAATCAAGAAGTATAGTCTTGTTAACTGATTGAACCAATAGAAACCCAATAAGGATATAGAAAACTTGAACAACACTATCAATTTGACATAACTGACATTGATACAACACCACACAGAACAACAGCTGACTACACATTGTTTTCAAGTGTACATAGAACACTTACCAAAACAGACAATATTCTAGGCCATAAAACAAGTGTCAGTAAGTTTAAAAAAAATCCAAGCCATAAAAAGTATGTTCTCTGATCAGAGTGGAGTTAAATTAGGAATCAATAACAGAGAGATCTCTAGTAAAGCTCTAAGTATTTGAAACTAAACATTCTAAATAAATCATGGGTCAAAGGAAAAAATCAAAGGAGAAATTCGAATTTTGACTAACTGAAAATATTACATATCAGAATCTGTGGGATATAAGCTAAAGCAGTACTTAGAGGTAAATCTGTAGCACTAAATGCCTTTATTAGAAAAGAATAAAATAAATAACCTCACTTTCTAGATTCAATTAGAGAAATAAAAGCAAATAAAACCCAAAGTAAGCATAAGGGGAAAAAGGATAAGAATGGAAATATTATAGAGGAAGAGAGAGAGAATCAATGAAGACAAAACAGGTTCTTTGTGTAAATATGACAAACTTCTAGTCAAATTTACCAGGAAAAAAAAGAGAAGATGCAAGTTAAGAATATCAGGCATGAAAAAGGAGACATCAGTACAGATTGTAAAGATATAATAAAGATAATAAGGAACTATTATGAGCAACTTTATGCCAATAAATTCTACAACTTAGATGAAATGGATAAATTCCTTGAAAAACAAAAACTACTAAAACTCACTGAAGAAGAAAGAAATAACATGAAGAGGCCTATACCTATTACAGAAGTTGAATGTTTTTAAAATTTAAACCATTTCACACACACACACACACACACACACACACACACACAAAACCCTGCAAGCCCAGATGGCTTTTCTGGTGAATACTGCCAAAAATTTAAAGAAGAAATAATACTAATTCTACACACCCCTTCAGAAAGTTGAAAAGGAAGGAATACTTCCCAACTAATTGTTTCAAGTGGGCATATTTCTGATATCAAAATCAAAGACAACTCAAGAAAAGAAAACATACAGATCACTTCCCCCATAAATACACATGAAAAAGCTCTTAACAGAATTATAGTAAATCTAATCCAATAATATATAAAGTGGTTGACACATGATGATTGAGTGGGGGTTATTCGAGGAATATAAGGCCGTTATAACACTCAAAAGACAATCAAGGTAATTTCCCATATTAATAATAATAATAACCAAGATCATCTCAGTGGGTGCAGAGAAAAACATTTGACAAAATCCAATATCCATTCCTGGTAAAAAGTTCTAGAAAACTAGCAATAGTGGGGACATCTCTCAACCAGGTAAAGGGCATCTATGAAAAAGCTAACATCTAACATCACACTTAAGAGTGAAACACTGAGTTATTTCCCCTTAAAAGTAGGAAAAAAGTAAGAATGTCTGTTCTCACCACTCCAAGTGAACGTTTTACTGGAAGTTCTTAGTGCAGTAGGCAATACATATATCTATATCTATATCCATATCTATATCTATATCTATATCTATCTATATCTACACTAAAAAGGAAAAAGTAAAATTATCTCTATTCATAGGTGATATGCCTGTCTACGTAGATTCACTGCAGCTTTGTTATCCTAAAAAATGGAAACAACCCAAATGTAACAGGTGAATAGGAACACAAGTTGTAGCCCATTCCTGCAATGGAATACCATTTAGCAATAAAAAAGAACAAACTATCAATACCTGCAACAATATGGATTAATCTCAAACTAATTATTCTGGGTAAAAGGAGGTAGATCAAAAGAGTACTTATTGTATGGCTCCGTTTATCTAAAATACTAGAAAATAAAACTATAGTGACAGCTCATCAGTGATTTTGTGGGGATGAAGGGCAGTACCAGGAGGGTTGGGAGGAACTGCAAAAAGAAACTTTTGGGTTTGATGGATATGAATTATCTTAGAGGTAGCAATGATTTCATGGGTGTATATGTGTCCAATTTTACACTTTAAAAAGTAAACTTTTTGCATGCTATTTGTACCTAAATAAAGATTTTTTTAAAAATGGACTTGTGATTACTCCATGCTGTCCTCCACTTATTGCTTAATTTTTCTTTTTCTTTTTCTTTTTTTTTTTCTTTTGCAGTCTTTTAAAAGCAAAATTCTTCAAGAAGTTGTCTTCACTTGCTGTCTCCACTTCCTTAACATCTATGTTCTTCTCAGCACGGTATAATTAGGATTTGGTTTACAGTACTTCATAGGAAATCCCTTTTGTTGAGATCATTAGGATCCTACGTCTTGCCCAAACTAACAATCAATTCTTACTCACCATCTTTCTCAAAATGTCATGAGCATTTGACATGTTTATCCTTCTCTTATTCTGACTTTTAAAAAAAATTTTCATTCATTTTATTTTTTGTATCATTTCCAGCACATAATTATAAAATAACGAGGTTAACACATGCCCATGTGCGAACAAGTGAGAATGTGGCCCCACCATATTTCAGGCACTGAGCATCGCCACAGTTGTCCACTTTGATCAGTGTTTAATATATGTGGGATGTACAGGCATCCAGAAGTTCAGAGTGTAAACATGGTTTCATGTTAGCAATAGGCATAAGATACTCTGGTCCTAAGTGCTTTCTGTAAGTTGTTTCATCCTGAAGGTTAGCACACATGCAGTGTCATCACTGAAAAGCAGATCCTTGTTTGAGGATTCAAACAACTGGAATATCTTGTATTCAAACCCATTTCTTCCAAAGAGCTCCTGTTGGTTGAAGAGAATTCTGTGAACAAAATCTGCCTTACGTTTCCTTGAGATCACAGCATGATTTACAGGAGTGCTGATGCATAGGGGCACATGTACCCCAATGTTTACAGCGGCACTTTCAACAATAGCCAAATTCTGGAAAGAGCCTAAATGTCCATCAACTATTGAATGGATAAAGAAGATGTGGTTTATATATACAACAGAATACTACTTGGTAATGAGAAAGATGAAATCTGGCCATTTGCAGCAACATGGATGGAACTGGAGGATATTATGCTATGTGAAATAAGCCAGGCAGAGAAAGACAGACACCATATGTTTTCACTCATATATGGATCTTGAGAAGCTCAACAGAAGATCATGGGGGAGGGGAAGGGGAAAAAAAAAGTTACAGAGAGGGAGGGAGGCAAACCATAAGAGACTCTTGAGGACTGAGAACAAACGAAGGATAGATGGGGGCTGAGGGAGAGGGGAAAGTGGGTGATGGGCAGGGAGGAGGGCATTTGTTGGGATCAGCACTGGGTGTTGTATGGAAACCAATTTGACAATAAATTATATTTAAAAAAGAAAGCTGACTAGATCTCTGGATGTGAAAAGACTCCTTCAAAATCATATCTTCCATGCTGACTATTTTGACTTTCAGGATATTACCTTCCCTGGTTTTCTTCCTATTTCATTGGCCCGCCTAGGTCCTTCATCTGTCTCCAAATTCTACATGTTGGAGAATCCTGGGACTCAGCTCTCAACCTTGTTTTCTTTATATTATTCAGGTGATTCTAGGTGATTTTATCATTGCATTTATCATGGTATAAAATACTATCTCTTCACCAATGACTCCCTTGACTCCCTAATGTGTTTAAAATGATGACAACTACAGGAAGAATATGATGAGTGGTTAAGAGGCTCATAATCTAGACAAAACTGGAAATCTCAAGAACAGCAAAGGCAGTTTAAAGGGCAAAGGCCTGAAAATGTGGGAGAGATGCCAGGTGCTGCCGGAGAGGCTCTCAGACTGTGTTTTCCAGTGCATTCAAAACACTGTCTGCACTGCTTTTGTACATCACTGCCCTCAGCTCTGGTGGTAATTTTATGTAAAATGCATCCAATTTCTATAAAACTACTTAGCATTGATTTTGCATCTGAAGAGTTTCAGAAACGTCACCATTCCAAAAATAAATGGTATCATGATTCTATTAGAGCTCAAGGAAAGTCTCCAGGCTTTACTATTCTTTGCCATTATTTTTAGAAATTAAATCTTCCTTTAATCTAAGCCCAATGTCTCTGAGCAGGTCACAGCTTGCTCTTCATCAGAGTAGACAGCCCTCCTTTGCATTCCCTAAAGGTGGGGCCAGTCAATCTTGGGGGATGGACTCACCATTACAGAATCCTTAGGGACCTATGAGGTTCTTTTACCTCACACTTGGCCTTCACATGGAGGATGAAAACCCTAAATCACTATGACAGGCTTTAGCTTTTCTTTCCAGAGCAATCTTTACAGAAGAGGTATATATATATATATATATATATATATATATATATATATATAGCATGGGCGTTTTGAAGTGAACAGAGAAGTCCTTTTTAACCAATGTGAATTCTTTATCTTCTTCAGATATCAATTCTTATTCATGATCTTGTTATTTTGGAAAGAGCATTGTTCCTTTACAAATTCATCTTTTCAATAACAGAAACAATGACTGCCTCCAAATATAAGTAGTCGAGGAAACCCAATTGCAAAGTAGTGTCTTCCTTTCAATTGCTTTTCCTACAACCCTGTCTTTTGACTGACTCACTCACAGTGAAACAAGTCACTGGAAGGGCCGATTTATTTGCTAGAGGTGTCCCGTGAAGATTTCATCTCAGTTCTGTCAATAATCCCATTTCCTCATTTTATCTTTTCACAACCAATTCTTTCAACATGGATTTCCTCTTTAATAATCCAATTATCTTAACTTACTGGTAAATTACCCAGTCTAACCAAAACATCAGATTCAGTAATCAAAAGGACAGAGGGCTCTTCAAACGGTGTTTCTGACTCACATATTTCTGACTCACAGATGGATGTACTATGTTCTGTGCCACCTCAATAATATGGCATTACTTGGACAAATAAAAAACACAACCTTATGCAGCCTGTTCTTACATATTTTCCTCTCAATTTTATAAATGAGTCACTTAACTTCAATATTCTTCAAATATTTTTCTTTATTTTATTTTATTCTGAAATGTGACCGTTCTACTCTAAACAAGGAAGCCACAAAACTCATTCCATTTTTCATACAGGTTTTACAATTTTACAAATATACAATTTCCATGCCACTTTGACTATTTTAATGGAAATAACAGATGCTTAAGGTCATTTTTTATTGAATATAAACGGGAGCAACTCTTATTCTATTGGGAAAATTGAGTTTGGGGATAGTTGATATTTTGTTTTGTCTATTTATAGGCTAACAGTTCTGATGTACCAACTACAAATCTCATTGCTATTTTGAAAAAATATATATAACAGAAAAGGACACAAAACCCTCAAATCTCCCTGAACAACTCCTGCAGTAGGATTATTGTGTCTTCTTGGAACTCAAGCACTTTTCAAACTTCTCTCTCTCTCTCTTTTTAATTTGCAGCATAAAACACAAAGTGTAATTTTACTCTCGTGTGGCAAAACCTCTAATGCATCACTACTACAGACAGAAAAAAAGTTCATTCTCCTCTGTCTGATAGTCAAGGTCCTAATGGTATGATTTGAGCTTGACTTTCTAAGCATATGCGCTAAGATCTCTGATTTATGCTCTAACCAAGCTAAAATATACACTATCCCAGAGCTAAACTTCCTTCACTTTTGCTTATGGTCGTCCTATTTCCTATATTATCTTTCCATCTTGAATATCCTTTCTAACATTTCCACCAATATAAATCCATGTGTGAGCAAGGGATAGGTGGGGGGTGGAAAGCACCAGAATTAGGGAGAACTTGGCAACTCTACTGGGAGAGCGACTGTCCAGATATTGTTAAGCTGCCCTATGTGGTCAGCCCCATTAAGAAATACTTAGAGTGACTCAAGGGTTCCTATAGAGAGAGGGAAAAGATTGCCCTGGAAAACATCTAGTTAGAAGCAGTTTAATGTAATGGATCAGGCAGAGGCTTTGGAATGAGGCAGACCTGGGTCTGAAGAGAAACTCTGTCATTTGCCAACTAAAGGGCCTTGGATTTAACCACCCGAAGCCTTAGTTTCCTCGTGTGTAAAATAGTGATAGAGGAGAAAGGTAAAAGCTTGCTATAAGGATGAAATTAAATAATATGTGTAAAGATTTAGTGCAGCCCTACAATTCACTAGTCATGTCAGCACAGGACAAGGGCAATAGAACAGAAATGGCCGTATGGTTTATCCAGACAGAGGGCCAGAGATTTCACCTGCCCTCATTCCTTAAATGTAATTCTCCAAGATCTGTAGATCTCATAGCTGACCCAAAAGTTCTTGTGTGGCCTGGGAAGTTGCTCAAGTATGGAGTAGGAATTCCCCTAGGTCTGTGTAGGAGTGGTGGCCAACCTGTAAGAGAGGCTCTGGGCCCTCTCCTAGGCCCAAAGCCAGGAGGCTGAATGGAGTCTTGGAAGAAAAGCAACTCAGGAAGAGCCAAATTGTGTGTGGCAGGCAGCACTGGCTGCCCCAGAGGCTCACACAACTTTTGCCTCCTACTCTGTTTTGAAGATAAGAGTGTCCAACTGACACAGTTTGGGCCGGCCAATAACATGTAGATGGAAGTCTCTAGAGAAGGTGTTCCTTCCCAAATCTTAGGTCAGACACATGAAATTTCCATTTTTGTAGGTTAAAAATAGTTGAAAGTCAGGTATTTCAACCCATAGAAGACAAGCCTTACTCTCTAAGAGAACTCTTTATCCTTTGCTCCTTTACTGTTTCCTCTTTATTTTTCCGCCTGGAGCTGGGGACTCAATGCACAATGAGTAGCAATCTTATGGCTTTGAGGAGAAGGACCACAGTGGCAGAAGAAGAAGATAAAAGGATCCTGAATGTCAGGACACCAGTGAGTGACATGAAGCCCTGGACTACCTGCCCTCGAAATTCTTGTTGTACAAGATAAACACAGCCCTAAGGGTTTAGCCACTGTGGTAGGGTATCTCATTTGCAGCTAGAAAAATGCTAAATGATGCCATGTTGCTGAGTTAGCAAGCAGAGGATGGGTGGACCTTTGCTGAGTGAAAGAACTAACTCCAGAGAAATTGGCTTCAGGCTGTATAGCTCCTTTGAGGATGACCAGCACATCTGGAGTAGAAACAAACCTTATGCTGCCTTGGAGGCCACATAGTAGGAAGCCTTTCCAGGAAAAGACAAGAAGGAAAAAGACAGGAAGGGGAGCACAGGGAAGGAAGGGAAAGTTAAAGGGGAAAAAGAACATAGTACTAGGGAAGCTGCAATTCTAAACAGCTGGTCAGGTTAGCAAAGTAACTTTCTGAGGGAATTTCTGAGACATTTGAGCGTCACGCTAAGGAAACAGGAAGCAAAAAGTTCCTATAGCAATAGGCTAGTATGACTGGACCAAAGTGAGTGAGGGACAGAGGAGGAGAGATGAGGCAGGGGGCCATTTGGTAGGAGGCTTCTGTAAAGCATGTGTGACAAAGACCTGAACCAATGAGGGCTGTGAGGCTTTCTACATGTGCAGTTAGGATGCCTAAGATGCAATCATCTGAGGTGATGAAGCCAGTGGAAAGATCGGGTTCTGGGTCTGGGGGTGAAGATTAAATCATGCTAAGTTTGAGATGATAGACATCAAAGAAGGGATGTAATGTGGCAGGCTGGATATAAGAATCTGGATTTCCGGAGAGAGAGACACATTTCACTTCATATGAATGCTTCCTAGATTGATAAGTCAGAGGTGATCTGTGCAGATGTGCACATTTTTAAAAAAGTGAAAAATAAATTTGTTTTCATCCATCTGTTCTCAGTCTTCTTCCTGTACATTGATACTTAGCCGATAGGGTTGATGTGGGGCGTTTGGTGAAGGTTAGGTGAAATAATGTATACAATGGGCATATCTCAGTACAGATACTCAATAAATAATGCCAAATCTATATTGTGTACTTATATTTTTCTAGAGATTTCATTAAGCACTATGCATAAATCAACTTATTTAATTTTTACAATTAATTGATAGAGTATATAATATTGTAACCTCATTTTGTACCCATGATACTATGGTTTAGACAACTTTAGGAATCTTGCTCAAGGTCACAGAGCTGGTAAGCAGAAAAACCTAGCTTCATACAAAGATCTTTTTGCTCGTGAACCACATTCTTAATCTACATACTATAGCAGAGTTGCAAATTCAGAAGGCCTCAGGGGTAATGTAAATTTATGCAGTGACTCCTATATCCAATACCTACTCATAATTTACACATGGAGTCTAATAAACATCTTAGACTCAATGTGACCAAAACAGAATTTTTATTTTTCTATGTTCCTCCTTTAGCCCTTCAGTTTTCCATATCAATTAATGGCATTGTTCATCTGCCTAGTTGCTTAAGCCAAAAACCCAGAAACTGTCCTTTATTTCTCTCTTCTCCTCATCTGATGCATCCAACGTCAGCAAAGCCTGATGGCTCTATTTCCAAAATTTGTCCCATATTTGTATATTCTGTTTATATTTACAGTTCCCACCATCATTTCAAACTACCATTATCTGTTATCTGTATTTTTTCAGTAGTCACTGATCTTCTTGTTTCCAATCTCAGCTCCTACAATATTTTACCCACAGTAACCAGAATAAACTTAAAAAAAAAAAACAAAGACAAAAACCAACAGATCATGCTTTAAAATCTTCTATAGCTGTTCATCACGTTTAGATAAAATCCAACATCCTTCCTACAGCCTATAAGATTCTCCCCAATCTGCTCTCTGCTACCTCATTTTAAACCAATCTCCCTCTTGCTCATTACATTTTATTTTTTTAATGTTTACTTATTTTGAGGGAGGCAGTGCATGCATGCCTGCTGGGGCAGAGAGAGAGGGGAACAGAGGATCCAAGGCTCGAACTCATAAACTGTGAGATCATGACCTGAGCCAAAGTCAGATGCTTAACTGACTGCGCCACCCAGGTGCCCCTTGCTCATTATATTTTAGTGGCACTGACCTTCTTTTTCCTTTAATGAAGCAACTCTTCCTGCCACAGGGTCTTGCACTTGGTGCTGACTCTGCTTACCATCCTCTGTCCCTGGTCTTCCTGGTCTATTCAACCTATATTATCACCTCCTACCTCAAACACCACATACCACATCATTTTATTCTATTACTTCATTATTTCCTTATCATTATTTGAAATTTCCTTACTAATTTACTTGTTTGCTCATGTTTATGAGTCTCTCTCCACTAGAAGGCAGGCTTCATGAGGTCTGAGCTCTTGCCATATCTTGTTCCCTGCTGTATCTCCACGGCCTATGGCAGTGTCTGACACGCAGACAAATGTCAGCAAAGATTTGTTAAATAAAATTGGTTGAATATAAGGTAATGGGGAGTAATTGGTGAGGTCTTGGTGAACTAGATGCATCCTCAATTTAAAGAAATTTAAATTTAAAATCCTTTAAAATACCTTGATGGCCAAACCAAAAGGTCTGTTAGAACTTACAATCCCTGCTCTCTACCACTTTACCTGCTGACCCACCCCCACTAATTCCATAAGGTTGAAGATCTGAAAACCCACAAAGAGAATGACACTGAATTTCAGTATGCAAATGGGCAACTTCTTCCCAGGAAAATATTTTTTCCCTAGATCTGTAGCAATTTCCCCAACAGAAGAAATCATCCAGCCACATAGTTTTTCTTTAAATACGACAATGAATGAGTTACTTTCCCTTAGTGGGGAATTTATTGATGGGAAATGTTACAAATCTATGAAAAAAAATTGTTTTCAAACAAAAATAAGGGACTGAAACCTCTAATCACCGGGAAAATGAAATAAAACTGGAGACTCTTGAGTATGAATTTATGTAAGCTAAACAGAGGGTGATTTTTTAAGAGATTTCCTAGCTAGGCTAAGCATCAAATAGACCTTTTCTGGTCGCCAGACCCAAATATTCAGGTTTATAGTTTTTAAAACCTGTGTCAAGATGAATCCTGTCTGGAGCTGTACATTTCACTCAAGGTCTCCCATTATTAAAAAAAATTGTTTTTACACTTATTTATTTTTCAGAGACAGAGAGAGACAGAGCATGAGCAGGGGAGGGTCAGAGAGAGAGGGAGACACAGAATCCGAAGCAGGCTCCAGGCTCTGAGCTGTCAGCACAGAGCCCCACGTGGGGCTCGAACTCACAGACTGTGACATCATGACCTGAGCTGAAGTCAGACACCCTACTGACTGAGCCACCCAGGCGCCCCTTTAAATTTTTGTTGTTGTTTTTTTAAATCCTTATTTATTTTTGAGAGAGAGACAGAGTGGGAGCAGGGGAGGAGCAGAGAGAGAGGGAGACACAGAATCAGAAGCAGGCTCCAGGCTCCGAGGTGTCAGCACAGAGCCCGATGCGGGGCTTGGACCCACAAACCGCGAGATCATGACCTGAGCCAAAGTCGGACGCTTAACCGACTGAGCCACCCAGGTGCCCCAAGGTCTGCCATTATTAAATGTGAGAGTGGAAAAATATTTAAACTAACGTTAAGAATGCAGTAGTTCTTATGCTATGTACTGAGTAGAGTAAGATGAGGATTGATGATGCACCATAGGTTTGGAAAAAGGGAGAATACCAATGATGTGGTTTCTGTCTGAGGGCAATTGACAAAGCTTGATTGAAGTGGGGTGAGGTAAGAATGAAGTGAGAAAATAAAGGCAAATTCTAAAGAATTTTGCTGTGAAGGGGAGAACAGATATGAAACAGTAATTGGAGGGGGCATGTGGAGTCCATTTGGCTTCTTTACTATCATTCTTGAGTGCTTGAGAAAGGGAGAAAATGGTGACCAAGGTGAAGAAGGAATGATACAGGCACAAAGTCCTGGAGGAAGCAAAACAGGATGGGGCTCAGGGTACAGTGGAGAGGCCAGAGTTTGAGAAGTTAGAGGAATTAGTTCTCCTGTGATTTCTTCCATTTTCTCAGTAAGAGTGAGATACATGAACATGTGTTTGTAGGTTTCAGGAGAGATGACCTGGCATGAAATAGTTGTTTTAAGAGAACAGGAGAGTGAACCGACCTGAAACATGCAGTAAAAATTGTGGAGTAATACTGACAACTCATATGAGATTTGCAGTCATTAACTTAGAATGAGCTCAAGGAGCATGGTTGAGTATTTTTCTCCGATCATGTCCAGCTGCTCTTGTGCTGAGGCTGAGCAGATGAAGAGTTGGTCTAACTGGTTCCAAAATACTGCCACTGAGTAGGGCGGACACCTAAGTGTATTTATAAGGGAGTGGTTTGAGTGTAAACCCTGAAATCTAAGTTGGGTAAGGAAAGAAAGGGGGAACATGTGGGAAAGGGGTCAAGGTAGGGAAAGGACAGTGAAAAGGTGGTAGAATCAGTGAATTGGAAGACATACGGGGTACAAATGTAAGCAGCAAGAAACAGAAAAAAGAGCTCAAAAGATGGGTAGCAAGAGTCTGACAGTAGGATACTTAACATCAAGATTTCAGAAATGATTCCATCATTGGTAACTGAAAGGTCTAGGATAAACATGGGAGAGAAGATGCTTAGTAGTTGGCATGGAACAAAAGATCATTCAAAGTGATAGCAAGTAACCATGAGATGGAGTACTGAATGGATCATCTACATGGATGTGGAAGTGATCCCAAATGATGACACAGTTTTGTAGTGGAGAGAAAGGGTGAGTCAGATGCTGCAGTATTCAGTGAATTAAAGAAAGTGACCCAGAAGTGGGTGGATGACTACACCCAGGGGAGGTAGTGGGTGGTATAGTTTGATTGCACGTACTTCAAAGGAGCCAGGTTTTTGCAAGGAAGGGTAATCAAAATGGTCCCTAAGCAGCAATGAAAAGTAAGGATGACATCTCCTCTATCTCGAGGTCCTACAGTGCATAGATTATGAGAGGGGAAAAAAAGGTTGTTCTCTCTTGAGGCCAATGCAAGGGTAGCTCAGTGAGCCAGGGGCCAGCTACAGCAATGAAAGGGAACAATCAGTTGAGAGACTGGGAATGCAGGAAATCTTGACGATACCTAGCCCAGGAGTTCCAGCAGCATCATGAAAAGGTTAGGGGAGATTAGTTTATATTAAGGCTATATCGGGCCATTTGGATATAAATGTCAGGGTGATTATAGGAGGCTTGGACTTCTAGGGGTAACTGAGGGAAACAGGAATGTAAGAAAGATGACAGAAATGGGGATGGAGGGTGGAACGGTCAGAGAGAGGAAAGGAGAAAATATTTTGGACCTTAAGTTCCTGAAGGATCTTATCTGTTTGAATATCAAATCACATAATAGGAGAGACAAGGAGGAAAGAACATAATATATATAATAAGGAGACTTGGGCTTGCATTTGATTCTGTCACTTAATTGCCACATGACTTGAGAGAATTTATATAATACATTTAATCCTAAATTATCTAATCTATAAAAGTTATATTACTGCATATCTCAGAGTGTTGAGGCAAAGATTAATTGGATAATATGTTTTATATTTTTTAAATCTTTTTTTTTAATGTTTATTTATTTTAGAGACGGAGAGATACAGCACAAGCTGGGGAGGGGCAGAGAGAGCAGGAGACAGAATCTGAAGCAGGCTGCAGGCTCTGAGCTGTCAGCACAGGGCCTGACGTGGGGCTCAAATCCATGAACCATGAGATTATGACCTGGGCCAAGGTCGGACACTTAACTGACTGAGCCACCCAGGCGCCCCTACATTTATACATATATAAATCCACACAATGGATTTATTTTTGTTTGTTTGCCAAATACGCATTTCCCACTTTTAAAAATATGTCAGTATGCCCTAACATGATTTTGTCTTCTCCATTAGATAAAGTCAGGTCACATAACAAGCAATAAGAGGTCCTGCATAACCCAAAGAGGAGCCTCATGCAAACCTGGCTGAGCATGCCCCATCCTCGGTTGGAACTTAAATTTCCCTTACAGGGACAAAGAAGTTAAGAATGGCTAGAGTTCCTTTCCTTCCTAGTGGAGTGGTCTTAATCAGATGGTTCTGGTTGGGAGGCCTTTCTGGAGGATCCGGCTCCTTCTCCAAGGCTGTCTTGATTCTTGTCTATTCCGGGGGTGAGGCTTCCAACAATTTAGGGGCTCCTGATATCCTTTTCAATAAATTCCCATTTGCTTACATTGGTCAAAATCAATATCTGTGGTAAGCAACCAAAGACTCTTAATTGATATATAAATGCAGGTTATATAAATGTCGTTATTGCTACTGCTACTACTAATAGTGGTGAAAACGTGTATCTGTTTTCCACTCCAGACAGAAATAGCCAAGGCTTAACTGGAAAAATAAATGAAGGTACCGACTTCATGTCATTCCCTGGAGCCCTGGCAACATTTTCAACCTATGCTCCTTCAAGGGACTATCAATTCCAATCGATGTTATTACCCATCTCCAGAAAGCTCACGGCAGAAATTTTAAGACACCTTTCTAAAGCTCTAAATTTGCCAAACCAGTCACAGTAAATCCAAGACTATGCCATTAAATAACTGTAGCACAGGGAAAGGCAGTTTAAGAATGTGAGTGGGGAAAAATAAATCACAGATAAAAAGATAAATTAGCAACCTGAAAGAGCAATGACTCAAAAAAAAGAGCATGCATTCTAATTTATAATGTAAAAGGCTCTGCTGTCATCATCCATCGTAGCCTGCACTCAGCGTACAAGGCTATTTTGCAATTTCAATAATCAGTTTTGATAACTAATATCCACATTAAAAGCTCCTCAACTTCATATTGCATTAAGGGGATGCTAATGTGTCAGGCTCCTGAATGTCTCCCACTTTATCCCTTGGAATTTACGAAGAGACAATTTGGAAACTTTAAATGTTTTTTTCTCTCTAATGGAAGTGAGACGAGGCTAAGAGAAAAGTACCTGAACAAAGATGTACTGAATATTAATCTAGAGCTATAATGCTTTGAAGTAGAAGGGGATCAAAGAACATTCTTATTATCTGCTACTCTGCTCTTTTCTTCCTATGGTAACTAAAACATCCAATCTTGTGAGATTTTTAGCTGCTTAGCCTGAGATCACCTCCAAGTTTCCAGACATTTCCTGATCTACCCACTTTATTCCTTTTAGTCAAATGGAAATATGACCATTAAGGAGAAGAAACAGCAGTAATCATTGAGTGAGAAGTGTGGCTAGTGAGTTAACTCTGCCTCCTTCCTTTGCGCTTTCCAGACACTTGAGAAAGAGATAAAGACTTTCACAATGGAAGTCCTGGGACAACTCCCAAATTCCATCCATGGAAGCCAGTAAATTCCTGCCCTAATGGCTATGTGGTTGGACTTCGTGAGGATACTTTCTCTCTCATGGCAGTTGAGATCTCAGCTGACCCTGACTGGGAGTACCCTAGTCCCCTCCTTGTCTTCCATCTGGTAGTTAGGAGCTACTGGTTTAGGTGCACACCTACACTTCCCATGCACTAGATAGAATATCACTATCTATTTGCACCCAATAGCCTTACAAAGTGTTTGGAGGTTGTTACCCTTAGTGTTTTCCCTGCCATTAATTTCTCCCCTATCAATCCATCTGATATAATAATGTTGTCAGCGTAATCTTTCTATAATCTATTTCTAAGTCACTCCCTTCCTCAACATCCTTCCCATTGCCGATGTCTTCTCATTGCTGATGTCTTCCCATTGCCTATCGGAATCCTCATTATCCAATAAAAGTTCTCAGTGATCTAGTCTCAAACAACTTTTCCAACAGTAGGTTTTTTGTGCGTGTTTTTTCTTTTTCAACCTTAACCAGCAACTACACAGAACTTCTCCAATCCCATGTGTACAATTCAGTTTCCTGCCTCTGCATTTTGCCAGTTATTCCATTGCTTGGAAAGCACTTTTTCTACCATCCCTCAATCCCAGTCATTATGCAAGGTTTTTTTCAGGTGCTGCCTCCAGAAAGTTTTCTCATAACACTCAAATATATTCTGTGATTTTTATGCATAATACCCTCTGAATTAGTTTAAGACACATTCAATAAACAACCACTAATGTATACAGTATTATTCATAACACTTAGGGTTTAGATAGTTACCATTAAGAAATCCACTGTATAATTGGAGAAGGGAGTATAAAGAGTTAACAATCTAATTTTACTCAGCAAATATGATTGCTGTTCTTATTTGATTTCAGGCACACACAAAGCTGTATTTTCTAGAAGTTCAAATGCAATTTCTCTCTTAATTTTTTTTCTTATCTGGGTCACAGTAGAAGCAATACAATCCATTTTCTGTCTAGAGTTGGAAACACACTTTCAATTTTATAGCCTCATCATTGGTTGCATTTTGGGAAAAAATGTTCCACTAAAATTTGAGAATGAGGGTATAATTTAGAAATAGAAGACCAATAAAATAGAATCATACAGAATAGACTCTCATAAAAAATCCAGTGATTTCACAAATTACCTAAAACCCCATAACTTGAGTAATTATAAACATCCTTTTTTTGTTATCTTCTGGAAATTATACCTAGTATGTTTCCATTAATTGCTATTGAAAACATGGCCAGAACCCCTCATTCTTTTCTTGTGTTTACATTGTGCAAGGAGATCCAATTGGATTGGATCTTAGAAATCAGGAGTGACCCAGTAGTTGTCCACCTGTACTCCTTGGAATCTCTGAGGGTGAACCTAAGTGGGGTTGGGATCCAGAAATATACTTAACAGCACTCCAGGGGTCTTCTCTCGAGGCTTCATCCAGAGAATTGCAATTTTACTAACTTTAAGTTTCTAAGTAGACTCTTACTTTTCTAAGGCTGCTATGGTTAAAAACAATAAGTTTGAAACCACTAAACTAACCCATTTCTTTTATTGTCCAATGAAAAAAACTGAAGCTCAGGTATTTAATGGGTCTTGCTCAAGATCATGCAAAGAGTGAGTCAGAAATGTACTCAACAACTTAATGTCCATTCCCTCATTTCAAAATACTTTCCAAAGATGTCTACAGAAACAATTAATGGATGGATAGGTGGCTGGATGCATGGATACAGGGATGGATGGATAAATGACTGAGTGAACTGTGTAAATGCATGCATGTTATGACCATTTGGTCCAGTTGCATCCATGCTGAAGCACATCTATGGCGCATGGTAAGGAAATGGATTGGTCATCAGAGGCTTTAGGTGCAAATCTCAGCTCTGCCATTTATTGGTTATGAAAACGTGGGAACGTGGGAAAATTTAGCCTCTTTCAGCTGTAGTTTTTTAATCTGCAAAATGGAGTTAATAATATATTTCCATTATGGTTATAGTAAGAAGTCAATGATATAGTGTTCAGAAGATCCCAGGTGCAGTTTCAGTACCAGAAATGTTAGTAGATAATAAGTAATAATTGCATGACAAAACCCAGGCCTTGACAGAGAAACAATTTTTTTTAACTAAATAGTATTTTAATAAGAAATGCAAAACTAAAAAAAACAATAAATCAAACCATATAAACACCCCAAATAGCAAATAGATTATTCTCCATTTCCTTCCTCTAGTCCATTTGCTAGCCTGTGATCTCTGAGGCTGACCCCTAGTTTCCTTTTTCTTCTGACTTTGGTTGAATTCAGCCAATAGGAGACACCAAAAGGAGACAGGTAGGCAGGAGGAGAAAGATGTCAGTGCATTTCTTCTCTTGCACCTTCCTGTGTGGTACTGCAGTTCTGCTGGTGGCTGCAGATTACACTGGGCCAATCTTGTTTCTTTCTCTTGCTCCTTCAGGGGTCTTAGGTTACTACCACCAGCAACCACTTCCCCCTGTTGCCTGTCCTTGGGCATCTCAACATCCTGTATGTTGGTTCCGTTAACTCTGCCTACACTTCTGTAAATAAACTTTTATCAAATTTCATTCATAGTCCCAGCTGGATGTGCCTTGTATTCCCTACCAAGACCATGACTGCTACACTGTTGGGGCAAGCATTTAATGATGAAATTAAATAGCCTCACAAGGCTGTCAAAAATGAATAAGGTTGAACTGATACAGTGGATTAAATGTGGGCACCAGTGACACTCATGGGCAAGCCCCTGGAGAGGGTAAACTGAGATGTTTGCAAACCGTTGCATTCCTCCTGCTCTATGTAATGACCTACCTTATTTTTCATGTGGAAAGCATAAATTTGGAGCAAATGAAGCAGGTGGGATGGTATGGAAAAAAAAACAATTTAAGTTCAAGGCCTTATTCAGTCTCAAAAGCAAAGGAATTTGTAGCTGGGGCTGGATCTAAGGCCATGACTTTTCCTCACTTCATCTTTCTGTACAGAGGTAATGAGGCTGAGGTTAAGAACATGCTGTCCAGAGAGTTATACTCAAATCCAGAAAGAACCAGGCAAATTAATGACTTTGCTACCTCTAAGACTTAACTTCTCCTCCACATAGCCTCCTCTTTCCTGTGGCTGAAATGAATTGTTTCAGTATCCCTTTTCCTTTCTTCTCTTGAACACCAAGAACTAACTAGTTGGGAAATGAGCATGTCCCAACTACATAGTTAGTAGTTGACTATGCTTTGAGACAATTTCACAGATATCGTAAGAAAGTAGGTTCATAGCCAAATTGCATTGCTCTCCTTAATAATCCAATACATGCTCTTGTTAAAAATAACATATTGTATTTAAAGACTAATTTGTGAGATGTATGAGAACCGAATCCATGAAATAATGCTGGAGATTCGGCCATTTAGTTGAATATTCACAGACAAATACTGTGGTACCATTTATAGCACTAGTGTAATGAATTTATTGCAAAATGTCAACTTTATTGAGGATAAACTAAGAATTTTTTTTCTAATTAGTTTCTTCAAATATACTTTTTGAATTTACCTTTGCTGTGACACTTTAATAACATCCTAGGTAAACCCGATAGCTTTGCAGTTTTAGAAGTATAATCCATGCCACTTTAAAACTCTACTCTCATATCAAATGTCATGTTTTCTACTTGCTCATCACTGGCTTAGACATTTGCCATTTGCTCTTTCACCCCTCCTCTCAGCCCACACCTTATGAGATGGGGTGCAGAGCCTGGTTCTGTGTCTTCACCTCTCTTTTCAAGGCCTAGCTCCTCTGGGGTTAAGGGAGATGCCAGAAAGAATAGGAGAAGCAGAGAGATCCTTAGGTAACTGGTCACTTATTGGGTCAGAGGAGCTCTTCCTGGTCTCCCTGTGGCTCATGCTGATAAGCTGGTCCCCATTTGGATGCACTGCCTGGTTTTCCTGGGATATGTTCAGCTGCAATCCAATCCCCTGTCTCTGAAGACTAATGCAGAGAAAAGCCATTATGTTGCTCTTAGGCCTCAAAGGAATCTATGCCGTTGTGCAGCTTTAGGTAGAACATTTTGTCACCAGCAGTAACCTGGCCAGCTTATTGCTCCTACCACTCTTGGAGCTCCCATGTTAGCCTTCTTCATGTGCTGTCACAGAGCTACTGGGGCATTCTTTTTCCTCTTTCTAGTAGAGCTGGATAGAAACAAGGCATTCTAACACTCAGCCCAGGGTTCTTTGCAGTGTGTCATTGCTAGCATTCTCATCTCCTTCTTGGCATTTCCCAGTCTCAGAACTTTGTCCCATGTACCATCCTAGAAAAATCATGTTCGTCACTGACTGTCAAAACTGTTGCCTCTAGAGTGAAACTATTTGCTGCTACTTGCTCAAACTATAACCTTTCCATGGACAAGGTTTCTATGACTGAAATCTGTTGAGAGAGATCTCTGAGGCCTTTTGTCTGCATCTTTATATACTGACTGTGCTGAGCCTTCTACCTCCTGGGCTCTGTCTGCCTATCAAAACACCCCATCATCTCTTACTAAACTTCCTTCACCTGCCATAGCAGGTTTCTGTTGCCTGTCACTGGAGTCTAGACTTCCTGCTTTTATCCTTATCCACTACTGTTCACTTTTTAACCTCTACCCATGACAGTACTGGTTTTATTCTAGTAGGTGTGCCTATTGTCTCCTCCTGACCTTCCCATAGTTGAGATTATTTTGGATCCTGAATTTGTCATAATGAATCATAGGTATTTATCAAAACTTGAAATAATATCTTCTAATTTGTTAATGGGTTTTGGAACTATCCAGACCTGAGCTAGAATCTTGGTTCTACTTGTAACTTGGAGTGAATAACCTTTCTGATTATAGATTCTGGATCTGCAAAACTTAATGAACATGATGCTCAGATTAAGCAAGGCATATTTCTTTGGATCTAAAACACTGTTGGTTTTAAGACACATTTACGAAATATTAAAATTTAAGAGAAATGAACAAATTAGAATTGATCCAATAACGTATGTTCAATGCATCAGCCCAATACCTGCACAAGAATAAGTGCCCAGTAGATAGGTATTCATTTCCCCTCCCTGTCTCTGTGACCTCCCTTCACTCTACTGTCCCTTTTCTCTTCGAAAATCACTCTGAGTTACAAAACAACACCAGAAGGGAAAGTAGGGAATGAATAAAAAGATCTCAGGATTATTTTGATTTTTCTTTTTGCCAAAACAGAGGCTTTTTTTTCCACTTAAAGTCTAAATATAGTAGTGATCCCAGAAGTACAGTTTTCTGGAGAAAATGGTTATTCTGCTTTTGGAGCTAGGGAACATTTCATAGACCAGGAATAAAAGAAAGTTTTTCACTTAAGACAAAAGGGATGTTGCTTAACTTTCATCATATTATGCCCAAGATCATAGTATGTCTCTTGCCACAGGTATTTTTAGGGTGACATTTCGATTCTTAATACAGAAATACTATTTTTGAATAGTAGGCATCTGTATGGCTGGCAGAAAGGCCTGTGAAAATAATAAGGACTAGATGACAGGGAAACCTTTGGTCATGATAATTAGTTCAAACTTTTCTCTTGAAATTGATGGGGGGGGCATGGAACAATTTTAATAGATATGAATGAGATAATCATATTTGCATTTCCAAAGAAATCATTCAAGGCAATGTGATGAAGAACTGAATGAATGAATGAATGAATGAAAGTAGAGGTACTCTAAATCTGCACTGGAGCCAAAACTACAAAGGATCTTGGGTTTCCAAGTCACATGGTGGAGGAGCAATGCAGCAGAAGCAAATTAACACAGGGAAGTCCCGCATACATGTTTGCCCCATCAAGCAGGAAGAAGGAAAAAAAATTGGTTTTGCTATGTAAAGTTATTTATTGCTTACAAACTCAAGTTCAAAGAATAGACTCTAAAAGGAAAAAAGCATAATCTATGCTAAGTCAGACTGAGATACTCAGTAAACCATATGATCTTGCAATAATAATGTTTACAGTACTTAGTTAAAATTCCTACTAAAACATAAATGCCACAGGTATGTAGCAAGGACCTAGGGATTAAGATAGCCCATGGAACACCTGGATTTCAGGCCCAGGTACCAAGAATCTTATCTGCAGACTCAATAGGCATCTTTGGGTAAATATCAAAAGAGATTTTAGGACTCATGATTTCTCTGGAAGAAAATACCTGGGAAGACGTTCCCTGGAAGGGAACTCTCTGAATCACTCTGAATAAGAAAAAAAGTCAGGGTATCTTCATCTTCTCTTGGGTTACTTATGTTTGGTGGATAAGATTGTGCCACTGAATATCATATAGTTCAGCCTCCAAGAGCTTTCTACAGCTTCCTCAGAAAGGAGATTTCCTTTAGAAAGTTAGTGATGTACACTGAAAGAGTGTCCATTGAATAGAGGCTAATTAATTGCAGAGTCTCTAGGGCTGAAATAAAGGGGAAGAGCCAATTAAGAACCGTGCTGATTTAATTAAACATCCATGTCTGGAAACCAAAGCTTGACTGATATATCATTGAGAAAGAAGAACAAAGCTTCAGATCCCTCCATAGACTTTGGAGGCAATATACACCATATTATTGTGTTTTCTCTAGACTCACTGACTAGTTAACTTGAAAGCATCTAGCATTAAGTAGGGTCCAGAACAAGAGAAAGCCTTTCTGCTGTGCTGTGCCACATGCATACCGCTCTGGTAGTTGCTCCTTATTGAGCTTACCCAATCATGCTCTAAGTGTTGGTGTAGGTTAGGAAGCTATATGGAACCTACAGCATCTCTCAGAAAGCATATCATGATGGAGGTCTCCAGGATTTGGGTCAACTCAACAAACACTGGGAGCCTAATATGGGCCAGGAACTGTTTTAGATGCTTGTAGTACATCAGTGAACACAAAAGGATTGACATCAAAGGGTTTACATTCCAATGGGGAGAGGAGATAATCAAAATAGAAAATAATAAATAAGTAAATTTTATAGTATGTTACAAAGTGGTAAGTGCTAAATAAAGTACTAGCACTAGGAGTAAATCAAGTACTAGTACTAGGAGTAAATAAAATAGAGCAAGATGATGAGGATTAGGAGGTGGGGTGGGGTTTGCTGAGAATTTGAGATTAATGCAAAGGCTTGAGGGAGGTAAGGTAGTTAGCCATGTGGATATGGAGATGGGGAGATTTCAGACAAAGGCAACAGCCAGAAGAGGTTTTGAGACAGGAGTGCGCATAGATGGTATGTTTGAGAACAGCATGAAAACCTATTTGGCTGAGAGAATAGAGTGAGAAGGAAAGTAGAAATTAGAGAAGAAGAATTCAGAGAAGTAATAGAGGGCCAGATCAAATAGGGCTTTTACTTGGGTTATGAGAGAAAGAAGATTCAGTGATGGCTCCATACAAAGGTTTGGGACCAACTTTAAGCAGATTCTATGACATTAATATTGAGGGAATCCAAGGAATTTTCTGGAATACTTTCTGATACCCATGTCTAGTGGTAGAAGGCAAGAAAATTTCTGTCAGCACTATGCATTCAGTACTTCAAGGATTAGATCAATCAAGAGTAAAGGTTTGAGTCCCCCACTTTGGGTAAAAATACCAACTATCTGAGGTAAAGGCTGAAGGCTTATCAGGTAACTTTGTATGGCCTGTGGAACAATATTATCTTTTGCCATGCACTAAGGAACATCATAAAATTGTGATGACATCTTCTGAAGCTGTCTTTTATTTTTTTTAATTTTTAATGTTTATTTATTTTTGAGACAGAGAGAGACAGAGCATGAACCGGAGGGGGGGGGCAGGCGGGTGGGCAGAGAGAGAGGGAGACACAGAATCCGAAGCAGGCTCCAGGCCCTGACCTTTAGCAAAGAGCCTAATGCGGGGCTTGAACTCACTAGCTGTGAGATCATCACCTGAGCCAAAGTTGGACGCTCAACCGACTGAGCCACCCAGGTGCCCCTGAAGCTGTCTTTTAAGGATAAACAAACCTGGTCTGCTGCTTTGTACTAGTTGTGAAACCTTGGACAAGTTACTTAGCTCTCCTAAACTGTAGTTTATTTCTTTATAAATCAGGGCTCCTTAAAGTACCTACTTGAAAAGGTTGCTGAAAGTATTAACTGAGATGCTGCATGGCATAGCACTTAGTAGAATCTTATTTTATTATTAATAAACCAGACTCATTTACTCCAAGGTACAGCATTACTATTTCATTGGCCTCAGAGCATGGATAATTCATCTATGGGCAGGATGGGAGGAGGAATTGAGTACAGATGCTAGTAACAGGGAGTCTTTGGAAGCCTTTTCCTATTGCTTCAGTTCACTTAGTGAATTGAAAGGATCATCAGCTGAGAGCGGGGATGGCTGAAAATGTAATGAGGGTTTGAGGAGAGGTGAAGGTGTGAAATACTCTCCTGCAATTTTTGGAGAGTGAATGGACTTGGAATGTATAGTATGGTTGCCTGGAGAAAAGTTATGCCTTTTATACAAGTAAGAAGTTGCACCTGGCTAGTGTCTGACTATGAGAGGAAACTAAATCTATTAACCATGTAATATCATGTTTACACCACATGGGATTCAGGTGACTATGTGGCCCAGAATGTCCATCATGAATGGTGTATCTCATCTTCCTAGTCTTAACATCAGGGATGCCCTGTCCTGTTGTGCTCTGCCACGAGAAGAAAGTGCTCAAGCAAGTCGTGATGTCTCAATTAGAAGGCAAGAGCTTTTGGCCCAACACTTGTAGGATGCCTGCTTCTACTTTCTACTTCTCCGGAACCCATATCAAGGGCCTCACTGAACATTTCTTAGGAGCAGCCTTCTGATAGCCACCAGGAAATGGAGTAACTAAATACAGTCATATATCAGGAATGGAAACAAAGGGTCTAGGTCAGGAGCTGTGACCTATAGACTGGTTTTGTATGTGACCTTGGTTGTGGTCCTGGCAACTGCCTAGCTTTCCCTGGTCTTCCTATTTGCCAAACTTTGTTCTGTAGGTTCCTGGCGATTGCATGAATTGCCTTATATCCTTTCCATAAATTCATCTACCTTTTAAGGGATCTTTTTAAGGGTTTCAGAAGCTTAGAATTAAGAAGCCTGATTAATAGATACAGTGATGAATATTGTGTGAAGTGAAATGATCACTGACCCTAAAAGCAACATAATCAATCAGAAAGACGTACTGCAATACAAATGGGAGTTAGTGTAAATGCATCATCAAATACCTCAGAGAAAAATGCTTACACTAAGCATGAGTTTCAGAAATTGGCTGGAGTCCATGTTATGCTCATGAGATCAGGTTTGTATGAAGAACAATTAGAATATCCTTTAGGACAAATGCAAAGTTCAGGAAACGTTTGGGGATAATGTTGCCCCTGAGCCAAAAAAAAACAAAAACAAAAAAACTGGATGTGAATGTTCTTAGCAGCCTGATTCATAATAGCCTCAAACTAGAAACAACCACATATCCATCAGCAGACAAATGGAAAAACAAACACATATAACAATATAATAGAGTACTATTCAGTAATACAAAAGAATGAACTACTGATATTAGCAACCACGTGTGAATCTCAAAAATCATTATGCCAAGTGAAAAAAGCAGATTCAAAAGAGTATATATACCACACAATTCCTTTTACATGAGGTTTTATTTTTTTTATTTTTTTCAATATGTGAAATTTATTGTCCAATTGGTTTCCATACAACACCCAGTGCTCATCCCAAAAGGTGCCCTCCTCAGTACCCATCACCCACCCCCCCCTCCCTCCCACACCCCATCAACCCTCAGTTTGTTCTCAGTTTTTAAGAGTCTCTTATGCTTTGGCTCTCTTCCACTCTAACCTCTTTTTTTTTTCTTCCCCTCCTCCATGGGTTTCTGTTAAGTTTCTCAGGATCCACATAAGAGTGAAACCATATGGTATCTGTCTTTCTCTGTATGGCTTATTTCACTTAGCATAACACTCTCCAGTTCCATCCACGTTGCTACAAAGGGCCATATTTCATTCTTTCTCATTGCCACGTGGTATACATGAGGTTTTAGACTTGGCAAAACTAATCTGTACTGACAGCAATCACATCAATGGTAGCCTAGGCAAAGGTGGTGGGGAAGACTACAAAAGGGCACAAAGCAATTTACTAGATGGAAATGTTGTACAGCTTGAGACTGGTGGTGGTCATTTCAAATACCATCCAAAACGTCACACTTAAGAATGTGCATGTCATTGTATGTAAATTATATCTCAATAAAGTTGATTTTAAAGTTACACGTGGCCAGATACAAATGTATGGTAACATGAGCTCTGACTTAATAATCAGAGTAATTAGGAATCAAACACTTTGGAATCAAACAGCTGAATCTGAATCTAAGACATCCCATTCATCTATTACCTAGGTAATCTTGAATAAATGACTACAGATATTAGAAAATTTGTACCCTCATGTATTTTATAGTGAGGACTAAAGGAGAAACTGCCTAATATATAGTCAAAACTCAAGAAACAATGGCCTCAATAAGCAACTGATAAGGATTCATGGTGCTTGGAGTAATCTTACACAAAAATTTCTGAGCAGAACAGATGTTAGCAACTCTTTTCATGTAGATTACTATGGGACATCATAGATTGCATTTCCATGCCCATAAAACATACATGAAAAGAGGTCTAAAGCTTATGAGATGGTCTGACCTAAGACTAAGGATTCATATCTGACATACCTATTGAGTATAATTCTAATAGTAGACTCTGAAGGTATATAGGGTTGGGGCATTTCGTTTGGAATCAATACAGTCCTGGTCTGCTGTTATTTACTAGTTAAGGACTTTGGGCATACAAGTTCCTTTCCAAAGCTTCAGATTTTCATCTGTAAATGGGAGTATATAAAATACCCCAGGGGTCCCTGGGTAGCTCAGTTTGTTAAGCGTCCAACTTCGGCTCAGGTCATGATCTCACGATCTGTGAGTTTGAGTCCTGCATCAGGCTCTGTGCTCACAGATGAGTCTGGATCCTGCTTCAGATTCTGTGTCTCCCTCTCTCTCTCTATTCCTCCCCAAATCATGCTCTGTCTCTCGCTTTCAAAAACAAAATAAACATAAACAATTTAAAAAAATACCTCAAAGCATTGCTATGAGAATTAAATGAAACAATACAAAGAATTTACACAGTATTATTTCTTAATTACTATATCAATATGTTTCCTACATTTATTTAACTGACTCATCCATTATGGTACATTACTTACTTGTAATAGCTTTCCTCTAAACAAAATATAGAGTAAGTCTTGCTTTGTAATGTTTTAATGACTTTGGAGGCACCAGAAAGTATGTTGTAGGAAATTAATAGTTTCATTGTATGGCTCCAGTTATAACAATAAGCTTACTATGTTAAAGCATATTGTGGGTTCACCATACCTACAACCACAAAGAAATGGGAATCCTCTGAAGAGGAAGATTATCAGAGTTTCTCTTTTTAAAAATCTCCTTTAATGTTTATTTATTTTTGACACACACACACACACACACACACACACACACACAGAAGACAAGCAGGGGAGGGGCAGAGAGAGAGGGAGACACAGAATCCAAAGCAGGCTTCAGGCTCTGAGCTATCAGCACAGAGTCCAATGTGGGGCTCAAACTCATGAACTGTGAGATCATGACCTGAGCCAAAGTCAGACACTTACTGACTGAGCCACCCAGGTGCCCCTATCAGAGCTCCTCCTTACAATTATCTTAGGAATCATCCTAGAAGAATCTTTAAGAGGTTAAGCACTTATTAACAACTTGCATAGATACTTCTATCTCTGGAACTGGCAGGTGCTAGCTAGAATAGCTTGCTAGAAGTAGGTGCTACCTAACCATAAATTCTTTCAGGATTAATTCATCTTTCTATCCCTAGCACCTGGCACATGTATACACCCAACAGTTGTTAGTTGGGTGGGATGGGGAGGGGAGAGTAAAAGCAAGCAGTATCAACAACAGCTTATATAAGAGAACGTGTGCTTGTCCTCAAGGCTCCTTTCAGAGAAAATTATGGGAATGATTAGTAACGATTTATGAACAATGGCCCAAAAATGACAGGAAATATTGAAAAAGGCACACCTAGAGAGCAAGGAACCTTAGCAACATAGGCTACTTCATTTATAGAGGAAGCAGTTATAAACAGTGGAAAAACACACCATGTGATTGTGAAAATAAGAGGTTTCCCTTAGGATATAGTTAAAATTAGTCTAGGTAATTGAACCATACAAAAGGTAAAGAAGTCACATTTTAACACCCAAGAAGCTACACTACTAATTGGTAAAATCAAATATGAAGAGGATAAATAAACTGAGATCAAACTTTATCGTTCTTTATGCAATTCTGAAGACTTAATTTCAGGATACAAAAGTACTCAAAGAGTATTTTGTAATTACAAACCAATAAGAAAATCCATCCAGGAGGAATAATTATATAATTTCTGCATGGCTTCATTGTGCTAGGCCTAGAGAACGGGAATAAATAGATTCCTCTATCATTATGACTGCTGTAGGCAGTGACTCACCATTACAAGTGGGACCGCATCCTAGAATAGTTTTTTGTCCCTTTGTGTATCATATAAGAAATTAAGCAGACTATCTTTCCCAGTAACTTAAAAAAAAATTTAGAAACCCCAAAATCTGATTTAGTTTTGGAGACTTTTGCCAGTTAACAAGATCAGCAATAGAGTTAAGCCATTATTAAAAATATAAGAATTTTCTGTTTTGAAATGCTTTTTGTTTGCCTTAAATTGTTTATCTTCACTGGTGGAAAATTAATTTATATCTTCAGTGACCTGTAGTTTCATAAATATTTATAGTATCAAAATGCCATGTGTGTAAATAATTGGGATTCAGTTTCTAAATTCTTGAGACTAACACTATAAATTGCATTAAGAAACATTTCACTTTCTCTAATCCTGCTGAGTTTTAACCAATGAATATTATAACAACCTCATTATCATCTGCATATTATTAGCAATAAGTGATGGCACTCAAAGGCAAAAAAATCAACAGATAACAAGGAAGCAACATGACTATAAAAAAGTTACTCTAAAAACAAAAATAAAAATCCTTAATCTTTTAACCCTCCATCTATCTCAATGTGAATTGAGAATTGGTAAATTTTTGCCTGATAAGTTATGTTTATTTACTCAGTTCCATTACATTTTCCGCCCAGGTTTGTAGCTGGAAAAAGAAAAATGTAGGATTTCCTTTCAGTACAAACCTTGGTAACCTTTCACCAAAAAACAGGCTCAGTCTTGAATGTCTTGCCTGAGGAAGACAAATAAGAAAAGAGTGAAGGGCAGCGGGAAAGGGGTGAGTGGCGATATAACGAGTCCATCTTAAGATGCAAAATCTTGCTTGTGTTTTTACCCTACAACCCACCTTCAGCTTAACTTACATGTTCTAAACTCATATGCTAGGCATTCAAAGACAAATGTAACCAGATCCTAGGTTGGAGGACCACATTGTCTCTGCAATTCCACACATGATTATATAAGGTCCATACTCTGCCATGTGGGAAAATGGTGACCTGGGTAGACTCTAGCTATACTTGGGTCTACCTGGGTCAGATCTCACTTCTGTCACTTTACGAGTGTCTTTACCTGTGGCAGACTCCTAACAAGCATACTCCTGAATCAAGATAACTCCTGGCAAAATGAATGAAGGCTGTTATAATAAGTGATCCACATATCCTAGTATCATTCATTATTATCCCACCTAAAGGACTTTTTTTAATAGAAAGGATTATAGAATGCTTGGTACACCTACGATGCCAATGCCTATCTCCTCCTTCCTGCTGCTCCCTCCGTCTTCCTTTTCAGGGTTACCAGATCACCTCCATTCTTTCATTACTGGATTCTATCTGGGATAGGATGCTGGAGGGTGGAGCTGGGCTGCATCGTCTCCAGAGTTTCTGCCTGTGCTGCAGGCCAAACTGCCTCCTGGTGTTGACCACTCAGGGACATGGAAATAGAAGTCCTCTGAGAAATCAATGGAACCTATCCCTTGGATTTCACACCTTGGATTTCATGCCTATAGAGTCTATTACAAGTTTCCTTGAAGGAAACTGGATTGGAAAGAGAAAGAAAAAGAGGCCACTGACAGAACATACCCATGTGTGAGGATGCCTGGTAGTACAGGCCATGGTGAGGAACAGGAGAGGTTCTAGGGGGAAAATGTGCCTAACCATTTGGAAGCCATACTATTGTCCCCACCCCTGACCCCACTAGTGTCCTGGATGAGTTTACAAACTCCTGATTCCTGCCATGTTGCTTCCACTCTCTTCCTCACCTTCTCCCTTTACCCCTATAATCACTGTGAGTGTCTAGAAGGGCCTGGAGCAGGAGGACAGATATTACTGTGTAAAGGACTGCCTTGATGAACAATTGAACAGAATCTGAATGCAGAAAAATACCAGCAAAGGCAGCGGGGTATGGACTCAAAGGAATATGGTAAGCAATCTGACGAGAAAGGACCATTTACTAGTCTTATGACTTTTCTGTTTCTTTTTTTTATATGTAAAATAGGGAAATTCATAATAATACCATGTTTCAAAGCAGCTGTGATGATCAAATGGAATTTCTATCAAAGTATATTGTAACCAGTGGCACTCTGTAAACAGATTACTAAATATTATTCCACAGCAAGAGTGAACAAGATTATATAAAGATCTTAACAATAACATAGCAGGGGCACCTGGGTGGCTTGTCGGCTAAGCATCTGACTCTTGATTTCAGCTCAAGTCACGATCTCAATGGTTTATAAGTTCAAGCCCCGCATGGGGATCTGCGCTGATAGCGTGGAGCCTGCTTGGGATTCTCCCTCTCTCTACCCTTCTCCCTCTTGCGCTCTGTCTCTCTCTAAATAAATAAATTAAACACACACACAAAAGCCCACAATAATATAGAAGTTGATACATGCTACCTATTGTATTTGTTATTATTAATAAAATCAAACCATGAGTGAGTGCTAATGATGAAATATTAATTGGAAAAACCAAGATTAAAAATCTAATAAACAGAACGATCTTAACGTTAAAACAGTATATAAGCTTAAGGGGGAAACCGCAAGAAAGTATATCAAGATGTTATCAGTAATTACCTCTAAGTGGAGGAATTATAGGTTTAAAAGGGAGAGTTATTGGAATGTTTGCTCAGTATCCTTTATTTGAGGGTTCGCCCCTGCTTCCCAGTCCATTTAGGTGCAGTGAAAGCAACTATGTTCTGTCATCAGACTACCTAAACCTCACCTGGGCTGTATGTGATTGGGCCAAGGATGGGCTATGTAAGTTGGGCCCATGAGTCTCCTTCTAAAGAGTCTGAGTATGAAAGGGAGAGGGAGTATGATGAGGAAGCTCTCTATGAACTGAAGCATTAAATTCTAAAACTTGGGAGCTTTGTGCCCATGTTTTCTGTCACATGGGCTGGAAAAGACTGGATTACCAAGGACTGTTAAGAACACAGCAGAAGTTCAGAGAGGAGCAGAGAGGGGACACAGTAAATCCCAATGATCTTTGAAATTTTGGAAACACCTACATTCCTATCACAGTTTTTCTAAGATACCTGCCTCATTATCTCTCCAATACATGCCCCTTTTGGCTTTACCTAGCTTGACTATAGTTTCTGAGTGTTTTACCAAATACAAAGAGATTTTTAAAATGCTGTTATTACCAGAAAAAACATATTTAAAAAATAGCTGTGGGTGTGCCTAGGTGGCTCAGTTGGTTAAGCAACTGACTCTTGATTTTGGCTCAGGTCATGATCTCACCGTTTGTGGGTTTGAGCCCCCTGTCAGGCTCTGTGCTGACGGTGAAGGACCTGCTTGGGATTCTCTCTTTGCCTCTAAATAAATAAATAAATAAATAAATAAATATTTAAAAAATAGCTGTGTACAGGGGGCACCTGGGTGGCTCAGTTGGTTGAGTGTCTGACTTAGGCTCAGGTCATGATTTCATGGCTCGTGAGTTCGAGCCCCACGTTGGGCTCTATGTTGACAGCTCAGAGCCTGAAGTCTGCTTCGGATTCTGTGTGTGTGTCTCTCTCTGCCCCTCCCTCGCTCATGCTCTCTCTCTCTCTCTCAAGAATAAATAAAATAAAAAAAAATAGCTGTGTACACGATGAATAAACATAAAGGTGAGATGTAGAACTATAACACCAGGTATTTTGCAATCACTCAGAAGAATGGATTTTTATTTGAAAAAAAAATTTTTTTAATGTTTATTTATTTTTGACAGAGAGAGAGAGAGAGAGAGAGAGCATGAGCAGGGGAGGGGCAGACAGGGAGGGAAACAGAATCAGAAGTAGGCTCCAGGCTCCGAGCTTCTAGCACAGAGCCCGACACAGGGCTTGAACTCACAGACCTGATCATGACCTGAGCCGAAGTCGGACGCTCAACCAACTGGGCCACCCAGGGGCCCCAGAAGAATGGATTTTTAAATCAGGCTTAATAAATGATCTCCACATCCAGGACTCAATAGGAAGGGGATGTGGAACTCACTGGAGAGTATTAGTCACTTGGTTTGCTCTTAACTCTCCAGATTCAAATTAACATTAGTAACATTAATAGCTTATTAATACAAAGCCTCAGCCTACTTGGTCTCCACTGGCATTCTTCTTGCAACTGAGTACTTACTTGTAGCAGTCATGAACTCTGTCCAAAAAAGCTCTTTGCAAAGAAAGTACTAAAAGCAGTGTGATTTCTTTGGCCTGATCTCTTTATTCCATTCAGGCATACTAACTTGCCAACTCAACAGAAATCTGTTCCTTCCTATTGCAGTGAAACAGCTGTAAATTTTGAACAGAAATATATAGCGGTAGGGGCTTCCTTTTCTTTCTCAAATTATAACAAATGCACTTTAAATGCTCTCAGAATAAATCCCATGTTGTTAGGGACTCTACATTTTATAATGTATTTCTTGTTCACCTGACCCTTAAGTTTAAAATTAATTTATTTTTTATTTTGATCTTTTGAGAGAAAAAAATGAATTTATACAAAATATAGATTCTGAGTCCCAGATAGGGGATTTTGAAGAAACCACTGCTCTTTGGGTTTTGTATTTGCCCTCATCAGAAGAGGAAAACATCAAAGGTGGTTCTTTGTTTTAGTTTCAATGGCATATCTGTAGACTACCTCATTTCAGTTTTAACTGAGAAATACCATTCCTGAATATTCTGCTTAATAAAGCAATAACTATGATGTGTGTCTCTGGATGATTTTTTTCTTACTTTCTCTAACAATAGAAAAGACTGCCACTAGCTATGAGATATTAACATCTATAAGTTATTTTGGGTTTTTTTTGGTTGGGAGAGTTACTTGATTTATCATCTGTTATGGCCAAGATTACACCTCTAGGCCAGGCACACAATCAGACACAGTCCCTTTCCAAGTGCAGAGCATGCAGAAAAAAATAAAAATACAAGCTTCTCTAATATATTTATTCCAAATAAAGAGATCTAATTTAGGCCATAAGTGGGAGAATCACAAATATCTATGCTTTTCCAGCTCCATAATAATTAGATTACTAAGAGTGATATTCCTATTTGGTAAATTCAACAGATGCTGCAGTGCCACAAAGAGGTCCAGATGTCACCCTCTGAAATCTGACTTAGCAAAGTAAATTATGTGTATGATTTCAGATTTCTATGGTTTGTATTCGCTTTTTGTTGTTCTCTTTATCTTGAACTCTTGCTTAGTGTTCTTTTGTTGTTGTTCTTTCTACTTTTCCATTTAGCGATGAACTTTGTCAACAATCAAGACAACATGATTTTCATCTAAAAAAGGAATGTAGATGGGGCACCTGGGTGGCTGCGTTGATTAAGCGTCGAACTCTTGATTTTGGCTCAGGTCATGATCTCAGTCTGTGTGTTCAAGCCCTGTGTCAGGCTCTTTGCTGGAAGCATGGAGCCTGCTTGGGACTCTGTCTCCCTCTCTCTCTGCCCCTCCCCTGCTTGCTCTCTGTCTCTCAAAATAAATAAAAATAAACTTTTACAAAATAAAAAATAAATGTATAGATAAAAACTTAAGAAAAAATTTAAAAATTAAGCACCTGGGTGGCTCAGGTGGTTAAGCGTCCAACTCTTGGGTTTAGCTCAGGTCATGATCTCATGGTTTGTGAGTTCGAGCCCAAAGTCAGGCTCTGTGCTGACAGTGCAGAGCCTGCTTGGGATTCTTTCTCTCTGTCTCTCTCTCTCTCTTTCTCTCTGTCTCTCTCTCTCACACACATACATACAAAATAAATAAACATTTAAAGAAAACCATTGCCTGTATTATTTAGAATTAGTCCATGTCATATGTTACAAAATTAATTATTTCTTTAAAATATTCTAGAGTCAAGGCATCTGGGTGGCTCAGTCGGTTGAGTGTCCAACTCTTGATTTCAGCTCAGGTCATAATCTCATGGTTTATAAATTCAAGCCCCGTGTGGGGCTCTGCGCTGGCAGCACAAAGCCTGCTTTGGATTCTCTCTCTCCCTGTCTCTCTGCCATTCCTGCTCTCTCTCTTTCACTCTCTCAAAAACAAATAAATAAACTTAAAAAAAAATTAAAAAGGAATGTGAGGGGGCAAAGTGCCTCCAGAATCTTCTTGTGTTCATAATGGGGCAGTGGACATTCTCCCTTCAGAGATATGCTGTCCTGAGGTCCATAGCACCATGCAGAAATCCTTCACATCTGAAGTTCTGAGGGCAAAACAGAACAGGGCCCTCAACTCTTTAAGACTCTAGGCAGTATCTCTTTGAGTAACAATGTAACAATGCCTGAATCTCAATACTGTAGACTTGTTGATGCAGGAAGGCTTTGGATATCATTCTCTCATTTTAAAGATGGAGCAATTAAGGTCCAGAAAAGAAAAGTAACTTACCTGAGGTCACCTAATTTGTAAAAGGGTTGGCTCTAAACCTAGGACTCCTGATTCTTGTTCCAGATTTTTTCCCCAAGCTATTTGGCCTTGGCAGGCTGTCATCAGTTTTCACTTTTAAAGATACAATTTTTTTTAATGCAGTTCCTCAAAGAGAAACACACTCTCAGAGTTTTACAGTTTTGTGTCATTATCAAGTGGTCAATATCACTCTTGGAAAGAAATTCAACAAAATGTTTTATCAAAGAGTTTCGATCACTTCTTGTAAGGGTCTCTTAAGTCCATTGGACATACTAGTTTTGTAAACCATTTTAACTAGCCTATTCTTACTGAAGGTGGAGGAGGTAAGAAGCCAACAGTGCCAGGAGTCTTAGGAGCTGGGTAACATATTTTTCATTTTACAGAAAAGAAAATTAAAGTTAGAGGGGCTGAATGACTTGCCGAAGTATCTACTTGTATGGCAAACCTAAGATCTTTGAATTACTTTGATTTCAAAGCTCATGTTCCTTGAGTCAAATATTTGTAAATCAAGTACAAAGCCAGGGAAGGGTGCTCTTTGGGAAGATCAACTATTACTTACAAACACTCCTTTTTACGTCTCTGACATAAAAATTTTCCCTGTATTACTCCTCTGGCCCTTTGACAATGTTCCCCATGGAAGAAGGTCAAGTACTTAAAAAGACTCCTTTTAGTCATGTTGTTAATAAATAAAGCAATGTTATCTAAACCTTTGGGTGCTTTTATCAGTCAAGGTATCACTGATTTTCTCTCCCACATGGGGAAATGCCCACAAGGTCATGGAAGCTCCGGAAAAATGTAAATTTTTCAGAGTAGATCTGCTCTCCTGGTGCCAGGGTGACTTTTGATGGGCTCTGGGAGGTCACCTTAGTCATATTTGAGTTCATTTCTCTTTCTCAGATTGCTCACCAGAAAAGATTAAGCATTAACTCCAAGCAGTTAAGCTCTGTGTTATTGATTATTCATTTTAGGAACCTCAAACTTCCAGAAAAATTTTTTACGATATATTCAACAAAAGGATAACAAAAATGTTGCTGTAAAGATGACTGCAAATCAAAATTTGGTTTTTTTTTTTTAATCCAGTATTAGTACTGACTCTTTAAAAATTAACAGTAGTGACTCATAGTTACATAGAGTTCAGTAGTTGACCAAATATTTTCATATATATAATATCATTTAATTCTTACAAGTAACCCTTCAGTAAAATTCAAACATTAAGTGACTATTAATCTTTGTTATTAATTGGGCTTGACTCTAGAGATACAAAAATAAACAAAAATGGTTCTTTCTCATCCTCAAGGAATCTGTCATTTTTACTATTATCATACGTAACATAGTAGGTAAGTAAAGCTCATATATTAGAATATAGTTGTTCATTGAGTCCAGTTATATCCAGGGTTGAAACTGAAATTGTTTTGATACCAAAACTTATTCTTGTCTTACTACACGGAGCTTCTGTTCAGCCTGAAAGTAGAAATTTAAAGGAAAGTGATCACTTTTTAAAAATTATCTCCCCTAATTTATTAGCTTTTAGTTTATGATTTTTGTTCATTTACGATTTTAAAGGCAATGTGCACCCTTATAATCACTCATACTGTTAATATAATGCTTTCCATTTATACTTTTCAAAAGAAAAATTTTCACCACATGTTCGCTTAAAGAGAAACAGAATCCAAGTTGTCATGTTCATGTAAGACATTCAACTTTGCGATTCACAAGGTACAATAGCTAACTAACTACGTATGCTATATTTATGAACCTGGGACTCATAACTGAGAAGATGAAGACTTGAGGAGAGTTCTGACATGCAAAAGCAAGGTGATTAAAGGGTTAAGCAAAAAGAAATTATGAAGAAAGATTCGAAGAATTTGGCTTTAGGATGCGAGCTGACTCACGTCTTGATAACAATCTTCATGTACATGAGGGGTTATTATACCAGCTGTTTTTTACCGCTGAGGATGGAAGAAAAGGAATTGAAACTGCAGCCCTAGGGATTTAGGATAGGTATGAAAAATGATTTGCCGACAGGTGAGATTGTCAGTTACTAGAATAAGATACCAAGGGAAGTTGTGGAATCTCCCTTAAAAAAAAAACAAACCGGGGCGCCTGGGTGGCGCAGTCGGTTAAGCGTCCGACTTCAGCCAGGTCACGATCTCGCGGTCCGTGAGTTCGAGCCCCGCGTGGGGCTCTGGGCTGATGGCTCAGAGCCTGGAGCTTGTTTCCTATTCTGTGTCTCCCTCTCTCTCTGCTCCTCCCCCGTTCATGCTCTGTCTCTCTCTGTCCCCAAAATAAATAAACGTTGAAAAAAAAAATTAAAAAAAAAAACAAAACAAACAAACAAAAAATATTTCTAATCTCTAGAGTTCAAATATGACATGGCTCCAGGCAGAAAGATGGACTAGATAACTTCCTAAGGTTCCCTTCAGCTCAACAATTCTATCACTGTGATGATCTCAGCTACCAAAAGTATCCTGTCATGGTGAAAGCCAGATTGATGCTAAAATTCATAGTTGTCTTTTAGAAATCATAACCTCAATTTATGGTTTTCCTCCAAATGTCAGCTAGAATCAACTTAAAGGTGACCTGATCAATATCCCTAAAGGTTAAAAGGCCAAATGTAGGATATTGCTAATATTTCAAAAACTGTTGTCCCTCTTACTCATTAAGTTTCATTTTAAAAGTTTATTTACTTATTTTGAGAGAAAGAGTGTGTGTGTGAGAGAAAGAGAGAGAGAGAGAGAGAGAGAGAGAGAGAGAGAGAGAGAGAAGGCAGGGGAGGGGCAGAGAGAGGGAAAGACAGAATCATGAACTGTGAGATCATGACCTGAGCTGAGATTAAGAGTCATACATTTAACTGAGCCACTCAGGCACTCCTCATTAAGTTTCGTTTTAATCCCAAACCAAGAGAACCCAGTAAAGATTGTCAATATAAAGCTCTGAGATGGTAATATCTCCCTACAATTACCCTGACACGCTTTCTCTCACCAAATTAAGTTGCTTTAGGATTTCAGAGGTTGATCAGAAGCAAATCAAGATAGCAGAGGGATAGGAAGGTATGTGATACAATGAACTCAAGATATCATTCCATCCAGCTCATTTACTTGACAACCAAGAAATACGTTCATGATACTTAAGGAATTATGCAAGATCATACAGCTTAGTAAAATACAAAGCTGAGATAAAAATTTGGCTCCCTACACAATAGTGACTATTTTTCATGTCAAAGAACCAAACCAAAGGCAAGTTAAAAAAATGTTTCAAAATATATCCAGATGCTTAGAAGACTAGACAAACAACCTGAAATTCCTTGCTTGTGGCAATATCTGACTCTTCTGTCCATACTATAATAAAATCAAGTATTTTATTACATGGACAGACATGTATAATAGTCATTTCATTAATATGTGGTTACCATATGTGGTGAGGTTACCGTAAACAAATAAAATGCATACCTTTTCTAATGGGTTTGTTACATACTAATTGCCAATTTCCTATAATAGTTAAAAGTAGGTTTTAGAGGCAAAAAATTTGTTAACTTGATTTTACCCACTTTTATTTTATTTTTTTTCAACTTTTTTTTTTGGGGGGGGGGACAGAGAGAGACAGAGCATGAACGGGGGAGGGGCAGAGTGAGAGGGAGACACAGAATCGGAAACAGGCTCCAGGCTCTGAGCCATCAGCCCAGAGCCTGACGCGGGGCTCGAACTCCCGGACCGCGAGATCGTGACCTGGCTGAAGTCGGACGCTTAACCGACTGTGCCACCCAGGCGCCCCAATTTTACCCACTTTTATATCTATGTGACTTTGGGAAAGTTACTTAACCTTTTCATTTCCCCACCTGCAAAATGAAAGTAATATTATTTACCTAGATTGACTGAGATATTATTATATGTTAAATACTTCACATAGGCCTGCCAAACATAAGTGCTCAGTAAACTATAAATGCTGCTATTATTATTATTATTATTATTATTATTATTTATTCCCATAAAGTTACCCTAAAAGATGATGAGAAGTAAAACCTTTCTATTGGGCCTAAAAAATAAAAAAAGCTCTTTCTTAGGAAAATAAAACTTTCTCTCCAAAGCCATGAAATCCTCATTTCCATTGTCAAAAGAAAGTTCAGTTGAACTGACACTTTCTGCATTTCCTGGGGACCTAATATATGCCAGAAGCTCTACTAAGTGTTGTGGGTACAAAGATGGAAGAAAGATTCATGGCTTCAAGGATTTCAGGGTCCAGAATTGAAAGAAACATATAAACAAATAAATATAATGTGATGTGACACAAAAAGCAGTAAAGACAGTACAATGAGAGGAGGGAGGAGAATGAGAAGGGGTGGTAGGTGGAATTTAGAATCGCCGTCAGGAAATCCGATCAGATAAACAGAAGGGGTTTGAAGACGGCAGTGTAGGAAGACAATGAGCTCACCTTCTTCCATGAGCACAACAGATTTACAGCTATACACGGGACAATTTTCTTCTGAAAAGGCCCTAGAACTAGATAAATTACACAACAAAAGACAAAAGAGATGCAGTGAGAAGGGATAGGAGAAGCAGAGATGTGGCCTTGCCCAGAACCCTGCCCCAAATGTAGTGACTGTATAATTGGGAGGGATCCCCCCAAATGTGGAATTCCCCTTAAGAAGTAAAGGCATTGTGTCCCACATCAGGCACCCCAGCCCTTCAGGCAGGCACTGGAAAGATGAGCCACCTAAATGTCTTGTTTTGGAAACCAATGGGGATTAAGAGAAGAAGAATCATAGAACTACAAGGAAAGGAGGCCCTACTCTTAAAAAACTCATGTGCGAACCCAATTACCCTGAGATCCAGTATAGAAGGAACAGATTGAAAGCATCTAGACCTTAAGTGAGGGAGACACACTAATTTTAAAGCAGTTACCAGAAAGACAGGAACTTGAGGAACTTTATCTGAAAACAGAAGTGCTGGCAGACACCATCTTTGCAATCTCATCAAACTTACTGGTAATGAAATTGATGGATACTGTTTTTGGTACCCTCCCTCTATCTTGCTAGCACCAGAGGTTGCTCTGCCTACTCCCCTTAGTGACCCCCCAAACTGGGCTAGGCAAGTGCCCTACACCCTGCCTACCCCACATAGCACTCACACTGCAAAGGGCCAGATGAGTGCCCTGAGCCTTGCCCAACCTATGCAATGACTGAACTGCAACTGGCCAGACATGTGCCTTAAATCCCACCCATGGCACTCAGAGACAAAGCTGCAACTGGGAGGGACACACAGCTTGAACTCTGCTCTCCCTGTGCAAGCCAGCCAGGGGAGTGCCCCAAGCTACCCCTCTCCAGTAGTATGCTCAGCCCTACCACACCCTGCAGGCACATGCAGCCTACACAAGGGATGCCTAGAGAGTGCCTGGCCCTGGTACCAGAGGAGATTGTACTTCTGGGCCACACAAAACAGTTCATACATAAGACTACTTTTTCAAGACTGAGGGGGGTAGCGTTTTGCGTGTTACAATAGACAAAATGAGAAGATAGAGGAATATGTTCCAAGCCATGGACAAGGCAAATCCTCAGAAAAAGACCTTAATGAAATGGAACTAAGCAACCTACCTGATAAAGAGTTACAAGTAATGGTCCTAAAGATGCTCACCAATCTTGGAAAAAAATGGATGAACACAGCAAGAACTTCAACAAAGAGACAGAAAATAAAAAGTACCAAACAGAAGTCATAACTGAAGTGAAAAATACAGTAGAGGGGTTCAACAGCAGAATGGAGAAATAGAAGCACAAATCAGTGAGTTGGAAGACAAAGCAATGGAAAACACCCAAACATAAAGCAAAATGAAAAAAAAAAACAATTAAAAGAAGTGAGGATACCTTGAGTGACCTCTGAGACAGTATCAAGTGGAATAACCTTTTTATGATAGGGGTCCCAGAAGGAGGAAAAAGAGAGAGAACGGGCCAGAAAAATTATTTGAAGAAATAATAGCTGACAACTTCCCTAATCTGGAAAAGGAAACAGGCATCCAGGCCCAGGAAGCACAGTGACAATAAAGTGAACTCAAAGAGAAACACACCTAGACACATTATAATTTAAAGTATAAATATTAAGGTTAAAGAAATAATCTTAAAAGGTACCGTGAGAAGAGCCTCATGTTATGTATAAGGGAAACCCCAAGAGGCTATAATCAGACTTGTTAGCAGATAGGCCAGAAGGGAGTGGCAAGACACACACAAAGTGCTGAAGGGGAAAAAGTGCCAACCAAGAATCCTCTACCCAGCAAGGTTATCATTCAGAATTGAAGGAGAGATTAAGAATTTTTCAGGTAAACAGGAGCTAAAGGAATTTATCACCACAAACCAGCATTACAAGAAATGTTAAAGGGACTTTTCTAAGCTAAAAAGAAAAGGTACCAATTAATGATAGGAAAATATACATATGTAAATATCTCACCAGAAAAGGTAGATAAATCATAAAGGTAGCAGATAAACCACTTACAAAGTAAGTACAAAGAACAAAAGACCAAAGGAGTAAAATCAATTTAAAATACTATAATTAGTTAAGGGATACATAAAGTAAAAAGATGTAAAATGTGTCATAAAAATACAAAATATGTATGGGGGTTGAATATAAAGCTTTGGAATGTGTTCAAAATTAAGTGGCTATCAAATTAGGGAGGCTGTTATATACATAAGATGTTATATGTGAACCTCATAGTAATCACAAAGTAAAAAACTTACAGCAAATACACAAAACAAAAAGAGAAAGAAATCTAAATATAACAATAAAGAAAACAATCAAACCACAAGAGAAGAGCAAAACAGAATAAAGGAGCAAAGAGGAACTACAAAAAAAGCTAGAAAAGAATAAACAAAATGGCAATAGGTACACACCTATCAAAAATTACTTTAAACGTAGGGGCGCCTGGGTGGCGCAGTCGGTTAAGCGTCCGACTTCAGCCAGGTCACGATCTCGCACTCCGTGAGTTCGAGCCCCGCGTCAGGCTCTGGGCTGATGGCTCAGAGCCTGGAGCCTGTTTCCGATTCTGTGTCTCCCTCTCTCTCTGCCCCTCCCCCGTTCATGCTCTGTCTCTCTCTATCCCAAAAATAAATAAAAAACGTTGAAAAAAAAAATTAAAAAAAAATTACTTTAAATGTAAACAGACTACATGCTCCAATCAAAAGATATAGGGTGGCTGAATGGATTAAAAAATAACAAGACCCTTCTATATGCTGCCCACAAACTTCAAACTTAAATACACCCACAGAATGAAAGTGAAAGGATGAAAAAAGACGTACCATACAAATGGAAATGAAAAGACAGCTGGGTTGGCAATACTTAGACAAAATAGACTTTAAAACAAAGACTGAAACAAAAAACAAAGAAAGGCATTTATATAATAATAAAGGGATCAATCCAACAGATGTCACAAATAACATTTGTAAGCATCAATACATTCAGCATAGAAGCACCTAAATATAAAAGGAAATATTATCACAAATAAAGGGGAAAATAGACAGCAATACAATGATAGTAGGGAACTTCAATACCCCACTAACTTGAATCTACCTATCTACCTATCTATCCATCTATATTTCTATATCTTAATAGAAATATTCTATTTCTATATATTAATAGATATATTCTATCCCAAGACAGCAGAATAAACATTCTTTCCAAGTGCACATAGAACACTCTTCAGGATAGATCACGTGTTAGGCCACAAAACAAGTCTCCATAAATTTAAGAAGCCTGAAATCACATGAAACATCCTTTCTGACCACAATGGTATGAAAGTAGAAATTAATTATAAATGGAAAAAAATAAAAAACACAAACATGTGGAGACTAAACAATACGTTATTAAATAACCAATGAGTTGATAAAGAAATCAAAGAGGAAATAAAGAAATACCTTTAGACAAATGAAAATGTAAACACAATGAACCGAAATCTCTGAATACAGCAAAAGCAATTTTAAGAGGGTAGTTCACAGCTGTACAGGTTTACTTCAAAAAATAAGAAAAATCTCAAATACAATCTAACTTTACATTTGAAGGACCTAGAAAAGAAGAACAAATTCCAAAGTTAGCAGAAGGAAGGAAACAGAGATCACAGAGGAAATAAATGAAATAAAAACTAAAAAAAAAGAATGTAATCCTCAATGTGAAAAAAAAGCAGGGTAAATCATGGATTTTGTTCACATTTGCAAAGACTATATATAAAATTATATATTATAGATTTATTATACAAATATTATATATGTTATAAGTAATAATTGCCTTGGAACATCTGCTCTAACTGAAGGAGAGCTAGAAATAGAAGAATTGTTCCAAGATATTTCAATACATGGATGAAATTACAGTACAAAAGAAAAAAAAACAAAATAAAAGAAAATAATCAATGAAACTAAAAGCTGGCTCCTTGAAAATATAAACAAAGTCAGCAAAATCTTTAACTAGACTCATCTGAAAGAAGAGAGAGACCAAATAAATAAAATCAGAAATGAAAGAGGAGAACTTCCAACTGATACCACAGAAATACAAAGGATCATACAATACATGAACAATTATATGCCATAAAATTAGACAACCTAGAAAAAAAGGATAAATTCCTTGAAACACAATCTTTCAGGACTGAATAAAGAAGACGTAGAGGATCTGAATAGGCTGACTACTAATAATTAAAATGAATTAAGAAACAAACAAACAAACACTAGCAAACAAAAGTCCAGGTCCAGATGGCTTCACAGGTGAATTCTACCTAACATTTAAAAAGAATGGTTATCCTTCTCCAATTGTTCTAAAAACTTGAGGAAGAAGAAGTATTTCCAAACTCATTTTATGAGGCCAACATTACTCTGATACCAAAACCAGATGACACTACAAACAATAAAATTATATACCAATATCCCAGATGAACACAGATGCAAAAACCCTCAACAAAATATTAGGAAACCAAGTTCAACAATACATTAAAAGTATCAAATGGACTTGATAGATATACAAAACATAACCAAGTGTGATTCATTCCAGGGATGCAAGGATATTTTATCATCCACAAATCAATCAATGTGATACGCCATTAACAAAATGAAAGATAAAAATCATATGATGATCTCAATACATGCAGAAAAAGCATTTAACAAAATTCAACATATACTAATGATAAAAACTGGGGCGCCTGGGTGGCTCGGTTGGTTGGGTGTCCGACTTTGGCTCAGATCATGATCTACGGCTTGTGAGTTTGAGCCCCACGTCGGGCTCTGTGCTGACAGCTCAGAGCCCGGAGCCTGCTTCAGATTCTGTGTCTCCCTCTCTGTCTCTGACCCTCCCCTGCTCGTGCTCTGTCTCTCTCTGTCTCAAAAATAAATAAACATTTAAAAAGAAAAAAACTTTAAACAAAAGGGTATGGAGGGAATATACCTCAATATAATAAAAGCCACCTATGACAAATCCACAACTGACATCATACTCAATGGTAAAAAGCTGAAAAATGTTTCTCTAAGATCAGAAACCAGATGAGGATGCCCACTCTCACTACTTTACAAATGAAATAGTATCGGAAGTACTAGCCATATAGCAGTTAGGCAAGAAAGAATAAAAGACATCCAGCTTGGAAAGGAAGAAGTAAAACTGTCACTATTGGGGATGACATAATACTATAAATAGAAAAACTCCACCAAAAAACTACTAAGTTAATAAAAAAATTCAGGAAAGTTACAGGATACAAAATTACTATACAAAAATCTGTTGCACTTCTGAACACTAATAACGAACTATCAGAAAGAAAAATTAAGAAAACAATCACATAAAAAAGTATGATATACCTAGGAATAAATTTCACGAAGCGGGTGAAAGATGTGTACTCTGTAAACTATACAACATTTATTAAGAAACTGAAGAAGACACAACTGAATGAAAAGATATACAGTGCTCATGGATTGGAAGAATTAATTTTTTTTTTTGAGAGAAAGAGGGAGTGAGAGAAACTAAATAAGCACGAGTGGGGGAGGGGCAGAGAGAGAGGGAGAGAGAGAATCCAAAGCAGGCTCTGCACTGTCAGCACAGAGCCTGATGTGGGACTCAATCTCATCATGAACCATGAGATCATGACGTAGGCTGAAACTAAGAGTCAGACACTTAACCAACTGGGCCACCCAGGTGCCGTGGAAGAATTAATATTATTAAAATGCCCATACTACCCAAAGCAATCTACAGATTGAAGGCAACCCCTATCAAAATACCAATCGCATTTTTCACATAAATAAAACAAATAATCCTAAAGTCTGTATGGAAGACAAAAGACTCTGCCCAGCCAAAGCAATTTTGAGAAAGCAGAATAGTGCTGAATATATCACTCTCCCTGATTTCAAACTATACTACAAAGCCACAGTAATTAAAACAGTATGGCATTGGCACAAAAATGGACACATAGATCAATGGAACAGAACAGAGAACCCCAAAATAAACTCACATTTATATGGTCAATTAATCTATGACAAAGAAAGCAAGAACACAAAATGGAGAGAAGATAGTCTCTTCAATAAATGTCTCTGGGACAATTGGACAGCTACATGCAAAAGAATGAAACTGGATCACTTTCTTATACCATACACAAAAATAAGCTCAAAAAAGGACTTAAATTTGAGACTTGAAACCATAAAACTCCTAGAAGAAAATAGGCAGTAAGCTCTTTGACATAAGTCTTTGCAATACTGTTTTAGATATGTTTCCTCAGGCAAGGACAACAAAAGCAAAATATACAAATGAAACTGTATAGAACTATAGAACTTTTCTACCATGAAGGAAAGTATCAACAAAACAAAAAGGCAACCCATTGAATGGAAAAAGATACTTGCAAATGACATATCCACTAAGGAGTTGATTTCCAAGATATACAAAAACCTGTACAACTCAATAACGAACAAAATAAAAAACTTTAAACAAATAAACAACCGGAGTAAAAAACAGGCAGAAAACATGAATAGACATTTTTCCTAAGAAGACATACAGATGGCCAACAGACACATGAAAAGATGCTCAACATCACACATCATTAGGGAAATGCAAATCAAAACCACAATAAGATACCATTTCACAAATGTTAGAATGACTTATTAAAAAAGGTAAGAAATGACAAGCGTTAGTGACCATGTGGAGCAAAGTGAATCTTCATGCACTGTTGGTGAGAGGGTAAATTGGTGCAGCCACTATGGAAAACAGTATGGAGGTTCCTCAAAAAATTAAAAACAGAACTACTATATGATACAGCAATTCCACTTTTGAATATTTATTCAAAGAAGACAAAAACACTAATTTAAAAAGATGTATGTACCACTATGTTCACTGTAGCATTACTTACAGTAGCCAAGATGTAGAAGCAGCCTAAGTGTCCATCAATAGATGAATGGATAAAGAAGATGAGGGGTGTGTGTGTGTGTGTGTGTGTGTGTGTGTGTAATATCACTCAGCCATAAAAAAAAATGAAGTCTTGACATTTGTGACAACATAGATGGACCTAGGGGCTATTGGATTAAGTGACATAAGTCAGACAGAGAAAGACAAATAGTGTATGATTTCATTTATATGTAGAATCCAAAAAATAAAACAAATGATCAAACAAAACAAAATAGAAACAGACTTACAGTTCCAGAGAATAAATTGGTTGTTGCCAAAAGGGAGGGGGTTAGAGGGATGGAAAAAATAGGTAAAGGGGATTAAGAGGTACAAACTTCCAGTTATAAAATAAATAAGTCACAGGGATGTAATGTACAGCATAGGGAATATAGTCAATAATATTGTAATAACTTCATATGGTGACAGATAGTAATTAGACCTATTGTGGTGAACATTTTTGTAATGTATAAAAATATTGATCACTATGTTGTATACCTGAAACTAAGATAACATTGTGTTCAAATGTAATTCAATAAATATTTAAAAACATAAAACACTTGATAAACAAATTAATAAAAGGAAGGAAAATTTGATTACCTCAGCTGAGTCTAAATTCTAAGGAACTAGATGATGGAGGTTCATGATCACTAAACAGTTTTTTTTAACTGAAATTTTATAGGTAAAAAGAGGTTACTGATCAAATTCGTCACTTAACTATCTAACCCTCATTCAGTTACACAGAAAGGATCACAAAAGAAAAGAAATAGTCCTTGATAGAGAGAGAACCATTTTAGCCACCATACCTGGCACACGCACACACACATCGATAACCATTTGCTGAATAAGCCTTTTTCAGTAAATCTGTATTTTGTTGGGGGTAATTATCAAGGTAAGAAGGAAATTTTAGTACCATCTTATTTTTATTAACACAACTCCTCAAAGGTAAATTATCCAGGTGGACGTTCTCAGTTCTCCACTTCAGCTTTCACATGGATTCTCATTCTTTTTTTTTTTTTTTTAATTTTTTTTTTCAACGTTTATTTATTTTTGGGACAGAGAGAGACAGAGCATGAACGGGCGAGGGGCAGAGAGAGAGGGAGACACAGAATCGGAAACAGGCTCCAGGCTCTGAGCCATCAGCCCAGAGCCTGACGCGGGGCTCGAACTCACGGACCGCGAGATCGTGACCTGGCTGAAGTCGGATGCTTAACCGACTGCGCCACCCAGGCGCCCCTGGATTCTCATTCTTAACTTGACAAAAGGCAGACCATTAAAGGGTCGTTATCGTTATCAATATCCTCAGGGTTTCTAATGACTTGATAATAATCTATGTGGCTAACACTGTTTGAATGGGTCATAAGATTCTTAACGTCTGCTAATTTTTAAATATACACGGGAACTTAATAATGCTCATTAGCATTATAAATAAGTTCTGAGACTTTTGGAGATATAGGAAAACCTACCTATACTCTGTGTAATAAATCACATATAAATAACCTCAGGGAAGATGATTCGATGTTTAAACTGTTAAATACTTAAGATGACATATGTTCCAAAATGTATTGATACATAAGCCTGCGTTGAATCCTTCCCCAGGAAGAACTGGCACCCTAGACATTAGTTTTAGTAGCTCCTCACACAATACCTAATACCATTTCTTGTAATGTGTACTACATTTGAATATTAGCAGAAATCACAGAAGCAAGAAGATGAAAAGATTACATGGTAAAGTAAGTTCCAAACAACATTCTTTTGAAGTAACTTTCCTGAGATTATTTGAAAACACATAATGAATACAAACATATTTTGACTCTTTGCTTTAAAATAAAATAAGGGGCGCCTGGGTGGCTCAGTCGGTTAAGGCGTCCGACTTCGGCTCAGGTCACCATCTCGCGGTTCCTGGGTTTGGGCCCCATGTCGGGCTCTGTGCTGACAACTCAGAGCCTGGAGCCTGTTTTGGATTCTGTCTGCCCTTCCCCTGCGCGCGCGCGCGCGCTCGCGCTCTCTCTCAAAAAAAAAAAAAAAATTAAAAAAAATTTTTTAAATAAAATAAAAATACACTAAAAAAGCCATTCACAACCACAAATGGTAATACATATGTAGCACTTGATGCTTTGCCAAACATATTTCCATACCTCATTGTATCTGAGCTAGATGGTATCCCTGTGAAGTGTTATCATAATGCCTGAAGAAGTCTAACTTTGTAGACTAAGTGCACTTTTAGCTGTCAAGCAGAGAAATTTCCAAGTCAGCACCAGCTCTTCTTCTTCCATTCATTCAGCACGACCTGTTACTAAGTGCTGTTAGTTCTGACCCCATAGTACTTGGTGAATTTGTTCCCTCCTTTCCGTTTCCTCCTCTACAGAACGAAAGACCAAAGAAGCAGGGAGTTTATCAATCTGCTATTGGTATATTCGAATACCTAGAATAGTACCTGACAAGGTAGAGTGTGCTCAGCAAATACTTTCAAACAAATGAATGAATTCCCATAGTCCCACATTATCCTATTTCTTCAAATCTCCTTCCCCCTCAATTTTTAGGGAACCTCCTACTTGGCATTATGAGCCAGATTTTCTATTCTCTCGTGTACCCTACACGTGGCTGCTTAACTGATTACACACTAAAGCACAGATTTAAAGGTTTTACTCCCTAGATTAAAGCATTTACACTTCTTTTTATTATTACAAACTCCTCACCCTGGCATTTAAAGTCTTCCATGGTGGCCTTCACTGACCTGTCACCAGATCCCAGCCTTCAGTTTCAAAATAAGATTTTGTATCATTCCTGTCACCCCTCAGACGATTCTTGGCTATTTGGCTCTGTTCGTGCAGGTCCCTTGGCCCACAATGGCCCTAGCTACCATAGTTACCTATTGAAATACCACCCGTCCTTTAGTGTTTATGCGAAATGCTACTTCATTCAAGATGCACTAGTCAGATGCCATCACTTTGTCTGATGCAACTCTCTTACTCTGTTTTGTAATACAGTTACATGGAGACCCACGTCTTCTCAGTACGGCAAGCTCCCTAAGGCCAACAACTATGTTTTACATAGCTTTTACTCTAAAGCACCTACCACATGTAATAAATGGTCAATACAAATCTGCTAAGTTGAAATTATTCCAAAAGGTAAGTCATAGGATCAAAAAGTCCTTGAGCATATGGTGAAGAAAACAGAGGATGGCTGCAGAGTTCCAGAATTGGGGTTCGAATCTGACTGAGCTCTGCTTTTGACAAGATGAGTAACTCAGGCAAGATTTTTATTTTTCCTTTCAGCCTGCCTGAAGCTTGATTTCTTCTTTTATAAAATGATGCCACTTGTATTATCTACTGTCCAGGGTTACCGGTCAGTCTTAAATGGAACAATGGAAGCGATGATGTTTGTAAACTTTAAAGTGTTATTCCGTTATTTTCTAATTGTATGCCATGGAACTTGCTGGTTAAATAAGAAATGAAAGCCATCTGGTAACCGTGAGTCCTTTCCTGCCATAACTAGTTGGAGAATGAGGAAGGGGTATGATTAAGAAGGGAAAAGGAGAGCATTCTCCTTCTGCCAGTGGTCCAGTCGCCTAGTATGTGGAAAATCAGCATTTGAACATCTTTTAACATTAATACTCAGCCAAGTCACTAAACTTCTCTGACAGCATTTAGAAAAAAAATTCCTTATGATAAATTATGTTGAGGTTTACAGTTTATCGTATATTTAATGTATTAAGCTGACAAAGCAGCTTTTAAAAAATCGCAGAGGTTTGGTATTCCTCCTCTGCTTCCTCCTGGGTATTTTCTCTTTGCTAAATTCATTAAAAAACAAAAAACAAAAAACAGAAAACATGAGAAATTACTTCCTTGGAAAAAACTGTAATTCTACCGTGTGATCATATCATTGTCTATGGATGCCTCTCATTTGAAACTCAACACAAAAGGCTGTCTATGAAGAGAGAAGAGGAGGAAATGGTGTCTGGAACTGGCTGGGTGGTTAGAGTAGTCCTGCCTCCAGAGAAAGCCAATCCCCACACCACTTTCTGCTTCAGACATCCCTGATCTTAGCGACAAGCTGGATGCAGGTTACGCTATGCGAGAACCCTGGACAAATGTGGTTCATTGTGATAGAATCTGATTTTAGAAGGGCTTGCGCAATTCACATTCCTTGTCAGAGGCTTTCCCACATTTCTGGATAGCTGATGCCATTTAAAAAAAATTTTTAAGTGCAGGGAAGGAGAAAACATCTGCCCATTATCAGGGAAAATATAACAGCTACCTCTTCAGAGTGAGGGCTGGGTTATGAATCAGTGTTTTTCTGTTTCTTCATTTCATTTATGTGCAGGTTTACTAGACACTCTGGACTGGTTTGAAACCTCCCAATGACGTCAATGGGGCAGAGAAATCCGAGCAGCGGAGACAGCTGCATTGCACCATGTCTACTGAGGTTTTATTCTTTTCTCCCAGGGTGACATCGGAGACAGATATTATCAATCAAGCCCTCCTGGCTCAGCACCAAATCAAAAGCACTTTATCATTCAAAGCAGTAAAAGCTGCAATTAGACGATCTGCTCAGCTTTTTTCCCTAGGAATATCTTGTTCATGGCAATTAATAATGCAATTAAAACTTAACTAAAATACTGCTTACTAAAATATTTAATTTAAATATGGGTGTTATATCCTTTATTGTTGCAATTGCCAAATTATTAAAGTTCACTTTCTATATATATTTTATATTAAAAATTCAAAACAATCAAATTACTGAAACACTAATAAAAACCAAGTGATAAAATTCAACCAGTTTCCAAGAAATGTCCAAATGTCCAGGAAAAAATATATAGGTACATATGTAGCAAAGCTGTACTATCATTTGGAAAACAACAAACAACAACAATAACAAAACTCCTGTGACAACTGACAGGCAGGAAAACAGTTCTCTGTGAATTAACATTTCTTCTAACAACACTGAAAATAAAACCAAAAAGAAGAAAGCAGAGCCGACTGCTTTTTTTTGTTTGTTAAGCACAACATATTATTTACTGACTTTTCAAGCATCTCTTCTTAGGAATAGTCTTACTTGCCTGAGTATATAATAGCATATTGAAATCTGAAAAAAATACAGCACTTAATCTAATTATACAGTTTTAAAGAAAAGGTCTCTGCTCTGTCTCTTCTCTTCTCTCTTTCTCTCTCTCTCTTAAGGGGGAGACTTTAAACTTCTAAAAATTCCCAGGGCTAATCATAACAAATCTAATAAACATCCTTGAAACAGGTTTTGTTTTCAAAGTTACCTAGGAGAGCTAGGCATAGAACAATCTCACCAGAGGAGAGAATATGAAGAATACTATCTTCCCTCTCCTTGCCTTCTAGAGTGTTTGTTGGCAAACAATCCCAGTGATAAAATTAGCGTAAAGTGGCATAGAGAGAAACTGGGGGTAAAAATAAAGGAGAAAATACCAACATCAATCGCAAGGTTATGTAGCCAAACTGGACAGGATCCAAAGCCATTTAGTCTAGAAAATCAAACTGGCCAAGAACAAGACATGGAGAAAACAATACTCTTTAGCAATTGTCGATTATACAGAAAGCATCACCGTCCACTCTATGTTATTACATCAGGTAATATTATATATGATGCATATTGCTGTAACTTGATAACAGCGCCAAAAATAGGAAAAGCCATGATGCAGGAGACTTACTGTTTCAATGAGGAATAAACAAAAGAACCAGAAGTTTAGGTTAGCTAGAATAACAAACATCTTGCCAATCAGCCATGTTTACCCAAGCTTGGATATTGAACATGCTCTTTATTACTTGAACTTAAACAATAAGCTTTTCTTTTTCCTACCCTCTTCCATTCATTTAGCTGTGAAACAGACAATAAATCATAGCTAAAGCTACCAAATATCTTATACCATTATATGCAAAGCTGCACTTCCTAACTGATCCAGCCCTAAAGTTTCTCCAACCACTGGATCCTTCTTCCCTTTATCCATTCCCTTTGTTCAGCATAATGGTAATAATATGTTGATTTGTATTCCAGCTCCCAGCAAAAACAGGTACATGTCCTTGCATGACTCCAAATCTGCAAAGTGATAATGAAATAAAATGACACGTGAACAAACACCTTATAGACTTATAGATACTCTAAATGTCATAGATATTATTTTAGATGCTTGCTTAAAAATACTTTGGTGCCAAGTACTATGCTAGGCAGTGGGAACACGCATACATATGCACACACACATAAATAATATGAAACCCACAGAGTAAACCAAGCCAGCAACTTGAGAATCATTCCTCCCTCCCACATCTAATCATCACTACCAGTACCAGCAAAGTAAGGCCCTTTCAAAGCTGTGGGAAATCTGTCTTACCCTGCCACTCATCTGCCAAACCTTGCCATAAATGTCATAAGCAAGAAAATAACAGCTCAGATAGTTACCCAGCCCAGAGGATGCTACCTCTTTTACTTTTCTTGAGTTGTTTTCCTCTTTATCTGACCAGAGATGACCTAATTCATGTCATCATCACTTCTTTCCTAGATTATTCCAAAAACCTAACCAGTTCCCTTGCTTTGAGCTTTACCTATAAGATCACACTTTTAAATGATAAGTCTGGCCATGCCATTCTCTACTTAAAAGCCTTCATGACTTCTCAAAGCTTTTATGAAAAAAGTCTGTTCCTCAGCAATGTCACAACAGATCCTATACGATAGGTGGTTTGACTACCTTTCTAACTTTATCTTCTTTTTTTTTTTTTCAACGTTTATTTTATTTTTGGGACAGAGAGAGACAGAGCATGAATGGGGGAGGGGCAGAGAGAGAGGGAGACACAGAATCAGAAACAGGCTCTAGGCTCTGAGCCATCAGCCCAGAGCCTGACGCGGGGCTCGAACTCACAGACCGCGAGATCGTGACCTGGCTGAAGTCGGCCGCTTAACCGACTGCGCCACCCAGGCGCCCCGAATTTATTTTTTTTTAACATTTATTTATTTTTGAGACAGAGAGCGACAGAGCATGAACGGGGTAGGGGCAGAGAGAGAGGGAGACACAGAATCGGAAGCAGGATCCAGGCTCTGAGCCGTCAGCCCAGAGCCCGACGCGGGGCTCGAACTCACGGACCGCGAGATCGTGACCTGAGCTGAAGTCGGACGCTTAACCGACTGAGCCACCCAGGCGCCCCACTAACTTTATCTTCTTGATGTGACCGTAAGTACCCACTCAAATCATTTTCCCAAACTTTCTCTACTGTCTACATTTTCATAGGTTTTCTGCCCTTTTCCCCCACCTTTACCTTACAATTCCCACTAACCCATGCTTTTATTATTATAGGCAATTGTAGTATATGTATCACACTCATGTCTGTCTGCTTCATCCCTACTTGAGTGTGACCTCCTGAAGAGTAATGGCTACGTGTGGTTCACTTCTATTTCAGAATGGCATGCTGTTTTTGAAAATGACAAAGGAATCAGTGAACTGAGTATCTATGATTTCAGTTGATCTACCAAAGAGATTTTAGAATCCTTTCTGTGGGACAAGGATACATCTTCAGAGGCCCTCTTAGGCAGTTAGGCCCCATTTTCTTCTCCCCTAGACTTGTTTCAATGAGGAAATAGGCGCTGGATTCTGGAGACATGAGAAAGGATACTACAAGTTCCAGAATCGGGGTTAAATAGAGATATTTAAAATCCACCCATTATGAGGGTTCTCAGTTCTTCTAAGGAGTGTACAGCAGACCATTTCAATCCAAAAACTGTAGTGAAGCCAGAGGTAAGAGCTTACATCAACCCATGCGGGAAGTTAATTAATCATTTATTGACAACTACACTTGTCCAAATGACCTGAGCATCCTGGACTGTTTATTCATTCATTCAACAAATATCGATTGACAACTGTGTCATCCTAGACATTGCAAATGTAATGGTGAACAAACAGGTTAGCTTGCACTTAGATTTTTTTTTTTCTTCTAATACATGTTTGGTAGGGAGCAGCCCTTTTTGTCAAAGGGTAGATCTCATTCTCCATGCCATACCACTGGATCTTTTTCATGGAATTCCTGTTCCTGTGTGTCATCAATTGTATTCTATGTTCCAACTCATCTCATGTAGTCCCATTATCTGATGTAACACAGAGGATCAAAGAATCACTGCTCTCTAAGCATGCACAGCATCTAGATAGTGTAGCATTGGCCATTCACAATGTGATGGTGCCGTGATGTTAACAAAGAAGTATCTGAGTGAGTTTCCTGGTAACATTGGCAAACACTAATGAATCAGTGGCTCTGAATTAATCAAGGCAGTGAAAGGTGAAGGTGGATTTTTTCTGACAGATGATTGTTATGCAGAGACCAGATATTCAGCATATATGCTTCATTATCCAAATGTGATTTTAAGGTCTTTAGGAGGTCTTTCCCTTATTTACATCGGTTAAAGCACACAGTACACCTTACATGGTGTCTTCTTGTTCACAGTATGAGTGCCATAAACAATTTGTGGACTATTGCTATTGTAAGCAATCAAAATACTTTTAGTCAAGAGCACCAAATATTTCTAAGTAAGCTAAAAAATTAGTATCATTTTTCCATTTATAAGGCCACAAAAGAATTTCAACATATTCATTAAATAAAATTTAAGTATTTTAAAACTTTATTAGTCATTAGCAGTCAAGAAATCAGTATTTACACAATTGGCTTTGTCATGTGGTATGAAGAGCAAGAGTTTAGAATCCTAAAGACCCCAATTTGTATGCAGAAATCTGCTCTGTATTTGTTCCATAAAAATGGGGAAAATGATAGCACTTAAGCCTCAGTTTCTAGTCCATAATATAGGGATTATAGTACTTATCTGACAGGTTGTTATGAAGAATAAATTAGTGTGTACAAAGTACTTAAACTGGCACAGAGTAGATACTTAATATTTTTACATGATATATTTTTATCTATTTTGAGTTTTTTTGATGGGAAGAGGAAAATTGTTGCATGGTAATTTCAGAATATGTCAACAGTCATGAGCTTTTTCAAGTAATATATAAGGGAATAAGAGGTACGTATATAATCTCTTCCTTTTCACTGTGTTTTTCTATTTATATATATATATATATATATATATATATATATATATATTTAGCAATAGTAGGCATTGTGATGAGACTTCACAGAATTTTTAAGTGTAAACTATAGTTCCAATTCCAGGACTTGTCCTTTTTTTCTTAGAAAGTGATTTTTCACTATGTGACTGAATGTTTTGTATTTTGCAGCAACCTATTACCTTACCAAAGCCTGTGATAAATCTTCCAAATCTTTGTTTATTGAGCCATTATGCACTCCACCTTTAAGAACACCCTTAGGGTATTCCTGTTGCTTACTTGAAATCAACCCCCCCCCCCCCCCCCGCCAGGGTCTATACTAAATGTCCTTGAATGGAGTTTCTTAAAACATCATAACCTAAATATTTATTATCTTGTTTCAACATGCAATGGAACACAAGCCTAACTTTGATTTATTCCTGCCTGCAGCTTATGACATTTATGCCATTTCTCGATGGCAAAAGACCTTTCAAGGCTTTGAAACTTTGCTGCTGTCAGTATAAAGGCTACAGATAGACTCTTAGTTTTAAAATAAAATTTCTCCTTTAGGTCAGGTATTCTCAAGGGGGTAAGAGGATCAAAGGCCAATGCTTGTTCAATGTCATTTTTCCAAAATCACTTGAACTAGTGGAGATGCTTAAGTCCCAAGTTACACAACACAAGATTTCAGGCACGCATGTGTGCTTGCACACACATACACACAGACAAACACACATATTCTTTTAATAAATATTTATTGAACTTTTACTATGTGCCAAACACTCTTCTAACCATTTTGAATTTAACCATTAACCAAACAGACAAAATGTCCAGCCCTCATGAAGTTCACATTCCAGCTTGGGGAAGGGATGATATGGAAGGAGTGGGGTCAGCAAATAAACAATACACACAAGCCATAGGATAGAGTTTATCTTTCCCTCGACCAGCGATGGCCATTTCTGTCTCTATTCCTTTGCATTTGCTTTTGTCTCTATCTGGAATGTTTCCTTTGTTATCCTGACAGATCAAAGTCAAATGTCACCTTCCTCTGTGAAGCCTATGCTAGCTCTTCTTGGGGACTTAAGGAGTTTTTTGCATAGCTCTTTCATGGTATTTCTCAAATTGTCTTCCAATTGACATGTGTCTGTCTCTCTCACTGGAGGACAAGTTCCTCTTAGGCAGGAACATAGTAAGGACTAATTCTTAGTAAGTATTGTATCACCAGGGCCATCAAATACAGAGCATACTAGAGTAGTACCCTCAATGAATATTCAGTTAAAAATGAAAACAGTTTTTGTCTTTCTCAGTATGACTTATTTCATTTAATGTAATACCCTCGAGATAGATTCATGTACCTCAAATGGCACAGTCGTATCCTTTTTATGGTTGTATAATATTCTATTATATATATCTCTATATAGATATAGATATAGATATAGATATAGATATAGATATAGATATATATACCACTTCTTGTTTATCCATTCATCTGTTGATAGACACATAGGTTGCTTTTATATCTTGGCTATTATAAATAAATGCTGCAATAAACATAGGAATGTATACATCTTTACAAATTCATGTTTTTGTTTTCTTTGGGTAAATAATCAATAGTGGAATTATTGGATCATATAGTATTTTTACTTTTTTTTTTTTTTTTGAGAAACTTCCATACTATTTTCCACAATGGCTACACCAATTTACATCCCCATTAACAGTGCATGAGGGTTCTTTTTTTTCTTTTTTCTTTTTTTTTATTATTTTTGGGACAGAGAGAGACAGAGCATGAACGGGGGAGGGGCAGAGAGAGAGGGAGACACAGAATCGGAAACAGGCTCCAGGCTCCGAGCCATCCGCCCAGAGCCCGACGCGGGGCTCGAACTCACAGACCGCGAGATCGTGACCTGGCTGAAGTCGGACGCTTAACCGATTGCGCCACCCAGGCGCCCCAAGGGTTCTTTATTCTCCATATCCCCACCAAAACTTGTTATTTTTTATCCTTTTGATTTTAACAGGTATAAGGTGATATCTCACTGTGGTTTTGATTTGCATTTCCCTGATAATGAGTGATGTTAAGCATCTTTTCGTGTATCTATTTGGCCACCTGTATGTCTTCTTTGGAAAACATGTCTATTTGGGTGTCCACTATATTCAAAAAGAAGAATGAATGCAGTTTATTTTATCAGAAAGAAAAGAAAGATTAATTGTGAGGTTAGCTATGATTAGGATGTTTCTTTGCATACCATCCATACCAAAGTTTGGAGAATATATAAATTTAAGAAAAATATTCCTAGAAATAGAACTATTTTATGTAAAATACAATAATAACATTGTTTTAGTAAAAGCTAATTTAGTAGGCCTGGTAACTCAAAAGCTAACTTTTAATTAATTGATGCAAATATTCTCAGTAAAAATATTAATTTATGACTTGATTATCTTTTAAAATGCTTAAATTAATCTGTGCTATAATCATTTCGATAATTTGATGAGTATAGTTACGATGTTTATTTTCTTCAATCTTCTAATTAATAGAAGAAAATTAAATTGCTGTGTTACTTTAAGAAGGAAGCCTTAGCCATCAGACTAACTTACTGTGATTGGCACAATAAAGCTTATTTACTACAGGGAGCTGACATTTAAAGGAAGTAATATTCCAAGAATGGAAGTTCCTGCAGCTTTTAGACAGTGTCTACACCCCATTGCAGGCTGACACCCGTGGTTCTGTCTCTGGGGCACTGTCAGGTCATTATCCATCAGATTAGCTGTCTGCTTCTTTGCCAGTGACCTCCAATCTTCAAATTTTTCTTCCGTCTTCAGATTGGTAAACGTTGCCTTTGTTCATTCAACTATGCAAGGAAAGATAAAGCTGCCTTTTTACAGAGAGGAAAGTCTTAGGAGCAAGCTAACATCCCTCCCTGTGATCAACTCTCGGTAATTTTAGGTCTTCTACCGATCTGATAACTGCACCTGCGTTTAAGAAACTTATACTACTAAGTACTACGTAGCTTTTAATATTGAATAAGAATATGTGTTCCTTCTTGGTCTTTTCTTTCCTGGAAACAAAAAACACAAACAAACTAACTGCCTGATTTTTCAAGAAAATAATTTCATGAGAAAAGTTTTATTTTTCTGCTCTAAATTTGGGGCAAGTGCAATCAGACTTTTTTTTGCACACCCCAGACACCTAGCTTCATGCTGAGCACCGCAAATACATGATGATTGATAGATTACTCTGACTTAGAAGTGTGTGTTGTGCTTGAACAGGCTGTATGCAGTTTCTTCAAATAGCATAGGAAGGAAGAAGTAATACAATTTTTCAAATATTACATACAATTTTCTTCATCAAAGTAGGCTCACAGGCATTCACTCATACTGCTTGTTCCACAGCTAAAGTCTCAAGGGAAGGATAATGTTTACAGCACAGAAAAAACACAAATGCATTTTTGAAAGTTTGAGAGTTTATATTCCAGCTAAATAAAATAGTCATTAAACGAAATGAGGGTGTTTTTTGGGTTTTTTTGTTTTGTTTTGTTTTCTGTACCTATCAGTGACTATCAACAAAAGATGATGTATTTGAATTTTTGTGATATTCAAATTTTACTGGTTTTTATCTTCATCACAGGGACCTGATCTGGGGCATACTTTTTTCTCATGTTGGCTTTGGTAATTAATACAAAAGACCTTCTTTGAGCTAAAAAATTATCCTTTACAACATAATTACACACAGGATTGGAACTTAATGGTTGTCAAAATTAGCTCTTGAACAGTTTGAACATTAGCTTCTATGCAGTGTTTAACAGTGACAAATACTCTCTACAAGTCTCTGTAGATTGTAAATTATTATTTCGAAGAACAAGCAAGTATTTGCTGATTTCTGGAAATACTTACAAATCTGTAATATAGCTTCTAATATGATTGCCATGGAGGCCAACATGGTTTTAGGTTAAGCCCATAATCCCACCTACTAAACACACTAACTATAGGTATGTCCTGCTTTAGGGAATCGTGTTGCATAAATATATATAAAACAAATACACTGGGAAGTAATTTTAAAAATAATTCTTCTCGGGATGTCTGGGTGGCTCAGTCAGTTAAGCGTCAGACTTCAGCTCAGGCCATGATCTTGCGGTTCATGAGTTTGAGCCCTGCATCAGGATCTGTGCTGACAGCTCAGAGCCTAGAGCCTGCTTCAGATTCTGTCTCTCTCTCTCTCTGCCCCTTCGCTACTCTTGCTCTGTGTATCTCTCTCTCTTTCTCTCAAAAATAAATAATCATTAAAAAAATTTTTTAAGTAAAAATAACAATTCTTCTTATGGCTAAAGATTTCTCCCAGGGTTCCTTAAAAGTTAGTTTCCCTAATGCACTTAAGGGATTGTTTACATATAATTAATTGACATTGATGTAATTGAAAATGTAGAGCACAATTTTATTTTCTCACCTGAATTTACTGTTAGCTGTAGTTCAATAAGAAAAAAAGATATAGATAAGGTAATTTAAAAAAAATGTGTAACTCAGGGGTGCCTCTGTGGCTCAGTTGGTTAAACATTGGACTGCTGATATTGGCTCAGGTCATTATCTCGAAGTTGTGGGATTGAACCCCATGTCTAGCTTGGAGCTCAGTGTGGAGCCTGCTTGGGGTTTCTTTCTCTCTCTCTCTGCCCCTTCCCCACTCATTCTCTCTTTCTCTCTCTCTCTCTCTCTCTCTCTCTCTCTCTCTCTCAAAATAAATAAATAAACTTAAAGTATGTAAGTCAAGAGGTCAATTGGAAAAAAGATAAGTTTGCACTTAACTCTTAAGAAGTTATATAAAAAGAGATAAATCTTTATCATGTAGAGGGCTTATAAAGATACTCTAGGCATGTTTCTAAGATTTTAGCCTGTTGAACCTTGAAAATATTTTACCACTTAAAATTCAACAGTCTAGTTATGAAGTTCCATCTTAATCATTGCAAATTCCCATTGAAGAGTTGACTGAGCCACAGGAACACCTCAAAGATTAGAGATAAACACAAATAGACTCTTCTAGGTTTAGTAGCACTTGCCTGAATTTTTCCCTCTAAAAATAGTATACAACTCTACCTTTTGGGAAGCCTCCAGTTTCTGCCTCCAGACTGGCGCAACCACACAATGGCTTTTATCTTCCCTATTTTTCAGACTCTTAATGGTCTCTCAATAGTTTTCAGGATAAAGTTATTGCTACTATGAGGCCTTATCCAGCCCTGTCTGTCTTCACTGCTGGTCTCAAGCAATCACTTCCCTTATGATTTGAAACAGCCAGTTTTCCTCAAAGTGAGTCATGTTAAGCTGTGTCATGCCTGGAAGGTCTTTCTTCTGATTCTCTATCTAGTTATGGCCTACTAATCCATCAGAATTATAGCTATGGGTCTCCTCATTTATGCCCCAGTCTGGTAAAGATGTATCCAAAGCAGGCTGTGTACACATACATTATTGTTTTAACACGGTGATTTTTATAATCCTTGATTTATTTGTGGGTTTACTCTGATGGTTACACAACTTTGGATCCCAGAAGTCTAGCACAGTACCTAGTACTAGTAAGTGCTGAATAAATGTATGTTGAATTTCAACAGTTCAGTGGGATTTTTTTAAAGAGTTGATTTGAACAGCATATCATTATTTTTTTAAAAAATCTGGATTTTCAACAAAATAGTAACTGACGTATAAATAACCTAAAGGTGATGAGATGAGGAGTTAAAGAGGCTAATTTTGTTAATTCTTTGGACCAGACATTGTGCTAAGTACTTTTACATCTCATTTAAATATCACCATCAGACACCTCACATCTATTACTTTTCATATTTCATACTTAATATGAACTTAGTATTTATGGAGTGATTCATATGGGCTAGAAACTATGTAGGGTGATTCACATCACATTAATTTTCATAGTATTTCAAGGGAGGCATTATAACTTCATTTACAAACAAGAAAATTAGCACTCAGACCTGATAAGGCCAGACAGTTGGTAAACAATGAAGCTGGGGTTTTCACCCACACTGATCTGGTCCTCTAGGCAGTGTTTGCTTCATTGAAACATCACATCGCCCAAACTGTTTTCTAGAGGTCCATGAAGATATTAATAGGTATTTCACTCCCCCAAAGGTTTAATGGTTAGATAAGTTTAAATTACTTTTTCCCTTTTAAAATATATCCTCTTTGTAGAAATTCACAATGACATCAGTTGTACATCACAGCTCTGAAACAATCAGGAAATCTGCTAAACTAACCAAGTGTTTTCCAGCTTTAAGAAACCGTCTGCTTTTTATTTCTTCACGAGCCACTAAAGTTCTACCCCATGACTGCCTTCAATTAAAGTTACATTAAAATGTGATAAAAAGGGGTTCTTTTTTTGACCCAATTCTCTCTTGAATTTCATTTTTGATGGAAGAATAAAAATTCTAAGTTCCTTTTCTTTTCATGTCCTTCATATTGTCAACTAATCCTAGAAAAAATGTAATCAGGAAAAACTGTAGTCTGATTATTGAGAACTGATTATGCTCAAAATTAAGAGTAAGAGTACTTTGCTTTTCTGATTTTACTCATCAACATCAAGTGTTTGTTGAATGAACTGTCAGAAGCTTGTGTTAGGCAAAAACAATTATGCCAGCCATAATTTCTGCCTTCTAAAAGCGCTGGCATTCAGAGCAATTATAAAGTTAATTAATCCTCAAACAAGCAATGCTTATGTTTAAAATGTATGCTCATATTCCTGTTTTGATGCATATATAAATCTGGGACTATGAGGTGACACATGGGAAATCAGTGTAAAATCATACAAATCATTGTTTGGCTTTAGTTTATGTCACCCACTGTCTCTCACCTACCCATAATTCCATGTTCCTTACTGTCCTAACTCTCAAAATGAAGACACAGTTCATAGACAATAGAAATATATAAAAAAGTATTTACATGTCTCTCAGAGATCTGAAAAACAAGATTTGAAAAGATACTCAACTATTCACTAAGCACATAAAATATATATTCAAGGGTGGTTAAAAAAATCTTTACAATTTATAGTAACAGCTCATTACCTTATATTCCTTTTTTGTAAATGTCTAATAATAGAAAAGCTTTTCAAAAATAGTCTTATATGAGTTGAAGAAAAACTTCAAATCAAGGAAAATAAATATTATTCATAAATTTTATCCTGGCCTGAGGAAACAATTTATTCTTACAGAAAGCTCCACTCAATTTATTATTTACTCTTATAATTTAAAAAAAGATAATATAAAGAACTTTTAATATATGGATATATTCAAGTATTTTTCCTAAAATCATATAATTTTACAAAGCATAACATTTTCCCCTTGTCTTTTTACATATTTTTAATTTCTCATTCTTCAGTAATTTAAAATACGAAACCATGTCCCAGCCTTATCCCTGAACCATCAGGTAAAGTTTGTTTTTCAAGGTATTAACAAGACCTACCATATCCACGAATGTCGCCGGGGAAGAAGCAAATCACTAACATGCAACATCCTGGAGAGCTGGTGCACTATCAATATCCCACCACTTGGGAACTTAGTTTATTTTCATTAATTTCCCTGTGTTCTTGCTGCCACATAGTTATTGCTTAGCTCTTTGTCCTTTTATTTTTCTTTCCAAAGGCATGCCACTTCCCATTGCAGAGTAGATATCATTTTCAGTACGAATACAAATGACTTAGCAATCAACATGTAAGCATCCAACTGGAACATCATCAGTAGTTTCCTTTAGCTATCAAATGAGAAAATCGATTTGCAGTCAAATCTGAATGATAGCTCCCATGAGGTGTGTAGCATTTCTTCCAATTTACCTCAGAAAAGGAAAGAATTTGAGTTTAAAATTATTGAAAAATCTCCCTTTAAACAGTATCCTCTGTTTTCTCTTTCATTTTGCATTTTCTTCTCCATGCCTGGTGATATGACAACATGTTTTCAGGTTTTCTTGTAACTGAAATACTGATAAGATTAATCAAATAAAATTCTCTCTCTTTCTACCTTTTGCATTGCATTTGGAGCTATCAAGCCTCCGGTCTGACTTGTTCTGCATTGTTTAGTCCATTCAGAGCATGATGAAAGAACACCTAACACTCAGGGTCAGATTTCCTGAATGACATATGTTAGACCACAACAAAGGAGAAAACCCTGGAGAGATTATAAGTCCTTTTCATCGCATGAGATTACAGAGTACAGAAAATGTCTATGTTACACAAAGAAATAACAGTGTGACTGGAATAATGAATTCAACTTTGCCCAGGTTTGGGACCAACATCCTTGCCTGCTCTAAGCTTGCTGGTTGTGTATTAAACTTCTACCTCTGGCCCAGGAAGACTGGCCTCTAAGCAGATACAATAGCCCCTGAAGGCCACTGGGATCATCATTAACACAGCACAGCAGTAACAGGTTCAAAGATCCTCAGATCCCTGAAGAACTAAAGGCATCTCCCAGCGTGACAAATTATACTCCAAAGACATTCAACAGCGAGGACAAGGGTCTCAGCGTTCTGAATCTCTGAGTAGAATGTGATCATTGCTACAGCTCTCACTGACAAACACTGGTTTGCATCAAATGAGAAGACATGTCTGAATGGCTTCCCTTTATCTCTTGTTTGAGAACTTAGTCTTATTTATCACCCTTTTATAATGATGTATTTTAATTGAATCTGTACTCCTAGAAGGGATACCTGGTTTCTTTATTTCAGATTTGCCTTCACATTTCAACCTCCAAAACCTCACCATGTTTCAGAGAAGCTGACCTTAGGACAGGACTCATTTTATGCAATGGTAGCAACAGGTATAAACAAATATACAGGTACGTAGACAATCAAAACTTAGATATGAAAACCAGTTTTTTAATTGCAATTCCTCTTGTGTCTTTGTCCTTCTACAGTCTATTTTAAAAACAGCAGCCAGAGTAATTCTTTAAAAACCTAACTCAAGCTACCTCATTCATTGGGTGAACATCTAATTGGTCCCCATTTCATTCATAGTAAGAGCCAAAGTCCTTACAATACCCTATGAGGCCTTAGATATAATCTCCATCATCTCCCTGACCCCACTGCTCATTAGGCACCCCCTTCCCCACTATTTAAGTTGTACTGGCCCTTTGCTCTTTCTAGAACATTCCAGGCATGCTTTTGCCTCTGGAATTTCTCAGTGGGTATTCTCTTTGCTTAAAATGCTCTTCCCTAGTTTGCTCCATGGCTTGCTCCCACATGTAAGTCACAACTCAAATGTCACCTTGTTATTGAAGCCTGCCAGGTTCACCCAGACCCTACCCTAGCACTCACTTTTCCTTGCTTGATTATTTTTCTGTACAGCATTTATCTCCTTTTAGCATATATAATTTATTTATTGTGTGTATGAACTATGTCCTCCCACTAGCATGTAACTCCAGGAGAAAAAAGATTCCTGTATTTTTCCCACTGCTTTATTATGGCTGTCTACTCTAATGCCAAGCATGAAGTAGGTGTTCAATAAATCTTTATTGAAAAATTAATTAATTAATAAAAACACATGCCAGTCCATATGCTTATAGCTAACAAGAAAGAAGATAGTTGCCCTGGTTTATAATTCGATAAGAGTACTTTTCATAAGAATAATATTTTGTGCCAGGGGGAATGTTTAAGTAAGTCTCCTGTAGGAAAAGGCTTTATTTCCTCTTGTGGTTTATAGAGCAATATAATCACTGACAAGGACTAAACTTCTCAGAGAAGAGAGAGGCATTAGTGAATATGGTTCATTTAATCCAAGCAGGCAACATGATGACTTTTGGGAATGCTAATAAAGAATCTAAAAGATTATGAAGGAAATATAAAATTAGCAAAGACTATCTGGGAAGACTCGATAAGGAGAATTTCTAAAGATGGCATGTGAGTAACTCACCCACTATGCTTTTAGTCTTGGAAACTGAAAAGGAGGCAGGCACCTTATGTTATTTTTCAATTCCATAGGATTATCAAAAAGTTTAAGTTTATTTTTTGTTATATAACTGCTTTATAGAGATCTAATTCATATGTTATAAAATTCAGCTTTACAAAGTATCTAATTCAATAGTTTTCACTATACTCCCACTTGTGCAAACTTCACCACTACTTAATTTTTTTTAACATTTTAATCACCCCCAAAAGAAACTCCATCTTCATTTACCCCTCCACTAGCCCATGAAAACCACGAATATACCTTTGTTTCTGTGGATTTGCCTATTCTGAACATTTCATAGAAATGGAATCATATGATATGTGCCTTCTTTCATCCGACATTAAGTTTTCAAGGTTCATTCATGTTGCAGCATGTATCAGTACTCCATTCCTTTCTATTGCCAAATTATATTCCATTTCATGGATCTGTAACATTTTTTATGTTGATTGTCATTTGATTTGTTTCCACTTTTTGGCTATTAATATATGAATAATGTTCCTATACAAGTTTTTGTGTGGATGTATGTTTTCAATACACCTAGGAGTGAACTTTCTGGGTTATATGGTAACCCCATGTGTTACCTTTCGAGCATCTGTCAAACTGTTTCCAAAGGGGTTGCACGATTTTACAAAATTATCAACAATGAATGAGCAGGTTCCAATTTGTCTATATCCTATCCAACATTTGTTATTGTCTGTCTTTTACATTATAGTCATCTTAGTGGGTATGAAGTGGTATCTCATTGTGGTTTTGATTTGCATTTCCCAAATGACTAATGATGGGGAGCATATTTTCATGTGGTTATTGGCCATCTGTATGTTTTCTTTGGAGAAATGTCCAGTCAAAATCTTTCCCCATTTTTAATTGGATTCTTTGGCTTTTTATTGTTGTAAGAGTTCTTTACATATACTGAATATAAAGTCCTTTTTTCAGATATACACTTTGCAAATACTTTCTCCCATTCCAATAGCTGCCTTGTCACTTTTTACTGGTGTCTATGGAAGCACAAATTTTTTTGCTCTCAATGAAACCCCAAAATATAGTTAATAAAATATAGTGGTAGTGAAGGGATTCAAATGTAAGTTAAAGAAACTAAGGCTGAGACACAGCTTGTTCAACATCACTAATCTAAAAAATCCCAGAATCAGAGCCCAAACCTATGTCCTCGGACTCTGTATTTCATGTGTAGTGTGCCTTACTGCCTATAACAGATACTGTGGGTCTTTTCATGAGAACTGAACTACTGCTAAGAGAAATTCCTCCAGATGGGAAAAAAAGATTATACATACAACATACATTACCTGTAAGATAATGTCTGCAAAATGGTTCTTGTTTGGATTTCTATTAAAGTATGCATGGCTGATGGAGTGAATCCTGGCTTTCAGCTGAGAAGGCTGGGCAACATCAGGAAATAAACGGAAGGAAAACGATGCCAGGGACTTACATACTTATGGACAAATACATCTCAGGATTTGTTCCTAAAGCTCATGAAGAGGAAAAACAACAGGGAATAAATGATACCTGAGAGCACAAAGACGCATAAGCTGTCTATCAACAGCTAACAGCATGAAAGACACCAAACAACTTCCCGTGAGCAGTCTGTTTCATTTAGTAATAAGTCACGCACCAGTGCCAAGTAGAAACCTTCCACAGGCTGGTGCTGAAAATCTGGTGTGATGGGCAGCTAGACAGCCTTAAGCACTTAAACAATGCAGCCCTTATTTTATTTCACTACATTTTAACCTTGCTAGTCTTAAATGACATTTTAAAAATTATTTTGCTCAAACACTAATTCAAAAAAATATATGTACCTCTATGTTAATTTCAGCATTATTTACAATTGCCAAATTATGAAAACAGCCCAAGTGTCTGTTCATCTATTCATCAACAGATTAATAGATAAAGAAGATGAGGTATATATATGTACACACACACACACACACACACACACACACACACACTGCACTGGAATATTATTCAGCTATAAAAAATGAAGTCTTGTCATTTGCAACAACATGGATGGAGCTAGAGAGTCAGTCAGAGAAAGACAAAAAATACTATATGATTTCATTCATATGTGGAATTTAAGAAGCAAAACAAATGATCAAAGGAAAAATAAAAGGAAGAGACAAACCAAGAAACATACTCTTAATTATGGAGAACAAATTGATGGTTACCAGAGGGGAAGTGGGTGGGGAGATGGGTGAAACAGGTGAAGGGGATTAAAGAGTGGCACTTATCAGGATGAGCACTGAGTTAATGTATAGAATTGTTGAAGCAATATATTGTATATGTGAAACCAATATAACACTGTATGTTAACTATATTGGAATTAAAATTTTAAAAAACAATACAAAAAATAAAGTAAAAATTATTTTGCTCAAGAAAATTTTTACATGCTAAAATGTGAACTAAGTGGCTAAAGTACTTTATAATACATGTACCTCTGAATAAAATCCTATGGGCTTAAGAATTTGAAAAGTTATTTCCAAATCATCTCCCTACATAAATATTTCTTATATATAAAAAAATCAGAATCTGTACTTTCTGGCTTAGAAATAATAGAAGCAGTAATAATGATTAACAGTAGTATAAAGCAATAATTACTATTACTTATTACTGTTATTATTGACAATAATGATAATAATAGTAGTATTATTATTAAAATAACAGTGATAAGAGATTAATAATAGTACTAATAATTACCTTTATAGTACTTTGGAGTTTCCAAAGTGCTTTCACATATATCATTGCATTTAATCCCCATCACAATCTTCTGGGAAAAGTATCCCTATACCCATTTTATAAATAAAGGAACTGAAGTCCAGATATAGTCTCAACAATTGATTATATATCAGATACTATGCCAGATATTGCTACCCATGCATTATTATCCAACATTCCCAACACTATTTGAGGAAGGTATTGTTAATTCCATGCTGCAGATGAGTTTCTAGGAGAATTGCCCAATCCTATAGCTAGTAGGAAGCAGTGAAGGAATTTGAGCATAGTTCTTTGCAGTCTAAGATAATGCTCTTCTAGTAAGAAACCATAGTTCCTCAGATAAAGTTTATAAATAAAACGGTGTTTGACAAAAAGTCTTCATAGTGGTTACACAAGTGGGAAGTTGTATTTTGCTTCTGAGCCTCAGAAGGAAAAACAATAATGACAATAGAAATAGTTCTATTGAATAGAACTATTGAATAGTTCTATTGAATACATTCATTGAATACTCACTGTATCTCAAACATTGAGTTAAGTAAGCACTTTTTTTTAATGTTTATTTATTTTTGACAGAGAGAGAGAGAGAGAGAGAGAGCATGAGCAGGGGAGGGGCAGAGAGAGAGGGAGACACAGAATCTGAAGCAGGCTCCAGGCTCTGAGCTGTCAGCACAGAGCCTGATACAGGGCTCAAACTCACAGACTGCGAGATCATGACCTGAGCCAAAGTCAGACGCTCAACCGACTGAGCCACCCAGGTGCCCTGAACTAAGTAAGCACTTTGAATGTATTGTCATTTAATCCTATGACAATCCTATATTACTATCTCAATTCAGGATATTGAAAACTAAAACTAAGAGAAGTTCAGTAAACTACCCATGACCATAATATGGCTAATTAAGTTCAAGTCACACTGAATTGGGTCTTCTGTTTTTTGTAGACAGAACCACAATAGACAATCCATTAATCTGTTATCCTAATGACTGATAATCTTTAATTCATTCTTTCAGCTTATCTAAGGTCTGATACCACTTCATCCACATACTTAACCAGAAACCAGCATAGATTGGGCAACAAGCTGAGTCTGCAATCATGGGACAGAGAGAAGCTAGCTGGTTTACCCAAGATCTGATGCATACTTTAACAAAGTTTACCAGCTCTTTTAGATACTTGTCCCAGATATTAACAGAGTATAAAACAGCCTCTATCCCTTTCCTGGAAACCATAGACCACTAGATTCTATGGGGGATTAAAGGGTCATGAGAATGGCAGAGCAAAATAGGCAAGCCCGTGAACCTTACTGCCAAAGAACCTTGCAAAACCACAGCTTGTCCTGTGTATTAGTTTTCAATTAGGCATTAAGTAAGGAGGCAGAAAATCCCTGGAGCCTCAAGGCACCTCAGAACTGACCCACTTTGTACTATAAAAGTTTGGAACTTCTAAAGACCCTCATACATAAATACTGAATAGAGTACTTTTTTTTTCAATTGTCAAAAGCTTTTGGGTTAAAACTAGAGCCATTTCTGCACCACAGGCATCCCAAGCCAGCTGGGTGAGCACTCTGCCTAACCCCTACCCTATGCTGCAGCAGCAGCCCTGCCACAACTGGCAGCCACACACAGCCCACACAAGGGACACCCCTTACATGCCTGGATCTGGTAGCCAGTGGGAATTAAACTTCTGGGCCCCATGGGTCATCTCCTACACAAGTCCGCTCCTTCAAGACTGAAAGAGGTAGTAGTTTCATTTTCATAAAAACACAGAGAATCAAGAAGAATGAGGAGAAGAGGAATATGTTCTAAACAAAAGAACAAGATAAAACCTCGGAGGGAAATAAAAAACTTAATGAAATAGTCTACCTGATAGAGTTCAAAGTAATGGTCATAGAGATGCTTACCAAACTTGGGAGAAGTATGGATAAATACAGAGAAAACTTCAACAAAGAGACAAGAAAGTATCAAACAGAAGTCACAGAGCTAAAGAATACAATAAGTAAACAAACAAACAAACAAGATACACTAGAGGGCTTCAACAGTAGAATGGATGAAGTAGGAGAATGGATCAGTGAGCTGGAAGACAAAGCATTGGAGCTCACCTACAGAAAGAAGCAAAACAAAACGAGAATTTTAAAAAATAAATACACCTCAAGGGATATATAGGACAGCATCAAATAGAATAACATCTGCATTATAGGATTTCCAGAAAGAGAAGAGAGAGAGAAATTTATTTGAAGAAATAATGGTTGATAAATGTAGCATAATCTGGTAAAGAAAATGGACATCCAGGTCCAGTAAGGCCAGAAAGTTCTAAAATAGATGAATTCAAAGAGATCCATACCAATAAACATTATAATTAAAACAACAAAAGTTAAAGATAAAGAGAGAATATTAAAAGCAGCAAGAGAAAAGCAATGTGTTGTGTACAGAGAAAATGCCATAAGACCATCAAATTTTAAAGAAATTTGGGCCACCTGGCTTAGTCAGTTAAGCATCCAACTCTTAATTTCCGCTCAGGCCATGATCTCCCAATTCATGAGATTGAGCCCTGCATCCAGCTCTGCACTGATGGCACAGAGCCTGCTTGGGTTTCTCTCTCTTCCTCTCCCTCTGCCCCTCCCCCACTCTCTCTCTGTCTCTCTCATAATAAATAAACCTAAAAAAAGCAGAAACTTTGTAGGCCAGAAGAAAGTGGCATAACATATTCAAAGTCACTCTGAAAGGCAAAAATTTCCAGTGAATAATGTTGTGCCCAGCCATGCCATCATTCAGAATGGAAGGAGAGAAAAAGAGTTTCCCAGATAAGTAAAAGCTAAGAGTTCATCAGTACTAAATCAGCATTATAGCAAATATTAGAGGGAATTCTTTAAGCTGAAAAGAAATGACAAAAATTAAAAACAAACAAAAAAACGTATGACAGTTAAGATCTTACTAGAAAAGATAATATACAGTAAAGGTAGTGGGTTAATCACTTACAAAGCTAACAAAGACTAAAAGACAAAAGCAGTAAAGTTAACTACTTAACTAAAAGTATAATAATTATTTAATGGATACACAAAATTTTTAAAAAATGTAGAATGTGGCATCAAAACATAAAACATAGGAAGGAGATAAAAATTTAGAGTTTGGGAATGGGTTCAAACTAAAGCTGTTATCAACTTATATACATAGGAAAATATATGTGAACATCACAGTAATCACAAAGCAAAAGCTTATAGCAAATACACAGAAGAAAATGAGAAAAAAATCTAAACATAACATTAAAGAAATTATTAAACCAAAAAGAAAGTGAGAAAAAGATGAAAGAAACAGAGAATAACCACAAAACAGCCAGAAAACAGTAAAAAAAGATGGCAATACATACATACCTATCAATAATTACTTTAAATGTAAATGGACTAAATTCCACAATCAACAGACAGAATGGCTAAAAGGATTTAAAAAACAACAACAGTGACAACAACAACAATAACAACAAGACTCATCTGTATGCTGCCTACAAGAGAGTCACTTCAGAAGTAAGGACACACAGACTGAAAGTGAAGAGGCAGAAAAAAATATTGCATGCAAATGGAAACAAAAAGAAAGCTGGTTAGCTATACTCATATCAAACAAAATAGACCTTAAAACAAAAACTGTAATAAAAGACAAGGAAAGGCATTATATATTGATAAAAGAGTCAAGCCAGCAAAAAGACATAACATTTGTAAATATCTATGTACCCAATACAGAAACACCTAAATATACAAAGCAAATATTAACATACCTAAAGGGAGAAATTGACAGCAATACAACAATAGTAGGGGACTGTATTATCTTACTTACTTCCATGGATAGATCATCCAGACAGAAAATCAATAAGGAAATCTTGGCTTTAAATGACACATTATACCAGATGGACTTCACAGACATATACAGCACCTTCCATCCAAAAGCAGAAGAATATACATTTTTCTCAGGTATACATAGAACATTCTCCAGGATAAATTACACAGTTGGCCATAAAACAAGTCTCAATAAATTCAAGAAGAATGGAATGATATTAAGTATCTTTTCCAACCACAATGGTATGAAACTAGAAATCAATAACAAGAAAACTGGAAAAAACTAAAAAATGTGAAATTAAACAACATGCTACTGAACAACCAATGGTGATCAATTAAATGAGAAATCACAAAAAAATCAAATGATAAATTAAAAAGTACCTAGAGACAAATAAAAACAAAAATATGACATACCAAAATCTATGGAATTACAGCAAAAGCAGTTTTAAGAGTGAAGTTTATAGCAATACAGGCCTACCCCAAGAAATAAGAAAAATCCCAAATAAATAATCTAACTTTATACCTAGAGGAACTAGAAAAAGAAAGCTAATGTTAGTAGAAGGAAGAGAATAATAAATATCAGAGCATAAATACATTAAATACAGACTAAAAAGACAATAGAAAAGATCAATGAAACTAAAAGCTGGTTCCTTGAAAATAAAAATTAGAAATGCTTAGCAAGAAAAAAAGAGAGGGCTCAAGTAAATAAAGTCAGGAACAAAAGAGAAGTTACAACTGAATAGAAAATACAGAAATACAAAGGATTAGAAGAGACTGCTATGAACAATATACACCAAAAAATCAGACAACCTAAAGTAAATGGATAAATTCCAAAAAACATACAATCTTTCAAGACAGAATTGTGAAGAAATAGAAAATTTGAATAAATCAATTACTAGTAAAGAGATTGACTCAGTAATCAAATACCACCCAACATACAAAATTCCAGGACCAGACAGATTCACTGGTAAATTCTATCAAAATTCAAAGATTTAATATCTATACTTTTCAAATTCTACCAAAAATTTGAAGAGGAGGGAATGCTTTCAAACCCCTTTTACAAGGCCAGTATCACACTGATATCAAAACCAGATAAGGATACCATACACACAGAGAAAATTAAAACTAGAGTCATTTGATGAATACCTGCTTGACACTGGTAAGTACCCACACTGGAAGTGATGAGTGTCAAGGGATTTATATAGCTTCTTATTTAATACTCATACGAAGCTTGTAATTTTGAAACCCTTAACTCTATTGTAAAGATAATAGAACCAAAGATCCAAGAGATTAAGTTACGCTCAAGGTCACAAAACTAGTGGGTGAACTTGGATTCTAGCCCAGATATGTTTGGCTCTGAAGCCCTTGCTCTTTGCACTATCCAAAGCCTGAGTAGAATATCAGTCCCACCACTTATTAGTATTTTCATCTTCACATGCAAGCTATAATAGAGCTGCTATAATCATGAAAGATAAATAGGTAAAATATAAACAACAAAACTACCGATTTCATGTGTTGGTTTGGTAGATAATTTACATAGGTCATTTGCATAAAAACACCAGGCAAACAATAAAACACGATTTAATTTTTTTTTTAAATAATTGAAGCTTCTGGGGAAAGGAAATTCTAAAAATACGAATTGGAAAAAAATTAAAAGATGAATTGATTATTTTGTTCAAATAATTGAGTGTTAAAACAGAAATGCATTCAAAGTAAGATTATCTTGGTACTTTACACTTGGGCAAGTACCAAAAGGCTTCCATAAGGGACAATTTCTCAGCACTCAGTCTAAGAACACATTCCAAAGGAAACAAAGGCCAGTCTGTGTGTATGTGTGTGTGTGTTTCTGTTCAGGTTTGCATGCCTGTGCCTGTTTGTACATGTCAGTGTTGAAATGAGCTTTATTGTACTGAGTTTATCTCACATTGTGATCATCTGTAGAGCTCCAGATGTTCTGTAGGAGTTGTTGAGCACCTAATTTGAATGCCAAAGGAAAGGTGCTTATAGCATATTTCCAAAATAATGTGTTTCCAAAATTTGGAAGTGTACACTATAATTTTCAAGGAGAAAAATAAGATTTTTTTTCATCTCTCAGGAGATTGCTTGTTTCTGGATATTTTTTAATTCCTTCCTGACAGTGCACACATGTCCTGCGGGATAGAACCCTGATTTGTAAATAATAACATATTGATGTTCTGACAGAGCCACTCTGGAGTTATTTTCGTGGGGCTGGAAGCCAACTTGGCTCTTGATCATGAAATCTAATGGAGGTGCCTCCTCTTGATGGCTCTTTGTTTTTGTATTTAAATAAATCTTAGAGGCACAGACATATAATTAGATCTTCAGAGGCACTAAGAATCAATTTGACTTCAGAAAAATTTCAATGAAAAAAAATATATCTTGGAGGTCATTGAGTCCAACTTGGTCATTTTACAAAGAAACTTAACCAGATGCTTGTGTAGAGTCACTTGAGTAGCTAGAATTTTTTTTTTTCTATAACTACATTAGATACTTGTCTCCATTAAAACACAAACAAATACAACAAGAATAACAACAAAAAGCCTGAGCAGGCTGTGTCACATGTTTAACTACTTGCTGAGTGCTAAGTCCTTTAGAGGGGTGGAAGGAAGTGGTAGACAGAACAGGGTTTGGTAGAAACCCACAGACCTGAATTCAAGTTTCATTTAGCCACCTAACAGGTAACAAGTAATTTAATTTCTCCATACTTTGCAGTTTATGTCTATAAAATAGAGATAAATATACTGTGCTATTTAAGATTCCTGTAATTGCAAGGCCCAAATATCCAATTAAAATAGACATAAGTAAAAAAGATTAAAATACTGGCTCATACAATGAAGCCTTTGAAATGACTGAAAAAGTAGAGATAGTGCCAACTTCAAAGAAGCCTAAACAGACTCAAATGCCTCTGTTTCTGGTGTCACTCTATTCTTCTTTGTATGTCAAGTAACTTCTCTAAGTTCAGCTCCTCCTAGTGGAATATGGTCATAGGCCACAACATACAGGCTTATGATTAGAAGGAAGAACACTTTCCTCTTTAGCATTCACTGTAAAAATCCTGGGTACTGTAAAAATCCTGTGTAAGAACTTTAATGGAGTCTTTTTTGGCCACATCGTAACACCTCTGGCCAGCAGGTGGGGAACTATATGCAAGGATCTTATTAAAATATCCAGTGTTTGATGAGAAGAGGTATTTTCCAGAAGAAGGAGGCCACCCTAGATAGACAAAACTACAAATGTCTACTCAGGAATGTAAAAATCACATAACAAAACAGACTTAAAATGTTGCGTGCATAGCGAGTGCACAACAAATGGCAGCTGCCCTATCCTACTGTAAATCTTCTTGAACTAATTTTAAAAGTCTGCCTGGCAAGTGTGGGTGAAACAATGAACTCCTGGGTGACAAAGACAGGGAAAGTGAATGTTTTTAAAGTAATCTCTCCAGGAGAAAAGAGAACATAATCCCAGTGTGCCAGGGCCTGAGAAACCAGGAAGGACCTTCAAGACAATTCAAATCTGTTTCCAAGATTATTTTTTATGTTTATTTATTTATTTTTGAGAAAGAGAGAGAGGGAGAAAGCAGGGGAGGGCATAGAGAGAGAGAGACAGGGAATTGAAGCAGGCTCCAGGCTCCTACCTGTCAGTGCAGAGCCCGACGCGGGGCTCTAACTCACAAACTGTGAGATCATGACCTGAGCTGAAGTTGAACACCTAACGGATTGAGCCACCCAGGTGCCCCTGAGTCCAAGATTCTATTATCCATGACACTTTATATGGGGAATAATTGTTTTTCCTCTGCTGCTCTTTTAGTTTCACTGGGTTGAAATGTAAAAACCTATTAGTTCTGATTTTTTAGAGTGGTGTTCCTTTGCCAATCTTGGCTCTGTGCCTAAATCTACACAATGGAGTATTAGTGTGAGATGAGTCTGATCCAATGGAATGGTGTTCATGTCTGTAGCACAAGCCCATACCCCCACCAACCCAAACTGCAATTACCCAACGGCTCTAATATGATGTATCTCCATTTATCTAGAAGAATCTGAAATCAAGATTCTCAAAATGTTTCTTCAGCGTATTATGGAGATATCAAAAATATGGAAAGATGATCACTTTTACTTTGCCTTTGGATCATGGAAAAGACCATTCACCCTCTGGTCAAAAGACATATTACATCTCATTCTTTCATTCAACAAACATTTGTTGGGCAATAATAATACAACACTCCTGAACTTATATTCTAGTGAAGAAAAGAGGGACCAAAAAGAAAGAAGCAAATATAATATATGGACAGGTGAAGTGAGTAAAGAAAAAAAAAGTGGGTTAAGGTACAAAAAGATATCGGATGGGTGGGAGAGGTTTTGCCTTTGAGTAGAATCAGAAGGAATTGAGGGAGTGAATCATGGGAAAATGTGGTACAAGAATAACTGAGACAGGACCAGTAAATGCAAATATCCTAAGGTAGAAATAAACTTGGACACATGATCTAGGTCATGTAGACCTTATAGGTTCCAGAAGAGACTTTAAGTTTTAATTAGAATGAGAAAGGAATCCCACTGGACAGTATTACACTTAAGAGAACTACTTCCGTTGCTCCATGGAAGACAACTACAAAAGGGGAAAGAAAGAATAGCCCAGATAAAAAGGTATTCCAGAAGTTGAGGCTGGTGATAATGGTGGCTTTGCCTAGATTGGTAAAGGTAAAAGTAGTAATAAGTAGTCATAGTCCAGGTATATTTGGAAGATAGAACTTCCAGATAGAACAGGACTTGATGATGATGAAATGCTGAGCCTGAGGAAAGAGAGGCACTAAGGATGACATCTAGGTTTCTGGTGAGGGCACCTCATTGAGTCTAGCACAATTTCCCAGAAAGGGGAATGCTGGCAATAGAGCAGGATTTCCCAGCAGTCTGCTTTAGGAATGTAAGCCTGAGATGCCTATCTGAAGAGAGTTAGGAAGATTCTTGGATATCCTAGTTTGGAGCTGAAGGGTGAGAATTGGATTGAAGATACAAATGTGGGAGTCATCGATTTGCAGATAATATTGAAAAAAGCAGGGTCTGGTTGGGAATGAGTACAGAGAAAGATGAGAGGCAAAAACTGAGGAGTGGGACACTTAGAAGTCTGGAGGAGGAGAAGCCAGACTGGAGTGAAGTAGTTGAAAAACTAGTGGAAAGAACTGTGTCTGAAGCCAAATGAAGAAAAATGTTTCAAGGAGAAGGGACTGAATAGACAAGGTCCCTAATTACCTTGATAAAAGCAATTTTCAGTGGAGCTGTGGGGATGAAAACCAGATCTGAGTTAAGAGAGGGAAGGATGTCAGATGAAAAAGTAGAGACAGTGAACATAGTTTTTGGGCTTTGTTGTAAAAGAAAAAAACAAGGTTTGTTTCTGATGGGGAACATGATGTCTAGCGAGAGAATTTTAAGGATGGAGAATTATAGAATGTTTGCACACTGAAGACAATGGTCCAATGGGGATTGATAATTAAAGTTTAAATAGTATAATGAATGTGTGTTTTGTAAATTAGAAAATGCTACACAAGTTTCAGGTGTTTAATAATTTGATCTAAATGAACATTTACAGTCTAACCTTTCATAACCCATATCTCATGAAACATTGCACTATGTCCCTTTTATAAATATTTATGATGACATCATAAACACTCTCCTGACTACTTCTTGTTTGTGTTCAACTCATAAGACTTGCTTTGTTTGTAACAATAATAGCTATTGAGTTTGAAAAAGGATGAAATTGTTCATGTACCAATGAACTCACCCTTTTAGTTTCCTTTCACTCACTCATTCCTATTGGATCTGAAGCCAGATTAAAACACAAATGCCATGTTTTAATCTACTCTAACAAGAACATATCAAATGCTTACTACAAAGAGGGCCATCATAGGTTTTGTGAGATTCACATTTTAGTAGATTAATATCATTTAGATATTAAATCTTATCAACTTGTCTCTTAAGTTCATCTTCACTTCATCCCATACTTTGCATTTCTACTGATTCTGCCATGTACAAAGACAAGGACACGAAATAGTATAACGTAGTTCATGAATGATATTGGCTTTATCAAAGCTTAAAGTATAAGAAATTGAGCAGGGGCAGGAAATAAAGCTAAAGTAGGCAATAAATATCCTCATAATAATTTGGAAGATAAATGTTATTAATGATTTTAAGCAGGAAATATGATGGTTTGATTTGTGTCTCAAAAAGATTATTTTTTTGAATTGGATTAAGATTATTTGTAATTGGTGGATTAAGAGTAAGAAGTCGGGCGCCTGGGTGGCTCAGTCAGTTAAGGGACCTGACTTTGGCTCAGGTCATGATCTCACAGTTCATGGGTTCGAGCCCTGCATTGGGCTCTGTGCAGGGAGCCTGGAGCCTGCCTCAGATTCTGTGTCTCCCTCTCTCTGCCCTCCCCCATTCATGTTTGCACGCTCTCTTTCTTTCTCTCAAAAAAAAAAAAAAACATTAAAAAGAAAAGAGTGATAAGAAGTAAAGATATCAGGAGCTTTATTTATCCACTTATTCAACATTTTGAGTCCCTACAGGATGCCAGGAATTGTGCCAGATTCTAGGGATACCACTAGGAGAAGACATAACTTTGCCCTAGTGGTGATAACTATATTACATATGCATTATAATATAAGTGTATAAATAAGATATGATATAAATGCATATTATAATATAAATAAATAATAAATAACCTAGTGGTAATAACTGACAGACAGATACCTACAATATATGACCAACTCTTGGTTATATTAGGAAAAATTAACCAATCTGTGGATCAACCCTGCTAAAAATTAATTTGAAAAATACATTTGTAGAAAATGTAAATTACTATGAACCAGAGGATATATATTTGGAGCCATATATTTTGAATCGGAACAGTTATGAGGTAGTGGAGGTTTGGGGCAGCCATGATGGGTCACGTGAAATTGTGAGAGAGTAGAAATTATAAGTAAGCAGAAGACATGAGAAAAGAAAAGAGACATGTAGGGCAGGAGAAGCAAGAGGAAAATGGAGCAACTGTACAGAAAGGGACATCATCAGAAAGAGAGAGTTAATGAGAAAGAAACAGGTAGTGGACTCAAAGGGCATCTTGTTTTCAGCTCCATCTGAATAACTGATTTCAGCTCCACCTAGATGCATCTTGAAAACTCCAGCACTAGACGAATCTAGAAAACTTGTCTCAGTCTGTATTCATGCAGCCACAGGGACTTGGGAAAACCACTTTTTTGGCTATCTCTACTAGCTTATTCTTTGAGCAAATGCAAAGGAAGAGTGGATGAGCCAGACATGAGAAAATGTTTGTGTTCTCAGTTCATGCAGAAATAAAAGATAGTGTGAAAGCATTTTTGCTTTTATAAATTAAGCATGTGTAGCCACCTCTATATCACAGATGCTTCCAGAAAAACTCCTTCCAGCTAACAGTACTTCAGGTTATGTATTGTAGAACAAAAGAAAAGAGTGTGTTTAATTCACAAGGTATTTTACCCATGAATGAAATCAAAAAGTGGACAAGAACAAAGAGCAGGATCAAGGATGGCTCCAGGGGCGAATTGGTTTCCCAAAGGCCCCTTTTCTTCCACCTCCCCACTCTCTACCCTTCAATTCTCTTTCATCAAGCCTGCCCCCTAGATGTGTGCCAGGCTCATTCTATCAAAGAACCACCTAGTCATTCCAGGAACCCTATAGGGTATCCCACTATTAGTTTGGCATTGTGCTAGATGTTGGGGCCACAGAAATTAAAAAAAAAAATCTTTATTCCCTTAAAAGTTTAGTCTAGTAGGAACTCAGGCAAATAAAATAGACAAGCAAACAATAGAGAACAAAAAATTTTATGCTGTAACAGGAACAGAGTGCAGTGGGGACCCAAAGAAAAAAACTCTAACTCCTCTGTGTGGAGCAAGTCTTATAAGGAGGGCAATTTAGTTGTCTTGAGGAGGAGATGATACAGAAGAAGAAAGGGAAAGGCATTGCGTATCTCTTTAGCAATTACTTCTAGGTACATTTGCAGATAAGATAATTCTGGACCCAAATGAATGGATTCCCAATGGTGGCATATCAGACATTATGGCATCTTAGTAACAGAGATAATTTTGGATCAGTTGAACTCTCTGATGCCCCTCAAAACTCACCACATACAGCACTCCTTTACAGGTTTTATGAAGACAGAGCTTTCTAGCCCACTACAAGCTGGCTGTCCAATGCCTGTAAGTAGAATTATTAAGGTGAGGACATGAAGAGGGGAAAGTTCTACTTCTATGGCAGAAATTAATTTAGTTTAACAAATACTTATGGGCATCAAACGTTTACTTATTTGCCTTCCTCACTGGACTATGAACTCTCAGAGTACAGACACTTGTGTAACTAATCTTTATATGCCTAGGCAGCTAGCATAGGACCTGGCACAGAGTAGGTATAAAGATTGGTGCATGAATGAAAGTTCTACACCCTGGAACATAGAAATTAAAACAAAAACAAAACAGAAAACAAAAAAGCATAAAGTTCTCGACTCCCTCAAGCACAGAGAAGGGGAGATGGTCACCATGAATACATTTAGAATAATGCAAAGCACAGCAAGGTGACTATGCTGCCAGGAAATCTGCTGGGGGCTCAAGAGAGGAAGAGATGATATCTAAATAGGAAGGCAGCCAAGATTTAGGAAGGCAAATGGCATTTGCATAGGGTTCAAGGGAGAAGACAAGGAATCTGACAGCTGGGAAAAGGAAGGGGAAAGACTCTAGAGTGGGGATAGGGGAACCAGCAAAAGCACAAAAGGCAAGAACGTGCAGGACACTTCCAGAACATGATTAGCAGACTGTGCGGGGCATGAGTAGGTATGGCAAGTTGAAAAGTGGTAGAGAGGGGCAGGTGCTATGTGACAAAGGACCTTGTGATTATTAGTTTTATGTATCAAATTGATTAGGCTATAGTATTTGATATTTAGTCAAATACCAATCTATGTGTCCCCGGGAAGGCATTCTGTTGACTAAAGTCAACAAGAAGTTGACTTTAAGTAAGGATTACTCTCAATAATGTGGGTTGGGCCTCATCCATTCAGTTGAAGGCCTTAAGAAATAGGTTTCCCAGAAAAGATGACACCTGCTTGATTTTCCAGTCTGCTGTTTAAGACTTATGACTGCAACAACAATTCCAGCCTTAGTTTCTAGTCTGTCAGCCTGCCCTACAAATTTTAGACTTGCTAACCCCCAAAGTCATGTGAGCCAATTCCTTAAAATCAATCTTGTGTGTGTGTGTGTGTGTGTGTGTGTGTGTGTGTGTACTGTTTCTCTGGAGAACCCTGACTGTTGAAAGTCAACATTAAAAAGCACAGATCTTGCTTGGGTGGTGGTGACATATTGCTGTTACAGACAGTGCTGCCACTCTACCTGCTTACCTTTGTCTTGTGACAGAAGGACAGTACAGAGGAACAATATAGAAAATGTGCTCCTCCCTTTGAGGACCCCACAGTGCTACTGACTTTCCCATATGCCAAGGCATTTAAATAAACAGCTCTGGGGATGGCTTGCAGATACAGAAAACAACGTGTCATTGAAAAGCTTCTAAAATGGATTTCCCCTCCCTAGTATCAAGCAGTGCTGTTGTGATCACCAGAATCCCCAAACACAGTTCTGTTACACCAGAAATATTCAAGTGTAATTATGTTTCAAAACACAGCAGAATTGTTTTGTATTTTCAAAAAGAAATGTCATCCAAATAGGTTTTTATCTTTTCTATTTTTTACAGTTACTTTGAGGCTTTTATGGTGCCTTTTACTGAAGGGTTCAAAATGTGCTGCTGATATTATAATATTAATTTGTCATTCAGCTGAGTTAACTTCAATGAGCATTTATCAGTGTCACACCAGGTGTTGTGAGAAGCACAGAGAACTATAAAAACATCTCAATGATACAAAATGCTGGGGGGGGGGGAACTCATTGAGGATAGCTGGGTTTATCTATTAATTCAACAAATATTTATTGAGTGTCTACTATGTGACAGGCACTTTGCTAGACTTGGGATAAAGAGATGAATCAAATATGGTTTCTGCCATGAAAGCATTTATAGCACACAAGAGAAGCAAATCTTTAAAAAAGTATCCATATTTGTTAGATGTTTTTCACTGATATTTTATTTAGGGACATATAAAAGTCTTTATTGTGAAGGTGACATTGAATTGAGTTTTTAACAAATAGATGTTTGTCAGTTACACAAAACTGAGGCAGGGAAGGAACAGGGATGAATCAAGACATAGTTAATTCTTGGGAATGGGAGCCTCATGAACAGTTATGAAGTGAGATGGGCTTTGTTTCTGGGAAACTGAACATAATGGTTAATTGAGATTATGGTATACACTTAACATAGCACTTGGGAGAGAATAACTATTATTATCATTAGTTCATCATAAATGAGGCTTATAGTGTGACAGAAGTTATGTCAAGAGATGAATGAAGCTGGAGAGGTTAATCAAGTTCCATACTAGGAAGAGTCAGGAACTAAGCTAAGATTATTTATTTACTTATTTTTATTTGAGTATAGTTGACACACAATGTTTCATTAATTTCAGATGTACAACATAGCGATTAGAGAAGTTTGTATATTGTGCTATGTTCACCACAGTGCAGCTTACCATCTATCCCTACACATCACTATTAATACAACATCATTGACTGTATTCCCTATGCTATGTCTTTTGCTGTGACTTATTGTTTTCTTTAAGTTTTTATTTATTTTGAGAGAGAGGGGGAGACACAGTGAGCAAGTATGGGGAGGAGCAGAGAGATAGGGAGAGAGAGAATCCCATGTAGGCTCTGTGCTGTCAGCACAAAGCCCAATGTAGGTCTCAATCTCACAAACCATGAGATCATGACCCAAGCCAAAACCAAGCATCAGATGCTTAACCAATTGAGCCACCCAGGTGCCCCCCCCACCTTATTTGATTCATTTCATATTCTATTCATTCATTCCATAACTGGAATCCTGTATCTCCCTCTCCCCTTCACCCATTTTTCCTATTCCCCAACCCTCCTCCTCTCCGGTAACCATCAATTTGTACTCTGTATACATAGTGCTGATTCTGCTCTTTGTTTATTCATTTGTTTTTTGTTTCTTAGATTCTATGTATAAGTATATGGTATTTGTCTTTCTCCATCTGACTTATTTTACTTAGCATAATACCCTCTAGGTCCACCCATATTGTCTCAAATGGCACAATATGACCCTTTTTATGGCTGTGTAACATTCCATTGTGTGCATGTTTGTGTATATATAACATCTTCCTTATCCATCCATCTACTGAAGGATACTTAGGTTGCTCCCATCTGGGCTATTGTAAATAATGCTGCAATAAGCATAGGGATGCATACATCTTCTTTAATTAATGTTACTGTTTTCTTTGGGTAAATACCCAATAGTGGAATTATTGGATCATACAGTACTTCTATTTTTTATTTTTTGAGGGAATGTAATACTGTTTTCTACAGTGGCTGTTCCAATAACATTCTCACCAACAGTGGGATTTTCTCTCTCTCTCTCTCTCTCTCTCTCTCTCTCTCTCTCTCTTGCTCTCTGCCCCTCCCCTATGCTTGCTCAGTCTCTGTCCCCGTCTCTCTCTCAAAATAAATAAAAACTTTAAAAAAGGAATAAGTCACCGGAGTAAAAGACAGCATAGGGAATATAGTCAATGATGTTATAATAGTGATGTGTGGGGACAGATAGTAGCTACACTTGTGGTGAACACAGCATAATGTATAAACTTCTCTAATCACTATGTTGATACTAATGCAACATTGTGTATCAACTATACTAAACCAATGTAACATTGTGCGTCAACTATACTCAAATAAAAATAAGTAAATACATAATTTTAGCTTAGTTCATGACTCTTCCTAGTGTGCAACTCCACATCCTCATCAACAATTGTTATTTCTTATTATTTTGACATTAGCCATTCTAACAGGTGTAAGGTAATATCTTATTGTAGTTTTGATTTGCATTTCCCCAATGAACGATGTTGAGCATGTTTTCAGGCGTCTGTTGGCCATCTATATATCTTCTTTGGAAAAAATGTCTATTTAGGTTCTCTGCCCATTTTTAAATTAGAGTATTTGTGGCTTTTTGGTGTTGAGTTGTAGAAGTTCTTTATATATTTGGGATATTAAGCCTTTATCAGATACATCATTTGTGAATATCTTTTCCAATTCAGTATATTGCCTTTTTGTTTTATAAATGTTTTCCTTTGCTTTGCAAAAGGTTTTTATTTTGATGTACTTCCAAAAGTTTATTTTTGCTTTAGTTTTCCTTGCCTTAGAAGACATATATAGAAAAATGTTGCTATGGTCGATGTCAGAGAAATTACTGCCTGTGTGTTCTCTTCTAGGATTTTTATGGTTTCAGGTCTCACATTTAGGTCTTTAATCCATTTTGACCTTATTTTTATGTATGATGTTAAAAAGTGGTCCAGTTTCATTCTTATACATGTAGTCATCCAGTTTTTCCAGCACCATTTACTTAAGGAGATTAAATTTTAACATGAAGGCAATGGGGAGTCACTTCAGCTCCAGCTTGCTTGGTTTTCTAACTGCATTTGAAAAACCAGTCAAATCCCATTACATCTTACACTTCTGTCTGCCTATAAATCCCTTGATCCCCAAAGCAAAGTCCAGGGACAGTTGGCTTCATTGGTAAATTCCACCAGACATTTAAAGAATTAACACAAATCTTTATCAAACCCTTCCAGAGGAAGGAGGAGGAGGAGGAAGGGGAAAAGGAGGAAGAGGAAAAGAAAGGAGAAGGAGGAGAAGGAGAAGGAGAAGAACGAGAAGAAGAAACTGTTTCCAACTCATTCTATGAAGCCAGTACTACCCTGATTCTAAAACCACCCAAAGACATCACAAGAAAAAAATAATAATAAATGCCAATGTCTCTCATGGATATAGATGTAAAAATCCTCAACAAAATACTAGAAAATTGAATCCAGCAACATATAAAAAGCATTAGACATCATGACCAAGTGGAATTTAACCCAGGAATCCAAGATAGGCTTAACATCCAAAAATCCACTAATATAATATGTGTTACTCATAAAACGAAGGTTGAAATCCAAGTGACCACCTCAGTAGACACAGTAAAAGCATATGACAAATTCTAACACCCTTTCATGATACAAATACTCAGTGAATTAGGAAGAGAAGGAAACTTCATCAATCTTTGAAAAACCCACAGCTACCATCATATTTAACAAATGCTTTCACATTTATGACCAGGAAAACACAAGGATGTCTACTCTTGCCAACTCTGTTCAACATTATACTGGAGGTTCTAGCCAGTATACTTACGAAAGAAAAAGAAATAAAAGGGATTTTGATTGGAAAGGAAGAACTATTTCTATTTAGTGATGACATAATCTTGTAAATAGAATATGTTTTTTTAAGTATGACACTATTTTTTTTAATGTTCTTATTATTTGTTTGAGAGAGAGACAGAGAGAATGAGTGGGGGAGGAGCAGAGAGAGAGAGAGAGAGACAGAGAAATGAAAGCAGGCTCCATGCTCTGAGCTGTCAACATAGAGCCGGACGTGGGGCTTGAATCCACGAACTGCGAGATCATGACCTGAGCCACAGATGGACACTAAACTGACTGTGCTACCCAGGTGCCCCTGTAAATAGAAGTTCTTAAGGAATCCACTAGAAAACTATTGGAGCTAATAAATGAATTCAGCAAGATTGCATGATACAAGATCAATATATAAAAATTAACTGTAATTCTATGCCTTAACAATGAAATTAAGTAAACAATTACATTTACAATAGCATCAAAAAGAATAGAACATTTAGGAATAAATTTGATCAAGTGCTATGGCCTGAATGTTTGTGTCCTCCCCAAAGTCATATGTTGATAACTCTAATCCCCAAATGTAATGCCTTTTAGTAAATAAACCTTTGGGAGATACATGATTCATGAGGGTAGATTCCTCATGAATGAAATTAGTGCCTTATGAATGAAGCTGCAGAGAGACCTGTAGACTTTCCACCACAGGAGGACACAGTGAGCAGGTACATGCTATGAACCAGAAAGTGGGCCTTCACCAGAAGGTGACCATGCTGATGCCTTGAACTTGGACTTCTAAGTCGCCAGAACTGTGAGCAACAAATTCTGTTGTTTATACACTACCCAGTTGGTGGGATTTTGTTATAGCAGCCCAAATTGTCTAAGTTACCAAGGAAGCATAAGATTTCTACACTAAAAATTACAGAATATTGCTGAAATGAAAAATAACTAATTAAATAAAGGGAGATACATCTCATGTTTATTGGTTGGAAGAGCTAATATTGTTAAGATAATGATACTCCCTAATGTGCTCTACAGATCCAATGCAATCCCTTTATAAAAACACCAATGTCCTTCCTCCCCCAACCTGCTGAACAGAAATAGAAAAGCTGATCTTAAAATTCATACAGGATTACAAGGGATTCCATGGGGAGGGTGATGTAAATTCTTACATGTGTGTGAATGTATTCATTTAATGATACAAATATGATATCCATCCCCAAAAGAGGAGAAAACATGTTTATTCTCATTTCTATTGTCTTTTTGCAAGACTTGGTAGGGTTATGTTGGTACAATGCAAATAATTATAGCCTCAAATGATAGAGTAATACCAAATCATTAGACACCTGTCAGGACAGAGTTCCTACTACAAGTCAGGCTTTCTCATTCTAGTTTCTCTTCCTGAGTGATTTAAAGCATTTCCACATGGAACTTAAGAACCAGAATAAAGTAGGTAAGAAATGCCCTCCTGGAAGCACTCTATTACTGCCATCTATAATTTGCTCATTCATCCTGAAGTCTGACTGAATCCAAACTGACAGAAGATTTACCAGATTTAGAAAATAGTTTTTACTCTGAACAAGGCATTTGAACCAGAAAAGACAATGTTATATGTGTGGATTGTTTTTCCTTTTCCTTGAAACTATTTGGTTATCGAGAGGAAAGTGCCAAAGTGGGCCTGTGGACAATATCTTGTGTCACGGACGGTGCATAAGTTCCCTCTCCAAATTCTCCCATGGGCTAACAGTGTTATTTTAGGCAAGTCAACACGCAACCTCAGTTCCATCTTCCGCAAAATGGCTGGATTTCCCAACTTACAGGACTGTTGGCAGGGCCAAAAATGATAGTTATGGTTGATTAATAACAAATATTTAATGAAGATCTACTTTGGACTGCGACAATGGGAACACGAAGAATATAAAGATGCTCTAACTCAAAGAGGCTCACAGTCTAGTGTGCAAGCAAGCACTTTCTAAAGTATGATATATTGATCAAATATAGATGTTATTATTTCCCTTCTACGTGTATTGTTCCTTCCCACACAAATTGGCTCATTTGTGCTTCTTAGGCTGTCCACCTATTTTGAGGCCACTGGCGAGTTCATTAGTGTAGCCATACACAGACCATAAAAAGCATGGACTCACAAATCAAAACAGGTTGAATTTCCAGGTCCTGAAGTTGCACACAGCTCCTCACCAAAGAAGTCACCATTTGTGTATATCTATCTATTTTAGTGTATACTGGGTGCAAAAAAGTACAGGATTTTAAACACAGTGAATTTTTCAGGAGTATTAATTTTCTGCTATTGCAAGCATTTTATTTATTGTGGGGTGTGGTTTTTTTTGGTATAAAATCATTCATTTTAAAGTTGCTGGTCCAATAAATAAGCTGAATCAACATGGATGTTGTAAGCAATTGAAAACATGATTTCCATATTAGACTTATGCTAGAATAGAGGCAAAATTTACATGAAATTTTAATACATGACCTTGAGTCTCTAGGGAGAGCAAGCAGATTCCCAAAGTGTATAATGCTAAGCTAGGCACATTTCAGGTATGGATTGTGTGTTGGGGGGGCAGGGGTGTTGTTTATTGCACAATGTCAGGGCCACCATTCACATAGACTGATTTGAACAGTGTCCTGGGAGTTGCACACAGTGGTAATTCTGTTTAGCTGCTCATCCAAGGAAAAAGTCTTGGTACACTAAATCCATAAAAATCATGCTGCCCAGGATATGGCCCTTTCCTAAATTTCTTTCAGGCTGAGTAGTTTGGGGTTTTTTGTTTTGTTTTGCTTTTTGTTTTTGTTTTTGTGTGTGTGTGTGGCCTAACGTATGACCTATCCTAAAGACTGTCCCAGATGCCCTTGGAAATAATGTGTATTCTGCTATTTTTCGATGGAATGTTCTGTATATATCTCTTAGGTGGATCTGGTCTAAGAAGTCATTCCAAGATTGTTGATTTTCTCTCTGGATGATCTTTCCACTAATTTACGTGGAGTCTTACCTTCCCCTATTACTATTGTATCACTGTCAATTTCTTCCTTTATATCTGCTAATATTTGTTTTGTGTATTTAGGTGTGTCTGTGTTAGATTCCTAGATATTTACAACTGTTATAATCTCTTATTTGACTGAGGCTTTTATCATTATGTAACGTCCTTTATCTCTTGCTATGGTCTTTGTCTTAATATCTATTTTGTCTGAGAGAAGTATTGCTACCCTGGCTTTTTTTTTTTTTTTGGTGTTTCCATTTGCATGGAATACCTTTTTGCACTCTTTCACCTTTAGTTTGTATGTGTCTGTAGGTCTGAAGTGAGTCTCTACAGACAGCATACAGATAGGTCTTATTTATTTATTTATCTAGTTAGTCACCCCATGTCTTTTGATTGGAACAGTTGGTCCATTTACATTTTTTTATTCTCATTTTTTTAATTTGAGTATAGTTGACAAACAATGTTATGTTAGTTTCATTTGTACAACCTAGTGAATCAACAGTTTATACATTATGCTATGTTCACTACAAGTGTAGTTACCATCTGTCACCATACAACACTATTATAATATCACTGACTATATTCCTTACGCTATACCTTTATTCCCATGATGTATTCATTGTATAATTGGAAGCACTGCCCTTTACTCATTTTGCCTATCCCCCTACCTCCTCTCTGGCAACCATCAATTTGTTCTCTATATTTAAAAGTCTGATTCTGCTTTTTGTTTAATTTTTTGTTTCTATCTTTTTTTTTTGCTATTGTTGTTTTTTAGATTCTGCATATGAGTGAAAGCATATGGTATCTGTCTTTCTCCATCTGACTTATTTCATTTAGCATAGCACCCTCTAGGTCCATCCATGTTGTCATAAATGGCATGATCTCATTCAGAATGAGTAGTTTTAATATATCTGTGTTATTTTGCTGTGAGCAAAAAAGAAGGATAAGAATATCTGATGGCAGGTGTTAGAAGCTACTTCCAGAATTGGGGGCGGGGTGGGGGGCGCAGACTGGTTGACCTGTCAAATGTTTATCTACCCTTGGTGACTTTTGTGAAACAAAACAAATTTTATAGTCACATAGCAGTCACGATTTTCAAAGCATACACACAAAATCTTAATAATAGCAGGGATCATTACTCAACGTCACAGAACTGATACTATCACTCTGTGGAAATAATTAGGAGAAAAACAATTTTCTGTATCTGTCTAGAAAAGCACAACAATCCACTGTGGGAAGCAAAGTAGCAATGAAACAGCTAGAAAGGCACCATCTACATTTTATCTCAGCCCACATTTATTAAAGGGCAAGCAATAATAAGGCATAAAAGCTTTTGTGGAAATCATTTGCCATCATCTGAAGACCACAGGACTGCTACTTAAATAAAAGACTTAGAAACAACTTCCAAAATTCCCTGAGACTAAAGACCTCAAAAGACACTGCATTCATCCTACAAAGATGATGATGAGGTGCACTTTTTCCCATGAAAGGCCCAACTTTTAACTTTTGTAGTTTATGAGAGCTAACAGCACCTCAGGGTATGGTTATACACCTGGGCTCTCTTATCCTATTGTACTAGCCTTGCTCATTGTACTCCTCCAGTTATACTCTCTACAAGATTCTCATGGAGTCTGATACTGTCAAAACTATTTGGCTTCCTAGTAATTAACCTTCCATGTACTTTCTACAGCTCTCTTAGGTACTAGTTCTGGAAACTGCTACCTGCCTATTTTCCTTTTGTATGCACAGGCTCTGAGGACTTTGAGGGCAAGCAATGTGCTACTCTACTTTGTTTCTTATCACCTGCGGTGTCTGACACATAGTAGGTGATCAAAATGTTTGCTGAATATCTGGAAAGGAATGCATCAATGCTCAAATTAAATGTTTATTTTAGGATCTAGCAGTCAAATTGTAAAGCATTATCAAGGGCTTAAAGAGGTTATATTTCAAATACCGGTCCATTCTACTACCTTAAAAGTTAGATATTTGTTGGAGTGCAGTGGTTTTGAAAAGTAGAGATGGGAGCCTCTGGAACTCCACCAAAGCAGAGTAGCCATCCATAACTATCCTGGAATAACTAGTGGCATTTATATGTTTTCCAAGAAGGTCTATCTTCAGCTTCCTAATTTATTTTCCTTTAGAAAGACACTGTGTGTTACCTTAACTCAAAATCACCAGTGATAAAGCACCATGGCCCCTCTTCTTATATCACTAATATATCGGTAGCCGATTCAAACTCCAAATTGTTGGTGTAACTGAAAGATAGTAATTTATTCTATATTTGAATGTCAGAAATTTTTAAAACAATCACGTTTTCGAATTCAGACTATTTATGACTAACTTTGACACCATCATTTTCATTATAAGGTGCTTCCTGAGAGGCCATATCATATGCTTCTTTTTGTATTCCTGGAACCAACACAATGCCAGATTCATAGCAATACACAATAAGTATTTATTTGATTGACGTATGGATGGATGTTCTAAGAAAGCACAATGGTTCAACAGAAAAAAAGGGGAGAGACAGAGAAGGAGGGAGGAAGGAGGGGAGAGAAAACCAGAACCCTTTGCAAAGTATTGACTTAAAAAATCAGAGAAGTTTCCTTGTCTCCATCCTCAGGATTCTTAGGGCTTCTAAGTCCTGTCAGAATCACTCTTGCTTATTTGGTCAACTATTTTCGCTTTTCCCCACAAGCCATCTTTGCCAGTTAGGACTGAATTTAGCTGCATTAGTAGAAGCCTGGCCGTAGTGGCTTACACAAATAAGTTTATTTTTCTCCAATAACAAAGACACTGGGGTAGGCAGCCCAGAGCTACTGTTTGAGAACCAGGCTCTTCTTCCTGCTCTATCATCTTCAGTGCAAGACTTCTGTCATCCTGATGATGAGATGGTTTTGCATCAATATGAGTTGAGTAAAAGAAGGGCACAAAGAAATATGAAAAAGACAGATTTCTGTTGTGTCTATCCCTGTCTAAGGAGCCTTCTAGAATACCATCTGAGCTGCTTATGCTTATACCTCAATGGCCCAAACCAAGTTACGTTGATATCCCTGGCTACAAAGGAATTCTAGGAAGGTCATGATTTTATGTAGATATTTTGCCTTCCAAATTAGGATTAGGGCCCTGTTCCTAGGGAGAAAGAGGAGCATGGATACCAGTTGGACACCTAGCAGTGTCTGGTATACTACCACCCATCCTAAAAGTACCCTGGCTAGCAATGTTGAGGGTCTTCTGATTGCACTCCCCCACTCCATTCTACCAGTCCCATTAGTCTCACCTCCCTTCTTTGCTCCTCAATGCCTTGATCATAGTCAGATTGTTTCCCTGGATTCCAATCTAATAATGTCTGATCTTAACCTACTATTCTCATTTCCCCCTTCTCTGCCTGTTGATATCTTTCCTATTTGTTGAAGCTCCCCTCAAAAGTTAGCTACTCGGTGAAACCTCTCTAATTCGCCTGATCAAAATAAATCAGCATTTTGGTGTACTAACAGCTTAAGATATATTAGGATATAGTTAATTATCAATAGATATGTTGCCCTCTTTAGAAGGCAAACTCTTGAGGATAAGGGCTATGTCTTATCTTTTACTGTATCTCAGTGTCTAGCAAAAAGGATAGGACCTCAGTAAATATCTTTTGTACTGATGAGATGTTCTTGATTTTTCAAGCATTCTCTATGCTATTTATTCTAATCCACTATATGATTCCTGTATTCATATTCTCACACTATATCTTCTGCCTTTTATCAATGCCTATTGGAGCACAGACTCAAAGCAGGATGTGAACTGAACTGTTCTCTGCCCAAGCTTATTCTTCAACTAATCCACCCATTCCTTGAGGCTGGGAAGAGAGATTTCTTTAGAGATCCTTCCCAGTGGCCAGTGTATTGAAGGCAGTCTTCAAATGTTCTTTCCTTCTAGCCCCTCTCTGGACTGAAGGCTATATACGTATGTATATATACACGCACACACACACACACACACACAGACACATACACACACACACACACACACACATTACCAGATGTGGACAGATGTCAACAGGGGACTGAAACACAGACATTACAATATCATTAAATCAGAATATGATACTGGCACTTCAGATGGAATATAAAGCTTGGCCTACAATGCAAATATTGTGTGTATAAAACTAGCAGTAACTACAGTAACTTCATTATATTTCCTATTTGTTTGTGGAGTTTTCCACTCACACATACAAAAATTAGTCCAGAGATTGTTTTCCTCTTAACAGTAGGGTTATTTTTAAAGCAGGTGTTCTTGTAAATGAACTCTATTGTGCTTGCTTTCTATGCCTATTTCCTGTTAAAAAAAAAAAAACTGCATGTGCGCACATGTGCTTGTGTACACACACACACACACACACACACACACACACACTGTCAGCGTGTTGGCATACTGCAATGAAATTCTAGTTCTCCTATGGTTTTCTTTATTAGAAAACATTTTCACAGTGAACTCTTGGCAAAGGACTGTAGCTTTTCTAATTTTGGAGAGAGCCCAGTGAAGCACCTGTAAACTGGCTGAGGCACCACCCTTTACAGACTTTCTTAGAGGTTACATAGAATTGTTTCCACTCCCCTGCTGTTTTCATGATGCCTCAGGTACAGAATACATGGTGCTGCTTTCCTAGTTCAAGCAAGAACTGACCAGGGAGGAAAGTCCACTGGCCACATGTGGCACTAGTACCTAAGATTGGCTGGGGAAGGGTTGCCCTAAACACAAGTGCTCTAAGAGTTCTTCAAGCCCTGCCTCTCAGAGGCCAGAAAGGATTATACACCCTACCATGACTTCTCCCAGAAGAAGGGAGATGATCCCCACTCCTTGCTCCTAAGAGACCCAGAGCTGGAAAACAGAAACCAGTGGTGAAAAGTTATATATTCCAGGGCAAATCACAGAGACATTCTGAGATGCTTCCTCAATCTCTCTTCTTTTTTTTTTTTGTTTTTGTTTTTTGGGTTTTTTTTTTTTTTTGCTAACTTACTCTCCTTTCCTTTACAACCTATCCTTCACCAAAGTGGAGGATTCATCTAATCTGAAAAGACACCAAAAATACCAAAACCTGAATAAACAAATTACTTCTAAAGACTCGTTCACTAAAATAAAGTCATCTCCAGGAATCCTTGCTCAATTCTTTCTGTCCTAGTTTAGAGTAGGTTTCTTTCCTATGTATTCCCAAAGTTTCTTCACATGCTGGCTGCTAGCGCAGCATTGACCACAATATGCTGTTCCACGTTTCTCTCAACCAGAATTCTGAGAGCTCTTGAGACCAGATCCTGTGTCTTAAGAACCTTAGCATTCTCAGTGTTCAGGTCACTGCAGGAAACACAGTAGGAGCTCAATAAACATTTAATGAATAAGTGAAGAGTAAATTTCCTAAGCTACAGCTCATACATACACACATATATTTACATAGATACACATAAATGCATATGTATATACATACTTACATACAAACTTACATATATATTTAGCTCTGATTAGACTGACATACTAGACAACCAAACACTAGTAAAACTCTGCATCTACCAAAGAACAGCATATGTGAAACCACTGTATCCAGACAGAGACCTAAATCGTTAATACGATGTTTTTAAATATAACTCACAAGCTTCAAAACAGAGCTCTGAAATGTAAGTGGGTGGAAGAAGTGGGGAAACCAACTGCCACCAAGCTAATTTTCAAGAGAGCAAAATGTATGTGGAATTATATTTGAAATAGTAGAGCAAGAGCAATCTGTGATCCGCCTACTCCTCCCAAAGAAAATGTATCCTTCATATATAGCAGACTTAACTACAACTTTAACAAGCACACATATCACAGCTAAGCACTGCCATAAATTAAATACCCTCTTGTACTCAAATATATCCACAGTCCCTGAAAGTCATGAGAACTTTTCAAGACGGATATTTTTAAAGTTGGACAAAATAAACATAAGGATTCCTATAAACACAACAAAAACATGACTGATTTCTGCATTTCTGTATGATAAAACAATGCCATTTTTACTTTCTACTTCTTTGTATAGTACAACTTGAGATGTTTGAAAGTTTTTGCAATTTTTTTCTTATATGATTAAAGAATCTTCAGCTCTTTTGACATTTAAATTATATCTGATGCTGCTTATGCAATGATGTGTCATTCTTTGCATTTAATTTGTAGTTGTAAAAGTTGCATTGAGTCCTGTGTTTCTTAGTTCTCTATTTTTAAATCTGAGAATCTCTGCTGACCTTTCCCCCCCATCTCTGGCCCTCTTTGAGGCAATTTCATCAAGTGGATGGATGGCCTTTCTGGGTTTGCAAGATAGGTACTGCATAGGAGGTGATGCCAGTTGGGGCAAATTACATGTTAACAAACTACTTTTCACCTTTCACATCATTTTTGTCTGATTGAGGACAGTTTAAAATGAGTATTAAGAACAGATATAAAGAGGAAAAAGAAGTACCTCTTTTCAAGGGGTGTTTACCACTCCATCTGTTCCATATATTTATCTGTGCACCTATAAATTTTCCTAGGAGAGGTTATGTTTTATTTGCTTTGATCTGCTTCAGTCACTAGCTTGGTGTCTTCTGTCAAATGTAGTAAGATCGCTGCTGTGATCACTATCATGACAGCTATCCTTTACTAAGCACCTTATACCGTCCAAGACTGGTCCTGTGCTTAGTATATATACAATGGGATGCCTGATGAAAAGTTTCTTCCACAGATCATATATACCTCTTCTCTAACTAGAACTGGACAGACAGCAGCTAGCTAGCCCTGTAGCACATATGTATTCTTGCAGAAACAGTCACTTCAGTGACTGTTCTGAATAAAGCCCCATTATCCCGGGAGGGAAAGAATAGTAGGCATAAGGACCTCCAAAGATGTCCACATCCTAATCCTCCAAAATCCATGAATATGTTACATTAAAAGGTAAAAGGGACTTTGTAGATATAGTTAAGATTTTAGGACTTAAGATAGGAAGATGATCTTGGATTATCCTAGTGGACCCAATCTAATCACGAGTCATTAAAAGTAGAGAACATTTCTTCTATTGGAGGCAGAAGAGAGATGAAGCAGAAGTCAGGAAGATCTGCAGTGTGAAAAAGATGAGCCTTTTCTGATTTAAGAATGAAGGGGAACAATGTGACAAGCATTCGGGCAGCCTCAAGTGGCTGACAGGGACTCCTAGCTGGCTTCCAGCAAAAAAACAAGGACCATGGTCCCACAGTCACAAGGAACTGAATTATGTCAAGAATGTGAATGAACTTGGAAGCCATTTGATCCCCAGAGCCCTCGGGAAGGAAGACGGCCATGCTGACACACTGACTTTGACTTGTGAAGTTCTGAGTGGCAGACCCACTAGGGCCATGCTGCCCACAGACTTCTGATTTACAGAACTCAGAAATAACAAATAGTTGTTGTTCTAAGCCACTTGCAGTAATCTGTTATGCTAGCAATAAAAAACTAATACAGATGTTGTACTCAGATCTTTGGGATCCAATACAAGCTGTCCCTCCCAATACACCTTTCATATTTGGATAAATTAGGGATAAAGCCAGTAAATTTTTAAAGAGCTTCCTTTGAAGTAAAAAGAAGCAAGGCCCTCATCCACTTACTTTTTTGCAGTGCAATGCTATTATAATTTATCACAGTGGGTTGAGAAGGTAAGTTAGAACACCTAAGCTAGGTTAGTTAACAATAAAGTTCCCAAAGGGAAATTCACCTGAAAGAAGAGAGGCTAGCCTGATGATTTGGGTTTAATATAAGAGTCTAAGGGTTTATATAAATGCGCATTAAAAATAGTCTACTTGGGTTGACTACTCCTCTTTGATCAATTAAATTCAACAAACACCTGTTAATTCCTAAATTTTAGTAAAATGTGTGCCAGTGTAGATATAGAGGTGAGTAAGCTATGGTCTGTGATTCAAGAATTCTGGCAACACCAGCATGGAACATAATGATCAAAGATACAATGAATATTTGCTGGCTGGCTGGCTGGGTGTGAATCTTCTGCTTTGTCTAAAACCCAGCTCTTGCTTTCTTCATTCTTTATGAAATATAGTATGGATATAATTTTGATGGAACCTCAGAGAGTTGCTGCCTGTTCTGAAGCTCTGTCTATTCTTCTCTTTTTTTCAAGATTTTATTTTTTAAGTAATCTCTACACCCAGGGTGGGGCTTGAACTCACAACCCTAAGATCAAGAGTTGCTTGTCCTACCAAACTTACTTCTGTCTGATTTGTGAGTCAAACCATTCTAATCCTACCTGCCAGGTAACTGAGTTCATGCTGAGCTCTTAGATTTCTGATTGCCTAGGCCAGTCATTTTGCAAGTCACCATACCCTGTATTGTTGCTTGTTTTATTACATCTTCCTGTTATTGATTGCTTTATTCGCTAAAGCCAACTTTGTTTTCCTTTTGTTTTCCCAAAAGAAAATAAGTCCCTTAAGAGCAGTATCTATGTACACTGTAATGGATAAAACTGGGTTCTGGATCTAGACTAGTCTGGCTTTGTCACTTAATATCTGTGTGACCCAATGTAAGTTAGTTAACCTCACTGGTTTCATTGCCTATAATATGGAAATAATAAGAGTTCTCCACTTTCACTGGGTTTTTCTGAGGACTATAGTCATTTACACATGTAAAGTACTTAGAGTAGTTCCTGGAACATAGTAAGTACTCTTAAATATTAGCTGAATACTTGGTTTCCTAGCATAGCACCTATCACAAGTTATGGTAGAAGATATAAGATACTCAGTAAATAATTGTTAAAGTTTAGCCATCAAAAGGAGACAGAAAAGGTGGTAAAAGGTGAAAAAGTTTACCCCTTGTACTTTGGTAAACATAAAATGCACAAATCTCTTAAGACTCTCAAGTGCCTAACAACCTGGAGACTCCTGACAGAGTCCACACTCTGACATTAGCCACCTGGGTGACCTCAAGACAAGTCACTGAAGTGTTCTGAATCACTGTTTCCACTTCTCTATGTTAGGCATAATAATACCCTCCATTCAACTGAATCTTTCTAATTTCTAAATGAGTGGATTAGAATAAGTGACTCAGATCCTGATTCATCACATTCAGCAAAATAGCCTAACCCCCTACCATCAGTGAGAATACTAAAGCCATCATGTATGATCTCCTTCAACTTTCTGCCACCATGAACAAAAAACATCCAAATGTAAGCTTATGTAACTCCCCTCCTTTCTCAGAGAATTAGATACTCCTCCTTCTAATCAGCCTTAATGTCTTAGCTATGATCTTGAGCTCCTTCTTTCCCATACCCCATGAGGTTATGAAAATGCCTACAAGAGGAATAATCAGCTTTAAACATCTGCCATCAGTTATCCTCTCTCTTTCCTGTGTCTTCAAATCATCCCTCACTAATGCCTGCATTCCCTCAGCCTGTGACTGTGTGTATGTTTTTCCCATTCCAAAATCTCTACCTTGACCCTGTATCTAACATCCGCACTGTCCTCTTTCATCTGGACTTCTCAAAGCCTTCAATGTTTGCTTTCTTTAACTGGATTTACTTGCTGAGGTAATGATTGATCTTCTAATTACTAAATCTGATATTTTCTTATGCTAGTCCTTATCTAATTGCATGTATCCAATATGGTGATTGTGCCCTCCTTCTTATAACTCCCTACTCTGTAATTTCTGTGACTCCTACTCTTGTAGTTCTTTTTTGACTTCATACCCTTGCTTTTGTCTCTCTACTTCTCTGACTCTGTTCACTTTCTGAATGATTTTTTCCCTCAGAAATCTGTCCCGATTCTATTTATCTTCTCTTGTGATCATTCTGGCTTGGGGGGAGAGGTCTCATCATTTCCATTAAAACTTCTAATGAAATGATTCATACATTTTTGAAGCAAGATCTAAAAATGGGGTTCATTCTATCTTGGTTTTCATTGAGACCCCAAGATAACAGATATCAAGTAGTCCATGCACCAGAATAAGGTGCTATAGTACCAGAGCAGATCTGGAAGTGCAAAGCGTATGTTAGATTAGAGTTATACTAATATATTTCCATAAAGAGGTGCTATAGAGGTAAGGGTGGGGAGAGGCCAGAAGCAATCAACCAAAGGAGACACATTATTAACATGGAGGGAGCTGTGGTTAATATAGCTCAGTATATAATTCTTCAATGAGCCCACAAAACTGCCCAAAGGAGAAAGAACCACCTTGAAACATCTGAAACAACCAGAACTCGATACCATATTACATTGGTACCAGAAGAGAGACCTTTCTTGACCCTTACTTTTCTCCCTCATCCCATGTGTTGCATGCCCAAAGTGTGGGAGGGCAGAAGCTTTAACTTAAAATGGCAATTTGAAATTTCAACTGCTATATTTTAATTACTAAAATGAGACTCTTTGGGGAACTAAAAGAGACCAAAAGGCTCTATTATTATTGTATTTCAAGTTGTATTTATTAAGTATAATGAATACATCTATATTTCTTGCTCAGATTCTTCTTTGAGCTTCATATTCTTGATCCTAATATCCAATCTATACATCTTCACCTGGAAGATGCCTTAAATTACACCTGCTCCAAACTAAACTCATCCTTGCCTAAACTTGCTTCTATCTTTGTATTTTTTCTTAATCATTGGCATCAACTATCATTGATTTCCATATTTAAGTCAATATCCCCCACAGCAAAATCAACCTCCAAGCATTGGTCTTTTCTTTACACTCTATTCTTAATGCCATTGAGTTAATTCAGGTCTTTGTCATTTCTCCCCCTGGACTACTGGACTACCTTGTCTCTCTGACTGTTGTCTTTTTTTTTTCTTTGAGAGAGAGAGAGAGAGAGAAGGAGCAGAGGGAAAGGGAGAGAGAATCTTAAGCAGTCTTCACACCAAGTGCAGTGCCCAATATGGGGCTTGATCTCATGATTGTGAGATCATGACCTGAGCTAAATCAAGAGTCAGACACTTAACTGATTGAGCCACCCAGGCACCCCGTGACTGTGGTCTTGATATCTCAAATCTACTACTGACCCAGTAAAAACCCTTCATTGGGGTTATTTAAAATTAAAATCTGGGGCGCCTGGGTGGCTCAGTCGGTTGAGCGTCCGACTTCAGCTCAGGTCACGATCTCATGGTCCGTGAGTTCGAGCCCCGCGTCGGGCTCTGGGCTGTTGGCTCAGAACCTGGAGCCTGCTTCCGATTCTGTGTCTCCCTCTCTCTCTGCCCCTCCCCCGTTCATGCTCTGTCTCTCTCTGTCTAAAAAATAAACGTTAAAAAAAATTTTTTTTTAAATAAAATTAAAATCTGATGGCAAGAGATCCTTCAGTGATTTCCCCCCTACCAAAGAATTAAGCCTGAACCCCTTATCAGAGTAATCTGGACTTTAACTCCATCCCCATTTTCTTTTTTTTTTTTTTTTAATTTTTTTTTATCGTTTTTTTTTATTTTTGAGACAGAGAGAGACAGAGCATGAACGGGGGAGGGGCAGAGAGAGAAGGAGACACAGAATCGGAAGCAGGCTCCAGGCTCTGAGCCATCAGCCCAGAGCCCGACGCAGGGCTCGAACTCACAGAGCGCGAGATCGTGACCTGGCTGAAGTCGGACGCTTAACCGACTGCGCCACCCAGGCGCCCCCCCATCCCCATTTTCATCTCTAGCTATAAGTTGCTTCAAATTGTATTAATAATTGAAATTGTATTAATACTGTTTCAGCACTATTAATATGTATGGATCCTCTGCTTCCATCACCATACACCAATGTCTGGGTGTTTGCTGCTTCATTGTCAATTATAATTCTATTATTGGTACGTTGGAATGTCTTTCTTACCTCTCTCCTCCTCATACCATCAAATTCTTCTTGATCCTATATGAAGTTCAGTTAAGATATCAACTCATTCATTAGGACAATTCTAGCACTACTCCCCTATGTACACACTATGTAGTTATGCATGAGATGACATAGTTCTATCTCTACAGAGAGTGCTTTCCACTGTGCCTTTATGTCTCTCTTTCTTCTTGATTAGTCTATATTGCTGAATGGAAGTGATTATATTTTACTTATCTATATAGCTCCAAAGCAAAGTTTTTGGCACATGACAAACATGTAACAAACATTTTTGGAAGAAAGCATGAGCTTGTATAAAGCTGGTATTTTACAAACCTCTTTTCATCATATTATTTCATTTGAACCTCAGAAGAAAATTATGAAATAGCTTTTTTAATTTCTATTTTGCAAATAGGAAAACTGAGCCTTAGATGGCATAAGCAACCTGCTGACCACCACCGAGTGAATTATGTGTAGCAAGGGATATGCATCTGTTGTCTCCTGGGTCCGGGATCCATGTTTAGCCTACTGAACCACACAGTCACCTTTAATTGCTGAAACCTAAATGTATATGTGAAATAAGCCATGCGGTTCTGATAATGTTAACAGGAGTTTCCTCTAGCCCTGAAGCACCAAACAGAGAAGAATCAAACTGCAGTAAAAACTAAAAAAGGGCCAGCGCTGTTTGAGTGTGGAAAGAAGAGGTAAAGGGCCATGGTACCTTTAAGAGCTATGCTATTTTATATACCACTTGCATCTTAGTGCATCCTATTATTAAATAGAGAAGTTTTTAAACTACCACATATTTGCATTGGCTTATCCAAACCAACTCCACAGTGCCAACTCTGTAACTCTCTGCATAAAACACAATGTTTCTCAGGCTGAATCAGATTATATTTTCTCAGGAAGCCAGCATGGTTCTGGCAGGACAAGAAAACTGTTCTTTTGGTTTCGACATATTCATTTGGATCTCTATCTCAACTTTGAAAAGATTTCCACTCCCTAGTGGCAGATTTAGATTTAGGAGTCTTTTCTCCCCCCAGTTTTGTTTATATGATATTTGAGATAACCTAAGCTTTTCTCTCCCTGCCTTTTCCCATTCCCTTGCCTTCCATTAATGTAAGAGGTAGGCTTTGAGCTCATTGCCCCAATGAAGAAAGGGGAAAAAGCAGAAAGCTTTTAGTACAGTAGATAATGGGAACATAGAGAGAGGCCTCCATACCAGCTACCAACTTGCTTCAACACTTCCTTCCCCTGAGCTAGGTTCCGGAGAATAGAGACGTCCTGGGCTCTGATCACCAATAACACCATCAGGAAGGTGGCAAAGCCCCAGGAGAGATAGGGCTCCTCAGAGCTTCTAGGCAGACAGAATCAGAGGAAGCCTTGGTTAAGATTCCTGAGTCCCAAGTATGGCAAGGAAGCACTAGAATGCTGCCATACCTAAGTAAACTATGAGAATAGGAACAGCAGGCTTCTTCTCATGGTTGTCAGCCTACAGGTCCAATAACCAGCAACAAGGTTGCCCCATAGTCATACTTGGCAGTATGGCCAGGAGTTGTGACTCATCCTTGAGGGTGAGAACCTCAGGAAGACCTGAGCTTGAACTTCAACCAGGTAAGTAGAGTAGGTCTCAGAGACAGAAGTTAAGATGTGTAAAAAGTAAAAGTTAAGAGTGAGTAAAAGTGAAGGAAGTAGTATTTATTGCATTTCCAAGCTTATGAACTGAGATTCATAAATAAACAATAATAAGAATATACAGTGGGATTTCTTCAGATACCTGATAGCGAAATCCAAAGCTGCCTCTATTGTATGGGAGGTTGGTAGGATCATCCGGGCCTTACACTGTTGTGGGGCATTGCATTGTGAAGAAAATGTGAACAGCACCACAGGAGAACAGAGGAAACCTCCCCACTTCTGTGTCTGAGTCCTTATTGCCAAGTTTCCTCGGGCTCCCACCAAGTTCTTCTTATTCACATTAAACAAAATCACAAGACTGCAATATCAGACGAGATTGTTGGGACCCCTTGCCTTTAATGCCTACACTCTAAGCAAGTAACTTGGAGGCTAGCTGTATCAACTCTGGTATCCAGCGGCCACCTCAGTGGAACAGATTTTCTGAACAAAGTATTTTCCATGATATGCTGCTGTTGCCTCTGAGCTGTATCTGAATCTCACTAGTCCTCAAAAAGCCTGTTAAATGAGTTGGATAACATTGGTCTTCTCCAGTGCTTTGGTCCTGAATCATTGCTAAAGCAAAGAAGAGCATGAAATGCAAACACATACACTCCATAAATATACCGTATCATCCAAGGCTGCTCTCTAAGGTTGCCCTAAGTGATCTGGAGACAACACAGTCTGCCTGTGGTATGGGATTTCAAGGCAATGGGAAAAATAGGGAAGAAATAAGAATGAAACATTCTAGTCTTACAGACTCAGCAGCTTTTCACTTCCAACTCCCTTTGAAGCTAAATGGACAATAAAACAATTCTTTTTCTTGTTAAGAAAGGTTAGAGTTTATTTCTAGGCCTTTCTAGCACCAAAAAAAGCAACATCAGAGAAACGCCAGTATATTTGCATCCCTTTTTCATTCAGCCCTATACTCTACATCTGTCTCTATCACAAATATGGAGCACCCACCCTGTGTCAGGCACTGCACGTGAGCCAACCAATCCTAAATATAGCCGTTCAAACTAAGTCATATCTCTTTTACAAAAGAGGGTAACTGGGACTCAGAGGATAACCTTTGGATAGAAAGAAACAGCTGGAATTTGAACTGAGACCTGTCTGAAACATGGTACCTTTAGCACATGATACTAACACATGGGTGGCTATTGAACATACTCACATTTTTCAGGGACATGCTGAGTCAGAACAATCTTACAAAAATACAGGTAAGGTCAGGCCATTCCATTGCTTAAGACCTGCCAATGAATTCTCATCATACTCAGAATAAAATGGAAATTCTTTCATGATTTACAAGTGATCTGGCCCTTGGCCAACTTTAAAGCCACTTCTACACTCTCCCCGTCATTTCCTCTACTCCAGCCATCCTGTCCTTTTTTCTTGTTTTTCAAAGTTCTCCTCCTTCCCCCTCATAGGGTTCTGTGTTGGTCTGTTGCCTGAATGTTTTTTTCACAGATTCTGAATTGGCTAATGCCTCACTGTTCAGATGTCAGCTCACAGAGTGGTGTTTACATACCTGTTTACTTACGTGTTGACTGTTTGCATACCTCTGGTGTAAGGTAAGGGAATGTGACAGGTACCATATCTTTCATTCATTGTTCTAGCTCCATTGCTTAGAACAATGTCTGGTACACAGTAGGTGCTTAGTAGTTATTTATTAACTGAATTAAATTTGTTATTACTAGAAAAGTTAGCAATGTTAAATCACCATCCTTTCACTGCTTATCTATATATATTTGGCATTCACAAAATATCGAAGGTTAACATTGGCATGAAGTGACTTTGTCATTTTCATTGGCAACAAAAATATTGTTTAATATGAACGCTAACTTTCTCTCATAGCCACAGCTATTCTAGATTCAGACTCTGTTTTCTATTACTAATAGGCATTTTTCTTTTAACATGATTTCCCATAAATATGTTAGGCTGTTTATATATAGTTCTTTATTTTGATTATTTAATTTTTTATTACATACTGAAAATAATAAGGTTAAATAAGTATCTGCTAAGTGGAATTGACTTCTTAACAAGATCCCAATAAAACAAATGGTGTAAATGTATGTTTCCAGTCGGCAATACTTGTATCAAGTTTCATCCATCCACTAGCTCCTACTTGTTCGTGCTAATGGTGACATTTTGACATATCTATCCCGCCCTTAGAATTAGCTATGTACAACCCTTTTGATCAATTCTGAGAGCATCGGACCACCAATCTGGGGCTGAGAAATTAAAGTGACCTGGCAAGGGCTTATTTCCAACCTTAAGTCCCATTTCTTTTTTTTTTTTTTAATTTTTTTTCAACGTTTATTTATTTTTGGGACAGAGAGAGACAGAGCATGAACGGGGGAGGGGCAGAGAGAGAGGGAGACACAGAATCAGAAACAGGCTCCAGGCTCTGAGCCATCAGCCCAGAGCCTGACGCGGGGCTCGAACTCATGGACCGCGAGATCGTGACCTGGCTGAAGTCGGACGCTTAACCGACTGCACAACCCAGGCGCCCCTGAAGTCCCATTTCTAATTGCTGCCTTTTATGACACCATGACATTTGGACATGGCATCCTGACTCCACCACATATTGGCTGTGTGGCCTTCTGTGATGTAATTAAAAACAACAACAACAACAACAAAGTTTCCATGACCCCAGACCCCTTATTTATAAAATGGATATCCAGGAAATAGATTCTGAGTCTTCAAGACTTGGTTCAGGAGGTTTGTCAGCCAATGTTTTTGCAAACATCACATCTCTGAGGGATGAGGGAAATGGGAACGGGCAGAGCAGGTGAACGGTGATGCTGTCCTAACAGAGGTCTCAGCCAAACCTACTGATGTTCTGGAGCTATGGTGGTCCTTCAGTGATGTCTCCAATCTCCACTGAGCCTTTATAACCCATGTATATCAGTTACTGGATTCAAGGGGGTGTAGGACCCTAGGCTAGGTGGCTGTCTTTTGTTGAGAGTGATTCTTGATAGGGAGTTGGGCAAGAGTCTTCCATTGCTAACATTTGCGGGCAGCTTAAGAATGAATGCTCAGTCCTTAAGAGGCGTCTGGGTGGTGCCCCTCAGCATCCATCACATGGACTTAATCATATTTCTTTGCCAAATGTCACGTGTTATCAAATGAGATCAAGAAAGCATCTAGCCTAGTCCCTGGCACTTAGCACTCCATAATAATTTTCTTCACATGAACGAATGAAAGAAAAAAGAACAAATGTTTTATTGATGCCACATTTTGGTGTTGGTATCTGCTATTTCCTGTATGTCACTGTCTGTCACATGAGTCTCTCTTTCACAAAATATATGACTATACTGACTAAACTTTTTAGAGAGACTCTACTGGGTCTACATTTCACAAACTAATCAATTTTCCCATCTTCTTTGATTGACCAGCTATACTTTAGAGTTATGGAAAGGACCAGACTAAATGGGTTGACTTAGAAGTCACATGTTGGACCTCTGAAGACAAATTTTGGGAGATTAGACTGACTGGAATCTGATCTTTCACTGAATTAAAAAAAAAAATCACTTCCAATTTTTAGACTCTAGGGTTACCCTAGAAAGGTGATATTTTCTAATTATGTCATATTAGCTGGCCTATGCATGAGATTCACTGGAAACAAGGCAAATGTAATACATCTCCCAAATCAAGAGAAAAACATATGATATGGTTACTGCTTTTTGCAATGTGAGAATTCATACTCTTTATGGAATAGTTTCATACTTTAAAGAAATTCTTTCAACAAATATACTTTTTACATATATTAATTAACAACCTTATTAGATAAACATTTCCTTCCCCATTTATAGAGAGGTTTAAGTGACCTGTTTAGTTGCAGATTTAGTAAGGGATAGAGCTACGCCTTCTCATTTTGATTGTTATGTCATTGGCACCCACTGTATTACCACAATGATTTTGTTTTCCACTTCAAAATTTTATCTTCTTACTGTACAATTATTTCATTCCATTATCACAAATTTTATGTTTATTATATACCAGGTCTACACAGTGGACCCAAAGGCAAGCACTCACATGGGTAAAGACCAACTATTAAAAGAGATGCAAGAGATACATCAGAACGAAAAAAGCCTCAGACTTTTGTGAGCTGAGTCTACTTCCTGCGGTTTCCTTATTTGTTAGTTATTCAATCACTAGAATATGCAAAGCCAGGCTATTTATATGGTTTTCAGATTTCTTAAAAAGAAGCAGTCACTTCCAACTTCAAATAAATGCCAATAAAGAGTGAAGTTCTTTTTCAGCCCTCAGGGTGACAAATATCATCCTTAGAACAGGCTGTTTCTTCTCAAGTGAACATCCTGAATACATGCTACTTAGACTCCAATATAAACATAATCTAATGGCCAGGGGAAAATCACGTTCTCCTGGAATTGTACATTTTATGACCCTAATAAGGTGATGACAATGGTTCTGTTGTTAATTTTTTTTGAAATCCAATCCAATCACAATTAGACTAATGCAGGACAATTTTAGAGGGAACAAAAATAAAATAATGTGCTCCTTTGGAAAAAAATCTCCAATGAGAGCTATCTCATGACACAGTATCTCCCTGGAGACTGGTTATGGAATTTTCTTGCAGAAAACATTTTATATGATGAAAATGGAGTACATTTGTTTCCTTGGAAACAAACCCTTTCACCTTTGTTGCACTGAATTTTGAGCAAAGAAAATTTAGTAATTAGACCCAGAATCTACCCATTTTAAGCTAGTGGAATTTTCAAACACATGATATTATTAGAAATAATGTGCAGTAAAACCCACTTAGCTCAGTTGTGGTCAAACAAATAAACCTTTATATGACTTAGAAGTACAGACATCTGGCATTCTAAACACTGAAGTAGAATTACCTAAGAACTCTTACACTTGAATGGCTTAGAAAATCCCCCAATTAAAATCACCATCTGACTAAAATAATCTCAGTCACAAAAAAGCAAGAAAGGCATAAACTAAGTAATAACAATATTAGTTATTAGAAAGTTTCATGATGTGAAAGTCAATACTGTGACTATTGGCCAGTAGTTTCAAATCAGTAACATCTGGGATAGAAAATATTTTCTTTTCTCTTCTTTTCTTTTCCTTTTTATTAAACAAGCCAATATTTACTTTTAATGATCGTGTTGAGTGTTTATAGGAGTCAGGGGGTCAGGGGGCAAGGTGAAGTTGGCTCCCTCCTGTATTGTTGATGGACATGTTAAGCCGCACAGCCATTCCAAAAAGTAATGTGGGAAATAAGAAAATATTCTCTATAGGAAAACAAATTCTTTCCTAAAGAGGAGTCTTACAGCCCTATGTTTTTTTACATCCCAGAATCAACCTCTAGAATATTCTTGAGAAGTCACATGCCTTCTTCTTTTGTATTATGCATGGTAGCCCCTTTTGTCCCTGCTTTCTCTTTCCACACTCAGCTTCAGTTACCCAAGATCAACTGTCCTCCAGAAATGATGTCAGAAGGTCAATAGTAGCCTTGAATAGCTATGTCACCATGCCTATGTCATAACCTCATTTAATCTCATCATGTAGGCATTTTATCGTCTCACATCATCACAAGAGAAAGGTCAGTACAGTACAAGATAGTTTGACAGGAGAGAGAGACTGCATTCGTATAACTTTTATTACAGTATATTGTTATAAGTGTCCCATTCTATTATTAGTTATTAATGTTAATTTCTTACTGGGCCTAATCTGTACATTAAACTTCATCATAGGTGTGTGGGTAGAGGAAAAAATAGTATATAGGGTTTGGTATTATCTGTGGTTTCACGCATCCACTGGGGTTTTTGGTACTATCTTCAATGGATAAAGCGGGGGCTACTGTGCTCTTTGCAGAGTAACGATCAAAACATTGGTGAAGCAGGTTAAGACAGGTGAGGGCTAATTCTGACATTCTACAGGCTCGGAATTACTTCGGTAAAAACAATCATATACTTCAATTAAATTCTATATTTTAACTCCTATACTTCCTTCAAATGCTAGAATAAAAATGTTACAGAAATGCATCCATTTTTTTTTCTGTTTCATATTTTTCCTTAAAAATACTGTGGATAAGCTTTGAACATTTCATTCTGTCTTTGAAGTTCAAATCACTTCTAACTGTCCCTAATGCATACAGATAATTGCCTTTTTAAGCTTTTATTTTTAAATAAGTTTAAACTTAACAGCAAAGTGGAAGAAATAGTAGTAGAGTATACCCTTCATTCCTCACTTAGTTTCCCTAAAGTTAATGTCTTGCATAGCCATACTACACTTACCTAAACAAGACATGAACATGGGATAATATTATTAATTAAACTGGAGTCTTTACTTATGCTTTACCAGTTTTTCCACCGATGCTCATTTTTCTATTCCACGATGCAACCCAGTATTTCACATTACATTTAGTTTTAAAATGTCTTTACGCATCTTCAACCTATGATGGTTCCTCCTTCTTTCTTTATCTTCCACAACCTTGATACATTGAAAGAGTACTAATTAGCTATGTTGTAAAATGTCCCTCAGAAGTGATGTACCCTTTGAGCATATAAGAGGGTTCATGATTTCCATGTAACTTATTACCAATCATATTCAACTTAGTCATTGGTTGACATTGAATTTGCTGGGTTTCTCCACTATAAAATTACTATTTTTGTCTGTGTAATAAGGATCTTGGCGGTAGGTACTTTAGCACTATAGAAATACCTGTTCTTTTTCAAACCCAGTAGTTTTAGCATTCAATGGTGGATCTTGCCTGCAATTCTTACTGCTACATTCTAAAGGTAACTTTCTGCTTCTCTCACTGCTTCTACAATTATTAATTGGAATTCCTCTGTAAGAAGGAGTTGTAAGGACATTTTTGTTTTTGTTTCCTCAGTTTGAAAATAATGATCATTTCACTGTTTTGTCCTAGATCTTCTAAAACATTTGTAACTTTTAGAAAATCAAAACTGTTATATTAATAAGGCAGGGTAGGGATAGAGAATGTCCTCATAGGCCAAGAAAGTTAAAATTTAACCAGAAAAAAAGAAAGAAGAAAGCAAGAAAGCAATAAAGAAAGAAAGAAGAGAAAGAGAAGAAAAGAAAAGAAAAGAAAAGAAAAGAAAAGAAAAGAAAAGAAAAGAAAAGAAAAGAAATTCCATAAAGCAAATACTATAGGGAAAACTACCACTGAACCAATTTATTTGTATTTGTTATTAGTAAGAACACAGGCATATTAGAAATGTACCAAGTCTTGATTATTCAATTATGTATTCAATGAATGGCTGACATTTTGCTAGGTGAGGAAGTGACCTTTATTCATGATCCAACTCAAATATCTCATGTCAAAACACTTTCTGACTTACTCTCTAGAGTTATTATTCACCCCTTTTTATTGTCTGTTAATGGGTACCTCTGATATTTGCTACTCTGTTACTTTTAGACATCCTCTCCCTCTCCCTCTCCTTCTCCCTCTCCTCTTCCCCCTCCCCTCCAAGATTGCAAGCTCCATGAAATCAGCCATCTCATCCCATTTACCCTCACATCTCCATCACTTAACACAGTGTTAACATAATACATATGAGTCTTTAAATTAATGTTTAATAAATTATTAACAGAGGAATGGATGGATAAATAGAGAGGTGGATAGATGGATGGGTAAGTCAGAGTACCTACCTTCAGGGAGCACAATCCAGTAAAGATTGGAATTCTTATAGTCAAAATATGGGGGACAAGATATAGAAAGAGTTTGGCTCAGTTATTAAAAAGTCACGCAGCTATAGCAAAATCATTTGCCTTTCTGGGTTTCAGTTTCTCCATCAAATTATTTCTGAAGTCACTTTCAACAATTATATATTCCATCACTTTAACATCTATTTGGATATTGCTAAATATGAGCACTCCTTTCAAAGTGTCCAACTGAATAAAATTTGATAAGCAAGTACATGTATTCTAACACCAGAACTTTTCTATTTTACCCAAATTGAATCAGTGCAAAATGAGATCCTTTTTCATATTACTGTCAATCTGCTAGCTCTTCAGAACTAACCAAAGAGAATGATCATTTTCCATTTCAAGCTATGGCAAAAGCAAGCACATTTTTTGGTGTCTTCCCAGCACCACTGGAATTACATTTATGCATTATGCTAGCCTTGCTTCACACATGCTGATGTTGTTAAGTACATCACCTCTCATGGGACAAATCCATAATCTGAAAAATAAAATTAAATGCTTAATGGCACCACACAGATTTCTTTCTGCGTACAACAGTTTTCTTTAAACTTGCTAATGAAAACGATATCTTGCATTTGCTTTGTATTTTATATTTCAAAGGGCTTTCACATTCCTCACCTTGTATAAGGGAACATTTTTAAACTCTCATGAGCTGAATAGAAGTTATATGTTATCATTATTGTGATATCATTGTCATTATTTACATGTTTTAATGGATGAATAGGCTCAAGAACCCCATCAGGTGAGGTAAACAAGAAGGGCAAGAATCATTATCCAAGTGTACCAGTTACGTAACAAAGCCACAGACAGGACAAAGGATCTCTCATAACCATAAGCACTGTGACTTCTGGGCATTTTAAAAGGTATTTTGCTCTTGGCCTAAAGGCATTCACAATTTAAGAGACTGTACATAAAGACAACTAATTATTTTCATTTGATAAATTAACAGTGAGAGGAGGGCGCAAATGTCTGTGGTGATTACTTAATTGCAACATTTACCAGTTAAAAGAATGAGAATGACATAAAGACTTTGAAAAAAAGAAGAAGGGGTAGGGAGAGAAGAAAGGAGTAAGAGGTAGGGAGTGAGGAAGGGAGGGAGGGTCCCTTCCCATTCATATCCCATCTCTAGAGACACTTGAAAAGTCAAATTGAGAAATTATAATTCTAATATCCTAAAATGCTGACGAACATAAATGTTACATAGCAAGTTACACAGATATACACAGATATACAAAGGTGCTGTGGAGGAAGAGCCTTCAAAATGGTGTCGAGAATATTACATTTGTACACTTTCTGATCAAACATATTAGGATCTCAGTTATCATATATGTTGAAATCATGGTTATCTGAGGCTTAAATTGTATTGTTTTCTCTTGTTAAAGTCATTATCCTAACAAAAATTATCAGAGATCCATTGTTTGACCTATCAAGGAGAATGTGCTTACTTGTATGTGGAAATATATTGACCTTTTCAAATGTCAAGGTATGATAGGCTGGATGTTCCCAGTAAAGGGAAAAAGGAAAAGAAAAATAGGTAAATGGTCAAACCATGGAAAGATCTCTTGATTTAAAAAAATCCCCCCAAAAGAAGACCCCTTCAGCTCTTACATATAAAACAAGTCATATCCCAGATAACTTTCTCTATTTCAATAAAAGAATATAAGAATGTATCTATAATATGCCTACTTTCTTCTAAAAGTGATTTAAGGGCTATGTTTGTAAAATTAACCCACTTATCAGTTCGCTTCCCAAGTGTCTTCATTATATGGAACGAGGTTGTAGATTCTACATGTTATTTCATAATAACATTTGATTTTAATGAAAAGAAATCTCTTAGGTCTGAAATGAAACAAGAAACAGTAAGATTTATTTCTCTCCATATTTTTTTGAGAGAGAGAGAGAGAGAGAGAGTAGGGGAGGGATAGAGAGGGACAGAAACAGAGAGAGAGAGAGAGAGAGAGAGAGAGAATCTTAAGCAGCCTCCATGCCCAGCACAGAGCCCTAAACAGGGTTTCATCTCATGATTGTGAGATCATGACCTGAGCCATAGTTAAGAGTCATATGCTTAATCAACTGAGCCACTCAGGTGTCCCTTCTCCATATTTTTAAAAGAACCCATCTTCAATGAGGACAATAACAGTAGTGATAATAGCTAATATTTCCTGAGTACTTAACATGTGCCAGCCACTGTTCTAAGTGTTTTGCATGTATTACCAAAACCCTATCAAGTGAATATTATTATTACTACCTCATTTTGTAGATGAGAACACTGAGGATCAAAGAAGTTAGATAGATATCTCAAGGTTTCACAACCAGTCAGTAGTACTACTAAGATTATAATACAGGTCATGTGACTCCAAAGGCATTGCTCTTCACCTCTACATTACCTTACAAAGGTAGGAAGAAAGCAGGGAGGGAGAAAGGAGGAAGAAGGGAGGGAAAGAAGAAAGGAGAAAAAAAAGGAGGGCTGGGAGCACGAAAGGGAAATAGAAAAGGAATGTGAAAGGAAATAATTATCTAACTCACGTTTCAAAATGGCAGATTAGCTCTCTCAATGGACAGCTGCGACACCCAGCTTATAGGACACTGAGAATACTTTTGTGAAAGTGAAGGATGCTAACTAACATGCTCATGTTAGAAAGTTGGGGGAGGGGAAGCGGTAGCAGAAATAAGAATGCTGGATTGCTTCTTTAGAACTGCCTACCAAGAACTGGCTTGGACTACTTTCCCTGAAAACTGCTACTAATTAGGGAATGAAAAACATAAATGGGAATTTTCCACTATGAAACTTAATTAGATGCAAACATTAAGTGGACGGTTTTTCCCTTTTGAGCAACAAAAGTTAAGGCACAGCCTTCTTGTCTAATTCTTAGTTATAGTCAAAGAATCAATGTAGCTCCTTTAAGAGACTCACTGCTGCCTAATCTCCATAGGCCTGCTGTTGATGTTGCATTACATGGTTTCAAATTCTCCTCTCTAGTTTATTCCTCGTAACTTCCCTTAGTTCCATCAAACTGAACTACTTGTTATTTCTTAAATGACCAGATGTTTACCTACCCAAATGCCCAGTTTTCTTCATGTTTGACCAAATCCTACATTCTTCCAAGTCCCAGCTAAAATGCCTCCCCTCACTACAAAATTTCCCTCCTGTGGTCCCAGTTAGAAGTGCTCTTTCCTTCCTCTGAATTCTTGTCTAACTTTGCATTTGTCTTTACACTTTTCAGTTTATTTTTTAATGTCTTACATGCACGATGCAATATCTTACTTCCTCGGGGTAGACCGTAACTCCCCTGAGGCAGCACCACTATCTGGTCTATCTATTGACCTCATAGTACTTAAAAGACTGATTTTTAGATAATGAACAAAGAGATTATTAAATGAATATTTGTTTAATTGCCACAATACACATAGCACCATCAGGGCATATACAAAATAATTACAGGGCATATACACATGTAGATACATAATGTATAACATATGGGGCATCTACAATGACTTAAACTAAACTCTATACTTCCAGAGAAAATAGAAAGAAAATGGAGTTCTCGTAACAATGTCCACAGAAGCCCCAAAGTCAAATACCTGTAGGGGCCATGGAGGCAGCATTTAGGACAGAAGCCAGAACTGGGCCTGGTTTAGGAACAGTAGGAAGGATGGAGAAAGGCAAATGGAAAGTGCATACCCCTTCCCTTGCACTGGAAGTGAGATGGAAATACCTTATTACTGTATGGGAATGCTGACCTACTGTGCCAGAAATTCTGATTTTGATGTGAAATCCGACAGTGTTTATATCCTCGTAACGAGTCATTATGATTATTTTGTGTTTTTAATTTTAATAAAACATTGTGCAGTCAATAAAACCATTTGTGGGCTGAATCCAGGCTGTGATCACCAGCTTAGGATATTAGACCTGAAATTTTCAGGCAGGTGTGATGGAAATAATGGAGGTCAGAGATCTACGACTTCTTTCTGAGACACACTTTTCTCTAATTCTTGTCATCACTACTAGGGTTAAGGGAAGAGGTACTTAAAGTTAACTTCCCCAAGAGATTAAAGAAGAGTGAGATGCCCCCCGGCCATGGCATTCTGGGTGATTTAAACTGAAAAATTTATTGTCTCAGGTCTGGAGACTAGAAGTCCAAAATCAAGGTGGGTTCTTTCTGAGGGCTCTGTGAGAGCATCTGTTCTATGCCCTTCTCCTAGCTTCTGGTAGCCTCAGATGTTCCTTGGTTTATAGATGGCATCCTCAATGGGTCTTCATGTTGTCTCCCTTCTATGCATCTGTCTCCGCGCTCAAATTTCTCTTTTTGCAGAGATACAGTTATACGCGATTAGGAGCCACTCTAATGACTGTATCTTAACTTAATCATTTGCAAAGACCCTATTTCCAAATTCATAGGTCCTGGGGATTAGAACATCAACATCTTCTGGGGGAACACAGTTCAACCCGTAACGGCGATACTGTGCACAACCCAGGGCTTCCTGCAGAGCTTTATCCACTCCTTGGAAATTCCCGCAGAAACTTATGCCAGGAAGAGAGAAATGAGAGTTGTGGCAGTAGCATCAGTTAAAGAGCAGCACCCAGGAACACAGAATAGCTTTTCTATGCTGGTTGATGGGGAATGCCAGAAACAATATTATTTCTCCTGAGAAATAGGTAAATCTATTTCCTTCCTCTCTATAATCTAAGGACACAGTCAGCTACCTTTACATGCTGCCACATGCACAAGCAGCTGATCTATGTGTCCTGCTCCAGACCAATGGTTTTAAGGGCAAGATCCTCCCTGCTGTTACAGGACTAAATGCACCAATGCCCTCTGTGTACAGTGGCACACTAGCCAAAACCACACTGAGTTTCCGCAAATACATGAGCTACATGGTGGAAAGATCTTGTACAATCATCTCTTACAATGAACTCCTGATCTTTCCACTCCCCTATTTTCTTCTCAAACACCTTTAGAATGAGACCAAAATAGAAATTGTCCAGAACCCAGCTAGGCTGCCCAGCTGAGCACACCGAGACAACATGCATCTTAAATGAGACTCCACTGTTTCTCTGAGGCCCTTAAGGATGTGAACCCTTGAAAAGCCCAATTCATCTCTCTGGATGAACCATGCTACTTGTAAAATGATGGAAGTGAAGAAGGTTATGTATATAAAGATGAAGAAGGTGGGGCTTCTGGGTGGCTCAATTGGTTAAGCATCTGAATTTTGATTTCAGCTCAGGTTATGATCCGCTCAGGTCATGATCTCACAGTTCTGGGTCTGAGCCCTGAGTCAGCTCTGGGATATCAGCTTGGGACTCTCTCTCTCTCCCTCTCTCTCTCTGCCCTTCCCAGTTCACATCTCTCTCTGACTGTCTAAAAATAAATAAATAAACATTTAAAAAAAGATGAAGAAGGTTATACACGAAAAGGAAACAGCATTAGCTGTTCTTATGAGAATCCAGGAAGGCTTTACCAAAAAGGTGACATTTGCACAGGTTTTGAAAAAATTGGTGAGGAATTCGCCAAGAAACAAAGAGAGAATGAACATCCCAGGCACACACAAAAAAGTGTGCAGAAGTAGAAAGAAAAAATATGGCACATTAGAAACAAGTGAGGAATGTATCCACTCAATTCTTAAATGCCACAAACTCTAAGACAATTCATCAGTGTAATAGATGTAACAACAGTTTTGTTGCATTTTTGTTAGAGCACTAACACATCATCTGCACATGTAAATTTTCATACATATCTTCTTTTCAGTGATGGTTGTATATGAAGAAGAAAAATGTCCCAGAATCATGGAAAAACTAGATGATGTGACAATTCCTTCCAGTTCTCACATTTTATTTTTATTTATTTATTTTTTTTTATAAATTTTTTTTCAACGTTTTTTATTTATTTTTGGGACAGAGAGAGACAGAGCATGAACGGGGGAGGGGCAGAGAGAGAGGGAGACACAGAATCGGAAACAGGCTCCAGGCTCTGAGCCATCAGCCCAGAGCCTGACGCGGGGCTCTAACGCACGGACCGCGAGATCATGACCTGGCTGAAGTCGGACGCTTAACCGACTGCGCCACCCAGGCGCCCCCAGTTCTCACATTTTATAAACCACTGGGCTGCCAGGGTCCCAGAAACTAACTCAGTTTATCAGATGAAAATGGAACACATACTCACAAATGGATTAAGCTCTATGCTGAGGACTATGGGGGAACAGAGCAATAATTTAGAAGTAGTTGCAGCCTTGGAAACTTTTTTAAAAGCTTGGTAAATTTCACATGCGTTAATATCACACATCTTCAAATATGTATACTTAATCTGCTAATTTTTCTTCATTCAAGTACAACCTTATATCTGCCAGTATTAAATGCTGCCTTGCCAGATATTCCATAATTATAGTCTGTGCAGATCTTCTGTGCTCTTGAGTTTTCTAATGAAATTGCTTTAAATCAGCATTACAATAGAGTCATTATTCATAAACAGTTGTAAAAAGGGTCAGGAGGAATTTCTCATTAACACTCAAGTACTGGGGTCCATGAATTTGATTTCAGAAGTTAAGAAAATCTCTACACTATCATCAGTTTTTGTTTGTTTTTAATTAATAAGAGCTTTCTTGTGAAGACAAAGAGATTGAATGCAGCTATGTGCATAATTACATCTACTTATCTAAGCTGCAGCTTGCATTTAAACAATTTTACTGAATGTCTGTTTTACTTTATCCACAAGTGTTTATCTTCTTTTCCTCCTTCTACAGTTTTAAAATAAAAATCGAATTTTTAAAATTCTGGTAAGTACACAATGATGAAGGGGGGAGGGGTCTGTCATCAGCACCTGAGAAAGACTAAAGCTGGATTAAAAGGGGTAAATGATGAGGTAGGGCAGAGAAAGACAGACTTAGGCTAGTGACATCCTGGAGGCTTCAGGTGAAAAGGGAATCAGAATGAGCCCTCAGTTGGAAAACTGGAAAAATAGTCTAAAGTCTTTATATAGACTTCCAGATATTTACACCCCCATCCCAGTCCTCAGGCAAAAAAAAAAAAAAAAAAAAAAAAAAAAAAGAGGAAGAGGAAGAGCTCCTCTAAAGAACCTACTAAATTGTATGGTAAAACTTCCAAGATATGCGTGTAGTGGGGGGGACTGAAAACAAGTCCAGCACAAAATGCCCGGTTCAGTGTCCTGTCCGCTTACAATGTCTGAATATCCTAAAACTAGACCTACCCTCACAGACAGAGCTCCAAACCAACTTTTTCGTGGACTCATCGTTGAATCTGAATGGACAATCAGGAATCATTAGACATTTGAGGTAAGCCTAAAATATGAGAAAGATCCAGAAAAAGAAACAAAATAGAGATAATTTGACAAAGCTTTCAATATCTGAGTATGCCCATGTAAGTGAACATAAACCTTAATGAATTCCTTCAGTGGAAAAGGAGGTATAAAGGAACTGCTCTTCTAATGTTTGTTCTCTCTCTCCAAATTTCCTATCTTTTGTACAATTGATGAGCATTCTATAGGCTATGCTTCAGGAGCCCTAGAACTCTTGTCTAATGCAAACAAGGAAATGTAACAGACACAGAATGTTGCCAATGCTAGCGACTATAAAGTAAGGCATTATATCTAAAGAAAGGAGAGTTTGGCATAAAATCATAGAAACACAGGAGTCAGAGAAGTAGTTTGGCATCCTTAATTTAGGATATCCAGGGGACATTTTCAGAAAGTGCTAAAATATAACGCTGAATCTGTAAGACCCCACAATTTGAGCAAAAGAGTGTTGTCATTAGTTGTCATGCCTGGGACATTTCAGCAGGATTCTCTACACCTTAAGCAAAATATGCCAACATTCAACTCTGCTCAGATCAGCCTTCTAGAGCAATGATTTGATAAATAAGTCTGCCCAGCTAATTAAAAAGGAGGAAGAGATATTCATCTAGTGGATTTGCCCAATGGAAACTCCCCATAGTTCCAGCATGCTATGTTCTATAATCAGAAAATTTTATGATTGCCTAAGGCGTTATCAATTTCCTAGGGTCTGATTAACTCCTAGGCAGGGTTAAAATCAAATTTTTGACCTCAACGCTTGATGAATTCATAAGAACAATGCCATTCTGGATTAGTCTGGCTGGGTAGCTCCTTGACTGGCAATAATACTCTATATTTAATATACATTTCTCTAAATCAGTGTTTTCCAATTTTGACTTCACATCATTAGGATTATCTGGGGAGCTATTAAAAAAATTGTGATGTCTGGGCCAATTCCAGATATTCAGATTTTTCTGATCTGTAGTGGGACCTGGGCATTCATATGTTTTAAGCATTTCCCACATGATCCAAAAGTAGGCAAGGGAAGGAAGGGAACTACTGCTCTGAACTAAATTACTGTAGGTCAGGAGTTCAAAACAATACTGGGCACCAACAACTCGGTATGAATCACATCATCTTTTCCGAGTGTCAATACTATCTTACTGATGTTTCTATATACCCATTTTTGCTCCATGATCAGATGATTTCAACAAGGGGAGATTATGGGAGAAAGACTGTTACTTAACAGATAAAATACTTTCTCAATGCCTGAAACATCTCAAGAATAAATGCAACCACAAACTCCCTAACCTTGGAAGGCTTTGAGATTAAACAAGATTCAGTATTTTCTGTGGGCTATTGTATGCAAGGACATTAAAAAATGAGTTAGACGTAGTCTCTGTAGGCAGGGATTTTTTAATCTAAACTTCTCATTCTCTAATCTAAGAATCTAAGCTTCTCATTTTCATCTATACATCATCTATACATCCCATTTATACATCAATTATTTTATTTTTATTGGCCTAATAATAAAATTCAGAACCAGATATTAGTAGTTCTGCCTTTTCCTGGCTTTCATTTTTATTAACAAATCTATCTTATTATCTTATTTTATATCTACATTTTATTGGCTTTAAAACCTTAGGCAACTTAAATACTATAAACCTTAGTTTTCTCATCTTTAAGAAACGTTTTTGAGAGTAGAAGTGCTTACCCTCGAAAGATTCTTGTAAGCATTAAATAAAGTTGGCATATGATGCACTTAGCACAGCACCTGACACAAAGTGCCCAATAAATGTTTATTATGTATTGACTCTCAAAACAATGTATTCAATGCATAATTTACTCTTTTCTTCCCACTATTATTAGAGTTTAAAGAAACTAAGGTATTTATAAGAATTGCTCTAATGCACTGACAAGAATTCTATTGATAGTGCATGAAGTGAATACATTTTTGTATTTTTAAAAAGAGATATGAAGAAGAAACACTTAACAAATGGAATTTAAACTCACTGTTAATTTAGTTACAAGTGCTGCCTAGATAGACATCCAACATACATTTTACAATCAGCTGTTTCATTTTCTTCTTCACATGTGGGCTCTTCATTCTCTTAGAGCAGCTGTGTAATTCAATGATTAGAATTATCTTATTATGGACTAGCACAGTGAATATAAAACACATATATGAAAATAACAGGATCTTGTATTAGGAAATGATTATAACATAGAGCAGCAATAGCAATTTTGTATTCCCTTGTCCTGATGAAACCCATTTTTGTTTTATAAATCATTAGATATTTTCCAACTCTGCAAAATAATGTAAATTGATGTTTTCCCTCACAAAATGCTAGTTAAAGTAAAATTTTGATGGCAATTATAATTGTAAATTGATCACAAGCTTTGAAATATCATATGCAAATAAAGCAGCTCAAAGCATAGGACATCTGGAACACCACGGCAGTGCAACTCCAAGGTTTTTTCTCCAGTGCAAAATGTTCTAGTTGGGTAAACAGATTAACCTTTTTGCATGCTATTCGCACATCTGATCCAAATCCATGGGGGAAAGCACCTTTCAGTGCTTGAGAATTCTAAATGAGAATCCCAATTTTGTCTCAAAAACAAACAAAAAAGAAACCTGACCACTTCAGACGCTAACACCAATCACTGAAGACAAACCCCAATACCGCTTGGGGCAGCACCAGATTTGGAAGACCCAGTTTTCAGCTCTGTTCTGCTGTGTACTTGCTGTGTTATGCTGGGAAACTCACCACATTTCTCTGAGTCTCTGTTTGCTCCTTTCTAAAGTGAGGAGGACACCACCTCCTTCATAGGGGTACTAGGGAGGTATTATTCACCGTCATGAAGCTCTTGGTAAGCTAAAAAAAACCACTCCAGAATGATTGAATATGAAAAAGTATGGATGCATTGATGATAGAAGTATGGGAGGAAAACACACACAACAGCAGAGACAAAGGGAAACTGAATCTGTACAATAATCAGGCAGTATACATGGCAGGGGCATGGCCCAGTTAGGGGTTGTCCTCTCCTCTTCATTTACAACTGTCATCTTGGCCATGGTGATCATGAGACACATATGAGGATGTATGTAAACCATCTGGCTCATGGTAGACATCCAGTAGGTCTTTGCTTATCCACTTGCAAGTACTAACCCATGACTCATTTTTTTTTTTTTTTTGCTATCTGTACTTATATGGTTATTTAATTAGCTCAATATACATTCACCAAATGTTCCATTTTCAGGAAAAGATATAATTCTGCCCTCCTTAAGGTTTGGGGTGAGAGAGATAGACACTCAATAAATAACGTCTCCAAATATATCATTATTAATTATAATAAATGCTCTGAATAAAAAGTACTAAAAGAAAACAACACAAGAACATCCAACTTTGAGAAGTTTGGGATGATTTCTACCTCTTTATTACTACTTTGATTTTTCAATTATGCCTCCCTTTTCTCTACAAGTAAACTTAAGGTCTTAAGTATGTATATGTATATGTGAGTCATACACACACACACACACACACACACAGAGTAAGTATGGATCTTAATGACCACATGGCTTGTGGATCCACTGCTGGTGAGAAAGCTGAAATCAAGCAGGGGACAGTGCCCTTCGTCTCTAAGCCTCATTCTGCATGCAATCATACCTGCAAACATTTCTGTGACATAAACAAGGCCCCAGACTATAATGAGTGTGACTAATCAACATCTGTCAGACACCAACAATTATACTCACTTGGGACTGAAAAGGCAAAGAAACATGATTTAAGATCATGTTTTGAAAACCCTTCATGGCAATAGAAAAAAAAATAGCTATAATTAAAAAGAAAAAAGCAGCTCACTAGGATAGATGTTCCAGCAGCTGCTTGTATTTGCTGGTTCCAGGGTGCTGGCTCTCCTCTGCTTGCTCCCTCCACAGGCACTCTCCACCTACCCCCCCACCCCCGCCCCTGTTCTCCTTCATGCTGCAAAAGGCTGCCCTGATGAATTAAGTCACTTGGCTCTGTTGCCCCAACTTCTCTTTGTGTTCAGCCAATGGAGAGTAGAAGCAGGTCAGGAGAGGCATTTATTCCCTAGGCCTCCATCCTGAGAGGTCACCATGGACCAACTGAGAGGTTCATCTCTTTAGGTGGCTGTCTCTGCTTATCCTCACATGTAACTGGCTCCCTCGCCTCTCTCTCAAGGCTTAGGGACATTAAAAGTACCACTGTCTCTAATATGGGCAACTGAAGTATCCTTGGTGGCTTCCTTTATATATGTTTATAAATAAATCTTTTTATAAATCCTCTCAAATTATCTTAATTTGAGAGCACTATCTCTTTCCTACATTCCTATATTCCTATGAATATCTATATCTATCTATACACCGATATAGATAATAGATGTAGATATAGTTATAGAAATAGATATAGATATAGATATAGATATAGAAATATATCTCCATGGAATTTTACATTAGAGAATAATTCACACATATTGATGTACCACTTCAGTTTTTAGATGAGGACAGGGGAAGTTGTTTGCTGAGAGTGAAAAAAATAGTGGCAAAACCAGTATCTGAGGGTGTTTTTTATCAACTTAGACTATGCTCGAAGGCAAGTGGTTCTCAGAGTGTGTTCCCTAGACCAGCTGCTACAGCATCACGAGGCACTCAGGCAATGTATTAGAAAGCAAACCTACCGAATCAGAAACTCTAGGGTAGGACCCAGCAATCTGTATTTAATAACCCCTCTAGGTAGGTGATTCTGATGCATATTAAAGTTTGAAAATCACTGTTTTATGGTGCCAGTTTAATATCAAACATATGAGATAAGGGAAATCTCATTAATTTAGACTACTATGGAAGAAATTTCATTTGAATGCAAAGCCTAAGCTAAATAATAGTCTTTTTAAAAACCCAGATACACCAATGTACATAGCAGCATGATTTATAATAGCCAAAAGGGAGAAAGAACTTGAGTGTCCATCAGCAGATGAATGGATAAACAATATGTGATATATACATACAACAAAATATTATGCCTTAAAAAAGAGTAAAATTCTAACACATACTACACTGTGGATGAAACCTGAAGACATTATGCTAAGTGAACTAAACCAGGCACAAAAGGATAAATATTGCATGATTCCATTTTTTTTAATTTTTATTTATTTATTTTTTAAATATGAAATTTATTGTCAAATTGGTTTCCATACAACACCCAGTGCTCATCCCAAAAGGTGCCCTCCTCAATACCCATCACCCACCCTCCCCTCCCTCCCACCCCCCCCTCAACCCTCAGTTTGTTCTCAGTTTTTAAGAGTCTCTTATGCTTTGGCTCCCTCCCTCTCTAACCTTTTTTTTCCTTCCCCTCCCCCATGGACTTCTGTTAAGTTTCTCAGGATCCACATAAGAGTGAAACCATATGGTATCTGTCTTTCTCTGTATGACTTATTTCACTTAGCGTAACACTCTCCAGTTCCATCCACGTTGCTACAAAAGGCCAGATTTCATTCTTTCTCATTGCCATGTAGTATTCCATTGTGTATATAAACCACAATTTCTTTATCCATTCGTCAGTTGATGGACATTTAGGCTCTTTCCATAATTTGGATATTGTTGAAAGTGCTGCTATAAACATTGGGGTACAACATTGGGAAATGCATGATTCCATTTATAAGACATACCTAGAGTAGTCAAATGCACAGAGACAGAAAGAAGGATGGTGGTTGCCAGGAGATGGAGGGAGGGGAGAAGGTGTGCCGAGTTTCAGTTTGTGAAGATGAAAATGTTCTAGAGAATGATGGGGGTGGTTGCACCACAGTGTAAATATACTGAATGCCACTGAATTAACTGTACACTTAAAAATGGTTAAAATGGTAACTTTTATGTTACGTATATTTTGCCATAATAAAAACAGAAACAATTCTTTTAAAACACATAAAATAAGTGCTGGAAAACTATTTCAAACTTTATATCATTACCATATATGGTTTTTCTTAGTGAATGTTGCTGCTCTGGTTTTCTCATGTTGATGAGAACGTGAAATGCCTTAAATCTGAGCAAAGAAGTATTATTTCATCATTTATTTATAAATACTTTGCTAAAGTTGATAAAAGCACTTTATCAGATAGGTTAATCCTCATGATAACTTGTGTTTTTTTTTCTCTTATTCCATAGGTGTTATAAGTTAAGCTTCAGCCCTGCCCAACTTGGTCATATTAACTAGCTCATAACCTATCTAACTCCGCTTATCCCAAACCTCCAAATTTCCTAGCTAGTTACTAAAAAGATAGGATAACAGTAGGTGCAAGTGTTAGTGGTAGTAGTAGTAGTTATCATCACAGTGGTAGTTGTAGTAAAAATAGCTGATATTTAAACTGAGTGCTTCAGACCAGAATGGGAGCATTCAGGGTGGTATGGCCGGAGACTTACTGAGTGCTTACTACATATTAGAACATTGTTTTGATTGCTTTGTGTGGGGCGCCTGGGTGGCGCAGTCGGTTAAGCGTCCGACTTCAGCCAGGTCACGATCTCGCGCTCCGTGAGTTCGAGCCCCGCATCAGGCTCTGGGCTGATGGCTCAGAGCCTGGAGCCTGTTTCCGATTCTGTGTCTCCCTCTCTCTCTGCCCCTCCCCCGTTCATGCTCTGTCTCTCTCTGTCCCCAAAATAAATAAACGTTGAAAAAAAAAAATTTGATTGCTTTGTGTGTATTCACTTACTTATTTCTCCAACAACTAACTACATGAGGTAGATACTAATATTACCATATAAGCCCCTGAGAGGTTAAGTAATATTCCCACGTTTACCCAACTGGTTATTGTGGATGCAAGATAAGAATACAGATGGTTTGACTTCAGAGTCTACACTTTTAGCCGTTAGGCATTACTACTCACCCAAGCCCCTTATTAATTTCTGCCATATGTTTGGCACTCACCATAGGCCACGAAGTATGCTGCGTGTTTAATCAAACTTTATATCAGAAAGTCATACTGAAGAGTTGGAGACACAATTTGTGAAATCTGTTCATGCACTGCCCTTGCTCACTTTTTCTCAGGGTGGGTGCTGCAGTCAGGTATACACACTGGAAGTGTGTTTTAGTTTAGTTAAAGCTGCTTAAGTTAGGGGCAGGGAGGCTCCCCAAGGTCCTCCAAACACCTCCCTTCACACTTTTCCATACTTAAAATTTGACAGAAGTTACTCTTTTGACTGTGTCCATTGGTTACTATTATCTCACACTCTCATCAATTTCTGCTCTTTATTGAAAATGTAGGTTTAAATAACGATTTGAAAAATCAGAATCGTCTTCATCAGCATTGATCTGCATTTATGAGCACTTTCAAACGTTTTGCTAGAACAGTCAAGTTTTTAAGTGAACCAGACCCAGCAGTAGTCCTGAAAACTTAGAGTAAGGATAACTTTGCAGTTGAAAAGTGTTGACAATGAGTGACTTGATCTTTCTGCCATCAGACAATCAGAAAATCTCTTGTCTAAGAGTACTCCGCAGAAATTAACTAAGTGACTTGTGCATCCTTTTAGAAAGAGTCCCACAGATTTGATCCTTGATACTAATACAAATACCTATTGCAAAGATCTTAGCAATATCAATATAGCCATCTAACTTCACCTACAGAACTATTGTTATGCCTAAGGAATTATCCCATCATCACCAATTACCTGTGTATTCTTACATACGATTTGCAAAGAAATTATGAAACAAAAAGAATTTCAAGAAGTTGGTCTGTTTTAGATATATCTCCACCAGGATTGTCTAAAACAGAGTTTCACTAACTCTATGTCCTAATTACAATGCATTAATTACCTTATCTGTTAATGCCAGGTACAATGAACTAGTGAGGGATATTGAAATAAGTTGATTATTTTAGTCAACACAGATTTCATTTCTCCATCCACCATCTGCACATCGGACAAAACACTGGTGGGAGGGGGGATAACTGATGAGAAGATTAATGGAATGGAACCAATGGTGTGGGAAGAGTCTTTCTATATGACCAATGGTTTGACTTAAATTCGGTCAAATTCAGACAAGCTATGTTCATTGGAAGATGATATGAAACCATTTGTTTGTTTTGTCTTTTGAATCAAATAATTTAAAACAACTCCATGAGTAGAACTGAATATTTTGGATACTATGCTCAATAAATACAAACATATATCAACACCATAATATCATTAATAGAAGACATTAAAATGAATGTGTATATTTTTTAAAAAATTCAAATGAAAGGTCTGAACTTTATTTTCACCATAAGGGTTGAGATGTGTTGCTGCTGTTGTTGTTTTATTGACATTTATTTCATAGCAACAAGAGCTGCAAAAAAGCTTTTATTGTCTTGGGTTGACGCTTTTACAACTGAGATTGATCATATTCACCTGGAAGCTTAGAATGGATTTTGTATTCTACAGTATCCAATTTGTCTTCAGAAAGACTTGCTTTACCTATCTCATTAAAGGTTTAGAATCATGAAAGCTCCTAAGGGGAAAAACACTAGCAAATAACTTGGTGTTCTGCCTGGAAATGAATACATGTGCATGATAGTATACCATCTTCGGAGACAAAGACTATAACAAATAAAAAATCTTTTTGGTATCACTCTGGACTTACCAGGAAAAGTCTCATGGGAAGGCAGGTATTTTTTGCTGTTTTCTAAGTGATTCAAACAGCTGAAAACTTTAAGTGCTATATGTGTGTGTGTGTGTGTGTGTGTGTATGAACTTAAATCCAACTTGGTTAACATATAGTGTAATAATGATTTCAGGAGTAGAATTTAGTGAAACATCACTTACATGTAACACCCAGTGCTCATCCCAACAAGTGTCTTCCTTAATGCCCATCACCCATTTAGCCCATCCCCCTACCCAACAGGCCTCCAGCAACCCTCATTTTGTTCTCTGTATTTAACAGTTTCTTATGGTTTGCCTTTCTCTCTGTTTTTATCTTATTTTTCCTTCCCTTCCCCTATGTTCATCTGTTTTCTTTCTTAAATTCCACATATGAGTGAAATCATATTTGTCTTCCTCTGACTTATTTTCCTTAGCATAATACATTCTAGTTCTATCCACGTTGTTGCAAATGGCAATATTTCATTGCTTTTTGATTGCTGTATTTATATATAAATATATGGATATACACCACATCTTTTTTATCCATTTATCAGTTGATGGACAGTATTTCCATAATTTGACTATAAATTTGGCTATAGTTGATAATACTGCTATAAACATTGGGGTGTATGTGCCCCTTCAAATTTTAATATCACTGTAAACCATAATCTCAAATAGAGGGAAATGGGTGTTAATAACCCAAGTTTATTACTGTGATGTTCTCATTTCAAGTATACATTAAAAGTAATGAATGACAGCTATTGGTCTTAATTTAATTTAAGAGCAATGTTGGTATGTAATGTGTTGGTATGTTTTTACGCATTCAGAGTGAGATAGGACTTCCCATTTCCTGGAAAGTAATGGAACATATGCTTTAGTATACGCAGATTTTATAATGAAAAGTGAATTTCACTCAGAGGCCACATGGAAACCTAAAATGTTCTCATAGATTGCACAGGAGAAAAATATCTATATAGCTGATTCATTGTGTTTAATGGCAACAATACCAACACAATGTTAGGGAATTATATTGTTTATTTATGTGTATTTATAGGCTTGTTTTTCAACTTTAGTTTTAACGTCATAATGAAAACTACAAGTATAGAGTAGAACCTTAACTAGATTTTACCATGATCTTCACTAGAAAAGCCAAGCCTCCTTCCACAGCTTAATTAGCCTAAATTGATGTCTATAGTCTATCACTATCAATATGTATGGAAAAATACTTCACCAACAGAGGAACTTTAAGGACATTTTCCCAGACACATGCTGGCCTCATTTCAGGAGCTTAAGACACAAAATAGGAATCAGGACAAGACCAGGAAATCTAATGAAAGAAGAAAAAAACCAAAATCTTTTATTAAAGCTCCAGCCTTTTGGAGAAATACATCCAGCATCAGCTCTGTCTCGGGTCCTTGAGCTTCCTGAGGGTCTCAAGAAGGAGGAAGTGACACGAAGGAGCCTGCTAAGGCAGGATCTCTCTTACTCCATGATGCTCAGTGGTATCAACAACTCACTTTAACCTTTCTATGAAGAGTCATGGTGATGCTTTAGCAGCAGGTGCCAATTTTTAACAAAATCAACAACTTGTAAATATGTGTACAATGCACTCCAACAATGAAACTGAATAACCTGAGGGAAGCAAAGTGATTTTATTCTATTGCTAATAACAAACCTACATGTATCAGCTTTAGAAAATATTTTCATAAAGAACCATAAAGATCCTTCCTTTTATATAATTAATTTCCTGAAAGGTAAACTGTGGTGTATTTTCTGGCAAATATACTTCTAAAAGTATTGAAACAATACTTAAGGCATGATCTCTAAAGAATGTGGATCCAGTAAATTTGGTGTGCTGTCAACTGGACAGAGGTTTCTGATTTCCACTCCTGGCCACATTAACTCTGTGACTTGCAGAAAGTCATTTTCTGACTCAGGAAAGTAAAGGGAAGACGTGATCTAAATGATCTTATAGATCCCTTCTGTTTTTGTTTTGTTTTGATTATAAAAGATATCTGTTTGCTTTATTTTACTGAACCATATTAAATAAATATGCAAGCCAAATCAAATTTTAGAAAAGAGATCTACTTTGCAGGAATTCTAGCAGAAGTCCTTTATAAGGATGTGACAGTAACCTTAGGTGTTTTTCTCATAAGTTGAAGATGTCTGATTAAAAGGCCCTAATGTAAGCTTCTAAAACATCAAAGACTTAATACAACAATACTGCTCACTTCACGAGCAATACTCACAGCAAAATTAATCCCATTATTTCCCATGTGCTGCTAGGATGATAATTTCTAATATACAGAATTTAGTCTCTTTGGGAGTAGTTACATTTTCATAAAATTCAAAATAAATAACAGTTAGACCATTTATTCTCCCTGAAAGTATGACATAATTCCATATTCAAAACAGAGTAATAGCACAATGCAGAAAACTTTCTAATAAACGAAAAACCTTAAAAGATCTTAGTATGTAACACTACTGGGGTCTATCTCAATTAACTGTTAGAATCAAAGTATTAAAAATTCAAAAGCTTAGAGTTTAGCCACAGAAAGGTGACAGCAAAGGTTTCTGGCATCTTGTTTCAGCAATAATGCCTATTTGGGAGGTACAATTAAAACCTATACCTATAATATCCTTTATACAAACAACAGGAAGTTTGGAAACTGTATTCTGAATGAGTTCTAATACAGCTGACCAGCAGTGGGAACTTCTAGCTACAAATAGTTCAGGCTAAACTTAAAATAGCCATAATCAGATTAATAGAGATTTCATTTTTTATTCATTTACTGGTTGATTAAACAAATACCTATTTAACAAATTGATTAAGCAAATATTTATTAAACTTGTACTAAGCACAGTTTTAGGACCTATAAATACTGCGGTGAATACGCCAAAGTTCTCATAGAACTTACTTTGAAGTGAGGAAGAGAGGGAAATAAACGTATAAATACATAACATCAGGTGGTAACAAGAGCAAAGAAGAATCAGAAAGCCAGGTAAGAAAATAAAGAGTAAAGAGGTAGTTCCGTTTTCGAAATATGAGCAGCAAAGACTTCATCTTTGATGAAGTGACATTTAAGCAAGGACTTAAATGAAACAAAGAGCAAGACAGGAGATTCTCTGGGTGAGGTGTGTTGCAAGCAGAAGGAACACTCCAAGTGCAGAAAGCACTCTGTTCCGATAACATCAACACAGAACAGAGTTCTAGAGTGATTGTTTCATAAAAACAGAGACCACATCCCTTAATTTATTTTCCATAACCCACCACCTTTTGTGCATTGTAGGTACCAATATGTGCTTGGCACTGAGATAAGTTGACTTTAATAAATCCCTGCCTCCTCGTTTACCTATTCAAGAAAGGAGGAAAATATATGTTTCACTAGCTTTCGTCTATCAGCAATGGACTTCTATTTTATCAGGGTTTACTGAATGCTGTGTCCAGCATCATAAAGATAGAAAAATATTTTATTCTTTATTTTAAAATGTATATTATGCTATTAAAATTGTAATAACATAAAGGAACAACAAATTTGAAATGAGTTAAAACTACAAAAGTACATTAAATTACATACTTCAATTTATTCTTTCATCTTGTTCAAGACTTTCACCAGGCCAAATACAAAAGATCTGAAAATCAGATTTAGTTCAGAGCTTTTGGGCAACCAAGGAGGTAAAAAAGTAATGGAAGGTGTACTATGGTACTTCAAGTTTCACTGTGTGTGTGTGTGTGTGTGTGTGTGTGTGTATGTTTCAAATGAAGGTACAATATGTTTTTATACAACCTTAATGAAAACTATAAGCACAATATCAAAATACAGCCGAGTGAAGCCATTTATGGGAGAGTTCAAGGAAAATACTTTTAATGCTCTAACTTGATATAAAAATGGAGCCTTAAAATTTAGAAACAAGCATGTTCATTATAATCTGTAGACTGCCTTTCTTGACTATTCATACGTTAATATCCATAATTGTGTTTTTCTTGGAACCTAGAGAGCAAAAATTCAAATAACCTCTTGAAGAATCACTAGGAGGGCTGACATTTTGAACTGGTGATGGAAAGGAAGAACTCAGGCTACATATGCAACATGTGCAGGTTTAAAAGCTATTTGATTTCAAGGCTAAAGTGTTTGGACTTCTGCTTCTAGCCATGACAGAATAATGAATGAATCCTTCCACCTCAAACCACTAGAAAACTGGACAAAATATGAAACAATGGACTGTGGTTCTTAGAGAAGATAAAATAAATGGAGCAAGTCCAATGAAAGTGAAGCGTACAGCCTGAGAATAGCTGCCAGGCTGCAGTTCAGAGAGGGGAACCCAGATAAAAGCCCAAGACTCCCAATGAGTTGAGAAGAAAGAGAACAGAGTTTAGGGAGGCCAAAGGGGTAAAAAATACAAAATAGAGCACCAGAGATAAGTGAGCTGCACAGAGAGAGTACTCCTGGGCTCTGCCGAGGGATCCCCTTGAGTCTGGCTGAATATAAATACACAATTGTATGAGAAGAAACTACCCAAGCCTGAAAAGAAGTCTCAATCTGAACAATTCCCAGAGCTTACAAAGAACTAACCACAGTGCATGTTTCCACCAGCCAGTGTGATTATATGGATAATCAATAAGAGGTATCATACAGTTATCACAATAGCAATGAAGACTGCGAGACTAAGGGCTACTCTGAACTCACCGTAGCAAAGTTTAAAAGCAAGCTTCAAAAAACTCAAACTGATTCCACGAAGCCTGTGCCAGAACAAAGTGCATCACTACTTAAGGTATACGAAAATCCAGCAGTAGAGGAGCTTGGGTGGCTCAGTCGGTTGAGCATCTGACTCTTTATTTCAGCTTATATCATGATCCCAAGGTTGTGGGATCAAGCCCCACAGGGCCTTGTGCTAAGTATGGAGGCTGCTTAAGATTCTCTCTCTCTCTCTCTCTCTCTCTCTCTCTCTCTCTCTCTCTCTCCCCCCTCTGCTCACGCACTCTCTCTCTCAAAATAAATAGATAAATGTATAAAATTGAAAATAAATAACGATAAAAATAAATAAATAATCAATCCAGCAGTAAACAACATAAAATCCAAAATGTCCAGCATCAATAAAAAAATAAACAAATAAAAGAAAATAAAATCAATAAATGGGAAAAATCAATCAATAAAAACAGACCCAGAAATGACAGGGATAATGGCATTTGCAGAGAAGGATCCTTTTTTAAAAACCACTATAAAAATGCTCCATTTTTTCAAGAATATAAGGAAAACATGAATATAAAGAAGAAAATATGTCAGCTAAATCCAAGAGCCAATTAAAAATTTAAAGACGGAAACTACAGTACCTGAAATGAAAGAAATATAATGCATCATATTGTCAGCAGATTAAACACTGCAAAAGAAAAATATAACTGAACTTGAAGGCATAAAAGTAGAAACTACCATATCCAATATATTTAATTGACTCTTTACTCTTTCAACCCAATTAGAAGATAGAGAACATTCAAAAATGGGCAAAACGGGCCACCTAAGAGGCTCAGTAAGTTAAGGGTCCTACTTCAGCTCAGGTCATGATTTTGTGGTTCATGAATTCAAGCCCCACATGAGACACTCTGCTGTCAGCACAGAACCAGCTTTGGATCCTCTCTCCTCCTCTCTCTCTGTCCCTACCCTTCTCACATGCTTACTCTCTCTCTCTCTCTCAAAATAAATAAATAAACTTTTTAAAAATGGTCAAAATACTTAGATGATACATTTCATCAAAGAAGAAATATGAATGGTCAATAAGCACATGAAAAGATCCTCAACATCATTAGTCATAAGGAAAATATAAACTAAAATCACAATGAGATACCACAGACATTTACTTGAATGGCTAAAATTTAAAGAGTGACAATATCAGGTTGATGAAAATGTGGAATATCTGGTACTATCACAGTGCTAGCAGGAATATAAAGTGTTACCACCACTTTGCCAAACAGCTTAGCAGTATCTTCTAGAGTCGAATGTATACTTATCATACGCTATGCAGTAATCTCAGCCTACAGTATTTACCCAATAGAAAGAAAAACATGTATATGTAAAGACTTGTACTCATATGTTCATAGCATCTTTATTACAATAGTAAAACCACAGAAACAACCAAAATGTCCATCAGCTGAGAAGTAGATAAAAACTTGTGGAATACCCACTCATAAATACAATCCTACAATTAAAAAGAAAACCACTGATTCATAACCAACATGGATATATTTCAAAAGCATTATGTTAAATAAAAGAAACCAGATACAAAAGACTATCCACTGCATAATTTCATTTATTTGATGTTCTAGAAAAGGCAAAACTACAGTGACAGAAAGAATATAAGTGATTGCCAATCAATGGGGGAAGGAGATTAACTGTAAGGGACAGGAGGAAAGATTTTAGGGGTGATGGTAATGTTCTGTGTAAGCAATGTCCAACAGAAGTATGGTGCCAGGTACATGTGCAATTTAAATATTTTACTACCCAAATTCAAAAAGTAAAAGGAAATGAGTAAAATTAATTTTAATAATGTGTTCTCTTTAATTCGATAAATCTAAACATTTCACAATATATAATAAACACATATTGTTTTTGAGATACTTAAGTTTTTTTCATATAAAACCTTTGAAATCCAGTGTGTATTTTACTTAAACCATGACTTAATTAGGACTAGTCACATTTCAAGTGATCAGTCACCACAGGTGGCTTGTGGCTACCATTTTGGACAAAGTAGTTCCATATCATGAGTGTGGTGATTACACAACTCCGTTCACTTGTCAGAACTCATTGAATCATACACTTAAATTTGGTACAACTTATTGTATGTAAAACAAAAGTTGAAGTAGTTGATTTGTGGGTTTGCTCACATCAGAGATCTTTCTTCCCACACTGGAAGGTGAAGCTCCAAAATACAGAATACAGAAACAACCAACAAGAAACAGATCTCTGCATGAGGATTTTATAATCTAAGTGGGAGAGCAAGAGTAATATATATTATATTACACAGATTTCCATGACATTATATGTAATGTACAAGTAGCATGGTTCAAACTTCATGTTCAGTAAATTAGTTTGAGGAAGTAATACCACAGATTCTGAAGTGGAATAACAAGAAATATAAAGGTTATTTTTTATGAATCTTGTCACTACTGATCCTTTGTGTGATTCAGTGCCAGAAATACAGTAATCAGGAAACCTAATTTGTATCTTGGATATTCCATTACTAGTGCTGTAATATAATTTCTCTGACCTTAGTCGCCTCTTTGGAATAATAATAATTGCTCCATTTTTAATTACTTCACATATACTCAGTACTGTGTCAGGCACTTTACATCATTCCTTTCTCTGTACAACATAATTTAGCAAGTATGATTAACCACGTTTTATAGATAAGCAAACTAAGACTTAGAGAAGTTAATTAACTTGCTCAAGATTTCAAGCTAGTAAGTACAAAACTGAATTTAAATAAAGGTTCTTCTACCTAAAAAGGACTATGTGCATTCTACTGGACAGCATTCTCTCCCAAGGTGAAGTTTAAATGGAGATAGTCACGCAATATTCTTCAAGGATTGATAATGCTCTGTAACAGGATAATGATTAAGAACTCAAATGCTAGGGTTATAGGTGATAAGGCTGAAATTCTACCTGTGCTTCTTGAGGGTGTTATCTCAGAAAACTTACTAAAACACCAGTCTCCATTTCTTCATACTGTCTAGTATTCAGTGGTTAAATGCAGATTCTGGAGTCAGACTGCCTAGGTTGAATGCTTAGTAGCTGTGTAATCTTGGTGATATTCCTGAACTCCTATGTTCCCCCGTATTCCCCATCTTAAAACAGAGATGATAATAACTTTGGCAAAAGTTGTGAAGACAAAATATGTTCACATGATTAAAGCATTCAGAACTGTGACTGGTTCTACAAGTATTGTTAGCTATTCTCATTGTGTTTTCAGCAGACTTTAGAGATCACTTTCAATCACAACATTCTGGAGTTTTCACAATTTATAAAATATTGTATGCCAATAGAGAGCCATCTTCCCTCTGAGTCCATTCTTTGCCTTAATAATTCTAAAATGATTCTCAAAGTTTATAAGCTAAGAGGGGTTTTAGTTTTTAGAAGATTAAACCCTAATGCTGAAAATAAATTGCTTTCAATACAATTGTTAAAACTAAAAGAAGCCAGATTTGGATTTAGATGGTTTCTGGGTAGAGACTCCGTAGTCACTGGGTAAGTGATAAATCTTTGAAAGTCTCTTCTGTTACATAAGGACTATAAACTCAGTTTATTAGCTTAAAAAGTCATTAACCATTAAGTTCTTATAAAATCTTATTTGCAGCCCTTCTTCCAACCTGTCAAGCATGCTGTTTCTCTCAGAGTCTTTGTGTTTTCTGTTCTCTTTGCCTTGAATTGTCTTCCTCCATAAAGCACTCCTTAGCTTTCCGTGGGTTTCTATCAGAGGTCACTTCCTCAGAAACTCCTTCCTTGACCACCTTTCACTGCTCTCATACATTTGTTTTACTTCATGTCATTTCCTACTCTCTATGAATTATAATTCATTAGATTATGGGTTTCCCATGATGTCAAGGATGTTATTCAATGGAGTATTCACAATACCTGGAACCACACCTAGCATATAGTACAAATTCAATTTAAAAAATCATTGAATGTATGAATGAGGGTCAGGGGTTCAGATGACCTTGGTCCCTTCTAGTTCTGAATGTTTGACTCTATGATATGAAGGGCATAAAGGTAAACTGTGTTGTTACTCTCCCTCTTAGTATCAAACTAAATACAACAAATTACAAATACATCAATTTCAAAATGATTGCTCAACATGCAATTTTAAGGATAATTCAGTAAAGTTGCTTGAAAAATAAATATAGAAATAAATGGTTGTATTAAAAAATAGTTAAAGAAGGAATTGAGTTCTGCTAAATTAGGCTTAGTGTTGCCTGTTTTCTAGAGGCCTCAGTTAAGCAAGATTGGGGTATGTCTTTGCTTCCCTAATTGTTGTCAGCCACTATATACAGGGCATCTTGATATCAAGACTCTGACCCAAACGACAGCACAGAAGAGTGGAAAAATGAATTATTATACTGGAAAAAAAAAAAGCACAGCTTTTAGAACCCAAGAAAGTTCTCAATTCTAATCCCTGCCTCACTATTATCATGTTGTCCAGGGTATGTTATTTATAGTCCCTACTCCTTGATTTCTTATTAATATAAAAAAGAGGGAAAATAATACCCACTTTGATATGCAGTTATTAGAACTAAACGAAATTATGTACATAAAGCATCTGCTATAAAAATCATCTTCAGTACATGCTGTTTTCTATCCCCTCCTCTATTGCTCTATTCTTTGACTGGCTCTGAGCCTCTGGCCTCCAGTCTTCCTGCCTGGATTATTGAAGCTGCTGTTTTCAATTTTCTCTAAATTGGACCCCTAGTCCACTAGCACAGTCTGTCCAAATGCCATCACACCACTAGCCATATCTTGTAGCTACTCAACTGTCTTATAACCTCAAAATTCACCTTCAGACCAAGGTCTTAAGTGAGTTTTAAAATACATTTATTGGGGCACCTGAGTAGCTGAGTCAGTTGAGTGTCCAACTTTGGCTCAGGTCATGATCTCGCAGTTCAGGGGTTCGAGGCCCGCATTGGGCTCTGCGCTGACAGCTCAGAGCCTGGAGTCTGCTTTGGATTCTGTGTCTCCCTCTCTCTCTTTGCCAGGCCCCTGCTTGTGCTCTCCATCTCTCTCTCAAAAATAAATAAATAAACATTAAAAAATAAAATAAAATACATTTATTAGTATAAATATTAAAGTGCAACTATGTGCAATGGTTCCAAACTTCTAGATTGCTGCTCCTACCTGCTGAACATGCAAGGGACCCTTCTGAACCCTCTGATACATCTTCTGGTTCTGTGCTCACTTCTGCTTCCTGAAATTCAGTCTCACTGGACTCCCTCGGGCTTCTCTTGTCACAGGTCCTATGCACATGCTTTTTTGTCTATGCTATTCCCCACCCACACTTATCTTTTCTTTTGTCATGCCTACTCCACCCCTACCTCAAATGTAACTTCCTCTAAGAAACTGTCCCTGATCACCCCATCCCCACATCAGAACAGGTTTCCTTGTTAAACTCATGGCATTATGCACCTTGTCTTTACAACAGTTACAATTATATTACAGTTATAATTCTACTTTTGTTTGGACTATCAGTTAATTTATAATTCCCAGTAATTTTATTCGTCTAGTTCTTTGGGGCAGAAATCATGTTTAATTTTATTCACCATTTTACTCTGAGCATTTAGCACATTGCCTGGGATATAGTAGGTCCATAATGAATATTTGAAGATATAAATGAATAGCATGAAAAGAAATATACTCTGACTCAAATTTTAAAATTCTTACGCACAGAATTCATTATATTTTTCTTTTTTTAAATTTTTTTAAATGTTTATTTATTTTTGAGAGAGAGAGAGACAGAATTCCAGTGGGGGAGGGTCAGAGAGAAGGAGACACAGAATCTGAAGCAGGCGCCAGGCTCTGAGCTGTCAGCACAGAGCCCAATGCAGGGCTCAAACCCACGAACTGTGAGATCATGACCTGAGCGAAGTTGGGTGCTAACCAACTGAGCCACCCAGGTGCCCATTCTTTTTCAATGTTCATTATTCTAGCCTGGTGATCCACACACAAAATCTTGATTTCCACCAGAAAAATGACTCTCCTCACATATCTGCATTGACTCTGGTCATTCATTAATTCAAGTTTTCCTATTTACTACAAGTTGTGTTCTAGAATAGGCATTGAAGATGCACAGATGAATAATCTATGTGACACAAATTCGAATCGTGCATGCTTCTATTTCCATCTTCTCTTGACATATTATGGATTTTAATTTTTTTCAATGGTTATTTATTTTTGAGACAGAGAGTGTGAGCAGAGGAGGGGCAGAGGGAGAGGGACACACAGAATCCAAAGCAGGCTCCAGGCCCTGAACTGTCAGCACAGAGCCCAAGACGGGGCTTGAACTCACAAACCATGAGATCATAACCTGAGCCAAGTCAGATGCTTAACCAACTGAGCCACCCAGGTGCCTCAGCATATTATGGATTTTAGATATATCACCAGAGAATACAGCTACTCAATGGAGTTCTTCTTTGGAAATGAATATAGAAAGGAAAAAAACAATTCAATAGGTAAAAGTAGTGAATGCTAATCATGTTGCACTGGAAATTTACTGGTCAGTATAAGTTTCCAGATTTTTAATGGACTCCCACCAGCATCCCTTCATGTTGCCATCCATCTAAGCCTCTAAAATACACTGAATTAGTAAAAACAAGATCGTATTTTTGGGTCTTACTCCTGAGCAACCACAACTGTACTGATTCCATAAATGACCCCTCATGCAATTATAAAAACATGACTAAGTTTCATGTGCTCCATATGTCTACAGACAATAGTCAGAAGAGATACGAAGAGTACCCCAATTTCAAGGAAAAAAATTAGGATCAGGCATAGTACAAAAACAATGAAAAAGAATATGTAACCTAACATGTGATTTTACTTTGCAATCTCCACATAATTATCTGTTAGAGTTATTAATGCCCACAGAGAGAGAGTTCTTCATTATAGACAGAGACATTCAGCAAGCAGTAACCTGAATTTTTTGGAAACTCATTCTTTAGAAGGAGGGTTTTCTTCTGCGCTTTTGAAGTTGCCCACAAGAGTTATGTCGTTGCTTATAACCAAGGAAACCACAGGAAACTTGGTTGCTAGGAAACCACTGAATTGTCTCCATGAAGATCACCACAGTAGGCTTGGCTTGAATAGAACAGATGCTAGGAAAATAAAATTAGGAAGTTACAGTTACTTTTTTTTAAACCTAGGATGCCTCTTTAATTGCCAGTTAAATCCTTCCACCTAAGAGAAACTATTTGTCATTTCTGAAAGGCCATTACACAGGTAGAACAGGGGGCCACGACAGGGTGCTGCCTGAGGCGGCAGGAAAGGGGCACTGGAGAGTGTGTAAGTCTGAGCCTCCAATGCACACATTCTTCTTTTTCCCAATTAACTTAGCTACCTAGGGAAGGGGTGTGGTGACAGCTACTGAGAGATAGATTATTTTTAAAAACATATACTTGTAATTGTTTTCAGGCCTATGACTTCCAACATTCTCTAATATGCTTTATGCTGAATAGAAGTCTGTGCCTCCTTCCTGAATTTTAACTTTTTTTCAATTATTAATTCATCATATCAGTGTATATAAATTTCATAATGTCAGTCAGATTTTGTCCTCAAAGGCATTGGTAAACTTGTGGCAATATGTTCATTTGGTAATTGAACTGTGATGATACCGAATACGAGAACAAAGAAATGTCTAAACTTGGTCTAGCTTCTGAATCATCCAACGTAAGTTCCTTCTTTTAAAATAGGATGATCCAAAGTTCTCTTCAAATATCATACTTATTTTCTTATGACCTGTCCTGCTCTCCATAGTACATTACGTATTTATGAATCTATCTAAACCTGTTTAGACACTAAGTGCATTTCCAGCCTCTACCATTCCTGGAAGAAAAAGGCTTTATAGCCTGATCACACCATCATAGGAAATGATAACTTCCTTTTATAGGTCTCAAATCTAATTCTCAGGGTAATTCTTCTCTCTTTTATTCTAGAACTACATTTCCCTTATTTACATTCTTGTCTTTCTCCAGTTCTGCTATGTCTGTTTGTCAAGGTCACTTTGTCTCAAAGTTCCCATCTCTTCCACAATACCTATTTTTGTTTTCCAAAAGGAAGTTATGAGATAACTCCTATCATCCCTTATTCCATTTTCTAAGAGCTAAATTTATTAGCCACATAAATCAAGGGTGTATTATATGCTTCTCCAAACAGATTTAGAATTTTCAGTTGATACTCAAATGGATAAAAATCGTCTATAAACTTTATCATGTGAGCAATAGTCTTGTGGGACCAATGGAGAGTTTTAAATAAATGGTACAGTATAAGCTGATAATCAGATCATGATAGATAACTCTATGATGTCAGAGTGATATAAGTTTTGGTGTATGATTACACAGGAAGTAAACAGAATAGTTAAGAAACTATTTGTGTGTTTCAGAACACACACAACAATAATCTTGTCAGAGTTGGGGTGGAATCCTAAATTACCAAATAGTTTACAAATATTCAAGAATCCTAAGTGATTATCGCAGATGCAGTCTTAGCCAGGTGACTGGCATAGTGCAACCCCGTTTGTAATGGCACTTGTGAGAAGAGCTCTGTATCTTCATGGACAAGATGAAAAATTGGGGGCTACTGCAAGGTGAATCGTTGGTTCAACACTATCTAAAGACCAGTCCATTAATAAATAGCGTATCTGTGAGATCTATTTTGGCATGACTACCTAGTTATGTGCTTGGCCTTATCCTATTTCCCTTTTGTAGCAACTGCTCAGATAAACATATAGATAACATGTTCAAGAAACCCGAGTACAACACAAATCTGAAAGGGTATTATAAAATCAATATACTAAAAATGAGTAACTGTCCACAAATATAATCATAGCTGCAAATTTGTGAACGGCTACTACTTATAAGGTACTCTGTACCCTTTGTCTCTAATCCCCACAGAGCTCTAGCAAACCAGTATCATTATTCCCATTCCAAACAAGAAGAAGTTGGTACTCAGAGATGTTGTGCAACTTGCCTAGAATTAGTTAATTTGTGACAGAGCCCAGGCTTGAGCCCATGTCTGGTTAGCTCTTTGCCAGTCAGACTGGCTGGTTTATGCTTTGAGAATAACAAGCTCAGTGGCTTATTGCAGGAAATTTTATTACTCACTCACACTCCATAAGTGGGTCATATGGGGGACTCTACTTATTACAGTCACTCAGGAACCTTAGCTCATGAGGGCTTCTGTCTCCTATCTGCAGAGGCAGAAGAGGGGTGGGGTGTGGTGATTTGCAAACTCACTCTCAAAGCTTCTGCATAGGAATGATATGGTCCATCTATCTACTTACATTTCAACAGCTAGAAACTAGTGACATAGCTAAATCTCCAGGGAGCCAAAGGACACAATTCCACTGCTCCAGGCAGAAGAGGGGACCAGAAGCATCTGTGAAAAGCCCCAAGTGATTACCAGGCCCCCTCAGTCCAAGTTGTTTCCACTTCACCTTGTTGAATACTCAATAGGATGACACTGAAAAATGATAAATGGATGGGCCTCTACTTCATTTGGTAGGAAAGAATGCCAGAATACAAGTACAACATAGAGTAGATCTTGCACAGCAACAGAAAATGTAAAAATACTCAATTAGAGTGGAACCTCTAAAGGATCCATCTATGTAATGAAGCAGCATGAATAGGTTTATTACTAGCATTAAGAGTCATGATTCAGACACACCAATAAGTCCCCGCACTTCCAGATCCATGTCTCCTGTCAAAATCTCCTTCCTGGGCTCCAGACCTCTTCATCTAACTAAACACTAGACATCTCCACTTGGGTATCCAGAGGTACACAGAACTCCTCATGCCAAAACTGAACTTCTTGTCCTTAAAATATAGCTAAGGAACCTTCTCCTCACATATCTGCATTGACACAGCACCAGCCACAGTACCTCAAGTTAGAAACCTTAGACCTACATTCTCTCCCTCTCCTCTGCTTCAAACAGCCATCTACCAAGTTCATCTGATCTCTGGGCAGCAAAGTCTCTCCATCCCAAGGGCCTCAGCCCAAGTCCTAGATCCCTTCAGCTACCTTCAAACTGTTGCCACAACCTCTTAACTGATCTCCCTGCTTCCAGTCTAGCCCACTCCATACACTTCTGCATCTTTTCCTCAGATGAATCTTTCTAAGATGCTGCTTAAAATACACTCTCCCTACTGAAAAGCCATTGACTGCCCTTCCAGTACTAGAAAGGGAAAGTTCAAGTTCCAACTGTGTGGAACATAAGACCATTTGCAATTTGCATTCTACATCTCTGGCTTCATCTCTTGCCCTCTTACTCCCACTGTCATGGGCACAGACCAACCAGCTCTTCCCTTACCACACCAAACACTGCTCTTCACAGCTCTTTGCCCTTGAACGTGCATGTCTCTTTCCCTGGCATGAGCACCTATCTTCACAGTCTGGTGAATTTCCATTCAAGTTTTTATGATCCAACTCAAATATCACTTTTCCCAATTACACTTCTCTCTTCAAATACCTCTATTATTATCCTTATCACACTGTGTTGAATTTATTTTTTTTACAAGTCTATCTCCTCTATAGACTACATGCTGTGGTAGGAATTAATTGTCCTAGAACTTATCATGGGCCCTCAAGTTTTGGAAGAATTAGGATGGAGATAAGCTGGAGAATAAAATGCTAATTGGATGGAACTAACGGTACAGTTTGCAAAAAGCAAACTTGGGTTTAAATGTGCAGAAACTAAGTAAATTTGTGAAAATTCACTGACAAAATAAAAAATTAAGACATAAAAACTAAAGTGTGATTATTAGCAGTATTAATAAGTAGAATGTTATTGGCTTGTTCACTCATTAGAATTCTCTAATGATTAATAATATAATAAAATAAACGAGAGTTTGGGATTATCAGGAAGGACAAGAATGGTTCTGAAGGCAGATCAGAATGAACTACTAACCTTGGTTAGGTGACTCCAAAACTGTGGACAGTTTGCTATACTGCACCTACCAAATCCTTTATGAAAATCTCAGCAAAGAGACAAAATACTAACATCACACCTGACTGCATGCTCTTTGAAGAATTTTAAATTAGCACAAAGGAAAGTGTTTCCCTTGAGAGCTATTTTGGCATTTTTTACCTACTCACAGCAACTGGTATATGAGACCAAAGCAACATGCTTTTAATAAAACACTCCATAAATGCGGGAGGGGTGTGTTTCATTACCCTGGTGATAATTCTGCTTCCCCACCCCCATCAGAGAAGAGAGGCATTGAACCCCACTGAGCTGTGAAAATAGGCTTAATGAATCCCTATAGTGAGAATAGCATTAGCTGTGGGATTGCATAGATTCCCCATTGCCAAAGTCTGGGTAGCATTTCATTATGGAAGTTGCCTGATTGCTTTGGTTCAAGTCTTTTCCCGAATTCCTTTCATTCTCTATTTAAAATCACTACAACAAGCAAATGAAACAATAACACAACAAGCAGCAGTGTGGGTTGAGCTCCATTACCAACGACAGCTGCACAAAATTGTAGTCAAAACACCTTTTTTTAGGCTAACACAAACAAAGCTTGTCATGATTCCCCATAACCTATGAAGACTGTGGGGAAAGTGCGCGGCATGCCCTGAATCTTTGTGCTCATGCCATCCAGAATCCAGGAGAAGTCTCCAGAATCAGAGTGCCCAGCCATTCCACTAATTATGGCAACCTATCGTTCTATTTTCATCTGCTGCCAAGTTATTATTTCCCTAGCTGCATTTAGAGCCACTCTAGATTTCCCTTCTCCCAAAATAAAACTTCTTAGATGCTCTTAGAGCTGCTTCATATGAAGGTAAATGGCAGGATATGCTGCTAGCTCATATTAAAATTTCCCATTCATTAAATCTGTACCTTCTCCTGTTATTAACAGGGCTTCTAAATTTCCCTGTCTGTACTTCTCTCATAAAAATCTTTTTAAATTCAGTGACTTGCTCCAAACCAGTTAATCATTCTATGTTTCATAAAAAATTTAATGGTATCTAATCCTCTAAGTCCTACTCAAATTCTTCTGGCTAATGTCACCTCCAAATCAGCCTGAGAGCAGATACTTATACCTGAAACCCACAGGTTCTGACCCACTTTGTCCCTAATTCAGTGGTCCCCAAATTTTAGTCTACATGACAATCACTTGAGATTATAAAACATGCAGGTGCCCAAGATCTATCCCAAATAAATGACTCAGTAGGTCCTGGATGGATCTGGATGGGTCACAGGAATGTGCATGCTCACAAGCACCTCCAGGTGATTATGTTCCACATACTGAGAATGACTGATGATGCCATGAGAACAAAGCCTCGGCACAGGTATACTGTCAGCCTCATCCTCACATTTGGTGTGTCCTGCCTAAACAAATCAGCACAACCTTAAATCCATCCAGATAATCCCACATTCTCCACCATTCCTGCCCTAACTCTCTGCACATGGTGGTGTTAGCCCTGGTTTCTTGATTTGTACATCTGCTTCCAGCCAAAACAAAAACTGTACCTAGAATCTCAGCCCAATTTGCTGGGACTTTGACACTCCACCAAGGGAGTGCCAGGGAGAATCCCCTCCACTCAATTCCCAATCACAACCTGAGTTTCTACCAAAACCCAGACAAAGCCCCCGGAATAACAAAGAGACTGGCACCTATCTAAAAGAAAAAGACTAAAAGCAGATGAAGTCTACCATATCTTATCCCTATGGATGCATGCTATCCCTCAACTTCTGTATCTGAGCCTCCAGACATCTGGAATACTCATCTGGACCAGTGCCTTCTCTGAGTACTCATCTGGTCCAATAATTCATCTGAGGAATCAAGGTCCTCAGCCCCTCTACTAGATGAGTTTGTGAAGTCAAAACCACAACATTTGCTCTGCTCCCTACCTGAGAAATTGTTCTTACTGTATCTCACTTTGTTGCTATGATGTCATTGGATAGACTCAGGGTCATTATAAAGAAAGATTCCTATGAAACCCTATTGTTGAAAGGGCGGGCCTACGCCAGCCGACTCCATCTTGTTCTGTGTCCTTCACCTTGACCACACCTCCTCCCCTCGACTCCATCTTGTTCTGTGTCCTTCACCTTGACCACACCTCCTCCCCTCGACTCCATCTTGTTCTGTGTCCTTCACCTTGACCACACCCCCTCCCCTCGACTCCATCTTGTTCTGTGTCCTTCACCTTGACCACACCTCCTCCCCTTGACTCCATCTTGTTCTGTGTCCTTCACCTTGACCACACCTCCTCCCCTTGAGTAAACCCTCCCTCACCTGCCGGACCCTTCCCCAGGACCCCGCCCCAGCCAATCAGCTGAGGCCACAGCCATTACCTCACCAACTGCCCCCAGGCCCCAATAAAACCTTTGTCCTTTTGAAACTCGGGCTCTTTCCCTGGTATCTCACCGCTGCGTCGTCGGTGCAGGTAGGGGATTGAGCTCGAGCTAGCTCAAATAAAGGCTCTTTGCTTTTGCATCGGACTCGGCTCCCTGGTGGTCTTTGGGGATCACGAATTCTGGGCATAACATTGTAACTATCATAATGATGCTGGAAAGGATGTTGTTCACTAATTTACCCGATTTCCTCTTAAGAACCCTTGGGGGGAAATTCCTGTCTGGTCTTGATACCAAAAATAGAGTTACTGCTCATGAGCAATTGATTTGTTCCTTAACTCATGGACACTGAATTTTACAAGAGGGAAGGCTTCTATTCTTGCTTTTGACTGCTAATAAGCAGAGTCTACCTCTAGTATTATGTTTCAAGTCACATTCCCAGCAACAACATCCCCCATGTTTATTTTTCTATTTCCTTTAATCCCAATCCTCTCTTGTTATATTTCTCATATCTCTCATAAACTATCTTAACTTTTTTAAAGAGCTGAATCAAGGTTTACTTGTGACTCCATCCTATCTTGCCTATCTGTACCTAAGATAATAAGATAACTCCAAAGCTGAGGATGGGAAGTGATCCTATCAAATAGCAAGTATCACACACCCACTGGTGCTTAGAAAAACTGAAACTCTTCTTATGAAGTAATACAGAGTGCTTGCCCATGAGGTGCCTACAATATCACTGGGGAAAAAAGACTCATACAAAGAGAAAAATAAAACACACTACAAGGGTAAAGGTTAAAAACAAGGTGGCAGAGATTGTTAATACTGCAAGAGTTCAAAGATGAAGGGAATCAATGAAGGCAAGAAGAATTAGATGTTTTCCAAAAGAGATAAAACTTGAACTAGCACGTAGATCACGGAGAGAATTTAAGGTTTTAGATTGACAAAATGAGGATAAAGATACTCTGGACCAAATCATATATGGAATATGGCATACAGCATGCACAGTGTGGCACACAGTACTGTGTGGTGTAGAGGCCCAGTGAAAAGAGAAGAAAGTTGAGGTGAGAGAGACAGGAGTTCGAATCCTGTCTTAACATAGGCAAATTCTTTAAGTTGATTCCTTAACCTCCCAGAATGCTTTTCCTCATTGGTAAATCAGAAGAATGATGTCTACAGAGTCTCACTTGTATAAACATTAGAGATAAACTGTGTAAAACAGCTATACAAAACCTATTACATCTTCAGCACTCAAAAGTTAGCCATCCTTATGGCAATGGTGACAAGTCTGGAGGGGGGGGGGGGTGGGGGGGTGGGAAGGAGGGGTTATTACCTCCAGGATGCAGAGTCCATCATTCTACAGCAGCTGCTACATCCTGAGAAGTGGAAGCATGATTAGAGAGTTGGGGACAAATGGTGGGTGGTCCTGTAAGTTAGCAAATAACTTTGGACTTTATAGAGGAACGAATGAGCTATTTAGAGTTACTGAACAGGGCAGTGACATGATGAAAGCAGTGTTTAAAGAAGATTAATGTGGTCATGGAGGAAGAGAATGAACAAGAAAATACTACAGGCGTGGACACTAACTAGAAGGCTGTTGTGGTGATAGGCACAAAGTGACAAAGTACAGGATGCAGAGGACTGCAAAAGGGAGGCTTGGAAACACTTTAAAGAAAATGTTTTGTTGCTTTCTTTGGAGAGGATTTTGTGACTGACTGTACAGGGGAAACGAATGAGTCAAAGGTCAGGTCTAATCACAGTAATTCTTCTACTAATTGCCTGTTGTTTGTCTTTATTTCCCACTAGATTTTGAACTCCATAAGGGAAAACAACATTTCTATCTTGCTCACCCATGCCTAGCATAGTATTTCAAACATAGAAGATATTCATAATATTTTAAAATGTTTTTCATTAATGAATTCATGAGTGAAATTTATTCATAGAAAATAAATGGAATGAATGAATAAATAAATAACATTACTGACTGCCACCAATAAAAAGTAGTGAAGATTCACTGAGCCCCTTTTTTTTCCTTTAACTAGGCTCTATGACCAGAGTGGAGCCTAACATGGGGCTTAAACTCATGACATTGAGATAAAGACCTGACTGAGTCACCCAGGAGCCCCCATTGAGCACTTTCTACTGAGCATTTTGTAAGGCTTTACATGAATTCTCTTATTTCAATTCTAATAAAATCCCTATACAGCAGGTACTGTTGTTATCTCCATTTAAAATGAGACACAGCAAGTTTAGGCAATTTACCCAAGGTTACTTAACTAGAAAATGACAGAGCCAGGACTCAAAGTTATGTCTTCCAGGGGTGCCTGGGTGGCTCAGTCAGTTAAGCCCACGATTCTTGATTTCAGCTCAGCATCTCATGGTTTGTGGAATCAAGCCCCACATCAGGCTCTCGGGCTCCAGCATGGAGCCAGCAGGGAGCCAGCAGAAAAGACAGTGCAGATCCTGCTTGGGATTCTCTGTCTCCCTCCCCCACCCCAACCCCCCATACATGTGTATGTGCAGTCTCTCAAAATAAGTAAGCATAAAAATAAATAACATAAACAAACTTATGCCTTCTGATGCCAAAGCCTGTGCACCTTCTCCAGAAGGTGGGAATGGGCCTTGGAAAAAGAGAAAGTCCTATCAAAAGACAAACAGAAGTAATGGAAGCCAGTTCACTTTTATCTACATTGCACTTCATAAACATCTACTCTTCATATTAGTTCCACAAGGAGATATTTACTCGGGTTTAAATTGACCACCTACAGTGCATAAGCAAGGTCCCTAAAAAGAAAAAAGGAGGCACTTTGTTCTCAAGGACAGGAACATTGAGTAGGGGAGAATAGATGTGAAGTAAAATAAGCCAGAAGATAACAAAGTCAGACTGCAAGGCTGCACTGCAGTGTGCAAGGAAGATAAGACACACGTTACTAAGTGGTAGGACTTGGGGAGTGGGAGTGGATGCCATCGTGTTCCTCTGCTCCAATGCTTCTCTAATTTTATTTTCTCACTTCTTTCCACATAGACACTTTCACTCCTACTTCTGTTATAAGTCTGTATCAAATACATTAACCCATTGCAAGATTTTTTGACAAAAATCCCCCTTTCCAGGCATCTGATGACACTTGCGAATAAACGACTTATGAAGTGAGCACATTTTAGCAGGCAACTCCAGAGTATTTGCAGACACACACACACACACACACACACACACACACTGCCTATTTCAATCCCATGTACAATGTTTCTGTAGTAAACAATTTCAACTGAATTAAGAATTTCTCAGTTACTACATTAGAACTAGTTCTATGAAGTATTTTAGGTATCTCTACACTGTAAGAAGAACCATCGTAGACCAAATGTACACAGAGGCAACATTTATAGAGATGAATCTAAGGCAATAAACATTACCCAGTTTCTCAGAAAGATAGAGCAAAGTCCTCAATCCCCCCAAATAAAGACATTTACAATGGGAATACTTAAAAATATGTACTATATGGTTTTCTGTCACCTTAATGACAGTATGCTAAATATGTAATTTATCTTTAGAGTACAGATTTAGTTGCACATTAGAATCAACTGGAGAGCTTTTAAAAATACCAATTCCCTGGGCCCCACCCTACCTGAATTAAATTAGAATCTCTGAAGGTTGGGCCAAGAACATCAGACTCTTTGCTAAATGACTCAGATGATTATAATGTGTAACCAGGATTGAGAACCACTACTTTAGATTATGACTCAGAGACACCTTTATGAATCTCAGTTATTTCTGCATTCACAGCCCAGAGCTGTAGGAACTGATAGAGAAGAAGAATCAATGGCATTCTAGGCTGATTTAGCTTGCCCAAACTCTTGTTCTCTGACAGTGAACAGGTCGATATCCCAGTATTACAGAGTCCTCACTGTGTGACAGGTGCATTCCCCCTGTGTATACTTCTCCATACACAGTGCTTGGTTTCTGCTGAAAAGAACAGACTTTTTATCCAACGCTAATCACCGAGGGCAAACTTTTGCAACATCGACCGACCAGTGGCAGTATATTTGACCCTCAAGTCTTCTGTTCACCATCTCAGTGTTCATTCTGGTTACTCAGCAGCTGACTCCACATTGTTAAAGTATGAAGGGTTATGGCTCACACTGTTTACAGGGCCTGAGCCAATCTACAAACAGGAAAGTTCCAGAAGCTGGTCCCTAGATAATGCCAGAGACTATTATTTCTTAAACGCTTGCTAAATGCTAGGCTAGAGAAAGGGCTTTTCACAACATTATTGAATAGGATGGTCACCAGAACCCTAGGAGTATTTTCTTCAGGGTCCTGTCATTAAACCAAAACCAAGCTAGATATGTCAAATCAAGGGGGTTTACTTACAGGGAATTTGTTACACAGATATTAGATGATTAAAAGAGAAATAAGGATGCTGAGGTAACCCAGGTCTTAATAACTGCAAGAAGCAGCTAACAGTCCTCAGGCTGGAAGAAAAGGGAAGATACAGGGGTTAACAGAACTTATAAACTCAGAGGAAGAGCCCTCACGCAGTTGGTGCTCAGTGAGCTGAAGGGGGATGACTGGTACCAGTATAATAGGAGCAAAAATCTGGAGACACCCCTGAGATGCGCTGTTGAAAAGATGCTGACAGGATCTGAAAACAGAAAAGTGGTCTTTTCTTCCCACCTCCCACCTTTCAGTCTCCTACCAGCGTCTCCCATTGGCAGAGCTAAGTGGGAGCCAGCTAATAAATAAGTTTGAGAAGTGTGGTCCACAGAGTTCTATCTCAGCATTGCAGAATGGTATAAAAGGGGAAAGGCTTTGAGATGAAGGATTTTGAGATTCCCTGATTTATAGAGGCATGGGAAAAGACTAAGTAACTTGCCCAAGGTTACACACCTAGCAAGTAAATATCAGACTCCAACCTGTTACCACACCTATGCTTCTAACTCCTGAGCAACTTCCATTGGGTACAGACTTAAGACTTTCAAACCATAAAATAACCCCATTCCTTAATGAGAGTTAACATTCACTGAGCATTTTCCATACATGGACTAAACCTTTTACATGGATTACTTTATGCAATTATCACAATAGTATTATGAGGTGGGTACTATATTATTATTATCGTCGATGGCATTATAACATGGTGATCGGAATCATGGGCTGTGGGCTCTGGACTTTCAAGTACCTGGATTCAAATCCCATCATTACCCCTATTAGTCTAATATAACCTGGGTAGTGACTTAACTGTTTTTTTAATGCTTCCGTTCTCTCACATATAAAATGAGTTTATCAATAATACTTAGCTAAAACAGTTGTAGAAATCATTAAATCACAGAATTATATAAATGAGATATTATATTACATACTGAGCAAGCATTCAGTATATACCAGCTACAGTTGTTATCCTCATTTTGCAGGTGAGAACGGTTAAGCTTTAAAAGGTAAAATAATTCTCCTAAAAGTGAGACAGCAAGTTTATAAGTGACACAAGCACCATATTTGGACCCCAGATCCCATTTCCTTAGTTGCTATAGTTTAATCTATCCTATAAAATCCACAGGGATAATTTCTAATCCTCATACAAGGATGCAGTAATAATTATAAACACTTTCATAACATTTGGTTTGTGCTGGACATTATTTAAGCACTTTACATATCTTAGCTCATTCAATCCTCACAGCTCCACAAGGTAGGTATATTGTTATTGCCAGTTTACAGATTAGGAGATGAAGACAGTACGATGTTAAGTAATTTACTGGAGGATGTATTGATAGTAAATGGTAGGACTAAACTTCTAACACTCTACAGAAAGATAGGTGCCATTAACCCCCATCTATCAATGAGGAAACTGATGCTCCAAGAGCTGACCAGTTCAAGATCAAGCAGCCAGTGAACTGAACAGAAATGCAACAAATCCTTGGAAGGCTACCACCATGGCCCCACACTTTCCACTAGTTCATGTTGCTACCAAGTCCTCTACCAAAAAGTGACGTTTCCTTTAGAGTCATCAATGAGATTTAATGAGTCTAATGTTTACCAAACTGAATTTTGTTGCAATTTTATGAGGGAAGTGTAGCTTACAGCATATAGGTGGGATATAGAATATTAGCTTTGTATGATTCTCAGGCCAAGGCTAGTGGGACTTAACATCCAAGTGAAGGGCATCTAATCCTGAAGTTTTTCAATGAAATTGAGAATGTTGATAATAAAAAAGACATATTGTATACAAATTAATCTCAATCTATGCCAGTATTGGAAGTTTCCCCCCTTAAAGACTAAACAGTGACAGTCATGAAGAAAAACAAGAAATAACAGATTGAAACTGAGTTTCCTCACATGGAAGGGAAAGACCATGGAGGAAACCCTTCAGGACATTCAAAAGCAATGAGTCAGAAAGACCATGATGAAAAAGGGAAGATTCAGAAGGTCTGCGCTAAGACTAAAGGTAATATAGGAGATCTCTTTCTCCTGATACATTCTGATAAGTAGTAAGAAATCCCAACAGACGTGCCTGTAACACACACAGTGACTTTCTCAATGCTACCTGTAAGATAGGGCTTCTCTGTTAGCTCCTAGGGGTACTTAGGTAAAGACATGCCCCCCACCCCCGCCCATGCACGCGCGCGCGCACGCACACACACACACACACACACACACACACACACACACACACGCACTTTGTTTTATGTATTTCCCATTATAGGTTAGATTTCCTATAATTTTTATTACAAATTCAGGCTATTTCAACAATATCTACACACCAAAACTTTTGTCAGTGTTTTTAAGAATTACACAGGTTTCTCCACTATCTGAAACAAGAGCATTCCCATGAAACCTTTTATAAGCCGAAATGGCATGAAGTGAAGCAGCAAATTAATTCATATGGAAAAATTTTTTGGCATTCCCAGAACCATAAAATAAGTTCTCTTAGGCTTTCCTGATACCTTCAGACACACCTTGCTAATGGACTCACAAAATAAATTAAGATAAAGCACAGATACAAAGCTGTAGCGGCTTGATGCTGAGATGCTGAGGGTAGTTCCAGGGACGGAAGTTGGTGGGGCCACTTTGGCTGCTCTGAGTACTTACTGCCTCTATACCAGCTTGCTGCAAAACATACCCAGAATGCTATGACTCTGAGGATTTGGTTAGTAACACTGACACAATTTTCCTGTGTGAGCTGGAATAACTTTCTCACTTGGGAAAGGAAAACACAATGGCAAAGAAACATGCAAATGTCACAGGCTGGGCAACAGCTCTCATTACTCTCAGAGATGTGCCAATGAAACAAAATCCTAAAGAGCAATTTGTTTAATATTGCCACCTGGGCCTCTCTTACACAGTTGCAGACCTAGGATTTTGCAGGACTACATATTATAGGAGCATCTGGGGACAGAATGGGCCCTTGCTGAAACAAAAAGCATTGCTCAAATTGGAGATTAGTAAACACACAAAAAAATAGCACATCATTTAAACTGTCCAACAGGTATTAAAATTATTTTCTTTAAAAACTTGTTAGTCCCTTTTTCTATACTTATTTCTTTGAAAAAGGGCTTCCACCTTATAATTGGAAAGACTTCTTCATAATATAATAAATTTTGTTTTTAATAGTGTTCACACATACTTCACTTAATATTCTCATTCTCAATTCTGTCTCATTGCTCATAACAGCACTTCATTATATTATACAAAATATTGTTTCCTCCTCACCATTTAGCATCTTCAAATAATATCAAAGAACCATTAACTCTCCCTTTAGTTTCTGCTCAGTCAAGCTGTGTGTAATTAGCTCCTTTAATCTTTTCTCTAAATAACTCTAACTTTCTCCACTCTCTTAAACAGTTTGTGGTACATTCTCTGAAGTTTCTTTAATTTGCTGGCTTTTGATGAGCTGCATTACATGTGGCTTTGCAGGTACACCACACAAACTATGTGCAATACACTTGATTACTCACCCTGCAGAAATCCATGGGAATTTAGAGCACCATGGGTCTAGAAGATATATATCACATGTAACCTGCAGGCCACCAGGTATATAAAGCAACAGAGATAAAAGGTCATAATCCCCAAGCTCCCTCAAGTCACCAACAAGGGCAACTGTATAACTGTGACTCAATCAGCAGGAGTTTTTACCCAAAACGGTTATATTTTAACCATGCCCCAGAGTCCTCTAGGAAAGCTTCATATGGGATTGAGAGTGAGCAAGGGAAAAGGTAAGGAGACAGATACAGAAAGGTACAGACAATTCTGAGACAATGAGAGAGACTGCTCCAAGAACACGTTTTAATTTTTAATTCCGTTTAAAACAAATCAACACTCACTAAATGAGAAAGATGCATAGGCTATCTAATTGCAAAATTCATCATATTTTTTTAATCACCAGATCTATCTGATCTAAATGTATCTGAGGTCAAGCTCCTAGGAGACAGAAATGGTAAGTACCTAGTAGAGGCTCTAAAACTGAAACACTTCTGGAATGAACAGGTGAATTCATGGGTGGGTGGGTTGATTCTTTTTCCTTCCCTTACTGCCCACTCCCCTCCCCAAAGCTACAAATGACCCACACTTTAAGAGAATATAAATGGTTTTTTTTATCAAAGTTATAAAATGATTCTACGCCTGACAGAACCCCATTACATGGTTTTCATAAGAGCTCTTATGTGCGGCTGGGGTACAAAAAATAAGGACTAAAATCTAAGACAAAATGTAAAGTACACTTTAATGATGGGGGGGATGCCACAATTTTGTACAAAATAAATAACAAAGTAGGTTAGAAAAGGAAGAAAGAACTGATTTTGAGTGGATTCCAGGGAAGAAGTCGATGCTGCCTCGGTGGAGAGGGGTAAGGGGAAGGAACATACAGGGGATGGGAGCACAGGCTGGTGGTTAAGGAAACAAATTGGCAGCAGTCTGAATCCCAATTCTGCAGCTTGCTAGCCAGGTAACCTTACACAATTTACTAATCTACTACTCAGTTTCCTCTTTGCCAAAATGGGCTTAATAATAATAGTCAACTGTGCTGAAAGCTCATTGTGTGTCAAACAAAACATAAATGCTTTAAATGAATTAACTCATTTAGTCCTCACAAAATCCAGGAGCTAGATATCACGAAGAGAGAGAATTCATATAAATTGCTTAGCACAGTACAGAGCACATGGTGAAATTAGCACAAGTCAGTCATGACTATCATTTCATCAGTATCACCATTTTGAAGGTAATTAAAATAGGGACATGGAGGTATGTTATTTGACTATGATAACACAAATCATAATGGGCAGAGGCAGGATTTGAATCAGAAAGTCTATCTCTAGAGAGCAAGCAACTAACTTCTTCATAGTGTGGCCCTTATTAATAAACTAATAGCTATGGCATGTGCCTGATACTGTCCCAAGCACATTGAAAGCCTTAAGTATTCATGATTGTTCTTACTATTACAGAGTATATCCAAGAATTATATCCAAGTATATAATACATCCAAGCATATCCAAGAATTACAGTCTGAGACAGGTACAACTCATTCATTCACTTAACGGAAATTTAGAGAATATCTACATATGCTTGACACTGGACACAGTCCTGGGGTCATAAATGTAAACAAAATACAGTTCCTTCCCATAAGTTGTTTGTAATATATACAAAAGAGGTCAAATTCATAAATAAATAACTGAAGTACTCTGAGAAAGGCTCTAGGGAAATGAGGATAAGGAAATCGCACCTATCTCATTGAATTATCCAGAGAATTAAGCTGACATATGTTAAGTGTTTCGACTAGTTTCTGGAACACAGTATAAATGCACTAGTTACTGTTGACTTTATTGTTATTATGCTGTAAGGGGTGGCAGACTCATAAAGAGAAAAAAAGAGCAGAAGTAGTAAATTGACAGCCTATGAGCCAAATCCAACTGCCAGTTTTGTTTTGCTTGGCCCACACAGTGTGTATTTTTGTTATTTCTGGTTGCTTTTTCTTTAATGTGAATGAATTGGCAACATTTACAAATTAGAAAATCAGATAAAAATCTAGATTTCTGGTGTCTCTTGAAAAATCAAGCTCTGGAAGCACATTTCTGCCTGGCAAACGTTAGCAAAAGCCAGGGTTTAACCAGTTCAAAATCCTGGATGTCCCCATTCCTTTGTAGAGCGTAGAGACCAACTTGGAAGCAGCAGACACAGGGCCCCCATTGCACAACATTCTTGTAAAAAGGGAATGATATGGGCTGTTGGCCTGAGGACATGTAGAAATTCTCCTCTAGGTCAATACATTTCCTACTAATTTATTTACAGAATTTTGGTCACGATTATGAATGGATATTTTTCTCATTTTTGTGTCTAAGTGGATATTGCTAAATCTCTAAAGAGATGAAAATAAAGGCATTAACAACCTTTCCTGATTTCACAAACTCTAGGCAAGCCAGAGAATGTAAAACCTGAAGTTTCACGTAAAAAAGAAAACGTGGCTCCCAAATCAGTTAAGGAATTGTCAAACGACCCAGAAATTCCACTCCTAGGTAAATATACAAACAATTGTAAACAGCTTTTTAAACAAAAAACTTGTACAAAAATGTTCATAGCATCACTATTCACAATAACCCAAAGGTGGACACAACCCAAATGTCCATCAGCCAATGGATAGACAAAATGTGGTATATCCATGTAATGCAATATTCAGCCATAAAAAGAAATAAAGTACTGATACATACTACAAAATAGATGAACCTTCAAAAATTGTGCAGAGTAAAGAAGCCAGACAGAAAAGGCCACTTACTGGGATTCCATTTAAATGAAAAACCCTGAATAGTCACATTCATACAGAAGACAGAAATAGAAAGCAGGTTAGTGCACATAGGGGCTAGAGAAGGTGGGACATAAGGAGTGACTACTTTAATGAATATAGTTTCCTCTTAGGGTGATGAAAAGGTTCTGGAACCAGATGACATGATAGTTGCAAAACACTGGGAATGTACTAAATGCCTCTTGCATTTTACACTTTAAAGTGGTTAAAATGGTAAATATTACATGTATTTTACCACAATTTTTAAGAAGGCATCGTTCACAGGACTTAGGTTCTCAAAGTGCAGGGGATTTGTTCTCTTTTGTCAACATACCTTTGTTTAGTAAGCTTCTTTTAAGTAAGTGGATGGCTTAATCAACGCTATACGAATAAATATCAGATGATTATCAAGTGAAAGAAAGCATGCCCTGATTGCTCCTCACTAAAGACAGATGCCGTTGACACTAATAATATTTTCTGACAAAGAAAACATGTGGGTATGTTTGCCATTATAAATGTACAAATTAATTCATTAAACCAAGGAACTTTCAACTCCTCTTCAGAGAACATAAAATTGAGCAATCGCACCTCCAGAACCTTTCCTGACACAGGCAGTGAGTCTGAAATAGGCACTTATGTCTGCCTAAAAACCAGGTACTGTTGGTCTAGCCTCACACTTACAGGGCCCACCACATAAAAGCAATGCTGAGAGGCTCTGCTCCCAGCCTTGACTTTTCCCAAAGGCCACTGCACTCAGCATTAAAGCCCTCTCTGTATTTCAAGATAGCTCTCCTATACCTTGTGTCTACTTTTTCCCATACTAATGATCTCTATGTCTTTTGATTCTTTCCTTCTATGCTATGGTTTCTATATGATTGAGCAACCTCTACACCCTTCCTGGAATGCTCTCTGGTTTGTTAACGTCCTCACAGACAACATCAAAAACAAGGCTCAATGTTCCAAATGTGGTCCACAAGGGTGCCCAGAGAAGGATTTCCAGAGTTCTGAACCTATGTCTATTAATAATATTGATTATTAATATTTAATTTGGGGAAATGCATGTTATTTGGTCTCCTATCGGGTTTGTTGCCAACTAAAACATAGAGTTGGCTATATTTTTTTTTTCTCAAACAGCATGAAGGAGACACAGTCACATCATTACATGCCACAGAAAGGACAGGAGGTAAGAATGGCGTGAGTGGGTCTGGAGAGGCTGGAGAAGGAGAGTGTTATGAGCTGGTTATATGGACCAGGTTTCCTAAGTCTCCTACCACTGGGCTTTCCATCTCTTCAATAATCATGCGTGTCAACATAAAGCATTGGATATAGTATTGAGGCTTTACTGTCCAGGCACTGTTCTAAAACCCTAGCCAGCACCACCTCATTGAATTTTTGCCATAATGCCATGAAATAGGTTTCAAGAAATAAAGTCATGGCCCAAGATGGTGTGGACAGTTTGTGGCAAAGCCCTTACTCAAACACCCTGACTCCACAGGCCTTGCTCTAACTATTGTAAATAAAGACACAAAGAGATGCCATAAATGAGTTCAGTGTGCTGGGCATACTAATTCTTCCTGTCAGGGTTGGTCCTGTTATACCTGACACAGACAATCATTAGATGTGGAGGACCCACCCATCAAACCACAGCAGGACTAGCCTCAAATCATTGGATAGTGGCAAATATTTTCTTACAAGGCAATGGCTATGTTGTCTGAAAAAGTCTAAGCAGTAGGAATCATTTATGTCAGAGAAGTAGGATTTTGTTTATTTGTTTGACAATCCATTTTATTTCACCTTCATCTCTATCAGTCCTACCCTGGTTCTACAAATGTACATTAAATGTCCTTGCTCTGTGCTCTCATTTTATGATATCAATTTGTTATATTCCATTTGTTTGTCTTTCTTCTCTGCAAAATTGCAGAATTTCAAGTAGAGGGACCATATATGATGTGTCTTGGCTTTCCTAGAACCTACCAGGGTACCTAGACTAGAACAGATACTCAGGAGATACATATTCCATGTAGTTCATCTATTGAACTTCAGCCTGTTCTTTTCTTTCTAAGTAGAAGAACAAAACATTCTAGTGAGTTGACCGTTTGGGGGCCATTTTGAAAGGTGACATTACATAAGCATAACATCCTCAAAACTGCCATGTTCCCTCTCTAAAAAGGAAAGCTTCAGTATCTAGCCACTTAACAGTCTGGAGAGTTACTTGGTTGTTCTCTCCAAAGAAATGTTAAATCTATAATGAAAATTAGTAAAACCATTTCAGTGGTAATTTTTTTTTAAAGAAATCCCAATGAAGTGTCCATGCAATGAAATTAAAAAAGTGTTAGCATTGAGTAGAGATAATAAAAGTCTTAATAAGGTAATTAGAGAAGAAGCCATGTCTGGCCCCTTCACTTGGCAGTGGTGTGGATATATATAACTTTTTGGAGGAAGGTTAATCCTATTTAGATATGTATACACCACTCTCATATTTCATTGTTCTCTCATTGATTCTTAAGCATTCTCCACAATATTCATCAACCTCCAGAATTTTTATTATAGGAGAAGCACCCAGTGACAGATTTGTCTTGAAGCTTCATTTACATGAGCAGTCTATCTGTGTATGTTTTTTTGTGGTGGCTTTGGGGTAGCTTAATAGAGATGAGGGTATAGACTAAAGTCTACACAAGCCATGTCTTGAAGATGTACTGGTGCTAGGGAGGGAACACTAACTGACAAAGAGGAGACACAGCCTTGTATACATCAGTGTTCTTTCTTTATCCCTCAGTGTTTTCCCTTTTAAAATGAAAGAGATGGATAAGTTCACCTCTAAGTCCCTCCTAACTATAAAGTTGTATGATCTTAAGAAAAGAATAGGGCTTTTTAAATGCTCATGGTGTCTGAAAAATCAGCATTCCATCTTTTCCTAAGGCTACAGATAACACATAACCTTATAGTATCTAAAGATGATTTTCTGTAACGTATTTTTTGAGATACAAAAGATCAGTAATGATAGAGGGCCATCCATAAGAGGTCTAACTGCTCTCCTTCTGGCATACTAAACTCTGAATGCCAAAGAAGATGACAAGAGGTGGCAGTCAGGAAAAAGCAATTCTCAAAAAGCAAATTTAATCTAAGTGTGACATTTAAGATATATCAGTATCTGTTAGGAAATCATGTATTCTCTGGAAGCTCTTTACGTTCCAGTTTTATAGGACTGAAAAGGTGAGGGATCACCTTAGAATATATTATCTAAAGTGCTCAGCAAAGGGAACCTTAAAATTGAATCCTACAACTATACAGGTAACAGTGAAGTTTAATACCCTGCTTTATTAATCCAAATCTCTACAAGTTGCACTTTTACAAACATGCACATTTTTCAATCATCTCATTTCTATCTATTCCTCAACCACAAATATATTGTCCAAAATAGAAACTTCCTCATGTTTTCATAGCAATTTGACAGCTAAAATAACCAAAGTAAACTAAACCTAAAATGGATCTCAAAACTCAGGTTGTAAAAATTTGTTTTGAGAAAAAGTAAGCCTGTTTTAATTGCATCACAATATTTGAAGTAGTCTTCTCTTGATATTCGCAGGGTATTTTATGCTACTAATCAATGCAAATTAAAAGCAACAATTTAAATTTCATTGACTAAATTGTCATTATCAACATCACTTTATACCTTAAAGAAAATAGTAAATTAGGGGCGCCTGGGTGGCTCAGTGGGTTAAGCATCCGACTTCACCTCAGGTTATGATCTTGCCGTGAGTTCAAGCCCCACGTGGGGCTCTGTGCTGACAGCTCAGAGCCTGAAGCTTGTTTCAGATTCTGTGTCTCCCTTTCTCTGACCCTCCCCCGTTCATGCTCTGTCTCTGTCTCAAAAATAAATAAACGTTAAAAATAAATAAATAAATAAATAAATAAATAAATAAATAAATAAAATAGTAAATTAAAAAGACATGTTCATAAAATGCTTCTAAAGCTTTAACATAAAAAATATGTCATATTTTTAAGTTCATTTATTATTTTGAGAGAGAGAGAGAGAGAGAAACAGAAGGGGAGGGGCAGAGGGGGGAGGGGGACAGAGGATCCCAAACAGGCTCTGTACTGACAGCAGAGTCAGATGTGAACTTGAACTCATGAACCGTGGTATCATGACCTGAGCCAAAGTCAGACGCTTAACTGCCTGAGCCACCCAGGCACCCCAATATGTCATATTTTTAAAAGGAATTTATAATCACTAAAGAAATTATGTATTATAGAATTAAAATGTAAGAATATTCCTTATATTTCTGTGAATATAACTTACTAAGATAGAAAAAAATGTTAAATCTTAAGGAATATTGAAAATAAATTAGAGGGGCGCCTGGGTGGCGCAGTCGGTTAAGCGTCTGGCTTCAGCCAGGTCATGATCTCGTGGTCGGCGAGTTCGAGCCCCGCGTCGGGCTCTGGGCTGATGGCTCAGAGCCTGGAGCCTGTTTCCGATTCTGTGTCTCCCTCTCTCTCTGCCCCTCCCCCATTCATGCTCTGTCTCTCTCTGTCCCAAAAATAAATAAACGTTGAAAAAATAAATAAATAAATTAGAAACCAAGATGTAGCAATTTTAAATTAATCAAATATTTAGTTAAAAGAAATAAGGAACTCTTCAAGTGCATTTCTCTGAATGTACATGTTTCCATGGCAACTATCTCTTTCCTTCTCTGCTTCCAAATATCCTCATCAATCAATATTTTATGATAATTGTTTCCATGGAAATTCGAACTTGTCTACTTTTTCCCTAGCCTAAATCGCTACCTTCCCAAAAGGTGAGCCAAAAATACCTAATTTTTCAGCAAAGATAAATTTAGAACAGCCAGCACTTTGGGGACAAATTATTTTTAAATGGTTTATTGTCATTTTGTGTTTTTCTTTACCACCTTTCATTGCCCCCAGCCTCCTACTCCATCTACTCTCACTGGCACCTTTCCATATAATGACACATTCTTTTTCTCCAGCTTGTAAATCTGCTCTTTCCACCCTCAGAGCCTTTCTTCCCTGAAGTTATAGACTATTTATAGTAACAAGAACACTCATCTATTCCAACTACAAACCTCTTCCTCCTAAAAAATGTATATAGACATATTAATAAATCTAGTTAACACATTTATTGAGTGCTTGCCCTGTTATGGTATAGGCATTGAACAGTTCAATTCACCTGTCCCCAAAGAGCTCACAATCTTGTAAAGATATATGGACATGAAATGGATACTTTCAGATAACAAGTGTACAGAAACACTGTATACCCTAATCAAGATTTTGCAGTTTGGCTAAATAAACACAGAAATATCACACACACACACACACACACACACACACACACAGACACACACACACACACACACAAATACAAGCATAAAGAAGGATGGGATAAATATTATAACATAGATTTGAACAAAGAATTAAAGAGAAAGTAACACTAATTTTTAATAATCATAAATATACAGACAGAATTCTACCCAAAATGGTTTAAATGAGAAAATATAATGAAGAGGCTATTTACAAAGTTAATATTTAGCTTTCTCCTGGAAGTTTTTTTCTGGTTTGTCCACTAAAATGAGTATTAACTTAGGTGTTACTCTTTATAACCCATGACACTCTGTTATATATCTATGATAGTATTTATCATACTCAATTTTAGAGATTTTTTTTTTCTGGGTCCTTACTAAACTTGTGATCTGGGAGACCAGGGAGTATGGCCATCTCATCTCCATATCGCTAGTATCCAAATGTAGTATGTATTCAATAAATACATGGCCTCTACTAAAATGACAGAATCATAAATTATTAGGGATATAATGTTTAGGAATTAGTATAATGCAAAGCTAACTGTAGCAAATGTTAAAAGTAGAAGTACAAAAATGTGCTATGGGAGAGCTGAGAGTAGGAATTAATCCTATGATAATCAAGAAAATTGTCTTAGTGGATGATGACAATTTGAGTGGTCCTTTGAAGTTTGGTTAGGATTTCATCATACAAAGGATGATATTTCAGATCATCCTGGATACCCAGAAGGATATTTCAGACTGGAGGGAACATAATGAGTAGAGCAGCATGGAAGCAGAAAAGAAATAGAGCATGCTTGGAAAAAGATATGCTTTGACTAGATGTCAAAGACATAATAATAGGAATAAGGTTGGAAAAGTCTATTGGAACTCTGGCTCAGAGTTTGTTGATAAACTTCAATACCCAAATTAAAATAGACAAAAGGGAACCTTGTAAGGACAGAGCAGGGAGTTACCACAGCCACCAAACAGAAAGAGCCCTTCTCCTGAAATCATTCTTAGAAAGCCTCCTGTATGATCTACCCACTGTTTGCCAAACAATTCTTACTTCATTTGTCAGTTAGATATCCATTTGGTCCTGGCACCCATCTATACAATCAAAAGCTTTATTCGTTACTTATGTCATATAAAATAATGGAATTCTTCCAATCCAAGACTTTGTGAAGATAACACAAAATTTAATTCAAAGTGATTTAGTCCCACTGTGGGGTGAAATCTATCCACAGTTAACCTGACAGTGCATTGGGTGTATACCTACCTACTACAAACAGTAAGTAATGTACTTGTAATTCTGGTATTAAAAAATTGGTCAAACAACGGGAAATAGTTATGTCATGATGTCATCATTCTGGATTTTCCTTTTCTGTGATCCTGTATTGGTCTTCTTGAGTGTCCCCTCATATTCTACATCCTATTTCAGTCTATATTATAATGGTTTTATATAAAAGTATGGGTTGTATTAAGGATTATGTTTAAATAGGAATTTTTCCATATTTCCATCTGCAATTTTTTACTGTATTAATTAAAGAGCAAAGCACATATTATATTATTACTTCAATCCAGAGATGTAACTTATTATAAGACACAGAATTAATTTAATAACCACCCCCCCACCACCGGGGGGGAATAGGACATTAATCTCAATTGTAAGATCAATTGCAAATTCAGAAATGTTAAAACATAAATTTTGAAAGGGTGAGTTGAATGTGCTTTGAATTAAAAAAATATGATAAGTCATTGCTTTCAAAATCTTCACCAACTCTGCTTTAATAGTTCTAACGTTAGTCAAATCTAATAGCTGGTACACAAATCTTCAAAGAGGTCTCTTCTCTTTAAATGCTTTCTCTGCAAAATGCTTGCTGACTCTTACCCTGTTTCTCTGGGAATAGCTTCACTGGTTTTGAGTTGTATTTCTGCTCTGTGCTATTCTTTCAGTGAGAATTCTCTGAGGTGTGTTGTACTCCCGACTTTTTAGAGGGACAAGAACAATTATAGGACAACCAAAAGGCACTAACTTTTGGTTGTTGACTCTTACATGTTCCCTGGCTTTAGCAATTTAATTTTTTTGTATAAATATTACAAAATAAAAACAATAGCTAAAATGTATCAAACTTTATACACTGAGAAAAAATTATATATATATATATATATATACATATATATATATATATATATTTGTTTTCCTGCTAAATCTCTACAATAATCTTATAAAGTTCTATTATATTCTGTAAGAGTATACTTGATACTTAGATCAAGTAGCATGCCTAAAATCATTCATCTAGTTAAGTCTGAACCAGAATTCATGGGGCGCCTGGGTGGCTCAGTCAGTTAAGTGTCCATCTCTTGGTTTCAGCTCATGTCATAATCTCACAGTTTCATGAGCTCAAGTCCTGCATTGGGCTCAGAACCTGCTTGGGATTCTATATCTCCCTCTCCCTCTGCCCCTCCCCTACTTGCACTGTCTCTGTCTCTCTCAAAATAAATAAATAAACTTAAAAAAAAGTCTGAGCCAAAATTCATATTTAAGCCCACAGAACTCCAAAACCAACATTCTTAAATACTGGGCTTCAAGCGCTATGTCCTAAGATTAGTTGGCTAGGGGAGTGAATAAGATGTAAGATATAGGCATTGAAAAGCAGAAATGGAAATGAAGCTATAACTTTGTAGTCAGAATGAAGAAAGGGAAATGGTATTTATGTACATAATTATATTCTGCAGCTTTTAAGGAATGTATATACCCACCTGGAGTTTTCTAATTTTATTTACATTTTTCTGAGTGTTGACACATCACATCTACATTAACATTTCAACAAAGTTAGTGCCAAAACCTGTGGTAGTTAAATTTAAAGGCAAAATCAGTTTTGTTTACTGAACAGAAATACTACCTACCAATCATTCCCTACTTAATCTGGAAATAATTTATCTTTGAACACTGAGGAACTTTGTATAAAAATATTACTCACCATTCTACAAGGCCTGAAGGCAAGCTTTTTCTTTTCATGTAATTAATGATACAAAAGTAAATATAGATGATACATGCTTGAAAACAGTAGATTAAAAGCATGTTACAGCAGAATAGTTCTTATGACAAAAGTTAATTCAATGTGTTCAGTACATATCTCTTTCTAATTTCCGCTATATCTACATGACTCCAAGGTGGATAGTTAACTTAGGAAATGAAAGAGGGGTGATCTCATTACTAAGCTCAACAAAATTAATTAAGAATATGGGAACAACCATCACAGAAATTGAAAATTAAGTTTTTGATAAGGATTATATGAGTAAATAAATGATCAAATTACTTATGCATATTCCATTTTTTATACACGAATTACTTACACATTTTGATTTCTTTCATTCTCATTTTGTTGCTAGAAGGAAGAACAAGGGCACCCAAAAGAAGACAGGATGAGCCATTCAGTATAATAATAACTAGATGAAATGTTCCCAAGGTAAAAGCTATTATTAACATGCATATACACCTGAAGGTGACACAAAAAAATCACTAAAGATTTTTGTGATTCCCTGAGTGACCAGGGAAAGTTCATACTTCTGATTCTTTCTTCTGTACAGGAGGAGGTTGGACTAGATCACTCGATGACCTCTAAAGTCTCCTCCATCACTAACATTCTGTATTATATTGTGTAATCACACCACAGAGAAGGTTGAAGAAATATAACACAGCTCCTACATTCAAATCTCAAAATAGACTTCCTGAAAAAGGAAGAGCCACATCAAAAATGATACCCAGTACTCAGATAATGTTTTTTTAATTGTTTTATTTTGCTTTCCTTTGATTACAAATCCTAGATCATAAGCTATTTCCCAACCCAAGTTACTCTAAATTGAAATTACACCCATCATGTAGATTATTCACCAACTCTAAAGCATACATATTTTTTTCACATTTTAATACTTCTGAAATCAGATGTTACTTAAAATTGATGACAGCTTGTATTCAATGTCATATGGTAATAGTCACTCAATAAATATTTTGCTCCATGAATGAATGAATGAATGAATGAAATAATAAGATTCATGTAAACTAAGAAATTGATTTTAGTCTTTAATTTCAAGAAATCATTAAGACATAAGGCAACTATAGAGTTCCATACAGGCAGTAGCAAAAACAGACTTCAGAGTCTGAAAAAAATGACCATGAGAACAGAATCAATGAGATCACTATTGGTAAGTGGTCTAGGGAGGAAGCTCTACTTGACTTCCATTTGGATTTAACCAATGGTAACACCAGCAAGAAATTGGAGGTCAGAAGAGACACACGTCATGGACATTTCTTTTGTGCTGCTCTCTCTTCTCTTCTCTTCTCTTCTCTTCTCTTCTCTTCTCTTCTCTCTCTCTTCTTTTTTTTTTTTCCATGACCTTCCATTCACAGCATTAATGAGTGGCTGTTCCCTTCAGCTTCAACTCATAGCCCCATTAACAGTATTTTACATCTTGCCCCTTCAGACCTAGGCTTCTCACTATTGTTAATCTCTTGGTGAGACACCAAGAGCACACTAGTGGGCACCTGGACGACAACCCCTTATCCTCCTTACGTTGTAGACTTAGCAGCTGATTGGATCTATTACCAAGGGAGTGAATTTTTCTCAGGACTCAAGGTTTTCAGAGTTGGGAAAGCAACCACAAGAATAAGGGGCATGAAGACAGCTTGGTGTCTCAGGGAGTGCAACGTCATAGCCAGTGTATAGGAACCAGGCTCCAGATACTCCTAGATTCATACACCTAAGAAACCAGCCAGATGGTTGTAGGTCAGACGCTCCTGGCTCCCAGACTTTTATAACTCAACATACATCACTGGGACACCTCAAAAAATAAGATATTTTTCTCCCAGTCATCAGAACGCAAAACTGCTAGAAAACTGGCTGGCATCACCAGTTCCTGAAGGTCCACCACCTTGCTTTCCTAGGGGCTTTGTTATTAGAACCTAAGATAGTAGATGTTGGTACTCCACTCAACGCAAGGTTCCTGTGACGTTCTTTGCATACTTAACATTTAAATGTTGAAGGCAGAAACCCATGGTCTTAATATTTGTTTAATTTGTTGCAATTTCTGTGTGAGAACAAGACCCTTTTCTTCATTCACGCTCATTCACACAACTACCCAATTGTTTCTTTTATTTTTGAGTATGTTTCTTTTATTCTTGAGTATGTAATATGCACTGAAACTATACTAGAAGGTACATCAGTAGATTCGGTGTAGGTTGGGTGCCTAGCTTTAAGGAATTCAGGTTTTTGTGTGAAGGTACACAAACTGTACAACTGAGGATATGTCACATAGGAGAGATGTGAATTGGATATGCAGACGATGGGAGTAGCTCCTGGAAGCTAATACCTCCTGGAATATATTAAGGACAACTTCAAGAAGCTCAGTTAGATTTCAAATATGAATAGGCTCTCTCTGGTGTAAAGTGGAGAAGAGCATGTCACTCTGCTGGCACAGCAGTTGCAAAGGCTTAAAGGCAGAAAAGAATATCTTTTGCTTGTATCTTCAGTCTCTAACTCCTTACTTCAAGACAACACTCATCACCTCTGAGAATCATGTTAGTTCAGAGAGATGGGTGGCAGCACTCTTCAGGGAAGGCTGTCTCCCTTTCTCTACTAAAAAAAATAACTGAAGATTTTTCTATACAAATGAATACCAGCTGCATGACCCAATTGTTAGAATAAAGAATCTCTCCTCAATATTTCTAAGATGATTGAATTTAATTTAAAAAAATTAGGGGCACCTGGGTGGCTCAGTCGGTTAAGCGGCCGACTTTGGCTCAGGTCATGATCTCGTAGTTTGTGAGTTCGAGCCCCGCATCGGGCTCTGTGCTGACAGCTCAGAGCCTGGAGCCTGCTTCAGATTCTGTGTCTCCCTCTCTCTCTGACCCTCCCCCGTTCATGCTCTGTCTCTCTCTGTCTCAAAAATAAATAAACATTAAAAAAATTAAATAAAATAGTTCCTTAATTTTTAAAAATAGAGGATTAAAATGTATAAATGGTGAGCTATGATCAGTTATGAAATGAATCAAACATAAGTACAGAAGTTTGAAACATAGGTGCCTATTTTAATTCAAGCTTCAAGAATACTTCTATAATACTCTTCTCACTTATATGCATTCTTACACTTTTTTCATGAGTGGAAGAAGCAGAGGTGGACAAAAAACTACTGGAGCAAGAACCTGTACCCAGAGAACTATGCCATCCATTATGTGGTCTCAGTAGAAAGCCTAAAATTGTTAATTCATCTATTATTCTCAGCCCTTCCTTAAAGTTATTGGAGAGCTTGGCATATTGTCTAAGGACATTTTAGCAGGTCTATATTCTTAAAAATAATTTTAAGCACATGGGGAGAAAATGAATTTTTCTATTTGAGATAATTAGAAAGGAATAAGAGAACATGCAAGGGACTTGATCTGGAGAAAAGAAAACATGTATTTTTAAAATCATCTTTAGCACCACACTTTGTAACTCCATAGCAAGTCAGGTTAACTTTTTTAACTGCTCCTATCAAAAATTCTAGAAGCCATTTATATAAATAGAGCTATTAATGAATATTATATCATCCCCAATTCCAAGACCATTTATAAAAACACCATCCTTAACCATTTGTGCAGGTTAAAGGGTTTAACAATATCAATAACCAATTTTCACTGACCTAATCATTTCCAAGTTTTGCAAGGGGTTACCTCAACTCATTATATTTGTTAGATTACAAATTTAAATCCTTTGTGCACAAACTGTTATTGTATATTCAGCTGAATTTTGATCACTCTATAAAATTATATTTTGTTACAACTGTGTGGCAAATTTTTATACTAAAATATTTCGTATCTTCCATCAGGAATGATCTTCCCTTTCACTCTTTGCTTGGTTAGGTCTTATTCATCATCCTCATGATCAGGGAAGCCTTGCCCAGATTTCTCTGATTTGATCTGATCCCCAGTTTACACATTCTCACAGCACTGCACATCTTCTTGGTACTTGCCATAGATGCAATTTTACATCAGTTTAAAATATGATTTGATTAATGTCTGTCAGCTCCAGTAAGATAAAGACTATTTTTCTCACTACCACATATCCAGTGATGAATGCATAAATGAAACATCTGTTAGGTAAAATGTTAAGCAGGGTAGATCATGCAATTGGGTTTCAAGGAGGATACAGGGTTTTGCTATTAGGAGTTAGTAATAAGCTGGCAACAACAACAAAAATCACAAATTTGGAGAACCCCAGAGTTTTGATTGCTCATATATAACAGAACATGGTCAGGACAGTACAGGGTTGTTCACAAAGTTGACCAGGGCACTGTAACTGGGGATATTCTTGCAGACACTGTAAGCTATCATCCTACTGTGATGCTCAGTGGTTTAGAGTGGTTTTTAGTTTTCTGGTGTCCCAATTGTGTTGCCCAAACTTATAGCTCTGGAGAGTATACTAGAAACATTAAAAAAGACTTGACAACTACTTCTCTAAGTCCTAATATCCCCACTAAGAAAAATGAAGAGATTAGAAAAGACTACTGCTTCCCAGTGTTGGCAACATATTGCAATTACCTGGGGAGTTGTCAAAAAATAACTAGAGCCTAGGAACCACTTCAGTCTAATTTTAAAAATCCTTGAGTATGGGGCTTAGATCCTGATTTTTTTAAAAATTTCCAGCAGTTCCAAAGGATAACCAGAGTTGAGAACCACTGAGATCAATAATTTTCACCTTCTCTTGTTACTCTAACATTCTCCATCTTTACAGTTTTGTGAGGGTTTTAAGCTTGATGTCTTTCAAATCCTCACTGTGCAAAACCACTAGGACACGAAATAAATGCTGTATACTATGAGGCAGCTGTGTGCAAATACACTTCATGAGGTCTTAGCTGATCAACGTTTTAATAAGGTCAGAGTACAGACTAGCTGTGCATACAAAACTACCATCCACCAGGCTATGCTATACGTGGGACGGCTGCAGAAAACACCTATACTCTTCCGTCATCTCTTATCAAAAGGGCTCCTGCCTGGAATATGAAGATCCATACTAATAAACATATTCTTTATTGCACCGAAGTGGGTAATACAAATAGTCAACAGCTTTAAGTACACAAGTGAATTTCATTTGGATTTGCAACGAATGATGGCAGTCCGGATACTGAATTTTTTTTCCCAGAAATCTATTAACATAAACCAATCACTGCTTTTCATAGAATCTTAATATTGAAAGGTCTTTGAGAGTTAGCTTATCTACTACCCTACCTAATTGCTAGCTAAGGTTGAAATTCCATTCTAGCATACCGCACAGACAGTTTTCTATACTCTACTTAAATATGTCACCATGGTGAACCTGACCTCCAAGTGCCACCAATTTGACTGTTATCTCTATTTGTTAGGAGGCTCCTTTGTAAACTTAAAAGAAATCCCCCTCATCTTTAACATCATCTGTTTTTCCTAGTGCACCTGAAGTCACACAAAACAAGTCTAATTTCCTACAGTGTCTGAAAACACTTTAAATTCTTGGAGAGCTATACAGAATCTCTAAGTTGTCTCCCCCAGTGAGTCTCCCAAAGCTGCCTTCTGTAAACTCTCCATGATACTGATACATAGGATGCCTTCATTATTTCAGTGCTGTAGTTATCACAGTTCCCATGATTAGCACCCAATAGTTTATCTATAGAGTAGAAAATTGCATTTTGTAAAGAAACCCAGAGCATCTCCTGCTTCTCATTTTTTACCAAGATATTATAGTGTTTGCATTTGCATGCTTGGACAAAATTATCCCCTTTGCATGGCTCAGAAACTAGAACATAAGCAATTTTTAAGTGCTAAAATGGCTAAAGTATTCAACATTTTGCAAACAATATGAATAAGCAACCCCCTACCCACTACCACCATCTCTGCTCCTAAAAAAAGCAAAGACCCATTTGGAGAACTAAGTGTGACCATTTTTAAATTGCTTCTGTATAAACATCACTGTTATGTCCCTCTCCCTGGAGATAATTAAGAATCTCTAAAACAGATGTTCATAAGCAGTAAGAGGATATTGAAAATCTCTCCCCCTCTTACTAATACAGAACTCATGGTTTCCTCTTGTGTAATAGCTTAAATAAAATAATAAGATTCAGATTACATGGTAATAATGTTATCTTTTATCAATTCCCCACAATGAGTATAGCTTACAGCACTGCAACAAAACCTTGAAAAAAAAAGAAAAATCTTAGAGGCTTAGAGGCTTAGAAACTTTATGATTCAACCTCCTCTCACTGCACCCACTTTATAGATGATTCTGCTATCTCCATCCTTTTATTCGTGAAACTAAGTCTTTACACTTAGTGGGAGTAAGTCTGAACTCAATCCAGGAGACATCAGGTTTGTCCTTTAGAAAGCATAAGCCTTGGATAACCACTTTCCAAAGCTCTAATAACAGAATTTCAATGCAATATTGCAAATCAATTTCAGTCACTATCATCTCTAAAATGATGTGAAATCAGAGTATTTACTCCAGCCCACCCAGTTCTCTCCTCTCCATTTAAATACGGTTAAAATCTGTCACTCTCACATTTTCCTAGGTTCACATTTCTGACTATAAATCCCACCTAATTTTTATCTGGTGAATAAATTTGTTCATTCTCATTTTCAAGGTATGGGTTCCAGAATTTCCTGAAAAAAGACAAAGAATCTAGTATAGCTGTTAGAATATACTACCTACTTCTCTATCTCCCACTTTGTTCACCATTTTGATGGTACATCAATTACGTTCTAATCTTTCTCTGATGTCTATTGTATCTATTAATCTCTCCCTTAATAAGAAAGCTACCCCTCTGACAAGCCAAAAGAAGGAAAAGGTCAAGCAGAAGCAGCTTCACAATGCAAAAGACACTGACCTCACACTTGGTATTTAAGAATCCAAACATGGCTTCCTATATTTTCCTACAACTGGAAAAATGGATTTAATCATCTAAAGCAGCATTGTCCAATACAACACATTGTTGTATTGTGAGGCACAAAAGCAAAACACATATGTACTTGTAAATTTTCTAGCAGCCACATTTAAACAAGTTTTAAAAAAGGTAAAATTAACTTCAATATTTTACTTAGCCGAATATATCCAAAACAATATCATTTCAATATATCAATATAAAATTTATTATGAGATTTTTTACATTCTATTTTCTTTTGAACTATGTCTTCAAAATCTAGCATATATTTTATATTTATATCACACCTCAATTTAGAATAGCCATATTCTGGGGTGCCTTGGTGGCTCAGTCAGTTGAGCATCTGACTTTGGCTCAGGTAATGATCTCATGGTTCATGGATTTGATCCCGGCGTCAGGCTCTGTGCTGACAGCTCAGAGCCTGGAGTTTGCTTCACTTTCTGTGTGTGTGTGTCTCTCTCTCTCTGCCCCTCCCCCACGTGCGCGCTCACGCGTGTGTGTGTGTGTGTGTGTGTGTGTGTGTGCTCGCGCTCTCTCTCTCTCAAAAATAAATTAACAGTAAAATTTTTTTTTGTAATTTAGAAGAGCCATATCCTAAGTATTCACTAGTCACATAGATGGTTAGTGACTACCATATTGGAAAGCACAGAGAGAGTGCCACATCATTTTGAATGTTCGTTCAGGGGGAAAAAGGTTACTATATAATATATTTTAAAAATAGGGAGAATTTTTATAGCATATGGAAATATTTGGAATATTTTCAGGTCCTATGTATTTTTCTTCTAATATTTTTGCATAACACCTAAAAAGTTAGAAATAGTAGGCAAGAACATTGGAAAAAGTCTTATGTCCAGGAGTCCTACAAAATTTAGTCCTGAAGCTTCAGAACACAGTGATAAATGAAGCTATATTGAGAACCACAAGACATAATTTATTGGATACAGTCTCTCCTGAACTGTTGGCATTCATGAAGCATGCTATGCCATGGTAGTAAAGAGTTAATTTTGGCAGATCTGTCATTCATAATTTAGTTTTCACAGACCAACTTACTTAAAAACTGTTTCTAAAGCCTGAGTTGGATTCCAAATGTGTGTCTAGACTTGGAATTCTCTTTGGGCTTTTTCCTTGCTCATTGCCACTTTGGCAAAAAAATATTTCAGATTCTCAGGGGTTCCACTGTAAGAGGTTATCTTAAAAACAATGTGATAAAGCCAAAGAAAATGAGCTGTCTCCTAATTCCACCTTATATTGAGAAACCTTAAAATACATGAGTATATAGACATTAGCTTCCAAAAGGCTTCTGTCCTGCTTATGTCATCATAGTGCCAAGACAATCCTGAGCAGAAACCAAGGAAAAAAGGGTCCTCATCCTCAAGAAAAGTGCAATCTAAAAGGGCAAACTATCTGGCAGAATCTGTCATGACTAATGTGATAATGCAGGAAGAATAGGGAACGTGGCTATTATTCTTACAGCATCTCCAGCACTTAGCAAAGTTCCCACTATATATCAAGTATCCTGTAAATATTTGTCGCATGGAAGAAATAGCCCCTCTATGTATGTTCATGGTGCAGCAAACTGAAGATTCCTATAATCAAATTTGCCTTGGATAGGGGATGGTAGTTTAAGCAGATATACTAAAAGATCATGGTAGAGGTGAATACGTATAAATTTAAAACTACGAAAACATATTTATTTCCCTCAATGTAATATGAAATGTGTACACAGTTGTATTTACCTTTCATTGCTGCCATAACAAATTGACACAAATTTACTGGCTTAAACTAACACAATTTATTATCTTAAAGTTCTGGAGATCAGAAGTCTGACACAAGTCTCATTGGGTTAAAATCAGAGGTGCTGGCAGGGATGTGTTCCTTTCTGGGGGCTCTAAGTTAGAACCCATTTGCTAATCTTTTCCATCTTCTAGATGCTTCCTGTATTCCTCAATTCAAGATCACCTTCTTCCTGTGGTAAAGCTCCTCCCTAAGGAATGTGGTGGAGGCCTCTTCAGAACAAAGGAAGGCAACTTGGCCCAATCAACTCCTATACATGTATGAGTAGCTCTGACATGACTCTGTAACTTGGACTGTGTCCAATTAGACTATATGTCACCATATATGAGAGACGAAGCAGAAATTGCATAAAAGGCCATACCCCGCTATGCTCAGGGCTCAGTTTTTTTTGGTAGGAACCCACTGAACCCATGCCAGCATGACAAATAAAGTTGCTTCCTAGACAGAAAAGCCTCGGTGTCCCATCTCCCTGTGCGAGAATCCTGCTACACTCCATCTTCAAAGCTAACACTATTGTTTCATTCCGACTATTCTTCTGTAGTCACATCTCTGACCACAACCAGGAAAGGCAGGAAAGGTTCTCTAATTTTAAAGGTCATGTGATTAGATCAGGCCCACTTGGATGGATAATCCAGGATAAGCTCTCCATCTCAAGATCCATATCCTTAATCATTTCTACAAAGTCCCTCTAACCATGTGAAGTAACATAGTCACAGGTTCCACAGAATACAGCATAGACATCCATGGACATCTTTGAAGAGGTCATTACTTCACCTACCACAATGACAAAGGTGAATGGCAAAACTATATATATAGTCAATCCCCTTGCTTTTCCTGTGTCTAGATGTTTCCTGAACTCTTTGGCTTATAGTCATCTTCCTCTATCTTCAAAGCCATCAACACTGCATCTCTCTGACCTTTGATCTATGGCCACATGCCTTTCTGACCACAGCCACAGAGGCTATATTTACACCTCTCTCACATTCATTCATTCTCTCTCTCTCTAATAGATCAAGGATCTAAAAAGAAAAAAAAAGAAAGAAATTGCACTCAAATAGCAATTTAAATTAAAATGGAAAGTTCCACTTAATTCCCCCTCGCTGCTTCTTACTGCCTTCAGAGGTCCCATCACCTGAAACATACAATATTACAGAAGATCCCAGGGGACTCCTGGGACTTCAACTCAGGTCATGATCTCCCAGTCCATGAGTTGGAGCCCTGCCTTGGGCTCTGTGCTGACAGCTTCCAGCCCAGAGCCTGCTTCAGATTTTGTGTCTCCCTCTCTCTCTGCCCCTCCCCTGATCACTCTCTTCCTATTTCTCTCTCTCTCTGTCTCTCTCTCTCAAAAGTAAATAAACATTAAAAAATAATTAAAAAAAAGATGTTCCCAGAAAAAATATTCAATAGCAGAGATAAAGTATCATATACACACTTGATTATAAGATACACCTAAATAATCAACTTGTAACCATCCTGTGCAAAATATAGTTAGAATCATTTTTGCCCTTATTATTGTATCCTAGAGGAAGTATAGACAAAAAAAGATACATATATTTGTTTACAAAAAGCAGTAGCTAGCTCTGTTGAAATATAAATGAGCTATATTGAACAATTAAACATTTTTGATATTTACCTTTTTGTGAACAAAATATTCAACCACAAATTCCCTGTCAACCTGTCAATAATCTAACATATTTAAATGGAAATTCTTTCAGAGTTTGCTGTAACCATTTATTTTATATCTCAAAATTTCATCTACTGCCCATGTTCAGATTTCTAACACATCATTTTACATAAAAAGTATGCTTTAAAAAATAAAAATACCTGTTTTTCTCAAATATTTACTACAGAGGCTTGGGGGAGAGCAATTACTAATGTGGGAAACAAAGGCAGAAGGAAATGGCAGATAGAACAAAATTTCCTTCTAACCGGCAGCCCATTGACAAATACTTGAGGCCGGGAGAGTAAAATATTTCTCCAGGAACTTCTTACAGTCTTAATGCTAATGCTTTGCTAGAGGGTAAAACAACCTTAGCTTGACAATAGCTAGGCCTCCACTCTCCGGGGAGTCTTCTTTAACATATGAAAGTCCCTTTGGAAATTTCTCTTGACTTTACCTCCCCCAACTCCCAAAGTATATCATCAGTCTCTCTTCAAGGATCCAGGACAGCTCTTTCTGCCAGGGGTCCTGTCCTGTGCTTTAATAAAATCACCTTTTTGTACCAAAGATGTCTTCAAGAATTCTTTCTTGGCCGTCAGTTCCGTATCCCCATCACTCCAAAACCTCATCACCTACATAAACCTCAATCTGGCAAGAAAAAAAAAAGGCATACCTGTAGAGGGAAAGAATGCAATGTGTTTAAAAATAGTTTCTTATCACTAACCTAGAGTACTAACCGCAGCCATCCCTTCTATCTACTTGTTTTCTCATCAGGGTATTAAAAGAAGAATAAAATCAGTTGTTTCTAATGCACTTTTATCCATGAACAGAATGATAATTCTTTAAAGCTAATAACAGCTATTATGTGCCAGGTACGAAACTGGCTACATTATTAATAAATACTTCATCTATTTTTATCCTCACAATGACTCTATGAAATAGATACTGAAAGCCCAAAGAGACCTGAAACTCAGAGAAGGTAAGTGCTAGCCCTAAGTTACTCTTTGGTAAGTGTTTACAATGTGTGCTCTTTACAGTACTAAACCAACCTCCAAGATAATTAATCACTGTGAGCCTCCAGGCATTTATGAAACCCTACCTTCCAACACAGAGACTATAAAAATCGGTTAATTAAGACAGTTAGTGGTTAAGCTACTTATGGTTAAGGTCATGCAATTAGAAAAGCTAATTTAATATTCCTTAGTTTCTAGACAGTAACCTCGCCTCAAAATTAAAATTGTTCTAAGCAAAATCAAAAATCACGTCCATCTAAATTGTCTGCACTACTCAAAACTCAGCTCAATTAATATCTTTCCTACAAAGGTGTCCATGACAACACCAGTCTAAATCAATTTCTCTCTTCTCTCAAATTCTAAGGTAGTTTTATTGGTACTATATTATAGAGAGATGCCACAAAACTGACTAAGGAGGTAGAGGGGTGGAAGAGGAGGAACAGGGAAATAATAACACTTAAAGAAGAAGGAACCTGAGGAGGAAGCATGGCCGAAGAGAAAGCTGAGAGGCACCTGCAGCTATCGAACATACACATTACACATTCCAGAACTGTGCGGGAAAGTAGAGTAGAAGTAGGGTACATATGAAAAAAGTGTCATTCAGCCGTGACCCATGAGGGAGGGGCAAATGAGGCATAAATTTATATTACAAGTCCTAGTGACATATGGGAAATAAGGAATAGGCTTGGGAGAAGCCAAAGTATAAGAAAAATAAATGGCCAGCTGTCACACGACATGAAGCCAATTAAGAATCAGAACATAAGATCTACTCTCTTGACAACTTTTTTATTGTATAATACAATACTGTTAACTATAGATACTATGTTGTACAGCAGATATCTGGTACTTCTTATAAAATGAAGATACAAGGAAACTTTAGGAGGTGGTGGACTGCCTTGACTGTAGTGATGGTTTCACAAGTGTACGCATATGTCCAGACTCATCAAAATATGTACATTAAATATGTGCTGTTTTTATATATTAATTATATCTCAATAAAGCTGTTAAAATAAAAGAATAATAACAAGTATGAGGCCTTAGCATATAATTACCTTTCCAAACATATTACAAGTTAGCAAATCATGATCACCTTGGTGATTTACCTTGTACCAAAACACAAACCATGGCCATGTGATGGAAACACAAAAGTCAGGCTTCAGAGTCACAAAGAGGAGGGTTCAAAGGCTGAATTCACCGCGTTCTACCTGAGGGACCCTAGAGTCAAGTGCTTAAGAGTGCAGGTAATTGAGTAGACAGCCTGGATCTAGTGGGACCAATTGTTCCAGTTTGCCTGGAACTATTGTGCTTTTAACACTGAAAGTCTCCTGTCCTGGGAAACCCCCCAGTCCTGGGGAGCTCACCCTACCTAGTTGAATCCGCTCCCACCCTTCACCCACCAGGGGACACTAGCCATGTTACCTCATCTCTTCTGTGTCTTAACTTTTCTCACACATAAAATGCCAGTGATAATAATAGGGCTTACTTTAAGGGAGTCATTCTAAGAAATAAGTAATTAGTATACATAAAGCTCTTAGAGCATGTCTGAGACATAATAAACAGCAAGTACAAGTAGTCATCATAACTTAAATTTGATGAACCTTAGATTTCTTATCCAAAAATAAAGATGATAATATCTATTTCATAGTGTTACTGTGAGGTTTTAAATGAGATTATTATATAATTCCCTTCTCTAGTGTCTGAATATAATAATAAGCATATGCTATTTATTCAACAAACATCTAACTATATAAGTGAAAGTATTCCATAGAATGCTAGATAGTTATGAAAATATTATGAAAGCCTTAGAGGAAAGATAAACTGATCTCAACTAGTTAGATATAAATAGATAAAAATACAGAACAAATCCAGGTCATACCTTCTGGAACATATTTAGCAGTAAGTGCAATGTCTTTCCATATTGCAAAGCCTAAAACGGTCTCTGAAATAATACATTTTTCTAGATTGCAATACCCTGAATGGTATTTTGTTGATTCTAATTCCTAAGAAATACTGACTGCAATTCTCATGGGTTCATTGGAGGAAGGTATAAATGTACAGTCCTGGGGGCACCTGGGTGGCTCAGTAGGTTAAGTGTCTGACTTCGGTTCAGGTCATGATCTCGCAGTTCATGAGTTTGAGCCCCGCGTCAGGCTCTGTGCTGACAGTTCGGAGGCTGGAGCCTGCTTCGGATTCTGTGTCTCCCTCTCTCTCTGCCCCTCCCCTGCTCATGCTCTGTCTCTCTCTGGCTCAAAAATAAATAAAACATTAAATGTGCAGTCCCTCTGGACTGGCTAATATTGATTTCATCTTGGAGAACTGCTTAGTGCCATGGGGTTCATGAAGCACCCACCATATTGATCAATTGTAAGCACGATCACAAGTTGACAGAATTACAAGAGCTATATGTGCCCTTTGTATACTTCCCTACACACACCACAGTCCTAATTACTACTCTAAAAGGATTTACAGTTCTGGAAAACAGCTGTGGCTTAGGGATATGAAGAAAGAAACTGGGTTGAAGAAACAAAAGAGAAAAGAAAGATGAAAAAGTTGTCTCTGAACATGAGGAGTTAAGGAATTAGTAAACCTGACTTGCGTTCTAACCTCTAGTATGACAGCATGACCTCAAGTAAGTCCTTTCACCCCTGGACTCCAGCTTTCTCATCTATGTAAGTGGGCTTAATGAGATCTGTAGGTCTCCTTAAACCCTATAAATATAATTAGGCATTTCCTCAAAATTCTTAGATTCTGCATATAAAACCAGAGCAAATTGAAATTTTGCAAGTATTTCTTCTTTGTAAATTGTTAAAGAATATAAAATAGATAACTTGATGGTATTTATGCATTTGAAAACTGACTTTTTAACTTTATGCACATAAATTTATCCATGTGGGAATTTGCATGCAATGGAGAGAAATTTTTGATGCCAGTTGGGTTCTCCAGAAATCAGGCTCTAAAATGGAGTTCGGTACGTATGATGTTGAGTTTGGGGTTCAACACCTGTGGAGGGAGGGGAAAGAAGGAGAATTGGCAGAAGAAGAATCTGAGCTATAATGCAGGGCACCTCCACTGCTTTGGCCAACCCCCCAGGACATCAGAGTTATTCCACTTTGGGCCCAAATGGCAGGACCTTTATATCTCCAGCCTCCATCAGCCATGAAAGTGGGCTGCTGTGGGAATGGCATGATTTTGGATGAGGAGGAAGGAGCCGAGACAGGTCTTTCTTGGAAAGGTATCTGGATGACATATCACCATGTCCACTGCTGTACATGAATGATATTAATCTATAGGTGAACACATCTAGAAAACATATCAAATTTTATAAAAATATCAACTTTGTATTCTATTCATGACATGAAGAGATAAGTAAAATACTATTGTACTTTGGAAATTTGTCTGAGTTAACAAATGAATGAAACTATTAAAGCTAATATAATCTTTCTGAAGGTCAAAAGTAACATGTTAATAGCATTTTTTCATACTCTTGGCTAATTAATATCCAGTTACATATTTTCTATGTGTATAATAAATGTTTTCTATCTCTACCCACAGACTTCAAACATGAACAAGTCATTTGTCTTTTGTAGAGAGAGGGATGAGGGAAAAAAAGATCTTTTACTCTTCATTCTCAAATGCTCAGATGAATGATTTATATCCCAAGTTGCATTTCCTCATGTTTTCACTAATTAGAAATGTTCAGAACATGGACTGGAATTTGAATTTGGTTCTTTCATGTACTAACCCAGTGTACGTTTTCTTGGCCCTATTAAGTCCATATGCTATATAATTTAAGGATATGGCTTTTCAAGTAGTAAGGCTTTACAATACAAGAACAACACTATTCCCAGGGTCTATAGAATGTTGTGAATCTCACGCATTCACAAGGAAGGAAGGAAAAGTTAAATAAAATATCATTATGTATATATGTATGCACTTACATAAAATTGCTACATATATGTAGAAAAATCAATTTTATTGATTTTATCAATTTATTGATTTTACATTACCCATTACATTCTCTTAGTATTCATTAAATTCTCAGAGTCAAGTCAAGAAGCCACTGCTTTGTTTCCCAAACGTTCCAAATTCTATTTTCACTAAATGATGTCATTAATGTCATGGTTACAACAATACTGCCCAGAGCCTCGTTCCTGCTGGCCACTGACACAATAGATTATTTGAGCAGCTGAGTCGTTAGTAACAAACAATATACTTTCTACTGATCTTGAATTAAATGTATATTTCCAATTAAGCATAAGATTTATGCAAACAAATCTTGAAGTTGCTCGGTGTTCTATTAAGTGACAATGAATATCCTGTGTTTTTTAATTTGTTGAGGACACATCTGTCTCCACAAGGCTGTATGACAAAGCAGTGAATAAAAATAAAAAATAAAAATAAATTTAAAAAAATCATAGGCAAATGTCTTTTGTTGCCTGTTCTTGAAAACTGCCTCCTTTTCAAGTTTTACTACTAGGAGTATTTTAAATTATAGTTTTATTTGTTTATGCATATTTTTCACATTGCTTTTCTGTAACTCTCAGCATCAGAATGGAAACCTTAAATATGTTTTTCCCTCCGTAAGGCAGAAAGTAACTCAGGGTTCAATTTGTATTTCCGCAAAAGAGACATGAAGGGAATGTCAAGGAGACACACAACAATGAAATAGGAAGAGCTAAGAAACGCTCAAGTTAAACTCTTGACATCACTGGTATCCAGACCCACCCCAATGCCTTCCTTGTTTTATACTTACAGGGAGACCCATACCACATCGCAAATGAGCCTGAGTCAAGTCCTGTAACTCTAATTTCCTTCAATATGCCCTTGGAGGATTATTTAGAAACTCCATACTTATGTGATCCAGTTTTAGAACACAGGCTAACACACTAATGTTAATACAAATCAGCTACATTTTAATTACATGCATTTTTATTTTTTTAAATATGAAATGGAGGACTCCTTGGAAAAACCTCCAAAAATATTTCAGTGTTCTTACTCAGAAATTCTCTTCAGCATCTTCTCATTATTTAGTGAGAAATCCCGAGATGGTCTTTTTGCTACTCAAACATAGTACTCCTATTTTAAAGCCTGTCAGCTGACAATACAAACACAGATGCCAAACTCCCACCCTTGTCCCTCTTCCAACAACCAGGCACTGGAAATGTATAAAACTCATGAGGTTGACTAACATGACAGTTGTAAATTCTGGGACTTGTAGATTTTCCCATTCATATTAACTGCAAGGGATTTCAGACATCCTTTAGAGAAAAGCCCCAATTTTACATTTGAGGAAACTGAGGCAAAGAGTGGTTAAGTGACTTGTTCATGATCAGGCTTCAGGTTCACAGCAAAACTCGGAAGAGAACCTAATCTCCTTATCCTAAGTTGATGCTCTTTCCTCTCTCAGAATAACAAGTAACTGATTTTTGAAAAATTAATTTGAACAAGAAATGAATCTAGTAAAAGCTCCACTGTTCAGGAGGCAAATCAATTACTGTGGCAACTATAGTGGACAGATTGAAGAAGGATCTAGAGCTAATTAGGTGGGACATTTTCTCCCTTCCCCCCAAACACAGTAACTTAAAAATTAAGGAGTCTACACTTACTCCATCACTGATTTACTGGTATGTGAAAAGTGGATTTCCTGAGGGTCTTCTCACATATCAAGTGAAGAGGAAGCTACCTCAAACAACCTCAGCCAAAAAATGTTTAGACATTTTCAAACATGTTATCAGGTTTAAAATGTTTGAGAATGAAGAGCCCTGGGCTGTGAATCAGAAAACTACCCCAGTGTCACTGCAGCTCTTTGACTCCTTGTGCTCTTGAGCAAGTTAACTCTACTTGGCTTTACCTTCCGCAACTACAAAATAAAGGAGCCAGACTAGACAATCATACCATTCCTTTTATCACCAAACATTCATGAATCATGATTTATTTCTCCCTGACTCTTTTATTTGATAAGTCATACTGAACATGATGGTTACACCCTCCAGGTAATTATTAAAAAACATACTGAATACCATATTCATATTGTTCTACTCTCCCAAATTGGATAATGTCTGGTCAAGATTGTTCACCACCATCCCCAAATCATTAAGAGGGTACACTCATGGGAACTTGCATTATTGACTACAGAAAAGATTGTTCTTTGTTATGTGGGAGGATGGAGGTGCTGATTATTCCTGAGCTGTCAGGAAACAGCTCGTCTAGAAAGAAGCCTTGGAGTCTGGGGGTGGCTCAAAAGGAAAAGTTTACTCATAAATACAAATGATGCCTGGGTAAGGTATTTTAGTGATCAAAAGCCAAGGAAAGTGATAATGGAAGTCACCTAAACTTTTTGTCCAGAAAATGGTGCTAGAGGAACAGTAATGAGGGAACCATGAGCTGCCTGTGTTAATGGGCAAGTTGCGGGGATGCAATGAATAAAAGAAGAAACTGGAAGCAAGTCTGAAAATGGCAATGGTCTGCCAAGGACATCTCCAGTCACGATCCAAAGAACAGAACTGATGTGTAGATCTTATGGAAATGATTCATCTGTCACTTAGCCCGTTAATCCTACTTACAACCAAAGGTGGCCATCGCCAGTATTAACAAATGCTAAATAAACAAGCAACACTTCCCTTGGCAGGGCAGGGCAACTGATGTTGGGAGTGGAATTTATTTAATTGGCATTTACAATCTGCCTCTTCAAAGGACCTGAACTTATACCACCCAAAGTAAGTGAGGCCAAAGTCTTAGTATAGTAGATTACAGCCCTAGTCAATGAAAGCCCACAGTAATAACAGCATTTCCCTGATCTCAAACAGAAAAGTTATTGTTCAATCATCTTCAGAATCCATCCCTATACCACTTGAGGTTATAGGTTTAGGGCATGAAAATCTACTTGGAAATTTCTGCTACCTCTAAGATATTTAATTCAGTACAACATTTATTGGGTACCACAAATTTTCTCAAAACACCCACATGGAACAGTTTAGGAAAATGCTGGGCTGGAGTTCAGCTTACCTGGCACAGTGGCTAGAAATAAAGTTTGGAAATCAAACTACTCAGTTGTACAGGGACTTCTAGGCCATTCTAAGGAAAACTATGTTTCCTTCTCTTTGGAAAACAAAAATAGCAAATACCTATATAATGCCTTTTCATTATGTGCCAGACATTGCTTCTAAAATCTTTACATCTATTGACATCTATAATCTACTCAACAGTAAGGTAGGTATTGTTATCCCCATTTAACAGATGATGAAACCAAGACATGGAGAGGTTAAGTACAACCAATAAGCAATGAAGCTAGCGGTCCAACGAATTCAGTCTGGCTCCAGGGCCCTTACATTTAATCTGTCTCAAAGCAGAGACAGAAAGATTCATAAATTCCACATTTCACCAAATCTTGCCACATTTATCATTGGAATGATCAATTGTCTCATAAATATAAACAAGGAGTTAATGCTGTAAGGTTAAAAAACTGCTATTCACCAAATAAAGCAACTGACAAAATTCTCTTCTTACTTTTGCCATCTTGTTTCTGCTTATAGATCTCAAGTTGGCTTTAAAAAAAGAACCCTAAAATTCAGATAAATTTATCTGCATTGACTCATTATAGGTTTCAAGCTTTTGGTTCTTAAAGACCCACCCCAGTCCACTCTATGAGAATATTGTAGGTTGTTTTATTCAGCAAGGTACAAAAAGAATAAAGACTGGAGAGGGATTGTATTCCTTTCTGAAGCAATGTTACAAAATATTTTGTTATTGCCTATCCTTCCTCACCCCTCACTATTAATAATTATAAACATTACTATATTCTTAAGACCCAAAACATAATTCCTCAGAATTCAGAATCTTGATTTAGAAATTGAAAATATTTTGTGCAGGTAAGAAAAAAAAAAAAAGAATGGTTTATATCTATGCTGATTATTCACCAGTCATGATTTCTCTGCCACCAAGAACAAAAGATTCTGGGATGTATCCTACCTCTATTGATTCTCTTAACACGCTGGTTTCACCTGTCATCTCTTTGTGTAGGGAGATATTTAAAATGGGTACAGACAGTTTGGGGACATGGCTAAAGGGAAGTTTAGGTGGTGATACATTTTGTTTGTGCTTCATGAGATATATTTCTCTGTGAATTTGGTGAGGTTTTTGCCATTTTCTTAAAATGTGTTACTATGGGCTTTCTTTTCTAATTTTAAGTAAATATTTACTTTCATACCTCATTTTGCATTCATAATATTGCATATTAATTTCAAAAATTGTGTAAGTTTCAGACCCCACAAAACTTGGATTTGTCCTGGCTTCTCCATGTAAACATTTAGAACTTATCAGACTTGATCAGATATTTCTCTAAGTTGTCCCCTTCCCCACTGCTATCATCATAGACTTAGTCCCAGTCTTCATTATATCTAGGTTTGATTATATGTTATCACTTCATAATCATTTTTCTGGCCTCCAGTTTTGCCCATTTCAAGTGTCTCTTCACACTGCTGCTAGTGAATAATTTAGCTAAAATTAAAACATGCCAGAAGCACCCCTATCGTGTACAAAATCAAGTCTGGTTCTGCAACATGGCTCTCAGCAGTAGTGACCTGTTCTCACTCTAACCCTGCCCTCCTTCTACTCACCATTTCTCTCACCTCTATGCTCACCTCAATGCTCTCTCATTTCTATGCTCAATTTCATGGCATGGACTTCCTTCAGCACAGTATCTATCTCCATGTTTCTTGTCCCACTGTCTGTCATGCCCATTCCTGTTTTCTTAGACTCCCATCCATTCACTTTTCAAGACTCATTTTACAAGAACGTCTTTTCTTTGAGTCTTGTATCTCCCTACAATAGTCCACACATATTATACTTTCTGCCTCTGGCCTTACCTTAACACGAGCATCTTGGGTGTTGAGCCTGTGTGTTAGCTCCTTTGTGTGTGCAGCACCTAAAAGAGTACCTCCCACGTGGTAGGACCTTTATCCATGCTTACTGGAATTCTGGCTACATACTTGAATACAATTAGGAGGCATGTGTTAGGAAAATATTTTGGTGGGAAAAATCTGTGATAGGAATCATTTCAGTAAAACATGCTAGGAGGAGTTATTTGAGGGATCTTAGGAATTTGATCACACCTCTATCTTTGAGTTAACAGTGCCTTCTTTTTGGGAAACAGTGTCATCTCTGGGAAACTGGAAGAGTTAGATTAGGCTTCAAAACAGAAGAAACAAAAATTTAGCAACCAAGTACTATTTTGAAATTCTGAATTGAAGGGAGCAAATTAAAGGAGATGAAATATTGGTCTGGAAAGAGTCTTAAGTCCTTCGTTAAAAGTCTACCTTCCGACATACATCATACACTGGGCAGGATGCTTCACGCATACCATGTGGTTGGAATCAGAATGCAAATACACATATGCAAATACACAATATGTCAAATACACATATTGGTTGATTATTCCAGGTGTAGGGCACTTAAAAATACATCCTTATTACAAGGAAATGGGTAACTTAGTGTTTTTGTGTTTGTTTGGGTTTTTTTTTTTTATGGATTTAGAGTGTGAGTAGGGGAGAGAGGCAGAGGGAAAGAGAATTTTAAGCAGGATCCACCCTCAGCGAGGAGCCATATACGGGGCTCAATCCCACAGCCCTAAAATCATGACCTGAGCCAAAATCAAAAGTCAAACATTTAACCAACCAAGCTACCCAAGCACCCCCATGTTTTTATTTTCTAAAGTGAAGAAAGTTGCCCAAGTTTATATTTCATAAAAGTTACATGAGTGGCAGTTAACAGAATAATTCAATAGCTGATATATATAATGATGACTAAGATTCAAAGAAAGATAAAATTTCACTCAGAACATAATAAGGCAGGGTAATTTGGAATTTTTTAAATAGAGGTCTTTATTCAAAAATCTAAAAATAATGTCTTTCCCTCATAGAGTTAATATTCAATTTCAGTTATATGGTATATTTCATATACATCTCACAACTATAAAAGAAACAATGCAATTTTGCTGAATGTGAGTTTTGACTTCAATAAAATACTATAAATTATAAAATATAGTCAAATATAATTGGCATAACACACCAATTTTCTTCAGATTCCTTTCTTTGCACACTGTGAGTCCACATATTTTTATCTAATTGAAAATACAGCCAACCTTTCAAACGTGTACTGAAAAAATATTGAACTTATAATCTCTCTTAGGCAATCCAAACAATCTATAGGATCCCTAAAGGAGAAGACAGAAACACTGCTGAGTCATCACATAGGTCCTTATTTTTTTATCTTTTAAAACAAGTCTTTTCATTTCACAACAGATATTCATCTTTGTGAAAACTTGCTCAAAGGAGTAATCAAAATTTTTTAGTCGTGTGAGACTTTTACAATATTTTCTTAAAAGTTTTATTGTCAATATTTTAAGAATAGATCAACCCACTTTAACCATTTTAAAATCCATACTAACAAGAGATAAATTATAAACTTCTCAAAATGAAGTATGGTATGTTGGAAAGAGGTTGAAATGCACCTAAGAATCAACCCTGGATCTGCCCCCCTTCTCAGCTGTGTTACGTTTGAAAACACACTACATCTCTGCCAGTTTCTTCAGAAGCTAAAATGGGGTTAAAACAATTCCTAACCCACAGAGTTGGTGAGAAAATTAGATGAGAAAACACAAGTAAGAAGCTTAGCATGATGTTTAGCTGACCCTCAATGATTCTCAATGCCTTCCTAGAACCCAGTGAAAGAGAGATTTTTTCAATTTTGAGACTACATCCTTAGTCCCTGCCAATTATCATCCCTAACTGCCTGTAATTTACAAGGTTCAACCACATTTTCTCATTTGCCTCTAGACTATTGCAAAACTATTGCGTGATCCATGTTTCACTACAGAACACAATTTTGTTCCCTGTTTGGTTTGGGTTCTATTTGGCCTCTTTCCTGATTTTTTGGTGAACCAGTTCCAATTGCTCCTGAACTTTGAAAAGGAGATTAAGCTGGATTTCCTCCTTTTACTGACATTAGAAATCAGTTTTCATAAGTCTGATTGGTCCTGTTGGTCTTTAGGAAAGAAATCTAGTTACTCAGGGGAAAAGAAATCCTCACGGTCCAAGGCTACTGGAACAGAGACCCCTGAAATAGAAGCTGCTCACAGGTGATACAATAGGACAGTTTAGTTCCTATGTTTCCCTTAAGCTTCCATATGGAAGTTATATAAGTTGAAACCACTAAACGAGTTCAATGAAACCCAAACTGCTGAGTTTTGCACTGTTTGAAAGAGGCTTTCTGTTTCCTAACCAGCATGAGCTTGGGAAATTTTCCATTTACTTGGAGAGCTGTCATGTAAGCCGTTCAACCAGTTTTGCTCAAAGATCAACACAGGCTAACTGAAAAATAGTGGAACAGATCCAATTAGTTGACTTCTCCTTTTCAACTTATTTTACAACTGCTTTCTATGGTCAAATTCAAAGGAATTTTCTTTAGTTTCCTTCCTTTATTCGAAAAGTTCTAGAGAGCTATTGTAAAAGACTGTGGGCTCAGAATTATTTTGATTCTAGAAGCACTAACACATGTAGATACTCCGTAGGCATTAAAACACACAGTAGGCACACAGACCCATCTGCCCCCCTCTTCCTTTGTGAGGCCTCTTCAAGCTCAATGCATAGCCCTAAACTCAAAAGTACATCAGACTTTTTGCAATCCCATGTTCATGAAAAGCACACATGAATTTCTCACACTAAGAAAATAGTTGACATAAAAGATTACATCGTAAAGAACTGTATCACTGGTAGAGTACAGTTTCGATTTGATCCACTATTTACTGGGCTCACACTACTGATGCTGCTTGGAAATTTCATTGGCATAGGACAGTCCAATATTAAAAAAAAATTTTTAATGTTTACTTACTTTTTAGGAGAGAGACAGAGTGCTTGGCTATTGTAAATAATGCTGCAATAAACATAGGGGTGCATATACCACTTCAATTTAGTGTTTTCGTATTCTTTGGGTAAATACCCAGTAGTGTGATTACTGGATAGTAGGGAAGTTCTATTTTTAATTTTTTGAAGAAACTCTATACTATCTTCCACAGTGGCTCCACCAGTCTGCATTCCCAGCAGTGCATGAGAGTTCCTTTTTCTCCATATCCTCTTCAACACTTATTTCTTGAGGTTTTGATTTTAGCCCTTCTGTTAGGTATGAGGTGATATCTCACTGTGGATTTGACTTGCATTTCTCTGATGAGTGAGGTTGAACATTTTTTCATGTGTCTGTTGGCCATCTGTATGTCTTCTTTGGAGAAATGTCTGTCTTTGTCTTCTGCCCATTGTTAATTGGATTATTTTTGTAAGACGCTATTAATAACTATAATCACCATCCAAGCTATTTTTATATTAACAATTATATCTACTTTTGATAATACAAATAAGTCTTTTCAATAAAAATAATCTTTCTCTAACAGATCAAAAATTGTTCAATGCCAGTGAAGTATCTTATTAAATATGCATTGACTCAAAAACCCCTGCAACATACTGCCTGAACAACACTGAGGAAATAAAGAAAAGAGAAATGGTACTTTACTGAGCACTTGCTATGTCCTGGGTACTGGGCTGATTGCTTTCCTTTCATTACCTCTTTCAAATCTATTAACAACAATTCAGACTACCTGACATTACCAGCCTGTTACAGATGAGGAAAAGGGGGCTCAAGAGATTAAGTGACTTCACAAGCTCTCAGGGCTATTAAGTGAAGGATTTAGAATTTGAATTCAAGTTTGTTGTATTATACAATTTTGTTTAGTTTTCTTTTGTTTTTCAGCTCTGGTTGTGCCTTCTACTCCATTCTAACTTATTCTGGTCCTCAAATTCAGTAAGTAAATCTCTCATTCAAAATGTATTTCAGGGGTACCTGGGTGGCTCAATGGGTTAAGCATCAGACTTGACTCAAGTCATGATCTCACAGTTCGTGGGTTCGAGCCCCACATCTGGCTCTCTGCTCTCAGCATGGAGCCTGCTTTAGATCCTCTGCCCCACCCCATCTCTGCCCCTCCCCTGCTCACACTCTCTCTCTCTCAAAAATAAACATTAAAAAAAATGTATTTGAGACACATGAGAAGAATTACTGCCATTATATATATAGTAATGAACTGGCACACTAAGATATACTCAATATACACTTTCTTCAGATAAACAAACATTTTTATCTATTAATGTTAAAATATATTATGACTTAAGTACCAGTGGTCTTCCTTTCTTTGGAAAATGTGAAGAAAACACACCTTATGTAGTTTTTGGAATTTTAGCTATTTAAATTTAGAGTTAGGGGCACCTGGGTGGTTCAGTCGGCTAAGCATCCAACTTGGGCTCAAGTCATGATCTCACAGTCTGTGAGTTTGAGCCCCGCATCTGGCTCTGAGCTGACAGCTCAGAGCCTGGAGCCTGCTTCAGATTCGGTGTTTCCCTCTCTCTCTGCCCCTCCCCCACTCGTGCTCTGTCTCTCTCTCTGTCTCTCAAAAACAGATAAACGTCAAAAAAAATTTTTTTTAATTTAGAGTTATATGACTCACTCTAATATCTACACAAATAATTTTAATATTTATTTGAGTTGCAGGTTATCTGGGGAAAAAAATCACCAGAAGTTGGTTGAAAAGGAATTAGTACATGAGTAGTGACTTCCATGTATGACATTTCCTTTGAAAATGGCTAATCACGGGCACCTGGGCAGGTTGGTTGAGCGTCTGACTTCAGCTCAGGTCATGATCTTGTGGTTTGTGAGTTCAAACCCCAGGTCAGGCTCTGTGCTGACAGCTCAGAGCCTGCATCCTGCTTCAGATTCTGTGTCCCCCTTTCTCTCTGCTGCTCCCCCTCTCATATTGTCTCCATCTCTGTCTCTCTCTCAAAAATAAAAATAAACATTAAAAAAAAAGAAAATGGCTAATCAAACTTATACATCTTTCTAAACTTTTGTACTAAAAATAAAATTGATGACCTTGTTTTCTTCAAGGTAAGTAACTCCTTTAAAAACATTATTTAACATTTACATATTATATACCATTATGCAAAACTCTTGAAATTCATATATTCATTTATTCTTTCAACCTACTGGTTACCTACTGAGTCAGACACTATGTTGAATCATATGTTAGGTGCTATATATATGCAAAAACATGATTTCTCCCCTCAAGTTACTCATGACCCAGGAAGAGGAGGGCAGGAAAAAGACACGTTTTATGTTGTGATAAATGCTATTATAAAGTACAGAAATCTAGCTGAAGTGCATAAGAGAGACAGCTAACTAACTTCACTTTGCAGTTAGCCATGGTTCTTATAGGATACTGAGCCCTGGGTCTTGAGATTTCCAAAGGATAAAACAAATGTAGAAGTATCTTAAAATGTTCATAACATTGGGTACAGCATAGGCGAAGACAACATACTGTAGAAGCTGTAAGTAGTTGTATATAGCTGGGTCTCAAGTTTTGAAAAAAAGAAAGAAGGAAAGAAAGACTGGTAAGGTGTAAAGACAAAAATGCACCTTTATGTTTACTGTAGCATTATTTATAATAGCCAAAACATAGAAGCAAACTAAGTCCATCAGTAGATGAGTGAATAAAGAAAAAATATATATATGTGATGGAATATTACACAGCCATAAAAAAGATGAGGCCATGCCATTTGAGGCAACATGGAAGGACCTAGTGGGTATTATGCTATCATTAAGTCAGATTGAGAAAGATAAATACCATATAACTATACTCATAAATAGAATCTTTAAAAAAATGTATACACAAACAAAAAGCAAAATCAGAACTATAAATACAGAAAACAAACTGACGGTTGTCAGAAGGGAGTAGAGCGTGGGGTGGGCAAAATGGATGAAGGGGAGACAGAGACACAGGCCTCCAGTTACGGAATGAGTAAGTCACAGGAATAAAAAGCAGAGTGTAAAGAATATAGTCAATGGTATTGTAATAGGGATGTAATGGAACCAGATGGTAGGTATACTTAATGGTGGGCATAGCATTATGTATAAACTTGTCAAATCACCAAGTTGTACACTTGAAACTAATGTAACATTGTGTGTCAACTACACACAAATAAAAAGAAAAAAGAGAAAAAAAAGAAAGACAAAAAGCTCCAGACGCTACACTAACAATTGTTGGTTTTGCATGATGATGTGCAACAAACCAATATTAAGGGGCAGTGTCAATGCAAAGATAGTGGTCATTTGATTACCAGGGACATGTGGGAACACTTTTGTACATCTGTAAGTACTGGGTGGTAAAAAATTTGAGAAGGCCAACTACTAAAATTGCATCATTTTAAACAATATTCACTAAATTAGAGGTAAGCCAGCTGGTTATCTTTGGGACATCATGCTCTCTAAGTTACTTTGCTTAGCACATTTGTCCAAGAAATAAGTAGCTACCACCACCCCCAGTCCTTCTGTTTACAACACAGTGTTAATATGGGTCAGTTTTAGAGAAGGAATTATTCTATTCAACGAAAAATCATTTGAGGATACTCTCAGCTCTCACCCACTTCCAATCTTACCAATTCCAGAAAAGATGGGCTGAAAGATTTCAAAGAAGATGGAGCCATTACATCAAGAAGGTCAGGCACATAAGATTTTAAGCAAAATTATCCAGTAGATGAGGTATGGTTTTGTCTTCCCTACTTCCTCTTATAGCCTTCTTCTCCTTCCTCTTTCCCAATGCTCTCATCTCAGGGTTGACTCCCAAATGGCTCCTACATGACAACACCCAAGATTCTCCCTAAAAATGGGCCCAAACTGCAAATCCCTTCTTAACCTTTATTCTGTGTCATCAAAAATTTTATTTCCTGAATAAAGGTACTGATTTAAAACTGCATCATAAGGGGCACCTGGGTGGCTCAGTTAAGCAACTGACTTTGGCTCAGGCCATGATCTCACGGTTCCTGGGTTTGAGCCCCACGCATCAGGCTCTGTACTGACAGCTCAGAGCCTGGAGCCTGCTTCAGATTCTGTGTCTCCCTCTCTCTCTCTGTTCCTCCCCTGCTTGTTCTCTGTCTGTCTCTGTCTCTCAAAAAGAAATAAACATTAAAAAAATTTTTTTAAACTGCATCCATAAAAGTCTCAGACATTACAGAATTACATTTCTGTGCTATACTAGAAAATCCACCTGTTTTTATTCACAGCCGTTCATCAAACCCTTACTTACACGTTCTTTCTTTTCCAACACCCTGTACCTGATCACATTCTTCTTATTAAAAATACAACCCAAAACAAAAAACTTTTTCCCTCTCGGTGCCTGGTTTATCAAGAGAAGTGTCACCTGCCATTTTAATCTCCTAATGCAGCAAAGAATTGTAACATCCAGCCTACTCCCTCTACATAGTCTTTCTCCCTGGGAGTGGGAAGAAACATGCCTTTGTGTCTCCAGCTCCCTTCATCCTGCTGGCTAAGGAAGGCGAGAGAATTAGGCATCACTTCAGAAACTCTGAAGTTCCTCTACAGAGAACAGAGTTTTTGTTTCTCCATTCCATGACAGTGAGGGCCTGGGTGTTCTGGGTAACTTCTACTAAAAGGTTTGTGCGTTAGGAGTTAGGTATAGACAAAACCAATGTCAAAGAGTACCCTTCCTGACAATACAAAAGTCATCCTGACTGAAAATTCAGGCTGAAAGGTAGACAGAGTCTTAGGAACAGCCAGTATTCAAAGGGTGCAACTATCTTTCCTAATAGGAGGACCCACCCCATCATCCATCCCAAAAGGCTCCTTTGTTTACTGACAAAAAGAGGGGAATGCAGAATCCCAGCTTCAACCTGCTAACCCCCATTCTTAAAGGGGCAGCATCTAAAATCAGTCTTTCCTCTCAAATGCTCACCAAAATTAACTAAAAAGCATGAATTAAGTCATTTATGGAAAGCAATAGCTATTTATGCCTATTTAAAACTGTAGAACTATAATATCATAAAAAATATATCAAAACAGTAGCCACTATGTATTATGTACCAATTATGAAATGCTTCATAGATATAATTTCTAACCCTGCTATAAACTCCTGAGGACATGAGAAATTATTCACCATTTTCAGATTCAGAGGCTGAGACTCTGTAACTAAATGACTTCTTGGGGTTATACCTAGGTGAGGCCAACAAGATTAAAATCCATATTTATTTGGCTTCAGAGTATATTTTCTGATGATAGATAGATACAGGGAAAGGGGGGGGGAAGAAGAGGAAGGGGAGAGAGAGAAAGAGAGACAAAGAGAGGCAGAGAAACAGAGACAGAGAGAAAAGAGTGAACAATGTCTTTGGGGACCTCTGAAACCAGCCACTAAAAATGGAAAAACAAAACATGTTTTGATGTATGTCACACAGTAAATAAATATACTGTTAGATAATTCAATTACCACTCATCCTCTGTGAGTTGCAAAGTAACAAATCTTTCTGCTTTGGACATGAAACTGATTTCAACAAGAAAAGTATTGGCTCTTTCCAAATTCCAAAGTATTCTACTTAAAGACATACTAAGAAGATAAGTAGTAAAACAGGCTACACGTGGAAAATATAGAAAATGCTTCATTATTTAGTCACTGAGCTAATCAATACCAGTATCCACTGTGTGTCCACCATGCTCCAAACTCGGCCATAGATGCCCATGTAAAATAAGTAACAACACCCCCAGCCCATGGGAAGTTAACAGTCTTATTCAGGGAACAAAACATAAATAATTTTCATAGAGTGTATGCTAACAGAGGTAGAAATAGAATTCTGTGGGGTTCTGGGGGAGTAGCTATAACTCCTCCTGAGGGAAGAGGGGGAGATTTCACTGAATATATGATTTTAGAGATACACACAACTCAACTTCATTTTTTAAAAACACAGGAGTGAAAAAGTTGTCACAAAACTGAAAACACATACAGGATATTTTTCACATGGACATTAAGCTATCTTGACTCATGACCTTGTTACTCCATGCTTGCTTATATAAGCTATCTTCCATGTGGCCTTATTTATATTTAGTTTGTTCCTACCCCAATCATTCAACATTCTGTCACCATCAGATTGTTAAAGCAATGCGTTCACCAGTTTACCCCCTGCTCAAGAGTTGCTAAACAATCTCAACTATTTCCTGTCTCCAAAACACCAATAAAATACAAGATTCCACCTAAAATTCCACAACTTCACTTCCTATTTCCAATGCTTATGACCACCTCAGATGTCTTGCAGACATCTTCCTTTCTTCCATATTTTCAACCACTCCTTATGTACTGAGTTGACAATCTTAAAGCAAAATGAAAAGAATTTTCCCTTCACTCTGCTTTTGATTTTAGGGTCAACATCACTTCATTCTGGAAATTTCTGATCCCATACTCTATATTTCAATACCCCCAAGCTATACGCTTTTATGACTTCAAGTTAGTTCCCTATAAAAACATATGACATGGCTTCTTACTAAATTCTTGTGTAAGTGTTCAGTTAATGCCTGTATGAGAATATGCTTTATGCTGTATGTTTTCATTTCCCACTGAAATTGTGACGCTTTGTACAATAACTGGCACAGGGAAGAGCAACAAGATGATTTTTTTAAAGATGCAACTGACTGAGTAAATGAATCCTGCCCACTGCACACATCTTGCTCTAGCTGTGCATCATACCAACATGTACCAATTTTACTCCACCACCTAAAGCTCCCTCACTCCTGCAGATCTGAGCTCCTGGAAGAATCTCCCCAATTCTTCTGTAACCAAACTGTGCAAATCCTTCAAAGTTCTGGAAAAGTTGTATAAAGTCCCTTATTTCATTAATCTCTTCTTTCTGATTTACCATATAATTGGCACTTAAGTTGAATAACAATAAAAGAGGAGCTTCTGTATGTTTTATCTCCTTTTCAGCAACATTTTTCTAATTCATAATTGTTTACCCAATGATGAAAATATCCCCTATAAACAATGTTTACTGCAACCCAAAGTTTAAAAGTATTTTTTAACAATCCTTAATTAAACTAAAATTTCTGGGACGCCTGAGTGGCTCAGTCAGTTGAGTGTCCAACTTCAGCTCAGGTCATGATCTCATGGTCTGTGAGTTCGAGCTCCTCATTGGGCTCTGTCCTGACAGCTCAGAGCCAGGAGCCTGCTTCAGATTCTGTGTCTCCTCTGTCTCTGCCCCTCCCTCATTCACCCTCTGTCTCCCTCTGTCTCTCAAAAATGAATAAAGGTTAAAAAAATTTACAAACTAAAATTTCTATTTTAGTTTAGCACACTTTTCAATTGACACCAGGCATGATCCAAACTACATATACTAAAAGTATAGTGGAAGGAAGTAGGAAGACTAAGAGGCAAAGAGGGCCCCAAAAGACTCTGATAGACTGATAAGTTCCTCTCTACGGGAGATAAGATACCAGAGAGGAAGAGGGAGATAGGATGGTAACCTGATAGTGGAAAGGTTTAAGTAATCTCCCCTCCTCAATTCTATCAAGTGGAGGGGGAGTGGATGCTGTATAGCAGATGGAAATGACGACACCAGTCCAGATGAGGGGCTTCCTGAGACACAGTGAATGGTAACATGAAAACTTTAGGATGAGACAGGAAAAGCTAGAGTAGACCATGCTGACCAGAGGTAGACATGAAAAGGAAATATGGTCACTTCCAAGACTCAGAACTTGCAACATGAATTCCTAGAAAGACTAAGGATCTGGACTGAAAAGCAAGGGTCTTCCAAAGCATAGAGGGACAAAGAACAAAGGCTGTGAATTCAATGTGTTTACAGGCTGAGGTTTGTACAGAATTGTTCAGTTGTCCAATTGTCCAGACACAATTCTCCCCTTTGCTACCGTTTTTCATGTTTGGTATATGTTACAGAGAATAGTTTCTGTAGTTAAGCCAATTTATGAAATTTTGTGGCATAAAACCAGAGGAACAGACAACCCAGGAATAACACCCATGACACCGTGTATAAATTATATTTATTGTCTAATAAATTAAAATAACAGCTTAAATTAAAGTAGATTATTCTTTTTCTACTGAAAAACTTTGACCTAGAATCCAAAGGAGGAGTTGATTACACAGCAAAAAAAAAGTCCTTCTCTCTCATTTGACACACGAAATTTAAAGTTTTCAACCAACTTACTATTTAAGGAAAAACTAGAGGTTGTAAGTCTTTATGGAGTAACTACAGTTAATATTTTCAACATATAATTCCACATCCATGGGATGTACAGATCAGAGTTACATGCATGCAAAATACTTTGAGAAAAAAAGGAGAAAAGAGAAAAGGCTCACTCATAAAGCAGTAGGAAGAAATACAGTAACAGTAAAAGAGATAGAGGGAAAGATCAGGAAAACAGAGGACTCAGTGGGACATGAAAAAGAAAGTCATGGGATGACAGAGGAGCACAGAAAGATGAAGATTAGGAGAGAATTCTGAGAAGCTGAGGGCAGGGTGGGGATAGTACTGGGACCTGTGTCACTGGATTAGTCAGGCTGACATTCATTGGAGCAGGTGATATACAAAATCATCACCCATTGTTTCTATCTCTTTGAAATGTTAATTAGGCAAAAGTCTAATACAAATAGCTAGTTCAAAAAGCACAAGATGATTTGAATGGAAAGCTTAAGGCAAAATTAAAAAAAAAACTACCTTCAGCCTCTTTCTTGTTCCTCTTACTTTTTCAGCTTTGGTGCTTTTGTCTTCTCTTGTTTGGCACAACCACCTGCTCTCTGGCATCTTTCCTAAGCTACCCTTGCTTTCAGCTAGCTGGTAACATATCCCAGCTAAGGTTCTAACTAAAAGTATACTCTCCAAAATACTACTTTCCAGAGGTGTGTATATTTTTATGAAGAGACCTCTAGGGCACCTGGGTGGCTCAGTCAGTTAAGCGTCCAACTCAGGTTCAGGTCATGATTTCACGGTTCGTGGGTTCGAGCCCCACATCAGGCTCTGTGCTGACAGCTCAGAGCCTAGAGCCTGCTTTGGATTCCATTTTCCTCTTTCTCTGCCCCTCCCCTGCTCACGCTCTGTCTCTCTCTCTCTCTCAAAAATACATAAACATTAAAAAATCTCATTAAAAAAAAGAAAAGACCTCTAATACATTCAATAAATTGAAGAATAGTGTGTAGTATGCCTGGGAGTTAGTGGTGAATAGGCACTACCCTTCTGAAGCTCAGTGCAGCTCTCAAAGAAGCCAGTTAGTAGCATGGCAGGATGAACAAGGAGAGCCTGAGTCAGGAACCAGGTGTGAGGGACCATGAGAAGCAAGATGTTTTGGAGCATGCAAAAAGAGTGGGGATAAGGTGCTCACTGCTCCACACTATCCATGTTGTCTTATAGGATGCCTTCTCCCAGACAGTTCTCATCCGATGCTTCTGCTGAAAAGTTTAGTTGCATAGTAGTGAGATTAAAGTGACATCTAGGGATAGAATGCACAGTACCTTGCAGATAGCCACCACCTCTTAGGCTGTGGTACCCATTTTATGTTTTACTTTATAGGGAAAACAACAGTGTTTGACAGAGAGCAGAATCAAGGAAGAAGAGAAGGAAGGGAAGGAGGGAAAGCAGAAAGGAAAATGAAAGTTTTATTAAGAATTAAATAAGTGATACTATGGCATATAAACCTCTACTTTAGGGATCTACCCCAAATGGGATAGTCTATTTGCACATGGAAAAATTAAGTTTGCCATCTTGCCCTCATGAAATTATGTTAACTTTGTATATACCATCCAAGAAAATTAGATAGTATCCTAAGAATTTTCACCAGTTCAGTACCTTAAAGGATACTTTACAATTTATATTCCAGGTGGGATATATGTCTTTACCCAAATCTTAGAGTTGAAAAAAAGCATAAACTATAGTGTCTCAGGATTATAATTTGAAACATTCAAGCCTCTCATCAAGAAAGCCATAATTACTGTGAGTAGCATTATCTCCACCACTTCATTATACTGCCAACACGGTATCACTGTCTTAGAAAAGATTATTAAACATCGACACCAGTAATATGTGCCTAACACTTTATAGGTATTACTTTAATTCTCAGAACACTTTTATGAGGTGGGCACCATTTTATTCCCATTTTTACTGGGAAGGAAATGTCTTTAGAGAAACTGTACTACTTGCTCAGGGTAACAAGGCTGATATGGTCATGGTTTAAATCCAGATCTGGTTTGTCTAAGCCCTGGGGCAGAGCTACATTCTGAGTATTTTAGCATCTATGTCAATATATTTCAAATTCTGTTCAATGAAAGCCCCAGGTGTTTCAGGAGCTACCTCTGGGGCCAACACAGAGGGATGAATGGTTTAAGAGAACCATGGAGTAAAAGTCCTTCTTAAATGCAAACCAAGCAGCTCTGCTTAAACGTATTTTACAAGTGTAAGTCCAAATTATAATGTACCTTGAAGAAGTAGTTCTATGGCTAACAGAAAGAAAAAAAAAACTTTAAGAACTACTGATCCAGATTTTCAAAACTTGCCTTTTTTTCCATGATACACTTAAATTATTAAAGAGCTGTGAGCACCAGAACCATATGGGGTTCATCAAGAACTAAAGAGGAAGGAAAAACACCATTCCACCTCCACATTAATAGAAAATGAACCTTACAGGCAGCTGATCAATAATTAAAAATGAAAACAAGTGATCTCTAACTTACTTGCAGGCTACAGCCCAATTCTGAAATAATACATGCACACACATACACACACATAAATATATGGGTCACTGAAGTATTTCATTTTTATTTTATATTATCAATTCCAAAAATTTGTAAATTTAAAAAACATGAATGTGATTTTATATTTTGGATGAACTCCACCAAATTTTCACCAATGGCAAAGAGCTTTACTACTGGCTAAATCATGTTTATTGACTATGTATCAATTTCCATCCTTGACCATGTCTCTCTTTGCCCCCTCTTGCTCTCAGGGAACGTCAGGGAAGAGTAAAGAAGAAGAGATATTGACTCTTATTTCATTACTCCCTGGGGAAAAAGTGTTACACCATCACCTACAGCCCCCTAATCAACTATGTTAATCTATTTATTTTAAATACCTGGAAATGCAGTATTTGACATCAGAGGCTGAGATTTAAATACCAATTTTGTCACTACACTTGACTATGTTACTTAACCCCTTTGAGTTCCCTGAAATTAGGGTTAATAATTTCTATGGGGCAACAAAAAGGATGTTAGTTGAAAGTACTTTTGTATATCAAGCAAATATCATTTATCCTTGTGATCACAGATGAGAAATTAGAAACTAGTTATTTCAAAGTTAACATCATAAAATCAAAATATCCTAAATTTAACACTTAAAATATTTCATGATTTTATGTCTAGGTGCTGGAGAACTGATTTCATTACGTTGTGATGATTATAATTAAGAAGAAATTTTGTCCATAGTGATGATTATAGTAACATGACTTGTAATCAATGTTATAAAAAGTAAAAGTATCATTCATAAATACTTTTTATGGATCAATACTGGGGTTGTCTTAGGTTAAAAAAGAAGAGTCAATACATTCTTCATCTTTTATCTTCAACTCTAAAATATTTTTAACAATGATAGGTTGAGGAAATGTTTGCTCTAAAATATTTGTAATATGGGGCACTTGGGCCGTTCAGTTGGCTCAGCATCTGACTCAACTTTGGCTCCAGTCATGATCTCATGGTCATGAGATCAAGCCCTGCATTAGGCTCTGCATTGAGCATGAAGCCTGATTAAGATTTTCTCTCTCCCTCTCTCTCTCTGCCCCTCTCCTCTGCTTGCACGTGCATTCTCTCTGTCTCAAAATTTTTTTTTAAGAAATAAAACACTTGTAATATAAGTGATATTTATCTCAAAATGTTTCTACTCAAACTCTATTGTATTAAATTACATTCTACCAGCCTAGAGCAATCTTCTTATCTAATCCTGTATTTTTAAAGTCTACTGGGTTATAACACTAAAAAGGAAAGTGCATAAAGCTTGCAGGGAAAATAAAGACCACAAATTTGAATGTACATTTTCACAGTAACACTAGTGCACAAACTGATAGTATAACTCAAAGCAAATCTTGGTTTGCAGTTGGGAAAAGGAAAAAGCAATTTACTCACCATATATCGTGTAATAGTCCTTTACAGGCATATGTCATGACATTATAGGGTGAAGTGTACATCCATCTTCAGAAGCCCATTTGCCCAACCCACTTAGCTGTTTTCTTTGTTGAAGTGAAGAACATGGATTTATGTTAAGAGGATATACTCTCATCTGTTTTTCTTTGTGGCCTAAGTCTGAAATGCTGCTTATGGAAATTGGAATGGAGTTTCTGGCAATAAAAGTAACAGCTAATATTTTATTGAGTACATACTATATGCCCAGGCACTATGCTGAGTGCTTTATGTGGGTATCAATAATAGCAAACAAGGAGTAGTTATTAAGTGCGGGTCAGGGTCCTAAGCACTTGTTTATATATATATATATATATATATATATATATATATATATATATATATATATAATTTTACAATTTATAACAACCTTATGAATTAAGTGCTATTATTAATCCCATTTTACAGATCAGGAAATACTTCTTCCCTGGTATCACAGCTAGCAGAACCAGGATGTGTACCCAAACTGCCTGATTCCAAAACCTAAGAGCTTAATCTCAAAGGCTATCCTGCCATTCTATGGACCGCTCCTAAGTAGGGGTACATGGGGATAATAGAGGACATGAAACACAATGTTAGCGAGATCTAGAAAGGAACCATCAACAGTATCAAGTCTAAGCTCTATTCTGAGTGAGACTGATATTTATTCAGAGTCCAAAGCCAGATTGGGCCAAAGCAGAAAGTATAGAGGGATGGCCATGAGTCCTAATCATATGCATGGCATGTGTATGTTAAACTCTTGAGAAAAAAATTGTCTGATATTTCAAAGGCATTTCCTAGGTTTATTAAAAACCAACCTTGCATTTACAATTTCATCTATCAGGCAATATTTACCAAGTGTCATTGATACTTAAAATTATTTTTCAGAGTTTTAAGCTTAACTAAGAAGGACAGTGAAAACAAACGTTTCATTGACCAGAAAAAAAATGTATATTATTAAATGTTTATATTCTGAGACATATATATGCCTCAAAAATGCTTCTTCAAAATTGAAGACAAAAGTAAAATTACTAAAATCCATTTACCATCCTAAGGTTGACACTTAATACTATAAAATTTTCCAGAATTCATGGTGAAACTAAAAGCATCAAACCTCTGTGGTTGGTAGAAGACCTAAGTGTTTACAGTACCTAAGTAGATAGGACAATTTGCTTGGTGGATATTGCAAACAGAGAATCAATAAGAGTGTGGTAGCCAATTCATTGTAAAATGGGAAAAAGAGGTCAAGTTTAAAGTTTGCAGTCTGGGAGATTTATAGGATACGGAATCAATGAACAGAATTAGGAAACTCATGGGAGCAAGCATCTATCTAGGGAGAAATGAGTGCAGTTTCAAGCTTGTTAAATTTGTAGTGTGGTAAACCAAACTGGCATATCAGATAGTAGGGAAAAAAGAGTAGAAATGTATTATTTTCTTTTTTCTTCATTCTACTTAAATTTGTCTCTATACAATTGTGTTCTTCTAAAATATCTATCTTTAATAAGGTCCCAGATTTCTACTATATGTGGTACACCAAATGGGTTATTAGCCCTCTAAGAAATCCAGATTTTAGCTTATTTGGCAATGTCAAATACCTATTCCTCTTTATGTACTGCTATAGTGGTTTTTCACCCCACCTCCCACGGTACTTCTATATGAAAAGTAAGGCTTTCTCATAAATTATTTGTTTTTCAGACATTACTTCTTTCATAATCCTCCTTGAAGTACCCTACCTCCCTTAATATTATCTCAAAGCCTATTTTTTTAAAATTTAGTGAGCTCTAATATGTTTTTGAGCCAAATTCTAAATGTTGCCATATTGCAATCACTTGAGTCCAATTAAAAAGAATAAAGATGTAATAGACAATTAAAATGCTGGTTTTCTCCAGAGGCTATATATTTGAATAGGTAATAAAGCTATAAATCTTTACCCTCTATCATGTGGTCTTCAAAGTGGGGTGTATATGGCACTTTTTTGAGATATAAGGATAAACATGTATGTTTGCATAAAATATTCTAAAATATGCCTATTTAGTATACATGCATGATACTTTAGTTCAGCATTTCATATTTGTAATTTTAATATGTACTTAAAATAAATATGTACCTGTTAGATTTGCCTGAATGTTTTATACTGATAGCGTATACAATAAAAAATATTACATCACCACTCTAGAGGATATTAGGATATCAGTATGCTATTCTCTTATAAAGGAATACACCAAATTTACTTATACAGTTAACACTTGAACAACACAGGTTTGAACTGTGCCAGTCAACTTATACGTGGATGTTTTACAGTACAGTACTATAAATGTATTTTCTTTTCCTTACAGTTTTCTTAACAATATTTTCTTTTCTCTGGATTACTCTATTGTAAGAATACAGTATATAATGCATATAGCATGCAAAATATGTGTAATCCATTGTTTATGTTATCAGTAAGGTTGTTGTTCAACAGTAGGTTATTAGTATTTAAGTTTGGGGGGAGTCAAAAGTTATATGCGGGTTTTCAACCACATGAGGTGTTGGCACCCCTAAACCCCACATGGTTCAAGGGTCAACTATACACCCAAGAGTTTATCCACTATTTGACAGTGAAAGAGAGAAAACATTAGCATTTATTCATCTACCCATCCATCTACTGATACAAGAAACATTTCTTAAAAATCTGTCTTCTTACTGAGGGTAAACATCATATCCTTATTCGTAACTTTATCATTTGTAAGTCAAAAAAAATTCCTTGCACGTATTATGTGCCTAGTTAATTTTGTTGAATAAATGTAGGAACTGATCTCATTGGTATAGCTTCCCTAGCAAGAAATTGGAACAATAGATTTAAAGCCATGTAATCAGATAGTAGCTTAAATGCAAGACCTTTTTAAGTGTTAAAGCTAGTTAACAGTGGAATGAATAAGTGCCTTGGGTAGGAAGCTTCTCATCTTTTAAACTGTTCACACAGAGCCTGATGACCAGGTGCCAGAGATGTGACACAGTGCAAGTGGCTACCTGATTGGGTAAGGAGTAAATGAGTCAGCCTCTGAAGTATTTCCAAGTCCAATATATTGTGACGCTGGATTTATATTTTTTAGAGACATTTTGAAAATGCTGGGGAAAGAGCTGGTTGAATACTATTAACAATGATATATTATTTGTACCCATTATTGATTATTTTTATACCTTCTAAAGCTCTGTAAATACAAGCAATTTTACTCCACATTAATGGAGAATACTTGTATGGAGAGTCTCTCAGAGTAAAGAATCCAAAAGTCAAGAGGCTGGCAAAAGTATGAGCAGTAGTTAGTAGGCAGCACAAGAGCAAAAATAAATAAATAAATAAATAAATAATAAACTCAGGCTGAAATAATCTACAGAAGTAATGATCAAAATATGTATAAGTGAGATCTTTCTGCATACAGAGTTTTTTTTCCTTTACTTTATAGGTATTTCTTCCTGAGGTCAATTTTCCAGTTAAGCAAACGCAAAACATACACTTAGGAAGCACTAATACAAGAAACAGAAAATAGGAACTCCGATCAGGAGACAAATCTCTACAATACTGCCCTCATTAGCCCTACCCAACACTGTTCCTTTATTCCAAAGACTTTATCTCCAAAGCATCATTATTAAGTTTATACTCTACCTCTTTGTTCTTTCACTACATAACTGGTAATTATTCCAATGTTGGTTCATGCTTGCAGGTTTCTTTTCTCCCTCAGGTGGATTATAGGCTATTTAAAGAAAGACTTTGTCTTCTAATTAACTTCCCCCCAAATCAATGGAATGTTAAAAATGGTTAACATTTTCTCCACTTGAAATTCCGTCTCCCTTCTCCCAAATTGTCTGAACCCTTTCATTACTACAGAGCCAACTATTGTGTGGAGTCTTTCATAGGTTGTATAGTCCTTAGTAACAACTTCTTTTCTGCACTCTTCTAGTGTTTATTGTGCCTACCACTAATGGGAGCAAAACACATGCCACCATGCTCTTAGCGACACTTCTTCAGTTTGAGCCAAAAAGATGATCCTTCTCCTGGAGAGAAAGCGTGATAACACTTTGAACCCCTGATAAGTTTATTTGTCTTACGCAGTACATAAGTAACTTTGAGGAACCAAAATGTATTGCCCATGATCTAGTGTGAGGGCCAAAATGTTTTAGTCAGAAAATGATATCCTGACCACTCTGTTTAATCATATCAAATTGGAGTAAAGCTGCATTAGCTATATTTTAGTCTTACCATAATGACAGAACTAATCAGGTAGGCCTTCGGCTAGAAAGACAAAAGGCCTCAGTAAAATCTTACACAAAATCAAAGCTAGAGGTTATTGAGAGCTCTCCAAGGTACCGAAGGAATATAACCACTTGGCATACCCACTCAATGGCAAGAATTCTGTTTCTCAGTGTTCTTCAAGAGATACTTATTTACTTATTTCTATACTTTTTTATTTACTTGTTTATTTATGACTTCCACAATTATCATTTCAGACACCTACTTTAATTTGAATCTTACAGTACCTAACTAACTGCATCTATTATTCTGACCTAATTATGACATGTCCTTGAAACTAGCCTAGCTAGCTACACTGTTGACCAGCAACAAAATTTCTGGGCCAAATTTAAAATAGGAATTTTTTTAGAAGTTGAATTTCTCCAAAATTAATGAAAACTCTTGAAAGAGATATTGTGCCACTGTGTATCAATAAATGCTTATTGATAATGACCAATTTTTCTTTGACTTCTATGTACACAGTTTAGTGCAGGCCTTGTCATGAGTGACCACTCAGGGAAGTCTTGTTGGCTGACTGACCTAAACTGAAGAATACAAACCTGGAGCTTGAGTGATGCCTGCAAATGAACCAGAGAAGCGCACTTAGATCCTATATCTCTCTGTGTATATTGTCTATTTAACTAGCCCTCCAAACCAGATCTGGACAGACTTCCAGCTTAGATTTAGGTTAGTGCTATACAGTAGAATAAAATTAAAAAAAAAAAAAAAGAGTATGGCTATATGTGTAAATATCTAATTGTGTTTCTGGATACAAAAGAACTCCCATAGAAAACTGGTTTGCAAAGGACTGAACAAAGGTTGTGATATATTAAACATAATTTTCTAAAAAGTATTTGCTGGACCATCCCATAAATTTATGAGACATTTAAATAACTCTAGGTGAACTATAAACTTATTCTAAAATTTTCTTTTTAAATAAATTGCTTCAGTTCCTTAATTAATTATTTCTAGGCTAAGAAAAGCACTAATACATTAACTTGTTATTGCAACAATATCAAAATAAAATATTCAGCAGACTACTAGCCCCAGGCAATGCCACTGAAAGCTTGCATCAGTATAACCAGGTCATCAAAACTATATGTCATTGTATCAGAACGCATTTGAATATAAAAATAGTCAGAACTCCTACCATTAATTTAAGAATTACTCCAAAAAACAGCAAAAAGATTTTAAATGGTGTTTTAATTTATAGATATTTTCATTGTTATAAAATATGAAATTATCTAATTGTTACATCCTATAAAATTTTATTCTCAGATCATAGTCTATGTCACAAAACCTTTTAATTATTACTATATAAATTTGTATTTTCCTTAGCATATAGTTATATATATATATATATATATATACACATATATGTATATGTATATAATTTTCCACCAATTTAAAATTATGTTCCACTGACATTTTTATAAAACAGTATCATTTGAGTCCGATAATGTTACTTATTTCCAAATCCTACCCTTAAGTTGAATTATTTTGAAGACTCTCTAAGATGTTGATTGTTACTATAAAGCAGTTTCTAGGTGCTCATATATTTTTGATAAGGGGTATTAGAATATTAACCTCATTTTGGAAATGTCTTCTGAGATTTCTGTGTCCGTATAAGCAAAGTAAAGCACAAAACTGACATATTAAATCTTAAAACCTATTCAGTCAGAGTCTACTGTATTATAAAAGTCAAAACCACATACTCTTTAGGCAAAAATCTTTGTCTTACTTTCACTAAAACAGCTAAATATATCCTGTTACAAGAGTATCAGTAAAACAAGAAGCAACTTTCACCTTGAAGATTCTATGATCTGTGGAGAAATATATAAAAAATAGCCAGCTACCCAGATGCCAATCTGAAGTGGTTTTAAAATACAACTGGAATAGGGGCGCCTGGGTGGCGCAGTCGGTTACGCGTCCGACTTCAGCCAGGTCACGATCTCGCGGTCCATGAGTTCGAGCCCCGCGTCAGGCTCTGGGCTGATGGCTCAGAGCCTGGAGCCTGTTTCCGATTCTGTGTCTCCCTCTCTCTCTGCCCCTCCCCCGTTCATGCTCTGTCTCTCTCTGTCCCAAAAATAAATAAACGTTGAAAAAAAAATTAAAAAAAAAATACAACTGGAATAAATCGGTTAACTCTGATTTCCACATGCAACTTGATATATAACTGGTGAAATATAAATGGCTCTTAGAAAGCACTCTTGGATAGAAATTTTCTTAAATAGCACTAATAGTGGGTTATCTCCATTAAGCATTTCTGAACTTCACAAGCAGTAAGAGGGAATAATCAGTATTTGCTCTCCTCTGAGCTTCTAAACTCAAGAAATGGATAGTATAGACAGAACTTTACCAGGAAAAAATGACTTCTTTTATAATTTCCTAAAGGGTTCTCTGGTTCTTAAAGTCATAAGTGAAACTTTAAATTAAACAAGAAAATCTACAGAAATACTGGAGACATTTTGCTATTTCCACAATACTGACTATGCGTGAAGAGATTAATTGAATTAGCAAGACCATCTGATCCCATATGCAATTTTTGGCCACAGAAAATCAGTTGTCTATTACCAACACTGAATATATGTAGAATAAATTCAAATACTATTAGTTTACAGAAATGCTAAATTACTATCCTGATTATGGTAATCACATATTACATGTTGACCTTTTTTTAGGTAGTTTTTATTCTTAGGCACATCAATATTGAACAAATTGTAGGCTAAGTGTAGTGAATATGATCCTTTTTTCTAGACTTATTTTAATACTTCATTAATTGATATGTAAATTGATAAATTAATTCAGTATATAAAGCCTTTTATATGGCCAGCACAATGAAAGATGTTGATTCTCCAAAGATGATACATTTCCTGCTCTCAAATCTTTGCTCTCATATTCAACAGTCTGAGAGAAGATGCCAAGTCTCTAAACCCCCAAATATCAAAGCAGTGTTTGTATAGGTACAATCTAAATTCCTGAGAACCACCCTCCAGCCTTCTTGAAGCCAATGCTCCCTACTCTGGCTAGTCCTGTTCCCCATCCCATCCTCACCCCATTTGCATTTTTTTTCTTGCCAGAACACCCAACAGAGTTTACACTCCTCTCCTTCAATAGCTGTCCTATGTATTTTGCCCCTTGGAATATCTCAACACCTCCTTCTGCTCAAGCTTGGCTTGGCATTGAAAGCAAGCTGCATTACTGTGCAGCCATTTATTTCTGACCCAAAAGCAATCACCAAAGTCCTTTTGGTTGTGTTTTACCACTAGAAAATTAGAAGAAATATGAAAATATGAAATATGGGAAGTTTAGAGAATATACAAAATTATTATTTCATTACTTCTTATGATACTCTGTGTTTCCAATTTCTCATGTATGGCATCTCTTGGCTAAAACATTTCATCATGTTTCTTTTTAGATGCTCTTTGCCTTTTTCCTCTCAGTGACTGGATTATACTTCACAATTGTGCCTAAAAAATTATTTGTGCAATTTAATCTCTAATATCTGTACTTTTCCCTCCTCTAAAGGAAGTTACATTGGAGAGGCATTACAGTGTGAATGTACTGAACACTACTGAACTGTATACTTAGAAATACTTAACATGGTAAATTTTATGTTATGTGTATCTTACTACAATCAAATGAAAAAAAAACTGTATCAGTATAGAGCAATGAATGAGATGAAGACAATTCTCTTAGATTTGAAAATCCAAAACCCTGAGCATCATCTTAGGAGGAGCAGAGTCTTCCATATGTGTTATCCTTAAACACTAGGACCTACTGGCATTTCTGAATGAAGAGCACCCTCTCCACTGGCTATCACTGTGATTTGCCTTTGCTTCGACCTATTTCAAGTATTTCATTATTAATTAAACAGTTAGGTAAACAAACACTTATTGACTGTCAACTGTAAGTCAAGCATAGTGCTGGGGAAGTTACAGAGAGTGTGCAATTCAATTTTGGCAAAGTAATAATAGATTTTTGGAAATTGGCAGCTGAACATAACCAATCATAACATAGTTTAGTAGTTGAAGAACATGGACTTGGGCCTGACCACCAAAGTTTCAATTCTGGTTCTGTCACTTGCTAGCTGTGATCCTTTTGCTTTTTTTTTTTTTTTTTGCCTCACTTTCCTCATCCTTAAAGTAGGGATACCAACAGTACTTTATTCATAAAGTTGCTTTGAGGATTAATTGATTTAATATTTATGAAGATGTTAGAGCATTACATGGCATATTGTATCGGCTAAACATGTACTGAGCACCTAACTAAATGGAAAAGACCCTGCTAGAAGTTATGGACATTTGCTTGAATTGTGTCCTAGAACCTACTATTTAACATGGCTTGTTTGCCTATTTCAAGAAAACATTCAAGTCCTTGAAAATATCCCCTCCATCTGTGATGACTGAGAACAGATTGTTTAATGAAGAGGAAATATGATGACTGAGAAGTTTCCTTGTACCGGACTCACAGTGTGGTAACTTCTCCTACCCTAGCAGCTTCAAACTGTGCAGAAGGAAGTGAGGAGCATGCTTGTTGTCATGGTACACACACTACAATTGTTTCCAGAGAGAAATGCACCATTAAAATCAAGTGTTATTCTTAGGTTTTAAAAAAGGAAAAAAAAAAGCTCAAAAAAAATCCAAAGTTAAAAAAGTATCTGCTCTATCAAACTGGAGTCATGGATAGAATTATAATGATGCTCTCTGAGCAGGAACCTGAGCTGCATTACAAATGTGAAATCTTTTATGAGGACCAGATGGAAACATTAAATGTCTAAAGAATTTGAGAACATGTTAAAAATGAAAATCCCAATCCAAACACAATAACTATGTCTGCTGTGTGCTACTGCAAAACCAGAAAATATTTAGGACATAAACTCCTTAAAAGATTGTCTTTCATTGAAAGGTAAACAACACTTAAGAGATCCCAAATGGTGAAAACTGTGATAAAAAATCTTGCGTGGAAGTTCAAAACACAGGACTTGGACCAGAGCAAACAGTGATGATAGAACCGCTGATATTTGTCATTATTACAATATGAAAAAGAAAACAATTATAAATTCTAGATCTCAATCAACAATGAGTTCCTTAACTGAGTCCCTAGAAGGAAGAGGTTGTAATTATTATAACCTAGAAAACCATATATAAATTCTGTGTTTATATCAAAAACCAAGATTTGGGTTGTCTTTCATTTCACTAATTTCTGTTGTATATCTTTTCACATTTTAGAAATATCCTAATTGTTTGACAAATGGTATGTGTGCAGATTTCCTCATACACTGTAATTTCAGATGCAGTATTATTATATCACCTCCTGACTGTATATATCCCAATGGTAAACAGGGACACAAATAAGTTTGTCTCATGTGCAATAAAAATACAGATACCTTAGAGAAAAAAAATTAAGAAATTCAGTTCAATAGCCACTTATCAGTTACCATGCAATGCGAGTAAGATTAAACTTACTGTGGTGATTATTTCACAGTATATACACATATAAAATCATTATGTTGTATACCTTAAACTTATACAATGTTACATGTCAATTACATAACAATAAAACTGGAAATAAAATCATTTCCCAAAAAAATAAAAGAAACAGCACTTGGCTTCAAAGAGATTAGTCTAATATAATGACTCCAAATATTTTTCCTTCCACATAATGCCCTATCAGTAACATTAATAACTGCAATACTCTCTCCTGAAAATACTCATGTTGCTGTTGCTAATTGCCTGGTTATAGCAAAGGGGGAAATATAGTCATGGTTTATACTCCTGTAAAATTCCCATTGCACTTACTCTATGAACATCATTCCCACTCCCATTCATGATATATTTGTGACATAGTAAGAACCACTGTTGTAGTGTGAGTCAAATAAACTTACTTCCAATTAAAAAATAAATTTTCACTTATTACTATCCTATAATGCTGAAGATTGATCCAGCTTTCTGCTCTTAGAAATATAGCTAAAGCACTCACCAGTTTATACATATAATTTTATATATGTATATGTATATAATCTTTCATGGAATGGTGAGGCTGATTATAGCATTACATGATGTCAAAGTCTTGTAGGAAGAAAACAGAAGAAAGTCAAAGAGGTGGAAATTTAGGAAGTCATTGAGATATGATGGAGGGTTAAGGTACATTATAGAGGGTTAACATGAAGATGTAAAATGAAGTATTAAATGTGAAAGGAAAGAAAAATAATATCTACTTAATGCCTATTATGTATCATATTATCTGACAACCTTCAGAAAAATAAAATAAAATTGATGGCATAGTGGGTATAATGGGAAGAACAGACTTGATTTAGTTCTTTCCCTAAGATCACACAACTAGTTAACAATGCAATCAGATTTTATATTAATCTATTGTTAAATTTTAAAAATATTTGGGGGGGTTTTGTTATGTTTATGTTTTTATTTGAGAGAGAGAGAGAGAGAGAGAGAGAGAGAGTGGAAGAGGGGGCAGAGGGAGAAAGAGACAGAATCCCAAGCAGGGTCCATGTTCTCAGCGCAGAGCCTGACATAGGACTCGAACCCACAACCCCAGGATGATGACCTGAGCTGAAATCAAGAGTCCAACGCTCAACTGACTGAGCTCCTAGGGGCTCCAAATTTTAATAGTATTTTTAAAATTTACTTTTGCAGATAAAATTGCTTCTTTGGTGGGAGATATTGACTTTTACTATTTTATCTATCACCTCATATTTTAAATTATCTGTCCACATTTCTCACATTCAACTTGGAGGCGCAATGCTTAAAACTGAAATACTCAGAGTCTGCTCCATTCGTTCATTCATTCATTCATTTATTCATTCAACAAATACATATTAATTGTTTATCATGTGCTCATTTGGTTTATAGGTTTAGGAGATTTAGCAAGATAGATGGATAGATAGATAGGTAGATAGATAGATAGATAGATACGACATGGGCATGAACATAGATATGGATGTGTACATCAGGTGTGGATAAGAACCACAGAGATATCAAAGCAGAAAAAAGCCAAAATATGGAGTGTTATTTTATATAAATGGTCAGTGAATTCCTCTCCAATTAGATGAGTTTAAGCAATGACCTGAATGAAGGAAGAAAGTGGGCCATACAGATATCTTGGGGGAAATTCTATTTTGATAATATAAAAAGGCACAGACCTTGATGGGGATATTGCTTATATTTTGTTTGAGGCCCAGAAAATAGACAAGTGTGGCTGGAATGGTGTGAGGGGAAGGAACAGAGTTTGAGAAACAATAGTTTGAAAACAATAGGGCCTTACAGATACGGTACAAATAAGTCAACCCATACTCTGGAGGACTCTGAATAGATACATGGCACAAATGCTCACTTGTTATAAAGAATCACAATGGCAACTGTGTGGGGAATACACTGCAAAGATGGAAGGGTGAAGATCAGGTAAGAGGTTAATTTAACAACCCAATGAGATCATCAGAACAGTGGCAGTGGTGGTAAAGAGAAGGGGTCAGATTCTGGATACATTGCGAAAGCAGAGCTGATAGAATTTGCTGAAGCAGTGGAATATGAAATGACCAAGAAAAGCAGGAGTCATGGAAGACTTCAAGGTTTCTGACCTGAGCAATTAGACTAATGGAATTGAATTTTACCAAGAAAGAGAATAAATTACAACAAAGTGAGAAGGGGGTGACAAAAATCATGTTAGTTTTAGATGTGTCAAGATATAGCAGTCAAGATGGCTGTTGGATAGGTATATAGATCTGGACTTCAGAGAAGTCTGGCTAGAGATATAAATTTGGGAATCATCAGAATAGGGATATTATGAATAGAGCTATGGCATGTTCATAGACAAGTAGATATAATCTAATAGGATGGAAAATTGGTGACAGAGCAGGGGCAGGTGCAGGAACAAAGCCATTGATGGTAAGGGAGATACAGTGCACAGTGGAGGGGTTGGCTTCAACCAAGTACACAGAGAATGGATCCATAGAAACAGGAAGAAGGCAGGAAACATGGGCACATAACAGATGGGAGCTAAATGTGGTGAATAAACGAAAGGTTTGCAAATACAACTACATGCCTGGGACATTCGCTCATCATCTATGTCTCATGACTTGTGGGGGGGATTAGAAATGCCCTTTTGTCCCCCAAAATACTTCCCTTTGCTTCTGCTCTCTAGTGTGCAAAATTCTCCAAGCAGAAATTAATTCTTCTGGTTTAATGTTTATTTCCATAACATGAAATAACACAAAAACCCCGTGAGTCAATCATGCTTAAATGAGAATGGATGTGTCAAGTCCTCACTGTAAGAAAGCTTTTAATGAGGAGACATGAGGGTATGAGAACTCTGAGTGTTTTCCCATAGGTGTTTGCAGTTGGAAGTTGAGAAGGAGGTGGAATGGAGGAATGCCACCAAATCTATGGAACTTGTCCATATAAACACTGTGTAACTCCAAATCGGAACAAAAGGGGTACTTGGTTCACTCCTTTATAGCCAGGTACCTAGCAGTGGTCAGTTGATCTCTGAGTCTGTTTTCTCATCGGTAAATGGAGATAAGGATTAGATGATATAATATGTATGTTGTATAATTTTTTATGTAAAAATTTTTTTTAAATCCTGCTACCTTATTTCCTTCTCTCTTGGAGCATATTTCCTGCTTGTTCACACTAGCAGACTACTTGCTGGTATACCACTTCCCAAGTATAGCTCACTACTGATTAATGGTTGAAAAAAAAATAAGTCATCATAACAGGGGAAAATTCAAGGCTCACAGACATTTGGAAAGAAGACAGCACCATTGCTCTGTCAACCTTGAGTTTCAAAATCAGATTGGTAACACTTGGTAGCAGTGAGAGAGCATTATATTTTATTCTTATATCCTTTCAACATTTATATCTATCAAATAAAGTTATTGTACATGCCAATTGATTATGTACTCTCCTTGGTTAGATTAAAGCTCCTTAATGGTAAAGTGTTATCATGTTTACTTTATCCAACAATAAACATTTGTTGATAAGAATGGATACAAAAGTGAAATGCAAGGCACACATCAGAACTAATTCCGTAAGTGATGTCTATTTGGTTTTTAGCCATTGAAAAAGCACTGACCTATATAAATACAACAATGCTTTAAGAAACTCTAAATACAAACATCTAAATTATCAGAGTACCAAGTACTTGGCAAAAACATTTTTAGGGTTCACCTAAAATACACAATTCATTAATGCATCTTAAAGCTGAGTCACATTTTAAAAAAATCTTTTATGCATAGAACTTCTTAGAAGCTTTTTTTCTTCTGGATGTCTGTGCCAAGTCACTTTGCAGAAAACCAAAGCACTCTGTAGCCACTTGTATTCAATATTGATACTGGAATGCATAAGGTAAGGATGGTAGAGCAGGTAATTCTTAATTCCATTTGACAAAAAAGCTACCAGCAGCAAATATACAGTGTATGTGCTCATAGGTCATCTGGAATACAGCTGGCATTAAAACTCAAATCCTCTGAATCCCAAGCAAGTACTGTGTTGATAAAGATAGCTCTTTCATAATATTAGGCTCTGCAAACCTTTATTCAGATGAAGCAGTTGCTTAATTTAGTCTACAATTCCCAGACAGGGTCCCAAAAATCTTATTTTATCAATTTAGACACAACCAGAACCTTGGCATGATTCTTGTGAAGCCCCAAATTATTTTACTTTATTTTGCATTAGCACAAAGCTTTGAGTTTATTTGGGTAGCTGATTTTTCAACTACATACGAATTCACTTGAATAGAAACACGTGTCTTAAAGATATAACCTTTTACTGCCTTTCAATTGCTAGGAGACAGAACCAACCCGATCAATGATCATGTGAGAAGGAAGTCTGTGTCAAAGGGAAAACAGTAACCTTTATTTCTGTTTTCAGCCCTAAATATTCTTAGAAATGACCAAGATATAATGAGCAATTTGATTTAAATGCTGCATAGCCATCTGGATAAAGACTAAATACAACTTTCACTGAATATTGGTTATAAGAGCTTTCTACTATCTTTCTGCAGGAAGCATGAAGGTGATGTAACGACCCATGGGGGCAGATAAGATCCAAAGTTACCATTTAGTCTGGCCCCTGTCTCCATTACAGTCTTTCACATAAGTGGTCCCACTGAGCAGAAACTCCTCTCCTTTTCATGAAATAAAATGTCTGTGGAACAATGTTTGTGGTATTTAATAATGTTTACTAACAGTATGCTCTTTACATACAACCCAAATGCAACTGCAGCATGTGAGCCACTCACTTTATTTTGCACTCAGAAATAGTTTATCATTACTTTCTGTCCTATAATCTTATCTTTGATCTTCTTCCAGCAAATAGGTTCCAGTTTGTTGCATTTTTCAACAATTCTAGTTAATTTTATAAATATCATACATGAATAGGGAAAGAATTGTTTTATTTCTACTTTACTGATGAGGAATTTGAGGTTCCAAAGGTTAAATGGCTACCTCTGCCCCACTCACAAAACAAAACAAAACAAAAAAAAAACAGTTTGTAAGTGGTGGCGCCAGGATGCATGTCTAGATTCTTTGACTCTAGATCCTAAACTCTTTTCCCAATGCTTCTCATGAATAAACTTCCTTATATAAACAAATAACTAGGAGGTTAGATTCTACTGACTGGGGAAAACAACTTCACTGACATTCTGGTCCTTTGAAAAGAACATGTTTTCTATTTAGTAGAAATATATTTAAATTAACTTAGAGAAATAGTATTTCACTGGCAGCCAGTTTCACTAATGGAGACAAGCATGGAATTCAAGAAGGTAACTGAAATCCTAAAGAATACAGATCATTTTATGGACAAAGCCCTTTGCAGTTGTCTTTGTGAAGAATGAAAGCAATTAGACCCCATAACACATGGTGATTTCTTTTTCATTTTAAATTTTACCTTACTATGGAAAGAATAGTTAATATGAGCTTTAAGATAAGGAACAATCCTAGGAAACGAAGTATCCCATGAAACTAAATGGTGTGAAAAGAAAGAATATGCACAGCAGTTGTTTAATAAACACTTATTTAATTAAACCATGTCATATAAAATATGTAAGTAATTTACATTATTATCTATAGGGTACAAGTTTTTATATGGAATCTTAAGCTATGGATGCATTAGTGAATTGATGTCTGCTGATTACCTGTCATTGGCTAGGGATTGTGCTAAGCACTGTGCACACATTAATTTAATTTTCATAGGGGCCTCATGAGATGCAAGTAGCATTTTTCTAATTTTGCAGATGCAGAAAGAGGAACCAAGCTAAGTTCAATGGTTTGTCCAAAACCTAGTGTCTGGTAGAAGTTGGGAGTTGGGATTCAAATGCTGTGCTCTGCACCAGACCACCCAGTTTCCTATAGTCCCTGTGTTGTTTTGGTAAACATTAGCATGTTAGAGACACAACTCTAACTCCTGAGCGAGTGCAGATCTGGCAGAGCAAGCTGACAGGTGAAGAGAAAGGCCATAGTTATCCCTATGAAATTAAAATTTGCATCTGGATTTCAAGGGTAAAATCTCTGGAGGAAGTCATGAGCCGCTGAGATACCAACAAGAGAGATTGGATCCCTTATCTTTTTTTTTTTTTTTTTTTTGGTCAACCTCTCATTGGGAAACAAATAGTCCTGATGGTGAGAGAGAGGTTTCCTGTATAAACTGCAGAGGTAATTGCGGCCCAAATAAGCCACAGAAGCACTCTCAGGACTTCTGTACCGTAAGAAACAGACTGAGCTTATTAATTTGTAGAGGAATAGAAAGGGTAGCAGGGAGACATTTTGAGATAAGTGAGTTTTTGATGACACTGGAATTTTTCCAAGACATTTGTTCACTGAATCCTATAGTGGCTTTTTATATGTGGGATCTTGAAATAAACAAAGCATCTTCTTATGCTTGTTTTTTTGTTTTGTTTTGTTTTGCCTTTGCTTTTGAGCTAATTGGTGCAAGTAGATGGAATTACTTCAATATGGTTCTCTTCCTCTCTCCTTCACACAGTGGACGGTAACAAATAGCTTTTCAAAATATACTGGTGATAGCAGCCAAACAAGGCCATAAAGTTTCTTAGAGGGTGTAAGCTGTTCACACTGGGTCTTCTGATATGCATATCAGTATAATTACGCACGGTTCACTAGAATGTGATTATCACATGATAATAAATAAATGATATTTTGTTTCTTCAGTATATGGAATGGTCACACTGTGGATATTGTAAAATTATTTCTTTATAAATTCACATTCATTTTGATTCTCAAATTGGCACAGTCCATACCCAGTGATGCTTTTCAAATAATGAAAAATAATTTCTGCCTTACCAACCAAGGCTGACAATAATGTGAATGTTTGTGTATGCTTAGAGATTTAAAAAGATATTTAATTAAACAGTAGTATCTATTATGTCATTTATAATGCATGAAATACTGTGTTAAGTATTTTAATACATTATCTTAGAAGATAAATAGCTAGTGGACCAGATAGATATGTTTTGTTTTTGTTTTTATTTTGTTTTGAGGGAGAGACAGAGACAGAGAGACACAGAGAGAGCTTAAGCAGGAAAGGGGCAGAGAGAGAGGGGGAGAGAGAGACAGAGAGAGAGAGACAGAGAGAGAGAGACAGAGAGAGAGAGAATCCCAAGCAGGCTCCTCACTGTCAGCACAGAGCCCAACACGGGGCTGAATCCCATGAAACATGAGATCATTACCTAAGCCAAGATCAAGAGTTGGGTGCTTAACCAACTGAGCCACCCAGGCACTCCCAGATAGATATCTTTTTAAATTAAATTAACATTCAAAAATATTTAAACATAAGGCTATTTTCTCCATTTTGCAAATGAAGGAACTGGAGTCCAAGACAATTAATGATCTAAAATTTCAATAGCCAGTCAAGAAAAAATACTGAAACCAACTGGCTTTCTCAACTCCAGACAATGTAATATAAAGTGAGGATTATTAGTAAAAAATAAAATTCAATATAACATCAAGACTATACAATGACAGAACCTCTGGTGCAGTATATAATGACATTATATACCATTCTAATATTACAAGTTTTATAGTTTTAGAAAAGAAATAACATCTCTTCTTAGGGAAAGAAGATTTAAATGTTATAGACATCCATTCTCTTAGAAACTGTTTTAAGCACCTACAACCAACAATTTATCATTAGGAAAAGTCATAACTATTACAGATGCCTCTAACCCTTCACCATAACTGTTTTAATAGTTTAGTTTTAAAAATGCGGACACAAATTTATTTACAACTTGTCAATATGCTAGTACACTATTAAGAATTAAACTCAGGGGCACCTGGGTGGCTCAGTTGGTTGAGCGTCTGACTTCAGCTCAGGTTACGATCTCACAGTTTGTTAGTTCAAGCCCCATGTCCGGCTCTGTGCTGACAGCTCAGGGCCTGGAGCCTGCTTTGGATTCTGTGTCTCCCTCTCTCTCTGTTCCTCCCCTGCTCACACTGTTTCTCTCCCAAAAATAAATAAAGATTAAAAAAAATAAAAAGAATTAAACTCAAATTGTGATATGGGAACATGCTCATGGAATAGAAATATAATCCCATACTTTAAAAATAAATATGAGTCTCTTTTTGATCCCCAAACTACTGTTCTCCATGTAAATGTGCTCTCTTCAAACTAAAGGAAACACACACATTGTGTTAGATATGAAGAAAGAAACAGAGACAGAGTAAATGTAGACAAACACTACTAATTAGTAAGTCCAGGTAAAGGATGTTCATTGTGCTACTTTTTCAACTTTTTGAAATTTTAAGTCTTCACTCTCACTGAACTCTCCTTGTCCCAGATACTTCCAACCTCTTCATTTGTCCTGCTGCCATTCCTGCACATTTTAGATGAATATAATTTTAATGTTATAAATTGTCTGCAGAGGGGCGACTGAATGGCTCAGTCAGCTGAGCATCCAACTTTGGCTCAGGTCATGATCTCGTGATTTGTGAGTTCAAGCCCCACATCAGTCTTTGTGCTGACAGCTCAGAACCTAGAGCCTGTGTCTCCTTCTCTCTCTGTCCCTCTCCTGTTTGCACTCTGTCTGTCTCTCCCTCAAAAATAAACATTAAAAAAATTTAGGGGTTCCTGGGTGTCTCAGTTGGTTGAGCATCTGACTCTTGATTTCAGCTCAGGTCATGAACTCATGATTCTAAGTTCAAGCCTCTCATTGGGCTCTGCACTGACAATGCAGAGCCTTCTTGGGATTCTCTTCTCCCCTCTCTCTCTCTGCCTCTCTGTCTCTCTCTCAAAAGTAAGTAAATAAACATTAAAAAAATTTTTTAATAAATAAATAATAAATTGCAGAATTCTACAACTTTATCAAGCACAGATACATAGAAACTTTTTCTCTCTCCACTCGTTTATCTCTTAAACTGGGGGTTTTCAAGTACTTGGATATTATGGAATCTATGCGAGACTCCTCCAAAGTTCTCTAAGCTTACAGTCATCCATATTGTTTTGTTCACCCGGGACTAAGAAAAAGATCATCAGTGCCCTATTTTTCAAGGACTACCCAAAATGGTGCCTAGAACACTGATGTTCCAGAATGTGCAGTTTGAAAACAGTTTTCTTGAAGCCATACTACCCCTCACCCTTTATTTCTAATTTGTGTAACTCCCAGTAAGCCTGAGCTGTGCAGGGTAAAGGTAAGGAAGAGGAGGACAAGTGGGTCTGTCAGGGGTGCATGCCATGTTACAGATGTTCTGTTCCGTGAAAGGTCTAGAGCCACAGTCATTTTAATTTTTTTAATGTTTATTTTTGAGAGAGAGAGAGATACAGAGCATGAGCAGGGGACAGGCAGAGAGAGAGGGAGACACAGAATCCAAAACAGGCTCCAAGCTCTGACTATCAGCACAAAGCCTGACATGGGGCTCGAACTCACAAGCCATGAGATCATGACCTCAGCTGAAGTCAGAAGCTCAACCGACTAAGCCACCCAGGCACCAACCAAGGCAGTCATTCTTCTCCCTCACAGAAAAAATGCATAAGTTCTAGCAAGAAGCAATCTGAGATGGTCAACAAATTACTTTCTTTTTTTAAGCTTAAAGTACACAATGAGATTGAAACATATCTGTGTCAGACAAATTACTAGGAGAGACAGAGGTCTCAACCTCGAAGTACAGAAACATTGAGACAGCACCAAGTGAAAATTTTCACTCCTGCTGATGTCTTTTCTAAAGTACAAGGGTTGTTAATTCACAATTTCCACACTCTGCAAGTCATGGACTCTTACTTCCAAATTCCCTGTGGGGAAATCCTATAAAGAACTCAAATTGCCGTAGCTCTCGCTGGTGTCAATATTTTAAATGTTGCATCAGTGGAAAGACATAGATAATTAAACATTCTAAGATATAACATGCACACATTTTAAAGACCAAATAACAAGTAGATTCCTCTGTGTGACACTTCTACCCAGTTAACAAGAGATATGTAGAGCTTTCCTGAGCTGGAGCACCAACTGTGCTAGTTGATGCATGAAGAATAACCAAATAAATAATTGTACAGTGCTGTGGACAAATATTGACTTTATAGCACTACAGACTAGGTGGTATGATTTGTACAAAGTGGTTTAATTAAATAGGCTACCATGTAAAACACTTAGCCTCTAGTGAGATGTTGTAATTAAACCAGTGTCTGCAATATCATAGAGAAAAGAAAGAAAGAAAGAAAGAAAAAAAGAAAGAAAGAAAAGAAAAGAAAAGAGAAAAGAAAAGAAAAGAAAAAAGAAAAGAGCCAGTTAAAGTAGCTGTACTGGCAGAAAAGAAACACAACTATTTAAAGATGGATGGAGTAGGAATAAGGGTGCTTGTAGAATAAGTATGAACTAAGCTTCCTTTTCTCTTCCCTCATATCAGGCCGGAAGGAAAGATCCTCTAAGAATAAAGAGCAAGAAACAGGAACCATAGTCATTCTTTCTTTTATTTTTCCAACAAATATTAAGTGCCAGCCTTTCTTGTAGGTGCCTGGGTTGTGGTAAACAAGACAAAATCCCTGCCCTCATGTAATTTAGAAAGGTTGGCAGATAACAGAAAAAAAAAACCAATATAACAAACAAGCATGTCTTTTCAGTTGAGTATTTTCAGGTAATGATAACTACCAAGAAGAAAAATAAAGCAGAGTAAGGGACTAGAAGGTAAAGGGTGCTGTTTTTTAGATAGAGGGGTCAGGGAAGCCTTCTTTAGCAAGTGATAAGAAGCCTGCATGGAAGTGAGAGAGTGGCCCAAGTCAACATCTAAGGTACTAGTCTTGCAGGCAGAGAGAACACCAAGTGCAAAGGCCCAGGAGTGCAAACATGCGAGGTTTGTTGAAGAACAAACAGGAGACTAGCATGGTGGGAGAGAATAGGAGATGAGGTCACAGGTAGCCTGGAGCCAGATAAGGCAGAGCCTTGTAAACTATGGTAAACATGTTGGATTCTTTCCTGAGAATCATTTAAATGCCTCAATCATAAAGTTACTGGTGTCTTCACAGCGATGTTAGAGAAGAAAGCATCTATAAACAACAGCCAAGGAGAAAAACTGGGAGACCACAAAGAGGGAAGAACGGGAAAAGAAAGTAAATGGGATTTCACAAAGGGGGATAAACTTTAGCAGTTGGGCAGCAGACATGCTTGCCAAACCACCTTCCAGCATGTGTCTTAGGGGCCGTCATCATTACTTTACAAAGCCTGTTTACAGGAAGTATTTTAAAAATCCAATATATTGAAGACTGGTGGACACTAAAAGGCCAGGAAAACACCATTTATAGACTTGCATTACCGAGAAAATGCTTGCTCTGATTAAAGCAATAGACTCAGGCTATGAGGCATAGATTTCCACTGGCGTTCAGTTCAGTCTGTAAACTAAGATAATTTCTGTCAAAAAAAAAAAAATCCTCCAGGACTGTACACAAAACACAACACAAAGCACCTCTAGCAAATGAGGAATGAGCACTAGGGTTTTCCCCAGAGGCACCCCAAGCACGTTTGCAGTGATTGTTTGATGCATTTGGGGACAGTGCACATCAGCTAATACTATGCATAGCATCATGGTATAGGTGATAAATGTAAGGGGAGACCAAATTTACATATGTTCCCCCCATGTTCCATAAACAGTAATTTGTTAAGCCATAAAAAATTTCATAAGCACAGTTTTCAATGTTATGGGATATATACAATAATTAGAAGTCATTAGTCTCAAATGTACATTCTCCTTTTTCCCTTTGCTTCTAATCTCCTCATCTGCCAAGCCATTCTCCACAATGCCTGCCAATCTCTTACCAAAGTAAAAAGCTATTTATGGCAATCCCCTCCTCACCACCTTGCAGTGGCTCCCCACTGATGCTGCAATAAAGCCCCAAGTCTTGTTCATGATACTGGAATCTCTAAAGTATGCCTCCAATCTACAGGCACAGTCTTACTTCCGATCTTTGCCATCTTACATCTTATGCTTTGACTTCAGTGAACTTTGCTCACTTTCCCCCGTGCTCTGCGTCAAATCCCAGCTCAGCTCCTTATTTGCTGTGTAACCCTTGGAAAATTGCTTATCCTGTGCATCACTTCTTTTCCTATAAACTGGAAACAATAATACTGTATAATTCATAACTAATGGGCTCTTCATGGGACTAAATAAATAAATATATATATAGAATAATGTCAGATACAGTGCAGGTGCTTAATAAATGTGAGCTTTTATTACTGTTAAGGGTTAATGGAATTTCCCTATTATTACTATTTCTCTGACCAACAGAATGGCCTTCCTGGCCACTCTTCTGCTGGAAAACCGCTACTCACTTTTCAAGACCCCATGCAAATGTCATCTCTTCTCTAAACCTTTCCTAACACACTGATTCACTTTCTAGAGGTCTTTATTTCTTCTGTGCTCTCATGACAAATTGGGGCATCGTTGTTCAATAGCATTATTTACACACCACTGATTAATTAATAATGCGTAAGTTTGTTTTCCAGGCAGTATACGAGTTCTTTGAAGGCAAGGGCTATCTTTCTCATTTTGTGTCTCCTAAACCCAGAGTAGAGCCTGGAGCACAGTAGTCTCTCAACAAATGTTTTGTTCAATCAGTAAATATATAAAGACATAGCTATTTCTCAAAATTTATCCAATATAGCTAGCAAATAGTTCAAGTAAATTGAAGAATAATATAAGACAAAGATATAGTAAGTTTAGCTAAGAACCTAGGCCTAAATTGCATAAATTGTGTCTACAATTTAGAGGAAGGTCAACCATATACTATATTCATTGTTCTATTTTTACTCTTCCCCAGTCATTTCAGCTTTGTCTTATCAGGTATAAGCTCCTTTAGAGCATGAGCTATGTTTTTTAGTACATTTGCACAACTATTAGGCACAAGAGTATACATTCCGTGAACCTTTGTTAAAATTAGGAAAGATTTCCAAGTTATAGGTAGAACTAAATGGGGGAAAGGGACAAAAACACAAGTCTTTTTTTCTGATACTAACTCTAATGGAAAGAATATTGCTCCCTGGGCAGGCACATTCCACAGGCAAGCAAGGACAGATGGACAGAATGCAGTGCTCACCAATACACTTGTTCTTCAAGAAGAGAGCGTAGGGATAGGTGTATGGTGAGCACAGGGTGTAGTGAAGGCCATCACCAGTAACCTTATTCAGAGGATCACTCTGCTGATGATGATGGAGGAGAACCAGTGACTGAGGTTAGAACATCAGCAAAGGAATGAAGGTTGAAGAAGCTGGATACTATGGCAAGGGCCAGTCAGGAAAAAAGCACTGCAGGAGCCAAGTAGAAGAAGATTATGCCTCAGAAGCTGTCACTCTTTGTGGTTAGGGATAAATAATACGCTTACCGGGGCGCCTGGGTGGCTCAGTCACTTAAGCGTCTGACTTTGGCTCAGCTCAGGTCATGATCTCACAGCTTGTGACTTCCAGCCTCACATTGGGCTCTGTGCTGACAGCTCGGAGCCTGGAGCCTGCTTCAGATTCTGTGTCTCCCTCTCTCTCTCTCTCTCTCTCTCTGCCCCTCCCCCACTCACATTCTGTCTCTCTCTCTCTCAAAAAATAAATCAACATTTTAAAAAATTAAAAAAAAATAATATGCTGACCTAAGGACTCTGGCATTAATTTTCCAACTCCATACACATTTTGTTGACACTCTGCAATGTAAGATATGTTTTTTATCCATATTTTCTCATATCATCTAACAGTGAGTATAGTATCTATTACTGGGTTTCAAAATTTGGAAATTTGGGATGGTGATTCAGAGTTAAATTAATGGCTGATGGAGTAAAAATACATGGAATAAGCTAAAGCAATTCAGAACATTTTTAAAAAATATTTGCAACATGTAATCTTGAAAAGAACATGAATTTAGAGTATTCTTATACTCCAAATGAAACTTAAGTGAGATACTATATATGAACATTCTAGTAAAGAATTTAAAATATAGCAGGTGTTGGAATCTACATAGATTGAACCAAAAGTTTTTCTCACTCACAGCAGTACTCAATTCTATATGTTGAGAGTATAAAAAAAAAAAAAAGAAAAGAAAAACTTGGGACCAGTTAATAATGACTTTTGGATTCATGTGGTTCTTATAAGCCTTTTCTTAGTATTCACTGAGGACCAAAAACCAGATTACAAATATTATATGTTATATACAGATTGATCATCCAGAAGAATTTTCTAGTACCTGGACTATGAAACAGTGAGATTGTGTACTAAATGAGATTATAGAATTATCTCTCCAAAGTCATAAAAAATAGGCAGATTTCCAAATGCCAAAGATGGAGTAATTGTGGTCTGCCCAAGGGTAAAAGGAAGCAGTGAGATAATCACTCAAATTCCTTCCAGATTTAGGATTGTTTGAATATTCTGATTAGTGACAACACACTGAATATCTACTTTTGTCTTCAGATATTTTAAAAATAATCCCAGAGTCAGTATTTCACAAGTGCTTCTTAAATCTTCTGCCATTAGCCCACACTTCAGAATTTGGGTTTTCAAAACCAGAGCTACATGTTCATCTGAGTGAAATATGAAATCTACAAATAACTAAAGATAAAAAAAAATTGTTCAGTGAGTTTAGACATAAACTGTATCTTCTGCATTGTTTAGCTTCATCATGAAAATTACTTTAATTTCAATGCTGGAATCAAAACAATCCAGTCTTCTTAAAAGAAGCCTACTGTCTACTGTAAAGTAATAACATGTTTTTAGAGACTTCTAAGTGCATATCTTGGAATTTCTAACTTAAATGCATGGCTTGGAAAATACCAATTGTTGATCGTGAAAGGATAGTTACATCTCATCATGACAAAGGGGCAAAAATAAAGTACTTGTGCTCTAATTTACTCATGTTCCTATTATATATGATGCTAGAAAAACACATAATTTTTAAGATGAGTGAAAAAGTCATTCAAATACATATGTGTATATTTTATAAAAAGACATTTTCATGGAATGTTTCATGCAAATAAATTTGAAAAATATTAAACATACACTCAAATTAAACAATAGAAATAAATGCATTTATGGCTTAATCAGGACCTGAAAACAAACTGATATAACTTTACTAAGAATGGTAAGAAGGGGAGTATGTGAGTTGAGGGAGATAAAGGGTGAAAATGAATCACGGTCATAACTCAAGTCATTTTATAAGTTTGGTGACTAATGGATTCTTTAAACTATATTATGGTACATTATAACCAATTCATGTGTTTTGTGGGGTTTTTTTGACAATCTGTAGAAATTTTTGCTTTACCTCAGCTAGAAGAAGATCACTCTAATAGCATGTTACCTTAGATATCATTTAATTACTCTTTTTGTAGCTCATTGCAAGAAAATTTGTACAATGCATGAGTGAAACTGGCTTTTTAATCACTTTAAAATTTGGATTCTTTTGAAAAGAAAAAAATCCAATATTTATAGCTCATGTTCCTAGCACATCAAAAATCTATTCTAAGTAAAAAGAAAGGTCACATTATTATATTCAGAAACTCTACAGTAAGGAAAATATTACCAAAGTCTTATGAAGATTTACCATTATCTGAAAATTAGCTTACTAAAATTAAATGTCCTTCTTCTCAAAATACTGGTTTAATATTAACACAAGTAGTAAAACAGATAAGCCTATTGGTTAATTGTACATTTTCCATCTCTGTTCTTTTTATGAGAACTAATTATACCCACATCCCTTCTCCTATCCAGTTATACTACTTAGCAAACTATATGAAAATACATACACATTAGGAGTGGAGTAAACCACGAGAGAAAGGCGTTCTTCAGTATACACTTATATATAAATCTTCTCTTTATACAAATGCTACCATTGGTAGGTTTTTAAAAACTAATCACGTGCATTCTACGTATGAGACTATAATTAAGATTTAATTCATCAAAAAGATGACCAGGAAAATTCTTCAATAGAGCAATTATATGAACAACAGTCCGTTCTCAGTAAACAAAAACAACCATACCATTTTAACTAGGTAAAGTATCTTTTGGCTCACCATGTGGTACCTATCAAAGGCAAGCTACATATTTCTAGGGGTAAGTTGAATTTGCCAATGCACTGTGCAGTAGATGAGACAAACATTTCAGATGAGTGGAAACCAGAATTTAAGTAAATACTAATGTGCAAACCCAGATATCCAGATATCCTCAGTTTATAATGTTGGTTGGCAACCTAATATGCAGTCACACAATCACTGTGTTAGAATTGCCTTTAAGAGGTACCAGCTCCCTTTATTGCTATGGTCCCTATTAAATAAAAACTATCCAGATACCCCATTTTGAAGGGTCTCTCAATCTGAAAGAAAATACATCCTCCAGAGAAATCAGAAATGCCCCAGTTTTGGTGCTTAAAGTTTATTTAATTTCTACTGTGCTTTATTAACATTTCATTATCATACTGGTTTAAGGAATTACCCCATTGTATGTAACACATACATTAAAGGTGGCAGACTCAGTGCAATTTTTACAGAAAGTTCTTGAATGTACTTACTTGGCATTCCTAAGTAAACTGGGGATTTATTTATTATTGCCTATAATTCTGAAGTTACTACTTTTTTTACAAGAGGCTCTTCAAGATAATAGCAATTTGAATCTAAATAAGACTAATTAACCATGTAATTTCAGAAGTGGGAATTTAGTTCTCCTTTTCTTTAAGCCAATAAATCAAAATCGCACTAGTTTCTACACAACATACATGGCAATGCAATAATTAAGTTTGACTTTATATTACACATTGCCATAAGAAATAAATCAGAACTAAAATTCAACCATTTGTCTCGTACCAAAAATACGCAATTAAAACATATCAACAACAGCCACCAAACATACCGAAAGAAGTCAGCTATCACCTCAACAGAGATTAAACAAAACATTGAATGTTAAAAACTCCTTCAGTATTTAATTTACCTAGAATCGGCTAGGTATACTTTGGTGAGCAGTAACTTTAAAGACTCCCTACAGTTAAAGGCTCATTTTATCTGGAAACAGCTTGGCAGCACAATGATAATTTAATATACAGTGCACTATGTATTCTATGTATTCTTCAGCAGACCCGCTCTCCATTCGTTTCACACTTGTGGTATGCATTATGAACAAAATTCAAATGTTCGTTTTCTACATTTCTGAATCACTGCCGCTACTGAAAAGCACCACAGAAACCTCCAAGTCCCGTCTTACCATGTATGAGCCACAGTAAAACGCCGACGTTGCCGGATGCTTTTATTCACCAGCAACTTTCTGAAAAAGCATGGTGAGTTCCTTGGTGAACTGCGTGGAGAAATTTTAGGAGATGTAGGTCTGTTTCCCGGTAATCTTGGAAGCTCCAGTTCTAAGTGCATTTGCTCCTTGAAAGTCTTTATGCAAACCTCAGATTCAGAAGCAGTAAGTTCTTTTGAAGACTCTCTTGCTGTCATGTCTTATATGGAGCGCTGGCTTTCACCACCCAAAACAAAAACCTCAAACATAGCAGAGACACAGCTGCAGGTTAGGAGGCTGATGAGTCTGCAAACTGTTTTCCAGTTTAATTTCGGAAGCTGCGGCTCCAGTGTTTGAGCTGCTTAGAGCAAGAGCAGCATACTCGAAGAATGGTAACTCAGGCTGTCACAAGGAGCTTTATCAGCCTGGCTTCGCCTCTGAAAATGCGCCAAAGTGCTTCCTATGTCAGTAGCCTCCTTGTGGATGAGGCTTGTCTGCCAGCGACACACTGACACTCACTGAATTCATTCAGCTGAATATATCAACTCATGAAATATTCATAAGGGCTTCTGATAAATCCTTTACATGTATTTTTTAATCTTATCAAAGGAGCTGCACTCACTAATGGATAGTCGGCAAAACCTTGTTTTGTTTGCACAAAAAGCAGAACTAGAGCCTGTCCAACACATGAGATGTTTCAAGTCTTCATTCAGAATTATCTTGCCCTATAATGCACACAACACTAACTCCACCTACCAGATGCTTATTGGCCTAGGATTATTTAAATAATCGCACTCTGTTTCCCCCTCAACAACACCCTCCATCGCTCAGATTTTCATCAGATTTGTACAGCTACTGTTCTCATCACAGTGAAAACATTAAATCAGGGACTGTCAAAAGCCTTGCTAAAACAGCCCCCCAAATTCCATTTCTGAATGAAAAAGCTGATTTGTTGAAGTTTTTTTCCCCCTTCCCTTCTCCAGAAGATCCAAAACAGCATCTATATAAAAAATGTCAGCTCACAGGAAAACATTGGATTTGGTTCATTCCCCTGAGGAATTTAAAGGCTAATCTTTATTCCAATAAACATTACCCTCATTCTTCTGTTTAAGCTCTTTGTTCAAGGGCTAGCCACAGCAGCCACTCTGTTAGTTAGAAGCAAAGTCACTTCTGAAAGCCAAAACTTCACAGAACAGAAAGGGAGGTAACAACAGGGAAGAATGAAAGCTGCTGGGAAAAGTGCAGAGTCCAAAGTCAAGCATTGCATGTGTGTGTGTGTGTGTGTGTGTGTGTGTGTGTGTGCGCATGCACGCGCAGGTGGCTATGTAAGACAGTGTGTGTGTGTGTGTGTGTGTGTGTGTGTGTGTGTGTGTGTGCTTTGTTCACAAGGGCATACAAATGAGATATATGGACAGGGGAATCCAAACAAGTGTCTCAAGTACCAAAGCAGATCATTGTAACCTGAAATTTCATTAGAAATACACTGGAAAGCAGGTTTGATACTTTAAAAGGCACATGGAAGGGAAAAGAATATGGTGGTGCTTGAAGTGTACAGATGTTATGAAAAGTCTGTACCAGCCATGACTGCCACCAGGGCCAGCCTGAGCTCATAAAAATTTGACAAAGCAAAACTAAGGCTAGTCAGTGAGAGTGACAGTTAAGGAATGATTCACAGGAAGACTTCAGTGAATAAAGGAGAATAGTTTTCCTCTAAGGTGTGAGGACTTCCACCTTTAAAAAATCATTCACATACGTCATATACTCTGACTGAATACCTAAAGGACTGAAAAAGAGCAGATGATGACCTAGGGAAAAATAAACCCCATGCCAGCCTTTGGGGGAAGTGGGTCAAACCTAATAGAAAGGACTTAAACTCCTAGTTTACAGGTACTATCTTGGAAAGATATTGATATTGCAGTAACACCCTAAAAATACATCATGAACAAAAGCAAAGTTAGGGAATTTCAGAGTTGGAAAAAATCTCAGTGATCACCTTATTCAGCTTCTCATTTCAAAGACAGAGAAACAGTCCCAGAAAACTTCAGTAACTTGTCCCAAGTCACATTGATAGTTGACATTAGAGCTAAAAATAAAACCCAAGCTTTCTGATTCCCAGTTGACACTCTTTAACTGTATGAAACTAAGAAGTCAAAAGAGTCATTTTGTCCAGCCAGGTCCTCATACATCTTCTTTATATATTTGAGTATGTCTTAATATCATGTGAGGAAATATTGTCACTGGTACCTATTATTTACCACATTATGAAAACAAAGCTAGGACTTTCCTCCAACAATAATATGATTTAAAACTGAAACATGAGAATATGTGATCCTGCCAATATTCAGAGTGTTTCATTTGCAAAAAAAAAAAAAAAAAAAAAAGCACTTTGAAGTTACCAAGGTCTTTCTCATAATCACTTTTTAAGGTTGCCAAAATATAGTAAGCATTTCAGGGAATTTTTTTCTTCTAAATTATGGTAAATTTCTTAACTTGGATTTAGCTGTAGGTAAACTGGGGTTCAGATAAGGAAATGTTGACATATGCTTACCTAAAGCAACATAATGATGCAACTGTAATTATTTTCCAATTCTTATCGGCAATTTATGTGACATTATGTGACATTTCACATTACTCTTCATTTTGCCTACTATGACAAGCCAATGTCCCAGTTAAATAAATTTTGAGAATCATCCTAAGAAATAAAATTCTCAAAGATAAAGTCTGTTAACTCTACCTACTCTAGATAACATTTAGTAATACTAAAGACAGTTAATTGAGATACAAAACTTAAAAGATAACGAGACTATTTTAAAGTCTGAATTAGTTACCCTAGAGGAAAGGAAATGTATATCTACAGGTAAATTCATGAAAGTTTGTTTCTAGAGTCAAAATGCCAAAGAAAATCTCAACACCGTGTTAAATATTGAAGTCAAAGATGAATCTAGAAAGTAGGAAACGGTAGGTGTTATCTAAGAAAAAGTACACAAAAGCACAGTAAAAGCAGATAACACCCTGCTATATTTTAGCAAAGAATATACTGTTCTGAGAGAGACAGTCAAAAGAACTGGAGGAAAAAAAACAAGAATAAAGCAAACAGTTATGTGCCCTTCTAAGAGGCTAGGAAGGAGCCAAAGTCAAAACCTTCCTATCTACATGCCATGCTTAGCTAACCCTTGGCACCCCAAAAAGAGAGATGAGTAATTCTGAGTCAATTTATTAGCGTACAGATAGTTGCCCTTGGGAATTACTTGAGAATTCCAATTAGAGCTATGTCTCAATTTGAAATAATGAAATTCCTAGTGTCCACATACTGTTAAAGTGATATGAATCAAGAATCTATCATAATAAAATATCATTGAAGGATCTGAATAGCATTACATGGTCAAAATAATAATGTATTATATGTATTATTTACAAATATTACGGACAAATAAACAATACTTTGAGTTTTTATCAAATTAAAATGGAAAGCAAATTAATTACAACCAAACAAAATTATAAACTTGTAGTACAAGTATTATAACATTGTTAAAATGTATTTTAAAAGTTATACTTTGTAATCAAATTATTGTAAATGAAAATAATTACCTTCTTTTCGTATCCAACACCTTTCAGACTTTAAAAGTTTACTTGGAATAAATTTTCTCTGACCTGAGTGACCAAGTTTTAACTAACTGCTATTATAAAACTAAAGTATTTTAAAGGCATAAAACCAGATTCTATGCAGTAACATTATGTATAACAATGTTGAAAACAAAACAAAACAAATATGGCTAAACATTTACCATGAATACAAAGCTGGATATTTGAGAAGACAGAATGTATCTGGAAGTTTCTTTATGAAGAGAAATAGATTTAAGACCACCAATATTAACAGAGTTAAATTGTTGTTGATTATATCTCTAGATTATTACCCAGTGCTCTTTTTCTAAAACAACATACAATCTGAGCACAGCCATGAGGCTCTACTCAATTAAATATGGACAAGCTCTTCTTTCAGCCAGACAAGGTAAGACATGAATACAGAACACCAAGAAACACCAAGAGCCTCTTTCAACAGAATGCCCTACTCACCACAGATGGCAATTTGTCCCAATTTCTCCATTTCAGAAATTTCTCTATTTGAAGAAATAGAACTAGACTTATTCCAACATGGCTGAGGAAAATATGCCATTCAGTTGAATGGAAATAGTTGTTTGGCCATCTAAAAGAGGAACAGTTAACTGACCATTCTTTAAGAATTAAGGGATGATAGGGAAGTAGCTCACATTTATTGCATACCTGTGGTATCAGACATTGTTGTAAGCATTTCAATAAATTATTTCAATGTTTCCTCATTATAAACTTATCAAACAAGTAGTACTGAGATCTCTGTTGGACTTCCTGATGGTATTAACCTCTGAGGTACTTAAGGGCTGAGCTGAGCCTTGTTCATTTCTAGAATATGGAAGAGTCTGGTACAGAGTTGATACCCAATAAACATTTCTAGACTGAATGCACATTATTTTGCTCATTTTCAGATGAGATCATCGAGACACAAAATTGCATACTTTTTAAGGAGTTGACCCTACACCACAGTTTTTATAACAGAGGAACCTAATGAGACAGAAGAGGGAATGCAAGCTCCCACAGTAGTCTCGTCTTGTCACTAAAGTACTAAATGTCCTTGAGTCTGAAATCATCTAGCATGTTATCTTTTAAAAATTTTTTTTCAACGTTTTATTTATTTTTGGGACAGAGAGAGACAGAGCATGAACGGGGGAGGGGCAGAGAGAGAGGGAGACACAGAATCAGAAACAGGCTCCAGGCTCTGAGCCATCAGCCCAGAGCCCGACGCGGGGCTCGAACTCACGGACCGTGAGATCGTGACCTGGCTGAAGTTGGACGCTTAACCGACTGCGCCACTCAGGTGCCCCTAGCATGTTATCTTTATAAGATGATATGAATGCTTCACTTTTACCCATATGACACTATTTAATTCCTCAACATTACTAAAATAGTGCTCCCAAAAGATCAGCTTTAACCTGTGCCACCTCCAATGTCACCTAAATCCTAGAGAGGGAAGCTCATACCCTCATTACTTGAGCATGGTATCACATGGTTCATATAGATGGTCCCATTCAAGAAAGAAAAGCCCTCCAATGACTCCTCATTACACTCAGTAAAAGTGAAGGTCCACACAATGGCCTAGAAGACCCTAAGTGTCCCCATGCTCATCTCAGTACCTCTCTGATTTCATGTTCTTATGCATTCCCTCTGGCTCTCTCTGCTCCAGCTTCACTGGCCTCATTTCCGTTCACTGAACCTGTTGTGGAAGTTTCCTCTTCCCCAGGATATCTGCATGATTTGTTCCCTTATCTCCTTCTAGGGTTTGCCCAAATAACACTTTCTTGATGAAGTAAGTCTTCCTTCATCATCCTGTTTAAAACTGCAATCTCTCCCATTCTGCATCACTTTCCTTCATGTATCTGTCAGCATATAATATAGTATATATTTCTTATTTACGTGTTCGTCATTATTTGCTCCCCCTAGAATTTATGTTTCATGAAAGCAAGAGCTTTGTTTTGTTCACCAGTGTAACCCTGGAACAGTACTGGCTATGTAGTAGATATTTAAATAAATATCTGTTTGATGAATAGATGAATGATCTCCTCGGTGCAGAATAAGACAAGGGAGGGGGGTAGCAGGCAAAACTGGGATAAATGACCTCTCTCAAAGGAGAGCAAGAGCTACAGTGGTATTAAGCCATAACCCTTCCACAATTTTGTGTATTATTTTATGTCATTTTCCCAGCCTAAACGTGTTCAATGTCTCTACTTTCTTTGCCAAGAATACTGTCTCATCCATTAAGGGTAAATTCACATGAAAACTCTTCACTGAAATCCTTCTCAGCTTCCACAGGCAGAGTCCACCATTTCATCCCATCTGCCTGCCACCAGCACTGGATTCATCTTCAGAATGTCTCAGAGGATATCGTAGTACATATTATTGTCTGTCTCCTGGAGTAACCTATGAGCACTCCAAGGACATAAACCATTTTGCTCATTTCTTTATGTCCACAGTCTGACATTGCTCTGATTAATATTTGTTGATCAAAACTATGAATAGAAAATGAATATGGTGCCCCATATCATGCCCTCCTGTCATGCTCAGATTATTCTTCCTGTTTGACAGCTAGTCCGGGCAATATCCTAACTTCCTGAGCTTACGAAGGTTTCCAGAATGAGCTGCTTAAATCATAGCAGTTTGGCTGTGTTTCCCAATTTAAGTAGCATTTCTTCATTCTTTAAAAAAAATATCACAATTATCATTATTACTATTATTAGCGTTCACATTCTTACTGCAGTGCAAAAGCAGAACAGCCATGTGTTACACTGCCTTTTCATTCGGTGGTATACAGGCAGGACAGACTTGTAGGCCCTCTCCTCATGGTGCTTTCTAGGTTGGGCAGAGTAATTAGGTGCTTCTTTCACAAACCACATCCTGTGAAGGCAGACTGCATAGGCAAAAATACTAAGGAAGCTCCTCGCTTTGTTACGTAGGTCATTGTTAACATCAAGATATATTAGCAAAGATGAGTCAGATACCTAAATGCAAGGAAAGAAACTATTCCCATGGTAGGTGTTTTAAAATCTGCATTAAATGAAGGTATTCCAGTTCCCAAAGATAATACTAACCTGTCAGCAAATTACCTAAAAGGGTGATTTCAAATGAATAGAATATTAGGGACATATATGTTTAAAACAAAGGCATGTTTGGGAAAACCTTTCTCTAAATGATCTTGTATATTTTTATTATTTCTACTCTGTCAGCAGTCTTCTGTAAAATATGCTTTAAAATGGTATGGTATTAATCTACAGCTAAAAATTTTAAATGTAAATAATTATCTGTGTAAGAGCAATTAACTATGATACCACAGAGATCATAGAAAGTGTATAGCAGACATGAAAACTAAGTCAAATTCACTCCATTGCTCTTAAAAAGAGACTAATATTCAGGGATCCATTTCATGCTTCCATATATATTTGCAAGGATTTAACAGAAACAATATTTTCCTAAATTAGTGATATAACAGGATGAGTCTAAAAAGGGTACTGAGTACATATGAACATGGAAAATTCTTTCAAAATAGTGAATTAGATCATCATGATTGGCTCATTTAATTTCAAGTTTGTTTATTCACAACATATTCTGTTAATTCAAAATCTGTTCATATTAGAAATTTTTAAAAATTCAGTAACATTAATAATGATAATGATTTTGATTTATAATGAAGAAAATGGAATTTTATCTATCAAGACTGCATGTGAAGTTCTATTATTAAGAGGTAACTCAAATTTAATTTCCTATAAATATTTCATAGCATTGAAGCACTGCAATATTAGCATATGTAAAATCCAAGAGTGGAGACATTTTTTATGCATGCATGCCAAACTCTGTAGCAAAGACTTTTAAATAGAATGTATATTTTTATAAAGCTCCCTTGGTTACTTTTTGTCTCTCTTGTTTTCTTTTTAAATTTATCATACAATAAGATTGACCTTTTTGGAGATGGTGTTCTATGAAATGAAATGCATGTCTGGATTCATGTAACTCTACCATAATCAGGATAGAGAACAGTTCTATCAACCCAAAAACTCTCTTGTGCTGTGCCTTTATAGTCACATCTTCTTTCCACTCCTGATTCCTGGTGATCCCTAATCTATCCTCCATCACTGTAATTTTGTGTTTTCAGTAATCTTATAGATATGGGATCACAAAGTACTTCACATCTTGAGACTAGCTTCTTTCACTCAGTGCAATGTCTTTGACATTTAGACAATGTTACATTTATTAACAGTTCATTCCATTTTACTGCCATATAGTTTTCTGTTGTATGGATGTACAAGAGTTTCTTTTTTATCCATTCACCCCTGAAGAAACATTTGTGCCACTTCTAGTTCAAGACAATTATGAATAGAAACGTAATAAACACCATGCACAGGTTTTTCTGTAAATATATATATATGTCATTCCTCTAAGGTAAGTACCAAGGATTGGCATTGCTGGGCCATATGCTAAGTGTATGTTCATCTTTATAACAAAAGGTCAAATTGTTTTCCAGAATGGTCGAAATCATTTTGCATTTCTATCAGCACTATGTGAGAGTTCCCTGTTGCTCCACAGACTTGTCATCACTTTGTCTTTTGTGTATTTCAGCCCTCCTAATAAATGTGTAGTATGTATCTCATACTGCTTGGTTTACAGTTCCCTATTGGCTAATGTTGATCATGTTTCCATGTGCTTATCTGCCATCAGCTTCTTAAGTACAGTGTCTGTTCAGGATTCTCACCCATTTTCAATTTAGATTGTTTCTTTTCTAACAATTGAGACTTCTTCCCCAATCTTCCCACTAATGTTTACTTTTCAGAGTTCTCAAACAGCTGATCTATGCATTCTGTCCAGGACTTAAAGCTATATTTAGAGGTAGAAACAGAATGGAGCATGATGACTCCCATCTTACCTGGAAACAGAACCTTTAACAGAATAGTATCAGTTACAAAATCTGAAAGTTTCAAATTGGTTTTACAGTTTATAACACTTTTACATTATCAACACTCTTCTTGAAGCCTTTAATGTTTCCATTCTTGCCTTAGCCATTCCTTTACATCTGTGGGACTTACATATGGGCCATCAGAGTGACTTCCTAAAACTCACTCTTGTTGTAATTAGTCCTCAATGCCACTACTGAGGGCAGGCGTGCTATCACTGAGGAACAGCAGATTTGATGCATTTTGTGGCTAGTTAAAAAGAAGCCCTTCTAGAAATGGATTCTAGGTGACTTCCAATCTCTCTTATCCTGACCATTTTCCCAAACAAGTTTCCTTTTTCCACTGTGGCATCATGAATACTTCTGAAAGAAATCTCATCGTTTCACTCCTTCTTCCTTATTTCTTTCTATACTAATTCACACATGCCTCAAAGATATACTTACTGGGGAGCCTGGGTGGCTCAATTGGTTAAGCATCTGACTTTGGTTCAGGTCATGATCTCACGGTTTGTGAGTTTGAGCCTCACACTGGGCTCTGTGCTGTCACCGAGATCCTCTTTGTCCCTCTCTCTGCCCCTCTCCTGTTTATTCTCTCTTTCTCTCAAAATAAATAAATAAGCTTAAAAGAAATTTTTAAGATATACTTATTGAGTAGGTACTATGTGCCAAAAATTCGATTTCCTATTATCTTTGGTAAGCCTGTATTATTGCTTGAAGTTTTGATATTTGTTATTCAACATAAAATCATAATTCTAAAAGCTTTATGTAATGTTTATTTTATCTGTGACTTGATAAATTTTCCAATCACTTTCAATTAACTTTTGTTTATTTTGCATTTAGCAAATCTTTATTCTGTACATACATAATAAGTCTTCATTGGCATGATGATGTATTATCTGAAAAAGTTTCAGCATCAGTCTTATAACTGCTTTCTTATATGTACACACCTTACAAAAAACTCTATGCTCTTAGAGAGTAAAAATCATAATATATTTTCTTTATTGAGTGGTTAATATTTTTATTTCAAAAAATCAGGATATTGTATATAACACTTTCTGAAAAGTAAGACATTATAATTGAATGAACTACTCTATGGGTGTTTTTTAAATTAAAATGTATTTATTTGACACTAAATTTTGTGTGAAGTCAAAACTAAAAAATTCATAAATATTCAAATTGTTCATGTATTAACTACTTTATCCCAAACTCTTGCACACAATATGCAAAATGCTTTGTGCATGATAAGTGAATGTGTAAAAACCCAAGAATATGAATCAACAGTATGCACTTAATTACTGGTATTAGTTCAGTGTCAACTATGAGTCAGGCACTGTGCTAGTCTAAGGAAAACTGCAATGAATAAGCGAGATTCCCATCCATCCTCATGGTAATTATATGCTACTTATAGTCTAATGGTACAATTATCACAGGTCAATTCTAATCATAATTCTAAACTTATCTGCCTCCTTATTCACTTGCTCTCCTTTGAAAGGAGATCAAAACCAGGTTTTCTTCTATTTTCCTCAGTATTTGGGTTCCTCTCCATTTCATAGATTATCCTCATCCAGGCTGTCATACAAGATAAATACGGAGACATTCTTTGTCCAGAGTTTCTATAGTTTTTTTTTCCATAGTATATCCTGTTAGTCCCTATTCCTTGCTCATAGCTCAACTTATGATTTTTTTAAATACCAAAGGAATGTAGATGCCCATCCAGTGACACATACCAACCAATGCAAACAAACAAACAACAAACAGAACCTCTTGCTTCATTTCTCTGAATTCTAACTGGGACATAGGGGATTTCTGTCATTTTTTTTTAAATTGATTTTTTAATGCTTTTTATTTTTGAGAGAGAGAGAGAGAGCATGAGTAAGGGAGGGGCAGAGAGAGAGGGAGACACAGAATCTGAAGCAGATTCCAGGTTCTGAGCTGTCAGCACAGAGCCCGATGCAGGGCTTGAACTCATGAACCATGAGATCATGACCTGAGCCAAAGTTGGCCACTTAACCAACTGAGCTACCCAGGCACCCTTGTCCAGTTTTTAAAGTAAATGGTAAGTGGTTTTTCTTCCTTTGATTCACCAAAGTCTGACTCCCAATAATGTCCTCCAGTTGGTTCTAGTTCTGGGACCTGGGATTACAATGAGTAAGTCACATGATAGACTTTCAAAGATCTATCCTCTAATACTTTTATATCTTAAATAACTACAGCTCTTTCAAGTACCCTTTACCAAACACAGATTAGATAGTTTTTTGTAATAATCAGGCTGAACCACTGACATACATAATAGTAATGGGAGAGAGTGTACTGGTTTGCTGTAACTGCCATAACAAATACCACAGATTAATCAACAGATACTTATTATATCACAGTACGGGCAATCAGAAGTCCCAAGCAAGCTGTCAGCAGAGCTGACTCCTTCTGAGGGTTGTGAAAGAAGGATCTGTTCTAGGCCATTCTCCTTGGCTCATAGATGGCCATCTTCTCCCTTTATCTCATCACATCATCTTCCCTCTATGCATGTCTGTGTCCACTTTTCTTCCCCTTTTATAAGAACACCAATCCTATTGGATTAGGGTCCATTTTAATGACCTCATTTTAACTTGATTACTTCTGTAAAGATCCTATCTCCAAATAAGGTCACATTCTAAAGTTATGGGGGTTAGGACTTCAACATATTAATATAGGAGGGCCCCAATTCAACCATAACATTCTACCTTCTGACTGCTCAAAATTTATGTCCTTCTCACACGCAAAATACATTTTAATTGTACCCAAAATTTCTTATCATTCAAACATCAACTCTGAGTCCAAACCTCATTTAAATCATCCAAGTCAGTTATGGGTGAAACTGAGGGCAAGATTCATCATGGGACAAAGTTCCTCTCCATCTGTGAAACTATGAAACCAGAAAACAACAGAGGTAGAACAGGTACAAGATAGACATTTCCATTCCAAAAGGGATAAACTGAATGGCAGAAAGGGTCATGGGTCTCAAGTAAGTCTGAAACCTACTAGGACAAATTCCATTAGAATTTGAAACTTGAAAATGATCTTCTTTGGCTCAGTGCTTTGTCCTCTGGGCCCTCAGCCCTGAGCAATGGGGGCCCTGCCCTCCAGGACTGAGGAAGTGGTTCACCTTCCGAAACTAAAGAAGAGGCCCCCTTCTGACACCAAGATGGAAATGGTCCCACTTTCCTGGGCTTATGCCTTCTGGGCTTATAGTGCCAGTAGTAGCCACTGGCCTCTGAATTGCCTTTAAGGTCGTTCTTCACTTTTCTTGAAGGATTACACATGTTTGCAACTGGATAGATCTATCAGCCCATTTCCTACCTGTGGAATCTCAGAAGTCTGATAGCCTTCCTTCATCTTATTCACTCCACCTTTGTCTCCCTTCAATTCCAACTGGCAGTGTTTCTGTTATTACAGATTTTTTCAAAAAGCTGGGGGGGGGGTGGTCTCCCATGCAATTCACAGGGGTCTAAGCCGTCAGACAAGAGAGTCCACCACAGTTCTTTCCCAGATAACCACAACTCTATTCCTGACTTTTGCTAAGTGATTCATTGGATCCATGAGTAACATGGTTGGTTGTCCAGCAAACCCTTGACGTTCTCTCTAGAACACATTTTTTTTCCTTTCTTGTTTTTTTTTTGTTTTTGTTTGTTTGGTTGTTTCAATATGAATAGGCTGAGAATTGTCCAAGTCTTCAAGTCCTGGTTCCTTTTTACTTAACAATTCCTCCTTTAATTTATCTTTCTCCTCTTGGATTTTACTATAAGCAGAAAGGAGAAACCAAGCTGTGCCTTCAACATTTTGTTTAGAAATCTAAGTCCAAGTGTGTCATTTACAATTTCTACTTTCTACCCACAAAAAAACTAGAACATAATTCAGCCAAGTTCTTTGTCACTTTATAACAAGGATCACCTTTCCTCCAGGGTCCACTAATGTGTTCTTCATTTCCACCTGAGACCTCAACAGAGGTCCCGTTAACATTCGCATTTTTACCAAGTATCCTCAAAGCAATCTAATCCCTACCTACAACTCTTCCAGTCCTCACCCACAACTCAATTCCAAAGCCACTTCCACATTTTTAAGTGTTTGTTACAATAGCACCCCATTTCCTGGTACCAAAACCTGTATTAATCTGATAGGGCTGCTGTAAGGAAGGACCACAGACCGGATGGTTAAACATAAATTCACTGCCTCACAGTTTTGGAGGCTAGAAGTACAAAACCAAGGTGTTGGCAAACTTGGTTCCTTCTGAGGGTTGTTAAGGAAGGATGTTTTACAGGCATCTCTTGAGGGAGTGAAAGGCAGAAGGAGAAAGAAAGAGCAACTTGGGGGGGTAAGATAAAATAACTGATATTTATTGAGAATTTACTATGTACTAAACATCTTTGCACATATTATCATTACTTATAAAACTCATAATAGCCCTTTGAAGTATATTCTACCCTTTACAAATACACAAACTGAATTACAAAAAGGTGAGATGAATTACCCAACATCATCCAGTTAGTAAGGATTTGAACCCAAAGTCACTGACTTCAGAACTCCTGCTCTTATCTGTTATACTGCATTGCAAAAGGAAAATGAGAAGGAAACACATGGATATTCCCTAAATATAAAAAAATCCACTGTATAAAAACCTATTAACTTTAATTATGTTGTATCCTGAAACTAGAACTGCTTCCCTAAAAACGTCATATTTCAAGACAATAGAAAATCATTTGAATATGCAATAAAAATTATTAGTTTCCCCTAGGCTAACTTCACTAATGAGCTATTTTTAAAATAGTTTTGTCTGAATGTGCTCTTATTAGTTTTAAGTCAATTTTGAAAGGAAAAATATTGGCTGGATGGGCCTTGGCTTGTTCATTCATTTGCCACTCAAAATTAGAATTTATTTGACTTTCACATGCTGTTAAAAACTAGAATTTTTCTTATTTACCTCCTTTTGTTTCTGATAAGTATTAAAGACAGAAATATTCTCCTATGATTCTATTTATAACCTGTTTCAGCTTCTAGTAGACAATCCTGAAACTTAACCTTTTGGGACTCCAGGGTTAACAGCTTCATTCTCTTGGATTTCATGACTATGAACAATGTTTTACTATGAAATCCATACTGAGTTTCAAGTTCTGGGTTTGGATTTTAAGCTATTTCATTTGTGCTACATTAGCTACAACCAATCTTTTAATTTTATTTTGGCAATTTAGAAATTTTAGAAGTGAGCGATCAAATTCTTAATGATACCACTTTTGTTTAATCTCTTTAAATTTTTCTCTTCTTTGGAATGCAGGTCCACTTTTAACAGATACTCTAAGATGCCACTTCACACCAGCCCCCAAAGTAATATGTAGGGACTCTTTCATTCCATTTTCCAATCTGTGCTAACAGCACTTCTTGGTTCAGTTTTCTGGATTTCCGGACACAGTTTGGGTTACAGTAGCCACTAAAATTCATGGACACTGCTTGCCGTACATAGAAGCCAAAGAAAATTCCATCTTCAGAAAAACATAAATTCAAAGTGAAGCATATTGAGAACATAAATGAGATTCAAATAAAAAGAAAAGGAACACCCTTCCCCCTTTGTAGCAGGTGACTTATACTCTAAAATCACAGCCTATGGTTATGGCTGTAGATTCCATTGGATTATTTTTTACAGCTAAGGCAATGTGCCTCTTAAGGCAGAGATCCAAATTTCTGAATCGTGACGGCAACAGCTGAAGACTAAAGATAGACGGTCAAAATAGCATTTTCTGTACATTTTCAGTTGTTAAAAAACCAGTTACAGTACATTATGTATGAAGTACATTGTTTTAATCCTGTGATGGCTCCACTGGAGCCATAAATGTGTCAAGATTTATGACAGAAAATATTATTTCCTGCCTTCATTATATATACATCTTTAAAATGGTGATGGCTCCTTTTCTTAATATAATATTTTCAAATGTATTTTATATAGGTGCTTACAATCCTTATGAACAAACCATTCCTGTTTCAAATAAATGGCCCATTACATGGCTAAGCACACTCACCTCAGGAGCTATTTGCTTCTACCTCTGCCTGAAAAGCCTCTGCTCTAGATCTTTCTATGGTTCCCTCCATATCTCCTCAGACATACGCTCATACATCTTCTCCTCAGAGAGGCTTTTCCTACTCAGCCTCCGTAACACAGTACCCCCATCCTCCCTCTCCCTGGCTGCTTTGTTCTGACATCTTCCATTGCTCTCTGACGTTGTTGGTTGTCTGTCCCTACCACTAGAACGAAAGTCCCATGAGGACAGAGACCTTCAGTTTTATTTACCACATGACACCAACACCTAAAACAGTGTCTTGTATGTCGTAGGTGTTTAATACATGTCTGCTTAATAAAGGCCACTTAATTAAACAGTAAGAGCATTTATCGGTGCTCTCATCAATTTCCATCTGTCCCCTTGTCAGTCACCTCATCCAGGTCCTTAAGCCAATTCAGTCTTACAGCCCTGAAAAGAGATGCTGAAAGACATGTGCAGAATGACCGACCAAAGGCAAGGATGAGACTTGTCTTGAATTCTCCACTATTAACGGCCTTTGAGTCCTACCACTGCTGGGGCACCAATGAAAGTCTAACCTTCCATATTCAGAGAAATATCTCAATTATCTATTGCTTAGCCCAAACACTTCTTGCTAGACAGAAGGCAAAGCAGAAGTGAACTTGCGACCTTCCCAGTGGAGTTACTGCACCACCACCCAGCAGGATTCGTTCTTTCAGACAGCACAATGGTAACACTGTGTACAGAGGCACCATTCACAGGAGACACAGGAGCTCGGCCAAAGGCAGGAAGGCAATCTGTATTGAATACTATATGCCGAGAGGGCTTTCTTTTCACTTCAAAATGAGAAGCAAGCAATTTGGGGGATGGTAACTGTCCAAGTAGCTTTACATGTCCACTAGGTAGAAAGATCCAGGATGTGAATCACTTCTTTTCTGGAGCATGGTTCCAATAAGGAGTTTTATTTTGGTAAAGTAATAGAAATGTTCTTTGAACTTGATATTCAAGTTTGTCACAGCTCAATAAACATTGGAGGAAGATGATGATGATGATGATGATGATAAAAAGTAGCAAAATGTTTCAAATACAACTGAGTTAGACGACCAAAATATTTACTAAAGGCATAATGGTTAATGGGACTTTGATGGATACCTATTAAAAATCCAGATGTTGGGCACATGGGTGGCTCAGTCAGTTAAGCGTCCAACTCTAGATCTTGGCTCAGGTCACGATCACATCGTTTGTGAGACTGGGATTCACTCTCTCCTTCTCTTTGCCTCTCTCTGCCTCTCTCTGTCTCTCAAAATAAACAAACTTTAAAAAAAATCCAGAAGTTTATAAAGGAATGAGATGCCAAGGTGAGAGACCCTTAAATCTGTATAAAATTCTAAATAACTCAGTATTCAAAACACTGAGCTTTTTTCCAAGGAGATTTTTGGTAAGCATAGTAATTCTCCTTTCAATTCTAAGCTATCATTTATATTGTCCAGAAATGCTGCATTATAATTAAGAACTATTTTGCCATAGATAACATTACATTTCCTAAACAGTACTCTTGGTGTTTTTTCATTAAGATTACTAAGCACAAAAATACAGCAATACATATACATAAAAAAATCTGTATATGAAAATACTTATGTGGAAACAAATTAAACTGCTGGTAAATTGAAGAGCAATCAAGTAGGAGAATGACCTAAGAGAATGAATTATTTATCAGGAGTCTGTGTCTTGAGATCTAACATAAGCCAGCTTCTTCATCATCATAGGGCAATTCATTTAAGCCTTCTGTTTCCCAGTTCCTCGCCTATAAGATGCAAATGTTCATACCTAGTATTTTGCAAGGTAATTCATGTAAATTAGCAAAGTACAATTTAAAATTTAAACAGCATTGCATGTGCAATGCAATCTGGTAGGTACATACATTTGGATAGTATACTCCCTGGTAGGATTTAAAAAGTGTTATAGACATTATCATATTCATCTGTCAGTATTCCCTGTAAGGAGGGAAATTCCAACCTCAGTGTGGCTCCTCAGCTTTTGTGCACAGTTCCCTGCTAGGTTACCTTTTGTCCACTTTCCCAAATTTAAATAAAGTAAAACTTCCTCCTGAAGGCCTATGGCAAGATTTTCAAAGCAAAGCGCAAACATAGTAAGAATAACATGAACTTGGTTTCTGTTGATTAGTATATGTAACATTTCTTGGAAGAAAGACCAAGAACAATATATCACTGTCTCTATTTCCCTCTAGTAACCAGAATAAGGCTAGATCTAATTGGTTGGTTGGGTTTTTTTTTTCCATTACAAAGTACAAAAACACGCATAAAGGGAATAAACATTTGTTGAGGGATTATTTGTACTAAATGCTTGAGATATTATCTCATGTAATGCTTAAAATAATTCCATGATGTAGGTTTTCATATACAGAAAATTTCATAGATAAAAATTTGAGTCTTGGATAGCTTAAGAAATTTACTCAGGGGTACCTGGGTGGCTCAGTCGGTTAAGCGCCCAACTTTGGCTCAGGTCATGATCTCGCAGTTCATGAGTTTGAGCCCTGCGTCAGGCTCTGTGCTGACAGCTCAGAGCTTGAAGCCTGCTCCGGATTCTGTGCCTCCCTCTCTCTGCCCCTTTCCAGCTCATGCTGTCTATCCATCTCTCTCTGTGTCAAAAATAAATAAACATTTAAAAAACCTTTTTTTTTAAAAAAAAAAAAAAGAAATTTACTCAAAGTCAGAGCACTAACAATGATGCCCCTGAGGCTTTTCTGTCAATTATTCTTCGTTCTTTTCATTATACTACTCTTCTCCAAGTGTGTCATTCCATAATTGGCACCACCAGCATCACTTTGGGTTATTTCCCAAAGTGTATTCTGGACCTGTTTTTAAAGACTGCTACCTACTGAATCAGAAATCCTTAGGGTGGGACCCAGCAATGTGCCTTCATAAGTTTTCAACTGCTTGTGATGCACACTGAAGTTTGTAAACCATTGCATTCCACCATGTTTTTAGAGTTGATCTCATGGAATTCTAGCATATAATGAAACCAAAAGTAAAAAGGGGCAAAATTATATAGTTAGTAGGTCAAATTTCCTAAATATACATTTACTGAGTTAGGTAAATCTGCCTTCAGCTAAGATAGTGAGTGTGGCATTCTCAAATCCAGAAATGCTTAGGTCAGAATGACAAACAGGTGTCATTATCTCAGGTGTCAAGTCAAATCGATTTGGTTGTAACTGCCTGAAACACCAAGATGAGATAAGGAGGTTTATAAGGCTGCATTCAGTGAGAAAGAAGGCCACAATCAATTAGTAATATCTGCCATGGGTCGGGGAAAAGGGAATGGCAGCACTCAACCAGTGTAGAGTGATCAACTGTGAGCTCCTCTAATTATGCTAATGACTGAATACAGTACTTCCTGTAGAAGGAGCCAGCTTAAAGATAGAATTTTAGAGATTGGGGGCCCACTGGAAATAATAGTGAGAACTTAATATAGAATTGAAGCAATTAATGATAATTACAAGCACAGTCTTGTTTTTTTAATTTTTTTTTTCATTTTATTTATTTTTAGAGACAGCACAGTGGGAGAGAGGTGCAGAGAGAGAGAAAAAGAGAAAATCTCAAGCAGGCTACATGCTTAGCACAGAGCCCAATACAGGGCTCAACCCCACGACACCAGGATCATGACCTGAGCCAAAATCAAGAGTCAGATGCTTAACCGACTGAGCCACCCAGGTGCCCCAAGCACAGTCTTATTTTTTGTAGTTGGACACAGTACTCACTGATAATGGTTCTCAAGAACATCTTTGAGCTTATTAAAAGTATTCTATTGGAACATTAAATGCATATTGCTGAATGAAAGAAGCCAGTCTGAAAAAGCCACATACGATACGATTCCAACTTTAGAAAAGGCAAAACTATGGAGAAAATAAAAAGATCAGTGTGGGGAGAGATGGACAGGCAGAAGATCAAAGATATTTAGGGCAGTGAAAATACTCCAATAGTATAATTATGGATATATGGCACATTACATTTGTCCAAACCCACAGAATGTACCAAGACTACAGACTTTTGGAGGGCAATTAGTATACATCAATGCAAGTTTGTCCTTGGTAAAAATGTACTTCTCTGGTAAGTAATATTAATGATGGAGAAGGCTATGCATGTGTGAGGGCAGGGGCATATGGGAAATCTCTCTACTTTCCTTTCAATTTTATTGTAAACCTAAAATTATTCTTTAAAACTTAAGTCTTTGAATAACATAAAAAGTATTCTCTTGCATCTATCTCTAAGTAGAGATTGGGAGGGAGGGCAATGATGATATAGACTTTCCATCTTTGTGACATAAAGATTATTCCAGCACTACATTTCTGCCCCATCCAGGTTTTGCATTGTTCTGTGTGTTCTATGGATTGTTTCAGATTTGTCTGATGTGTGAATGTATCTGCCTCCCCATCTAAATGACATCTAAACTGTGACAAGCTACTTCAGACAGAGATCTTATTTTGTTTCTTTGTGTCCCTCCCACAATATCTTCCTGCAATCTTCTGTTCATAATAGAACTTCAATATTCATCACAAAATAAGCCAACAATAAAAAAATAGCTACTAAGTGTCTACTGTATTCTAGTAGCTTTGCAGATATTACAGTAATTTTACAATATATATTTTTATCTCCTGTTGTATGCTAACAGAAACTCATGTTCTAAGAAATAAGACTCAAAACTGGAAAACCAGTAATTCTTGAAGGCTTTATTCAGACCCAGTGCTGTCTCACACCAAAATTTTTTCTCCAACTACAATATCTTCACTAAAATCCAATTATTCTATAAAATAGAGTATGTATTTATTATTTGATACATAAATATACATATATAAATATAAAAATAGTCACTGCATTTGAAGACCTACTTTAGTAAACACAGATTCATTCATAATTACCTATGAATTGAAGCATTTCTCTGTCACCCATACACTTTCAGCTTACTTCTGTGGAAATGGACTATATTAAGGAATAATTCTGTGCGGCTTTCCAGTTAATGACAAAAGGGGCTTGGCTCTGGAGATGACATTTTTTCCAATATTGTCATTAGCTAATACTCAACGTTAGCTAGCCCTGGGTTTTCCTGGAAAAATAAGAGGGATAGATTTTTCAGCCAAAGGGACACTTTGCTCCTAGAACTTTCCCTAAATGCAATCAAAATAACGTACAAGACAAAATATTCGCTAGAGTAGAAATTCTCTAGGGCAACAATCTGTCACATTCAACTTGATGCATGACACAACGTAGGCATTCAATAAATGTTTGATCCTAAAGAAGTTAAAAAGAAGAGAGTGTGTTATTTTCTCCTCTCTTTACTTAAAAGGTAAGAGGACTAATAAGTTATGATTCATATAAATAAGGGGGGGGGAAATGAAAATACTGTCCAGAAATGGCTGTGTAAATAACAGATAGTAAATCAGAGCTTATCAGATAGGATGTGATCCCTTATGCCTTTCCCTTTACTTCTACTACTTTTGGTAAATAAAAGACCTTCAGGTGATTCTGTCTCATCCAATTCCACAGAATACCAGTGGAAGAATATCCTCATTCTTTGGCCAGAGCCAGTTTTGATCCCAGACAGACTGATCTCGAAAATGACCATTCGTCCCTTCTTCAGGGAAATATTTAGGCTTGCCACGGCTCTTCTTAAGTACATTCTAGATCTATAAAACATTGTAGAAAAAAATAACCCTAAGGCCCAAAAAGCAGAGATACGTGGATTTCGTGAGAACTCAAGATCTGTAATAACCAACCGCATAATCACAATGACAAAAAAACTCTGTGTGTAACTTAGCGAGATATGGTACTGTGGAGAACAATACAAACGTACCCAGCAGGCCATTTGAAGGAATCATCTCTGGCCTTTGGGGAGACTGACCATCTAAACAGCAAAATGATTTGTAAGACAACTGGAATCTGACTTATAATGTATGTGTCAAAACAGACCTGTATGTGAACGTGTAAGTGCATAAGTGCTTGGAAACTTAAAAATCAAACAAATCAGGTTAAAGGCAACAGAAAATCCAACAAATGTGTACTAATAACATTTTTTAAAGTTTTATTGTTTGTTTTGTTTTGTTCTGTTTTGTTTTGTGTACCAGAGTCTCTCCCTAGCCTGGCTAGAAAGAATAGCGTGATTTTGTAACAGGAGAAGCAACGGTGGTGGATATTTCTTAGTAACACAGATAATGGCTTTCATATTCACAAGATATGAGACAAGGCATTTAAAAGTCCAGAGGAAGAAGGGATTGTAATCTACTTTGTTTCATTATTGATTGTGATGCTCATTTCCAAAACCTCTCAAATTATGTGTTGTTATAGCTACAGGAATTTAGCAAAACACCTGCTCAGGCATTTCTGGAGATGATTATTTAGAGTTAGTCAATTCTGGCACTAATCATTCTCCCTCGTTTTTCTCTTGGTTTGCCAAAAACAGCTGCTAACCGCATCCTCTCTGAACACTGTCAGGGCCTATCATATTCCACTTTTAAAATAATTGGAATAAATGTCATTCTCAACACTTTCATTTCACTTCAACTACATATCATTCTCCCAACTCTGCCAATGGCTACATGTGTGCCATCAACTCTCTCCTTTATTTGCTGATGGGTTCTTCCATGTAAGTCAGTCACATAAGGCTCTGCATGAAATGACTCCCTTAGAAATCTCCCCAGGATACCTACTACTATCTATTAATAGAAATGCCTAAATAAGTACCCAGCACCACATAGATTTTCATAGCTGAGGAAGGCAATAGCTGCTATTAACATGTCCGCTGCTTTCTAACAAATGCATTGGTACTTGAAAGAAAATTTAATGGAGATGTTTTATGTAGAAAAAGCACTCAAATTATTAAAGGACCAGCTGCCATTTCCTATGCACATAGTCATAATATTATAAATTAAAGTACAAGAATTAGTCACCTATATCAATTGCCAAGAATCTCGTCACTGGAGAATTAAGCAGATGAAGCCAAGATTTAGGTTCTGTGTGCCTATAGGTCTCACTATTTCTAGTTTCTCCCCCTCCATCTCCCACTACAATACCTTATCTTCCTGAACATATCGACCTGGCCATGACATACTCTTGCTTTATCAGTCTCAAGATCCCAGGCACATGAGAGATAAATTCCAATCCCTTTAGCTAATGCTTCCCTTTTCTTATCCTAAAAAAGTAATATATTCTTCTGTGGCAAACCCAAGCCAAGACCCTGTTCTGCCTGGCCCAGGGCTTTCTTTCAGCCTCATTTCCTGCCAACGCTCCTCAAACACTCCTCGTAGCCATGTACTCAGTCCTCCAGCTGCACGTTTTCACACTTCCATGCATTTAATCACTCCTGCTGCTTGTTATGCTTGTAATGTTCTTCTCCCTCCTCTCCCCCAAGAAAATTCCACTCAGAACCCCAGTAATCACTTGATTACCCTACTCTTGTAAGATTTCACTGACACCTCCGGGTTGATTTCCCACAGCCTCTGGGTATTTCCATTGTCCTCAATAGGTAACTTTACCATAACACTTATTATGTTATGTACTTGTTAATTATATATTAACATATCTATTTTTCTTAGTTGGCTTTGAATTCCATGAGAATATGGTCAGTGTCTCAACGATCTTTATACTCGAAATCTCTACCAAGGCGTAAGGCCCACATTCAACAGATAGTAACTTTGGGCTGGTTAAATGAATAAAGTATGGATCCCAGAATATTTAACAGCAACATATCATACCAGTATCTCCAGTCAATAATCCTCTAAATGCATGTATCGCTCTTCTGCAAAGCCTCACAGGAAAGAGCAGAGTCCAGCCCCTACCACTGAACATATATTCCAAAGTGCATGTCCCATTGTTAAATTTGTATTGCCAGCTTCATATAAAAGAACAGAACCTTTATGACCCTTAGAGCACAGCTAACTTACATAAAAGTTATTTGTTACTCCTCACAAATTTTTAGTGATATCCATACAGTTAAATCAGTTTGAATGCCTGCTACAGTGAAGAGTACAATAAAGATTTGTTGAATAAGTAAATAAATAAATAAACAAAATTGTTAATGCATATAAAAATAATGCCTTAGGGGCACCTTGGTACCTCAGTCAGATGCTCAGGTCATGATCCCAGGGTCATGGGATCAAGCCTGCATGCATCAGGCTCCATGCTGACCATGTTTAAGATTCTCTTTCTCACCCTGTCCCCCTCTCCCCTACTGATGCTCTGTGTCTCTTAAAAAAAAAAAGGATGCTTTAGTTTGAAGATGTAAAGTAAAAGGCATTCATACACTGTTTACTTTACCTAAGAAAGTTAAATAATGAAATGAACCTTCAAGATTAATATTTCGAAGTCTTGTGAGTCTAAAATGGTTTCTGACAAAGTCCTCTCTGTTCTGGCTCAGACGTGCATTAAGATGAAAAATTAGTATGCACTAGAAGAGTACTATCAAACAATAATACTGAAATAGCAATTCAAAGCAAACTATAAAAGGATCTAATGAAAACAAAGGAGAAAAGGAGAATTAAAGAAAAAAATCTCTACTATAACCTAAACTTATTTCTTTTTTAATGTTTTTGAAAATCACAGTAATAAAGTGATTGATACTTATGGGCAAAAGTGTAGAAATATATCACTGCAAATGTCATAAATCTAAATTTTGAAGATGTTGATAAAATTTCAGTAATGTATAATATAATGCAGTAGATCTTTTCAAGAAAGATGGTGTTTATATATATATTATATTTATATATATATTTTTTATATTTTATATATATATAAAGAATATATATATATATATATATATATATATATATATTTTAGAGAGAGAGAGAATAGGGGAGGGGAAGAGAGAGATTCCCAAGCAGGCTCTGCACTGTCGGGGCTCTGATGTGGGGCTCGAACTCACGAACTATAAGATCATGACCTCAGCCGAAGTTGGACACTTAACCGACTGAGCCACCCAGGCACCCCTTGATATACTTTAAAAATGGTTTCTCAACTAAACAAGTGGCTAGGATAGCCAACAGTTAATTGATTCCCTAGCAAATTAAGAGAGCTAATGCCTGAAAACAGGCCTTTCATGCTGTGTATGGCAGCAATTAGTGTTACTCATCAAGTATCCCAGGTGTCTTCCTCTTAGGCAGATGGTAAGATAGCAATTTCCGGCCCACTTGTGAGACTCTGCAGCATGTGATTAATTATGACCAATGGGTTTGTAACTGGATGTAACTAAACTAGTTATTGCCAGGGTGAGACCTTCCAGAGCTCTCTTAGTCCTCCTGCACTTCTCATGAAGGTGTCTGAGATGGTGGCTGCTCTCAGCCTTCTGAGTCCCAGAAGGATTACAATCTAATTACATCTAGTTCATCAGTTTCCAAGATGAATGTGTAGTGTGAGCAAGAAAAAAATCTATAGTGTTTTAGCCTCTGAGAGTTTGGAGTTTCCTGTTATAACAGCATAACCAGCCTATCCTGACTTACTCTGAGAAAGTGAGGTATTTCCTGGGTAAAACCAGGTGGAATATTTTAGTACATCCACAATTAGGTCAAAGTAATAAAGATGTGTATGCTGTGCCCAAATGTGACTATGATTATTTTAGTATACTTGCTCCCATTTTATTCAAGTGTAGAGATGATCTGCATCAAGAAAAAATTTATAGTAAAAGAAAAATGTAGGTTGGGTCATAATTACATGACAATATGCCTTCACTGTAAGTCACTAAAACATTCCTTCTAATCGTTAGTTTACTCTAATACACTGAAAATATGACCACTTATAAAATACAATTTATAAACTGCATTTTAAACATACGTCTACATTGTAACATGAAGTATATTCTTTATGTCACTAAAAAGCTAAAAACACTACATTTGTCACTGTTCTGGTCTGTTCAAACAATTAACAAGGCAATCTTTCTAAATTTGTCTCATCAAAGAGAGCCCTCTGATAATAAACAATTTCCCAATAAGAATAACTTATTACTACAAGATCATATTTTAAACAATGAGGAAAAAATTTTTATTTTTTTTTTCAACGTTTATTTATTTTTGGGACAGAGAGAGACAGAGCATGAACGGGGGAGGGGTAGAGAGAGAGGGAGACACAGACGCGGAAACAGGCTCCAGGCTCTGAGCCATTACCCCAGAGCCTGACGCGGGGCTCGAACTCCCGGACCGCGAGATCGTGACCTGGCTGAAGTTGGACGCTCAACCGACTGCGCCACCCAGGCGCCCCGAGGAAAAAAATTTTAAATGTACTCGGTCACGTAGGAGGACACACAACTCCCTCACTGGAAGGAAGGACCCCAAGGCCAGGGACTGTGTGTGTGCTGTTTGCAGACCTACCCTGTATGACATAGCACAATGCCTGACACACAGAGAAGACATTCAATAAGCATCTGTGGAAAACATTAATAAATACATGAGCTTTAGCAATGGGGAGAGAAAGGGGGGAAAAAGTGTTAAAATTTTAGGAACTTAAATGTTAAAGAAGCTCCCTTTCAAGTTAATCGAGTCCAATCCCCTTTAATAAACAGGTACATGGAGCCACAAAGAGAAGTCATACATTGACCTAATAAAAGAGTTGGGATTATAAGCCAAGTGACTGGTCTTTGACAAATATGTTGTCCTTCACACCATTCTATTCAACAGTACAGATTGGAGACTTCTAGATAAGCACATTTTCAAGCTTTAGCAAGTATGCATACTTTGGGGGAGTGCCTATTATGTGTCAGGCAGTATGCTGACTACTTGAATAAGATATGATGTTTGCTTTATAGAAATGTATGCATGGTTACCTTGATCCAATAATTGGGAACTGTCATGGTTGACAATGTTTATATTCCAACTTAATTTTTCCCCCGTCAGATAAACTGTTAAAGAATGTTGTCTTGGATTTATGGGAAATAAAGATAGCCATTTCTAAGTAAAAAAAGCTGACAAGATTCCTGGAAATGATCCTCACTGTTTAACATTTAAATCTATAAAAGTATCTAATGTGGTTTGCTCCATATAAAATATATTTAATTTTTATTTCAAGGATGCCATCTTTCTGTACTGGATTTACTTTGACAACAATATGTGCTTTGTAACCCTTTGAGAATAGGATCCTGCACCAATTTCACTGAAGTTTGTAACCACAGACTAGGCAAAGCTGAATTCTAATTAATAGTACAGTAAAAGCTTTGTTCTCCTTGCTCAGTGGGGGAATGAGATGCCTTAACTCTTTAAGTAGGAATCATTTCATGTTATCCAAGGTGTTCTCATTCTTCTAGATTACTTTTGCTCCCTTTTCTAAAACCTAACCCTAAACAAAAGGGCAGGAATTTAGTGAATTATTCAGATGTCTCTGCTCCATAAGTTCAGCACATACGGATGCCTCCTTTGATCGTTAATTGTGTATTATTATCCCCATCAAAATCCAGAAAACTTACTGAGAATAACTTCTCTTTTAACTAACATAGTCAAGTATGTTCAAGGGAGTAAAACAGAACACAATGAACAATGTAAATAGGAAATGAAGCAATATTACTTGAATCATTCAATCCAGGTATAAGCACCTGCTAATAGGTCATGTTGGTATATATATTTTTCTAATCACACAATACACAACACACACACACACACACACACACACCACTCACACACACACATATGTAAATGTTACAAAGTTTTGTAGCTGTTTTTCACTACTTACTAATATATTCTGAAAATCTTTCCACAGCAGCAAATATTGTCTAAAACATGGTTTTAAATGGTCTGATAGCAATCAGAAATTAAATCAAGATCATTGATTAGATATGTAGAATTTTTACTCCTTTTTAGAATTTTAAGCAATGCTTTCACAAACACCTTTATGTATACTACTCTATGAATATCTATTTAGACTCGTGTCATTTTGCGTCAGCAAGGACATTAATGGACACATTGTGGGCACATAGAATTTTGTGGTGAATTGGTTGTCACACTATGATTTATAAGGGTTAATTTCTCTTGTCATAACTAAAAGTACCAAGAGTGGTCAATCTTGATCGTCTTGATTCTAATGCATGTCTACTGAAAGCTGACACTTAGCGTCTTTAGTTACAAGTGTGACTTCGTACCTTAATTTTTATAGTACTTTGGAATAATTTCCCTTGGAAAAACTGTTATTATTTAACCATTTTATTGGTCAGCACATAAACTGGGAAGCCTTTTTAAAATAAAAAACTATTTAAGCAATTCACTTAAAAAGGACACTGGTTGTAAAGGTATAGGCATTTTGCTTGATTCACTTTAGCTGGGAACTGCTGGAAAAGACTGTATGTGTGTGTTTATGAGCACACATGTGTGGAAGAAATTCTGGCCCAGTAAATGTGCAATATCAATCACTTAACATTAATACATTTAGGATTTTCAGAAGAAATGTCTTCCAGTCTTATCTCTGTTCAAAAACAAGGAAATGTGCTTATAGAAAACTGGTAGAAACTGAATTCTTCTATTTCACCAATCTCTAAGAATGTATAAAAGACCTTTACATGTAAGTAAAAATAGGGCTAAAAGGAAGGAAAAAAGAAAAGAAAAATCTAGATTCCAGGTGAGAATGTATTTTGCGCAATTCAGGCTTAACTAATAGGTTCAGGTGATCAGTTTATTTCTACGACAGGTTGGAAGATTCCGGTTTGGAGGAAGGTAAAGATTGTGTTATTTGAAGAATAAGAATCAGTATGGCGGCACTTGCCTCAGGGCAATGTGAACAAGCCAAGGAGAAGCATTGATCAGGCAGTACCCATGTGGCCACAGGGTAAGACCATCCCATAACTGAATTCATAAACTTCATTTTCTGCTTATGGCTACAGTTTGACAGGGAATGGTGTGTTCACAACAATCAGATCTCTGTGAGAATGTCAGCGCCTGGGTCTCAAAATCCCCTGAGAGGCTGTGTTTGCTGTCACAAAGGTGCTTTCCCACTGCTGGCAGGCAAACTGTAAACCACAGCTGGGTAATCTTCCTGCGGGGGAGCCAATGAGTGACACCCGAAGCACTAATTAAGCAGTTGTTTATTGACTATGGTACATCCCTCACTGTGCTGGGCACACGGGAAAGGAACAAGGAAGCTTCAGACAAGGAGCTCCAATGGACGGCAGAGTTCCACTGCCTACAGTTGGGAGTCCAAATGCACTACTGTTCTAATCAGCACTTTGGGGGTTGCAAAGATCACCTATGCTCAAAACCCTAAGTACAAATAAAAGGGTGGGGACCTGGGGGCAAGAGTATTTTAGGGAGGGCAGAATGCATCGAGGGTGTGCTGGAATTGGAGAAAGCGGACTGCTAGATATTCAGGAGTTTTTCAAACTGGTTGATAACACATTGGGAGTTTAGAGTCAGCCATGCTGGGAGTATTTACACCACAGATACTGGAAAACTTCACAAATCAAATCTTGGTCTCTCATTGTTGTTGTCATTGTTATCTTCTGGAGAGCAAGTTGTCAAACATGTCCTACCACAACTGCATACATCCTAGTTTATGCCTGTAATTTTCCTTTCTATGCCTGCAATTATTTACAGAGCCCACTTTTACTCTCTAAAGTATGCCAGTTTGAATAATAAACTATATGATCCCGGGGCACCTGGGTGGCTCAGTCGGTTAAGCGTCTGACTTCGGCCCAGGTCATGAATCTCACAGTTCGTGGGTTCGAGCCCCGTGTTGGGCTCTGTGCTGACTGATTGGAGCCTGGAGCCTGCTTCAGATTCTGTGTCTCCCTCTCTCTCTGCCCCTCCCCTGCTCACACTTGCTCTCTCTCTGTCAAAAATAAGAATAAAAAATAAAACTTAAAAAAAACTTATGATCCCCCTAATTTTAGGATACAGAGATCTCTGGGATTCAGGACAGGAAACAGACCTACCACGGGAGGCCTAAAGAACTGGGGACTGTAAATGCAGCTGAAACAGAGGGGCAATGGTCTCTGGTTCTTTTTCTCAGAGACCACATGATGTTCCATCTTTGCTCATCTCTACACTTCATTTTTCTCCTTCCAAAGACACTCCCTACGCAGTTTTGACATGGCCTCAAATAACTTCCCGAGCCTTTCAGTTTGGATAACCTCCCTATTTCAGGGCCATCTATGGAGTAGCAATAGTCTTGGTATCCTTGCCTCAAAGTCTTAAAGGAGAGAATCCGATGCAGCCAACTCATCTGTTTGGGGCAAGTCACACAACTCGTATGTCCCTAGTAAGAGAGATCCTGCTGCATTGAGTTGGGGCTCCCTCTAATTAATTCTATTTAATAGTACAGTAAACCAGCCATACTAACCAGCCATGGCTAAGAGGTGTCCTATGTCACAGCAGCAGACCCTCTCTAGCACTTGTGGGCACAAGAACATATCTATTACACTTAGTGTTACAGATTCTGCAGCCTCATTTAACTGTTTGCCATTTCCTGCAGAGACCATGCCCTTCCAACCCTTCATACCTTTGTTTCTGCCAGAAGATTCTCCACTCCCCCCCCCCAACTCCTGCTCCCTTAAGGAACTCATCCTCATCCTCCACTGCACATGTCACATGGCATCCCCTCTTGTTTTGTAGCTTTCCACAACCCCTCCTACATCATTATGTATTTTCCTCTCATTCATTTTCCCATTGAATTACCCTGCAGCCTGCACTTTCAAACACAACAAAGTCTCACCAACTTACTAGATATGATACCTCAGGAACGCTATTTAGATTCTTTGACTAATAGGAGATTATATTTATTCGGTAGGGTTGTAAGGTCTAAGACACAGCAAATGGAAAGAATTAATTGTTACCATTATCCTTAGTATGGGCACCTTTAAGAGAGGAGTCATAAGATCCTAATATTATAATAGATATTATCTCCCAAAAAGATAATGAATTATGGAGGAAAACCATTGGTTTGCATGGTTTGCCTGGTCTCCTTGCTGTGTCTCAAACATAATAATAAGCATACTTCCACCTTTCAAGGCATTTCACTTTCTGTCTTCTCTGCCAAGAAAACACTTTTCCTAGATGGATTTATTGCTCATTCCTTTATTTAATTCCAGTTTTTGCTCAGTTTTCACCCTCTCAAAGAATGCTTTTAAGCCAATTCCACCTAAAATGGCAACCACCATTAACCTCTAAGCCTTTACCAAGCTTTATTTTTCTTCTTTATCCTTCTTCTCTTTCTTGTATTATTAGCAAACATTCCGTGTGTGTGAGTTTACTGTCACCCTTACAAATATAAACTCCAGGGGTAAATGAGTTCATTTTGTTCACTGCTAAATATCTAGTGCCTAGAACACAGTGTACATTTTTAAATGAATGAATGTTTTCCTAGTATGTATTAGGTGCTCAATAAATGTTTATTGATCTGAACTAAGATAAGTACAAAAGTATAGGCATGCATCAAGTGGAAGCTGAGTTCAGAGAAGGGAGCCATTATGAGCACATATTTTTACAGAGCTTCATGGTTTATACAGCATGATCACACGCATCTTTTTTCTTACTCTTAAACTTCAAGCTTTCTAGAGACACCCAGTGGCCTCAATGGGCACTGCTTAGAATTGCAGATGGCTCTGAGTCAGAGCCTGGTCGCCTTGCCACAAAGCAGTGTGAATTTTAAAAATATGGCCATTATTTATTGAGTGTGTGTGTGTGTGTGTGTGTGTGTGTGTGTGTTTTCAGAAGGAGGAGAAGGGGAAGGAGAGGAAGAAGAAAATATATATTTCCAATTGTGTACGTCTCAGTCTGAGTCCAAAGGCACAAAACCAGCAGCACTGATATCCAAGGGCAGGAAGAGATGTCACAGCTCAGAGAAGAAATTCACCTTTCTTCCGCCTTTTGTTCTATTCAGGCCTTCAAAAAATTGAATGATGGACGCTACACTGGGGACGGTGATCTTATTTCCTCAGTCTACTGGTCCAAATGATAATCTCTCCCAGAAATACCTTACAGACTCACAAAAAATAGTATGTTACCAGCTATCTGAACATCCCTTAGCCCAGTCAAGTTGACACATGAAATTAACCATCACAGTAGATGAGACTAAATCAAACATATGAAGTGGATGGGAAAGGGAATAAAGAAGTTTGAATATCAAGTCAAATTCCTTTTTTTTTTTTTTTGGTTGCATCACTGAATTCACTCTTTTTCACTGTTGACAGCAGGGCAATGTGAAGTAGCGGGAAAAGCCTGCGTTCAGCAGCCAGCACTGCCATGTATGACCTTCATGAGCTCAGGGGTGAATCACTTAACTCAATAAAGCTTCTACTTCCCTTTAGAACAATGAGAATTAAAAAAACTCTACTTTATTTAAGTAGATTAAGTATTAAGAATAATAAGCTAAGCAAATAAAGAATCTAAGCAATAATAGGCAACCAAAAATGGTACTTTTTCTTATTATTACTGCTACTACCACTACTATTAATATTGCCCTCCCACTCCCCAACTTCAAGGGCACTCATTTGTATGGACTTGCCTAGAGAACTTGGTATCAATTCTACTCTCTTGCAGACATGTTGTGTCAAATCTGACAGGAAGTTCACCTGCTCTGTGGGTTACTCATTCTTTATGTCAAACAGGCCTATCTCCTGGTATATTCTATCTACCTTCCAGAAAGATGATTGAAAATTCCATTTAAGTGAATTCAGATTTCTAGAAAATTACCACAGGTAAGCACTACAAAACACAATAGTACCTAACCTTCTTTTCAGAAATGGGTGATTGGGGGTTTTTTGTTGATTTTTTTAAACTTTATTTATTTTGAGAGGGAGAGAGAGTACGTGAGTGCAAGCAGAGGAGGGGCAGAGAGTGAGGGAGAAACAGAATCCCAAGCAGGCTCCGTGCTGTCAGCATGGAGCCCGATATGAGTCTCAATCTAACCAACCAAGAGATCATGACCTGAGCACATATCAAGAGTCAGGTGCTTAACCCTGGCAGCCCCCGAATTGGGTGATTGTTATGGAATCAGAAACAATGAAGCAAATATAAAGTGTATAAAATTTACATCAATGCCCATCAAAGGGGATTGATTTCAAAACTAGCATTAAAATGAATGTGATGTGATGATAAATAGCCTGGGTCTACCTTTATGCAATTCTCAAATGATTCTCTATTTGAAAGAGGTGCACTGTGTATTCAGACCTACATAAAGTGTAGCAGTATTAGGCCTACAGGAAATGAACGGTGCAGCAATGCTGCCCCCTTGTGTTGGAAAATAAAACATATGAAAATATTTTACCTCTGCTTGCCTGGGAGGGACAGAATGGACTCAAATTTTAGGGGATTATTTACATATACTCCATAATTCTTCGCTCATACATAGTTATAAAATTAAATATTTCAATAAAAATTTATAGAAGAGCATGGTTGCAACTGAGGGTGAGACTCCATAAATAAAAGGCATTTGGTATATAAATTGCCACTTGAGTCTACCTTCCTTTCCAGTTTATACATCTTCCTCTACACCTGAGACAAACATACTGTGACCTTTTATCAGTCACACATTTGGCAAGAAAGAGACTGAAACCATCTCCCATACACCATCAAATATACAGGTACATTTTGTTCCTTAGTGATTGGTTGGGATAACTCAACAAGGGATAGAATGTGTGGGGCCTGGGGTACTAGGTGGCATTGTGGCACGAATTCCAACCCCATCACAACTCTTTTCTCCAGGTGATCTTTTATTCCACAAAACTAAATGCCTAGAATTTAACAAGTTCATGCCTATGTATCTTATTCATTTGCTTTGAAAAAATAATTTTTTTGAGAGAGAGCAAGTGTGCATGCATGTGAACAGAGGAGGGACAGAGGGAGAGGGAGAGAATCTTAACCAGGTTCCATACTCACCACAGAGCCCAACACAGGGCTCGATCTCACAACCATGAGATCACGACTTGAGCCCAGACCAAGAGTCAGACACTTAACCAACTGAGCCACCCAGGCGCCCTTCATTTGTTTTGAAGGCAATTCTACTGATGACAGTTACAGAGAAGAGGCTAAAAGCAAGAATAAAAAGCTGCTTGAGTGAGAGAAGGCAAGTGTAGTCATTTCCTAGTGATGCCATAACAAAGTACCACAAGCCAGGTAACCCAAATCAGGGATGTATTCTCCACAGTTCTGGAAGCTACAAGTCTGAATCATGATATCTTCAGGGCCATCTCCCTCTCAGAATCTGGGTGAATTACTTCTTTGCTTCTTCCTAGCTTCTGACGGTGGCCATAGATCCGTGGCATTCCTTGGCTTGCAGCTCCCTCATTCCCATATCTGTCTGTCATCACAAGGCATTCCTCCCCTTGTTTGTGTCTTCACGTGGCATTTTCCTCTTCTAAGGACCCAAGTCACCCTACTCCAGTAGGGCAGCATCTTGATTACATCTGCAAAGACCCTATTTCCAAATATAGTCACATTCATGGATACGGGGAGTTGGGATTTCAACATATCTTTTGTGACACACAATTCAACCCACAACAGCAAGGAAAACACTCTCTTGATACTCTTATGAGGGAGGATTCATTCCATTTTTTTCCTGACTCTTTCTGGTAGTTAATCTTAGTGTTCACAGAGCAGCAATCCAAATGATGATAGGGAAATAAAAACACATGATGGAAGAAAACTGTCAAAGGGGACACCCTAGTTAACTCAGGCTGCCATAACAAAATACCACAGACTGTGTGGTTTAAACACATTTTTTTTCTCATGGTACTGGGATTGGAAGCCCAAGATGAGAGTGCCAGCATAGCTGGGTTCTGGTGATGGTTCTCTTCTTGGCTTAGAGAAGGCCACCTTCTTGCTGTATCCTCACATAGCCTTACCTCAGTGTGGGCATCTGGACAGAAAAATCTCTCTCTCTTCCTCTTCTTGTAAGGTTACTAATCCCATCATGAGGGCCTCACCCTCATAATCTAATCTAACCCTAATTACCTCCGAGAGGTCCTTTCTCTAAATACAGCCACACTGGGCATTGGGGCTTCAACACATGGATTTTAGGGTGTACAGCTCAGTCCACAGCAAGAAAAGAGTAATCTAGAGGAAGGACAAGTCTGCTTTAAAACAAAACAAAACAAAGAGTCTTATTTTCCTTCGGTCTGGTTATTCACTACACTATACCTTAGGACAATCCTGAAAATTTTTGCAAGAATTTGGACTTCCTTGTCAGAGCTTATCCTGGACCCTTGGTCACTTTGAGATGACTAATGAGGTAAATTATGACTGAAGGAATCTGGGTCCTCCACCAAGGTGCCAAGAAAATAAAACTGAAGACGATGAGCATACAGACATCACTGGGAAGCTGAATTCTCGGGTTTTCTATTTCAAAGGCAAAACTATGTAAAACCAGAATTAACTATTCAGAACATATTGACAAGAGATCATCCGATCTCCTCAAGGACACATTGACCAGCCCAGAGATGGATGCTATGTAAAATTGATACTGACAAGACCACACATTCTACTCCATGGTTTAGAGCTCTCATGTCCTTCACTACGCTGTTGTTCACATGTGCTCCTAACCTTTTCTCTGCAAAAGATATTTTTGATGACTTTCTTCCATAGCATGCATGTTTTAAGAGAGTTTGGGTATCATTCTTAAAAATAGTAACAGTTAATATCTGAATGAATACTGTATACCAAGTATGAAGCTGAGAAATCATAATTCACTCATTTAGCATTCACAGAGCTCCTATGATTTTCACAGGGGACACAAAGGATGTTTAAGGAACTTATCCAAGGCATCACCATTGGTAAATCACAGAGCTCAGATATGAACCCAGCAAATCTGATTCCAGAACCCACTGGGTTAACCTCACTAATTCTATTTTTTCACATTGTAACTACTGTAGTGATATTTATTAATTACTTTTTAAAGCAAATTTCCAGTATACATAATCCCTGTCATCAATATTTTCTCAATGAGGAAAGAAGTCCAGATGGTTTAAGAATCCTGCCTAAGGCCATACAACATAGGAAATAAAGGCTGGATTCCATCCCACATCTTACAGATTTCTAAGGGCCATGTTCATCTTTTTATACCAAACTTTGTACCCAGGGCCAGCTAGATTATTTTTTTTAATTTTTTAAATTTTTTAAATCTTTTTTTATTAACATTTATTTATTTTTTGAGAGTCAGAGAGACAGAGTACCAGCAGGGGAGGTACAGAGAGAGGGAGACACAGAATCAGAAGCAGGCTCCAGGCTCTGAGCTGTCAGCACAGAGCCCGATGCGGGGCTCGAACCCACAAACCGTGAGATTATGCCCCAAGCCGAAGTTGGTTGCTTAACCAACTGAGCCACCCAGGTGCCCCCAGCTACATTATTTTTGAGGCCCATTAAAAAATGAAAATATGGGATTCCTTGTTCAAAAATGATTATGGGTTTCAAGGCAGCACAGCATTAAAGCAAGAGTTGGGCCCTTCCAAATGTGGGACTCTATACCAATCCCATGCTCATGAAGCTGGCTCTGAATGTACCTCCATGTCAACTAGTAATGAGGGTGTTACAGAAAACAAACAAGCAGAATATACTAAATTTCTTTGTTATAATGCATTTGGCTATCTTCTCCATACTCTTCATTTTATGGGCACAGCTCCCAACTATCTGAAGAAACTTGCTTGGAGTGTTCAAAGAAAGAACAATAACAACAAATACAGCAAAAAGGCAAAAAGGGAACAAAGAACTAAAGGCTGGTAAGTGCATTAGTCTCGAAGGCACAGAACCATAGATTACTTGAGTAACAGAACTTACAGAAGAATTAAAGATCAGAGTTCAATTCCCTTCAGTTGGAGGTAAGAAGAGGCCACAAAGTGAGTTGGTGATGTCTGGTGAATTATTTCAACCCCAGGGTCTTGATTTTTCATTGTAGAAAGATATAAATTTAGATTATTTCTAAATGGCCCCCAGGACATAAATTCATGACATGTTTAAGTATGTACTCTTTGGAGGGGAAAAAAGCCATTTAAATTCTTTTTTTTTTTTAAACAAGACTGTTTTGCATCAATTTTCCCCAAGAAAACATGTAACAAATGATACTAATACAACTGAACATCTATATACAAAAAAAAAATGAATCTTAGACTTTACACCCTTCACAAAAATTAACTCAAAATGGATTAAAGACCTAGATGTAAAATGCAAAACTATATAACTCTTAGAAGATAACATAGGAGAATATGTGCATTACTGAGTGGGGTGATGGCTTTTTAGATAGAACACCAAAGACAAAATCCATGAAAAAAAATTGTTGAGCCGAACCTCATTAAAATTAAAATTTCCTGCTCTGAAAAAGACGATGTCAAGAGAACTAGACAAGAAGCCATGGACTGGTAGAAAATATTTGCAACAGATACCTGGTAAAGGACTATTATCCAAAATATACAAAGAATTCTTAATACTCAACAATAAGAAAATAACCCAATTTAAAAATGGGCCCGGACTTCAAGCTGTATTACAAAGCTTATAATCATCAAGACAGTATGGTACTGGCACAAAACACAGACACTCAGATCAATGGAACAGAATAGAGAACCCAGAAATTGACCCACTAATGTACGGCTGACTAATATTTGACAAAGCAGGAAAAAATATCCAATGGAATAAAGAGAGTCTCTTCAGCAAATGGTGCTGGGAAAACTGGACAGCGACATGCAGAACAATGAACCTGGACCTTGTACACCATACACAAAAACTCAAAATGGATGAAAGACCTAAATGTAAGACAGGAAGCCATCAAAATCCTTGAGGAGAAAGCAAGCAAAAACTTCTTTGATTTTGGCCACAGCAACTTCTTACTCAACACATCTCCAGAGGCAATCGAAACAAAAGACGCAGAAATTAACTACTGGGACCTCCTCAAAATAAAAAGCTTCTGCACAGTGAAGGAAACAATCAGCAAAACTAAAAGGCAACCGACAGACTGGGAGAAGATATTTGCAAATGACATATCAGATAAAGGGTTAGTATCCAAAATCCATAAAGAACTTATCAAACTCAACACCCCCCCCAAAAAATAATCCAGTGAGGAAATGCACAAAAGACAGGAATAAACACTTTTCCAAAGAAGACATCCAGATGGCCAACCGACACATGAAAAAATGCTCAACTTCACTCATCATCAGGGAAATACAATTCAAAACCACAATGAGATTCTGACTCATACCTGTCAGAATGGCTAACATTAACAACTCAGGCAACAACAGATGTTGGTGAGGATGCGGAGAAAGAGGATCTTTTTTTGCATTGTTGGTGGGAATGCAAGCTGGTGCAGCCACTCTGGGAAAGTATGGAGGTTCATCAAAAAACTAAAAATAGAACTACCCTACGACCCAGCAATTGCACTACTAGGCATTTATCCACGGCATATAGGTGTGCTGTTTCAAAGGGACACATGCACCCCCATGTTTATAGCAGCACTATCAACAATAGCCGAAGTATGGAAAGAGCCCAAATGCCCATCGATGGATGAATGGATAAAGAAGATGTGGTATATATATGCAGTGGAGTATTACTCGGCAATCAAAAAGAATGAAGTCTTGCCATTTGCAACTATGTGGATGGAACTGGAGGGTATTATGCTAAGAGAAATTAGTCAGCTAGAGAAAGACAAATATCATATAATTTCATTCATATGTGGAATTTAAGAAACACAACAGATGAACATAGGGAAGGGAAGGAAAAATAAGATAAAAACAGGGAAGCAAACCGTAAGAGACTCTTAATTCAGAGAACAAACTGAGGGTTGCTAGACAGGAGGTGGTGGGGAGAGGGGAAAATGGGTGATGGGCATTAAGAAGGGCACTTGTTGGGGTGAGCACTGGGTGTTATATGTAAGTGATGAATCACTGGTTTCTACTCCTGAAACCAATACTACACTGCATGTTAATTAACTTGAATTTAAATAAATAAATTTTAAATTTTAAAAAGGTGCCATTCTGATGAGTGACATTGATAATGGGCAGGCTATGTATGCATGTGGGGGGCACAGGGTATATGGGAAATCTCTATACCTCCATCTCAATTCGGTTATAAACCTAAAACTGCTCTGAAAATAGTCCTAAATGGCAAATTTCAAAAATTTTGAAAAATTGCTCAAAATTAGTAGTTATGTAAATTCATTTGTAGTTATGTAAACGCAAATTAAACCCACAATGTGATACCATTACATACCAACTAGATGGGCAAAGATAAAGAAGTCTGACACTATCAAGGGTCAGATAGTGTACAAATAGGAACTTCTTTACACCGCTGGTAGGTGTGTACCTTTTCAGCCACTTTGAAAAATTATTTGGTGTTTCCTATTCCTAGTAAGTTGGATGTGTGCATACCCTCTAAGCCAGTACTGCCACCAATGCATTTCTCCTAGAGAAAATCTTCCACAAATGCACCAGGGAGACATTACCATAGCATTCACAGCAACAGAAACAAAAGTAGCAAGTTTAATTCAAGCTCCATTCATTTTATCTAATTTATTGTTCAGGTAATCACAAACATTTTACTGAAGTCTCTATGTCACTGTTAAGTCACCAGAGAATCACACAGGAGGAAATCTGCAGAAACTCAAGAACTACAATCTATATCTCTTTCTACATCTACAAATAAAGGAGCATTTCTATGTGATGTGATACTCTGTGTGTATATGTGTGTCTCTGCAGACATATATGTGTGTGTTTTAAGTAAAATGGTTCTGAGAATATGGAGGAAGGAAGGACGGAGTGAACAGTGAACGATTCTGCTTGAAAAGGAGGAGGGTTGGTGGAAAATCTTGAGAGAGAAAACAAACAGTAAGGTGCTATCGCTGCTAGTTAAACCTACACCTTTTGTTTCCTGAATTAAAACCATTTGCCCAAGAAACTAAAAATACTGCTCTTTAAAATGTGCTGAGTTAAATATTCTCAGGCCTTAAAATATACCCTCGTAGTCAGAATGAAACTTTGGCAATTACAGCTGCTCTCTCAGACCCGCTACACATCGTTTAGAAGTACTGCTTCAGGTTAAATATCAGGAAGAAATTGCTGACAGTACGGAACAGCCCATATCTGAATCAACTGTTGAAGAAAACTGTGGAATCATCTCAGGATTCCTCTTAAAATATCCCAGCAGGTAATCAGTCTGGAACCTAAAGACATATGAGTGACTTCTGAATGTCACGCCCATAACTTATGATTCTATATTTGCTGAATTCAAATGGTGGTAGATTTCTTTTTTAAAATCAATAACTTTCTTATTGTTCCATTTAATTTAGTTAAAAATTATTTGTTCAACTCCTAACATATTCCAGGCACTCTGTAGGTCTCAGAAATGCATAAATGAGTAAGATACTCCCTGTCCTCAAAGGCCAATAGGAAACTAGCATATAATCCAGTAGATGACTAAACCATGTGCTATTTGTAACAGGACAATTATGTTTATAAAGTTCAAAGGATATGGAGAGGCCTCCCCTAAAGAAGCAAAATATGAACTGGTTTTGAGTGACAAAAGGTATGTTAGTTAAGATACTACACAATTAAATAAGAGAAGGAAGTACAAATACTACTCTTAAGGAAACAGCCTGGAGTACCAGAATGAGCTTTGTGAGAAGCCCACCTGGACTTGAATCCTCAGTCTCACTGTTATTAATACAAGCTTGAGCAACTTACTTAATTTCTTCAATACGTGTGTGCGTGTGTGTGCGTGTGTGTGTGTGTGTGTGTGTGTGTGTGTGTGTTTGCGTCAGCCTGCATAGAAGCACCATGTGGCTCATTACGTCATTCTGCAGTAACGGATTCTGAGTTTGTTGCTATCATCAATTTTTGCAGGCAATAGGAAGAAGGCTCATTTTTGTGGGTAGAGAATAGAATATCCCCTAAAAGGGTGGATGTTCCCCCACCAAGTACCATGCTTCACTTTAAAGGGTATTTCATAAACACTATGGCCCAGAGAAGCACTTCCCTACATTTCTTGTCCTAGTCCTCAAGATAAAAGGTCATCGTGTCTTTGGGCAACTGGGTGGCTCAGTCGGTTAAGCATCCGACTTCAGCTCAGGTCATGTTCTTGCAGTTCGTGAGGTCGAGCCCTGCGTTGGGCTCTGTGCTGTCAGCTCAGAGCCTGGAACTTGCTTTGGATTCTGTGTCTCCTTCTCTCTCTACCCCTTGTCCTCTCTCTCTCTCTCTCTCTCTCTCTCTCTCTCACACACACACACACACACACACACACACTATCTCTCTCTCAAAAATAAATAAACATTAAAAAAAAGTCATTGTGTCTTAATACTTGAAGGTTTACAGGCTGTGACTGACATTGAGACAGACATAGCTTCAGAGTATGGGGAAGGATTTAGGTTAAAAATAAAAAAGACAAATTACTTAAATACATCCTCTCATACAGAATGAATGCATAGAGTCTCTTATAAAGATCATTTTCCAGCCCCGCCAAACATCCATTTTCTTATATCCCTCTGTGTTGCGGCTCACGATTCTCAGGGTACTCACAACTGGTACAATATTTTCAATAGCTGCACATGGAAACTATGGAATATTTTGCAATATTAAACAATCTGTATTAACAATAAGTGTGTATATATGGAAACCTAGATATAAAAGCATTAAGTGTGATACAGATTTTTTTCACATGGCAACTAGATAGACAATGAACTCTAAGATTTTTAACTTTTGTTTCCATAAAATATTTAATAAAATTCTCAAAAATATTAAATATATTTTCACTTTATTTAAGTAATTTGAAATATTACTGAAGATAGGTCTATGCTACCAGTACTAAATAATTGACAAGACAAAAGTTTTCAAATCAGAATTTTGGTCAGAATTCCAGAAGCATTCTTAGTGCCCCAGACAGCTGGCACATGGTTTGAATCTGTTACTAGAAGACACAGTCACACTGGGCTGTTAATGACAACTGTCTATAAACAATTCAAATATTCAAATAACACACAAAACTGTACAGGTTGGCTCAAAATAAAACATCTTAATAAGACATATCAAATTTATCCTGAAAACCACTCTTGGCACATGTTGGGAATTCCAATTAAATGCTATTTTAAAAAGAAAACTTTATTTAAACATGATAAAGGATGCATACGAAGAAATCAGCAAAACAACAGAATACCCTCAAATAGGAACACATCATGATATTTGGTGAAATTGTAGTTAACTTTAAGTTTAGAATAATCCATCTTTATTTAGTATGAATTGTTGCTTGTTAGCAACAATCTAGCAAGAGCTTTAACCAGAACACAAACACAGATATAGGTTTGGCCATTTCATCTTTCAAAGAATAAAAAGCATTTTTAAATTTCTTAAAAAAATTTTTTTCCAAATTAAGATAAACTGTATGTGAAACATGCAACAAAGTGGTATGCCAATAAAATACTAAAATATTAGAAAAAGAAAATAAAAATACAACAAATATATAACATATGTAACATATAACAATGAAGGAGAAGATTTGTGTACAAATAAGCCTGAGACTATATTCTGGCCACACTAGGTATTCCTATCATTTTAATTGGAGTGAAAGGTTTGAACAAGTTATGCATCATACTTCTGTTTTTTACGATTTCTTTTAATATCCCAGGATTGAAAAGATTAGAAAGAAAAGAATTTAAGTAAAACTCTATGCATCTAGAAATTGCTTTATCAATGTCAGAAACCACATCCATATAAGAAAGCACATCCATTAAATTAAATATTTGGATTTTTTTTCACAAGATGATAATAGTTTATCATATGTTATCTCCTTAAAAATGTATAAACATAATACATAGTTAATAGTTTTTTTCTAAATGTAAGTATTCTTTAAGAGTTTTAATGACAATTCAGTTGCTATTGCCCCATAGAGACAAATTCGTCCAAATTGTAAGATAACTTACAAGAACTCAAGAAAGGTGGCCCAAGTTAGCAATCCTGTCTATGAAAAACAAGTTCTCTGAACAATGTTATACATAATTATACTGAAATAATGACAAGAAAAATAAATGAAATGGAATAAAAATAATTAAGGAAGGATATCTCCATTTTATCATTCATTTAAATATCACTGGATCATTCACAGAACATTCACTGTGAAAATAATCATTAAATTCAATCATCATTGATATTTTGCCAATCTGCAGTCTTATAAATGCATACGTGCATTTTTTTTTTTATTTCACAGTTACAAAGGCAGAAGGGTTATTGTTTCCTTAATGCTGTTATAAAAATTATCACAAACTTAGGGGCTTAAAACAACACAAATGTATTACCTGAACAATTCAGAAGTTCAGAAGTCCAAAATGGGTCAGCCAGGCTGCATTCTATCTGAAGATTCCAGAAGAGAATCTATGTCCTTGCTTTTTCTCTCATCTACTGGCTGCCTGCATGCCTCGCTCCTGGTACTGAACCACTCCAACTTCTTCTGCTTGTTGTCACATCTCCTCGGACTCTACTGCCTCCCTCTCACAAGGACCCTAGGACCCTTGTGATTACATTTGACCAGATTATCCAGGATAATCTCCCTATCTCAAGGTCTTTAACTTAATCACATCTGCAAAGTCCCTTTACCATGTAAGGTAACATATTCACAGGTTCCAGGGATTGTGGGGGCTGTTATCCTGCCTATACAGAGGATAAAACATTTTTTAGCTTGCTCTGTAAATTATAACTATAAATATATGTTGTGTGGGCCTTTTAATTTGTACTCTTGCTCCAAGCCCTGTAAATGGTGGGGATGGGCCTGATGTTTCCCAAAAGCAATAGCCTGAATAATAGGAGGGTGCTGAGACCGTGAAATCGAATTTGGACTATAGGACTCAGACCAGGAAGATAGAATCTCTGCATTTCTTTTGGCCTAGACTCCAAGGACCCTAGACAGGCTTAGGGGTGCTTCTGAATTCCAAGGGTAAAAACGTTCCATGCCCTGTGGAAGTGGGCTGAGAGCTCATTGCTGAGATCCATTGCAAATGGGGCTGGGGTACTGATGATGAGTTAGCAAAATATAATTTATTACCATTTATTGAATGCCTTGTATGGGTCTTTGGGTTAGCAAAGCAGGTGCTTTGCTAACTGCTTTCCCTTCATCATCTCACTTAATTTTTACAACAGCTTTAAAAGGTAGGTATTATTATTATCATTTAACAGATGTAGAGCCTTAATACCAACATGATTAAGTAACAAGCTGGATTCAAAGTCTAGTTTGACTATAAAACTAGTGCTTTTAACCACTATAACACATTTCCATATTTTATGAATCATTGTATCTAATTATATTTTACTCTAGAAATTCATTTTCCTTTTATTATGGACAAACCATTTGGAAAGTTAGTTTAAGTGTTCCAAATGTGCCATGGCAATTAAGGATTTATTAGGCTTGAGTGTTAAATGGGGGACCACTCTCTGAGGCCAGAAAAAGGGTATCAAAGGTGATTAGTAAGAGACTCCCTCAGAGAGTGAGACTCTCCAACTTCAGCAGGCCTCAGAATTACCAGAAAGGTTTATTAAAACATAGATTGTGGGCCTCATACCCAGAGTTGCTAATTTAACAGGACTGAGTTGGAGCCAATAATTTTCATTTCAACAAACTCTTTAGGGACACTAATACCCTAGCTTGGCAACCACACTTTGAGGATGGTGTCCTAAGGAAAGGAGTTCCCTTGAGGAAGGAGAATCCCAGTAGACAAGAGGGGAGCCCACAGGTTTCTGTCATAGTTTTCCCCACAGGGAGATGCACCCTCTGTTGCCAAATCTTGGAATATCAGAATTTGTTTCCTACAGAGGGGATTCAAAGAATTATGGGTAAGATTTTGATACCTAAGGAGGAGAAAATAAAAAGGGAATTGCAACAAGTGGGAGGAAGGATCTCATACCAGAACACGGGATTTACGTATGGGGTGAAATACGATACAACATGAAGGAAACTTTAGTGCAGACTTTGGAGGGGCTAATTTAAAGCAACCATAATACCTGATTTTTAGGTGGATTTTCAGTGTTCAAAGGACTATAGACTGCATCACCATTTTTCTGGTGTTTATGAAGCACAGGCTACTTATTCCAGTGTTCTCAGAGCTTTGGGGGAATAAAGAAGAACAGGATGGTCCTAATCATATCTTGCTTTTTGTCAACTGGGAAGACAATGACTTATTTCCAGACCCTTCAAGAACACTGAAGCCCTGAGCTCAAATTATACTTTTCTTTTCTTTTTTCTTTTCTTTTATATTTTCTTTTCTCTCTTCTTTCTTTCTTTTCTTTTCTTTTCTTTCTTTCTTTCTTTCTTTCTTTCTTTCTTTCTTTCTTTCTTTTCCTGGAAAAAAACATAAATTCCCAAACTCATACTAAAAAAATAGGAAATTAAAATATCATTCTCAGTCATTGGTACCCGACTTTTGGATTATCCTTTTCCTCTTTTCCTTCTTAACTTTTTGTCTCCTTTTCAGAAATAGTGTATACTAGTATAGCCACATTTTCACTTGCACATGGAAAGCAAAAAGGCCATTCCAAATGGGAAAATGTATCTGAAAGAACTTATTTTCATAATCTCTCACTCCAATCATTATATAGTAAAAATAAAGGTAAAAAGGGGAGAGAAAAATTGATGAAATAAACCAAGGTCACAGTGGGAAATAATATTCCCAATTTCAGTTCTGTTTCTAAGAGTTGACAGCAGACCAGGAAGGGAGATCTCATTTGCAAGAGGGTCCCTAGTCAAAGCTGGTGAATTAAAACACTTGGGTTTTATAATCAGTGGGGGTTGAGTATAATTCCACTTAAAAGAAGGGAAAATAAATACAACCTTCCTACCCAAGCCTACAGCAGATTTCCAGACAGTTTAAAGAAATACATTTTTGACCTTGGATGTAGAATAACTCAACAAATTTGCTGATCATTGCAGTTTATGATAGCTCTACATTGTTGTGGTGGATGCTCTTGATGTCTGCCCATATCCTCTCCTTTGGCTGGTATATCCCTGTCCCATTTGTCATGATTGTTGGAGATTACAATACAGAGTATTGCCCTGGATCAAGTGCAAGCACCTTGCTTGAGAGGCTACACCTCTTCCCACCCCTAACTGGGGTTTAGTTGGCTAATGATCTGCTGGCATGGAATACAAAGGGCCACCTGCTTGACCCAATGTGAGACTAGCTTTGTCACATCATTTGTGCCCTAGAGTATCTTGTGGGATCAGACTGCAGCTAGTCTCTACTGTGATCACATTCATGCTTGCCATTTTCTCCCTGTCCTATTCTGTTTCCCTCACTTCCCTTCTCTTGAGAGCACATTCCCAATAAGTCACTTAAACAAGAATCCTTATCTCAGACTTGTTCCAAGGAACCCAATCTAAGACAGTTGACACCAGAAGTGTTCCCAGGGACAGGACTTAATTGTTAGCAGAGCCTCAGGAAAGGTTGAATCCCAGCCTAGGCAAGTCTCTTGCACAAACTCAGGGCCTTAAAAGGAAAGGAATGGGACCCTAACACTTGGAAGGAGTTATCTGTATAGACACAGTTAAACTTCTCAAATCCTGAGTCCTCAAATTCTGAGTTCTATGGGTCTGACGAAATGGCCAGCCCCCCTCCCCCTTATCAGAAGACAGAACTAGATACACACACACATGCTTGAAATTCTACAAAGACCTCAAATGAGGCAAGTGCCCTAGAAGGTATTCCTTGTCCTTTTCATGATTTATACTACCACCTCTCTTGGCTCATAATTAGAGTCAAATCTCAGCATAACCTGATTCAGAAAGTGCTGAGCCAGCTGAAGCAAAAGAAACAGACTATGCCTAAAAAGATCCCAAGCTGGATATGCTACCATCAGGAAACAGGAATAGTTCCTGGTTGCTAGGTCAAGAGGAAACAGGATATAAAGCTGGATTAGGGAGAGTTGTCAATATGGTGGTGATACAAGATTTCATACCCTAGAAAAGGTCCTGGTGTCAGTTGTAATAGGCTGTTGGAATGGCCCTGAATACTTGAAAAAAGCAAAGGCCTATATTAAACAAAATAGAGAAGCCACAATTGCTGTATCAAGGTATGGAGGAAGGGTTTCAAAACTCAGAGAAGCATGCATAAAGTCCACTCTAGAAGATAAAGAACCCTGTGGCTGACCATGTTCCTTGGGGAGGAACAGAAGACATTCCCTATATCAAGGCAGAGAGGTTTGAGACACATCACATCATTCAATAGACTGGGAATAGCGACAGGAGATACAAGTTAGTACTGCATTCCCTAATAGCACTGGGAATGACAGAATCCAAGAATAGCAGAGGTCAGGTGGCAGCATATACCCCTTAGAAAGAAGGTGGACAGAATTACTAGAAACTGTTACAAGTTCAGAATGAGTCAGCAACACCTGACCCACAGAAATTTATGGAAATGGCTCATAAAACATTTCATCCCTAGCAGCAAGACAGGTAGGCAGCCAAAAAAGGTGTATACATATACATACACATATACATACATATACACACACATACTGCAGTGGGGATCAAGAATGCATGAGCAAAAGTTTGAGGTCAGCCACCCCCAATGAAGAGCTATGTTCATATGCCCAGTTCTCTGACCCAGAACATACCAGCTAAAGAAAAAAAATCCCGTAACACCACAGATAGCTCTGTGGATTACTCAGGTCTTTCAAAACTATTGAATACAGATCAAACTGAAAGCCAAAGACCCCAAATACCATCATGATCTTCCCATTAAGAGTAGAGGTATGTGGAAGTCAGCAAAGAAAATGAGTCCCAACCATGTCTTACAGTGGGTACTGATGGTCATTTCCCTGGTTTCCAAACATGGAATTGGAATGAATATACTTAGCAATTGGCAGAAATCTAACTTCATTCCCTGAATGTTGTTGTAGGAAGGCCATGAGGAAGATCCCGAAAGTATTCCTACCCTCCCTCCAGGAGGATAATATTTTTTAAAAAATATTTGTATCTGTATAATAATCTGTATTAGTTTCCTATGTCTGCTATAATAAAGTACCACAAACTGAGTGGTTTTAAACAGCAGAAATTTATTCTCTCAGATTTCTGAAGGCTAGAAGTCTGAAACCAAGATGTCAGTAGGGCTATTCTCCCTCCAAAGCCTCTAAGGGCTTCCAGGTACCCCAGCTCTGGCAGCCCCCAGGCATTCCTTGGCTTGTGGCAAAATAACTCCAATCTCTGCCTTCTTCCATCTTCTCTCTACGTATCTTCCCTGTGTATCTGTATCTGTGTCTAAATTTCCCTCTTCCTATAAAGATACCTGTCATATTAAATTAAGGGCCCACCCTCCTCAAGTATGACCTCATCTTAACTAATTACATGTGCAATGACCCTATTTCAAAATAAGGTCACATTCACAGGTGCAAGAGATTAGGATTCAATACATCTTTTGGAGGATATAATTCAATCAATAACACCATCTCAAAGGCATGGCAAAAACCAGTGCCACCCTCAAAATCTTAAAGGATATAGGAGTGGTGGTGGTCCCAAATAGGGCCCTATTAAGATACTAGTCTTGTCCCTATGGAAACTAAATAATCTACAGAAGATTATAATAGACTACCACAAGTTAACCAAGCGTTCACCTCAATTGCAGCTGCTTTACCAGATGTGGTATATTTACCAGAGCAGATTAATAACCTTGACTACTCGATATGTCACTATTTAACTGACAAATGTTTTCTTTTTCATTCTTATTAAGGAAGAAGAATGAGAAGAAGCTCACATTCACATGGACAGACAACAGTGCATTTACAGTCTTGCCCCAGGGCTATGTCAATTCTCTTGCTCTCTGTTATCATATTGTCAGAAGAACCTTCAGTCATCTGAACATTCTACAGATCATCACACTGGCCAACTATATTGATGATGTCATGTCAGTCATACCGAATGAGCAGGAAGTAGCAAGTGTGCTGGACATTCATGTTCCAGATGGAGACAAAACCCAGAAAGATTTAGGACCCTGCCACACAGGTAAAGTTTATAGGGGTCCAGTGTTCTAAGCATCCTAGAATATTCAAAAGTAAGACTTAAGTTATTATTTTGCAACTCCTAACACTAAACAAGAATCAGAATGCTTGACAGTCTTCTTTAGGTCTGAGAGGCAGGATATAACAAACACACTTGAAAATACTGCTATAACCATTTGTCAGATGATTTAGAAAGCTGTTAGCCTTGAGTGGAGCCAGAGCAAGGAAAGGTTCTGCATAAGGTCCAGGATTATTGCTTGGTCCACATCATTCATAGTACTAGACTTACTTGTGTTGGCAAAATATATTATGTATAGTACATATTTGTAGGATTCTAGAGAAAGGCTATGACATCTGTGGTGGAAAAGTAAAAACTACTGACAAACAATTCCTAGCATGACATTTGGCCTCAGTAAAAACAGGATCAAAACATTGGACCCCAAGGGATATTCAGTGGCCAGAGCCTCTATCACTGGTTGGATATGGTGATGTGCTAGAGACGGTTTATACCAGCACAGCTCTCCCCAAGTCCACATTCTGTGACATCATTTTGGCAGCTTGAAATCAGCCATGGTGGGAATATTTATACCACAAAACAGCAAATGCTACAAACCAGGGTGGTATTTTTCAGAGATGATTATTTTGAACATTTCCCAGCATACCAGTGATGCTAACAGACCCAACAAATCATAAGGTCAGGTGACCCCAGCAGAAATCCACCATAATATGGATGTGACACAACTGGGATCAAATTTGAGTAGGTTCAGAGAGTATAAGAGAACTGGGCAAATATATGTCCCTAGTTCTCATGTCATCTGCCACTGCTGCAGCAATGCTTCTCCCTTATTTCATACCTATGTACTCATGGAGGGTTTTCTGTGACCTGTTGATGAGGAAGGGAAAAGTCTAATATTTATAGATGACTGGGGTCCAGTATGTGGGTGTAAGCAAAAATAAATTGCTTTTGCACTGCAGAGTAGTCCTGAAAAATAGCAATTAGGGAAAAAAAGAGAAGTGGCCTGGCATTGGGATATATGGTCTAATGACTTGGCTGACTGGTCAGGACCCTGGGACAAGCATGATTTGAAAACTAGGTATAAGAAGGTCTGAGTAAGATGCATGTGATGGGCTTATGGGAGTGGGCACCAAGCATGGAGACTGTCCCGTGGCATGTTCATGCCAAGCAGAGAATCCACTGCAGAATAAACTTTACGAACATCAAGGATGACTTGGCCAGTAAATGTCAGCCAGTCTCTGTACTTGGCCGCCCTGAAGACTCATCAGTGGTACAGAGTAGCTAGAGTGGTAGAGATGGAGAATATGAATGGACCTAACAGCATAATGGACTCCACTTCTTGAAAGCTTATCTAGCAACTACAGCTCCTTAATATTGGGCCTGCCAGCAACAGAGAGCAATGCAGAGGTCATCCCTCAAGGAGACCAATCTGCCACTTGGTAGCAAATTGATTACATAGGAAGCTCTTCACTCAGGAAAAAGCTGTATTTAATCTAGTCATGTCAAACATACATCCTTGGTCTGGGCTTACCTTTCTCACCCACAAGATCTCAGCTAGCCCACTACCCAAGGATTCAAAGTGTATGAGGACCAAACTGGAATCACATATAATATCAACTTGGACTAAGGGATCACTTTACAGCAAAGGAGAAATGGTGGAGGGGAAATAACCGAGGGGTACACTGATCCTACTACCACCATAGCATCTAGGAGTTCCATTATAAAGGAATGTAATGGACTCAAAGTTGCAACTGAAGTGACATTGTGGAGAGACACCACTGTAAGATGAGACATTATCCTTTAGGATGAGGTATACACTTTAAACCAATCACAGTTACATGGTTATATAGCTGCAGGTAGGAGAATATATGTGTCAGGGAACCAAGTGTAGAAGTAGAAGTGGCCTTGTTCACCATTACTCTGTGACTTGTTTGGGGTATTTGTGCTTCCTAGCTCCATTAGTTAACAATAGCTTTACATTCTCTTGATGATTAGAGTCCATTAACCCTGTCAATATGGCAACTTCTTTTTTTTGCTTACTGGTCTACTGGCAAAAGGAAATCAAAGTGACCAGATAGCAGCTATAGCTTTAAGTATAGTAGTACTCTTAATGTGTTTCCTCGTAGGAGTGTCCCCCATTTTGGAACCTTGACCACTATACTCATAGAGCCGAAAGTAGAGTAATAGGAAATCATCAATTCAAAACTCAGTTCACACTCCTTGCCCTTATTTTATCTGACTTATCTGCAGCATGAAAACCTTAACTGCTCAACTTTTCCTAACTCAGGTCTCCTTATTCCTGTATTGTGAGGGCTGCTCATGTTCCATTGTCTTCATTCATTCTTTGTCTTCCCCCTCCTTTCAGATGTGGTCCTTTTCTCATTCTAGAAACTCCTTTGGGGATTACATTTCCCTATCTATAAAAAATTCAACTATCATTTTATCTCTCAAGACTTACAAATCTATATTTCTACACCTAATCTTGCTCTTGAGCTAGACTAGTATTTTCCATTGCTTGACAATGCCCCAAAGGCATCATTTTTAAAAATAAATATATTCCTCCTATACTCTCAATCTTGGAAAATAATATGGAAACAAATATTTCAGAAATGAGTGATCCAATGAATGACTGGAAGAGCATCAATAAAGGTAATAAAAAGTATCCTAGAACCATAATTCTTGACATCTGAAAAATCTTAGAACTTATTGGACCTTCACCTAAAAATGCACATACTCAAACAAAATGTATCTGGAGGTTACTACTACCTAAATGGGGAACTCAAATTCCCCACATATTTTGGTTCCAAAATATATATTCAACCTGTAGTTAACCAATACACATTCCATGATAATAACATGTTTGTTAAAGGAACTAGTCCTGGCCAAAATGCTCTAAATAAATACTGGGAAAGCTGACACACATCTAGAAGCTACAGGACAAGCCAAATTTGACCCTAATACAGAGAGTCATGCTAAGGAAAAAGATGTATTGGCCTGTACTTGCTGCTTAAAAGGAATGCTGTTTCAGGATCAAGGAAAAAAGTGGCAAGTGGCCTGGACAAATAGCACAGCTTTATAAAAATGGATAAAAATTTAATAGATAGTTAACCTACTAGAGTACAAACATGGGAAACAGCACGCATTCTGACCAAAGAGAGACTGTTAAGTATGTTCCTCTAAATGGAATCAGAAGTATCTAAAGGACTATGGCCTAGGGTATTGGTAGCAAAAGTACAAGGAATACAATTCTTAAATGGAGAACATAGTTTGCTTAGGTGCTTACTAACTGCCAACTCCCTATGCATAACAAAAAGCAAACATATCCAAATAGTACAATTAGTCAGAATTGGAAATGTGTAACAATTAACTAGAATTTTACAGATTAAGGGAAAAAGGTATCACTTAAACATAAGGTCTACTGGCAACCTTAATCAGTGCAATTTTATAGTATGAATATATGAATTCATGAATAGATGAATACATGAATATATGATTATGCTGATAAGAGACTTGAAATCAGAACTTACTGAGATCTGACCCTTAAATTAATACTCCAATCCATGACAATTTGTTATGTAGGCAAGGGATACTTCTGCTGGGAAGTTAATTCTAACTGACATTCTGTAATGATCTTAGCTTAATTCATAATGTAAATACTATTTGGTATAATAATGAAGTCATTAGTAAAAATAATTTGATTTTTTTAAAAGTATCATAACAAAAGATAGTCTCTTCAGCAAATGGTGTTGGGAAAACTGGACAGTGACATAGAAAAAAAATGTACCTGGACCACTTTCTTACACCATACACAAAAATAAACTCAAAATGCATGAAAGACCTAAACGTAAGACAGGAAGACATCAAAATTGTTGAGGAGAAAGCAGGCTAAAACCTCTTTGACCTCAGCTGTAGCAACTTCTTACTCAACATGTTTCTGGAGGCAAGGGAAACAAAACCAAAAATGAACTATTGGGACCTCATCAAGATTAAAAAAACCTTCTTCACAGTGAAGGAAACAATCAGCAAAACTAAAAGGCAACTAACAGATTAGGAGAAGATATTTGCAAATAACATATCAGATAAAGGGTTAGTATCCAAAATCTATAAAGAACTTATCAAACTCAACACCCCCCCCCCAAAAATAATCCAGTGAGGAAATGGGCAAAGACAGAATAATGCTTCTCCAAAGAAGACACCCAGACGGCTAACAAACACATGAAAAAATGCTCAACTTCACTCATCATCAGGGAAATACAAATTAAAACCACAATGAGATACCACCTCAAACCAGTCAAAATGGCTAAAATTAACAACTCAGGCAACAACAGATGTTGGTGAGGATGCAGAGAAAGAGGATCTCTTTTGCACTTCTGCTGGGAATGCAAACTGGTACAGCTACTCTGGAAAACAGTATGGAGGTTCCTCAAAAAATTAAAAATAGAACTACCCTGCAGCCCAGCAACTACTAGGTACATACCCAAGGGATACAGGTGGGCTGTTTTGAAGGGGCACACAGACCTTAATGTTTATAGCAGCACTATCAACAATAGTCAAAATATGGAAAGAGCTCAAATGTCCATCGACAGATGAATGGATAAAGATGTGGTATATATATAAATGGAGTATTACTCAGCAACCAAGAAGAATGACATCTTGCTATTTGCAACAACGTGGATGGAACTAGAGGGTATTATGCTAAGCGAAATTAGTCAGAGAAAGACAAATATCATATGACTTCATTCATATGTGGAATTTAAGATACAAAACAGATGAACATAAGGAAAGGGAAACAAAAATAATACAAAAACAGGGAGGGGTACTAAGTAGAAGAGACTCTTAAATACAGACAACAAACTGAGGGTTGCTGTAGGGGCTGTTGTGGGGAGGATAGGCTAAATGGGTAAGGAGCATTAAAGAAGATGCTTGTTGAGGTGAGCACTGGGTTATATATAGGGGATGAATCACTGGAAACTACTGAAATCATTATTGCACTATATACTAACTTGGATATAAATTAAAAATAAACAAATAAGGAAAGAAAGAAAGAAAGAAAGAAAGAAAGAAAGAAAGAAAGAAAGAAAGAAAGAAAGAAAAACTATCATAACATTGATATCAATGATCAAGTATATTGGGAAATTAAATTAAAACTCCCAAATGTTGTTCTTCCAATGGAAACTGGTTGGCCAGAGGAGGAACTAGATTTACCTGACAACCAATTAATCTTTATATTAAATTAACCTATTGACACGTTACATGAAATTCATATTTTGGTGATGAAAAAAAGGAAAAGGGTTGATGAACATGCACATGATTCCAAACATATCTGTGCTGGATATTGGAAAACTGAACTATTTAAAGCAATATCTAGACCCTGTTGGATGAAACAAATAATTAATATCCTAGTATTTGTATTTTTTTAATGTTTATTTATTTTTGAGAGACAGCATGTGAGCAGGGGAGAGGCGGAGGGGGGTGGACAGAGGATCTGAAGCAGGCTCAGTCCTGTCAGCACAGAGCCTGATGAGGAGCTTGAACTCTGAACTGTGAGATCATGACCTGAGCTGAAGTGGGATACTTAACCAACTGAGCCACCCAGGAGCCCCTAGTATTTGTATTTTTGCTTTTGTTGTTGTTCTGTAAATGGTGCAAAAGATTCAGGAAAAGGAATGATGATGAGCAGTGTATAATTAAGAAGGGGTACGTGTGTAACACGAAGTTATACTACAGCTGAGCTGGAAGAGTTCCTTGCTCATCCCAGGGACAACTGGAAGCCAGGTACTGATTCTCGGTCAAAATAACAATGACTAGGTTAATGATATATAATGTACTATTTACAGTGTAACACTCCCCTGATGGCACCCAGGGCCAGCCTCTTTGATGGCTCACCATTGCTGTAATCAATTAAAGAGCCTGGTTCGGCTATGGGACCAATGGCCCATAAGAGATCCCTTGGAAATTTTTGCCAGAATTCTCCTGAAATAAAACAGGTGGTTTGATTTACCCCCTAAAAATCGTTCCCCAGGTGTTTCCAGTTTCAACAAATGGGGCACCACTGTTGACCCAGCTGCTCAAGCAAAAAGGACAGCATTGGGGCTTGACTCCTCCGTTTCCCAGACTTCGACATGCATTCCATAGCAAGCCCTCTCAGTCTCCTAAACAACACAAATTCTTTCACTTCTCTCCATCTACTCTGGCATCACCCTGTTCTGGATCACCTTTCTGCAATAGTCTCTGCTTCCACTACAATTCATTATTGTACCCATTACCTATATACCCATTTCCAAAACACCACATTTGGAAAGTCAGTTCATGTCACATTTTTGTTTAAAACATTGTAATAGCTTCCCATTGCTCTCAAAATACGATAAAGTTCCTTACTATTGCCCATAAATGTCCAGGCGATCTAGCTGCTCCCTGTCTCCCAAATCCCAGTCTTACTCTTCTTCCCCCTTGCCTTTTGTGCTCTAGCCACACTGGCCTCCTTTCTCCTATTCAAATACACTGGGCCCTTTCCCACCTCAGGGCATTTATATTTTTAGTCCTTCTGCCTATAAAGCACACACACACCCACACACACACACCCACATACTTTTCGCAAATCGCCTGGTTTTTATCATTTGGGTATCAATCAAACATTGTCTCTTCTTAGTGGTCTTCCTAACTACCTCAGCTAAAGTATCATTCCTTTGCTCAGTAGCTCACAGTTACTCTATCACATCACCCTGTTTGCTTCCTTCATCATGTGTTTTCAGTCTATAGTTTTCTGTTATTACAATCACTACTGTAATCAGCTTGTACTTCGACAGACTCATGTCTTTATCTATGAATTAACCAATTTATTTGAGATAAGATTAATAAGTACAACAGATAGTAAGATGACATAATGAAGTACATCAGATGAGAAGAAGACATAGTGAAGAGATATTCATCTGCCAGTCTCCCGTTCATCACACTGGCTGGCACACCCAAGTGTAAATTCCTTGCACAGGTGGGTCTCTTGTCTGAGGAGCAAGCGAATGACTAGCTTGGGCATTCTGTAAACCTCTTCCTTACATGCAAAGTATTTTGAATAATACTATTATTCTAATAATAGTATTTGGATAATACTATTATTAGAATAATAGTAGATACTAATAGAATAATAATATTTTGAATAATAATAAAGTATGTTAAGCTTAACAGATTCAGCTATATATAACTTACTTATCTATTTTATTTATATTTTTATTATATTTTTTATTTTTTTATATATTTTTTTAACGTTTATTTATTTTTGAGACAGAGAGAGACAGAGCATGAACAGGGGAGGGTCAGAGAGAGGGAGACACAGAATCCGAAACAGGCTCCAGGCTCCGAGCTGTCAGCACAGAGCCCGACGGGGGGATCGAACTCACGGACGGCGAGATCATGACCTGAGCCGAAGTCGGCCGCTCAACCGCCTGAGCCACCCAGGCACCCCTCTATTTTATTTATATTTTTAGATGACTGCTTTGTGGGATTCATGATCTGGGCATCCCCTTTATGCTTAACCTCAACTATAATCATCTGTTTCTCCCAGTATTACTTACAAAACAGGTTCAGCTACTATAGCAGACAGAAACCCAAAACCACAACAGAATTTTATTCTGCTTCACATTAGTCTGGTGTGGAAGCTTCCAGGAAGTTGTCACATGCTCAGGGCCCTTTTGTTTTGCTGCTCCATCAGCCCTGTGGTTTTACCTGGGCCACGCAGTGCAAGAAATCCCACCACTGCATACCCATTCTGACCTAGTAGCAAAGGGGACAGTGGAAGGAGAAGGATGCCTCTTTATTTTAAGGGCATGTTCTGGCCAGAACCTAGGTTCTACCTAGACTAAGAGAAACCTGCAAGAAAGTCTGAAAGGTACAGTCTATTTCCTGGGTAGCCATGTGCTCGGTTATAACTCTGGACTTTTCTTACAGTTGGAGAGAAGGAAAAATGGATATTAGGGAGTTCTCTCTCACACACCCATTAGAATGCAAACTTCATTAAAATAGAATTTCTCTGCCCTTTTTCACCTTATATCCCACCTCCTAGAACAGTACCTAGTACATTTTGTCCTCCTCTTGTGGTAAGGTCCCCTCCCTAAGAAATGAAAAACAAAACAAAACAAAACAAAAAAACCCTCAAGGCAACCAGGCTACACGCATACATGACAAGATCCCTCATGACCTTGTAACATGAGACCACTTAATCAGACTGCATGTTTGTGTGTTACCATATACGGGACACAAAGAAATAGGAAATGTAAAAAAAACTATGCCATGTGGCATTTGGGGCTCAGTTTGGTATGAACCCAACCGAGCTGTGCCGGCATGAATAAAGTTGCTTCCTGGAAAGAAAAGTCTCGATGTCATGACTCTCTGTGCGAGAATCCTGCTACACTCTGACCATTTTCCTTGCCTTTGTTCTGACTCAGCCATCATCACCATTCACTTGGACATAAGCAGTGTCCTTCTAAATTACTTTTCTGTCTCCATTCCAATCTATCTTCCACACCGCCATTGAAGTTAACTGTTGAAAATAGAAACATTCTTCTTTTATTTCATTTCTGAAAGCCATTCAATAGCTTGCCAATATCCTCAGGATAATGGACCAGCAGAGCCTTCAAGGGCCTTGACAACCACATCTCAGCACACTCACCCTGTTCTCCAGCCAAATAAAGCTGAATATAGTTCCTTCAACATCCCATCCTCTTTTGCACTTTTATGTCTCTACACACATACTGTTCAAACCAGAAAAAACAGCCATTCACTCTTCTCCATTCCCACAGTAAGTTGTACATATTACCTCTGACATTATTTTGTGATTTTTAAATTTACATCTTCCTCTATTATGAGGCTATAACCACTAAAGGGAAGGGCAGAGACCATGTCTTGTTTCTCTTTCAGTTCTTGGCCATGAGTTAATCACAATACTTTTTTGTTGCTGTCTGAAATGACAACAAGTTTGAAGGAATAAAACACCATTACCTTGTATAAAACTAAGAAACCTGTTTTATCTGGGTACCTAGTATCCCCTGCTGGAAGCTGGGCTCCTTCTGCCCAGGAGTTTATGGATATCAGGCTGAATAACACATAGGAATAACATCTAAGAAATAAAGTTTACTATTCACATAGTAAACAGCGAAAGAATTCCCCAAGGAGAAGACCTCAGGTTCTATCTAAAGAGAAACAAAGTTTAGAAGGAGGTGGAAAGTGATATAGCGTTTTATTACGGTTAAGGAGGTGGTTCCATATTTTCTTCTCTTTCCTAGATGTGAGACAAAGGGGAGAGGTAGGGAATTGAAAGCTGTCAGCCATCAAACTTCAAAATCAATTCTTTCTGTATTATGACACCTTTTATTCCAATGATTATACTTTATTTGAAAGCATTTTTGTTTTTGCTTTACCTTAAGAAATAATGCCCACCTCACAGGGTTGTTGTGGAATTAAATTTAAATAAAAGAGGAGACGGAAAGGACATTGTATACTATGGTGTATCATAGTGAGAATACTATCTATTCTGTAAAGCCATACACAAATTATCATAATCCTAGAGACTAGATCCTAAGTACTTGCTACATAAAGCCTGCACTTCCTATATTCCAATATAATTTTGACCTGACTGATAAAATATATATGCAATGAAGTGTGGAGGGATGATGCTTGAGTTTGTATACCATTGTCCATTATCTCACATACCTGCCATGGGGACCCAAGGGAAGGGGGCTTTGTGTATTGCTGACATGTAGATTGCAGTGCTCAATGCACAAGTCACAAACACAGTTTCTGTAGTCAAAGTATTTGAGTGGGTGGTAAAACCTAGTGGGAGCTAAACAGATATGTGTGTCGTCAACTTCCCATCCTCATACCACCTTTTGTTGAATCTATGGCATTTGCATGCAGCATCTGTGGGCACTTTGATCTCTAAAATGGGGCTTTAGGATCTATACTGGAGAAGCAGCTCAAAAATATAAAATATTTTTATAGAAAACCTCATCAGACTGTAAACTTGTGGCACAGAGTAGGAACAATAAAGCACATCCTGTGTTTCTGAGTCACCACCTCAGCAGACTGACCACTTTCCCCCTCTGTGATAACGAGAACACTTGAAATGGCTTCCAGTCCTCCACACAGCAACAGGGAAATGGCACCACTCTCCCCAGTGGAGGTAAAAGTTGGGACAGTGAACATTAAGGATATTACACCTAAGTTAATAGATTCCCAATAGAATCATCCTGTTCACAACTGAAACATTTAGAGAAGCAAAGCACAGCCCTCAGGCAGACAGAGATGGGAGACAAGCAAACTGATATTTATAATCTTCTTTGAGAGCATGACAAAGGAGAATCCAGGCCTTCTTAAGAAAAAGTGTGCCATGAGGAAAACCCTCAAACAAGAATCCTTGACTTTTTCATCTCGCAGCTTCTTCCTATCCAACTGAAAATTCACTTGACAATATTTCCATTGCATCATTAAGATATGAGCATTCTTTTTTCTTTTCTTTCTTTTTTTTTTTTTTTGAGAGAGAGAGCGAGAACACAAACAAGCACATGCTAGCAAGGGGAGGGGCAGACGAAGAGAAAGAGAGAGAGAATCTTAACCAGTCTCCATGCCCAAGGTGGGGCTCAACGCAGCGCTTGATGTAGGGCTTGATCTCACAACTGTGAGATCATGACCTGAGCCAAAATCAAGAGTCAGACACTTAACTGACTGAGCCACCCAGGCACTCCAAGATGTGAGCATTCTTAAAGCAGTACTATTATCTAATACCTGGGAATTCAATTGCTCCACAGGTCAGTTGGCGTGGCACAGAAAAAAGAAATACCACCAAATAAAAATTCATGCTTGGTGATCTGGAACTATGTATACCTTTGGTTGAAAGGAAAGTGGAAGGACCACTGCCCTTATATTCAGCAAATGACCTAACCTCCTACTTCATTGAGAAAATCTAGGCCAGAATTCTCAAAATGTGGACCCCAGGTCAGTTCCAGAAGTTTCATCTGGGAACGTGTTAGAACTATGTATTCTAAGCCCTATCCCAGACTCTCAGCTCTAGGTTGGGGTCCAGCAATCTGTTTTTCAATAAGCCTTCAAGGGGTTTCTGATGCACTCTAATATTTGATAAACATTGATGGTAGAGATCTTTGGAAAAGAAGTTCTCTTAATTCTCTTCTTGTAATTTCCAATATATTCATTCTTTTCTGCCTTGGATTTACACATTTCAAAAGAAGAGATTTCTAATCTTGTCTGAAACTCATCTTTCCCCCTGTACCTTCCTTAGTATATTCAATACCAACTTTGCCCATCTCTCTTATCTTCAATGTCTCCCCATCTACTGGTTCCTTCCATTCAGCATAGGTAAGTCTCCACATTACAGCACTTCTCCTTCATTGAATCTTCTCCAATCAGCTTCCATTCTCTCTTTCCTCACTAATGAAAATATTGAGAGTAATATTTTATTGCTATCCTTTCTTCCTCGGCTCTAATTTATGATTTTTTAAAGTGTAAATCACACATGTTATCTTTAATTTTCATCACAACTCTGAAAACTAGGTATTATCTTTCCATTGTGTGTCCATTTGGGTTTCTGTGGGATGAAGAACCTTATCCAAAAGGTAATAGGATGCAAGTTCACTCAGTTGGACACAGGTCATTTATAATTTGTTCTTTCTCTATGGTAAATCAAACCACTGTCTTTATATTCCAGGCCTTTTGCCTGCAATGATGGCCAAGTTCTGTCATCAATGTGCTGTCTCCAAACAACAGCTAAATTTATATCAGGGTTTTTCTTTTTAACCTTATATACACTTGGCACTACCTTTCATTTGCATCACTCAAATTCCTTCACTGGCTTTAAAAATCTAATCTCTAGCACATGGCCCCTTATCTATGGCACATTTAGCACAACAACCAGGAGCTCAAGAGAAGTTTCACCCAGATGTAACTGTCAAAGCAATACCAGAGTAGGAGTCATGTCCTAGAGATCTTTTTTAAGTCTAGGTCAGGAGTCATCAAACTGACTGGCAAGCCAAATCTAGCCTGCTACCTGTTTGTATAAATTGTTACTGGAACACGGCTACATTTATTCATCATGCATTATCTATGGCTACCTTCACACTATAACAGTAGTGTTGAATAGTCATGAAAAAGACTGCAAGGCCCACAAAGCCAAAAATATTAGCTGACCTTTCACCAAAAGTTTTCTCACCCCTGGTTTAGACATGGATATTGATTCCATATTCTCAGTGCTCTAAGTGGTAAATATAATTCTTTCCCACACATGGTCAGAGGCTGCATCCCTGACATCTGTGAACTTGCATCAAGTTGATGACAATGATAGTTGGAGCTCGACTTCCTCACTTCTTTTTTTTTTTTAATTTTTTTAACGTTTATTTATTTTTGAGACAGAGAGAGACAGAGCATGAACGGGGGAGGGGCAGAGAGAGAGGGAGACACAGAATCAGAAGCAGGCTCCAGGCTCTGAGCCATCAGCCCAGAGCCCGACGCGGGGCTCGAACTCCTGGACCTCGAGATCGTGACCTGGCTGAAGTCGGACGCTTAACCAACTGAGCCACCCAGGCGCCCCTCGACTTCCTCACTTCTAATCAAATGTCTTTCAATCAGATTCCTCAGCCAGCAATTCTACCAGTGGGCAACTATGCATGTTCCAGTGAAAGCCTTTTTAAGGAATATATAGCAATGCTTTTATACCCACAGTTAAAAATAAATGTAGAGTCAATGACTGATACTCTCTCATATATTAAAAAGTATCCAGGTAATTGAAATGAAATACATGTTATGAATGAATTACTTAATATGTAATGTTACTGATTGCACAACACAAACTCCCTGGATAATGGCTAAATCTTCCGCTTCACTCTAAATTACTGGTACCCTGCATGAGGCTGCTGATAACTTAAGACATGGTTTCTAGTTTTCAAAAGGGTTTACTGGATAATATTCAAGGGGACAGAAACTAACATTTGTTGATAACCTAACATGTGCTTTTTACTAAGGTAGGTATCTTACAGAGGCTACTATATTTAATCCTCACAATAGCCTATGAGGTGAGTATTATTACTGTCGCTGTACAAACTAATACACTCAACTGACAGAGATAGACAATCATGTCCCAAATGTCAGGCAGGATTTGATACTTCTATGGGAAGGACAATTCCACAACTTTCAAGGTGTCCTTGAGTTAGATAAACTCAAAATTTACAAGGTACATTTTATCCAGATTGTTATCCTATAAAGTATGTCATCAACACCTGCCAAAACCAGATCCATGCTGTGCCAGTCATCACCCCCTTAGGTGCTGGATTGTGAGGAATTTACTTCTGGGAAAGAGTCTGGGATGCTAGAAGGGGCAATCAGAGAACTCAGGAAAGCATACATTTACCAACTGGTATGAAAGCATTTCAAAATTGTAACAACTGGTACAACTGTACCAGTGCCAACTTGCTGAAAAATAAATCTGTGGAATTCTTTACAACTCCAAATCTGCAATTCTGCAGAAGCATAACCAAGACTAATTACATGAGCTATGCGATTGAGTAAGCGATCCGGGAGTGATATGCCCATTTTAGTTCTCAATGATTGGCTATGACAATTCTAATGTTAATTCAGCTCAACAGAAGATGGTAAGTCAGTGCGTCACAAATTTTTAACCCGCTCTCCCTATGGTATGTTACCATGCTTCTCTATCTATCACATTCAGACTGTCTGACGAACCATTTCATGCCAGTAACTATAATGGCTGGAGTCCCAGTGATCTAATTCTTAGTGTATTTGAGAACCAGCAACTAAAAAATGCCCTGCATTAGTCAATGGGTACATACTGGGCTACGCATCAGCACTATGGAAGCTCACCAAGTGGCAAGGGTATATGGCACAGCATAAAAACCAGATTTTAATGATGCAATATTAGTCCTTCTCCTTGATAAATGATTTAAACAAAAAGTACACCATATTTTTAAAATTTAAAATTACATAAAATATAGAGAAAACACTTTTCATTGTAATGATAAAACCCCATGTTATGTAAGCAGGCCATGCTTGGAAAATATTTGAAAATTATGTAGAGGAAAATATGAAAAAAAACAAAATGCTAATTATTAAATGTATGATGAAACACACATCTGAAGCAGCATCACCGTGCAATTTTAACCACAATTATAAGATTATATGTACTTGATTAACTTTTCAGCCCTAGATTCAGATAGCCTCATTTACAAATAGAGACTCTGCAAAATAGCCCAAGCATCTATCTCTCAGAGTATAATTTTCATTCCTCTTTTGATTTATAATGAAGTGTTCTATTTCATACATAATCACAAACTGAGGTTAGTAAAACGGTATAATAATAAAAAGAAACTAGGAATAATTATATGTAGAGCAGAGCATAAAAATATCTCCTGTCATATATACATACATAATTCCCTTAGGTACTCTGATATGATTTTGCTTTTCTAAATGGAAACATATTGATGCACACTGAACAGTTATTTAAAAAAACTGATCATAGGCAGTAATTTTGTTTTCCCTTGACATTAATAAAAATGTATCTCATTCCTCCCTTGATAGGCTCCTTCCAATCTTAACAGGTTGGAAATCTCTCCACTGTGTAAAGGGCCTCATCTTGCTACCCAAAGGAAAACAAATTCTCAAAACGTCAACAGGCTCAGTTACTTCACAAATACCCAACATTTTAATAGCAGGAGATTATGTTGGAATAATCAGAAAATAAAACTTAGAACTGACATTTAATTTTGAGACTACTCACCCCTCCTGGCTTACGGTTGTAATAGCGATGCTTGGGAGTGTCGTCAAAGGTAGCGTGGTAGGTCTGGAAATGCCATCTCCCTCGGGAGTCCTTGCCCTCTCACTCTGTCTTTGGGACAGGGGCGGTAACTGTAAGTTTCCTGAGCAACACCTTCTCCCTCTCCAGAGGTCGATCCCAAGTGTGTTACTAGAAGAACTGTAGGATTTACTCAAGCTACATTCAAGATAATCTTTCACATTCTGAAGGAACCACAGGGAGAGAAAAAAGAAGAAAAAGAGAATGAAATTCAAATGTCTAAAATGATGCACAGTGGAGTGAAATAACAACCTAAATGATCCAGCTGTCACTCATAAAGTCCTGGTTCGTGATCTCACAATCAGAATCTAACACTCACATTAAAAGCTTAAGAGAAAACAAGAAGTAGGCAGGCTGGCTAACTTTCAACTTTTGGAATAAACTATCAGTTGCACATTCTTGGTGATTTTTAGGACAGTAGGTAATATTTACCAGTTATAGCATGTGGATCAGAGGGGTTTCTATCTTCTTTCTCTCTCTTAAATTTTTATTTCTTTTTTCCTTTCTTTCTCATTTTATTTTAACTTGCTAAAATGAAACCTATCATTGAATATATATTGGAAATCAATGTTACCATTCTGCAACACAGGAGAAAACCACATTAGCTAAGGCATACTCTTTCTTGCTTAGGGTTTTAAAGTAAAAATATTTTCTATTTCAGGACAGAAACATCTTGATAATTATGGAGAACTGACTTATTCCTGTTCCCATAAAAGATTTTCTCAGAGTTGAGATTTCTTTTTCTTTCTTTCCTTTTGTCTTTCTTTCCTTTCTTTCTTTCTTTCTTTCTTTTTTTTTTTTTTTTTGGTAAAATTATGTAAGAGCTCAGAGAAAGAAGAGTGTACTTTATCCAGCCCTGAACTGAACTGCATGTGTTCAGTACGTGCCCTAATGCTGACATAAATGAAGTACTTGTGAGAAGATAAAGACATTGTGCTGTAACCACTGATAAGAGTTATTCGTCCTCCCTACATCTCTTGGTGACTGTAGGTCCTGGCACTGTTGGGAGTAGGAGCCCCAAATGAGCTACTCCCTGATGTATCATTCATACCAGCTCAAAGACAGAAAATGTCATAGCAATGCAAATACCCATTGATAGCAACTTGGAGCTCAAAAGCTGCAACCATCACTCTCTTATCTTAACATGGAATAATGGAGTCCTATCACCAGACCAAGGTGTCTCACCTGAACATCATTCTGTGGCCCTAAAAAGACAGGTTGTTCCCTGCTAGCCTTTCAGAATAGAGTTAGGAAAACCCAGGAATATATCTCCAAAGGCTTAAACAAACAAAAGTTCTTTATCTCCCATTCCACTCATCCCTATCCTAGTTCATACAAGAACAACTAACTTGAGTTTCAAGGTCTATATTGATTCGTGCAACAAATATTTGTTGCATACCCATTATAGTTTTACACTGAGCTACTTAAGAAGGATACAACAGCAAATGGAAGCATAGTATCTATGCTCACAGAAACCTATATTCTAGTGATTTATGCTTATCTGATCCACACAAAACCACCTTTTGATGAAGGAAATTTGGGTATGAATAGGTCTGACAGTTTTCAGGGGCCCCACCCTCTACTTGAAATGGGATACCACCCCCATTTTCTTGTGCTTGACAGGAATACCACTTATTTAAAATTTAGTATGACCCCAATTCAACAAGAAGACAAAATATAATTTTCCAGAGTTTAAAATATTCTGGGATGTGGTCAGCATTTCACTATTTACTAACCAGTTATGTTAAATTCATTGTAGGCCTAGCACTTAGTGTAGTTACTGTGTGTGTGTGTGTGTGTGTGTGTGTGTGTGTGTGTGTGTATGTTTTACAAATTAGAGGCTGAGGGGAAAGCTTGGTATATATAAGGTTTTGTTTGTTTGTTTTTTTTTTTTCCTGAAAAGGCATAAAGATAAGTTCCTGAAACAGAATACACAAAGTCTTCCTGAAAAGACTCAAGAACAAACTAAAAGCCAGAACTCCTGACTATAAATCAGTCTTATTCCAAATATTCATGTAAAGAAAGTACTGGTTATCTGGAAGCAAGTCATAAGTATATACATTACCTGCTATGCAAGGGCATTTGTACCAGAGAACAGAAATAAGGACATTGTTTAGTTAAACCACCAACCACTAGAGTCTCCTAATAAAGTTATTGGATAGTTTTCCCTTTTAGAAAAGGAAAAGTATTTTCAACTAGGTTTAATTGTAGTAAATGAACTAAATGGGTGCTTGTTTTGTACTTGTTATTTGAAAGGTAACAAAGTCATACCTACCACAAAATGTATCCCACACTGACTTGCTAACAGGCTCAAATTTATGAATTTGAAGTCATTCCTTGAGTTAAAATAATTTGTTTTAAAAGACCCCAGTTAATGTGAAAATGCATTGCCACAAAAGAACATAATGGAGTGGCTTTTTAGAAATAACTTAAAATTGTGGGAACATTAATTAATATTGTTTTATATAAGTGACGAATCATGGGACTATACCCCCAAAACCAAGAACACACTGTATATACACTGTATATTAAATAACTTGACAATAAATCATATATATATAAATTTTTAATTAAAAAATTAAAAAAATTAATATTTTTTATAAACACTCATTAACCCATGTAGAGTTACTCCAACTCTACATTTACACTCATAATCTATATAGTAATCCCCCCAAATTGCCAATGTCCTCAAGGGAAAAATCTAATTCAGTCAGTTCTCAATTACTGAATTTGAGATCTTAGATTTATATTCCTATTTTAACTAGCATGATTCTGGCTGACTACACCACTCCTCAGATCAAAGATTTGGGGGAAAGAAACATTAATTTGAATGTTACTTCTGGAAATTACACATTTTTAAATGCATCATACTACCCTAAATTCACCCTATATCTCTACAACTCCAAGGGGAATCACCCAGTTTGGGATTATCCTCATGCTCCTGGATAATCACAACTTAAGGAGTTCCAGTCCCATGTAGGGCTCTTAGGATTCCCTGTCTCCCTCTCTTTCTCTGCCCCCTCCCCCACTCATGCTCTGTCTCTCTCAAAATAAATAATGTGTAAAAGAAAGAAAAAACTAACCAAGTTAGCAACACTGAAATGTCCAATTGAGGAATATCAGTTCCTAGGTAGTTACAACTTTGTTGCTGCTGCTGTTGTTTTATTTTGGCTTTGCTAGTCTATCCCAAGACATTTTTGGAGATTGCTCCAATTTTGGAATTCTTCTGATTAAACTCCTGGTGAGGAAATGGGATTAGGTACCTCCAAGGACTTCTAGTGAGCTTGGGTACAATTCACTTTGGACCATAGGCCAGAGTTTTTCAAACCTTATGAAACAAGAAATGGAAAGAAAGTATGGGAAGTAACAAGTGACACTCAGTGACCCTATGAAAACTAAATGTCATGATGCTCCATGACACGATAACAAAAGTATTTTTTCTTTGAAAAATGTATTTTAATCGCAGGCAATCACCATCACTTATGAGTAGTTTGCCCAGAGGTAAATAATATATTTTATATGTAAAATCAGCCCCTCTCTCTTTCTGTGTATGTGTGTGTGTGTGTGTGTGTGTGTGTGTGTGTGTGTCACATATTTCCTGGTTCTTCTTTCCTACCTCTTATCCATTTTCCCCTTTTCCCCTCTTCCCTAAACCAGCAACTCCCACCTATGTGAGCTATTCTTAATCCCTTTATTAATAATTAATTGCTCATGTTTAGTACCTGAACAGCATTAATTTATTCCTCACTTCTGATACTTAGTTCCCAAACACAAAGTACTTAATGCATACTGTTCCTGTGTCATTCATCATATAAAGTCTCCTATTAAAGTTATTTGTGTACTGTAATTATACAAACACAATAGTCATGGTTATGCATTTGCTTATTCTGACAGAGACAAACATAGTATTTTACATGCAGTAAAGACCTTTGCACATGTTGTTCCCTTTACCAGAAATGTTCTTCCCTCTGATCTTCAGAGGGCTCACACCTTCACAGCCTACATGGCCTCTCTGTCCGTACATCATCTTCTCCCATTATTCCTCCATAAACATTCTATTCTCACCATCCAAGCATTCTTTGCCTGCTGACCAACTTCACTTTTCTGTATAGCTCTTAACAGAGTTGAGATTATTTTATAATCTATCCATTGATTTCTCCACGCCTCTCTGGAATATAAGCTTCAAAGGGACATTAACACTATGCTCTTGAACCTAACAAGTGTTTGGCAGATAACAGGTGCTAAATTAAATGACTATTTAAATCACTAAATAAATGTTTGCTGAATTAAAATAAATAAAAATATGATAAAATATTTTTGACTTAAGGGTGAAAACTTATTTCAAGAGTGTGGTATATAAAATGTAAACTGCGAAGTTGTTCTTGTTGTGAGGGAAGGAATAGTGTGTGTTAACATTCAGGATAAGCTTTGTACTCGAAGAGTCGAGGCACATAGTGAAAAGTGCCAGGTCATCACTGTCCACTAGAAATAAGGTACAAGCCACAAATGGGAGCCAAGTGTATAATTTTAAATTTTCTAGTAGCCACATTAAAAAAGTAAAAAAGAAGCAGGTGCAATCACTTTTTTTTAGTATAGTTGACATATAATGTTACATTATTTTCAGATGCAGGTGAAATTACTTTTAATAGTATACTTTACTTAAACTAGTATACCCTGAATATCATTTCAAAATTTAATCTATATAAAAAATTATTAATGAATTTTTTACATTCTTTTATATTTATACTATTATATATTCAAAATCCAAGATCTATTGTTACACTTATAGCACATTGCCATTCAGACTGGTGCTTAAGAGTCATATGTGGCTAGTGCATGTTGGACACTGCAAATTAGGTAATAATTATCCACTCTGGTAGGTTTAATATTCTTTGAATGTGCTTTTCTTTTTTGCACGTTCTTGTATGCAACAATCTCCATCTTTTGTCTTTTGACTGTGGCAACCGACTGCCTCAAGGGAGGATTGGGATTATTACTGTAAGGAAAGAATCATTGTCCATCTTTTATAGACAGAATGCATTGCTTTGTTTTATTCTTCCAAAAAATAGAATCTTGGAGCACACAGTATACAAATGGTATTAAAAGACAATCCCAAGGTGGGTTTTTTTTTGTGTGTTTTTATTTGTTTTTAAGAAAAATGATTTCTGAACTCCCAAAGTGTCCGTTTAGATGTCCAGAGTAGAGCATGGAAGTCTGAACATCACTTTTTACCATGGGTACTGAGAACTTAGAATATGAGTTAAGGGAAGTTCCCTTGTAGTCAAGGAGCAGAGAAGGGGGAAATAAAGAAAGGAAATATTATCACAGGTCATGAAACTAGAACACTAACCAAGAGTAGAAATTGCAATGGCGAAAAGGTATGTTTTGGTGGGCAAGAGTCTTACAGCACAGCTAAGTCTCCTTCTGCACCTGTGGGTCCAAGAAGTTCCCACAAGCACCTACAGGGACACAGAAAGAAGCTGAGAATTAGCTTCTGCTTGCCTGCTATGGGATTTGCTTCAACATGTGGCAAAGGGACCAGAAGTCCATGGGGTAAGCAGCCCCAAGGTAAGTGTAGGACAGAAAGCAAAGCTTTTAAACAAACAGAGTCCCCGCTGAGAGGAGTTCACGCAGTGGGGGAGAAGGTCAAACTCACAGTGCACTTAGAAGGTATACTGCTCATGCTGAAAGCAGTCATCACTTCATACACCTGTCACATGCTTAATCAGCAATGGACCAAGGACAGAGACTTGACACCCAAGACCTGGGAAAATGAGCTGTTCCTCAACTGAACAATAGTGGATGTTAGTGGAAAGGGGACCATACAAGACAAGGACAATACCGCACATCTTTTACCATAATGTTAATTAATGCTAAGTCCCTTTGCCCAATGCCATGGGCAAGGGAAGAAGTAAGAATGGGGAGAAATCCTGAAAGATAGGGCATTTAACCAAAAGACAGACTTTTACAGTAATTGGCAGATTCAAGTTCCTTCCAGCCCGTCCCCCATCTGTTGAAACAGGAGCTTAACCACAAGATGAGGTATTACAGAAAGCAAGGAAAAATACTTTTTTTTCCTACCCCGCCTCTTTTCCTTCTGCACATCATATCAGTCGGCATATGATTTTTAACTCAATTACAATCAGAAACTGAGTAAAACCTGGACAATTAAAGTCACACTAACAGGAGACTGGGCAATTGAAAGCAAAGGAGATAATTAATCTCAGCCGCCCATGATGCAAAGTTATGAAATGATAAGTTTACAGACTTCTTCAGATAACCTGGAGCAGGGTTTCTGAAAGAATGAATGTATCTAGTCACCCTGGGATCTTGTTAAAATACGGTCTGATTTGTTGGTCTAAGATGTGGCTTAAAACTCTGCATTTCTAATAAACAC